>NC_059074.1:129971332-132436014 GCF_020497125.1 Mauremys mutica
GCCGCGGCCGGTGGCGGGGCCGCGGGGCAGCGGGGGCAGGCTCCGCCATGGAGGGCTTCGTCTTCCTAGCGGGGCCTTTTCCTTTCTTTTTGCCCTGGCCCTTTCCGCCAGCTGGGGGAGCTCCCCCCGAGGCGGAAGGGGCGAGGGACGTGGCAGCAGCAGAGGGCACCCCGTCGGTCGCCGCTGCGGGCGCCTCAGCGGGAGCGGGGGCAGGTGGTCCGGCAGCGGCGGGTGAGGTCGAGACCGGGAGGCGTTTGGGGGGAGCAGGCGAGGGAGGGGGGGCAGACGTCGTCCCGGGAATCCCACCCGCCGCGCCCCCTGCCATGCTGAACGGGGAGGGAGGGCAAACACAGGAGAAAGGGGGGTGGGGGTAAGGGACAGGTCACCTACTCCTCCCTGCTAGGCTGTGGGCAGGGAGGATGGTGCCAACAATAGAGAGGGGGGGGGCAGATACGGGGACTATCAAGGACTTCGGGGGGGGGGGGTAGTCACCGACAGAAGATCGAAAACCGGCTCCTCTAGCTGCACTAGGGGAGGGGAGGGGAAACAAGAGCAATGGGGGGCAGTGCAAGAGGGGCAACTTAAACAAGGGAGAGGCACAAGCGCACTGATGGGGCTATGGGCGCACGAGGGGAGGGGCTAATCAGGGCGGGGCCGCGGCGGGTGGGGAGCAACCAGGCTGGGAGTGGGGCAGAGGGACTAAGGGGCTGGCTTCAGGGCTGGGGCAGGACAAACAAAGCTGCAAAGGGAGACGGGCAGGGCAGGCAAACAAACTGAAGCTGGGCGGGGCGGGGGAGGGGGGGCCACAAGGGGCAAACGGGGCAGGCAACAAGGGGCAAAGCTAGGGGGCCTGTTGCAGAGGGGCAGGGGGGAGTCCGGGGAAGGGGGGGGGTGCGTGCACCCACAAGCGCTTGTGCAAAGTCAATGGCTGGCTGGCTGCTGCTGGAGGCCCAAACGGTGGCAATAGGGCGCGGCAGGCCAGGCAAGCAGCTGAGTCCCAGAGGCAGGAACTGAGGCAGATGGTAAGGGGCCAGCAGGGGTGGTGGAGGGGGCAGCGGTGGTGGTGGGGGTTGGGGGGGACACAGATGGACCAGGGGGCAGGCTCAACGCCTCACCCCCTGTGTCCCCACAAACACAGTCTAAACCCCCACCACTAGAGCACAGTCAAAGAGTTACTCAGTTTTTAAGGCCCCCTCCACAGTGGTCTTCGGTGTTCTGTGCGCTCCCCAGCAGCCGGTGGTCTTTTCAGTCCTCTTCTCCCTCCTCCTCCAGGTTCCAGCAGCTCCCCAGGACAAACACAGCTCCAGCAGCAGTAGCAGCAGCAGCTCCTTCTCTAGCAGCCCCAGTGGCTAGGCAGGAAGGACCCCCCACAGGTGGCAGCTGTAGTGGTGGTGGTGGTGGGGTCCTGGCTTCTCCCTCCAGAGGTGGGGGAGTGGGGGCTGGCCAGCAAGGCCCCCCCCACCCCTCACTCACCCACTCAGCAGCAGTTGTAGCAGGAGCAGCAGTCCTGGGAAGAAGCACTCCAGCCAGCAGCAGCAGCCCAGGAAAGGAAGAAGGAGCTCCAGCCAGCAAGGTAGCCAGAGAAGGGGGAGCCCTCCAGCCAGCAGGGCAGCCCAAGCAGGCAGAGCGCTCCCTGTAGCAGGGTGGAACCTGCTCCTGCCCAGAGGGGCTTGAAAAGCTGCCTGCCAGGGCTTGAGAGGGGTGGCTCTGGAAGCTGGGCTGAGTAAGGAAGTGGCCGCAGCTGGGGCCACGCCCCAAACTGAAGCCCTGGGGCTTATAAGAAGGCAGGGAAGCCAGAGCCCAAACAGTCTCTCTCTCTGCCTTCAGAGAGGGATGGGCCTGGCTGCTTATGAGCAGAGCTAAAGTACCTGGGTGAAGCAGGGCTGGGAACAGGCTAGGGAGCTGGGGAGCTCAAGCCAGAAAAACCCCAGGCTGCAGCCTAGCGGTAGGCCACAGGTACTGGGGGTTGCAAGGGGCGACCCAGGGGTAGGAAGAGCACCAGGTCCAAACCCCTCCGCCTGTGATGAGAAGGCAGATACTGCAGTCTGTCCCAGGAGCTGGGGCTAGAGCACGACTGGGCAGTAGCCATTCTGAGGTGAAGCGGGGAAAGCAGGGTGGGGGTTCCCCGGGGAGGGGGAAACCCAGTTAAAGGGGCGCCGGGATCCTGGGAGGGACACGGGGCTGAGAGGAAAACAGGCGGACCACCGGCCAGCAGAGGGTGCTCCGGGCTGAAAAAGAGCTAATTCCCCAGAAAAACCAGTGGGAGGCGCCGTGGCGGTGAGTAGCCCGTTTACAGACTGCTAGAATAGAATCCCCTGGGAGGGGAGACAGTGAAAGCCAGAGCAGGGCCGGATCGGTGAACAAAAAAAAAAAAAAAAGCAGCCATGCTGCCCTAGGATTGGGCGGAATGTTGCCCCGTAGATTCTGCCGCCCCAAGCATGAGCCCTGAGCCAGAGATGCAAAGAGTAAGCCAAGGCACGGTTTTTTGGTTGTTTAAGTCTGGACAATACAAACTTGCATAAAAGAGATGTGAGTGTGGCATTAAGTCCTTGGTAAGCTGGGAAGAAGCTCAGTCTTGTGACAACGGGCTAGATGCACATTGTCCCTTCTTGGGGTCTTGGAGTGTGCCACCCACTGGTGACAGGCCTTGGACTTTTACTTCTTCTGGAATGGAATTCTGCAATCTGCCTACTCTTAGACCAGGCTCTGAGTTACAGCCCCCTGCTTCCAGTTGTGACCAGCCTGTTCACTGATACCTCTCAGTTCATCTCAACCTCCTGCCCCTTTTCTAGGTTCAAGTCTCCTTTTGACCTCAGACTTAGCTGTGGGGAAGTATAGCAGCATCCCTGTAGGGCCCTCCTGGCTCCTGCCCTTGCTGGGCTGAGAAAGTCACACAGAGACCTTTTGGTGCAGTGCCCACCTGGTGCTTTTATTTACAGGCTGTGCTTCCACCATACAATAGTCCCCTTCTTGCAGTCCCCCAGCAGGAGAGAGGGGACAAGCTATCACTCTCTGCTCCCCTCACTGCCATTCCTCTACTACAGCTTTCCTCTTTCCAGCTCTCCCCTGGCTTCCTGACTCTGGGGCTCTTATCCAGCCCCAGCCTGATGAGGCAGCAGCTGTTTAAGCTTCCCCAATCAGGGCCAGGCGGTCTACCCAGCTCCAATTCACCTCACTTAATCAGAGCTCGAGTGACAGAGGGTTAGCTAAGCAGTTTTCTGCTTAGTACCCTGTCATGGGAAGGTACCCCATTCAGCTATTGTTATCTTAAATCCTTTGAAGCTGGGTACCGGAGAGGCAGTCTTATCTGTGTGATGATTTCACCTTTCCTGGGTTCCTGAACAGCCACTCCTTTTTTATAGCCTCCTTTGATTTAACTCTATGCATTCAGGCAAGCAAGAATACCAAACTGAACAGGGAGACTGAGGAACACTTAATATTCATAAAAGATAATACAGTTTCCCAGTTTGTCACAAGGAATAACTTCACTGAAATTAATAGAGTTACAATGGGGTAAAACCAATGTAAGTGAGAGAAGAATGAGGCCTACGTTTATCTCCCTTTTTCAAGATGTGTGCAAAACAACACTAATATGCACTTGTAATTATGGTTCTAATGCATACAACCTTCCTACCAATTATCCCTGCTAGGAGCAAGAATAATTTATCCATGGAGATACCTATCGGGGTCAATATCAGGCCCAAAAGTGAACATGCATAAATATGTGGACCATGGCGTCTGACACATAGGCTCCACCCAAACATCCCTCTGTGAAGAGAGTAGCCCCTCCGCAAGTCTGGGGACAGGGCTGGCCTTACCATGAGGCGAACTGAGGTGGCCACCTCAGGTGTCAGACTATGGGGGCGGGGGGGTGCACTAGGACCCAGAGTGTAGAAAATCGTGTCTGCTACTGGTGCATATATATCCTCTCTGCTCTAGATGCACAGAGATGGTGGAGTGCTGTGCTGGAGGAAGGAGGGCACAAGAGACATAACAGGCAGGCAGGAGAAAAGGTGAGAGGAAAAGCAGAAAGCAGCAGGAGCTGCAGGGAGAGAGAGGAGGAGGAGGAACCTCTTATGTACCTCTCTAGCACCCCCAGGAGCCTGGACTGATTAACACCAGATTCTCAGAGAGCTTCCTGTTTCCTGCTGCTTCCCTGAACCCACTTGAAGAGACCAGGCAGTCAACTGAAGTAGTAGGAGCCAGTTAGACCCTTAAGATGTTGATATCTTCCCTCACTCAGGCCCTGCTATCAGCCTGCTTATTTGTCCCCTTCAATTGAGTGTTGAGAGCCACTATAGCTGGCACAGAAGAGCAGTCATGAGTGAAAGAAGAAAACGCCCCTCTGGGGCAGCATTCAGAAAAAGAAAGAAAGCAAAGGAAGCTTTTCTATCTAAGCAGGAAGGAGCTCTCCTGAGATACATAGACACAAATGTTCACGGTGAGCCTTCCGGCCCCAGTGAGGATGTGAGTGGCGAGGAGATGTCTGATCTTCCAGTTAGTCAGAGTGTAGGTGACCTGGCAGCTACTGCAGCATCCATATCTCCATCTCAAATGGTGTAACCATGCACATTCATGAAGAAAAGTGTAGATCAGAGTGTTGTAGAGGTGCAAGAAACAGCTGCTGCTGAGGTTAGTTCCTTAAGTCTAAATGATCCAGGACTGTGGACCCGGTTGATCAGTAGCCTGAGGGACTTCCTTGTACTGCATGGGCCGCAGCAAGTGAAAAACTTCATATTCCCCAAAGACAATGAAAATAGAAGTTTCCATCCAACACATTACTGGTGTGAAATCCCCAATGATGACAAAGTGGAGAGGCCATGGCTTATGTACTCAAATACCCAGAATGCTGCATACTGTTTTTGTTGCAAACTCTTCCAGTCTAATGTTCCAGCCACATTGGGCTATACAGGAACAAAGGACTCGAAAAATCTGGCCAGAAATCTGTCATGCCATGAGAAGGCAGCAAATCACCAGAGAGCATTCCATAGGTGGAAAGAGCTTGAGATGAGACTAAGGGTAAAGGCCACCATAGATAATCAGCATCAAGAGAAGATTGCATCAGAGTCTCTTTACTGGCAAAATGTTCTGAAAAGGCTCATTGCCATTGTGAGAATGCTTGCTACCCAAAACCTAGCACTCCGTGGCCATTCAGATCAGCTGTATGTGCCAAACAATGGAAACTTCCTTAAAATTGTGGAGCTGATGGCTGAATTTGATGCTGTACTCCAGGAGCATCTAAGAAGAGTCACCACCCAAGAAATGTGCACACACCACTACCTTAGAAAAACAATTCAAAATGAGATCATACAGTTACTGGCAACAAAAATCAAACAGAAGATTGTGGCAGATCTGAAGTCAGCAAGATATTAATCTGTTATTCTGGACTGCACACCTGACATCAGCCATATGGAACAAATGACTTTAATGGTGCATTTTGTAACAAGAACAGAACCTAGTGAAAATGTCCCTGCAATGGTGACTGTCAGAGAGTATTTTCTAGAATGTATTGACACTGATGATACTACAGGAGCTGGTATGACAAACGTGCTTCTTAAAAAGCTGGAAGATACGGGAATTGCGATAGCTGACATGAGAGGTCAGGGCTACAATAATGGTGCCAACATGAGAGGAAAGAACAGAGGAGTGCAGACACGGCTCCAAGAGTTAAACCCTTGAGCTTTTTTTGTCCCATGCAGTTCTCATTCATTGAACTTGGTGGTCAGTGATGCAGCATTAGCTTCTAGTGAGGCTGCTGAATTTTTTAATGTAATTCAAAGCATCTATGTATTTTTCTCTGCGTCAACTCATCGATGGCAAACTTTGAAGCAATATCTGGGAACATCCTCTCTGACACTGACACTACTGAGTGCCACACGATGGGAAAGTCAAGTGGAGGCGATAAAGCCTATCAAACACCAAATTGGGAAGATAGATGATGCCATAGTTGCCATTATGAAGGATAATACTATGATAGGAACTGTTCATGGGAGAACAATGGCAGAGGGAAATGGAATCACCAGAAACATACATAACTTCAAATTTCTGTGTGGCTTAGTGTTGTGGCATGACATACTGTTTGAAATAAATGTTGTAAGCAAGAGACTCCAAGGTGCTGACCTTGATATATCTGGAGCAATGGAACAACTGGACAAAGCAAAGTCATACCTACAGTCTTACGGTCAGATGAGGGATTTCAAAACATGCTGAAGAGTGCACAGAAGTTGGCAGAGGAACTTCACACTGAAGCTTTTTTCCCACCCATTCAAGAATACAAGAGTCACTGAAGAAGACGACATTTTGATTACAAGGCACACGATAATCCCATAAGAGACCCCAAACAACAATTCAAAGTTGAATTCTTTAACCAGATGCTAGATTGTGCAATATAGTCAGTTGAAGAACGTTTCATGCAGCTCAAGGAACACAGCAGTATATTTGGGATGTTTTATGATATTCCAAAACTCTTCACTATACCTGAAAAAGACCTACACCATCAGTGCAGGGCACTAGAGACAGTGGTGACACATGATGATGTGCAATATCGATGTGAGTGATTTAGGTGATGAACTGAAGGCCCTTTCAAGATACCTTTCAGCAGGATCAACTCCAAAGGCTGTTCTGGAATATATGAGCACAAATAAGATGACCACGCTCTTTCCAAATGCTTTTGTTGCTCTGAGCATACTTCTAACACTTCCTGTAACAGTTGCCAGTGGAGAACGCAGCTTCTCCAAGCTGAAGTTAATAAAAACACATCTATACTCCACAATGACACAGGAGAGGCTGGTCGGCCTTGCAACCATCTCAATAGAGCATGAGCTGACCCAGACTGTGGACCTTCAGGAAGCAGTTCAAATCTTTGCAACCAAGAAGGCACAGAAAGCACCACTTTGATTATTCAAACAGATAAAAATGCCAGTGTTTACTACGCAGACAAGAAAAGTTACATTTGCTGTTCAGGCGTTTGAAAGATAAGTGTTACTTAAAATTTTTGAACAAGGCATTTTAAGTTGTTAGTTCTCCTTTTTTGGGGTAGGTAGCAGAGCAGTACCATGAGAGGAGTAAAACAGGAAGGCAGAATTGAGACCTTTCAAAGTTTTGGCCCAAGCAAGGGGGAATGGGGGCATCATTTGAGCTCCCCGCCTCAGGTGCCAAAATGTTGTGGGCCGGCCCTGTCTGGGGACAGCTTGTACCCTGCACTCCCTCTGCTGGCCACAGGTTTTCCAGACAGTACCTCTGGGGAGCACCTGTCAGCATTTGGCCTTCTACTGGTAAACTTCAGTGTCAGTGTTGCTAAAATACACTTGCCAAATGCCCATTCATGTGAACTTTGAGTGACTTTTAAAAAAGGTTTGAGTTTTCATTGCTCCGTGGGTGATAAATTACGTTCTACCCGGATGTTCCAAGACAATCCTACAGGAACTGACTTTTCAGCTGTTCAGTACCAAGTTAGTAACAGAAGGTCTTTAGGTTAATCATTATATAAAAGCTGGATAAATATTTGCCTAGAGGTGCGCATATATATATATATATATATATATATATATACACACACACACATTTTATCTTAGTGTTCCACAGGGCAGCAATGGCAAAAAAGACAGTGCTAATTCCTGCCTTTAACTGAAGCAGCCAGGCCAGGAGTTATTGATGTTTTGTCAGCAAAGCATTTGTCCCAAGAATCACCTGCAGCTGTCCATAACTTATGTAGTGCAAGAAAGGATGGGTGGGTTGGTTCTTAATTCTTCATGTTTGTTTTAGTGTTACAAAGTATTACAATGGGTGAGAAGTACTTGAAAATCACCAAAATGTGTGTGATGTAATTTGGACAGCCCCTCTTCCCTTACAGGGCAGGCTGGTTCTGGATGCGTTGTTGTTGCAATGAGCTGCCCGCACTGTTTACTATCCTTATGCATTGGAGCAGTTTACACAAGGGTTCTCTGGCTGGCTAGTGTGCAAATCTGATGGCAACAGAGGCTAAACATACTATCAAACCTATAGGTCATGATTCCTTGAGGAAGAGGAGTATGCCCCAACATGTAAGCCAAGCACATATCCTAGCACACCCCTATGCACTGTGGAGAGATCTGCCTGGCTGTGTGCTTGGGAAATTACTCCCTATACCCTCTTTAGTAGGCATCCTTGTACACCAGCAGGCCACAGTGCAGGATTTAGCCAGACAAAGAAGACAAAAATCTTCATGTTTGGCTGTCTTGTGGTGTGCGTGTGTTGGTTTTTGTTTTGTTTTGTTGTTGTTTTGGTTTGGGTTTTTTTTAGCTTTGGGGCATTTTCTTGGAGTGGTCAGCTGGAACTAAAACCCTGGCTTTGTATAGTAAAACTGCTCGTTTTAATCTCTCAAGTAATAAATTTGCTCAGTCCAGTCTTTTTGTGGAGGGTGGTATCCTTCTAGGCCTATTGGAGAGTAATACGTGTTGTGCGATTAATCCCATTGAAATAGTTTTCTGGTGCATTACCTTAATAAAACAATTTCCCCGGCAGCTTGGAGTTCCCTGGATCAGATCAGGATGTTCTTTGCTGGTGTGCTGTAGTCCTTTCAGTTTTTCTCCATTGCTTTTTTGGCCAAGTTGCCTCCAAGCATACCATGTGCTTTAGTAATAATAACAAAAGGCAAAAATGAAGCCACTCATAAGACCATTATTTTCATTAGCTCTTCTGTTCTAAAAGCCAGGAAAACATCAGCAGGGCCCACCAGACCCTAGCCAGCTGTCTTCTTCCTCCAGTCATCAAAACAGTGCGCTATTATGTAAGCTCTACTAGAAGAGTTTGCTAGGAAACCAAATTAGTTCAGGATCTCACTGGTATCTTAGGTGCTAAGTTTGATCAACTAGCCCTCTCAGGTCAAAGTATAGAATCAGAACTGATGGAGCAGAGCCAAGAAGAAATTGTGAGGAAATTGAATTAAGGCACACACGCACACATGAAGAAAACAGATGTGACATGGCTACCAATTCATGGAACACTAATGTTAAACTACAAGTATTGCATCAAAACAATGAATTACCACCAAGTGAGAGTGGCCAATGTCAGATTTCTGGCATTATTTACCAAGTGGTCTAATCACATTTATTACAGCTAGAGCAGGGAACAACAGCTAGAGAAAAGGTTGCAGGAATTTCTTCATTTTGGGCTAGATTCTGCCCAGCTTCATTCCATGAATACTCCCATTTTCTTCTATATAACTACTCCTGGAGTGGAGTAGTATGCAGCATGAGGAAGAGAGGAAGAATGGCAGAGTCTAGCCTTTCATATTTTTTCTTTCAAAATATTTTTTTCTTTCAAAGGAAATTTCATACAAAAAAAATTGCACTAAAGGCCAAATTGTGTCTTTTAGGCATTGGTTTGTATTGGCGATGCATAGACCAGGGACAGCTCAGGAAGTTTTTACATCCGTGTAACTCACTGACTTCAAGAGAGTTACTTCCAATTCACATCCTTGCAGATTCCTATGTCACTGCACATGTTCTCAGGCCCTGCAGTGCCTGGTGGATATCTGGGCAGGGCACTTTGATGAAATATTGCATTTGCCTGATTGTACCATGAGCTCGTATTATCACTCATCAAAGGAGCAGAAGAGAGGTGTCTGGTTTATGACTGAGAGATCCTAAGAGATTATGGATACTTATTAGTCTTGATCTGTCCCTGCCCTCCAAAAATGTCATTATGCAGCTGCTGTGAAGCAAACCAATATATTTTAATATAAAGGGCCAAATGGTGCCCTCAAAGGCCCAAATGTGGCCCCTGCTGAAATTGTTGGGAGCCCTCTCCTCTCTTAAACAGCCTAGAGTAGAATTTGAGCCAAAGACTTTACAAAATACTTGTACGTGGTTGAACTAAAGGAGTGGAAACATATGTGGGGAGCAACGGGACATGGTGGGATTCTGAGCGAGCTGCAGATAAATGCCAGTGAAGCACTGGGTCAGTACTGGCCAAGGGACCTGAGGGAGGCTGGAGGCTGACACTGAGGATTATATTTTATAATTTATTTTTGAAAGAAAAATATCTGTGACCAGGATGGGTCAAGTGGATATTATCATAGAGGTTACATTTAAATTGATGGTGTTCTAAAAACAATGACTGCAACGTTAAGACTTTCTGAACTCACCCTAAAGCATACAGCCCAAGTAACCTTTTCAGTCGGACTACATGCCAAACTTGTCTACAACTATAGTGCATCATTTATTAATGGTGAGAGCAGAGGGTGTGGATCGTGGGAAATTAAGGGTGTATGTGGGTGTAAATGACAGCAAAATGTATCTATATGTATCTATGCCCATGCCATGGAATGAGACAAGGTGGGTGAGCTAGTATCTTTTATTGGGCCAATTTCTGTTGGTGAAAAAGACAAGCTTTCAAGCTTACACAGAGCTCTTCTTTAGGTCTGGGAAAGGCACTCAGAGTGGCACAGCTAAATACAAGGTGGAACAGATTGTTTAGCATAAGTAGTTAGTGCATATTGTAAGGAACCATTCAAGGTGAAATGGCCAGTTAACTCCTCTGCAGTCATAGGACAAAAATGGGGGCTTAGTGGGTTACAGATTGTTATAATAAGCCATAAAACCAGTGTCCATGGCCATGTCTACACGTACAGCACTGCAGCGGCACAGCTGTACCAATAGAGCTGTGCCACTGCAGAGCCTCTGGTGAAGAAACTCTATGCCGACAGGAGAGAGCTCTTCCGTTGGCATAAAAAAACCACCCTCTGAGCAGCATAAGCTATGTTGGCAGGAGAAGCTCTATCGCCAACATAGCGCTATGTACACAAGTGCTTATGTAGGTATCATTTATGTCATTCAGAGGGTGGAATATTCACATTCTGAGCGGCACAAGTTTTGCCCACATAGGCAATAGTGTAGATATAGCCTATGAATGTCCTTCCTCATCACATTGTTCAAAACACTGCGATGATGGCTAGCGAGGGATTTCCAGTCACTTGAAATTGATATGGGAGATTATCCTGTGGATTTGTATTACTTTTTTGGGCAAGAGTATGGAACTCAAGAACAAGCTGCAGTAACACAGAGCTGTACAACTTGTGTTGGATAAATAATTGAGGGCTATGGATAAACAGGTGAACACCAGCTGGCTAAGTCTGGAATTAACTGTAACACATACTGCATAGCAGAATCTTGGATTTGGAAGCTACTAGGTCTCAGCAGACATTTCAGCTATTCACTTCCAAAGACTGCCAACACACATGTAAGACCTGGTGTCTGACCTAATATAAACATAAGCCATGCTGTACTGGAACAAGTCGCTGTCGAGCCATCCAGCTTGGTTTCCTAGCTCTGGCTGTGGCCAGTATGTGATGAGTCACAGGAAGTTGAAAAATCCCCCAAAATACATGAAGTCAATTGGGCATTGCTATATGCTAGGGGGAGGAGGGAATTCCTTCCTGATGCCACCAGCTGGTCAATACAATCCAATCACTGTGTATAACCATCCATTGAAAAGAAAGCGGAACGTCTGACTTGTGCTAGTCATTTACAGTCTGATGTAGCTTTGGAAATGTTTTTCTCCTCTGGATTCTTCAGGGATTTAAAGATTTACAGTTCTGGTTAGAAAAGGAATGCAATTTCAATATCAGATTAATTTTATGCCCACGGCAGCCAGAAGTAGAAATAAGCATTCTGGCAAATATATAGAGGACATTGGATGATTGCCAACAGAACAGAAGACGACACGGGAATGAGAAAAGAAATACTATATTCCAGTGTAGGTCTGAGATAATGATGATGAGTAATCTATTACAGATTATTTCTGCTTGTTTTAAACCATACAGACCTTCCAGGAATAATGTATGTTTAATATCAAACCACTTCAAATCACTCCACTGCAGTACTCCATTTGCTTCACACTAATAAACAAGACAAATATGGGGTAGCCTGTTCCATCAGACTCTGCTGTAATAAACATGGGGAGGTTGGGTTTTTCTGCCCACTGTGGGGAGCAGGATCATGTGCGGCTGGCTGAGTGGGAATGAAGGAGACTCTCTTAAGGCCTAGACTGTCCCCAGGAAAAGCATGTCCTCCAGTTTCAGACCCCAAAGCACCCCCCAAAAGAGCAGCTCCTTTCTCCGTTTGAGACACTGAAGCCTCCCATAAAAAGCAGTTTATCCTATTTTTAGACAATAAGTTATCCCACAGAGAGTAATTCCCCACAGTCTGGGACACTGAGTTCTCTCACAAGCAGCAGCTCCCCCTAATGTGAGACACCAAACTTCCCCCCAAAGCAGCTCCTCCACTGTCAGACTCTGGCCCCTCTCCTCACACACAGAGCGGTTCTCCCCCCTGTTTTTTCAAACACCCACGGCAGGTAGCTACAGTCAAGTGCTGGCAGTGTCACAAACATTTAATTTCTTCAGACCAACTGACTTTAACTAAGAATCCTGTGGCACCTTATAGACTAACAGACGTTTTGCAGCATGAGCTTTCGTGGGTGAATACGTGGCTTGCATCCGAAGAAGTGGGTATTCACCCACGAAAGCTAATGCTGCAAAACGTCTGTTAGTCTATAAGGTGCCACAGGATTCTTTGCTGCTTCTACAGAACCAGACTAACATGGCTACCCCTCTGATACTTGACTTTAACTACAGGTTCTGGTTGTAAAATCCCTTCTTCAGCAAAACTGGATGTCTTGAGGGACTGATATGGAATACAGAGGTTCCCTGGCTCTCCCTCTGCTTAGTAATTTCCAGAAATTGTTACTATTTAACACTTTGACAGCAACTGGTACTTGGTTGCTTATCCATAAGAAAAACTGTACTGAGACTATTCTATTTCTTTTGCTAACATGCTGTCATTAAATTGGTAAGATTCCAGAGCCTCCTCACTCTGCCTTCCACAAGCAAAAAGGCAATAAGTGCAGATTAAATTTAAAGTATTTTTATAGTTTGGAAACTTACTATTTCTAAGCATTTTTTTTATTTGTGCAAGTCCCACTTATGGTCACATGAAAATATTGACAGAATCCAACA
This sequence comes from Mauremys mutica, assembly GCF_020497125.1. Lineage (NCBI taxonomy): Eukaryota > Metazoa > Chordata > Testudines > Geoemydidae > Mauremys > Mauremys mutica. The sequence continues at coordinate 129,984,330 of NC_059074.1, forward strand.
TTTCTTGGATTATTTTTTTACTAAGGTGCCTTTTGTGGTTTACTGATAGTAAATTTACTTACAGAAATATGTGGAATAGGCTGGTGTGCTCTGTCCAGTTACTACAGTGAACAAATGCCCAGATTATAATAACCAGCATAGCAGTTGGCATGTATGTGAGATAGTCTGCATAACACATTTGTGGTTTCACCCACTGAGTGTGACTATATATATGGAGTACACAGACTAGCAAAGAAAGAAAACTACAGTATATATGTGTGTGCTGCGATTTTCAAAGCCAAGTAGGAAATTTAGCCACACAACTCATGTTAATTGAAAATTTAAAGATATATATATACAAAGATATATTTAAAGATATATATATATATATACAAAACACCCACATCCAAATGTATGTATGTATATAAACATACAGACATATATGCACACATATGAATAAGAAAAGCCTCTGCAGTTACACTGCTATAGCAGTTTTTTATTCCTGTAAATAAATGATGCACTTCTAGTCAATATATTCATCCTGTACAATTTTGCCTCTGCCCAGAACCTTTCTTTTCACTGTGAGGTAAATAATGACTCACTTCCCATGATGCAATATCAGATTTTGGGTGGCTGACATATACGGTTGCCAATTGTCTAACCACATGAACCCAAACACCCTAGCCCTGCCCTTTCCCCGAGGCCACACCCCTGCCCCACCCCTTCTCTGAGGCCCTGCCCACTCCATCCCCTCTCCCTCCATTGTTCACTCTCCCCCACCTTCACTCACTTTCACAGAGCTGGGGCAGGGGGTTAGGGTGCAGGCTCTGGGCTGGGCCAAGGGGTTCGGAGTGTGGAGGGATCTCCGGGCTGAGCCTGGGGAAGGGGGTTGGGGTGCAGGAGAGGGTGTGGGGTGCAAGCTCTGGGAGGGAGTTTGAGTGCTAGAGGGGGCTCAGGGCTGGGGCAGGGGGTTGGGGTGTGGGATGCAGGCTCCACCCAGGAGGCGCTTACCTTGGGTGGTTCCCGGTCAACGGCGCAGCACGGCTAAGTCAGGCTCCCTGCCTGCCCTGGCCCCACACCACTCCCAGAAGTGGCTGCCATGTCTGACCCCATGGGGGCGGGGCAGGGGGCTCCTCACGCTGCCTGTGCCCACAAGCACCGTTCCCACAGCTCCCACTGGCCGCAGTTCCCAGCCTATGGTAGCAGCAGAATTGGCACATGGGGCGCGGGAAACACACGGAGACCCTTTCCCGCCCCCAGGGGCTACAGGGACGTGCCGGCCACTTTCAGGAGCGGCACGGGACCAGGGCAGGCAGGGAGCCTGCCTTAGCCCCCTGTGCCGCCAGACTTTTAGCACCTAAAATCTCCTGGTTTGACTTCAGTAGCCTCCAGGAGATAGGGCCTGATTCCAGGAGACTCCTGGCAAAACCAGGAGGGTTAGCAACCCTACTGACACAGAATTATGTCAAGAGGGACTTCAGGACATAGCTGATAGAAAAATATGGTGTATGTGCATTGCTGATTTCTTTGTTTGGCAGAGAGGTGAAACTACTGAAATGAAGGAATTGCCAGGGTTACTTTTCTTCTGCCAAATACTGAGCTGTATTGTCTCCTCTGCTGAGACATATGGTAGGATGAAAATAATGTACATGTGAGTTAAATCTGGCCGGTTAGCATGGAAGGGGAGGATCAGAGTCTACTCAGGATGGTGGAAGTTCCTAAGTGCAACTACTGTGCAGCTGGGGCTCTGTGTGTTTTGGAGGCTTCTCCAGCTGACAATGGGAGGAGATGGGGAGGTGGTTGCTATATATGGCCCTGTCCATTCTGCAATTTATGGATTTTTCAGTGGAAATCCCTTCACAAGGTAGTGCAGCTCATAGCCACAGCAGCTTCTGTATGTCTTCTTTTCCATACTGCATGCCGCATAGAGAGGAGTGTAATAGACTGCCAGGACTAAGGTTAAGATTTTCTCAGGATTATTTTTAGTAAAAGTCAGGGACAGGTCACGAGCAAATAAAAATTCACGGAAGCCCGTGACCTGTCCCTGACTTTTACTAAAAATAACGATGACAAAATGGGGCTGAGGTGGGGATTAGAACCTGAGTCCTGCTGCGGGGGGAAAGTGGGGTTGGGAGGAGGCCAGCACCTGCTGCCGCTGCGATTGGCAGCTCTGAAGTCCCCCCTCTGTGGCTTGGAGCTCCGGATTCCTGCCACCCATGGCAGCTGAGAGCTATAGGGGCCCCTGCCACCCACAGCAGGTGGGAGCTCCAAATCTGGTGGTGGGGAGCTGCAGGGTCACCCCACCGCCCGCAATAGCTCAGAGCTCTGGGTCCCCCCCTGTTCATGGCAGCTGAGAGCTGTGGGGGTCCCCAGATGCTCTGGGGCCCCTGCCACCTGACAGCTCCAGCCTCACTGCCATGGGGCTGAAATGGAAAATGTCACAGAGGTCTCTGGAAGTCATAGAATCCGTGACTTCCACCACCTCCATGACATAATCTTATCCTTAGCCATGACCTGCCGTGAGTGGCAGCTGGGCTCCGGAGTGATACCGTGCTGCAAGGGAGGGGAGGCACCAAAGAACTGCATGTAGGGACTGGCTCTGTTTAGGTATCCCTGAGATCTGCTGATTATCAGTGCAGTTGGAGGGCTCCGCAGGCAGCTGCACTGCAGCCCCCCAAACCCTTCTCTCTGGAGAAAACAATGCATCAGAAACACCGCACAAGCATTCCCGCATCACAGGTTTTTTTCCATGATATAGAATGACAGAGCTCACTGTGATTCAGTTCCCCTGGATCCAATTAATCATTTTCATAATTAAAAACATATGTTCAACTTGAAAGCACAGCCAGAGAGTTAAGCAACTCAACATGGAAGTGCATTGTTGCCTAATTCTAATAATACTGATTAAAACTGATCTTGCAGCTCTTGCACAGAAAACACTCCCACCAAAATCAAGGCCAGCATTTGCATTTAGCACATTCCATCCTGGATCACAAAGCACCTCAACAAACATTAACTGAGCCCGGTAAAATCCCTGTGGGTAAAGTCTCATCCCTATTTCAAACCAAAGGCAAACAGAGATATAGTGATGTTAATTTTTTGGCTTTAATATCTTGTTACTGACCCTCCTTGCTTGTCTTTCTGAATCTGAACTGGAATTCCCCTCTTTTCCACTGTCTCCTCCCGTAGAGTTGATGGATCAACTTCAGCCCCCAAGTTTACACTATCCCCATTATTTTCAAGGGGGTTGCACAGGTACAATCTAAGGGCAGAATTTGACTCAGTAGCCATAACACAGTGAAGCATTTTAAAAATCTCCTCCACACTAGTTCATGAATTATCTACCTTAAAAACATTTTGGTCAGGTAGGGTCTCCCTGTAATTCTGTAGCAAAAGGGCAGCTAACTTTACAGTGCTTGTTTAGTAATAGATTGCTCCTTTCCTTTGAACAGTCACATTACAGAAGTACACATTACCCACATCTCGTTATCTCAGACACCACATTTGGAGCTAAGGTTCTTTCCTGAGTTGTCTGAATAGAGACCCATCTTTTCTACAGAAGACTTTGAGGCTTCTGAAAACAAAATAGCCCGGACAAGATGCAAGAATTATAGCCAATGAAGTTGCTATTTCATCGTTGTAACTAAGGTTCATGCCAATGTTTCCACTGTAAAGCCCATTTTACAAGAGTTTATATGACCCTGACATTAAAATGGATTCCAGGTAGAAACTGGCTAAACAAATTCTCAACACAGAAGTGAATGTAGGTCCAAATCTTGAAGCCCTTACTTAGGCATAACTCCTGCTGGCTCAGAGTCCAACCTTCACCCATAGAAACAATAAGATTTTTGCCCCTGACTTCAATAGGTGCAAGACTGAGCCCTTGTTGAAGATTTCCCCTGAGGAAGGTGGAATAAAAATAGAGTTGGGACTTCAGGATTTTTTTTCTTTTTCCTTTTCACAAAATTTGAGGAAAATCACTTTAGTTGTTTCTAATTCCAAGAAAACAGATAAATCTGTTTGGAGACATGTTTTGCAATCTTCTTAAAGGAAGGAAAAAGCTTGCTCTACTAATAGCCATTCAGAAGGGATATGTTGACTAATATATGCTGGCTAGCACATATGCATATATTAATAATATGTATTAGCCGGACCACATATATATTAGTATGCATTAAGCACAAATATTATAGCAATTATATAGCCTAAATTGGCCTATTATTTTTATATGGCTCTGCTCACTTATGCTAAGTATCCCGTAACCCCTTGCATTCACTGAAGTAAGTTTTGGCTTGAGCAAATAGGGAAGCTGTCAAGATCAGGACAGATGAGTGCTTTACCATAGCAACAGAAAGGGAGTTACTCTCCCAGTAGTGTAGTGTAATGTCCCAAAGGAAGAGGACAAGATGTATGATTGTACTACTCTACTATGAACCTAGGAGATGGCGTAATAGCCTTTAGTACTTGAAATGCATGTGTTCAAAACAAAGAGATAAGGGGTACACCACAGTACTAGAAAAACAAGGTAGACCGTTGATTGCTTAAAACTAGTTTCAGATGACACACACAGTACCTTTTACTTGTAAACTGGTAGGGTGTAAAAAGATGGCTTTAGGGATATAACTTTGGGAGCACACTTTCTGCATAAGGTAAATGTAACATCGCTGCACGAGATGGCTTCCCGGAGACTGGTATTGTATAGAACGTTTGTTGGGTTGTTGCAATAAACCTGACTGATGCTGGTTATTTGGTCTCTTGAGTATGTTTCATAACAAATCAAAGTGTGGTCAAGCAATTGACTATATACTTTATCAACAGGTAAGATCATGGCCTGACCTACTGGGCTCAGTCAGCGCTGTAAGCAGTGCTAGCAGGAGTCACCCTGCACACCACAGCAGTAAGAGAGAGTGGTTATGCCAGTTCCCTGTGTGGGTGCACCAGGGAAGGAAGCACACTCTGCATTCTCTCTCCCCTCTAACACAGAGGAAATCCTAATTTAACTCACTGCTGACTAGAGCCATACTGGTATTTTTCATTAGTAAATTTCCCTTGGAAAATATAGGGCCAAGTCCTCAAATGGTGTAAATCAGTGTAGCTCTATTGAAATCAATGGAGCTGTGCCACTTTACACCAGCTGGGGATCTGGCACATGCAGTACTAGCTAAGTGCCTGGTATTATTACTGTATAAACAAATTGCAAAGTCCTGGGAAGGGCTCAAGGAAATGAAATTCCAGACAATTTACTCAACTTTTTCCAACATTCCTTTCTAATGGTTTTGTCAAATATTACCGTACATGCTTATGTTCACACTGTCTGGGTCTGTCTACCCAGTGCTCAGCAAGCATTTGATGGCAAACAAGGACTGTGATGAGTTGCCATAATGCTAAGACCTTATTATACTTAGAAAATGTAACACAGAATGGCTCCTACTACATTATGGAGTCTGTATTACCAACAAAAGAAAAAGTAATTAAAATGGTCAAAATGAACGAGTAAAGTATGTTCAATGGGTTGGCTTTACCTCCTTATTGTCTGTATACATTTACATGCTAATTTGCCAGATTCAGTTGTTTGCAATGGATCTCCCCATTATGAATGAGAACAAGCCAGGTTGTTTGGGTTTTTTTAGTTATAGGAAAGAGACATGATTCAATTTGGGGACAAGGCCTGATGGAGATCCAATGGAAGTCAATGAATATTTTTCTATTGACTTCAATGAGAGCAGAATTGGACCCAAATTAAAACTACATCTATGAGCTAGGGGTGTGATTCCCAGCTCATGTGTAAACACTTGTGCTAGCTCTCGTTAAGCTAGTGCACTAAAATTAGTAGTGTAGCCACAGTAGTACAGGCAGCGGTAGTGATGGCATGTGCTAGCCATGCCCAGTACAAACCCATCTGAACCCTGTGGCATCTTATAGACTAACAGACGTTTTGCAGCATGAGCTTTCGTGGGTGAATACCCACTTCTTCAGATGCAAGAAGGGGTAACACTTCAGGGGTAACACGGCTACCCCTCTGATACTTGCCATCTGAACCCTGTGGGTACATACTTGGCACTGCTGCGGTTGCCTGTGCAGGCCCAGATACACTACTATTTTTAGTGTGCTAGGTTAGATGAGAGCCAGTACAAGTATGTCTGTGGGAGATGGGAATCACAGCCCTAGTTTGTAGTCTAGATGTAGCCTTAGAATTCTCAGACACCCCTTTCCTTCCCTAAAACTTTTTTGACGTTCTGAATTCTTTGGCTGATTGTTTTATTTTTCATTTCTAGCTGAGACCAGAACTGGAAGTGCCAAGATACTGAGCGAAAGCCTGCTTCTGAGAGATACCCAGGCTAATTTTGCCCATTCCAGAGGTATAAATAGTTGACCACAGCTGAGAGAGAGAAGTGCTGGCTGAGTATAAGGCTGGGATCTGGGAAGTCCTGCGTTCTAGTCTTGACTATGCCACGGCAGCCTGCGGTAGCTCACTTAGGGGGCTGACCCAGCTAAGCACATTAATTTCATTGAAGTCAGTAGAACTACTCATGCTGAAAGTTAAGGATCTGCTTAAGTGCTTTGATGGACTGGAGGGCCTTAGGCCCCGATTCAGCAATGTACTTAAACATGAGCCTAATCTTGACAACATGAGATCAATGGGACCACTCAGGTGCTCAAAGTTAGGCATATGCTTAAGTATCTTGTTATACTGAGGCCTTTATCTCTTTGCCTCAGAGATCAGCAGAGTCTCAAAAATGAGGATGGGTAGTTGCACTTATTTTACTACACCTCTATCTCAATATAATGCTGTCCTCGGGAGCCAAAAAATCTTACCGTGTTATAGGTGAAACCCCGTTATATCGAACTTGCTTTGATCCACCGGAGTGCGCAGCCCCGCCCCTCCGGAGCACTGCTTTACTGCGTTATATCCAAATTCGTGTTATATTGGGTTGAGTTATATTGAGGAAGAGGTGTATTGACTTCTATGGGGTTGTTTGGGGCATCAGGGCAGCATTTAGCCTAGTGTGTATAAAGCCACGTATACAGTGATCTGAGTGCACTAGGCACAAGTGGATGAATGATGTGGACAGATGATAACATTGCTTCTGAAGGTCCTGGCTTTCTTAATCTGATCACTTTTGTCAGAATTTTAATGTCTTTTATTGTATTTGATGTTACCTGATAGCAAATTTTCTTGGGAACTCTTAAAAACACAGGTTATGTCTACACTTGCACACATACTCGAATAGTGGATCGTGTAATGCTCCCATGTTTCCCATATCTGCACCCGAGAGACCACATATGCTGTACTGGACCTGGGTATAATGCTGTGTACACACATATACCCTCATCCACACTGCCGCTGTTGTTATGTGATGTTAGTACTACCATTTCAGGGGCAGTATTGCAAGAGACTGTGCATCACAAACACTCTAGAAATGACTTTGCTGTGTGTTGTATGTACTAGCAGCAAAGAGTCCTGTGGCACCTTGTAGACTAACAGATGTATTGGAGCATGAGCTTTCATGGGTGGATATCCACTTCATCTATTAGTCTATAAGGTGCCACAGGACTCTTTGCTGCTTTTACAGGTAATAATAGGAGATATACCAATCTCCTAGAACTGGAAGGGACCTTGAAAGGTCATTGAGTCCAGCCCCCTGCCTTCACTAGCAGGACCAAGTACTGATTTTTGCCCCAGATCCCTAAAGTGGCCTCCTCAAGGATTGAACTCACAACCCTGGGTTTAGTGGGCCAATGCTCAAACCACTGACCTATCCCTCCCCCCTGATCCAGACTAATATGGCTACCCCTCTGATAGTTGTATGTACTGTTTGCCCACCTTTACACATTTGTCCCCTTGTTGTTATTCCCTGCAAAATTGTGTGGAAGACATGAAGCAATTGGATGATGGTGTGGTTCTGCTCCTGTTCCTTATTGCAGGACACATGGTTATGCGGTGGAGTGGGCATTCAGCGAGATGCTACATGGAAGTTGGGCAGCATTTTATGACACATCAAAGACAGTTGACCCTGAAGGTCAATGACAATTCATTCAGCTCACACTGTACAGATATGGTGAATGTCAGTATTGTCACAGGATGCTCTTTTGTTGACCGTTGCTTCGGGTGCAGAAGAATTGGCATGGTATGATGGGATCACATTGTTTTGAATACCTGGGATGACTAGCAGTGGCTTCAGAACTTCCAAATGAGGAAACAGACCTTCATGGAGCTCTGTGAAGAGCTTGAGCCAACCCTCCAGTGCTAAAACACTCAGTCCAGGGAAGCCATACCTGTTCAGAAGAAGGTTGCTAGTTCCGTGTGGAAGCTGGCTGCACTACTTTCCACTTTGGGTTGGAAAGGCCACTGTCAGCGTCACAGTTGTACAGGCTTGTGCGGCGATGAACACTGTGCTTTACCCAGAGAGGTAGTTGCCATTAGAAAAGTTCTAGCAATAAAAGCTGGATTTCAGAGGATGGGGTTTCCGAACTGTTTAGGGGCCATCGATGGCACCCAGGCCCCAATACTTTGCCTAACAACAGAGGCAAGTGAGTATGTGAACCAAAAAGTTACTTAGGCCTTGTCTACACTACAGGACTATTTCGAATCTACTTAATTCGAATTTGTGGATTCGACCTTATGAAGTCGAATTTGTGTATCCATACTAAATACACTAATTCGAACTTCTGAGTCCACATTCACGGGGCCGGCGTCGACTTTCGAAGCGGTGCACTGTGGGAAGCTATCCCACAGTTCCCGCAGTCCCCGCTGCCCATTTGAATTCTGGGATTTCCCCCCAATGCATGCTGGGGGAAAAAATGTGTCGAGGGTGGTTTTGGGTAACTGTCGTCATTGAACCGTCAATCACGCCCTCCCTCCCTCCCTGAAAGCGCCTGCGGGCAATCTGTTCGTGCACTTTTCTGGTCAGTGACAGCGTGGACGCCACAGCACTGCAAGCATGGAGCCCGCTGCGATCCTCGCCGTTTTCTCCTCCTCGCACTTTATCGTCCACCTCTTCCACATTCAGCTGCTGAGAAATTGGGCTACTTTTCAATGGTTCTGCAAGCACTGGGGGACCATAGGGGACGTTTTACCAACATGAACGTCGGATGGCCGGGCAAGGTTCCTGATGCATGTGTTCTCAGGAACTGTGGGCTGCTCAGACGCCTGCTGGAAGGTAGTTTCTTCCCGTACCACGAAATAACTGTTGTGGATGTGCATTTGCCTATAGTGATCCTCGGTGACCCAGCCTGCCCGCTAATGCACTTGCTCATGAAGCCCTATACAGGCGCCTGGGACAGCGACAAGGAACTCTTCAAATACCAGCGAGCAGCGAGCAGCGTGACCTGTGACTGTTCAGTTTCTTTACAGAGAAGCTGAACCTGCCCCTGTTTCTTTACCCAGTTACTGTTGACTCTCCTCTTCGGTTAAATACCCCGTTCTCCCCGTTTCCTCCACTTCCAAGACACGTGTAAAAATAAAATACATGTCACACTGTTACTGAGGAGAGGTTTCTTTATTCATGACTTTTCGTTAAAGGGTCGAAATTGGAACGCAGACTGCGGTGGGTAGGGTGTGCGCTGATGTAAAGACCGCCTCTAAACTTAAGGAATGACAGGCTCCTGATCGTACAGCGGTCCGCATTGCCGGACTGCTTGTTTCAACGGAGCCTGCCATCCCTCCTTTTTGGGATTCTGTGTGCGGGCGGCTATGTGGCCTTGTGGCGGAGGAGGACGGATACAGATTCCTCTGCTGCGTGACTCAGCGGTCCACAACAAGGACCGCTGTATAAGATCTGTACCCGACCTCCCCCGCTAAAAAGTCACATCCCCACCGCCCACACAGAACCTGGAAACCACCTCCCATACCGACCACGGTGCCTGCTGACTGCACTGTGTGTGTTACCCGCTGCTGATCCGGCCCCCGTGTCTGTACCCTGCGAAAGGTGCCTGTCCTATGCAATTAGCAACGCACTTCCCCACGCACCCCATTCAAACACAGTCTTCAGTGAGGAAACATGACGGAAACAGTACTTAACAGCAAAGTATTTTTATTACTTAAGTACACAGTTATGGGATGGGACTGGGATTGGGACTTGTTTGAGTCCGGAAGGGAAGGACTTATGCAAACGTAGGGTATGAGAGCTTTTGGTTACTTGAGCACTCTGCTGGGGTGCAGTGACAGTATTCACGGCCCAGGGCGGGCATCCTCCTGGTTATTTAGGGTGAGGGGGGTATGTGACTTTGTGGCGGGGGAGGGCGGTTGCAGAGATACTGCCGGGGGCTCTGTCCTGCAGCGGACCTGCAGAACATACACAAGTCGCCGGAGCATGTCCGTTTGCTCCCTCAGTAGTACAAGCATTGCTTGAGTCGCCTGCTTGTGTTCCTCACGCCACCTCTCCTCCCATTCGCTGTGTGAGCACTGGTACAGAGAGACTTTCTCCCTCCACTGCCTCTGCTGGTCCGCCTCGGCTAGGTAGCAGCCCACACATTCATCGAAAATCGTGTCCCTTGTCTTTTTCTTTCGCCGCCTAATCTTCGCCAGCCTCTGCGAGGTGGATGCTGTGGAAGGTCTGGAGACAGTGGAAGCTGTGAGATGGGGAACAGTTAGTTAATTCCTTGCAATGATACTTTTTTGCGAACAATTAACTGAATCTAGGCTGTCTCTGTGAATTTTTTGTTGAGACCCCTGTGCCTGCTGTTGCACAAATCATTTGCGCGGTGGATTCTGGGTAAATGTCGCCAGTCATTCCTTCCTCCGGGAAAGCAAGGGCAGACAATCATTTCGATCACGTTTTCCATGAAATGCCCTGGCACACGCCATAGCGTGGCAACAATGGACCCTATTTTGCCTTTTGTGTATGTCACCGTATGTGTACTGTATGCCGCTGATAGAGGCGGACCAGCAGCGCTACACAGCAGCATGCTTATGCTTTTGCATGACAGCAGCGATGGTTACCAGGCATACTGCACCGTCTACCATACCATGAACTGGTAAGAAGACGGTAATAAGATGGTCATGGTTACCTGTCCTTTTGCACTGCGCCATTTGGTGCTGTCATAAGTGCCCCTGGTCGATCAGCCAGGGGCGCAAAAGCAAAATTTGGGAATGACTCCCCGAGTCAATCCCTCCTTTTTGGGTATCTAAAAATAGAATCAGTCCTGCCTAGATTATGTGCAAGTGTACTAGAGAACCACTGTATCATACAATCAGAGACCACAGCTGCTCTCTGTCCAATCCTGCATAAATTTTGAGCTGAACGCTATTCACAGGGTGTGCTCCTGAAACAACCCCAGCTGTTCATTCCGTTCTTCCCCCAGCCTTCCTGGGTTCCAATACCATTGTCCCCCCACTTGTGTGATGAAGTAATATAGAATGCATGAATAAGACACAGGTAGTCGTTTGTGAGAAATGAGTGGAAGGAAGCCTCCAGCTGCAATGATAGTCCAGAGATGACATTAAGGGGTGTGGAGGAGGGAGCCACTCATCCCTCTGCTAGTCCAGGGGCAATTGAATCTTTTCTTTACAATGAAGGGTGGGGGCTGATGGATCTCAGCCCCCTGTTGCAATGATGAGGACGGTTACCAGCCATACTGCACCATCTACCATGAAAAATTAGCAACAGGCGGCCTTGACCGACCGGTCCCAAGCAAGTTGGTACGGTTGTCATGGTTACCAGCCCTTTTGCACTGCCCCATGTGCCAATAGGCTGATGATGAGGATGGATTTCCATCGTTTTGTACCATCAGCCATCCATAGCGTGGGGGGAGCAAGGATGTTGGTGTTGAGTGCTGCACCATCGCGTCTATCTGCAGCATTCAGTACAGATACGGTGACATGTAAAAGAGTCAACAGAGGATTGTTTTCCCTTTTACTTCTGGGGGTCGGGGGGGTGCGTAAATTGCCGAGCTATGCCCCGTCCCACCGCGGACACTGTGTTTGACCCTAGAAGCATTTGGAGATCAGCCAAGAATGCAAATGCTTTTCGGAGACAGCAGGAACTGTGGGATACCTTGCGTCCTCGTTCCCCCCTCCCTCCATGAGCGTCCATTTGATTCTTTGGCTTTCCGTTACGCTCGTCACGCAGCTGCGTGCTGAGTCTGTGCTATGCCGTCTGTCCGTTTATTTATTAAAAATACTTTGGACCAGGCGTAACGTAACATTTCTTCCCCTACTTAGATGCAGGAGTCTAAGAGCGAGATCACCGTGAGGACAGGCACTGAAGGAGATAGAGAGCGCATGCTGCGTGAAATCTAGCACGAACCACGGACCTATGCAGCCGTGCTCTGGGAGGCAGTGCTCCCTGAATACCGCATGAAAGCCTCGCGCGGAAAAGTGTGCTATCACGGAGCACCCAATAAGGCAGCTCTCCCCAGGAACCTCCTGCTGATGCTTATCGATTAACGGCAGGAGAGCTTCGTGGCGTTCTCCCAGGAGGATTTCTGTTCTATCACCATATATACAGAGACCTCCTTTTCACACACTTCAGATTCCTGTTATATTAAGAATAAAAGTTAACATGGTTAAAGCACTTACCGACTGCTCCTACCCCTGATTCAGGATCCGGGTTCCTGGCCGGGGAGGGTTGGTAGGGGATCTCCGTGAGGGTGATGAATAGATCCTGGCTGTCGGGGAAACCAGCGTTGTAAGCGCTGTCGCCTGCCTCGTCCTCCACAAACCCTTCCTCATCTTCCCGGTCCGTGAACATCGTCGAGGAACTGTCCGTCGACACTGTCCCATCATCAGAGTCCATGGTCACTGGTGGGGCAGTGGTGGCAGGCTCCGTAGCGTCCGTTGGCCGCTTTGATTTTTTGGTAGCCTTGTCTGGGGTCCTTGATTTTCACGCGGCGCTGCGTTGCATGACGGCTGTATCCTCAGTCTGTATCATGGCTTTGGAGACCTTCTCGTAGGTCTTTGCATTCCGTTCGTTGGAGCGCAGCTCCGAAAGCACAGACTCCTCGCCCCACACACCGATCAGATCCAAGAGTTCCCGGTCTGTCTATGCCGGGTCCCTCTTTCTATTCAGAGATTACATGAACTCCTCTGCTGGAGAGCTCTGCATTGCTGCCGGTGCTGCGGAGCTCGCCCCGATGTGCAACCAGAACGTCAGATTCAAACCGCCCAGACAGGAAAATGAATTCAAATTTTCGCGGGTCATTTCCTGTGTGGCTGGGCAGAGAATCCAAGCTCGGGCTGCTGTCCAGAGCGTCAACAGAGTGGTGCAGTGTGGGATAGCTCCCGGAGCTACTAAGTTCGATTTCCATCCACACCTAGCCTAATTCGAACTAGCCATGTCGAATTTAGCGTTACTCCACCTGCCGGGGTGGAGTACCAAATTCGAACTAAAGAGCCCTCTAGTTCGAATTAAATGGCTTCCTGGTGTGGACGGTTGAGCGGTTAGTTCGAATTAACGCTGCTAAATTCGAATTAAAGTCCTAGTGTAGACCAGGCCTTATTCACTCATTCTGCAAGGCTTAGTGAACCACAGGCAGATTAATGACCGCAAATGTGGGAAACACCAGAAAGGTTCATGATGCCAAGGTGCTGAGGAGATATAGCTTTGTGAGGGTTCTGTTCCCCTGGAGCCAAAGTTCATTAAGCATGCATTTGTGTGAGACCGGGCATCTCCTTTGGGTTATCAGCTTGGGGTTGGGGTTGTTCTGTGGAGGATGGCAGACAACTTCTTATGCAGTCACTGTGCAATATTTTAGTCCTCACTATTCATGTCTTCAGCTGTTATGGGAGTACTAACACTTTTAAATCAGCTTATGATGCTTTGTTTGGGTAGGGAAGACTGCACTGATTGTGCTTTTTGACTTTTTATTGTCAGCAGTACTAAGTGCAAGTAACAGCTGTTAACCAGGGCTTTGAAGCGGAGCACGGAGCTGGAGTGCGGAGCAGCTCCAGAGCAGTGGAGCTGCAGGTTTTTGCCTGGAGCTGGAGCGGAGCCGAAGCACAGCTCCAAAGCCCGGCTGCTAACGAGCCCTAATCCACAGTGCAATTGAAACTCCTTAGGCCAGGTCTATACTACAAAGTTTTGCCGACACACGTTACATCGGCATACAGCCACAACAGTTAGTAAATCGCTTGTGTACCTGCTTACTTGGCTCCTTGCTTTGGTGTGCACCAGGAGTGCTCATGTCGATGCACAGTGCAGAACATGATGGGTTGGTATCCCAGTGAGTAACCCACCGCCATTCAGTGCACTGTCTTTTAGGTAGTTTTGGCAATGCAAGGTGGGGCATAAATGAGTTGTGCACAGGTGACTAGAAGCTAGGGGTCAATTTCCCATAATGCAATGTTCTCTAGCCCATAATATCATCTCTATCCCATAATTTCCACAGCTATTTTCACTGTCCCATAAATCTCCTTGGCACTTGACAGAAGCATGGAGACTGCACAGCTCTGAACTATCGTCATGAGTGTTGGAAGTGCAGGATGCATGAACATCCTGTATTTTCAGTGCCACAAGAAGAACCGCGGGGAACATGACCATTTCTTGAAGGACTGTTTGCTGTGGGACATAGCATGAAACAAATCACAGTTGGTGGTGGTGTTCACAGAGCAGCTGCAGATGGTAGAGTGCTGCTTCTGGGCTGGAGAAACGAGCATGGACTGGTGGGATTACATTATAATGCAAGTTTGAGATGACAAGCAATGGCTGCAGCACTTCTGGATGCACAAGGCCCCATTCCTGGATCTGTGCAGTGAGCTCGCATGGCTGTACTGACAGTGGAGAAGCCAGTGGTGAGCAGACTGTGGAAACTTGCCATACCAGAATGCTACCAGTCAATAGGAAGTCATTTTGGAGTTGGAAAACCCACTGTGAGGACCAATGTCATGCAAGTGCAGAGGGCCAGTAATCATCTCCTACTACTCAGGACTGTAACTCTCAGCAATGTGGAGGACGTAGGGAATGGCTTTGCAGCTATGGGGTTCCCGAACTGTGGTGGAGCAATAGATGGCACGCCCATCACTATTTTGGCTCAGAGCACCTTGTCACAGAGTACATCAGAAAGGGCTACATTTTGCTGGTGGATCACCGGGGATGCTTCACTGATATCAGTGTTGGGCTGGTCAGGGAAGGTGCATGATGCTTATCTCTTTAAGAACACAGGACTGTTCAAAAAGCTACAAGTAGGGTACCTTCTTTCCCAGTTGGCAGATTGCCATTAACTATGTTGAAATGCCAGTCAAGATTCTGGGGGTTCCTGCCTACCCCTTACTTCCCTAGCTCATGAAGCCATATACCGGCCACTAGTGTTGCCAACCCTCCAGGACTGTCCTGGATTCTCCAGGAATTAAAGATTATGTCATATGACAAAACCTCCAGGAACACGTTCAACCAGAATTGGCAACCCTACCGGCCACCTCAACAGCACCAGTGAAAGATGCAGCTACAGACTCAGCAGGTGCAGAATGACAGCTGAATGTGCTTTTGGTAGACTGAAAAGGCACTGGCATTGTTTACTCACTAGATTGGATGTCAGTGTGGAAAATATCCCATTTGTTATAGCTGCCTATTGCGTCCTCCATAAAATCTGTGAAGCAAAGGTGGGGAAGTTTGCCATAGTGATGAAAGGTGGTGGAGGAGCTGCTGTCTGCTGAGTTTGAACAGCCAGACACAAGGTTTATCAGATGAGCTCAATGAGGAGCTGTACAGCTCAGGGAGGTTTTGAAAGAGCACTTTAACAGCAAGCTACAGCAATATGCTGTGGTGTACTATGCTAAACCTGGTGCTGCAGTTTGGGGACTTAGGAACTGTGTGCTGCTTGGTGCACATCTGTGCATATATCACTGCCAGTGCAGCTAACAATGTTGGATTGCTTGCTGTACATTTATGATGACTGCACTGTTTGCCACTGATCCGATGGGTAGTGAGTGTACAAGAGCATTACTTTCACTGCCAGCAGGTATTATGTACCATGTGTTGTAAACTAATAGAGATGAATCACTTTCAAAATAAAAATTGTATTCAGTTATGAAAACAGCACCTAACAAACATTCTGAAGAACATAATAGTACATACATTTTAGATTAAAAAAATTAAGGAACCTTAATAAATAAATCAGAGGAAGGAACATTGATGTCCTTTGTAGCTACACATACATCAACTGTGGCTCTGACAGGTCCGTGTATATGAAGCTGTGGTTGTCTCTAATTTCCCCCCAGTGTGGAGTGGTAGGTTTAGGCATGCTGGCCCAGTGGCTATGAGAGATGCTGAGGAGGGAGGGGGTGTAGGGATGCACTATGATGCAGTTCTCCACAGACCACAATGGGAGTTGAGCCCATGTTTCTTGAACCTGGTTGTCCACAAGTGTCTGCGGCATCTTCATTTGCTGAGGGAGAAGGTCCGTTATGTCCTGATGCATCTCTCTCTCCCTTTCCTGAGCCTTTCTCCTGTCTGCTCTTTCCTTCTCTATCCAGTCTGTAATATTCACCCTCCAGGCCCTCTGTTCATGGCATGATGCAGCATGAGCTTGCAGGATCTCACAGAACGTGTCCTTCCACGTCCTCTTTTTTCTCCTCCTTATCTGGGTCAGTTGTTTCACTGGTGTGTGTGTATGGCTGGGGTGGGAGGTACACCTGAAGGCTGCAACAGCCACAGCTACAGATAAAACACACAGAAGTACCATTGTCAGTATAGTATGTACAGAAAGCGAAACTTAGATTTATCCACCCCCCCTTCCATTGCTCCCCTAAATTGGTAAACAAGACATGCTCATTGGCATTTCTGCTTCGGAGTGCTTGTTCATGGAACCACTGACGACACCAGCCATGGTGAGAATGACCCTCCAGGGGTGAGGGAAATGAGGACAGAATTGCTCAGTTGTATGAAACTATTAATATAGGGCAGTTGCCGGGAATAGTAGCACCATTTTCCACAGGAGGTGGTGGTTTTAGCCAATATCTCATTCCTGAGGGTAACAAAGGCAGAGAGCGCACAGGCCCGAAGTCACCCAGGCCTGTATGCTGCTAACCCATTTAAGGCAATGGTGCCTGCTGAAGTTATCACTCAATGACCTGAGAAAGTGTCCTACCAAGGAAGAAGAAATAAGGCTGCTATCCCTAGAAACCTTCAGCCAGGGATTGCAGAGTACATCCATGGAAGTTTCATCGAGATCTCTCAGGAGGATTCCAGAGACATCCCTTGTGCATAAACAAACTGTTCCTCATGTCCCCGCTGCCTAGCTGTAGAGGGCAATGAAAAGCAGATACCAACTCTTTGTTGTAGCTCTACCTCTTCTAATACAAGTAAATTAATGAAAATTCGATTGCTGTGTACTGATAAGTTGCAGGTGCTATTACTGTAATGGGAAATTTATTTACACGCTTACCCAAGGTTCCTTCCCTAGCTTTGGGCTCACTTGTGCTCAGCTGCAAGGATTGGGTCATACCATGGTAGAGTCAAAAACAGGCCCTGGCTTGCAGCTCAACTGGAACCCCCATTTGCCTGTCCCCTGTACTCCTTCTCCTCTTCCACTTACTTGCCGTTCATGACAGGGGCCTCTGACTCAGACTCCTCAAAGTTGATGGTGGGGTCCCTGCCAAATACGGCATGCAACTCTTTGTAAAAGTGGCAAGTCTGCAGCTCTGCACCCAAACAGTTGTTGGCTTTCCTGGCATTCTAGTGTTCCTTGGCTTTCACATGGCACTGCTGCTGGTCCTTCTCATATCCCTTCTCCTGCATCCCCCAAGCAATATGCTCATACATGTCCACATAGAATCATAGAAGATTAGGATTGGAAGAGACCTCAGGAGATCATCTAGTCCAACCAACCCCCTACCCAAAGCAGGACCAACCCAACTAAATCATCCCAGCCAGGGCTTTATCAAGCTGGGCCTTAAAAACCTCTACGGATGGAGATTCCACCACCTCCCCTAGTTAACCCATTCCAGTGCTTCACCACCCTCCCAGTGAAATAGTTTTTCCTAATATCCAACCTAGACCTCCCCTACTACAACTTGAGTCCATTGCTCTTTGTTCTGTCATCTGCCACCAGTGAGTATAGCCTAGCTCCATCCTCTTTGGAACCCCCCTTCAGGTAGTTGAAGGCTGCTAACAAAATCCCCCCCCACACACACACACGCTTCTCTTCTGTAGACTAAATAAGCCCAGTTCCCTCAGCCTCTCCTCATAAGTCATGTGCCCCAGACCCCTAATAATTTTTGTTGCCCTCCGCTGGATGCTCTCCAATTTGTCCACATTCTTTCTGTAGTGGGGGGCCCAAAACTGGATGCAGTACTCCAGCTGTGCCTCACCAGTGCCGAATAGAGGGGAATAATGCTCCTGGCAATGCTCCTACTAATGCAGCCCAATATGCTGTTAGCCTTCTTGGCAACAAGGGCACACTGCTGACTCATATCCAGCTTCTCATCCACTGTAATCCCCAGGTACTTTTCTGCAGAACTGTCGCTTAGCCAGTCGGTCCCCAGCCTATAGTAGTGCATGGGATTCTTCCGTCCTAAGTGCAGGACTCTGCACTTATCTTTGTTGAACCTCATCAGATTTCTTTTGGCCCAATCCTCCAATTTTTCTAGGTCACTCTGGACCCTATTCCTATCCTCCAGCGTATCTACCTCTCCCCCCAGCTTATTGTTATCCGCAAACTTGCTGAGGGTGCAATCCTCTGACTGACCCTTGGGGCACTCTGCTTGATACCGGCTGCCAACTAGACATTGAGCCGTTGATCACTACCCGTTGAGACTGACAATCTAGCCAGCTTTCTATCCACCTTATAGTCTATCCAATCCATACGTCTTTAACTTGCCAGCAAGAATACTATGGAAGACCGTATCAAAAGCTTTGCTAAAGTAAAGGTGTATCACGTCCACCACTTTCCCCATATCCACAGAGCCAGTTATCTCATCATAGAAGGCAATGAGGTTGGTCAGGCATGACTTGTCCTTGGTGAATCCATGTTGACTGTTTCTGATCGGCTTCCTCTCCTACAAGTGCTTCAAAATGGATTCCTTGAGGACCTGCTCCATGATTTTTCCATTTCTACAGCTGGTCTGTACCTGTACTTGCACAGCCTCTTCTCCCCAGAGGCCCAGGGATCCAATATCTTCTATCTACTCCAAGAAGGAGCGCATCTGGAGTGTGTAGCCAGCAAGATCTGCTGGGCAGTTGTGCACAACAATGGAGAGCTGCTAGCGGTGCTTGCTCAGCTGGACAATCATGAAAAGGCATTTCAAACATTCATGGGGGTTTAAAGGTGGGTGCAAGGGGCCTTCTGGTCTATGTTTCCCCATGGCAGTGGAGTTCACAATTGTGACCAGCGTGGCCAGTGTCTGGCATTGTGGGGCAGCGGCTGGAAGACTGTTAGGGTCAACATAGGTAGCACAGTGTCTATACTCATGCTGGATTGACCTATGTACATGGACCGTGGCTCAATGCCACTTGGAGAGGTGATGTTACTATGTCAGCGTAACCAAGGCCGGCTCCAGACCCCAGCGCGCCAAGCGCGCGCTTGAGGCGGCGTGCCGCGGGAGGGTGGCAGGCGGCTCCGGTGGACCTCCCGCAGGCATGCCTGCGGAGGGTCCTCTAGTCCTGCGGCTCCGGTGGACCTCCCGCAGGCGTGCCTGCGGAGGGTCCGCTGGTCCCGCGGCTTCGGTGGAGCATCCGCAGGCGTGCCTGCAGGAGGTCCACCGGAGCCGCGGGACCGGCGACCGCCAGAGCGCCTCCTGCGGCGTGCCGCCCTGCTTGGGGCGGCGCAATTCCTAGAGCCGCCCCTGAGCGTAACAGGGCATTTACATCAGTGGGACACAACTTTAAGTGTAGACCTGTGCACAACTAGGTCAATTCAGGGCAGCTAATGTTGATCTAACTTTGTACTGTAGACCAGGCTTTAAGGTTTCCCAGGAGTGGGGGCATGGGGGATTGGCTGACATTATTACCTCGGTCTTCCCTCTTCCTTTCTTATTGTTCTTGGGTTTTGATTTTCAACATGTAATAAAATCCTTAAGCCATTGATCGATTTCTGGGTTTTAGACATCTGCTATGGAGAAAAATAGTAGTGCTTTTTAAAGCACATACCACCATACACTGCCCTTTCTCCATCCCTCCCGTGTATCCACATGACTTAAGATATTTCAGTGGAGACTCAAACATATTTGCACTAAGATGAAGCAAGTTTTTACTCAACACTCCATTACATGAGGTAGGAAGCTTGAGTCCCACTGAAAAATGAAAAATCACCTTCAGTTCATCGTTAGGAAGGAGGACTAGCACACAGTAAGCAAAGCATAATTATGAAGAGTATGCATTAGAAGATGGAAAGATTTTGAAATCAGAACTACAACATATTGTTACCAAAGTAACCACTCACCAGTGAGAACATTGCTCACAGCTTAATGTCTTTATGCCCACCTCCTTATCAGAACGAGTGAGCGATGGGGGACAGTGACGGTGAGTGAGAACTGGGAGGTCTCCTGTGACAGGTTTCCGGGATTGGTATGAGGTGCTGTTCCAGGACTCCTGGAGGACCAGATTCTCCTCCTGGTAAGCTGGGGGAGTCACTGTGACAGGGTCCTCTGGCTTGGCAGCACCCTTGGTGACAACCAGAGGAATAGGAGATGGCATCTAATTGGCTGGTTCTGGGGTGTCAGCAGCAGGTGGACACTATACTCTTTTTGGCCACCAGTTCAACAAGCCTCTCCATTAAGGAGTGCTCCCATTCTCTATGGTATGTCTCCATGACTCTGAACTGGTGCATAAGTGTCTCCTCCAGCTGAAGAGCCTGATCCTCTCATGCCCTGAGGAATTCAAATTGCTCCTGGTTTCTCCCATCCATCCCTATGAGCAGCTCCTCCATGGTCTTTCTCCATCTACCTCTGCTGTCTCTGGGGTATTGCTCCTACATGGTGGAATGGTTTGCTCTTGGGAGCCAAAGGTCTTGCGAATTCAAAGAGAAGAGTAGCACTATATTTTTGGCCATTGGAACAAGCTGAGAAATCCCCCCACATAACATAAGTTTGCTGTAAAAGGCCACAATTTTGATACTTTTCAGTGTTCTAGGAATGTACCTGTCTCATTGTCTGAAAGCAGCAAGGGCAAATTTTGCAGCCCACAAGGAAGAAGCAGAGGCTAATAATGGTAAAAAAAACAGTACTAGTGTTTTTAACAATTTAAAATGTTCACATTGTCTCAACAGGATTGGAGAAAGGTGGAATAATTCCTTCCCAGGGCTATGTTACCAGGGTACAATTTTTTCCTTAAGGCTGGCCAACATTAGGCGAACATAGGGGTTTTCAAAGTACCAGAATGGAAAGCCCTCTACATATTGCTGAATGGAGGGGTCTGGTCAGTTATGAAGGTGGACCAAGCAGATCTGCGTTGCTGGTGAACCTGCAGAACCAGCTGGAGTTTCTGTGAAATCCTGGCTTTGTGCCTGCCTAACTGTGAAATAGACAGGGAAAGAGACACCCTGCTATTTCACTGGGTTTACTGAAGAGTCAGTTCAGAACCACAACTCGTCCCCTCAGACAACTGGAAAGGGACACTGCACTGTTTCCATCCAACTGCCAGACTGCATCCTTCTCCCACCTCCATTCCTTCAAGCTTGTGCAGCATGGCTCTGTGCTGGGAAAGGGCAGATACCAGACACAGAGGCTGTAAAGATTGCTGTGACTAACTTTTCCTTAGACAATCAACTGTAAAGTTTTCTATATCCTTCCCCAACCAGGACCTTTCCAAATCTCGCTGACCAATCCACACAGCTCCAGAACCATTGCTGCCTGACGGCTGGCTGGCTGAGAATTGCACAGACACTGGGACATGCTGATTTTTTCCTTTATAAAGTGTTTGAAAAAATAGCTTGAGAAGCCAGCTGCATACTTGTGGGTCATCAGAAATCAATAAAAATGATTGATTTAGAACTCTGTCTGGCTTGAGGCCCATTTTGAGGTGGAGCAGAGTTGGGGCTGGATGGGGGTGGAGGGAATGTTGGAGGAGTTCAGTAGGGGGATGAGGCATCACTGCAGTTCAAAGACCCAGAGACATAGCAATGCATGGCATAGCGTCCAAGGAGGAAAAGTCGGCATGGTTCTTCAGATGCTCTTTATACTAAAATCAGGAATGTAGCAGTAGAGTAGGAGGGCACATCAGTGGGGAGGGCAGGGGTCCATTGTAATGTAGCCATTCTGGCTCCTGACACAGCTCAGGGAACTCCTCAGTTGTATCACGGGAGGTTTCTTCAAGCTGGGCCTCTGAGCATGCAGAACCACATGCTCCAAATCTTCTGGGGTGTCCCACGGACCCTACTTCCTCCTCACCCTGGTCCTCATCAGCGCCCTCGTGGACAATGAGGTAGGTGGGGCCGAAGAGGGGACTGTGAGGGGGGAAGGGATAGCTCAGTGGTTTGAGCATTGGCCTGCTAAACCCAGGGTTGTGAGTTCAATCCTTGAGGGGGCCACTTAGGGATCTGGGGCAAAAATTAGTACTTGGTCCTGCTAGTGAAGGCAGGGGGCTGGACTCAATGACCTTTCAAGATCCCTTCCAGCTCTAGGAGATTGGTATATCTCCAATTATTATTACTAGGGACTCTTGACAGCACCCAAGCCAGCTCTTCATAGAAGGGATATATACAATGAACCGTCCAGGACTGAATGTTAGAGTCTGGCTTTCCTGTACGAGAGCCTCAAGTGCTTCATGCATTCCCAACACTGGGACAGAGCCCACTCACCTGCTCCAGCCTCTGTGAAACTTCTGGGTACAGGTGAATGTTCCTGCTGCTCCAGCTGAATGTCTGAGGACGCTGTACTTCCCCCCACACATTGATCAGCATCCAGGTATCCCCAGTAGACAAAAAAGCTGCTCTGAGCAGTGGATCCATTTTAATCTGTAAGAGGTGCAGCAGAATGTTGCTCTGCTGTGGTCAGTCAGTGCAGCATTGCTTCTACCAGTGTGCAGGGGGACAGGGACCATGTCAGGATCAGGAAAAAAGTAATTCAGTGTGTTGTGGGAACAGGGAGTGGAGGACTAATGAAACTCAAGGCCTGGTACACACCCCGTACCCTCATTTGCTCTGCAAACTGGCACAGGAACAGGCTTGTGCCACAACCTGGACTACCCCAAATTCACACCCCTGAAAGACAAAGCTATACTGACCTACCCCCAGTGTAGACAGCACTAGCTCAATGGGAGAACTCTTTCATTGGCCTAGCTACCATCTCTTGGGGAGGTGGATTAATTACAGCGATGGGAGAACCCCTCCCATTGTTATAGTGAGTGTCTACAGTGAAGTGCTACGGCGGCGCAGCTGCACAGCTGTAGCATTTTAAGTGTAGCCATAGCCTCAGGCATGTACTTACCCACACACCCCGCAGGTGTGCTAGCTTACTCGCCCTCTACTTACCTTCGGGCACGTGCTTTTGGGGTTTAACTATGGCCAACAGGAGGATTATGGCACAACCAGTGTATGGACATGTGAACAGTCAGTAGTGTAGATGTACCCACAGGCAACTCTGAAAGGACAATATTCAAACCATAATGCAATCACCAGTACAAGCATTATTTTACATCCTCTTGATCTGTTGTTCCAATAAGTCAGCCTGCTCCTGATCCCACTGAAGCCATTAGTAAAATTCCCCACTGACTTCAATGCATTTATGCTCTTGGGTGGCTTTCTTTGCTGACTGGGTCTACACCTGTCCTCTCTCATGTATGTGCCCAAGCTGTTCATTCTTTGATCCAAAGCTGACGGTACTTTACTACATCTGCAGGGAGCCTATTCTAAATTACAAGTTTCAGAGCCTGATGGTTTCAAAGTTAAAGACAGATTACAGGTTGCAATCTGCAAAACTCCCTATTTGGATTCATTCCAGATGGACTCATCTTCAAGCAATCCCAGATTAACGTGGCATTCAATTTGGTGAGCGCAGCAGCCGAAAGACATATGGGGGTGGGGGGCGGGAGTCGGAGAGGGGAGTTTGTTCTCCCCCTCAGGAATCCTCTACATCATTCTCGGAGCCTGGAGGATGCCCCCAGTTTACACTCCCTCTGTTTTGCAATCCCATCCTCCAGGCCTGCACCTGCATTTCAACTACTGTTCTAATGTTTAATGGAGGACTGGAGCCAGTTGATGCCTCTCCTTAAATGGGCTGGAATGAATCATTGCTGAATGATGTAAGACCATGTGGGATGGATAATGTCTAAACTTGACCTGGACTGATCAACAATGTAGGTCCTCAAACTACTTGTGAAGGTGTGAGACACTGGAGAACAGTCCTCTGAGGATGTCTTTCTGACACTGGGCCTGGCTCATTCAATTCATTCAATCCTGGCCTAATGCAATTATGAAGAACTTCCCTCTCCAATACTAGGAGCCCAATTTTCAAATTACAGAACCTAAATTATGGTGCACATCCTGTGTTTGGGCATTAATATCGGCACGTGGGTGCCCAGAGCGGATATTTGAACATGCAGAATTAGTGTCAGTTAAGATGTATAAATGTGGAATGGGGTGCCCTCGTTTCCTCTTCTTCAACATTTATCCAGTGATACTGTAAGTTAGGTGCCTATTGTGCCTGACCCAGAGAGGTGCTCACTGCCCACAATTCCCACTGGACTCAATTGCTCAGCACCACAGCTCAGGAGTAGGCCCATTGTGGATTTTGTTAAAAAATGGGGATATATCTCGTGTAAGTTTCTGATGCTGGTGCCAAGGAGCCTTTTGGATGAAATTATTTCTCTTCTTCAACACCCTTGTGGTTTGTGACTTTTTCTTTTTATCTTGCCCCATTTGTATTGGTTTGATTTCTTTATGCCTCTTGTGCGACTCTTTGTTCCGGGCTGCAATGAATGAGCAACAAGTGTGGATGATGAATTATGGACTGAAAGAAAAGGCTGAGCTAGTTTGGAATCACTCCTCAGTGAATCTCAAAGGGCACTGGAATCTCCAAAAGGTCTGAGTTTAAACTATGAATCTGGGTTGGAATATTTTTATGTAAAAAAATAAAAAGTAATTCTAGTGTAACGCAGTTCACTGGTGTTTTTTCTCACCTGCTTCCTCAGAGCTAGTTCTGGAACCCTCATGCACATTGACTAGTACTTACCCAAGTCATCCTATTGAATTCAATGGGGCAACTCACATGCGTGTTTTAAAACCAGAGCCAAGCACATGCCGTGTTACTCTAACCAAATGCCTTTCTTAATACTCCTTCTTCTGGCTGGCAACCACCAGGTTAGTGAAAAATAAATAGCAAATTTTTGGTGCCTAAATTCCAGTATTCAAAAACTATTAGTAAAGAGAAGTGTGGGAGGCTAGAAGGAAGAATAAAGATGCATTCTAATTCCACTGAAATCTACTGAGCTACAAACATTTTCTGAGGGACGGAGTGGGAGAATGCTAATGCTTTTCTAAAACTTAAGAACCCTCTGAAACAGAGAGAAGGAACAAGTACAATGACATCTGTCTTCAGTGACCACTCAAGAGACCAACAAAAATTGGTTGATTAATTAATAGGGTGGGTGGGACGGCCTAGTGGATAAAGCACTGGACTGGGTTCTATTCTGAGCTATGCTACTAGATTGTTGGGTGAGCTTGAACAAGCCACCTTGTCGCCCTGTGCCTCAGTTTCCCCATTTGTAAAATGAAAATAATTATTACCTCTTTTGTAAAACGCTTTGAGCTCTATAGTTGAAAAATGCTATATAAGAGCTAAGTATTCATTAATTATTATTATTACAGATGGAGCAGAATTGTACTCCGTATGTTTGGGGTAACTTTTGGCCAGTGCCTTAAAACAGGAGATGATCTGATATTTGTTTTGATTTATAAAGTAACAATAATAGCCTCCAATTCCATGCTCTGAGCTCTCATGCAGGGATCACTGTATATGTCGGTGACACTGGCAGCACATGCATCCAATGCCAGGGAACCAAATTCTGTTCTAATCATAGAAGTGTTCTAATCTACACTCCACTATCTAGTCTAGCAACTAGACTGCAGTTCCTCATTGCATGAAATGATTAACACACCAACAGCGCTAAGAGGGTCACATGCTTTTCTAGGCGCACACAATGTAAAGCCATTAGACCCATTTAAAAAGCTTCCAAAGTCTTTGCTGTTAGCAGCTAGATCACAATCGCAGCTGAACTGGAAAAGACCCCAGACTCTCCCCACTGACCAAGAGTTTGCCAAACTAAGGGCTATCCTGTCTATGGAAAAAATATCACCCGTCAGAAAAAGCAATAAAAACACAAAGAGCATCTGGAAACCATTTACCAATTACGTTCAGATACTTTCAACAAACAGGCAGATGCACTGCAAATCTTAGTGGCATTTGAGCCAAACAAATAAGGGGTCGAACAAAATCTTAATGCCATTTGTGTTACAATTATTGCTAGGTAGCTCCAAAGGGTTATTTTATAGACTATGAACTTTATGTTACCAGCTCCGTGTTCTCTCCCTTAGGAGTCTTCAAACCACAGAGCAGGACAACAAGAAAGAGAGTGTTGGCAGCCAGCCATGTTTCTCCCACCCTTTCTCCTCTAGTTCTATTACTGCATAAAATGGCTCTGCTCACACTAGCAAGGTACCACTCAGTGTGAGTAAAGGGTGGCAACATCTGGACCAGAGTCAGCATTAAATTACCTCAGCTAAGGTGCCACAGGGCTTTGGGGAGGGGATGGAGCTGCTGCAGAGATCAGCCATTTTCAGCCCCGAACTGGCTTGATTCCTTACATGCACTGGCCGGGGAGCTTCCAGAGGGCTGGGGTGAAAAGGAAACTATGCTGCAGAGGCAGTGCTTTCCTCTTCCTCCAGAATTGCCAGGTTTTCATCCTCTGCACCTGCCCAGGAGGAGGGGTGAGACAGATCTAAATTGCTCCCATACCCTTTTGTGCTTGGGTGATTCCAAAGTGCCTTGATTTTAAAAGACTTCACACATGATGGGCACTTAGTTTTCAGGGAGGAGACATGCTTCCCAGAGGTTTGAACATGGGGGTGGGGGAGAGGAGGCACAAGGGCTATTGTGGGAAGTTCACCTCTGCATTTCCCAACCATCACACAATTAAAATTCAAATCTTAGCATTAACATCGTTTTGTGCATTCAGAGTGGGGGAAAATTCTCTCGACTGCTACTGCTCTTTTCAGCTATAGCAGCTCCTCATTCTGCTGCAGCCATCTCCACCTCTTTTCCTCCTGCTACTGCAGCATGGATTGCTACTGTTTCTGTATCTGCATCTGCCCCTGCTCCTACTACTGCCATTTCTATTGTTCCTCTCTCCATGAAGGGCTGCTAATGGAATTCCTGTGACCACAGGCACACTAATCCATCCGTAAATTCCCCAGAGTGATTAAAAGACAGGGCCATAGGTAGCAGTTTAAAACACTAGCCAGTCCTCAAAACTCATCCCCATAGCATATGCTTTTACAAACAATGTGATCGCTGACACAACAGATGCACTGAGAAAGCTTCCTTTCCAGGCACTCTAACCCTTCCTTCCCCTCCTGCACCCCGGACCTTCCATGCTGACTTCCTCTCTTGTTTTACACAGAGTTCAAACCTCCACTTAATTTCACAGGTCTCCTTGACTCTGCTCCTGCCTACACCTGTTCCATCTCCACCATACTTCTTTCCATACTCCTCTACTGGCAGCATCCCTTGAGTCCTCTACCCACTCCAGACATGGTGCCATCTGTTATGCCACCCCATACGTTGGAATAGCCCACCCTACTATTATTCACCAAGCTAATGCCTTATTCTACTCCAGAATCTTCTCAAACCCCATCTCTTCTGTGAAGCAATGCATCTATAGGGCCAAACCCCTGTAAGGTGGCGAGCAGCTGAAGTCAATGGGAGCAGAGGGCACTCAGCTCCTTACAGGGTTGGGCTCATACTGATCATCCACCTATTCTGAGTCTGTTTTGTTTGTATTATGCTGTATTGTATCCACTTGTGCCTTTTGAGCCTGATCCTGACAGGTGCTGAGGATCACTTAGGATCAAATCCTTGGGTTCAGCTTTTTAGGTAGGAGTTTGTTATCCATATTGCCTGTTGTAAGGAGCTGTGTATATTGTTATGCTGGCGGGTGTGCTAGCAGCCTTCTGTTAAACTTAAATGAGGGAGTAATTAAATGCCCTTTTTTTAGTGAGAGCAGAAACAGAGGGATTGATTGGATTGCAGCTGTGCGTATGTGGCTCAGATATACAAAGCCAGCAGAAAAGGAAGCAGAATGAGACAGCAAGAGAAGCACAGCCCTGAGAGAAATCCAAGCAAGAGGGGTTTTGAGGCAGAGTTCTGGCTGGAAAAGAAGACTTAGAATTGTGAGCAAGGAAACTGCTACCTCTCGTTTGATTCCTACTGTGTTCAGGGATACAGGACTTTGTGTACATTCTTTGTAAATAAACAGGATTGCATCAGAGAAATATCTGTGTGATGGGGCACGACTCACCACTGCGGCACCTCCTGCTGGCTGTCCAGTGAATTAATGCTGCGCCCTCTGCTGGTGCTGTCTCACCCACTGTCACCTCTGTTCCAGGAAGTATGTCGTCCCAAAGGATATAGCGTCCTCTTCAGGACACAGCCCTCCAGCTGTGTCACACTCTGTTTCCCCCGCTTCCAGGGGAACGGCAGTCCACTGTTCAGCCACTTCCTCGATGGCAAGTGTTGGGGGGAGGGGAGGGACCCAGGCCCGCCCACTAATCCAGGTCCCAGTCCAGGGACCCTGAAGATGGCAGCCATGTGCTACGTCCCCTCCAACCCCACAGTCTACTTCCCTGTAGCCCCAGCGCCTTCTCCGCCCTTGTCTCAGGCCCCAGCATGTCAGCAGTCAGCCAGGAGCTTACCTTTGCTCCCCTGATTCTGCCCAGCACAGCTCTATCCAAGGTGCTAGCTGCCCTCTGCTTGTAAGACAGCCAGTCCTCCTACCTCCCCAAGCTCCAGGGACTGACTGACTTGCTCTGCCCTGTAGCTCTTCTTAGATGGGCCTGCCCGGCCCTGACTGGCTGCTCCTTGTAGCACTCTCCAATTGACTGTATCCTGCACAGCCTCCCTAGGGTCCTCTCCCATTGGCTGTCTGTTGCACAGCCTCCCTAGGGCTCTATTAATCCTTTATGGGCTAGTGTGGGGCAGACGCCCCATCACAACCTGATTTGTAATCCATTTCTCCTACCCATTAAACACACTGTAAGGCCCCATATATTGGCTAACTCCTTGGCCCAAAAGAGACAACAGGGTTAAGGGGCTAAATAAATAATTGGACCTGGTTGACAAATTTCAATTTCATTTTGCCTCAGTTGAGAACAAACACATATAACTTTTTCCTCACTTTTTTTCCAGTGGAAAAAGAGTAAATAAATGAAAGTGAGGTTTTACCCTGCCAAAATAAAATGAAATTGTTTATCAAAAAACAAAATTTCCCAAATATTTTTTGAATGGAAATGCTCATTTCCTTAGAATTGTTATGACAAAACCTTTTTATTAAAAAATAAATAAATTCCAGCTCTATAAATAACAGAGTTTGGGAACTGCTTTTGAATAGCTACGTTCTGCTTAGTCAGTTGGGGCCTTTTGGGTGAAGTCACAGCCATATGCTAGTTCCCAATAGTGGACAGGTGTTACCTACTCATCAAATTGCACTGTATGACAATATGCAAGTGACAAAAGCATTGGTAGAGAGATGAAGTTGTGGTGAATATGGGGATGAACAGAGTCAGTGGGAAGATGATGAGGAGAGGACAGAAAGTGAAGGGCTGAAGGAGACAGTGATAGTTTTAAACTGCCAAGCTGCCATTTCAGCCACTTCTAATTCATTTGCTATTGCAAAAGCTAAGCTGGGAACTATTAAGTACTCCAGATTTCATTTTGATAAAGGAAAGCAGGGTCCTAGAGTCCAGGCTCCAGCCTGAGCCTGGAAGTCTACACAGCAATGAAACAGCCCCACGAGCCCGATTTGGCTGGCACGGGTTAGCCGCGGGTTTTTCTTTGCTGAGTAAACATACCCCAAGTCACAAGTTTCTTCCCAGTCTGTTCCAGGGATAGGGTACCAATGTACTGCACCTTGCTCAGGGCTGGTAGTGAAACCACGATTCAGCCATTTTCTTGGAACTACTTTTCACAGTGGCGGGATACTTTGCTTAAAGTCCCACCAAATAATTTAGTTTTTAAATTAAATTATAGAAGTGATGAGCCACAGCAACAGGGCAGTATCCCTTTTTTTTAAATAGTTTGTGATCCCTCTAGTGATGCTCAGCAGGTTCTGTGATTTAGAAGCCACAAGAAACCATTCCCAGCCACAACCCATAAGTAGCTAGGAGTTGCATGTTTGTGTACTCCTGATTATCTGAATAGCATGGCAGGGAGAGAGAACGGATTTAATTTGGCTAATTGAGAGAGCAGAAGTGACAGTGCAGGGAGGGAGCTCTCTGCAGCCAACTCCGGTATCATGGCCCTGAACACTCAGTCCCATGACAGCAGGGCTGCAGAGGGCTCCCTGTGCTGCCGCTCCTGCCATCTTGATTATGGCAGATGCAAGGGGCCGTGGGGTCGAGGGGGAGGCTGCATTCCTGGTGGCACAGTGCAGAGACCCACAGTCAGGCTTCTGCTTTGCCCCACCAGTACCACAGGCTTCCTTGCACCTTGTGCCTGCAGGGATTGGGTGTCACCGACCCTGAAGAATGCAGGGAGCCCTCTGCAGCCCACAGAAGCCACTGAGCAGCAGGGTGGCCTCCTCTGTGGTCTATTATCTGACCCTCTGCATTATCCAAATCCCTTCCTTGTCTCCTAGCACAAAGAAAGATTCAGATAATTTGGAGGTGCAGTATACCGCATTTAGTAAACACCATTTTTGGGAGACCCAACTGTGCCCACGTGGGTTCTCCACACTGTTTTGTTGTGTAAAGAGCAAACAAAAACACATACTGGAATAATAATAAGCCTCTCCACGGTGAGCATCTGTAGGCTCTTAGTCATTCAACCATACAAGAATCACACCTCTAACCTAAGGCACACTCTGTTGTAGCTGATTGCTATAATGATATGTACGCTAATCTGCATACATTTACACCCATGTATCTTTACACATGCCACTGGTCCTGTTGCATAACTTTACACACATGAAAAATCTGTGCATTACTAAGTGTGCACGGGATTGGGACTTTAGACTGTCAGCTCAACTCAAGGGACCTTGTTTTTATTTCTCTGTAAAATGCCTACCACCTTTTTGAGGCCACCTCAATAATAATTTTAAAAGATGAACAAGAAACCCCACTCTCTAATCACTACAAGAAATGTTGCCCTCAGGATATTAAAAAATAGATGGCAGGGCATACAGAGCACATGCCTCCCTACCCTCATAATGAAATATAGATGCCAGACAGAAACTATGAAGCTGGAGGGATTCTCTGAGTATTTTCATCCTGAGCTTTTGAGTTCCTGAGGGGAAAAAATGGGAACCTGGCAATGACAAGAGATTTAAAAGCATTTGTGTGAGCCATTTCTTCTGTAAGGTGAGAGTGATGATTTCATCAATCTCGCTGTCGAAGCACTGCACTAATTTATGCAAAGCCATGAATTCCACTCTCCATGTGATATTGCAGTACACCAGCACTTGTGCTATTTGTCTGTAAAATATATTCTGGCTTACTGAGCCCCTGTACCAAACCATTTTCTTTTTATAAATACCATTCCCTGCATATTATATAGTCTCTCTCCCTTGCACCCACTGAACAGCAATAATGTCAATCTAAATGTAGGCATACAGGAAAGGATAAAAAGTGGGACAAATAGCACCAGGACTATGTCGATAGCAAGTGGCAGAAAAAGAAATAGAGAGAAAGAGTGCAGTGGATACCAAAAGGAATTTGATTGTGGATTGTAGGTCTAAATCTTCACTTAGGAGGAAATTGTAGGCAGCATTGCACACAGGAACCCCTCTGAAAAAAACCAGGCCATCGGCTGGAGGCTGGTCACCCAGGTCCTATCCCTCATTAAAATCTTTATGGGGAAGCCATGCTGCAGGCCCTCCTTGAAAGGAACCATGGAGAGGGTGAGCCTAAGAGCACCCCAGTGCCAGAGGGGAAAGAGCTTCCCCGTATATAGCAGTGAGCCTCTGCTGGCCTGATCAACTCACTGTTGTCATAATATGTATCTAAAAGGTGTCATGTAAGGTGTCAAATGTACACTGGCAACACACTGGTCATTAATATTATTGCAAGTATATAATTGGTTTTGTGGTGCATTTTTCCAGAAATTCTTCCGCAAGGTGGCCCATGAAGTGGTTGGCATATTGGGGAGCCACCCTAGTACCCAGGGCTCACTTCATTTTGAGTGGGCACTTGCAACATGTGTTAACTCTGATGTTTAAGAATCTGTTCCCCCTTGTATTTAGCTGTGACACGCTACCTTTCCCAGAAAAAATGAAACACAAGTAGCAAGGAATATTGATGTAAAATAAAAAGGGAGAAATCAAAGAAAGATTGGATGGGTCAATAAACGGGATACCAAAGTAAGAAACTCTTGGTTCTTGAAAAGAAAGTGGCAAAAGAACCAGTGCTGTATTTGTTAAGGAAAAGGATTAGCAGCACATCTTTCAAAAGTGTGTTCATGGGTACTAATGAGGACAGGTTGAGAGTACTGAGATTACTGAATCAGTGATAAACAATCACTCAAACAAGATAAAGGTGGACAAATGCCAGCTAATTACAACCACAGCTGAGATGTGAGATTAGGGATCAAAGAATTGAAATAAAAATTGTACTTTTTGAAAGAATAGGCATGAATCAGTATAGTTCTTTGAAAGGTAAATCATGTCAGACAAACGTGGTTATCTTTTTTATGAAATAACTGTTGATTTAGTAGAGACAAGACAATTATTGGACTTCATTCTCCTCTCATAAAAAATGAAAGAAATTCAAATACCACAGTGATGGGTGACCTTATAAAAATCTAGACTGACAGATTTTTCACCGGTGTAAATCCCCTGATTTCAGTGGAGTTACTCTGAGTGTCTCCAAGGTAAATGAATGGAGAATGAGACACAAATGTTTTAACATATCTTAATTTTAGAAAACTTTGACAAATTTTCATTCGGTGAGTTATTGAATTAAATCTCTAAATAAGACTTAGCTAAATCATGAAGATGGGTAAAGAATCAGTTAATAGGTAGAAAGATGTTGAGTTAAAGGTGTATATCAGGGGTTCCCAAACTTTCTGCCAGCATGACCCTATTTTAATGAAGTCTTTCCTGCTGGGACCCCAGACAACATGGTGAATGCCATTTTGAAGAGCAAAATATCATCCTCTCCACAATGTGACCTTGGACACTCCATACGTGTGAGGTCATACCACATGGAGGATGCCATTTTGCTCTACAAAATGGTGTCCTCTGCACAGTGTGATCTTGTACATATGGTGCATGCGAGGTCATGCTGTGCAGAGAATGCCAGTTTGTAGCGTAAAATGGCATCCTCTATGCATTGTGACCTCGCATGCATTGTACATATGAGGTCATATGCTGCAGAGCAAAATGGTATCCTCTGCAAAGAAGTGATCACCCTGACCCCATCTGCTGATAGTGCGAGCCCATGTGGGGTCACGACCCAAAGTTTGGGAACCACTGATGTATATTCTTTGTGGAGTTGGTGGGGAATAAAATCCCATAGGGACCTATAGTGGAACAGTTATTTGTAACTGATATGATCTTGACATATTAATAATGTGTAAGATCAGTAAATTTACAGATAAAACTAAAATAGAGTGATTAAGACTGAGGCACCTGGCTCAACAAAGACAATGAATGGGCTCAGATTAGAAACATGGAACGGAATGGACCTGATTCTGATCTCACTTGTGCTGCTGTAAATCAGGACTAGTTCCAATAGGGTGACCAGATGTCCTGATTTTATAGGGACAGTCCCAATTTTGGGGTCTTTTTCTTATATAGGCTCCTATTACCTCCCACCCCCATCCCGATTTTTCACACTTGCTGTCTGGTCACCCTAAATTCCAATGAAGTCAATGGAGTTACACTGGTGTAAAGGGTCTGATTCTATATGATCATGTAATTAAAGACTGTAGCATAAAGCATATGCCCAAAGGAAACTTTTAATTCCAGCATATCCTAACTTCTGAGCTCCTGACCTTGCAAACTTTATAACAATCTTTTAAAGCAGTTATTGTATGGAATGGGATGACTAGAATTAACAAGTTTACCTACGAGGAACGGTTTACTAGACTGGGCTTGAGAGAAGACAACAGGTGCCATGAAGAATTTAAACGAGCTAAATGATACATTTACACATGAGTTCCTAATGGAGGTCATTTGACATACCTGAACAAGGGAGCCCAGGTTTAGGTTAAGGTGGAATCTATGTAAAAAGAACTTGAGGATTATTTTACAGAGAGTGCTGAGTAAGTGGTATGAACTTTCAACTAAACTGGTACAGTTAAGCAATGCTAACATAAGCAAACTTTGGATGACGATACAGAGTTTTAATCCGTTTGTGTTTGAGATTAGCCAACAACCCATTGTGAGGGGGAATGGAAAATTTTTCAATAATCGTGTTCTTGCAGTTTGACTATGTGGGGTTTTTGTTCCTGTTGTGCTGTGCGTGTGTTTTTTTTGTGTGTGCACATGGGAGCATTTATGCCTTTTTTGGCAGAGAAGTTGGTTAGGTTTAGAAAAGTGGAGGGATTTTTTTTAAGTTTATGTTTTAAAGAAAGTTTTGAAACATGTGTGAGTGATGTGGCAAAGATGACACCAATCTCTCAGGCACAAAGGATCTGCTTCTGCTCCAAAACAACTGTGTAACAATGTGGGTTCTGTCTTCCATAATTAGTCCAAGTCCTCTGCTGACCCAGGCTTCTGAAGTTTCATTTCTTCTTACATAATTGAAATCACTTCGGTGCAGTTACTATGGGATCCTGCAATGCTTCTATTAGGGTTGCAAAAATAAAATTCAAATCAGATTAAGTTCTGAAGGTAAATTGTGTTATGGATGGAAAGGAACAAGTAGGTCTCTGCTCTTATTCACCACAGTCTTGGACACAATTGTTATGGGGAAACTGATAAACCAAACAACACTTAAAAGGGGAGTATCGGAGTTTTAATAATTATATCGGTCGCCTTTCATCTAAGACACTCAAATACACCATGTTATCCCAGTTTAACAGACAGGGAAACAGGCAGGGAGAAAAGTTATGTAAATTGCCTAAAGTCACAGTGAAACAAATATGAAAGCTAGGAATAGAATCCAGTACTTCTTCCTTTTGATTCCCTTGCTCTGACCATAGAGAATGCTGCCTCTTGTTAACTGAGTTTGCAGACAAATAAGACATATGCAAATGCAAAAACTGAAGAGTGGATTTCTCCTTCTCATAATAGCCTGTTGGGGCCAACTGCTTTTGAATTTAGAACTTTAACTTTATGGGC
Source organism: Mauremys mutica (assembly GCF_020497125.1). Lineage (NCBI taxonomy): Eukaryota > Metazoa > Chordata > Testudines > Geoemydidae > Mauremys > Mauremys mutica. The sequence continues at coordinate 130,019,672 of NC_059074.1, forward strand.
ATTTACTCAGTTCTTGACTCCAAATAGTTTGCAACTCAAATCATTATGGTCCATAATTTTCCAACTTGGCAAATACATATACAATAAACACTTTGTGCTTTTCAAAAGGAAGCAATCCTGCAACAATCCCAAAGATGATTTTTGGTCTTTCTTCTTTTTACTTTATTGAATCCTGACTTTGTCCATTATTTCTGTGTACCCCAAAATGAGAGCGGTAGGATCTAGCAGCCCAAGTACAAGGCAGTAAATTAATTCCTGAGCTGTAATAATCCTGGTTCTAACACCTCCCCCACCCCACACACACACAAATGAATGAAACACACCCAAAAACAGTCTAATCATAAGACTTTTTGGATGCAACACTTTTTAAGTTAGGACATTGTCATCTATAATATTTAGAAAGTGTGAGGAATTCCACTCTTCAAAAAAATATGTTGAAAAATTGGAAAGAGTTCAGAAGAGAAAGAATTATTTGAGGCCTGGAAAACTATATATTGAGAGACTTAAGAAGCTCAATGTATTTAGTTTATCCAAGAGAAGGTTAAAGATTATTGGATCACAGTCTACAAGTACCTACATGGGGAAGAAATTTCAGAAAAAGATATGAAATCCAATGGCTGGAAACTGGAACTAGACAAATTCAGATTAGAAACAAGGGGAAAAAATCAGCAGTGAAGGTAACTAACCACTGGGATAATTTGCCTAGGAATGTGATGGATTCTCTATCACTTACAGTCTTCAAATCAAGAATGCAACTCTTCCTGAAAGATATGGTGTATCTTAAACAGAAATTATGGGCTTGCTGCAGAAATTACTGGATGAGTTTCTTTGACCCGTGTTATGCAGGAGGTCAGACTAAATTATTATAATAGTCCCTGCTGGCCTTAAAAAGAGTCTATGAAAATGGGGATAATAGCATTTATTTAATGACCTCACAAGAGAGTTATGGGTAAAACGGAATAATTCACAATGAATAATTGATTACATTAATTCATCCCAATTTTCTGCTTATAAAATATTTAGGAGCAGATAATTAATTCCTCAGATTTATTGACTTGAATTTAACTGACAAATATCTTAGCAAAATCTTTACTCCAGATGCAAGCCGGGATACTTAGTTGTGATTGTACAGAGAAAGTGCATCATATTGTTTCTGTTCCAGGACTGGATGAGCATGTAAAAAGTCTCCAGTTGCTTCCCTTTATCAGTTGCCATCCAGATCTTCCAGTGGAGCTGTCTTGTTCTTTATCGGCCCAATGGCCTTTCTAATGCCCTCATACAACTGTCTACTGTCACCTGTGTCAGCCGCCTGGTGGATGCTGTCGCAGAGACCAAGCTAAAATTCTTGAGCACACCTCCTAGAAGCCATTTGAACAACCTTACGAGCTTCACTTAGGTTGTTGAGCGAATCAGTAGTAGGGATAGACTTGTAGGTGATCAGGGCAGATGGTATAACTATAGCCAAAGTATTTTCGTTTACAAATTCAAGCAAAAATTCACAAAACAGGTTGTTTCCTTCCTCTCCGACCCCGCCATTATTTACTCAGTTCTAGGTATACAAAATAATTTAAATTTGAAGATTAAGAGTGTTATATAAGTGTGCTCATTGGGGCAAAGACCATCTTTCTGTTCTGTGTCTGTATGATGCCCAACATAATGGGGTCCTGGTCTGTGACTGGGGCTCCTAGGTATGACTGCAATACAAATGATAAGACATTTAAAAAAATCAAAACCTACCAACATTTAATATAACTGATGTGAGTAATATAACTGATGTCCAGTCTATAACTGGAGACTGGAGACAAGCGAAACCAAGGTCAATTTACCCCATTTGTGATTGAATATTATTACAACAAGACCACAATAATAAAATAAGATACCTACAAAAGAATAAACATGTTAAAATAATCCCTTCAACCACAATCATACCAGACCTTTCATGGTTAGTGAAATCCATTTAAACAGATACTTGACAAAGGAATGAAAACTGTTGTCTGGTGACGATCAGACCTGCTGAAAGAATTAAACTGTTAAAGCGAAGGAGTCTGCCAGCGGCAGCTTTATGTCAACGGTTATGTCTACAGCTACCAGGCCAAGGAGTAAGCTTGTTAAAAAGGAAAAGATTTGTTATGCCTCAAAAATATGCACTTACGAGACCTTTACGGTACCGACAGGCCCTGGTAATCCGTATCTAACCTGGATTATTCATGTGCCCAAGAATCCAAAATATTGCAGTTGTACTCTATTTCAATCGCAGTGTTCAACCCATTGATCAAATTCCATGGTGATGTAAATACTAGTTAATTTGGTCAAGCAAGTGTAGGAAATGGAATATTATCTACTGTGGTAGTGCTTACAGACCCACAGGGATCGAGGCCCCATTACACCAGGCAGGGGCGGCTCTAGCTTTTTTGCTGCTCCAAGCACGGCAGGCAGGCTGCCTTCGGCGGCTTGCCTGTGGGAGGTCCCCAGTCCCGCAGATTTGGCGGCATGCAGGCGGGAGGTCCGCCAGTCCTGCTGCTTTGGTGTACCTGCCGCCGAATTGCCACCAAATCCGCGGGACCGGCAGACCTCCCACAGGCATGCCGCCAAAGGCAGCCTGACTCAGGGCCGGCTCTAGGTTTTTTGCCGCCCCAAGCAAAAATATTTTTGGCTGCCCCCCCTCCCGCCCCCAGACATGAGCCCCCCCCCGCCCACCAGTGCCCCCCACTCACACCCCCTGTTGCCCCAGCACTGGGCTCCCCCCCAAATGTGGGATCCGCTACCAGCACACTGCAGCCGAGCCCTGGCCCAGCTGCGACTCTGTCCCCATGCGGGTGGAGCTGCTGGGCGGCACGGAGCGGGAGTACTTCCAGGTGGCGGCACGGCTACGGGGTGGCGCAAAGAACACGGCCCCCTCCCTGGGCTTCGCAGCACTGCTGGTGGCCAAGGTGGATCAGTTCGTGCTCACCGCCCTCACCCTCGACATGCTGGCGGCCAAAGACCTGGAGAGCCCCCTGGACCTGCTGCTCTTCAGCCTCACGGTGCCCTGGCCCAGCCCTGGCAGGAGGGAAGGCGAGGATCTCCGGCTGCGGGGCTACCTGCTCAGCACCGACGAACCCAGTCGGCCGCTCACCTCCTCACACACTCCAGGAGCCCCTCGCCGCCATCGCAGCCCGGGCTCGGCTCCAGGGGACCCCGTTTCCCTCCCTCCCCGGCTCCTCACACACACTGGGTAGGGCCGCCCAGAGGATTCAGGGGGCCTGGGGCAAAGCAATTTTGGGGGCCCCTTCCATAAAAAAAAGTTGCAATACTATAGTAACATGTATTTGGAAATGTAAAAAATAACTAGTGAAAATTAATTTGTAATAATTTGAAAATACACCAAATACATTATTTAAAAACATTAAATGCTTTACTGGTCTGTATACATTTGCAATTACAAAATGGGCTGTTGCTGGGTGATGGTGATGGTTGGTGCCAATGGGCTGTCACTGCCTGGAGGTGGTGCTGCTGTTGCCCAGGGCTGGGTGGGGAGCTGGGCTCTGGGGGGTGCCCGGCTCACAGGGGCTGGGCTCAGGACTGTGAGGAGATGGGGTCGGAGGTTGTCTGGCTCAGAGGGGCTCGCCTCAGAGCTGGGGGTCTGGGGTGGGGGGATGGGGTCGGAGGGTGCCCAGCTCAACGGGGCTGGGCTCGGAGCTGGGGGTCTGGGGTGAGGGAGATAGTGTCAGGGGGTGCCCACCTCAGAGCAGCTGGGCTCAGACCTGGGGGTCAGGGCAGTGGGGGATGGGGTCGGGGGTGTCCGGATCAGAGGGGCTGGGCTCAGAGCTAGGGGTCAGGGCTGTGGGGGGAATGGGGTCAGGGAGGTGTCCGGATCAGAGGGGCTGGGCTCAGAGCTGGGGGTCAGGGCTGTGGGGGGAATGGGGTCAGGGGGGCTGGGCTCAGAGCTGGGGGTCAGGGCTGTGGGGGGAATGGGGTCAGGGGGGTGTCCGGATCAGAGGGGCTGGGCTCGGAGCTGGGGGTCAGGGCTGTGGGGGGAATGGGGTCAGGGGGGTGTCCGGATCAGAGGGGCTGGGCTCGGAGCTGGGGGTCAGGGCTGTGGGGGGAATGGGGTCAGGGGGGTGTCCGGAGCAGAGGGGCTGGGCTCAGAGCTGGGGGTCAGGGCTGTGGGGGGAATGGGGTCAGGGGGGCTGGGCTCAGAGCTGGGGGTCAGGGCTTTGGGGGGAATGGGGTCAGAGGGGCTGGGCTCAGAGCTGGGGGTCAGGGCTGTGGGGGGAATGGGGTCAGGGGGGTGTCCAGATCAGAGGGGCTGGGCTTGGAGCTGGGGTTCAGGGCTGGGCCTGGGGGGTAATGGGGTCGGGGGGTGCCTGACAAACACCTCCCTGAGACCCCCCCAATCCAACCCCCCTTCCCTGGCCCCTGACCGCCCCCCCCACAGAACCTGTGCCCCCTGAGTGTCCCCGGGACACCCTGCCCCTTAGCCAGCCAGCCACCCCGGCTGCTTACCCCCGGCTCACAGCGCAGCAGCCGCATGGCTCCGGAGGGGGCTGAGCTCTTCCCCGCTCAGAGCCGCGTGGGGAGGGGGCGGGGCCGCAAGCTCCAGGCTCAGCTCAGCTGCCTCTGCTGGGCCCGGAGCTTGTAGCCCCGCCCCCTGACCACGCGGCTCTGAGCGGGGCGGAGCTCAGCCCCGCCCCCCGCCCCCCCAGCCAAGCTGCTGCCTGGCTGTTGAGGACCCGGGGAACAAGCGGAGGAGGAGCGGCCCGTCTTCTGCAGCCAGGCGGGGCCGCGCTACCAGTAAGGGGCCCCCCCTCTCCCCCAATATTTTGCCGCCCTAGGCAGCAGCTTGTTTTGCTGGTGCTTAGAGCCGCCCCTGGCCTGACTGCTGCCCTTGCAGGGACTGGCAAGGCGCCCCCCCATGGCTTGCTGCCCCAGGCACGCACTTGGAGCGCTGGTGCCTGGAGCCGCCACTGACGCCAGGCACTGTACACACATATAACCGAGAGATGGTCCCTACAATCGAAGTAGGACATGACAGACACCAGGTGGTTACAACAGCACAGGATTACAATTAAACCTTAGGTAGGAACTTGCATCAATTTGGTCTTCATGTGTGTGCAAAATGAGCATAACTGGTATCAAAAGGAGGTGGGGATGGGATTAGCAGAAAGCAATTAAGAGTAGGAGTAAAGAAGTGAGCATGTTGGGGGGTAGGAGTTTGCACCCACCTGTTAGATCCTTTTCCTACTGCACTCTTACATCCACACCCTGGCATGGAAATCACATTGATTTTGTACATTAACTCAATGCCAAATCGGGGGCACCACTGTATTATTTAGACCTGTCTTACAATCCACGTACATCCAACAGGTGACTTGCACCATGTACCTCACTGCTCAGTTTGACTTGGAGACTCCCAGGGGAGTTGCACTGGCTTATATCAGGTATGAATTCAGGGAAGGTACAGCCCAGTTTGGCCCATGGGATTGAATAACTGTGCAGCGTATTGTGGCATCTGTGCTAATGGGCATGTGTAATGAATGGTATTTGGATCAAAAAAGAGCTAGAAGAATTCCACCTTCAGGAAATGTGGTACACATGTTTAAAACCACTGCAATAACTGAGATAAAACAGTGACAGTGTTCAGCTGAGAAAACCTTAGCTGAGCCCCTACTGGGTTGGTGAGGGAGAGGCTTCCTTTTTGGTTCACCGAGTACCAGCCTGTGACCCACATGGAACATGGCTCAAGTCTTGGCTTTACAACAATATGGAGGAGACACACACCGAAAAACCAGTCATCTAGCACGAGGGACCATTATCACTAAGGGCCTGATTCTGATCTCACACCAATGTAATCCCATTGACTTCAACAGAATTACTATTCTGCTTTGCAGTGCGGTAACTAAGATCAAAATCAGGCCCTAATTAAAGGCCCAGTCCTCAATCACTTAATATCGAGTGCATTTCTCACCGCCCTATTAACAGTGAGCACAGTGCTCAATAGTAAGTGTTTGCAGGATTGGGCCCTACATCCGCTCTGCTGTGGGCCCAGCAGTGGCAAATAGAACAGTGAGTATGCTGAGGGGCACTTCGCATTTCCACCTTATTGTCCCCTCCAGCTGTTTTGTCAGCCAGCCTAGCTGCTGTTTGGTTTGCTTTGGAGTTCAGTGTTAATATGTTAAATGCAAGCTGGCTGCTGGGTTAAACCCAAATGTGGATGCCTAGCCACCGACATTTTATGCTATTGCCAAGAATAACAGTCATGGTTTTTAAAGCTCTCTTTAAAACTTGTCTGTTCTGCCTCTGCTGCTGACTGAATAGAGCTAGATTTTAAAAGGTGTTTAAAGTTTTATGGCCACTAGTAGCATATGTAAATATGCCTGTAAAGACAAGATCTGCCTTTTTCCCAAAGAGTGAGCTGAGCTCCTGCAGGGCTTGAGGAGGAGAATTTTCTCCCTCACATAATGCAAAACTGGCAAGGTGCATAACCAAGGAGGATGACTTGTTGCGGAAGGGAGGCAGCGTTCACCTTCATCCAAGAGCCAGGTATGGGTCACAGCGGAAGAAAAGAATTTGGATTTCACTGGTTAGTGGTCTGCTCTGCTATGGCAAATCCCATATTTCTATCTGTCCACCCTACCCTCTTGCATGGAATTGACACAGAGTGATTGACAGGACTGTTTGAAGAAGGGATGGTTTAGGGCCTGATTTGGTTCTCACTTATACCAATGTAACCCTATTGACTATAATGGAGTTACTCCTCATTTACAGTGATTTGAGACCAGGATCAGGCCCTTAATATGGCAGGAGGGAGGAAGATCAATGGAGATCAGCAGCGGGTGTCATTTTGCCTAACAGAGGCTTTTTAAAACTATAGGTACTAGGTTATGAAGTAAAAGGACAGGGGAGCAACACGAAAGAGGGCAATTAGTGCAATTTACAATAACTTTTCTAGCCAGGTGCTCCCTCATTATCCATATGGGGTCAAACCCTCAGCGTGAGTTGCAAGACAGTGAGAGAGAGATTCTAGTTGACAGAAAATACAGGCAATAAGAAGCAAACTCTGCTCTCAGTTACACCAGTGTAAATTTGGAGTAACTCCATTTACATCAGTGGAGCTGCTCCACATTTAGGCTAATGCAACAGAGCAGAATCTGGTGCACATACTGTAGAGTTCATCCTGAGTTTTACAAGGCAGAAAGAGACAGGGATACTTGCCCTTTACAGAAAGTACATTGCAGATGAAAGCATGCACTGCATTTCCCGTCTGTGCTGACTCAAATCTACAAAAAGCAACATTTTGTGCTCTTTTCTTCCCGGATAAAAACCACCATCCAGTCCTTGCTGTGGAAATCTGACATTTTTAAGACTGCTGTAAGTACCAGTGGAAATTTGTTGCTTCAGCTTCATCAAGGGATTCCGGAGGCTTGCTTGACTCCACCTGGGTCTTCTCATGTTTAACTTATTCTCTTCTACTGCTGCTAGCATGTCTAAGAGCCAAGATCATCCGTGTGGGACCAGTTCATTTACTATTCTATTTTGTCCATCAAGACTTAATTAAATTTGACTGAGCCACTGAGTGCTACTTCCACTTGCTTCTTCTTACTAGCTTGTTCTATAATAACTCAACTGCACTTCCTGTTTACCTTTCCTGGGACTCCATGGGACTATCTTTATTGTTAACTCTAATGAGAGGATTAAATTTTCAACCACTGGTGGGCATTTCAGATTTTTTATATCTTTCAAAGAATCCTTAACTCTCAAATATCCACATGGCAAATTACTCAAGATTAGGCACATGTGGTTACACGCATTTTTGTGCACACCTAGTTTATGCATACAGATACCTGCTGCATGCCCACACATTGTGTATTTAAGTGTGCCCATGGCCTATTAGATGTTCTACTGGTTGAATGCAAATGCACAATCCGGAGTTGCATGTATACCCCAGCTATTTTGGAAGCATAACTTAAGGGCCTATTCCTCTCTTTGAATAACTTCCCCATACTCTTATTTTCCATTGTCCCAAGGGCTTTTCTAGGGCTAGCTTTAAAAGGTACAACCAGGTTGCCTCTCATGCTTTTTTTCTCTCTCTTTCCCAGCCTCAAGTGGGTCTCTGGCTGTTGTCCATGGACTCTGTGGATTCCATTAGACTTATCTTCTCTTAGCTTTATCTCTCTCCCCACTTATCACTAAGGCTGACTATATTGCCCTCCTTTAGGTTGATGATGGTCTATCACTCTTGTCCTTCCCTGTGGCACAGCTCATGTAAGATTTAGGTCAAGTAATGGCAGCCCCATGCTAGCAAAAGGGCGTGAAGATGATTGTAAGACCACCAGGAACTGGAGCAATTGGACTGTCTCCATCACTGCCGGGTATCTGTAGACTTAAGGAAATATTCTAGTGCACAGCCTGTAATTTGTTAAATCAAACCTAGATAATTTCAAGTCAAGCACAAGTGTTGGGCCTGTGTTAACGATATGGCCATGGCATGTTTTAGATTTAAGCCAAGTTTGCTGTAGTTCCATACAAAAGCGTGCTTAGGTTTTGTTTTTATAGAGGAGAAGAGCATTCTCCCCCCTCCTCACTCCACAATAATGCAAAAATGGCACACAATATTTTGTTCCAGCTTTTCTAGAACAATTCACCCCCAAGCAGTGATGACGCATGGAACATTTCAGGCCAAGAGGCATGAGTGATTTAGAAAGTGATGAGCATGTGGCAATCAGAGTTTATCATGAACACTGCTTTAAACCTTTACACATAGAATTTAGTACTGGCAACTGGTATAATAATCCTGGGAAAGAAGCTGTTATGCTTAATGATAGCAGCAATAATTAAAAACAGAGCTGGTCAAAAGAGTTAACTGCTGATTAATTAATCTGTTTATATTAAAAAAAACAGTGTTGGCTTAACTAACTAATAAATTGTCCATGCACAAGACAGCTGTCACCAAAAATCACTTGTTGGATAAGTGCTTAAGTCATTTTAAAGTTATTTTAATTAAGTTTCCAGTAATTGGACTCACCCCAATTCATTCTTCACTCTCATGGTGTGGAAGACAGACAGACAGACAGACAGAGAATATATATGTGTGTGTGTGTGAGAGAGAGAGAGAGAGAGAGAGAGAATTGAGGTAACTAAATTACAGTTGGAAATCTATGGGAAAGAAAATATCTGTGACATTCCATATTCCTTATGAAAATATGTTTATGATATGAATATGACATAACTGAAATGTACTTTATGCAAGATGGCTCATGTGAGATATCATTGGAAAGGTTATGATGTACTGAATGTGATTATTCAATTTGTATGCCTGTATCATTTCTGTATCTGAAGTTAGGAATATGAACTATGTATCTGTATTTCAAATGTGTTACTTTGGGTGTCATCCCCAACCAGCGCTTCACGTACAAGGGAAAAGCCAGACAGGGCTAATGGGTCATTAGCAGAGACAATGGACTGTGAAAGAGCTTAGTCTTCCTGTGGATGCTGGACACAGCCTACGAGCAATGGCTGCCACAGTCATGCAGAGACAGAGATCTGAGTCACCTGGTACTGGATCCCCCTTCTCCCCTTTTGGAATACCAGTGGTTTTCCACTAGAAGACCAAGGGTTCTCGCCCTACACAAGAGCTATATAAGGCAGGGAAGTGACATCATCGTGGTTCTCCTCTGCCTCCCCACCCTAAGAGACACTGAAAAAGACCAGGAAGCAAGAACTGAACTGAGGGGAGAATGATTGAACCCAAGCTGGAAGGGTATCTAGCTCGTGAGTAATAATAATACCTGAGGTCTCAAGAGGGAGACCAGTGCAGCTGCCTTTCAAGACTTTCTGTAATCTGTCTGCAACAATATCTAGGGTGAGAAATACTATTTGTAACCAATTTCTTTAGTGAAACTACCTTAGTTTGCGTGTTTGGTTTAATTTGCTTAGTAATCTGCTTTGTTCTGTTTGCTACCCCTTTTACCACTTAAAATGTGCCTTTTGTAGTTAATAAAATGTTGTTTATAATATAACCCAGTTTCTGTAATTTCTAACTGGGGCAGGGGGAAGCTTGTGCATACCTTCCTCCACATTGAGGGAGGAGGCAGATTTCATACTATACCTTTGGGTCTGCACTCCAAGGAAGGTGGACATCTGAGTGCTGAAGCAGTCCCCTAAGCTGTCTTCCCAGAGCTGATCTGCAGCTGGGTGTAGCCCTGCCTGTGTGTGTGTTAGAGGAGGCTTTAATAGCCTGGCTCAGCAAGACAGGTTAAAGAGGGCCCATGCTGGCAGAACAGGTAGACTCAGTGGTATCTCAGCACATCAGGTGGCTTCTCAAGGGGTCCAACCCATCACAATATCCATTATGATCTTCTTGCCATGTCAAGGGCTCTTAGAAGTCTGGAGGCAATTAGGTTTGGGGTTTTTTGCGGGGTGGGGATTGCCTTGCAAACATTGGGGCCCTACAATACTCAACATGGTGAATTCATAATAGCAACAGAGTCTCTATGTCAAGAAATCTTTGTGTGCTCACACAATTCATTACGTACAATATCAGCCACTCTCATAATATTGGGGCGGGGGGGAGGATAATTTATGACTTTCCAATAAAGTCTCACTTGCAGTATGATTGTGCTGTTCCCGCTCTGGAGCCTTGCAGTTGTCACTGTACAAGAAGTGTTCTCCAGCACACCTTCGGTGTATGATGGGAGAAGAAGTGGAGAGAGGCAGTCTCTCTGGGGCCTGGAAGAGGCTTTACATCAAAACGATCAAGTAAGAGGGGCCAAGTATATCAGGTCTGATGGTGCCACTAATAGCATTGCCTCCAAGGAAGCGATTAGTTGACATTGTCAGTGGATCAGATAAAACGAGTGTTGGCGGGAGAGGGAGAGGGAGAGGGAAAGAGAGAAGAGTTCTTTTGTTCCTGGAAATTCAATTATAGGGTTGCTGTAAAGACCTTTTTAATACATCTCTGTTCTGTGCATTACAGATTTTGTGCCATATAGCTTGTTCTTAAAGAAAAAACAAACAAAAAAGACTCCTGGGCATCATCACATAGCCTCTATGTCATCTCTGCTCCCCAGAAGGTTGCTTTGTTAATGGCTTCATTGATCCAGGCCTTTGTTCAGTTCAATATGCCATTTTGTACCAGTCCACGCTATTTCAATGATTTGGTGCTTCAGCTCTGGGGCACAGTGACCCAGCCATGACACTGAGTCATGCTGTAATTTAGTCATTTGGAACCAAGTAGCTTCTTTTCTAAGTTTCAAACTTTCCAACTTAAGAACTGCCAGCGACACAGAGGAAGGCCAAAGCTCTGATACAGCGACAACGTGAAGCAAGGACAGGCCCCAAGAAATTCAGAGTTCCCACTGACAACTGGGAAAATCCGGTCCACAATTGCTCAGTTTGGAGAAGCTGAGTTAAGGCTGGCGCAGTCACCACGGAGAGCCATCAGAGAGCCCAGGCTGAGGCCCGCAGGTGAGCCAGGAAGCAGACTGTTCTTCAACTTCCATCTGGTGAGTGGACCGGTAGCCACTGTGGGCAGGTTTGCTGCTCACGCTTCAGGCTTTTTTCCCACACCATTGGTAAGCACCACCAACGGACCGACTTTGTCACGGCTCTTTTATCTGTCAAGATGTTGGACAGCCATATATTTAATATATAAATTGGTGTCATGAAGCCCCGGGATCATGCCTCCAGAACAAAGAGAAGAGATTAGAATGTCAATAAGCCAGAAAATAACCACATCCCGTTATCACTCAGATAGTCACTAACTGCACCACATACAAAAGTATAACACTGAAACAAAAATACCAACAATACCAAAATAACAAAAATCTGTAACAGAGCAAAAGTTTCCCATGGTACAGAAGGATCAAGGAATATTTATATTCCAGACAGACAGCCCTCTTATTATTTATTAAAGATTGGTGTTAGGAAAAGTTTCAAAAAGGAAATTTATTCCGGAGGGAAGGGAAACGGGAACTGTTGTCTTTTTCAATGTTTTTCACATTCCCTCCCTCACACTTTAGAATTGTTATTGAAAACAATGTCTGAACTGCTATTGAAACAGTTCCATTTAGTTTTGATAAAAGTTTTTGATTTTAAAAAAATGTAGTGAATCATTAAGAAAAAAAGTAGGTTAGTTCTGACCCTTGAAAAAATGGAAACCACTTTGAAATTTTCAGTGTTGCAATTAAAAACAACAAAAATCAACCACCTCTCTAGTATTTGTATTACAGTAGTCCTATAAAGGTGTATGCCTTCCCTGTAGTGCTCCCTTCTAGCCAAGCAACCTCCTGCCTCAGTTTCTTTTCTTGGACTCCTTAAAAACGCCATAAAGGTTTTTCCTCTTCCAGTAACACCCTCCTTTCTAAACTCCTCAGACTACAAATTTCATCATTCCCAATCCTACCTGGTTGGAGTCGTCTTCTCCCCTGGAATTTGCTCTCTGTTCCAGTGTCCAGCTCTCCTCTCCTTCTTGGAGATGGAGTTATTTAGGCCAGCTGTAGAGTCTCAGACAGCTTCTCCTTCAGCTGGCCCTATACAGACTTCTTCCCAAAACTTATCCCAATTGGATGAGAGAAGGGAGCCTTGCCCCAGACTTCTGGTCCCAGGTCCTTAAAGAAACAGCAGCCTGGGTTTTCCCCAAATCTTAACTATTCCCCTGGGACATCTTCCTGGCTCCCAACACCTAGCTCTGCCTTCCCTAGGAGTTCACCTGCTCTAAAAGTCCCAAGACTTAAAGGGACACAGCACAGAACAAATGTTCACTGATCTCTCTTCCTTACTACCCTTAAGGGGACAGTCACCCTGATACATACCTCTTCCCCCTCCCCCCCAGCCTTCCTGTGCCAGAAAGTAGTATCTTCTGGGCAGCTTTTGGTCAAATTCTCCAACCAAGTGGATGCTTCTTCCACTGACACCAAGAGGTCTAGCAAATTCTTGTCAATAGCCTTGATTTTGCTTCTTATAAATGGTGTGACCAAAGTTTGGCCAGCACTATGTCAGATACACTTTATACGACTCATGTTGTCCCAAAGAGCTCGGCATTTGTAACTCGTTAGACATTGTGAATATCTAGCTCATGGGCTATCGTGGAGTAATGAAAGTCAGGCTGTTACCCTGGTTAAGTTTCTGGAATGCTGTTTCACAATTGTTTGCGGAAGAGCACCCATGAATATACACACATGCACCCCCTTCAGTGTTAAGAAGGTCTATAATAATACCAAGCCTCCATGGGTGGCGCATGATGCATATTAAATCTCTTCTTCATAGTTTTTTTATTTCCTCTCTCTCTCTCTCTCTCTCTCTCTCTCTCTCCCCCCCCCCCGGCTTTCCCTGTGTGTCTCTGGCCATAGACTGTGCACTCAGCCACTCTGCTGAACTGCTGAGTCCCATCTGGAAAGGCAAACCAGGCTTCACCCCCACCCTGGTGCCGTGCTGACCTCAGTGCTGACTTCACAGTGCTGGGCTTTGTGCTGAATCTGATAGGATGACATCATAGTGTGGAGCTGAGATGCTCTCCCTGCTGCCTCTTTCCTTTCTCCCAGAGTTAGACTGTACTTTACTCCCTCACTTTTTGATGAAAAGTCTTTTACTAATATAGTGCAAGGCAGTCACTGCCACTATCCCTGCCATCTTGAACAAGGGAGTCAGCCAAATATGTCTGTGCTTTTCAATCTCCACTCTGTCACCTAAATTACACAATCATCAAGTTCTGGGTTTCCAGCCTCCCATTTTCTTCTTCCAGATGGTGATCACTGATTCTGTACGTTAGAGGGCTCTGCTTTGTTTTCCATATGCAGAGACTCTAGTAATGGGAAGGTTCTGCTTAGGGACTTGTAGTGAAGTTATGTCTTTTGATTTCTGATCTTTCCCCAGAGGTTAACTTGTCCTTTTTAGATCTAGGATTAGCATTCTGAATATCGTTCAGTTCTGAAGTCAGGGATGTTAAGATCTGGAAGTGCTGCAGAATCTGTTCTATTCCTACAGAGATCCCTGGGTCTGTCATGCCCTGTCCCAGCATCAGTCCCTCATTCCACAGTGGGACAGATTTTCACAGCCTCGGTGATTTGGGGATTTCCTCCTCCAGTTCTCTAGTTTATGTTCATATGCGTGACTTTATCTTTCACTGAGAATCCCATGTCAGCTGCACATCAGAGGAAAGGGCACTTCCTGTATCTGATCTCAGGGATTCATTTGAATCCTCTCCTTTTCTTCACATATTGCCTCTTGATTCTCTATGTTTTTTAATTTCTGTTTCCTATCTCTCTTTCACTTCCCTCTGTGGGCCCCCGTGGCCATGAGATCTCACAAGGGTGCTGTGCAGATAAATTCATGAAGGTTTGTGAAGCATTCAGGTGCTACGATAATGAGCGCCATAGAAAAGCCCAGGAGGAGCAGGGTTGGAATAGTGTGCAGTAAATAAGATCTGGGACCAAACATTGACCACTGAGGATAACAAAATATTGAAGCTGCTTATTAAATGAGTACTATCCATCCTGTGCACTGAAGGAGGCAGGGGTCCTGTGGGAGAAAAAATAGCATGTGATGATGTAATTAGAGACTGTATTATAATGCATGTGCCCAAGGTTGCACATGCAACCTTAATTAAGGATTTTTTTTTTACTTTTGAGGGCTTGACTTTGCCACCTTAAAGTTCTTTTAATTCAAGGATCACAGCCTCACTGAGCTGGGCACTGTGCAGTGACACGTTAGAGAGGCATTTGTTTGCAATGTGCAACAAACATTTTTTTTTGACCAATAAAAAAGGTATTTATTTAATTGTTTTGTTCTCTTAAGAAAATCTGACTATTTTGTCTACCTGATTAAAGAAAAAAAGCTTTGCTGAGTAGCAAAAAACCCCAACCAAATAAAAACCCCACATATACAAAAAGTGTTCTGTGCTTTTGGTACATTCAGCATTTTTTCTGAGTGTTCACAGAACACTCACATGAATAAAGCATTTTTTGTTTTAATTAGATAAAGCTCAGAGAAAGAGATTAAATAAATCTTGAAGTAAGAGGAGGAAAAAAATAGATTTTAAATGAAAGGGAGAAATAAGTAAGATTCTCACTGAGACATTTCCTAAGGCAGGATATTCTAACGCAGCAGTTCTCAAACTCGAGCTTTGGCTCCAGCCCTGCCCAGTCCGGGGCAGCGTGTCTCAGGCTTTGGCTTCAGCCTCACATGGGGTCACGTAGTAATTTTTGTTTTCAGAAGGGGGTCGCGCTGCTCTAACATATGATCACTTTCCTATATAGATTCATGAATTTTAAGGCCAAAAGAGACTATTATGATCATCTAGTCTGACCTCCTGTATAAACACTAGCCATAGAATTTTACCCAGAAATTCCTGCATCAAGCCCATGCTTGAGAGAGGAGAACGGGTTGAAGACATGATCTGTTCCAGCTATAGAGATTTTTGACCACAAACCAAACATGGAAGCTCAGGTTTCAAGCTGGCATTGATGGAGTGACCAGCCAATGTTTGACACCCCATGTGAAATGAGAGGGTAGTTTTAATAGACTTGAGTCCTTATCACAACCACCACAGCCATCTACACTCCTGTAGGCCGTCTCAGCAGAGCAGTCAAGAAAAGAATAGGCCTGGAGAGCCAACTTCCTTCTCACATTCGGGCTATATCTATATTAGCACTTTTGTTGGATTAATTTATGTTGTTCAGGGATGCGAAAAAACCCACCCCCATGAGTGACGTAAGTTACACCAACAGAAGCGCTGATATGGACAGCGCTATGTTGGCAAAAGAGCCTCTCCTGCTGACATAGGTACCGCTGCTCGTTGGGGGTGATTTAATTAAGTGGATGCTGGACAGGCGAGTTCTCACCCATCAGCATTGAGCGGCTACCCAGCAGACCTTACAGCAGCGCAGCTGCATTGGTACAGCCATGCCGCTGTAAGCTCTCTAATGTGGGCATGGCCTAAGAAGTGGTCAGTCCTTCCAGGTCAGGTTGGCAGCGTCCTAGGGGTGTGATCTGGGCAAGTTTGCGTTGCTGCTGTCCATGCTGTACCTGTTCTATGACTAAAGAGGATATCTGGATCCAGGACTATTAGTCTGACATTTCTCATGAGGCACTATCACAAAAATAGACTAGGAGCTGTTTGTTTACAGATGAGATGATTTAAAAAACATAGAGGAGAGAGGAGGTGCAGAAGGCTGGGGCGCTAACACCCTCACAGTGGATAAGTCACCAAAGTAGTCCCATAAAAGAGAGCAAAGCAGAAAGGTAGCGAGCACTTTGCATGATAGAGTCACTGACCTTAAAGTCTATGAGTCTATGAGTCCAGGGCACTATTAGCAGTTGTGGCCATTTCTTCCTCTTTGTAAATGAGACCATTTCCATGAGACATACGATGCGATTTTTTTCTGCAGAGGGTAAAATATCTTACAATTATGCCATTCAATAATGAGATGAACAGGGCCAGATGGAAAGATGAACTTTCTCCCTAGCATCCAAGAGAGTGGGCTGACGTGGTTACAAGTGGAGATGGAGCTGAATTGCAGAGTTAGGATCTGGATTCAAATTATTTGCTGATTGGGGGGGTTGGACCCTCCTGTTTACATAGAGACTTTAGGATGAAGAAAATCAAAAGTGTACCTGCCTTGAGCAAGGACACCTGTCTTCAGTGTGAATATATATTTTAGTGAAGATGTTTGACATTTTGATAACCAGGGATGAGACCCCACATCCTCAAAGTACATTAAAATACAGAAGACTATACTTGTCATTGCAACAGGCCCCTCCTACAAGCACCCAACCCCATCGTGTCGGACCAAACCTCGCTTTGTGCAGCCCTACCCACTACCACCACCTGTGAAAAGAGCCCTGTTCCAATTCTGCTGCTGAGCCTTCCTTCCATTCACCTATGGTGTGCCCAGACTGATCCTGCTTCCCACCAGCAAAATAATCCTGTCCTCTCCACCTCACTTCTCCGAGTCCAGAAAATGTATAGCCCGCCTCTATTGCACATGCCAAACTTTTCTGTTATGTTCACAGCACAGCCAGAGAGAAAACAGACACACGGAGATACATTGCAACCTTCCAGCAAGAGTATCACTATGCGTCAGTGCTCTAACTGCTGAGGGCACCTCCTACTGTCTGAAAATTCCTTCGGGTGCCACCATTTGCCTAAGCAGGTGTCTGCGTGATACAAAATCGGGTCAATTATTCTGACAGTGTTTTGAAGGAGGTGGGGCTCCTGGCTCCCACTCCTTTAGTCCCTTTAGTATAGTCCCAGTTTACCTAACCCTGAAAGGGGTCAAAGATAGCAGTGCCAGCCACCTAACGGCTCACCGTGGGGCTTGTCGAACCTCTCCTACCCAGCCGGTGTACCAAAATTCTACTGTTCCATTGTGGGCACGGGTGGGTTCGGGGGGAAGGGGATATCAGTGACTGGCCCTCCTGGGGCCAGTTCCCCTGGGAGTCTCTTCTGGGATCTGGAAAGCTGCTATCTGCTCTCCTCCAGAGCTGCTCGGCAACTGTCTGAAACTGCCTGCTTTTAAGCCCTTATTCCACCACTGACAGGAGGACTGACAGGACCAGAGGGGTAGGGCTAGCCTTGACTCCAGCATCAATTTAACCCCTTCATCACCTGTGCAGGGCTTATACACTCTGTCACACACCCTCCCCTTCAGGATTGGGGTACGGGTGTTAGAGTTGGTGAGGGGAGGGGCTCCCTCATCACAGGGAAAAAAGGCAGCATTTTGGTGAGCTTTTCCAGCTTTGTGACAGCTTGGAGACTATATGAGTGTAGTAACAAATACCAACACATTATTTGAGGATTGGTCTCCTGCACTGTGTTCAACCATCGGAGTGGTGCATGGTCTGTAATTAGCAAAAAGGGATTGCTATGTGAGTTGCAATGGTGGTGAACCCCAGGACAAAACATTGATAGTATGTGACTAATCCTAGGAATCGTCGCACTTGTTTTTTCATCAGAGGGACAGGGCAGCTCATCAAAATGGGGACTTTGTCCACCCAGTATTGCAGCTGGCCACCTACTATTGCATACGCATACCTCAGGTACATGGCTTCATGGTTCCCAATCTTGCATTTCGCCAAATGGCTGTCAACCCTGTCTCTGTGAGGGACTGAAGTACCACTGCTACTGTTTCAGGCTGTCCCCCCAGTTCTGGCTATAGATGAGAATCTTGTCCAGATAGGCGGTGGCACATTGTCAATGGGGTTGCAAGATTTTATCCATCAACCTCAGGAAGGTTACAGATGCACCATAGAGCCCGAATGGTATGGTACGGAACTAGTACAAACCAAATGGTATGGAGAAAGCCATCTTTTCCCTGCAGTCAGGTGCAAGAGGGATCTGCCAGTACCCCTTGATAAGGTCATTGGTAGATATATTCTCTGCTGCCCCAACCACTCCAGTAATGTGGGATAGGCATAACATTTAGATATTGCATTAACTTTGTGGAAATCTATGCACCATTCTGTCCAGCTTAGGGACCAGGGCAATGGGGCTCCTCCATTTACTTTAGCACACCTCAACCTCTTCCAGGTCTAACACTGCTTGAAGCTCTGAACTAGGTCCTACATTTTCTGGGGCAGAGGGCAAGGGTTTCCCCTCACTTTTTGTCCTGATGCTGTTTTAATATGAGGAGAGACCAAGTATAGCTTTCCTGGAGTAGATAAGAAGGCCGTGGGGAACAGATTGCTGGACTTGTCCTTTGTTCAGGTTGTAAGATTTTCTCCATCTTTACAGTCTCACAGGTTTATCAATCAGGGCCTGAGTTTGGATATGGGGGCAGGGTTCAAGAAAACCCCTCCCTGGCCTTCCAGGCCTTTAAAAGGTTTATATGATAAATCTGGATTTTTCCTTTTCCCTGAGTGCAGGATTTCATAATCAACAGGGCCCACTGTTCTAACTGCCTCGAAGGGCCCTTGCCAGTGGGCCAACAGTTTAGATTCTGTAGCAGTAACAGTACCCAATCACATGGCTTAAACTCTCTCAATCAAGCTCTGCAGTTATAGAGCGTCTCTTGTTTGCGTTGAGCCTGCAGAGGTTTCTTTCTGGCAAATGCTTCCAGTTCTCCATATCCATAACTGGAGGGTGTGTTGGAGCATGATGGACACCTGAGGACCCTGTTCTTCCCAGGACTCTCAAAACAGTTCTAGAACACTGTGGGGTTGTCTTCCATATAAGAGCTCAAAAGGTGAAAAGCCCATGGAGAACTGAGGAACTTCCCAGATGGTGAATAGCAGGGAAGAGAGTAGTTGGTCCCAGTGTTTGGGGTCTGTGATCACAAATTTCCTAAACATTTCTTTTAGAGCTTTATTAAAAGTTATACTAGACTCTCTGTTTGCAGATGATAGACTGATGTTCACAGTGTCTTAACTTTCATAGGTTGCATAGTTCCTTCATCGACCAAGACACCAATGTCTCTGACTAACATTTTAACACCCCAGCCCTTCCGCCAGCAGATAGGAGGTGCATGAACTGTTCCACCAACACAATTTCAGCTACTTGTACCCCTGTCCTGGCTTGTGGATTTAGCCAGTGCCAGCAATGGTCCCTTAACCACTGAACTACAACTTGGGGTCATGCTCCTAGGGAGTATTTCCCTTCTCCAAAGTGCAGATGGTGGGTTTCCTCTGTAATAGCTACATACTCAAAGGACAGCCATTTTCACTTTCAGGTAGTCCTGTGTGGCCATCGCATCCAGTTCTCCATACGCTGCCTGGGCTGGTCCAATGAGGAAAGGGGCCACCAGGGTGGACTAGCATTCCTGTAGCCACTAGGCTGCCTCAGCCATCCGTTCAAATGTGAATAAGGAAGGATTCAAGGTCATCATTTGGGTCCATTTTTGCCAGCTTCACCGAGAATGAAAGATTTCATCCTCGGACTTGTTGGTGTCCCCACTGTCACCCTGCTTGGCTTGAAAAAACAACAACATTTGTTGGACCTGCTGTTGTTGGTCTTGCTGTCGTGCCGTTATTTCCCTTAGCAGCTCTTGCTGCTACGGCACCTGCTGCTGCTGCATAGCTAATTGTTGTAGCAGCTGCTGTGTGGCTTGTTGCTGTTGGCTTTCTGTCAGCCATTTCAGCAGCCTGTCCAAGTCCATCTTGCTTAGACAGCCCACACGTGTAAGTAACTTTCTCTCACACACCTCCAGCTCTTCTTACCTCAGGGGCGATTTCATGCCTGCATTCTCCACCATTTGTCACAGTTCTCGGGCTGCTGAGAGGAACCTCCTGCTGTCTGGACACTGAAAAATCCTTAGGGTCCCCCATCTGCGTTAGCAGGAGCCTCTATGATACAAAATAGCATCAAATAGTCCAACAGTGTTTGAAAAGAGTGAGGCTCCCACTCCCACAGTCCCTTTCGTAGAGTCCCTAACCCTCAAAGGGGTAAAGGGTCATAGTATCAGCCACTAACAGCTCCTTTTAGTGCTGTTGGGGTTCCCCCAAGCCCCATTCCACTCAGTTCCAGAAAAAATTCAGTTCAACTCCAATCTCATCACTCAGGTGCCTTTATTTGACATCCAGCAAAGCTATGCTGAGTTGATCAGACTCAAACACAAGGGATGGATGCAGGGTATATCACAGATCCAAAGACATACAACAAGTCTTTTTCTTATCTACATTTCTACCAACACTAGTTCCTAACTATACATTGCATCATACACTTCATGACTGGCTTGGTTACTCTTCAGGAACCAATCCCTGTGCAGCCTACTTGGTCCATGCATAATCTCACTTCTGCCTTATCTACCTTTAGGCTTGCTTACTAATATCAGAATGTTCCTGCTTATCTTAACTAGCCACCCTGACTCTAGCATCCTGCTTGTTATGACAACTTAACCTTCCACTCACCTTCCCAATCATGTCCACTAAGCAAGTAGGCAAGTTACTTATACCAAGTTATTTAAATTAAGCCAGGGCTACAAGGATTTGTGGAACCTATCCTACCCAGCTGGTATACCAGAGAGTCTGTTGTCTCCTTGAGGGAACTGTAGGTATTGGGAAGGAGGAGGGGAGAAATTGGTGAATGGCCTTCCAGAAGGCTTCCAGGAGTTTCTCTTGGCCCACCGTCTGCTCTCTTCCAGAGCTGTTCAGCAACTATATGGAACTTCCTGCTTTTAAGCCCTTATTCCACCCCTGACATAACTGACTGGGTGAGTGGGAAGCAGCCAGCCTTGCCAACAGCTGCTCTTTAACCCCTTCATCACCATTGCTGGGTTTATACAGACAATTACCCACTACTTCATTTCTTAGAATCCAGAACGAGAATCTAGAAGAATGCAAAAAACAGAGAGAGAAAAACCAGGCTGCTCCCTAAGGCAGCAAGGCACAACTTACCCCACCTTACTTTAAACTGGCACTTTCCAGAATGACTCTGTCCTCATGCTTTGCTATAGCTCCAGCCTGCAAGGAGGACCAGGAACCTCCCCCACCCCCACCCCCCGCTCTTAAAGTTATAGCTTGCAATTTCAACACAGTCCTTAGTACACTACACTTACCATGACACTATTTCTCTGTCCCTGCCTACAGTCTGGTTGTGGCACCCACTCCCTCCCCACACATGATGCAGCCTTGACCTCTTTCCGTCTCAGCTGCTGAGCCCTCCTGCAGAGAAATACTCCCATACAGGTGGGCATTCACTCTATACTGGCACGCACTTTACCCCACCTTAATAAAATAAATAATAATAATAATGATCTACCACTGTTGCATATTGTGGTCTTCACAGTTTGGTTCTCACCCCAGCAGTGACTCCATTGTGCTGTAACTATACGGTTGCATGGCTTTTTATAAATATAACAATGTCATTTCATGGACCTTGGCGCTATTTTTGTGCTGAGCGAGCCCAAGATCAGCATTCCTAGCATGACTCCGCTTTGCCATGGCCTTGTCAAGAGGAAACCCGATCAGTGTTTATGCATGGAAAGCAGCCCCACTGCTTACATCTCACTTGAAATTATTTTGCAACAATGGACTCCCCGCATTCCTACTTGCCTGATGTAGAAGGGTCTTTGTCTATCATGCTGCCACAGAATCTGCGATTTCACCTGTTCAAAACAGCTGTTGATCAAACACCCTCGGCTGAGCTCCTTTAGTGCCAAAGAGAGAGAAACATAAACAGCTTACAGCAGGTACACGAGCAAGCTTTTCTCAATCATACATTACAATGGAAATAGCACCTAGTAAGTGCATGTGCAATTGATTGCTGGGAGTGGCCTTTTAAAGTTCAACCCATGGGCAGAGCTGAGGCAGGGCAGAGGAATAAGAGAGACAGGTATGGCAAATTATCTCCAAGCCAGCCTGTTGGGAGCCAAGCAGGGGCTCTCCCGCCATTGCTCCTTTAAGGAACCTTCTCTTTGCCATTTTCATTTCCTGTTTGCTCCCTCCCTTAACAGCCTTTTTTTGATTTAACTCCTGGCAGCCAGGCAGCTTAATAGCAAACAGTTGACCTGAGAGGCATATGATACTTATAAAAAAATACTCCATATAACACCCTCATTCTCCACAGCATCCCTTCCAGATCCAGTAGCATAGCAAACAGGGCCAGCTCCAGACCCCAGCGCACCAAGCGCACGCTTGGGGCGGCATTTTGCCGGGAGGGCAGCAGGTGGCTCCGGCGGACCTTCCACAGTCATGCCTGCGGGAGGTCCACCGGAGCCGCGGGATGAGCGGCTCTGGTGGACCTCCCGCAGGCATGACTGCAGAGAGTGCGCTGGTCCCGCGGCTCCGGTGGACGTCCCGCAGGCATGACTGCGGATGCTCCACCGGAGCCGCGGGACCAGCGGACCCTCCGCAGGCATGTCTGCAAGAGGTCCCCTGGAGCCGCGGGACCGGCTACCGCCAGCGCACCCCCCGCGGCGTGCCGCTGTGCTTGGGGCGGCCAAATTCCTAGAGCCGCCCCTGATAGCAAAGCACTATCTCTCTCAGGAGGAGAGAGAGTTCTGAATTGTACTTTACTACACTAGCTATAAAACTTTGGTTCTGATTTTATAGGCTTTGGGGATTTTTTTTAGGGATTGTAATTTTGTTTACTAGAAGATGTCAAGTACAACAAGAGAATATAGCAATTGCCATACTCGATCAGACCAGTGATTCATTAGTCTAGTACCTTGTCCCTGACAGTGTCTGTCCAATACAAGCTGCTTTAGAGATTGGTGCAAGATACCTTGTGGGACAACATGTCCATGGAGGAGGTTTCTGCCTAAACTCCTCAGTTGTTGGGGACTTCAAGTTTTCATGCAGAAACATCAGCTACAAGCAATAAGCAACGAGAGGTAACATCCCAAATTATAAATATCTCATGCAAAGGAATATCTAATGAATAATCATAATAGATTTATATCACAGCACCTTTCATCCTGAATGGTCCCAGAGTGCTGTACAACTCTGAAAAAACCTATAGCACCCCTGAAACGTAGCCAAGTGCAGGCTAGCAGGCAGCAGCAGTAGTCACACAGTACATCATGCAACACTTTGGGGGCGGGGGGATTTGGGTAAAAAACAGGGGTGGCTAGCCTCTACTGTTATTGTCCTACAGTACTCCGCACTGGTGAGACTTCAGCTGGCGTATTGCATCCAGTTCTGGGCACCACACTTTAGGAACGATATGGACAAATGTGTCCAGAGGAGAGCAACAAAAATGATCAAAGATTTAGAAAACCTAACCTATGAGGAAAGGTTGAAAAACCTGGGCATATTTCATCTTGAAAAAAGAAGACTGAAGGGGAACCTGATAAGAGTCTTCAAATATGTTCAGGGCTGTTATAAAGGGGGCAGTGATCACTTGTTCTCTGGCCTGGTCCACACTAGGACTTTAATTCGAATTTAGCAGCGTTAATTCGAATTAACCGTGCACCCGTCCACACCAGGAAGCCATTTAATTCGACCTAGAGGGCTCTTTAGTTCGAATTCGGTACTCCACCCCGACGAGGGGAGTAGCACTAAATTCGACATGGCTATGTCGAATTAGGCTAGGTGTGGATGCAAATCGAACTTACTAGCTCCGGGAGCTATCCCACACTGCACCACTCTGTTGACGCTCTGGACAGCAGTCCGAGCTTGGATGCTCTGACCAGCTGCACAGGAAAAGTCCCGGGAAAATTTGAATTCCTTTTCCTGTCTGGACAGTTAGAATCTCATTTCATGGTTGGACATCGGGGCGAGCTCAGCAGCACCGGCAGCAATGCAGAGCTCTCCAGCAGAGGAGTTCATGTAATCTCTGAATAGAAAGGGGACCCAGCATAGACTGACCGGGAACTCTTGGATCTGATTGGTGCGTGGGGCGAGGAGTCTGTGCTTTCGGAGCTGCGCTCCAAAAAACGGAATGCAAAGACCTACAGGAAGGTCTCCAAAGCCATGAGAGACAGAGGATACAGCCGGGATGCAACGCAGCGCCGCGTGAAAATCAAGGACCCCAGACAAGGCTACCAAAAAATCAAAGTGGCAAACGGACGCTATGGAGACTGCCACCACTGCCCCACCAGTGACCATGGACTCTGACGATGGGACAGTGTCGACGGCCAGTTCCTCGGCGATGTTCGCAGACGGGGAAGATGAGGAAGGGTTTGTGGACGACGAGGCAGGCGACAGTGCTTACAACGCTGGTTTTCCCGACAGCCAGGATCTCTTCATCACTGTCACGGAGATCCCCTACCAATCCTCCCCGGCCGTTAACCCGGATCCTGAATCAGGGGAAGGAGCAGTCGGTAAGTGCTTTAACCATGTAAACTTTTATTCTTAATATAACAGGAATCTGAAGTATGTGAAAAGGAGGTCTCTCTATATATGGGGATAGAACAGAAATCCTCCTGGGAGATCTCCACGAAGCTCTCCTGGAGGTAATCGAAAAGCCTCCGCAGGAGGTTCCTGGGGAGAGCTGCCTTATTGGGTGCTCTGTGGTAGCACAGTTTTCCGCGCGAGGCTTTCATGAGCTACTCAGGGAGCATTGCCTCCCCGAGCACGGCTGCATAGGGCCCTGGTTTGTGCTGGCTTTCACGCAGCATGCGCTCTCTATCTCCTTCAGTGACCGTCCTCAGGGTGATCTCGCTCGGAGACTCCTGCATCTAATTAGGGGAATTACTGTAATGTTACGCCTGGTCCAAAGTATTTGTAAAAAATCTCCGGACAGACGGCATAGCAGAGACTCAGCACGCTGCTGTGTGACGAGCGTAACGGAAAGCCAAAGATTCAAATGGACGCTCATGGAGGGAGGGGGGACTGAGGACGCAAGGTATCCCACAGTTCCTGCTGTCTCCGAAAAGCATTTGCATTCTTGGCTGAGCTCCAAATGCTTCTAGGGTCAAAAACAGTGTCCGCGGTGGGTCAGGGCATAGCTAGGCAATTTACGCAGCCCCCCACCCACCCCCAGAAGTGAAAGGGAAAACAATCCTCTCTTGACTCTTTTACATGTCACCCTATCTTTACTGAATGCTGCAGATAGACGTGATGGTGCAGCACTCAACACCAACATCCTTGCTACCCCCACGCTATGGATGGCTGATGGTACAAAATGACTGGTACCCGTCCTCATCATCAGCCTATTGGCACATGGGGCAGTGCAAAAGGACTGGTAACCATGCCGACTAGCATCGGTAAGGTCAATCAAGGGCGCCTGGTCCTAATTTTTCGTGGTAGATGGTACAGTATGACTGATAACCATCGTCATCATAGCAACAGGGGGCTGAGCTTCATCAGCCCCCACCCTTCATGTGTAAAGAAAAGATTCAATTGCCCCTGGACTAGCAGCAGGATGCTGGGCTCCTCTCCTCCACACTCCTTAATGTCCTATCTGGACTATCATAGCAACTGGAGGCTGCCTTCCACTCATTTCTCACTAACAAGTCACTGTGTCTTATTTCTGCATTTTTTATTACTTCATCACACAAGTGGGGGGACAATGCTATGGTAGCCCAGGAAGGCTGGGGGAAGAATGGAATGAACAGGTGGGGTTGTTGCAGGAGCACCCCCTGTGAATAGCATACAGCTCATAATCTATGCAGGATCTGACACAGAGCAGCTGTGCTCTCTGGTTCTATGATACAGTGGTTCTCTAGTACACTTGCCCATATTCTAGGGAGGACTGATTCTATTTTTAGATACCAAAAAGGAGGGATTGACTCAGGGAGTCATTCCCAATTTTGGCTTTTGCGCCCCTGGCTAAGAGCAGCCAGGGGCACTTATGACAGCAGCAAATGGTGCAGTGCAAAAGGACTGGTAACCATGCCCATCTTATTACCAATTTATGGTATGGTAGATGGTACAATATGGCTGGTAACCATCTCTGCTATCATGCAAAAGCAAAAGCATGCTGCTGTGTAGCGCTGCTGGACCGCCTCTGTCAGCGGCATCTAGTACACATACGGTGACAGGCACAAAAGGCAAAACAGGCTCCATGGTTTCCACGCTGTGGCGTCTGCCAGGGCAATCCAGGGAAAATGGGCTTGAAATGATTGTCTGCTGTAGCTTTCCCGGAGGAAGGGATGACTGACGACATTTACTCAGAACCACCCGCGAAAATGGTTTTTGCCCCATCAGGCACTGGGATCTCAACCCAGAATTCACAGAGACAAACTAGACTGTGTTCATTGTTCGCAAAAATTTATCTTTGCAAGGAATTCACTCCCTTTTTCCCATCACACAGCTTGGACTGTCTCCAGACCCACCACAGCATCCCCCTCACAGAGTCTGGCAAAGATTAGGCGGCGAAAGAAAAAGACAGGGGACGAGATGTTCGCTGAACTTATGGGGTGCTCCCGAGACGAGGCGGACCAGCAGAGCCAGTGGAGGGAGACCCTCTCTCTGTACCAGCGCTCACACAGCGAACGGGAGGAGAGGTGGCGTGAGGAAGACAAGCAGGCGACTCAAACGCTGCTTGGACTAATGAGGGAGCAAACGGACATGCTCCTGCGCCTTGTGCATGTTCTGCAGGACCTCAGGCAGGAGGACAGAGCCCCCCTGCAGTGTATCTGCAACCGCCCTCCCCCGCCACAAAGTCCCATACCCCCCTCACCCAAAATAACCAGAAGGAGGGGCGCCAGAGGCCGTGTAAACTGTCACTGCACCCCAGCAGAGTGCTCAAGTACCCAAAAGCTCTCATACCCTAAATTTTGAGAAGTCCTTTCCTTCCCGCCTCACCCAAGCCCCCATCCCAGTTTCATCCCCTAACTGTCTAGTTGATAATAAAAAATACTTTTCTGTTAATTACTGTTTCCGTCATGTTCTTTTAGAGGAGACTGTGTTTGAAGGGGGGGAAGGGGGTTGGTAATTTGACAGGACAATCACCTTTACCAGGGTACAGACATGGGGGCAGGATCAGCAGCAGGTCACACACACACTGCTGTCAGTACGCACCCTGGTCGGTATGGGAGGTGGTTTGCAGGTTCTGTGTGGGTGGGGGGGTACGTGACTTTGTAGCGGGGGAGGGGGGTTACAGATCTCATGCAACGGTCCCTGTCCTGGACCACAGAGCCACGCAGCAGAGGAATCTGTATCCGTCCTCCCCCGCCAAAAGGCCACATAGCCCATGCACACAGAGTCCCAAAAAGGAGGGATGGCAGGCTCCGTTGAAACATCCAGTCCGGCACTGCAGACCGCTCTGGGAGCAGGAGCCTGTCATTCCTCGAGTTTACAGGCGGTCTTTACATCACTGCACACCCTGCCCAGCACAGTCCGTGTCCCAGTTTCAACCCTGTAACGCAAAGTCATCAATAAAGAAACCTTTGTAAAATTACAGTGGAACATGTATTTTATTTTTAAACGTGTGTTGGAAGTTGGGGAAGCAGGGTGGGCGGGGTATGTAACTGCAGATGCTAGTCAACAGTAACTTGGTAAAGAAACAGGGGCAGGTTCAGCTTCTCTGTAAAGAAACTGAACAGTCACAGGTCACACTCCTCACTGCTCGCTGGTACTTGAAGAGTTCCTTGTCGCTGTGCAAGGCGCCTGCACAGAGCTTCACGAACCAGGGCATTAGCGGGTAGGCTGGGTCCCCGACGATCACTATAGGCATCTGCACATCCCCAAGACTTATTTTGTGGTCCGGGAAGAAACTACCTTCCTGCAGGCGTCTAAACAGACCACAGTTCCTGAAAACACGCACGTCATGAACTTTGCCTGGCCACCCGACATTGATGTTGGTAAAACGTCCCCCATGGTCCACCAGTGCTCGCAGCACCATTGAAAAGTAGCCCTATTTCTCAGCAGCTGACTGTGGAAGAGGTGGACGATAAGGTGCGAGGAGTTGACAACGGCCATAACTGCAGCGGGATCCGTGCTCAAAGTGCTGTGGCGCCCGCGCTGTCACTGAGCAGAAAAGTGCACGAACAGATTGCCCGCAGGCGCTTTCGGGGAGGGAGGGAGGGCGTGATTGACAGTTCAACGATGACAGTTACCCAAAACCACCCTCGACACATTTTTCCCCCCAGCATGCATTGGGGGGAAATCCCAGAATTCCAATGGGCAGCAGGGAGTGCGGGAACTGTGGGATAGCTTCCCACAGTGCACCGCTTCCAAAGTCGACGCTGGCCCCGTTACTGTGGACTCGCACAGTCGAACTAGTGTATTTAGTGTGGATACACAACTTCGACTTCATAAGGTCGATTCCACAAATTCGAATTAAGTTGATTCGAAATAGTCTTGTAGTGTAGACATACCCTCTATGTCCATTCACGGTAGGCCAAGCAGTAATGGGCTTAATCTGCCGCAAGGGCGATTTTGGTTTGATATTAGGAAAAACTTTCTAACTATAAGGGTAGTTAAGCCCTGGAACAGGCTTCCAAGGGAGATTTTGGAATCCCCATCACTGGAGATGTTTAAGAACAGGTGGGACAAACACCCATCAGGGATGGCCTAGGTTTATATGGTCCTCCCTCCGTGTAGGGGGCTGGACTTGATGACCTCTTGAGGTCTCTTACAGGCATACACTATATGATTCTATAAAAACAGTTATGAGATCTTTAGTATGCATGTCATTTGTAAAGCCTCATCAGAAAGACACACTGAAGTTCACAAAACTGAATCATGCTACGTCAATGAGACAAAGAGATGAGTCAATTCTCCAGGATACGAGTGTAATGAATGCTCACACACAGACGCTACGATCATCTGTGGGGACTGAACCTGGGATTTTCAGCACCAAGAGCACAGACCTCTATCACTTAAGCTAAAGAAAAGCTCCTTTAGGTGTCAGAAAGTTGTAGTTTATCAGCCTCCTGGGCCAGATACAAGAGGAAGACATGATCATAAACATGAAGACCCAGATCCTTCAACCAGTTCCACATAGGTAGGACCTTGATCCATGCCAAGCACCATAATTTCAGTGCAATTCCATTTGGGAGTAAGTGTCTGTCCAGGCAGATCCAATTACAGGATCCGGGCCTAAGTCAGTGTTACTTATGATCTAAGAAGTGTAGATATTTCAAAACTTACTTATTATACTAAGCTATCATTCCAAATCTCATTATTAAAATAAAGACCACAATGAGTACAGATATCATGTTAAACTATTTCAATGCGCTCTTACGTTTTCAAAGCACTTTACAACCCCATAAATGAGGAAAGACGTCTTCACTGTGATGCCCTTATCATTCCGTTGGTGCCAGCATAGTAAGATTTCAGGCTAGTACTAATCCAGGGGATAGTAAATTTGATCCTATTTGCTGGAGAGGCAGAAACATACACATGATGAGAAATCCAAGTGTGGGCTCCCAGAACACTGAATCTACAGAATTCAGATTCCTTGATGTACAAGGAACAAAATAGAACCATCTTATTTAAAAGAGAGCCATACCATTTATCATTTAAAATCTGACTGAAAAACTATCATTTATTGGATTAAAGAAATCTATTTTGTCTTTTTTAATTTTTTTCTTTTTTTTTTTTACTATGCAGTGCTTAATAGTCAGCATTTTACTCATCAAGGGTGACATTCATCTCTGTGCAGGGAGCCACCTCAGGGCCTAGGCACTGGGATGAATTTCACCCCAAGAGAATAGCAAATTGAGGGAAACCCATGAGGCTACACCACAATCAACTGAAATATCTTTGGAACAATACAATGTTGTGGTGTTGTTTTACATTTACATTTACCAGCCCAGGTAGGTTGTGACTGTTCAGTGGTTTCCATAAAATGTGTCTGGTGGACTCAGTCAAGGTCCTAGTGAAAAGTCCACATCCAAATCCCCATCAGCACTGCCAGTCCCCAGTCATTAATTTGTTCCATCAACTCTCATTTCAGCAAAGGATTAAATGGGCCTGGAGACTGACCTTTTCTCCCCTCCTAAACTTTGTCCCACCAGGTTTCAGCTACATTGGCAGGGCAGTGTGAGAAAGCTGTGCTTGTTCTGAAGAGACAGGACTTCAGTCTCCAAGGCTGTGAATCCAACAGCCTTCATAAGCGCTAAAAAGAAAAAACCTATCAACCAAAAAAAGGAGGGGGAGGAAAGATATGAGGTCTCTAAGGACATAATAGACAGTTATGATTTAATATATTCTTTTAAAGATGGGCATGAGTAGGAGCAAGGTAGGATGGATTAATGACTAATTTGGCCAGATGCCAGAATAGGCACAAAATAACCAGATACCTCCAAAATCAATTATCAAAGGACAGGCAGCTGGAATGAACCTACTGAGATCAAAAATCAGCCATAAATTTCAATGTTAAATTGAAAAAGTCTAAGCTAACAAACATTAAACTCATAATTGAAATCCACAAAAGCAAATTAGGAAATTCAGTGGCAAAGCTCCCTCAGAAAACCTTAACTCTTCATGTGAGCACACAGCATGCATTGCAATAGGGCCTTTCATTACATGATCACATAACACTGGGCAATGTGACAGTGAAGGAAAATATTTATTTTACAAATACGGGTTAACTACTGTAACTGGAGGCTCAGAAATATTTCTAACACTAATTGCAGTAAATTATCAGATTACACAGGAAAGCGGACATATGTGACTTTCTCAGAGCACTGGGAAGTGAGCCATATCACTAAAATACTTTTTTTCAAACACATATATCAAAGAGAGAGACTGAATGCATTTATCACACAACCATTAACTCCTCATAGATCTCATAAATACTAGCACTGGGCTGATTCGGAGAGATACTGCATATCCACACCCTCTTTAGCATCAACAGGAGTTGCAGGTGCCCAGCAGCAATCAGGCCTGATTCTGGTGGGTTAAGGGCCAGATTCTAAAGATATTCAGCTTCCTAAAAATGATTTCAATGGCAGTTGGCTCCTACATCTTTTTGGAAATCTCAATAGATGCCTATCTGCTTCTCTACGCCAGCGGTGCTGGAACAATTTTTATAGTGGGGGTGCTGAGCAGGGGCAGCTCTATGGTTTTTGCAGCCCCACACACGGCAGTCAGGCTCTATGATTTTTGCCACTCCAAGCAGGGCAGTCAGGCAGCTTTTGACGGCACGCCTGCGGGCGGTCTGCTGGTCACGCCGATTTGGCGGCATGCCTGCGGTAGGTCCGCTGGTGCCGCGTCTTCAGTGTCCCCACTGCCAGACCAGCGGACCTCCCGCAGGCATGCCACCGAATGCAGCCTGACTGTCACCCTCACAGCAACCGACAGGCTGCCCCCTGCGGCACGCTCCAGGCACGCGCTTGCTGCAGTGGTGCCTGGAGCCGCCCCTGATGCTGAGAGCCATTAAGCCAAACTGTAAACCCTGTATATAATGGAAACCGCTTCAAGCCCGGGGGAAAGCTGGGCCTTCTTGGCATCAACAGTCCATGTACCGCTTGTTGTCCTTTTTTGCATTTGAGATGGTTCTTAAGCTCCTCCTGCATGTGGTGAATCTGTTGGATTCAGTCAGAAACTGCTGGGTTTGAGGAGGCCACCAGTAAGGCCAAATGGAATCAAGGGTGGACCCCATAATTTGTGAAAAAAGAGCCTCTGCCCCATGGAGGTGTGGTCAGAATTGTTGTACGAGAACTCAGTGTGAGGCAGGAGGGAGGACCATTTATCTTGGTGATAGCTGACAAAACACCTTAACTATTGCTCTAGTATTTGGTTCTCCCTCTTCATCTGCCCATCTGTGTGGAGGTGGTACATGGAAAAGGTAAAAGCAAGAACATGCAGTAACTGAAGCATTTTGTGCCCAAAGTATGAGACAAACTGTGGGCCTCAGCCTGAGATGATATGATCTGGAAGCCCTCTGGAGACAGATAACATGCACCACCAGGAGCTAGGTCATTGTTTCAAGAGAGGGCAGGCCAGCACAGGAGAAGCAGTGCACCATTTTGGTCAGTTTGTCTACAATGGCCAAGACCATCATGTGGCCATCAGAGTCAACGAGTTCCATTATGAAGTCTGGAGGATTGAGGCCCAGGATCTATCTGAGATCTCCAGGGGTACTAAAGAGCTGTGGGGCTTAGTGTGGGGCGTCTTGGTGTTCACACCCATTACAAGCATCAGTGTCATCATGGACTTTGGCTCACATATGGGGTCGCAAGAATAATAGGACCGGAAGAGACCTCAAGAGGTCATCTAGTCCAGTCCCCTGCACTCAAGGCAGGACAAAATATTATCTAGACCATCTCTGACAGGTGTTTGTCCAACTTGCTCTTAAAATCCCCAATGATGGAGATTCCATCTCCTCCCTAGGCAATTTATTCCAGTGCTTAACCACCCTGACAGTTAGGAAGTTTTTCCTAATGTCCAACCTAAACCGCCCTTGCTGTGAGAAGAAATGGGAAGCCATGCAGCAGGCACACCAACAGTGTATCATGGCAGAGGTGAATCACCTCCTTCTAGGGGCACCCTGGCGGAACATATATGTGCCTGTCAACATATGTAACCCAGTCCTGTGTGAAGCACTGCATTTTGGTTCTGGTTTTTGTTTGCTCAGGCTGTTCCATCAGTTCCTGAGTAATGGGTTGTCCTGCAAGGTGGATCATATTAGACCCATCAGGTCTTGGTGTACATTGGTGCTAAGGAAATTGCAAGATTTTAGGAAATAGGATCATTCTTGGTCAGGTTCCTCACTCTCTAGGTAGTATTCCCCCTTTCAGGATAAAGTGTTGACATTCCCATTCCTGGGCAATAGGTGATGATGAAGTCAAACTGAGAGAAAAATAATGCCCACCTGAGATGTCTTGGATTCAACACTTGAGCCTTCTGCAGATATTCTAGGTTCTTCTGGTCAGAACAGACTTGCATCAGGTGTCAGGCTTCCTTGAGGTGATGGCACCATTGTTTGAAAGCTTATTTAATTGAGAGCCGTTGTTTATCTAGTATTTCATAATCTCATTCTGCAGGGGTGAGTTTTCAGGAGTCATGTGAGCAGGGGAGAAGCAATTTCTGTGGCCCATGCCTCAGAGAGTATTGCCCCAATGGCTACAGGGGATGCACTGACTTCCACTATGAATGCCTGGGCTGGGTCTGAGTGTGCCAGAATGGCAGCAGTGGTGAAAGTGGCCTTGGGCTGTTCAAAGGCATGGTGAGCTTCAGGTGTCCAAACAAATCTGACAGCCTTGCAGAGGAGGTTTGTCATGAGGGCCATTTGCCCTGAAAGCCCAGAATGAACTGTCAGTAAAAGCCTGCAAAGCCCAGGAAGTGTTGCAACTCCTAGGAGAATCTGGGCACAGCCCAACTGTGGATGGCCTCTAGCTTCCAGACATGTCTATCTTAATGCCCACTGGGGAGAGTATATAACCCAAAATTCTGTGGAGCATTGGTCGAAAGATACATTTCAGTAGTTTCAAATACAGGCTGTGCTCCCATAGTCTTTCCAGGACAGAATGGACGTAGTAACAATGCTGCTCGGTGTTCTCTGACAACACAAGTATGTCATCAAGATAGATAACTATATACTGGTCCAGGATGTCTTTAAAACATATCCTTCACAAAGTGTTGAAATGTCACAGGAGTGTTGGTCAGGCCAAATGGCATTACTAAGTATTTAAAGTACACATAGTGGGTTTGGAAGGCAGTCTTCCATTTGTGTCCTGACCTAATCCGCACTAGGATGTAAGCCTCCCAGAGGTCCAGTTTTGTGAAAATTCTGAAAGATTGCACACAATCTAGCAACCTCAAGATTAGGGGCAGGAATACTTGTTTCACACTGTCATTTGGTTTAGAGCCCAGTAGTCTAAACACAGGAACAGTAATACATCCTTCTTGATGAAAAGAATCGGAACTCCTGCTGGGGAGATGGAACATCAGATGAAGCCCTTGGCCAGGTTTTCCTGGATATACACCTGAAGGGTGCCAGTTCCGGTTCTGACATTCCATAGATCCATCATAAGGGCCTTCACTCTGGGTTGAAGGCCTATGGGGCTGTCATAGTCTCAGTTCAGAGGCAGCATGTCCACATTTTTCTATTCAAAATCTTCTGTACAATCCTGGTACTTTATCAAGAAGATGTGGACTTAGTTTTAGGAGCAGTTCATTCTGGCTAGCTGCTGCCATCTAGGATTCCCTCCCATCTTTTGAAGGAGCCCAGCAGGGCCAGCCTTACATAGGGGCAAATTGGGAGAAATCCCAGGGTGCCGTTATAAATGGAGCACCTCCGGAGCAGGGGCGCCTCTCCCCCTAGCAAGCTGGCATCAGTCCCACCCTGGGACTGGCTGGTGGGTTATATTTGACCGCGGAGCGGGAAAAGGTGATGGGCATCAGTTCAGAAAACCCCTGAACTTCAGGCAGTTCCCATCAAAACGCTCAGGTGATGGTACCATGGGATCCTTGGAGGGCAGTGGCCCAACCTGAACCTGGAGCACAGCCCTTCCTTCCTGGGAGCATGCCAGCTGCTTGTGGAGTGTCTGATTTTCCGCTAGGAGCTGTGTCACTGGGGCCCACAGCACATGGTTCTTGATTCAGAGTTGGGCAATTTGCTCCTGCTCATCCGGTACCCCCTGGTGTCCCTTGGGTGGCGATAGACCTGCCCCTTACATAACCCTGCTAAGGGACTTCTGTGTGTGTGTGGGGGGGGTCGAAAGGGGTCTTGACGAACCTTAAGAGATCAAGGCGTAGGCAGTCTGGCCTAGGGGTCACTGCTGGGCTGGTGTTACAGTATCAAGGACAGCCATGAGGTGGTAGTCACAGAACAAGGATCAGAGTAACTGCAAGGGCTGGGATCAGTAGGCAAAAGTCAAGGTCGCAGTCAAGCCAAGGTTGGAGACCGAAGAGCAGGAGTAGTTACTGGGCTGAAGTCGGAAGGCAAGAGGCAAGAGTCAGGGTCAGAGTCAGACCAAGGGTGGAGACTTAAAAGTGAGGCAAGGTCTGGAGCTGCAGCAAGCCAGAAGTCTGTGTGGTTGACCAGACAGCTTTCTGGGGCACCCTCAAGGGTTAAATAGTAAGTGTGAGCCAATCAGAGGGCTGCAGATGCTGGCCCTTTTGGGTGATACTTCCTGTGACACCTAATCTCCCTAGGGCTCTTTGGCAGAGGCTCTGCATGGCCTCCCAGTGGCAATGGGCCAATGTCAGCTGCTCCCAGACATGGGTTTTAGTCCCAGCAATCCTTACAATTTCTCTCTCTCTCTTATTTTTTTTTGGCCAGGTTGCTCCTTTTACTAAACCTTTGTTGGGAAGCATAAGGGCTGAGGCAAGGAGAAAGATTCTCAGAATAGATAAGTGTAACAATGTTACATATCATAAGGCTAGGATCATGCTTACTAGTTTAAAAGGGAATTAAAGACATGGTATTTACCTGTGCCACAGGAAGACTCCATTTCAGTCAAGTATCCTGCTTCAAGGAAGTGTCTGTACACAAACAAAAGTATAACCCAAGGCAGGGCTTTGCAGGACAGCACCAACTCCACTACATCAGGTGTATGGTCCAGGGGTTCTGGAACAATTTTTGTAGTGAGGGTGCTGATGACAGAAATCATGGAAAACCATGGACATCATGTATTAGGTGTTTGTTGTGACTACTTCATGCCAGGGGGTGCAGCACCACTGTGTATAGTTTATTTTTTCTCTAACTGAAGTAATGTCTGATGGGAAAAGGGGTGTGGTTAAGGGCTATAAAAGGTTGAACCAGAACTAAGACACTCGGTCCAGCTATGGCTAAGTAATGGAAAGACCTTCTTAGAGCTAAGCTCTGTTTGGTTTTCTCTCAAGTCTGTTGCATCTGCAAGTGTATACAAGGCCTAACTGCCTTCAGCACTCTTCAGTTTGCCCTTGTCTATGTTTGCAGTTTAGCTGTCCCAGTTCAGTTAAACTGGTTGACAGCCATGCTCAGTAACTGTTTAATTCTGTAAGGTAGACAAAGCCACAGAGCTGAACTGAGAACAAGGAATTTCAGTATCATATTTTGAAGACCTTAAGAGCTGAGTATTCTCTGAGTCCTTGGGTCTGATTCTCCATCATTGCCACTTTGTGTAGCAGCATGTACCGATGCAAAATGGGTGTGTTATGTTACAAGATCAGAATGCTAGCCTTTGACACCCACTGTGCACAAGCGCAAGTGAGTCTACAAGGTGTAAGGCTGTGAAGAATTAGATCCCTTGTCTCCTGAAAGGACGTCAGCAAACCAGAAGGAATGCTGTGCTCGCATCAAAGAATAGTTCCTCCTTTGATTCTAAAATATCGAGATCCTTACATTAAAACATAATTGCTATGGCATCTGTAGAAGTGAAAAGCTCTAGCTAAGGTTGTATCATTAAATATTCAAAACCACCTTCTATAGGAAATCATACCATATCATTAAATCACCCTGGCATAAGTTAATATATTCATTATAGTGATAAAAAAGTTCCATTTCAATTTATTGTTGAGGCTGGGCAGCTCTAAATAGGACTCTGGGGAGGAAAAAGGCAGCAGTTAGCATTTAGAAGGTAGCACTTTTTGAAAGTTCTTTACACACATTGTACAACACTGTGGTATAGGTAGATAAATATCGTGATTCCCATTTTACAGATGGGAAAACCAAGGCACTTGTGTTAAGGAACTTGCCCAAAGTCACAGAAGATGTCAATGTTACATGCCTCTCCCCGCCCCCCAGGCCCAATCCACAGAGGACCCTGAGACTGCTACAGCCTTCAGTTACAGATCCTGGTTCTTTAACTCAAGCTGTAGACACTTATTATGTTGATAGCCCTAGAGGTTCCCAGATCAAGCCCCAGTGTGTTGCACAAGGTAGCAGACAGCACATAAATAAGGGCTCATCCAGGTTTCAAACTCATATGAACCTTAGTCGCTCAGGAAGTTCTTGTCCAGAAGAAGTATGGAGGGAGTGTTAAGATGGCAGCCATCACATCTAACAGGCCATCAGGTTTGGGCTATTTCTGACCAAGGTGGGGAGAAGCACTGTCCAGAGAACCTCCAGCCAGCCGCTGCTCTCTTCGAGTGAGGGGGATCCAGCTCAGGTGCTGTTGTGGACTGTAACTGCGCCTGTATGTCACAGGGAGAGGGACTGTCTTTCAGGTAGGCAGGATTTTAATAACATTTTGAGAACGGTTTTAACCAGGGGATTAAGTAGAGCTGGGCACAATCTCATTCCTGATGGCTCTGAAGCACTCCAAGGTGAAGCAATGAGAGGCTGGTGACGGCTACTGCTCCAGTAAGTAGAGAGCACTAGGAAGTCTGTTATCTCAAGGTTATATGGTTCGAGCCACGTGGCTTGTCCATATACACTTGTATTAAATCTTTCTGGCAGATTTATGAAGAAAGCATGATTTTTAAAAAGTGCTCGTGTTTTTAAAAAACTCATCAAAATAATGTTCCGTAACAGGTAGACAATAAATTAATGAAAGTAAATTATTGTCTTCAAATTGTGCCTGAGGGAAAAATTAATTGCTGGGAGAATGGGGGAAAACACAAAAAAGCATCTCCACCTTCTGTAATCTCATGGCATTGTGCTATTTTCGCCTCTTGAAATCTAATTTCCATGAGACATTTCTGCAGAGTGCACATTTCCTGAATATGAATTTCTTAGTAGACTTGCTGTGCCATAATTCCACAGTAAAGAGACAGTGCCCTGGTGGCCTTTGACTGAGATAGATTATATTTCAGAGGGACCTCCAGCTCATTCCGAAGCTCTGTGAATAACCACTGCACGAGATGGAGGCAGATTGACAGAGGCAGTCGTAGACCCCCTAAAGGTGTGTATATAATTTTCAATGATATAGGTTTCATTCATGCCCAGAAATATAAACGCATCTTCACTTTGATTTCGGTGTCCTCTGCAGACTAATGCAGGGACAGAATTCCAGTGTAAGGTTATTCACAGCAGCTGTTCATAGCCAGTTCCAGCTTGGTTACATTTACAGTACTAATGGGGTTACTTGCACAATGTTACTGAAGAATGCATTTGCTTTGGGTTATGCATCCTAAATAATTTCTCAGTCCTTGTCACATTTGCATTCTCATCTCCATCTCACTCTGCCTCCCGCCCCTCCTGATTGCTATTAAAACAACAGTTGCGCTGTTTCCCACCAGCCTCAGTTTTACAGAAGTATAAATAACTGTCCTTGGTTGTATATTTCAGATCGACAGGCTGGGCCAAATGTATCCCTGGCTGAATCGGCCACCTGGCTAGAATGTAAACATTTCAGTTTATGTTACACCCTGACATGGACTCAGTGGGAAGTTCTGCCACATATAAAGGAGGCTCAGAATCCACACAGCACCAATTTGTAGTACCCAGTGCAGCCGTGGCTATTTGGTGGCTACAGCAGGGTATGGACAGGAGAAGTGATTGTGGCTCCCACTGCCTCACGTGCAGCTGTGGGCCAGCAAATCAGCACAGCTCATACCCATCAGCCATGGCCCCAAATCTTCCCTACCAGGCTTCTGCTTTCACAACCAAAATAAGCCTAAACTGTTACTAAAGTTACATTTGCCAATAGAATAAAGAAAACTGCAGTGCCATCTAGTGATGTCGAAAGACGCAGGTTAGAACCATGCTCCTGGTGCTTGCAAAGTTAACTCATGTTTATGTAGGGCCCTATTATGCCTTCTGCTTCCATGGACAGAAGAGGCAAGAACCTAGCAAATCCAGGTGGGGGGCACACACAGGGGGTAGAACTAGCCTCTGTGGGGGTTGGTGACTATACTTGGGAGGGGAAGAAATGTCTGCTCACTCTGGCCTCATCCCTCACCCTTCAAAACTCTCCAGGCTTTGTGCGTAAATGAGTACTGTCCCTGTCAGCCATAGCTCCTTCACTTGCCCCCCTCCCTGCAGAGGGAACAGCCCTTCCTGGAAAGCATGTTCCAGCAGGGGATGTGGCTGGTGGAGATTTCCTAGCAGCACAGCTCCCTCCTGGCAGGAGTTACACTTTCTGAGAGTTGGAGGAGGCAGGGGGGTTTCCACAAGGATGTTCCTGACCTCTGCAGATCCATTAGTCATAAGAAGATGGGCCCCTTTGCCGTTTCCACAGCTGTGAACACTGTAGGAGCTTCCCGTCCCCTGTTATTATGATCTATTATTTGTCCTGTGGTAGTCACTAGCAGCCCTCCTAGTCACAGACCAGGACCACACTGTGCTAGACTCTGCATGCACACAGAACAAACAGGCAGCCCCTGTCCTAAAGAGCTTACTGTCTACTCCTGTGGGTAACCATATAAGGGACAATAGGACTCCTAATGCCTCTCATCACGGTTCCTAAGCATTAGACTTTGCAGACCCAGAGGTCACTCTGCCTTTTCTGGGGTAGAACACTTCAGCCTTCCTACGCGTAACAGATTTTAGGAGGGGAAGTGGAGAATTTACCCATAATGTTTTTGGCACAGAACTGCCACACAACAGGGCAGTTGCTTGTCATGAAGGGAGTTACATGTTCAGATTTGTGTCAACGAATGTGTCACATTAGAACAAACATCCTGCCAAGCTGTGCCAGTTGCGTCCCACCCCATTTAATATCAAACACTTCCAGAATGAGTAATCAGAACGCATGAATTGTCAGCTTTTTGCCCTTAGAGAGAAAAGGTGGGTGAGGCCATATCGAGTTCTGTGGGGGAGAGACAGGAGCTTTTGAGCCATGCAGAGCTCTTCTTCAGGTCAGGGAAAGAAACTCCCAGCCCCACAGCAAAATGCAAAGTGGAACAGATTGTTTAGCATAAGTAGTTAGTGCATATTGTAAGGGACCATTCAAGGCAGAGTGGCCCGCAGGACTGGCTCTAGGCACCAGCAAACCAAGCACGTGCTTGGGGCGGCACATTTCCAGGGGCAGCATTCTGGCCATCTTTTTTTTTTCTTCCGGCAGCAAAAGCCTAGAGCCAACCCTGGTAGCAGCAGTGCATCATGGGTGGGGGCACCCTGGGGCCGCTGTGGTTCGCGCCGCGGGGGAGCAGCACCCACACCTTGTGGCTGGGCTGGGCAGGCTCCGAGCGGGGGACACTCGGGCTGGGGGCCACCCCGCGGGGCACACGGAGCCACCTGCGGGTGCCGCAGGGCAGCTGTCCCTCAGCGCCACAGCTGGGGCTGGGCGAAGCGGCCCGAGCTGTCCAGGGACTGCGGCAGGGCAGCCAGAAGCAGCAGCAGTGGGGCCATAGAGGGCGGGGCGCTGCCGTGCAGTGCCCGCTGTCCCACTCTCTGGGGCTCCGCTCCCTCTGGGGCTACCCTGCCCTGGCTCCTCAACCCCCTGCTGGGGCGGTCCCCTGGCTCTGCCCTCCCGGGTCCCGGCCGGTCCTGGAGGCAGGAACCCTGGCTGGAGGGACCCTGGGCTGAGGCGCGGCCCGGGAGCCCCGCTGCTTACCCCGACCTTGCCAGCGCCGGACTGGCTGGAGGTGGGGAGGAGCCCAGGGCTGGGGCGGCAGGGGGTGCGGGTGGGGGAGAGAGAGAGCCCAGGGCTAGAGTGGCAGGGGGTGCTGGTGGGGGAGGGCACTGGTGGGGGTGTGGGGGTGAGAGACCAGGGCTGGGGTGGGGGGCAGCCAAAAATTTTTTTGCTTGGGGCGGCAAAAAACCTAGAGCCAGCCCTGGTGGCCTGTAAACACCTCTGCAGTCACAAGGAAAAAAGAGAGGGTTAGTGGGTTACAGATATTTTAATAAGCCTGTCTCTCTTCAGTCCATGATGTTTGATGTCTAGCAATTTAAGCTCTTGACTATAGAAGGTGTTGTGCAGGTTTTCTTTGAGGATGAGGACTGAGAGGTCCGACATAGAGTGATCACTTTGTGACAAGTGTTCGCCTACAGGTGATAGGGTGTTTTTGTCTTTTATTGTTTTCCTGTGAGAGTTCATTTGAGAGCGTAGTGATTGTCCGGTTTCACCCACATAGTTGGTTTTGGGACATTTATCAGAGGGGTAGCCGTGTTAGTCTGGATCTGTAAAAGCAGCAAAGAATCCTGTGGCACCTTATAGACTAACAGACGTTTTGCAGCATGAGCTTTCGTGGGTGAATACCCACTTCTTCAGATGCAAGTGGGACATTTAGTGCACTGGACGAGGAACACATGTTGTGATAGGCAGGTATAGCACCCATGGATCTTGAAAGGTGTGTTGTGGGGGGGTGCTGATCACTGTAGCAGTGGAGACATGTCTGCAGGTTTTGCATCTGTTGTTCTGGCAGGGCCTGGTGCCGCTGTGAGTTGGTGTGTTACTACATGAACATTGCATTTCCTCTGTGTGTGTAAATACTTTGTGTGCAGGGGTTCAAAGACTCACCCTGGAAAGTGTTGGCAAACGCAAACCTTCAACTCCTATTGCCCTCAGTGAGAACTGATGGGGTTCAGCACCTTGCAGGACAGGGCCCTTAGGGAGGGCAAAAGAAGCCAACCTGACAGCTAGAGCCATGTGAAGTATTCAAGGCAACATTTTTTACATCTCAAAATCTGATGTTTTCAGATTTAATTTCAGTTTCCTTCCAATTTTGAGATAAAGGTTGCGCAATGTCAGGTTTTTGTTGGAAAATAGGATCATCTGAATTTCAGTGGACTTGTTTTAACTTTAAGCAGGCTTATTTTTGAAGCAAAAACTTGACATTTTTTAAATTGGAAATTTTGTTGGGATAAAGATGAGTGTTCACATCGCACCATGCAAAAAAGCAAGTTTTGGTGCAAGAAACCCAAAAACCAACCAACCAAACCCACATGATTTTAAATTTTGTAGGTATCAAATCACCTGAAAGGAAATAACCACTCTCAAAAGTTCTAATTTTGTGCAGCCTTATTGACAGTACTGGACACCATACGTCTTTTCAGGGGTGAGAGGGCAGATCAATATCCCTAACCCTCCAATCCTGCTCCTGCTAAAACAGCCAGTTAGAGCCAGCTGTGCAGGTGGGATCTGAGATAGAGATCTGTCCATTGGAGAGGGCGTACAGCCCACCAACCTCATTTCACAAAGGCCACTCACAAGCTCTCTGCTGAGTAAGACATTCACTACCAGCCCGGACTGGAGTTGAACTGGCAGCATAAAGGCTCTGTAGTCAGTCTCCTGAGCCACCCAGATTGCCCACTAAAGCATTTTGTATTTTCATTTTCCCCATCACTCTCCTTTACTGTGGCTCTTTAATATTCTGATTGCACCTTCATTAGCATGTGAACTGGCCATGTTCCTTCTTGTAAATCTTCCTGCAGAAACAAAAGAAATACACCCACTGCAGGTAAATACAGAAGTGCAGGTGCTCCTTGCAAATTAGGTAACAAGGAAACTACAGACATTAATATCAAGTTCTGAATGTCACAGCTGAATTTTTACTAGCTAAGCATCTCTCAAGCCACCAGTACCATTACAGCAGGTAGTTCAAATCTGTCTTATTCCCAGTACAAAGGTACAAAGGTCCAGATACCAAGAGTTCTCTCAGTGTTGCAGCTATGCTGCTAAGGCCTGTCAGAGCTGAGCCCCTAGTACCTCTCTCATGGCAGGAGGTGAAATTAAATTAAAGTTGGTACCCAATTTTGTTTTAGCAGCTGAATTCCAACATAGGCAAATGGACACTAGAGTAAACAGAATAATTTCGGGGGGTAGGGGGGGGTATCTAAAAATTATTGCTCTGAATCACTCAACACCTAAAATGAGTTAGTGATCCATGGCAACTAAACAGTCACCACAGTCATCAGCTAAATCATATGTATCCAACAAGGGGAATAGCACTTTTTCTTTGTACTTTTTTTTTTTTCAAAGATGTGACAGAAGATCTATAAAACCACAATTTAGGGATCCATAAAACCACATTACTTAGCAATGTATACCATGCTTTAATAAAATAAGACATATGTATACCATGCATCGTAATATAAGACATGCCAGGAGGTACGTGTGATTTATTTATATATATAATGACATACCAGTCAGTACGTGTGATTGTATATATGTAAACAAAACCAGCCTTAATCATGTAACAAACTTGAAATGTTATATTTGAGTTTGTTATAGCAAAATAAGCTAATGCATTTTTCCATATATTTTCTGTTATAGAACTTGACTCCCCTTTCAATTTAGTATATTTAGCAACCCACCTCACAGTTATAAATAACTTTTAGTAACTTAATCTGACCCTGTCCAGAAAAGGGAAAGCTACGAAGTAACCTTGATCCTGTCTATACAAGGAGGTCCCTATGTATAAAGGACAGTGCCACTTGCTAGATAAAGAACTCAAGACAGGCTGTTTTACAGTGATTCTGTGTTAAGAATCAACCAGCCACATGAATATGTCATTTGATAGCTGGCCATGAGAGACCAGACAGCACATCAGAAAGCCAGTAGAAAGCTTTCCCTTTGTAACACTGAGTGGCAAGTTGCTTAATCAATGTGGCAGGCAGGAGTCAGTGTGTTCCAGCGATGGGAAAGTCAGTGTCTCCTAGAAGAAATTATAATAAAAGCAAAAGCAAGGGCAACCTAAGGACTCAGGAGGATCTTTAGATCAACCAGGAAGTTTTTCAAGAGACCTCTTCAGTGCAGCTCCATGTGAAAAAATATTTAAAAATTAATAAAATAACATTCATTTTATATTTATATTGCACCTTTCATCTGTTAGAATCTCAAAGCATTTTAGAACTATACACAGACACAAGGAAACCACCCAATCCACAACTGAATTGCAGCCACCTCTCTGTTGGAATATCGTAGCTATTTAATGGTTCACAACTCTATACAGTAAATTAGAACAGGATATGAAAAATGCTGTATCCATGGGAATTTAAGCAAGCTCAATGGTCCTGCAAAGGTTCTATCACTATGGAAATTATACTAGCAGAAGGGTTTTTTTCTGTCAGTGCATGAACACTACCTCCCTGGAACAGAGTTAGCTACACTGACAGAAGCCCTCTTCTGTTGACATAGTATGGCTACACTAGATGTTATTTTACCTAGTGGGTGGGTAGATGTACCCACGCTAATTCTGATCGAGGTAGTGGGCTAAAAATAGAAGAGTAGCTGTGGTGGTGCAAAGGGTGGGAGGGGATAGCTGCCCCAAGTAAGTACCTTGTACTAGGGTTGCCAATTGGGGTTGGACGTATTCCTGGAGGTTTCATCACATGGCATAGTCTTTAATTAAAGATTCGTCTTTAAGTCCTGGAGAATCCAGGACAATCATGGAGGGTTGGCAACATTACTTCATATGTCTGTTTTTATCACACTAGCTTAATTAGAGCTAGCACAGGTCTGTCTCCTTGAGCTGGAAATTACACCTCTGGCTCCAAGAGTAGACATACCCTGAGGTGAAGAAACTTTGTGTTGACTGGGGTTGGAGGGGCAGGGAAGCTGGAGGGCTGCTGAAGCAAACACCCAATCAGCACAGGGCAGAGAAAGTCCAGTCAAAACAGTGGGAAGTTCTCTAAATCAGTGGCTCTCAACCTTTCCAGACTA
This sequence comes from Mauremys mutica, assembly GCF_020497125.1. Classification (NCBI taxonomy): domain Eukaryota; kingdom Metazoa; phylum Chordata; order Testudines; family Geoemydidae; genus Mauremys; species Mauremys mutica. Next base: position 130,064,335 of record NC_059074.1, read on the forward strand.
CTGTCCCCCTTTCAGGAGTGTGATTTATCTTGCCCACCGCCCAGGTCTCACTTCACTTAAAAACTACTTGCTTACAAAATCAGACATTAAAATACAAAAGTGTCACAGCACACTATTACTGAAAAATTGCTGCCTTTCTCATTTTACCATATAATTATAAAATAAATCAATTGGAATATAAATATTTGTACTTACATTTCAGTGTATAGTATACAGAGCAGTATAAACAAGTCATTGTCTGTATGAAATTTTAGTTTATACTGACTTCGCTTTTTACGTAGCCTCTTGTAAAACTAGGCAAATATCTAGATGAGTTGATGTACCCGCCCTGGAAGACCTCTGTGTACTCCCAGGGGTGCATGTACCCCTGTTTGAGAACCACTGCTCTAAATGTCTAAAGGCCCAGAAGCTTTGGCTGCTTCTACCCCTACCACCTGGAGTCTCTCGCTGGCTCCTTTCTGCAGTTTTCCTCTTGTTTTATTCAGGCAAAGTCTCTTTGAAATGCAGTTTGCCTTACTCACACAAGTAAACCAACAGGTCTACTTCACATCAAGTGAGCTTTGCTCTCGGTTGTCTACAAATCAGATCTTTGAGGAAGCTGTGCAGATGGGGGATGGTGGTGACTCACCAGAAACAAGACACATCAGAAACTAGTCAAGTCTGTTGCGAGCAGCAAGTCTTTATAACCATGAAAGAATCCAAATGATTAACCATAAGCCACAACAAACAGCCACAAAATCCTCCCCTGCATGGGGCTCATCCATTCCTCAAAACTCTGGTGTGGAGGCCTGCATCCCAAAGGCATTTTCCCCCTCCCTTAGTCCCCAGCTGCCCCATTCCTGAAAAAGGGAGGAGGGAGAAGAAACCAGAGTTAACCTTTTGTTTACCACGCTCTTGCACCCTGGAACAGGACCATACATATTTTCAGTGTTTAATATTAAACTTATGACATGACTCAAATAGTCAGTTAAAGAATGAAAAAATGCATAAAGCAAAATCCTTGGCACCAAATTAAGTAATCACAAATAAAAGAATACTGTTGAAATATAGACTCTACATCAGATGTAGCACAGACTGTGATTAGCAGCATGCTCTATCCAAGTCTAATCACTAAAACTTACTCAGATTAAAAATGTCTAAACTAGCACTTATGTCAGCAAAATGTTTGTCGCTCGGGGGGGTGAAAAAACACACCCCTGAGTGACACAAATTTTGCTGGCATAAGCGGTCGTGTGGGGAGATGCTTTCCCACCAACATAGCTACCGCCACTCATTGAGGTGGTTTTATTATATCGACAGAAGAGCTCTCTTCCATCACCATAGCAGGGCTACACAAGCGATCTTACAGCAACACAGCTGTATCAGCACCAGGCTGCATGCTGTAGACATGGCCTTAATAACACATTCTTGGAACCAGACACAGCCCCAAATTCGATTTCTCTCTCACAATCCAAATTCAACAATTAAAAAGAATCTGCCCAGACTGCCTACATAAATCCCCAGCAAGCCCCTATGTTTTTGTTATATAAACTAAAATCAGATATAAACTCTTTTTACCCAGCTAGTAGGTTATAAAGGCAAAGGGTGTGTTTTTTAACTGTTTTGGAGAAGCAAGTAATTCCAAATTATCGGTATGACAAAATTAGAAATAAAGGGGAACTGGAAGAGGAGAAACAGTCCCATTTTAAGTTACATAACTATTTGCTCTCTCTGTCAGTATGATTTTTTTAAAAAAGCTTTTGCCTACTAATAATGCCCAGCTTGGTACAAAGGATGTCTGCAAGTGTACATAGCGCAAACGGAGACATAAACTGGAGGAAACGTGTATGTTAAATGAGCATGAGGGATGTTGACTTGGGTGTAGTTATGAGTACAGAAATTTCTTGGGTTTTTTGAAACATTAATGATAAGCTATATACGCAACTGGAGGGCCCTCATTTACGTGTGTAGAATTTCACACAAATAAATAAGAATTCTTTCCAGATGAACTAGGTACTCCAGGTAACACAGTACCCTTCTACAGCACTTTTCATCAGGGGATCTCAAAGTCCTATAAAAAGGAGGGGAAGGTATTATCATCACTATTTTTACAGGTAAGGAGATGGAGACAGTGAGGCTAAGTGGCTTGATCAAGAACACACAGAAAGTCTGTGGCAGAGTTGGGTAGACTACCCTGGTTCTCCCAACTTCCAGCCCCCTGTTCGAACCACTAGAATATGCTGCGTCTCATACTCTGAAAATAGTTCCATTCTTATGCATGCGCCTATTTAGCTGCATATTTAACAACGGAAATCTATTCCTCATTATTTTTATGTACATTGTAGTGTAAATACTGTGTGAATGCTTGGAGATGACGGGGTTGTGTCTAAGGTGAACAATTTTTAGAAGTCCAAAGGTTAGTTAGAAATATGTCAAATGAGCTTTCAAAGGTAAGAGGCTAACACAGTGCTTAAGTGGAACTATCCCATCAGTAGAGAGGGGATTCCAGCTCCAAAGAAATCAAAGCTCCCAGCAAGATTAGGCAATACATCATGAGAACACGCTCTCACTGGTTGATTGTACCCTGAAGACCTCAGACTGTTGCTAGCTGCTTCTAACGACACGAGCCTTTATACAGATTACCACAAATGTGCACTCTAAGTCTTTTTCAAATAAGCTGGAGATTTTCAAGCTGTGTATTGTGTATTTTGGTCCTGGTCCTGTAAGCCCTTGTGAATAATGTTACTCACATGCAGGCTCAGCACTTTCATACTGTATTATCTAGGTGTTTACCACTGTCCCCATCTTCCTGGAATCTGAGTTAGATCTTTCAATTCAGACACTTAAAATATTTTAAAAGCAGTCTAGTGTGATAATTTTCTCTGAACTTGTTGGCAGGGTATATGGTGCCACCTATCATGCTCACAATTATGATGGTAGACTCTAGCGTTATGAACAGAGGAACTCCTGGGATTTAAATTCTGCTCTGACACCGAACAGCTCTGTGACCTTGGGCAAACCATTTAACCTCTGCCTCTTTGTATCTAAACACTGACAATTTCCATGGCCTCAATTTCCTCATCTGTAAAATGAGGCTAGTAATATTTAGCCTAACTTGTGTATAGAGTAGTTAGGAGGTTTAATTAATATTCGTACAGAACTTTGCAGATGTTAAGGGTTAATGAGGGAGACATTTCTATATGCTGCAGTTCCACGGTCTGTATGAAGTATAAAATGTAAAGCCCAAGATGAATAGTTATATAGTATATGAAATTTGATAGACTGATCTAACCATTCTCCTAAAGTCTCCACTGAGTACAGGTCTTCTCCTAAAACAGCTTCAGGCCAGCATAGCATCTGATGGAGATTTTGTGTTGTAACATGATGAAGCACCAAGAAGTCTTGATGCAAACATCACAACATGGTGATATGTTACTATGGCACTTCTTTGGAGACCTCTTAGCCACAGCACCACCACCTCCTCCCACTAAACTTGGCAGTTTCTGGGTCTGTCTGCTTAGTGCTCAAAGAGGGTGCAGGAGGCCCAGGTCATAAGAACATAAGAACCACCATACTGGGTCAGATCAGTGGTCCATGTAGCTCAGTATCCTGCCTTCCCACTGTGGCCAGCACCAGATGCTTCAGAGGGAATGAACCGAACAGAGCAATTTATTGAGTGATACATCCCATCATCCAGCCCCAGCTTCTGGCAGTCAGAGGTCAGAATGGAGAAAGGGAAAGTTGACTAGAGGTTTGTGTTTGAGGACAGATCTCCCTCTCTGGCTGAGTGCAAATGGGCTTAGCCCAAATTGACACTACCTTGGAAAAAGTCACTGGGCTAGATTCTCTAGCTGAGTCACAAGTCCTTTGATGGACTGAGGTGGTGGTGCAAAGGGGCTGTAATCCAGCCACAGATAATTCCTCTCTCAGAGGGGCGCTGACCGCTAGCACTTCGCCCTGCTGTGGAGACCCTCATCTCTCAGAGTAGGGGGTGGGAGAGGGCAGGAAAGGGGCAGGGTAGAGTTCTGTTCCACTCCACCAACCCTCTACTGGCATATGAACCATTAAGGACCCTATATCATGGGAACCACTAGAGCTGCCTGACAGCAACATCTGACCATGAGGATCATGGAGCCATAACTGGCTCTAATCAACTTCTCGCTGCATTTCTTTCCTTGTTGTTTAACCAGAATTAAACTCAAGAATAAAAACCATTAAGGGCAGCTCCAATGCTTCCCCAGAGCTACCTGCTCTGGCTTCTGGTCAGCACAATAGCCCCTTGATCCTCTCATGTCTGAGAGCACCACCCCTTCTTTGAGGACTCCAAATTATTATCTGGCTCATTGGGGTTTCCTCCAAGAGACACCACTGGAGCAGGGAGTGGCTGGGCTTCTGGATATCCTTTTGGGGGCACAAAAATATCTGTACACCCCACCACAAGGAGAAATTCACATCATGTGAAGCAGCATAATTCAAACGTATGGAGCAGTCCAGGAAAACATACTGTAAAACAGTAGCCAGCAATGAGAATTAGTCCAGTAAAGCCTTGAAGGGTATGTCTACACTGCAGTTAAAAACCCATGGAATGCTCATGCCAGCTGGCTTAGACTCATAGGTATTGAGCTAAGAGACTGTTTAATTGTGGTGTAGACACTGGGGCTTCGGATGGATCCCAGACCTTGGACTCCAGCCTGAGCCCGAATGTCTACACTGCAGTTAGACAGCCCTTTAGCCCCAGCCCCACGAGCCTGAGTCAGCTGGTACGGGCCAGCTGCAGGTGTACCCTAAGGGTATGTCCACATTGCACACTAAGCCTGGGCTCTGACTCAGGTTTGAGCCCAAACCCCCCTTCCATTCACACACAAATCAGTCTGACTTAGGTCAGCTGGCACTCAGGACCCAAGTCCTAAGACCCTGCCAGGGACAGGTCAGAGCCTGAGTCCCACTACGATTCAGGTCCAAGTCCTGTCATTTTGCAATGTGGAGGTAGCTCAAGCCACAGACCCAAGTCAGAAGGTCTGTGCAGTGCAGTATGGATGTATTAGCACAGCTGTGAGACCCGGGTCCAGCAGTTGTAAGCCCAGGTTTACAATGCAGTGTGGACATACCCAAAGTTAACTCTCTTTCTTCTGCATCCTTTCTGTGTAGTGTTCCTCTTGTTTTGTTTCCCTTTTTAAAATCATTGCATCATTTTTCTGGTGCCAAATACTTGTTTTCAATTCCATATTGGTGTAGGTACTGCCAGGGGAGAAAAGTGCTAGAGCTCAGATCCTGCACACTTCAAGAGAGTTGCCCGTGGAGACATGTTTCAGATGACCTGGGAGCTCACATAAAGCAGCAGAATCCTTGAGCTCAATGCTTTTGTTAATAAGTGTGACCATCAAGACTCAAATTTCATTATGAATAATCAGGATTTTATTTATAGTGACAAGAAGAGAGGGTCCTTTATGCAATATTCACTAAGGTTACCCAGGTCAATGGCAGCTTCATTGTACCATCTTACTCTGTGGGATTAAATATTTTATATGCGGCACTGTTGTATTCTGTGTCAGCCTCACCTGCCAGTAACTGCTGTCATCTAATTTTTTCTCTCCCCTCCCCAAAGAGACTAGAAAAGAATTCAACATATGCCATTTCCATTTATCTTATGGAAGACAAGAGTCAGCATGAGTCATGTCAAAGACATGACAGTGGAAGCATTTGCTAAAGCTTTCCTTTGAAATGGTTATTCCTACTTCATTTATACAAATACTCACATATGTGGTAGGGCAGCACCCAGGATCTCCAAGGGGTCTACCAATATTCAGCTCCTGCAAGGTAGGTGTTGTTATTCCCCCTTTGACAGAAAGGTAAATCGAGGAACAGAGAGGTCAGGTGACATGTCGAAGGTCATAAAGCAAGTGAACGGAAGAGCTGGGAACAGAATTCAGGAATCTTGACACTAAGCCCCTGCCATTACAACTTGACCACATTCTCTCCTGGTTTGTAACATATTAATACAGTTCAAATAGTTGGCGAGCAAGCAGACTCTTGTTAAACTCTTCTCTCTTCTTCTGGAATCAGAGAAAGCCAGAACCAGTGGGGTGGCTCTACTCTTCAGAGAGAGGGACAGCTCCAGGAAGACTTGCTGGTCACTGGTGCAAAGCAAGGATTTGGGAGTGGATTCACCAGTGGATTCACCGGTTATTTGTCCTACCTCAGCTGAGGAAAAAAGATGTAAATGGTAGAGGCTACTCCAAACTTCAGGCTGGAATAGCAGACACAGTACTGCTCCAGTTGTGTTGGAAGACTTTCTCTGCCTTAGACCTGGAAGAACTCCCCAGAACACAGCACAGCTGTTATGTGCATTTGAGGAAGGATTTTGTCCTGTATGATCACAAAAAAACCACGTATGATAAAAGTATCTACAGTGAAAGCAATGCAATGCATGTGTACATAACACAACCATAGTGGAAGCTACATCTTCCCAGATACACACTCGGAAAGGATAGAAGCACTGATGTGATCCCGTGAGATGAAAAAGGAGAAGGAAACAGAATAGAGACATATGAATCTTTGTCGAGATAAATTGCCTTGTAACAGAGAGCTCTGGGAGCATCCAAGCAGTGATTAACGTCCTAATTATGTATTTCATCAAGTACATTTTGGTTCTTATATAATACAGATACGCAAATATACTGCAGATATTGTGGGCCTAATTATCCTCTCATTATTCTGTAAACTGGGAGTAATCCTGCGGAAGGCAATGGGAGTACACCGACATAGGTGAGTGGAGAGTGAGTATCAGACTTTGTTCAAATATTGATCAAACCATATGTTGCGTGCATACAGATGACATATTAGCACTGCAGGCACTGGGTCAAACATTTTGGTGGTTTATGTGTGAGTTGGGGAGAGATGTGTGCGCTACATTAGTTTTCTTAAAATTTCATTCTGAGTGCTTTCTGACCCCAAATTACATGCAAAGCTGTAACCATTTTATGACAGATACGCCAATGCAATTTTTAGCATATTTTTATCACCTTTTTTTAACTGACTGCAAAGAAAATGCATTGAGTAGGATGTTAAATTCTAATTATTAAGGTTTTTCCAGAGTTACCTTTAAAACAATGGACATAATAAAATGATACTGTGTACCAGTCTTTTTAAGTAACAGCTGAGAATTTGTGGGAGTTGCTGACTTTTGGGGACATTCACTTTTTGCTTTTTAATGAAACATCAGCGTTTATCAGGTTGGTTTTCTGTAGCATCTTTCTTACTCGAGGTATCACAGAGCACTTTACATAGTCCCAAGTAAGGGCCTGATCCTACAGCCGCTTACTACCTATCACAATGCTTACTACCACAAATGGTCTCCATGGAAGAAATTCTGCTCATCTTCCCCAGGTATAAATCTGTGATCTTCAAGGGATCTACTCCAGATATACACTGGTATAAATGAGAGCAGAATTTGGCCACTGAGACTACACATGGAAGTGAGCACTTCATCCAGCAGTAAGAGCTTACAGGATCAAGCCCTTAGCAGCGTACTGACTGTGTAGGTAAAGGAGGGGCCATTGTGCATCGAGCAATAGCTCCCACAACAGCTTGGTCAATGGGGCTATTCATTTGGAAATTTGGGTAATCCCCTTCACTCTTCAGGGAAGGGCCATAGGCCACCTTGGCAGCCAAGAGGGATGGGCAAGAGGAGCCTGGTCTACACTAGGCGTTTAAATCGGTTTTAAGAGCGTAAAACCGATTTAACGCCAAAACCGTCCACACTAGGAGGCACCTTATATCGATTTTAATGGCTCTTTAAACCGGTTTCTGTACTCCTCCCTAACGAGAGGAGTAACGCTAGTATCGGTATTAACATATCGGATTAGGGTTAGTGTGGACGCTGATCGACGGTATTGGCCTCCGGGAGCTATCCCACAGTGCACCAGTGACCGCTCTGGACCGCAATCTGAACTCGGATGCAGTGGTCAGGTAAACAGGAAAAGCCCCGCGAACTTTTGAATATTTCCTGTTTGCCCAGCGTGGAGCTCCGATCAGCACGGGTGGCGATGCAGTCCGAAATAAAAATAAAAAAAGAGCTCTCGCATGGACCATGCGGATGTGATCGCTGTAAGGGCAGGCAAATCCGTTCTATCAGCGCTCCGTTACAGAAGATGAAATTCAGAATCCTTTTTTAAAAATCTCCAGACAGACGCCATAGCAGGGACTCAGCGCACTGCAGCGTGACAAGCGTAACGGAAAGCCAAAGAATCAAATGGATGCGCATGGACTGGAGGACTGAAGCTATCCCACAGTTCCTGCAGCCTCCGAAAATTATTTGCATTCTTGGCTGAGCTCCAAATGCTTCTAGGGTCAAACACAGTGTCCGCGGGTCAGGGCATAGCTTGGCAATCTACTCACCCACCCCCCACCCACCCCCAGAAGCGAAAGGTAAAACAATCCTCTGACTCTTTTACATGTCACCCTATCTTTACTGAATGCTGCAGATAGACGCGATAGTGCAGCACTCAACACCAACATCCTTGCTCCCCCCCCCCCCCCGCCATGGGCGGCTGATGGTACAATATGATGGAAATCCATCCTCATCATCAGCATAAGCTGATCGTACAAAAAGATGGAAATCCATCCTCATCATCAGCCTCAGCTGATGGTACAAAAGGACTGGTAACCGTCCTCGTCATCAGCCTATTGGCCCTAATTTTTTCTGGTGGATGGATGGTGCAATATGGCTGGTAACCATCCTCATCATAGCAACAGGGGGCTGAGCTCCATCAGCCCCCACCCTTCATGTGTAAAGAAAAGATTCAGTTGCCCCTGGACTAGCAGTGGGATGCTGGGCTTCTCTCCTACACACTGCTTAATGTCCTGTCTGGACTATCATAGCAGCTGGAGGCTGCCTTCCACTCATTTCTCACTAACAAGTCAGTGTGTCTTATTCCTGCATTCTTTATTAATTCATCACACAAGTGGGGGGACAATGCTACGGTAGCCAAGAAAGGCTGGGGGAAGAACGGAATCAACAGGTGGGGTTGTTACAGGAGCACCCCCTGTGAATAGCATACAGATAATAATTTCTGCAGGCTCTGACACAGAGCAGCTGTGCTCTCTGGTTCTATGATACGGTGGTTCTCTAGCACACTTGCCTATATTAGGCAGCACTGATTCTATTTTTAGATACCAAAAAGGAGGGATTGACTCAGGGAGTCATTCCCAATTTTTGCTTTTGCGCCCCTGGCTGATCGGCCAGGGGCACTTATGACAGCAGCTAATGGTACAAAACGATGGAAGGTGCAATATGGCTAGTAACCAATCTTGGCTTTTGCGCCCCTGGCTGATTGGCCAGGGGCACTAGCAGCAAATGGTACAAAAGGACTGGTAGCCATGATCATCCTCAGTTCCAATTTATGGAAGGGTTTGGATGGTGCAATATGGCTAGTAACCATCTCTGCTGTCATGCAAAAGCAAAAGCATGCTTCTGTGTAGCGCTGCTGAATCGCCTCTGTGAGCGGCATCTAGTACACATACGGTGAGAGTCACAAACGGCAAAACAAGCTCCATGATTGCCATGCTATGGCATCTGCCAGGGCAATCCAGGGGAAAAAGGCGCGAAATGCTTGTCTGCCGTTGCTTTCCCAGACGAAGGAGTGACTGATGACATTTACCCAGAACCACCCGCGACAATGATTTTTGCCCCATCAGGCACTGGGATCTCAACCCGGAAGTTCCAAGGGGCGGGGGAGGCTGCGGGAACTATGGGATAGCTAGGGAATAGCTACCCACAGTGCAACGCTCCAGAAATCGACGCTAGCCACGGACCATGGACGCACACCACCGATTTAATGTGCTTAGTATGGCCGCGCTCCACCCGATTTTATAAATTCTGTTTTACAAAACCGGTTTATGCAAATTCGGAATAATCCCGTAGTGTAGACGTACCCAGGGACTTCCATTTAATCAGGTATCCAAAGGCTGGCACCTCTGAAAGAGCAGCCACCCGTCCAGCTGCCCTGGAGCGTCAGGCTGGGTAGAGACCCAAATACTGGTGTTGGATTCTAATCTCAACCTTCTGGCCACCATGACAGCATGTACTCTTATGCAGAGCTTCATCCTGATTGCTGCTGAGATGTAGAAAGCTGCTAGGTATCTTATAGGTGATAGCATAAAACTTCTATCTGCTATATCGTGCTTGTTATTCATCATATTGGGCCTGATTCTCATTTGCCCTCAGGCTCTTTTACAGTGAAAAGAAGCCCTAAAGTGGGAATAAATTACAGTCACACCCACTTTAAGACCCCCTTCACTCTGCCGGAGCAATCAAAAGGAGTCATATTGCAAGTGGGAATTCAGGCCAGAAACTAGGATGCTCTCGATAATGAATTAAACATCCGTAGGTGCTGATGGTTCTCGGTGCTACTGAGATGCAAAGTTCATTAAATGTCTGATATAGATCCTTCATGCAACCGGTTTTTGTATAATTAGGTCTCCAGAGGGAAAAAAGCTTAATCACAGAAAAATATCAACAGCAATTAAAGGGGTGCTGCAATATGATATAGATTCAGCACATCTGAACTGGCCCCCTGAGCTTTGATACTAGAGAGTCTAGATTTTAAATACAGAGTGGGGTGAGATTCGTATCTTGTCTAACTCACTGACTTCAAATGGAGTTATAAAAGGCAAGAATCTGTCTCCCGGAGTTTATCCCTTGTCTATATCATAAGCCCTACTGGGGAAATATTGACCTGACGTAGCACAGCTCAAGGCTTGTCCTGCTCTACACAGGCTAGAGAATATGTTTGAGTTTAGTGCTAATACATGTTTCTGTTCCCACTATTCAAAACATCTCTGCCTCTTCCAGTTCTCTCATTACTGCAGACAGACTCTAATAAGAACCAGTCTACACCGTGCCACTGTCTCATTTTAAACAACACTGGAACCCTGGCCCCTTCAGTTCCAGAAACACAGGCTGCTACCACTTAGGGCGGCAGTCCTGTAGCTGCTAGGAGCTGCAGATCCTTTACTGCAGTGGTCCCCAATCTTTTTACCTCATGCACCTCCTTACCCCTGTCCATGCATCTTCTGCCCCCCGGAACTGGGAGCAGAGCCGTGGCTCCAGGATGTGGGAGACAGACAAGGGTAAGGAGTCTGAGGCTGGGACCACAGCTGTGGACTGGGGTGGGGCCGGGCGCACGGCCTTGGGTGTGGGGCTGGAAGTGGAGCTGTGTGGTGCTCCCTCCGCACCCTCCATAGGGGCTGGCCCAGGCTCCCCCCAAAATGTTCCTCCATGCCCTCCTAGGTGGGTGCACCCCACAGTTTGGGGACCTCTGCCTTACTGTCTGTGTGAGCCACTGTGACAGGGCACTGCACTATTAGTAGCACCCTGGTCACTGCAGTTGCTGCAGCCCTGGGAAGAGTGCAGGCTTAACTGAAGCCAATTAACAAGTTTGTGTTGGGAATTACTGACACTTGGTGGCAATTGCTGGGCTAACAAGACAATTGGCTGAGTAACTAGGAGGAAGAGAAAGCAGGTGAGAGCTCAGAGGATGAACCTGGGCTGGGGGAGAGAAGGCTGTGTAGAAATTTCCTGCTGTAAACGGGCAAATGTTCTGTTATACTACGCAAGTGAAGAATAAATACACACGTGGTGAAAGTGTGATAACATGATGTGTGTTGGTGGTTAAGAGCTCAAGAAACAGGCCAGGCAATGTGGCACACTGGATGCTGACAGAGCCACCCTGTGACAGCCCCCTTCCAGGGGCAACATCATCTATGCACATGAAGCCAGCCCAATAGGTTAAAATAGGGAAGGAATTCCAGGTATATGGGACACCACGGCAGGAAGGCATGAAAAAGAGAAGATGAGTGAGAGAAGGGGATTATGAGTGACTTGATGACACCAAAGTGACCAATGGAGTTTTGCACAATATTGAAGGAACTATACTTATATCATTCTGACATCAGAAAAAAAGAAACAGTAGAGGAATAAACCTTCCTAATCCCCATGAGATGTGCCAGCAGTATGTTTATGGGGAGGTTGATTTGTATTGATGGATGGCTAAACCTTGTGACTGTTCACTTAATATGACAGGACTGAGATTCATCTATGGTAGAAATTCCTGCAGAAAACAAAGACTGTCTTATGCTATTATAGTGTCACTGTTGATCTTAATAACAAGAGACTACAAACAGATTTTAGTGCATGGCTGCTTCAAGGGAAAAATAAAGGGAAGCCTCAGAATCTCTATGCAAAGGAAGAAGTCTGAAACTCTCCGAAACTCATTCCATAGGATGGAAGGTGTTTCAACATCAGAAGAAACAAGCGAAGGGCCACCCACCTATAATAGTCCCACTTGGTTTTTCTTTCAACATCAATGGATGATGAATTTTCTTTCAACATCAATGGGTGATGTGCAAAGGGGGCACAGATTCTGATTTTTTCCCCGTTTATCACATCTTTCTGATGCATAAAGAAACATGGAAAAATTAATTGCTTCTTTTTTTACATTAGCAATTAGATATTTATCCATGCTGGTGGCACCCATGCTAAGCAGGCCTGTGGCATCTTGAGATTTTCTACCCCACCCAGCACCATCTCTAGTTATTTTGTTACCTGACGCTACAGAATGGTTGAACTGGTCATTAAACAATCATCCACTGAAGGGAAAGCCTACATCAGCAGGGGGCTCTACTGGAGTGTTAATCCGGAAGGGCATCCTAATAATATAAAGCTCCTGCCCTAGATGGGGTTCCAAGCCAGAAACAGAGAAAAGGCAGGCACACTATAGAGTTGGTCACCCTCCATTCTCCTGCACGCTGCACTACAGAAATAAAGACCTAAGGAAATGATCACTAGTGCTCTGGGGATCCTCTGAATCCAGTGATACAAAAAAAGCCTGCAATGCCAGTTTGCAACTGGGAGATTCCCTCTTGGAATCATCTAGAGAGGCAGTGTTGCCTAGCAGATAGAGCATGGAACTGGAATTCAGGAAATCTGGATTCTATTCCTGGCTCTGTGACTGGCCTGCTGGATAACTTGGGACACATCACTTCCTGGCTCGGTGCCTCAGTTTCCCCAAGGTAGTTCAGGCCAGGACTCTTAAATTGAGAACTCTCTGAGAGCTGGAGTGTCTAAGCAAAGGCTGGGTTCTTGGCAAGGCGTAATTATTACCATTAAGCATCCATGTTTGAAAACTCAATCCTGGTAGTTTGGAAAAGCTCTCTTAATAAGATTTGAAAGTCACCTTTGCAACCACAAGGGCTACTGACGTCTCTGTTTTGTTTTTTTTAATTTAAAGTGTAGATTCGAGAGCAGAAGGTGGCAACAACCCCACAATAAATAAAATAAAAATCACCAGCTGAGTGATCCTGAAGTGACTCCATTTGACCACAGTGCCTAGAATCTTGTTTGTTGTCTTCTTCTAGTTATTTGGAGAGCAGAGGAAGTGACCCAGATAGGAAATTCCTCGCAATGCCACACTACCTTTTTGGTTAAAACAGTCCCATTCCTTATTTCTCAAGTACAAGTTAAAATTGGCCTGATCAACATCAAGACGCTCTGATTCCAGTCTATCCCTACGACACCACCTCCTGTACCACATGTGTGCATGCACACACATACACATGCTTAGTTGGCCTGATTTCCCTAGCTAAGATGCACCATTAGAGGATTTTGACAGCCACACAGGCAGAGGCTGCGAGTTGAGAACGATTACGAGGTAAATATTTAGCTATAGTGGAGTAAGATAGAAGGCAAGGGAATTGGAACAACATAATGAAGAGAGAGGTAGCAAATGAAAAGATGAAGTGGATAAGTAAAGAAGAAAGATCCTTTAAGGAAAATGTACTACGAACAGAGGGAGGTGAGAGATTGTTTCTATGGCAATACAAGTCTGAGACTAAGACTGCAAAGCTGCTGGCAGCAAGCAAATGTATTTCAAATGAAACATGAGGTAACTGAGGTAACTGAGCAGACCCCTCTGCCAATAATGGGGAAGTCACTAGGCAGTTTTGAGCCTCCAGTAACCCCCCACCCCTTATTCATCAGCTGCAGCACTACGATATCACACACATACCCCAGAAGCTATTATTGTCTTTGTTTTGGTCCTTAGGTAGTAATTGTGTTCCCCCCATACTGACATATAGGATCACAGCTGTTATAAATTGAAGAGACCTTGCAGAGCATTATGTCCTTTCCATACCAGCAAGAGATATAACACACCATTGGTGCTTCACACTCACACAGCATAACAATTTACTAACTTAGGAACATATTACATGCTATTTTGCTTCTGTAGGACCATAGGTGCTGGATAGAAGAGTGCTTGGGATGCTGCCGCCTCCCCGGACTTAAAGTGGTTTCCATCCTATCCAGGGTTTACAGTTTGGTTCAGTGGCTCTCAGCACCCTACTACACAAATTGTTCCAGCACCCCTGTAAAGGGCCCAAGCCTGCAAAATTCACCTTTGGCAAGTGTAGCAGGGAGGTCTGGTCCTTTAAGGGAGCTGGGCTTAGCATCTCTGGGTGTAGAAAGTGAGCTGGAGAAAAGTGAGACCCTACAGTGGCTCATAGAGGCTATTAAATGGGGTACACGTTAGGGCAGCCTTTCTGGTTGCTCTGGTCTGTGCCAGGAGCTGACCCAATCCTTGAATAGGGGAGACACAAGCCACCTTTCTCTGCCCTTCCACCAGCACCAGTGCAAAGGTCAGTCCGTCCTTTAGTCTGTCTTGTCGGCTTTGCGCTAAAGACGTGCTAAGGCCTTACAGCGATGTGGAAAGATTTGGAGGTCGTCACTTTGTATGTGATAAACAGAGATTTAATTTTTAGATTGAGTGGGCAGAAATAAGGCAAAGTAGAGGGAAATAAAATTAATTTAAACACAGGTACATAGAGATGAACATGTTCTCAGTCTGCTATAGGCCTTTGATCTTAACAGAAATAGAGGTTATAAAAAAAAAAGGAAAAGAAATCAAATCAAACTTGGCTTTTCCTCTACATGACTCCTATAGCCCCAGTCTGACTGAGCCTGACAGCTTTCTCTGACTCAGAAGGTCTCTCTCTTTCATTCAAACAATGCCGTGGATGCGCGTGCCCAGCTCCCAACAATTTCAAACAATTTTGGTCCCTGTAGTAGAAGGTCTCTAGATGCCATGATGTGGAATCTTAAAAGCAATGGGTCGAAGACACAGGTGGCAGGTAAGGTGGGGTGAGTTACATGTTGGCAAGTTGTTTTACATGAATGTGAGTGAGTGTATAGTGGTCTAACTTACAGAGCAGACGGGTTGTAGGAAAGTGCAAGATGATGTAAGTTACAGTAGGGTGGGGAGTACTTCAATTTACACCCTTCAGTTATCTGCTCTTCCTGTTACACCCCTCTCCTCCAGCCCTTTGGCATTTGAATTACACCCACTTAGGCTCCCTTATTCCTATGTATACCCACTTACAGAGGGGTAAGAAGGATGGTTTACCAGATCAGGCACTGGAATGGGACTCTGGAGATTTGGGTTTGGTTTTCAGCTCACAATTTCCCTCTGTGACTTTGGACAAGTCACTTCATCTACCCTGTGCCTCAGCTCCCCATCTGTAAAATGGGGTCATTCTTCCATACCATAGAGAAAAATTGATTAATGGTGCTCAGATACTAAGGTGATGGGGACCATGTCAGTGCGTAGGTGTATAGCTTACACATCACCTCCAAATGTAACCCAATGTCCTTTCATCAAAAAATAGCCAACAAATTGGTTTGTTAGACAATGCCTATGACCATTCAATTCCTAATCTTTTTCAACCAGGAATGAGTTAAGTTGTTTTCAATAGATAAAAATGTTCAACCAAAGAGCCTAATTCCCCACTATGTTACTCCAGTTTTACACCAGTGTAACTGAATTAGCATGCCTGGAATTCCACTGATGTAAAACTGAAGTAATGTAGTGGTGAATCAGGCTCCACGTCTTTAATCAAGCCACCTCTGTTCCCAGAATATACTCTACTTGGATAGGGATTTTACTGGATTAACCGAGTCATGTATCAGCCTCCTCCAATGGCCGTCCTCTCTCTTTGAAATGTTGTCTGGGCATCAGTCATCATTTCACTCTTGATGCCCACATCCATTACAGAGGCCTATCTGTTTCCAGAAAGCAACTAATTATAGTAAAGGAAGGAATCCAAGTGTGTTGATATTTGTGCCTGAGCACTCTGAAGTTGGATTACCCTGCTGCTTTATACTATATTTCATTTTTCACCATTTTATTCCTTTGTAGCCAGCACTGCACTCCGTGCTTGGCCTGTGGTGGGGAAGGCAGACAGATTCGGAGCTTGTAGAGAAATAATCTGCCAGAAGGTGCTGAATGTTACACCCTCCTCACCTCCCCCCAAAACAAAAACTGAATAATACAACATGCCATGTGTACAACCAACCTTAAGGTCTCTCCTTTTCTAACCCTTAACATTTTCTTTGTGTTAGTCTAGCACTCATGTATGCAGCCACCTTGACAGCCTTGTTGGGTAAAAATCCTTTGTTCAGCCACAAAACAGATATAGCATATGCAGCGTAAGCCTCCTCATGCCTCATCACCTATGTGCTGTTAGTCTGTTTTGAAGGTGCATCTCTGGAATGAAAGCATAGTTCTGCCTCTAAACTCTATTCATTCCTTGGTGTCTTTGCTGCAACTAACAGCAAGTGAGCCATTTGTCATGCTGGGAGCTGAGTGAATAATTCATGGCAGATAATTTATTTTCATGATTTTTAGCCTCTTTTTCTGTTTGCAAGTAGCTTATGAATGTCTCAAATTTATCTGAGACTTACAATTAATCCCTGAGTACTTACTGCAAATAATTCCCAGCCTGCAGATTGTTCATGAGCAGTTCAGTGCAAGTTTTTGAAACTGCAGATTCTGACCATTCATCACTTGTGCCAGACTCTGATCTCAGTTACACAGGTGTAAATCAAAAGTAACTTCAGCGGCATGACTCCATATTACACTGGTGTTACTAAGATCAGAGTCTGCCCGTAATACATTTCTGTTCTCAGACTAGAGGAGGAACATTTGGGATCAGGCTTCCAGGGCAGGTATTCCCAACATTTTCAAGTTCAAAATTTGCTTCCTTGAAGATAAAGTGTGTTGTTTCAATGACCATTCCTATCTGTCAACTCCTTTTGTTTGTTTTAAACCTGCTGCCTATTAATTTCATTTGGTGATCCCTAGTTCTTGTGTCATGAGAAGGAGAAAATAACACTTCCTTATCTACTTTCTCTACACTAGTCATGATTTTATAGACCTCAATCATAACCCCCCTTAATTGTCTCTTTTCCAAGCTGAAAAGACAGTCTTATTAATCCCTCCTCAGACAGAAGCTGTTCCATACCCCTAATCATTTTTGTTGCCCTTTTCTGAATCTTTTCCAATTCCAATATATCTTTTTTGAGATGGGGCGACCACCTCTCCATTCAGTATTCAAGATGTGGGTGTACCATGGGTTTATATAGAGGTAATATGATATTTTCTGTCTTATCTGTTCCTTTCTTAATGATGTCCAACATTGTTTGCTTTTTTGACTGCCACTGCACATTGAGTGGATGTTTTCAGAGAACTCTCCACAATGACTCCAAGATCTTTCTTGAGTGGTAACAGCCAATTTAGACCCCATCATTTTATATGTATAGTTGGGATTATGTTTGGGCTGATGGTTGGATCAGGTGATCAGGCATCACATGATGGTAGGCTATTGGGCTATAAGTAAGGCTAAGATTTTGTCATGGATATTTTTAGTAAAAGTCATGGACAGGTCACGGGCAATAAAGAAAAATTCAGGAAAGCCATGACCTGTCTGAGACTTTTACTAAAAATATCCATGATCAAATGGGGATCTACGGGCCCCCACACCGCCTACAGCGGGACAGCTGTGCAGCGACTAGGAGCTCCGGGGGTGACCACCGCGGGTTGGGTGTCAGATCTCCAGGGTCCCCTGCTGCCTGCAGCAGCTGGGGGCTGCGGGGTATCTCACCCGTGAGGGCCAGGAGCTGTGGGGTGCCCCTGCTGCCCACAGAGCCGGGAGCTGCAGGGTACCCCTGCCGTCTACAGCTCTGGGGGCCCACAGTGGCCAGGAATTGTGGGGTGCCCCCGCCACCTGTAGGGGCCCACAGTGGCCGGGAGCTGGAGCTACAGGTTTCCCCTGCTGCCCACAGCCCGGGTAGCCCTGCCACCTGCGGCAGCCAGGAGTTCCGGGGGCACCAGAGGCAGCGGGGGTACCCTGCAGCTCCCAACCATCACAGGCTGAAGTCACGGAGGTCACTAGAAGTCACGGATTCTTCCACAACCTCTGTGCCTAAATCGTAGCCTTGGCTATAAGCCAGTGCCTGCTCCACCAGAGAGAGAGAGACCAGGGGAGGTATCTTCAGAGAAGTCAAGAGTGAGCCTGGCAGAGCTCATCTGCTCAGAGTGATCTGAGAGAATAAACCAAGGCTGGAGCCTGAGGTCCCTGATACAAGGATAACTGGGGAGAGAAACCTGCAGGGATTCCATAGGGGATCCAAGGCCAGCGAGGACCAGGAAAGGAGCTCTCCACACCAGCCAGATGAAAAGGCCTGGCAGGAGCAAGCTCTCTCCATGCCAGCCACATGGCAAGGTCTGGCTTAAGAGTAAGAGACTGCAGAAACTCCAGGCAGCAGGATGTGACTTTTGGAAAGAAATGTTAAGCCCAGCTAGGGACTGAAGAGACTGATGTGGAGGACAGACTTGTTTTGTTTTAAACTGGCATTTGAACTATGAGGATGTTTTAATAAAACAGACCCCAAGAAAGGGTATTCATTGAGTTGCAATGGCTGTGGGCAGTTTTGGAGAAGCCCCAGAAGGAGAAACTGAGGCAGTAGCAGGGTACCACACTGGATTAGATTAGACCTGGTTACACACCCCATTAGTGAATGCTTAACCATATTTGGGATCTGGCCCTGCTGGCTCTTCTGACATGGACAAACACTGACTCCCTAGCAAGTAAACTGGGATGATCACATTCATTTCATATAGGTCACTGAACAGCAATCGGCAGGTAATGAAGAAGTCACTCTACGTATGTGGGTCAGATTGAATTGATGACCCAGCAGTGAAAGGATCTATCTCCCAATCCCCAGATCCAGGCTTGCCTTGGATAAGCAGGCAGATAAGAGTTTTATTTAACCTTCTTAAAGCTGGAAATCTAACTGCAGGCCCCTCCGATCAGGTTCTCAGGTTTCAGCAAGGCAGGAACTACTGTAAAGTTAAACAAACAGGTACAAACAGTCAGACAACGTTAAGTTTGGGTGTTGCGTGAGGACTTGTTTTGGTTCTTGTTTTATCCAAATTGCCCAGAATGCAAACAGCCTGACCAGTGCTACAGCACAAATCAGGAAACACCAGGATCTTTGCTGACAATGAAGAGACCCCGATTCAAACTTCACCCTTGTGCACCTCTGTCCCAGGAATGGCTTCATTTTTATTTGCTGTTGATGCATTTTGTCAAGTTTGTAGAATCACTTTTGTCCAGATCTTTTACTTTCCAGCCCTGAGAAGGAGGTGGTATTTATATTGCAAATGGTGAACGTGTATGCTGTGCACTGGAACGATACTACGGAGGCATAGGGGGGAGGGGAGATGTATTTGCTTGTGTCTGTATATAAATTGTACAGATCTGCTTGCCAATCCCAGGTTTGTTTGAATCTTACTTGGAAATAGTTTTTAAGCCTGTCAGTGCTGAAGTCTTTTTGGCAGCCAAGTCTTAAATACAGACTCTAATCACAACTGCACATGTTGTACAATCAGCCTAAAAACTGATTAACTTTTATATAAGCTTATGTTCAAGGGGCAAGTCAAGATGTTGAGTTGGCACCAGTTCAGTGTCTGAGTTTGTGTCTCTTTCCCATGCATGCAATAAAAATGTATACCATATGCTTAAAAGAGAGAAGTCAATAATATATAATGGGAGATTAAGAGGAATGACCATGGAATTGCCATCATAAATTAGATGGGCCATTTGGATATAACGATGGAATGAGCTGCTGGGAAAATACTTATTTTACTGAACATACTTAGTCTTCATCTATTTGTATTGGTTGGTGGGTTTCATTGAGACTGGGGTTTTCATTTCATTTTAAGAAAAATGGAGGAGGGAAACAAACCCTCTGGCTCATACTGTTTCTGTGGGAAGGGATATGGGGGGGGAGCGAGCGAATTTAAAGATATTTAGTAGCATACTTTTCCAAATTCATCTCTAGTATAAATGCCATTAGCATCACTATAGTTACCCCTCAGATTAATTAGGCCCTACACGTTCAGTAGAAAGGCATTCGAACATAGATCTGTAGCACAGCTAAAGTCACAAGGGAGAGAAATCATGCTTCAGACCATAAATTAATCACCAGCTGGAATCAGGCAAAAAAAAATCCCTCTGGAATAATACTGCAGTTAGCTAGATTGGAGAGGGATTTGTACCTTCATTTCAAACATCCAAAACTTGCCACTATTGGAGACAGGATATTCGACTAAATGGCCCATCATTCTGGTCCAATAGAGTAATTCTTGCGAGCTATGAGTTCCTAGCTTCCTTCACAAATCAGACATTGTTTTCTATTCAGCCGCACAAAACTGTTGTCCACCTGCACAAAACTGATCCTTGTAACAGTATTTAGCCCCCCATGGTCATATTTCCTACACAGAGTCACCAATGTTCCCCATCTTCGATGGGTTTGCAGAAAGAATGAGTTGTGTAGCAGCTAGTACATGAACAGCTGCCAGGAAGTGCTCCTAATCAGTGGACTACTGGCTTTCTTTCCCAGGCAGTGGGTGCTTCATCTTTAAATTCAATCTGACTTGCTGGCACAAACCCAGGAAGTGTTAGTCCATCTGCCAACTGAATATCCTAGTTAGTCTGCAGAGGTTTGCCGTCAGCTGTACAAGACTCCCCCCTTCCTCCCCCCTTCAGGAATTTCTTTTTTTGGACCGACTCAGACAGGATCCTGATTATCTGAACCATACTTTCCCTCTCCTAATAAGCCTCCACCAAGCCCTGTAAAGAAGTTTAGGAGCACACAGAGCAATTACTACCACTCCTAATCCAGCTGGTGTGGTGACTGGGTAATGCCGGGTAAGTGAGCATGGAGAAGTTCAGGTTTTATCAACAAAGTTTGGCAAAGCTCATCCCAGAATCAAACATTATTTCTCACTGGTCGGGGGAATGGGATCCAGAAGCATGGCGTGTTTCTACTACATAGCTATCCTGGGGTACAATGGGGCGTACAAACCCCACACTGGGGAACAGAGGGTTAAGGAATGCTCTGGTAACAGGAGGCCCCGCCCAGCTGAACCTGCTGGGTCTGCTGTCAGTGGAGGTGGAGCTGAAAAGGGTGCAGCTCAGCTCATTCAGGGCAGTCAGTGAAAGGGAGCAAGCCTGCACTGATATCTCCTGCAGGACTCCAGTGGGAGCTGCACACCACCCCGCCGCTCACCTCAACTGATAGTGGCTAGCAGCTCTGAGAAGAGATACAAAACATTTGTTCGTGAGTGGGGAAGGGAACCCTCTGATCCACTTCTGAGAGGATGCATTGTAGGCTATTGGCCAGGCCTTCACCATGCCTCTGGAGAGGCAGGGAAGTGGTAGGAAGTAACCCAGAGGGTAGCTGGATGGTCTCCTGGTCCAAAGTGCATGTGCCTGCCCCTGGGTTGGAACCTGGAGGAGCGGGAGGGCCCAGGTTCCCCTATTGCCAATCCTTGGATTTGAGCCACTAGGCGGTCTGGCTAACCACCAGTGCTCTGACCACCTGGGGATGTGGTCTGGGGAGACGTCCATATCACAGATTCTGACCTTGGAATCGAGATCATCCTACTGTAGTTAGAGATAAAGAACCCTACCACTCACCACAAGAAATGTTGGCCCTCAGTGAAGTTCCTTGCGGATTGGTGTCCATGTCACAAATCCAACCACCACAACTGGCAGAGAAGTCTAGGAATGACTGAGAAGGGAGACAGGAAACCCCCTCATCTTTAGAAACACTCAGTGATGACTTGCCTGCACTCGGTCACTTAGGGAAGCTTACACCGTTTCTGCCCGGGCTGTAACTGTTCTGTGGCTAAGCAGCAGACTTCAGTCTCCAAAGCCATCAGTGTGGTACTTTTCACAATCACGCCTGTTGAACATCTGGCATGATTGGCCTCCAGCTGACACTGACTCCTTTACCTTCCGACTGTGGGAGGCTACACTGAGTCATGCCTGGATGGACAGCATCTATGTGTCCTTCTTTAGCATGCTGGTACATTTCACAGTGCCAGAGTCACACACAATACATAACAATTATGCACTCAACTTCCAGAGCCCCTTTTACCCAAGGATCTCATTAATGTTTGGAAAACTTTGTAAGTCAGTGCTCACCCTCTTCCAGTGCAGTAGGTAAATATTATCTCCATTTTTACAACGAGACTAAAACCGAGGCACAGAGACCTTGTCTGCCTGTCCCCAGGGCCCAAAGGAACTCTGAACCAGAGGCTAGACCACTCCTCTCACTCCTGACTCCCAAGTGTGTGTTTGAATAGGTTTCTCTCTAAAACAAATTACCCCCTGACATTTTCCAGGTCATCTACCTGAAGTGCAGCCTAGGAAAGGGTGTGCATTAGTCAACATGTGTTAAACTTCTCCTCCCTCATACTGTTCGCAGGGACTGACTTTATTTTGTGTCTTAGCACAACATTAGCACTTAAGTTATAAGGAATCCTCAATTCTCCCACCGAAATATAATTTGTCCTATTCCATATTAGTGCCCATCACTGCTGGATGCTGTCAGCAATGTTGTTTATTATTTGTTGGAACCTGTAGGAGGGAGCCAGGTGAGAGAAGAGTTTCTTCAAATGCTTCCATCGTGGGTGTGGGGTGGGACCCCTGAAGAAGCGAGGGTTTGGCCCTGCAGAACACTGGTATCCACTGGAGGAATGGGGCCATGTACTTCTCTCCCAGCTCCATAGCAGTGACTAGAACCCCCATGAAATGGGAGCCTCTTGCAATATTAAGGGAGACCCTACAAAAGAGAATACACCCTGGGTCTGTATTAGCTCTTGTGCAGATTCACTGCTGGCTGCCAAGACTGTGAAGCACAGAGCACTGGCCAGCAGGCCCTGCTCCAAGCCTGCCCAATATGCAGGCCTTGTACATTGGTGGCAAAGCACCATTGAGATGGCTGCCTCCCACTTCCATGCAGGACAGGGGAGAGGCATACCTAGAGGAGACCCTTAACACAGAGATCCCTCCACACGAGTATTTTTGCATGGAGTCTAATAGGGCCGGCTTTATGAACTGCGGGGCCCGATTCGAATACCCATCGGCGGTCCGGGGCTTTGGCGGCGGGGGTCCACTCCGGGTCTTCCGCAGCAACGAAGGACCCCCTGCTGCTGAAATGCCACTGAAGACTCCTGGAGTGGACCCCCCCCCCCGACAAAATGCCACTGAAGACCCCCGAAGTGGACCCCCACCCCACCCCCGTCGCCGAAATACCGAAGACTCCTGGAGCGGACCCCCCGCCGCCAAAATGCTGCCGAAGATGCCAGAGTGGACACCCCTTCCCCCCCCCCGCCGCCAAAATGCCACCGAAGACCCCCGGAGTAGACCGCTGCCAGGTGAGTAAAAAATTTTTTTTAAAGGCGCCTAAGGCGCGGGGCCCGATTCCGGGGAATCAGCCTAAAGCCAGCCCTTTCTATGCCAGGGTATGCTGGCAAGCTCTCCCTTGCTTCTCGGGAATAAGGGGCTTTTCCAGTGTCCTTGATCTCCTACCTCAGGAGGCCTGGAGTCCAAATGTAGCACTTGTCTAATATCTCATCTAATCTCGCTCCCTCTCATTCTATTACTGATGCTTTCTGCCACAGCTTTTCTGTCCTGATTTGCAGTAACCCTGCTGCTCCAGCACAGCTCCTCCCCTAAACAAAGGCAGCTATTCAGTGCCACGGGTGTAGTATTTTATGCTATAGACAAATGGCCACCATTGTCACCCATACTGTAGGCCAGAGACATTACACGCAAAATGTCTTTATTTCAGAAGACCAATCCCTGTTCCTTCATCAACAGGATGAAGAGCCCATGTAGATGGCTAAAACAGAGTTGGGCCTGTCCACCAGCTTGGGGACAAAACAGTCAGCCATGCCCCACTTCTACACAGGCTCTCTTGTTCTTCCACCACACAAGACAGATGGGAAAGGAACAGGGATAGACTTGACTTGACCTGGACTGATACTGCAGGGTCCTCCACTCCCCAGTAGCTTGAGGGTCACAGCCTTCCCTTAGCCTTCAGGTGGACCACAGGGCCTGCCTCCTTAGTTGCGACCTTCTGCTACTGCTCCTCAGGGAATTGTTTATCTGTCTGCCCTGTCTGGCCACCACTCCCCCCCCCTCCTTACAAGTCCCCTTCCCCCACTTCTCTCTCCTAACTGGGAGTCAGCACAATCACTGGCAGCTGCTTACCTGGATCAGCTGGTTCTCAACACCTGCCTGCTGGGCTTCTCCTTAGGCCAGGGCTTGCTGCTCAGACACTTAAAGGGGCAGACCACTACTACAGTGCCCCAGTGAAATCACTGGGCTCCACACAAGTGTAACTACACTTCTGTACTCACCCTTGCTCTGTACGGCACTCTGGCCTTAGGCACTGGGCCACGCGTAAAAGTTGATGAGCCTGCTACAGCGGTGTATTGACAAAGAGGTGTTTTAGCTCAGGCAGTAGTTCCTTGTGCTTTAGATCCAGAGGTGACAAGCCCTGCTGCCGATGAGCCACATGGGGGTGTGGTGTTACACAAGCACAGGAGTCCACCTGCATGAAGCTCACTGCAGGACCAAGGCCTACGCTTTTACACCAGACCCATTACCATGGTAGCTGACCACCTCAATTCAGTACCAGCCGTCAAGTGGGGCATCACAAAATGATAACAGTCATGTTCTTAACTACCTGATAGGTGGGACACTGAGGCAGGTATCTGATCTCTGACAGTTGCATTTCCAATTGGCTGAAGACACAAAATGAGCAGCTTTCCTAAAAATAGCCAAATAAATCTGTTTCCATCTATAAATCTCTCTGATCTGCATATTATCATATTAGGCTCAGCAAAGATCTACAGACATCAAGAGACAATTGACACGGGACACAGTGGCTTCTCAAGTGTGGGTCATTTTCCATTAGTGAGTCACTGGGACGGCGGGAGCAGAATTGCCATAGCAGCCGGGGAGGGATTAACACTAAGTGGGACCTAGATCAGCCACAAGCGCATGGCATCAAAATGATTCACTTGTTTCTGGGAGGTTCAGGTCAGTCTCTGCAGAAATTCTGGGGTCTCTTTTGGCTCCTAGGACTCAGCTCAGGCCATCTGCTTGATCCTGCCAAATCTGCTACTAACCACATTGCAGTAGAAATGTCATACAAAGTTCAGTGCAGCAGCACGGCTGCAGGCAGATGGTGCGTAAAAGAAAACCAGTGATCAGACTGACATGTTGCAGGATTTCTGATTTTTGTGCTGTCGTGGGAGACCCCAGGAAACGCTGTCGGTGGAATCAGACAGTGAAGTGAATTCAGAAGAAGATTGTTGAAAGAGAGGGTAAAAAGCCTAGGAACACTTAGAGCAGGCTAAATTGCTCAATACTCTGCGTCTCCAAGAGAAAGATGTGATGGCTGGGTTCCCCTCCCATGCTGTTATACACTGCACTAATTCACAGAACTGACGAACGTCTAAACGGGCACAATTACAGCCCATTATACAGGGAATATTTAAATAGTCATATTGACCTGAGGCTTTGCTTGTCATTTGCAATGATGATGATAACTTGCATTTCTCTAGCATTTTCCATCCCCCCAAAGGTCCTCAAGAACATTACAGAAATCCTACTAAACAGAAATCACTTCTCTCACCATTAAACAAACAAACACAGCTGCCACGTTTTGGGGTAGAACGTGGCAGATGTTGAACAGCAAAGTTTAGGACAGCAAGTGAAAGATACTATATCCAATAAAAACTCAAGGTGCCATGGGGAAGGTCGGATGTAACTATTCATAGTGCCAAACATGCCATGGAATCTTCAGGACCTGAGTGCTGAGCACCCTCACTTCCAGGTGATGTTACTGTGAGCTGCATCTTAAAATGAAACAGCACTATGTTAAAGCACATTAGGGGATCTTTCGTGAGTGCCAGCAGAGTCTGCATGGACCAATTAATGCACAATGTGTTAGTGCGCTCTACACATCACACCCCTGGAGTGCACATTACCACACCATGTGGACAAGTCCCCAGAGTGCTTCCTTTTCTGAATATTTTAGAGGAGCAAATTGATTTCCAGTTCAGCCCCTGAAATGACTTGGTGGATATGTATTGTCACATCTTAAAAGCACCACTCTGGGTGACTGGAGTGTGGAGAAAGGGTTATGGAGTCTTGCATCCCTAGATCCTCATTTGACTCCAAGCCAGAGACCCTTTTCTCCTGCTGCAGGATCTAAGTATCCTGTGCAGGGGTGAAATCCACACTTGTGCAGAGACCAGCACACGCCCTTAAGGCCTAAGTGTGATTTAAGGGATGCAAAGGCGTCTGGCTGGCCCCTCTGCACAGGGTGGATTTCACCCTGGAAAAATAGGGCTCTGCATAATTAGTAACTGAAAGTAGCTATCATCGATGGTTTCTTATTGGCCCATTCATATTGCAGTTGATGAACCCTGTCCAGTTCTCAGTGCACAGCCATTTACATCTCTTCCCTCCACAGTAACACACACACACTCCCCAATCTACAGCTACTCAGTGGCTGCCTCTACACAGACAAAGGAGACAATGTGTATGGAGAGACAATTATTCCCTCAGTCCTAGAGATCGACCCTCCAGGTCAGGGTTGTTTGACAAGGGGATTTTATTTTTCTACTGGAAAATTTGAATTTTTTTACGGTTTTCCCCCAAGATGTCCCATAATTTCCCCCCTCCCCATCCCAAAAAATCATAGGTGAAAACTGAAGCATTGGATTTTGGTTCTGGGTTTTTTTTTTTTGTTGTTTTGATTTTGTGGGTTTTTTGTGTAGGAGGTTTAGTTGAAAAAAACAAGACATTTCAAATGCAATGAACGTGTTCTCACAGAAATATTTGCTTCCCTCAAAAAAGCCATTTTCCATTAAAAAAATAGAAAATTTTCTATCAGCCTTAATTGTGGCAGAACTAGATGAATCACATACTCTTGTAGATGAAACCTGAACTTTGGATCCAGACTTCACAGATAAATGCAGGGGGACTGATGTTCAACCATGGTGTTTAAGAATGTTTTCATTTCATAGATTCACAGAAATTAGGGCCAGAATCGCCTAGTCTGACCTCCTGTATATCACAGGCCATTGAATTTCACCCAGCTACCCCTATATTGAGTCCTATAACTAGTGTTTGCATAAAGAATAAGGCATAACTCTGTTCTCTCCCCCTTGTCAAGGTCATATGGGACCAAGGGGTTTTTTCTGCATGTGTTTGTGCATGTGGGGGAGACGGGAAGGGGGAAGAAGTAAAGGATGCAAAGCCGCCAGATGAAAGCAACAGAGGATGATTACAGGATTAAGTGGAGGGAAATCGGCCCAGTGCCTTTTGTGCCCCTCTTTTCTCAGCAAAGTTTTATTTGCTTTCCCCTCTTCCTGTCAGTCCCTGTGCCTTATCAGGTCTTCACTATGAATCTTAGCAGGAAAATTATTAATTTGATTGCTCATAAGAGTTGCCCAAAGATAAATACATGCAGCTTAATAAACCTTGTTAGCGGGAAGGAAGGAGAGAACATTTAATTCACGTATTGTAGAAATGGTTGCAAAGCACTTTTGAAGATGAAGAGTGCCATGACTAGGATGCTGCCCTCAGAAGTCATGCACGTGTATCTGATGGCAGAAGATAGCTCTAAATATTAGTACAGTCTTTCAGGGAATAAGTAGCACATGTAATGACTACTCTTGGCTGCATGTAGGAGTGAGGGAGCTCACAGATACTCTACCCTTTTGCATCCTGGGAGTGACGTTGTCGCAGAAGGTGCAGGGAAATGGGACTTGTGAACCCTTTGCCTCATATGGGTTGGCTTACAAGGCCGCTGGTGGTAAAATTATTGAGCCATCGGTCTAGGCTTGTGTGACTGTCTTGCCTGCGGAATTTTCTCTTCAGGGCAGGTGTATATATTCCCAACGAATGGAGGGTGGCCTTGGAGTCCTTTAGAGTGTGTAAGGATTCATCTGACTTCTGGTTACAAAGATAAGTTTCAACAAAGGACAGGACCTCCCTGGAAAACCCCGCAGTGGGAAGCCATGATTCATGGCACATCGTAATGGCAGTACCCATTGCCCTTGAAGATGTATCTGCTGCATCTACTGCTGATTGAAGAGTGGTCCTGGCAACCAGATTGCCTCCCTCAATGACAGCCTAAAATTGAGCTCTGTCTTGTTGCAGAAGCTTGTCAATGAAGTCTATGAATTTATAATAGTTCATACTTAGCTGTCAGTGTTTGGTAATTGGCTATTCTGAACCGAAGGCGATAGAAGTGAAGACCTTCCTTCCCAATAAATTGAGTCATTTACCCCTTTATTGACCAGCTTGGATCTAGGTTGTTGCTGTCCAGATGTCTCCATGGCAGCTTGGACAACCAAGGAGTTAGGAGCAGGATGAGAAAAGAGAACTTTTGGTCCTGCTTTGAGCAGGGGGTTGGACTAGATGACCGCCTGAGGTCCCTTCCAACCCTGATATTCTATGATTCTATGAACTTATGCCCCTTTGGCTGGGACAAAATAGCATTTTTCTGCCCTCTTGGGGTAGGGGCACAGGCCTTGGGGATATACAAGACTATTCTAGCTGGTTCCAGAATGGCTTCATTAACAGGATGTGCTATTCGGCTGGATCCAGAGGATGCCCAGGAGTTTATGCTGAGAATCCTGAACTTCCCCCCAAGGAAGATCTGTAACGCCTCTGAAATCATATGTAACAGTTCTTGGAATTGTTTATGGTCACTGGAGAGAATGGGGATAATGGAGCAATTGCTTCATTCATGGATGGGGACAGTCTCATTGGTACCAGTGGACCTGCCAGATCTGGTTCATAATTCTCCTTTTTCATGGGGCCAGGAGGAAGCTCTGCCTGTCCTCTCACAGGGGAAAGGTGGACTGCCTCCCTAGTAGATCATGCTGTCTCTGCAGGGTGGTATGGGTCCTACAGTCCCCACTATGGTCAAAGGGTGATTGTGGATGTCCCCATGGCATGGGATGCCAACTGTTCCAAGGCAGGTCTCAGGCAGAGATTGGTTCCAGACTGACCCAGGACCCCTGTCTGGGAAGGAATGCCCCATAGGAAGAGACATTGGTTCCTCAGGTGGGTCAGAGGCTCCAAGAAAGAAAATGCTGATTCTGGATCCATCAGCAGTACCAACAGTTCTGCTAGAGGGAAACCATGGCTGGATGCTGGAATAGGAAACAGACTCTGCCCATAAATTTCATCCTAGTGGAGTCAGGACCTCCCTGGAGAGGGAATGGCCTGATAGAGATGGAGATTGAGGATCCAGAAGAGCAAAAATGTCCTGGGGCGGAGCATAAGACTCTACTCTTCATGGAGTATGAGGGGTCCTGTCAAAGCTGGAGCAGTTACAGTTTGTGCCACTGTCAGGCGAGGCAGAGCCAGTATCATCGGTGGTTGAGGCTCCCAGTGGTTTCATTTTGTTGGTGCAGTCGGTTCCCAGAGCTGAGGCTTAGTTGGTCCCAGAGGCACTGCTGCCACCAGAGCGCAGTCTGGTACTGATGCTGCCCTGGATTTGTGGGCTTCCTTGTGATTTAGGGCATTCTAAGTCCACATGGGCTGAGCAGGAAGACTTCTCGGCTTAGGCGGGGCTTTATCGGACTTCTTTGAAGCAAATGTAGAGCGTTTATGAGAACACTCCCTGCCCTCCCAACAAGACCCCAATGAGGGCTCTGTGAGGATAAATTCCCTTGCTCCTCAATTGGATCTCACAGCAGCAGGTGCAGTCCTTGCTGAGTCAGGCCAGTGTAGAGACAGGGGTTGAAACCTGGGGTTCTGGGCATAGTCCAGTACCCATAACAGGGCAGGGAGTGGGGGAGTGGTGAAATTCCCCAGGATGGGGAGTCTAACTAACTACCAAACTTAGCTAAGAACTATCGGATAAAATTCTTTAACTATTTACAAAAAATATCTACCTATGTATTTACAGATTGAAGAATAAAGGAAGACAAAGCTTTGGACAGTGGAGGTTTTGACCCAGGCCATGCAGTTGTAGGAAAGAACTGGAGAGGCAGGCAGTCCACTCTGCCTGTAGTCTTATTGGAAACTTGGGAGGTGGGCAGGCGCAAGCCTGCCCACTTCTAAAGGCCCCTCTGCCAGCCTAGCGGGAGGGACCACTGGACCCAGGGACCAAATGAGCACAGGGGACAACAAATGAAAAAAACAGGGATCGAGGTGAAGGTCATAGGTTCAAAACGAGGGTACTGGATGGGGACACCGAGCAGAGAACCCTGGACAATGCCCACTGCTCCTCAAAGGTGTCGAGGGAGCCAGCGGACGCTGCCCAGTGGAACTCTGACCAGATGTGTGAAACTAGGGAGGAACAGACACTGCCTGTACTTATTGCCGCCTGCCCACTGCTAAAGGATCCCCACCCCCAGCCTAAGGGGAGGATCTACAGGACCTCAAAACCCAACTGAGTTTGGGGGACAACTAATAAAAGAACAGGGCTGAGTGGGTGCACTGGACTACAGGGAAGTGGCCCAGGGAAGGCAGGCAGTGATGGAGAGTGGAGGAAGGCAGCAAGTGGCTGCTGCTCAAGTGTCCCTGGGCTGGGGCCCAGAGTAGTGGGCGGGCCTGGGTCCTCCCCCTGCCTTGCACCGCACCTTGCCACAAGGGAGGGTGGCCCATGGACAGCACCTTGTCCTGGAGGTAAGGGACTAAACTTTGGGGTGGCAGGTGGCAATGAAGGCAAGTGTGGACTAGGACAGCTGATATACCTCTGGAAGGGGGGGAGAATGGAGTAGTGGGGACTGCTGATGGGCAGGGTCCTGAAGAGGACACCGTGGTCCAGAGAATGACGCGTTTCCTGGTGGTGGAGACAACACAGCCGAGCAGATAACGAGCAAGACATCACCTGCAGAGAGCGCTCCACAGCTGAACGAGCTAATTCCCAGAGCAAGCCAGCAGGAGGCACAGTGGTGGTGAGTCAGAGCTTCATTACACTGCTCTTTATCTCGTTGGTTGGAGGCATGAGGAGAGCAAAGGCAAACATGTGGCCCAAGAGATGCAGCTTTCAAGAATTTTCCAGTTCCGGGTGCTCAGCTTCCCTTGTTCTTCCACTGAGCTGCTGGAGGCTGAGCACTTTTCAAAAATCTGGTCCTTCTTGTTGTTGGGATAAACTCAGAGTTAGAATGCCGTGCTCCGGTGTCACACACAAAGCTGCACTGGCATGTTCCAATGCAACCAGGGCTAAATCTTGTTACAAAGTTATGTGTACATGACTGTCGTGTCGGGACAGTCATGTCATGTCGTGAGCTAGAGGCCTGATCCTGAAAACTCTTACTCATGCTATTAGCCTTCACTCACATCAGCAGACCCATTGAGGTCAATGGCGCTATACATGAGTGAAGGTTCAAAGAATCCTGTGGCACCTTATAGACTAACAGACGTTTTGCAGCATGAGCTTTCGTGGGTGAATACCCACTTCGTCGGATGCAAGCAGTGGAAATGTCCAGGGGCAGGTGTGTATATATATATATTTATTAAAAAAAAAAAAGGCTGGAACAAATAAGGAAGGGGACTAGATCCTGAGGAAAAAATAGCACTGCTGAATGTAGTAGTTCTGGTTATGTCCCGGTTTGTGCCCCACTTCTTCTCGCTCTTCCTTTTTCTCCCTCAGACCTCACCTCTCCATCAGTGGACCAAGGGAAAGACTCCTGTCTCCCTGATGCACTTTCAGCCCCTCCCCACAACCAGACTGCCATGCTGGGACAAGATGGCCCAGGACTTGAAAGATGTTCCAGCCAAGGGTGAGAGAGCACTGGAGTCTTTCCCCAATGAAAAAAGGTTAGTATGTGTGGGAAGAGGAGAAATCATAGAGAGAACTCAAACAAATTCCAATTGTCAGTTGCAAAATTGTTTACTTTAGTGTTGTAGCAGTTTATCTCTGCCAAATTTAAAAGGAAAGCTCCAGAAAGGCATGCTGGGGAAAACTTCCTATACAAGGGCAACCTTGAAGCAGGGAATTAGTAGGGACCAGGAAACCACTAGTGACGAGGTTGTAGCAGTTCTGTACCTATTATTACACTATCACTTCTGTTTTGTTTCTTTATTTGTTAGGAACATAGCACTGGAAGAGACCTCCTGAGTCCTGGAGTCCAGTCTCCTGCTATTGCAAACAACTCCATCATATAATCCTGTTTATAAATGTATCATGTTCCTTCTTAAAACCAGTCAGGTTGTTTGCCCCCAGGGCTGTTCCAAAACCTCCCTACTCTAATGGTTAGAAACCTTCTAATGTCTAGCCTAAATTTATTCATAGCCAGTTTATACCCATTTGTTCTTGTGCCAGTGCTGTCCTATAAATTAAATAGTTCTTCCTCTCCCTGGTGTTTACCGCCCTGATGTATTTATTATCCTCAAAAGTATACAGAAAGAAAGGAGTCCTTTTTGAGGAAGGGGGGGATATGGTGTTGAGGGTGTTTTATTTTGTTAATCTTGCATGTATAAGGAATATCTAGTGCAGGGGTGGCCAACCTGTGGCTCCAGAGCCACATGCGGCTCCTTGTATAGGCACTGACTCCAGGGCTGGAGATACAGGCACCAACTTTCCAATGTGCCGGGGGGGGGGCTCACTGTTCAACCCCTGGCTCTGCCGCAAGTCCTGCCCCCACTGCACCCCTTCCCATGCCCTTCCCTGAGCCTGCTGTGCCCTTATTCCTCCCCCAGAGCCTCCTGTATGCCACGAAACAGCTGATCAGGAGGGAGGGGGAAGTGCTGATTGGCAGGGCTGCCGGTAGGTGGGAGGCAGTGAGGGGCCGGGGGGAGAGCTGATGGGGGGCTGCTGACATATTACTGTGCCTCTTTGGCAATGTACATTGGTGAATTCTGGCTCCTTCTCAGGCTCAGATTGGCCACCCCGATCTAGTATGTTCTTCCTGGGTTTTCCTGAAGAACTCTTTGAAGGACTCCCATGGACTGCGAGCTTTCTCAGTCTTTCATTAAGAGGCAGGATTCTCTTTAACTTTAACAAAGATGTACCGTCCTGGAGAGTTTCTCAGGTGTTTAAAGGTTTTTAAAAACTCTGACATTTTAAACAGTCTGAATACAGATCACTGCCCCTTTATAGTTAATTAGGTTTCAATTGCTTGGTGTGTCTAACACAGATCTACTACACTGGGCGCAGTTACAAGAATTTCTTCCATGTTGAAAGGTTGTGCTAGTTTGAGAGATTCCCTGTATGCACAATAGGGAACACCAGCACTGGCAGAAATTTTGTAATATTAGTTCTTTAGTTCTTCAGTAATCCACAGAATTTTTTTGAAAAACAGGAAGATCTGAATTTCTAATATAAAATATAAGGAGAAGTAGTAAACTTTTCAAGTCTTCTTAAAACACAGGTGCAGTTCCCACTCTGAACAAAATATATTCCAAATACTGGGGCACTTATTGCATCACTTGAGTCAAACTTTCCCCTACAAGTGAAATGAATAATATTCAAAGATTAAACAGGCCCAGTACAGCCATCATCACATTAGCCATTTAATGGTTCAGTAATAATGATGCAAGAGTCTCTCTCTTAAAATGTCCCTTTCTTTATAGTATAGTACTTTAACTCACAAGGAAGACTCTGAAGGAGCCCTTTATTTTCTCTGGCATCTGTAGCCCCCATACATGAGTATGAAACTAGGGTACCAATTCGATAGTCAGGGATCTAAATGATTAGTGCATTGTCTTCTCTTTGCCACTAAGAAAAAACATCTTTGTGAACAGGCAAAATACTATACAATTGTATAGTGTCATCTTTGTAAGGGTCTCTAACCACTTTAAACATTGCTTAATGATTGTGGGAGGTAGCTGGAAAAGTACTGTTAGCTCCATGTTACAGAAGACAGTTGCTTAAAAAGCTCCTAACATGATGTTTGCCCACCATGACTACTTATATGTTGCATCCTTTTCCCCCCAGCCGTTGCCCATTTAGCTTGTAAGTTCTTTAGGGGCACGGAATATCTCACTACATGTTTGCACAACACCTAGCACAACAGAGCCACTATTTTGGTTGGAGCCTTTATGTGCTTCTGTAATAGGAACAGAAAACAATGAAGGTCACTGAACAAGTCTGTGGCAGTCAGGAGCACAACCTGGAACTCTTCTCACTTGGGCCATATCTATACAGGGGTTTTAAGCCACTGATGTAGCAGCAATGCAACCCCTCATGTAGATGCATTGCACCAGTAACCAGGCTAAGGTATAGCATTGCAAAAGTCATGCTAGAAGTTTGCACTGCATTGGTATAGCGATACACCAGTGACTAAAAGTGACAATATAGACACAGCCTCAATCCTGCTCCTTATTTACAAGATTGTGCTTCCTACAAACTCTTTGCCTTCCAGTGATAAGCGCTCCAATTGGAATACTCTAGCATATAAAGAAAAAACCATGACTTCATAGATTGCCTTTGTGACTTTGCAGGATGGCTCCATCTTGTGATGAAAGATTGCACTGCATCCAAATGTGAATTGCTTTAACAGGAGAAATTCAACTTTTTTCACCCAGACTGGTTACACCATAACCTTAATGATTTATTCTAGCTCAGGGGTTCTCAAACTGGGGGTCATGACTCCCTGAGGTTATCATCTGGGGGGTTGTGAGCTGTCAGGCTCCACCCCAAACCCTGCTTCACCTCTAGCATTATTAATGGTGTTAAATATAACAAGTGTTTTTAATGTATAAGGCGGGGGTCGCACTCAGAGGCTTGCTGTGTGAAAGGGGGTCACCAGTACAAAAGTTTGAGAACCACTGCTCTAGCTAAAGAACCTAAGAAAATTCTCAGGCAAAAATCTAAGATTATCAAGTTAGAATAGTGCCCTCATAGTGAAGGCTTAAAGCAGAGACTTTCATCCTTATTTTTAACCTAACCTTCTCAAAACAAACAGATAAATCCTCCTCTGTCTTAGTCATCATGCTTCATCTGAAGACTGGAGACCTTTGGGGGTATGTGCCAACTGGGTAGCAAGTTTGAAATCTTTTCACCATTCAAAAACTGCTATTATAAAAAGGCCAAACTGGTTGTTCCCATTAGTCCTCAGTGAGAACTCTTGCATAGGATCAATTTGACACTTACTTACCAAGCTGAATAGTAATTCAAGGTTAAAATGGTTACTACTGGATCATTTCTCAAATTTCCCCCCCCCCCCCCCGCCTTAGTTTCTCTTGCAAGATGACTGGCAAAGATGTTATCCACTCCACTATCTACGTTCAGCACAGCTTTGCCAGTGGAGGTTTTGACTAGAGCTGAGTGGAAAAAAAAACAATTTCTTAGTTCTATGTCAAACACTTCAGCAAATCAAAAGAGGAAGAAAAAATTTGTTTCAGGTCCAACAAAACCTTTTGTTTTGGTATTTTTAATAAAAGCAAAGGAAATGAAGGGCTAGATTCACAATAGCAGAGGAGAGGGTGGTAGGTAGTGGTTACCCAGTGGTAAGGGTATTCACCTGGGCTACAGAATACCCAGCTTCAAATCCCTGCTCTGGTCCAGTGATTATTCAAATATTTTACAGAAAGTGGAACAATTGTAAAGACTGAAGGCAGGTCGACACTTAAAATGCTGCATCGGCACAGATCTGCCACTGTAGCGCTTTAATGAAGAGGCTGTAAGCCGACAGGAGAGAGCTGCTCCTGTCAGCTTTGTTAATCCACTTCTACTCCTCCTAACTTAACTACCACCTCTCACAGATCTCCCACCAACATAGTGCTGTCTACACCAGCACTTAGGTTGGCAGAACTACAACGCTCAGTGGTGTGGATTATTTACATCTGTGAGTGACATAATGATACAGAAGTAATTCTGTAGTGTAAACCAGGGCTTAGACAGACCCTCCCCAGCATACCCTATAGCCAGGTGACTAGAAAGAAAACCAGGGTTCAAGTCTCTTCTTGCTGCCTAAATCGCCTTGATTTTTCATGTTTGATTCCCAAGATGTTTTGTTGCACGAATGATTAAATGAACCATTTTGACATTTCCAAAGTTTTTTCTTTTTGACAGAAATTTGCCAAAATCAACACAAATTCACCCAATGTTTCAGTCAATCCAAGTCTGCATTTTTCAGTGGGGAAAAAAATTTAGTTTAAAAAATTTCACTTAGCTTTAGTTGTAACTCATACCTTACCCTCTATGTGCAAGTCAGAACCGCTACCCTGTTGGGGGGCCAAGGAGCTCACTGTACTGGTTCACCCCCACACCCTGAGTCAGAAACCTCACCCTTCTTCCCAGGGCCTCTGCCAATGCTCACCGCCCTCCAGCTCATACTGGACTACTGACTCCCAGGGAGCCCCTCTCTGTTTGCTACCCCCTTTACTGAGCCACAGGCTGTTCTTATTTTCCCTCCAGCCAGCCTGCTCATCCTTTGTCACCCATCTGCTCCAGCTGGGGAGGTAAGCAAGTCTGGTACAGGTGCACCTGAGCCCTAACACTCCCCACCTCTTAAAAGCAGAGCTCATACTGGGAAAGCCCCAAGCACTTGGTGCATGGCCCTAACAATCCTTCACATTCCTGGAATCTCAAGGAGCAGCAGTGGACAGCACTATCTTTTCAACTACGGCTGTCCAAGAGGTCATGTGACTTTTCTACTTCATTTAAAGTATCATCGTAAGCCAAATTCTAGCCATTCCCACCACCCCCTTAAGGATTTAAGATGTAATATTTTTCTTCTTCCATTAGCAAATAAAAATAAATTGGAACACAGTGTTATTTTGGGCAAAGCTGTCCCAGAATTGTTCAGATCAAATGGTTTTAACAATGGTCAGATTTTTAAAAAATCATTATTAGTCACAAGTTTTAGTTGCTATCATTTTCAGCTTTGCTTAAAGGGATAACATCTATAGCAGTGGTTCTCAAACTTCTGTAGTAGTGACTCTTTTTACACAACAAGCCTCCGAGTGTAACCCCCTCCTTATAAATTAAACACGTTAAAAAAAAAATAATATGTACCATTATAAATGCTGGAGGTGAAGCAGGGTGTGGGTGGGGGGGTGGGGGTGGGGGTGGGGGTGTGCGCGCGCACGCAACCTCCCATGTAATAACCTTGCAAGTCCCTGGCGTGTCTCAACCCCCAGTTTGAGAGCCCCTGGTCTACATAATCAGGCTGAAGATATGAGTTAAAGGTTGTTTCAGAAACACAAGACTGAGTTCCCCTGCCAATTTTGGGGGTTTTGTAAATCCAAGTTTCCTGTACTCTTATTCTTTTCTCTTCCCTGTTGCTGGGTGAAAGCTCCACACAAACAAAAAGGGGAACTTGCTAACTATGCCTCCACTCCTGCAAACTGCTTCATGCAGGCACTGGAGTCAATGGGGTTCCACTGTCTGCCTGCTTGGAGCAGTTTGCAGGAGCGGGGGCCTAAGCTGGAGAGGACACTGAACTCAAAGACAGGTGATTTGGGTTCTGGCTCATCTCAGCACTGACTTGCTGTGTGACCTTTGGCAAGTCACTTTATCTGTCTGGGCCTGTTTCCCTTCCCCTCCCTTTGTCTATTAGATGGTAAGCATTTGGTGGCATGGACTGTCTCACTGTTTGTACAGTGCTTAGCACAAGGGACCTCTTGGCATTACTGAAATACAAACAATAAATGGTTAATGAGGTGGGGAAGACTGAAACTGACTATACATAAAGCCAACAAAATAAAAGCAAAAGCTTCCCCCCCCCCGCCCCCAATCTTTCAGTTATGGAAAGCTTAGGTAGTACTTGTAAAGATACCAAAAAGTATTCAGGCAGAATGATTTACTTTGGTTACATATTTGTGCAAGTTAAGCATGTGTGATTTCATGAAACAGTCACAGGAGGGCAGCAACAGATCAACAAGTTGTTTTAGTTTTGATGGAAGGGAGATATATATGATAAAGCCTTCTAACAGGCCAGTATTTATGACAATACTTCGTAAAACACAGTAGAAAAAAAAACTTACTGGCCAAACGGATACAAACACTACTTCAGGTTTTCTAAAAATCTGTATTTACACAACTTTGTAACAGAAGCTGACTGAATATTTTACAATTGCACACAAATGTATTTGGCGTGAATGTAAAAATGCATGGCGTGGGGCATTCTACCATTATTTAGCGCCGCTCCTCACTGTAAATGACAGCAGGGCAGTTGCATAATCACTGAAGGTTTTCACTCAGTACAGTCTTTGCTTGCACAGGAAAACTACATAAGGCCCCAGATCCTGCAACAAGTAGGGCTGCAGAGATTTCAATGAGGCTCTGCACAATTGCAGCAGGGCTGAGGTCTAAGCATGTCTTTTTCCTACCGTAGATGTAGAGGCCAGTTATACAGGGACACATCATTCAATATTTTACTTTTAACAAAACAACTGAGGGCACAATCCTGCAATGTGTTGATCATCCTGAACTCAGAGCTGAGGTTTCTCAGCTCCACACAAGATCAAGTCCTTACTGATTATGCAAATGTTAGGAAGGATACATCATGCAGTGTACTTTTTCTCCCCATGTTTAGTTTTGTGGTAGTGGGTATAATCATTGTACAATTCCTTAAAGACTTCTCTTACGCCCATCTGTAGCGATGCATTTAAGAACTTGATGTCCCGTTCAATGCAAAGGTCTAGGATGTGATATATT
Source organism: Mauremys mutica (assembly GCF_020497125.1). Classification (NCBI taxonomy): domain Eukaryota; kingdom Metazoa; phylum Chordata; order Testudines; family Geoemydidae; genus Mauremys; species Mauremys mutica. The sequence goes on from NC_059074.1 coordinate 130,103,150, forward strand.
CCCTCAGTTAGATGTTTCTTTACAGATGGATGTAAGGTCACCTAGGAGATGAACAAAATCCCATGAAACTTTTTACTTTTCATAGTTAGGATACGTCAAATGACTGGAAATAAAAGTACTGACAAGACACAATCCAAGGTATCAGCCCATCTAGATAATGCAAAATATTAGATAATAAATTAGCTCCCTGATTTTGTAAACCTGATTTAAAAACACAGCAGTAATGTATAATCCTGGATATTATGATGTGCACTGGTGCTAAGTTTTCAGGTATAGACTCTGTTATACTTGGGACAATTTGAAATCATCTCAACCAAAAAAAAACCCTACAGTAAAATATTCTAAGATACCTATCCTGGAATTGATTTTTCAGCAGCTTTTTGTATACCTCTCATATTCAGGAGACAGAACAATAGCCAACATAGTAGCTGCATGCTGCACACTGAAATCTCAGTTAGGGACAAGTCTTTCTGTGAGCCTACATCTAAAATGTAGAGTTTGTTTTGCCTCTTCCACTTTAATAAATGCATTTATCTAGCAACTTTTATCCAAGAATTTCAATTTGCTTTACAAGCATTAATTACAGAAGCCTTAAAGAAAACCCTCTGAGGTGTGGGTTTACTTGACCCATTTTAATCCTGCAGAACCCCAGGCACAGAGAAATTAAAAGACTTGCCTAAAATCATACAGCAAGCTAATGGCAGAGCTGGGAATACAACCTAAAACTGCTAACTCAGTCCCTTGCTGATCACTAGATATGCTGTCTGCCCACAAGTGCCATAATCCTCATAACAAAGCTCATTAAGGCTGACTCTGGAGTGTTTTGGGGCTCTAGGCAAACTGGAACACATCCTGTGATCATAACCCACTCACTGAACATTTTACTGCCTTAGGTTCAGGTGGCCTCTGAAGCTGATCATGCTGTTCTTGCCACAGAAACAGGTCTTTTCTCTGCTGAATACCAAAATTAACTTGGTGCCTCTAGACCTGTGCTTCTGCACTCCAAGCATAATGAAAACTGCATGAGAGGCTCTCATTAAAACTCAGAATTTTCCTCTCTTTCTGAGGCAAGTAATAAACTCTTCATTATGGAAGTAAACTTCTAATCACTCTGTCAGAGCCAGGCTCTCTTTCTGCCCTGAGGGGACAGAGCAGTGAAGGGGCAGAAGTTGCCTTCTAAGAGGATGAAGAGTCAGCTGATAGCTGCATAGAAGGAACAGTATGAAGTGCCACTATAATCGAGAAGTTGGGTCAGTTTCATACCTGGTGTAAGCAGATACATCTGCAGTGGAGTTACACCCCATCTGAATTTGGCCCCAAACCCTCTTGACTGTCTTTACTTTACAATGCAGTTCCCTCTAATCACTGTCTAAAAACCTTATGAGATTTAAACAGCTGCCACTGTAGGCTGGCAGTTAATTTGACCTATAAACATTTTATGGTCTATATAGTTAGCAAGACCAATTTGCATTACAGAACTCTTGATGGGGGATGGCTAAGTGTGTGAAGAGTTATTCCGCCATTGCTGAATTATACGACAGCTCAGAGATAACGTGTGAAAGGTGAGATCAGGCATATGGAAGAGGCTGCAGGTGTACCCAAGACCAACGACGGCGTTTTTTAGGTTTGTTTCAGAATAATTAATAAGGGTCTACATTTGTTGCGATAAATATTGATAAACTAAATTTTTCATCAGGGGAAACTGCCCTTTATGACAGAGAGTAAAACTGTGTGCAGCCTTTGTAAAAATCTACCTTGAAAAGGGGTTTCTCCTCTGTTCTTTCAGAGCAGCATAAGAGAGGTCACAAGTGTGTTCTAACATGTACAGGCCCAACCCCTTCCCCCTTTGAAATTGATCCTCTTAAAAAAAACAAACCTCCATGTCACCAATTCAGTAAGTGTCCCACCAATTCATTAACTCTCCTCCCCCTGCTCCTCATGCTCAATTATTCCCTTAACATATGAATCCCCAAACCAAAATTCATTTGGGCAGTTATTTATCATAATAAATAAACTAGTTAGACATATGGTTACACTGCACCCTTTAGCAAAAGTCTCAAGAGGCCTTACACTCTTAACACAGAATCAAATAATTTGAAAATGTCCGTATGTGAAAATTAAAACAGACACCACTTTCTGAACAGTCAATGCTTCTCTAATTACCAAGCACAGCTACTGAGCAGGTTTTAAAGAGTGAGGCTTGGAAACAGTTAAACTGCATGTTCAAACCAAAGAGATTCAAAGTTAATGTTGGACTACGTTATTTACAGAACAAACTTATGCTCTATATATGAAAGACACTGTTCTGAAACACTGGGGGCTTGTCTAAATGTAGGGTTACCATATTTGAACATTCAAAAAAGAGGACACTCCATGGGGGTGTTAGCCCCGCCCATAGTCCTCCCACGCTCCGCCCCGTCCTCGCCACCGCACCTCTCCTCATCCCCTGGCCCACCGCTGCGAGCCTCCTCAGTCCCCCACCCACTGCTCACCTCCTCCCACCTGCCACTCACCTCCTCACTCCCCTGCCAGAAACCCCCATGCCCGCCCCGAGAACCTCCACCTGCCGCTGGCTCGTCGCTTGCCTACTCACCCCCACCCACCCACCTGCCACTGGCTCCCTCACTGCTCGCCTCTTCAACCCCGCTGCCCTTTTCACCCCCCCTGCTCACCTACTCAACCCCCGTTGCTCACTGCTCACCTCTTCACCCTGCCCTGCTTGCCTACTCACCCCTCCTGCCGCAGGTCCCGCTGGCTCCTAGGATCAGGGGCAGCCGAGGGGTCTCCACGTGCTGCACCCGCCACAAGCATGAGCTCCATAGCTCCCACTGGCCGGAAAAAGCGTCAATGGGAGCAGCCGGAGCCGCGGAGCAGGGCTTGCATGTGCCGGCAGCACGCAGAGAGCCCTCTCCCCCGCCCCCCAACCCTAAGAGACAGAGGGACCTGCCGGGGGGTTAGGTGGGGAGTCCTAGCAGTGCTTACCTGGGGCAGCTCCCAAGAAGCATCCGGCAGGTCCCTCTGGCTCCTAGGATACAGTGAGAGGGCTCTCTGCCCGCCGTCAATGCCTGCGGGCCCCGCCGCCGCAGCTCTGATTGGGCAGGAGGGAGCCAGTGCAGCACACAGAGACCCCCCCTCTGCCTCTGTGCTTAGGCACTGCACCCTTTACTGCAGGCTCCTGCTGGCAGGCGGGCGCCGACAGCCCTGGGACTTTGGGTTACCATACATCCGTATTTTCCCGGACATTTTTAGCTATTTAAAAATTCCATGTCTGGGAAAACACAGACATATGGTAACCCTACTAAATGAAGAGTTAGTTCCTCGCAGTAGCCTGACGTGTACTAACTGTGTGTGGACCCTGCTGCCATGCACTAACAGCTCCGTAGTGTGCTTTGATCTACCTTGTTTTGAAATGGGGGTAGATCAAAGCTCACGAGGGACTTTTACTGCACAGCAGCACGGTCCACGTGGACAGTTAGCATGTGGCATGCTAGTGTGGGGTAGATTTTACACCCCAGCAAAGTTTAAGATCAAGTGATGCACCCGCTTTTAAAAATTTTGGCCATGCATACTCTCTTATAGGGAAAAGCTACTCTTATTCAGAAACCACTGACTAGTGGATTTTTCTGTTTGTTTTATGGGTTGCCCCTCCAAATGCTCTAGTAATATCTTCTGAGCAATGTTTGTTTACAGTTTTAACTCCTCTAATGGGGAGGGGGGAAAGGGGGCTTGGTAAAAGCACCTTGCATTTACACTGACTTAAAATATTTCCCCCCACCCCTTTTCTTCACCCCTTCATCACCTGGAGCCCCCACAGCTGCAACTGATACCAAAGCGGGATTAACCTGGTCTTGGGGTGGGGGGTGCAGTTTGTGGAAAAGAAAAGGAAAGGTACAAACATGAAAATGATTACAAAGAGTGAGAAAGCAGAAGCTGGCAGCTTCTGCTGAGGATGTGGAAACAGGTAGAGCAGATACCAGAGAGAGCACTGCCGTGAATGAGGTGCTGAACACTGCTAGAAAAACAGGTAGGGCAGGCATGCCACAAAAAAGTACACAGACAGAACTCTGAACAGCATGTGAGCGAGTTGCAGAAGGACCTGGCAGCAACAACTTAGTTTACCCCAGTTAGTCCTACTGGGGAAAAAAAAGACAAGACAGGAGCAGCTGGATTTGTTAACACCAAAGTTATCCCCTTTGGGAGTTCCCTATGGCACTACTTCCAGTAACTCCTGTCCTTCACCCATACCCAACTTATTGCTGGGAAGGGCTCTGGCTGCAGAAGCTTGAGGAAACTGATCATACTGAACATTACTTGAAAGGGTGGCCAAATTATGTGGGTAGCTAAGGACAAAATAGTCTGTTCAGCCAACTGAAGGTTCAGGCAGCACAGGTGGCACTCTCAGTAGCTGATACTCAAAGATTATCATCATGTTAAAATGCAGCAGTACTTTGCAAGTATGATGTCAGTCTAGAGACAGCCTGAAGTTCTGCTCATGTGAGATGCAGCCCAGCGAGGCACCCAGTAAGCTGTACTGAAGTGGATTAAGCCAGACAACAACTGTGGAGATTTTTGATCCTACAGCAGTTGCTCCAGATGGCTGATCGGATTTGGATATTTGAACAGCAGCCAAGGACAGCAAGACAAACCTGCCTGGCTGGGCGAGTGCAGAAAGGTACCTGAATATCAATGGATCAGGCCCAGAGAAGCTAGTACACAATGCAGTCCTTGGAAAGACTTTGCTACAAGGCAGCCCTTAGCACTAGTACTCTCTAGAGCCTTAGCTGGGGCAATTTCAATAACCAGGACATCAGTAATTAGGGTAAGTAGGCAGGATATGGAGCAGCTGTGTGTCCAGCACAGAAAGGAAAAAGGCCCAGATGAGGTTTTAACCTAGGACAGGGAGACACGTAAAACCCGATCACTAGCACAAATTAATTACAAGAGGATTTTGCAGGCTTTGATGGACACAGGCAGTTTTCCAGGTTAGCCAATTTGGATTGCATTGAACAAATTAGTAATTCAGAAATTAAGTCTGGCTGTAAGGCGCTACTCCAGTGTAGATGTCCTTCTGACTATGCAAGAGCAAGAATATTTGCTTTCAGTAGAACTGGGGAATGACCTTCCATATGATTTGGTGTTGGATGAGGGCCCCCCCCCCAATAGCTGAAAAGTCAACCCCTCTCTATCTTGGACAGCAATCACTCGAAGGAAGTATTGCTATTTGAAGATTTGTTACCCAGGGACACAGAGCCCAAAACAAGGGTGAAGGAAATGTTTGACAGCAGTGTTATTGAAGTTGGTAGTCATACCTGACAGGGAGCTTCCCTGTGGTCTGGCAGAGTTGCAGATTGTAAACAATATTCTTAAAGGTCTGTATGATAAACTGGTTTTTATTTATGGGGAAATAAGCGAACAACCTCCTTGTGGAGCATTGTTTTTCAATCTGATCAGATTGGCAACCATTTATTCTAAGTCAAACTTCTTTGACACCCGTGATTTTAAATTTACTACAAGAGTAAAAAAAAAAGTATCAATAGTAATAATGATAGGCTCTTACAATTTATGTGTGTCTATCTGTCTGACAAGGAATACCTGACCTTCAAGATTAAGGGCACACAGGGAACAACAGAGTGAGATTGTTTGATTTAGATTGTAAATAAAATTTTAACACCCCCCCCACCAAATTGCCTTTCATGACCCCCCCTCTCATATTCTCCCCCCCCGCTTTCCGTCGCTGTAATCTATGTCGAACATTATGGGGTTACACCGGCACAGCTACAGCGCTGTAGTGATGCTGCTATAGTTCCCATAGTGCAGACATGTTCAGTGCCTGGCATGCACACAGACCAAGCATGTGTGTTCTCAGCATCTCACCCCATCCTGGCACAGTGTGCCTGTGCCAGGCACTGAACATCTTCATTCCCAGCTCCCCATCCTGGTTTCAGCACTGTGGGGACAAGTTTTGAAGGGAGGTATGGATGCAGGGAATTTAGGGGGAGGCAAATCTGAAGCCTCCCCTACTGCACAGCTTGGACCCCTCACTTCCTCCCCACCCTCTCCGATTTCTCCTTTTCCCCTAGTAACAACGCATTTGCGGTGTGGGGGTGGTGGTGGGGAGCTTCAGGGCCCTTCCCCACTGCTGGAGGCAACATGGGGAAGGAGGGAAGCTCTAGTTTCCTTCCTCTGACTGTGGAGCAGTGGAAGGAAGGGGAACCCCAGAGCCTGTGAGGGACTCACAGGAGGAACTGAGAGGGATGGAGGAACTTGAAGGGGGTGGGAGAAGGGCAAAGATGGCTCCATTTCCCATCATTTCCCAGCAGCATGAGGAGTGCACTGGGCCCTCAGGAGCTATACTGCATAGCTCTAAGGGGTGAAGGCTGGCAAAGCAGAGAGCGGGGAAGCTGCAGATCAGGAACCCCTTGATCAAATGACCTTTAACGCCTGCTTTCCTTTGTACACACTCAATTCCATTGTTCAGGAAATGGTTGAGGAGGATGTAACCATCCTAACTGCTTACTGGACTCTTTCCTCTGTTTAATTAATGTCAAATTCTTGGCAGTACTTCTAAAGATTAGAGACTGGTTATAGATTTTAGAGCACTAAATTAATCGCTCTCAAACCAGAAGTTTTAGTCTGAGGGTAAAACGTGCAAGATAAACTCCTACAGAATGCAGGCAGACAGCAAGGCATAAGATGTGCGAACACAGTCTCGGATAACTGCCAAGAGCGGGGCTCAAACTCAGCGCATGGGTGTGCTCAGGTTTAATGACCACAGCATGTCACCTTTCACCACTCACCTTCTGTGAGAACAGGCTGCCTACAAACTCTGACTTCAACAGAGCCCTAGTCTTGCTGCACACGCCCATGTGGCTATCACTCTCTCTTTGGTTCATCAGAAAGCTCAACCTGACCTGGAGAAGTAAACTTTATCCTCTAACTTGTTCAATATCACTTCCCCAAAGGGGCAGTGGTGTCATGTACTAGCCAAGATAATTCTAAGCACCTGAGATCAAGTTTGGGAGAATTAGAACCATGGTTTGAGCCACAGGAGCAAAAAATTAAAGAAATAAACAAAACAAAAAACCACCACACCAGAGGAACCAGGTGATTTTGTAAAAACAATTTTTAAAGGGGTATATCATCTCAGGAACCTTTGCTCAGATGACCACACATCTGGACCACTAGCCCTACTCTAGCTGTTCCTCATAGGGATGTAATTTCAAGACCTCCAAGTCAGCATGTGGATTTTAGAACATTTAAAATAGTTGTCTTTTAAACAGTAAGTGACTCTCAACCTGAACCTTATAATGACTTTAAGGTGGATGACTGTGTATTACCTTCTGCAGTTCAATCACGTATTGGGCCACTATGAAGACAGAAAACACTGTGAACTCCTCTGTTTTTGCAGCAATGTGACTATACATCCTTTCTATCAAGTGTGCACATTTCAATACAACTCCAAACTCATCCGTGTTCCCTAAAACAGAAATCAAAGTGTGGTTCAAAATTAGAGATTAAAAAAATTGCTATACAAAAGACAAACTTCAAATAAGACCAACAACTAGCCAGCCATGGATTCATATTTTGGATTTGCCAAAATGCATTTGGCTGGCTAGTTGTTGGTTTAAAAGCAACTGTGCCCTTATGAAAATGAACACTCCCATATAACACTTCATAGACTCTCTTTCAATGGCAATGTTGTTAAGAATAAAGGCTGTTTACACTAGGATGCAGCCAACTTTTGTTACATGAATTGAAGCAGAGAGAAGGGCGGGGAAGGTACCTCCCACAGTCCAGCCCTCTGCCCAGTTAACAGGAAAAAGAAAAAAAAATCTCATGTTTTTGTAAGTGCCACTTACAGAATACTTTAAAAATTAGATGGGACCGAGGACTTGAATTTTAAGGAACAATCCTTCACTGACAGGCATGAGATAACTTAACAGAAATTAGGGAGGAAAGTGGGGGGAAATCTAGGCATGTGTCTTGTTTTTTATTATTAAAATACAATAATTCTGCAGGGATAGACCAAGTGAATCTAAATCACAGGATTTCCTGAATCTGTAGCTTTCCACTGATTCTTCTCCTTGGAAAATGTGGATATTACTGAAATGTATAAGCTCAGCTTTTATGCCATGGGTTCACCAATGTAACATTCCTCTCTCCCCTTTGGAATATTTTAATGTACACTTGCCTATCTCTCTCTCTCTCTCACACACACACACGCACACACACGTAAATTTCAAAGCAGCAAACTTGGTTTTAGCCACGTGAATTAATGGAGTCAAATAAGTAAATCCCAAGTAACACTTAAAACATTTACAAGATTCTGGTTTTGTATCTAACACACAGCGATGAACATGTAGTCTGGAGCATAGCTAACATCTGCAACACAGGGCTCTGTTTAGTAGCACATCTATAAAGCCCTCTCCCAAGTGCACTAGTGTAAATCAGCACATTTGGAGCCATCACACCAGAAAAAACATGCTTTTCCTAACACCATCACTGACCTTATACAATGGGGCTACTTTGGTTGTTTCTGAGTGAGAATGCAAAGGTGGGGGAGAAGAACCGAAATAAGATACAAGGAGCCTTGCCCTTGTCTGTGTCATGTCAGCCAGGGTCACAGTTCGGAATGAAAGCACTATGCTAGTCTCCCAGGATGAAGCCTGGAAAGAACCTTTCAAAGAGCGTCAGAGCGCAGATTGCTATGTGGCTCATCCTCACTTCTGCCTATGTGAGCTTTTGAGCCACGATCTGGCCCTGGGACTTTGCTTCAACTTCTAATGTTACACACAGCCTGCCCTGTCCTACACATTCTTCTGTGCATTGCACCCAATCAGAGTCGGGTATGTTAATGAAAACGGTGACACAGCACCTCTGTCTCCTTTCTGTCGCCCCTCGTGCATAACAGAAACAACCAGCCTATTGAAGCTGTTCAGGAAAGATGGAGCTGCTTTTAGCATCACCTGCAAGAACATCAAATGAAGGAGGATCAGATAATACCTAATGCAGTACAGAAAAAAGGCTTTGAGAATGGTTCTTTATTAAAGCAGAGCACACAGCATGACATGCAACACCCCAAAATAAGAGTGGATTTCTGTGCTTTAAAGGAAGGTACATTGACTGTAAGCGCTACAGGGAAGGGACTGTCTTTTTGTTCAGTTTCTACCGCTGCTGGCACAATGGGGTCCTGGTACCTGACTAGGGCTCATAGGTGCTATAGTTAATACAAATAATTATAATCATCTCAAAGTAACCCCACATCCACAAAGCAGAGGTTGAAAGTTATGCTAGTCTAATGCCTGGGACATTTACTGCCGTCTGTATGGAATCAGTGCTTGCCCAAGGGACCAGAGATTTAAGGACCAACACACTTATTTATCTGAAAACGGTTTAGAAAAATCAGCTTTCAGCTGACATAGGCACTAGAGGGAAAATTTTCAAAAGTGACTTACACAGCCAGGTGCTTAAGTCTTATTGATCTACAAAGAGACTTAGGCTAAGTGCCTATATCATTTTTTTTAAATATGGAATTTAGGCACTTTTGAAAACTTTGCCCTAATCTAACTTTAGAGGTTTTGTGATAATCTGCTTCCAAATATCGGTTATAATTTCAGAACCTCTACATGTTTTCAACCTATGGTCACAGGTCTGGGATTGGCTTCTTAAAATTTCTGATCACCAAACCTTCCCCACCCTCCAGCCCTTCTCCCTTCACCTTAGGGTGACACTGCAGTATGGAGAACAGCACTTCATGAATTCCCAGGAAGATGCTCCCATACTCCTCCATCTTCAAATGATCCAGAGGGACAGTCAGAAGAATGCTGAATGCCAGTGTCACATGATGGGGATTGGAGAGAATCTCTTCTCCTTGCCTCAGCAGGGCTGCTACCGTCTCCAGTATAGGAACAACAATGGTGGGAATCAGCAACTGGTCCTGAGAAGCCTCTTTGGTTTGTATCTACATGTGAAAGTGAAGACAACAACAACAAAAAAGAATGTGGCTGTCTACAAACAGCCCCTTCTTCCACACTAAAGAACTGTACTTTTGAACTTGAACCAGCAGGAGTACATTGGCGCAAACTGCAACTGCATAAAGCTTCATCCGTACTAATCAATCCGTTTTAGGCATATGCCGTGCACCATATCCACACACAGCATTCCCTGAAAGCACTGCAGGGCCTGTGCATTGTTGCATCTATCCCACAATCCCATAGAGAAGATGCATACAGAATATGGTAGACAGGGTCTATTTGCACCTGTTCATGTTTTTACACTGTTTCAATGGATATTTCTGTCCTTCACAAGCATTGATTCACCTACCACGAAGGGCAGGAGAAATGCTCTCACAGGCATTGTAGATGCCATGGCAGGGGATTCCCAGTCACCCCAAGCCACTGCCAGACAATCTCTGGTCCCAGAGGGTCAGACATTGTGATGGCAAGCACCAAGACCACTACATTTGGGTGCAGCACAACACAGGTAAGGAATCGGATTTAATTATCTTCATTCACTTATTCAATCATTTTTATAGACTCTTTTTTATTTGTTGGCTTTTTGCTTTGCTGTAAGGCCAAACTAACAGTTTTTTCCTCCTCTGGATCAGAACAATCATTGCCCAGGCCTGGAGAGAGGCAACTCTCTAAGCCTCTCCATGTAGCCTAATGAGACACGTTCAACCCCTACACAATGCAGTGCAGCCCCAAAGTGACAGTGATGTTAATGAATGAGCATTTGTGCCATGCCAATATACAGGGATATACTTGGGGAAATTTGGGCCAAACGGTGTAAATGGATCCTAGCCAAACTGATGTGAAATGTAGAATTTCATTTTTTTTAAAATATATTTCTGTGTATGTTTCAGACACAATAGCTACAGGCTCTGTCAAACAAAAGTGATAGGTAATTTATACTGTGGGAGTTACTTACAACTAAAGCTGTGATTATCTGTGGGCTGGTAAACCAGAAAGCTTTCTCTTTCTCTCCAGTTAATGGGCAGCTGAGCAGCAATTTGATTAGCGTAACAGCTGACAATACTTCCTGCAAAAAATGGATAAACAATCACTGCAAAAAGATAAATATGCTCACTTGAAATACGGCACCTCTCAGTGGAAACATTATCAGCAGTTCAACAGAATTTGTGCTGAGCAATAATAGCATTCTGTACTGTCTATTTTAAAAGCAAATCATGACATTAAAACATGATAAAATAAAGGCAGATCAACTCATGTACCAGCCCATTATAGATAATGGAGGGAGGTAGTGTGAACATAGCTTGAGCCTGCCATATAACCAGCATAATGTTTTACCAGCTAACATGTCATCACATATTGGCTTATAATAACTAAGATGAAAACACAGAACATGAACGTACTTCAGCCTTGCAGTCCAAAAACACGTGGATTTCAATGCCTATATCCTAGGGCGATTAGTGTTACACAAACAACGTGGAAAGACTAGGTTAGATTTTTTTTTTTTTTTAAATGGACATTATCTACAGAGATGACACAGGCGCCTTTTCCAAATGGGCAGGTCTGGGAGCCAGATACTCCTGAGCTTTAGCACGGCTTTGAGTTCCAAGTCACTTAACCTTCCAAGAGGGGTCTATGCCAGGCTTGTTTGCCAAATTTCTTCCCAATGTTACAACTACCAATTCAGTTCCATTGGTGACAGATGTTACTCATGTCGCTTAATGAACTACTGGAAGATGCTCAGATGCTACAGTAATGAGCACTGTATAGGAACCTACATAGAATAGAATAGTAGGAGCACTAATATAATCAGTGCTTCACATAACTGCTGGTGTTTAAAAGCACCATGCCATCTGACCCTATTCAGAGTAGGTTTGGACAATAAAATGGTTAAAATGCCAGTGGCTGCAAGTATCTTGTCTATGCTACAGCTTTGGTGGTAACAACAGTGAGAAATTTTTAGTGATAAAACCTTTTGTCTGGTCTAGGTCTCGGTTTCTCCATCTGAAAAATCGGAATAATTGTACTAACTTACCCTCCTCCTCAAAGCAGTCTTGTGATGATCAGTACCTTTGTGTTTGTAAAGCACTTTGCCTATGAAAAGTGCTCAGTTAGTGCTAAGTAGAACTGTGATTAGCAAAGAACCATCCACACTACAAGAAACGTGTATTAGCCTGTGCCAATTTACACCTACAATTACAAAGAACAGACCACACTAGGTGTGACTTTTAAATGAACTAGGCAAATCTTTGTTTTGAGTGAATGAAATTCATGGACTGAACCAGCTTCCTGGTAATCACCTACATAATTAAGACAATTTTTTCGGGGTGCTGAGTCTGAGGACTCTACTGGATAAACACAACAGGAAACATAAGTAAAACTTTTATTTGGCCAGTTTGTCGTGTTAGAATTAACACATAGGAGTCGACTTTCAGCACTGTCTACAGGAACTCACTGATGTGAGACTCCTGTTACTATTACTGGAATCAGAGTGCTAAATGTCCGGGGCTCCTACTGAAAGCTTTCTTCATAGGTAGCAACTTTCTCTCTTTTTCACAGTGGATTCTATTGATCTCAGGTATTTCTAGGGCACGCTTCATCACAGTATCTAAACACCAGTTTTATTGCCATGTAAGCTACCATGAGTGTGCAGCATAACATAGAAACACATTTAAAGCCGAACTCCTATTTCTTCCTCATATCGTTTCAGTCTTTCTTCCTGCCAATTTTATCAGATACCATCCATGTTCTATTGCAGTTCTTCAAGCCATGGAGAGACAACTAAAGAAAATAAATTATAAGAAATAAGCCGAAAGTTCCCTACTTTAGGATTTTGTTTCCAAATATTGCTAACTTCAAGTCCTTGGAGCACCAGCCTCATCATGACACAGAACTCTTCAGTAGTGCAGCTTTCCACCAGCTGGGTCATCAATTCTATCAGCTGCATTTCTAGATCTTGAATCACCTGGACTGTGGTGCCAGGGCCTGCATATTCAAGAGACACAAACATGTCTGAATTGCTTATCCACATTGGACATTACCATAAAAAAACCCTTTCAAAATCAAGCCTTGAAAAAGAGCTCTCTGTGTGTGTCTTTTTAATGTTCACCCGCACAGAACTGTTTTCTCCCACCTACCACAGCAGCAGTGGTTCATTCAGAACATTCCCATCCTACTGTTTATCCCGCAGTCATTATCTTGATTAAATGCCTTCACTGTGTGAAAACACTATAATGAGGCTTGTTCACAAGCTAGGGGAACAAGCTGATCACAAGCTGCAGAATATCAGGGTGTTGGGAGGAGACCCACACAAGACATGAACATTAATTGACAAAGCATAGATCTCTGTTAAGCAGTGACCAGGTCTCCTACATATTAAGTCAAAGTTTATATTATTTATGACTAGTTTAAATTTTAGTTTACTTTGCAAGCATATTTTTCTGCTCCACAAACACCCCAAATGTAGCAGTAACTCCTGGGATTTGTGGCAAGATTTTCTGAGGAGAAAATTTTAATCTGTTTAAAGCCTGGCACTTCTACAGCACATTTCATCCGAGAATCTCAAAGCATTTTATCACCATTAATTATGCCTCTGCACTAAATAAATAGGATACCAGCTTTGTACAGGAGTAGAGTGCAGTACAGAGATTTTAAGAGGGAGTCAGCAGAAGAGCCAGGGTCAGAATTTGGTAATCCTGACTCCCAGTCCTGTTTTAACACTTACATCATACTGCCTCCTATGGTGAATTCTGTAACTGGAAAGAATTGAGATACACAGCATACAAGAGACAGACTATAAGAAATATTATACATAGACACTATATAAAAATCTATTTGCAACTCAACTAGCAAGAGCTTCAGCCAGGCTCATAAACAGATTTACAAAAAGGCTTCTCCATACAGAATTGTTCTACAATTACTCTGTTAGGGATTAAGCACATTTGTGATTCCCTAACAATTAGGGAGTAATATAAATTTGTAAGATCACTGTAGTAGCAAACTAGACTAAATCAAACCTTTTCAGGCATCAAAGACAAAAATAATATTGCCAGGGTTTTTTTGGTACTACTACACTGCACATGTGCAATGTCAGTATAGGTTATATTTTAAATGAGGCAACATGGCATAGTCATTAGATCACACTGGCAGTCAGAAGACCAGGCTCCCCTAATCCCAATTCTGTCACTGGCTCACTGTGTGCAGGTGATAACGGGTCTGGTTTTCAGAGAGGCGCTGAGTACCCACAGCTACCATGGACTTTGCCTGGAGTATATTGTGTTCAGCACCTCTGAAAACCAGGCCAGTAGTCTTTCTGTTCCTCAATTTCCTCACCTTTAAACAGAGATGATACTTATCTACCTCTGTAAGGCCCTCTGAGATCTTCAGATGAAAAGCGCTGAGTTATTTAACTAAGCTGATCCATTAACTCCTTCAGTGCTAACTGCTATACCAGATACATAAGACCAAAAAAATGCATCTTCAGAGCAGTCCCCAAAAGTTTGACCACATTTGGTGAAATGGTCCTAATCAGAATATTTTTTCAAGGGTGTTTCTCAGTGCCTTGGGCCATCACTTATAGAACACTGTAGTATCATTTTTAAAAGGGCTCAGGACTACATTTTCAAACCTTGATGGATTTGTGTCACAAAATATACATGTGCACACACAAAACATGTATTAGCATACGCAAAATACATATTTTTGCATAAAAACAGAGCACTTAGGCATATGAGTAATTATTTCTGTGAAAACAAAGAGACCAAAATAACTACGTGGCTGACATCCACAAAGACCTTCCAGAGGAGACCACTACCAAGACAGGTCAACATTGCGTCCCAGTCATGACAACAGTTTCCCTCTAAAAGCTTCCTCCCCCCCCTTTTTTTTTAAATTAAAGATAGAACCCATTTGCTGATGGGCTAGCATAAGTGGGTATCTCATGACTTTCTTAAGAAATTCTTGGATGTTTTTACCCACCCCTGTATTCCAAAATTAACAGAGGAGCTGAAGAAAAGAAAAAAGCTCTGTACCAGCAAGTAGTTTTTTTACAGCATGAAACACAGTGAGCGGAGTCTCTTCTCCAGGATACAGATCTGTTACTGAGCAAAAAACAGTTAAAAACTGCAAGGCAGAGTGAAGGAACTGGAGATGGCCTCCTGCAGAGGTCAGCTCTCTCAGTATCTGAATGTAAAACTTTTGGTACAGTTCAGTGTGGGAATACTCCCTATATTTTCCTGGGTCTTTAGGATTCTCTTGCTCGCCTTCCATTTTCATAAAGCCACCCGTGGACATGTAGCTCAGATCTGCTTTCAGTAGGGTTGTGACAGATGGGATGAATGCCAAAGGCAAAGGCTGGTCTTTGGTGAGGTTTCTAAGGCAGAGTTGAATGGCTGTTCCTGTCTGGAGGACAGTTGGCTCCAACAAAACAGACAGCATTTCTGTCAATTTCTGTTTCTTCTCTGACTGCTGCTGGAGGTACAGAGTCAGAACATGGCAGAGTGTGGTTAGTGGCACTAGGAACAGCTGACTGACTGCAGTGTTCCAGGGCTTGCCTCTGTCTGCATCAGCATATGGTTTGCAGCTCGCTAGGAAAAAAGTGAACTTTTCCAAATTGAGTTTCAGGCTCTGCCTCTTTTCAACTATCATCTGAAGAAAACATTCCAAAAAGGTTTGGATCACCTGGAGAAATTCTGCCCAGTCGGGAGTGGTCAAAACATCAGCAAAGCACTTGCTGGCTGCAAACAGGGCGGTCATGACAGCCTCAAGAGCATCACTGGCATGAAAAACTTTAAAGATGGAATTGACACTTCTGCCAGTCTGTAGGCATGTTAGGAGGTGGAAGCAGGTAATTAGAAACTTCAGTGATAGCAACTTACTGCAAGAGACGTTAGCTCTGGTATTGGCTACCAAGGATAGCAGCAAGAGAAAACAACGGGTATGGTCTGAAGGAAAAAGACTGTCAAGTTTCAAGGCAGAAATAATCTCTAGTAAATGCAAAAAGCTTTCTATCTGATCTTCTTCCAAAGTAATGGGGGAACCAGCCCTTGTTAACAATAATATATGTTGAGCAATTTTTTCCATTGTTGTCCAGCAAATGAAGGCTTCATCCTTTGATTGATTGTTTTTTGACTGTGCTTCCACCATGCCAACCATTTTGCAAGATGAGAGGACTTCCTCATGCCATGGTATATTATCTGCAGACAGCTGTTGAATAGGCTGATCTGCGACGCCCTGAGTAGCAGAACACAGCACACTAGCGCACTGCTGAATAACGCGGCTTATAAAAGCACACTGCAGCACCTTAATTTCTGGAAGAAAAGTACTATGCAGCAAAGCTTTAGAAACCTTTTCAGCTGTGATGAAGGAATCCTGATCTGCAGAAACTCCCGGAGTTTTAGTTGATGATAAAATCTTCAGAAGCACATCAGCAACATACTCTACATCTTTCAGAGAAAGATGAGGAATCAGGATTGTTAGATTTGAGACTACAAGGTACCAGTGTGCAGCTGGGTAGGTGAGAGCATTTATTGCACTAATGTTGCCATTCCAAGGTTCTGACTCTTCCGTGCTCATGCTTGATCTTCCAGAATGAAGGATGAAAGCTGCGGCATGCTGCAAGGTGTGAAGATCAGCTTCAGTCTGAAAACTGGTTTGCATTAAGATCTTTTTTATTTTCTGAAGCATGAGCAATTCTAAGCAATATTTACTAGCTGAACAGAAATTACTTGAGAGTCTCACTACCCTCTTCCAACACTGTCTATCCACGCCAGAGAGAAGGGCTGAAAAGTCCCAGCTCTCTGCAGCACAGTCAGTAACACCACCAGCTGCTTCAGCCAGCCGAGACACATATTTGCTGCAGTTTATACTAAGCAGAGTGTCAAGCTCCACACATGTGTAGACAAGGAGGAGTGCAGAGTCACTGACCTTCTCTAGCCAAAGCCCTGGTTTATTTTCCTCTGCCCAGTGATCCTTCAATAGGTCCAGCAATGGATGGATTACCTCTCTCTGCATCTTGTCCAACAGACTCTGAGTGCGAAGGACAACAGGTAATGGGGTGACGTTATCCAAACTCTTCATGTTGAACAGAAAAGTGTGCAGTACTGAGCTCACAGACAACAGCTTCAGTGCCATGTCAGAGTCATCTTTAACATCAGGAATTATTAGAGTCTGACACTTCTCCAGTATGAGGAACAAAATATCCAGAATCTGGTTGGGTGGCAGCTCGAGGAGGCATTCACGAAGTTTTTCCGTCAGCCCAGCAGACAAGACTGGCAGCCTTAACTCATCAGCAGCTGGACGGCAGATCACAGACAGAACCTCTTCAAAGAGTTTAGGAAACTGTCGCAGCTTTGTGTAAGTCTGAAACATGGCATTTATGAGAGTCTCCTGGGGCTTCTTTGTACGTGGCTCAGAGACCTCTGCATCGATCCAAGCTGAGGCCACTAGGTCATCCAGATCAGGCTCGACAATTAAATGATTTAACGAAATCAAGGCCTTGAGACACCTAAACCAAGCTGGGATGGAAGCCTGTGAGTGATTCACCAACATTTCTGCCAGTTTGCGGTAAAACTGGAATTGGGTCTCTTTGTGCCTGATCCGGTCAGCAGCAACGTTATAGATATCATTGCTGAGCACCAAGTTCAGGAGCTGTTCCACAGCAAGCAGTTCTGTACTCCAGTCTACTGGTGAGAGCGTCTCCTGCCATAGATCCTCCTGCAGGTGAGAAATCCTTAGACAGCCAAAAAGCCTGGTGAACATGTGGAAACAGACCATGTGGTTTTCTGCCTTGCAGTAAGAGTCCAAAAAGAGCTTATAAAGCAGAGGTACTGAATTTGCTACTATGATCACCTGGAGTGTTGGTTCACAAAAGCTAGCATCACGGAGCTTGGACAGCACTGTATTAACAGGCATAAGAATAGTTTTAAGAGCCCTTTTCTTTTTCTCTTGTGATTCCCTTTCTGGCAGGAGCTCCTCTCTGTAAGAGGACAAGAGCTCGGGCTGGAAAATCCCAGCCTGCAGCACAGCCTCTATTTGGTTTCGGATTTCCCGGCTCAGATGCTGACGTACACGGCCGTCATCGGCTGGTGTCCACACTCTGGCCATAAGCAAATGCCTCAGGAGCAGACATGGTTGAAACAAGTGGCTGGTCACTTGCCCAAACACACGATTTGGATTGATCTGCTGCCTCTGAATCAGGAGGTACTGAGCAAAGGTCAGCTGTAGGACATCAAACAACAGGGAGGTCACAGCATCTTCTGAGGTCAGCAATTGACAGGCCAGCCAGGAGAGCTTGCTTAGGAGATTCACCATCAGCTCACATTTTGCTGTATAAATGATGGCGAGAGGCGGAGTGGAAAGGATGCCCCTGCAACAACTCAGCACTGTGCCAACATTTCCGTGGGATTTTTGAACACAGGACTCAGATATCCTTTCATTTATGACCTGAAGATTTAAAAAAAATTAAACACCCCATCACTATCAATCTTGCACACAGAAACAAAGGTCATTGGGGAACAGACAACATAATCTTCTATGTGCTGGACAGCTCTCGCTGGACACATCAACAGCACTTAAACAATCATTAGTAAAAGAAGATGGGAAGGAAATAGACCCACCAGTGGTCATTCCTGACCCCAGGCATAGACAACTGATCATATTCAAACTGTAAATTCTTAAAGGTAGGGACCGTGTCTTTGCATGTGTTTGCACAGCATCTGACATGAGGCCCCATTCCTGATTGCCTACTGTAATAGGAATAACAACAGCAGCAATAATGATGCATGATAGTCCACCTCATTCTAACAGTGAGGAAACTTACTTAGTGCTGCAGAGAAAAGAAAGGCAAGATGCCCTCCCCATCCCAACAAGGCCCC
Organism: Mauremys mutica; assembly: GCF_020497125.1. Classification (NCBI taxonomy): domain Eukaryota; kingdom Metazoa; phylum Chordata; order Testudines; family Geoemydidae; genus Mauremys; species Mauremys mutica. Next base: position 130,121,994 of record NC_059074.1, read on the forward strand.
TGCCAACAGGGGGAATATTCCTTCCTTATCCCAAATTGGACAACCTATTTAGCAAGGATCTCCATTAGTAAGCAAATAATTCCACTTGTACTCTAAAACAGCCATATGATCTCCCAGAGTTTCCTGTATTAATATACATTTGCAAGCCTTTAACTCTCTCTCACATGAGTAATCTGAATGAAGTTATCTAGGCTACTTGTGAGACTAGGAGTTGCCTGACTGGGTCTTTACTTACTAACCACAACATTTAATCCCGTTCCATCCTTGATGGTTTGGGGAGGGGAAAACCTGTGAGAGATCATCCGAGTATGAGGCTATTGGGAAGTGTTGTTGCTTTCAATCTTTGTTCTCCACAAACATCAGCTGTCTTGCAACAGAGGGGATAGAAGAAAAAAATAAATACAATGGCCTAAAAATGTAAGCTAATTATCCATAAGTATTTCATACTACACCTCACTCTAAAAGGAAGAATCATATTGTATCACATACTGCAATGGTATTCATCACCTAACAAAGAGTATGGTTTGAGTTACCTGTGCAATCAAAAAGCTGAGGTTGATTGTCTTTCCATCCTTTAAGAGATTCTGTAGTTTTCTGCTATGGAGAATGTTATCCAGGTATGTCCAAAGTTTCTCAACAATTTCATCCTCCAGTTCAAGTTTCTTGTTGTAATATGAAACCAACGCATGGCTCACCCAATCAATCAATACCTGTGTTATTTAAACAAACAAAAATATACAGCTGTGGGTGATTATCTTTACCTCCATGGGAAAAGGTTAAAGAACTGTAGTAGCCACTTCACACCTGAGAATTATGTGGACAGATGCCCATGAAGAATAAGCTCGATGGTAATAAAGGTAAAGGTAATAATTGGAGATATACCAATCTCCTAGAACTGGAAGGGACCTTGAAAGGTCATCAAGTCCAGCCCCCTGCCTTCACTAGCAGGACCAATTTTTGCCCCAGATCCCTAAGTGGCCCCCTCAAGGATTGAACTCACAACCCTGGGTTTAGCAGGCCAATGCTCAAACCACTGAGCTATCCCAGTTCTCCAAGCAGGATCAGGGCTTAAATTTGCAACACAGTTTCTAAACTCAATTTTGGCCCCCTTAGTGCTCTAACCTTCATAGTAAAGCTAATTTCAAGAGTGAAAATGCTGGGTTCCTTTCAGCTTCTCTTAAACAAGCAGAGAAAATTTCTCACATGAAATTTTTATATCAGTGAGGACATTTTTGAGTGAGGGAACTTACGAAAAGAATTGGTGGATTTTCACTTCATAAAAATTGTTCTAATTTCCAAAATGCAAAAACAGCTTATCCTAAAGATTGCAAGTTTATTTAAAATCTTGATCCCCAAATAGAATGATTGCACAGGCCTGATTTAACTTTTTTGGAATTCCTACTTTTTAAGACTCTCTCTCTCTCTGTATATATGTATATTGTAAACCTCTGAAGCTTTGCAATCAGTAGAGCTTACAAAATCCTTGGGCAGTGCCTGCTTTGCTTACAAGGTGTACAGACATAGTCCATGTACTACAGGGTCTACAGAACAAACTGGAATATCTTGTAAACTCCACAATCACCACTACACAGTTACAAGCGCTAAAGGCCCCGTCTGACCTGTAAAGGATTATAAATGTCATAATAAATCAACACTGAACTTTCAAGGTCCATGGATTGCAAGCTCCTTGCTGACCACTATGGAGCTTCACAGCTCTTACAAAGCCTTCAGACCTACAACTATGGTTAAGGAAGAAGCGCATACTGTAAACCAGTGAGCCAAATAGCTCTCAATCAAGGAAACAATAATCTCTCTTAGCAAAGACAATGGAGTTTTTAAATTCAGTGAGAGAAATAAGAGAATTTTAAAATTATTAAAGCCACTGAAGCCAAGTCTCCCGGAGGAGTAAAGAGGAAGCCTTCAATTTCTGCTCCGTTTTTGTACATAGATGTGAAATAAATAAGATTTTTCTTAATTTTTTTTCAAGTTCTTAAAGAAGATACTTTGAAATAATATTTTTAAAGTTTCAGTTTTCTTTAAAAAGAAAAAGGAAATTTAGACAAAACACATTAAAATACAATTAAATTGTATAATATAGTTCACTTAACCGTTCCATTAAAGGTTAATTTCATGTTTTAAAGTGATTCATATAGCAATTTAAAAAAACACTTTTACAGATCCTTCTTGTGCTCAGTTCTCAACTAAAATGCTAGCTGGTTTGATAGCTGGATCAACAGGCAAAACCCACCAAACAATGTAAGGTCTGCCCCTCTCAGGTGAAAGGAGGGCCCACAAGTCCCAGAAATCAACTATTTGCAAGGAACAAAAAAAACAGGTCACAGGATCAAAACATGGTATCCAGAGAGGAACACCACACAGAGAACGTGCTGGACAATACCCACTACTCCAAGGAAGAATACAAGGACTGAGTGGTCATGTTGCCCGGAATCACACAGATAATGTGCCAGGAAACAGGTCTCTCAGCCACAGAGAACTCTCCACCACCAGTCAATTTCCCCCTACTGGATTGATGGATGGTCATTTTAGGCAGTATCAGGAGAAGGCTGGCAAGACTTTGCGGGGCCATGTAGGAGATGTGATGAAAGATGCTAGCCTTACAACTCTGGAGACAGAGGTCTTCAAATTTATCCACAAAACAAGTATAGCATGGGCACCATTGTGCTTGTGACCCCTTTCACACAGCAAGCCTCCGAGTGCAACCTCCCTTATAAATTAAAAACACTTTTTTCTTCTATTTAACACCATTATAAATGGAGGCAAAGTGGGGTTTGGGGTGGAGGCTAACAGCTCACGACCCCCCCATGTAATAACATCATGACCCCCTGAGGGGTCCCAACCCCCAGTTTGAGAACCTCTGCACTAAACAAAACTTCCATATAACTAACTGCCTCTTAGTGGTCATTGTTGTGATGGAGATGAAAACCTATTAGGAAACAGACTGGGCTACTTCGCAACCAGCAGCAACAACTTTCAGTTAGTCCCTATTACAGCTGTATTTGCACTAGTGCCTAGAGGTGAAAGGCTATGCCAGGGCTAGGCAACCTATGGCATGGGTGCCGAAGGCGGCACGCAAGCTGATTTTCAGTGGCACTCACACTGCCCGGGTCCTGGCCACCAGTCTGAGGGGCTCGGCATTTTAATTTAATTTTAAATTAAGCTTCTTAAACATTTTTAAAACCTTATTTACTTTACATAGAACAATAGTTTAGTTATATATTATAGACTTATAGAAAGAGACCTTCTAAAAATGTTAAAATGTATTACTGGCACACAAAACCTTTAATTAGAGTGAATAAATGAAGACTCGGCACACCACTTCTGAAAGGTTGCCGACACCTGGGCTATGCAATGCATCATTCATCCTCTGAATCAGCTTGGTCTCCACAGCAATGGATTGGTACATTTTTCTGTATTTGACAATTAAAACAAAATATTTATTGAAAACATACTTGTTCTTTATTTGGAAGAAAGCACTGATGGGAAATCCATGCGAAGTGAGCTAATTTGATTTTGTCTTCCCAAGAGGTTTTTGCACTTTTCAGCTTCAGGTGAATTCCAGAGTAAATTGCAGCCATAGAGACTACTACTGTATCTGAAACATCAAATATTCATAAAAATATTAGATGCACTTGAAATAAACATTAACCAGAAGAATTTAAGAATACCAGAATTAACAGTTATTCCTCTCTATTAAAGCAGACTCTTATTTGGGCTAGCCCTGTGTTCATTCAGCTTTACAATACAAGAGACCTGGGTTTGAGTTTGATACCCAGGTCTGGTCACTGAGGATCCAATCCACTGAAATCAGTGGAAACAGCACTGGATACCAGGCAAACAAGAGCTGGGAAAACCTGGAAGACACCACCACAAACTGGGCCTTTTTATGAGAGGGGCTGAATTACCCACCATTCCTCTGTAAATGACAGGAAGCTGCACATGCCCAGCACTTCTCAGGATCAGAGCCTACATCCAATGCCTAATTTGTCCTAAGGTTTGCATGGTCTGAGCGCCGGCACCTCTAGGCTTGGCAGTACATAGCCCCTGCACCTCTGGGCTTGCTGCATCAGTTATGCATGTAAAAAAGTTGCTTCAGCCCCAGTACGTCCTCCATTACAAAGTCAGCACGGCCAATGCCTACATCTGAACCGCACCCACCCCTCCAAAGGCGAACCAGGGGGGCTGGTATTTAACTACATTATACATCCCGGATAATAATGGACCAGATTCAGTTATGTCCAACCTCCCACGCGGAGCAAGTGCCAGCTGCCGCCGCACGCCAGACCCACCCCAGCGTCACCTGAGACCACGGACCCCACCCCAGGCCCGCAACAAGCCTCGGGTCGGGCCAGTGCGCGCTCGCCCCGCTCCGAGGCCCTGCGTCCAGCCCCCGCGATGCAGCCACCCGCCGGGGGACCCTTCCTGGGCTGGGGCTCGCCCCGCTCCGACCCCGCCGCGCCCCGAACAACCGAGCCCGTTCCCGGCTCCTCCGGCCGCAGCTCGCTCACGCCTCTCACCCCCCCGCCCCGCTCCTCCTCACCCGGCCGCGGCTCCCCCAGTCCCCGCGCACACGTGCTTCCGCCCGGCTCGGCCCGTGGCCTTTGCCCTTCGCCCGCTCAAGGCGCCAGGCAGCGCTAGCCGAGCGCCGCGGCGAGGGCCTCCCATTGGGGGGATCCTCCACGCATGCGCCGTGGCGCCGCCCCAGCCCTCCTCGCTTTAGCTCGCTCTCTCTCTGTGTCAGTCAGTCATGGAGCGGCTGCCTCGAGCCGCGGCGGCGACGGAGGCAGCAGCGGCGGCAGCCAAGGAAGGCGGCGCGGGCTGCGCGCGCGCTGCGGAGAGCGGCGTCTCGCGCCGGCGGGCGCAGTGACAGCGCGAGCCCAGGATTCCGCCTTGTGCCCGCAGCAGGAGCCGCCGCCTGCGATGCTCAGTGAGTGGCCCCAGGGCGGAGCGCGCGAGCAGGCTGCCCCGTGCAACGCGCCCGGCAGCCGTCCCGGGCCCGGGGAGGGAGGGAGGCCTGGGCTGGGCGGCGGCGGCGGCGGCGCACACCGCGCCGGAGATGCAGCTGTGCCCGCCTGCACGGGGACGGGAACCAGCTGCCTGGCCTCCGCTCCCTGCAGCGGTGCAGCCCCAGCAACAGGGAGCGGGATGAGGATCCTCCCTGACCCTGCCTCCCCATCCGCTTCTCCTTTGCTCCCTCTTGTTTTTTATCTCCTTCCTCCCCAGCTTCCTGATTCCCCCCTGGCAGCTGCTGCCTTCTCTGCCCGTGGTTTCCCCCCTCTGTGCTCTGCACTGATTTTATTAGCCTGGGAGGGGGACTATCGAACTGATTCTGCCCTGAAAAGTGACCCTGTAAAAATGGCCCCGTGGGACTCCTTGATTATTGTGTTTCATTGATTCTAGGTCACAAGAGCTCAGCTTATATGTAGGAAAACCATAACTTTTGTAACTGCCACCCCTACAATCAGAGTCTGGGATCTGAAGATCAAGCTGGGGCTTTCCCTTTAATTTCATCAGAGCCAGTACTAAAGGCCCTGCAGGTCTAGTTCTGCCCTCAGCAACACCTGTGCAGCTCTACTGATGGCTAATCAGGTTGTCCAGGTGGCACTGCAGGCAAAAGTTGGTCTACAGAATCTCATGCTGTTGATGGTGCACAAGCATGAAAAAACCCAGCTTCGTTCCCAAGTTGTAGGGCTGGGAGTTATGAATGACTTTCTACTGAGCACATTTGATTTGGGCTCAGTGAGACATAGGGAACCACAAATTCCCACTCTTACAGAGTTGCCTTCCAAAATACACCTGCGGTGTAAAACTCAAGCTTTTCTTGTGTTACAAATAAATCCGGAAAGTGTTACAAATTCAGGATTTATTAACATTCTTTTTATGCTTATGCAAATGAAAAATTGGTTTTCACTTTCTGGTCTTTATGTGCTTGCTCATTGGTGTTTTGTTTGGGTTACAAACATTGTAAAGGAAATTTATTATTTAAAAATACTGTTTCAGTTGGGGGGGGGAATTCATGGAAATGGGTCTGTTACTCTAACTTTGTCTTTTACAAAATCTAATTTTGAAGTAAGATTTGACCCCACAGCTTCACTTTAAGGAAGGCAGGGATGTATTAGAATTTGAAAGGAGAGGGTGATCTGTTGTGAGCGGAAATAAAATAGATCAAGCTCGTGTGGAACACAGGAAATAAGGCAGACAAAGCTTGCCATTGAATCTCAATCTTGAAATTTCCTTCATGGGGTTGGTCAATCTTATTCTATGGACTGTGCCCAAAATGCAGGTCTGGTGTAAATGGACACAACTCCACTAAAACCACTGTTAAACAGCTGTCTTTATTTCTGAGCCCAAACTCCACTGTTGGGTAAGGGTATAATCTACTGCAGGTAGTTAAATTATTTTTTGTCAAGGTCCAAATTTCTTGGTCAAGGTCCAGACTCCAGAGAAACATTTTTCACACTTCAATAGTAATAATGATAATAAGTAAATAGAAAGATTTAACGATCTGTTTAAAAGCATCTGGTGATCCTGATTTGGCCCACAGTCTGCCTGCTGACTACCCCTGCTTACTGTTTCTACCATCTGGAATGCTTCTCCTATTTTGCTGAACCTCGTTAATTTCCATTTCAGTTTACAGTGTATCTTGTCTCACTTACCTGGACCTCTATTTCTGTTACTATATATGGGGGCACTTAAGTAGAATTTGAGCAAAAATTTAGAATTTGTAAAAAGTTTTTGAAGAACCCTAAGACTAGTAGAAATAATGCCATGAAATAATTTCTTTTTTTTTAATTTGACTGGAAGCAGTAGCTTTTAAGCAATTAAACATTATTTGTGACCCAAACATTGAAGTACTGAGAAGTTGAGAGAGAACAAGAGTAAACAAAAGTGGAATTGCCTAACAGCATAAGTAGTTAATTAGATTCTTCAAGTACAGTTCTCAGTTGTCAGTGACACAGGCAAAAATATTGGAAATAATTTTTTTTTAGCTGAGTCCATTTACTTCTATAAAGTGTTCTGGGATTACAGTTTATATGAAAGGCCCCATACAAAAATGAAGTTTTGCTATACTGCACGTGGACTCCAATTTTGGTGCCCCTCAGTAACAGAACATTGACCTGAAAGTGAGGGCTCAATTTGGGGATAAAAGGCAGTGATACTCTGCCTACAAGTCAATGCCTGACACTCACCATAGAATCTGCAGATGTTCAAAATATGATCAGAGGTGCTCGGCTGAACTGGTCAGGTTTGACTCTTCATATGGAGGCTTGGCTACACAGTTCTCAACAAAGGCAGAGGCCCCAGCTCCTGCAGTCATGTGATGAGTTCAAAATCTAAGCTGGCTTCTGAAAAGTTGTTACTAGCCCATTTGTATGTGAAGAAAAGCTTGAAAACATGGATGGAGCATAACTGCATTAGGGTCTGCCTGAGTCTGCAGGCAGCTTCCAGAAGGAGAAGCGACAACCACTGTAGCCAAGGAAGGTGCCCTTGGCCCCACACTAACCACCAAATCAGACTAGGTTCCTGTTGCTCTGGGGAAGGGGAGCTTGGCTTCGGTTCTATGGGATTGGCACCCCCTTTGGGGCTGAGGTATTCTCTGGGCTTCTGACTTGGGGGGGGGGGAAGCAAGTGTCGTTTTTCCACCTGCCACCCCCTCATGACACCAGAAGAAGATGATTTAATTCTGTGTAGACTGTGCAGCGCTTCATAACATGATCTTTCCTCTCCTTTCTTTCTTATTTTGATCAGCAGTAGATGAGTTAACAATGTTGACCTATTATCATTCCTGGCCACTTAAGTTGATGCCCCATTAAGAAGAATCAGGTAGCTCAGACCTCTGAGTGATTTTTCAGGCTTTGTGCAGACTCAGGCATTTCACATTTTAAAAACTTTCATCACAATCAGGAGAACAAAAGACTGTAAGTGAAAGTTGAGTTTTTAGAGAACAAGATGGCAGGTGGGGGGGGGGGGTGGAATAAAAATCTGGATCTCTGACCTGGTGTGATCTGGCCTAATGTGAACCCTGCTGACAGCATTCTGAAGGGCTGATTTTTTATGCTTATTTTGATATATTCTCTGCAATGTCCATCAAAATCACAGTATCTTTAGGAATATTGGTTTTGGCGCTTTGGGGCTTTTCTTCCTGTGTCTTTTACTGCAGATAATTTCCCTGCTTCCATTATAACACTCTTTAGTACTGAGGAGTCAGGTCCGATAGCCAGTGGAAGAACTGAGCTGCAGATAGCTGGAGCAAAAATACCTTTCCAGGAGAGAGGCCTTATTGGACCGCCACAGCACCTGTATCAGTAATGTCATGCATTTGCAATGTTTTAGGGGATTTGCTCAGTAGTAAACCATCTAAGCAGTTCCTGTTGGGTGACAAGAATTAAACAAAAGTGGAATTGCTAAGCAGCATAAGTAGTTAATTAGATTCTTTAAGTTCAGTTCTCAGTTGCCTGTGTTACCTATTTGGTAACTTTAAACCATCCTTTATCTACAGGGGGAAAAAAAGAAATCTTCTTAGGAGATGTCATTCCTAGTGTCAGTCCCAGTCCTGTTGCACGCAAGGGAGAGAGTGAAGAGGAGTAAGTGTTTTCCTGCAAATGTATAGAGCCCTGCAAATTCAGAGAGATCCACTTTATATTCACGGCTATTCGTGGACCATTTTTGCAGATCGGATGTGGATACAAATTTTTGTAACCATGCAGGGTTCTACAAATGTAAAAAGCTAGGGTTTCCTGTTCCCCCTAAAGCTCTGAAAAGTCCAAGCCTGAACGAGCTTCCAGTAACTGATCTGTATCGCAAGTCCTAATCTAATTGGTGTAACACAGGGTTTCTCAAACAGGGGTTGCCGCTTGTGTAGGGAAAGCCCCTCGTGGGCCAGGCCTGTGTGTTTACCTGCAGCAGCTCCCATTGGCTCAGAGCAGCGATCCGCGGCCAGTGGGAGCCACGATCGGACGGACCTGCAGACAGGGCAGGTAAACACACCAGCCCGGCCTGCCAGGCACTTTCTGTACACAAGCAGTGACCCCTGTTTGAGAAACCCTGGTCTAACATCCCTAAAATGCCCAATCCCTGTATATGAGGATTTGAGAGCCCTATTTAAACTCTTGACTTTCTCCCTTGCCTCAAACTTACCCTCTTCTCCATTAGTCACCTGCTTGATTCAGCAATTGCTGGTGAAGACTGAGCTCTGTTCCCCTCCAGCCCTCATGGCATTACCATTTTATAGGATCTGCTGGAGTTCAACACCTCTATGCCTCAATGTAATGAGTGATTCCCCTCACTCGTTACAGGCTTATGAATCAGCTGTATAAGAGAGCTGTACCCTAATGTGTGAGCATCTCTCCTTGATGCAGCTTCATGCTAGTTTTAGTAATGAAAAATAAGGCTATGATTAAAGCAAAAAAACAAGACTCTGATGGTTATGGGTTCTATTTTATATTGAACCACTGGTGTGGGGCTGGTATATACACAGTTTGTGCAATGATTTAACTAAATCAGTTTAGAAACATATGTAGTTAAATCAGTGCAATGCCCTTTTGTAGATGCACATATTTTGGATTAAGAGTGGTATTGTGATTTAGTTTAAGTTGGTTTAAAAAAAATGTAAAATAACTCAGTTTAAGGTACTCCATAATCTGAAATAAGAGCCTTTACAAGAGGGGGTTTCACAGATTTAATTAAATCTGTTTCTAAACTGATTTAGTTAAATTTGTGCACAGAGTATGCATCAATAAGGCCTTAGTGTGAGCTTGGGCGAGTCATTTATACATCAGTTATACTAGCTGCAGTATTGGATAAAATACGAGACTGCAACAAAACAGATTCTGAATCTGATTTAAGCGTCTCTGGGTGGGAGTTAGGGTTTGGAGTTCTCTGCATTCACTTTTTTGTTGACTTAAAAAGAATCCTATTATACCTCTCCCTTCTGCAGAGAAGTGTTAAAGATATCAGCAGAACTTACATTGATTTATATGATTTTATTAGCTCTTTTGAGTGGAGGAAGCTGTGGTTGAATCATACAATTTCTTCATTTTTCTTCAGTTGAAAAATGCACTTGTTTGTGGCCCCCCCACAATTGACTCACTTAGGTGAACAGATGGAAAACTTTTTAAACTTGTCCCCAGAGCAAATATGGCTTTGCAATAGCACAGGTCTCTTAATTCCACTATTGCTAAAATTTCATATCCACACCCACTTGGTACTTCAAGAAGAGCTAATTGTGTTAACTACTCCTGTAAACTGTAAAATGTGTGTGAGTATTAACAAAAGCTAAGCAACTGTCATGCTTTTTAAAAAGCTGTTAAAATCCTCTTGTTCTGTTTTTGGAGAGGACATCCTTAAAACTAATGTTGTCTGTCTGAGAACTGATGTACCTCATAAAACATAGTTGCTCAAACCAGAAAACATTAGTATTTATGGTAAATAAATGCAGGTCTTTTTGTAGTGGGAATGGGGACATAGGGTAGAGAGGTAGGAAGCAGACTTAATATTTAAGTTCTTTAGCTCGTTCTTCTAATAGAAGAAAATTGGCACTAATCCATATTTAATAAACCATATGTCCATGTTTGGTGTTTATTTCACTTAAAACTCTTAATTTCCCTAATCCCTAAATTTCTGAATAGAGTCTATGGCTTTTTGATTAAGTGTCATTAGTGGGCAAGGGGGATTCAAGTAACATCTGACCAATGTTCCGTTTGTCACAAACTATAGGCTGATGCAAGCAGATTCATTCTTTTATGGAGCTATGACACTTTTAGAAAATGTTTGCAAAATTCACTGATATTACAGTACTGCAAATAATTTCTAATTAACTTGTATTGCTTCTTTTGGAATAAGGATTGCCCAGAAAGATGTGTGGGAAAGAGGTGGCTAGGTAGGGGGAAGGCAAGGGAGAGAAGGGTGCAGGGAGTTCTGCTTCCTAACATTCCTATTACTTCAAAGGTAACTGGTCTTCCGGGGTTTTGCTGGAGGACCTCCTGGAAGTCCCAGAAGTTATATAATGTTAGCTCTTGCCTCTTAAACTTCATTTTAAAAAAAGTTTTTAGTTGTATGATTAAAAATCTGTTCCCTTCTTTGCTGATCAACTTTCATTCGTGTGATGATGTAATTTCACTGGTTTTACAGTCATCAGAGTCTTTTAAGGCTAAACAGGACTTGAATTTCTAATGTGAAAAAGCAAGTAGGAGAAACATGGCTTTCAGGCCCTCCCTATACATCACAATGAAAAAGGGGGTGAGGGAAAGGCACAAGCCAATTTAAAAAACAAACTTTGCAAATTACTTTTGCTACCTTAATAATGGATGTTCTTTTAGCTAAGTAAAATCTTTTGGCTAACCACTACCGTTTTCTCTTACTCTTTCAGTGTCTAGTTATGCTGAGGTATTCAGAGATGAGCACTTAAGGGTATCTCTCATACTTCAGTATCTAAAGAATCTGCCTTTGTGGTTGCTAGTATAATGGAAGTGTTGAGCCATTTGTTTTCAGTCAGGTTTAATGCAGATACTATGTTTATGGAAAAAGATACATAACCCACCTGTAAACCATATTTTTATGCACCATCTTTTTTTTTTCTTTTCTTTTGAGGTCATGAAACGCGTACGCACAGAACAGATTCAGATGGCAGTGTCCTGCTACCTCAAGCGCCGTCAGTATGTGGACTCGGAAGGTCCCCTAAAACAAGGGCTGAGGCTGTGTCAGACTGCTGAAGAGATGGCAGCTAATCTCACAGGTAAATTTTTCATGCATACTTATGGGAGGAGTAGGGGAAAATATGTAGTTTCTATATAGTAACTTTTTATTTTCAGAGGGAATATTTCAAATACTAAATTGGGAGGAGTTACAAACAGTAGTGGGGAAGATAAAATGTAAAGGGGCCTAGACCAGAAACGTGGTCAGAAGAATAAGATGATTAATGATAGAGAATCATAGAATCATAGACTTTAAGGTCAGAAGGGACCATTATGATCATATAGTCTGACCTCCTGCACAACGCAGGCCACAGAATCTCACCCACCCACTCCTGTATCAAACCTATGTCTGAGCCATTAATCCCATTGTTTTAAGTGGTACAGGTTCAGGTCTTATTCTAGATTGAAACGAAAAAGCAGTGTCAAAAAAGTAAGCTAATTAATCCGGTCAAATATTCTGAAACACCCATTTATGTTCTGTGGGAAGGAGAAACCTGGTGAGTACTGATGGTGAAAAAACCTAAGGGTGAAATTGTGTATGAATAGGAAAAGCCAGTACAACTTTGTGTTGCAGAAGCACAGAATCATATGAAATAAAAATAACAGGAACTGTTTCTTTCTCTGGGTAGTAGTTGTCATGTAGTTTTGAAAGACCCTTCCACATTCCTCAAAAGAACCCTGTAATGGCTGGAATGGAAAGTGTTTACATGCACCCTCTCTCTTTCCCTTCTAAGAGCTCCTGGATCTCTGCTACACTGTCTACTCCACCCACAACATATCCCCCTCCGCCCCAGGAACATATTTGTTTGTTTTTCAAACCATGTCTATGGCACTCTTCGCTGTAAAATCTGAAGGGGAGGGACACAACAGTCCACAAATATTGCAAGAATGTAAACACCAAAGGGTGGGGTGGGGGTTATAATGAAGGATGAAACTCATGTTTAAAGGTAAAAGAAAATATAGGCTGAATGTTCGGTGGGAGGAGGAGGAGTTTTCTGTTGGTGAGTTCTCAGCCTGTGGCAGCCTCCCAAGGGGGAGTGGTACACACTCTGTTTCTTGTGATACATACAGCTTGCCTGGACAAAATACTAGTTACTGCACAATCCTGCATTGGCAGGGAGATGGACTAGAAGATGATAAAATAGATCTTTTCCATTTCTAGAATAGACCCACCACAATACCGAAGCAGAGTGTAACATGCTGTGGGTAAATGGCAGGTTCAACTCTTTATAGACCTAAGAGAAATGATAATTGGTGCTTCTTTACAGCTTTTCATCTTCAAACCATTTTCAGACAATAGCTATAGCAGGGTTATAGTGGATCACAAATTGAATATGAGTCAACAATGTGATGCAGTTGTGAAAAGGGCTAATATGATTCTGGGTATATTAACAGGAGTGTTGTATGTAAGATACAGCGTGGTAATTGTCTCGCTCTGCTCAGCACTGGTAAGGCTTCAGCTGGTGTACTGTGTCCAGTTCTGGGCACCACATTTTAGGAAAGATGTGGAGAAACTATGGAAAGTCCAGAAAAGAGCAACAAAAATGATAAAAGATTTTGAAAACCTGACCTATGAGGAAAGGTTAAAAAACCTGGTCATATTTAGTCTTGAGAAAAGAAGACCAAGGGTTGATAAGTCTTCAGTTATGTTAAAGACTGTTAAAAGAGGTTGGTGATTGATTGTTCTCCATGACTGCTGAAGATAGGACAAGAAGTACTGAGCTTAATCTGCAGCAAGGGAGATTTGGATTAGATGTTAGGAAAAACTTTATAACTATAAGGATAGTTAAGATCTGGAAAAGGCTTCCAAGGAATCCCCATCATTGGAGGTTTTTAAGAACAGGTTGGACAAACACCTGTCAGGGATGGTCTAGGTTTACTTGATCCTGCCTCAGACATCTCAAGGTCTCTTTCAGTCCTCCATTTCTATGATTCCATGTAATCTTCACAACAAACCTGTGAAGTATTATTCTCATTTTAAATGGGATGCAACTGAAGTAAAAAGATGAAGTGATTTTGCTGAAAGCTGCAGTGGGAAAGAAGAAGGCATTGTAACAATGGGATTAGGACTCAGGAGCCATAATCTCAGTGGCATAAAGTCTGACAGTAGATGCTGGTGGGATTATGTTGGTGTTTGGAAATCTTACTATTTTGCATACAGATAAAAACCTAATTTAGATAAGAGAGTATGAATACCTGTATGTTTTTAACTGACCACCAAACACTGTAAATATTTCTGTTCATTAGTGTGTATCCTCCTGCCAGTTCAAGGATTTTGTTGCTGGTGATCCAGAACGCAGTGATCAGTTTTCATTAGATCCCAAACTCTGGGCAGTCAGTGGTCATTTGTTGAGGTGGTCACTATTAATTCATTTCAGACATGTTCAGTGGGAGCACAATGTGCATAAATTACAGCTCTCCAAATGAGAGCGAGCCTCTGGAAAGTTCTTTCTTCGTGACATAAAACAAATATAAAAATGGAAACTGGGCTGATCCAGACTATGGAGGTTGGATGGTCTTCCTGCAACATATCCTGACTATGGAGGTTGCCTTAGTCTAATTATCAGTCTTCAAGACCAACATCTAACTACAATAAAAAAGCCTCTGTTGAAATACTCTTGGAATAACTATTTTCATCACTTTTCCTAAAAATCTCCTGCTGACTTCCTAACAAAACCCACCCTGGCTTTTCCTGTTCAGTTGTTTCCCTGATTGTTTTTGCCATATTGTTTTCTAAACAACAATCCTTCCATTTAATTCTCTGGGTCATTTACTTCCTATTCTTGCTTATCTCCTGTACTGTGGTTTCTGTTCTTTCTAGATATATTTCATACTCTTTATTTGATTTATATACTTTTCCTTTTCTTTCCTATACTGGCACTTACTTTTTCCTTCTTCCTTCAGAATTGCTTTACCTCAGCCCATTCCAAATGTTTGATATGGTCACTATATCTCTCTAGCTATTTGTCTGTTTTAGGGCCTTCACTGCAGCGTTCAAACTGGGGAGCAGAACTTCCTCCCAGCTCATCTTCTGCCCCTTATGGGACCAGAAGCATAATGCGCAAGTGAACCTGCAGCAGGTTTTTCTAATACAGGTATATACATATACCTGTGGGTGAGGTAAATTGATAACTTTCTAACAGACAAATAAAAGTGTGAGAGTAGCCATCCTGTGTGTATCAGCTGAAGAGAACACTTTTGTTAGCCAAAATAGAACATTACAAGGGAGATCATCATTTCAGCTAGGATAGTTCCTTTCAATCTATTGGCAGGTCACATAACTGGCTTCATTTACAAGAACTGAAATCAGGAAACAGATGTTATCAATAGATGCTCTCATGGCCAATGGAGAGGGTGGGAGGGAAACTGTCCATGGTAGAACTGAAAGAAATGTATATACGCCCAAAATCTCTCTCTCTCTCTCTCTCTCTCTCTCTCTCTTTCAGAAGGAAAATACACCTGAAAATAGCTCTCCCTGCTCCAGACGAGTTTTTAGGGAGTGATTGAGTTCTTGATTCCTGTGTAAAATGTCAGAAGGGGAAGAGCTAGAATTCTAACTGCTTATAATTGGCTCATATGTAGTATCTGGTTACTGTTTGCATGATGGCAATGAGCATTGGAGGCATTGTTGAGAGAGCAAATCGCAACAACATAACTGCCCGATTAGCTTTTTCCCGAGTTAATTACTCAAAGGTAACACCCTTCTGTCTTACATGTAAGGTGATCTTCTTGGTTTTAAAAACTAAGTCAGTTACACAGGGCTAAGGGGAGATTTAGTGGTACTCAGTAGAGTGCACCTATGTGGTATGGGCAGAGTGGCAGATCACTCCCATTACCTATGGGAATGTCAAAATCAGGACCTATTGCCAAGGGTAGTGCTGGGGAAACTGGAACATCCTAAAGAGCTGACGCTAAATCTTTTCTTTAACCCTGTATAGAGATTTTTATTACGGAATAGCCATATTTGCGTACACGGGTGAGTCACATAAAAGGCAAGCTATTGGGTCTGCTACTGTTTGGGCTGTTCAGATGACTGATGCAGCTGACTTTGTAAACTGCTGTGCAATGCTTTTTTAGGTTAACTTGAGCAAAGTTTGTATATTATAGTTCTAATAGAGAATGTTGACTTTGTTGAGCCATAAGTCCAAGCACTAACAGAGAATCTGAACTGTAGGCATTAAGTGAGCCTAAAAAACGTTGTCTTTTAGAAATAGAAAAACAAATTTGAAGTCATTCAATAAATATATAGGTTTTTTCCTTTTTTGCCTCACCGCTAAGATTTTATGCAACACAGCATGCCTTCAGGACCTTGCTGTTTGCTTCTGCATGGAATTCCTACCAATTCTGAATTTCCAAAGTAGCTGGGTTATGGGAAAACAATCTTCCAACAGGGTTTAGACTTGTGTATTTAGGAAATAGGGGATTTGGGAGGGGTGAGATATTGTTATCCATGTGACTTCACTAGCACTGAGTTTGTTCACAGCGGGGGCTGCAGTTTTGCAGCTATCCTTATGCTCCTGCAGTTGAATTGAGCTCAGCTCTGGGAACCTGTAAACATGACCACTGCATGTCCCTAAGCTGATGGAAGATATGCCTATTTGTTATAAAGCAGGGGTGAGGGTAATGCTGAGGCACATGTGAATTTTGGCTCAACGCTATCTTCATTTCTTTCCAGTGGGACACAATAGGGGTAAGCTGGAGACTGGCCTTTCTCTCTTCAGCATGTGGAAACTGGCAACTTTGTTTATAGGCTTCCGGGCCTGTCTTATGAACGCTAGAGAGCAAGAGGGGGACCAGGATGAGGATTAGAAATAAAGAGACTGAGGAAGAAATTGAGGGGTTTGGATTGAAAACATATGGGGAGAAGGAGAGGATGTAGGAGAGTATAAACATGGATAAAAGAAGGGGAGTGAAGGAAAGAGGGAATGATAAAATTCATAACAAAGAAAAAGTATAGTAAAAAGAAAAAAAACAGGTGAGAAGGAAAAGCAAAAGAATCAAGACATTATTACAAATTTCAAAATTTACATTTTGACATTCAAAATGTAATAGTGTACAGATGTAGTCTGCTTAGTGTCACGGAGAGTTGTGTATAGGTGTAGGAGGTGGAAGATTTTGGTTTTCCTTCTTCTGATGGGGATCCCTTTTTTTGAATACTTCAAAGCTATCTTTACTAGAGTTAATATTTGATCTTTCTGAAAAACAATGTAATCTCTATTTTTTGGCCATGGCATGTATTTGTCAAAACAAAACTCCATTGGAAAGGTAGTCACAAGCACCACTACAAGGTCTTTTTCTTCCCTCCTGCAAATTATTCGATATTTTGTACATGTAGGCTGGTCGAAAGATACAGCTCAGATCAGTTGGTGGATACAGCTTTTCTATAACATGCTCTCATGTTGCTGTGGACTGCATAAGGATACATTTTGATAAAAACTAGGTATTTGAAAAAGTAAAGGTATGAATTTGTGGGCACTGATTCTTTAACGGGATTTCTAGACACTGCTGTAATACAGATAAGTAGTAATTGGTGAGCAGTCTCTATACTCAAGAAATCTGATTTAATATCCCCAATTGTAGAATTTATATTCTCTGGGAATTCCTCACTTCATGTGATAGATTCATTTGAGAGAGAAACACAAGTTTGCTTCAATAAGAATGATTTATTTTAGCACACACAGGGTTGTAGGATTGTGCTGAATTATCTAGTGGCAATCTAAAGGGATCTGTAACAATGTTTTGAGACCGAGAACTTTGTGCTTTATTTGAAAGTTAAACGGTGGGTAACTATTGTTTCTTGTCAAGCTTTCAGTACAGTACTTAATGTGTGCAACCTTTGTCCTTTTCCATTTTCCCTAATTTATGTAATTTTGGATTAATAGTTTGTCAAATGCCCTATGAGATAGTATCTAATGCTTTGCAGTACATGGCCCACATTCATCCTGAAATGTTGTCTCTTTGGTAGCATTTTGTTCAATTTTATGTTATGAATTTTGACTTTCAGATACAAATACCCTTGGATTCTAATTTTTTTTTATTCTCCCAGTCCAATCTGAATCTGGTTGTGCCAACGTAGTGTCTGCAGCTCCCTGCCTGGCAGAGCCACAGCAATATGAAGTGCAGTTTGGACGATTACGCAGTTTTCTCACAGGTAAGCAGCTGTGGGAGGAGGATAGCAGATTCTGGACAGGCAGTATACATTTTTAATTTTGTATAGTGTACAGTGTTAGCTCAAAGTCTTTAAAATTCCAAGAGACCTAAATCTGAAGTCCTGTAGCTTCAGTGAGTAAAGGGACTCCACCACTTACCTTTAAAAACAGGTAAAACAAATTAACATTTAAGATTACTGCAACTGAAAGATTAGAGAGAGAAATATTTCTCTTTTTCAGTATACCGGTATTTACTCTGTGCATTTGACTGCACTTTGTGCATAGTCAGTTTTGCTGTTTCCCTTCTCAGTCGGTCAGTTTACCCTTTATTGTTTGCGTGGATCTTCCATGCAGCAGCAGGAGAGTGGGAAAGACGTATAATTTTTTTTAAGAAATGAAAAAAGGAAGGTGTGATTGTAAAACATTAAAATTGGCAGATCATTTTAGAGGTAGATGTAGTGCTATTCTATTTCTGTTCTCGTTAGCTTTTCAGACATTGTGGTATCTGAATGCCTGAAGCTATTTTTAACTCATTTTTTCATTGCCTAGATCTTAAGGGGAACTGTGTTCCTTTAAATTTACCTGAGCATTGCTCCAAAGTTTTTTTTGGAACTAGAGGATGTGGGGAAGAAACCAACAATGCTGTCACTGTGTGCCCCCAACATAGAAAGAAAACTTGATCTTTCTAGAAAGGAAAAGACCCTTGGGGGGAGGGTAGGTGGCAGTAAAAAGTGGAGGGGCTTCTGGGGAAAGAAGTACAGAAGTGGCCAATCAAAGTGTGTGTGTGACTGCCAGCCTTCACGGCTGTGGGGAGAGCTCTATTGATTACAGTTATATTTAAGTTAGGATTAATATTCCTGCTGGAGTTGAGGAGAGTTAGTTGGGAAGATTTCCCATCACAGTATGTAATGTAGCTGGTCTGTAGACTTATCGTGACCATCAGTAATGCAATGATACCAAACTACTGCATGCTTTTATGATTTGGCGGGTGGAGATAGTTTTGAAAAGTGTTGACATTCTTTTCAGGATTGCAGGTAAACCTCATGTATTAGATGCGGGGTGCAGTTTTCTTAGCATCTTCTTGCTTGAGGCTCACAGGTGCCCTTTAAGACAGCCTTCAAGGCTCCAACTGTCAGCTGCTTTCCCCTTTCTATCCCCTTCTGTTTTGGTTTTGATCTTACCTGCTTGATCCCCTTCTGACTTGAACATTAACCTACTTTTGTATCTGCATCTATGATGTGTAACCTGCAGCCAGACAGCCAAATGAAGCTCACCAAGGGCTTGCTGTCTCTGTCTCCACTGGCACTGAAAAGCTGCTGTTGCACATTTCTTAGTAGTGCATTCCTGTAGGGCTCCTGCAGGTCCCATTCTCTCCCACCCCCATTCCTGCCAACTTGTAGCCTCTTCTCCAGTGAGGTCCTGCTCCTCTCAGCACTTCTGAGGCATGGGAATGGAACAGAGCACCATCTGGCAGCTTAGGATTTCAGAGTGTGCAAAGCACTAAGTGGTTGTGTATGACCTGGGAGAGAAGGGAGAAAGAATGCAGAGCGGGGAGAGGCTTACAAAAGGAGACAGAGAGAGGCAAAATGGCAGGATGGAAAGGAAAAAGTGTTGGAAGAATACATAGGTTCTTTTCCATTGTCTTTTCTCATTGATTTGAAAGGAAAGAGAAAATGATGTCTGGGAAGGCAAGAGGCAGAGAGAAATGGGAATAAAGAAATAAAAAGGGATGAAAAAGACCCACCTTTAAGGCTTTTAAAATATTTTGTTTCATTCATCTGAATGTATCATACACAAACGTTGAGGCTTGAGCTGCTGGTAAATTTCTGTTGTGGCCCTGTATGCTGCCACAGTGTGTGTGGCACTGCTTGGCACGCTACAGCTCCGTGCAGCCACTTGAATCCGGAAGGAAAACAGCCCCAAGAAGCTGGCTTAAAAAGGGGTGGAATTGTTACACTGTACCTTGAAGAAACTGTATCTGTGTATCCCAATCAGGTGTACATTACACTGTGTTCCAGAAATTACTGGTGGGATTTGTTTTGGCTAAAGAGAGAGAGCAGAGACAGAAATAAAACTGTGAAGCACAGCGTGTTGCAGTACGTTTTCAAAATAAACTGAGAGTATGTTCCTCTTCCTTCATTTGCGAATCAATTCCATGCATTTAAAAGCACCAAACGCAAGTTTTACTGGAGCTGGGAAAACCACTCAGTACAGGCCCAAATTAAAGTAGGTAAATAATTCTGTGTTAAACATTACGGAGGTCTTGTGTACAAATACATTTTTTAACATATCCTAATTTTAAAGTGCAATTATTTCAGTACATAAAGCATTTAAAATAGGAAAATTTTCTTCTAAATTCATAAAAGAAATGCCAGGAGTCATGTTGTTTATGGTGTGTATTTTAATAAATGGGCCTTAATTAAAAGTGCTGTTAGTAACAGAAGTAAGCTATTTCAAACTGAATTTTATGTTGACAGTCTCCCTCTTGCTGAGCTAAAAATGTATTTTAAATCAGAGATGCAATAGATTCTCTATTCCCCCTTTAGGGACACCAAGTATTTATTTAGAAACACCAACAGAAGGCTAGACATTTGTCCTCTAATGCCATTGAAAGCAGCTTGAAATAAATTTTTGATTTATGTTTCTAGCAGAAAATAGATTGAGAGAAACCAAAATGCTGCTTGTTGTTGTTTTGATTTAGATTCAGATTCCCAGCAAAGCCATGAAGTGATGCCTCTTCTGTATCCCCTTTTCGTCTACCTCCATCTTAACATGGTCCAAAATGGCCTAAAGAGTACAGTGGACAGTTTCTACAGTCGCTTCCATGGGATGTTCATGCAGAATGCCAGCCAGAAGGATATCATTGAGCAGTTGCAGACTACCCTGACTATTCAAGACATTCTGTCCAACTTCAAGCTCCGGGCATTTCTGGACAACAAGTATGTTATCCGCCTTCAAGAAGACAGCTACAACTACCTTCTCCGCTACCTCCAAAGTGACAACAACAATGCTCTTTGCAAGGTTCTTACCTTGCACATTCACCTGGATGTGCAGCCTGCCAAGAGGACGGACTACCAGCTATATGCCAGTGGCAGCTCCTCACGCAACGAGAGTAATGGCCTGGAAACAACAGACATGCCTGCTTCCATACTGCAGAATGAGGCAGCGCTGGATTTACTGCAGGACAGCATTAAACGAGTCAAGGACGGGCCTCCTTCACTAACCACCATTTGTTTCTATGCCTTCTATAACACAGAGCAGTTGCTGAACACAGCAGAGATCTCACCGGATAGCAAGCTGCTTGCTGCTGGGTTTGATAATTCTTGTGTAAAGCTGTGGAGCTTGCGATCCAGGAAGTTAAAATCTGAGCCCCATCTTGTAGACGTGTCGAGAATCCGCCTGGCTTGTGACATCGTGGATGAGGAGGTCTGAATATCCTTATTTTTCACCCTATACATTTTGGAATGTGTGTAGACTATTTATATAAGAAAGGCTAAAAGAAATGTTTTCTAACTTGGATGTGGGGATAGGGCTTCATGGAACGGGAGAGGAACTGTGAGGGCATTGAAAAGCTGAATGACCTTGAATCTGCTCCACCCCAATATGAAAGTCTTATGAGCTACTGCCATCCCTCTCTTCTCCTGCAGCAGCCCTTAATGCAGACAGCTGTGGGAGGATTTTATGTGGACAAGCTCAGGCAGCAGCCTGCCAGTCCTAGCTCCTTTTTTCCTGCTCCCTCTGTACTTCTCAGCCACTAGAACAGGGGTGAGCAAACTTTTTGGCGCGAGAGCCACATCTGGGTGGGGAAATTGCATGCAGGGCCATGAATGTAGGGCTAGGGCAGGGGGTGCAGTGTGCAGGCAGGGTCTCAGGGCAAGGGGTTGAGGTGGAGGAGGGGATTCGGGGGTGGGGGTGCGGAGTGTGGGAGGAGGCTCAGGGCAGGGGGTTGAGGTGCAGGAGGGGTGCAGCAAGGGGCTCAGGGCAGGGGTTGGGGTGCAGGAGGGGTGCAGGCTCCAGCCCGGTGCTGCTTACCTGGAGCGGCTGTGGGGTGGCAGCAGCGCACGCCAGGGCAGTCTCCCCGCCTGCCCTGACCCCACGCCGCTCCGGCACCACATCCCTGCAGGGGGTGGGCAGAGGGCTCCGCGTACTGCCTTTGCCTGCGGGTACTTCCCTCAAAGCTCCCATTGGCCATGGTTTCCCGTTCCCGGCCAATGGGAGCTGCGGGGGGCGGTGCCTGCAGGTGAGGGCAGTGCACAGAGCCCTCTGCCCCGCTTCCCCCAGGGGCCGCAGGGAAGTGGTGCCAGCCTCTTCTGGGAGTAGTGAGGGGCCCACGGTGCCCTGGGGGTGGCAATCCCGCGGGCTGGATCCAAAGCCCTGACGGGCCGGATCTGGCCCGTGGGCCATAGTTTGCCCACCCCTGCACTAGAACATATGCAACCTGGTATCATTGAACCACTAGTGGAGGCCCAACCCCAGAAGCACATAGCCATCCTGTGAGTGAGAGAGTGAGGCTGGATGGATAGCAGGAGTGAAACAAGAACAGTGAATAAGACAATACAAAGCAAAATTAACAGGGAAAACAAGATGACAAGGGGGAAAAAGGAGCTGACAGAAGAGGGTAGGAGATAGAAAATGGACAGAAAAAGAAGAGAGCAGAAGGGGGCTGGGCCTGGTGTGAGGAGTCATGGAAGTGGGAGCCATGCCCATTTCCCAAACTGTCTCCAGGGAGGCTCCATAAAGGTTGAGAAGCTGTGATTTAACTGATCAGTGGGTAAATGTTTAGTGTAGAGAAATTATGCAGAACTGTCTATATTAAGGAAACTGCACTGTAGAAATGTAAGAGACTTGCCAGTCTATCTTTGTAATGTTTGAGAGGAGAATGAGGCGTATGCCTTTGCATACCTGGTCTTCTCCCCAAGGCTTTGCTAGATGGCATCATCTAGTTTATTCCACATCTCTTTTAGTTAGTGCCAATTGCCCCATTTCTGCCCTCCGATTGCAGCCACCCACATGGCACCTTGCATCTGATTAGGAGATCAGGACTTGTGACTCTGACTTTCTTTAATCATCCTTCCAAGCAAGGCCTCCCTTATTCTTGTGTCCAGCAGCTTGCTGTGAGAACATCCTCTTGCTGCTGTTTTGCCATTTTGTGGTGTTCTTTAAAGAAAACCCAGTAGCATCTAGATCAGGGGTTGGCAACCTATGGCACGCGTGGGGGTTTCCGCCACCGGCTCCTGCCAGCCGGGGTTCTACCGCCCATCCCACTCAGCGCCCGCTGCTGGCCCGGGTGAAGGAACCCCAGGCTGGCAGCAGCTAAGACCCCGTCTGGCAGGAGCCGGTGGCCAGAACCCCAGAGCTGGGGGGGCTGAGCCGCTCAGTTGCTGCTCTGGGGTTCTGGCTGCTGGCCCCTTGCCAGCCGGGGTCCCCGCCGCAGCCCCACTCACCTTGCTTCCAGTTGGAGTTGAAGCGCAGGCCCCCTGCCAGACAGGGTCCAGGCCTCCTGCTCAGCCCTACCAGCCGCCAGCTCCACTCACCTCAGCTGCCGATCTGGGGTTTCAGCCGCTGACCTCCTGCCAGCCAGTTAACAACTGATCACTCAGAAGAAGCCTGTGTGCAGCTTAAAGTATCCAAATACGTCCCAGACATTGGAAAACTCAGCAAGGAAAAGCAAGGGCAAGGATCATACTAAACTGATAAGATCTGCATTTTAATTTAATTTTAAATAAAGTTTCTGAAATATTTTGAAACCCTTGTTTACTTTACATATAACCGTAGTTTGGTTATATAATATATAGACTTATAGAGAGATCTTCTAAAAAATGTTAAAATGTATTACTGGCACGCAATGCCTTAAATTAGAGTGTATAAATGAAGACTGGGCACACCACTCCGATCTAGATAGTAAGGGACTGTTTACTTCAGCATAGTAAAGAGAACTCCAAGCCCTAATTATGAGGAGTAGGGATTGTTTTGTTAGTCATCTTGGGGCAGACTTCCAGGCTTAGTAGCAATGTGGCTCAATACTCAGTACTACTTGAGTTAACCATTTCAGGTGGGTTTACAAATTGGTAGCTTAGGCTTTCCCAAGATCAGGATATGAACTACTTCCATCATAAGGTTCTGGGAGTCCATAGGACTTGTCACTTTGAATCAGTGCTGTGACAAATATGCAGGTCACCTCAGATTGCCTCTTGGCTTCAGGCTGCCCTATGCTATATACATTCCCTTGTTTACATATCTAACTTCTGAATAGCAAAACACTGCCAAGTTATTTGGCGTATATATTGCTTCTTGCTAGCAAGTGTTTACATACCTTTATATGTATTCTGAACTGGCTTTGGAAGTCTGGTGCAAATGGCTCTTGCTGATTATTTAACATTTGTGTCCATTGTAATATCTGCATACAAATTTAAAACAATATCTTGTCAAAAATTAGCACACGTCCAAGCAATTACTGCCCCACCACCTTCACCCACTGACCAAAAATACCCAACCATCCTGGTAGCAGGACCAAATGTAGGGAAAAACCTGGATGAACACACTTCTTACAACATGTCCTAATATTGCCAAATTCTGGGCTAGAAAGGGAAAAAAATATAGAATGGAGAGCCCATCAATGAGAATATGCTGCCACAGGCCTCCAGGAGTTCAAACTTGAGAACAGGCATTCAGATACAATTGGGATGGAGGCAATAAATACCTATATAGGCGGAGCAAGAGCATTCTGGCTGGTCACAGGTGCCATGGTGTGTGATAGTGAAAGGAAAGGCTATATCTGGGAGAGCTGTTCATGTATAAATGATCAGTACTGTGGAAAATATACAATACACAGGATAACTTAGATAAAAAGCACCTGGATGCTACAGCGATGGGTGCTGTAGAATAGCCTTTGATGCCTCACTTTGAAGATACAGGGTTTCTATATTGTCTTGTTTTTCTCCTCCCCCCCACCCCCACCCGCCCCACTCACTCCAGATACTTTTGGTTTTGGGGAGATTATTGCATATCCTTAGTGCCTGAAGTAATTTTCCTTCAACTTTGTTTCTAATTTGCAGTAAACTAAATGACTAAATTCAGTTTCTCATGATGTAAAATTGTAAGATTGCACCAATGTTCAATAGATCATTTGCCGTAACTGCACTGGTGACACTATCGGGTTTTTTGTACATCTCTGTGTATGAACAAAAAGAGAGGTTCAGATATTAAAATAATTCCCAGAGCATGAGTGTTACAGAAGTGCAGTTGCTTCTAGTTGGCACAACGCCCTAAAATTATTAGGGTCAAAAGGCTTTTAGCAGGTCTAACTTACAGGGCTGAAAACAAGTTCCTTATTCAGTGTAATGCCCCAACATGCTGGTGATGTCTCATCTCTGAAGAGTGCTGGAGGCTTGAGCCTGCCCTTTGGGATAAGGCAAGTCCATTGTCTTTATAATCACATGTGCTATAGGCTTTATATTAATATTCTCTCATTTAACTGTATACTCACAGTCCAATTGAATATGTGATTTTGCAGCTGTGCAAACAGCCTCATAATTGTCCTCTTTGCAAGGTTGCCATGTAAGTGTCTAGGACTACATAAATCAACAGCAAAAAATGCTGCATTTTGTTCCAAGCTGTAGGAGTGGCTGCTCCTAAACTCCGATGTGAAGTCAGACTCAGCTCTACTTAAATTCTGCTCTGAAGATACTGAGTGGCAGGGGGCATATGAGTGGAAGAGAGGGGTTAGGGTACCAGGCGGGAGGAATACTGGAGGAAGCAGCCTGAAGACTGTCCTTCAGAGCCTCTTCTCTAGCAGAGGGTAGAGGCTCTTCAAAGCAAGCACCTTCCCCTGCTGTGCAGCTATATGCAGGAATTGGGCTTCCCGCTTGAAAACCTTAGGAGCTCTGCAGAACAAGAGAGAGATTGTAGGTGTCTAGGATAATCTGCTGGTGCAGGGATGGGGTGGAAGAATGAAATACTGCCTGGCCCCAGCATTGTTCCCACTAAAGATCTTGAGGCCTGGCTCATTTCCTAACTGTTACTGGGCAGAAGGGTATAGGGCTGGGTTTGGCCCTTTTTCCCAACATGTGACTGGGATGAAAGGGTTTTGAGGATGAAATTTTTGTCATTTTAAAAAAGAGTAACTTCAGTGACTTTATATAAATGTTCCCAAAATTAATAAAAACAGACTGGATCAAGGGACAATACTAAAAATAAAAAATTGCTCTGTGGGAGAAAATAGTTCTTTATTGTCTCTGCGTGCGTGTGCGTGTGTGCGCACACGCATGCTCATATTTACACACACACCTAATCACCTCCTGTTAGTTTCAGGCAATATACCACAGCCTTAATTGTTTTCTTCCCCAAGTGTTGGTTGCTGTTGCCCTCTGTGTGCATGTATGTCTGCAGGGAACCAAGAGTCTCTGCTATTCTGCCTGTCCTTTAGCCTGCTTTTTGGGTCCTTCTCAAGTACCTGCATCTGCTGCTCATAGCTTTTCCAAGTAGTGGCAGAGTGAAATTAAATCACCATGATTCTTGTTAGTTTAACTACTTCCCACAGAGGTATAAACAGCAGCAGTGAAACTTACCAGGGTTAAATTGTCACACAGCAGCTGTTGTAAGAGAAAGATTTGAGCATCAGCAGGGGCACATTAAGCTCTCTGTAGACTCAGGAAGATGACACTGCACTGGTTCACATTTGAAAGGTAACCTTTGCAACCAAAAGGGCTTTAGAAATAAAAACACTTCAGTTCTGTAGAACTTTACTTGTCTGGGATTTTTTTTTTCTAAGATCTCGTACCAGAGATTATGACATTCGGAAAGTTTTTAATACTTTCTTTTAAAAAAAAATAAAAAATTCCAGACCGTATTGTACAAATAATAAAATACAATTGTTAATGCATGTAGTTGGCTTGTAAAAGGGTAGTGTTTTGCATATTGAAATGTGAGGAAACAAATTGTTCACACTGCTCTAACCTGCAGTAGTAACTGCTTTGGAAGGGATGATTGATATTCTCAGTAATGCTCAATGCTATCATATATCCAAGAAAAGTATGTATTATCACATTTCATGCCTGGAACAGTAATTCTGAAAAATTACTAAAGGAGAATGGATACCCCCACCCCCACAATTGATGACAGCACAGTCCTAATTCTGTTACTGTTCTAACTGCTACAAAGAGTCAAGAGAAGAGAAAAAACAAAAAAGATAAAAGGTTTAGAAAATGAGGAAAGGTTGAAAAAACTGGGCATGTTTAGTCTTGAGGAAAGAAGACCGAGGGGCGACCTGATAAGTCTTCCAATATGTTAAGGACTGTTACACAGAGGATGGTGATCAATTGATCTCCATGTCCACTGAAGGTAGGACGAGAAGTAATAGGCTTAATCTGCAGCAAAGAGATTTAAATTTAGATATTAGGAAAAACTTTCTAACTATAAGGGAAGTTAAGCTCTGGAATAGGCTTCCAGGGGAAAGTTGGAAGCATTTAAAAACAAGTTTGACAAACACCTGTCAGAGATGGTTTAGGTTTACTTGGTCCTGCCACAGTGCAGGGGGCTGGACTTGAGAACTTCTTGAGGTCCCTTTCAACCATAAATTTCTATAATTCTGTGAAATACTCAACTAAAATAAAAATGGAGTGTAGAAAGTTCTTTGTGGTTAGCATTTCCTGTGTGACACTGGAAACAAAAGAATGGAACTCAGTCCTCAACCAATGGTAGATTTGTGGTCTGTGAATATCTGGGTGCATTTTTTTGAGTACAGAAGAAGGTTACTGGAATACGAGACAGCTTCTGAGCAGAAGAGAGGTTACACATGCTTGCTGACTGTCTAGAAATCATAATTTATTGGGAGGGCATAAAACTAAAATTCTGGATTTATGTAAATTACTAAAACTGCACTGTAAAATAAGGAACCTCAGTGGGCTTTTATTGGCAACTTTGTCAGGAATCATAGGTCAACAACTGATTGACATAACATGCTGCAGATTGCAAGCCCTCACCTTTAATATATGGAGATGTGGCTTACAGACAGTGCAGGCTCCAGCAAGCAATGCTACATCCAGGGCAGAGGAGGACAGTTGGCTAAAAATGGAGCTTTGCGTGTTAGAACCTGTAGTCTCTGTGCCACACCCCCATAGTAGAGATTCGATTGTTGTAAACCATATCATGAAATTCCCGTGAGTGCTGCTTTGATGAAGGAAAGATTTGTGACTTTATATTTCTATTCACATCTGGGGGAGGAGGAAATGCATAGTAGCATTGCTTTCAATTGCCCTTCATTTCTTTTAATCTGCTGCATCTTTTTTCTGCTAGAAGTCTGGGTTTCTTTTATCCAGAGCGACATTAATTTCCAATAATGACTACACCAAAGCATTGGGTGCCAAAATCTGTTTCCACACTACTGCCAAGAGCTTAGTAGAGAGTGAATAGGAAGTTACCAAATGAGTTTAGCAAGTGTGCAAAGGAGGAGAAATTTGGAAAAGAATACATCTTAAAATAGCCTGTCTTGTCTATTTTAATAGAATCTCAGGTCCTGTCTACACAGGGCACTCAGGAAAATTAAACCAAATTAAATAAAGATGTGACTTTAGAGTGGATAACTAAACCACATTAAATTCTTATGTGGAATTCTTATTCAGAATTGAAGTGGCCTTAACTTGGTTTATGCAGTGTTGTTGTGGCCATGTTGGTCCCCAATAAAGACATTACCTCACACACCTTGTCTCTTTAATTCATTTTAGTTTAATTCACTTTGAAAGTGGATTAAGATAAACCAAATTAAGGCCACTTTGATTCTGAATAAGAGTATCCCCACAGGGTTTTTAGTGTGGTTTAACTAATCCACTTTATAAATTAATTTGGATTAACTTTCCTGTGTCTCCCCATGTAGACAAACCCTGAATTTAAGGTTCCTTCAGAGATGGGGAATGGGGGTATGGAAAGTGAAGATAAAACCAAAACTCTTTCAGCATGTCTGCATAAGATCCAGCATGGAGCAAACATGCTTGAGAAGTGGACATTGCTATGTTACACAGAATGGACATCTATAACTCTACCACTAGTTCTCCCTTTTTTGGCAGTGGCAAAGGAGAGGATCCTCTGAGATCACTCCAGCCTGGTTCTCACTTGTTGCTTCTTGTTGAACAAATAAATATGCTCTTTTGTTTTCTGCGCTGTCCAGGAGGAAGATGACAACAATGTAGGCACAGAAATGAAGATACTGAGAGGACATTGTGGACCGGTGTATAGCACGAGGTTCCTATCGGACAGTTCGGGACTCTTATCTTGTTCTGAGGACATGTCCATCAGATACTGGGACCTTGGAAGTTTTACAAACACTGTGTTGTACCAAGGGCATGCCTACCCTGTCTGGGATTTGGACATAAGTCCTTGGAGCCTGTACTTTGCCAGTGGTTCCCATGACCGCACAGCAAGACTTTGGTCATTCGATCGGACATATCCACTGCGAATATACGCGGGCCACTTAGCAGATGTGGACTGTGTAAAGTTTCACCCCAATTCGAACTACTTGGCCACAGGATCCACAGACAAAACTGTGCGCTTATGGAGTACTCAGCAGGGGAACTCTGTGCGCCTCTTCACAGGTCACCGTGGCCCTGTGCTAGCACTTGCATTTTCTCCCAATGGTAAGTATCTGGCTTCAGCAGGAGAAGACCAGCGGTTAAAGCTGTGGGACTTGGCATCTGGCACACTTTACAAAGAACTGAGGGGGCACACGGACAATATAACCAGCCTTACTTTTAGCCCCGACAGTAGTTTGATTGCCTCTGCATCGATGGACAATTCTATTCGGGTTTGGGACATTCGGAACACATACTGCAATGCCCCTGCAGATGGTTCTTCCAATGAACTGGTTGGTGTATATACCGGACAGATGAATAGTGTACTGAGTGTACAATTTATGGCCTGTAACCTTCTTCTGGTGACTGGAATTGCACAAGAAAATCAGGAACATTAATTTTTTTAGGGAGGTGGGTGGGGGTATTGAATGCCAGAGTCCATTACCAGCTAAGATTAAATTACTGACTGTGAAACACTTTCTTCCTCTCTCCCATTAGCAGACGTGTTCAGAATGATGCAAATATTTTCAAATGGCTTTCCCATAAAAGGACCTATACTGTTGAACAGAGAGAGAGGAAGAGGGAATGGCAGAAAACTTTAACCTAGTCTGATACTGGTAGGGCAGAGGAAGAGGGGAAGAGAGCCTGTTGTTCAGTAGCTTGGGACAGCCAAAAACCTAGTCCAGACAAGTGAAATTATCAACTGGACAAGCTGCTGACCTGCACTTAAATACTCTGTATTGACTGATGGGCATATCCTACAGCGCTATTAGCGGAGGCATGAGTGCGCTCGCATATGTGTAACTACTGGCCCAGTTGGCTTTTCTCTTTTTCTGGTATTGCAGAGGACCAGAATTTAAGACCCTTATATTAAAAGAAAATGGCTATTTACAGTAATGGTCCCAATCACTACAGCTCACAATAGCACTACTGAAGTGTTTTGGACTAATAATGTAAAAAAAATCGCCTTTTTTAGTAAGGGGAGGGAAATCTGATGCAACAGCCCATCTCTGCATTATCATTTGGGTTAAATTCTTGGCACTGCCTATGAGATTTGTAACTCTTCCTGGTCCAGGAATTTGGGATTTTCCAAATCTTGTTGCACTGTATTTTGGAGGTGGAGGGAGTAGGCAAGAGTGGTGATTTGAGGGTGATTAATAACTCACCCTGGCTGGAGAAGAGTGTGAGAGCCTGATGGAACTTAACAGCAGAAACTTGGCCTTGTCATAGGAAAGGGTCATGTCTGCACCTCACCAAAAATATTTCAGCAAATGGAAGTTGGCAGTCTTTGGAGGATGGGAAGGGGACACATGAAATGGAAAATAGTATTACTAAATTATTGTGCATACACAGAGGCAGCTTTGCCAGTGTTGGATTTTTCTCAAAATGTTGCAATATCAATTGTATGAACTTTGTGAAAGAAATAGTCAGCATTTAAAATCAGGATCTGAGGAGGATGCAAGTCCTAATTTGTCATTTGAAGAGAAGATTAAATACTTCTGCTTTCTGGAAAGAGTTATTTTGTATTTTGTTTTCTATTAAAAGCATTTAGTTTAAAAAAAAAAAAAAAAGCATAAGTCTCTTTGTGGGGAATTTAGGGTTGCGCTGATTTGTGTGGAAGGTGAAGGCAGGTTCATTGGTTGGGTTACATCTCAATACACTTTGCAGCAAGGAGAGTTGATGCTTGTTGTTGGTTATGCTATACTAGTGCCCCCATAACAGAACTAACCTTGATGGCAAGTAATGGAGTAGAACTGCCGCTAAAGGAACTCAAGTGCGGGATACCATAATTTTTCTCCTGAGATGTCTTGTCTTACACATCTCACATCCCCCTCAGTTTAAATTACCTGAAACTTAAATGTTTATAATTATTTTACATTTTTTGAGCAGCAAAATAAGGGCATGACCAAAATGTCTTTGGAGAAAATACTGTCACTATTAAAATGCTGATTGTCTCTGATATACCCTTAAATGTTATGGACTGTGAGTGGGATTCCCCCTTTCAGATCAAAAACAATCTGAGGATTGAATGAATGGCTTATGGGACAGGTAATGGAATATACCTTCGCTTTTGTCACCATTTCAAATCCAGCTCAGGTTGGTAGCAGGGTGGATTTGATTTAAATCACTAATCAGGAAGACTCAATTTAATCATGATTTTCTACATAAAGTGCATTCTTGTTGGTTGTTATAACCTTAATACATATTCTTCACAACTCAGAGATAGATGTAGGTTTCGTTTTTAGAAGATACACACTATACATTTTTAAACAGTGATTTATTTTGAAAACTTTTCAGATGAGTTTTACAGCTATATCAGAAAATGAATGATTGTTTGTTTGCTAATTCATTTACCAAAGGTAAATTGGGAGGTGAACTATCTCCAATTCAACAGGTTAATCATTAATATTTGGAGGATTTTCTTGCCATGCTGTATTAGGAGAACATCACCAGACAGACATTTACGTTGTTTAACTAAAACAACAATGTTAAGTATTTTGGATTTTTTTCTTCAACAACAAACATATAATATTTTAACAAAACGAGCATATGTCCCTCGCTTCTTACATTTATCTCCAGACTTCTCCTTGGCCAGATCTATTCCACCCCCAACAATCTTCTATTCATTGAACTTTTTGAAACTTTACATTTTTAGAGAGAGGTAAAGGATTGACTCTGTGTACACAAATTTGCAGAGGGACAATAGAGTTGAGGTCTGTTATTTCTCACCTCTATATATTTATTTATTTTATTTTAAAACATTTTTGTTAACAAGCATGTTACCTCTGGAGCCACAGATCCACAGTTTGAGAACTGCAAAACTAAGAGTCTCTAATGGTATCTTCTAGACTGAGCACTGAGCCCCATTGGGTAGATAGAAAGATTAACCTAAATCTATACAGAAGCCCCTGGAACCCCATAAGATTGGGTCCCTAATCCATGAACTATTGGAACTCATTTACAAAACTTTTTCTTAAACATTACATGAATATATTGTCTCATACTATAGAATTAGAATTTATAATCCCTATTCCGTGATGAGATATCTTGGAGCTATAATGTATCTTAATTAAAACTCTTTAGATTGGTTTTTTCCTCAAAAAGCATTTTATCAAAAAAATCTGATTTTTTTTTTAATTTTTATTTTTTAATCATTGATTTTTATCTCCCCTGGTTGGTAGTGACCAAAAGTTGTTACAATCAGAGCACCACACAACTTTCAATGTGAAATTGGTAGGTTGTTTCAGTCCTTGAGTCACAGAAACTACCACTGCACCACAGACTGCAGTTGATTGGAATTGGTAACCTTGTGGCAGAGAGACCAAATACTGACTTAACATGGAGACTGACTGATCTATTACCCCAGAGTTATTTCCAGTTCATGATGGAGGCACACTACAAGAGCGGAGGAGGGACGGGGGAGGGGTGGGAGAATTGCGCTGTTACTTCTTGTGCTGTACTTGATCTCTGGAAAGAGTACTTCACCTCCAGAGCTGTCTATCTGATACTGCCCACCAGCACCCAGTGCACTTTTATTTTTGACCTAAGAACAACGTAGTTTCCTGCTAGATGTTGTAGAAAGAACATTTAAAGAAAATAATCAGTGGTCCAAAGATCTTTGGCATAACAGTTCTTACAGAATAACAACAGACAAGGCACACATGAGATTGCTCAGGAACTGTTTACTTACCTAGGTAGGATGTGCTTATCTGGCTTTCTGGGGAACCTGGTACTTGCTACTCACAGGAAAACTTACATGTTACTCACCTGTTAAAACACCAACCAAGTAATTCCTTCAGGGATCATTCTCGGTTGTGAGGTTGCTCAAGCAGAACAGAAATGGGAGGTGAGAATCAAACCCTGCAATATGATGCATGAGTGAATCCTCTTCACAGCTTCCAGGTTTCTATAATGGGTAGAATTTGGCTTTAATAAGGTATTCCAAAGGATTTTGCAATAAGGAGCTACATAGTAATAGTGAAGGGAATATGAAGGCAGTGTGTTTATGTACGGCATACATACATAATTAGAGCTCTAAGGAAAATACTGATACCACCAATGAGCTGCTTACAACTTATGTATGTGCAGTGTAGAAATTTTTATTGCAGTACTTATGGTATGTAAATGTTTATCTCCTGGTGTCCTGCCTTCAATTTGAACTGGTAGAAATGCTAAGACTTTGAGAACAGCCTGGATTCCAAAGGAGCAGTAGTAGTCAGAGAGGGGGAGGAATAAATATTAGAAGAAGCCTGACAAAACTCAGACAAGTCTCTCTAAATTATTCTGTATTTCAGGAAACAATCTACACTTGTACATCTCTCCCCTTTAGCACTCTAAATATTGCATACCACAAAAAGTTAAGAACATTAAGGTTGCATAGTGGAGCTCAGCACTCAGATGTCAGGAAATGCCAAAGCTAAGGTTGGTTGAGCAACTCTTCCTGCCCCGGTGAGTATGTATTCGAACAGTTCTTAATTATATATACTCACATACTATTTTTTTTTTTTTTACACAGGATCTAGTCTCATTTCACATGCAGCCTGGATGGTGCACAGTGGATGAGGCAGCTGTTCAGTACTTATTTTTATCTTCACAATTCAAAGAGGGTACCCTGACCTTACATTCACCATCTCTTCCATCCTCTCCAAATCAGTTTCACTTGTGTAAAATTCAGATTTCCACCATGGTAATTGCACTAGATTATGACCAAAATTAAGGCACAAATCCAAGGGATTAGTGAATAGGCCACAGAGAAGTGACGTGCACTAAATGAGTCAGGGCTCCTGCAAAAAAAAGCATGTGATCTAGTAATTAGTGTAATGCATACCCACAAGAACAGAGTTAAGGTTGCCCTGCACAACTTTAGCATTTCCAGACTCCTGTGCTGCCCTATACAGCCTCAGTGATTTAATGTTCCTAATGGCTTTGCTAAAAAAACAAAACGATAAAACAAATTCCATCCCATGTTACAATTTGGTAGACCAGAGTAAAATTCAGCATCCTGCACGAGCCGTAAGAGACAAGTTGCCCTCCCTTCAAGTAAAGGCTGAGAGCTCCCAATGCATAGCTGTGGCATCAACAGCCTCAAGCAAAACCAAGGAACAATACGCTTGTCATTCCTGATGTTTTTAAGGGGAAAACCAAACTGAATTTTTGTAAGTCAAGTTTTTAATTTTTCTCTCCATTCAAAACCATTTTTAAATAGCTTTTCCTACCAGTGTCTTCAAGTCTGAGATAAAATTCTGCAGAACTGAGTTTTCCATTATATTCTTTACGATTCTCCAGGAAAAATAAAAGGACTTCAAGACAAGTTTTCTAATCCCTTTCCAACTGTTTCTGCCTGATAGCTTTGTGGACTCAGTAAGTTCTTCAAAAGAAAGTCCTGAAATGGCCTTCATTGTGAAGGTGTATTATTGCTTGTGGTGAGCCAGGATCTAAAACTGTACCATTACAAGCACCTATATGACATCTTAATTAACGACATGAATATGCCTTGCCAAAGTCTAACCCATCATGCTACACGTTAGCTCTGATTTTTTTTTTTTAATGTATTGGACAGGAGCCAAGATTGACTGAAATAACTCATCTTGCTCACCAAGTTCAGTTTGCTTCAGTTAAAGAACCTAAGCAAAATTTGTCAGAGGGCTAGTGTTTTTACGACTACAAGAAGTTATAAATATGCACAACTTGATTCCATTTCTTGATCACAAATATGCAACAATCTTTCATAGGAGGTGTAAAGATAAGATTCCTTCTGTCTAGGCATCTACGTTACAAAACACCACATTACGTACTGTGGCCTCATCCAGTAGAAACAGTATCTCTCAAGCCTGTAACATTCTTGGACAATTCAGTTGTGAAAGATATTTCTATAACTCTGTTTCATAAGTGTTATTTTGTGACTGAAAGATATGACTTCTATTTTCAAACAGGGAAAGTAATAATGCATATTATATTCAGGCCTACAGCAAGTATAATTCAGGCACATTTCTTTGGCCAATAGCTTTGCATTATCTTTGTTAGTTTCAAATATTTGTTTTTGGTGTTTTTTTAAATGTTGCCTCCTCTCTGCTTGGCTTCTTGTTCTGCTGTCTGCAGTGAATTTATGATCCTCTGCTTATGCCATCAAGCTTGTTGTCATAGCAATGTCACACATTCAACAACAAGACTTTAATACAAGGAAAAGAGGGGCTTGAGGAGCTTCAGTTAAAGCCTCATCTGTAATCAAATAGCTGTGATAATTAGGAGAGCTGGTTGACTTATTTGGTGAAACAATGTCTGTTGGATTTCCTGTTCACAAATTGCCTGTAAACATCATGGGTTTGTTTTTTTACAGATGTCTGGTTTTCAAAATGGTTCAACAAATATTTTGTGCACAGATTGAGGAAGGAATGGCTGGAAGAAATCATTACTGACCTCCCGCCCCAGTTTTCTGAAGGCACCAACCTGTCTGATGGATGTCTGACTAGATTCCACTTAAATTGTAAAGGGGTAGTAAGCAGGTAATCCAAAAAAGATAAAGGGTGTGATACTACTCCCATGGAATTTGATGTCTAAACTGCCATAGACTTCAGTGGAGGAAGCAGGAGCAAGTAATAAATACTTCCAAAGTGCATTTTATAACAGTGCTTATAGAAGCTCAAAAATGTCTTTTGTTCGAGAATAAGGAGTAGAAGGAAAGGAAGGTGGGCATTTAGGACAATTCATCACCTAGATAAGTTTAATTTTTATCAGAGAGAGCCTTTGCTCCCACACCCACTTGGAGGACCAAAAAATGTAAAGGAGGAGAATCTCACTTAAAAAGTCTACCCCTTATCGTGAAGGACCTTGAAAACATAAATTGATATAAACCTATGTAAGGCAATTGCTGGGGTTGAAAAGAACAAGCAGCTGGGCTCAACTTCTGAGGAATTGGTGTGTGGGTGGGTGGAGGGGGGGATAGAGATTTTCCATCCCTCCCCCTGCTCACACACCTTATTTAAAATGAGTTTGCTCTGTTTCAGAATCATTTCCCTGACATTCCTCAAATTCCTTATACCAGCCCTGGACACAATGAAGGCATAATTGACTTGAACAGGCTCTTTGTGGGAAGGGGGAAAGTGGCAAATTTTTTCACATGCCTGTCCAAATTACTAAGGTCACCTTTGTCTCCATCTTTGGGTACGTCTACGCTGGCAGAGTTACATCGCCAGCAGTTACATCACTGCTCAGAGCGCGCTGAAGGGAAACCGCTGTTGTATGTTCACACTGTCAGCTGCCTGCACAATAGCGTGTTCACACTTGCGGCACTTGCATCAGTATTGGGAGCGGTGCACTCTGGGCTGCTATCCCACAGAGCATCTCTTCCTCTTCTGCCACTAAGAGTTGTGGGAAGGCGGAGGGGGTCGTAGGGCATCCTGGATCCTGTCCCAATGACCCGTGATGCATTACTTCACATCCCAGCAATCCCTGTGCTTCCGTCCGCATTTGGTGCCATCTTTCAACGGTTTGTGTACTGCATGCCCTGCCTCTTTGGTTTGCAGGAATGGATCCCACACTGTTGACTAATATGCTGCTCGCTCTCACTAACACGTCACGAGTGGCAGTGGAGTTATTCCTCAAACTACAAAGGCAAGAGGAGTGTGACATTGATCTTGCCACGTGTAGTAGCTATGACACGAGATTACTTGTGGCATTCATGGAGGTGCTGACCACAGTGGAACACCGCTTTTGGGTTTGGGAAACAAGCACTGAATGGTGGGAATACATGGTCATGCAGGTCTGGAATGACGAACAGTGGCTGCAGAACTTTCAGCTGAGGAAAGCTACGTTCATGAGACTGTGATGAGCTTGCTCCAGCCCTGCGGTGCAAGGACACGAGAATGAGAGCAGCCCTGTTGGAGAACTGGGTGGTGATTGCACTTTGGAAGCTGGCTATTCCAGACTGCTACCGATTGGTGACTAACCAGTTTGGAGTGGGAAAGTCGACAGTTGGACTTATGTTGACAGAAATGTGCAGGGCCATTAATCACATTCTGCTCTGAAAGACCGTGATTCTGAGCAATGTGTGTGACATTGTGGATGGCTTTGCACAAATGGGCTTCCCTAACTGCGGAGGGGTGATAGATGGCACACAAATTCCAATTCTGGCACCAGATCACCTACCCACCGAGTACATTAATTGGAACGGGTATTTCTTAATGGTTAAAAGTTAATTACCCCTCTTCAACATTCCCTCAAGGAAGAGACATGCAAATTTCTAATTCTCCAGCACAGAGTTTGCTGCAGCAAATTCAGGAAATGTGAGAGTAAAGAGGACCCTACTTATCTGAAACTCTGTTTGTGTTCATAGTGATTGAGTTCTATTGCTAATAGGGATCAAATTACATACTTAACAGAGTAAGTGACATTATTTACTGACAAAGTATTATCAAGATATCAAATCACACATTTTCAGAGGAAGTTGCATGCATCAATGCCTGAACTGCGTGAAAAGCATTTCTCCTATATGCTTCACTGATAAAGCTGCATGCACTTTTTCAGCTATTGTACACTATGCACCTTGCGGTGAAAGTTTCATTCTTTAGTAAAGGTTTATTTTTTAGCTAAGTGGGTTTAAATTACAGTGTATCAGATCACATACTGTGCCATTTGTGTGCTTTGTTTTACTTTTGTACTGCTTATTTTACTCTCTATATACTAACTTTCTCATGCAGCTCCACATCCTGGCATATACCTCCTGCCAGGGATAATACATGCCACTAAACATTTTAAAATGTACTTGCTTGGTTCCAGTTTGTTTGGATTTTTACAAGCCCCCAAAGAGCTCCCATCCAGTGTTTGGGGCACTCTTAACAATTTTTAAATATATTAAATACATAAGTCCATTAATATCCCTAGATCAGGTCAAAATAAACAGCAACAAGATAAATAGAATAATAGTTCATGGTAGTTAAAATACTTCTTGAATAGACCTATGGATGGAATACATCTATTTAAAGGTAGCAGTAAGTATGCAATTGTTACCATATTCCTTAAGCAGTCTCACTTGCATGCCCCCTCATACTTTTTAATCTCTTCTGCATTAAGCAGCTTGTTCATTTTCATATCCTGTCCAGAGAGCTCCACATTGATCATTGTGAGTGGCTCGGTCAGACTTTGTTACACGCAAACTCAGTTCTTGCAGCACTCTTTACCCCTTCCAGTTGCTGCTAAACATCCTTTCAGCAGCTCATGTGAGACTGGATTCTGGGCCTTAATATTCAAAAGCTGTGAAGGCCCTCAGAATGATAACACACGAATTCTGCCTGTTGGGTTCTTTCCTAAAGATAGCATGGGCAAGCACCAGTCTGTTTCACTGAGCTTCTAGTACTCTACATCCCAGTCATATCTTTGGGGTCTCCTTATTTCCTATTAGACCTGATATCTAGATTCTGAACAGGTGCTTCTAGGGCTTTCTGACACACTGCACCTCATCAGAAGCTCTATCCCTCTGGTTACTCAGAGAAACACTGGTGGGTTGTATTCTTGCTTCAGCAATGTTTGAACACAGCCTGGTCTAGAGATTCTTATTGCTCTTTTACTGCTAAATCTTATAGATACTGAAATGGAGTCCTAAGTACACTAGAACTCCATGCAGAGTGCAAGGCTGCCATAAATCATATGGTGAACCTGACATTGTATGCCAGCTATCTTTCTCTCTATATATACTGTTACTCTGACTGTGATGATGTGCTCCTCAGGCACATGACCAGGTTCCTGAAAAAGCAGTCCCATGAGCCAGAGGGAGCATGCAGAGAAGTTCTTGACATAGCAGAACATAAAAGGGGGGTGCAAGAAGTCAGAGCAGTATGAGTGGGGGAGCAGGCTGGAGGCCCTGCCATTGGAGAAGACTATGAACCAGGCCCTACTGGACTTGCATGAACTGACTTCAGAGAAAAATTACCTCCAGCTGTGTGATTTCCTGGCGTTTAAATGCCTGGGTGAACAAGTGAAGGCCAGCAAGTAGTAGGGAGATTACTTCAGGAAGCCGAAGCACCTGGGAGTGGCCCAGGATGGCATGGGGGAGTAGCTGTTTGACATCTGAACTACACCCTGAAGGCTCTGTGTCAATGACCATCTAAAAGCTGGGAATATATATAGATATAAAAAAATTTAACTCAGGGAAGCTGTCTTCATGTTTTTTAAAGGTCAAGTTGGGGTCATGGGATTAGTCTTTCACATCTAGGTCACTGATTCAAGAGTCCCAATGTGGTAAACACTGAAAGCTGTTTGTTTGATGGCCTGTTTAAATGAGTTGATTACTTCAGTCCAGACCTTAGAGGAAAAGTCTCCACGTAACCAAAATCACTGTCAGAACTGACACCCTTCTCCACAGAATGAGGAGAAAAGCCAAGGACTGGGTGAGGAAAGTGATGGTCCCTAAGAGTTAGGCTTGAGGCATAATGGCAGAGCAGGGCAGAGTAGAGAAACTTTTACTGCTGCTGCCTATCCTGTCCCTGTTCTTGAAATTAAGGTGGGCTTAGTCAGAGTTATCAACGGGGCTTCTTTCACAAACTCTAAATTATCTTTAAAATGTAATTTGAATTGTCTTTTTTTTAAAGTATGGTGTTTTATCTATTCTGAGAAGTTTGAAAGGGTAGGAATATTGTTCTCCTAACCACTTGGGAAACATGCAGTGTTCCCTGTGTATCTAATGGAGGAGAAGGTAACCTAATTCTGTGTATATGTCCCTGTATATTGATGACATCAGGAACATGCTCAGCTCTAGGAGTATCTATTGGGTTCCTGGGAAACGGGGCGGGTGGAAGCCTGCCCCATGCTAACGGATCCCCCCCTCAGCCTAAGGGGAGGATCTACAGGTCCTCAGAAACCCACTAATTGCGGGGGACAACTAATAAAAGAACAGGGACAGGAGTGCGGTCAAAGGGTCATAAGAAGAGAGCCTGACGGGGACACTGAGCAGAGAACCCCAGACAGCGCCCACTGCTCTTCGAAGGCGTCAAGGGAGCCAGCGGACGCCGCCCAGAGGAACTCCGCCTGGAGACATGAACGGACTAAGGATCGGAAACAAGCCCCACAGTCGCAGGAGTCTCCATTGGCCAACCGCCTCTCCCTGGTCGCGTAGATGGCCATTTTAGCCAGGGCGAGGAGGAGGTTGACCAGGAGGTCCCGCGACTTTGTGGGGCCACGGATAGGGAGTGCATGGAGAAGGAGGTGAGGGGAAAAGTGCAGCCAGAAACGCAACAGGATATTGGTGAGGAGCCGGGTTACTTGTCTTCTTCATTGTTTTCAGTATCTCATCCATACCTTTAACCGTTGTCACCATAATTTCATTTCCTTAAAGCTCCTTATTTGCTGTAAATTATCCCCATTCCTCTTCCTAAAAAATAAACATATACACTTGATTTTGCTGCACTTGCCAGCTACCATTCTTTTTTTAACTTATTACTGAGCAGAGTACAAAGTTTTGATAACATCCTAAATGTGGATGACTTAAACTGATGAGTAAGAATTAGAGATGATAAATTAAAACATTATTTCTAGTTTTTTCAAATTTCTCCATATTTTTTACAAAAATTTTTTTCCATATTTTTTAAATAATTTAACATTTTTCTAACAACTGTATTTTCTTACTGAAAATTAGGTTTTTGATAAATGAAAAACTTCAAAAATTATTTTGGGAAAAAATTCAGTACAGTAAAAATCACTATTCCTGGAAAACGTTGATAATACTGGCAATTTTTATATTAAAAATATATTTTTAAAAAGTCACGTGGGAGGAAAGGAACTTTTTAAGCACAAAATTTCAATCCCACTCTAGTGCGAATACAAATGCTTCATGGAAACAAGCATACACAAATATCATCCTTTTTCCACAGGAGAGAGTAACATACAGCACAATTTATCTATCTACATCCCCATGAAAGGACAGACTGTAAAATATTGTTGCCAAATTAATTCCCAGTGAGGGAGTCTGCTTCGACCCCTAAGGAAGCAATAAGAATTAGGGCAGGTCTGGATAATGCCTTGCAGTTTACATTATTCCAGTTAAAGATTTTTCATTACCTTCTCCCTGCTGCTAGCTAATGTTTTGGGAAACACACTTGGAAAACAGCTGCCAGAAATAGAGGAAGAGAGCTGGTTACACGGCATTATTCAAGGAAAGATACAAACCATGCTCTCAGTTCCGTTCATTTAAACACAACGGGGACAGAAGCACCAACTTCTGTTCATCTTTCGCCCAGGGATAGTTTGCTCCTCATCTGATCAATTGGTTGCGTCTCTGTGGCATCCCTGGCAAGGAGGAGCATGAGAAATATCTCAGTGACACTCTTACCCAGAGAGTGATGTGAAATTAGTCTCGTATGTCTCTACTGCACACGTGCACAACTTGTCTTCCTCTCTCAGGTAGGTTCTGCCCCATTCTGTCCTGGCATGAAAAGAAAACTCAGGTAGTTTAGACCCCAGACCTAGCTTGTTTAAAAAAACAAACAAGAACTTAGTACTAACAAGTATTTGAGTATTTGGTTTTAGATCTCATCAATAAAAAATAAGGAGTTGCCTACAAGAAGTGGGCTGAATCTCTCTTCCTCTCACACACACACACTCTACATAAGAACAATCTGTGGTAATAGTAAAAATTTATACTATGGCAGCGTCCAATGGCATAATTTGTGATTGAGGACCCCTTGTGCTTGAAGTTGTACAAACGCAGCTGGGAGACAACCCCTGGATACTTTACTAAGAGAACCATAAAGATGTGCATATCTAAATTTAGGAACTGCCCCATGTCATTATCCCCCTCATCTTTGTTACCCTCACTATGTGCCATTCTAAAATTATATTTTAAGCTCCTTGAGCCAGGGAGTTTGTTTTCTACTTGTTCTATAAAGTGTCTAGAACACTTTTGGGTGCTGTGAAAATAATTACAATCCCAGGATTTTGTTTGGATGTAATATTTTCCAGGTTGTTTTTGCAACCTAAAGATTTCAGCTGGGGGAACCTGAACCTGGCCTGAAAAGCACTCAGAACTATGTACCTAAACTCTCAGAAGTCATTTAGAGTTTTGAGTATGTGAGGAATACAAGATCAGAAATGTAGATAGTACAGTAGTAAGCACTTGTAGTTCTCCATTTCACTCTTTGGACCAGTGTAGAATAGTGATCTCCACAGAGACCTCCCAATTTGCCAGTACAGCTTAGTTCTCAAAACATTTTGTGGGCCACCAAAGAGGATGCAGTGGATCAGAGGTGTTTCTCAGGCCACTGTTCAAGAACTGCTGTTACACGTTGCCATATGTTTTAAAGCAAATCTCATCACTGATTTTAGCAGGGAATTTATTTGACTTAAACACTCATGCCAGTTTATGGCCTTTGAGTCTGATCCTGGAGCCTTTACTGGTAGGAGCAGTCAGGGCTACTGGAGGGGGGAACTAAAACATCTATGTTTGATTGCCCGCTCTGCCGCTGATTTACTATGCAACCCCGAGAAAGATGATTCTTCTCACTGTGCCTCAGTTTTCCATCTTGAAAATGGGGATAATAACCCATAGCTACTTTTGGAATGTGATTTGAGGTCTGAGGATGGCAAGTGCCATGTAAGTGTTAAGTGGTGGTTATTATTATTATTATTATGATGTATGTAGTCTGAGTGAGGGGCCAGGAAGATGGTGGAACTTAAGTTGTCAGCTCTTCAGGCCACAGAGCGCTCCTCAACAAGGCTGAGATTACAAATTCTGCCCATGTGAACTGTCACAACGAGACACGGCTCGCAGTAGACTGGGCAGATAATCAAAGCATGAGGGTGAGTTCCAGCGCTGCTGGGCTTCCTCCTGGGGGCCCCGAACGTGCCCGTGGGCTCTGCTGGCTCCTCCGCGACTGGAGCAAAGAAGAAGTGTCGGTAACCTGTGTCTCCACCTGCGACGCCAGAATGAGTCGTGCCCCGCGGTGCATGCTGCTGATCCGTGACCTTCCCTCTCCTTTCTCCCCCGGGAAGGCAGCTGGCTGGAAGGCTAGATAATAAGGAGCCCGTGAAAGTGACGCGGCGCTGAGAGGAGATTGGCGAATAAGGGCCAGGACGAGGCAGGGGGCGCAGCAACCCCACCCGGTACGGGGAGGAGTTTACCCCTGGGGTGTATTTGAACCATATTACACGTTCCCGCCTCCGCCGCCGTGGTGAGCCGGGCAGGGGCAGCAGGGGGCGCTGGCCGGGGGCCGGGTTCGCTCCTGGGCTGGCGTTGCGGCGATGAGCAGGAAGCCGCAGCCCGGCCCTTATCAGCGGGCGACAGGCGGGGCCGGGCCCCAGGCCCTGCGCTCCGGCTCCATGGGCGGCGGGGGGCCGCGGCTGTAGGCGCCTCCTTCTCCCGCGCCGCGCGGCAGAGCCGGGAAACAGCAGCGGCAGCAGCAGCACCGCCGCCAGCGCGGCCTCCCCTGCCCCATGGCGGGCTACGCTCCCCGCCTGCCCCTGCTGCTGCGGAGGCTGCTGCCGCCGCCCTGGGCTCGGGCCGCCCGGCTCCCCCCGAGCGGCGCCCGGCTCCTGCTGCTCTCGGCCGGCAGGTGCGGGGCCCCAGCCGAGCCCGGCCCCTTGCGCCTCCTCTGCGGCGGCGGCGCTGCCACCCGCTCCGCGTCCTCCCGGGCTGCGGCGGCGGCGGCGACC
The DNA here is from genome assembly GCF_020497125.1 of Mauremys mutica. Lineage (NCBI taxonomy): Eukaryota > Metazoa > Chordata > Testudines > Geoemydidae > Mauremys > Mauremys mutica. The sequence continues at coordinate 130,166,052 of NC_059074.1, forward strand.
GGGGAGCCGGAGAGGAGGAGCGGCCCCCGGGGAAGCGGGAGAGACTCGGAGGTGAAGAGGCTGCTGGCCCTGGCGCGGCAGGAGCGCTGGAGACTGACAGGTACCTGCTCCTGCCCCCTCCCGGCACCGCCTGCCCCCCCGCCCAGTGGCTGTTACCTGCCCCAGCGCCCTATACTGTCAGCCACCCCAAGCTCACTGTGACACCAGCACCCCTTGGCAAAGGGCCCCCCATCTTCACAAACAGCTGTCACCGCAGACCTGACAAACTCATTGCACCCAACATGTGTCTTACAGGGCACTTACTCACAAAGAGGAAGGTGGAAGGGAGGTAGCCTGTCAAGAGTGAGACTCTTTGTGAGCTGTGTGCTTGGGTAATATTGAAGGAATAATGTATTTACCTTAAAAGTCTGCTTTATAGACTTGGAGTAGAAATTAGTCAGCAGGGGATAATATGTCTCCGTAATGGTCCTTTTGGGCAAGGGGGATTTGTCACCCTGACTATCCTGGCTGGTGATGCAATGCAAGGCTCAATTGTTTAGCTTTGCACAATGGTAAGACTTTGAATGGGACACCATCAGAGGCAATGGCAAACAACTGAAATGCCTTAAAGGTAAATAAGAAACATTACAACAGGACTGGGGTTTGCCCTGTCTGCAAATAGAAACAAAAGGCTGCTTTCAGTATAACAGAGGAGGGAGTAGCACTCTGTATCCTTTCACTGAGGAAACCCCTTGTGAAACAGGGCTGCTTTCATAAATGTTTGGATCCTGGTGTTTAGGACACCAGCCAACTCTGCAAACAGACTGAACTTTGAGGGGAAAGGAGGAACCTACTTTATGAGATAAGAAAGATAACTCTTGATAAGTGTAGGCCCAGGTTCGCATTATGGTTTTGTTTTATATTGTAATCTTTTATTTCCATCATTCTTGTTTCTAGTTAAATCCTCATTCTTAAATAAACTCTTTTGTTTTATTATAAGTGCTTACAAGTGTTATATGGTTTAAAGGGGCAGTGCTTTAAGGTAAAACGGGTAAACTGCACTTTTGGGTGCAGAGGCTCTGTGATTTCTGTGAGTAGGCAATTTCAGGCTCGATATCACAGGGGAACAACTAAAAGGGACTCGGGGATTGGAGTGCACCTATTAACCTGAAAGGCGAAGTTAGGGTTGACAAAGTCCAAAAGAGAGTGCTTGAGTGACTGAAAGGCTGGTGGTGTAACGAGCTGGCACCCAGACAAAGAAGACTACCTCTCACTGGAGGTAGGGAATAACAAGATGACTCAGGGTATGTCTACATTATGAAATTAGGTCGATTTTATAGAAGTTGATCTTTAGAAAGTATCAGAGGAGTAGCCATGTTAGTCTGGATCTGTAAAAGCGGCAAAGAGTCCTGTGGCACCTTATAGACTAACAGACGTATTGGAGCATGAGCTTTCATGGGTGAATACCCACTTCATCGGATGCATCCGACGAAGTGGGTATTCACCAACGAAAGCTCATGCTCTAATACGTCTGTTAGTCTATAAGGTGCCACAGGATCTTTAGAAAGTGATTTTATACAGTCGATTGTGTATGACCCCACTAAGCGCATTAAGTCGGCGGAGTGCATCCTCAATACCATGATTAGCATCGACTCACGAAGCGGTGCACTGTGGGTAGCTATCCTTTAGTTTCCTCAGTCTCTGCTGCCCATTGGAATTCTGGGTTAAGCTCCCAGTGCCTGATGGGGCAAAATGTTGTCGCGGGTGGTTTTAGGTACATGTCGTCAGTCTCCTCCCTCCCTCCATGAAAGCAACGGCAGACAGTCGTTTCGCACCTTTTTTCCTGGGTTACCCATGCAGACGCCATAGCACGGCAAGCATGGAGCCTGCTCAGCTCACCACTGCTGCTATGAGCATTGTAAACACCTCGTGCATTATCCTGCAGTATGTGCAGAACCTGGCTAGGAGATGCCAGCACGAGGACGATTGTGAGGAGGACATGGACACGGACGTTCCTGAAAGCATGGGATGTGGCAATTGGGACATCATGGCAGCAGTGGGGCAGGTTGATACAGTGGAATGCCAATTCTGGGCCCGGCAAAATAGCACAGACTGGTGGGACTGCATAGTGTTGCAGGTCTGGGATGATTCCCAGTGGCTGCGAAACTTTTGCATGCATAAAGCCACTTTTCTGGAACTTTGTGAGTTGCTTTCCCCCGCCCTGAAGCGCAGGAATACCAAGATGAGAGCTGCCCTGACAGTTGAGAAGTGAGTGGCAATAGCCCTGTGGAAGCTTGCAACACCTGGCTGCTACCGGTCAGCCGGGAATCAATTTGGAGTGGGCAAATCTATTGTGGGGGCTGCTGTGATCCAAGTAGCTAATGCAATCACTGACGTTCTGCTATGTTGCTGTTTGGAGGCCTTGAAGGAAGTTGATTTGCTGAACATTTAGGTTTGATTTTCTTTTTTTTTTTCCTTTTTGTTAACCTCTTCCCAACTGACATCTTTAATGCCAGATTTTGGCCTGAAGCAATTTTTTTTTTTACTGCCAAGTTATAAGCGGTTGGCATCCTTTCGTCTGTGAGAGACCGTGGGAATTGCAGCCTGTGATGTAGATGGTTTGCAATGTCTCCTGTGACTAAATAGTCCAGTCCAAGATTTGCATGATCTTTGGCAGTTACTGCAAATGTGTGTGTCTTGGTTGGGAGCCGCTTGCTTCCTACAGGCTCTTTTCTTTTCAAGCTGTAGGAGCCAGCTTCTGTCATGGACTTTGATGCCCTAATGGAGATGACGGCACCACTTGTTATGATCACTTGCCAAGGTTTCCCATTGATTAAGATAGATTACAAATTACTTCATATCTCGCTTGCATGTGCCTTTATAGCGAAGCTTGGGACATCCTGTTGATCTTGTTCCCTCTGATAGCTCCCCATATAGTATGTCCTTGGGTATGCTTCCATCTTCCAACCTACTCAGATGGCCCAGCCAGCACAGTCGTCTTTGCTTGAGCAGAGCTGAAACACTTGGTAAATTTGCCCTTTGAAGAACCTCTGTGTTGGTGACTTAATCTTGCCATTTGGTGTTGAATATGTGGCATAAACAGCGTAGGCGGAAACTGTTCAACCTTTTCTCCTGATGAGTATAAGTTGTCCATGTTTCCCCATACATGAGAGTGCTGAGGATGCAAGCTTAATACACTAGCGTTTTGGTTTTAATGGTAAGTTTTGGGTTGTTCCATGGTCTTTTAGTTAGTCTGCTAAAAGTGGTGGCAGCCTTTCCAATGCGAACATTTAGTTCAGGGATCAGCAACCTTTGCCATGCGGCCCATCAGGGAAAACCCGTGGTGGGACAGGTTGGTTTGTTTGCCTGTCGCGTCCGCAGGTTCGGCCAATCGCAGCTCCCACTAGCTGTCCCAGGCCAGTGGGGGCTGCGGGATAGGCAGCCAGCACATTTCTCAGCCCGCGCTGCTTCCCGCAAACAGAAGTTCCCTGATTAGCACTTGCCAAGTTATAAACACCTGAAAAACATTAATAATGAAAACTCCCGCAGGCATTTAATTACAGTAGAAGTAGCAAATACTGTTGTAGATGCGTCTGTAAAGGGAAAATTTCCTGTGCTGTTTTTTCTTTTTTGTTCATAACTTAAATTTTTTTTAAATAAAAACCAACCAGGGTTTGCAACTATCTTGTTACTACTGTGGGTTGGGAAATTGACCCTCAAGTACTCCTTGGTAGTTCTTTTACTTTTATCTGAGAGAGTTTTTTTGTGAGAAGACAGAGGCTTACTGTTGGGTAGCAGTTTCACTGTACGAAACACACTGTGGATATAAAATGCTGGTTAATCTCTTCAGTGTTCTTAGCTGATACAAATGGCAAACAAATGTTTTAGTGTCTATATTAAAACGTTTGTATGTACAGTTTTGTTTTATAAAAGTTAGACTCTTCAAAATTCCTTTCATACACACAACAATAGTGACACCTCTCAGGTGCAGCACCATCGCTTCAACCACTACACTTTGTAGTTTAGTCATTTGGGAATATTTTTTAAGCACAGAACACGAGTTTTAATCGTATTTTCATTAATGTTAATGAAAAATATGATTACATGCCATGTTGAGAATTTACTCCATAGTTACTCTGTTGTTTTCAGGCTGGATAAAAATCAATGATTTAAAAAAAAAAAAGGATTTTTATGATTTAAATAGGTTTTTTCTCATAAAGCATTTTATCAAAAAAATCCTATCTAAAGATACTTTTAATTAAGATACATTATAGCTCAAAGATACCTCATCATGGAATTGGGATTATAAATTATAATTCTATAGTATGAGACAATATATTCATGTAATGTTTAAGAAAAGTTTTGTAAATGAGTTCCAATAGTTCATGGATTAGGGACCCAATCTTATGGGGTTCCAGGGGCTTCTATATAGATGATTTAGGTTAATCTTTCTATCTACCCAATGGGACTCAGTGCTCAGTCTAGAAGATACCATCAGAGATGCTTAGTTTTGCAGTTCTCAAACTGTGGATTTGTGTCTCCAGAGATAACATGCTTGTTAACAACAAAAATGTTTTAAAATAAATAAATAATATAGAGAGGTGAGAAATAACAGACCTCAACCCTATTGTCCCTCTGCAAATTTGTATACACAGAGTCAATCCCTTACCTCTCTCTAAAAATACAAAGTTTCAGAAAGTTCAATGAATAGAAGATTGTTGGGGGTGGAATAGATCTGGATAAGGAGAAGAAGTCTGGAGATAAATGTGAGAAGGGAGGGACAAGCAGTAGAAACCAAAGTGAAACTGTGTGAGCGGCATATTCCAGAAGTCTTGAGGTCTTTCTGAGTGTAGCCTTCATTGATTTGAGATCTACTATACCATTCTCTCACTAGAAGGGAAAACCTATAATGGCAGCAGGCTGTAAAAGAGACCTAGTTTGGGAATAAGAACCATTCAAGAAATATGTTTGCTGCTGATGTTTTAAAGAAAGTCACACCAGTGAACTGGTGGAATTCACTTAAGCACTTGGATTCAGAGACTGTTGAAGTGAGAATCTCACTTTAACAGCAGTAGCTTCTTCTGCTGGTGTAGAAAGAATATTTTCTTCCTTTGGACTAATTCATTCCAAATTGAGAAATCGTTTGGGACCTGAAAAAGCAGGAAAGCTTGTTTTTCTTTTCCAGATTATGAACAAACAGGAAAATGAAGGTGAAGACAACTGAGTTAGCTGCAGAAGCCAGTATTTTAAGTTTATCATGTTGACTTGGCTGACACAGTCGATTTAATTAATTAATTAATTAATTTAAATATTTCATTTAACTATTTTAGTTAAAAACAATTTTAATAAAAACAAACCTGATTTTAAACAACTTGAATGTTTAACTAAATTCAAAAATTCATATGCTTGTTTTGTTAAAATATTATGTTTGTTGTTGAAGAAGAAAATCCAGAATACATAATGTTGTTGTTTTAGTTAAATATCTGTCTGGTGATGTTCTCTTCCTAATACAGCATGGCAAGAAAATCCTCCAAATATTAATGATTAACTTGTTGAATTGGAGATAGTTCACCTCCCAATGACTTCATAAATATCTGCTTCATTTACCTTTGGTAAATGAAATAACCAATCATTCATTCTTTTTCTGGTAAAACTAATCTGACAAGTTTTCAAAATAAATGACTTAAAAATGTATTGTGTGTACCTTCTAAAAATGAAAACTACATCTATCTCGGAGTTGTGAAGAATATGTATTAAGGTTATAACAACCAACAATTATGCACTTTTATGTAGAAATCCATGATTAAATCGGGTCTTCCTGACTAGTGATTTAAATCAAATCTACCCTGGTTGTTTTGTACAATGAAGTTACAGGGTTCTTAATTCTCTAATGTCTCCAAGTATTAAGGAGGGTGACTACTATAAAGAAGATAGCTTCAGGACTCTTGTGTTTACCTGATTGCATGAGACCAACAAATGGTGCCTTTGGCTGTCTAGGATGGCACCTTGATCACAGAAGTTAAAAATAGAAAATATGAGATCAAGATCACAGGAGTTAAAAATAGAAAAGATATGAGATCAAGTCCAGCTCCTGGAGAGAGAGGATGTATTCATTATTAAACTGATATTATGCTTGACCTTACATTGCGTTCTAGGTCACTAGCATTTGTCTTTTACTTTAGTTTCTTCTGCTTTTCCTTCTGGCCTTTTCCCATCTCATTTGTCTGCTGTGCTATGCCCAATCCTACACTCTAATTACTTGTAGTTCCATTCCTGACCTGCATGCAAAACTAGAGGTATCTTCTTGCTTTCCATTGGTAGAGTGTCTCTTTCCTATAAATACTCAGTGCTTATTTGCTCAGAGTAAAAGACAAGTGTTTCCCCACCAGGCTCTTCTGCAAGTGAGTAATGTTTTGGAATTGTGTGCTCATTCACCATAATCACTTCTTCATAAGTAGGGCCCTACCAAATTCAGGGCCATGAAAAATACGTCAGAGACCATGAAATCTGGTCTTTTGTGTGCTTTTACCGTACACTATACAGATTTCATGGGGGAAACCAGCATTTCTCAAATTGGGGGTCCTGACCCAAAAGGGAGTTGCAGGGGGGGTCAAAAGGTTATTTTAGGGCGGTCATAGTATTGCCACCCTTACTTCTGCGCTGCCTTCAGAACTGGGCGGCCGGAGAGCGACGGCTGTTAGCCCGGCGCCCAGCTTTGAAGACAGCACCCTGCTATCAGCAGCGCTGAAGTAAGGGCAATACCATACCATGTCACCCTTATTTCTGCACTGCTGCCTTTAAAGCTGGGTGGCTGGAGACTGTCGGCTGCTGACTAAGGGCCCAACTCTGCAGGCAGCCGTACAGAAGTAAGGGTGACAATATCATACCATGCCACCCTTACTTTTGCACTGCTGCTGTTGGCGTCTCTGCCTTCAGAGCTGGGCTCCTGGCCAGTAGCCGCTGCACTCCATCTGCCAGCTCTGAAGGCAGTGCCACCGCCAGCAGCAGTGCAGAAGTAAGGGTAGCAGTATCACAGCTCCCCTCCCCCTACAATAACCTTGCGACTCCTCCCCCCTTCCCCTGACTCCTTTATGGGTCAGGACCCCTACAATTACAACACTGAAATTAAAGATTTAAATAGCTGAAATAATTACATTTGTTATTTTTAAAATCCTATGACTGTGAAATTGACCAAAATAGACTGTGAATTTGGTAGGACCCTATTCGTAAGTGACTATAAAAATATTGCTATCACCACCTCCTGGTTCATGCTAATAATTATCTTATTTACACTTCAGTTGTGGCAAATGACACTTTTTCATTCTTCTAAAAAGCTGCATAAAATTGCAGTAGGTGGTTGTTTTTATACCTTTGTATAGGAAATTTCAAACCCTATAAAAACATAATTTTTTGGAAAAAAACCTTAAAGTTAAGGAACAGTATTACCAATTTATCCATGTTAATTTTTCAGACTTACACTCTAATTTTTTAACAAGATTAATGATACAATCTAGTATACGTTCAGTAGTTTGTGATTTCTGGATGGGGTCACTTCCCTTCCTCTTCTGCATCGTGCCCCCTGTGTTCAGGACCCGCCTTACTCCAAATCTCCCTGAAATTAATATGAAAATGTTGGTCAATATGACTGCACCTTAACCTAAATTCACTGGTGGCATGATTTATCATTTTAAAATCACGTTCTCTTTTAAAACATCTTTCTCCCCTGTTGCTGTGAGTACAATCCAACCAATCAGTTTCCCCTGTTTATATAATTACAGAGGTGAAACAGTTCACCTATATAGAAAGTGCTATCAAATAAACCAGACTAGCTTAACAACTTTTTTTTTTAGCATGGTGTTTTGTTTTTTTGCTACAGTGTTTTGTTGGTATTACTAACAAAGGTATAAAGTTTTAAAAAGTAATTCAATCAGCAGTGTGATTTAAGGTGGTAGTGATCCTTTAAAAAGAAAATTGTGGTAATGGAAAAGTGCATTGATCTTACTTGCAATTCGCTGATTGTTTAAAAATTAATATACTCAGCTTTCTCCAGGGAGATGCTTTTGTCACACCAATAGGTTTGAATAAGTTAGGGAGATAGTGGATAACAATTAGATTTATGTGAATTATGTGTGTTTTTATTCAAGTTCATATTTGCATTATACCTATTTGAAACATTTAATGGTTAAAATAAAATCGGGATAAAGTAGTACTTCATATGATACTGTACACTTGAAGGTTTCTTATTTCAGTCCCAATGTTGGTATGTGGAAACTCACTGCATTTTTATTGTTGAGATAGACTAGCTTATATCTTAATTAAGGGAACATAATTGACATTTAAAAAACAAACGTGTTTGAAATAAATTCTATACCTATTATTAACACCTCTTACTACTAAAATGACATACCATAAATGCCTAATTTACTTGTAACCCTTCATATATTTTGTTTGTATCATGTCATGTTCTGATTTCTCTGCCAGACTTTGGAGCACGTGAATGTCTGGTGTTATAGGCTGAACAACAGCACGGAGTCATCTGCATATTGTTGGCATCTGAGCCCATAAAGTTTCACTACTTCTACTAGCAGATGCTATTGTGTAGATCCCTGTAGTACGCCACAGGTAAACAGGGCCGGCTCTGGCTCTTTTGCTGCCCCAAGCGCGCAAAAAAAAAAAAAAAGGGGGGGGGGGGGGGGGGGGGCCGCCAGAGCAGCAAAGCCTGGGAAAAAACAAAAACAAAACCACAGCGGCAAAGTGGGGTGGGGGGGACAAAAAAAGGCGCGGCTGGAATGGCAAAGGGGGAGAGGGGGAACTGCAGCACAGCCGTAGCAGCAAAGCAGGGGAAAAAACAAAACAACAACATAAAACCACGGTGGGGCTAGAGCGGTAAAGGGGGTGGGGGGGAACAGGGCCCTGGAGCGGCAAAGCAGGTGAAGGGGGAAAAAAAAGAAAAAGAAAACACGTTGCAGCTAAAGCGGCAAAACAGGGTGGGGGGAAACAAAAAAACGGTGCAGCTGGAATGGCAAAGCAGGGAAGAAGAAAAAAAAACAACCCTGCAGCACAGCTGGAGTGGTAAAGCAGGGTGGGGGAAAAACAAAAAAAACCCTGCACGGCTGGAGCGGCAAAGCAGGTGGGGGAAAAAAAAAAAACCTGCGGCGCGGCTGGAGCGGCAAAGTGGGGGTGGGGGAACGGCACGGCCGGCAAAGCAGGGGAGAACAAAACAAAAAACCCTACAGGGCGGCCAGAGCCAGGGGACTCCCTGTGCTGCAGAGTGTGTGCCCGGTCTAATGTGGGGGAAGGACAGGGAGCGAGGGGGGAGAGAGAGAAGGGGGGCAGCCAGGGCTTCAGGGGGGCGCTCACCCCATGGCCCCGACCTCCACGCTGCCTGCCGGGAGGGCTCCGAGTTGCTCCGGTTGGTGGGGAGGGAAGGACGCGGGCTGCCCTGCCAAATTTGCTGCAGGGCGCTCCCCTCCTCTGCCCCCTACAGGGTGGCCAGAGCAGCAAACAAACAAACAAAAAGCGTCAGTGCCGCCCTAGGTTTGGGCGGAATGCCGCCCCCTAGAATCTGCCGCCCCAGGCACCAGCTTGCTCAGCTGGTGCCTGGAGCCAGCCCTGCAGGTAAAGGAACCAATGACACAATTGCTACCCTCTGGATATGTCCTGTGAGGAAGAACTCAGTCAGTTTCATAGTGTGCTTTTTGGACCCCTGCCACTTCTCTGAGACAGGATAACAGTATCTGTGATTGACTGTACTGACTGCTGTGGGGAAGTCAAAGAGTATGAGTATAGATCTTTTCCCTTTTTCCATGGAAAGAAAGAGAGCAGCCATCAATACTAATACTAATACTGTTCCAGATTCTGGCCTGAAACCTGACTCTAGGATCGAGGCTACTGATGTTGGGCAAATGTCTGAAGATGTCTCTTTGCTAGCTTCTCAATATATTTATGAAGGCAAAAGGGATTAGTAATACAGTAACTCCTCACTTAACGTTGTAGTTATGTTCCTGAAAAATGCGTCTTTAAGCGAAACGATGTTAAGCGAATCCAGTTTCCTCATAAGAATTAATGTAAATGAGGGGGTTAGGTTCCAGGGACTTTTTTTTTTTTACCAGACAAAAGACTAATACACACACACACGCACAGAGTATAAGTTTTAAACAAACAATTTAATACTGGTACACAGTGATGATGATTGTGAAACTTGGTTGAGGTGGAGGAGTCAGAGGGTGGGATATTTCCCTTACTGCTAAATGATGAACTAGCAATTGGCTGAGCCTTCAAGGGTTAACTCTCTTATGCTACAAGACAGTAGGAATAGTATGCACATCTCCCCTTTAAGTACACTGCCTTGTTAATTAGATCAACTTGCTGAGACTGCAGCAGCTGCAAGCTCCCTCTGTCCTGAGCCCTGGTGTGTCCCCCCTGCTCTATGGAAGGCAGAGTGCAGGGGCAAGGGGGACACCCTGACATTAGATCCCTCTTCCTCCCCTCCCCCCCCGCACAGCAAGCAGGAGTCTCGGGGCGCAGCTCCAAGGCAGAGGGCAGGAGCAGCACATGGCAGTGGGGGGAGGGACAGCTGCAATTGCTAGCCTGCTGGGCAGCTGCTGCACAGGGAACTTAGGGAAGCGGGGAGCTGATAAGGGCAGCTGATAGGGGGGCTGCTGATCCAACCTGGTTCCAAGCCCCCACCAGCCAGCTGCAACGGGCTGCTCTTCTTGCAAGCTGTAGACAAAGCAGGCGGCTGCCAAAGGACGTTAGAAGGGAGCATTGCACAACTTTAAATGAGCATGTTCCCTAATTGATCAGCAACATAACAACGTTAACCGGGACAACTTTAATTGAGGAGTTACTGTAACATGGATTACTTGGTTTTTCACCTTCAAGACAATGTTTAGAAGTATTAACACATTGTATCTAGTATTTAAATAAATGGAATAGTTCTGTAATCAGTAGTTTACTACGCTGGTAATATTTACTTTACTAGTATCAAAGTAAACTAACAAAGAATTATAACAAAACCTGCACCAATGATGAATGAAGAATAGCTGATTGAAGCTGAACCCAAGCAAGACAAATTATACTGCTGGATAGAGGAGAGTGCTTTGAAGAGTTTGTAGACCTGCATTTCAGTTCCTTGTCTACTCTACAAAAACTTTTGAAAAAATAACACTGGAAGTCCTAGCATAATTAGGCTACTGGCTGCTAACTATTTCCACTACTGTTATTTAACCTAGCTGGTAGCAAGTCTAATCTGCATTATGCTGAAAAAGGTGTCAGCAGCCACTGGGCTTGCTAAAATAGGGTTGGTGTTAGTGAAAAACTTGTCTAGAACTTCCCTAGCATAAAGAGGGCCCGAGGCAGTGAAGACCTCACCTCAAATTGAGAAACACTCTCCGTCTCATAAACATTCCAGTTCTTCCATGTTGGGCAGTACAGACCTTTCAAGATCCAAAAAAGGAGCCATTGTGGTTTTTGTTCCTCACTGTACCTGCCATAATTTCCCTTGCAAAATAAGGTGCCATCCAATTGGAGGGGAAAGTTTGAGCCCAGACTAATTCTCTTAGGTGCTCATGAGAAAGAAAGCAGCACACAACCACCAGAGTGTTATAAAAGGCGGTTGATGTAGTAATAGGGTGGCTGCAGATGCTGCTCTGACCAGATCATTTTTCCGCTCACTGAGTGTTCTTTCAAGAATGCATATACCTTTTTGTTCTACTACGTTCTGGGTTATGGATTCTGTTTGACTAAACCACCAAGACACACAAGCTTTGTCTGGAAGAGGGAGCTGTATGTTATTCTGCCTGTTGAAAATACATCAGGAATCTTCTGTATTAGACAAGATGCTTTTTTTCCCCCCTTCCAAAGCATCTGTTTGTGAGAGACACTTTTTTGAAATAGGCTCTGCCACACCTTCCTGCATACAATTTTGCTGAGGCTGGTGCATTTAATAAGCAGTGTAAAATTGATTTTACAGCATTCTATTCAAGATTAAGAGCCAAAATAGAGCCCTGAAATACAGTTCTGGAGAACTCAAGTATTAATAGAAAGTAAAGGACAGTTTATAGGTACTATTAAAGTTTACACAAACTGAGTGACTTTTTTGTTTTGTTTCCAGCTGCTGTTGGCTTTCTGACAGTTTCCAGTGTCATCACCATGTCAGCCCCTTTCTTCCTGGGGAAAGTTATCGATGTAATTTATACAAATCCCACTGGAGATGTCACCGACAGCCTGACCAACCTCTGTGCCTTGCTAAGTGGAATTTTTGTGTGTGGTGCTGCTGCTAATGCTATTCGTGTCTACCTCATGCAGACTGCAGGTAAAAACAAAATGGGGTCAGGAGACTGTCTCCCTTTTTGCCATAGAAACAAAGTATTGTATAATGGTCTGAAAGAAGTCCCTGAAGCTAGCTGAGATCTTCTCTGACATAACCGTCAGTGTACTTTATCACATAGGATGCGTGTGTTTTATCCCTTCCAAGAGAGTTGTTAATCATTTTTATTTGATGAGAGAGATCTTAAAACTCATTTTGTATTGATTCCAGCTTTTTATAACATTGTAGCATGACTTCTGTGTTGCAGAACCTTGTATGAAGTCAGTAACTGGTCTGTGTGTGTGTGTGTTTGTGGCTATTTCTGTATGTAAAGTTTTGGTATGTCATGCTTTGCTGGAAATAGTCATCCTTTTTGCTCCTTATAGGACAAAGAATTGTGAAACGACTGAGAGCAACTATGTTCTCTTCTATTCTGAAGCAAGAAGTTGGGTTTTTTGACAAAACCAGCACAGGAGAACTGATTAACCGCTTGTCTTCAGACACAGCACTGTTGGGCCGTTCCGTGACCGAAAACCTTTCTGATGGACTAAGAGCAGGAGCTCAGGCATCAGTTGGGGTTGGAATGATGGTATGTCTGTCATCTTCTGCCTCTCCCTCACTGCTCACAGCAGGTTCAAGGCTGTATAACTTGCTATCCAGTAATGGCTGTGTGTGTGAAGGTTCTGTAGTCTGCTATAAAAGCTGTTTGTGCTTTGTCGAGGCAGATATATTCCCCTGTTTTCTTAATATCTACAATCCCCTTTACACTTATAAAGTTTGCGGATGATACCAAGATGGGAGGGGTTGCAAATGCTTTGGAGGATAGGATTAAAATTCAAAATGATCTGGACTAGTGGTCCACAACCTTTTTGTGGCCGGTAGCACATTCATGTTTTCAGAAGAGTGTGGCGGGCGCCAACAATTTTTCAAGGCTTATTTTGTATTTGTACATTAAATAATATGAAAAACATATTTAATATTACTAATATATGAATCTATAAGATAAAAAGGGTAATTTTACATGGAAAAGGTATTAATTAAATTATTCAGCAATTACTCTTTCACCTTATCATGTGAATTTGCTCTTTTTTATCTACCTGTAAGAAAAGTTAAGGAGTTTTTAAAAAATAAATATCATAAACAGTTTTCATCTTATTTATTTTAAAAAAGTAAAACATTGTTGAACTGCTGGTCCAAATATATTTATTATTCTTACTTTAACATAGAATGAAGCCTGCAGCCCCAGAGTTCTCTGTCCCTGGCAGGCACAGGGCCGCGGCTTCTCTCCAGTTTAAGCCGCGGCCCCGCACCTGCCGGGGACTGAGAACACCGGCGCCTGCCAGGCAGGGGCAGGGCTGCGGCTTCTCTCGGGCTTCGAAGCCGGAGAGAAGCTGCAGCCCCGCCCCTGCTGGGGACAGAGAACTGTGCCTGCAGCCCCGGAGAAGCTGGAGAGAAGCTGCAGCCCCACGCCTGCCAGGCACAGAGAACACCGGCGCCCGCAACTTGCAGCCCTGGAGTTCTCTGTCCCTGGCAGGCACGAGAGAGCGGCTTCTCTCCCCTGCTGGACACTACGCAGGCGCACATAAATGCCCCGGCGGGTGCCATGGCGCCTGTGGGCACCACGCTGGGGACCACTGGGATAGCTAGTCCTGCCATGAGGGCAGGGGACTGGGCTAGATGACCTCTCAAGGTCCCTTCCAGTTCTATGATTCTATGTACTCCATTGTAATAAACTGTGCCTGCAGCCAGTTACGAGTGTGCTACAAAGTGGATACTCACTTCTGTATGACAAGCCATGATGAGAGAGATGGGGGAAGAACTCTCATTGTGTTCTGTCCTTTTCTTTTTTTGAAGGATCAAAAATGAACCGTGTGCCACATTTCTTAGGTTTCCCCATTCATATATTACCCAGAATATAGCTGTCAAGTGGCATGCGCCTGCATCCACTGAAATTGTAAATGGAAGTGTTGTCATTGACTTTAATAGGAGCAGGAGAGGGCACAAGGGGCCTGATCTAAAACTGGGTGAAGTCATGTGCGTTGGGCCAAAGCCTCGTTGAGCAGGGTCAGCCTTAAATATCAAATTACTGATAAGAATTTTGCAATGGATAATAGACTGAGGCAATGGCTTGCATGGGTAGAATATCAATAAAGGGTTTCAGTGTTACTGATGCACAGCAAGCAAAACACTTTCTGGTGGTGGGTCAGGTTCCTAATTTTTAGTACATAAAAAACTGACACTTCCCTCTCCTCCCCCTGTTGTTTATCTAGACTGAACTTTGTTATGCTACCTTATCTCAGAGAATTGGCAACTTGGTGGCAATCCTTTTAAATGATAAGCATGGTGGTTTTCTGGTGTCTGTTGAGGAAAGACAGACAGGAAAAAGTCACTTAATAAAAAGAAAGGCTTTCTAGTTTGGCAGTGCCAGCAAAAGTTGGCAAGAGTTTCTACTCTCTAAAAATGTAAAGCATTATTTAAGTCTTAAAATTTTATCTCTGATAAGATATATGACTTTCAGTCCTCTGTTAAAGTAAATGTTATGGGCCTGCCCTTATCCCACAATATAGATTGTCTAAGAATAACTTCTCATTAATTTCCATGAGGAGTTCTGCTTAAAAATTGCTGGCATGGTATGGTCCTACTAGGTTAACAGGAAAAATAAATTACCTGGGGTGGAAAGGCTATTGTAAAAGTGCCTTACAGTCTATCATATTAGTAATACATCTGTAGGATCATTTTTTAAATGTATCTGCCAAATTTTTATCCAGAACACCAGAAGGAAAACAACCAAATGAAATAACATGCAATAATAAAATTAACACTTTTTAAAAAAAAAAAGCCGCCTTATAGTATTCGGCTACTTTTGCATAGATGCTTTGCTGCTGCTTGTTAATTGTGGGTGATGACCTTATAGTATAATTAACTAAATCCATTCTTCTGACACACAAAAAAAGTAAATAGGAATTACCTTTGCTGGTACTGCTAGATGGTAAAGAATATTGGTGGTCTCTTCCATTCCTCAACCCCACTAAAATACTATGCAATATGTCTGTTCTCTACATGCCCTTACGCCAAACTTTCTCTTCAGTATTTCATTGTTGATGGTGATACTTTGCATTTCTCTAACACCTTCTGTTAAAAAAGATGAAACCTTTTACAAATATTAAAAAATTAGGCTTTTTAACACACTTGAAAGGGTGCTAAATAGCATTGTCATTTTTACAGACAGGTTAAGTGACTTGGCCAAGCCCATACAGCAAAGAAGTGGCAGAGTCAAAAATTGAATCCAGACCTCTTGACTTGCAGTCCCTTGTTCTGACCAGTAGCTAACATTCCCCAAATGCAATAGAGGAATGGGCATTTTGTCTGTACGAAGTAGAAGACAAAGGGAAGAATTTGTGATCACGCTAATTTTACAAACGTCTGAAAGCAACCACACTGCATTAAGTCTATGTACTAGTGTATTTTAGCAAGACTTCTTTATTTGTATGCCAAAATATTAACCCCTGGACACTTACTTCTTCTAGTTTTTTGTTTCTCCAAAACTTGCTGCATTTGTTCTGAGTGTTGTGCCCCCTCTGGCTATCATAGCTTTGATTTATGGAAGATATCTGCGAAAACTTACTAGAATGACCCAGGATTCCCTTGCAGAAGCAACACAGGTAATCTTGTTAAGAAACTTGAGAGATCATGTTAGCTAAAATTAAGTTAAATAAATATTGTAGAGTTGCCGAGGTGCTGAGGATAAGAATACCTTTCATTGCGCTGAGTCAGACCTGTATTTCAGTAAACATTTTTTTTTTTAAAAAGCTTTATCTACAATGTAGCATGGAGTATCTAAGATCATACAAGATTTAGGAATTCTGCTGAGGAAAGGTTAAGGGAATTGGGTGCTTTCTCAATATGACGTATGAAATCTTATATGGTTTGGGACCTGGCTGTATGTGGGACTACATCTCTCCTTGGGCCATAGTATTGCATTTGAGATTACTAGAGTTGCTCCAGCTGAGCTTCTTAGTATAAGAGGTAGCAGCCAGCAAGTCATTCTTTGTGAGTGGCCTTGATCTTGGAACTGACCCCACACTCCCCCTTGGAGCCACCTGAGCCCAGATTTGTTAACCTTAAGGGCATGGTGCAAAATTAATCTTTTTCTCATAGACAATTGGCGAAGGGTTAAGACGCAAGTTGGAGGGACCTCATTATTAAAGGGACATTTTGTGGGAGGGGTTTTGTTATCTGTGCTGGGGCATTTATATTTATATATTGTAAAATAAAACTACTGAGAAGATGGTAGCGATCTCCTTTAATAGCAATGCTGGGGACAAGATCTAGCTGAAATATCCACAGCCCTCATCTGTGTAAGCCCTGGAATTGTCATAGTTATAGACTCCTTGGCAAATTGACCTGTGCAGAAGAAAGATTAGCCTTTTGTTCATCTCTCCCATCCAAAAGAAGCTGATCTCTTTGAAAACAGGTTGGAGATTTGCCTCTTATGCTTTGAAAAGGAGGTAAAATTGTACCGTTTTCCAGTACTTTTGTTCTTGTAGATATGCTGCTCCCAAATCCTGTCTTACCTCTCATGTCGGAGCATTGTTCTGGCATAAGATCATGTTGGTGTCTGTTAGTAAGCAGTCTGATTGCATTTGGATACTTCTAGAACTAACATATTTGTTCATTTGAAGTGAAATTTACCCACTTAATTGGAATTAAGACTAGTCGGGCTAAATTCATACCTAAAGCAACTCCATTGAAATGAATGGCGTTATGCAAGCAACGAATTCAGCCTTTTCTATTTAATATAGTATATACCAGAGTATTTGTTTTGTTTTTTCTTCAAGTCATAAGAACATAAGAACTGCAATACTGGGTCAGACCATGGTCCATCTTGCCCAGTTTCCTGTCTCCAGCAGTGTCCCATACCATAGTTGCAGGGGGAGCGTACAGAACAGGGTGATTATGGAGTGATCCATGCCTGTCTTTTGCTTCCGGTAGTCAGAGGTTTAGGGTTACCCCAAGCATGGGGTTGCATTCCTGACCATCTTGGCTAATGGCCATTGATCGACCTATCCTCCATGAACTTATCCATTTCTTTTTTGAATCCAGTTATACTTTTGGTCATCAAAACATTCCATGGCAATGGGTTCCACAGGTTGGTTGTGCATCATGTGGAAAAAGGGCTTCCTCTTGTTTGTATTAAATCTGTTGCCTGTTAATTTAATTGGGTGAGCCCTGTTTTTTGTATTATGTGAAAGGGTAAATGTCACTTCTCTATTAATTTATTTCCACACCATTCGTGATTTTATAGACCTCTGTCATAACCCCCTTTGTCCTCTTTTCTAAGATGAAGAGTCCTAATCTTCTTAGTCTTTCCTTGTATGGAAGCCATTCTATACCCACGATCATCTTTCTTGTCCTTCTCTGAATCTTTTCCAGTTCCACTATATCCTTTTTCAGATGGGGCAACCAGAACTGGACATTGAGTGGAAGTTTTCAGAGAAATATCCATGGTGACTCAAGATCTTTCTTGCGTGGTAATAGCTAATTTAGACTCCATCATTTTTTGTGTATGTGTAATTATTTTTTCCAGTCTACATTGCATTGCACTTATCAATGTTGAATTTCATCTTCCATTTTGATGATCAGTCCCCAGTTTTGTGAGATTCCTTTATAATTCATTGCAGTCTACTTTGAATTTAATTATCTTGAGTAATTTTGTGTTGTCTGCAAACTTTGCCGCTTAACTATTCACCCCTTCTCTGTATCATTAATGAATGTATTGAACAGCACAGGTCCAAGTATGGATCATTGGGGGACCCCATTGTTCACCTCTTCCCATTGTGAAAACTGACCATTTATTCCTATACTTTGTTTCTTATCCTTTAATCAGTTACTGATCTATGAGAGGACCTTCTCTCTTATCCTATGGCTACTTAGTTTCCTTATGAGCCTGTGGAGAGGGGCCTTGTCAAAGGCTTTCTGAAAATCCAGGTACGTTATATCTACTGGATCACCCTTATCCACATGCTTGTTGACAGCCTCAAAGAATTCTTAATAGATTGGTGAGGCATGACTTCCCTCTAGAAGAGCCATGTTGACTCTTCCCCAACAAACCGTGTTTATCCGTGTGTCTGGTTCTGTTCGTTAGTACAGTTTCTACCAGTTGGACTAGTACTGAAGGTTCATTGGCCTATAATTGCCAGGATCACCTCTGGAGCCTTTTTGAAAAATTGATATTACAGTTGAAACGTCAATTTGGGACAGTACTTCAGGTTTGTCATCCAAAAAGAATAGTACTGATGTGGGGTTCTCTTCTCCCCCCCCTCCACTCCTCTGCAGCAAAGACTGATGCAAAGAATTCATTTAGCTTTTCTGTCATGGTTGTCTTCCTGGAGTGCTCTTTTAACATCTTTGTTGTATAGTGGCTCCGCTGCCTTTTTAGCAGGGTTTCTTCTTCTGATACACTTCCAAAAACTAATAGTAATTTATTTATTTATTTATTTATTTTTTACCTTTAGCAAGTTGCTTCTCAAATTCTTTTTTGGTCTGCCTTACACTTTTACTTGCCGGAGTTTGTGCTCCTTATTTTCCTCGTTAGGATTTGACTTCCAGATTTTAAAGGATGTCTTTTTACCCGTAATGGCCTCCCTTATGCTGTGGTTTAGCCATGGTGGCATTCTTTTGGTCCTCCTGCTGTCTTTTTTTTTTTTAATTTGGGGTATACATTTATTCTGAACATCTATTAAATGGTGTGTTTTTAAGTAGTCTCCATGCTGCTTGTAGACTTTTTACCCTTATGACAGGTCCTTTTAATTTCTAACATCCTCATTCTTGTCACAATTACAAATAATGATAAATAATCCTTTTTAATGTTCACTCCTTTCTTGGGTGGCTTGTTTTCTCTAAATTAAGATGTTTAGAACTCCTTTTTCTAATCACTTGGCACAATCCTTTCATGCTAATACTCCAGCTAAACCAGTTTTGAAACTCTTTTTTCAAACTACCTTGACATAGTTACTGTTTCCAGCTTAATAGAATTAAAAAACAGAAGTGAGGAAAGGGCAAAATTTTCAGTGGTATTGAGAGACTAGGATAGTTGTACTGATTTTACTTTCAGGCATTCCAGAATGTGAGCCTACCATGAGTATCTGTATGTGTGTTTTGTTTTTTTGCTTTAATATAGTTAGCTGAAGAACGTATCGGAAACATAAGAACTGTTCGAGCTTTTGGGCAGGAGATGACCGAAATGGAGAAGTATACAAGCAAAGTTGATTACGTGCTGCAATTAGCTAAAAGAGAGGCATTAGCTCGGGCAGGCTTCTTTGGTGCAGTAAGTATATTATGGTAGCGAAGAATCCACAGAATATGATCAAGTCCTGGAAACCTGTGATTCTTTTAAATACACACAAGTGTGCTTTCAAAGTTTTAGACACACACACACACACACACACCCAATTTACTTTAAATTGGATTCCTATAAAGGTATGAGAAGAATTAGTTTTTTCAGTTCTTTTCCTCTTCATATCATTTGGTTAAGTAGGGAGCTGAATACCAAATTCTACTGCATTTGCAAAGTCATGAGGCTTAATTCACATTTGTAGTTTACACCTCCCTGCACCAGCAGAGACCACTGTCTCACAGGAGATTCACCTTTTGGATAGGACAGGTAATGCATATGCTTCCACCCTCCTTCAGGGTTTTGCTTAGGGTACCACAGTTCTAAATTGTGGATTGGGGTTCCATAGGTGTCCTGCCAGAATTGGGTGGGTGAATTAGCTCGTCTCAGGGTTGTCCTAGCCATGGGCCAATTCCTAGGCTAACATTGGTCATTGTGCCTCCCAGTAGAGATATAGGTGCTTGTGTCCTAACAAAGTCCCTCTGGATAGACTTTCTGCTGCCATGGGCCCTGTGCCACGAGTTTTATCTGCAAAAGGTGGTGTTCCACAGGATTGAATTGTCCCATTGTGTGATTTTTATTTTGAGGTTCACCATGGTTAGGCCATTTTGTATCTAATAATTGTTGGAGGTGGGGCACAATTTCTTCTAGAGCCCATCACAGCTGTTCCTGGGTCGGGGAAGAGATCAGTTGGGAATGATACAAAGCTGTCCTTTCCAGCATGGAGAGTGAAAGACTGGTCTTCAAGTGCCTGCATTCCAAACCCTGCACAGTAGCATTTTACCTGGCGTCTGCCTCACCAGACTGATTATTTACATTCTAAGAAACAAAGTTAGGAAACTAAACATGAGCAAAATTTAGTCCTATAGAATCTTAAGATTACACTAAAGTCCACTTACTATGGAGAATATTCTTTTAAAAAAAAAAAACCTAAAACCCAAAAGCCTTAACTTAGAGCATTTTAGAAGATGAAATTGAATTTATAAGGGAAGATCCAGTTTTTCTTCACTGTCGTTTTTTTTTCTTTCCCAGACTGGGCTTTCTGGGAACATGATTGTCCTTTTGGTTCTGTACAAAGGAGGATTACTGATGGGTAGTGCCCACATGACTGTTGGTGAACTCTCTTCCTTCTTGATGTATGCATTCTGGGTTGGAGTTAGCATTGGAGGTATGGAATATGAAAGACACAATGTAAAACATAGGATAAAGGAATTTTTTTGATGTAAGGGAAAACATTGGTTTTAAAAACAAAACAAAAACCTCAAGTGTGTTGTAATTCTTAGACCATTCTCAACTGAAGACATTCATTCTGAGAAGATTCATAAGAATTTTTCCAGTGAGTATGAGTCAATCAGTATTAATGGCTTTTGACTCATTAAGACCATATAGTTAGTTTAAAGCTTTCCCAAGAGAATGCAATGGTTACATTTTTCAAGGTGCATTTCTTCAGTGTCTGGTTTATAATGCTAACTTTTCTTGATGATGATCTTTCTGTAGCCTATGATGGTGTTTATAATTTAAACAAATATTAAGGTTTTATTTGGAATAAAATGTCTTGGTCTCTGTTCAAAGAAATTATTTTACAAAGGAAGGCATGTAGGAGTTAGCTGTAATTCCACACGGATAATTGTCTAAAGCTGCATTGGATCTTTAAGTGCCAGCAGAAGACTATTGTAGGGGATTGCCTTCTAGTGCAAAGGCAGAAAAGGACATCTCTTCTCTTTCCTGCTTTGCTCCGCTTCCCCTGTCAGTGAAGATCAGAAACTGTAATCTGCTGACCCAGGGACTAACTGCTCCTCTTTAGGGAACAATCATCACTACTGCACACAGGCAAAAATGAAGATAAGGTATTTCAAACAGCTAGCTTGTCAACTACTTGGAAGAGGAGTTTTTAAAGTGAGTCTGTTGCTTCTGATACATTATTGTGCCTTGTTAGTTTGAAAACAGACATTGGCTCAGTGTTTCTGGAAGGGCAGTGAGGTCTACTTATACACTTTTATTTTTCACTGGGCCTCTTTACTAAGCCCATCTCCATGTTTTCCATGATACTCATGGATGCTAAAAAACGGGTTATTTTTTCTAATATAATGTCTTCCATGTTCTTGGGCAATGCATAATGTTGTTGTTTGTTTTAGGTTTGAGCTCTTTCTATTCTGAGCTTATGAAAGGATTAGGAGCTGGAGGACGTCTGTGGGAACTTATTGAAAGAAAGCCAGAGCTTCCATTTAATGGTGGGTTCCTGTTTCTTTACCATTTTGCATTAGTGTTGTCTCTGACTGGTTATCAGGCATTTGACAACAGGTTGGTATTACTTAAAATTAACACCAGCTTGAAAATTCTCATAAAGAAGCTAGATTCAATAGAAATCTTCCTTGGCTACTGTCAAGTTATCTGGAGTGGCTCAGCAAAAGTATCAACCTAATGGCAGACAGAAGCAGGGCACGCACCTCAATTTGGTTGTGAGTTCTGTATTTACACTTCACCAACCAAGTATCGAGTGTGAGCTCTGCACAACAACAGCCTCACCATGGAGTGTCTCAGCCTCCTTGGGTACTCTGAACTATCTTGCCACCCAAGTAATCTTGCTGTTGTGATTTTTTGGTGTAAGGGACCATCTATCACAATAATATTCAGGTAACTCCCAGCCCTAAAGGACCAGTCACTTACCTCAGATCAATTGCACTTTAGATCCTATATCAAAGACTATGCTTGTAGCCAATCCTATAATTCATTAACTAAAGATTTATTAACTATGAAAAAGTGAGAGTTATTTACAAGGTTAAAGCAAGTAAACATATACACACAAATTAGTTATAGTCTTAGGCTCCAAAAGATAATAGAAGCTGCTGTAATATGCAAACGCTATAAATCCTCTAGGGTTAACCTAGGCTAAGCACTGGGGATCCCTTGCTCATGCTTAGAAATCTTGCCCTCTCCAAGTCCAAGAAGCACAGAGATGCAGTTTCTTCCTGTCGGGAATTTCTGTTCTCTTACCCTAGAGTTCCCATGCACGTCTCCTCTTCATGGGTATGGGGGGAGCAATCAACAAAGTTTTATTTTGTCCTCTGATGTTCCACGACGTTTGTCTGATATCTATGGGCTGCCTTTGGTTGGGCAGGAGATAACACCTCCTGTGGTAAACTAGTATTTCACACTTGGAAATGTTTTTCTCCTGAGTGTGGGGGTTTACAGTTTGAGAGCATACACTTAAATATTACCTTGTAACATGGGATACATATATAAGTGAGTTGACTGCATGCAGCAACTTACAAGCATTTCATAAAGTCTAAATACAGTTTCATAAACCTAATACCTATTTTAAGAATACTAACATGCCAGTTGAGCCAGACTGGTTCCAGCTTATGGATTTGCCAGTGTTTCGTTGAGGCCCAGGGTCCTTAGCATGAGCTGGCACTCGATCTGCCAGCATCACATCTACATTCTTTGCAACAATATTTTATTGATTAAAGAGATTTTCATAGAAATTATAAACACAGAATTTGAATTCAACAGTTCTTCATTCAGGGTGCACTAATGAGTTTATTACCTGGCCTGGTTCTAATTCTTTAGACACAAAATGTATTACTCATCAGCATATTACTCTAATGTTGATGTCTTTCATATTGGGCCATCTTTACAGTATGAGGATGGAGGAAGAGAAGGGGGTTTTGGTCAGGAATGCACTTCTTAATGTTCAGTATTTGTGCTAAAGAAGATAACACATTACTGTCTTTAATTGCCGAATAGATAAGGGACTAGAAGGGTGAAGAAAGGACTCCAAATGGTACAAATGCTTCTCTCTTAATGAGGCAAATCTCTAACTTACTACAGACAAATGTTCACATTGATCAGGTTAAGAATAGCTCATTGATTTATGCTGTTAAATATTACACAGATTTAATAACCTAATGATGTGGATATAACAAGTATATAGATGAATATAGTTTTCACGTGTTTTAGTTTACTATCTAAGTTTTCTTCTATGGGTGTTATATTTTTCTCTTTATAAATTTGAGTGATACAGTTGTTTTTAAAAAAAAAAGCTCTCAAAAAAGTTAGATGTGCAAAATCCATCTATAAATCTGAGTGACATTTGTTCCTTGATGTTGTAATAAAGGTTTGTTGCCAGCAGCACCTGAAATGTATTGCTGCTTTCTTTAGTCATTATCACCAGTGTGAAGCCAGCAAGGGTCATTCAGTGGTTGAACCCATTGAAGAATTTTTGGATAAACACCACTGATCAATGTGTACTTAATTCCTAATCTGCATTTAATTAGTTCAGTGAGGTTATCATAAAGACAGAAACTGTTATTTGGACTTGATCAGTTAGATCCCACTGAACAAAAATCATGTATCACTTTTGGCACCATGTATGTAGATAACAAACATCATAAAGCAGTATTTTTATCTTGGAGTTCAAGTGACATGTAAGAAAAACACTCTAGTTTTCTTCTCGAGATTTATATTGTCCTCAGAAATTCTTGATTACAAATGTAGCTATCAGAGTGGGAGGGGAGAATATGGCAGCAGACCAAGTAGAAGTGTTTTGAGTGAGCTCTGGCTATAAGGAATAGGTTTTTCATCTTATTGTATGTTTTTAGTTTTGTATCAATTGTTCTGTTTCTGCTTCTTTGGCTAGAAGAGCTAAGAGTTCTAATCCTGGCTCTGATGCTAATTCACTATGTCGCCTTTAACCTCTTTGCATCTGTTTCCTAATCTGTAAAATGGGGATGACTCTTCCGTATTTGAAAGGAGTGTTATGAAAATTGGTCTGAATGATGCTTTTGAAGATGTAAACCCTCTTTTATATAAGTGGAAATGAGTATTAAATCTGATGAGCAGGGGTTAAGATTTGGAGCAGAAAATCTTTTGTCTCACAGGTAACTAACAATTTAGCTAATGTAACCTCCTCCAGCAGTCTTAGACTTCAGCGTATTACAAACTGGAGGTAACTTTTCTAAATTAAGATAGCTAGAGGTTTTTAATTTCCTTTCAGCATGAAACAAATTCGTAGAGAAGACTATAGGTCTCTGCCTCAAGGAGTAAATATGGAGGTGATTTCAGAACTAAGCATACAGTAAAGGCAAAACAGCTTTGTTGCCCACACTCAAACAAAACATCTGCTCACTCTTCTGCATGGTTCTGACCTTCATTTACTCCAATGTTTTTCCTGACAATATCTCAGTATCCTAGTTAGACTGTTTTTCTACGTGTCTCCAGAATCCAAAGAGAGGAAAAAGAATTGTGTATAGCTTTGATATTTTTTACATTAATATATGGGGAAATATAAAGGAAGGACTTGCTGCATCAGACTTCCTGTACTGTTGAAGCATTACAGTGCAGTTTATGGGAGGCATTCCAGAATAACCGGACTCAAAAAGAGAGTTCACTGATATAGTAACAATTGTACTAAATAACTTTAGTGTTGTTAAATTGCTATTGAGCAAATGCATCTTTAAATGAACACTTAATGAATTTACACATTTATCACACAACTTAACATTAGTACCTCCATGGTTTAATGTCGGAGAAGCAGTTTGAATCCACATGCAGCAGCTATTGACAGAGCAACTACAGTTGAACTGAATGAAGATAAAAGACTGGGAAAGAGGAGGAAATCTGAGCGGAATGGAAAGTGAAACAAAGAAGCATTACAAATATAGTTAAACTTGCTACAGATGATCACTTATTACTATACTCACCCATGCCTATTGTCTATCTACCTGCTTACCAGTTTAATAAAGTGAATAAATTAATACCCTGATTGCACTAAATTATCCTTTGCATAATATGATTATCTGTTATACCTAGGGCTTTACTAAATTCATGGTCCATTTTGGTCAATTTTACGGTCGTAGGTAGGGCCCTACCAAATTCACATCCATGAAAAATGTGTCACGGATCATGAAATCTGGTCTCCCTTCATGAAATCTGGTCTTTTATGTGCTTTTAGTCTACGCTATACAGATTTCATGGGGAAGACTAGCGTTTCTCAAACTGGGGGAACAAGGAGTAATGGTCTCAAGTTGCAGAGGGGGAGGTTTAGGTTGGATATTAGGAAAAACTTTTTCACTAGGAGGGTGGTGAAGAACTGGAATGGGTTACCTAGGGAGGTAGTGGAATCTCCTTCCTTAGAGGTTTTTAAGGTCAGGCTTGACAAAGCCCTGGGTGGGATGATTTAGTTGGGTTTGGTCCTGCTTTGAGCAGGGGGTTGGACTAGATGACCTCCTGAGGTCCCTTTCAACCCTGAGATTCTATGATTCTATGGGGGTACTTACCAAAAAGTGAGTTTCAGGTGAGTCGCAAGGTTATTTAAGGGGGGTCGTGGTATTGCCAGTCTTACTTCAGTTCTGCCTTCCGGGCTTGGCAGCTGGAGAGGGGCAGCTGCTGACTGAGGGCCCAGCTCTGAAGGCAGCAGCGCAGAAGTAGGAGTGGCCGTAGCATACCATGCCATCCTTACTTCTGCGCTGCTTCTGGCGGCGGCTCTGCTGTCAGAGCTGGACTCCCAGCCAGTGGCCTCCACTCTCCGGCCATCTAGCTTTGAAAACAGCATCGCAACCAGCAGCAGTGCAGAAGTAAGGGTAGCAGTACCACAACCCCCTCTACAATAGCCTTGCGACCCCCCCGACAATTCCTTTTTGGGTCAGGACCCCTACAGTTGCAACACCATGAAAGTTCAGATTTGAATATCTGAATTCATGAAATTTACAATTTTTAAAATCCTATGACTGTGCAATCCTATAACTAGGGCCTTACCAAATTCACAGTCCATTTTGATCAATTTCACAGTCATGAGATTTTAAAAATTGTAAATTTCATTATTTTAGATATTTAAATCTGAAATTTCATGGTGTTGTAATTGTAGGGGTCCTGACCCAAAAAGGAATTGTGGGGGAGATCACACGTTTATTGTAGGAGGGGTTGTGGTACTGCTATCCTTACTTCTGCGCTGCTGCTGGTTGCGACGCTGCCTTCAAAGTTGGATGGCCGGAGAGCGGCGGCTGCTGGCCAGGAGCCCAGCTCTGAAGGCAGAGTCACCGCCAGCAGCAGTCCAGAAGTAAGGATGGCCTGGTATGCTACTGCCACCCCTACTTCTGCCCTGCTGCCTTCAGAGCTGGGCCCTCGGTCAGCAGCTGCTGCTCTCCAGCTGCCCAGCTCTGAAGGCAGCAGCACAGAAGTAAGGGTGGAAATACCCCAATTCCTCTAAAATAACCTTGCAACTCCCCCTGCAACTCACTTTTGGGTCAGGACCCCCAACTTGAGAAATGCTGGTCTCTCCAAGAAATCTGTATAATATAGACTAAGAGCACATAAAAAAACAAATTTAACAGAGGGAGACCAGATTTCACGGTCCATGATGCGTTTTTCATGGATGTGAATTTGGTAGGGCCCAAATGTACTAAATTACTTTCACTGCACCTATTGCAGGCTCCCTCTTGATTTCCTATCCTCAGACAGTGAACTCACATAACATATAGGTTTTTTGTTGTTTTTTTTCAAAGTTGGTGTACTCTATACATACTTTGTAGGATTTACCAGGGCCTGAACTGCTTGTGATCCTTTAAGTCTTAGGTATTTACAAGCTTTATGCTGTTTCAAAAAAAGAAAAAAGTGACATTTTTTCTTTGACCATTCACTCACAATAGCTTGTTCTGGTATTTCACAAACTGAAGACTTTTTCAGTTTTTACTGAGCTGTCGCTAAAGGACACTGTATTGATTGGTCTGTTCTGCCTTGGACTTCAGTTAATTCCATCAACCATTCTTTTTTATGTTAAAAATCTGAAAAAGGCCGTTAGTGACTTGTTTGAATTCAATCTGGAAGCAGATTTGTTCCAGTGACAGCTTGGCTGAGAAACTAAGCATCGAATAGCCAATGGAGATTAAACTACTCTTATTGGTAAAGGTGCAATATTGTACGCTAGGAGGTTTAATCTCCATGTGTTACATGTTAAAAATGGTGGGGGATCCACTACAGTTTTGCATAACAGGTGCAGCACTCAAGCACCTGGTAAATTGGTAATGTGATCTGTGGTTTGGCAAATGTTGGGTGCCTCTGTAGTAGCCAGCAGGTTTTATGGAAAGCTGACCTGCCATTGTGGAGGTTGATATATTTTTATTGTCATTCAGCTTCTTCTGTATTTTAATTCTTCATCATTCAGATGGAATTGTATTAAACAAAGACATGTTCAAAGGTGCTTTGGAATTCAAAGAGATCCACTTTGCATATCCAACACGTCCAGAAATTTCACTTTTCCAAGACTTCAGCCTTTCCATTCCGGCTGGCTCTGTTATGGCATTGGTTGGCCCAAGTGGCTCAGGCAAATCAACCATTGTATCTCTTCTGTTGAGGCTGTATGATCCCATCTCAGGTACGTTTATATGTTTCTGTAACTGCCATTAGAAATCATTAATATTCTGCATCTAAGAAAACACTTTTCTGAACAACCAGTGGGGGTGTAATGGAAGGGTTCTGAGTTGAGGTCCCAGCCTGAAAGCTAAGCAGAAGCAACACTTTCCTCTTTACGAGAGAGTGTGCCTCAAATTGCTGGGTGCTTGATGCAGCAGTTCTGTAGAGTCCTGTGCTGTTCTGTGTAGTCATGGTCACTGCGACATGGGGCAAAACCGATGTGATAACATTAAAAGGCAATCTGTGGAGTAACCTGCCAGTCATTGCCTCAGAGAGGGGGAAGAATGGGCCCCAGCAGCTTAAATAAGGAAAACTCTGTGTATGGCATGGCCTTGCTTCCTCTGCACCCACTGGCGAGAGACTAGCACTGCCAACGGTACTAGCCTGTGTCAGCCCGTGCACTCAGAAGCGCAAGGACAACCACTGTACCTGGCCCCTGCACCCAAGGAGATTCTGTGGACACTTTTCTGCTTCACCCCCGCCACATCTCTACTTTCTTGCACCTGACAGACTGAGGCGCGATCTTGCCTCGCATGTTTAAATGAGCACAGTAGAGTGCCTGAAAAGGGACAGGATAAATAATTGCTCCATCAAGTACTCCACCTTTGTAGGACTGAGAAAGAGCACATCTTTTATGAACACCTGAAAACAGAGTATTTTCCTCCACTGCTTTCTGCCTTTTGTCAGTATCTTATATCCTGTATAACTTAATGTTTCTTAAATTAAGGTACTATCACCGTTGATGGCGTTGATATCCGGCAATTGAATCCACTCTGGTTCAGGACTAAAATTGGAACAGTGAGTCAGGTAAGGAATAGGGGAATTTCTACGTGAAAGAAGAAATCTGTAATCAGTTACTACTGTCTCACTTTCTAATTTTGTACTGTTAAAGACTTGTTTACATGGACACTTAGTGTGCGGCAAACTGGGGTGAGACTCTACAGCACACTAACTTGCCATGCACTAACTAGTCATGTGGACCCTGCTACCACATACTAAAATTTTGTAGATTCACACCCCAGCTTGCTGTACACTCCAGGCAACTCTATGCTTAAAATGGTGCAATGGCGCAGCTCTGGTGCTTTAATGAAGACACTCTCTGCCAGTGGTGGGCAACCTGCAGCCCGCGGGCTGCATACGGCCCATCAGGGTAGTCTGATTTTGGGCTGTGAGACATTTTGCTGACGTTGACCGCACGCAGGCATGGCCCCCGCAGCTCCCAGTGGCTGCGGATCGCCGTTCCTGGACAATGGGAAGTGACAGTGGTCCGCTGCTTCCCGTAGCTCCCATTGGCCGGGAATGGTGAACTGCAGCCGCTGGGAGCTGCGGGGGGGCCATGCCTGTGGATGGTCAACGTCAGCAAAATGTGTCTCAGCCCAAAATCAGATTACCCTGATGGGCCGCATGCAGGCCGCAGGTTGCTCACCCTACTCTATGCTGATGGGTGAGAACTCTCCTGTCGGCGTAGCTAATCCACCTCCCTGAAGCTATGTTGATGGGAGAAGCTCTCCCACCGACATAGCGGTGTCTACACAGGAGGTTAGGTTGGCATAACTATTTCATTCAGGGGTGTGGATTTTTTTCACACCTTTGAGTGATGTAGTTATACTGATAAAGGTCTGTAGTGTAGACAAGCCACTTGTCTTGTTTTTTCACAAAAAGAAAGAAACTCCCTCTTGCCCTCATATGTATTAATTAGTCACTGTCATGTTATACTATATTCTAAAATGGTAAATTCCCAATTAGTCCCAAACTGCTTGTTCTGTGGTCTGCAAGTGTCTGATTGTGTAGGTTAGGTAAGTAGCTCCTGAAAGATAGCAATCACTGGTAAAATACCTCTTGTGTAGGGCAGTGTTTCTCAACCTTTTTGATACCAAGGACCGGCTTGCTGCCTTCCTAAACTATGTCAGGGAGATTTCAGGGACCAGTGCTGATCCACGGACTGGTCATTGAGAAACACTGGTGTAGAGGACTGGAAAGGACATGGTTCACAACTGAGAACATAAGTTGCTTGATTTTTGAGGGACTTTCTTATGAATAAATAGTCAAGAAAGGACCTCCAGAAGCTAATGCTGCAGATATGCATGACTGCTTAGCTCCATGACTCCCACTGATATTAATCAAAGTTACACAATCCTGTGCTTACATGCTGCTTTGAAAACTTACCTTCTATTGGCTAATCCTTTTGCTTCCTTGCTTACACAATTATTTCCATTATGAAGGCATGCTAATATGACACTGTTGGCGCTTACTTTTCTTTTCTCTTGTCCCCCATGCTAAAGGTGCAGAAAGTACACATTCAATTATCCCTTAAAGAGGAGCCACCCAAACAGTTTGAAAGTAGTACAGGCTTTTTACAGAAAGTCTTCATAACATGACTGGCTGGCTAGCTAACTGGGGTATCACAGCCCAGTTTTTTTTCTAATCCAAATGTACTTCACAATCCAAAACATCATCTGTATTGCAAGACAGTACCACTGAATATCCTTCATGTAGGAAGAATCTCTTTTCCTTGTAGGCATGTCAACATTTAGTTTTTCTTAATTTTTAAAAATCTCACCTTGTCCAGTTTTGAGTTACCAATAATAAAAGTTACAATAGGAAACCTTTCTGTTTCATACAGAGAGCAGTCTTATCTTGTCCTGAATACCTTCTCATTGTACATCATTTGACTTGCCTTCTATTTCCTATGCCTGTGTTTACACTTTCTTGCTGTTTCAGTACACAAAGCATACAATGTAGGTAGCTTTCATAAGAGATGACCTGGTATCCTAGAAACTTGGGTTTTCTGAATGAACAGATAGCCTTGAACTCCTTCTGGAATATTAGGAGTCAGTGGTCATGTAAAGTGTCATTTGAAAAGTTTTCCTCAAATTTTATAATCTGGACTTACCTTTGACCTCTGACCTCAATGTTAAAATAATTGGGACATTATTCATTAACCCGAAAACATTAGAGTGTGCAATAAATCTTAAAACTCTGTCATCTACTTGATGCTTTAAAAGGGACTTATTTTACTCGAGATTTACTAAGAAAACATATATACTATAGAGATACCATATGAGCTATGTTTTTGCATTTATCAGGAACCAATTCTGTTCTCCTGTTCTATTGCTGAAAATATTGCCTATGGTGCCGAGGACCCTTCTATGGTAACTGTTGAAGAAATCCAGAAAGTTGCTGAAATAGCTAATGCTGCCAGT
Source organism: Mauremys mutica (assembly GCF_020497125.1). Classification (NCBI taxonomy): domain Eukaryota; kingdom Metazoa; phylum Chordata; order Testudines; family Geoemydidae; genus Mauremys; species Mauremys mutica. The sequence goes on from NC_059074.1 coordinate 130,197,346, forward strand.
TTCATCAGAGACTTTCCAGAAGGATTCCACACTTTAGTTGGAGAAAAAGGCATTCTCCTTTCAGGTATACCTCTGACTTAAAAAAAAGATATTGCCACAGTAGAACAAAAAAAAGGCTTTATCCAGCTTGCTTTTTCAGTCAGTAGCTTTTGTTGGAGTACTGTTGTCCTAAGCACTTAATCCCTTCTTCCCCCAACATAAAATCCATTTCAGTAACTAGCAGAGATCTGTTCATGTCTAGTTACAGTCAGTTTAGATCTTTAGTTACAATCAGAACCTCTTCTGTTTTACCTTTCAGTTTAATCTAATAAAACGTTTTTCTTAGGTGGGCAGAAACAACGAATTGCAATTGCTCGAGCGCTGCTCAAGGTAAGCTTAAAAAACAGCTATTCTTTATTTAATTATTTCAAGAAGGAAAAGGAGGGGATGTCTCTCTCTCATTGGGGGGAGAAATATTTTGAAATATTCAAAGTTCTGTATATTGATGAGGGAGTTGGAAGAGGAAGAGAGATATGGTTAAGGCAATATATTTATTTCAAGTTTAATGCCCTTTAATTTCTATTATGCCTGATGCATTCTTTTTCCTGTGGTTAGGCTCTGACTAGAGCCACTCTATAAGGAAGACTGTAGGCCAAGATGGGATGGTTCACTTAATAAGCCTTGCTCAAGACCAAGGATGATTTCCACTTTAAATATGGTGTCAGTGTCCTCGCACAACTTGGTTTCCAGCCAGATTCATAGACTTAAGGTCAGAAGGGACCATTATGATCATCTAGTCTGACCTCCTGCACAATGCAGGCCACAAAATCTCACCCACCCACTCCTGTAGCAAACCCCTAACCTATGTCTGAGTTATTGAAGTCCTCAAATTGTGGCTTAAAGACCTCAAGGTGCAGGGAATCCTCCAGCAAGTGACCTGTGCCCCATGCTGCAGAGGAAGGCGAATGTCCGAGAACAATTCTAGGGGAAGGTGAATGCAGAGCAATAACACTGGAGATGCCCAGACCTCCAGTGGGGGCAGCGTGGAAATTAATAATGGGAAGAGCATTTGCAAAATTAGTCGTCACCAAAAGATTTGTCTCTGTTCCTATTTCACGCTGCGGTGTTAGTTAGAGGAATCAGTACAGATTTTTACTATATTAATTAAACACTTAATTTTATTTAACCAAGCCAAAAACTTAGTGTCACTTATTTGCTTTGGCTGTAGTCTTCTACTTCACACTGGTCACTTAGAAATTGAGTGTCAGAGCTGGAATTGTAACAGAGTTTGACTGGGGAAAAGTAATGGTACTGCCTACCATAACAGGAGCTGAATACTGCCCTTGCCTGGGGCTAACTGCATCACCACTTCCCTATCTTTGAGCCTGGATTCCAAAAATCCAACCACAGCTTCAGCTTTAGGAACACAAGACAAATTACGAGTGAGGTTTTGCTTCTCTCCCACACTCATTCTGCTCCTCATACAGCAATATGCTCATTGCTGCCATTTTAATTTGATTAAACTGAATTGGTACCAGGAATAGGAAAGTAAACCAGAACTTTAGCAATCTGAAGCCTGGTCTACACTAGGCGTTTAAACCGGTTTTAGGAGCGTAAAACCGATTTAACAGCACAACCGTCCACACTAGGAGGCACCATATATCGATTTTAATGGCTCTTTAAACCGGTTTCTGTACTCCTCCCTAACGAGAGGAGTAACGCTAGTATCGGTATTAACATATCGGATTAGGGTTAGTGTGGACGCTGATCGACGGTATTGGCCTCCGGGAGCTATCCCACAGTGCACCAGTGACCGCTCTGGACAGCAATCTGAACTCGGATGCAGTGGTCAGGTAGACAGGAAAAGCCCCGCGAACTTTTGAATATTTCCTGTTTGCCCAGCGTGGAGCTCCGATCAGCACGGGTGGTGATGCAGTCCGAAATCAAAATAAAGAAAGAGCTCCAGCACGGACCATGCGGATGTGATCACTGTAAGGGCAGGCAAATCCGTTCTATCAGCGCTCCGTTACAGAAGATGAAATTCAGAATCCTTTTTTAAAAATCTCCAGACAGACGCCATAGCAGGGACTCAGCGCACTGCAGCGTGACAAGCGTAACGGAAAGCCAAAGAATCAAATGGATGCTCATGACCTGGAGGACTGGAGGACTGAAGCTATCCCACAGTTCCTGCAGCCTCCAAAAAGTATTTGCATTCTTGGCTGAGCTCCAAATGCTTCTAGGGTCAAACACAGTGTCCGCGGTGGGTCAGGGCATAGCTTGGCAATCTACTCACCCCCCCCACCCACCCCCAGAAGCGAAAGGGAAAACAATCCTCTGACTCTTTTACATGTCACCCTATCTTTACTGAATGCTGCAGATAGACACGATGCTGCAGCCGTCAACACCAACATCCTCACTCCCCCCCTGCCATGGGTGGCTGATGGTACAAAAGGACTGGTAACCGTCCTCGTCATCAGCCTATTGGCACATGGGGCAGTAACCATGCTGACTAGCATCCGTCAGGTCGATCAAGGGTGCCTGGCCCTAATTTTTTCTGGTGGATGGTGGATGGTGCAGTATGGCTGGTAACCATCGTCATCATAGCAACAGGGGGCTGAGCTCCATCAGCCCCCACCCTTCATGTGTAAAGAACAGATTCAGTTGCCCCTGGACTAGCAGAGGGATGCTGGGCTTCTCTCCTACACACTGCTTAATGTCCTGTCTGGACTATCATAGCAGCTGGAGGCTGCCTTCCACTCATTTCTCACTAACAAGTCACCATGACTTTTTATTCCTGCATTCTTTATTACTTCATCACACAAGTGGGGGGACAATGCTACGGTAGCCCAGAAAGGCTGGGGGAAGAACGGAATCAACAGGTGGGGTTGTTACAGGAGCACCCCCTATGAATAGCATACAGATCATAGTTTCTGCAGGATCTGACACAGAGCAGCTGTGCTCTCTGGTTCTATGATACAGTGGTTATCTAGTACACTTGCCTATATTCTAGGCAGGACTGATTCTATTTTTAGATACCAAAAAGGAGGGATTGACTCAGGGAGTCATTCCCAATTTTGGCTTTTGCGCCCCTGGCTAAGAGCAGCCAGGGGCACTTATGACAGCAGCAAATGGTACAAAAGGACTGGTAGCCATGATCATCTTAGTTCCAATTTATGGAAGGGTTTGGATGGTGCAGTATGGCTGGTAACCATCTCTGCTGTCATGCAAAAGCAAAAGCATGCTTCTGTGTAGCGCTGCTGAATCGCCTCTGTGAGCGGCATCTAGTACACATACGGTGAGAGTCACAAAAGGCAAAACAAGCTCCATGATTGCCATGCTATGGCATCTGCCAGGGCAATCCAGGGGAAAAAGGCGCGAAATGCTTGTCTGCCGTTGCTTTCCCAGAGGAAGGCGTGACTAACGACATTTACCCAGAACCACCCGCAACAATGATTTTTGCCCCATCAGGCACTGGGATCTCAACCCGGAAGTTCCAAGGGACGGGGGAGGCTGCGGGAACTATGGGATAGCTAGGGAATAGCTACCCACAGTGCAACGCTCCAGAAGCCGACGCTAGCCTCGGACCGCGGACGCACACCACCGAATTAATGGGCTTAGTGTGGCCGCGCGCAATCGATTTTATAAAATCGGTTTTACAAAACCAGTTTATGCAAATTCGGAATAGTCCCGTAGTGTAGACGTACCCTGAGCTGATAAAAGGCCTGTTTAGGTCATTTTATGCATTTTCATGGCGTTGCTAATTATAGTTTGCAGGGCACTTTGGATAAAAAGCTTGGTTTGTTGAAGTTTCTGTAGAATATAAACCAATGGCTCTCCCATGTCTTTTGGGGGAACTCCTTGATGTCATTAAGAATAGAAACTCCATGCCTTTTATGAAGGAGAGTGAGGTTTGGGGTGAGTTGACCATCTTCTGAAGATAATCTTTTTTCAGCCTGTAAGTTCTAGTGATTGTTGACCAGAGGAAGGGGGCCTTTATTTTAATGCCTAGAATCTATAAATTACTTTTCATATATTTCAACACCAGTGGATCCTCATTACCCCTAGTAATGCACACTGATAGATTCCATCTTAACATAGTCTGTTTGGTGTTTGCTTTGTTTTTAGCATTTTAGATGACTGCAAATTGTGTTTCTTAGGATATGTCTGCATTGCAGTTAGATATCTGTGGCTGGTCCGGGGCTGCGCAGCAGTCTAGTTGTGATGTAGATGTTCCTATTTGGGGTGAAGCCTGAGTTCTGGGATCCTCGCAAGGTTCTAGAGTCCGGGCTCCAGCCCAAGCCAGAACATCTACACTGCAATTACGCAGTCCCGCAGATTGAGCGCTGCACATAGGCACGGGCCAGCCAGGGGTTTTTAATTGCAGCATAGACCTACTCTTAAAGCTCTTAGGAAGTTGAGCTGCATCCAACCCTCTCCAAGAGAGATGAAGGAAGAATGTGGTGTTAAAATACAAATTGCATTGTTCCTTTTGTGTTTAACTAAATCTCTTCTGCTTGTTCAGTCTGCTTTTGGAATAGTTCTTGGAAATGCATGCTGTGGGCAATTCCACCGTACACTATGGTTCTTTATATTTCCAGTGTGTGTTCTTGGCCTCTAGTGGTATGTCTACACAGCAAAGAAAAACCAACATCTGGCTCAGGTTGTGGGAATGTTTCATTGCTGTGTAAACTTCTGGCCTCCAGCTGGAGCCTGGGGTCTAGTACCCTGTGAGGTGGCAGGGTCCCAGAGCTCTGGCTCCAGCCCGAGCCTGGTAGCCTGTGCAGCAGTGAAACAGCCCTGCAACCGAAGTGGGCCGGCCACTTTTTTTTCCCTGTGTAGACATATTCTCAGTGGCCTGGTGCATTCCAGCCACGCAGGAAGTCCCAGGTGCAAGCTAAATGTTGTGTTCATGTGTAACAGGAGTGAGACTGATTATAAACAAACGATAGATGGACCCGCATGAAAGATTCTAAAATCAGGGGAAACAGTGAAATCAACCCTTAAGTGCTGCCAAATGCACAAAGTAAACAAACTGAAAAGATGAGATTTATGATAGTGATTTTTAGGTGTTAAAGTAACAGTAGTAGGTGAAAAAAATAAGATAGATGTGATATTTTTATTTATATTCTATCCTTTTACCGTCTAGACTTATTACCTACTGAGTCTCACGTTGTATTCAAGTCTTCTGATGAAGCAAATAATTTTGCTTGTAGTTTTAGTCCTGTTTGTGAATTTTTATAATAAATAGAATTTGTATCCTTCAGGTCTTGTATAACTTTGATTTTAATCATAATTTTACTTTGTTCTTCAGAATCCTAAAATTCTTCTTCTAGATGAAGCAACAAGGTAAGGAATAAAATAAAGTAAAGCTAGCAAATGTCCTATAATTAGAGCAGGAGACTTGGAGTCAGGAGATCTATGTTCTGTTCCTGTCTGTGTGTGACCTTGGGCAAGTCGTTTAACTTTTTTTTTTTTTTCCCTATCAATTGAATGGAAAAATACTTAAAGATGCTCTGATGAAAGTTACTAGATTAAGTGCAACAGACAGTACCTTATTACTTATTAAATAAAATGTAACTCCTATGAAATATTTGTGATTTACATTAATACTAAAGCATTACACAATCTCAAAGATTTTTGTATCTCCACTTTATGAAAATATTAATGTTTGTAAGTCCTGAGTGGATAGGCAGAAGTACACCACATCCACTGTAAGTTATTCAGTGTTAAATTTCAGGGGTGTACGTGTGTGTGATCTGCATACTCAGGATGGACTGTCTGCACTAGACTTTTTCACTAAAAATTTCTCACCATTGCTACCACTGGCTCAGCTTCATTAATGGTAGCAGATGTAAGAGCTCTAGTGTGAAATCCTTGCCCCACTGAAGTCAGTGGGAGCTTTACTGACTTCGGTGGAGTCAGGATTTCACCCCTGGTGTAGAGAACTCTCCAGCCAGCTGCCAGTATTGTAAGCACCAAGTCAACTAATTCTGCTCACAATGAGTCTACATGACTCGGTGCTTAAAATGCTGGCAGCTGCCAACACTTTGTCTTCACTAGCAACTCCACTATTATTACCCTGTTGGAAAGGCAGTGATGGGAGAGCTTAGAGAAAGAAGCCTAGTGTAAACTAGGCTATACTGATTTTAGAGAATAATGACACTTATTTTTTCTTTTCTTCTGAATTAGTGCTTTGGATGCTGAAAATGAGTATCTAGTGCAAGAAGCTCTAGATCGGCTTATGGAAGGGAGGACAGTCCTAATTATTGCTCATCGTCTGTCTACCATTCAGAATGCTGATTCTGTTGCAGTTCTTGACCAAGGCAGAATTATTGAATGTGGAAAACATGAGGAACTTCTTGCAAATCCAAATGGACTTTTCAGGAAACTAATGAAAAAACAAGCATTTCTTCAGAATAGTAAAACTTTTGCATTAAATGTGTAAAATCCAGAGAAAAGGAATTTTTAAAAGGAAGTATAAGGAATAGAAATTTACAAACTACGAAGAATATAACTTGTTTCTAGTTATGTAAAGTAAATGTTATATTTTTTCCAAAGTGTACAAAATATCATTTTGAAACGTAGATGTGTTTAAACTTTTTATTCAGAGATTTTTAATAATTATTGTGACTTTTTAAATGTCCACAGCACTGAAATTGTTTTCAAAGTGTATAGATTCTTCTGCTTTGTGGTAACTTAATTGATTCAGTATGGCATTTTCTCTATTTTAACTCACTGTATAGCAATGAACTTTATTCTCAAGCAAGTTCCTAATTTTAGGGAAATTAGAAATCCAGAACCTGGTAATTTCACCACCACCATCTCTTGCATACCAGGGACCTTTTGTTTTCTGGGCTTGTCACTGTACTTTGGCTTTAAAAGACTGAAGTTCAGAATTGTGTGACAGTAGTGGCAGGAGAAAAACTCTTCAGTCTCCTTTTTCACATGCTGCTTTTTTCTCTTCCCTTTCAAAATAAAACTGGAAGTTGAGGGGTGTAATCACCATCTGCAGTAACTGTAGATAATTATTTATAAACAGAAGTTATTTTAAATTATTTGGAAGCTTGGATGGGGAGTAGTACTCTTGAGAGCTTCAGGTTTTACAGCTAGGGCAAAGGGAGCAGAATTCCTGCTAAACATTAGCTTGTAGTAGAAAATTCTAAAATTTGCATGCATCTCCTCATTTCTGTATTCTTCTGGTCTTTACTTTCATTACACTCTAAAGGTGACCTTTAAAGGAACAAACAGTGGGCTTGTGCACTTTTTTTGCCTCCTTGTAAAGGGTATATAAATCATGCTCAAAGCTTTATTTACAACTTTTTTCTATTCTCTGTTAGAAATTCAAGTCTTGTTTAGCTATGAAGACTCTGTGGCAACCAGAAAATTAGTGAAATTACAATATCACAATAAAAGACTGAAAGTTGAGCAACTGAGATGGGAGGGAATATTTAGTCAGTGTTTAACACTTCCCTAACTCCCATGACTACCTGAATGCTTGGGTGAAAAGATGCCTTGTTAGATATGCAAAACCCTTGTCCCTTCAACTAAGAAGAAGTACACAAAAGTGTGAGAGCACCAGCAAAACCAAGCAGGACCAAATTTGATGTTCCTGATACTTAAGTTTAAAAAAAAAAAAACCACACACACACACCCGTCTAATACGGACCTTTTTTTATTCATTGTGAAGAAATAAACAAAAATCCAAAGCCACTTTAAAAAAAAAATCTTTTACAACTCACCTTAAGAGCAGTCTATGCTGGCGTAAGCCTATGCATTGTTAAAATAATTGTAAGCAGCAGGTGAATTTCCTAGTACAGGGTAAGGCCTCAGTAAAATGTATGCTTGAGAATGGTGTACTGCAGCTGCTTGCAGTTATACATTTCAGGAACAGCTTGGGGTAAATAAGAAAGAGAGCAGGCAGCTGGGGGAGGAGGGGAATGTACCAGACAATGAACTTTTCAGCATGAATATTAAACGTCCCTGTTTTAGGAGGAAAAGCTCTAAGTATTTTACTTTCTACCTTAGTTATGCCAATAATTAGGGTTGCCAGGCATCCAGTTTTTGACCGGAATGCCCAGTCGAAAAGGGATCCTGGTGGCTCCAGTCAGCACTGCTGACCAGGCATTTAAAAGTCTGGTTGGTGGTTCTGCAGGGCTAAGGCAGGCTAGTCTCTACCTGTCCTGGCACCACACTGCGCCCCGGAAGTGGCCAGCAGGTCTGGCTCCTAGGTGGGGGGGACATGGGGCTCTGTGCATTGCCCCCACCCCAAGCACTGGCCTCTGCACTCCCATTGGCCGGGAACTGCGGACAGTGGGAGCTGGGGGAGGACGGTGCCTGCAGGCAACAGCAGCACGTGGAGCCTCCTGGCCCCTCTGCTTAGGAGCACGGTGCCTGGACAGGCAGGGAGCCTGCCTTAGCCCTGCTGCACCCCTGACTGGGAGCCGCCTGAGGTAAGCCCCTGCCCCGAGCCCCAGCCTTGAGCCCCCCCAAACCCAGAGCCCCCCTGACTCCAAACCCCTCATCCCCAGCCACATTCCAGAGCCTGCACCCCCTAGCTGGAGCCCTCACCTCCCCCTGCACCCCAGCCTAGAGCCCCCTCCCACACCCTGAACTCCTCATCCCAGAGCCCATACCCCCTCCTGCACCCCAAACCCCTCATCCCCAGTCCCACCTCAGAGCCCGCACCCCCAGCCAGAGCCCTCATCCCCTCCCACACCCCTGCCCCAGCCCAGAGCCCCCTTCTGAGCCCCTCATTTTTGGCCCCATCCTGGAGCCCACAACCCCAGTTAAAGTGAAAGTGAGTGAGGGTGGGGGAAAGCGAGCCACCAAGGCAGGGGGAATGTAGAAAGCAGGGGGTGGGACCTCGGGGAAGGGGTGGGCTTAGGTTGTTTAGTTTTGTGCGATTAGAAAGTTGGCAACCCTATATGCCATTGTGTGAAACATTAAAAACAATTCTAAAAACCACCACAGGCTAAAAATGCTGACAGAAAATGCTTTAACTTCAATACTTCCTACCCATTATCTCTCTCTGTACCCTTTCAAATGATGGGCTTGTTCCTAAAAACCATTACTCATATGAATAATCATTCCTCAGGTAAGGTGCAGAATGAGCTCATAAACTGTGCACTAGGTGTCTGGACCCTGCTGCCACACTGTAAAAGTTCCATAGCATGCTTTAATCTATTTCCATTTCAAAACAGCCTAGATTAAAGCACACCATGAAACTCTTACCACCTATACTGTTTTGAAATGGGAGTAGATTTAAGTGCACTGCGGAACTTTTAATGTGTGGCGGCAGGGTCCAGATGGACACCTAGTATGTGGCAGGCTAACATGGGTAGATTTACACACCAGTTTGCCACGAATTAAGTGTTCCTATAAACAAGCCCTAAGAGTCATTGGGATTTGGGCTCCTAAGTCACTTAAGCCTTTTTGAAAAATTTAGCCAGTTTGAAAAGAGAAGGTGTATATACCATAACCACCATGCACCTGCTGCAGGGAGCTGTCATTTTCATTGTGGGTAGGTGCCCAATCCACAGATCCTGCAGTGCATGCTGGGAGTACTGTATGTGGATGTGGCACACTGTATGTGGCCAATACAGCATAGCTAGTGACGTTCTGCAGAGTTTTGTTTTATATCACTGCAATCCTACTAGTCCAAGCTTCAACAATACAATTCTTCAGCTTGGAGGCTTTGTTAGGGAGATTTAATCTTTCTGCTAAGAAAACCAGTGTATTTTTTAAAACGCTCACAGTATTGCATTCTGGCTAATTAAGGAAACCTTCAGTGGCTGACCGTATAGGCTAAACCCAGCAAACTGTTAGTGTGCATCTGAGACACTATCGACAGACTTGCTTTGCCAAGGACAATTTTATTTCATCCAGTCTGCTAATTCAATGTGGTCTTATGAAGGAAAACGGGCCACGCTTAGTTGGAGTATCTGAATAGTGCACTATAGCACCCTGTATAAAACAAACTTGTTTGTTATACTCACTGATTGCATTTTCCAGCATTGCCCTCTTCAGTTGTTTTTAGTAATTTTTTTGTATCCTGAATTAAAATTTATAAATAAAAATTGTATTGCATCTGTCATCTCATGGTAAGACATACTGCTTCATAATGATGTGACAAGAACTTCAATCATTTCAAAGAATGATTAAACAGTTCTCCTTCCAAAGACTTGAAATTTAGAACATTAGTGGTGATGTACTCAAATGAGAGTACATAGAACTCCCATATAATTTAATGGAAATCTTGTTCAAAACTCTGAAAGTGGAATATGGCTCTGTTTCTTGCGGTATCACACTTAAAAAAAAAGAATCCCCATTTAGTTACTCCTTCAATTTAATTATTCCATACTTGACACATTTCTTGGATTGTTGTACACATTAAATAAGATGACCAGCCTGTCCACTTCAAAAGCCAAATTCTCAGAGAGAATGAGTAACTACTTTCTTCATTCAGAATTGTAGGCACTCAACAGGGGTTCAGCATCTCTCAGGATTTGACCCTAAGAAAATAAAAACCTTTTCTGTAATGTATAATATAATTGTATTTAGTGTTGAGTGCTTGCTGCCCCAGTGACAGGCTAGCATTGACTGCCCCGTTCACTGTGTTTCTAATTTCGGATAGTATGAATGCTTTCCTGAGGGAGCTAGGACACTGAAAATAAAATCACTGTCTTGCAAGAATTATTTTGATTAGCTATATTTAAATATTGAATAAAGTATTATCACTGTTAATTATTGGCATGTGTTTGAAATAGAGAAGATTCTTTAATTCAAGTAGCTGACTGCTGCTGTCAAACTATATTTTTATCGTCTGATACATAGAACCTCCCTCATTCTCTTCAAAGACTGCATATTGGCAGTCTACTTCTTGTGCAATACAAAAGATTATCATTCCTGACAAAGTGCTTAAACAATACTGCCTTCACACCACTTCCACGCTGCTGGGGTTAGGGTAACAGTTGTTCAACTGTCTTGCGAAAGTTTAGTGGCTGTGTTAAACCAGTCAACAAAAAGTTGTCAGCACCTTAAAATGGAGGCTACGAATTATTGGAGAAAGGAGCCAGGTCAACAGTTGATTTACTCTACAAGTGAAGGACAGTCTTTTGTATTTTGTGTGATACAAGAAGCTGCATTTCTTATTTTTTGAAGAAAAACATCACTGTTCTGTCAGTTTGGCACATTAATTTGAGCCTCTGTATTGTCCCCCAAGATACCTTTGTATTCAAATAAATTAGGTTTATATGAACCAGCTGTCACAATATCAGTTCTTGAAGTCGTATACTAACTCTGCAGATCACAAGTCTGCCTGCTTGTATCTCCTAAAACAAACTGTCTTCCCAGGTAGGTAGGCAATTCCCTAATTTTCTGCTGTAGCCTTTAAACAAAAATCTAGTTTGTGCCTATTACTTTTCCAGAATTTCAAGACAAGCTTGATCTTTTTTAAGAGGTGTACCTGAATGTTAACATCTCTGCACATTTCAAATACTTGGTGATGGGTGAGGGCAGTTCTGGGGCAAGTGCACCTAGCACAATAGGGTCCTGGTACGTGACAGACTCCTAGGGGCTACGATAATACAAATAATAAAGAATAATTTAATTTCTAAGTTGCTAGTTCAAATCCAGATCAGGTCAGCATAGTCTTTTATTCAATGCCATATGTGAAATGAGATGATTGTCTAAGTTCATTTCCTAGGTGAAAATGGCTAATAGGTACAATTAGCACTAGTTGGCATTCTTTCTCCTGTGCCAAAGTTTGAATTACTGTACCTCCTTTCCCCCGGAGGCAGTGCACAAGAACAGTTAAGATGGGTTGACAAGGCAATGAGGGGAAGCTTCATTGCTACAGTAGCTGCTTTGTTAATTAGTAAACGCAATTTAATTAAGCAAACCTGTTGTAAGTACTATATTCTTTTAAAGTGTGACATAAGTTATGTGACAGGGAACTAAATAACATTATAAAGTGTTTTTAAATCTGTTTTAATGGGTGTTGGGAGGAGTAGATTGCACTCCAGTTCCTTTTTTGGTTCTCCAGCCCTCACTTCCTTATATTGTTTGCATTCATTTTTGTGGTTGTTTTGTTTTTATGAAACAGCCATAGCATGTGAGTTCCATGCCATTACATAGGGGTGAACTATCATAACAAGGAAGAACTGCAGGATAATAATTAGTATAGGATGGTACAGTGAAGTCCTATTGGACATTTCTGATTTATCCTCTCCTGTAAAGCAAGAACCAGAGGACACCAGCTGAAATGAAAAGGCAACACCTTTAAAACACCTGAAAGGAATTTTATTATAACTAATAAATCTAATACTGCAGGTATGATTGAGGCTAATAGCTTAGTAATATTTTAAAAAATGGACATATGAATATGAATAGTAACTTGTTTCTCTAAGTAGGAAAAGTAAAGGGTTGGATCCTCAACTGATATAAATCAGCAGAGCTCTATTGGCTTCAAATTATGCAAAGGAGGATTTGTCTGTCTTGAAGCAAGAGTAAGCCTATAAATAGCCTGTGGGCCACATCCACAACTGGTATAAATTGACATAGGTCCCTAACTGGGGATCTGGCTCAAGAACTGTTAAACTTATCCCTTAAAACAAGAAACTAATCCCCAAGTGAGGGTAAGGAAGAAATTCCTTATACCCTGTATTTTTACACTGTACAATTGGCCAGGTGCCATACCTCTCAATGTACCAAGGCCCAAATATGAGAAGCAATGTGTGACCCACCCAAAGCAAGAGATATAAGAATTATTTATGCAATTTGGTTTTGGAAGCTTAATGATGTAGGAGTCATTACTGTAATTCAGGGAGCGTATGAAGGTTTTGGAAGAACATGGAATGGGGTGCGAGGGATGGGGATGCTCCCTAACTTCCCTTGTGGCATGTGGAGTATGAAGAAGTGCTTATGTTTGTAATGAGAGAGGGGTGCTACTTGTGCCTGGGTTGTGGGGTTAGCGGAGTCCATCTCTACCCTCTCTACTTCAGCATAATGATGTGTGTGTGTTCCTGATGCTAGGGAGCCTGTCAACTACATCTCCTAAAACCTAGGGGCCTCTGGCTTCCCCTTCATGCTGCTCCCTGGTGGCTGCTCACCAGCATCACACAAGTAACATAGTTCCAAGTTTGTGGCCATGGTTGGCAGGGGAGACTATGCTTTGACTATATCCATGTGGTTCTTCCCAGCTGCTTGAGGTCTGTTTTATAAGTATCTAACCATGGAGATGCAGCCTGAAGTCTCCTGCTCTCCAAATCTGTTTCAGTCCCACTGGGTAGCTTCAATCCTATTAGAAATTAAAAAAAAAATTATAATAGCAGCCATTTCTTATATGGGAAAATTATGAATATAATGGAGAAGATAGGAAAAAACAGTAATAGCTTTGCTGATTTGCAACCTTATTTCTTTGAAGGTATGTTTGAAACATGCTAGCAATGATTTTGTGAAAAGTGTGACTGACGCAAACCGGCTGTTAGCAAAAAGTAAAAAAAAAGTCTTTAAAATCCTGTTTGTTTAATTTTCTCTCATAAACCGAGTAACAGATTTAGTTAAAAATCCCCAGACAATTCAATTTCAATCTCCTTAGAGTTGATGCTGTAAGTGTGCTTTCCCCAAATCTGTATTCTTCATACAAAGCATGTCTGCTTTGAATGGAAAAACTGAACCTTTACCTAATATGGAGGTGCTACTGCACATCTATAATGTTTTTTCTATAACTTCACTTTCATGATTCCTTATTTCTTATGTCATCTTCAACATTAAGGGTGAGTAACAACAAATCTGTGTAGAACATAGTTAACTTGGACAAAAATAAGTTACACTGCTCACAACAAAGGAAATTTTAGAGATATGGCACATGCATCACTGGGTTGAGTATTAGTTTGCCTTCCTCTAAACGAATGGTTTCTAACTTCAAAAGCTTTCCTAGCAAGTTGTCTCGGGTGCTTAATTTTCACTAATAAGAGTTTGTTACTTGCAACCTGTTATCTACTGCTGCTACGTATGCCCCATAAACCATTGCACTGATTTCCAAAGCAACTATTTTGAAGTACCCTGGGACTTACCCAAAGGACGTGGGTGTATCTGAGGAGGATTAGTTTGGGAAAAATCACACATGGAGCCCAGGTAAGAAAAAGGTTGATAATTCCTGTGGCAGATCTGGTAAAGGCCTCTGTTGGAGATGCAATACTAGACTAGATGAGGGACTATTTATGACATTGTTACCCCATTTGTCTAACCACTCAGGTCAAATTTGGGGTGTTGCAGGTTGCCCCAGCAAAGTGAGATGGAGGGATAGGTACTTTTTTATTTATTCTCCCCCCCCACACACACACCCCGTTTATTTACAAGGAACATACAAAGACCTATTTTCCCAAGGAAGAAATAAAACACAGGAGGCAGTTTCTTTGCTTACAGCCCCAAGCCTCTTTAGCCAGCCTCCTCCCTAGGCTTTTCTCAGAGTCACAGGTGGGCCAGGCTATCTCCTACTTTTCTCCTGAACACCGGGCCTCTCAGTCATAGGATACTCAGTGATACCTCAGTCTTGCTTCTTCCAATTGCTGGCAGCCTTGGTTGCATTAGTCTATGTGTTGGGTAGAGCCATGTGCTTGTGCTTTGGACACTTATGTCTGTCCCTTCTTTCAATGTTTTCCCCAGGAGTTGAAATTAAGGGAGGTGTTTGAATTTACAGGGGAATGAGAGGTGAGACCGAGAGGGTGAAGGCGGGCTGCATGGCACCACAGTAAAAACTGAAAAATGTTTCACGATCATTTTATTAGATTTAACTCCTGTTTTAAAATCATCACACAAAGTTGGCTACTCAAGCCTGCTATGAAGCACTACAGCTACATCCTTCTTGGTTTCTTACTGTAATTTTGCACAACTCCATTAATGAACTTCTCGAATGCAGTGCATTCATCTTTGGTAGCTTCTTGTGTGTCCGGTCTTTCCAGTCCTTCATGATATGTTCATGATCAGGCAGACGGTAACTTCTTTCAGAACACAAAATTCTATTCCGTGAGGAAAAAGAATTCTCATCTTAAACTGTAGCTGTTGTGACTGAGAGGAGCAAGAGATGAATTCCTACTTCTTTCATCCCAGGAAACCTAGCATAAAGATTGGGTCGAACCACCAGTGATGATAAAGTAGAAGCTGAAGTCAAACCTTCATTCGTTCATTGTATGATGTTTCATTCTGTGTTCAAGTTCTCTATTCTGTCCTGATCACATAGTAGCCCCATTGCTGGTAGTGCCTCACTCTACTCAACTGTCATTGTTTTATAAGACAGGCATCTGTAAAAGCTACGTAGAGGTTGAGTAGAATCCAGAAGTTGCTGTTGTAGATTTGTAAGAATCAATTCTGTGTACTTTTTCAGATGGCTTAACAAACACTTCTTGGCCTCTTCACTTAAGGAGTCAACATAAGTCTCTTAATTAATCAACTTCTGAACTGAAGTCTTTGCTGCTTCTAGTACGTTTTCAATTGATAACTCTCTGATCCAAGTACAGTTTTTATCACTGGACAAAGATCTACTATTGTAGCAGGTGCTTGGATGGCATTGTTTAATGACCCCAGTGGTTTCAATAGTAGACTTACAAGAGAGAGAATGGCAATAGTCTTCACTGAACTTAGTAGCAAAAGTAGTCCACCAGCCTTACTACTTATATCTGTCCCATCTCAGTAGATACTTTCCAAAGCCAATAATAATGCTTGCAATAATTTTAAGACAACTACCAAGGATCACTCATGATAAAGTCAGCGGGTTTTCCCAGGTTGGACTAATTTTAACTTCAGTCCCAATGTATCTTCTATTTTTTCCAAGACATTCAGTCCTTTTGGACTCTTGCTGAAAAAAAGAATATGACTAAGATCTTAAATGTACGGCTTTTTATGTCTTTTGAAGATTCTGCAACTTGTACTAGTGCTAGTTGTAGTAGATGGTGTTTGCAGTATGTATAAGAGAGATTGGGATTACACTTTTCTCTGGTCAAAGCTTGTACTCCACCATGTCTTCCAAAGTAGTTTGCAGCTCCATCAACTGCACAAGCAGCCATCTCTTTGGGGTTCAATTTACAAGCATTTAACTCTTCTAAGATATGGGTTGTAACAGAAGCAGCCAATGTCTTCTATAACCTGAACATCTAGAAATGCATCAACTCACCTACCACTGACATCAAGATAACACATACAATGACTAGGGCCCTACCAAATTCATGGCTGAGAAAAATGTGTCACGGACCGTGACATCTGGTCTTTTGTGTACTTTTACCCTATACTATATAGATTTCACAGGGGAGACCAACATTTCTCAAATTGGGGGTCCTGACCCAAATGAGGGTTGTGGGGGGGGTTCACAAGGTTATTGTAGTGGGGTCACAGTATTGCCACCCTTCTGTACTGCCTTCAGAGGTGGGAGGCTGGAGAGCAGCAGCTGCTGGCCAGTCACCCGGCTCTGAAAGCAACACCCTGCTAGCAGCAGCGCAGAAGTACAGGTAGCAATATCATACCATGCCATCCTTACTTCTGCCTTCAGAGTTGGGTCAGGATCCCCACCATTACAACACTGTGGAATTTCAAATTTAAGTATCTGATATCATGAAATTTACTATTTTAAAAATCCTATGACCATGAAATTGACCAAAATAGACTATGAAATTGGTAGGCCCCTAGCAATGACTTAATTCTTGATGCCCATTTGCATTGGTGCATTCATCAGTCATGTATTCACATTTTCTGAATGTGGTCAGAGAGTTCTTCACTTTAACTGCTGAGTCTTTCACTGTTGCATTGCATGCTTCTAACCAGTCAGTTGAGTTTCTTGCAGAAAGAGAGTGAGCATTTGCTGGTCTTGTTTAGAACCAGTGTCCAACTTCAGGATTAGCAAATGACAATGCCCCTACCATTGGCCTCATTTGTAGTATTGCTTGCTTAAATAGAAAGTATGATGCGAAAGCCATATTTGTTCACATAAACTGTGTGAGTCTCCAGAATTCTTAACAGCCTCATAAAGTACTTCTAAAATTGGCTTTGACAGTTACTGGCTTATAAGGCTTTCTGCACGTCGATGCAGTCCAGAGGCTTTGTGTTTTGCATCCTTTTCACAGAGGATGTCAACATTGGCTTTGCTGATCACTCCGGCAAACTAAGCTCCTCCACTTATACTATATAAATCCATGGTATGCCCACATCTCGAATACTGTATGCAGTTCTTGTCACCCCATTTCAAAAAAGATATATTGAAATTGGAAAAGATTCAGAGAAGGGCAACCAGAATGATTAGGGGTATGGAGCAGATTCCATCTGAGGAGAGATTTAAAAAGACTGGGACTTTTCAGCTTGGAAAAGAGACAACTAAGAGGGGATATGATAAAGGGTCATAAAATCTTCACGGGTGTGGAGAAAGTGCATAAGGAAATGTTATGTACTTCTTCACATAACACAAGTATCAGGGGTCACCTAATGAAATTAATAGGCAGCAGGTTTAAAATGAACAAAAGGAAGTATTTCTTCACACAACACACAGCCAACCTGTGGAATTTTTTGCCAGGGGCTTTTCTGAAGTTTAAAACTATAACAGGGTTCAAAAAAGAACTAGATAAATTCATGGGGAATAGGTCCATCAAGGGCTATTAGCCAGGATGGGCAGGGATGCAACAAAGAGTGGCCCTAGCCTCTGTTCGCTAGAAGCTGGGAATGGACGACAGGGGACGGATGGATCACTCCATGATTCCCTGTTCTGTTCATTCTTTTTGAAGCACCTGGCATAGGCCACTGTTAGAAGACAGGATACTGGGCTAGATGGAACATTGGTCTGACCCAGTATGGCCATTCTTATGTACAAATTAATATTGTAATAAATATTTAGTACAGAAACTCTCCAAGATAATGACCTCTTGAGATAGCGATGTGTGAGATAATGATCTTGGCAAATAAATCATTTTAAAAATCTTGGCCTACTAGGATAAGTATATTTATATGTTTCCCTGTCACAAATCAAGCATTCTGGAGCAAAATCACTAAAACATAATCCAACAAACAAGCATTCCTTTAACGTGTCCTCCCTTCTCCCTCCACTGCACCCCACTCAGAGTTGTCTTTGGTCAGTGGAGACCCAGAGTTCAGAGATGCTTTCATGTGAGTCCACCTCCCACCCTGGGGGCGGGGAGGAGAAGGCACCTGGCTTGTTCCTCCAGCTGCTTGCTCTGGCCACTGTTGTTTGTTGTGCCACTCTTCACTCCACTGCTCTATTGCCGGTGGTCCTGCGCTGTCATCTTCTGATGCCACCTGCCACTGTGACATCTGCAAGTCAGTCTCTTGAGATTCCACCCAGATCTCAGTGCTAGTGCAGGTTGGGCTGTTTTTTCCACAGAAATACTATCCCACAGCAGGTCTAAGCACTTAGACCTGATTATCAGTGATTTCAGCTCTAGGGTTACTTAAAAAAAACAAAAGACTCTCTATGGAGCCTAATCAGGTCTATCTTTAAACAGGGGAGAGGGCAGGCCAAACAGTGCCTGTGACTCTGAGCCCACCCTCTCTTGTCACTGGGATCTGGCATCCAAGCCCCCTGCTTAGCGAGTGCAGTTCAGTTGAGAGTGACCAATGCTTAATTTGTAATGAAAGAGGTGCCAGGACTCAAGCAAGTTTTTTACTTTCATAACTGATGTGGCAAGCCCAGATGTCCCAGGGCTATGAACTGCCAAGCCTAGATATGCTGGGGCTCAGTCCTGGCATACACTGGCACAAATTAATCACTGAGTGTGACCCCCCTCACTCAGGACAAGCTAAGTACAGTTCTGCTGCCCTTTACTCATACAGTAAGGATAACATTTCATTACTCCTGCATTCAATACTACAGTGATTTGTAACTCAACACCAGCCAAAATTGCACTTAGGCAACACAGCTCTGCTGGATACCTAGGCAGAGTAGGTGTGTTCATGTAACTAGTCTGGTCCTGAAGCCTTTCCCCACCACTTTCCAGCTCATTACTGGCTGTCAGATGAAAGCTCATTCAGACCTTGCTTACAAATCATATTGGCCAACATCACCAAACTGAATGTGTCAACATTGTCATAAAAAAACCAGCTGTGTGAGACGCTAATCTTTGTCCATACTTTTCAAACCTACTATGCTTTTTCAGTATTTTATCATATACTATATATGCTTTTAAAGTCTGTATTGATGTTTCAATTTTAAGTCAAATTTCCAACGGACTAAATAGGCAACACTGCATGTAACCAGTTGATCTCTGGGTGGATGATGGGGAAATTCAGAAGGGGTGTAGGGAAATCTCTGCCTGATTTCCACTCACTCAGAATGAAAGGGGGTTGGGCAAACCTCACGCCTGACACCAGGGCTGGCCCTAGACCAAATTGTGCCCCAGGCAAGGAACAGCTTCGGTTCTCCCCACCCCTGCCATTTGTTAAACTTTTGACTATCTTATTTTTTATTGCATTTTGTAGCCCATTTCACGAATTTGATGTTAAATGTAGTTCTCAGAAAGTCTGGAAGGTTCCACGAGATTCTACAAAGATCCAAAACATGGTGGTTAGTGAAAAATGAATCCATGTATCGAATACCTGAAACACGTTACTTCAAACATGCTATTTTCCCTTTTGCCGCTAACAAACCCCCAAACCCAACACCCCTCAGGCGGTCACCTGCCCCTAAATCTGGCCCTGCCTGACCCCAAGGTTTAATCCGAGCCCAGATGAGGATGCTGATGGACTGAGCGCGTCTGAGCGGAAAACCTCCAAGGCATGGAGCTCAGTTCCATGCCCCCGCATCCAGTCAGCACTCCGTCCTGTGTGCCATGGACAGAGAACGCTCCTTCCCGCTGAGACCATCCAACAGTGGTAGCGTTACTAATTTGGTTGGACATATTCCTGGAGGTTTCATCACATGACATAATCTTGGAGACTTGGTAGCCCCAGGACAGGGCGCATTGGGGCTTCCCCCACAAGAGTTCAGTCCCTGCATCTTGTCATGGGGATCACCTGGCCCTGGCGGCACCGCCACTGCCCCCGCGTGGCGCGGGAAGCTGTGCAACCCGCCCCTGCAGCGCTCTGCCCGGACGCGGTCAGGCACTCGGGACCCCTGTCCAGCCCCCTGCTTGTGCCTAGCCTGACTCTGGGCTCGGAGGCAGCGAGGTTGCTGGTGCCCCGCGCGCTGCCCGCCTCCCTGCGGCGCGAGCTACCACCTCGGCGGAGCCGCCCCTCCACTCCCCCCGCCTGCAGCCGGAGGCGCGCGCCTGGGCCCCAGCTGACTCCTCCCTCTCTCGGGGAGCGGGGCCGGGAGTGTGACGTAGGCAGCTGCGACGCCCGGAGCTGAGCGTGTGGCTCGCGTACGTTGGCGGCGCGCGCGAGGCCCGGCACCGGCAGTTGGTACCTCGCGCCAGCTCCCGCCCTGCAGCTCCTACCATGTTCCCTGCCGCCCCCGGCTCCCCGCGCACCCCGGGCGGACCGGCCCGCAGGCCCCTCGGGGCCGCCGCCGTCTCCGTTCCCCGGCCGGGCGGCAGGAAGAGCCTGGCGGCGGCCGGCTCCCCAGGGCTGTTCTCCCCGGTGGGGAGGCGGAGCGGCTCCCTGTCGGCGCGGTGAGTCCCCGGCGGGGGCGGTGGGTCTCAGTGCTCAGAGCCGGGCTGAGGGGGGCCGCGGCTCGTTTGTCCCCCCAGAGCAGCGGTCCCTGTTCCCCGGCGCTGCCCAGCTGGAGTGGGAGTGACCCGGCTGCGCCTGGCATGTCCGCGCTGTGCGGTGTAACCGCGAGGCTGCTGCCTGGGAGAGCCGCGGGCAGAGGCACTGAGCTGCCTGCCGGCTCGGGAAGCCTCTTCCCTTCCCAGCAAAGGGCTAGAAACGTAATTGGTGTTGTTTAAATTAACAGTCTGCAGCGGGCCCCCCCTCTGTTCACAACTGAAATGCCCCAGTGGGGTAGATGGGCGAGGTAGGATTTGTAAATCCAGTGTAATTTTGACGTGGTCATCTACATTTTGGGTCTCTTGCTCATTCTGTAAGCCTGCTTTACTATTGCAGTGCTCTTCAGAAACTTGTATGGTTTATTTCATGAGTATAGGGACCTAGACTGTGGTTCAGGTAATCTGTTTGATCACCCAGGGGTTTGTGCATTGGCCAATTCCTTTGTGGCGTTGTGCAGAGGACACCCCGTTCCTAACGTCGGTGATGTAAGCACGATGTCTGCCCACTTAGATTGTAAGCACTTTGGGGCAAGGATTGTTTTTGGTTCTGTGTTCCTACAGCAGCTAGCACAGTGAGCTCCTGTGCACAACTAAGGCTCCTAATGCTGTGATAATTGAGATAAACAAACAGTGTTTCCTTTAGCTCATTATAGTGTTCATTTTCTGTTTGACATTTCTAAGATGATGGAGCACAGGTCTTTGTTAGGTCTTGTGTGATCTTGTGGCTGCTGATAGTAACCCTGAAAGTTACATGAACTGAAGCCTAGCATATGATGATTTCCATTCATTTTATGTCTAGAATGATTGTTAGTTATACCTTTTTAGTTTTTGGGCCTCTGGTTGTCAAAGTTTCTGTGACTTTAAAAAATCACTTTCCAAAAAAACGTACATTGTTCCCTGTCCCACATAGGTCAGAAGTGTTATAAATCCAGAACAGTTATATGACCCTTTAGAATTCAATCTCAAAAGTAGTCATTTGCTTTTGAGACTCACAAGTGTTGCTCAGATGACATTTTCAGCCCTGGGGGATTGCTAGACTGAACTTTCAGCCTGTTTAGCATGGCAGCCAATTCTCACTTGGTTTCACGTTTGGGTTACAGAGAGAGTCTTTCTTTCTGATTGAAACATGCGATTGCAGTGTTTTCTGGCTTGTTGGCAAGGAAAGGGCACACTGCTGAGAAGCAGAGAAAATTTGTAAAGAACTGAATTAGAGTAGAAAGGAATCTAATAGCAACCTAACAACTTTCTAGAAGGAGCTGTGATAATTGAGCCTACAAATTTACCATAGTTTAGAGTTTTATGGTAAAAAGTGCAAGTTCATAAAATGTCACAATAACTTATAACAGGGATCAGCAACCTTTGGCACGCGGCTCATCAGGTGTAAGCCCCTAGTGGGCCGGGCTAGTTTGTTTATCTGCCGTGTCCACAGGTTCAGCCGATCGCAGCTCCCACTGGCCGCAGTTTGCTGCTCCAGGCCATTGGGGGCTGTGGGAAGCAGTGCGGGCTGAGGGAAGTGCTGGCCACCCTTCCCTGACGGGCCACGTGCCAAAGGTTGCCGATCCCTGACCTGTAATAACAAATGTTGATGGGAATAGATGCAAGGAAACCAGACAGAGAAACTAGATTAGTCTAAACCAAAAAGTCATTGACATCTGTTGAAATTATGCTTGTTAAAAACAGATGATGTGGAGCTGGAAATTAATGTACCAAAATTGGTTTGTCAGATATTAGGCCTAATTGGTGGACAAAATAATGAAGGATATGAGCTATTCCACCTTCACCCCCTTTTTGGGTTCTTAAAAGAGAGACTGGGGGGGGGAAATACAGAGCAAAGATCAGACTGAGCCTACTGGAGTGAGTTTCACCATCATAGCTGTCACCCCCACTGTCTCCTGGGACCCAGGCCTTTTTTGTCCTAATCCTGAGGGATGTCCTGATCAGATGGGGTCAGAGGGAGCTATCCAGGTGATATTGCTACCCCCTACCAGCTCCAGCTATATCCCCGACACCACCTGAGATAAAACAGGATCTGACTTTTACAGAAGCAGGAATAACATCCGTTCCAGCCCATCTCAACTAATTTATTTTCATTTCCCCAAAAGGAGTTTTACATTTTTAAAAGCAGCAACAGCTGTAGCTTGTACCAATCATCTTCTTCTCTTTTACCAAATAGGACAGATATTACCATCTTTAATATAATCTGACAGACTCACAAAGTATTTTTTTCCTTCTAAAACTCTTTCCAGCTAAAAGTTTTGCCGTTACAAGTGCCAGTATGACTAGCATGTTGTCGGCAGGAAAGCCGACAAACAGCAGCTACACTGCATGACTTAGCAGCACGGCTGTAGTGACACAGCCATGTCACTAAAAGCTGTGTAGTGTAGACATAGCCTTTGTTTAACACTGTTTATTGTTGGATTGTGACTGGGTTGCGTTAACACCTTTGGTCCATTTATTCCATCTAAATTAATACAACAAGGGAAACCTAATATATTGACTTGTCTTGAGAGTTCCCAAAGATATGCACTTGTGCCCCTTTTTCACAGACCTGGCCATTTAATCAAATCTATCTTTTAAATAATTAAAAATGAAATAAATATTATATATTAAAATTTCAGGAAACATAGAAAATTAATCACAGCTGGTGTGGTTTTTTTTTAGAGCAACACCCACAAGGGTCATACAACATCCTTCAGCCAGTGAGACTATCAACTATGATGTTAAGAGTTTTGGATCCTCTCTCCCTGTTAAGGTTATGGAGGCCCTAAGAATGGCTGATGGTAAGGTTTGCATTTCTTTTTTCTCCACATGGGAATTGGATTAGATAAAGGAAAAATGGTTAATCTCTTTATACTTGTAAATGCAAATGGCTTCTAAAATTCAAGACTTGGGCACCACACTACTGGAAATGATGTCTGTTTTGAGAGTGCAATGCAAAACTTTATGAAAAAGTCTTCCCTCAATAACAAAGGCTGAACTAATATAAAAAAAATCCCTTCCAAATATAAATAGCTGAATCTAGGAATGATGAAGGAGCTGGATCCTTTATGGACAAAGTTTAATGAGAGTCCTAATTTTGAATTTGGCACCTAGATAATACAGTTAGAGGCATATTAAAAATGCCTAAAATAGTGTATAAAAGGGGATTGTGTGTGTCAGATCCAAAGGATTGAGTAAAGAAATCAAGTTGTGTATATGTTTGTCTATCTTTTTTAATCTTTCATTTATTTTGTACATATCTCACACTTCAGGTGCTTTAATAGTTTTTTAAGAACACATAATCCAAACTATTAAAACACAAATACATCCGCTTGATATAACCCAATCCGACGTAATGATATAAAACCAGCAGATAAATAGAAAAAGGTACCCATTATTATCTTCTGATCATTCTCCAAAAATCCAGGCAAATGGGCTTTGCCTTGAAACCAAGAATCTTTCTTCAGAGATTTTTCTCTACATTGCTGTTTCTTTTTTATAATGGTTTACTGTTTTAGGTTTACATTATATCTGGAATAACTTTAAGTAATTTCGTCAGTGATTCTGCTGCTCTCAATTCTTATCTAATAAGATGTAAATAAAATGTAAATGGGTCATTTTCTTGGATTGACTTACTTTCAACTTTTGAGAGAGAAATGTATGTTACATTGAAATGTATTTAAACAATATTTGGTAAATGAGCTTCTTGCATTTAATTAGCTAAAGGACATAGAATTTTTCATGTGGCATTGGATCTATTAGAAAAAAATTTCCCCTTTTCCTACCAAAATGAATATTTGGTAGTTTAAAGATTATTCTACAGAGTTTTAGAAGTCTTATTGCTTCATGAAATTTTATATGGTCTTTTTGGATGTAGCTGATGACCCATTAAGCGTGCAGGTGGATGAAAGTGGATGGGCCTGGCTAGTCTACAAAGAGAGGCTGATTATTTGGAAGATTGGTCAATCACCAGTTGCTAAGGTAAATGGGCTGTCAAAATGATGATGAAAAAGTGGGTATGTATGTGTTATGCTAATTGAGCAAGTTTTTCAATTGTGTGGTTTGACCCAAAGGGTAGTCGACGAACTGAGACCTATAACTCATGTGAAAAAGATGAATGGGTTTGTACGAATTGGTGGTAGCAACTCCATAAGAAAGGTGAAAGCTTGCTGTTAGAACTTAACTCTTGTATTTTCTCTCTGTGCAACCTTAATATTATATTGGTTTTTTTTAATTTAATAGATGTCTCTCAAGGCAGATGCACTCTAGTGATTTAAATAATGTTTTTAGAAATTAGCTAATATATTAAGATTGGTTTTGATAATCCTGTGCCTGCTCTTCAACATGTACCATGAAACATGATTCTGTATAAGCCTCTTGTATTGTAAGTGGATGTTTTGATTAATTTTCTTTTGTCAAGAAAATATTTTTACTTATGCACCAAAAAACACTCAAGCGAAAAAACACTTCAGTGCATAGCAGTTAACATCTGTAGGAGCCTGTAGTTGTTATAACAACAAGGAATAGAGACATTCTCCAGTCTCTCTTGATGATAGGGAATATGTCTTTCCTCCTCAGTCAAATGCAGTGTGCATTTTCCTTCCCTATTCAACAGTCATGATTTTCTCAAGCACATTTCTTTGGATGATTTTACCATCTTGTATTTGAAAATGTACAATCAGTGTTCTGGCTAAAAGGCTTCAAATAAACCTGCTTTGTCCGTTGTAGTGTTGAGAAGCACTCTTATCCTGTGTAATTTGTGAATTGTATTTGAAAATAATGTGTAAATACATTTCTGAGCTATCAGCTGGTTATGGCAATCTTGCTAAAAATGACATTTGTGACACTCCATATGGGGACCTAATGTTAGAACTTAAGATAGTTTAAAAGCAGAAAATTGGTTCAAAATTCAGAGCTTACATTTTTTTTAAAGAAAGTGCTTGATATGTTAACAGTATTGTTCTGATTGGTAAACCCATATTAGTGCAAAATAAAAAGTAGTTCTATTATTTTTAATTGTTATTCCAGTAGCACCCAAACCCTCCCCTCCCCACTCCAACCAGGATTAGGGCTCCATTGTGCTTGGTGCTGTAGAAGCAGATAGTGATATGGTCTGTGCTCTAGAGAGCTTTCAATATAAAAGACTCGAGCAAATGAAGGGTTGGGGACATGGTAATAACATACATGCAGATGAACCTGATGATTAGCACAGGTTGTTAGTTGTATGGTTTTTTTTTGTTTTTTTTTTTTTAATTGGGGGTAAAAGTGGGGTGAATTTATGTTCTTTAACAATGGGTTATCTGAGAGGCCTCATACTACTGCCAGGCTGGGACTGTTGTATCTTCTCCAGCCTTCACCTCCTGAAGAATTTCTCCAAGTGCTGAGGGAGCATAATCTGAAAAATGGCTGGCATTATAAATCACATTTAAGACATTTTAATAAAGAAATAAGTTCAGTGAAACAATTGCCTGCTTGTTGGCAGACACAAGCTTCTGTCTGGTTGACAGAAGACTGGAATCTAGAATTCCTGTATTTGTCATTAAGATGGGAATGAAGCATGCCTGGGTAACACAAATGTGACTGTATTCTGATAATCCTCTCTAAAACCCTTTGCTGTAGTTTCATGTAATTTGAATAATTTAATTATTTTCTTTTACCTTAGTACCTACTGTCAGAACAAAGATTAATAGAATTTGTAAAATGGATATACAAATGACTTTGTCTGAGGCAGGTTTATAATAGTGTCTCTTTATTCCTTGTTGTAGTTATCTGTATGCAAGGAACTACAGTTGCCATCCAGTGATTTCCAATGGAGTTCTAGCTTGGCAGCTATATCCTGCCTCAGTACCTCAAGTGAAGTACCTTCTCTACAGGTAAGCAACTTAACAATTTAAAAAAAAAATCATCTATGAATATCCTTCTTTGTCATTCATTCATTTGGCAACTGCATTCCCTGTGTTATAATTAAGCTTGGCAGGATTCAGTTTTAATTGATAACTGTCAATAAACATCGATTTCTGTTGACACACTGAAATTGACGAAAAAAACATTGGTCGGTAACTGTCAGTGTGCCTATAGGGATCTGGTGTCACCAGCCCTCTGGCCCTGGAGGGAGTCCTCTGCAGCCCTGCTGTCACGGGAGTGAGTGGGTCAGTCTGTGGCAGTGAAGCTGCAGAGGGCTCTCTGTGCTGCCTCTGGGTTGGTGACCCCCGATCCCTGCACACAAGGTGCAGGGGGAGGCTGCAGTCTTGGAAGGGCAGAGCAGGGATCTCTGTCCAGGACTGTGAGGAAGAGGAAGAGTCCCTGGCTGTGGGTGTGGCCACCCCACTGCTGATTGGCTTATGTGGCAGTGCAGGGAACCCTCTGTAGCACTGCTGTCATGGATTCTCACTCACCAGCTGGGAGTGCTAGGTGGTCTCTGCTTTGCTCCACCAGGATGACAGCCTTCCCTGCTCCTTGTGCCTGTAGGGATCTCTCTGCAGCTCTGCTGTCACAGTCCCACTCACTCATGAGCCAGGAGTTTGGGAGCCATTCCCAGGCATGAACTGTTTGGCCGTGGGGTGGTGTCTCCTGTGGCTTGGGGCTCCTTGTCATCTTTGCTGTCCTGGCTGGGGGTCTCTGCTCTTCCATTGGCCCTCCCATTGGCTGCACAGGCAGCACCCTGCAGCCCTGAAACACTGTCCTACCCCTAGCCTCAGTCCTACTCCCCACAACTGTAAAAATAATCAACATTTTTTATTGTTTTTTATGTTTAAAGTTAGGGAAAAGAAATGAAATCTGCAAAGCCTAATTATAAGCTACATCACAGTCAAGATAGCAGGCACACATTTAATATACTTAAGACAGTTTTTAAATAATTATTCTTTGTTTGGTAATTAAATGTAGTAATTAGAAACTTCTTATATTGCAGTTCTTAAAGGATTAATTAATTAAAAAAAAAATCAGACTAGGGAAAATACCATCATTCAGCAGTGGGACGCTCAAAAGTTTAGTCCAGACAAGTGAAATTTGAACTTAGTGCTTCCTGAAAAAGTTATGCATTATCTGTGTTTTCGTTCTGGGTATGTGGACTGCCTGCAAATGAAAACTGTTTTTTTGCCTAAGTTTCATTATGAATGCCATCCAACACTGGAAGAAATAGGTGATTTGCCTGCCTGGGCCTGCTGCTTTGCTAAATACTTCTTGCACTGTGCAAGGATGAGAACCCAGGATCAACTAGTTATACACTATATTGCACTGTTGTGCACTATATTTTGTGTAACTACCATTCACAAAGAATATGAGATAGTGGCCAGTTTTCATTTTCAGTTTCAGGTTGTACACAGCATTCATTCAGTGCGCCCAGAGCTTTTCAGTGAGGGTCAGATCAGCAGCTAATCCTTGAAGGGAAGAAGCCATCCATCCTGGCATCATCTTGAATTTCTAGGTGATAAAAAGAGGAGGTAGCATTTTGCTGTCACACCCCTCCTACCAAACTTGACCCCTTTAACTCTTGCCACAGTTTAATCATACTAGAAGTAGTATGAGAGGCGAGAACATGCGAAAGCCTAAATTATTAAATTCATCTTTCCTTAGCTGGGTATGTTTTGCAAAGACATGACTGCTTTGTGGACCACAGTAGTAAGGCTGTAAGGGGAATATTAGTGGTGGGAAAACGGCAAGAGGTTGGGTCAAAGGAATAGCTCAATGACATCTTAAACTACAACATTATAAAATAAATTACTGTAAAATTTTAAAATATAATTGAACTGCTCGGTAATAGTGACCATAACGTAATTAAATTTAAGATCCTTGTAGTGGGGGGAAAATACTAAAGAAACCCACCACAGTAGCATTTAACTTCAAAAAGGGGAACTACACAAAAATGAGGAGGCTATTTAAATGGAAATTAAAAGGAATAGTCACAAAAGTAAAACGTCTTGTATACTCCAAATTAAAACAAAACAAGTCAGTAAGAGGACCAGAAAAATGCCGCCATAGTTAAACAAGAGAGTAAAAGAGGCATTTAGAGGCAAAAAGGTATCCTTTAAAAACTTTGGAAGTCAAATCCTAGTGAGGAAAATAGAAAAGAGCAAAAACTCTGGCAGGTCAAGTGCAAAAGTATAATTAGGCATGCCAAAAAGGAATTTGAAGAGCAACTGGCAAACGACACAAAAACTAACAGCAAAAATGTCTGGAAGTACATTAGAAGCAGGAAGCCTGCCAAGCAATCAGTGGGGCCACTGGATGATCAGGGTAGTAAAAGAGCACTCAAGGAAGACAAGGCCATTGCAGAAATGAATTCTTTTCATTGGTCTTCACTGCAGAGGATGTGTGGGAGAGTCCCACGCCTGAGTCATTGTTTTAGATGACAGATCTGAGGAAATGTCCCAGATTGAGGTGTCAGTAAAGGAGGTTTTGGAACAAATATTCACCCAAGAGTTCTGAAGGAACTCAAATATGAAATTGCAGAACTACTAACTGTGGTATGTAGCCTGTTGCTTAAATCAGCCTCTGTACCAGATGACTGGTACAGCCATTTTTAAAAAAAGGCTCCAGAGACAATCCTGGCAATTACAGGCCAGTAAGCCTAACTTCAGTACCAGGCAAATAGGTTGACATTAAAGAACAGAATTATCAGGTGCAGAGATAAACACTGTTGGGGAAGAGTCAACATGGCTTTTGTATAGGCAAATCATGCTTCATCAATCTATTAGAATTTTTTGAGGTTGTCGTCAAGCAGCTGGACAAGGATGATTGGGTTAGGTACAGTGTACTTGGATTTTCAGAAAGCCTTTGACAAGGTCCCTCAGCAAAGGCTCTTAAGCAAAGGAAGCACTCATGGGAGAAGAGGGAAGGACCTCTCATGGATCAGTAACTGGTTAAAAGGTAGGAAGCAAAGGGTAGGAATAAATGGTTAGGTTTCACAGTGGAGAGAGGTAAATAGCAGGTCCTCCCAAAGAATCTGTACTGGGACAAGTCCTGTACAAAATATTTATAAATGATTTGGAAAAGTGGGGAAACAGTGAGGTGGCAGAGTTTGCAGATGATACAAAATTACTCAATTGTTAAGTCCAAAGATGATTGCAAAGAGTTTCAAAGGGATCTCACAAAACTGGATGACTAGGCAACAAAATGGCAGATGAAATTTAATGTTGATAAGTGCAAAGTCATGCACATTGGAAAACATAACCCCAACTATACACACAAAATGATGGGGTCTAAATCAGCTGTTGCCACTTAAGAAAGAGATCTTGGAGTCATCTTAGATAGTTATCTGAAAACATCCGCTCAATGTGCAATGACAGTCAAAAAAGCTTAACAGTGTTAGGAGCCATTAGGAAGGGAATAGATAATAAGAAAATATCTTAATGCCACAATGTAAATCCATAGTATGCCCACTTCTTGAGTACTGCATGCAGTTCTGGTTGCCCCATCTCAAAAAAGATGTATTAAAATTGGAATAAGTAAAGAGAAGGGCTACAAAAATGATTGGGGTATAGAACAACTTCCATATGATGGGGAGATTAAAAAGACCAACGATTCAGCTCAGAAAAGAGACAACCAATGGGTGGGATGTAATAGAGGTCTCTAAAATCATTAATGGTGTGGAGGAAACGTTATTTATCCTTTCATGTAACACAAGAACCAGGGGTGATCCAAATAAATTAATATACAGCAGGTTTAAAACAAACATAAGGAAGAAGTACTTCACACAACATGCAGTCAGCCTGTGGAACTCCTTCCCAGGGGATGTTGTAAAGGCCAAATGTGTAAATAGGTTACAAAAGAATTAGATAAATTCATGGAGAATAGGTTCATCAATGGCTATTAGCCAAGATGATCAGAGATGTAATCCCATGGCCCTTAATCTCCAACTGCTATAAACTGTGATTGGACAACGGGGGATGAATCACTTGATAATTGCCCTGTTGAGTTAATTCTCTCTGAAGTATCTGGCACTGGCTATTGATAGAAGATAGGATAGTGGGCTAGATGGACCATTGGTCTGACCCATTACAGCCATTGTGATGATCTTATTATTTTGTGATTTTTGGCCAATCAGTTGATGAGACGTAGTGCTTCCTGTCCAGATCTTTACTTGGATAAAGGCACTTCACCATTCTTTGTACTTGACTTTGGGTGGATCTCCAGGGAGAGTGAGCCCTACAGAGAAGAACTCTTCACCGAAAACATCCTGATAGAAACATTTGAGAGTTTGTGTGATTATTCTCTGACGAATACATTTGTAAAAAAGGCATTGTAGAGTTTTATGTTTCTCTTAATGGTTCCAAAACAATTTTTTTTGGTTTATAGGTAAAGAGATTTTTTTCTCTGTCAGCCTCGCAGCTGACATTGGATATTCGTTAAGCTGAGTTTCTGGGGTCACATGTCATGACCAGTAACAAAGATTTTGCATCTGGAACTTAAGTCCTTTGCTGGTCCTT
Organism: Mauremys mutica; assembly: GCF_020497125.1. NCBI lineage: Eukaryota > Metazoa > Chordata > Testudines > Geoemydidae > Mauremys > Mauremys mutica. Next base: position 130,228,430 of record NC_059074.1, read on the forward strand.
ACAGCAACAAATCTCACTTGCACTCCATAGCTATATTGGCCCTGCTACATGATCGGCAGTAAAAACTATATATACTGTAATGACTCAGTATATACATCTGTTGAGTTAGAAATTGCCATTTTTACATAATCCTCCTCCTCCCCCCTGAATGTGCTTTAGTTGTGTGTGTGTGTATGTATATATTTACCAATTTTGTGTTTTTACCGTCTTAACCTCTGGGACAGTCAAAAGAGATTAATATTATTAAAATAAAAAGTTTCATCCTTATTATAGTTCATCTATATCATGTGTTGACTATTTTTCTGTAATTTCAAGTCTCTGTCAGCAATGGTTGCCACCAGCGAAGGGTTTGTACGTTATTGGCCCAGCCTTGTGCATGAAGGTTCCTATACGGAGACTTTTACAGACTTCGGAGGCTCTCTGTGCAGTTTTCTAACAGCTGTAAAGGTATAGTACAAATTTTGTTTACATCAAAAGTATTAATTTGATTGCTAACTTAGAAACAGGAAAGAGTATTTGGAGCATCAAGTCCTAAACCCCTAGGAACTTTAATAAACTAAACAGTTGCAGAGTGAACTATGTGACTTCATTATGGATAACTTCACAGAACTGACAGAGAGGCGATACCACCATGAGTGAGAGCAAGATCCCTTTCCTCCCAAAAGTACCAGAATATGACAAACATGAACAGATAATTATTTTGTGCATGAGCTTGTTAAACTGGATATATTTTTTTATAAATCCCAGTTCAGAAATTAGATGTAAGCAGAGTAAACTGCAAAGATAAAATGGTGGTAGGACTACTTATATTCTTTTTTTAACCTGTTATAAACAAGGAATTGTGATTTTTTTTTTCACTTAAACATTACGTGTAATTGTTCATTTAGTTCAGATGTCAGTAGATTGACCCTGTTGGAAAAATTTTACCTGCATTTTGCAACTTCTAAAACGTAGCACATCCAAAGTCTAATTTAAATAAAATGATTTTCCTTTTAGGGCCGAATTAGTATATTTATATGTAACATTTTTGATTAGCAGTGAGTATTAAAACATCCCAAAACAACACATCTGTTGTTTGTTTAACTTAAAAAGTCTGATAAAAGAATTAAGCTTCTATCAGAAAATGAAAGCAATTGAAAGTGTGTGTGCAGGCATCTCAGAGATTTGAAGGTAGGTTTACTAAACTGGTAAACTGAGACTCGGGAGAAAGTTCAAATGGAACTATACCACAGCATTTTGAGAAGTGTAAACATTCGTTTGAAAACATTACATAGAATTTTAGCTTTGCAATTTTTGTTGACTGAAATATAATTCCATAGGCTAAATCTTGTGCAGTGTTTAGAACATTAATCATTGTTGAACTCCAGTTTAATATTTGCTTTATACAGACTTCTTTCAATACTTCTGAGTAATGTGTTTTTCACAGTATGGGCTATATTCATCTCCCATGTAACACCATTCAAGTCAATGACTTTGCACAAGAGGTGAGCCTGTCCCTGTCCTCTCCACTGCTGTTGCCAAATAGTGCTGCATTTCCTTTTACAAACAATCTGGCATCTTTTACAAAAACTACACTCACTTACCAAAATCATTTTTAAAAGATACTGAAATAAGTCTCACAATATAGTCTGATGGATATTTTCTTATGCAGTTAGTTGTGATGTGTTCTATGTAGGTCAGGACACTTCCGTGAAAACAGCAAGCTACCCTTGGAAAGAATTTTTTGTTATGGAGCAGAGCCGTTCCTAATAAGATTATGAAAATGAGCATTAAGTTCACAAATAATAGTTGGTAAAAATGTTCATTAAAGGTGGACTATTTTTGTGATCAATAAAACAGTTTTTCAAAAAATGTGGTTAAATATTAATTTAAACATGAGTAACCTAACAAATATATTGTGTGCTATATGCCATAATTTAAGCCTTGGAAGAACTATAAATAGTTGTTAAAACATCTGATACATTTCAGTTTTTATGTAACGTTTTATAATTTCCAGGTAAAGAGCATGGCCTATTGAAAAGCTGACCTTTTTAACCAAGTAAAGTTTTTCCCAGGCTTTTACAGCCAGCTGAGCTTTAAATTAATTTGCTGGAAAAATGTTTCATGGTATATCTCTGCTAGCCCTCGGGTTCTTTGTACAGTAGCAACAATGGCTGTGTTCCCAATCCTGTTTTTCTCCTGGCCTGGTACAAATAATCCTTATTTGACAGTAATTGTTGCTGAAAGTTGATGGTGTGTCTTTTATGTGTCTAATGTAGACATTTTTACTTTTTGTTAGGGAGGAAGTTTTGTTTTATCATCTTCAAGAGGCCAGCTTGTTCGATTGATACCAGACAGTTCTGGTAAGATCCACCAGCATGTCCTGCCACAGGGGCAGGGCATGTTTTCTGGAATTGGCCGAAGAGTCTCTTCTCTCTTGGGGATTTTATCTCCCAGTAATGATGCTGCGGTAAGTTCAAGAAATAAATTATTATAAATAGATTTAAAAAAAAAAAATTATGCCATGTTCCAACTTGTCTCACTCCTTCCTTCCCTTTTCACTCACTGCTACTTAAGGACATACTGTATCAGAATACAGATTTTCTGAAACTCACTCCATATCAATTATATTCATTAAGGCTTAAAAAAGAAATACTTTACAGTAGTGGTTTTCAATCTATTTTCATTTGTGGACCCCTAAAAAATTTCAAATGGAGGTATGGACTCCTTTGGAAATCTTAGACATAGTCTGTGGACCCCAGGTTGAAAACCACTGTTCTTTAGTAACGACAACCTTTCGCAGACCTCTTCGACATAGTCTGCGGACCCCTAAAGAAAACCACTGCTTTACAGCACTGTTGTAAACAGGAAGGAATAATTATCTTGCAACTGTTTTTAAATTTCCTCAGAAATCATAGCATCTGTGTGCTCATTAAATGGATGATCTGCATCCAGTATGATCACTTGGACTTGAATCCTCAACCTGATTTGTGTTCCAGAACTGGTAATTCATATGCTTCCCAGAAGATTCCCTGCATTGCGTTTGTCAAACACCCAAGTGGCTTAAAGCCTAGAAAACTGGAGTGTACTACTGTCCCTCTTATTCATTTGTCATAGATTATCCCTGTGGTAATTGAATGTCAAAAGCAAACTATAGTTGGTATCCTATCTAGATGTGGTATTTCTCAACAGCCTGTGGCCCCTTAGTTTATTTTGTGGAGTGGCATTAGTCTTACACAGCATATTGTCTTCCTTTCTGGTCCATACCATACCTGATCTAGCAATTTAATTGCTGAGTGCTTGTGTATTTTTTAAGATTTTCACCACAGGAAGACTAATTAAAGTTAATCGAAAGAAACTTTAGTGTGTGCTTTACTGTCCAGTATTATCATTCAAGTCAGGAAATGCCAAAGTTAAGGTTGTATCCAGTGTAGTGGTACTTGTGTATTCTAAGAATCTTTAATTATATGTCCACTTACCATTTATCAAATATAATGTACAGTTTTCTATAAAACTAGATGTGTGGTATTTTGTAGTTTTGTATATATACTCTGCTTATGCTGACAGTCTCTGAAAGTCACTTACATACAAGATGAGCAATGAATGAAGCAGGCCCTGTGTCATTTGCTGCATGTTATATAATATTCACTTTTCAAGGTTATATGGACATCTATTAGTATTATTTGTGACTTATTTTGTGATCATATTGTCATGCATATCCATAAGGAAGGACATAGTTTAACTTGCATATGAATATTAACTTTGGCATTTTATGTTTTGAGTTCTTAACCATACAACTCATATTAAAAAAAACAAACCTGTAAAGTTAAACATCAGCAAAACATCCTATCCCATGCACCTTACTAGAATCATAGGAAAAAGTACCCTTTTGTCTATCTGAAGAGCTGCAGTTTTAACAGTCAAATGCACAAAGACTCATGCAGTCACTTCTGTGGAGACCGTGCCTCATTTCCTGTGCATCTATAACATATTTACTTCATTAGGCAAATGCTCTTTCAGGTCCTTGCATCACCCAAAGCATGATTTTTAAAGTATACATTGAACTATAGCCTGGTGTACACTTGAGATGTGCAGAGAATGACGCAGGGCAAATTGAATGACAATGGAGAAACTATTAGTAACTCATAGGTTCTCCCTAGATAAAGGGATGCCAGTGGTTGTGGATCAACTCAAGTTTTGTATGTGAATTTCACAAAAGCTGGAGAGGAGCATGAGAGATATTTTTGCTATTTTTTTTTATCCCATAAAATAAGACTACTGTCTGGAATTATTTTGATACTTAAATCTTGTATCATAGTTAAAGCAGAGATTGTAAGCTCTTTCGGGACCATCTTTTTATCCCGTGGTTATATAGCCCCTTGCACAATGGGGTTCTGGTCCATGAACAGGGCTCGTAGGCACTACAGTAATAATAATTGTCAAATTGAGCATGCATAAGTCTTATCAAATTAAGAGTGGAGTGGCACAGTATATCAGAATAGTCAGAACATACTTTAACTGACAAAGCTTGCTTTTTTTTTTTTTTTTTTTTTTTGGTTAATGCAGCTTTCTAGTGTTCTTTGGGACAGAGAGAGATCAAGCTTTTATGCACTGACCAGTTCAAATCTAAACAAATGGGAGATAGACGATTCTACTGAACGTCAAGTTCTCAGCTGGGATATCAACAGAATCCTTAAAGAACACATCACAGATGCAATTTGGGTAAGAGGCAGTAAACTTGAAAAATAAAATGAAATTGGTAGTTAGCTGCTTTATTTCTGTCAGTGTAAATTAGTGTCTTTTACAGGGCTCTGAAAGTAACTATGAAGATATTAAAGGAGGAGTCAACGTTCAGTATTTGGATTTGCAGCGAAACCGGTAGGCATGAGCATTGTGTCTAGCAAGAGATGAACCATGTGCTGATTTGATAAGTGCTTTCTATTTTCCTACATTGTTTTATATGTAAATGATTGGGATTTTAATTACTCTGAAAGCTGTTGGTGACAAAGCAGACACCTCAGTGCAAATAACTAATTGTACTAGATGCAATAGTATTAGTAACTTAATGGTTTTAAAAATTCTTTACCCAGAATAACCCTATTAGGTTTCTGTCATTTCATGATAATTTTCTTTGCAATGTTTTTTTCCAGGAGGCTGGGTAAGCCAAATATAACTTCTGTGCCAGCGAACCAAAATAACTGGTCTCTCTGGCTTCTATTGGTATTACTTAAACAGCTTGATGGGAATTTAGTTTTCCACAGATTTTCAGTTTCTAGAAACCATTGCTGTTGCATTAAGAGCGTTAAAACAAGAAAATACTCCATATACCGCCTCACTGTTTTAAGTGGAGACTAAAGTTTCTGTTTAATAAAAAGACACTTTTCTAATACATTAGATACCTAAAAATATTATTTATGTAGTGTCCTACCTATGTTCCTGTATTCTGAACCATGGTGCATGTACTTATTGTGTGTTGCTTTTTTGATAAATAGTGATGGACTGGTAATTTTGGCTGCAGCATGGCATCTTGGAGACAGTCCATGTCTCACCTATTACACTCTCATAACAGTGGAGGATAAAGGTTACCACATGTCTGATGATGTTGTTGTGGAGGTCACCCAATATAATCCACCCTTTCAGGTATGGAGTCATTGGACCTTTGCTCTAAAGTGAATTTGGAATTGGTCTTGGAAATAATGTATCCAGGCAACATTTTTTGTGTGTGTTTTATTTTCCTCAGAATTAATATAAACAGCTTTTGATGAGAGCAGTACCTAAAGTTCAATGTAAAATATTTAAATTTCACGTAAAATATATAAAGTAAAAACCCACAGAAACTCTCTCCTTTTTCCCAAGTGGTGTTGCTGAGATATTTCATACTGTTTAGGTTTACTATCTTGCCCTCTACATACCGCCATCTATCTCTCTGTTGTAAGTAGCTTTATTATAAAATCAGTTTTGCATGAATTATGAAGTAATTCATCTCCAGTGTCTTGAATCTGAAGGAGAAGGCTGAAGGAATTTTCTGAAAATGAACAGCAAATACAGAAAAGTTAAGAGTAAAACTTAGAGCAACGGTTTTCAACTGGGGGTCTGAGCCATTTCAGGGGGGCTGCAGGGCCTGTGGCCAAAGCCCCGAGTCCCGGTGCCCCCCATGGGACCAAAGCCCTGGTGCCCTGGCACTCCCCCTGGGGCTAATGCCCTGAGTCCATGGGCGGATTTGGGTGGGTATGGGGGCATTGCTCCCCCAAACTGCAGTGCCTTACCCAGAGCAGGGAAGTCATGGGGGCAGCTCCATGCCCCCTCCACTTCCTTATCTCCCCTAGATCCCTGAGGCACCCCCTCCCCCGCCAGGTTAGAGGATGGAAGCTGGAGCCGAGCAGTGTGGGGCAGCTGCTACTCCAGCTGGTGCCATGGAGCTGACAGCCATGGCATTCCCCTGTCTCCTCCTCCTGCTGCTGTGCCTGGGGTTGCGACTGCTCCTCAGCTCCCAGTCCCCTTTGACTGCTCACGCAGCTGGTAGTGGAGAGCAGTGACCGCAGGGTGGGGAGGCACTCCAGGCACATAGCCCGTAGCTACCTCTCTCCCTGCACCCTGAGTTACCCCCCTGCCTGCACTCAGCCCCTAGGTAACCTCCTCCCTGCATTCTGAGCTACTCCCCCATGCCTGCACACAACACCTAGCTACCCCCTGCCCTCTGAACAGTTTTCAAACTTTTTGAGCTGAGCCACCCCTCTTTGAGTTATAATTTTTGGTTGCACCCTCCTCTCCCCCAGAACCCAGACAGGCTGTGGTGAGTGGCACTCCCTTCCTCCTCTCCCCTTCCCCCCGCCCCCGTAGAAGTCAAACTACACCTATGTGTGAGGGCTCTCCTGCCTGGTGGCTGGAGCCCCAAGTCGCGGCCCCCCACCCCCACATACACACACTGGGCCCTGGGGTTTTTATAGCATGTTGGGGGGCAGGGGGCTCAGAAAGAAAAAGGTTGAGAACCCCTGACTTAGAGGTTAAAAGCGATTGTTGAGATAGCTTTTAATTTTAAAGCTTGTTCTTTGTCTTTTTAGAGCTTTTAAAGCAGTTAAATAATACTGAGTAAGAAGAAAAAAGGATACTTGAAGAGCATTTCAGCCAGATGTGAATCTTCTTGTCTTTATTTTAAAATGAATCTTTTGTGAGATTTGGGCATTACCTGATTACATAGATTTATATGCTGTTAATCAGTTATTCAGACCTTAGTAGTTCAGGAGCCAAATTAGCGATCAACATTACCCTAAAGAGCCTCAGTAGTGTGAATTCATTGTTTCATTTACTATAGTACTATATATTTAAACAGTATGACAGGGAAAATAAATATTATTCTCACAGCAAAATGACTAAGTATTATTTTATCAGCTACAATTGGTTAATAACATAGTAAAAGCATCCTGATTGGTTAATAACTTTGGTTAATAATTAAATCGGTGTTTTAATATCATGTGCTGCAAAGAGCTGCAGTAGACTCTTTAAAGAGCCACTTGTGGCTTGTGAGCCTCAGTTTCAGTATCACTGCCGTAGATTGTTTTATAGGGTACCTTGTGCTATATATACTGAACTAATTTTTTAATCTGCAGTTGCATCTTTATTTTTTTATACCTTGTACTGATGCTCAGCAAAGCCAGCTGAAGGTTCTGAATTCCATTTAGTATCCCCAATATACATACCCTTCTTTCCCCCCTCAGATGCAATCATATGCTCAAAAAAGAGGCTTTGCCTCCGCTGCTGTCCGACTTGTTGATATTTTAGAACCTCATACTTTTGCTAAGAACTGAAAAACCAGACCAGCTTCGAATTTAAATTTCCTGGCTTCTGATGGATATTTTGGGGGGAGGGTAGATGGGGGGGGAGGGGGTGTCAGAATCTTAGCTTTTAAAAAATGTATATACTCTGTTATTTGATACATCAGTCTGCTTTACTAGCCTCTCTAATACCAATAATCTTGAATATTTCTGATAATTAAACCCATCTATACCTAGTTTTCAGCAATCAGATCTTTAGTTACAGATGTACTGCAGATTTCTAACAGAAATCCATGAAGTGTGCTTAAAGTATGTTTGCTTACACAACTGACACTTCACAAAAAATGTTTCATGAAGTGTCAATGTCTCTTTAATTAAGCTTTTACGTTCATGAATATTAGCTTTGACCTAACTTAATATGGCTGGTATTTCTTCCATGGTGTCAATTTTAAAATTGGTTCTTACATTAGGAGTGTCTAATGGCTGCTGAATTACTGATTTGTTCACCTCTTTCCTATCCTGGTGAAAGTATACCTCCATCTCTTTTGGAGTTAGCAGGTGATGAAACAGATATTAAATATTCAGAGCAAATTAGAAATAGAAATTGGGATCCTTTTAAAATAACTTTGTGATAGATGTGTCTGTCGTGTTAAAATTAAGAAAAGGCAGATATTCATGTTTGTACAACTTTTTGAACATTTTTAAAGTGCAGTATTAAGTGTTAAATATTGTTTATTTGTGTATTCTGTCATTCTTCTGAACACTTGTAGTCTGAAGAACTGGTGTGCTGTTTCGTGGTCCCAGACTTCTGTAACCATGCTGCCTATCTGTACACTGAAGATGAGGTCTTTGCTTGTTCAACTGGAACTGGAAGAATTTCTTTACCACAGGAGAAAATTTTTTTTGGTGCACAAGGTAATAGCAACAGGAAACTTACCGTATATACTTGATCATAAACTGGTTCGTTTATAAGCCGACTCCCCCCCCCCCCCGGACCCCCAAGATGGATAAGTAAAAATGGAAAATTTTTATAACCCATTCGTAAGCCAACCCTATAATTCAGGGGTCAGCAAACTTTGGCTCCCAGGCCATCAGGATAAGCTGCTGGCGGGCTGAGATGGTTTGTTTATCTCAAGCGTCTGCAGGCACAGAGGTAAACCTAAGTAAACAAAGTGTCCCGGTGCGCCAGCTGCTTATCCTGATGGTCCGGGACAGCAACTGGTGGGGATTTTTTTTTGTGGGGGGAAAAGCTGGGAGTCAGGGGAGTAACCCCTGTGACCACCCCTCACGTGACCCCACCCCTAGCCCAGGACCCCCACACACTCCCTATCCCATTCCTTCCTACCTTATCTGGGGAGGGCCAGGAGAGGATGTCTCTGACCTGGCTGGAGCTGCTCCGGCAGGCTGGGCAGCGTGACTGCAGCCTGCTCCGGCGGGCCAGACCAGGCAGTGCGGCCGCAGCATGTTCCAGCGGGCTGGGCTGGGTGGCACGGTTACAGCATGCTTCGTCAGCGTGGCCATAGCCTGCTCTGGGGGGCAGGGCTGAGCAGCGAGGCTGCAGCCTGCCAACCCCAGAGCTGCAGCTTGGCCAGAAGCGGAGAGACTCTGGCCCCGCCTTTTCCCTTCTGGATCTGCTGGCTGTGCTGCCTCTCCTTGCTCCCTCTATTGGAGGGAGGGGCTGTGTCCCACCTCTCCCTCTCTATACTCGTTCATAAGCCAACCCCCTTCTCTGGTGCTTCCCTTTTTACTAAAAAAGTTCGGCGTATGAATGAGTATATACGGTAATTTGTATTAACTCACTTAGTTAACCATATTGACAGAATATTTCTTCATTGATTTTAATTATTTCCAAACTGCATTTAGATTGAGCCATATGTTTTGGCATTCTGTTCCTTCATGCAAGGATCCCCAGTTACCTCAAAACTAAAGATTGAGGCAACATGGGCTGATGGAATGAACAAAGGTTTGGCAGTCAAAAGTCTGAACTCTAATGCTAGTTGTTGCTGCTAGTTCTTTCTCTGGCCTGCAGCCAGTCACTTTACTACTTTACATCAGCTTCTCTGTGTGTGAAATGTAAAATAAGTTGTTTGTGCAAACAATTTCGAATATATATACACACACACACAAGTGCCGAGTATATTTTTTTCATATACTGCTTGCAAAAAGTCTGGGATTTTACTCTAAATATGGGATTGAAACTCACTTGACAGGAGACGGACAGAAAATGAAAATAAGATGATATTGTGTAACTGTGCAGCCCTATTTTTAAATACGACCGAATCTTGCTTATTCTGATAGACTCATAGAGTTTAAGGTCAGAACAAACCATCATCATCATGACGACCTGCGCATTGCAGGCCACAGAAGTTCACTCACCTACCCACTCCTGTAATAGATCCCTACATTCTGGCTGAGTTATTGAAGTCCTCAAATCATGATTTAAAGACTTCAAGTTACAGAGAATCCACCATTTACACATGTTTAAACCTGCAGGTTACCCATGTTGCAGAGGAAGGCTTCTCTGCAAACCAAACAAATCTCTCTCTCTCCACCTGGAAATTTCATTTCACTTCTCATCAAAGATTTGAGTAGACCAGTGTAGTGAGGTCTGCTATTAGTATTTTATAGTACAGTTCTTTTACTAGGATAGTATGGTGTACAACATGAAATAAAGCTGGACTTACTTTAATATGTGAGAATATTTAATTAATCTGGTTTTTGGATTTTTTTCTATAATTAGGTTTGTTTGCTTAGTTATTACCTCATATCATTCAGTAATCTGCAGTGAGTCTTATTGTTTGTTTGAATGATCAAGTCTCTTGTGAATTACTGCTGTTAGCTGATTCATGGGAAAACTTAGTAAATGTCTACTTGAAGATCAAGCTATGAATGCAGCATTATATAATCATTTTATTTATTAAATGCCTTGTTTTCCCTTCCCATTAGGGGATAGCATTTTAGGAGCAGGTTCTTACACCGGAGTTCCCATATTTTTCACCAGAAAAAGTGGGCTTGTGGCCATCTTTTCTAGGGAAAATGTGTCTGTGCTTCCTGAAGACCTTGAGGATTCCCTGTCATCTTCTGTAGCTGGACCAAACAATGAGGTAATATTTAGTATGAAAATTCAAAACCTCGTAATGCAAAAAGAAAGTATGCCTAGAGTTCACTCACCTTCACAGTTTCATTCACAGAAAATTTTAATTTTTGTATAGATCTAACTGAAAATTTTTTTTCAAAACCCCCCCAAAAAAAATTTCAAAACCCAAAACAATTTTTACAATATTTTGAAATTCCCAGTCAAATTGATATTTGTCAGCCAGCTCTATTCATTTGAATAATGTGCTACTTTAATTCTACTTTTTTTTATCAAGTAACCCACTCTTTTTAGAATGGAAAAAAGTTTTTTCACGTCCGTATTTAACTTTTATACAATATGCATTTACTTAAAATCTCAGATGAGTTACCTTGTCAAGAATATTTTTCTAAAGCAGAATGTTTTGCCCAAAATTTTTTAGAGAGAGATGGAAGCTGGGCTTTTAGTATGGGGCTGACCAGTTCTTTAGTTAGCTAATAACTAAGAATGAATTGGTCAGTATCCCATTTATCTTAACCTCTAGGATCAGTTGCTGTAGTAGTACCTCATAATGGAGGGACCTTATGACCATTACTTTGGCTAGATCAGTCTGTACAGCTTCTGAACTGTGATCCTGTTACCTTTGCCCCAGTCTCTTTTGTTGTTGTTATCAGCAAGAACATCCCACAGGAATAAAAACTTTAGATTTGGCAGGTCTATTATAATCCTAAACCATTGTTATTTTAGAAAGATTACTTTCCTTCCATACTGAGGTTTGTATTTGCCTATGTTCCCTTCGGTCTAAATTTTTACTTTACATTTCAGGGTTCTGCATTTGATGCCACCAGTAGAATGGAGATTATAGCACAAGAGGATAAAACTAAATTACTGAAAGTTGCTTTTCTACAGTACTGCAGGTATGAGGAGTCACTATGTTGATATACTAGAGAGGGCAAGTTTGTTTTTAATTAAGGGATTCTCTTGATAAAAATAAAATGCATGCTGATTAATTAAAAATCACTATGTTTAATATATCCCTTTTCTAGAAAAGTGTGTACACACCTTGGACACTGTTGAGTAAATTGTTATTGACAATTTTGTTCTGACTAGCTGTTTTATTTTCCCTGAAATGCTTTTCATATTGGTTGAATTTTTCTGGATTTTCAACACACACATCCCACAGCCCAAAAAACCCCAAATTAACCAACCAAACAAAAAGCCCACAAAAAACTGGTAAAAATGTTGTTTGGTTTTCAAAAACATTTTTCAGTTTTTAGATTTTTTGTGGTTTAAAAAAAAATCACAAGAGATTTTGTAAAAAGAACCAATTTTTAAAAAAAACTTATCACGTGAAATAATTGGCATTCTTGGACCACCTAGGCAGTGATTCATGTTAGAAATGAGTAGACTTGTGTATAGCTGTAAAAAATGACTAACCTGCCAGAGCTGGTATTGATGGTCTGATTGATACAAAATAAAGCTATTTTAAGCTTAAAATTTTGTTTGTCTGTTCTCTCAGTAACTGGCATTAGTGAAGAAAGTTAGGGAAGAATGGAAAAATCCTGACTATTTTATTTACATTTAAATGGGCAATTTTCAGTATTACTTTAGAAGATATTTTTTATACAGTGCCATGAATGTGCATAGTGCTTCTCAAAACATAGTGATTGCCCTGATAAATGTGTGATCTAAATTGACAAAAACTAGAGGAGGAGATAAATGCTGGAAAAGGTGGAGTGACCCAAGGGTGAAAACAGTAAGTTTGTTTGCTTAGTGATTTGTGCACATGTCTTCAGGGCTGCAGACTTATATTTTTTTATATTAGAATAGAAAGAATATAGTAATCTATAATCTATAAAACTAAGCCTCCTAGAATAATTGAGGTTGGAGAAAGGACTTCAAAGAGAGGATGGAGGCATGGAAGAGAGAGTCAGAAAGAGCATTCCATGGATAAGGGGCTGCATGAGAAAGACAGAGATTTGTGTGGGAGAAGTGCATGAAGGGGACTGTCAGGCGAAGCAGAGAGATAAAAAATCGAGTTGTGGAGATCCTTAAATGCAAGGAAGAGGACCTGAATTAGTCCGGGAAAAGAGAAATAATTGAGCTCAATTCTTGGTGTAGAAAGTTGCAACCATAGAGGTTAATGGGGGAATAGATTTGTGACAGCAGGTTGAGTAAGGGTATTAGTAAGAGAACAAGAAACAGTGAGGCTCACCAATATGGAAGCTGAAACTGAAGGTTGATGGTATGGAACTAGAAAGAGAGTCAAGAGTTAAATGGAGAGAAAAGAGAAGGGTGGGAGAGCAAGCTGGAATGATGAACGACAGCATTGGCAAGAAGGGATGGGTGGATAGTTAGGTGAGTACTTCAGAGAGGAAGGGGAAAGTGAGGAATTGTTGGAACAACAAATACAGCTGCCACCTGGGCAGCTGGGAGGAGAAATCACCATCAGAGAATGGTGCCGGGTCAGAGAGAGCGCCAGTGCTAGAGTGAGAAATAAATTGTAGAATGAGACATCATTTTGCAGGATAATGCAGGAAAAGGGAAGATGATGAAAGGATATGGGGTATGCAGTAGATTACTGGGTGAGTAGTGTTTTTGGAGGAAGGAGAGTAGGAAGCAGCTGTAGAGAAACTGAAAGAAGGGGAAGATGGCAGTTAAGAGACTGAAGATAAGAGGAAGTATTTGATGAGAGTTGGAAGGACGGGGTGAAGAGGTGAAGGTGCAAACTTGGAGTGGTAAATGGAAGCTGTGATGAGGGAAACTGCACGAAAGTGAGCCATTATTTGGAGAAAGATGTTATTGGATCAAATGGTACCAGATATGAGAAGGAATGGATAATCTGAGCCATGGTAGGTGACACCTAAACAAATACTTTGCCTCAGTTTTTAATAAAGGTAATGAGGAATTTGGGAGTAGTGGCGGGGTGGCTAATGGAAACAAGGATATGAAAGTAGAAATGACTACTTCCGACATGGAAGTCAATCTCAAACAGCTTAATGGGACCAAATCAGGGGCCCCAAATAATCTCCATCGAAGAATATTAAAGGAACATGAAATTGCAAGCCCAGTGGCAAGGATTTTTAATAAATCCTTAAACTTGGGGGTTGTACCCTACGACTGGAGAATTGCTAATATAGTACCTGTTTTTAAGAAAGGGGAAAAAAGGTGATCTGGGAAACTGCAGGTCTGTTAGTCTTACCTCAGTTGTATGCAAGGTCTTGGAACAAATGTTGAAAGAGAAAGTAGTTAATGATATACAGGTAAATGGTATTTGGGATAAAATACAACATGGTTTTACGAGAGTTGAATTTTGCCAGACCAACCTGACCTTTCTTTGAGAAGATAACTGATTTTTTTAGACAAAGGAAATGCAGTAGATCTAATCTATCTGGATATCAGTAAGACATTTGATACAGTTACATATGAGAAATCATTAAATTGGAGAAGATGGGATAAATATGAGAATTGAAAGGTGGACGAGGAACTGGTTAAAGGGGAGATTACAATGGGTCATATTGAAAGGTGAACTGTTAGTCTGGAAGGAGTTTACTAGTGGAATTTCTCAGGGATCGATCTTGGGACCAATCTTATTTAACATTTTTATTAATGACCTTGGCACAAAAAGTGGATGTACGCTAATAAAATTTGCAGATGACACGAAGTTGGGAGGTATTGCCAACATGGAGGAGGACTGGAATATCATACAAGAAGATCTGGAGGACCTTGAAAACAAGAGTAATAGAAATGGGATGAAATTTAATAGTGCAAAGTTCAAAGTCATGCACTTAAGAGCTAACAAGAATTTTTGCTATAAGCTGGGGACCTATCAGTTGGAGGCAACAGAGGAGGAGAGAGACTTGGGTGTATTGTTTGATCACAGGATGACTATGAGCTGCCAATGGGATGCAGCCATGAAAAAGGCTAGTGCAATCCTAGTTTGCATCAGGTGAGGTATTTCCAGTAGAGATAGGGAAATGTTATTGCCATTATACGAGGCACTAGTGAGACCCCATCTGGAATACTGTGTGAAATTCTGGTCTCCCATGTTTAAGAAAGACTAATTTGAACTGGAACAGATGCAGAGAAGGGCTTCTAGGATAAGAGGAGTGGACACCCTATCTTATGAGAGGAGACTCAAGGAGCTTGACTTGTTTAGCCTAACCAAATGAAGGCTGAGGGGAGATTTGATTGTTCTTTATAAGTATATCAGAGGAGAAAATGCCAGGGAGGGAGAGGAGTTATTAAAGTTAAGTGTTGCTGTTGTCACAAGAACAAATGGATATAAACTGGCCATCAACAAGTTTAGGCTTGAAATTAGACAAAGGTATCTAACCATCAGAAGAGTGAAATTCTGAAATAGCCTTCTAAGGGGAGCAGTGAGAGCAAAAAACCTAACTGGCTTCAGGCTTGAGCTTGATAAATGTATGGAGGAGATGGTATGATGAGATTGCCTACAACGTCATGTGGACCATCTGCAACTGCTACTAGCCCCCAATAGCAAGCCAACAGGAGCATTCGGCACATACATTTTTTTTAGTTAAAATGTTGTGTTGACTGTTAGCTTGGCTACTGGAAAGGCATTCAACAGGCATAGCTAAACATCAGGGGTTTTTGGGTCAAAAGTGACTGCAAATTACTTACCCATCAATAAAATAGATAATACCCCTTTGAAATAGGTAATTATACTGAGATGCTTTTTAAAATGTCAGGTTAAAGGTGGTCCGTACAAACAGTGTTAGTGATTATAACCTAAAAATTTCATAAAAAGGATAGTAGAAAAAACTGCTGGTTGGGAGAATTTTTAACATTCTGGCCACTTTTGATTACACTTTGTTTTATGCAGCCTTTCTCTTTCATTTCAGAAAAGATGTAATTAGTGCACAGAGCATGGTTGTTAAGCTCTTTCCACCAAATGCAGACCTGGATTCTGATACTGAACTGGATAGAGCTGTAATTCAGATCAGTGTAGACTTAGTGGATGATTACCCTGCATCTGACCCACGATGGGCTGAATCTGTACCAGAGGGTAAGGCTTAATATTATTTGGGGTTTTATATGTGGGAAGTTGTGCACAGTTTTCTGTTTAAAAAATAAATCATAAGGTAAGCCCTATGCTCCATGACGTGAAGGCAATTTTGGGGACTTGTGGATTGCTTAGTATTCAACAACTTGCATTGATTGCACCACTTTGACCTTTCTTTCCCTACCCTCACTCCGTCTTCCTAAACTAATCACCAACAGCCTCCCCACAATTTTTCCTGTGCGCTCTCAAGTGTACTTTCATGGGGGTAAAGAGTATTTGCCTTTGACCATGTGTTTCTGCATGGCAACCTCTACTCTAAATAGCTCCTTTTCACTCCTTTTAGTGCTGCTGTTTCTCTAGTAATGCTAAGAAGAGAGGAGGGTAGCAGTTGCTGCAGAGAGAAGCTACATGCAAAGGCTAAGTGCCACTTTCTTACCTCCCCAACCCCTGCTGGAGGAATCTGGTGTAGGTGAAGCACTAAAGCAAGCCACCTTCTGATCAGACCCTCCTTCCTGAGTAACTACCCATGAGAAGAGACTTTCCTTTATATCTCCAGGCAGCAGTTGCCCAGAGCTGAGCATGGACTTGGCTGGAAGTTTTATATGTAGCATGTATGGTCATGTGATGCTTTTTTTGGCTATCATTTCTACCTGGCAATCTATAAGAAATTATGAAATATCAAATACTAAATCTTTAAAGATTCACAACATATTGTGATACAGTATGGCCAGCGGGCAACAGGAGAGGGTTAGAAGGGAGCCTTATTCCCTGTAAGGGGAAGAAAGTTTGCTATAGATTAACTAGAGCACCTGAAGCCAATTAGAGCACCTGAAGCCAATTAGAGCACCTGCAGTCAGTCACATGATAAAAAAAAACCCTGCTTCAGTCAGACAGTGTGGGAGTTGGAGCAGAAAGGATTGGTGTTGGAGCAGAGAACAATTTGGAGGAGTTGGAGCAGAAAGACTTGGTGTTGGAGCAGAGAACAATTTGAAGGGAAGCAGAGGAAAGTTTGGAGAAGTGCTGCAGTGGGCTAAGAAGTCCAAGACCCTAGGTAAGGGGCACCTGGCTTGTGCAGAGGGAGGGCAGGAAGCCCCCCACAAGCTGAAGGGCAGGAGAGGGAAGTAGCCCAGGGGAAGGAACTGTCAGTTCAAGTGGCTCACCACTATCCTCAGGGCCCCTGGGCTGGGACCTGGAGTAGAGGGCGGGCCCAGGTCCCTCCCTCTCCACTCCCCTCCTCTAGGACACTAGTGGGGCAATTAATATTCCAATTCAGGGGCAAGAAATGGTGCCCTGAAACCCCCCCCCCCCAGAAGAAAAAGTGCAAGACCATCATAATAGTGCCGGCAATTTGCCACAATATTGAAAAATAGACATTAAATTATGAATGCATTATCTGAATTGATTTCCTGTTAGTGCAAAAACTGGTGTTGATTAATCAATAAATATTTGAAAATAAAAATAAAAGCCTGATAAGCCTACATGTGATGGAAACTGCAGATGCAACTGTTCTTGTGAGTTTCACATCTTAGCAGTCTTCTGATAATAGAGTATGTAGAAGTTGTGATAATTCTAAAGCAATAAAAAGGTACAGTGGAGCCCTACTGGGATGTCAAACACACATATATACCCAAAGAAGCTTCCACTCCACTCACTGGTTCCTTAAAGTCTTTGCTCCTTTGTGTAAAAATTTTATCAGGATACTCAGATTCAAACCCTGAGGGAAAGGAGTGAGCTTGAGCCAATCATATTTAAAACAGCAATACATGGCTACATCCGGGGTGAAGAAGAGGGAGCAATTTCTTTTTGCTTTGCTAAGTCCATATGTGCATGGAGTGTAAAATCTGCAGTGGTGAAGGTGTATTAGGTCTTTAATAAACCTTTAATCAGGATTCAGATAGTTATCTTCATTTTAATGTTGTCCGTCTTCCATATTTATATATTTGTTTTATTTATATTACAAAAACTTAGTTTTAGGTTGTATTTTCAGTCTCTTAAGATCAAAACAAGGTGATCTGATTTAAAAAAAAAAGTCCTGTCTTTGTGTAAAAGTTTTTGTTAGTATCAAATACGTTTTTTTCAAGGGTTTGCTTTTGTTCTTTTTTTGTAATAATTGAAGACAGAAAAGCTGCAAAATGTAAGAGATCTTAAATTCCAGCTTGCAATACCATGGACTTTTTAAAAAATGCTCTTAGCTAAAAATCTTCTCTTCACACACACATACTCTTTTCAGAAGCAGCTGGTTTCAGCAACACATCCCTTATTCTCCTTCATCAGTTGGAGGATAAGACGAAAGCCCATTCCTTCTTCATTGACTTTCTTCATCAGGTAAGGTCCTAAAATTCTGCTGGCCTGAACACTTGATTAATATAATATAAAAAATATATATTTTGCACATTGCTTAACTTTTTTTTTTTTTAATAAAAGGTTGGCTTATTTGAATGTCTGGGCAGTTTTCCTATAAGAGGGATGCCAATGACAACTCGATTGTTGCTCTGTGAACATGCAGAAAAGTTATCAGCAGCCATTGTTCTCAAGAACCACCACTCCAGACTGCCAGACTTGGTGAACACTGCTATATTAATTGCTTTAAACAAAAGGGAATGTGATACTCCACAAAGTCTTACCCCTGCAGATGTTTTCTTTAGAGAGGTAAGACGAGGAAGTCTCCTTGATTAATTGGAACCCTTTTCATGATGAATTATTATGTTGTAAAAACTGAAATACATTAATGTGTAAAATAAGACTTGATTCTTCTAAAACAAATTTAACTTTCCAGAATTCTCCTGTTAAGACTTTATTAGTAGCATTTTCTCTCATTTTAAAACATAACTTTTTGCATGCATCTGCAACTAAAGTATGAATCCTCATTGACATCACATAGCTAGAGTAAAATTAATCTGATCTCCAACCAGTTCAGCTATAGGAAGGATGAAAAGACTACCACATTTTCCCTTCTCATCAGAGAATTGTATGCTAGGATTGCCATGTTACAGGAGAGCACTGAAGGACACTAATGCTTTCTTGGTAGGTCTCTTTCTCAAAGCTAGCAAAACGTGTCCTCATCTCTTCATTCCCTTCCTGGAATGAGTTGTAACTGCTCAGAGCCTTTCACTATAATATATTGTCCTCTCTGATGCAGTATGTGTAATCTAATTAATCAATTACATTTTTAAGGGAAACATTCCAGTTGTACTATGTTCCAGTTGTGTCCAGTTTACATTAATTTCCTCTGTTTCATCTTAACAATGTGCAATAAAATGTTTAGATTTAGTTTTAGATTAATTATGTACAGAGTATTAATAACCAGTGACTGGTTTATCCCTAGGAGAGGTGAGAACTGGTGTCAGCTGTGGAGAAAATAAATAATAAGAATTGTGATGCCTGATTGAAACAGTTGTCTGTGTAGTCCATTATCCTTTTCCTAACAGTAGTCAGTACCACATGTTTCAGAAGAAGGCACAAGGAGCCCCATAATGGACAATCATGGAAAAACCTGAACATATGGGGAGTTTCTTCCTAACCCAATTGGTTTGTGTCCAGAAGCGAGAGGGCTTATAACCCTTTAAAAAAAAAAAAAGCCCAAAACTCAACTAAAATAACTGGATGTTTCAATATCTATATAAATGTTTAATACTTTTTTGTATTCCAGTAGGCTGTTTAATCAAGATCCTGTTAATACTTCAGTATTTTTCATATATAGTAATCATTTGGCTGTCACATATCACCTGATAATGGGTAGGCTTGTGTTCAGTGCAAATATTTTTGTATGTTTTACAGGTATCCCAGATAGATACGATCTTTGAATGCTTATTAGATCATGAGGAGCAAA
Organism: Mauremys mutica; assembly: GCF_020497125.1. NCBI lineage: Eukaryota > Metazoa > Chordata > Testudines > Geoemydidae > Mauremys > Mauremys mutica. The sequence goes on from NC_059074.1 coordinate 130,248,109, forward strand.
TCTTGAAGGATACACCAATTGAATCCATTGAGTGGGCCCAGATAGTTGTTGATGTGAATAACATCATAAAGGTATCAAATTACATTGATTAAATGAAACACTCAAGAAAAAAACCAAGACCAGAATTTAGCAAGTTGAGTCCAACCCTACTTTTCTGAGTATTAGTAAGCAAGAGAAAGTTGTCGAGAATGCAGTATTGTTTCACAAAAAACAGGAAAGAGAAATAAAGAAAACAAGAATTATTTCTAAATATAGAATTATAGAAATGTAGGACTGGAAAGGACCTTGAGAAGTCATCAAGTCCAACCCACTGCTCTGAGGCAGGATCAAGTAAACATAGACCATTGCTGATAGGTGTTTGTGCAACCTGTTTTTAAAACTTCCAGTGATGGGGATTCCACAAACTCCCTTGGAAGCCTATTCCAGAACTTAACTACCCTTATAGTTGGAAAGTTTTTGCTAATATCTAACCTAAATCTCCCTTTCTGTAGAGTAAGCCCATTACTTCTTGGCCTACCTTCAGTGGACATGGAGAACAATTGATCTGTCATTTATAACAGCCCTTAACATATTTGAAGACTGTTAACATTTCCTCATTGGTCAGGTCTTCTAAACTTTTTATAATTTTTGTTGCTCTCCTTTGGGGTCTCTTAAATTTGTCCACATCTTCCCTGAAGAGTGGTGCCCAGAACTGGCCACAGTACTCCAGCTGAGGCCAGTGCTGAGCACCACAAGGGCTGGATAGAGCAGGACAATTACCTTCTGTGTCGTATATACAACACTCTGCTAACATACCTCAAATTATATTAGCCTTTTTTGCAACTGCATTACATTGTTGACTCATACTGAATTTGTGATCCACTATTAACCCCCAGATCCTTTTCAGCAGTGGTATCCTTCTTACCAGTTGTTATCCATTTTGTAATTGTGCATTTGATTTTTCTTTCCTAAGTGAAGTAATTGTATGTCAGTTTCCCCACCTGATTAATAAGAAAAAGGACCTTGCAATGTTGAAAACAAAATCATTAAAGAAGGCACATCTGGGTAGGAAACTTCAAGAAATACTTTGACTTTGCAAATCTAATTTCACTTTTGTCCTTTATCTAGGCTATTTAAATATCAAATGCCATGTGCATGAATATCAAGGTACTAATAAACAATGAGTAATGTAGGATTTTATTATATGGATATTACTAATAGAATCATGTAAACTTCTGGACCTGCTCAGTCTGTAGTAGAAATTAATAAGCTGCAAGAGTTAAGAAAACAAAACAAAACCCAATGCCATATATGGAACCCTTTTTAACAAGGCTTTTACTTCAGCTAGGCCAAATATTGGAAGGGCAGAGTGGAGGGATAGGGTGAGAAATACAGAAAACAGTAATTTGCATTTCTTGGCTGAACAAAAACCATGGAATATGTATTACTTGTTTAATAACAAATGAGTACTACTAATATTAAAAGAAGTGAAATTGGTAGAGTTAGATGGTTTCACGTATAGTACAGGAATTATTTGTGGTGCTGGATTCAGTCATCGGAAATCCTTCACTGCTGCTCAGTACAGTAACATGGGTAGTTCTCATAGACAAGTTGCCGAAATAGAAGAACTACCCATTAACTAATATGAAAGTGCATAAAACAAGTTTTAAGAAGGATCCGTTAGGTGCCTCGTCTTCCTTTCATGTTTAATTATTTGACTTTTCGTCTCCACTCCTAGAAGTGTCATACTAGATAAAAGCTTACTGAACTTTCTAGGCTGGCATGGATATATTCCAGAAATATAGAATCACATTCCAAGATCTTGTCAGAACAGAGTAACACAACTGTAGTGAACCATATGTTATCTTGAGAGCCAATTTCTCTCACAATTCTGACAGAAACCAAGTGCTTAGGCAGCTCAAGTCCCAGAAAATCAGAGGCACTGACCCCAGTAATGTGTCAAATCACCCACTTTGGCCTTCTTTTTCCCTGTTATGTCCCAAATCTTGGATTTGTTCTCTTTGTTATGATGGTCCTGATGATCTGATTCAGTCTGAGTTCCCTTTTGTTCCACTACATCTGCCCTGCCCAATTACTAGAGCTCAAACATTTTCCCGATTTGTTTTTTCCCCCAGTTTGTCCATTTGACAGAGCTTTGTGTAAAGGTGTACCTCTGTATTGGTCAGTTTCACTTCTTCCTGGTCTCTTGAACAAGACCATGATATCACCCAGTCAAGCACTGTTCTGGAAGAGCTTATAATGCACATACTTCTCCAGGCATTTTAAGAGTCTGCTTAACAGTAACAGCAATTCATTAAGTGTTGCTGTGTCAGCATGTGGGGCTTGGAAAGTCTCCTTTCCCAAACTACTGCAGGGAGGCAGAAAGGAAAGTAATGAAAAGCAAGGTCATGTTAGCTTTAACCACCCCTCTTTATCTTACAATGGATCCAGAAGAAAGGTGGAAGGAGATACACTTAGGCTCACGATCACCACCAGATCTTTTAATGGAGCTGAAGGAGTTTGGATGCCTCCACAGACCTCGAGGTGGCAAGATGAACCCCTTCACAGAGCTGGGAGGCACCGAAATTAGTGTAAAATCGTAATGGGGGGGGCCTCCATTTCCTAGTGGATCCCTTAATAGTCTCTGGAAGCCAGCATTGCCACTTTTACTTCTCATCCTTTTAGCAGGAAGGAGATGATGAAGTGATTGCCATGAACTGCAGCAGTGCACAGGAGCAGGGAGAAAGACCAGTATTAGACAGGGGATGGATAGTTGGCCACATCCTCTGAGCTCAGAAGGTAGCTGAAGTACTGGGGTGGAATTGAGGGTACATGGTGACTTTCCCTCTTGATGGCTAGCAGCCTGGGAGAGAATATTGATAACATATGTGCATAGCAGAGAATTTACAGCTCCTGGGCATGTACATTAATGCTCTTGCTGGGCCTCTGCATACTCTCCTGCTGTTTGAGAGTTGCATGCAGCAGTAGAGGGTGAAAAAGAATTGACACAGGAAAAATGTGATTGAAAGAGAAAATGTGGCAAGTTTGTGAAATTGACCAGTTTTTAAGGTGTCCATTTAATGTTGTGCAGGATATGCTACAAGCTGCCAGCCAGTATCGCCAGTCTAGAGCCTCTTTATATAAAACAGGAGAGCTTCCGGAAAGAGAACCTGAATATGTTCCATGGACAGGTGAGAATAGTGAAAATGTTAGGCAAATTAATATTGGTTTTAAAACATTAGCAAATACTGTTCACGTTTTTCAGAACATTTGACTGTATCCTCTGAAGTCTTTGTGTTAGCTCAAACTGTGAATATTAAACTGGACAGTGCTGTTATGTGCTATTCTAAGCTTGTATGTAGATATTGTGACAGACCCAGGCCAGTGGGGTACAGGAGTCTGGTAGAGGGCAAATATACTGGTCACTGGCTGAGTAGTTTTCTGTTCCCTGAGTGACCAGAGCAGGGGCTGCACTAGAGTAATCAGGAACCTGCTAGAACCAATTCAGGCAGACAAGCTGATTAGAACACCTGCAGCCAATCAAGGCAGGCTAATCAGGGCACCTGGGTTTAAAAAGGAGCTCACTCCTGTCAGGGAGGGGGGAGCCAGAAGAGAGGAAGTGCGTGTGAGGAGCTGGGAGCAAGAGGCACAAGGAGCTGAGAGTGAGAGGGTGTGCTGCTGGAGGACTAAGGAGTACAAGTGTTATCAGACACCAGGAGGAAGATCCTGTGGTGAGGATAAAGAAGGTGTTTGAGGAGGCCATGGGGAAGTAGCCCAGGGAGGTGTAGCTGTCATGCAGCTGTTACAGGAGGCACTATAGACAGTTGCAATCCAGAGGGCACTGGGCTGGAACCCAGAGTAGAGGGCGGGTCCGGGTTCCCCCCAAACCTCCCAACTCCTGATCAGACACAGGAGGAGTTGACCCAGACTGTGGGGAAGATCACTGAGGTGAGCAAATCTGCCAATAAGCGCAGGACCCACCAAGGTAGAGGAGGAACTTTGTCACAGTATCCATGTGGATAGTAGAACCTAATGGTTTAGTTTGTTGATGAATGGTTGGTTTCTCCATTACTGATGATATTCCTTTAAGCTTGTTGCACTGGATACTGAGAATCTGGCTACAAAACAAAGGTGCCAAAAGTTGGGAGGCAGGTCTAATTTTTGTTTTTAGGGTGTCTTGATTCCAGCTGACAAGATCATGATTTTTTTGTATAACTTTCAAATGAAGCATAAAATATTAATCTTGCTCTGTTTAAAACAGGCAGATAGTGTTCAGGGCTCCCTGTCAAGAGTAAAAAACTGACAGTTGCCCACTTTGCTTCTTTGTTGAGTATTTGTGCTTTGCTACTCGAGGATGCAATGCTGTGAAAACTTGTCAGAACAAGTTTTGTTTTGCAATGTAAACATTTTAAAGTTTTTCTTCCTGCTTTTGTCCATGTGGACCCCTCTTATGGTATGCATGTGCCTCATGTACCCAAAATCAAAATCTTCCGAACAGCAGGATGCGTTGGCGTTATGTCTGTCCTGCATGTCATGGTGACCCCATGTCCAAGAGCATATATAGATCAGATTGGCTTTGGTCACCTCTGTTCCCACTTCTCATCCATGGCAGCAAGACTTATCTCAGTGGTGTCTGTTGCACTCTGCCTCATAGTGCCTTTTCTTCTAAACTGATAATTAAGGTAGCTAGTCCAGTTAGTTTTTAAGGTGATATTTTTGTCCTGTTGGCAGTCTATTAAGTGTTCTGTTATTTTAATGTATTAATTTTTTTTCTTCTGACTATTATGAGCTGAGATCTCTCCATGCTTAATGGCTAAGTCCAAACCATCTGGCTTCGAGCCATGCCCATCACGTAATGGACTCAGTCTAACTGGTTGGGCATGGTAGATAATTCTTGGTTTGCCAACAGCCATGTCCTGGACCATTGCTCTGTATGCAGGTCCTTCTTCTCTGTCAGAACCACTTCTCCATAGATACTTAGTTAAAATTCTACCTGTTGAAGCAATCCACAAGATTCTGAAAATGCTTCTCAAACTCCAAAAAGGGATGCTCTTCCCAGGGATACCCATCCTTCAGCACCCCTTGGGGTATGGATACTCCCATTACCTGTATCAAGAAAAGGGCATCAACCCTTTCAGCTCCTCTCGACACTCCAAACCGATTTCAGCACTGGCTGCATGCTTGGTGCCAAAGCCCTGTATCACTTACACCACATCAAGGCAGGGCAGATCTAAGCTACTTTCTAAGGATGGCTCAATGTGGCAGTCCTCTTTCCCAGAGAGAACAAACAAACAAAAAAAAGTCATGGGTTTTCTGACTCTTGTTAACTGACCCGAAAAGTCTAATCAGTTCAGACTGCCTTTGCTCCACCCAGCTCCAAGCAAAATCAGGTCCACTCCCAATACCAAAACTCATTATTGGCAATGACTCCTTGTTGTCACCAAGACCCTTGGTACCAGACCCAATACTGATACAGTACCAGCAGATAGTTCAACTACAGACATTGAGCCACCAGCCCCAGCTTGGTTACCAGTGCTACCAGCACAGACCTTCCCAGTATCAAAAAGAATCAAGCCTTCAACACCAGTATTCTCCATCTCATTAGAGAGAGGTCATAACCGCCTGTAGGTCAAATATACTCTTCTTCCTCGTCTCCCACCCACCCCTTCTTTCTTGATAGCATCAAGCAAGGACCCTTCTCCAGATGTTCAGCTCTCCCTCCTCAACCTGTTCCTTGGCAAACATCACCTTTGAGCCTCAGCACCTACCCAGCTCTATCCATTTGGCTTACCACTCTGGCTTTATTGGGCATTCTGGCTCCAGGAGCTACTCACACCCTTCCTGCAAATGACCTAGATCACCTTCCCCAGTTTCCCTTACTAGGCCAGTCAGCAAAGCAGGTCTCCAGAGGGAACAAGGGGGGGAGAAATGTGAGGAGGAAGTAGAGGAGTAGGAGGAAGATGAGATGAAAATACTCATTTTAATGTGATGAATATTGTTATTGTTAAAGTCCTATGCTATGGGAGAGGACATAACATTTATTCTCCTCCTCACTCTTGCAACCTCTACTGCTCTCATCTCTAAGTCACCTGTTAGTTTGATTCTGTTCTCATGTATATTTGCTGCCTCTCCAGTAGAAGTGTTTACTTGGCACAGGTTAAAATCTCTGGAAGCCACTGAAGACTTGTTTGTCAGGGCACCCATCAGTGCAGCTGAATTAGCAGTGGCATGAATAGTAACTCTGGGAAATAATTTGCAGATTAAGGCCTCTCTGTGTTGGAGTGCGCTGTGTTGATGCATGCAGAACCTTGTGACAAACAGTTTGGTAGACTAAAACTGTCCTGTAGTAGTTAGAGTTGTTTGCAGTGCCTCATTACAAGGGTTTCAGAATATTTTCTGATCTTTATACTTTTTAAAATTAAATTGTTAAAATAAAACAGGTCCAAAAAAATCCCAATATAAACTTTCATTTTTTTTATTGATTGGATTGAAAGAAATCCTTTTTTCCTACTGCTCATCAAATCTCTTGTAATCAGTTACAATTTTAGTATGTGTCAGTGTCAGCATGTCAGTCTATATTTATGGTATGTAAATTGGTTCATTACTTAAAAGTAAAATTGCTTTAGTTGTACTTGGTTTTTAATGTACATATGGCATAAGAAGTTAGGGGCTCAGAGTTAACCTGTGGATAAAATGGGAAGGTTAGAATTAATGCTTAGTATTAATAATGTGTTAAAAAAAAAGAGGGAATATTTTAAAGAAATAGCTAATTTCATTGCAATTTTTTTCTGGGTTGCTGACAAATTCAGATTTGAAATTTGCAATGTGATAGTTCATTCTATACTGAGTGTTTCAGATGTTCTTTATATTTTTTTCTCCATATTTTCTATTTCCCCACTGGTATTTGAGTCACACCAGCAGCGGTGTACATAGCCATCACAGCTCTAAATAAGACATTTCCAGCTCCCAGGCCCTCTTCCGCTCAAACAGGTTCCTAGCTACTTCTCACAGAAGCTTATGCGCCTCCTGTTCCATCAGCTCTGGCCTTCCAGTACATTCCTGCTTTGTTGACAAGAACTGAGGGGCAAAAGATTCCCTGCTATTTGTTGACTTTTGGATAGTTCTCAAGAGGTGTTAGCTGGATCCTGTTGTATTCCCCCAGCTCTATGGAAATGTCCCAAGAAAAAGCTCCCTCCCTAGCTCATAAGTGTACACTACTTCCCTACTGCTTAGTTCTGTCTAGGGCAGGGCCGCCCAGAGGGGGGGGCAAAGGGGGCAATTTGCCCCGGGCTCCGCAGGGGCCCCCAAGAGAACAGCGGAGGCTCCCGCCTCCGCCCCTCTCCTGGAGCCTCAGCGCTTGATGTCTCCAGCGGAGCCCCTGAGCCCCGCCCTGCTCTGAGCCGCGTGGTGAGGGGGCGGGGCTGGGAGCTCCGCTCCCTCCACTCGGCGTGGAGCTCCCAGCCCCGCCCCCTCACCACGCATCTCTGAGCGGGGCAGGGCTTAGGCCCCGCCGGCCACACGCTGCAGCTGTTGGGCGAGGCGCTGAGACTCCAGGCGAGGAGGGAGCCGGGGGTAAGAGGCTGGGGCCGGGGGGAAGCGGGACCCGCCGCCGAAGCGCAGCCCGGTCTTCGGTGGCGGGGGGCCCCTTCCGTTCCGGGACCCGCCGCCGAAGTGCCCCGAAGACCCGCGGCGGGGACCCTCCCCCCGCCGCACTTCGGCGGCGGGTTCCGCTTCGGCGGCAATTCGGCGGCGGGGGGCCCCCGCCGCGGGTCTTCGGGGCACTTCGGCGGCGGGTCCCGGAACGGAAGGGCCCCCCGCCGCCGAAGACCCCGGGCCCCCGGAATCCTCTGGGCGGCCCTGGTCTAGGGATCACAGAGAGGGGAAGGACACCTTTTCTACCACTGTTCTCTTACCTTCTTTTGCTCCTGTGAGATCTTTACATTGTGTATAATTTTTAAAAAATTTAATATAGAGCTTCAGAAATTATACCATTTATAACAATTAAAAATAGTGAAAAAGCAGCAGCCAGCTGAACTAAGACAGCAGCAGCTCCACTTTTGTTATGTTCCCTTTAAACACCCTTTGGGGAATTGTGTACCTGTGGGTTCCCAGAGTACTGTACCAGTGTGATAACTTCTCATGCTTTTCTAGTGCACATGTAGGCACTGACAGAAGCACAAAGTAAACACTGAAAATGTGAGAAACACTACAATCTTTTAGATATATTTTGCATGTGGTGATGTATCTGTCTGTCTTTTAATGCAGGGGTTCTCAAACTGGGGGTCGGGACCCCTCGGGGCCGTGAGGTTACTACATGGGGGGGGGGTTCAACCTCCATCCCAAACCCTGCTTTGCCTCCAGCATTTATAATGGTGTTAAATATATTAAAAAGTGTTTTTAATTTATAAGGGGGGGTCGCACTCAGAGACTTGACATGTGAAAGGTGTCACCAGTAAAAAAAAGTTTGAGCCACTGCTTTAATGTCTATAATTGTGCTCCCTTCATACTGTCATAATATATTAAGTCACAAGCTAATTATAGAATCTAATTTTGTAAATGTTTACTGTTTTTTATCTTTCCAAGCATCTAGTGGTCCAGCTGGCATACGAACAGCAATAATACGTCAGCATGGAATTATTCTGAAGGTTGTTTATCCTCAAGTGGACAGTAACCTCCGTAGCATTGTGGCTGAACAGTTGGTGTCACTGCTAGATTGCTTTCTAGATGGCTTTGTTTCTCAGCTTAAATCCGTGGACCGGCCTGCTGATCAAGATAGATACAATAATCTGGAAATGGAATATGTTCAGAAAAGATCGGAACTTTTGTCTCCTCTTCGTAAGTGCTGATCTCTTTTCTTTCGTGTAAGGATTAACCATTCATCTAGGAAACAATGCATGGAATGTTTGGATCCAAGCAAATACAGAAAATAAAAATAAAAATAAAAAATTGTTCCATATCTAGAGTAATATTACATTTATATGCAGCATATTAGTTGTTGGTTTGTTTGTACTATTTAATGGGGAAGTTAGCTATAGAAATAGATTGAAGAAAATGGAATTCTTATTGTAATGATCCTAAATCAAACCTGTGTAGCAGACGGAAGTCTCCTTCCTGAATTGTAAATTCAGTGCATTCTTTCCAATTACTTATTGCATAGCCTGATGCCAGGAACTTGATATGACTTGACAGTGTTGGATGAAAATAGCTTTAAAATATATTTCTAAATAAGTCTATTTTGTTGCCACTTAGCCATAGATCTGTGTGAATATTTGTCAAGTGGTACATTCGTCTAACAGCATAAATATTAATTGTATAATGTTGATTATATATTATTTTAATAATCATAGCTTAATCATAAATAATTATAGCATTGATGTAGCCAAAATATTTTGGGTTGAATAATGTAATCTTGGAAACAGTGCTCACTTATAATAGGTAGCACAATATTTGGTAAATTTATTAACCTGATTTTTTAGGCTTAAAATGAATTAAATTAATAGAACAGTTGAATATTAAATCCATCAGTTTTTACAATTATGATTAGGGAAGTCTTTGCTAAGTAAAGAAATTGCATGTGTTAGTCTTTTTATACTAACATACATATATTCTGGTAGCGTGTAAATATATACAAGCTCTGTAGCATTGTATTCAGTTTAAAGCTTTAATTTCCTTAACACACTGATGGCTCTTGAATCTCATGTCTCTTGACTTTACTTGGATCAAAATAGAAGTGACCAATAACATATTGTGTATATGAATCTAGTAATCCTCATAATTGTTTTGTACATTGACAAAATGTCTTGTCTTGTTACTTTCTCACTTTTGGTGATGCCTGATTATGAACTGTAAATATTTATGAAAACAAAGAATTTCAAAAGGTTTAAATGGGAGTGGTTTACTTACTTTCAGAAGTAGCTGGGTGCCTAACAGGCCTGTGTGGCTCTGAAAATCTCTCCAGATTTATTGTGCTGCTTACTGTATATATTACATGTGTATGCATGTTTACATAAGCATGCACATCAGTTGTAGTTTGAAAGCACAAATAAATGCATACTTGATATACAACTATTTTTATATTGCAGGGATTTTGAATTATTTTTATTATTGTGATCCAAAACAGCATGCATCCTCTTACAGACTGTGTGTGTTTGATTGACTTGTTTCTCTTTTGGGTTCCCTAGTTTCCCTAGGACAGTATCAGCTGGCAGCTGCTTTAGCAGAGAAGTATTGTGACTTCGATATCTTGGTACAAATGTGTGAGCAGACTGATAATCAGGCCAGACTACAACGTTATATGACGCAGTTTGCAGATCAGGTAACTTTTTTCTCACTCATTTAGACATTGTTCTGCAGTAAGATGGGATATAAATCATTGCCAACAAAACACTGATGGTAATTTTAGGCTTTCAAAATCCAGTTAATAGACTTTGATATCTTAGGTCATTTTTATATTTAAAAAATTATTTTCCTACTCTTTTGGTTCTCCATTCTAAGTGGTACAAAAGTAAAATGAATCTTGCTGAACAAAAAGATTGTATCTAGAAATGGGATTTAAACTTGTTTAGTGGGTGGTATCCCTCTTCTGATATTCTGTTAGCTTCAGGATATGAATTTTAAACAGGAGATTCAGTAGTCAGTTTATCTACTACTAACAGTTTTTATCGTTTTTAGTCATTTTCTTCTGAGTCATTTTGGCAATAAAGTAAAATGTTTTAAATTGTTTGACTCACCTGTACTACATAACATATGTTCAATCCTAATCTATTTCTAAGTCTTGCAAGTACATGCACAAGGAAAAGTTACTTGTAGTGTTTTGGAGTCTTCTGTCTTTGCAAGTGTGTGAGAGACTTCCACAATCATGCATCTAATTTAAAGCCTTATAAAAAGGTGATTCTTTACGGTGGTTTTATATATCACACCGAAAAGATACAAACAAAAGAATCCTTTTGTTTTTATTATAACTGTTGAGTTAGAAATAATTTGGTCAAAATATAGTAAAACTCTGTGGTAATCACAAGCAATGTGTACACAGTTTGAAATTTGAGAATTAATAGATCAGTCTTGAATGCATTTTATGTACAATGATTCTGCATGTGAGAATAATTCATAACGAGGGGCAAAATTCTCCACTCAGAGCCCTGTGGCAGACTTCCAAACTAATATTCTACTTTCCCTTCCTACTCAGATTGCTTATTGATGGCAGTGAACATTACAAGAGTAAAGAACAAAGATGTAATCTGTAACAACTAAAGTTCATACTGAGGATGTTCCTTTTGAGACAAAAATATTGAGTTGCTTATAGATTAAAAAATATAGAGAATGGTGTAGATCCTCTTCCATAGACACTTATATTTTTGATCAAAACACTAGCTTTTTCACTAGGATTTTGTTAAACACTTTTCCCTCTGGTTTTGTTGAGCAGGTAAATCCATGTTCTAACCACCTGTGGTCTGTATAGCATTTGTGTTGAAACTAAATTGGACATAAAAACTGACATCAGTTTTTAACATCTCCTATAATCTTCAGAATTTTTCAGATTTCCTGTTTCGTTGGTATTTAGAAAAAGGAAAGCGAGGAAAGCTGTTATCTCAACCTATTGCTCAGCATGGACAGCTGGCCAGTTTCTTGCAAGCTCATGAGCATCTCAGTTGGTTACATGAAATCAATAGTCATGATTTGGAAAAGGTAGGATTTTTTCATATAAAATTAACTAAAATGTTTGTTTTAAAACTAACAATTTGTTGAATACACACAGAAGTGTAAGGGTGTACTAGTCACGACTCTTTGATGTCACTGACTAATATTTTGGATCAAGGAAGCTTTTATTAAAACACCCTTCACACCTTCAATTAAAGTAAAAGCATTCCCAATGAATATTTCCTAACGCCCTCAATAAGTCTTCCAGCAAAATCAGGGAAACCCGAAGTTGACATTCTTGATTCTTTAAAAGATGGTAAATCTTTTGTTGTTTTTTTTGTTTGTTTGTTTTTAAATAATCCTTTCCAATTTTTTTTTTACATCATAAAGAAGCTAAAAAAAGGTCATTGGTCCAATTTTTAAAATTATTTACAGGTTACCTTTAAATGGTGAACATGAGTAATGTGCATATAGGTCTTGAAACTGGCTTCTACTACATTTGGGTTGATTTCTGTGGCGGGTATCTTTGAAATATTGATCTTTATTGTCCAGTTTGTTGACAAATTTTCCTCCCTACTTCTCACTGTTCTCTTCCTTGTCTCCTCCCACCCATTTTTCTTGATTCATGGACCACTTCCCTTCATCCACCCCCTGAGTAGAACTCTGTGGTGCTAGTTTGTTTTCCCAGCCATTAACCAGAAACTATTAATTTCAACCCATATGTACATTTCTTGTATAAAATACGGAATAACATAGCCTCCACCCATGCATTATAGATCTGTAATGTCAGTTTCAATGACTCTGTAAACCAAAGGACCTAAAAATCGTCAATATAAACTGAGTTAATAGAGATTTGTAGTAGTGGGAGTTAAATTATACCTCTACCCCGATAGTGAAACATATGTATTGTTACATTTCCAACCATCCTTACAATAACATTCTTGTAGCTATATGTATTAAAAGACGCAGACAAGTTTGTAACAACTTAAAAAAATTAAGTTACGATAATTTTATTAATATCACTTTTGCATCAATAATGAAGTCTTCTTGCCACATGTCCTAAACAGCAAAATGCAAAACTTCAATTTCCAAGTTGTGCGACACTTTTTTTGGAGTGTTATAGCCTATAAAATTTTGGGGGGGAGGGAGGGGGTTAAAGAAAAAATAGCCATAAAGGTTTAGTTCTAAAGGAGTCCATCTGTTCTCTTTCTCCCTGTGCCTTTGATGTTATTTCTAATACCCTTCTTAACTTTAGGCTCACAGAACACTGCAGGCTTTGGCAAATGTGGAGACCAGATATTTTGCAAAGAAGAAAACTCTTCTTGGCTTGAGTAAACTAGCTGCATTGGCATCTGACTTTTCAGAGGACTTATTGCAAGAAAAAATAGAAGGTAAGAAATAAAGAGCAGAGCAAAGAGAACAGCAAGATGATGAATTTCTTTAATCAGAATCTTGTTAGTGTTACATATGGTAAAGTTAAATCCTTAGTGCTGCGTCTTTGGAAGTTTTCACCATCATTGTTGTCCAGTGTCACTGGAAAATTTGGACCCTAGTTCAAGGGTGTATAGTTATTTTTTAAAAGGCACTATCAGTTCCTCTGGTAAATAGGTTAATAAAACTACTGCAATTTTAAAAAACAAAAACTCAAAACCACCTCTGATCATTTCTTGGAGCCTGATGGTGTATGGTGTCGACTGCCTTTGGAGTTGAGGTTGCATGGTGCTACATGCCCTCATCTAGTTGGAGGAGAGAGCTTTTGGAGCTTTAAAAGCCTTTCAGTTTTCCTTTATTAGTATATTTGCAATGTGAAAGTCTAAGCATGTGTACTGTTAACTCAGGTTGTCATTTTTTTTTTTAATATGTCACTTAATTTTTTTGGTAGGGAAATGGTTTCATAACACTTTAATTCAAAACGCATTGAGGTTGAGAGCACCTGTTCCCTCTCCAAGTGGCTATACAGGTCCTGGAACCTTGCTCCAGTTTTTAAAGTGTAATATACCTTTCCAATGATAGTAACTATTGCTGCATCTTTACTACCAGATTGTGGAAAGGCTCATGAAAGATTCGTAATAAATAGCTGCTGTAATATTGCCAAACAGGGGGAGCATTATAACATACTTCACACAATCCCTAATACAATAGTATTTTGTTTTTGGTTTAGTACCTATTTATGGCTGTTCTTGAATCATCCCTTTCCTGTTATCTGCAAAAAGAACAGGAGCACTTGTGGCACCTTAGAGACTAACAAATTTATTTGAGCGTAAGCTTTCGTGGGCTACAGCCCACTTCATCAGATCCATAGAATGGAACATATAGTAGTAAGAAGATATCTATCTATCTATATATATATATATATATACACATACATACAAAGAACATGGAAAAAGTTCATGTTCATGAAAAAGTTCATTCTCACAGATCTTGGGAGACAGACCAGTCCTTGCTTACAGACAGCCCCCCAACCTGAAGCAAATACTCACCAGCAACCACAGAGCAAAAACACTAACCCAGGAACCTATCCTTGCAACAAAGCCTGATGCCAACTCTGTCCACATATTTATTCAAATGACACCATCATCGGACCTAATCACATTAGCCACGCCATCAGGGGCTTGTTCACCTGCACATCTACCAATGTGATATATGCCATCATGTGTCAGCAACTTGGGTTTGAATAGAGATTGGGAGTGGCTGGGTCATTACACATATTGAATCTATTTCCCCTTGCTAAGTATCCTCACACCTTGTCAACTGTCTCTAAAATGAGCCATATTGATTATCACTACAAAAGTTTTTTTTTCTCCTGCTGATTATAGCCCCATCTTAATTAATTAGCCTCTTACAGTTGGTATGGCTACTTCCACTTTTTCATGTTCTCTGTATGTATTTATATATCTTCTTACTATATGTTCCATTCTATGTATCCGATGAAGTGGGCTGTAGCCCACAAAAGCTTATGCTCAAATAAATTTGTTAGTCTCTTAAGGTGCAACAAGTACTCCTGTTCTTTTTGCAGATACAGACTAACATGGCTGCTACTCTGAAACCTGTTATTATCTGTGTTTTTAAACTTAATGACAGTTCATTGCATATCAACACTATTGTCATCATAACTTTCATTCTTAATTCAAATACTCGGACTGGGGATGTATAAAGCTCCTCGTTCAGATTTTGTAGGGAGGTGACCAGTAATCTGTACAACCCCAATGAAATAATACTGAAAATTACAAAGGATATTAATGGTAACTAAGCAAACTTTTTGAAACTGTGTCCTTTGGTTTTTAATACACTTCTACCCCGATAGAACGTGACCCAATATAACACGATTTCAGATATAACGCGGTAAAGCAGCGGGGAGCCTGAGGCTCTTTAAAACGCCAACAGAGCCCCGCTGCTTTACCGCATTATATCCAAATTCATGTGGAGCCCTGGGCCCTTTAAATCCCCACCAGGACTCTGGCAGCCAGGCTTGGGCAGTGATTTAAAGAGCCCGGGACTCTGGCCGCTGTGGGAAGCCCTGGGCCCTTTAAATCCCCGCCCGAGCCCTGCTGCCAGAGCTCTTGCCATGATTTAAAGGGACCAGGGCTCCCCACAGCAGCTGGAGCACCGGGCCCTTTAAATCCCCGCCGGGGCTCTAGCAGCCGGGCTCGGGCAGTGATTAAAAGGGCCCAGGGCTCTGGCAGCTGGGCTCAGACGGTGATTTAAAGGGCCAGAGGCTCTAGCCGCTGCTGGAAGCCCCAGGCCCTTTAAATCCCTGCCCGAGCCCCGCTGCCAGAGCTCTGGTGGTGACTTAAAGGGCCCGGGGCTCCCCGCAGCGGCTGGAGCACTAGGCCCTTTAAATCACCATCTGGGAAGTCAGTCCAGTCTGGCACGGCGTACCGGACCATACCCGATATAACGCGGTCTCGCCTATAAGGCGGTGAGATTTTTTGGCTCCCGAGGACCGTGTTATATCGGGGTGGAGGTGTATGTTTAATCTCCTACATAAACTTTTTAAATAAAATAAACTGGCAGCATCAAATTTTGAAGTTAAAAAGTCATATTTTTCACATTGGGGAAGCAGCCACTCTGGAAACACATAGCAATGCTGATGTGAAGAAACGCCTTTGAAACGTAGTGATGAGAGCCTCAGATGAGTGAGGGAGAATGGTCTTGTGGTTAGGAACTCAGGAGATCTGGCTTGAGTTCCTGGTTTTGCCAGAGATTACCTATGTGACTGTGGGCTAGTCAGATAATCTCTCTTATTAAAATAAGGGTAATCTGTCCTTTCTCCCACCTTTTGTCTTGGCTATTTAGACTGTACTCCCTTCAGAACAAGAACTGCCTCTGTCCAGTGCCTAGGACATCAGGGCCCCAGTCTCAGTTGGGGAGTCTGTGTGCTTCTGTAATACAAATAATTAAAAAAAAAACTAAATAAACACACTCTAAGACAAATAACTTTGTAAACTGAATAGTTTTGTGACTTGTCAGAATTTATTTGTATGTTTAATGATCATAATATGAATAATAATGTGAAATATTCTTCCCCCCTAACTAAATGCAAGAAATATCAGAACAGGAGCGTTTTCTGTTGCATCAGGAGACCTTACCTGAGCAACTGCTGGCTGATAAGCAGATGAACCTCAGTGTCATGCCTGTATTGACTGCACCTCAGCTTATTGATGTATGTACCTCAAATTTTCTTAGCTAAAGTTTACCTATGTGCTGCTATTTTCCACAGAATTGGTGAGAAGATCAGAATTGAATTGTCTTTGTTATTTAAAGGATGGTTTTCCATCCCACCCTCAGTTGTAAAATATGAATTGGTTATCTATACTTAAGCCTCCATTATGGCTTATGATTAAACTTCAAGGTATTGCTTCCAGTTCCTGCTTTAGCTTCCTGGTTGAACATGTGCACTGCCATGATGCATAGAGCAGATCGGAACAGAATCAAGAGCTGAGCTATTGGATTGGGGCACTGTGTGGATACATGATAACTTGGAGCCTGGCTTAAGAGGCAGAAGGGGCCCAGAACTTGCCACCCTTTGGAAGACAGGGATGCTGCAAAGTGGAAGAGCGGGGAGGGCTGCAACCAGGAAGGAGGGATTTTGACAACCAGCTGCACTGAGAGCCAATAGAAAGTCTTTGATCCCCTACAGAAAATCCAGCCAACAGTGTGCCAGAGCTGACTTTCTCTCCTTTGTCCCTCACTTCTTTTTGCAGTAGTAGCTACAATCACAAATTGCCTTACCAGTTCCTATGTCCTTTAGATAGCATGATCTTTTCATCTGCTTCACTTTTATCATCCACTGATGTGTGCAGAAAGTTATAGAGGAATGCACATGTTGCTACAGTCACCATCAAAAGAAACCCGAACCTATCAGTGATGTCTGTTCTGGTATTCATTGCTCTCTGTACAGCCTCTATAAAAGAAGCAGCAAGTTGCACATTCTGTCATTACTGTCCCTCTGTCTTCTTGGACTTGCCCTGGTAGTCAGCAAGTTTTGAGTCCTCTACCCACACCTTAAACTAGGCTAGTTAGAAGGAAGAGGGAGAGGAGGAGATATCACATAATCCTTTTTCAAGCAGTTGGGACACTGTCAGCTGTCCAGTTTTCCTCTAATAAGTTCCTGCTACCATCAAATCAGTGTCCTTAGTCACTGTTTACAACCAGGAAGTGATAATCAGGGGCTGGGAACAAAATATATTAGTCTTAATCTTAAATTTCAATTTAAAATCCTGATTGAGGGTTTCCTGTATGGAAACTCTGTATTAAAGGGTGAGTTGGCAAAATACGTGTCTGCAGCTTTAAATGTAAAAGGCTGATTTAGAATTTTGATCTCAAGCATGTCTCTTTTCAGGAGACGAACGATAGAGCATGCATTTTTATATTGCTGTGAGCTCATTTTATTTGTGGAGCTCAGCTCTGGCTACAGTAGGCTAGGAATGTTGCAGCCTTAAACGGCATTTAAATTTGAAACCTGTACTATAGCAGCCTTATATCCAATATAGTCTTTCCACAGACCATTGTCATGTGGGTGGAATGCTAGTCTAAAACCTTGACAATATTCCTTACCATAAAAATACTTGCAGCCGAATCAATACATATTTCAATGAAAAGGTCACATAAGTGGAAAATACATGGTGGTCTTCCCACAGGGTTCTTCACGGTATCAGTTTACATCAATTTGCAAGCTAAGAATAATTCTGTACTTAATCTTTTCATACCATAGCTATACATATGTGATGAGAACAGAAGAGCTAATGAGTATGACTTCAAGAAAGCACTGGACCTGCTTGAATATATTGATGAGGTAGGAAAACTGGTTGGATGATCACAGAATCAGAGGGAAGTATATTTTAACTTCTCTGAGCTGGTGTTGTTACTGTAACTAGAGGATTAAATACTGGCCCTTGGTGCCCACCAATGGAAGTGACCTCCTCTAGTTTTTCAATCTTTGGAGATATAATGTCAAATGTGGTGTAGGTCAAAGTAACTGTGGTTTAGATCATAAGTGAAATAACACTTACTCTTGTAAACTGCAACAGGGTAGGCCATCTGTGTTATACTGAGAACCTTGCCAGTCTAGAATTTGTCACCAGACAAGAAGGGGGTGGGGTGTCCATCAGTGTCCACTATTATCAGTTTATGTGTGTGCCAATAAATGATCCAAAATGAGTCTGCCATGCCTCCTCAAATTGAAAAGACCTTTTTGGCCTACGTCTGTGGTTTTTATCATTATGATAGTACTATTTAGGGCATAAAGCTTGCTGTCTTAAGCTTGCATCTTTGAGAGATCACCATTTCTCCTTCCACACTCTTATTCCCTGTTTGCTCACAATTACTCCGGGCATCCTCAGCAGCATTCTTCAGCCAAAAATAAAAGCCATGTCATTTCAGAGCAGGGTTATTTCCAAATTATCTAGGAAAGGTTGCTACAGAAGTGCTGGAAAGCATTTCTGTGCTTCTTGGAATGGGGAGAATCATCTCTGATGTTCCCAGCTCTTCCTAGTCTGGAGGGAAAAGGCTCCAGCTTGAATCTACTGTATGATAGTGCTTTGTGCTACAATAAGGCCATTGTGCTGTCCAACAATAACTTTGTAGGTCACATAGTTATTAAATTTAGATTATTTAGACCTTAAGTTATGGTCTTTCCCTTGTTAAAGTTCCTTTTTGTAATGCCTCTTAAGTAATTCTTATTTGTGCTCCATGTATGAAAAGTTTTATGTAGAAAATATTTGTTTGTATTTTGTGCTTTTATTACACATTATTGTGTGTAATGGAGGAGGAGAAAAATGTTAATGTTTGGGACATTGTATTGTATTGATAGACCCAGAATTAGTTTTCTTCCACTTTAAATAGAAAAATGTTGCTTAACACACATACCCTGATTTGACTGCTATATAAGAACTAAGTAAGTAATAACATTACTTTGGGAGAGAATAGCAGCAAATGGGGTTACTGGTCTTAGTTGCTACTCTTCTTTCATTTGTCATTGCCTTTTTCCAAATTCCCACCATCCTTTATGAAAATAATCATATAGTGTAATTTTAAGAAAATAAGATTTAGAAGAATCTTTCATTTAAATTAGAGAAACTTAGATGTCTGAAAAAAGAATATACGCTGCAAATGGGAAAGCATAAATTAAACTAAAATTTCTGAGTGGACAAGGATTAGGATTTCATGTGCATCACCCATGGAGAAGCATGATTGACAAGAGAAACTGCAGAATTTTGAGGCTAGACATGGGTTGCCTAATTGCTCTTGTTAGCTGTCCCAGTGACACTCTATCTAACTGGCAAAAAGCTAATAGCACAAGGATTTTGCTCACACTCTTGCTTCCAGAATTCCCTCAGCCTAGGTTTCTCAGTTTCTCCAGGGGGTGGGAGGTGTTAAATAGCTGAGATGCCCAAGAAGGCTAATGGGAAAACAAATGGCCTTTTGTGGTGACAGCATCATTATCTGAGCAGGAAGGTCTCATGCCAAGCCTCTTGTATCTGTGCTAGAGGTCTGTCTGCACTAGGGTAAAGGCGTATTTTAAAGACATGTTAGCTAACACATTTAAAAACTCTAATGTAGATAGGGTAAACTGTATTTTAACATGAGAGTGTTATCTGGTCATGGTGAACACCTAGCTAGCATGTAAGACAACTTGCCCTGGGCACAGTAGGTTTTTAAAACAGATTAACTAACATGGATTTTAAAATAGAGATAGAGATAGATATGGGGTTAGAGAAATTCATAGCCTCAGCTGCAGGTGGAGAGAAACTGCCTTTAATGGTTGAAGTCTCAGCCAGGTTAGCCCATGTTGTCCTAAAATAGGAGTTGCACTCAGACAAGTGATTCTCCCCTCCTTCACAGACTTACGTTTCCCTAATAGCCACGGCCTTCATGGCTGCCAGAGTGCCAATGGCACTCTTTGTCCCCTTTGTGAGAGACATTATCTTAAACTTTTGGCTTTGCAAGTCAAAGCTAAAGTCATTTCTCACTCTGTCTTCAAACATCAAAGGGCATTTTTCCAAGGCAATACTTTAGAGCAGTGCTTTTCAAACTTTTTAGGCTGCATGCCCCTTTCCAAATAAAGTAGTCTAATCTACCCCCATCTGAGACAGGCAGAAGCGATGCATGGTGGGCATGCCGTCCGATTTCTGCCTTCCATTTAGCAACAGCTCCTAGAGGTTTTCAAACTATGGGATGCGGAATAACATCCAGGGAGAGAGGCAGTGACGCCAGGCAGCTTTGGCCAGCTCCACGTAGTCTGGCTCAGGGAGGGAGTGCTACCTCCATCCCCTGACTCACCGCAGCAGGCCACCCAGCCTGGGTTGCGGGGAGGTGTAACCAAAAATTATAACTTGCGGGCAGAGGGAGTTCAGCTCAAAAAGTTTGACAACAGCAGGTAATGCTCCCTTTTCAGTAGCTCAAACATGGGGCTGATATTCTCAGGTTTTTATTTTTTTTTATTTCTAATTTCTATCAGATGCTTTTAGGTCTTATTAGCTATTACTCCTTTCTCAATTAGGTTTAAATAGGTGAAATCATCCTTAACTGTCTGACATGAGCACCGAGATCTTTCATCTTTTTCATCTACTCACTATATCTCAACCAAAATGCAGTAATTTGTGGTTTCCTGAAACGGGTCTTTCCCATAAATGGGTGGCAGTTGAAAAACGTGGCAGCCTTACCATCATGCTGTAGTTGATTTTTCTATATTTATTAAGACCTACCTCTGCTAGTCACTGTTGGTTTATCTCTTAGGCCCTACTCATGTTCATATCACACTCTTCCATTGCTTGGGCTGTGCTGCTTGGCTTCTTAACTAGAGGACCTGTTTGTATTTGCTTTTATTTTGTACCATTTTTGCTGACTTTCCCACAAGTTTTGTTCTTTGTAACATGCGCCAAGCATACAAAAAAAGTAGAACACGGAATTATGCCCTAACTGTTGCATTGAATGTAGAGTAAGTTTCAATCTTTTCTCTCCTGTTGATTCTTTTCTGTTTTAGAACACAAGATTATTTACCCTTTGCAAGCCTCTCAGATTTGGTGCTAACAATTGTCCTGCCACTAGGGCAGTAGTGCAAAATTACTCAGGGTCAAATGATGATGTATTGGCCAATTAGATGGTTTGACAAAGCAAGGGTATAATACAGCTGCATAGAAACATGCATACATAGTACAATGCTTACTTTCTCTCATACTACATTGTGCTTATGCAGTACTGTTTTATCTGAAGATTTCAAAGAACTAAGTCTCAAAACTCCTGTGAAATAGAGCAGTAAAGTGAGGCACAGGAAGGTTATTGCTTATCTACATTAAGCAGAGCTGAATAGAATTCAGAGGCTATGTGAAGCTTGAAGCCCCTGCATTTGTGAATCAAATGAACCAAATGACTGAATGAAATTTGGACAAATAGCAAGTTTTAGTAAGTTTTTGTGTAAAAACCATGTGAAATTACTGCATTTTTCACTGTTTCCATCCCAAGTCATAACTGGGCATCATTTCAGGTACCTGTCCCAAGTGTTGAAGTGGTAACAAAACTAGGCAGTTTTGCTTTGAGGGTTTTGAGAGGTGTTCTGCTGCTTTGACCACTAGACAGTACTGCCTCTCTGCAGTGAAGTGACAAACCGGTTCCTATGTACTAGTTACCAATATCAATTATTCTTTTGTAAACAAGACCAAAGAAAGCATCCAAGTCAACTCTGGGTTCTGGATGTGATGTGGTGGTTAGGAAAAACCCTTTTTGTCTTTAAAAGAAAGCAGCAGTTAATATTAATTTTCCTTTTCTTTTTAAATTGAAGGAGGAAGAAGTGGATGTAAATGATCTTAAGCTTAAAATTCTTTGTAAAGCTCTCCAAAGAGACAGGTAGGTCATAACTGAACATACATGAAGTGTACAATTTTCTCTATTCATAGCATTGATTTTTCTTAATTGTAAATTTCTGTACTAATCTCCAGCTTCTAATATCAGATTGAATGTTCAAATGGTATGTATGTATGTTTAATATAGATTCTGAAAAGTCTGTCCAGGACAGTGCGTGTTTTTTAGAGTGAGGGGAGAGGTATCACTTACAAAGCTACTTCTGTAATAGTTTATCCATTAAATCCTCTAGCTATTTTACAAATACTTTAAACATTTAGGGAATTAAAATGCAACTATGTGGTTTCTTGAATTTTCTTTTGCCCTTTAATGGGGGAGAGAGATGACTGGCTATGAAACTAGATTTTCTTCTTTGAGGCTAACAGCATATTTCCACTTCTGGAATAAGCAGATCCCAAGCTTTGGATCTTCTAGAGCAGTGTTTCTCAATGACAGGTCACAGTTTAGGAAGGCAGCAAGTTGGTCCTTGGTATAAGGTAGAGAAACACTGTTCTAGAGTATTGTCCATTGACACTACTGCTGGAGACTTTCATGTCACTTATGCTGGGCACAGAACTACTTTGACAAATTATTCTCTAGAGCTGCAGTGCTAGATGTTCAGCTCTGGACTTAGTTGAGTTGGACAGCTCCTTGGTTCTGCTATGTTGGACACAAACGCTTTGGTAAGCTGTTCCTCACTTTGTAGTCAACAAAACAGGATCATTGGTACTGGAAGAGACCAGGGACCTAAATATTGTTTTAGCTAGCTATAGAGCCGCTTTGACTGATCTCCAAAGTCAGTGCTGGACACACCTTACTAGACTTAATCAACTGGATCTGAAGAGTTTCCCTCATCACCAGCGTTTGAGGCAACCCTCCTCTTCACAGATCTCTAAATCAGTGGTTCTCAACCAGGGGTACTCCTACCCATGAGGGTACACAGAGGTCTTTTAGGGGCTACATCAACTCATCTACATATTTGCCTAGTTTTACAACAAGCTACATAAAAAGCTCTATTGAAGTCAGAACAAATTGAGTTTTCCTACAGTGACTTGTTTAGACTGCTCTATATATTATACACTGAAATGTAAGTACAAGATTTATATTCCAATCGATTTATAAGGTAAAAATGAAAAAGGCAGCAATTTTTCAGTAATAGTTGTTGTGACACTTTTGTATTTTGCTGTCTGATTTTTTTAAGTGAGTAGTTTGTGAGGTGAAACTTGGGGAAGACAAGACCAATCAGCCTCCTGAAAGGGGTACAGTAGTCTGGAAAAGTTGAGTCACTGCTCTAGATAATGCCCATGACATATAGGCACCCTTTCCTTCTAGTTTTCAAATGCTAGTCAGTCAGATTTTTGAACTATGGTCATACTCCACCCCCACTCCAAAGGGACAGAAGGGAAAAAAATAACCAATGAAGGAAGAGCATATTCCATGCGCACTGCACCTTTGGCAGCCAAAAGGAGCTGAAGAGCAGTTGGAGCCACTCCCGCTTAAAGGGGAGGTTCCAAAGGACAGGGATTTCCAGAAAATTCCCAACTTGCATGGCCAGGGAGCATTTATCCTACAAGTGGGAATATGCAGGCAATATAGTTACTTGCTGATTAGTAACCTTCCCCACTCTTTATTATATTGTGGGTAGGTTCTACTTTAAAAGTCTTCACAATTACAGCCTAACAAGTTCTAGGCTTTGTCCATGCTGGGCCAAGAACAGAGTTTAGAAATGGTATTTAAACACTGCTAGAACAAATTTTAAACATGGCTCTCATCCACATTGGCTAGCTAATCCGTATTCAAACCAGTTTGGGTGGAATAGTGTTTAGATAGTTTACACATAATTTCCAGATTTGCTTCCCAGTTCACTGAGGTTCTGCAGCCAAGGAGGTTAATCTCTGTTCCAAAGGAGGTAGTAGCCATTCTCTCGTGTCTGCAAAATGCTACATTAGGCATTCCACAGTACCTGCTTTTAGGGATGGAGCTTGTTACATTCCCTATCTTGATTACTATACATGGTGACTGGATTCTTTGGTACAACACCGAGACTCGCTAAGCATGCTTAGCAACATCCTAACATAGTGCTGGACTTCATTTCTCTCATTCTCTCCACCACTCATATGCCTGTTGAAGGAGTGAAGATAGGGGAAAAGGAGGGTAACAGGGAACTTTGTCTTTTTTCTCCCCAATAAAATCATGGGTGAAATCCTGACTCTGTTGTAGTCAGTGAGAGTTTCTCCCCAGATGCTATGTTTTGTTGTTGTTAGCATACCTCTTTGGAGACATGGCTGGGAACTGACCAAATCATCCATTTCCCAGTGACCACACAAGATAATTATGTCCGTTTTAGGACTGAAATAATGGGTATATCTACACTGCAGTTAAAAACCTGCAGCTGGCTCATCCCAGCTGGCTCAGGCTCACAGGCTAAGGTACTGTTTAATTGCAGTGCAGATGTTCAGGCTTGGGCTGGAGCCTGGGCTCTAGGACCCTGTGAGATGGGAGGGTCCCAGAGCTTAGACTGCAGCCTGATCCCAACATCTACATCACAATTAAACAGCCCCTTAGCCGGAGCCAGCTGGCACAGGCCAGCTGTGGGTATCTAATTGCAGTGTAGCCATACCCAGCATAATTCCAGGCTGCATGGCATTTGACATTAGGGACAAGAAACCTCAGCAACTGAAAAATCCAGTGCCAACAGCAAGGGAAGTTATTTTAAATCAGGGTTTTTTTCCTCCCCCTTTCTGCCAAGCAAGAATGGTTTGAATTAGGGCTTCAACAGCAGCCTGACCTTTTCCCTTGAATGACTCAGCATATGTGATCACATATTAAGGCTTGCATAGAAACTATGGATATTTTGTGCTGAGTTAGGGCCTTGAAATTTTAAACCTTTCACTCAACGTTTTGTTCTTCCTTTGCTTCTCCTGTTTAAAAAAGTTTGTTGGCAAGTTGCCTTTGCTTCTGTGTTCTGAAGTATGTCTTTTTACAGAAAACTCTTGTCAGAATGGTGATTGTGGAATAATTAAAATAATTGTTTAAACAATCTTACTTAGACCCATGTGTATAATTGATTCTGAGTTCTCTAATTGAAGCAAATAACTTTTTTTCTGCTGTTACGGTTTAGTCAGTGGGGAGGCATTCCTATTATCTTCTTTATTAGACTGTCTTGTAATGCCACAATTTTAATAAAATTTTCCTCTAAAATATTAAAAAGATAACCAGTTCAGGATGCAACGAACACTAGCTTTCAACTGTAAAAATGCACACAGAATACAGGTATACTCCAAGAAAATGTATTACTGTTTTAGTATCAGGTTTTTAATGATCCTGTTCTCATATTTGATCAAGTTTTTAATCAACTTTACAACTTATAATTTATACTTTCTGAGTTGCAGTTGGTCCAGTTCAGAAGGTAAAGATGATCCAATTGAAGCATCTAAAGACAGTATATTTGTGAAAATATTACAAAAGTTATTGAAAGAAGGTAAGTTTTGTTATATATAAAAAATACTTCCTCAAATTGCTGTCATCCTTGTTTTAAAACATACTTAACAAAATAAACAGCTTTTATCTATAAAAAGTAGAACAAGTAAGATGTAAAAGAAGCAAAAAAAATTGCATAAGTAATTCATTAGATAAAAATGTGACCATGGTGGCACCCTACTCTAGCTTTTTGTATTGTTAGGGAGGCGACAAAACATGTAAATTCTCTCTCTCGGAGCCTCCAAATTACATATGTTTTGCAGGAAGATAGTGTTTATTTTTTAGTAACTCATTATTATACAATGGAACTCAGCCTCCAGTGTAAAAATCCCCTATGGGACAGGAGGAATTTTAAGACACCAGGATTAATTCAGAATGGCTTAATTGTTTTAACTCACACTTTTAAAAAACTAACAAAAAGCCCTGTGTTCAGACCAATCAAGCAACATGACAACTCAAAAGGAATTTTTGGGGGGAAATTTTATAAGCAGCTAAAAGAGATTAGAATAATAACTCAACCTTTAATTTAAAATTTAAAAAAGCTATATTGTCAAATGAGAGAAGCTTGAAGATTATAATTATGAAGTGCATTTCTTCAGAACAGTTTTATGTTGCATTTTTAAACCTATCTGATTCTTGATCTTTTTTAAGGGCTGCAGTATCCAGTCATTTGGACTAAGTCCATTTTAACGGATCAAAAGTATGATTCGACATAGTTTTTTTGGTTTTTTTTTTGTTAAACAGGCACTTTGTGGAGTTTACATAACTATTAAAATATAGAATATGAAAATGGTCAAATTGAGGAGGGGAATATAATCTTAATCTTTAAACAATGAACTCAGTTTTACAGAACACTTTATAGAGTTGTTGCACTGCATGACACAGTAGCTGGAATAGAATTAGAACAGTCTTTACAACTGCAAATAAATGATTCAGGAACTGAAATGCAGGTACAGATGTTTCCATTGGCATCAAGCATCCTTTCTAAGTATCTTACAGTTTCTATAATGCGAGTTTATTTGTGTTGTAGGAGTTCAGCTCAGTGAATATTTACCGGAGGTGAAGGACTTGCTGCAGGCAGATGAACTTGGCAACTTGAAATCCAATCCTTATTTTGAATTTGTGCTAAAGGCAAACTATGAACACTATGTTCAAGGACAAGCATGATGACTTTTAACATTTTTGAAAGTAGAAACTTCTAAAGAGTGGAGTTAAAGCAGTGTATACTTTTTTACATTCTGTACGTACTTGGTTAAACCTTTGTAATAAAGTTTACAGTAATGTGTTTGGCTTTTGAAATTACCAGTCTTTACAATATAGTTAAGTCTCTTAATTTTTCTCTGGGAAACTCACCTTCTCTCCCGATGGCTGTAAATGTATGGTTGATTTTCATTTTCTGTGCCTCTTTTGGTTTCACATTTGTTCTGTACTTTTGTCTCGTGTGCAGGAAGTCTCAACACTAGAGGCACATACACCAGGGGTGAAATCCGGGCCCCATTGAAAACCATGGGAGTTTTGCCATTGACTTCATTGGGTCCAGGATTTCACCCCAGGAGTATATATTGGAAAAAAATACAATAAATGTTAAATGATGGCCGAATATATAGCTTTTTGGATTAAGAAATGAAAGCCCTGCTTGTGTAAAGCACTCTGCTTAGAAGTTAGGCTTTTGGTATAAAACTTTGCATTGATACAGCACCTTCCATCTGAAGAGATCTATGCAATACATGGATAGGTAAGTAGTCCCCATTTACAGAAAAAGAAACTGTCACAGAAAGGATAAGTGACTTGCACAAGGTCACTCCCTGTGCCAGTGGCAGATAGGGGTAGAACCCACATCTCCTGACTCAAAAGTCCCCTGGCCTAGCAAATACATCGGTCTTTCAACTTGTACGTAAATGCAGTTTTTCACATAAATTTTCAGCAAATCCAGAGCAATTTTTTATATTAAGGTTACAAATACAAAAGTTATCTGTAGATTTTTACATTTTTAAAACAATGAGATTGAAGTTTGCACCATACAGTAATTGACAATAAATGCCTAGAATCTAAGCTCCCAGGAAACCTAGAAAGCAGTTACCAAAGTGAGAGTCCAGGAAGACTTTCCTTACTCGAAGACTCATTCTTTACTAGTAGATGCCAACTTACCCCCGTTCACTTATCTCTGACACGATGATAAAAAAAAAAAAAAGGTCCATGTAACTCTTAAAACATTGTAATGGTTCTAAGGCTGAAATAACGGGTTTAATTTAAAATCATATAAAAATTGCTTTAATCTGACAAATCGCAGGAGGAGCTTTTCTTTTACAAATAGTTTAATGTCCAGAGAGTGAATGCAGAGCAACTTGCATACCCTTATGCTCTACTTGCCCTGGCTAGGTGCCTGCTAAAACAACTTGATCCAACAGCTGAGAAGGTCATAAGTTAAATCAGTTGAAGAGAATCCAATTTCTAGTTTAAAAAGCACAGCTATCGCACCATTGCTTCCCCTCCTCCCTGTGCTAATAAAGTGCTCAGGGCTGAAAGGCTGAACATGTTTGGAAGAATAGACTTCTCTAGAGATGTTCTAACTAATATGGAAAAGATACTCATTAGCAACCTTGTAAAAAGTCAACAATTAAACTTCACCTGTTTCTACAGTATTACATGGCTGTGAGAGCCGTTGGTATAACTTACAGCTTTGACTTTACAAAAAGGAATAATTCAAAGTATTGGAATTTTACTTACTCATGTAAAACACAATGTTAAATGGAAACGGGATCTCAAATTATTTAAAAAACTAAACATTTAGGAGATGGGAAATGGTATATCAAATGACTGGCACTCTTTGTAAGGATATCTTATTCCTGGGCTTTGGCTTTGTTAAAATTAGCTTGAAGTGTCTAGTAATGTGGACATTTCTGGTCAAGCCTTGAACATACTGATGGGATTTCTCACCCCCTGCCCCTCTGACTCATCTCCATACAGTCTAACCACCTGTACCCAGTCATAATCCACAGAGTATGCCAAGGGAAACGTCTCAATAGCTGTTATACTTAGTCAAGAAGATAGATTTGCTAAAGTTTATGTATAACTATAGATTGGAGTAGATCAAGAGTGAACAGCAAAGAAAGGGTTATTTAATCATTCTGTTTTGCAGAAAGTCAATATTTATCTATAGGTTGTAAGCTTCTGCAGGCAGATTGTTTGTCCTGTGCAGTATGGATTACGCATCCTCAACAAATGACCCATGTAATTTTCACAGCTAAGGCTCTTTGGTCTAGTGCTGGTGTAAAAGGTACTTTGCATTGATACAGTACCTTTCATCTGAGGATCTCTAAAGCATTAGGCTGTAGGCAGTAGATTAAAAAAAAACACCTTTAATAACTTCCTTACTCAAACTGAAGTTCAATATTTGGATATTAGGAATGTTCAGTGTGTTCACCATGTCAGTATAAAATTTGAAAGGTCAAGATTACTGGGGTATTGTCCCTTTGCATGTGCTTGTTCATTCTATGCAATCAGAACTCCCACTGATTCCTGTTGGAGATCTGCTTCCATTAGGGCAGATGAGGTCCAAAGTGTATATTACAAGAGTTGCACAGTTAAAATTTGGTATTTGCTCCTATTTCCAAGCTTTTCTGATAATCTATTAAAACAAAGTAACAAAAGTTTATGGTGAACACTTCTCTTATAGAACAGACTTCTCTCAAATAGTGGCACAGAGAAGAGGTCTTCATTTAGCACTGCATATGAATGTCACGGCTATCCTATTTTGCTGCATAATAGATCTAAAAAAATTGCAACGAAGGGGAACAGTTACAATAATTATAGACTACTACCTGTTCCTGCAAGAAAGTTTTCAGTTGTCCATGTGATTAAATAGGGGAGAAAATGTTCTCAAATGTTGGGGGGGGCATGCAAAGGGAATACAATCTTTAATTATAACATTTGTTCAGCATTTCTTTCCTTGCATAGGATACAAATCATTTTAATGTCCAACCCTCACTTGTAAAAATCACAAGTTTAAGAATTATGAGAGAGGGTGTGAAGTCGTGATTTGTATCGACAAGCAGAAGAAACTGGACATTCCAGTACGGAGATCAGTTTTATTCTCGCCCTGTTCTTATTGCTGGAATTTGAACTGACTTGTGGCTGTGGTGGCTGAACACTGAAAAAATAAATATTGGTTTAGCCCCTCGTGCCTATCCTATGTTTTAATCACAGAGAATGTATACGGGGAAGTGGCCTTTTATGTGGAAAATTAATATTGCCACCAGGCATTCGTCTATATTAAATTGCTATATATCATACTTAGCTATAGTATCACTTTGAGATACCATGAGATTTGTGGTAGGAAAACCAAAATGGTATATGTCCAATAATTTTTTTCAAAAATTACATTAAAAGGTCACTGACAATGCTTCCTCTGTTAATATTTTAAGCAGGGTTTGTGCCACTATATATGGATAACGAGTACAAATACAGCTCATGAAATAACTAATATGTATTTTAGTCTGCTGCTGAGCATCTTTTTTAATACCTGATTATTGAGATTCCTTAAAATCCTCAGGAAAGGTAGTTTCTCTTTATGGAGAATTTATGTAGGTTCAGTTTTAGGCAACAGAGTTTTGGGAAGAATGAAGAGGAGAAAAAACTGCAGAGAAAAATCATCCCCCCCGCCCCCCCAGCCTGCTTTACGACAGTAGCATGGCAGGAAGTGGAAATGGAAAGCGGCAGCAAAAAGACATAGGGTGCAGCCAGAGGTGAAGGGGAGAGCTGCCAGACTAGGAGTTGCCGAGATTAAATGTTAGAGAAGAAGAAGAGTTGACCGTCCGGATAAACCTTGCTGCTGGGGAAATCCAACTGCAGAAAATGCCTTCTCCTTCAGAGTGGATCATGGTAGCACAGAGACTTCCTCCTAGCACTTCTTTCTCTACCCCACATTTTAGTTGTCTTTTTTCAGAAAAATTTTCCTTTAGCTACTCCTACCCTAATTTCTCCAAAGTCAGTTGCTACAAACCAGACCTGCTTTCTTCATCTCCTTTACCTGATTCTTCCTTCTAATTGTAACAGGAATTTCTAAAGAAAGTCTTTCACCTATGCCAAATAGAATCACTGCTTATTCAGAGCCTGGCTAGATGAATAGTTAATTCCCCTTTATTTAACGATAGAGTAGTTTCATCCAGTCAGAGGCAGCTTATCGGTAAAACTAATTTACCTTTTTAAAAACCCTTACGGGTGAGCTATTCTGAGTCACACATCAAGTCTGTATTCTAAGCCAATCAGAACTCAGCAGGTCAATAATGGATACAGTTCATAACTGCAATTGGAGTGCACCAGGATCCAGCAGCTAGTGCTTAAATCTGCATCAGACTTCTTCTGGTATTAGAAATAGTCACGGGAATAAAATTTTCCCAGGACCAGTATCTTTTGAAGGGCTTCTTTAACAGACATCCACCATTACCCTATGCATTTTTTTTTCATATGCATCTTTAACAGACCCAATAAAATCACTGTGTTTTAAAGAGCTTGCTAATATGAAACTGATTTTTAAATGTAAGGTCAGATCCCATATAGGGCAGTGGTTTTCAAACTTTTGTACAGGTGCCCCCTTTCACATAGCCTCTGAGTGAGACTCCTCTTTACAAATAAAAATACTTTTTATATATTTAACACCATTATTGATGCTGGAGGCAAAGCTTGTGACCCCCCCATGTAAGAACCTTGTGACCCCCTTAGGGGTCCTGACCCCCAGTTTGAGAACCCCTGATATAGAGCAAATGAAAGCATGAGAGGGGCATTCAACATAAATAAATCATAATTTACTGTTTCCTTTTCAGCTTTAGATTTTCTTCTGTGCTAATTCCCCTTCTTACCAACACAACCTATTTTTCTAAATGTTTTTCCCCTTTTATGTCTATACTTTGTTGGGATGAATACAATTCCTATTTATGGAGGAAGAATGGCCCCTTCCCTGATTTGGCAAAGAATTGTAAAAGAATGGAATGGTACTTAATACGGTTCTGTCATCCCTACCTTAAAATTTAAATTACAGTACAAGCATTTTTTTCCTGAAAGTTACAAACGTCTCCTCCTCCATAACTTTTGTGGTGGATGCAGAGAGGCCTTTGTTAATTACATATCTAGGCTATCTTGCTGGTTGCTGAAAGGATCATTAGGAAATGTAGGAGCAGTTTCCTCTTCCTAATTTTACAGAGAAATAGCCTATAAAAGGATATTTTATGGTGGGCTACAAACCAGAACACTTCTATCTTCGGCTTCCATGGAGAAAACACCTGTTGAGCACAGGGATTCCTTCCAGCATGTGTTTGCACATTATGTACTTTAGAAAAGTAGATGTTAGTTACCATTGCTGCAAGTGAGGCTGCTTCTCTCTTCCACTAACTTTTGGCATCACATCTTTCCTTCCCGTCCCACTAAGCTAGCCATTTATTTCAATTCTCTCCATAAGCAGCTGCTGTGCTTCCTATCCTAACAGAAGTTGGACGACTACCAACTGTACTTCCAGCCTTCCCCAACCCAAAATGACCATTAAACCTCTACATGACCATAAGTAGATTCAAAGCCCTTGAGAATTTTTTTTAAAAAATATATCTGAACATATCATAGGTATAAATAGCATAAACAACAGCAGCCCCACTGCGCATGGGAGCTGTCCAACCTATACTGGCAACTAGCCAGAACGTGGATCTTTATCATCCTCTATATATAAAACTGATTTTGCACAGTATTTTTTATTATAAAAAGCTGCTGCTGTGCAAGGATTAATCTGTCTATCAAACAATAAAAAATCTGCAGTGATTAAAACACCAACAACAAAATGTGTCCCCTTGCAACAGCCCTTTCCCCTGGGGTGGAGAATGCTAATTAGGAGGCAGCATCCAGCGAGCTGTGTGTGTCTGGCACAAACTGCCCACTTAAAGAGACCGCACACAACTGGCGCTGGGCGCTGGGCGGCCGGGACTGGCGTGTGGCGGTGCGCGCTGGGGCAGGGACTTGCCAAAGGCTGGGCCTTAGCAGTGCTGGAGCGGTACCTGCCGCGTAGCTCCCGAGCCCCTTGTCCCCCGGCCCTGCTCTCGGCCCCTCCTCCTCGGGCCGGGCCGGGCTCGCCCCCCACCCCGGCTGCCCCGAACCTGCGGCCGCTGCCGGGCCGGGGGCTCCCACCCCCTGCGCCGCTTTCTCCTTTCTGGGTATCGCGGGGCCGGGATTATTTCGGACACGAGCCCCCCCGGCCCCTTCCCCTGGCCCGAGGCGGGGGCCGGGGAGGGCCCGGCAGACGCTCCTTATACGGCCCGGCCTCTGGTCCCTGGGCCCGGGCCAGCAGCGCCTTCTTTGGGCAGCCCCGCGGCAGCGCAGGGGGCCTGGGGGGCTCCGGCCGGGCGCGCTCGCTGCCCAACACCCAAATATGGAGACAGACGGGGCGACATTCCTGCGGCCGGCGGCGGCGGCGGCTCTATAAAGACGGGCCGGGGCCGGGCAGCCCACCGAGCTGGAGAGCTGCGAGCAGCCTGACCCGGAGCGGAGAGCCAGGAGCCACCCGAGGTGAGCCCGCCAGGCCCGCGGAGCGCGGCCCGAGACTAAGCGGCGGCTGGGAGCAGCCAAGGCGCCAGCCCCCAGCGGCGGGAGCCTCCCCCGCGGCAGAGGGCGGCCGGGCGGGCTCGCAGGGCTCTGCCCTCGTGCTTCGGGGGAGGGGGGGGATCGCGGCTCGGATCGCTCGCGAGGCAGCGAGAGATTAGCACGTCTTGCCTGGCCGGCGGCCGATCTGCAGGGCAGCTCCCCTGGAGCCCAGGGGAGGGAGAGAGCGCTAGCGCCAGCAGGCGCCTTACCCCTCCAGTGACTCCTTACGGATCGTAATGAACAGGGAAACCCCTTCAGTGGCTCTTGGGGAGCCAGGAGTCTCTTTTATTGTAGCCCAGAGGACGGGGGAGTCAGATTTTAAGGAAAAGCGCAGTACCATAGATTTTCACTATTCGTACCATCCAAGGTGGTACTCTAACTTGGATTGCTTCCGTTTTACATCGCATCTTCTTAATCCCATCCAATTGAAACCAGCACGTTTATTGCTTCAAACTTTTAAAACCCTTAAATAACTATGCAAAAAGTAATTTTTGAAAGTTTACTTCTCCTGTCTCTTAGTCTCCAGTTTTTGCCACGCTATTGAATCAAAGTGCCTGGCCTTTATTTTAAATCTGTGGCTTACTATTGTTATCCTGATAAAGGTTTACAATTATTTCTCCTAAATACTCTTGGCAGCTATAACCTACTTTAACTTGTGTTCCAGATTGATGAGATTTTTAAATCAATTGGAGATGATTATAGGATTACAATTTTTACCACCTCCACCACCCCCAAAATATAATTACTGTACGTATCTTAAGTGTATGTATTAAAACTACCAGATTACATGGTAACAATCTCTAAACTTGATAAAATGAGAATCAAGTAATGAATAATGCAGTTTATTGAGGATGTGGTGGATTAATTCTTAGTTCTTTGAGCTAATTTACAATTTTTTATAAGCCATACTGTGTGGAATAAAGATTTAAAATAGAGTTCTAAAATAGAAGGGAAGGCTGGATCTACTTTGAGTTTAAAATGTGATTTTTAATTAACCACTTTAAAGTAGCATAGAAATTTTTGTTTAAATCAAACCCTCTGAGATGTTCATTGGACCTTGCAGCCCCATTCTGAAGCCATGCCCCACTACACCCCTCACCTTCTGTGGGTGGGAAGAGCCCGGCCTCTCTGGGACAGTGGGTCATGAGTGGTGAGACTACTGCTGTGTTGCATTTTCTCCTGTCAGCTCTTATGGTGGTTTGATTTTCTTGCTGTTCCCCAGAAAGCCGACACCATGTGTGATGAGGATGAGACCACCGCGCTCGTATGCGACAACGGCTCTGGCCTGGTGAAGGCTGGCTTCGCCGGGGATGATGCTCCCAGGGCTGTGTTCCCCTCCATCGTGGGCCGCCCTCGCCATCAGGTACGATGCCCTGTCTTCTAGCCCTGCCAGGACTGCAGCTTCACAGAGGTGGTGCTTAAAAACCATCCCCTGCTTTCTGGGGAAAGTCCCTAATCACTTGGGAGGGGCTGACCCCCACCTCCATAATGGGACTGAGTAATTTATATGCCGACTGTGCTACAACCGTCTGCTGTCACACCAGCTGTGACCCAATCACCCTTCCTCCCATCATGAGACTAGCGCATATATATCAATGCCCCAGAAATGTGCTGTTGCAGTACAGGTGTGCTCCATGCTTGCACACCTGTAATGCAATAGCTGCTCTTACATTGGGCTGGATTTGCCCTAGCTGTGACTTGGGAGACTTCTCTTCTGTCCTGAGCTGACTGTAACTCCCCAGGGTGGATAGTGTGTGACTCTCTCCCTCCTTCCCTGGAGAGATGTTAAGCCCCCCAACCCCTTTTTGTTCCTCTCTAGGGTGTCATGGTGGGTATGGGTCAGAAAGACTCCTACGTGGGGGATGAAGCTCAGAGCAAGAGAGGTATCCTGACCCTGAAGTACCCCATTGAACACGGCATCATCACCAACTGGGATGACATGGAGAAGATCTGGCACCACACCTTCTACAACGAGCTGCGTGTGGCCCCCGAGGAGCACCCCACCCTGCTCACTGAGGCCCCCCTCAACCCCAAGGCCAACCGTGAAAAGATGACCCAGATCATGTTTGAGACCTTCAACGTGCCCGCCATGTATGTGGCCATCCAGGCTGTTCTGTCACTGTACGCTTCCGGCCGTACCACCGGTGAGTGAGGGTAATGGGCCTCTAACAGCACCCACCTACCAGCATAGGTGATCCCACCCTCACCCAGGGGCATCCACCCACCAGCATAGGCGTCACCCACCTTGAGCTAGGCCAACACCCACCCTCACCTAGTGAGGGCACCCACCCACTGGCATTGACTCTCTGAGAAATGAACCCCCTGCCCTCAGAAGGCCCCTCATTCTGCTTTAGATTTATGCTGCCACTAGTAAAAACAAACTTTGCCTGCCCCTTCTCCATCCCCTGCAGGGATTTCTCCTTCCCTTGTGACCATTTCCCCAGCCTTGCCTTGTGTCAGCCTAGCGAGGTGCTCGGTCTCACTCGCTCTCCCACCCCCTCGCAGGTATTGTGCTGGACTCTGGTGATGGTGTCACACACAACGTGCCCATCTATGAGGGGTATGCTCTGCCACATGCCATCATGCGCTTGGACCTGGCCGGTCGGGACCTCACTGACTACCTGATGAAGATCCTGACAGAGCGTGGCTACTCTTTCGTCACCACTGGTAAGTGGAGCCTGCCCACCGACCACCTCCTCTAATCGGCAGCACACAGCGGTCACACTCGAGGCTGACTTGTTTAACTTCCATGGGGATGGCCAAATCCTGCAAACCTGCACTCCTTTGTGTGACTAGGGATGCCTGGTCACCACTCAGTGCAATGGGCACTTGTACTTAGCTACTTGCCTGTTAATTGGTACAGGTTTGTACTTAATAGACACAACCTGAGCCTGGGGGACCTGGTGTGTATTTGCTCAGTGTGGTCCTGTTTGATAGATTGAATATTAAACACAGGGATCTGTATCTGATGTTCCATGTTGAAAATCAAGGACCAGGCTTTGATTTCTCCCCCACCTCCCTTGCATTCATATTGTTGATCGACTCGCACAGTCTCCCTCAGAGCCAGAAAACATGCAGACACGCTCTTTTGGAGTCCCTGACCATTCCCCTTGACCTCTGGTTGTGCTGCTTTGCTCTCCTCTCTCCCGTTCCAGCCTTCTAACATCTCTTTTTTTTCCCTGTGACAGCTGAGCGTGAGATTGTGCGTGACATCAAGGAGAAGCTGTGCTATGTGGCTCTGGACTTTGAGAATGAGATGGCAACTGCAGCTTCTTCCTCCTCCCTGGAAAAGAGCTATGAATTGCCTGATGGGCAGGTCATCACTATTGGCAATGAACGTTTCCGTTGCCCAGAGACCCTCTTCCAGCCATCCTTCATTGGTATATAATCCTCTCTCTCCAAAGAAATCCTTCCCTTCAGGGTTACCGATCCTTCTGCTTCACTGGTGAATTAAGTGCACTTACCTCTGTATTCCTTTATCTCTTCATGTCACCAGGTATGGAATCTGCTGGTATTCATGAGACAACTTACAACAGCATCATGAAGTGCGATATTGACATCAGGAAGGACCTGTATGCTAACAATGTCATGTCTGGTGGTACCACCATGTACCCTGGTATTGCTGACCGCATGCAGAAGGAGATCACTGCTCTGGCTCCAAGCACAATGAAGATCAAGGTACATTTGACTATATGGATTATTGACTCATATATTGAGATAAGACTCTTATTTTCAGACAAGTGCAGTGGAATAAGACATAATACTTAACCCTGCTGATCTTCAAAGCACTTTGCAAACAATCAGTTCGAATGGGTGCATCTAACTCTCCCTCTTGGGGAAATGCTATTCCACCTCACTTAACATGTTGTAAAGTTATGTGTAGTAATTCATAAAATGTTCTGTGCCCACATATGGTTTGTTTACTGATCAGAGCTCTGCTTACTCTTGTAGATCATTGCACCACCTGAGCGTAAGTACTCTGTCTGGATTGGTGGCTCTATCCTGGCTTCCCTGTCTACCTTCCAGCAGATGTGGATCACGAAACAGGAATATGATGAAGCTGGCCCATCCATTGTCCACCGTAAATGCTTCTAAGCATGTTTACATGATCACTATGCTAACCACTCTCAGGATGACACTGTTGTAAGTTGTAGGTTGTTGAATACCTGCAACAGCCATGTAACTTTCTATTTTGTAACAATTTCTGTTACTGTTGCTGCAAACTCCACGTGACACAGAGTGTATGTAAAGTGTACATAAATTAATTTATTTTATCTCGTTTTGTTTATTTTTAAAACCATGCCCTGTGGAAGGAAACCAAAAACTTCAAGAAGCATTAAATCATCAGTCATTCTGTCACACCCCATTGGAGTTGGTTATGTCATGATTTATTTCCGTTCCTGGAGTTGAAATCTCTATACACATTCATCCTGTTCTTTAACTGGTTACAATTTAGGGAGAAAAAAAGTTCCAACACTTTAAATAATTGACATAATAATGATGGGAGGTTATTTCACACAGTAGCAATGTTACATTTAACAAACACACTGGGTTATAGGAGGCCAGAGTGCTTCAGAATTAGTTTTCAAAATATATTAAAAAGGTTTGTGTCCTTTTTCCCCCCCCCCATTTAAATATGAATCTGAAACTGCTTTCTTGGTTCTGAGAAACACTTTAATATTTATTATTTTTAGACTTTACGTTTCAATTGCTTTACACATGATCTTCCTACTCTGTGCTATTGTACCGGTACTGCCTTATCCTCAAGTTCAGGTTAACATTTTCTGTGTAAAGCTCTTTTTCAAGGGATTACAGCCTGGCTCTAAAAAACGTGGTCGTAGCTATAACATGTGCCACATCTCATCCTAGAAGCCTCTTCTATTTTACAACTTTTTAAAAGGCTGTTGGGTTGTACAAGTTTCTTAAACTCAACAAAAACAAAACTCCTTTTGAATGAGATGCAGTCTTACACTGGCCCAACGCCAAAGATATATTTCACTAGACAAATGATCCTGTGCAACACACGTATTTCAAATACCTCATTGGAGCAGAATGTAAATAGTAACTTTTTTATAACTCATTTCTAAGTGGAACTGACAGGAGAGGGTTTTCCTTTAGAACTACTCATAAATCACCGGGCTAAACTATATAAAACTTAGCAGAGCCCTTCACTCTTATTTGACCGTTCTGTGACTGCCCTGAAACACTGCATAAAGTAAATGCCCAGCGGCAGACAGGGAGTGGGGCTTAAACATAGATCATTCCACTCCATTATAGACAGGCAAATATCAACTACACTTCCCCTTGGGAGACTGCAGCCAGGGGAAGGGCCCAAATGAGCCTTGGGAGCTTCCTCACAAGTTAGGCAAGGGACTTTGGTGCCTGAGGGAGACCCCTCTTTGGGAGGGGGTTAGAAACTCACTGTTGTGGTTCATGTTCAACAGTTTCAGACTCCGAGTTAGGGTGACCAGACAGCAAATGTAAAAAATCAGGACACGGAGTGGGGGGTAATAGGAGCCTATATAAGAAAAAGACCCCAAAATTGGGACTGTCCCTATAAAATTGGGACATATGGTCACCCTACTCTGCGTCAATCTGGCTACCCTTGTTTGGCTGTCAGCAAATAGTAAAGACTGAACCATAAGATCCAAACCCAACTATGGATACAATTAGGAGGCCCAGGGATAAGCCAGAGCTAACTGTTCAAGCTCCCTTTTATTAGCCACACAGCATTTCTTCCCTGAGAGGAAGCCAGCCCTTTTAGCTCTTGAGTAGGGGATGGTACTCAGCTGCCCTTATTAATTCAGCTGCAGCAAAAATCCCAGCTCTTTCCCCTCTGCTGAAGAACTCCTGACCACTTGCTCTTCAGGTGTTCCACTCTCAGGGACACAGCAGTATCTTCAGGCAAGCCAGTAACCCTGTCCCGTGTGCTTCTCCCTCATGCCCTGGAATGACTGAAATGGGAGCATTTGAGCATTGTGGCATGATTCCGTTAGACAGAAATGAATCTCTAAGAGCCTTATTTCCTATAGATTTCTTGGGCATGATCCCATTTAAATCATTGTTTGCACGGTAAAGTCAAAGATATCACAAAGATCCCCAAATATTGCATTTGTTTTAGATAAGGGTTTTTAGAGACAAGGTATGTGTGTGTGTGTGTGTGTGTGTGTGTGTGTGTGTGTGTGTGTGTGTAAATGATTGTTAGACTAAGGGATTATCACAAAGGGATTCACACTGGTATAGGACTCAATCCTACAAGCTTTACTCGTGTGGTGTGGTTGAATATTTTCAGGACTAGACCAGTTAGTGTCTTCAAAGTATGTAAGTTATTTGTAAGGAAAGACTGGGTGGATTTAACGTCCGCTTGAAAAAAGATTTGAAAGTGGTTACCATTGTTATCAACGGCTACAAATGTTTTGAAATCTACAGACTTTAGCATGAGGTACGTAATATGAAATGTGTATTATCTTTAAGCCTGTAGAATATTTTGCTTTTTAAGGATGTCTATAAAGTGTACAATAACGTTAAGGCATAAGAAAGGTTTGATCTCTTAGCCAAAAGTTTGGGAAGGGTTCACATTTCCTTTTAGCTCTTCGGGCAGCTTTTCTACAACTGCCCTAACCTCATCTACTGTAAACTGCTAGTTAAGGTAAAATGTCACCGACTCACCATAAGACTTGGTTGATAACCCCCGTCTCAGGGGTTTACATTTCAGTTGCTCTTGTTTGCCTCCATCTTAAAAATAACAACCTCAACCCTCCCAAAACAAAAACCCCAAAAAGCTTTTATAGATCTATTTCGCTAAGAGCTGATAACCATTCTGATAACTCCAGACACAAGAAAATACAGAGGACACCATCCTGTCAGACCCCTGCACAGCTATCCCACTGGCCTGTAAGGCCTTAGAGCAGGGGTGCTCAAATTGGGGGTCAGGACCCCTCAGGGGGTCACGAGGTCATTACATGAGGGGTCGCGAGCTGTCAGCCTCCACCCCAAACCCTGCTTTGCCTCCAGCATTTATAATGGTGTTAAATATATTAGAAAGTGTTTTTAATTTATTGGGGGGGGGTTGCACTCCGAGGCTTGCGATGCGAAAGGGGTCACCAGTAAAAAAGTTTGAGACCCACTGCCTTAGAGGAGATGACCCATTTTCTTTTTTTAAATGTTTTCTGGTACCCCTTAAATTCTGTATTAAAAGCTGGCATAAGTGGTCACATATTGCAGTTATGAGCTTTGGATAAATGCCTAGACAAATAAGAATTTTGCTGGCATTTGCAATGATATTCACCCTAATGCAGGGTTTAGGCAGGGCATAGGAGCTGACGTGAATTTCACTCTTAGTTCAAGCTTTTGTTAGTAGGTTTAAAATAATTTTTAAAACTGCTAGAAAAAAAGGTTAATGTAGAAGAGCAGCTGCTCCTCATGATGGGACAAATGCTGCTGTCAGATCTATGTAGGCAGAATAAACTTTCCAAAGTGGGGACCTAAAGTTAGGCTCCTAAATCCATATTCAGGCATCTGATTAAGTGGCCTGATTTTCAGAGGTGTCAAGCACCCTCCATCCTGACTGAAGTCAATGGGAGCTAGGTGCTCAGCACTGCTAAAATTCAGTCCACTTATTCAGGTGCTCAAATATGGAGTCAAGAGCCTAACTTTAGGCATCTATGTGTGAATGTTACTAATTTCAGGTATTAATACCTGGGGAGGCAAACAGCTGTGCATATCTCTCTATCAGTGTTATAGAGGGCGAACAATTTTTGAGTTTACTCTGCATAAGCGTTATACAGGGTAAAACAGATTTATTTGGGTTTAGACCCCATTGGGAGCTGGGCATCTGAGTGTTAAAGACAAGAACACCTCTGTAAACTGCTTTCAGTCAAGCCTGCAGCTTTGGGGCAAGTAATTCAGACCATGGGTCTTTGCTGGAGCAGACGGGAGTGTCTGGCTCAGCAAGACAGGGTGTTGGGGTCCCGAGCTGGCAGGGAAAGCAGGGGCAGAAGTAGTCTTGGCACATCAGGTGGCAGCTCCCAGGGGGTTTCTGTGATCCAACCCATCACACCTGTTTTCCTTCTTATATGGTCAGAGAGTAAATCAGGGGCCAAATTCCAACTGGGTATAAGTGGATGCAACTGCACAGCTTTCTGTGGAGTTTCACTTGCTTTCACCAGTTGGGACTTTAGCGCCTGGTGTGCATTTCACTTGTGTGCTTATTCTGCTCCAGTGTATAACACCACAAGCAAAACAGGACTGGAAACATTTACAAACAGCTTCTGAGGCAGTTTGAATACAACAAGGGTTCAATTGAAATGGTCAGATTTCGCTGGGTTAAACCCTCAGCCCATGCATATTTTGATTCCTTCCTCAAAACTGTGACACTCCACTATGTTTTCAAAATAATGTTTGAAGCCCTTGCAGGAGGTCAGACTAGAATGATCATAGTGGTTTCTCCTGACCGTCAAATCTATAAATTTACCTCATTGGACAACCCCTGAAATCTCTCCTCTAATCCCTTAAGCTAGTCTTTGGCAGTTTCCATTGTTAATCGTCCTTTTTGGTGATTATAAATTTGTATTCTTGATTGGATGCTGAATACATCCGTGTCACTGAATCCCCATTGACGTGGTCTGTGAGGGCAGTCATTGTACAATGCACAGTCTGTCTATTTTGTTAGAGCAGATCAGTATGTGTGAATGTGGCTGTGGGCTCAGTTTCCAGCTCCATGCTTCTGCCAAATAAGGTTGGCATTAAGCCCCTGTCTATGCCCTGTCTATGTGTCATTAATACAGGGCTGTCAACTCACCCGCCTTTGGAGGATGACACCCACACATTCCCTCTGCCACCCACTCCTTTTTGAAACACTCCCATCAGCTGTGCTAGAAGGGTTGGCCAGACCAGTATTCCAGCTCCTATTCTGAGAGGGGCAACGGAGGGGTGGTGGTGGGATAAAATGGAATAGAGAGAACGTGGGAGATAGAAATGGAGGGGAGAGGAGACCCTGGGGAAGTTAGAAACGCAGCAGAGGAGGATAATGGTGGGGCAAGATTGAGGCAAGGAGGGGAAAGAAAATGCTGAGGAACAAATTCACTCTTGTGATCCAGCTGTTTTGTGCCAGTCTGGTGGTAGAAAGGGGCCAGAGAGCAGCCAGAGCACACCAGATTGGGATTTCCTCTGAGGGGGGGGTCACCAGCTGAGGAAGGATCTGGTTACACCAACTTCTACACCACCCATCTCTGTAGCCCCTAGTATAGCGAGCAGGGTGGGGGGGCAGGGTAAGGGCAGAGCACCACTGTGCTGGGGCTATTCTTTGCTGGAGTAGTGTCCCCTTGGGGCCATAGCAAGCTGATATAATTTTGGGAAAGTCCTCAGGCTGCTCTACCATATGCTTGGCCAGGCCTATGCATCAGCCCTCCTCCTCAACTAGGCCCAGTGATCCATGGGCATAGCTGAGAATCTACCCTGGAAGGTAAAAATAGACAGGAAAGAGGCTAAATCAGGAAAAAGGTTTTGAAGAAAGAGGATTTTAGAGAAGAAGATTCATAGAAATGTTTAAATTAGACCTGGGCTCAGATTGCACCATCCTGAGTTGCTGTAGATGTGAGTTTCCCCCAACTTGGTAGTGTAGATGCAGCGTACAGCAACAGATTGGGTATGTCCATCGCTGGAGGAGCACCACTTTCCTGAACAACAGCAGCAGCTAGATCAATGGAAACATTCTTTCATTGACCTAGCGGCATCTATGCCAGGGGTGAGGTCAGCATAGCTACATAGTTCGGGGGTGTGGATTTTTCACACCGAGTCCTGTAGCTGTGTTGACCTAATTTTAAATGTAAACCAGGCTGCATTGTCACTCCCAGAGCTCTTCCACAGTCCCTTCCCTGCTATGATCATTATCCTGGCGTTATTTAATCGTTTACACAGCACTTCTCACAAATATCGAGGAAGCAGAAGACACAAGGCTCAGGGACCAAACTCGCCTCTCAGTGATGCTGTAACTCCAGGGTGACTCCACTGAAGTAAAAATCTGCATTGCACTGAGAGCAGAATCTGGTCCAACACATCTCTCCCTTTCCTGAGAGACGGACCGCATGCCATGAATGCCACACCCCTTTTTATGTTCTGAACTGGGAATCTGCATCCTGTTCATCTCTCTCTCTCATGGTGTTCTGAAAATGTTAAATAGAAAAGCATTTTAACCCATATTAGTTGTTAGTATTGACCTATGCTCCCAGGGCCGAAATCTCCTCTCTCACAGGTTTGATGTCAATGTAGCTCCATTAGTCACGCCTGATTTACACTTTGGAGAGATCAGCATCAGGCCTAGATTAGTCAGCTAATGAGGGCTTATTATTACACATTAAAAATCAAAATAGTAGAGCCGGTTGGAAACTGTCTATTTTTCACAAAAAATATGAAAAAAAAACCCTTTTTAAAACAGATTTCCTGTGAAAACTTTTTTTTTTTTTAAATTGCGAGTGGTAGGGGGAAACCCTTTCCAAAATTTTGGTTCTTGAAAACTGGAAAATGTTGGTTTTACTTTATTGGAAACAATGATTTTCAGTTTTTGTTTTTTCCAAATTCACCCCAAAAGAACATTTTCTGCAAAAATGTTTGTTTTGTTCAAAAACACATTTTTGGGCAAAGTTTTGGATTACGACAATTCAGCCAGCTCTGCAAAACAACTCCCAGAAAGTATTTGTCACAGATGGAGAAACAGCACAGCTGGGTGAGTGTGACCTATTGATTGGCTTATGGGTTCCTACAGGGTGGTGTTGCAAATCCACATGATGCTCTTAATTGACACTTGTTGTTGCAAGGGTGGGGTAGGTGTGGAGAATTCCCCCTGGGGAAGGATGGCTTTGAATAGGAGCCCTGCCAGGGAGGACTGATTGGCAGATGGATTAATTCAGAGTG
Source organism: Mauremys mutica (assembly GCF_020497125.1). Lineage (NCBI taxonomy): Eukaryota > Metazoa > Chordata > Testudines > Geoemydidae > Mauremys > Mauremys mutica. The sequence goes on from NC_059074.1 coordinate 130,292,074, forward strand.
TTTCCTGGCCATACTCTGCCCCAGAACAGCACCCCATACTTCTGGGGCTGTACTGATTGATCTGGGCCCTGGTTGGAAGGGGAGGTTGATGCAGCACCTCTCTGAGTGGACTCCCTGCACTACGTTTTGGGCGAAGAGTGAAGAATTTGGTGTAACCAAGGCTCTTAAATGCTGGAGTTTGCATTTGGACAGGGGTTAACTAAACAATGTATTGAACTCCCCTGTAGTCAGACAGCTCCTTATTGCTATGCAACTGGCAAGGCTGTGTCCATTGCATGGCACAGACTAGCACACGCTTGGGACCTTGTTGCATGAATAGGGTGACAAGATAGCAAGTGTGAAAAATCAGGCCGGGGTGGGGGTAATTGGCACCTATATACAACAAAGCCCGAATATTGAGACTGTCCCTATAAAAATCAGGAAAGCTGGTCACCCTAGCAGTGTGAAGCTCTTTATTTTGCAAGAAAAAAAAGTCACATTAACTTTAACAATGCACAATAAATACTACTAAGCGTAGGCTTTGAGGCAGGCTATGGAACAGCCGTTCTTGCAGACAGCTGAGCTCCACTCTTCCTGCCGGGATCACAGCCAGACATAGGAAGTTCACACCCAGTTTCACATAACTTTGCCCCAAAAAGCATAAGACCAGATTCTGCTCTTAGTTACACCTGTGTAAATCCAGAGTCACCCCACTGACGTTACTTGGAAATCACACAATATAACTGGGATCAGAATCTGGCCCTGAGCAGCTAGGGAGAATCCTAGGCAGCCATGGAATGGGCCAGCCTGTTAGCCACACCCCAGAGAGCTCCTCATATATGGAATTCTGAAAGCAGCTTCCCTCCCAACCACAGGCTCAGCCCCTCTCCCTGAGCACTGCTCACTGAGCTTGGAGAGATTTACAAAAAACCTCCACCAGCTTATTTATTTGCTCCAAAGCAAATCACTCTTTGAAGCTGAGAAATCCCCCTGGTGAAGGAAAAAAGAAGGAAGGATTGTTGTGCAATAGAGAAGGACTGACAGATCCGTACCTATAGAAACAGGTGTTTATGTTGTGTCTATTGGGCTGCGCCTGGCTCATGGAAGTCAATAGGAGTTTTGTCATTAAGTGCAATGGGAAGTAGATTAGACTCTTCCATAGAGGGTACGTCTACACTGCAATACGACACTTGCAGCTGGCCTGTGTCAGCTAGGGTGACCAGATAGCAAGTGTGAAACACTGGGACGGGGTGGGGAGGTAATAGAAGCCTACATAAGACAAAGCCTTGAATACCAGGACTGTCCCTATAAAATCAGGACATCTGGTCACCCTAGTCATTTGACTCAGGCTTGTGGAGCTTGGGCTGCAGAGCTTTAAAACGGCAGTGTAGACATTCAGGGGAGGGGGGAGGGTCTCAGAGCCTGGGCTCCAGCTCGAGCCTGAATATCTACATTACAATTTCATAGCTCCACAGCTCAAGCCCTGCAAGCCTGAGTCACCTGATATGGGTCAGCCATGGGTGTTTTATTGCAGTGTAGGCATACCCAGAGACTCTGTTTGGGATTTTCAAAAGTACCTGCGGCCTGGTCTCCACACAGTTTTTTGAACCAATTTAACTGTTTCAGTTCGGGGCGTGGTGTTTGGGGGTTTTCTAAAAAAAACGAACAAACCACCCAAACCACAGTTATATCAATACAACCCCTAGTGTGGCCACTTACACCAATATAAAGATGCCTTACACTCCTATAGTTTATTTCCTTCCCTCACAGAAATATCTGTACTCGTGTAAATTGGGTATAACTGCATGTCCGCTCTACAGTCTTCTACCACTTCAACTATATCACGGTTAGAGCTGGGCGGTGAAAGGTAACTCCATTTTCCAGACGATTTTGATATCTCAACATCTGGTTTCATTCCGATTGAGAATGAAATCCAAAAATGTCAAAGGTCTCTTCGAAAGGAAATGGATCCCTGGTGGTTGCCCTAGAGTTGCAGATCCTGGGAGCCTTGCAGTTCCCATCTCCAAGGCAGCCTGCCTCAGGAGGGCTGCCAAGGAGCCACAAGCTGGGGTTTCCAGGCTCCCAGGTCCACACCAGACCTTCAGGCAGGCTGCTGAGCAGCTGAGCTGGCAGAAAAGCAGGCAGAGTTCCACTGGAACGTCATCAAAATCAAACCATCTCCACAGAATGTTTCAATCTGACAAATGAGCCAATTCCAACAACAAAAGAAATTTCATCAGAATTTTTCTGACCAGCTCTAATCAGTATAGTTAAGTGCTACAATGTGCGTAGCCCAGGGCTGAGGCAGGCACCCAAATCCCACTGAAATTCAATGGGAATTGGTCACAGGCTCTTTTGAAAAACCTAGTCTCTGGCAATAGTACTTAGGTGCTCTACATTAATTATTAAAAATATTCCATGCTAACTGGTCCTGCCTTGCCTAAAAGATCCCCTGGCCAAAGAAATCCAGCTAAACAGAGAGGTGACATGCAAACAGAGACCCAAAATCAGATTTAGGTCCTTCAGACCCAATAAGGTTTCACCTTTGGTCTCTTAATTACCATAACCAAATGGTTATGGTATGACATGGAAGTCATGGGCCAAACTATGCCAAGTCAGGCAGTTCAGAGTCACTGCTATCACTTCATCCTTAGTTCATCCTGCTTGGTGCATCTGAGCCTTAGGGCATGGCAGAGGTTTCACGGCAGTCTGCTGACAAGCACCCTGCTAAATCTGAAGTAGCTCCCAGGTGTAGAACTAGTGCTTTTGTGTGTGTTCACTAATTATTTGTGAGAGGGTTTTCATAGGGGTCATCATTAAGAATGCTGAGGAATGTAAAATTGTTGCAGAATAAGATTGGTTTTTTTCCTTCAATTTTTTTTAATAATTAGCAATAAAAATACTTTGTGCCTTTATAGCTTCTTGTCTAGGCATTTCAAAGCATTCTGAAATAATTAAACTATTATTACCATCAAATCCAAGAGGGATTCTACAGCTGAGAAGCTGCATTAATGTGAGTGCAGGATTGAGCTCCTTAGCTAGGAACAGCGGCTTTGTGGTAAAGGCACACAAGAAGGAATCCTGAAAACTGTTTATAATCCTAGTTTTGCCACAGACTTCCTGTAAGAGCATGTGGGCTTGTAGAGGTGGTTTTCTGTACCTCAGTTTTCCCATCTATAAAATGGGGCTAATAATACCTACCACACAGGAGGATTATGAGGATTAATTAACATTTGTGAAGGATTTTGAGATCTTGGCAAGGAAGTAGCTATAGTAATGCAGAGTATTAAGATATGTCTAAACTACAGAAATTATACTGGCATAGCTATGCTGAGGTTCAAGGGTGAGGGGGTGTTTTCTGTTGGCGTGTTGATGGAAGCTCTCTTCCGTTGACATAGCTGCATCCCTACTGGAGTTTTGTCAGCATAGCTATGTCGGTCAGGGATATGGGTTTTTTTTACCTGTAGCTATGCCCATATCGCATTCAAGTGTAGACCAAGTGTAGTCATTCCAAATTCAGCTCCGCAAGTCAGGTCTCATTTTCACAGTACAAATAAAAGTTCTAAAACTCACCACTGGCTGAAAATACGGCACTGCTTTGGTTATGAGGTCCTGCAATATTGATCATCTTATGGGATCCCAGGCTGGGTGTCTCTTCTTTTGGGCCCCAACAAATGGGTACAACACAATATACTCCTTTTCTGTCTGACTGCTGAGTATCCCAGCAGCCCTTTTTACAGATTTGGTCGCTCCAGGAGCACAAACAACTGGAGCTGGTGATGTCTTACAGCACACAAGGATCATAGTCCAAATCCTGAGTTCCAGCTCTCCAATGCCACATTGCAGATGGAGCCAGTGAGAGTGTGAAAGAGCCTGAGCTCTGGAGCTGGGTTTTTAAAAAAATCCAAAATTTTAGCAACTTTTCAATAAAACGTAGCACAATTTTTTCACGAAAATATGTCCCCTTTTTTCAGCCAGCTCTAGTTTGGTACACTCTAGGCAGTGTGGGAGGGGCAGGACAAGGACAGGACTGCTGTGCCATGAAGCTCCAGTCCTAGCTGTGGCATTTTTTGTCTGTGTACAAGTCACTATGGGTACGTCTATGGATTGGTGGGTAGTGTTCGATGTATCGGGGATCGATTTATCGCGTCTCGTCTAGATGTGATAAATCAATCCCTGAATCGACGATACTCCTCCTGGTGAGGTGGAGTAAGCGGAGTCGACTCGCCACCGTGCGGATGGCCAGGTAAGTTGAACTAAGATACTTCTACGTGTAGCTGAAGTCATGTATCTTAGTTCGACCCCCTCTCTAGTGTAGCCCAGGCCTTAGTTAAGAAGAGATTCATCATTTTAAAAGAGTTGGCTGACCCAGCTGGGTTCAGAGTCAGGTTATCCAGTATGTTTATAAATGATCTAGAAGAGCCAGTGACAATATGTACTACTGCAGAATTACTTGTTAGTAAATAGTATGGTGGCTTGTGAAGTACTCCAAACATAGCTGTTAAAACTGGGTGATTAGGCAACGTGATACCAGATGAAATTTAGCAGAGATAAGTGAAAGGTAATACGCACTAGAAGGTATATGTTAACCTACTTGTAAACAATGTTGGTTTCTGAATTATCTGCAACTCCCCAGGACAGAGTGTTAAGCATCTTCGTGGACAGCTCAGTGAGAACATCTACACATTGTGGATCGTTGCTTAAAAAACAAAGGGAATAGATTGCAGTGAGGAGAGAACAAAGGATAAGAAGGAAAATGTTGTAAGGTCAGCATATGCAGTGATGGAACACCCTCTTCTTGGATACTGGACTGAATTTTGATACAATCATCTCAACAAAGACAGAAAAACTTGTGAGAGACACAATGAAAGTGAGTGGAGTCATGGGGAAGATTCCTTACAAGGAGACAGGAAAAATCCTGGGGTCACTGAGAGCCAGATCCTACTCACTTTACTTACATGACAGAATAATCTGTGTGAATAAGGTGATCTGAGTCTGGCTCTTTGTTTGGAAAGGCCAAGGGACAGAACACAGAAGGTATGAAAGAGAGAGATAAAATGATCGAGAAGGCCAACTGAGTGCTCCTATTAACTCTGTTCTGATAAGTATTATTATATAGTCAGAGGCAAATTCTCAGCTGGTGTGAATTGACAGAGCTGGATTTGGCCCGAAGTGCTTTAAGGCACTTGTAACTTTGCAGCATCAGGCCCAAACGCTCTATTTGACGTACACACTTAGAAATGTAGTAGCTTGACTCAGGAACAGTTTTAACTGAAGCAAATAGGGAAAAACACACATGACTATAATTATTCCCATGCAAAAGTATGGGCAGGATCAGGTCATAGATGCAATAAGGGAGAGCTGCTGTGGGTAAAAGTTGGGAAACTGAGTCACAAGTCCACCCAATTTAGGCTTAATCAATTTTCACCTTTATTTTGTACAGTTTCAGACAGAATGATCACTTATAGTGCCTGGACATATATGTGTGCCAGACAAATAATAACAGACAACTTGGGCCCACTTACCAGTTCCATCTTATCCCATTCTGGGGCACTATTCTTAAACGCCAAAAACATAATAAGAAATTAGGCCAACTAGAAAAAGGCCACTAGCCTTATTTTTTGTTTGGGTGCAGCAAAATCAAATACTTTATTATTTCTATTTAGCCTATTCTTTCTTCTAGTTCTGCTGTACCTTCTGGACAGCAGGAAAAAGGACAAGGTGACGTGCTCGTAACCTCTCCCTTGTCCACTGACAGAACTACCGTGCCTTTAAACTTTTCTAGAAGAAGCAAAATCATTACAGGATGATGTCCTGGTAATCTCCCCTTCCACCATCCATGATAGCTGTCATCTTCTCTGATCCTCTCGTGCGGTCCTTCAGTCACATTCTTCAGTTTCTGGTCCAGTTTGGGCCCAAGTTCACTTAGGTCCTTTGTACATTTCTACATTAACTCATCTTTATCCAATTGGCTTTTAGCACATCAGCCCTTTGGGTTTTAGGTAACCTGTACATTATGCACACACAAGCTTCAATTATCCAACTTGTGCATTTTTCCGGCTGGTTTTGCAGTTTCTGGGGCACGTTGATGTGAGCTACCATGTCACTCCCGGAAAAAGCAGGGGTTTAGCTATCATTCCCTGTTTGTGTATCGTTTACTTACATCTTCTAACACAACATCTTACCTTTGGTCTGTCAGCAATGACATTTTAAGCAGATTAGCAATTCCATATAAAAAAAAGAATGGCAAAACCATACTTAGGCCAAGGCCTTGCTGGCATAAGTGTTCTCATCTGTACTCATTCACTATCTGTAACTACAAACAGTTAACATATAACTAAAAACTTTCAATGTTACCATTAACAATTCTTCCTTATATTTCAATGTTATAAGTCATTCTGTGCTATCCTTGATCTGTTAGAAAGGAGAGGAGGAGTTAAGGAAAACATGATGATTCTTTAATGTCAACATTTCTTATCTTCTTTAAAGATGAGTTTTTCATTCAAATTCCAATTTTGTTTATGCATCATTACAAAGAAACTTCATTAGAAATGTTCCTGTGAATACATTTTGAGGGGTGTCTCAATTTAGTTGCTGTTAATAGTATCCCAACAGAACTAAAAACAATAGCAGCAAGAAGGGAGGAGTAATGTAATTAGTTATATGGTCCAGTAATGGGCACAACTCGAGTCTATAAAATGATTAGTTTAAAAATTTTTTAAACCCTCTGCCTGTTTGGTTTTTTTTGTAATTTTTAAACCTCTGCTTGTTTCACACTTTCTTAAAAGTAAGTTTCAAACCTGTCTCTTTTTCTCTATTTTATATCACAGAAACAGAGTGGAAAAGGGCATGCAATAAAAGGAAAAGGTAATAAGTATGTACGTAAAAAAAAAAAAAAAATCAGGCTACAAATATTTCATAGAGCTTGGCAGGCAAGATTGAAGAAGAAACCTCTAAAGAAGAAATTGGAGTACAAGCATAAGGCCTCATTCTGCTCTCAGCTACACCCATTTTATGCCTGTATAACACCACTGACTTCAACTGATTTACAGTATGTCTACACTAAGCCACTACAGTGGCACAGCTACAGTGCTGCAGCTGTGCTGCTCTAGCATAGAGGCTTCCTGCATTGATGGAAAGGGTTTTTCCATTCATGTAGTTAACCTAGCTACCACTGCTCAGAGGGGTAGATTGACAGATTTCTTCCATTGACCTAGCCATGTCTACACCAGGGGTTAGGCTGATTTAACTATAGCCCTCAGCAATGTAGCCAGGTTGATATAATTTTTGAGTGTAGATCAGGCCTTGTACTGTTGGAAGTGAGAGCAGGATCAGATGCTGAGGTTGGAGTTACATCATGGTTTATACCTCAACAGCAGGATGATAAATTGTTTCACACTAGTTTTGGAGAAATCACCCTAAATCAAATTGGTTGAACATGTGTATGGTGCTTATATGACAAGTGTAATGACAAGCCATGTTTGGAATTGCTAACTGAATGTTTAAAGCCAATGTCTGATAAGTTGCTCCCTGGCAGTTTGATTTGTGAGTCACACTGCACAGTCCCCAAACCATGCCCCTCTCTATTTATAAATTCATGCCTTGCTATATCTGACTTGTTAAATAAGCATTCCAAAGCGTGGATGGGATTCTGGTGGTATATCATAGCACCTCGGGAATAATTTAGAAGTGTAATTATAAAAGGCACAGCAAATCTGTGCAAAGATTCCTTCATCCTAGCTGTGTTTTGTCATTGGCACAGTACAAACTGCAAATGTTTTAGGAGAGAGAGGGTGAAAGTAAGGCTAATCCAGGAAAGCATCTCTATAAAGTCAAAGTAGACACCAGACCATGAGGCAAAGTAGACACCAGACCATGCCCCCTAGTGGCTATATGTGGCTTTGCAAGAGGTGTGCTTCAGTTTCCTCAGTGTCTTCTGTGGCCTATTTTCAGTTGTTGAATGACCTGGCTCTTCAGCCAAGACGGGTAACATAGTCCACCAGCCCTTTGCATGGCCTCAGAGCCCTTCACTTAAAGTCTGATAGAAAACAGCAAAACAACTAAATCTTCCCCCCGCAGCTGGTAGCCACCTTGTTTGCAAGCTAGGCCCAGCTTCAAGACATCCCAATACCAGTCCCAGTTCCTGGGTCACTCTTTCTACCCCAGGTTTCAGGCAGGCTGTAGTCCCTGTGTGCAGTCAGGCTTCAGCTCAGGGCTCAGCCTCCCAGGTTTCTCTCAGTCCCCAGCCCAGGTGGAGGCAGGGGTGAGGCCAAGGCCAGGGCTGGATTTACCTTTTGTTGGCCTAGCCATAAGTGCCAGCTTCTCATGGCGCTGGTGGGTGCTCGTGCCTCCCCGCCCCTGGCCTCGCCTCGACTCCACCCCTACCCCACCCCTGCCCGGCCCCCATTCCAACCCCTTCCCCAAAGTCCCTGCCCCAACTCTGCCCCCATTGGACCCCTCCCCAAATCCTGGCCCCACCTCCTCCCCTGAGCGCACTGCATTCCCCCTCCTCCCCAGTGCTTGCCGCACAAAACAGCTGTTTCACGGCGGCAAGGGCTGGGAGCGAGGGGGGGAAAAAGTGGGCATGCGGTGTGCTCAGGAGAGGAGGCGGAGGTGAGCTGGGGTGGGAGGCGGGGCAAGGAGCTGCAGGTGGTGCAGAGCACCCACCAATTTTTTCCCATGGGTGCTCCAGTCCCGGAGCACCCACGGAGTTGGCGCCTATGGCCCCTGCACCAAACATATTTGTGGGCCCCCCATGGGGGCAATGGGGACAGTGAGGGGAGGGGAGGAAGGGTAGAACTGTGGAGATGGAGGGCAGCCAGCAGGGCCAGTCCTGGGCCCCCCCTACACTCTCTCTGCCACCTCTGCTTGCTGCTGCTGCACTTGCCCTTCCCTCCCAGCCACTCTTTCTCTTGCGCAGGTCTAGCAGCAGGGGGAATGGGGAGGAGATTAGAGACACAAGGTGGGTTAGGTAAGATCTATGGTGGACCAGCTTCTGTTGGTGAGTAAGACAGGCTTTTGAGCTTCCACAGAGCTGAAGAAGAAAGCCTGTCTGTCTGTCTGTCTGTCTCTCTCTCTCTCTCTCTCTCTCACCAACAAAAGCTGGTCCAATAAAAGATCTTCAGGCACCCACCTGGTCTCTATGTGAACACCGGTCAGATAAAGGTGGGAGGAAGGGTAGTCTATGTTCAGCACTGCACTGGGACACAGAAGGTGTAGGTTCAATCCATGGCTCTCTCACAGACTTTCTGTGCATGTACCCGCGCCGTTTGGAAATGGGGATAATACCTGCTACTCCTCATGGGAGCGTTGTGAGATTTAACAAATCAGTGCTGAGGTGCTCAGCTACTGTGGAGCTGGGGGTCTATATAAATGGATAGGCCGATACTGGTGCAAATGGGAATCACGCAATTGCCTCTGAAAGAGAACCACTCCATTGTTATGTGGAAGAAGAAGAGTTTTAAGAAGACAAATCTGCTGTAGGAAACACAAATGTTACCAAAAGGTTAAGCTAGTAAAATAACCCCTTGTGCTGTGGGGGGGGGGCTTTTCATCTGAGCATCTTTTACAAACGTGAAGGCCCTATGCAATATTTAATTGATGTATATTCTAGTGCCACTTCACCCAGCAGTACAATTCACCCACCTTTAAGGTAGAACAAGTCAGCAGTTTACCAACACCCAGCAACATCACATAATTTAAGACAGAAAATAAGAAAGAACAAAGTAGAGCAGCATATACATTCGAGCAGGATGAATGTAAGAAGGCTGAATATCATTACAAGAATTGCTAGGGCACCAAGACTAGCATTCCTACGCTTGTGAAAAGTGATCTGCGATCCTTAATTACAAGTGGTCAGAATGCTGAGTTTTCATCTCATTCACAAAATGGCTCCTCCAGCACCAGAGTGCCCCCTTTCCCATACCACAATGCATGGGTATTGGTTTGGTATTGGATTTGGAATGAAAAGTACCAAGATCATCTCTACCCACTACCCCCATCCACTTCCATTTCCCCTTTACCTCTAGGGGTACCTCTGCCATTTGGCAGGGACTCTTCTCCCCATAAATGCATTCTGTCTCTGCTTTCTCCCACAGAAGCCCCCAGTGGGGCTTCACTAAATCCCCCCAGATCCCAAGGCAGCCTCCACAATCCCATTTGGCCCCTCATTCCCACCTCTGTAGGGATGGTAGAAGTTTTCCTTTTTATCCTGCCCCAAGAGTCCCAGTCCATCTGCAGAATTCTGCAAATCCACATTCCATTTCAGGGCAGTCCTGTTTTATATGACCTGGCTTTCCCTATTGATAGCACACTGTTCCCTGCTTCCCTCAGATAGTTCCTTTCATCTCCTCCCTTTGCTTCTAGGGGCTTTTCAATCCGTCCCTTTTTCCAGGCCCCTAGCAGGCTAGACCTCTCTTCTGGGAACCTCAGCTTCTAGGAATGCTTCAGAGAGTTTAATACCGGCCTCCAGGGTATTGGGCTGGTGCCTCCTCACCCAGACTCTGGCACTCTCCAAGAAGCTCTGGAGAAATTGTTCCAGTATCACCAGGTCCATAATTTCCCCTCATAAGTCAAACATCTGGTCTCAGCCAGCGGTAGCCCAGGCTGTCAGTTTTTATGCATATACCCTGGGCCATACTCCAGCCCAGCCAATGGCCTGAAATTTCTGCCGGTTTTTCTTGGCAGAAAGCCCTTCTCAGTCTAAAGAGGCCACCTTCATAACATCATAGTCCTGTTCTTTGCTCAGAGCTGTGTCAGCCACCTGAGCGGCACCTGGAGGGCCCAGATTTCCTTACCCCATCCTGCTCCCATGGCTACCCTCTTAAAAGTTACTAGGAATTCATCTGGGCCGTCCACTGGGCCCATATTGCATAGACTCACTCCCTGCTTATGTCTCCTGATCTCCACTCTGGGACTCACCAACTTCTGCACCAACTGTTGTTGCACCGGTGCCTACGCCCTAATGAATGCCTGCTGGCTCTTCTGCTGCTCTGCCTGCCACGCCAATAGGGACTGCCTTTCAATGTGGTGGGATTGCTCAAAGGTCTGCATTGTCTTTTGCAGCTCCAACTGCTGCAGAGCCTACTCCATGTCCAGATGCCGAATCTTCACCAGTTTCCCCCCATGAATTTCCACTCACCGTGTGTTCGAGGAAAATCAGATCTTGGACAAGCTCCCACTTGTGACAGGACACATGCCCCTGCCCCATCCATCCTTGGCTATCCCAGGAATTGCTCCAACTCTCTTCTTTTAGTGTCCACTCTGTATAATTAATTCAAGTCTCCTCCAGCCACACCTGTACAGAGCAACACAACAGTCCTAATCCCTATGACCTTCAGCCCCTATTCATCAGGGCCCTGGGATGCAATGAAACGCTCTTCCTTGGAATCTCCTTCAATCCAATCTAACCTAATCCAGAGCAGCCCTCCCCTTAATGCTGCCTTTTATCCACCTCATCAGCTGATGGGCCACTTAATTCCTTTACTCACACTGCTTCCTTCTCTGAGTAGTGAATTCCTCCCTGTTTTCTCAATCAGCCCTCACTGGGGAAACTAACTGAGGCTACAGCTATCAGTGTGCTGATCCATCCACTTGACCTCAGCAGTCTGTCACATCTTTACATCCTCTCCCCTCCTCCTTCCTTTATCTTATTTTGCTAATGCCACCCCCTTAACAAAACCTCAACTAATAAATCATGGCACTAATATACTGTATGCTGTTTTCAACCTATTATTCTGTTCTCCCTGCTGATATATTCTGTCCCCTTCCCCCACCCTGTGTCCGTCTTGTCTATTTAGACTGTAAGCGCCTTGGGGCAGGGACTGTCTGCAATTCTGTGTTTGCACACCAAGACATCTAGTTCCCTGGTGACTCACTTTTATGCCAAGACCATAAGGGCATAATTTTCAGTATAGTTATATTATTCCTTAAATATTACTCATACATACCTCTCACACTGATTATGAGCATTGATAAGTTACATGTTTTCAGTAGAGACTTCACATATTACCCCTCATGGACAAATACCATGAAAGTGGTGTATTAGGTGTAGTGAGTTTTTCAGGTCTGAGACAAGAGTTGCTTCAGCTTGCTTGTGAAGTTCAGTGAACCCTTTGCAATGGGCCTTTGTGTTACACGTAGGTACTTCACAGTTGCCAACTTTCATGCGGTAAATAAGCACCCCGACTTTCACAATAAGCCAAAAATCAAGCTAATCCCATTTCAAAACAAGGCCAAAACAAGCCAGTCCCCAAGAAGCCCAACACTCTATGTGACTAGATCTCCCCAGCGTGCAGTCTTTGTGGTGGGCCCGCTGTGCACCCCAGAATCTCTCCCCCACTTGCCCCCCACTTGCCTCTGCTTGCCAGGAGCCGATAAAATAAAAGAAGCAACAAGCTACAAGCCAAAATCTAGCCAACAAGCAACTCACCAGCCAATTAAGCCAAAAACAAGCCCAATTTCTGCATTCTTTTCCCGTAATAAGCATGAACTATATTCTGGCTAGGTGCTCTCTGTTTTAGCATCTGTATAAATAGAACTAGCTGAAAAATGCCAATGTTTCTTTACAATAAATAGTTTATTTTTAAATATACATAATATTCCCAAAAATTTCCTGCAAAATTTTTGGGGTATTTCCATGAAAAACCCCAAACCAAAACATTGTCAGTCCCTCCCTTCTACTTCTCTGCCTGTGTGATGTCCATGGGGAAAAAAGGAGGAAAAAGGATGAGAAATGAGGAGTGGAGGATGAAAATACGAAATTTTTCAGATTTTGAAAAAATACAAAAAAAATTGGTGGTTGAGGGGAAGATTGGTGTGTTTTTTTCATTTAAAAAATCAGAAGAAATTAAAAATGTTGGTGGGAATTTATATTTAGAATAAAAGGTCATTTTCTGTTAAAAATATTTGATGGAGCTTTTGACCCCACTATTAAATCTAACTATACAACTAGTAAGTCTTTGTACTGGTATCCTTCCATAGGAAAGTTGTTTCAAACTTCACGTCATTTGATGCGATCTGGCTCAGTCCAAGGGCAAAAAATATCCCTCCTGAGAGGTCTTTTATCTGAGCTAGGAATAATAGCCTTTCTTGGCAAGAATAGTTTTGCAATGCCTAGGGAAAGGGATAAACTATTTATCTCTGACATTTATAAAGCACCCATCATTATAGTATCTGCACCAGAGGCAGGGAAAATCTCCCCCATCAGCTGGAATGCTGTATATAATTACTACAGTAAAATATTCCATGCGTTTTTACCATCATTCTACGTATGAGCTTTCTTGGAGACATGAAAGAGGAGATTATCTCCTCAGGAGTAAAGAATACATGAGCTAAAGTGGTTGCTTTATTTAAAAGTCGGCCACGCTTTATCTTTATTGCATTCACATTAGACTGAATGTAAATAAGTAAATAGTAAATAAGCTGCCCTTGATTCTTATGAAAGGAAGGGTGTATAAGCCATATAATGAAAATAACATGCAGGCAGCGTAGTGACAATGTCATTAATGCAATAGGAACAATTCTTGACCTGTTTTACACTGGCTGCTCTCCAGACTGAAAGGGCCAAGTGGGACAGTGACATTCAATAACTTTATATGTGGTTGAACATTAGCCCCTTCTTTCTCAGATGTAGTCTTTTAGCTTTTTCTGGGCTTTAGGGTGACTGGAGTCAAAATGCTGACAGCACCTTATGAGCTGGAACCCTTGATCAGCTCTTGGTCTCACCAGAGCAGGTAAAACCATTGGAGTTACAGTGGGGAAAAAATCCGAGATCTCTTTAGGGACACTGATTAGAGCCTCCAGGCTGTTAAATCCCATCTGTTTCTCTCTCACTCACGCACTGTGTTCCAGCCTCTTGGATCAGCAAGCCCAGCCCCGCATGTCTCCTTTGTACTGCTGGCCTGTCTGTTTATAACCTCTGGGGACCTTGAAGCAGTCAGGTATGATGTCCCTGTGCCATTATTAGCCATGGAGCCTTATGCTGTATTCACACAGCTAAAATGTTTGCACAGATGTCAGAGCTTGGAGCTGAAATTACCCATTGCCCCTTCTCTTTACTTTTATCTCTTGGCCAAATTAGTCCCTGGTGGAATGTCAATGGAGTTACACCCAGGATTCATCTGGCCGTCTCTCACTCTCTACTGGAAAATTGTGTTTTGTTTTGTTTTCCAATAAGTACTCTTCATTATCTCTCTTCTTTGTCCTTCCTTGGTATTCTAACTAGATAACATTAAAAGAGAGCCCCAGTCTAGCCAGGGGTGTGGTTTGGTGGCTTCACAGGTGGAGCTGGGGGAAGACAATCATCTGGTACTGGGAGACAAATAACTACTCCCACCTCCTGTTGAGCCCCAGCCCTTCCAAGGGAAGCCAAGACAATGGAGGTATGAATAGATCATCTAGTGACAGGTGCTTGAGAAGCCCGTGATAACCGTGCTTTGAGCAACCACTGGTATGAGCTGTGGGAAGGGACTTGCATGTGCAGTTGTACAGAACTGATCTGGTTGTTGGCTTATTTTGGCTGGTGTAATGTCTGAGCAGAGACATTCTCCTTCAATGAACCATCGCTTGTAGTGCTAAAGCAAATCGGCTTGTTCAGTAAGGAGCCACCTCTATGCTAGGATCTCTGCAATGCGGGGGATATGGATAAACATGGTAGCCCTTGGTGTACTTCTGTCCTTCAGTGCTCATGAGACTAAGCCATGTCCCCAAAGCATGACAGAGCCTTAAGCATTGCAGGGCTGCAGTCTGACCTGTTAAATGGGAGAATCCAAAGGCAGTTCTTCAGAGCCCCATGTCTTAACAGGGGCCCCGAGGCAAAGCATTAGTGTGGGTGGAAGCTTAACCCTGCCTCTGCAGCCAATGGCTGGATTATTAGACTATGCCCTAAATGGCTTTCAGTGGGTCCATCTCTTCCCAAGCACATCAGTCCTGCCCAAGCACATCAGTCAGTGCCGGTGTGGAATTTTTCCAGTCCGATAGGTATTTAATGGACCCACAAAGGGGCTAGTGTGAGTGCACCAGTCCCTTGCTGGAGGAACTGAACACTCAGATTCCTGAATGGGAAATGGCTCAATGTTGGAATTTCCTCCGTCTCTCTCCTTGTGTGCCCTGGAATGGGCAGGGGGAGTGCAGTTCAGGGGCTGAGTGAGCAGAGCCACCCCAGGGATGGAGTCCTACTGGCTCCAAATGGTCTGTGCTTGTGAAATGCGCACACTATGCTCTGAACAGGGGCTTGTCTATATCCTGTCCTCCCTGACAGGAACTGGAATGCACTTCACTCTACTCTGACTGCAATGATTTAAGGGCAGGTCACCTGAGGGCTTATTCCCATCATGTCTCACCCACCACCCTGTGGAACAGGGATTTCCTTTCTAGCCGTGGGCACAGCAGCCCTTCTCAGGGAGGGGAAGGAGTGACTCCTCCTGTGTGGAATCCTTAACATGACCAAGGCTCTCAGGGCACTCGCTTCTGGCTACAGACGTTTAACAATTACCACCACCACACAGAAATGTACCTGCAATATTCATTTCACTGCCAAGCATGTCCCTGGGCATAATAGCAGCGTAGCCAATGTTCTCTTGATTGCTGGTTGAGAGATTCTGAGCACTAGTACCGGAGGCCAAGGATGTGCCAGAACAGAGGCTGGCAGCCCTATGGAATCTTGCTTGCTAGAAGCAGTATCCATGGCCAAGGGAGCAATTGCACCATGCACCCTTTTAGCATACACAATAGTGTGGGAGGAGTATCAGGGAGGCTGAGGGTCCACCCACGGGCTGGCCTATACCAGAACCCCAAATTTGGCAGTTCATGGTTTTGCCATAGCTAACCAGTTATCCAGGGTGGCCTTTTTCTGCAGGTCATCCAGAGCCCTATTAGGAATTCATGATCCAAAGAATTCGAGAGGATTGGGCCTAGGCTACCAGGATGTGAAGCAACGTCAGAAAGCCAGTGACCAGCTCCTTAGGTAGGGTGGCTGGGCAGTGCCAGGCCCATGCCCAGAAGGGGCCCCAGCCTGCTCTGCTTGCACTGTGCTCTGAGATCCCGCCAGCCTGCTGTCTCCCCACCCCGCCCACCACTTACTCTTCTTGACCTGCCCACTGGCCAGCCGAGGGCTCCTCTCCACCTCCTGGCCCCACTCGACGGCTTCTCGCTGCCTCCTGGTCCGCCCAGTGCAGCTCCGGCTCCGGGCAATCTCTGCTTCCACCACCTGTGGGGCCCCACCTGTCTCCCTGGAGCTGACCCGCCTGGGAGTGGTGCAGAAGCCTGGCCAGTCTCAGCCAGTTGGGGGAGGGAGGAAGGGGACAGTGTGAGGAGCTTGGCTGGGCCCCTCCAGGCAAGTGGGTCCTGAGGGAGCCTGGCTGGGGCAGGCCCTGGCCTGGTTGATCATGCCACTCCCAAAGGGCCGGAGTGATTCCCCACCCCGGGACCAGCTCTGGCTGCATTGCCGGCTCAACCCGGCAGACACAGTCGCCTCCCAGAGGGCTGGTAAGTGTGGCTAGGAGGCAGGGCATGGGGGAGTAGGTCTCTGGTGGGCATGAGGGGGGTGCTGGACTGTGATGGGGCAGGGAAGATCTGTGTTTTGGGGCACTAGGGAGTGAAGGTTCTGTGTGGGGTGCTGGGCAGTTGTGGTGGGGCTGTGGGTGGGGGGGCTGGGTAGGGGTGGTGGTGTGCACAAAAGATTAATCCGGCCCTGTGGCTGGGTGCCCAGTTTTCAACTGGAAAGTCTGGTTGAAAAGGGGACCTCAGGATCTGGTCAGCTCTACTAACTAGACACCCGGTTACTGCAGGTGGGGTAGGTGGGGAGGCGTCAAATCATCACCTGTTCCAGCCTCTACTCAACTGGGGCCATCTCCTACCTTTGTCAGGCGGCTGCAGCTTGCAGTCCTGGCTCTGTAGGCAGGTTCCTCCCAACCCGGGCAGAGGTGGGGTGGGGAGAGGGGAGAACAGTGAGTGACGGGGGGAGGGGGGGAAAGATGAGCGAATGGGGGCAGGGCCTCAGGGAGAAGGGGCAGGGCAGGTGTGAGGCCCGAGGAAAGGAGCGGGGCAGGTGTGGGTCCTCAGGGGGAAGGGGCAGGGAAGGAGAGGTTCCAGCACTCCTGCTGGAGTGTCTAGTTTTTAAATATTACAAAATTGGCAACTCTCTCCATAGGCAATTAGCTGAGGTTTTTCCTCAGTTTTTCTTTTCAGGGGGTGAGGCTGTACTCTTGAAGGCAGCCTTTCTGTTGGCTTTCTTTGGGGCCTTCTGCATCAGTGAGGTGTTCCCTTCAGCCAAAGGAGACTCTTCAGAATGGGCTCTCGAACTATAGGACATGCAGCGGGAAGGTGACTCTCTATGGCTCAAGGCCCACAGATCAAAAACCGATCAGATGGGGGTGGGGGAGGCTGTTGCTCTGCACTGCTCTGGTGAGGGGCACCTATGTCTTGTATGGGCTCTATGGGCATATATGGCTCAACGGTCACACGGTGAGGTTCCCCTGTTCCTGCCTGGGGGACTGCTCCTTCCTAACCAAATTCCAGTTTGTGGGAGTGTTTATGAAGGGACTGGCATTCTTGGACTTGCCATCGGGAGAGTATTGCTCTCACTTGTTCAATATATGGGCTACAATAGTGGCTACCCTGTCAGGTGTGGGACATCAGAGGTCCAAGCTACAGCGTGTGTGTGATCCAGAGCTTATAAATCCTATGTGCAGCTACCTGAGGGGAGGCCGACACAGGTGGGGGGGCCATAAGCGCCACATGTTTTAACCACATCTGCTTCCTTCCCCATGTCTATCATACAGAATGTATTGGAGCACGCCTGTGGGTGAGGACATGGATTAGCGGGCACAGCACTGCGCACTGGGCTTCCAAGAGAGCATTTAACTCCGCAAGGGGCTCACAGTTGGGCTTCAAGCTGGTGCAAATTTTGTCTTGGTGCAGCAGCAGATGGAGCATACACTGGGACCAGCTCATGCCTCTTTTGCATGGCCTGGTGCCCCATGAGTACACTCCAGATATCATTGTTAGCCACCTAGGGGAGAACGACCTGAGAATACACTCTGGGCTCCAGCTGATTTGGAAGTTCTAAGTGGGCTATTGGACTGCGGTTGGACATGGTTTCCTGGCATGGGGATAGTATAGTTGGAGATATCAGCTCACAGGGTTTGGCAGACAACCCATGGCAATCCACCCATGGAAAAGGTGGATAGGGCCTAATGGAAGCCAACTGGAAAGCCTGACATAGCTGGAGTCCTGAAGTGGCTCAGTTTAAAGCCCAGAGTGCGGCTGAGCTTTATCGAGAGGACAGAATGCACCTGCAGGTGCCAATTTGATAATCTCGGTATTGGGTTGGACGAACTTCTGGGTTGCCCCTGTGAGATGGGGTGGAGGCAGCCAAGCTGATGCTGGCTCCTTCTCGTGGCCAGTGCCCAGCGCAGGAACTCACTGATTTAGCCTCCAGATCCAATAAGGTAACATAGTGGGCATCCAGGGGGCATCTCCTTATGAGCAGGAGGCATTGTGTCTACCCCCCCTGGTGGCAAATGTGAACCAGGGGCTGGGGGAACCATCCCACCAATACACTTGAGAGTGGTGCTGGCTGGGGGTCGAGGCCCCCTCTTGCCTCAACCCCCCAAAAGAGGGAGGGATGCTAGTGGAGATCCTCCTCATGTGATGATTGGCTCCTCCTGTGGTGGAAGCCCCCAAGAATTGGGAAAGGATCAACGGGGTGTGAGTGACTATCCCCCAGTGGGCCCCAGGATGTAATTTGACTTATAAAGTTGCGGCCTGGCTAAAACCCATATCACGTGTCCTTGCCTCCTTCCACGCAGTGAGCTCACCAATGAACAAACCCAATTTAGGAACACCAGACACAGATGTGTTCTTGTGTGAAAAGCAATTGCACTGTAGCTGTTGTCACCTATGTCTGTAACTTTATCATTAATGAGTGTAGTTAATTATCACTGGGTCAGCAAAGCAAGAGCCCCATATTAATCTTTCAGCTATTGAGTGTCTTCATCTAAGCAGGTTGGTTGGTCCTAGGCACAAACATGTTTGTATAATGTTTTGCACTTCCATAAACGCCTTTCAGTCAAGTCTCACAGTGCTTTGGAAAGACTAACAGCTTAACACAATCTCCCTGTGAGGGAAAGTGATATTAACACCCTTTTCATTGCCTCTCTTCTTGCATCATCAGCTGTGTAAAGCAGAAGTCAAACAGCGTCAATCATCCCTATGCAGGGCTCATTTTTCCAGGTCTTTCTATTCCCATTTTACAGATGGGAAAATTGAGGCATAGAGAAATTAAGCCACTTTCGTAAAGTTACAAAAGCTCATGACAGAGCCAGGAATAGAACCCAGCTCTCATGACACCCAATCTTGTGCTTTAGCTAAAAACCCAGCCAGCTCCTTGGTAGCTGCTAGTGAAATGGGCAGTTCACTTCTGTTTGTGGATTATGCTTAGCTTTACCTTACACCTCAGATAAATATGCATGAGGATGATCTCTTCTTGTTCTTTAAACCGAGCTTCTCTTTAGATCAGTGTCTTGTTATTTCTTGAATTCTCTACACGAAGTGGCCCCCAACTGTAGCCATTTCTTTCTAGTATAGCTTTAAAGTGAATTCAGTGCAAAAGGGAAGATATCAGGTTGACATGCTCCATGGCAAAGTCCTCTCTGCTTCTGCAGAACAGGTACTGATCCAGCATGGGCAAACTTTTCTCCTTTTCTGAAGGGGAGCACCTCTGGGAGCCAAGAACATTTTAATTCTCTGTGCTCATTGAGTTCTAGGTCTCCCTGATGAGGTTCTTCATCAAGGTTACCAATTGCGGTAGGGGTCTTGGTGACCACCAGCTCATTGCACACAGGTCAGCAAACACACTTCAGGAATGGGATTGGGCCTCAGAATGTAACAGTTTTTGGTCACTAGCGGTCTAGGGTGGATTCAAACCAGCTACTTAGAGATGAAAGGTTTTGTAATACAAGCCCCCAAAACTATCCAGTTCCTGCTGCTGGGTAAATACCTCACAATACACAATGTAACAGACAAATGTCAGGTCTGTCTCATCACAAATTGTTCATGAATAGAGCACGATTTTCTCAGACATATTTGCTACTCAAGATCATTCTTCCAAGAATCCTTTGTGAACACCTCTCCATCAGCTCTTGGGAGAATCCAGCATCTGAAATTCAGATGGCTTTAATTGGACGTGCAAGTCACATGGTATATATCTCTTCCCTGAGTGGAAGTGTTTTTAACTTTCAGAATCAAATCTCTGGAACCAAAGTGTGTGATCACAAATTTGAAATTTGCTTTCCATGAGAATAGCTGCAACTGTCACTTATGATCCACTGTTTTTGTAATCATTCTTGTTGGGAGACTAGTTTGCTAGAATATTTGTACATAGAGAATGCAAAAGGGACACAAACATAGCTGAAGTTAATTCATTAAAAATGTGAACAGTCACAGAAAATTGATTGCAGTGTTTGATCAGCGCTATTTATAGCCATGTCTATCTTTCCATGAGCAATTATGCTGCCTGTGTTGACTTTTCTCATCACCAAGGCGGCAAGAAAGGCTCATGACAAGATATAGAAACCTTCACATGAATATATTAGGGCAGAGAGCAACTTGTAATACTGTATGTGAGCCCTCTCTCCTTCACCTAAACGTAGGTCTCCTGTTTAATTATAGAGCTAGAGCTGGAAAAGAACTATTAGGTCATCTAGTCCATCCCTATGCCAGGGCAGGAACTGTAACAGTACAACCTCTTAGTATTCTGAGTAATGCTATGTGCAATAGGCCAAAAAAGCCAGTGTCAAGTAATGCTAACTTCATAGCAATGCTGATAGATATCAGAAGCCTCCACAATAGCCCTATCCTGACTGAAACAGCAACCAGCAAGCAACAGATATACGTTTCGCCCTTCTTGGGGCTCCCTGGCGTCCTGCAGCTGTTGTCTCAGTCACACAGACGCTGTCAGGCTGAACACGTAGGTTAGGAACTCTGACTAAACAGAACCCTTTGGAAGGCAAAACTGCAAACCTGATGTACAGTAGGAGTAAGAGTGCTTAGCACGTGCAGCCAGCCAGCCGGGAGCTTGATAAACCCAAAAGAAGATACACCGTAAGACTTTAATCCTCTGTTCTAGTTGCATTTTCCAGACTGTTAGTCAAGCCACATAACTGATTTAGTGCCTCTCTCTTAGGGTGACCAGATGTCCCGATTTTATAGGGACCGTCCCAATATTTGGTGCTTTTTCTTATATAGGCTCCTCTTACCCCCCCACTCCAGTCCTGATTTTTCACATTTGCTGTCTGGTCACCCTACTCTCTCTAGCTACAGATATACACATACATCTGCGGACTCCAAAGAGTTAAAAATAAAGCCCATCCCTTTGTGGCTCATTTCATGTCCATTTAAAGGTGTGACATGCTTTTCGTGTATCCTAATGCATTTCCATTCTAATACTCCTCTGCCAGATCTGAGGCAGCGTCTTAGCAGTGGCATTTTGATCACGACCTTTTTATGATTTTTTTTTAACAATATGTATGTAGGATAGCTTCCCTTTCAAAGGTTGTTTCTGCAGGAGTGTGTTTGCCATCCATTTGTCTTGTTTTAAACTGGGAAATGAACTGTGTTTGCCAGCACATTTCTGGTTCTTGCTGCTGCTATGTGTGTGGTGCCTGCTATCAAGTAAATTAGAGACACTGGCACACATTCAGGAGGTAATTATTTTATGTATCTCAGCTGATGGTATAGCAAGACAGGGTCTATTTGCTGTTTTATACAACAATGTGAACTTTTTCCATTATGACAGGTTTCAGAGGGGTAGCCCTGTTATTAGTCTGTATCAGCAAAAACAATGAGGAGGACTCCTTGTAGCACTTTAGAGACTAACAAATTTATTTGGGCATAAGCTTTCGTGGGATATAACCCACTTCATCAGATGCATGGAGTGGAAAATACAGAAGCAGGTGTGTGTGTGTGTGTGTGTGTGTGTGTGTGTGTGTGTATACACACACACACGTATATAGAACATGAGTTGCCTTGCCAAGTGCGGATATCAGTCTAATGAGACAATTCAATTAACAGCAGAATACCAAGGGAGGAAAAAAAATCACTTTCGTAGTGGTAATGAGGGTGGCCCATTTCAAACAGTTGACAAGAAGGTGTGAGTAACAGTAGGGGGAAATTAGTATTGTAAAATTAGTTTTTGTAATGACCCATCCACAGTCTTTATTCAGGCCTAATCTGATGGTGTCCAGTTTGCAAATTAATTCCAGTTCTGCAGTTTCATGTTGGAGTCTGTTTTTGAAGTTTTTGTGTTGAAGAATTCCCACTTTTAAGTCTGTTATTGAGTGACCAGAGAGGTTGAAGTGTTCTCCCACTGGTTTTTGAATGGTATAATTCCTGATTGTCAGATTTGTGTCCATTTATTCTTTTGTGCAGAGACTGTTTGTTTTGGCCAATGTACATGGCAGAGGGGCATTGCTGGCACATGATGGTGTGTATCACATTGGTAGATATGCAGGTGAACGAGCCCCTGATGGTGTGGCTGATGTGGTTAGGTTCTATGATGGTGTCCCTTGAATAAATATGCAGACAGAGTTGGCACCAGGGTTTGTTGCAGGGTTTGGTTCCTGGGTTAGTGTTTTTGTTGTGTGGTGTATAGTTGCTGGTGAGTATTTGCTGGTGAAGTTAAGAAACAGAGTGACAGAGCCAGAAGGGTACCCAGAAGACACCTATTACAAGACAGGCCCAACAAAGAAAGTAACAGAACACCATTAGCCATCACCTACAGCCTCCAACTAAAACCTCTCCAGCGCATCATCAAGGATCTACAACCTATCCTGAAGGATGATCCCTCACTCTCACAGACCTTGGGAGATAGGCCAGTCCTCGCTTAGACAGTCCCCAAACCTGAAGCAAATACTCACCAGCAACCACATACCACACAACAAAAACACTCGTTAGACTGAACCCCACTTGGTAAGGCAACGCCCATCTTTTCATGTGCTATGTATATATATACCTGCTTCTGTATTTTCCACTCCATGCATCTGATGAAGTGGGTTCTAGCCCACAAAAGCTTATGCCCAAATAAATTTGTTAGTCTCTAAGGTGCCACAAGGACTCCTTGTTTTTCCATTATAGAGTTTGCCCTTTTTCCCCTTTTTCCAGTCACAGACCTCCTCCTTGTTCCTTTTTGGTGCCGTAGCACAGTGAATATTTTTTCAGATAATTGCTGTCAATTAGTCAATTATGTCTTCCTCAGGTTGTGTGGTGGTAAGTTATATTGGGTATAACCAAAATGAACATGCAATACTCATGTATTGTGTAAAGAGTCTTTCAAACAACGTGTCTCCTGAGATGTGCGTTAGCAGAAGGAAGGGTTTGTCTTCACTGCAGCGTTAACGCTGGTGATCGGCAAAACAGGCGTGTCGGGGGGGTTGGTAAACCGAAAGGAATGTGTTTGCTTTTCTGTCCAGCCGGGTCATCGGGAAAAGACAAAGTACATTTACATAGCAGGTAAAGAAAGCTAACAAGGGGGGGAGGAGACAGCTGGGTGTCTACATACTTTAGGAGAGAGAAGCTTGGTCTGTGTTTACTTGTCAGAGAATATATTGCAAAGGTGTACGGGGTGGGGCGGGGGCTGAACCTCCATTGACAAGCAATTGAATCAACTGATTGGATACAATATTACCGTGTTATAAAAGTGTACTGAGTGAGGTATTTTATGTAAACCTATGACACACTGGTGATATCATAAAATATATTAACACTATATAAGGAATTATGGATCCTTGTTGATATTAGGCTTTACAGTCTGTTTCTGAACAAAAGGGAGAAACAGGTCTCCCCAGACAGGAGGAAAGGCAGCTATCTAGCTGTCTCCAATGACATCAAGCAAGGTGTGACCAGAAATAATGGAAACCCTGTTTACATACAGGGAGATGGGGAGCCCACAAGAAGCATAAGGTCATCTTGCCTCTTGAAACAAGGTCATTGAACTTTGGAAGATATAAGCAAAGACCGAACTCCTCTTTGGCATTGATACCTAGACAGACACAAGGGAAAGGAGTTCTTACAAGCTAAGAAAGATGGATCCTTCAACTCAGGGAGGGGTTGAAGTCTCTAGAAACTGAAAATAGGCGAGAAGCCTGCTGAGGCAAAGATCTTTCACCTAGGAAGACAAGGGAAGCCAGACCCTTATGCTTTTGTGGAAGCTGCTGACTGAGAGAAAGTTAACAATGGCTGGGAAGCAGAATGACTGGTGAGAGAAACCATCTTGAACAAAGCCTGCACCTTGCTGGATTATCTTTCACACTTTGAGATGCATGTTTTCACTTTTATTTACTTCTTACCCTTTCTAAGTTTATTCCTTTTATTTGGCATCACTTAATCTAAGCCCTACTGTTAATACATTTGTTTTATTTTTACTATAAACCAGGGGTAGGCAACCTATGGCACGGGTGCTGAAAGCGGCACGCGAGCTGATTTTCAGTGGCACTCACAGTGCCTGGATCCTGGCCACCGGTCCGGGGGGCTCTGCATTTTATTTAATTTTAAATGAAGCTTCTTAAACATTTTAAAAACCTTATTTACTTTACATACAACAATAGTGTAGTTATATATTATAGACTTACAGAAAGAGACCTTCTAAGAATGTTAAAATGTTTTACTGGCACGCGAAACCTTAAATTAGAATGAATGAATGAAGACTCAGCACACCACTTCTGAAAGGTTGCTGACCCCTGCTATAAACCAACTCAATACTGTATTTGAAGGGAAGGATGTATTTATCACCATTATGTTAATAAGCCATAATGTGCTTTTGTGTCTCTTCTCTGAGTAGTCCAGGAGAGGGCTAGACATTTCAGGGCACCTGGTTTGGGGAAATTCAGGAAGGGGAGTGTGTTGGGATCACCTTGCTGGTTGTAACCAAGACTGGTGGAAGCCAGGGTGGGAATGTGAGGCTGTAGACAGGCTGTTGGGGTCAGAGTTGCTGAACCAGGAATGGCTGCATAGCACACACTCATGGTGTAACCTGCATGATTGTTGCTGACTGTGACCGTCCTAGGCAGAGAGCTACAGCAGCAAGGCATTGTGAGGCACCCAGGGTTGCAGGGCAAGTGGTGACATGACCCCTCACTGGTCTGGATTACATCCCTCAAATTCTGTTATGGTATCACTAGGACTTCTGGGGGCACATCCCATGGTTCTCTGTGCTGCACTAAGCTGAGCCACTTCTGATTCTTTCCCAATGAATTGTGGGAGAACTTGTCCATCATGGACACCTAGAGGGAACTGTGGGAAGGCATTGAAGGACACTCAGCACTCGGGTGATTTAGCATGTGTCCTCACTGCCAAGTGGGTGGGTTATCAATCAAAAAGTAAGTGGCAGGGGAACTGTAGCCTGTAACTCCAGCCGTGCCAGCTAGCCTGGGTTGAAAGCACCACCAAACTTGGGTGATAGGGAAAAACCCCAGGCAAGAGCCCCTGCTATATCTGCAGTGAAGATACATCCTTTTTGAGGTTTAGTGAAAGGAGAACAGATGTTGAAATGAGATGAAGTGTCAGCAAATTGGAGTAACACGGGAAAGCTGTTCCAAATGACATAGCCTGCAAAGGGGAAAGGTCGCACACCCACAGGGGGGAGAGTGTGTGACAGGACCGAGGAGGTGACCAAAACTACATGAGGAAGCCTGGGAGTAATGAGACACAAAGTCCATCAGATGAGGAGCAAGTCTTTGGAGCATTTAACAAAAGAAACAAAGGCCAGTTGGATCTGGATTCTGCAATACATGGGGTTCCACTGGAGTTGCTGGAGCCAGGGGAGACATGGTATACTCTGTACATTTGAGGAGACAGCTAGCAGAATTCTGAATTTACTGAAGTGGGGAGAGCTCAACATGGGAAGGCCACAGAGAAGTGGGTGTCAGTAGTGAACATGGGGATAGGCAGACTTATAAATATGGGAATTGTGAAAAGAGAAGGGGTCAAAGAACCCATGCGTCACAGCTACAGTCAGGGGAGGCAAATGGAAAGCCAGAGGAAGGAAAACAGCAAAACCAGATTTGAGAATTCACCTCTCCCAAGGCCAAGCACTTCTAAGACTACTAACTGAAGGAGAGAGAGACAAAGCCAAAACAAAGCGGAAAGGGTGCACAAGGCAGAATAACAATTATCAGCAAAACAATGGTAGCTAAGCTTTTAACAGAAAGGGCCAGATTCGAAGGCCTTCTCTAGCTATGGCTACACTACAGAGATTACAGCAGCATAGCTGAACCTGCGCTGCCGTAGCACTGCTAGTGCAGACACATTTAAGCCGCTGGGAGAGGGCTCTCCATAGACTTAATCACTCCAGCCCCCATGAGTGGGGATAGCTATGTTGGTGGGAGAAACTCTCATGCCAACATAGCACTGTCCACACCGGCGCTTGGGTCGGTGTAACTTACATCGATCAGGGGGGTGGTTTATTCACACCCCTGAGTGACATAACTTATACTGACTTAAGCTGTAGTGTGTGCATAGCCTAAGCTTCTTGGGGCAGGGACTGTCTTTTTGTTCTGTGTTTGTACAGAGCTTTGCACAATGGGGAACTCATCCATGACTAGGGCTCCTAGGCATTACAGTAATACAAATAATACAAGCAAAATTGTGTCATTTTAAGTAACTGGTGCAAGCCACTAATGTAGACTCAGGCCATGTTTACACTACCACTTATGTCAGTATAACTAATGTTGGTCAGGGGTGTGAATAAGCCACCCCCCAAGGGACATAAGTCACATCGACCTAAGCATCAGTGTGGACAGCGCTGTGTGGGTGGGAGAACTTCTCCTGCTGACACAGCTACTGCTGCTCATTGGGGGTGGATTACATCAATGGGAGAGCTCTCAAGTGTAGCCATAACCTCATGTAACTAATTTAGTTTAACCTGCATTTAATTCAGTTTGGGTCAATATATTACCAAATTAAGCTAAACTGATTTCAGGAAGGGTTAAACCAGTTTGAGAGATTTTACACTATTGGCTAGCACCATTTTAACTAGTTTAATTTTAAAATGATTAGTAAACTGGTGCAACTTTTCTCATATAGACAAGGCATAGGATCACTTATAAGGGTGTAAATCCAGAGAAACTCTGCCAAAATGAATGGATTTATTTGGATATATACAGGTATGACTGAGCTCAAAATACAGCTCAGTGACTTCATAGCCACAGTTATTACTTTATAAGTAGATGTTTTATCAGGGTGACTTACTATAGTAGAAGAGAGTTGCTGTCAGAAGTTAAGCACTACTTGAAAAAGGATACAAGGGTTTTCTTTTCTGAAGTCCATCAAATTCTGGTCAATATCATAAGCTATACATAGTCCAGACAACCACTTACTGCTGTGCTGAAACCCAAGAAAGCCTGGATAATGTCCAAGAGGCACACTTGGTTCACATATCAAGCCAGCCTCACCCTATCTCTGCTAAAACCCAGAAAGGTTTGCATTCATGTGAGGACCTGGATGCTTTTATAAGGGACTACATTCTACCCTCAAGCACCTGCCACCAATCACAGAAGCTACTACCATATATGGAATTCCATTCACCAAATCTCAGTAGCAAGCCTACTCTCTCACATTTCCCACAGTAGGACTCCCAGTCAATGCAGCAATCAGTGAGGTTCCCTCTAGTCTGACTAAAGAGGTAGTGAAAGGAGCAGTTAAGAGGTGTCCATAGGCTTCTAATGTCACATCAACTTGCTGTAGGGTGACCAGACAGAAAGTGTGAAAAATCAGGACGGGGTGTGGGGGGGGAATCAGAACCTATATAAGAAAAAGACCTCAAAATCAGGACTGTCCCTATAAAATCAAGACATCTGGTCACCCTAACTGGCTGTCTGCTAATCTCCCAAACCAACATTGCCCCCAACCAAGTGAAAGTTAAGACAAGCCACTGCACCAGCTGCTAGAGATGGGGAAATCCTCACTTTCCTCTGCTGGCAATGTATTCTTTCTTTGTACAAGTGTAATGTGCATTTTCTTTCCTCATTTAGAAACTGCAACAGAGTCCTCTTTCATCTAGCCAGAACAGCACTGAATGTCTCATTCATTATGCACAGTTAAAATCATTTGAGTTGCTTTGAACTAGACCCCCTCCAGGAAGCATGGTAACACATTCATGTTGTATGCCATGCTGGAAATTAAGCCTAATCATTGCCCTCTATAAGAATATACCACTTCCAAATATTTGTACTGCCTTCCTCTGATAATACAGCCCAGTATAAATTGCTTTCTTCTTTGCAATTGTCATTGGTCTAAAGGCAGCACTCGTCAGACTATTCAAACTTACAGCTCATGCTCCATACTTTACTTAAAGCACTAGGAATTTTTTTAAAACTACCTTTCACCAAGGTGAAAGAGCCTGCCATACCACTGAGGTATAGGTATTTCTGTGGTGGTACCTGAGTGCCTCATAATAATGTGAATTTCAATACACCTTCCAATCAAGGATCTCAAAGCACAAAATATATCACTCAGGTCTGTAAGTGGAGTTGTGTGCAGTCTCTCAATCCTGGGGTGAAGAGACTACGTTTAGAAAGAAACAAACGTAAATTTCAGATAAACATAAACATATATGAATTTTATCCTTATTTAAAAAGACAACCAACAACACAAACAGCAAAGAATTACCATTCAGAAATGCCTGCTCAATTTCTGCCATTTCAGATTGATATTTAGGAATATGTTTGCTGCTGCTTAATTGCATAACTGTTCTTAATAATTAGCACTTGGCATCTTTAAAGTCCTCTGCAAACATTAGCTACTTTAATTTTCACAACGCTCATGATGTGTGTAGGTAGTATTATTGCCTCCACATTACAGAGGTTAAGTGACTTGCCCAAGACCAAACAAGGTGTCAGTATGAAATTCAGGATCAGTACTTGGTGGCTCATATGGCAGCTGGGCACCAGAAGTGCACCTGGGGGCAACTGATGTAGTGATGAGGTCCCAAGGAGTTCTTGGCTTCTGCACCTGTGCTTAGAACAAAGCAGAAGCCCTGCCCCCTCTCTCTAAATGACCATAGAGCTTGGACTGAGATTTTATGAAACATTATGTTGTAACAGCCCTTCTCTAGTGGCCCCTTTAGTTGCTGCAGAATGTAGGATGTCACAGAAAACAAGATAAATATCTAGCCTTCATGGGTCTGAATGTATGCAGCCAGCCAGCCTGAAAGAACAGTTCTGAGTGGTGGGAACTGCACCCATTCAGCTCAACTCAGTGCTAACCCTGAAGTCCAGTGCTGACCAATTTAAATAGCAGCCTTGTTAAGTATTTTACTGCACATAATTTTAGTAGAAACATCCAGAGCTTGAGTAACACTTTCCTTCCCCTTCCCCCAGATGTAATCCTGGTTACTGATAGTTTTGTTGGGTTGCATTGGTCAGAGGTCAGTGACTTTTGGTGAAGGATTCCAGATAAATTAATGTTATTGTTGCTAAACTAGGCTGCCTGGGGTCTGCTCCTGTTTCCCACCCGGATGAGATGAAAGCTCTTCACTTTGGTTAACAGATGGGAACATTCCTTGGAACACCGCTTGTCTCCATGCGCTGGCCCTGCCTGTTAGGCAGTGTGGGGAGAGCACAGATTACTGGCGTGAGGAGGGGAGAAAGGAGTGAGCAGCCGCATTGCCCTCATGTCCAGAGTGAGGGAGGAGGAAGATGGGTAGGATCAAATACAAGTCCAACTTCTGCCCCTCTCCCTTAGTGGTGCTCTGTGTGTCTGAATTATAACGTCTGCCTAGGTGGGCGAGGTTCTGCTGCTGTTGTCCACAGTGAGTGACATCTTACTCCCTGAGGGGCCTATTGATATCATTGGGACTACCTGGGGAGCAAGGTGTTGCTCAGTGCAAGGAACGGTGGCAGAAACTGGCCCAGTATCACAAGCTCTTTGGGGCCAGCGCTGCCTCTGCGGTTGTGAGTTTGTTTACAGCACCAGTGAGAAGACACTTAGTGTGTGGGAGAGCCGGGGGCAGCTCTAGCTTTTTTGCCGCCCCAAGCATGGCAGTCAGGCAGGCTTTGGCGGCTTGCCTGCGGGACGTCCGCTGGTCCCGCGACTTTGGCGTACCCGCCACCGAATTGCCACCGAGACAGCGGGACCGGGGACCTCCCGCAGGCAAGCTGCCGAAGGCTGCCTGACTGCTGCCCTCACAGGGACTGGCAGGGCGCCCCTCGCAGCTTGCTGCCCCAGGCACATGCTTGGAGCGCTGGTGCCTGGAGCCGCCACTGGGGAGAGCTAGTAAAGGGGAAGAGATAAAAGCAAAGAGGAAGCCAAAATGGGGCCAGGGGAAGAATGAAGGGGAGACACAAATGGAATCACCTTCCCGCACCAAGCAAATCTCTCACCTTTAGCTGGAACTTGGCAGCTCTGCCTGTGGCAACATGATCCAGCATGCTGGAGCTGGCCTACCATTCCCTCCGGGAGGGGGCAGTGAGCAGGACACAGCCACGCCGGGCCAGAGCCTCAGCTGGTGGAAATCCGCCAAGCTGCATTGACTGCAGTGGGGATGGGCTGATTTCTACCAGTGGAGGGTCTAGCCCGCACACTTTCAGGTGGAGGCGTGCATGAGAAAGATGAAAGGATCATAGGCCAGAAGGACTAGGGGGACAGGCTGGGGAGGTAACAGTTCACTGACCAGTCAGGGTTGCTTTTCTAGAGCGTGATAATTGTGATCAGATACAAGAGATCCAGCAGTGGCAACAGCTGCTGAGTCTGCCCCTGGTCTTATAGCTGTGCTGACCAATTTATCAAGTGTGTTTCACTCGACAGGAAACAGCAGGGAGTCACATCACGTCACAACCCAGGG
Source organism: Mauremys mutica (assembly GCF_020497125.1). Lineage (NCBI taxonomy): Eukaryota > Metazoa > Chordata > Testudines > Geoemydidae > Mauremys > Mauremys mutica. The sequence continues at coordinate 130,322,888 of NC_059074.1, forward strand.
GGAAACAGGCAAACTTGGCAGCAAGGATTAGTCTGCTAGGAGGTGAGGAGGGTGTGTATTCAGAGGGAAGCCAAGGAGCTGGTTGGGTCTGAATACACTACTCTCATAGTTAAGCAACATCACAGAAAAGTGGTCCAAGGGTTTAAGGAGATGTCTGGTTAGGAGACAGAAAAAGAGTGTGTTCTGGTTTGCTGTGAATAGTTGGATCAGGCTTTTAGGGGTAAGTAACTGGCCACAGGCGAAGGACCAAGACAGCAGATCAGTATGTGTGCCAGATGATTATGGGCAATAGTGCTGTTTTGGGATATGGCAGAGTTGAATCTCCATAACAGATTCCTGTCTGTAGATAAGGAACCATACTGTGCTCTTGGTTACACTGAGGGAAATCCAGAGATGCTCCTCAGAAGTTCGTGCACATTTATCCCAGTATAACCCAGATCAGGGTCTGGTCCAATGACGGTTACATCGCTAAACAAGCTGGTTTGAGTGCACTTTTTTAAAATGTGCAGTTTACTAAAAAACTTGGGGGCAAACCTGGCTTCACCTCCCTAAAGCCAGCATGTTTGTGCTGTGTGGGGGAGCGGGGCAAGGGGGAGGGGAGAGGTTGAAAAGGGGATATACCCACCACCCCTTAGAACCAAGACCAGTGCGTGCGCCTGCTGTGTAGGCACTCACCCCATGGCTGCTGTTCTTCTATGGCTGGCATAGCAGCCTCAGCTCCTCTGTGCTACTTGTGTGAGTTGCTACAGATCTGCATAAGGGCCCTGTGGCCTGACTCCAGCATGCCCCATCGTGATTTTCCAGGGCAGGCCACGTGGTGCTGGCACAGAGAACTTTCAGCAGCACATTGGAAGTTCAGAGGCCCCCTTGTACAACTGCTCCAATCATGGTCCCTGTCAAGCAGCCCTTACATGGGATATATATGGTGTGGAGACCCTCCTGCTGGGGCCCTCCATACCCCTTAGTTCTTATGAAGGATATCAGATTGCTAGGCCTGGGTTATTTCCACTCCTTGTGCTGCCTGAGCAGCACAGATGGAGCAGAACAGGGCAGAGAATCCACCCCATGTTTACTATGACTTTAATTTGAGTCAGTGTTTCCCAGATGGGGTGATGACAGATCAGCCCAGGAGAGGGCAAGAGACAGGCACACAAGAAGGAAGCAATGTGGGTGTGGAGAACTTCATGGGCTTGGATCTGCTTCAGTTCCTCCCATAGGCATAGTTTGACATCTTCATTTGGTGGGGCAGCTCCAGTCAGGCCAACAGAGTCACATGTGTGTGTGTGTTGGAGAGGTGGGGGGTGGGTGGGAGAGAATTCTGAACCTGCCTGAGGCTTGAAGTGGGGGGGGCAATGCCCCCCTCCAACACTCCCCAAACTGTACCCATGGTTCCCCCCTGCAAATGTGCTGCTGTAGGGTGGGGAAAGCAGCAGGCAAGCCTTTGAAATGCACCTTCCTGCCTGAGGCTGCCCCAGGAACTGCTCCTGCCTATGGAGTACATGCTCAGGAAGCAGCTCAGCTTGCCAGACTGTCTCTGCTTTTGCAAACACACACACAGCCCAGCTGTGAGAGCCCCTGCGCCAGTCCCACAGAGTCACCAATAGCAGCTGGTAGCCTTCTAGTAACAGAGGGCACCAGCAGCCAAGAGGAGCAAATAACTAGAATGAATAGGGGGAATAAAAGAGAAAATAAGGAAGACTGGACAATAAGAGACCATTCATGTTGCAAGGAGATATGGGGGTAGGTAAAGGGGATGCCTATCCACCAAGTTATTGCAAAGAGGGCTGTTGATAAGAAATTGAACTACTGTCTTAAGTGCTAATCATTGTTATAGTTAATAGTACAATGTCCTGGTGTGAGAAATGGCTGTGACCGTTGCTATAGAAACACAAGCTGTTTCAGAGGTTACAGTTTTGAAACCATGTCCCAGATCCTTGGAGGAGGCAGTCAGTCTTATGACTGACCCTCCTTGCTGTTGTACCTGGTGTGCCTGTGCTAATACACTTCCCAGAGGGTAGCACAATGGTGGGAGATTTCCCCAAGAAGTCTTCTATAGACACAGGCCAGAGTCTCTCATGGTTTCCACCTTTTTAAAAATGCACTGCAGAAAAACTAGCTCTCACAAACAAGGCTTGGAGGGTCAAAGGCTGGCTGGACTGCTGTAAACTAGATCAATTTAGATAGTCCAAGATGCAGCCATCGCAATTTCCTTCATCACTTCATACCATTGTAAATCATTTTTGAGACAGGCAAAGAGAACTCTCTTGCTAGTGAAACGCTTTCAAAGCTAATGTAGATTACAGCAGCCACATTACCTCCTGGGAAGAATGGGCCCAATCTTGCAAGGTTATCCCAGCACGTTGGGCTGTCATGTAGCTCAGTGTAAAACAGCACCATTCTGATTCGGTAGCATTTTATACCTACTTAGCACTGATGTGAAAACTAGCTAAGGTGCAAGGCATTGGTGAATTGGATCCAAAGACTTTAATGGGAATGGTGGGTGCTCAGCATTGTGTGTGTGTCTGTGTGTGTGTGTGACTGTTTTTATTTAAATGAAAGATGCATTTCCCTTTGCATTTCTCATTTCTCCAAATCAAGGTCAAAGGCCAGCTCTGGGGGTGGTTCTTGTAGGGGAGAGAACAAGAAGGGAAGTAGGAAGAAATATCAGCCATGTAAGGAGGGAAAGACTCCTTCAGAGCTGTAAAGGTGAGGGTGAAAAGCTTGAATGTGATATGGAAGGAGTGTGAGATTCACAATAATGTGATGATGGAGTCACAAATGACTTGTCCAGGTCACAATAAGCTTGCACTTACCATTTCTAAGCTCTCTAGTTTGTTGTACAAAAGGAGTGGCTCTTTGCTGGCCGGGGGGGAATATTTTCAGCACCCCCATGAGCAGTTGAGCACCCCCTCCCTCAAGCTGGCCAATTAGGAGCAGAGCACAAAAAAGAATCCAAGCAGCACAGCAGTTCAGCATTCCCTGGAAGTTGGCCGCAGAGGGACTGCTCTGCTCGCCCACCCCTAGAACCAACCCTGTCTCTGAGGTACTTTTTGCAGCAAAATGCATTGCTTTCTGCTAAACTGCTTTGTACGGTACCTGCACCAGCTCCCTTGAGCCTTCCCCCAGGACAGCATTACTCTTTGCACAGTTGGTACAAGCCTAAAGGGATAAACAGCCCATGAAATGAAAAACCCAGCAATTGCTAGATTAACAGGCCTTCTATTACCAGTGTGATTCCATAGGATTGAGACAGCTTGCTCTAGTTTTTGGCAGAGTTTAATCAGTGGATGCAGGTCCAGGCAGTTTATTTGTCTATCTACTGGCCTTATTTGGCCCATTTGTTGGTTTTTCCTGCTGCTTAATTTGCTTAGGGAACCAGACAGGAACTAAAATATCAGTCTCTCGAAGAAACAGTATGCTTTTCCCTTCTGTGGCTCACTCTCTCACACAGCCATTATCCAACGGGCTTGTTCAGCAGTCCCATTTCAGATCACCATCATTCCTGATTTTGGCCTAGAGCCAGGCTGTAGCTTGAAAAGCTATGCTGACACTTAATTTTCCACCTCTACTACATATAGTGCAGCTGCTCTCCTTTCTTATCATTTAGGATTGCAAATAGGCACGCTGGCATATAGTATACATGATTATATTTACTCTTCCTAGAAATTACTTGTGAGAAAAGAGATCTGTTCTTACTTTTCTGTTATCTTTTCCTTTCTAACAATCGTTTTATATCTTCCTTGCATCTGCTGACCTTCCAGATGCAAATAACACAGTTTCCAGTCCATGTAGCTTTCTTGTGTCTCTTCCTTTTGTACTGGGAAGTAGTATTCTGTTTAGAATTGGGTAGGACAGGAATGGGAGTTGTGGCTCCTTGGTTTTGTTCCCAGCTCTGCTGCTGGCTTGGTGTGCAAGCCTAGTAAGGCACTTAACTTACTTGGGCTGTTGTTTTCCCACTTGTAAAATAGAATAGAAGGGTGTTGTAAAGCTTAATTAGGGTCTGTAAAGTGGATTAAAATCTTCAAATAAAAAGCGCTGTAAAAGTGCTAAGTATCATTAGAATTCTAATAGTATAATTCTAATATCTCTTCATTTATAAAAGTGTCCCAGTATCATCATTTCTTATCCTGGAAACTATGTAGCTGGAGTTACTTAACAGTTTGATACAATTAGCATGTGGAACTCACTGCCACAAGATATCATTGAGCTCAGCAGGATTTAAAAAAATGGACATTTATATGGATAAATGAAAACATCCAGAATTACATCAGTAAGACTGAGAAAACAAATATTGGAAAGGATCTGGACACTCATTGAAGCATCAACTCTAACGGAAGGGGTTCCAAAAGAAATTTCCTTTCGAGCATGAAACTTCCCATAACTGCCAACTGTGGGGTTTCTTGACTCTTCCTCTGAAGCAACTGGTGCTGGTCACTGTAAGACAGGATACTGGACTAGATGGACCAGTCTGGCAATTCCTATGTTCCTAAGGCTGATGACTATTGAAATATGGGAGACAAAGAGGGTGAGGTAATGTCTTTTACTGGACTAGTTTTTCTGTTGGTGAAAGACACAAGTTTTCGAGCCACACAGAGCTCTTCTTCAGTCAGTGCAACTCAGAAGCTTCTCTCTCTCATGAATAGACATTGGTCCAATAAAAGATATTACCTCACTCACCTTTTTGTGTCTCTTATATACTGGGTGCAATAACAGTGCAAATATTGAAATCTAAGGCATATTCCCAATGCAGTGGGCAGGAAAGCAAAAAGACTTGAATTAGTTAAAGGAATACTGTCTATCTCAAGAAGTTCACCACACATCCCAAAGATCAGTACCTGAAAGCTGCTCTATCTTGCAAGTATGGAGGTCAAAATTTATCCATCCCCCCAATGTTCTTCTTTCAGCGGAAACGTCTTGGGTGCCATAGATACAAGCACACTGGATTGTGTATCTGGGTTTTTGCTGTCAAGTCACATGTGAACACATGTTTCTGTAGGGTGCTCAAGAAGCCATTAAAAATAAAATCTTAAAATAACATCTCTTGTTTCATCACTGATCAATTACTATAGGGGAGAATATGACATGTAGTGGCTTGTGCATGATTACTGCTGCCATCTACTGGGTGGAAGATATTAGACTTTCTTGCCCATGTGTCTGCGGTCCCTGTCCATGCTGAGCTAACAAAACTGCTCTTTTAGTTCAGCCAACAGCAGCTTATGTTTCTAGGACAAAAGATTGTGTTCTTTTCTGAACTGCATGTTAGCTGATGATGTTCTATCCTAGGTTTTACTAAGAAATCTATCAGTGTGGTATCTACATGCAAGCAGTAAATCTGGAAAACCATAGGTGTATGGATAAAAGTGAGAGACCATTGGTCCTAGAGTGAAACCACAGCTTTTTACAGTGAACAGTGCTGTATGGATCCTGATTTTCATACCACCCAGGAAAAACAACATAAAGGTAAATAGTATCTGGTGGGAAAGGATTCATGAAAGTAGCTAGCAAAAGTTCTGCATTATTTATATAGTGCTGACACTTTGCAGACAAATATGGAGATAAAATACCTGTCCTGAAGAGCATCCAGTCTAAACAGACAACATATAGATGAAGGATAGGAAATGGGAAGCAACACAATGGAAGTGACAGAACTGTGAGGTTTAGTGCACACTTGTTGTTCCTACCTTTTTGGGGTCTGGTGACTTGTTTTAAATCATTCATTTTTGTTAATGACTTAGAGGGAAGGACTAGGATATATAGGCTTCCTGGAAGAAATGTGTTTTCAGTAGAGTCCACTCAAATCAGAGAGTTATACAAGAGGCACATTTGGCTTGCAAAATGTCAGCTGTAGGTCACCTGACAGCATCCCTGTACCTTACAGCCACCATCTCCTCCGAAATTGGTGGGAGCTTTCTCTTAGGGAAAAGTGTGAGTAACGTTTCTAAAATGTATTCCATGAATGGCTTTCTCTGAATCACGACTGCCAGGGAGATATTTGGTATTCTTTTGTTCATAAACTTGACATCTTTTCTAGCCACAAATGAAACAAAAATTGCCAGCTTGGGAGCTTGCCCTCTGACATTAAATCTGTTAGTAATCCTTATCCCCTAGCCTTCTGGATCCAAGGGAACGTCACAGACGGTCACCTGCCTGCAACAAGCCATAATTCATTCTCTCTCTTTCTCTGAATTAAAATAGTCTGTTCTCCCCAAAACCTATGGGAGGTTACTGCAAATGAAGTAACTTATTTCATTCTTTAATCACTAATTATTCTCTCAGTTATTCTAGGTTTGCCCGGTTGTAAAGATGCTAGAGGCCAAATTATGCCTTCAGATACAGCTGTGCAGCCTCATTATTTTCCAACAAACACACTCTGTTGCAAAAGATGTGACTGAGGACATAGCTGGAAGACAATGGGATTGCACAGGTGCAGTTGGGGACATGAGTTGAAGACAATGGGAATTGCCCAGAAGCCACTGGGGTCATCACTGCATCATCTTTACTACTGGAGATGATGTATAAAAAAGAAACACCCAACTTGATGCTCCATCCCAAACTGAATTTATTGGCCTAGAAGTGAGGGAGGAAACCTCCATTTTACTTGTAAACAGTGTAAATGTGATAGGGAAGCAGTAAAATGCCAATAAAACCTTCAAAGCCATTTTATAGTCACTTAATAGAACAGCTGAATGCCTCTCTGCAGACTTGGACTTTATCCCTGCCTCTGCCACCGTGTTCCTGTGTGAAACTGTCACTTACACCAAACTTTTCACAGGTAGTCACCTCCGCATGTAATTAAAGGCTGTACCATAGTTAGGGCTCCCCCATAGTTAGGGTCCCCCCCGCTAAGATTTAGTCAGGGGTATTTATAGTAAAAGCCATGGACAGGTCACAGCCTGTGAATTTATGTTTATTACCCATGACCTGTCCATGACTTTTATTAAAAATACTCATGACTAAATCGTAGCCTTAATCATAATGCGTAGGCACAAGGGGGCTAAATTAAGGCTGCACGAGCAATGTACATTCTGGCACTTCCTAATCTGAGATTGCTTGCCTTTGCCACTTTTTAATCCTTAACATTGTGTTTCCTAATTTGTTATGGCTTAGTTTACTGATGAGAGCAACCTTAAATAACACAACACAGTTTTTTGTTTGTAAATATACCCCATGCTTTAGTGCATCAATTTGAGCATAGAGTGTAGTATCTATCATGCATAAGAGAGAACTTCCCAGTGGTTAATAATAGACAGAAATTTCATGCCTATTTACGATTTCCATGAACCCATGCAGGATTTGTCACTGTCTGCCATCTCTAACAGTAGCATGAGATCTGCACAGCTCTGCACTATTGTCATGAGTTTTGTAAGTACAGGACACACAATCCTTTGGTATTTGCAGAGCCCCAAGGAGAACCGTGGGGAACATGATGATTTCCTGGCAGTAATTTTGCTGTGGGACATAAGAACCAGTTCAATGTTGTTGGTGGTGGTCACAGAGCAGCTTCAAACAGTGGAGCACCACTTCTGGGCCCAAGAAATGAGCACTGACTGGTGGGATCGCTTTGTAATGCAGGATTGGGATGATGAGCAGTGACTGCAGAACTTTCAGATGTGCAAGGCCCCATTCCTGGATCTGTGTGGTGAGCTCGCCCCCCAGCCCTCCAGCGCAGGGATACCAAAATGAGAACTGCACTGACAGGGAGAAGTGGAAACTAGCTATGCTGGATTGCTACCAGTCAGTGGGAAGTCATTTTGGAGTGGGAAAACCCACTGTGGGAGCTGTTGTCATGCAAGTGTGCAGGGCCATTAATCGCCTTCTGCTACGCAGGACCGTGAGTGACTCTCGGCAATGTGCTGGACATAGTGGATGGATTTGCAGCTCTGGGATACTGTGGTGGAGCGACAGATGGCACACATCCCTTTTTTGGCCCCAGAGCACTATGCTACAGAGTACATCAACAGGAAGGGCTGCTTTTCCATGGTTATGCATGGGAATGCTTCACTGACATCAATGTGGGCTGGCATGGGAAGGTGCATGGTGCTTGCTTCTTTATGAACACAGGCCTGTTCAGGAAGCTACAAATAGGGATCTTATTTGCCAACTGGCAGATTACCATTGGCGATGCTGAAATGCCAATAGTGACCCTGGATGACCCAGCCTCCACCTTCTCCTGGCTCATGATGCTGTACACTGGCCACCTCAACAGCACTAAAGAAAGACTCAGCTACCAGCTCAGCAGATGCAGAATGACAGCTGAATGTGCTTTTGGTAGATTGAAAAGGTGCTGGCATTGTTTATGCAGCAGATTGGATCTCAGTGTGAAAAATATCCCAATGGTTGAAGCTTCCTGCTGTGTCCCGCATACTATTTGTGAAGCAAAGGGGGAAAACTTGCCACGGGAGTGGAGGTGGAGTAGCGGCCTGCTGAATTTGAACAGTCAGACACAAGGGCTATCAGAAGAGCTCAACATGGCTGTGACCAGGTTGGGACTCACCACCCAGCGCCTCCTGCTGGTTGTCTCTGGGAATTAGCTCAGTCCAGTGAAGCACCCTCTTCTGGTGGTGTCCCACCCTTTGCCCTCACCCTGGGTTGGCATCTGAGCCCGCGTCACTCTCTAGCTGGGGGCATCCTTTTCCAGATCACTGCCTTCCGGCAGTGCCCCTCAGTCCATCCACACCCCCTTTTGGGGGGTGGGGGTGGTGATCAGCAGTCCTTCTACACCCCAGTCACCATATCCAACCACACCCCTAAAGTCTAATCCCTCTTGTCAGGGATCTGGTGTAGTCTATGATGGCTGCTCCCCACGGCCGATGGCTGGGTGTACTGCAAGGGGGGGGAACCAGGCCCACCCTCTACTCTGGGTCCCCGCCCAGGGACCCTCTGGCAGCAGCCTCACTGTCCTCCTTCTCTCCCCTCATCTGTCCACTTCCCTGGCTGGGCGGAGCAGCTGCGAGCTCCTGCTGCTCTGAGCGGCATGGTAAAGGGGCTGGGAGTGGGGGCAGGGGGTTGGATAAGGGCTAGGAGATCCTGGGGGGCAGTCAGGGGATAGGGAGCAGGGGGCAGTTGGATGGGGTGGAGGTTCTGGGGGTGGTGGTCAGGGGACGGGGAACAGAGGGGGTTGGATAGGTGTGGGAGTCCTGGGGGGCCTGTCAGGGGGCAGGGGTGTGGATAGGGGTTGGGGCAGTCAAGGGAGGGTTGGATAGGGGTCCTGGGGGCAGTTAGGGGTGGGGGGTCCCGGGAGGGGGCGGACAGGGGACGAGTGGGGGGGGGTTCGATGGGGTTCTGAGGGGGGCAGTCAGGGGGCGGGAAGTGGGAGGGGTGGATAGGGGGCGGGGGCCAGGCTGTTTAGAGAGGCACAGCCTTTCCAACCCGGACCTCCATACAGTTTTCGTAACCGCGATATGGCCCTCAGGCCAAAAAGTTTGCCCACCCCTGGGCTAGTAGAAACAGAAAGTGATTCAGAACTCCCCCCTTCCCTTGCTTTCTAAAGTGTTAAACAAAACGAGCTCATTGACACTTCTGTTTTGGAGTTCCTGATCCCTGGTGCCACTCTCACCTCAAGCTGTGGTGAGTATGGTCCACCATGGGTGAAGGAAACGAGGAGGGTATTGCTCAGATGCATGAAACTATGAGTATGGGGCAATGTTGCTGAATACTGGCATGGTTTTCCACAGGCGGTGGTGGTGTTAGCTGGTATCTCATTCCTGAGAGTAACAAAGGCACAGAGAGCACAGCTGCTGCTGGTATCCCAAAGCCACCTGGGCCCGAAGCTGTTGCTAGCCTGTGTACTGCAGTGGTGCCTGCTGAAGTTATCACTGCCTGGCATGGGAAAGAGCCCTAATGTGGAGGAAGAAATAAGGCTGTCACCCTTAGAGGAGATGGATTGCAGGGTACCTTCATGGAAGTTTTCAGCAAGATCTCTCAGGAGGATTCAAGGGACATCCCTGTGTCCATAAACAAACTGTTCCGCATGTCTTCTCCCCACATCGCTAGAGGGGAATGAGAAGCAGATAGCACCACTACCACTCCTGGTTGTACTGCTTCCTCTTCTAGCACAAGTAAATTAATGAAAAGTCAAAACCTGTGTCATGCTAATTTGGGGGCGCCATCCCTGGAATGGGAAATTTATTTACACATTTATCTGAGGTTCCTTCCCCTGCATCGGGCTCAGCTGTGCTAAGTGGTGGGATGGGCTGGACTGCAGTGGAGTCAAAAACAGCTGGCTCACTACACAGAAGGTTTCCCCAGTCACCTGTCCCTCCTCCTTCTCTTCCTCATCTACCTCCCACTCCTTGCTGTTCACAGCAGGGGCCTGTGGCTCAAGCTCCTTGGAGGTATTCACGGTGGTGTGTGGGGGCCGTGGTGGGGTCTCTGCCAAGTATGGCATGCAGCTCGTTGTAAAAGCGGCAGGTCTGTGACTCAGCACCAGATTGGCTGTTGGCCTCCCACCCTTCTGGTACGCCTGCCACAGTTCCTTGGCTTTCACATGGCAGTGCTACTGGTGTCTGTCATAGCCCTTCTCTTGCATCCCCTGAGCATCTGCTCCTAGATGTCCACATTTCTATGGCTGATTCGGAACTGTGCTCGCACAGCCTCTTCTCCCCACAGGCCCAGGAGATCCAATATCTCCTGTCTGCTCCAGGCCGTGTAGTGCTCCTGTGACTCTGTAATGCTTACGTGAAGACATTCCTACGCCGATGGCAGAGCTTCTCCCGTTGGCACAGTTAATCCACCTCCATGATAGCCAGGAGTGTTGGCAGGAGAAGCCTTCTCGTTGCCATAATGCTGTCTACATGGGGGATTAGGTTGGTATAACTACGTTACTCAGGGATGTGGATCTTTCACACCCCTGAGTGACAGTTATACTGATATTGGTCTGTAGTGTAGACTCAGCTTCAGTGTCTCTATTCAGTCCCAGACGTGAAGAAGAGTTCTGTGTATGCTCAAAAGTCTGTCTCTCTCACCAACAGAAATTGGTCCAGGAAAAGATATTACCTCACCCACATTGTGTCTCTAATATCCTGGGACCAACATGGCTACAACACTATTCTATCTAGAATCATTTTTATGAGAAATCTGCCATTCCCACGCTTCAAAATATTTTGTGCCAGCAGAGGAGAAACAATCCATTGCTCAGCAAAAAAGAACCCCAGACAAGACAGTTGAATATAAATGTATTGGACAACTGAGATGCCTACTCCAATTTAAGAATAATAAATAATACCTTTATACTTATATAGTACCTTTCATGCAGATGTATCCCAAAGAGCTCTGGGATATTTAAAGTCATTTATAGAGGAGAAACAATGAATTATTGACCATGGTTAAGTGGATATTACTTCAGAAACTCAGTAGAGAAGAAACAGATACCTAGTTATGATGCTTTCTGTAACATAATTTACATTATAAATATTGAGTGCCAAGTACTACTGCATGGTCTGTGCAACTCAATGTAGAAACAATTATGGGAGGAAAATGAAAAGCAAACGTCTCCTCAGAACCTCAAGTGGGTAAATTTGAAAGTGTTCTGGTTTCAACAGCAGGTTTATGATGGCGAGTTAAGCTGTCGCAAAAACAATATTTTATTTTCCAGTTGTATATTTTGCAAAGGATCCTTATGGGAAGATGTGAAGCCTTCCTAGTTTTATTTGCTCTCAAGAGCAAATAACATAAACAAGCAAGATGTCACAGCATAATTCTGCTTCTCTAGCTATTCTTTTATTTCAGTGGATAAAAGGGACTTCATGGTTAAAAAAGTGCTTTTGTATATGATCTAATTCTGTGTGAGGGATGCTGGTCAGGCTAAGGCCAAAAATATGGGCTTTGTTAACCCAAATCATAAACACATATTTTAGAAGAAACATTTTCGTGACGTAACAACAGAAAGAATGGTCTACGCAGTGAATGAAGGGCAAAGTGTACACAGCATGGGACATATGACTTGAAGGGAACTCTTGGGTCATTACATCCAGTCCTCATTAGCACATAAGTGTTAAATAGTAAATTATATCTTAAAATTCTTCTGTTTTTATTAATCGAAGATGGGGTTAATAGCAGAGGGAAGGAAATACTTTTAAATGTGATTTTTAACCTAATTGTGTCCCTTTACAAATGGCATTTGAAACCTACAGCCAGCATTCACTAACAATAAAATTGTGAAACATAATTTAAAAGGTTAGCGGTAAAAGGCCTGCAGTGCAAAGGAAATGTCTCCATTTCCCATCTAACCTCATGTTTGTAAAACTAGTTCATTCCACTTACGTTACATTCAGTTTTGGTACAGTATTTCCGTAATGTGACAATACTGTGCACTTCTGAAGCTCTCAAAGCACTTTACAAACTTGTTTTTCCTCATGAGAATGTGCAATACCTCGGTAATAACATTTTGCTTCCGTTAATTCCCACTTTAGTTTGAACTGAATTCATGATAAAAATGGAAGAGATGTATTATATTATCCAATCCATCCTTCTGCCACTATAGGATTATCCCCTATGGTTTATTTTCTATTGTTTTGACCAATCCATTTTAAAATGCTTCAAGCAATGTGGCTAGGTTATTCCACAACTCAATAGGTCTTGAGGGCTTGAACCGGGAAGGAAAAAAATATAGTGGTACTTTCCTCAAACTCCACCCCTAAACCAAGCTCTGCCTACCTCAGATACTAAAATGGGACACCACTCAATAGATTGTGCAGATATTCAAAATAAGATCATTTGTGCTCTGTTGGGTCCCTCAGGGTTTTTGCTTCTCCTCAATGGAATTTTGATACTAGGCAGAGCCCAATTAAGGCTATACCGGCATACTATACCAGCAATCATGCGCTTCTACTGTGGATGCAGCTTGTATCAGCAAAACTGTGCTTTTGCTGGTATAGCGTACACTACACCCCTCCCAAGTGAAATAGGGTATTCCACAAAAAGTGTAGTTTTGCTGGTATAACTGAATGTAAAACTAGGGGCTTTTGACAGCAGCAGCTAAATTAGTCACAGATTACACCCCTTACCAACATAGCTAAGCTGGCAAAAGTTTGCAGCGTAGACCCTACCTACATTTTAGGCAAATGCTTTAGAGACTCTGCTCCCAGCATCATGCAATAACATCAAAATCTAAGAGCTTATTTAAAATGAAATTGTTTCTTGTCCCCAGGGTTGCAGAAAATGGCTTGAAAACAATTACATTGAGTTAATGATGTTTCTTTCCCTGAGTCTGCAGGCACCCAACAGCACCCTCTGAGCCAGAAAGGAAACTGCATAGCTCCACACTCACACCCAGAGCAGGCTAGGCCCCCACTTCTCTAAGGAGGTAGACAGTGGGTTAGTTGAGGAGGACCTAGCTATCCCATTAGACTCTACATGATTGGCTCTTGCTTCATAGGACTCACTAGATGCCCTCCTGTGCTCCAGTCCTCCCCTTTAACCCCCACAGGGCAATTTTTGGGGAAAAATGGTACTTTCCCAAGTGCCACTCATTCACGGCACCAAACTGAGTTGTCAATTGTGCAGATCTTCATAATTTGATTGTCCCCCTCCTTTCTGACATGCTTTGAACAGCGGTGAAATAGTCAGCAATGTTGAAAATTAAAGGCAAGGCATCTCAGTTACTATCTCACAGAGGTCAATGGAGCAGCTTAAACCTACCAGAGTGATTGTTTCAGGTTGCCTTCAGACCTGGCCAGACATCACTGCATCCTTTACATGCTATTCAAGTTGTAAAGGTTTCCATTGCAATCATGAGGGCTAGAGGGTTTCATTATTATTATTCCAGTGAAAGCTGAAATTCTGGAGAAGAGGTTGGCAACATTTAAAAAAAAAACACTGAGTTGCTGATCTGGTCCAGTTCTATCCCTGGGACTAGCGTTAATTAAAGAGTATGTCAAAAGAGCGCTGATGGGGTGACACAGAGGAGGGAGGCTGTAGATTGTACCTCGTAGCTCTGGAGGGAGAGGGGCAGGTCAGGCCAGGCTGCCAGCTGCACTTCGCTTTGGTCTCCTGGGTGCATTGATCCGGCTTTGAGCCCCAACCCCCTCCGCTCTCAAGCAGTAGCAACTGCTAGTGCCCCTGGCTGCCCCTTCAGGCTCAGGGGTTGCAGCCCCTGATGGGCAGCGGGGAGGCATCTGCCCGGGACCGTCTGTGCAAGGGTAGTCCCGCCTGTGACGGGGGAGGGGGATGCGCTGCTCCAGCCCGTACGGGGCCCAGCCCCCCAGAAGCCCCCCCGTCACAGCCCCAGCGGGAGGGCAGGCAGGACGGAGCCCCGGCCCCCGGCAGGCAGAGCGAGCGGGGCCCGAGGCAGGCGGCAGGCAGCAGGCAGCATCCCGCCCCCGCTCCACAGGGCTCCTTTGTGACGTAGCTGTGTGTGTGTGTGAGAGAGGGAGGGAGGGAAGGAGAGACGCTGCCTCCGCGATGATTGGCCAGGGCAGGGCAGGGGCGGGCGCAGAACGTCGCTTGTTTGGGTTTAAACGTTCCAGCGGGAGGGGTGGGCCTAGGCGCTGTTTGCGGGGGGAGGTAGCGGCGGCGGCGGCGGCGCCGAGGAGCGGGGTCTCTGGAGCGGGCTCCTGGGAGCGGCCGCGGCCCCGGCATGGTGCCCGCGCGGCCCCGCGTGAAGAGCGAGTACATGAAGCGCTTCAAGGAGCCCAAGTGGGAGTCGTGCGGCCCCTGCTACCGGGAGCTGCTGCGCTACCGCCTCAGCCGCCGCCTGCTGGAGCAGGCGCACCGGCCCTGGCTCTGGGACGGCTGGGAGCCCGGCAGCAGCGGCAGCAGCGCCGGCTCCCCCTCGCCCCCCAGCACCAGCCCCCCGGCCGCGCAGCAGCAGCAGGAGGAGGCGGCAGCGCCAGGCGCGCCCGGTCCCGGCGGCAGCAGCCGCGCTGGGGAGCCGGGAGCAGCGGGGAAGGCGAGCCCGGCGGAGCCCCTGCGCGCAGCGGGTAGGTAACAGGCGGGGCCGGGCCGTGACTGCCCGCGGGCAGGTGCTCCGTGGTATGGGGCCTGGATCCCAGGGTGGGAGGTCAAACCTGGCTGCTCCTGGGCGCGTCGGGCAGCCCCTGGGTTGCTGCTAGACTGTGCCGCTCCATCGGCCATAGCAGCCTCCAGGTTGCGGGTTTCTGATTAAAACCCCCCTCGCTATCCCCGCTCTGGGTGGTGCAAGGGGAAGGCGCTTCCTGCCTTCCCCTGCTCCTGGCCTGACACATGTAAAACACGGGCCTTCCTGCTGCCCGGGGGTGGGGGAGAGGAGAATCTGCTACACTGTCCCCTCTGCGTCTCTCTTGGGGGGGCTCCAGCCCTGGGGGTCCCCGCTGTCGCTCACAGCTTTGCGCAGCAGGAGGATCATGTGATTCTTGATAGCTTGCCTGATGCCCACAAGGCATCACTGAAACCGATGAGGATCCGGGTCCCTTGCCACCCAGAGCAACAAGCGTTTTCAGTGCCCCACGCAAAGGTGCAGGAGCAAACAAAAACCGAGCAACCCCAACCCTCCTGTGAATTTGTGCCCATGAATGTGATGATTTGATTCCCAGAGCAGCTGCCCTGTGAAGGTCTTGTTAATTTCACTCTTCTTAAAGCTGTTTCTGGCTGGGGCCTGCTGGGAGGACTGCATGTAGGCTCAGACAGAGAAGGCTGCTTTGGTTATGCTCCTTTCCCTTTGGAAGGCTTTTTTCTGACCCATGTTTTTCCTTGTAAGGTTTAAATTCTGCAGGAACTGACTATGTAGGTCTCCTCACTTGACATGACAGCTTTCCTGCTTGCAGAGGGTGATACACAAATAGGTTTTTTTAGCCCCTTGGCTCAAGCAATTTCTGTTTATTTGCAGCCTAGTAACTTCTTGTTTGCTTGGAAGCTGAAAGTCTAGCAGTGACCCCTCCTTTCATAATTCAATACCCTTTCATAAGATTTCACCCTGGATTTCATAATAACCTTTACCTAAAGGAGGCTAACCACAGAGCACTCTGTACCAATTTTCCACACCTTCTTGCTGGCTTTTCCAGTTGCTTCTGAGTTCAATGGAAGGTCCTGGCCCCATTATAATTCTTAAGGAGCTTGGACCAAGTTACCTCCGTGCCTGCCACTTGGTTCCCAACCCTCCTGCAAGACCCCTGTGTTCATCAACTGGACAAACCCAGAGTGAGGCCACTGGTAGCTGGAGACACAGTATTTTAGGTGCTAGTCCATTACTGTGGAACAGTTTGCCAAAGATCATCTTGTATTCTAATCTTCCCATCTTCAGAGCTTAGTGCAGAATGCAGTGTTGAAGTTTATTCATGATAACAGAAGTCGTGATTTGGGATGGAATGGGCAAGTGCAAGTATACATGACTCTACCCTAGGCTCTAGTCCACTTAAGTCCTTTATTTTTCATTTTACTTTATTCTTAGTGCCTAGATACTACTGTGATGTATTTAGAAAACTCCAAAAACTGGAAATGTGGAGAGATTTTATAAAGTTAGGTATTTTTCTTTGAAATATAGAGTAACTATTTTGGTTTGTGAAAACAATGAGGCTTGGTGTTATGTGGCACTGTAAATAATTGTCTTAAAAAAACCTGTTTTTTCCTTTGAGTCATATCTCTAATGAAGTATAGACAATCCTTGAGTCTAGTTTATCCTAGCAATAAGAAAACTACTAAAAACAACAACATAGGATGTTAAATTGCACTGTTTCATACATTTGTAGCCCAGGGAATTATATAATTCCAGGTTAAGTGAATGTCTGGCATGTTTCATAAACACAATAACCTTGGAAACTGAAGCTCTCTGTGTACCATATGGGCAGCACCTGTGCACATCTTCCTGCTCTGCCCTGCCGATGTCTTGCATACCCCGGAGAGGCTACTTCTAGGGCAAGTGCAGCTGATTCTCATGCTCATTCATTCCTTATCTGTCAAGACTGCAACACCCGTGCTAGTTGTGATAACTTGCTATGTGGACCGTTGCCCATTATCAATTCTTGTTACCCAGCATTGTGTAGTAACTACTTTCGGTTATCCCTGAACTGTGCTGTATTATAGTCAGTCACACAAGTGCTAAGTGTGATTCGGGCAGACACCATAGGCCCTAATCCTTGGGAGTTTCTGAGCACTTGAATCTCCCATTGCAGTGAATGGGTACCTGGCACCTGCAATACCTTAAGGTCAGACTCTGACACATCTACAGTATACTAACATGTAAAGTAAGTAAAAATGTGAAACTCAAAATGGGGGATGTAATGTACAAAAATTTAATGATAAGCAGTCATACCATGTATATAGATTTATTAGGGCATCTATACTGTTAAGTGCTTTGTGAAGTGAAACACTTTAACCACTGAAGTTCTACGTATTCCTTTAACACCTCTTTTCTTGCAGCACTTTTTGTAAAATGAAGGTGGTATTGAAATACTAGGTACATTGACTGTAAATCACGAATTGTCATGACCCAGGCTAGTGGAAACTGTAACTGTAGCATTTGTGGAGCATGTTTAAAGAAACAAATTGTGGCAGTATTTCTCATCCTGACTCACAGCTACTTATGTAAATTGTTGCTATGGTATCAGTGTATCTTTATAATTACATAAGCAGGTTCTGTGGCAAAAAGCAGCAGCAAGGAAGGCTACATGCCAGTTACTGGAGTTTTGAGAACATTGTATCGTTAGAGTATGTTTACGCAGCACACCACTGATGGTGGTATGTGCTGTTGTGAAATCAGGCTGTGTTGACACTGCCGTGTGTACCTATACATGGCAGTGAAAGGCTCTGGTAGAGGGGAGCTGCTGGAGACTTTCCTTGTGGCAGGGATGCTACTAGAGCCTTTTCCCACAGCAGGGGAGTGACAGAATATTACACTGCTAAAAATGGCAGTGTAGACAGAGAAGGCACTGGTTGGCTATGTAGAGAGCCGTGTAGGGTATGTACTGAGAATATTCAGGCATGTCTTTACTTCAGCATCTACACTGCTATTTATACCTGTGTTGGGGGCAAGAGGGGCATGTAGTGTCGTTGTTTGTAAGGAGTCTACAGTGTAGACCCTTAAATTCAAGCCAGGAAGCTACAACTTCTGACATCGGTCTCTATAGAAGGTATTCCATGAAGTTATTTATATAGCTACACTGGGTAGCAAATTGATAGACTGGAGGCTGTATCTCTGGTCATTCCTCACAGATGGATTTCAGGTGATCTTGATAGACAGCTGCTCATCTTCATTGGGAGCCCTCTTGTACAGGACCCTATAGAGATCAATCCTCCCTCCCTCCCCCCCTTATCCCTAGTGGATATCAAGAGCTGCTATGGGTTCAAGTGCCGACAGTATGTTTACATGGTTATACGTATCCTTCTCCAACTGGATCAGGATTTACTGTTGCTCACTGTCCTAATGTGTAGCAGAAATAGGTACTTGGATGGAGACAGTTGGTTCACATTTCAACCTGTGTAATATAGCAGTGATTCTGGTGAGCAGGGGAAACAGCAGAAACTATGCCTGGCTCCCTCTGTAGCCTCTCAGTCATAGAAAATAGCACAGTACAGCATCTCCATAACAGACTCCTACACAAGGATCCATTCTAGGTCCTCTCCTTATCAACATGTATACTTATGACCTGCCAATAAGTACATGTGGGTGACTATGTACACGATATCCAAGGGTCCCTTACCCAGGACATGAATGCTTTAGCTATTTACACTAAGGGAATCTAAGATGGTGGCAACAACTTTCCATCACCAGACCCCAATCAGCCCCTTCCAATCTGTGTTGAGGATTGTTCATTCCCTTTTCAGCCAGTTGTCACTCATTAGGAGTCAATAGGACCATAGTCTAACATACCATTCCCATCTAGAACACTTAAAGAAAAGATCTCCTCCTGCACTGCCTTGATCCAGAGCTAGCAGGAACCTCCTGGGGAGCGGAGGCAAATGTTCTACAATAAGATAATTACTGCTGCCAAAACATCCATCAGTATCTCTCAGATGCTCTGCCCAATTCCCAAAACAGGAGAGAATGTGAGCTGGAGAAGGCCTTCCTCCTAGCTGATGACTCTGGATGCTAGGAGCATGCAGACTCAAACAGCTTGTCTGGATGCATTGGCAGGCTCCAGTCAAGTTCCACAGGATGGGCAGAAATGTTCTCCCACAATACATGATGAACCAAGCCCTAAAGTGTTCATAGCTACCCTGGGTGCTGAGAAACCTGGAATATGCCCCAGAAACCTCAGTGTCTGACTCTGGTGTAACTCTGGCTTGCATAGTGCAATGTAGCGCCGAAGTTGGCATACACCTTGTTAATTTAGAGCTGCATGCAGCCCCACATTAACATCTAATTTATGTTTTGGGGAGCTATATGAGCCAACATTTTGATGAGCTGCCATCACCTTAAAACTGCATAGAGGGCTTTTGACTGGTGAAACCAACCTGTCACACACACAGCTGACATGGTTCCAATAGGTACAAATAAGCAACACACACTTCCCCCAAGATCTGCCTGCTTCTGGGGGGGAAAAAAACACCTATGGTTCCTGCTGACTTGTCATGACTCACTGCACAACATCCATTTGTGGCAACTGTTCATGCACTCATGAGCCTTAGCAAGAAAGTCTGAAACATAACTTTTCAAATGAATCATAGAATAGAATATCAGGGTTGGTAGGGACCTCAGGAGGTCATCTAGTCCAATCCCCTGCTCAAAGCAGGACCAATCCCCAACTGGTCCTCTAAAGGATTGAACTCACACCCCTGGGTTTAGCAGGCCAATGCTAAATGAGATTGTAGTGTCTCTGCATAATTGCAGAATAAGGTTTTTTGGTTCTGTTTTTTTCCTTTTTGTAAAGGAAAAGTCCCTCTCCTCTGGTCATACTGTGAACGGTTATGCTAGGTATAATATACAGTAGTTCAGAACTCCTATTGGTCACTCTGTTCAAACCCTCCCCCCATTTCATTCTTTGCTTAATGCCTATAATTTTCAAAGCACAAGGAGAGGAAAATTTATGAAGAGGTTGTATCTACACTTTCCAGCCACTTCTCTTGAAAAATTTCATTACAATTAGAAGTGCTGTGTGGGTAGCTAAATATCAGCATTTTCTTTACTTAGCTCTTCCAAGCTTTGTGACTGACATCCACCCACACACTGCAGTTATCTGATAGGGCCTTACCAGGAGATGTGCTTGTTTATCATGCAGTATACAGTTCTTTTTTTTGTTTAAGACCCAAGACTGCAACTTTATTCATTAGGTTATTTTTGTACTAAAAATCTTGTGCTTTTTTTTTTCAATATGGCTATTGAGATTTGTGCATTCCTCATGGCTAGCACTTCTTGTTCGAATTTAGGAATATTTCACTGCTGCAGTGACATTTATGGGTACTACTGCTTCTTCCTTCCTTGGTCTTTTGTATAGCAGTCTTTCCCAAAGAAATAAGTCCTATTTAGATTTCAGTGCTGGATGGCTAGTGCACGTTTTAAGGCTTATCGCAATAGAAAGTTGTCACACAGGTTCATTTGGAAGGGAACCACTTAACACGAGTTGTGGAGTGCCAAATAAAGATCCCATCCACATGGCCTTTGTCAATTAACTTGAAAACTGTTTCTTTCCTTAACATGGTCTGCATCCACTTTACAAGTTCTATAGAATCATAGAAATGTGGGGCTGGAAGGGATTTCAGTAATTCAGTCCAGCTCCTTGTGCTGAGGCAGGATCAAGTATACCTAGACTATTTCTGACAGATGTTTGTCTAACCTGTTCTTTAAAAACTCCAATGACTGGGATTCCACAACCTCTTTTGAAGACTATTCTAGTGTTTAACTTCCCTTCTAGTTATAACTATTTTCCTAATATCTAACCTAAATCTCCCTTGCTGCAGATTAAGCCCATTACTTCTTGGCCTATCTTCAATGGACATGGAGAACAACCAATCAACAGTTGTTAGCATATTTGAAGACTTAGGTCCGCATTCAGTTGTCTTCTCTCCAGACTAAATATGTCCAGGTTTTAAACATTTCCTCATAGAGCAGGTTTTTCTAAAGCCTTTATCACTTTTGCTAATAGCCTCTGAGCGCTCTCTCCAATTTTTCCATACCTATTTTAGTGTGGCCCCCCAGAATTGTACACAGCACTCCAGCACCAAGCAGGACATCTACCTCCCACGTCTTGCATACAACACTCCTGTTAGTACATCCCAGAATATTAACCTTCTTAGCAACTGCATCACACTGACTCACTCAGATACAGGTTAGGTGGTAGTATTGCTGAAAAGTTATTCCCCATATTAAAAAAAAAACTGTCATAAACAGGGTTCTGGTGTGGAGGTGCTGATAGCACTGCAAAGGTCACTGATGGATATAGATTGGCATCTCAATTTTCATCCTCCTTAAAGAATCCCTTGTTGCCTCTTACACATATGGATGTGTCAACACGAGGACTTGTCCTGGTTTTATTAAATGTAATTTTTACTGACGCACGTTCCTGTGCGGATAAGGCCTGTGCTGGAGAATTATTCAAATGCTATATAGCTGTAGCGTGGCCAATCCAGAGTCAAGTGGCTTAAAGAGGTGTTGGTCTGATGATAGTGCTGTGCTGGAGAAGAGGCAGGGAAGAATGACTGCTGTTGACTGTGGAATTGCTCTCTACAGACTCTTCATCCTGTACTTGATGTGTGTGGAGGATATTCTTTCTTTCACCACTACTTTCTTGTAGCCTTCCATGCTCCCCTTTTGTTTGTGAAGCTTTGCAGGCAAGTGTATTACTGAATCTGTTTCTTTTTGTAATGTTCTTAAACTTCCCCCTCTCCTGTTGACGTCCATAGTCCACTAGCTACTCCAACCTTGAGCTAGATGAATTTCCCCCATTCCATATGGCGTTTAAAGGTGCTAAGAATTAGGAATAATGTGACACCATATCAGTTTGCATATACTATCCCACTTCCCAAGCAGTTCATCTCTATTGGCTACATAGTTTGTGTTCTCAGTTTCTGCAGTGGGCAGATGTCATCTTTGAACAAGCTGGCAAGCTGTGGCGACAACCTATGGCCAAAACCACCAAACCTAAAAATAATTTTGACTATTTCCTCTTACATGACTATCTTTTCCTGTGCTACCTAAGTACCCAAACTGTGCTAGAGTTTACATGCTCAGTGAAATCTTAAGCTTGCTTGTGCAAGTTGGGTCCAATAAGAGCTCTGTCTAAAGTATGGGTATCTCTTTACCTTCAACCATACACATTTTAAATCAACAAACCGAAACACTCCATTAAATGTTCCACTCTTAATTTTTTTATTGGCTTGCTCTCACCTCCTGATTGTGAGTAGGTCTCTATGTGCATCGTGTTGGCATCTGGAGAAAGGGAGCAGAAGGTGAGCTCTCAGTCTGCTCTACAAGGCAAACCTGGCATGAGTTAATGAGTCTTGGGGTGGGGGATGCATGTGGTGCTGCCCACCAGGTGCCATTGTGGGGTTTAAAACTGGATGCTTGGGAGTAGGGAGTTAGCCTTGCATTTGAGCATAGAGACCACTAACAGGATGTACTTTGATTTACACTGTGATCGCTGTGTTCATAACAGAAAGATGGCTTTTATTTAAAGTAGAACTTGCAGAATAGTCTATTCTGAGGTCCTTCCATAATCTTCTCTTGTGCCCTGATATTTTTGTCATTAACTCTTGTAAAGCCATTTGGATTTTACTGTAAATTTCAAAGAAAAAATTCCCTTATGCATATTTGTTACATGTTACTGGTCTAGATGGGCAAAACATAACTCAGGGCAGGGAGATCTCTCGCACGCACACATGCAAAAAAGATTTTATTTATATGTATTTTCTGGTATAGAAACTGACTTGTTGTTTTACAAGAAAGAGGGAAGCCTGGCATTTGAGTAAACTTTCTCTGTACTGAGAGCCAGGGGTCTGTGTCATAGACAGAACCTTGAAAGGCCCTTCTTGAATGCATGTGGAACACTCCTTGGAACAGTGCTGAACAGGCTGGGGAAAAATCCTCGTGTTGACTCAGGACAAGTAGAAATGCAGTTTAGTAAAGTGTCACTTTCCCTTCCCACTGTGCATGGTTAACAGGTGGTGCTGCAGGCAGGCTGACTAACATCAGGGACAACAGCAATGAGTTGCTAGTCTGAGTGTGGAAGGGGGATGTCTGGAAAGGCTGAGAGGAAGTGGAGCACAACAAACAGCTGTGGAGTATGGAAGAGCGATGCAAGCACTAGAGCAGAGCTGCCAGTTAGAGTGGAGTATGATGGAGAGTAGCTGATGTCAAAAGCGATGTCTTGGGAGCAGTGCACACAGTTGAGCATGCTGGATGCTGGGGCTGTGTTTGAATGTTAGTGATATGATGGAGGCAGGGGAGCAGGAGCATAGGCTTTCTAACTAAGCTCAGGTAATCTGAAGGCAAGCAATAGTCTAACTTTTTCTTGCAAAGGCAGCGTGTGAAATAAAACTTGATTTTTAGGAGCAAGATGGCTTCTCCAACACTGCAGTCCTGCAGTGCTAGACAGTTGAATTTGCTGGCTGTTCTTTCACTTGCATATTAAGTACACTAGTGTAAAACAACTTACTTAAAAGAACATCAGCAAAAAGAGAACAAACCCTCAAATACCTGTTTAAAAATCTATATATTATGTGTGTTGGCTTTTGGTGTTTTGAAAGGAATCTGCAGAGAGCAGTATTAAAGGCTCTGGGCCAAGCATGGCACAGTGTGTTAAGTGGGACACTTAGACATAAGGCTATTTTGGGGAGCATGTTTTCCCATGAAAATATCATCAGGATACAGTTGGCAAAAGTGTGTGTGTAATCAGGAAGCACGAAAGCTTTCACACGAGGAAGCCTAAATTCAAAGACCCTTTTGTAAGGGTAGGCACTCCTACAGGGTGACATCATATTTCACATACTCTACCAGGCACACTGAAGATAATGACCGAGTTTAAATGCCATATGTCAACATATTTGTTGGCTATGTGGAAAAAGTTGCAAGAAGACGATGGCCCCTCATGGTACTCAGTCTGTCTATTCTAGCAAGTGCTGCTAGGTGACTTTGGTCACACCCTTATATTGAGTGCACTTGTTTTAAGTATTTGATACTCGATGTCCAAAACTACAGAATGACTAGCATGCTCCATATACCAGTCTGACACTAACGAGGGGAAGATGTTTTGTATAAATGACTTAATGGGGGTGTATCTGCAGTCATGCAACCGGGGGCTGTTCCTCTTCTCTATCTTTCAATACAACTTTAGGAAGAGAATTTTTTTAACTGTCATTCAGGCACGTATATGTATGTGGTCTTTGTTGCTAAATGTTTTAAAGCTGAACTGATTTCTTATTTTTCCGTTAGAGAAAGAAACAGAGGGAGACGACCAAGAAAAAGTTGCAGAACAGACATTAGTGAAAGAAACTGACAAATCAACCAGCCGTACAGGACAACAACCAAGTCGAAGTGCCTTGTCCAATCGGAACGATCAAAGATCAGCTAAAAGTCCTCAAAGGACAGATGCAGCAAAGGAGCATAAACATCCATTTGCTTTATATGGCTGGGGAGAAAAACGTACAGATACAGGGAGCCAGAAAACTCACAACGTCTGTGCTTCTGCTTCAGTGCATGAAGTAAGCAAACATTCAAATATAAATATAAAATTGTTTTTTTACAGTTTAGTCTCCCCCCCACATCTATAGGGAAAAGAATAATACTGATTATTTATAAATAAAATTCACTATCCTCTTATTAACCCCCTTAACCTGCATCCAGGACTTTTGGGGCACTAATGTCTTGAAAAGTTTTCCTAGCTTAGTCCTGCTATGCTATTTTGTCACTCTGTATTAGTCAGAAGGAATGACACTTTGGGAGGAGTGGACTAGGAGGCATTAGGTTTGAAATACCTAAATTCTCTAGAGCTCCAGGCCTGAATCCTGCAGGACTCACTTGGCCTTAACTTTTCCAAGTTTAGGAAAATTGAGTTCCATGTAGTGTGTGTGCTTTCACTTAAACAGTAATTGTCCTCTGCCCTATGCACACAAAGCTCAGGCTTACACAGCAAAAGTCAGCCACTTCCTAAAAATTGTTGGGTGCCCACTTTGACACCCTGCAGGCCTGATTTTCATGTAGTGCTAAGTACCTGCCCTCTGAAACTCAGGCTGTTGAGATGACAAACTGGACATCTAAAAACATAGGCACCCAAATTAACCGATCACTTTTGGAAAATCTTGCCATAAGAACATCAGAATTGCTCTAATAGATGCCTTTCATTTCATTGGCTTTCACCTTTTGCCCCAGTGTATAAATGCATACGCTCTTTATATAAATTTTCAATTCGAACTCAAAGGTTGAAGTCATACCAGTGGTTTGAGTGCATGGTACCTTTCAAGAATGTTAGAATTTAAAAAAACTCCAGGAAATTCAGTTAAGGTTGCGCTCCTCTTCAAACGAGGAATGCAACCTACCTTAATTCTACCCTGAAGAAAATCAAATTCACAATCAAGCCTTTATTTCAGTGATGACCGCAAGAACTAAAATGCCTTGGTCTCAACTGTAGTGGTTGTGCCACTTTGTCATATACTACATAATTTATAAACTTCTTTCTAGTCAAATAGTATAGTGAATGCACATCCCTCCTCTCCCCTCCCCTCTTCATTAAGGGCCTGCTCCTGTGAGATGCTGAAGATTGGGTCCTGTTATGCCAATTATCTGACTGTCATTGGACATGGTTATGTCATTAAAGAGCTTGGGTGGGGATTTTGGGGTAGGGAGAGCAACTGCTTATGAAGAATCAAAATCTCCTGTCTGAAGACTCCAAATGAACTTTGACCAATACTTTGGTCCCATCGCTAATTTTTCAAGCACACCGATTACTTCTGTAGCTTCAACTGTAAGAAAACCAGTGACTAAGTTTATAGCTGGTTTTGGTTGGATCTAAGAATACTGCTTTAGTTCTCACACAACTGAGTCTGTCTACATAGCTCCCTAGTGTAGACACAGCCTATGCTGACAAGAGTTTTTCTGCTGGTGTAGGAACACCCCCACCCAAATGATAGCTATGCCAACAAACACTCCTGTCAGTACAGCTGTGTCTATACCAGGGCTTTTGTCTGCCTAGCTGGTCAATCAGGGGTGTGGTTTTTTCACACCCCTGATATAGATGTGCAGATAGAAGTTTTAAATGTAGACTAAGGCCATGTCCCCTCATTTCTAAACTGCCAATTGCTTTCAAAAGGTTCTAGACTAAATGACCCCTTGGTGCAGCCTCTGATTAATGCATAGTTCTTTGTCTTATTTCAGCGCTACTGGGAAAAAAGTGGATGAAATAAATGTACCCCCAGGGTCTGAACTCCATGAAAGAAAGTCTATCAGAAGTGGGCAGTTAGCAGCAAGTGTCCCAAAGCAGGCAGACAGGTAGACGAGCTCAAGCCTAGAAATGACATAAGTGGTTCAGCTATCGATGAGTGAATTCCTTTGTGTCTATCCCTTGGAAGCTGAGTAACATTATGAAGTTGTAAATGTTGAGCCTGATAGTGTTGGTGGCTAGTAAAATGTTATGTCTGAATAACAACTCATTACTCCAAAAGGGTGAAAGTTCTGACTGTTGTAACGCACTATCTTACAGAATGGCTGACCTTGACCTTGTTTGGGCCTGAGCCCTTCATTCCTTGTTCACCCAAAACTCCTGCTCAAGTCAACAGTTGTTTTTGATGCACAAGGACTAGGTCTTGTCATTGGAATATGTCAAGGCCTGATGTCCCATGACAGTGGACCAAGGGTATGGTTATGCCTGTGGGACCCATTCTTTCCAAGCTCTCATGCAAATGTCCACACTGCATTGCTATGTGAGTCTCACAAGCATGCCGATGCATCCCCACTGCACTACACAGACCAGAGTTACACGAGTCAATATTGAGGTTTCTGGGGCATATTCCAGTTTTCTCAGCACCCTGGGTAGCTATGGACGCTCTAGAGCTTAGTTCATCATGTATTGTGGGAGAACACTTCTGCCCATCCTGTGGAACTTGACTGGAGCCTGCCAATGTATCCAGGCAAGCCGTTTGAGTCCGCACGCTCCTAGCATCCAGAGTCATCAATCACTGGAGGAAGACCTTCTCCAGCTCACATTCTCTCCTGTTTTGGGAATTGGGCAGAGCATCTGAGATACTGATGGCTGTTTTGGCAGCAGTAATTATCCTATTGACAATATCTCTTGGCAGGGGGTCACAGACATGGCAGCTGCAATCTGACTGAAGCTGCTCATGCCTATTGTCATAGTTGCAGGTTCCCCATATGTAGGCTGATCCTTCTGGAGCAGGACCAGAAGCATGGATTGGTGGGATCACATCATGCAGGCCTGGGATGACTAGCATTGGTTCCAGAACTCTTTTAATGAAGAAGCAGATATTTCTGAATGCTTATGATCAAACATCTGCAAGTGGGTAGTGGTTTGTGCAGCTGCATAATTGCTGTACATATAGGGCCTTTATGTGCAGAGTGACTGTTTCCTCATCCCTCAGTCATGTTGCCTTTTAATTAGGTGTAACTATTGGCCACTTAGGTCTGCTGGGATATGGTATCACTTTGTTCTTGAATACATGTGTTCCAGAAGCATTATTCCAGCAGGTTTTTTGGGATGCGGGGAAGGATATGACCAATGCCACTGAAAATAGGTGCAAACGTATATTGCATAGCAGCCTGCATGAGCCCCCCAAATCAACTCTTTGGAAGTCCACATAGTAATCGTTCTTAATACAGAAAAAGACTTGCTTGTTTTTTCCCCTCTATAGCATGTTCCTTAGTCTATCCTGTAGAATGTAGAACCTTATTAGGCTAATCTTGGGCTAAGCATGGATGCTGGCCAAATTATGGAGATGCTGGTTGTGAGTCTGTAGTTAAGGTTGAGTTCTGTCTTCCTCTTACACTGAGATTCTAGCTTTGCTTTATGAAAAATGCAGTATATCCTCTCTGCACCTAGAGCACTTAAAGTACACCATGACATTCTTTTAAAATGGACAAGCAAATCACTTACTTTTAAAACTCAAGCTAACGGTGTGTCCTAAGAAAGTTTTGCTGTAGTCTTTCCTCTTTCCTGAATGATGATGATAGGAATGGAATAACACTCAACTTTCCATATAGTTAAAGCGTTTGGAGATCTTGTGCATAATTACATTTGAAAAAATTAGGCTGTAATTAAGATACATTAATTATGTATCTAATTTGTGATTCTACAGGGTCAGTTCAACAGCTCAGGGGACTCTGAAGTGGGGCTGTTCACACTGGCTGCAATTCAAGCCAACCATCAGCCTTGCTCTACGGCTTACTTGCATGCAACCATTCTATTGACTGCTTAGTATGAGGGAGACTTGACACATCCTCCTTCAAGGTTCTCCAACTGCCTGCTAGCTTGGGTGTCAGTGCTTGAAAGGTTCCCTATGGCACTGAGCACTGTTGGGATAATTGAGGAAGGAGTGCAGGCCCAGATGTTGGGACTTGGGGGCTGGCTTCCATTTCTTTTACTTACTTTTTTGGTCTCCAAACACTGCTCTTTAAACCAATGTCAGTTGAAAACTAATCAATTTTGTGTAAGTACAGTATGGTTTGAATGTTAAGGACTGCTGTGGCGTACCAGTGAATCTGTCCTTAAGTTAAAATAAAAATAAGCTTGTTAATTCATTTTCAAATCAATAGAAATCTTATGATTGCATTCTTTTGGGTTTTGGTGTTCATGTAAATTTTTTAACTTTTAAAAACCAAAAATTCCAAGAGGAAGGAAAAATTACAGTTGAGTACATCTCTAACTTAATTCCATTTTAAGGGTAACATAAATTAGAGGGATGTTGTAATTTTTAAAATTCACAGTTAGGGTTACACTTGACAGATTCAAACATGTTAAGGTATAGAAATGCAAACTCAAGACTCCCAAGCAACTTCAACTCTACCTTGGAGTGAAATCATGAAGGGAGGAAAAACAGTGGGGGCAGAAATACCAAATGTTTGTAAAGTTCAATTTCATCTAATCTGAGACCACAAACACTAAAATGCCTCCCTTTTGTGATTAGTGGCACCAACATGTATACCCCAGGGTGTTCTAAAATCTCTTCGGAATCCTATAGTCATGTGGAATCAATTGTTCCCTTTGACTGGGGGAGTGAAGGTCGAGGGTCAATTTTTAAATAACCTTTGTTTTCTTGAATAAAAATTAAACTTCTTACTCTTTCCAGAAAATTGACTGTAATTCTAAATTCTTGATAGATTCATGAATCTGCACTACGAGCCAAGAACAGAAGGCAAGTGGAGAAAAGGAAATTGTCTCAAAAGCGAGTGCGCTCTGCAGATGTGGATCGGACCTGGAGAGTAAAGCCTTCCCCGCCAGATAATCCCTGGATGACTGAGTACATGAGATGCTACTCAGCAAGAGCTCGGTGAATCAAAAGTTGCTTGGACATCTTTCTAAATTAAAAAATATTTATATTAAATCAGGACATTGGTGCAAACTACTTATGCAAGGTTTTTATAGGAGGTTTCCAGCAGTCTGTTATAATCGTTTGTATTTTGGCTACCTACCTCATCAGTAGAGTGTAGAGCTGGAGCCATAACATTTGAAGATGTTTTTAAATGTAGTTCCTTAAATTTTTAAATATTTCTCCTTTTCTGAAGTCTTTAAGAGGCATTTCAATGGACCTTTTGAGACGATAATTTCAAAATACTGAAAGTCTAAACTTTTACAAAATCTTTTTTAGAATTGGTTCATTTCACAAACTTTCAACTGCCCCCTTTTAATAATAATTAAAAAAAAAAGGGGGGGGGCTTAACTCAAATCATGTGATCATGGTGGTGTTGGAAACCTTTCCTAGGGTGTGGTGTATGTGCCATTGCATTATTTAAAATTCTTGATTCAACACCTTCAAAATACCATGTAGATTACAATATTCAACCTGGAAGCCAGTGGCTCTGGTACACAATCTGAGACACAATGAATACTGGCCTAATGAAGGCAGCTAAGTGTTGTCTGCTATATATTGGAGACTTTTTAAAAAAACAACTTGGTAATATTTCTCTAAACTTTCAGTAATTAGTGAATCATGCAGATATTCTTCAATTGAGTTTCATTGCTGTTTTAAAATGTCAGTGGAATAGATTAATATGATCCAGTTGTGGCAATTTATTTTCCAAGTGAGAAGTCCACAGGATTAATTTGCGATTACTGTGACTATTACACCAAATGACTTATGTAGACAATCATTATCTGATGGCTGTTGGTCAATAGACAGTTGCTTGTTGTACCGCTCTTGACCTGACAACATCATACTGAGCTAGTAAAAACACCCATTTTGTGCTTAATCATTTTGATACCAGCCTCTCAATGAAGACTGTATATATTTCAAAATGTACTTTGACCAGACACCAGCTGATTAATTAGTGAAGTCTTGTTTATTTTTAATGTTTGTAGTTGGAGAGTGAGGAGAGTGTATTTCACTGGTATGCATTCCATTTGGTTTAGTATGGTTAATAATACTTAGAGGTTTTAAATTTGTAAAACAATTTTGATAAACCCTTGCAAACGAAGTTTTCATGGCCATATCTGCCCTGGAGGCATGTTCATAACTCTCTGCCAAGGGGAAAGAAAATAAACCCCTTAGTAACTGGAGACTAATGAAATCTGTGGCTATTTTCACTTGGTTGGCTGTTTTTTGTACAACGTAGGACTGCCAGTAATTGATGTTGGATCCTCAATTTGTTTCTTTACTCAGTTGTTCTAAATGGAATTTGTTTAGTTTTGTAGTAAATGTGAGCTTAAACAGATCCTTGCAGTAGCTGTGCGCTTTTTGAGATCTCTTTGAAGTGCGGTGGTGGTAATGTAATAGTTCTGAGGTTCATTCTTTTACAGGCTGCTTTGGGATCACTGACATCTTTTGACATAGCTTGATCACACTTAACATTTCAGACTCTTCTAAACAAAACTTTTAAAATCTATTATGAGAAATGTTATGCCCCTATTATTGGAAGTGTAGTAACAGTGTGTTTAATGCATTTGACCAATCTGCTTAACTTCACTGTAGTGAAATGCAGAAAATAAAGTAACAGCAATAAGTAAACTAGAATCCAAAAATCTAAGGTTAGTAGTAATAAAAGGAGTTGGTGTGACTCAATCTAGAATAGTCTGGCTTTCCTCAATGAAAGTCTGGCTGAAACTAGCCAAATTGAATGAGCAAGCATGGCTTTCATATTTAAGTTTCAAGAGAGATTGTTAGGTTAAATAATATTTTGAAAGTTGTATGTCACTGAGGCCAGAGATGATTAAAACTGACTTATAAAATACAGAAGGATTTAATAAGTCAAAGACATGGCCTCATTTTCTGGCTTTAAAAACTTATCACTTACAATACAATTACAAAAAAAAATTCAAAACATCCAGTAGGTTTTATGCAACTTTCTACAAGCCTAGTCTTCTAAAACTAGTCACTAGAGTTTTTTTAATAGACAGACCATTTGCTTTTCAGAACTAATTTCTGTCTACAGTTGAAAATATTCTGTAAATTTATTTGTGGCTAGTAACAGTGACTAAAATATGCTTCTTAGTAGATCTCTCTTCCTCCAGATCAGTACCCAGTATTGAGGACATCCTAGTCCATTGCATGTCAACTTTTTTTTTTAACTTAACTGAGATCTTTCCACTATCTGGGGCCTAGTTTACTTTCCCTCAAGATGCATCTGCTGTAAACATGGTCCAGTTCCAAATGTCCTTCTGTTCTCAGGGTTAGTTTGTCTCCCCTAGACAGCAGCACAGAAGCTCCACTAGCCGTATGTTAGCAACTATATTGGATAAACAGAAGTGGTGCCTGTTTCACTGACTTCACTAAAAACTGCTTTTACTCAGAACATTGGGTGCTTCTCTGGCTTTGCTGGAATATTTTGAAGTACCTAATATTTAGTCTCTGTTCCATACTTTCAGTGCAGATATCAAATCAGCCAAACTACTGCCCTGGTCTTCTAGTATTTAAAGATTCAGTAGGTTGTTTAAATATCCTATATATGGCTTATGCCCTACCTAAGCTACAGCATCAGTTTCTCTGACAACTTTTTTTAAGGGGTTGTTCTGTTTTCACCCTCTGGCTAAGTTAGTTTTGACAGGAACAGCTGTTGACTAACTTGCTAAAAGGCAGTAGTGTCACAAAATCAGGTCATATGTTTGTCAGTTGGAAGGTTCTGCAGTACCAGGCTGTGGCTAAAAACAGCATTGAATTATGTGCATGGACTGACTTTTTTGGTAACTCAGGTAAAGCCTGAGTTGCAAGGCACGTTTTTTCTGAAGACTTTTTTTTAATTGGGAAAGCTGCTGATCTGTCTGACTCTTCAAGATAACCATTTGAAAATAAACACATCAGTCACAACGCTTGGGGCCATATTTTTAAAGGGTCCTAATCTTGACCACTTGGAGTTGGCCATCAATTGTGGGTGCAAATTGTAGCGTTGACATCTAAGAGCTTCTCTACACTTGTGGCAGTGTGTAGAGTATGTGTAGCTTCATGTTGCGATGACAGGCAGGCTGCATCCACACTCACTGATGTGTAGCAAGACATGGTAACGAAAGGCTTTGATGGGGGGAGGCTCTAGCAGCAAGAAGTTGCCAGAGCCTTTCACTGGGCTGGGGAAAGGCTCTGGAACAGGGAGCTGCCTAGAGCCTTTCCCACTGCTGGAGCCCTTCACAGCAGCAGGGAGATAGCAGGACACTACACTGTTTAAAAACCATAGGGTAGAGGTGGGAGGCTGGGTTGGGCCTGTAGAGAGACATGTAGGGTACTTTAATTGCCTAAGTTGTGCTTTGCTGTCTGCGCTGCTATTCATACCTGTGCTAGCAGTGTCTGCTCTACTTGCCACCATAAGTGTAGACTTAACCTAACTTGTGGCCGTGGCTGATCAAAGTCCCAAAGACAGTTTCTTAAAGCAGGGGTTTTGCAGCTCAACTGCTTTTAAACTAAACTTGATGATGTGATATTGGAGCAGAGTCTTGATGAAAAGCAAGAAACTCCTATTAAATACCTATAATGGTTTAGCTAGCTACAGCTACTTTGCTTTAGAGGTGGATTCGCTGAAGCAGACTGCCTCTTTGACAATGAGTCTAGGTAGATGTTTAAGTTTAAATGTCACAACCCTTTCAGTTTAGAGGAGACAGAAGCTTATCTTGCACTGAGTTGATTTTAAAGAAAAAGTAAATCTACCAGCTTAATGAACCCTCGTTTTAAAGACAAGGCTTGTTTTATACTTAGCAAAAAATACTATGAACTATTTACCAAAGTCTTCACTAAAACTCTGAAGGGTGTCCCTTCATTCACTAGATACTTAACAGCATTCTACATTAAGTGAAATCTACCAAGTTTCACTAATATAATGCTGCAGTTTGTCAACTTCACAAGTTCTATGAAGACTAGTTTGGTGTACTTTATGTACAGTGTTGCAATGAAAGCTGTAAAAGAATGCCTTTGTACAATAGAGTAGCATGCTTGTGTTCAATCATGCTGTCACATCTTTCTTGCATCATGTAATTATCTAAATTTCAGTGTAACAAATATCCATTTAAGATGCTGAAAGGGATATTGTCTATAGAGCCAAATTTGGCTTATGATGAAGTCTTGTATTCCTAGTAACTTGTTTTGATCCACTTTAATTGAGGCAGCAGATGTACACCACCCAATTTTTCATTCTGGGGAAAAGTACATCAGTCTTTAAATTTTTAATGTAATGCACTGGCATTAAATTCTTTGAGTTGGACATATGGTTATAGTGACCAAAAGTTGTTAATCTGAGGATCTATGTGCAATGAGTTGTTGGTTTCAGTCCATTCCTAGATTACTCACAGCAAAGCCATAATGAAGCCTGACTCTCAACTCTACAGTTGACTCCTCTAAAAACAGGGGTAGAAGCAGAGGAAGCTGCCTGATGCTGTTTTGTTAGCTTTTGTGAGCACTGAATTCACTTTAAGAACTATGGGGAAAATACCATCTAAGCTTGAAGCAATATGTGACTTTTTTAGAATGTTTTTAAACAGTATTTTGTTTTTAGAGCTTCTGTATTTGTATTTAACATTATGTAGGGTAAACTTGTACATGTGAATAAAATTGAGTGACTTAACTGGCTTAGCCTCTGACTTAAACAGTAGTACAGACAGAAGGTGGGGGTATAGCTTTGTGAATGTAACCACCTCTTCACTAACCAAGTACCTATTGACTTTGCAGGCCTTAAAGTAAAAAGCCACTACATGGCTATGTAAAAATTTCAACCCTATCTAGCCATCACCCTGTACTCCCTGAGACACTACATTAGGAATAGGTACTAGTATGGAAAAATTGGTGCTTTTCCATCTTCTACTGGCCACTTTCCAGTATTCTTTTGGAGAACTCATAATCTACCTTTTTCCCCTCCTCCTTGCTATTGTTCCCACAGTAATTAATGTAGTGTAATATGATCCCTAATACCATTTCCTCTTCTGCTTAACAGAGGACAACATTGGCTTCATTGCACTGTACTGTTAAGTGCAGATGGGGGGTCCCTCTGACAAGGGCAAGAAGGAATTCCATCAGTTCTTTTGCCTAGGTAATTAGTTCAACTGGCTCCCATAGCTGTTGATGCAAAGTGGCATTGAGAGCTCCAGAAGTGAAAGGATGCACTAACCTACCCAGCCTTAATGCAGTGGTGTGCTTACTCAGGCCTGATGCTGCTACCCTCATGCTGAGAAGGGCCACTCCACAAGTAGTCAGGGATGTGCTTATCTGTAATAGTTTGTAGCAGAATCAGGGTCACAGATCTGTAACTTCTTGGAAAGTGACAAAGTTTATGCAGGTGTCACACTAAAGTTCTGGCAACCTGGGGAATTGCAAAATCAAAGGAAAGGCTAGAGGAAGTGTTCCAAGAGCTTAGCAAGCAACTTCTTTTCTAGACCTAGCTGGAAACTACATTAGATAAATAAGATGACCAAATGCCAACAATGAGTATCTAATGTTCCCCAGGGTTGTGAGCTACCTGCCTTAATGTGTACCACTGTGCATGAGCTCCTGGAAACATCAGCTTCTGGCAGTACAAGCACTACCTCTGAGGCCTCTGTAGGCCTTGCTATAACATACATCAACCCACAGGCCTTTTCAGCATTCCCGGTAGTGTCCAGCCCCTTAGACACTGAACATTCATGGGAAGACTTCTTGCCCTGAGGATATTCTTACTTCACATACTCCTAAAACTTGCTTTCTTAAGCAAGTGTTGAGTCTACTTATGGAAATGTTACTAATAACTTGGCCATCTTAGGGTGCAAAGGGAGAATAGAGGATCCTACTGTCTACTACCATTTGCACTAGTGTAGGGGTCCTTCATCTCAGGTGCACCAATGCTACATAAAGCAAGGGTGGAATATCTGGTAGCAGTGTCTTTGGGAGTGAGTCGCTTATCCCCCTGCCTCAGCAAAAGATTTGCGTGTGCTTAACTGGGTAGATCAGCTCCCTACCACCACCCTTTGCATAGCCCAAAGAGTGTTGGGGGAGGCTGCCTTTACTTTATCTTGCAGGTTAACAGATGTACCTTAGTCCCCTTTGACACATCCCTTTCTAGCATTCACTGAATACTGCCAGTAAATACCCAATATCCTGTCCCCAAAGAAACTGTATACACCCAGCCTGTCAGTCAATTCAGGATCAGCACTTACCTAACATTGTTTTTTGCTACAATGTTTATTATCAATGATCAAGATTTAAGAGAGGCTAATGGAAACAAGTTACACAGAAAACATGATTCCTGAAGACTACACTTGGACTATCTACCTAAAGCAGCTTTTCTCATCCCAAATGTCCTACATAACATTTCCAAGCAAGGCTCTTTTGGATTCCATTTTCATGAAGATGAACAGTCATCTTCCCCCACAGGACAAATGGGCATCTTTTTGCCCTTCCCTTAAATTCCTCAAAGTTCATGGTCTGCCCTCAGAGATTGACCTTCTCTGGTATCTTGACTTTGTATGTAAATAGGGTTTCCATTGTGCTGGCTTACAATTCTTAATTCACAAATGACCTGAGACAGGTGCCACAACCCATACAGCAACCCTGCCTTGATTCAGAAGACTTAGAGGCAATGTCTGCACTAGCAAGCTTACACCAGTACAGCTACAGCTGTGCTGCTGTAAGACTGCTCATGTAGCGACACTATGTTGCTGGGAGAGAGCTCTCCAGTCAACATAAAACCACCTAAACAAACTGAGTTAAACCAGCTGTGCACTGTAATAGAGGTACAAGAAATAAGATGACTTACTACAGAACACTTATACTCTTCAGAAAACATTCTTTATTCAAGAGTAGATACAAGCATCAAACAATGGTGTAGTGCAGCAACACACTGAAGGTAGAAGAGAGGGTTTTATAAAATACTTAAACCTTCACAAACTTTAATCTAAAACCTCCATGAACAATGAAATAGACTTCAGATGCCTGATGTTGTGGTAGGAAAGCTTTGCTAAGTCATTTTGCTTTGGTAAGTCAATTAGGGTAAGAACTTCTCCATGCATGGAATACATGCACTATGTATATGGAAGGTAAGGAGACTATTTAGGTAAAAACTACATTTGTCAATCTAGCTTGTTACATGTATGATTAAAATTTTAGAGCCAAATGTGAACTTAATTTGGGGATGTTCCTGGCATGAAATTTAACATCTTCAAATCTATCACTGTGGAATAGTAGATAATCTAACCTACACACTGTGGCGAGCTACCCTCTGTCATGATTATATTTTCCCCAAAGCTTGCTACATTAGTTTTAAAACACCTTGTTACTTTACCTCCAGTACCAACTGGTCACTAAAATGAAATATGCATCACAGTACAAATTGTAACACAAGTCATGCACTTTAACCTTGTTAATGTGCAGTCTGAATGCACTTTATTTTTAGAAACACTTTAAGATGTTAAGATCAAGTATATACACTAAGGCTTACTGTAATAAAGCTACTTATTCTACATGAAGGGAATCTGGAAGCTTAAGATAACTGATTACAGAAAAAAATTGTGCTTAGCTTTTTTTAGTTCCAGAAAACTGACCAAACTATTCAAAAAGTGCTCATATATAAACAAAAGGCTTCTGTATCAGTTTTGTATGTAAATGGCAGGAGGGAGGAAGAGAGACTTTTTATCACTCCAAATCTAAATCTGCACCAGTTATTTCTCAGACTGTTTGAAAAGAACAAAAAAACCAATCACATTTGTAACGCTGAAGATAATGACATTGTAATGGAGAAAGGTGTAAAGAGCTGCAGAGAAGGAAAATGAATGAGGTTTAGCACCCACAGAGGAGAAAGCCACCTGAGACCACAGTGCAAGTAGTACTGGGGTTTGAGAACCTTGGAATTAAGCAAACCTTCCTCTTATCAGCACCCTTAACTTGGTGGGTAATAAGAACACTAGATGACTAAAGGCCCTACCCACTTTGGTCACAACAGCAGTCACCGGAGAGAGGCCACAGCTTGTGCTACATCTCAGAACTGGGAAGGTCAAGCAGCCTTCCCCTTTCCTCATCAGCTACCAAAAAGTTGAGCAGGAGGTGTAAAGGTGAAAACTGGACAGTCATTTCTCAGCATTCATTCCTCTTTGGGGCTCTGGAAAGCAGGACACAATTCTCCCAACTTTGAGAAGCTGGTATGAAGGCAACATATTCCACTGGACTACCCCCAGCAGAGTTTGGGATCAAAGGACAGGCAGCTTTTAGTTTTAGATCCTGCAGTTATCAGCAGGGTCTTCCAAATCTGATGTGCAAACTCCCTCTATTTTGAATCACCAGTTATATTCTCTTTTCTGGGAGGAGAAAGGGGCTGTGGTAGAAAGCACTTCCAGATAATATATACTTGGAAGACAACCAAGAAATTGAGATCAAGGTAGATATTTACATAGTATGGTTCTTTGGAGTTATTTTAGGCTTTGAAATGCAGTATTAGGCAGATTCCAAAAAAAATATATGCAAATATACTAGGAGAGGAACATTCCTTGGGAGCATTTCTGGTCAGCTAGGCAACAGACATCCATGCTATATATAATACTCCTGAGGGAATTCTGCAGGGGTTCTAAAGAGGATGGCTCTAGCCTGTTCTCAGTGGTACCTGATGACAGAACAAGGAGTAATGGTCTCAAGTTGCAGTGGGGGAGGTTTAGGTTAGATATTAAGAAAAACTTTTTCACTAGGAGGGTGGTGAAGCACTGGAAAGGGTTACCTAGGGAGGTGGTGGAATCTCCTTCCTTAGTGGTTAAGGTCAGGCTTGACAAAGCCCTGGCTGAGATGATTTAGTTGGGAATTGGTCCTGCTTTGAGCAGGGGGTTGGACTAGATGACCTCCTGAGGTCCCTTCCAACCCTGATATTCTATGATCACTGCAATGTGTGCATATTTTCATGTACCATACATATTTTTAAAAATGTTTTGGTAGAAAATAGCTTCTGCTGAAAAGTTGCTGCAGTTTTGCCCACCAGAGGGCAATGTGGTGCTAGAGCACAGCAGCTGCTCCTGGCAAGCCCCAGCCAGGATAGGGAAGAGAAAGAGCCTACCTTCTTCACAGTGGCTGTTGGACCAGGTCAGGAGTTACAGGGAGATGGACTGCTGGGGGGGGGGGTCAGATAGGGGCTCATAAGGGCTAGTGGGGGGAGGACAGACTGGGGCAGGGGCTGAATGGGAGTGAAGGCACAGGGGGAAGGGGGGTGCAGAGTTACAGAGGGGAAGGGGAATGGAGCATGGGGGCACCGAGACAGATGGGGAGGGGGCAGATATGCCTGACTGAATGGTAAAAGGGGTCTCTCAGGCACTGTGTGGAGACACTCCCTAACAATCTGCCTCCATGCCCCCGAGTTCCATACTTTTCCTACCCATACCCAAAAAACCCTTTAAAGTTCACATCCAGGCTCCTTCTCAGCAGTTTACTTTCCTCTCCCTAAGTGCCTCCATTACCCCCAACTCCCCCAAGCCTTTGCACTGCTTCTGAGGGGTGGGGGTGGGAAATATAGTCCAGTATTCTCATTTAAACAAATTACTCAGAGTTCCGTGTTAATATGCCTAGTAAAGAATCTATTTGCCAAAAAGCATTTCCTGAATCTTTTTTGTAGTCTGCATTGTTACAGACATACTTGCTCACAGGTATTTTGAAATAAATTACTAAAATAATGGAAGCTGGTATGATTATAGTGTATTATTTTAACATGTAGAATTTTGCAGAATTTATAAATATTGCATGCAGAATTTATGTTTTGTGCAGAATTCCCCCAGGAGTAATACAATGAGTCTTTTCTACATGTCATTTAAGTCTAATGCTGCATGCTGACTCTTGATTGAGAGAGGGATATTATACAAAGCTACTTGGATTAATGGCCTGCAAGACTTCAAAAGATAGATTTTTTTTCTTGTGTAAAGCATGGTTAAGTGATTCTATTTAAGCCTTGTGCTTTTCGATTCAGTTTAGATATAGACCCACACCCTTTAGGAAAAATTTAAACTGAACCAAGCCTCACCATGGACTATTTTTAAATGCAGGATTAGAATTCCATTGAGGGGCTCTAGAATCTACCTCAAGCACTCTACGTGTGCTTTTGTGCTGCCAATACCCTCTGGAATTATAGCACTATAATTTAGTTTTGTTTTAATATTTAAATTCTATTTGTGTTCTTTCTCAAGTGAGGATTCAGGTATCTGTCAATAATGCAGTTTTTGCTCATGAAACTGTAATAGATATAAGAAATAATTTTCTATGTTGCTAGGTTTCTTAGGCCAAATGCTGTTCAGTTACACCAGTATAACTTAAGCTCAATGGAGTTATTCTGGACTTACATTCATGAGAAACCTTTCTACCCTCTCCTTATTACATTCCTTTCAGAAATGCCACTTAAAAGTGGCTGTGGAGTGGGGGCAATACAAAAGCTATAGAGATTTCCCACCACTCCTGGAGAGTGATACAGACACCTAGGTTTCATGTTGTCATTGGACTCTCTCCCACCGCCTAAGTATAGCTCTAATGGAGCCATGACAACAGGATTTCCTGTGCTGACTGTTTTGCCCCACAATAAAGAGGTCAGGAGGGAGGTTCCAACATCCTAAACTAAACTATGAACGAAAGTTAATATGACAAGCCGAATACCTGATAGTTTCCAGGGGCAGAGAGAAAATGCATGTAGCCCTCCTATATTCCATTTCCTCATGTATATAAATCCAACACTATAAAATACCCTCAGCGGGATCTGACAACAGGGAGGATGGTACCTTATTCCAGGCCAGAGGGGAGATCTGTATGAAGAGACCCTCCAATTAGGATCTATGTTTAAAATTCCTATAATACCATTATAGTTTAGAATATTTAAAATACATTTTAATGAAAATTCCACATTCAGCATAGTTAGTTGCACTTTCTAGGTACTGTACATTTGAAACACTTGGCCTCACTGAACAGGTATTTTCACTGAACAGACTTTTTATAGCAGATTGCTTTATTAGTAGCTAAAGCATCTTTGAGAAGTGCAGTCCAATGAGATTAAGCAATCTCTTATAGAAACAGCTCTCTCATACAGACACACGAGAAATCATTGTGGTGATCTTTCATGGACTCACACAGCAGTAAAAAGATACACAGTTTTGCTAAAAACAAACAAATCTCATTGGCCCCCACTTCTATACAACAGAAGTGGAAAAGGAAAAGGAAAAGAAAAGAACCAGAGAACACAGATAAGAAACTTCCAAGATCTAAGGTCAGACAGCAGTCATTTCAGAGACTTAGCAGCAGCATTTTTAACCTACAAAGTAGGAAAAAATACAGTTTAGAGAAATTTATTTAAGAATTGTCAGAAAACAGAACAGATGCACTTCACTAGAAACATCCATTCCAAATTTGACAGGATTAGTAAACTTAGATAATGTCCTCACCGTAATTCTAGAATGGATCATGTAAACACCTTGTAGAATGTGGCAAACGTAGTGAAGTAGGAAAATCACTGACAGTGCCAGTGGCTTTGTATTTCAGGTCATAAATATAACCTACTGTGCAATTAACACAAACATGATAAAGCCTAACTCAGTTAACAAGTTTTAGTTAATATGATTAAAAAAATAAAATATAATTGCTTTTAGTGCAACATTTATTATATCAAACATAAGTATATCATGCTTTGGAAATTTACTGTTACATTATATACAGTATACAGCAATACTTTAAAGGTGAATGACAAAAATATGTAACGGAAAATGTTTACATACAGGTGAGTCTTAGTATTGTCCACTGAATTGTCAGGTTTGTTTTGCAGTCTGCTATGTCATATGCACATTCTTGCCTACCACCATACAGTACTGTTTTTCCAGCAGTGGTTTTTCTGTTCACATACAGTAGTAAAGATGTTTTAAAAAAACTGCATAGCCTTCAAGCTGTGTCAGTTGTTGCTACAAACACCAATTGCATGGACATCTGAAAAATACAAAAACAAATTATTGCTGTGAACATTTTATGAAATTTAATCTAAGTTTAGGAATAAAAAGGCTCAAATCCTGCAATTGGCTCTATGGACATGCACCCTTGCAGAGCCACATTGAAGTTCCTGGGACTTCAGATGGATGCATTCAAGCCATTTGTAAACTCAGGATCCCTCAAGCTGCACCCTTCCATTTTTCCTTCATTTAAAGGGCACAAAGCCCTTTGACTGAGGGATTGCCAACTCACAGATTACACTAGGAACAGAAAGTTTCATTTTAGGATTTATGGATGACAATTGATTTAAGAAATCAGTATTTGCAAATTTTTAAAACTTTGCTCTTAAGTTTCAACCTCCTCTGCTCAGATTTCTGCTAGCAGCTTGAATGAGGAGGATGTGTACTACTCATACTGTATCCCACTCAGGCCAAAATGAATGCAGAGAAAATAATCCAGTTATTGTGTTTCAAAGACCAGTTTTATTTTTAATACATCTGCAGCTCAGAGCAAGTGGGTGGCTTTCTTCAAAAACCATCTGTTTATTGCACCAAATGCAGCATGTATTGATTACCTACCCTATGGGCAGGTGGTGTATGTGTGCATTTGGTGCAAGGAACTTTGGCCCTCAGAGACCGTGTACGGGCTTTGGAGACCAGGGTGGCTAAGCTGGAGGAGCTAAGGGAGACAGAGAGACATACATAGATGAGACTTTCCAGGACACAGTAAAATGATTCCACCTCCAGTCTGACAGCCTCTGTGCTATTGATGATGAATGTCTCAGGAAAGGAGGACAGACAACTGGAACAGAGGGAAACGATCTTGTAGTTGGGACCCTCCTTCCAGATGATGATGTGGTATCCTCTCGCACTGAAGATACCTCTCCAGGGGAGGGAACTCCAGTTATTAGGAAGAGACAGGTATTAGAAATGGGCGATTCCATCATTAGAAACAGATAGCTGAGTTTGCGATGATCAGGAGAACCGCATGGTGACTTGTCTGCCTGGTGCGAAGGTTGCAGATCTCTCGAGACATCCAGACAGACTTGTGTGTAGTGCTGGGGAGGAGCCAGTGGTCATGGTACATGTAGGTACCAATGACATGGGAAGGACAGGTGGTGTGTCCTGGAGGCCAAATTTAGGCTGCTAGGTAAGAGATTGAAATCCAGGACCGCCACGGTAGCATTCTCTGAAATGCTTCCAGTTCCACGTGCAGGGCCGGTTAGACAGGCAGAACTACAGGGTCTCAATATATGGATGAGACAATGGTGTAGGGAGGAGGGGTTAAGATTTATTAGGAACTGGGGGAAAACTTTTGGGAAAGGGGGAGCCTGTACCGGAAGGATGGGCTCTACCTAAATGAAAATGGAACCAGATTGCTGGCACTTTGTTTAAAAACTCCTCAATGACCTTTTTAATTTTCAAGGCTGGGGGAAAGCCAACAGGCGTGGAGGAGCATGTGATTCTGACAGACATCCCTTAGGGGGAGGATGGAGATTCTCTATGTCCTAGTAATGGAGGATAGGATGGAAGATAAAATACAGGTAGGATCTGATGAGAAATAGTCAAATGAAAGAAAGTCCCATTCAATTACATCATGTAATGGTAGACATCTAAAACATGACCAGTTTTTAAAGTGCTTATATACCAATGCTAGAAGTCAAAATAATAAGATGGGTGAACTAGAGTGCCTCGTATTAAATTAAAATATTGATATAATAGGCATCACAGACACTTGGTGGAATGAGGATAATACCAGGGTACAAAATATATCGGAAGGACAGAACAGGTCGTGCTGGTGGGGGGGGAGTGGCACTATATGTGAAAAAGCATAGAATCAAATGAAGTTAAAATCTTAAATGAACCAATCTGTACCATAGAATCTCTATGGACAGTAATTCCATACTCTAATTATAAGAATATAGCAGTAGGGATATATTACTGACCACCTGACCAGGATGGTGATGGTGACTGAAATGCTCAGGGAGATTAGAGAGGCTATTAAAATAAAATAAAAAAACAATGGGGAATTTCAACTATCCCCAGATTGACTGGGTACATGTCACCTCAGGATAGGATGCAGAGAAAGTTTCTTGACACCTTAAATGCATCTTGGAGAGGCTAGTCCTGGAACCCACATGAGGAGAGGCCATTCTTGATTTAGGACTAAGTAGAGCACAGGATCTGGTCCAAGAGGTGAATATAGCTGGACCGCTTGGTAATAGTGACCATAATATTATTAAATTTA
Organism: Mauremys mutica; assembly: GCF_020497125.1. Taxonomy (NCBI): domain Eukaryota; kingdom Metazoa; phylum Chordata; order Testudines; family Geoemydidae; genus Mauremys; species Mauremys mutica. The sequence continues at coordinate 130,366,511 of NC_059074.1, forward strand.
ACATCCCGGTGGCAGGGAAAACACCACAGCAACCAAACACTGTAGCATTTAATTTCAGAAAGGGGAACTACACAAAAAATGAGGTGGGTAAACAGAAATTAAAAAGGTAGAGCACCAAAAGTGAAAACCCTGCAGGCTGCATGGAAACCTTTCAAAGACACCATAATAGAGGCTCAACTTAAATGTATACCCAAATTAAAAAACATAGTAAGAAAACCAAAAAAGTGCCACCATGGCTAAACAAAGTAAAAGAAGCAGGGAGAGGCAAAAAGGCATCCTTTAAAAAGTAGAATGTAAATTCCAGTGAGAAAACTAGAAAGGAGCATAAACAAACTCTGGTAAAGGAAGTGTAAAAATATAATTAGGAAGGCCAAAAAAAGAATGTGAAGAACAGCTAGCCACAGACTCAAAATGTAATAGCAACATTTTTTTAAGTATATAGGTAGCAGGAAGCCTGCTAAACAACCAGTGGGGCCACTGGACGATTGAGTTGCTCAGTGGTTTGAGCATTGGCCTGCTAAACCCAGGGGGCCATTTAGGGAACTGGGGTAAAAATTTGTCTGGGGATTGGTCCTGCTTTGAGCAGGGGGTTGGACTAGATGACCTGCTGAGGTCCTTTCCAACCCTGATATTCTGTGATTCTAAAGGAGAACTCAAGAACGATAAGGCCATTGCGGAGAAACTAAATGAATTCAGCAAGGGAGATTCCCAAACCTGAGCCATTCTTTTTAGGTGACAAATCTTAGAAATTGTCCCAGACTGAGGTGTCAGAGGTGGTTTTGCAACAAACTGATAAACAGTAAGAAGTCACCAGGACCAGTCGGTATTCATCAAAGAGTTCTGAGGAACTCAAACGTGAAATTGCGGAACTACTTACTATAGTCTGTAACCTATCATTTAAATTTGCTTCTGTACCAAATGACTGGAGGATAGCTAACGTGACACCAATTTTTAAAAAGGGCTCCAGAGGTGATCCCAGCAATTGCAGGCCAGTAAGCCTGACTTCAGTACCAGGCAAACTGGTTGAAACTATAGTTAAAAACAAAATTGTCAGATACAGAAGAACAGAATTTGTTGGGGAAGAGTCAACATGTTTTTTGTAAAGGGAAATCATGGCTCAATCTACTAGAATTCTTTCAAGGGGTCAACAAGCATGTGGACAAGGTGATCCAGTGGATATAGTGTGCTTAGATTTTCAGAAAGCTGTTGACAAGGTCCCTCAAAGGCTCTTCAAAGTAAGCAGTCATGGGATAAGAGGGAAGGTCCTCTCATGGACTGGTAAACTGGTTAAAAGATAGGAAATAAAGGGTAGGAATAAATGGCAGTTTTCAGATACACTGCAAAGAGCTACAAAAGGATATCTCAAAACTGGGTGACTGGGCAACAAAATGGCAGATGAAATTCAATGTTGATAAATGCAAAGTAATGCATCTTGGAAAACATAATCCCAACCATACATATACATTGATGGCATAAATTAGCGGTTACTACTCAAGAAAGATTTGGGAGTCATTGTGGATAGTTCTCTGAAAAACATCCAATCAATGTGCAGTAGCAGTCAAAAAAGCAAACAATGTTGGGAATCATTAAGAAAGGGTTAGATAATGAGAGAAAATATATTGCCTCTATAAATCCATGGTACGCCCACATCTTGAATACTGCATGCAGATGTGGTCATCCCATCTCAAAAAAATATATATTGAAATTGGAAAAAGTTCAGAAAAGGGCACCAAAAGTGATTAGGGGTATGGAATGGCTTCCATAGGAGGAGAAATTAATAAGACTGACTTTTCAGCTTGGAAGAGACATAAAAACAAAAAAAAAACAAACAAAAAGGAAGTATTTCTTCACACAGCGCACAACCTGTGGAACTCTTTGCCAGAGGATGTTGTGAAGGCCAAGACTATAACAAGGTTAAAAAAAATTAGATAAATTCATGGAGGATAGGTCCATCAATGGCTATTTTACAGGATGGTCAGGGACGGTGTCCCTAGCCCCTGTTTGCCAGAAGCTGGGAATGGACGACAGGATGGAGCACTTGATTATTTGTTCTGGTCATTCCCTCTGGGGCACCTGGCATTGGCCACTGTTGGAAGACAGGATACTGGGCTAGCTGGACTCTTGGTCTGACCAAGTATGGCCGTTCTTATGTTGGATGGACAGCTAGATGAAAAAAGCCCTCAAGAAAACCCTAGATAGTTGAAGGAAACTGGAGAGTGGGAGAAGTGCTCCTGAGGAAGTTAAGCAAACAAACCAGCTTGCTGAGCTCCCTAAAGAAGAGCATCTGCTTTCCACCCATCTTTAAGCTCCTGTGTGCTACTGGAAGGAGGAGGAGAGGAAACAGGCTGGTCTATCAACAGCTCTCCCTCTCCAGCCTGGCACATCTCCAGAGTTGGGAAGCATCATCAACTCTGATTCTGAGAAGGGCTGGCCAAACACAGCTCATTGCCTCCCTTTTTGCTTTCAAGAGCCATGCAAAGAGCAGGCGGGGGGGGGGGGGTGTACAATCAGCTGCTGATCTTCATTGGAACATGCCTCTTATTTCCACAGTCTGCTTGAGAACTCCTGAAAGGAGAGCAAGGGATGTTTCATTCCAGCCTCCCTTTCTGTCTCCCAGAGACATGTGTCAGACTGGCTCTCCCCCATATGCGAAAATGACCTTAGACAACAGCTTGAAGAGGTAACTATCTTAATCCAGCAAAAGGGAAGAAGCATTTGCTGCATTTCTGCTCAAGTCATAAGAAGGGATGCAAGACATCAAAAACTATTCTTCCTACAAGGAAGAGGAGAATGTTTGGAACCATATATTGTATTTTAACTCATTTTAAAGACCAAGTCTGATCTTTAAACATTTACTTTAAAAAAAAAAACTGATCATGAAAAAAAGTTTGATAGATATGGAAATGTACCCTATGTTTTTTTGAATTCTGATTTCTAGAAGTATTTTCTTATGACACCATGGAAATTGTTTGCACTTCTGTACAGTACAGATGTCTATTGAAAAATCAGAACACATTTCATGGCAGCAGAATAGTCCAAAGGGAAGGTCTTTTGATTGAGAAATTCTATGGAATAAGAATAACCATTTCATATTTCAACAAAGAGTTGACACATGGAACCTACCTCTACTTGAAAAGGTCAATGGCAGCACAAATGAACTTTGCATATTACTTTACTCTATTGTTAAATTGTTTTGCAACCCAAGAACCCCTCAACACTAACTGGCAAGGAGGTTACAAAAATATCCTGATCATGATACATAGGTTCTGGTTGACCAAAGAATGTTATGTGAGGTCTTAAATGAAATCTAGGCTCATACTGGTCATTGTTATTGTTGTGAAATGTATGTACAGACACCATGAAGAGCTATGTATGGGTACTGAAAATAAGTTCTTAGATTCTGTATCAGAGGTGGAAAAACAGGTTTGCTGTCAGACAAAACATGTTTAGTCACCTGCCTCTGCCATGTAAATTAAGCATTTTAAGTTAACACAATGGATGCACATTTACATATGACGTCAGAGATGTGCAAGTCAACAGAGAAGAGAGGAAAAACAAGTGATATGGGTATACTGTCTCTAAGTACAGACAATGAATGTTGGGGATATAAATAGAAGGCAAGGAAGATACCCCCTTATCCTGCACCTAGGAAGTAAATGGGCAGTGCATTTACATTCAGGAAAACAGGATCACAACCAGCCTCAGTTAAGAAGCTGCAAATGGCTCTGGTTCAGATAAGACTTCATTAGACAGAAGTTTAACCTAATAGTTAAGTTTAGTACCTAGAAAGCATGTAATTGTTTTTTATGTAGCCCTTTATCCATTATCATTATTTACCGTCTCTTGAATCTTTGATAATAAGCCTATTGTTGTTTTCACTATATCTCATTACTGAGGTATTAAGCAAGGTGTTGATCCTGAGCTGCATCATATAAGCTAGTGTGTACACTGTTCCCTTGGGGACCACAGACCTGGTATTTCTACGAGTGTTCACTAGATAAGGAACTGGACACTACAGGAACACATCAAAAGAACTTGGGGACTGGAATATACCTATTATGAACTTGCAAAGTAAAAGGAACATAAGAATGGCCATATGGCTCAGACCAATGATTCTGGTCTAGGTGCACCCTGTCTTTAGATAGTGGCCGGTGCCAGATGCTTCAGAGGGAATGAAACAGAACATCAAGTGATACATCCCGTCATCTAGTCCCAGCTTTTGGCAGTCAGATTTAGCCATGGATAGACCTATCCTTCATGAACTTAACTAAATTATTTTTTGAACCCAGTTGTATTTCTATCCTTCACAACATTCCCTGGCAATGAGTTCAACATACTAACTATGCACTGTGTAAAGAAGCACTTTCTTATGTTTGTTTTAAACCTGCTGCCTATCAATTTCATTGGGTGACATCTGGTTCTTGGAAGGGGTAAAAAATACTTCCTTATTCATTTTCACCACATCATTCATGATTTTACAGACCTCTATCATATTCCTCCCTTGGTCACCTCTTGTCTAAGGTGAACAGCTCCAGTCTTTTTAATCTCTTCTCATATGGAAGCTGTTGCTTACCTCTAATAAGTTTTGTTGCACTTGTCCGTACTTTTTCCAAACCCAATATATCTTTTTAAGATGGGGTAACCAGAACGGCAGACAGTATTCGAGGTGTGGGTGTACCATGCATTTATACAGTGGCATTACGATATTTATTGTCTTATCTATCCCATTCCTTACATATCTTTTGTGACTGCCACTGCACTTTGAGCAGATTTTTCAGAGATCTATGTGGAAAGGGCTGGCATTGCCCAGAGGAGCGTGCATGGGTGACTAACAGACTGGTGGTGTCAGGGAGGTGACATCCAGCTAAGTGCAAGCAAGTCTCCCTCATACTGGAGGCAAGGGGGGGATGGGAGAGACCCCACCTTGCTACCCCAAAAAACCATCAAAAACGTTAGCCATGAAAAAGTCCAACACCACAAAATATAAAGGCTCTGTATGGAGGCATCAATATAATACACTAATGAGGTAGAACAACCTACCAAAGATGCTTATTCTCAGTTTCTACGGCTTACCTTTTGTTTCTAGAACAAGTGTTCAGTTTGTTTCGTTGTGTTTTTTTTAACAACCACATTCTTGAGCACTTTGAGCCTGTGCTCTACGTGGGGATCTCAGCTGCCTCAAGGCAGCATCTCCATACTGAATTCCTGAGCCCATCCTTTCTGGATCCAGTTCACCTGATGAGAAAGAAAATGGCCTTATAAGTTGTCCTCATTTGCAGATAACAGATTACAAGTAAAAACAGCTAACACTAGATAAAGTTATTACCATTTATGTTTCCCTATCCCAGTTATAAAAAACAATGATCCAGTTCTTTATCATTCAGATAATTCCATCTCTCATTTTCCACAGTAGTTTCAAATTGTCTAGCCCCTGAACAGAACTGAAGCAGTGTATCTTACAAGTGAGTTAGGGCTATCTACATGGGGAAAAAGCCCATAGCAGCTAGTGTGTACTAGTTCCCTATGTGAACACTTGCACTGTGCACTAAAAGTGCCTTTGTGCATAGTAGCTTTCGCTGCCTGTCCAAAGTGCAGTGTCTCTCTACACTGAAGGATTTTTTTTTTGGCAGTGGGCATACACACACAGCCCTCCTAGTATGGGGATAAACAGCAGTGCAGATGGTGAAGCATGGATTAAGTCAGTAAGAGTGACACACCTGAGGGTGTGGCTATGTACCTGGAGTACATTCCCTACATGTTCTCTACTGGCCCAAGCTGTGCCTCCCATCTACACTGCTAAAAGTAGCAGTGTAGTGTCCTGCTGCTTGAGCCTTTCCCTCTGCAGTACAAAGCTCTGGCAGCAGGGAAAGGCTGCCAGCTTCTTCTGTTGGAGCCCTTCTCCTCTGCAGGGAAAGATTCCAGCAGCAGGAAAAGGCTCTGGTGGGGTTTGGGGGTAGGCAGCAGGGAAAGGGTTAAGCTTTCACAGCGGTGAGGAAAGGCTTTGGTGGGATGGAGGTAGCAAGGAAAGGCTCTGGCAGCAGGGAGCAGCTGAAACCTTTTCTCTTGGCCTCCCCTCTCCCAGAGGCTTTCATGAATTTGGGTGGCTACGCACTGCAGTGTGGACGCAGTGCACCTTTCCTGGTGACATTTAGCTACATGTGCCACTGAAAGTGGTGTGTAATGTAGATGCGGCCTTAGTGTGCAGTACAGTGTGTGTCCACATGGGGAGATTTGTGCAAAATAGCTAATGCACTTTAAATTTACACTCTAGCTTACTGTCCACTAACTTCCCTGTGCAGACAAGCCCTTAGACTGACTGCAGCAAGAGGTCTTTTCCCTTATAGAGGTAGTTAAAGTCCAAAATAACTAAATGTTGGCTTTATAGTTCCAATTTCATTCGGGGGGGGGGAAGGGGGGGAGAGACCCAATTTTAGATACTAGTTTTCAAACAAAGAAGGATCAAAATTACCATAGCAAACCAGGGATAGATTGATCAGTTTGATACACTAGCCTAGCCATGAGCTCTCTGTTTTGCTCCATTTCCATTTAAAATATGAATTTAAAAAAATGGAGTTTTGGCTTTGATTGAGTTAAAAAGGTAGAGGAATTTACACCAAAGAGTTCCTGAACATTCAAAATATGTCCTTGGAATTCAAAACATGGAAACTGGCTCCCTACTAGACTGAGCTTCCTGGTTTTGTCAATTTTAAAAGTTATTTTATGGAGGCACAAACTAGAGTAGACTAGAAAGTGGATTTGCTGCAATGACTATTACCACAATCAAGTCTCACTTGTACTGTGAGGCACCTTATGTATTCTGGAGCCTGCAAAAATATAAATGAGTAAGTTGGCCTCAGCCAGAAGCCATGCAGTTCAATTAGAGCACTTCTAACAATGGAAGGTCTGATATGCTTAGTATACGATCTGTTTAATCACCTTGATATTATTCCCTACCTATATAAAAGCAGGTGCAAAAGTGATCTGAAGAGCCATGTCTGCTAGGATAGTGATGCAGCACAGAAAGCTGCTAAAACTTAAGTCTTCCTAATTCAGAGGCTCTGTAGCTGTGAAGACCAAGAAGGCTACAGAGCATGCAGCCTGCAACCAGAAAGCTGAATATTAAGTCTAACATTAAGAAACTATATGGAGGTACATCCTCCTTTTGATGAATGCAATTAAATTTAATGTTCATTCCCGTTAACATATATGGGGAGGTAAGAGGTGGATAAACAGAAAGGGACTTTTTTTTTTATAAACAGAATGTACACATTTAATCTATTTATACATGTAATCTATTACAAGTAACTGTATCCACAGATTTACTGATGCACTGTGACTAAACTTTTACTATAAGGAAATTCCAAAGCTGCGAGATACTGGAGTTTTCACGATGGGACAAGTGAAAATACATTCTAATTTAAACAATCTTTATTTCAATTTACCTGATTCAATTTTATTAAGTATTTTTCTTGCACACTGTACAAAGGCCTCTTCAACATTCTCCCCGGTTAGTGCACTTGTTTCCAAAAACATCAGTTCTGCATTTGATACCAGAAAAATAAAATCTCAGGTCATTAAAACTTTGAAATGCTCTGTTGCAGTACTTGAAACAAGAAAAAAGTGTGTCAGAACAGTAAGATTTCTTTTAAACAGAAGCTATTTTTAAGTGAGACTCTGAAGCAGTTTAGCCTCCCCCACCCTCTCCAAAAAATAATTAGGTTCTGAAGAGAGGAGTCCGAGAACATACTGAACATTGACATAGTCATGATTACAACATGTAACTGAAAAACTGTTTTTGGTTTGAGATTTAGACATTCTCTCTCAAGTGCTGGAAACTCAAAGGCAACAGCATTGTGCTTGCACGGGAACCAGAATATGAAGCCAACTGCACAGGCCCATCTAGTTCTACTGTTCAAAGCAAGTGGAGTATAAAAATCAGCCAGTATTTATGGTAAGACATTAGATTTATCAATAGGTTTTAGTAATATAGATATGTATTCTTTAACTGATTGTGTTCTATGTCCCTTTAATGCACCACGCTGTTATTCAGCACAAGTGTTTTCCAGTGAAAAATTTAAAAGAATGCCCTAAAAAGCTGCAAGCATGCTGACAGAGAGGAAACGGTGATGTGAGCACCAAACTATGAAGCAGTTCCAAGACAAACCTAATACACACTTATTTTGAGCACCTCTAAAGGAAGAAGAGATAATTAAATCAGTGGCTAATATTTCCCAAATAGGCCACAAATAACATTACATTCACCAAATAGCTATTTGATCATACACAAATTAAAAAAAAATGTTGTTCTAGACTACAAAAGGCTGCATATTGGCTCTACGGCATGAGCATCTAGTTCTTGGATGAAAATTCAGCTTAACACTTTATCCGGAAGTCAAATATGATAGCAAGGCAATTATCTGGAAGTTTACTGCATCTCTATCCAGTCCTCTGAAGTGAACTTTACCTGGTAACATTCTCCCCTCACCTTTCAGTTATAAAATTCATTTTTTTTTGTGAGAGCGCGAGAGAGCGAGCATGAACACGCCATTCAGAAAATCCAGTCCTCAATAAAATGTCTACTTAGGAAAGATTAGTTTTAAAGGTGGAAGGAGAGTGGCTAGCAGATTATGCGGGAGTGGGAGGGAGGCAAGGGCAGGAAAACAGTGCCATTCTTCTCAGCAGTAGACTAAGATGCCTTCTCCCACTATCCAAACTATTTGCATTTTGGATAGACAATACCAACTTGACTTGTTCCAGTGGCTAAAGGACTGTCACTTTATAGGCTTTGCTGGGCTGCTTTTGTCCCTCTTGATCTTCACAAGAAGCTTATGTTGCCTGCCTACCTACCATTCACGTTACATTTCCAAGAGCAGCAAGCTTAACTTCCTTTGACAAGGTTAATCAATGCTGCTCCACAGTGGCTTCAAGCAAGTACTGTACTATATATTATCACCAGTTAACAGAGCAAGTTACCTGTTTTCCTCTTTGTGAGAAAAAGACATAACACTTGAAGTCACTCCCCACACTCAGATCCTCACATAATGTTGCACTGCCTGCAATTTTTGGATTATAGCAAAATCATGTAGGAGACTGAAGAACAATTAAGACTGGATTTTTAAGACCAGGTCTTGGGGTTTTTTAGAACACTGTTCCCTCTTCCTTCCCTTTCTCCCCTTAAATCGCATAAAAGAATCAGCTGGCCTATAACTCATATTTTTCCCCAGATAATGCTCTTCCAGATCCATGCAGGGAGGCGGAATTCTATGCCTGGATCTCACCCCTCCCACGTGGAAGCTGCCTTGGTGGCACCATCCCACCCCAAGAATCTGCAAAAGAATCTCCATGAGAGAGAGAGAGATCCTCATAGGGGGAAAGAGTGGGAGCTAGAAGATCCTATTCATCATCTTCTCCCCAGCCCTATAGAGATATATCCTGGAGCTGTATTGCCTGCATTTCTGCCATATTTTCTTTGTGGATCTTCTCTATGGTTCGGAACCCTCCTTTAAGAAGGCCCTGAGAGTAGTTATGTGTAGGGGGAATCCTTGGTAGTGTGACTTCAATGAAGCTGTGCTATTAGGGAACAGGAAATAGGGGATGAAGCACCTGAGGCACAGTCCTTACATGGATGGTTCTAACTTCCCCTGGATTCCTGGGAAAATGGGAGCTTTGTGGGCCATCTTTTGGCCTTTTCTGTTGTTGGGGAAGGAAGCCAGTGAAGTGAACTCTCTTGGGAAACTACATGATGGGAGCCTCCATGAATAAAATTTCCTCCCTTCTCCCCCTTTATTTCAGCGAAACCCTCTGTATTCAATACTAAATTAAGGGGAAGGGGCATTAAAATTCTAATATTGTTATCAGTGTAACAAGGTTTGTAAGTGGGCAAACATTAGTTCCTTAGTCACAAGAGCTGAATAATGTGAAGTAAAAAAACCAAAAAACAAAAAAAATCTTCAAAACTAGATTAGACAGACTACCTACCATTTTCTTGTGCAAACCTGGATGCTTCTAAAAAAGTAACTTCACGATCTGCATCAAGATCCTTTTTGTTGCCACACAGTATGATAACAATATTTTGACTTGCTAACATCCTTGCATCCGTCAACCAATTAGTAAGTGCGTTGTAGGTTTCTCGGCTGCGTAACACAAAACCAACATTTTTATAATACACAATGAATAATATTTCTATAAACTTCTGGACCAGGATGGCCTAGAGGATAGAACTCAAGAGACCTGGGTTCTATTCCTGTCTCTGCCACTGGCATGCTAGGTGACCTTGGCCAAGTTACTTCAGTTTTATCCCCATTTTAAAAATGGGGAAACTGAGGATCTCTGTAAAGCATGTTGAGATCTACAGATGAAGAGCATTACAAGAGGTTATTTACTGTCACCAGAGTTCTTTGAGATAGTCTCTGTATATTCACACTCGTGAGATATGTCAATGGTGCAGCTCTAATAGTGGATTCTTTTGATAGAACCTGTTGGAGCACTCACTCACACCCGCCAACTCTTCTTTTCACTGTTCCTCAACTTTGAGTCATACTATAAAAGAGGGCATGATGTTCTGCCCGCCCCCCTTCCTTCTACCCTTCCCGCCCCCTCCCCCGCCCCCAAAGTCCAGAATTACAGTTAGAACTCCAAGGAAGAGGGGAACTTTATAACAAAGAATGTTTGTCCTTTGGCAGAAAGGCTGTTCCTACCCAAGAATCCAGAATCACTAAGAGGATCCTTTGAGTGGAAAGCAAAAGTGACAGTCTCTTATGAGTCCCAGTCTTCCACGGCGGCGGCAGGTTGTGAGGATATAGCACTGGAAAGCTTACTTTTGAGGATGCTTTGATTAGGCAATTGTCTAAGGACAGGAATGCAAGGTCCAGTCTCTGGGATCAGTAAATATCTTGAGTAAAAACCCCTCTCTCTAAACTCCTTTGGCACTTCTATAGCCCTCATCTCCAAAAGAAAAAAAAGAGCCTCTGTTCATAGCAGGCTTTCATAAATAAGGAGGACTCCTGAATGATCCACTGTATATAGATTATTTTACTACGCTCATCACTGTAGTATCTGAGTGCTTTCTGGTAGTGCATTAAGCAATGTGACTACACGTGTTATTTGTTCTCACATCCTGTCCCCAGAGGGAAAGCGTGTGAAGTGGAATGTCTTGTTTTGGTATGGGTGGTTTTTAAAAAATAAGTCTACCTCTTGCTACATGAATTGGGAAGGAGAGGGTGAAGTATCTGAATTGGCTTGCACATCTGCTTCGTATCATTTCCAAATGCCCACCTTGGACTGGGATAACCAGACAAAAGTTATATAGGTGGTATCCAAATGAGGTGCTGGGAGGAGAGGAGGGAGATATGGTTCCATACTGGTTCATAGTTCTTGATCCTCAGATCAAGTCTGTTACCTCAGGTCTGACCCAGAAAAAGTCATTGGGTCTTCCCGATCTTTATTTGTGGCTTATGGTATCCTCCTTATCAACATCAAAGGAGGACCTGTTGATGTTGGTATTGTAGCTTTTGATTAAAACAGAAGGAACGAGATGAAAATGGATTTGTTCCTTAACAAAACTTTATCTCCCTTCTTTGGCATAGCCTGTATTGATGCAGGCTTGGACCACATGTATTTGGCTGGCTCTAAAAGCTCATTCAAATAGCAGCAATGTAGTCATCTTCTTGGAACAAAGGATATCTAATTTAGGCTGTAGAGTTTCTTACACTGCCACAGGAGGAATTTTAAGAGTTGTTGCCATTCTTCCTATTAATTTGTAAAACAAGACCGTATCCTCTGAAAGAGGCAATGCTAATGCCATGTTCTCAGCTGGAGAGATCTGGTCCTCCAGCTCTGGATTCATCTCTTTATAACATTCCAGCACTACCACAGTATATCTGGAATAACAACTGGAGACTGGTCCTTCTCTCTAGAAGCTGACAGATCCCGGATCTTTGGAGCCAGTAAGAGATCTCCCTTAGTTTCTTCATACGGCAAGACTGCTGAGTGTCAGGGTAATGCCCAGGAGGATGACAAGAGGGCCATCTAGCCCAGGGAGGTATACAATAATCTGGCCAATAGTTCATTCTAGGCTCTATTTCAGATCACCTGTCAGGGTATGGTGCGTGCTTAAATGATGGGTGCTTAGCAGTATACCCTTGCTTGTGGGTATTGCTGTTGAAATAAAAAGTGGTGTGGCTTGTTCCAATTCTAATTTGCTCATATCTTGCACACAAAGTTACTGCTTTGAGTAACAGTTGTTTTGTACACTACAATCATATCGGCATTTATTTTTGTGGAAGTTTTTACTGGAGTTTATAATTCAGCAATAAGAGCTCACTTTGGAATGAAGTTTAGCACAAGAGCTTTAGACTAGAAGTATTTTTTTTGGTGAACTGATGTGTACACCAGTAAACTTCTAGTGAAGTATAATGACATAACTAAAACATTCTGTATATGTTCTCGTGTTTATGGTAATACAAAATTCCTCTAACTAAATATTTTGAGTAGCTATCTAGCTTAGTGTTAAAAAAAATCATATTAAGCAAGAACACCTCTAAAGAATTTTCAAGGATATGTAAGTCAGTTACAGTCTAATCAGATTGGTGTTCTACAAGAAGTTGGTTATAGAACATCAGACGGGAGAAGACAGTTGATACTAAAAAGTCAGTGCATATAAATCTGATTAACCATTGTTGAGAACTGGGTTTCACTACCAGCTAAGAAATCTCCGAGAACCCTAAAATACAAAATTAAGACAGAACCATGAACAGAAGTAATTCTACTACTACATCTAGAGCTGTAGCTTCCAAATCTGGGGGGGATCCAGTCAACCACCTCACTTTCTCCAGAGAGCAAGAGGGGAACTGCCATACCAGCACACAGATAAGTCAGGTTTCCAGAAAAGAATTTGCTTCCTCCGTCAAGAGGCTAAATTCTGCTCTTCACTTGTTACACCCTGGGCTTGGTAAACTAGTGTCAGATTGTTACACTGTTTCTACCTTATATTAATGCTGCTTTAGAGCAGAGTGGAACTTCACTGTTTAGACCCTGATTATCCTACTAAATCTTCTCCACACCAATTCCAGATTAATTCATTTTACTGGAATACAGGTGATCAGAACTGTACACAGTATTCCTATTAGCAATACCTTGTACAATGGCATTAATACTTCTCTCTCTGCTGGAAATGCCTTGCCTGAAATACCTTAGGAGCACATTTGCCTTTTTTCATAACTGCACCACATTAAAGCATCCTGTGAGTGATCAACAAACCAGGTCTCTCTCCTCCGTCGCTTCCAACTGATAAGCACACAGGTATTGATTTTAAAGAAAAAACATTTTGAACCATTAATAGTATCTAGTATCAAATGAATTATAGACTTAAGTAAAAAAGAAAAATCCAGAAATGGTTAATTTTTATTACCTGGTAATGTCATAGACAAGCAAAGCACCCGCTGCACCTCTGTAGTAACTTCTTGTTACAGACCTGAAAGGGAATTTTAAGTTAGTTATACAATTATGCTCCCATAATGCCTTTTTCATCTCAAGTCTGGCTTACCATGGTGTGTTCCACATGGGGCTATGCTTTCATAGACTTTAAGGTCAGAAGGGACCATTATGATCATCTAGTCTGACCTCCTGCACAACGCAGGCCACAGAATCTCACCCACCCATTCCTGTAACAAACCCCAAACCTATGTCTGAGTTATCGAAGTCCTCAAATCATGGTTTAAAGACCTCAAGCTGCAGAGAATCCTCCAGCAAGTGACCTGTGCCCCATGCTGCAGAGGAAGGCGAAAAACCTCCAGGGCCTCTGCCAATCTGCCCTGGAGGAAAATTCCTTCCAGACTCCAGATATGGCGATTAGCTAAACCCTGAGCATGTGGGCAAGACTCACCAGCCAGCACTCAGGAAAGACAATTCAGAAACTGAAGCTAAAAATTAAGCAGTATTTCTTGGAGGAAGCACCTTCCACCAATGTTTTACAATCTGCACTGGTTACTGAGTGACTTCCAGATGGAGACTGAACTGTTGGTTTGATCTATGAGGGCTGGTCTACACTAAGGGGAAAAATCGATATAAGATACGCAACTTCAGCTACGTGAATAACGTAGCTGAAGTCGAAGTATCTTATATCGATAACTTACCCGTCCTCACGGCGCGGGATCGATCTCCGGGGCTCTCCATATCGACGCCGCCACCGCCGTTCGCGGTGGTGGAGTTCCGGAATCGATATAAGCGCGTTCGGGGATCGATATATCGCGTCTAGATGAGACGCGATATATCGATCCCTGAAAAATCGATCGCTACCCGCCGATACGGCGGGTAGTGTAGACGTAGCCTGAGTTCCAAACTCTGGGTCCTGGCTACATGAGAGATTGTCTCCACTCATTCCAGGGCAACTGTGATCATCTGAAGTGCATGAACAGTCCTCTGGTTTAAACAGGCAATGCCCAACAGCAGGACATTCTCAGGAGCCTTCAGCTTTGAAATTCATTTCTCCTATTATTTGGTCTGTCTTTTGTGACCTTCGGTGGAGGTTTTCCTAGGAGGCTCTTATTGGGTATGTCTACACTGTCTGCAATGTAAGCCCAGGTTCTGAACTCTGGCTCAAGCCTAGCCGTCTCTGCCATCTACACACAAATAGCACTAACCCAGGGCTTGGACCCAGGACCCTACAGTTGACCCAGGGTTCAAGCCCTATTGTTTTCCAGTGTAGGCACAGCCCCACTAGACTCACACTCTGGGAGTCTGCCAAAAATATTCCACGATCCCATGGGCTATTCTTCTTTGTCTTCTGGATAGTGAAGCTCCCCACACTGCACCACAAACAGGCTAGAGCGGCCACATTTTGGGAGGTGCTAAAAAAAATCTGGGATATGGGTGGTTGGACTTGGGCCCTCATAATTCAGTGTAGACACTGGCACCTCAAGTTGGGACCCAGGGTTCAACAATTCCTAACTTGGAGTTAGGAAATAATAAAGATAGTTAACCTAGGGTTTGAGCAGCTCAGGGTCTGCTAACTGGAATTCCACTAACCCTGGGTATGTCTACACTGCAATGTAAGTCCATTGTGTTTCAGACATGGTATTTTTTTTAAAAATTCTCAACTTCACCAGATAAACCCAGATAAAGAGAGTCACCCAGTGTAGGTCAGTTGTAGTTTAGCTTTAAGCAACTAAAGATAATTTCTAATAGGAGTTTTGATCAACCATTTCAGTTAAAGAATATTGAAGTAGAAAACATATCGTTCAGTACTTTTAGACAGAGATCCATTCAAATATTTGTACCAAAACCTTCAGTATCTACATTTTAACGGGGATCCTGGAATATACTAGATAACAAATAGCTGTTTGAATAATTTAAGGAGGGGAGAGAGGCAATGCCCTTCACTTGTCAAAACCAAAACACCAATGTACCTTTAACAATAAATTGTATCCATACCAGCATGTCTGGGGCATAGATCAGTTTCTCTAGAAGTGTATCTGGCAGACTATGAATGTATTTGACAAATGTACTAGGACTATTTTCGTAACAGACTCCACTGATATTGAGATTTATTTTCTTGTATATTTTGATTGACATAGAATTTCTTGGCACTTCCTTGTTCCAGCCAGAAGTTTTCCACAGAAATCTGAGTACTCAAAATTTGATAACATGGTATTTGAATTTGGATAGCAAACTTAAGGCATGTATTCTTCTATTTACATACCTTAATCATTATATAAAAACTTACCACTCATGCAGTTGGTTGTGTAGTGTGTTTCACTATATGAAAAACAGAAGGCCAAAACCTCAGCTGATGCAAGTCAGCATCATTCTACTGACGTCAACGGAGCTATGCCAGATTACACAAACTGAGGATCAGGCTCAGTGGAACAGAGTTAGCCATGACATAAGCAGATACAACTCCAATGACTCAGACATTAACTGCACCCATTTACACCAGGGCTGAATTTGGTCCATAATATCTACATCTCCAATTTAGTATTAAGTATTCTTTAATAAAGTAAATGAAAAAGATACCTGAATCTCTCTTGTCCTGCTGTGTCCCATATCTGTAATTTTACATATTTACCCCCTACATTTATTATCTTTGAACCAAATTCGACTCCTATAGTATGATTTGAGTCATCTTTGACTAAAACAGAAAGAAAAACGGATTTAGTGTTTATTTTGAGAACATTTCAGGTTTATGATTAGATGTTTTTACATAACTTAGAAACACTTCAATATATATTCATTGTGAAGGTAAGAGTATAAACAATGAAAGTGCCATTAAAAATAGATCTCTACCACTTACTGTAAATGCTAGATAAGTCACCTTCTGTGAAGCATATGTTCCCAATTTAGGCAGGAGCAAAACTTCAAAGTGTAACCATAAAGTTACAGCCTGCTTGTCAAA
This sequence comes from Mauremys mutica, assembly GCF_020497125.1. Lineage (NCBI taxonomy): Eukaryota > Metazoa > Chordata > Testudines > Geoemydidae > Mauremys > Mauremys mutica. The sequence continues at coordinate 130,382,901 of NC_059074.1, forward strand.
AGACCGGATGAATTGTTCATAATCCAACATAGCTCTTGTGCCATTAATACATTTTCCTCTCAATTTTTTAATATCCTGACCAATTCAAAATATCACTGCAGGAAAGGTTCGCTTTTAAATAAAGCCACTTCATAATACTGAACCCACTAGCAATTTTGGGAGTAATTTTAATATAGTCTCTGTAAGACTATGTTTAAGGTGCTACATTTTTAAAAACAGACCAATTCAATACAATAGCAGAACACAAAGGACTCCGTCTTGTCCACAAATATGCAGGCTCTATTTCTCCTGTAAAGCTTGTTCTTACGCACAAGTTACAGTGCCCCCACAAAATGGTTTATTCTGCTTCCTTGTACTGTTACATTGAGAGGTACTACGAATGGATGAATCACAGACCTACCTCTTGATGGCTGTGAACTCATCATTCAATTAACATAATTAATCATAACCCCCCACTTAAGACAAAAGGAGTTTTGAACTGAGTGGTGGGAGGTTGCTGCAATTTGAGGCTTGGGCCTGGTCTACACTACAGAGTTAGGTTGACATAAACCGCCTTGTGTTGACCTAACTATGTAAGTGCCTACACTAAAATTTTGCTCCCACCAACGTATCTGCCTCACTGTACCGACTGTACCATGAGAGGCACAGAGTCAGTGTTGATGTTGTTAGGTAGACACTGCATTGCTTACATCGACTGTTACTGGTTTTTAGAAGCCATTGCACAATGCCCCTCACTGACGGTAAAAGTGCTCTTGGTCAGGACGTGCCTGCCGACACAAGGAGCAAAGCGAGGACACATACAAATGACAATTACTGCAGTGGCTGTATGCCGACATAAATGTCAACTTAATTTTGTAGTTAGACATGTCCTTGGTCTACAGTAACAACTTATGTTGGTATAACTACTTTGCTCAGGGGTGTGTAAAAAGAAAAACAGGTATATAAAATCCACACCCCTGAACGATGCAAGATTATACTGATTTAACTCCAAATGTAGAGTACTATGTCGCGTCTCCCACCAGCTCTGCCAATGCACTCCAACCCCCTGCAAACACATATGCTATTTTTTTCTGAGGAGTTGGCTAAGTATGAGAATATATGCCAGGATCTGGAACTTCCTGAATCTTATAATGCCAAGGGCCAATGTGAATAATGAGGAATTGCCTGAAGAGGGTATGGAAAACCTGTTCTTTTTTGTCCTTTACTAGTGTTAGATGGAATCCTGTAGGTGAGAGAGAACAGGCTGTAAAAGGAAGTGAAGAGCTCAGCAACTGTGGAGTTGGCAGAATAAAGGTATATGTGTTAAGGCGGTGTATGGGAGCATTGCTGAAAGAGAAGCGTTAAGGTTGTATGGGTAACCTTAACTCTGCATTTGTTGATTTTCTGAAGTCTTAGTTTTGATCAACTCAATGTTTCTGCAAAGGAATGACATTCCACCAAGCAATGTTAACTCTGTATTAAAGCAGTTTTTTGCCATCAAATATAAACAAGTACAAAACAGAGAGGTGTACTCTAACAAATGTTGGCCCAGTCCACTCTGGCATCAGAAATATGCAAGCTTACTTTGCTTAAACACTCACTACTAGCATGCCCTAGTATGGTTTACTTGGACAGTGAGGACAAGAATTATTAATGAGCATCATAGTATAGATCACCTCCCTCTGTAGTCTACAACAGTTTTAGAACATAGTTCTGAACACAGTTCCCAGGCAAAGTCCCTGTCTACACTGGTTAAAGAAGTGTTGCTAGTACAAAATACTTTTAAACAATGTTGTGGCTAGCAAAAAACGGACGGCAGTGTGGACAGAGCTTTAAAACTACTATATGGTGAAACATCAGAAATGTCATTATGCCCGGATATAAATACTTACATTTCTTCTCAATAAACTGATGAAGTAAACAGGACTTGCCAGTTCCAGCATTTCCAATAACCAAGAATTTAAAGAGGAAATCTGAAGAATGAAAACAAAAAAAGACCTAAGAACCAACTATGAGACATTTACTTCGGTTTTAGTATCTGGTTTTTGCCTTGTCAGCAGACCAAGTAAATAAGTATAAGGAGAAAACACTTCTTCAGTCAGCCACCTGCCACTAGCTGTTATTCTAAAGAGGAGGAATAGATAGGAAACTTAGGAAAATGGCCATAAAGATAAGGAAAAAGGTAGCAAAAAAGGGGTTAAAAAAAAAGAGAGCACTATGTTTACTGAGCTATAGGGATAGATAATTAAAAAGCAGAGAAGTTGTATTAAAAGGGCAATTTAAAGAAAAATACAAAGGCATCGTAAGATAGGTGGCCTTGTAGTATTCCAAGAGGGTATATTCTTGTTTTTCACAGTATCCCCACTTCTCACAACAAGAGCCCTAAACACTATTTAAAAGTCATTTCAAGTTGCTCAGACATTACAACACAGTTCTTATACGCGAGGATGTTTATGTAAAGTCAAATACTGAAAGTCCTAGGAATTGATTCCTACCATAAAAATATAGAAGTGATATTACTTAGAAGTAATAACAGCCAAGAGGCATGGAAATGTTAAGAACTCACGAGTTGATTTATTTTATACACATGAAAACTGATCTGCTTCCCGTAACAGTTCTTACATCAAGAGAACACAGAAAAAGTCAATCTTAAGACAGTCAAGAGAAAATGAAGCAATGCTATTTGTAGTATCAAGAACTAACAAGAAATTCACCATGATGCTGAACAAAATGAAAACATCATTCAAGAGATATTGATACATGAAGTAGTTAGAGTTCAGGAAACACTGTGGCATAAGCAAATCAATAAACTGTTGGAATCAAGTAAGATACGTAAGCCAATTTGTAAGGAATAAATAAGATTTTTAGTATTATAACACCTACTACAAAGAAATTAAGAAAAACATTGTTTTTAAACACATACTTCACTTTAAAAACAAAAAAACAAAACATATTACTGTGCACTACCACCTCCAGGAACTGTCACCCTTTAGCCACAGCTTGATGTTCTGCAGATAGTTGCTATAATTGGAACAAAACATTATCCTGTCATCTCCTCCTTATCTTTATGAGGAGTCTGTGTGTTCTTGTACTATCTCTTAGGAGTGTGTACATAGTTATTGTGTGTTTTTGAGCAATCCTCTCATATCATGTACGTGCTTTCTTGGCATTAACAAATACCTATTTTGTTGTTTCTGCCAAGGCCAGGCCTACTCTGGTTCACAGCCTTTGGTTCACACTATTAGTTGTGCTTAGGGCTCCAGCAAGGCCTACAGTGAGTAGAAAAAGACAGCAAAAGACTGAAGTGTGACATTTGTTTTACTTATGTAATAAAAAGTTGAAAAGCAAAATATGATGTAGAATCAAACATTTTTATTTAATGTATATATGTGTAGAATGAAGTGACTGGGGTTAGGCAACAGGCATAAAAGGCTAATGTCTTTGGAGACAGTGATAATCTTCTGTTTAAAAAAATAAAAATAAAAAAGCCACCACCACACCAAACAGTGACAATGCTAATGTTCTCACATGCAAAAATCCCCAGCTTTTAGAACCCAGGATTTCTGATGCACCTTTGTTGGCATTTTATTTGTCACCGGCAAGTTACATCAGAACTCCAAATTAAGAACAGATAAGCTCCCCTACCCCACTGCTCATTTGGCTTTTATTTATATAGTGCCTAAAACTTTTGTCTACTATCTTCTGAAATGCAGAAAATTGCACTAATTATTTTACAATTTGCTGGGGAATGACCTCCAACCCCCCTCCTTCAAATCTTTGACTCACCACAGCATCCAGCCTTTTGTTTGCCTACCTAAAATTCTGTTGGTAAACAAGGTGGGATTTTCAAAGCACTTGAGGAAGTGAGGTATCCAACTCCAATTTGTTTTCAGTGGAAGTTGGGCAACCAACTCCCTTAGGTGCTCTTGAAAACCTCCACTCACACTGAAAATGTGGTCATGGTTAAGCTCAGGGCAAGTTTTCAACCTAGTGCCAAAACAGAAACTTGATTAAGAAATAAATTATCTTGCTTTAGCTGTTTGCATCCAGATTTCTGGAAACAAAAATCACTGGTTTTGTAAAAATGGTATTAGGAACAATTTCATATGATGAGAGTCACAGAATACTATATTCTTGATACTATTAAGACATTTTTCCATTTTTAAACAGATTACCGGCAAATTACAGTGTTCTAGTCTATTACTGTAAATTCAAGCATCTCTTGGTAGGGTCCATACATTTTTACCTAGTAGCAGAAGCAACACTGCATAATCAATCTCGGCAATACACTGGATATTACTATAAATATAGACTGCTTCTTAAGATGGTCTTTAGATTATTTCAAGTTGTACTGGATCTGTTACCTACATGAGAAATCATCAAGGTTACAGGAACTGCTCTGATTTTGTGAGAAGAGCTAACATCACCTCCTTAGCAAAACAGCTACCTTCCATTTTCCAAAATTCTATCAGCAGCAAAGTTAATTGGAGGAAGAGGAGAACATCTCAATATAAGTTCTTATTTGCAGTAGGTAGAGTCCAAGAACCAAACTGAAAAATGTGGGATCACTTCTAAACGGCAAAGTAGTGTTTTAAGTCGGACCAGGGTGTGGGGGGGAAGGAATCACATCTCTGCTGGTCAAATGGCCCACGTAGATGCCACTATATGGCAAAATAACTCCTTTGCTAGTGTACCTTATGTCATTCAGAGAGTTGGATTAAAAACTATACTAACAAGATTTATTTTGCTGGTATTACTCTCCACTAAGGGAGTCTGTCAATAAAGCTTTACCAGCACAACTGTTTTGGCAAAGCCTTTGTAGTGGAGACTAGTCCTGAATGTTTCCAGATACCATGGGACATCATGGTTAAATCAATGCGGGTACTTTGTAGAGCAGAGATTGGCAACCTTTGGCACACAGCCCACCAGGGTAGGCACCCTGGCGGGCCGGTTAGTTTACCTGTTGTGCCCGCAGGTTTGGCTGATCGCGGCTCCTAGTGGCTGTGGTTCACCGCTCCAGGCCAATGGGGGCAGCGGGAAGTGGCGGCCAGCACATCCGTGGGCCCGTGCCGCTTCCCACAGCCCATGGGTACTTTCGATGGACCTAGCTCTTTGCAAGAGTGAATCCAGCATCATCATACATGGGACTGCCTGCAGCGTACTTCTTATTTCCAATCAAAATGCATCATAATAACGATCTCAACCTAAACAATATCAGACTATAACCAAGGCCTTGCGTACGTCATGTTAAGCTAGATCTACAAGTCTGCAGAATGGCACTCTTTTTTGTGGCACTGGTGAAGCTAAATTCTACAGCAGCTTCATTTAAAACTGATTTTTTGATCATACAGAAAAATATAGTCAGTACAGTAATCTTTAGGCTATTTTGATAGAAAATTCAGATTATATGCTATCCCCCATATTTTCATTTTTCTGTGTCATAGACCTTTGTACCAACAATGCACAACTTTCATTTCAAGAGGTCAAGGAGAATCTGAAGGTTTTGACAGCTAGACAGGGAACAGAACTTTTGAAGCCTCAAAGCAAAGGAACCAGTTTGGGATCATTAGACAGACATGTTAGCTGGATGTCTGTTACACTGCATACAACCGTTAACTATATCATTGCCGATTGTTGTAAGTGGTAGTCCTATCAGTCCCAGACTATTAGAGGGACAAGGAGGGTGAGGTAGGACCAACTTCTGTTGATGAGAGAGCCAAGTTTTTGAGTTCAAAGAAAAGCTGTGTAGGTCTCAAAAGTTTGTCTCTTTCCAACAGTAGTTGGTCCAATAAGAGATACTACCTCACCCACCTTGTCTTTCTAATACCTCTTAAGCCTGAAACATCAGTTTATCTACAGATTCAGAAAAACACTGTTTTGTTTAGCATTTTAAGGTTTCTTTCATGATTTTTTTTTTAATTAAACCTTTATTCTGTAGGTTAACTTGTGACAAGTGAAGAGTTCCAAAGCAAGTACTGCAGCCACAAAAATTCATAAGACCCCAAAAGTAATACTGTGTGTTTTGCTGGCAGCCAAAAGTACTTTTGAGAGCTAGTTCTCCCAATTCCATTTCTAGTCAGGTATTTGCTTTATGTTATACCAGTCCAAAAAGTCCATGAGATGCTTGCAAAAGGAAGTTATTTGCTATGGAACAACATCAACCCACCTAGAATTAGCGACTTAAGACAAAGGTGTGGCTAGTTCATAAACTAGAAGAGACTGATAAAAAGAGAGAGGCATTAATATAGGCAAACAAGATACCAAAATCAAGTATTAGCTACGAATGCAGAGGTCAGCATTCCCAAATGAATATCCAAATGACTCCACTCTGATCTTTCATTCCTATGGTTATGAAGATGTGCTTTCCCTAGAGTGCTGTTTTAGTGTGAGAAGCACTATGCATGTCTGTGGAAGAAGGAATCCAGACCCAAGTCCCAATGTCTTTGTACTTTAAGGGGTCTCATGCACAGCTGTCTTATTTCCCACAGCAGCGTTGATTCAAAACACTGTGGAGCAGAGGTTCCAGTATCCAGGATAGCCTTATTTCAAGTACTGGTGGCCAGCCAAGTCAGTATACACAGGCCTGGCCTACATGACAAAGTTTTTGTATTGACCTAGTTGTACACATGTCTAAACTTAAATTTGTCTCCCACTAATGTAGGTACCCTGTTACAGCAACATCACCTCACCATCCCCAGCTGGTGTTGAGCCATAGTCAATGTACTGAGGTCAACGCAGAGCAAGTGTAGACATCATGTTATTTATATCAATCATAACTGTCCTCCAGCAGCTGTCACATAACACCCGATACTGACCGTTCTGGTCACTACTGTGAACTCCACTGCCCCCAGGTCACAAAGACCAGAAGGCCCTCCTCCCTTTTAAAGCCCCACGAATTTTTGAAATGCCTTTTCCTGATTGTTCAGCTTGGTGAGCACATTTAAGCTTTCCATGTGTGCGCGCATAACTGCCCAGCTGATCATGCTGGCTACACACTGCAGACACACTCCATCTTGGAGAAGACATGAAATACTGGACCTACTGGGCCTGTGAGGAGAAGAGGCTGTGCAAGCACACCTATGGATCAGTGCTAGAAACAGAGACATCTACAATCAGATTGCATGGGAGTGGGGGGGGGGGTGAAGAGGAGGTTTGCAGAAGAAGGGGTATGACAGGAACCAGCAGCAGGAACTGCTTCAGGCATATCAGAAGGCCAATCAATCTAGTGTCAAACCCCACACCTGCTGTTTTTACAAAGAGCAGCATGCCATATTTGGCAGAGACCCCACCATTAGCCTGAATGCCCCCATGGAAATGTCTGAGGAGACTAAGCCAGAGTCCCCTGGTGTGAACAATGAGGACGAGAAGGATTGGAGGACATACAACTAGTGCATCCAGCTATGCCATGAGCCAGGACCTGTTTGAGACTCCATTGCAATCCCAGCAGTCAAGCACAGGCAAGTCTAATGCAGAGGAAGGAATCTCAGGTAAATGTGAATTGTATTTATCCTTACAATGATGCATTGAAGGCACTCTCAACTTAACAGGACAACGATGAACTGTGCTTTCCCCTTTCTAGAGCAGGAGGAGAGCCCTAACAACCTCAGCTACAGCAGTGAGCCAGACCAAGCAAGCAGCAACAAGATGCCCATGCTGTGCACAGGCCCCTTCATTGCCTTAACTTTGCCCTGTAACGTGTGCTTACATCGACAAGATATCACTGTTCTCTTGTCCTCTTTCCCCATTCCCTCCTACAGTCTGCTATACTTACATGTTTTATCTTTGATTTTAAGCTTTTTGGAGATAGGGTTAGAGTAATCTTCTGCTAGGATCTTGTCTTTCTATAAGTTTGTATGGAACCTAATTAGAACCTCTGAGCATTGCCATAAAAGTACCAATCACCTCCTGCTAAAATAATGGATCTCTGATGTTCCTTCTGAACCCATTTAAAATACAACAGTATTAAGTGTCTACTTAAGATTCAAGGCCTGAATTTCACCACCAAGTCAAATAACTCACCAGTTCTTAACAGTGAAAAACCATATTAAACCAGGCATTCTAATTTTAGGCTGCTTGTACTGAGCACCAAAGGGAAGGGCCGTGGTGAAATCCAGGAAGCTGAAATCACAAGTAATGTTCGTTGTTTGACAAATGTAAGAGAAAAAGTCTGGCGGAAGGATAGGCACCAAAAGCCTGCTGCAGTCCAAGACCTCGAAGGATCTGCCAAACCGAGTCAGGCCATGGGTTCATCACATTTCCTGTTCTGTCGCCAGCTGTGGGCAACTCTTGGTAATTCAGAAGGATGCAAATCTCACACACCCCCACACCCCACCCCGGGATGATAATACACCGAGGCACCCGCGCAGCGCTGCGCCCGGAGAGGAAGCTGCTCCTGCTGCATCCCACACGCTGGGGCCGGGGACTCGATGGCCCCCGAGCCACACGCGCTACCGCATCGCCACCAGCGCTCTCGGACCCGTCCCGCAGCCGCTGACACGCCCTGCCCCTGCCCCCCGGGGAGCTGAGCGTCCCCAACGCCCTGCGGGCCGAACCGCCGCGCAGGGCACGCGCAGGGCACGCGGGCCGGCCGCCAGGGGGCCCGGACCCCGCACGGGACAGCAGGGAGACGAACCCGCCGGGACCCCGCACGCCCAGCAAGCGCACAGCCGGCGCCGCGCCGCGCCGGCCCCGGCCCGGCTCCTACCGTAGGTCTCGGACATGGCTGTCTGCGACATTTTGGAAGCGCCGCGCCTGCGCCTCCGCCTCCTCCCGCGCCTTCGGCTGGTGCTCAGCTGGGGGCGCCACAGGCCGCCAAGTACAATGGCGGGGGGGGCGAGTCCCAACAGCGGCCGCCGCTACAAACCCCCCAACCAGAGAAGCTTCCTCAGCAGCAACAACTGGCTTGGAACGGGCACGCACTGCCACTACTGCGCATGCGTGCGCACGCAGCTCTCCACCCCCAAGCTATCGGGGCGTGGTCTCTCCTCCACACATGCGCATTGTGTGCTCTTCTCCGCCCTCCTCCCCACCCCCAAGGGCTCTCACCAAAACAAAGCGCACGTGCGCGGCTTTAGAACTAGCCGCGGAGCCGTTGGGAGGAGTCGCGGGGCGAGCGGAGCAGGTGATGGGGGCGTGGCTGCCCCTAGGCCGGCAGGTGACTGAGGGCGCGAGGGAGGGGCGCGGTGCAGGGCCAGTAACTGTATGGGAGGCACGTGGGGAGGGTGGATGGTGTCACTTCGCCAGCCCTGGTGCGGGATAGGTGGGACCCTTCCGTCCGCTGGCCTAGGCCGCCGGCTGGATATGCAGGAGTGGGATGGCTGGGGCGGGTGGCTCCTGGGCGCTGGAGGCATCGGGGGCAGCTGTGCCTCTTTACCCGGCCTAAGGCCAGGCTGGCTACCTGGAACCTGAGGGCTGCCGGCAATTTGATTCCAGGGGAAGCAACCCACCCTTGGGTGCTTGCGTCTTCCTGTGACACAGTCACTTAAAATGAGTTTCTTGACGGTTGTTTGATTAATAGAGCAGCTGACCTGAAAGGACATTCATGTCTCCACATCAAAGGCCGTAATATTCAACATGGCCCCCACGTGGAGGGGATTGTGATGATTTTTGTAAATGGTTAGATTTGTAAATTCTTGATGATCCTTGATAATCAGTCTCTATCCCCAGCGTCCCCCCCCCCACCTCCCCAGAAATCAGACACAAGTGTGCAGGAGCAAATTCCAAGTTTGTACCTCAAACCAGTACTTGGATGAATGGCTAAAATCCCATAAAAAAGGTTGGTGACCTCAGATGGAAAGGTCAAATTATGGAATAATCTAGTTCAGGACATTTAAATGGTAAAAATCTTGCTACATGTTTACAAATTGATTTACTGTACAACAAAAATGGTGGAAGGGATATTAAATCCTGTGCTTCAGGGATTAAGCCATTCCCTAACTATTAGAGATCAGGAGGAGCCCTCTGTGGGAGGCAGATTATTCCATATTTGCCTATTAGATTTTTACACATTTCTCTGAAGCATCTGGTACTGGCCATTGTCAGAGATAAGATGAACTTTGAGTCTTATCCAGTATGGCAATTCCCGTGTTCCCAAATGACAGCATTTTATTTTAAAACATATTTATAAATCATTTATATATTATATTGCAGCTTCCAACGTCTACAAAAAATTATATTGTAATGAACATAAACGCAGGAGACAGGATGACTCAGAGGTTGGTTACAGGTGCTATAGCCTTTCACTTCTAGGTGGCTGGCTCAAATTCAGAACTACTCAGTAATGAATGGAAGTTATTACTATCTGGTGGCTGTATCAATATAAAGCCAAGTAATAGTAGTAATAGATATGGTCTCATAGGCACCTACTCCATGGAAAAAAATTAGTGGGTGCTTAGCACCCATCTGCAGCCAAGCTCCCCCCCCCCCACCCCGCCAGTGCCTTGTGCCTGCCGGCTGCCCCGCTGATCAGCTGCTCCCATGCCTTCCACCCACCATGGATCAGCTGTTCCATGGCATGCAGGAGGTGCTGGGGGAGGAGCAGGGATGGGACACCCTCCCAGGAGGGGGCAGGAATGGGTGGAGCAGGAGTGGGAAGGGGTGGAGTGAGGGCAGGGCCTGGGGCAGAGCAGGGGCAGGAACAGGCAGCGCTAGGGTGACTATACTTCCCATTTTGGCCAGGACAGTCCCTTTTTTAAGTCCTATGTAGGAGCTGAAGTCTATAATGTACTATGAGAATTAATGTATGATTTGATTTTATCCTGTCAGCCACCCTTTTCTGAATAGCAGAAAGGAATGACAGACCAGAACAATCCTTATGAGTGATTATGGTCACCCTTTTGTTTTAGGATGTGTTATAATGTCTACTGTGGTTTCCTATATGTATTACAAATTAGGCACTCTAGTTAAATATACATTTCTTTGTTTTAAGGTTTAGCAAGTAAGAGACAAGATTCTCTATTGTGTTTATGTTAAGTAGATTAGAGGAACATTGAAGACCTGGTCTTGGTTATTGATTGCAAATTAAACCTTGCTAAGTTTTACAATGCCTTTTTTGCTCGATGTAAAATACTACTGTTTGTATTCTCAATCTGTTTGTGTGAATGAGGATGTATGCATCAGGAAAAGATAAGATGTGAAGGCCATTGTTATAGCTAGAGTCAAGGAAGAAGAAGTAAAGAGACTTAAAGGACATCAAAGAATCATCAACGCGCATCCATAATGAAGGGCAGATTGACGACCCTGAGGTAAAGGCTGGCACCCCTGAGGACAATTGATTAAATCAGAACAAAGGACAGGATGACCCTCTCAGAGGTGTATTGGAGTGTTTACACCAACTAAGAAGTAACCTATCACAAACTGACACAGCAAAATCCATAGACTTCAACAAAGGAAAAAACCTATAAGAACCAGGGTGCTTGGCCATGGGACTTTGGGTTTGTCTTGCCACACTCCAGGAGCATTGGATCGCGACCAACAAGAGCCCAGCTCCATACTCATGTTCAATCTAACTGGCTATTAGATTGACTCGAGCTACAACAGACTGGTAACTATGAACATCGCTGGCAGGACTGTGTGTGTGTATATGTGTGTGACTAAAAAACATATGCTAACTTGTATTCTCAATAAATGCTGTGTATTTACCTTCCTCTGTAAAGATTTCGTGTGCTTTGTAGGGGCATAACATTCCTGTTCCGGCTGTCCTGACTTTTTTGGCACAAGTTGGCATTTGTCCCATTTGCTCTTGCTGACTTGGTCAGTTGGCAAGAGCAAATGGGACGAATGCCCACTTTTGTCAAAGTAGTGTGGTGTGGTGCAGAAGAACATGCTTGCCTGCTCCCCCCCTCCCCGCAGAGATGGCAGTCCCACTCAGGGGGGAGGCAGGGCTGGGGGATAGGCAGCGTTTCAGCATGTGGGGGGCTGTCAAGGTTCCAGCAACCCGCAACAGCCTTGCGGGGGGGAGAGGGAGGGTGCTCGGGTGAGTGACTAGGGATGTCCCATTTTCCCTTTGGGAAATACGGTCATCCTTGGCAAGGCAGAGATGGAGGCTTGGGGGAAGGGGTGGAGTTGAGGCAGGGCTTGGGGCTGAGCGGGGGTTGAACGCCCCGGGGGAAAGTTGGAAGCCGCCGCCGCCGCCTGTGTATGGTTTAGGGCCCTAGTCCTGCAACAAGCTCCAGACTGGTGAACATCTGCATCTCCCAGCCCCATTGACTTCTGTGGTGTTCCGAAAAGATGTTTTGTCAAAGTTGCAGACTGAAACTTTATTAATAAATCTAAATACTGAGGTCTGGAAGTTGTCTGGTTCATTTATATGGCTTTTTGCCATACTCTGATATATGGTGTCATTTTTATAATAAGATCTAGATTCTGTAAGTCAGTACCTTTTGTTTTTAAAACATTGTTTCAATGTGATGGTTTTAATATAATATTCTTCTGCTGAGTTATAGGTGCATTCATAAATACTGATAACAAAGGTTTTAAAAAGGCACCATCTGCTTGAAATTTGGTAAATTTCAGTAGATTGAGTAGTTTCAGGTAGGACACCTATTTTTGTCATTTAAAAATACCTCTTTAAAACACAAACAATAGAAGAAACTGACTGAATAGCTAACTGATTATATAGGGTAAAACAGTGAAACTGATTACACACACTTAAAATACACAGTAAACAAACTGGGGTAAAAAAGTCAAATAAAAATTTCCTCCATTTCCATTCAGGTATTAGAATCTTAAGTGTTGTAACAATAGTACGTTTTGTGTGTGTGTGTGCGCGCGCACACATACACAGGAGTTTGAGTTTTAAATTGCATTTCCCTTTAATGAGTCAACATTAGTATCTTCTTTCCATTGTCAGTAGTGTCCCCTGGTGGTTGATAAATTGTGTGATCCCTTTGTCTAACCACCAGGAGAATGTGCTTCAGAGCTAGATGGAAAAGCTGGTTGCTATGAATAGGCAGCAGTGGAGAGGGACATGAAAAATAACTCAAATGTTCAAATTAGAAAAGTATGCTTTAGAAAGGAGTTTTCAATAATGGCTGAAAGATAGCAGTAATGTATGAGGTAATCCTAATGAATAAGTCCTATAGAACTTAATCTTATAATAATCCTATGTAATTTAATAGCAAGTGATAACTTTTTTCTAAAGATTTTTTTTAAAAATTATATATAATTCAATAGACAATTGTATTCTTGGTTTGTATAAGATAATTTAAAAACAACCCATGGAAAGGATCCATATGTTTAGACTAACTTCTATAGAAATCTCTTACATTTCCATAGAATCTTACTGTTTTTATATTTTTAAAATTATGTAGGGCTTTTCTAAAAGAGAGAAAAGGTAGAATTTTAAGATTGTGTTTGGAAATAGACAATTATTCAATACCGATTCAAATAATTTTTGTGGGTGTACATGATACCAGTCAGTACATTTTGCTTTGTTGGACAGTTAGTAATAAAGGCCTTATCCTGTAACCTGTGGGAGTTTTGAATATGCAAAGGGTGGGTAATTACTCCTAAGGTAATTTGGTCAAGAAAATCCCCCCAGATTCACCATTCTGTAGAGGCCAGTGGTATTTTAATCAGGGCATTTAATGAGCTTTAGAAAAATGTAATCTTCTTGTGCTGAGATTTAAACAATTTACATATATAAAGAAATGGAGCCGATTCTTAATAGGGTGCAACTCTGATTAGCCAAACATTAATTATCTGATAATCGCTGTTATCCAAAACAGGGTCATATCCGATGGCATCATTTAATTAAATTGAAAATTCCCTTGATTACCAAAAACCCCTCAATTATTCAAACTTATTCAATATCCCCTATGTTACTAGAAGTTGTACTGTATTTATAAGGGTACATAAGGAACTTTGCACACCTCTCCCCCAGCCCCCTATGCAGCGGTGCTTTCCTGTGGGCTCCCCAGAAGCGGCGACATTCCCCCTTGCTCAGCTCCTAGGTGGAGGCATGGCCAGGCAGCTCTCCGCACTGCCTCTACCTGCAGGCACTGCCCCCACAGCTCCCATTGGCTGCTGTTCCTGGCCAATGGGAGCAGTGAAGCCAGCACTCTAGGCGGAGGCAGCGCACACAGCTTCCTGGCCACGCCTTTGCCTAGGAACTGAGCGAGAGGGGTGTCACCGCTCTGGGGAGCCCCCCAGGTAAGCTGAGAGCCTGTCTCACACCGTCCCATGTCCCAACCCCCTGTCCCCACCCACACCCAAACTCTGCTCCTGCTGGGGAGGAAGGCGCAGAGCCAGGTAGGGAGCCTGCCGGCCCTGTCAAACCCTGCCCCAGCACCAGCAGGCGTCCTGGGCCATGCGCCACTGCCCGCCCGCCCCAGCACCCAAGCCATCTCCCAGCACCCATGCTGCCCTTGGGCAGCCCCCACCCCCAAGTTTTAGTTGAGGGTATTTTTAGTAAAAGTCATGGACAGGTCTCGGGCTGTACATTTTTGTTTACTGCCCGCAACCAGTTTGTGACATTTACTAAAAATACCTGTGATGAAAACATAGCCTTAGCCATGATACACACCATTTAAGAGGGTCTAAAATGCAACGTTTAAGAAGTCTCTTGGTGTGGTTCTGCTGTGCAGGGGATGGGGCAGGAGTCAGGAAGCTCTCACGGAGGTCTGCTTGTCTGTGTGCCATGGACCAGAGCTTCACATGAGCCAACTGTACTGCAGCATGAGGGCAAGGTTGGGTGAAGGGGCCAGGGTCAGTGAATCCCTCAGTATAGATGCTATTGATTTCTTTTTCCCCCCCCAAAAAGGAAAAGGTTACAATGTCCATCAAACAAGAAGAAAGAATTCACTTGGTCAGAGATATGTGGTTTTACACCAGTATCAGAGCACAGAGATACAGCAGTGGCATTTTCACTAAAATAGCAATTAGTCCCATTTGACCTTTCTTGTCTTTGATTCTTTAATTATGTCTAGCTCAGGGGTCGGCAACCGGTGGCTCACGGCTCGCCAGGGTAAGCACCCTGGCGGGCCGGCCCGGTTTGTTTATCTGCCGCGTCGGCAAGTTCGGCCGATCGCGGCTCCCACTGGCCGTGGTTCGCGATCCCAGGCCAATGCGGGAGGCAGGAAGCTGCGGCCAGAACATCCCTCGGCTCGCGCCGCTTCCTGCCTCCCGCATTGGCCTGGGACCGCGTACCGTGGCCAGTGGGAGCCGCGATCGGCCGAACTTGCCGACGCGGCAGATAAACAAACCGGGCCGGCCCGCCAGGGTGCTTACCCTGGCGAGCCGCGAGCCACTGGTTGCTGACCCCTGGTCTAGCTTGCTAGGAGAGTGTGACAATGCAGAGATTAATGACTGGTAGAGAAATAGTAGCAGCTAATGGCCCCAAAAGATTACTTAACGTGTTTATGGTAATAAAGTGATTAAAAATGTAAAACTCTATATAAAGTGCTGAATATTATTATTGAACAGAAAGAGGGTAGGTGGAGGTGGTTTTGATGAAGGCAAAAAGATGGGAGGGCTTTGAGTTACTACAGATAATTCTTTCCCAGATATCTGCCTGATGGGCCCTGCCCACATGTGCAGGGTCTGATTACCATATTTGAGTTTGGGAAGGAATTTTCTCCCGGGTCAGATTAGCGGAGACCCTGGGTTTTTTTTGCCTTCCTCTGCAGCATGGGGCACAGGTCATTTGCAGGTTTAAACTAGTGTAAATGGTAAATTCTGTATGTCTTCAAGTCTTTAAACCATGATTTGAGGACTTCAGTAATTCAGCCAGAGATTGAGTGTCTATTACAGCCCTGGTCTACACACACCCCCTAATTCGAACTAGGGTACGCGAATTCAGCTACGTGAATAACGTAGCTGAATTCGAACTACCCTAGTTCGAAAACTTACCCGTCCAGACAGCGGGGAAGCGAAGTCCGCGGCTCGCAGGTCGACTCCGGCAACTCCTCCTGACGCGGTGGAGTACCGGAGTTCGACCTAGCGCTTCCGGAGTTCGGACTATCGCGTCTAGATCAGACGCGATAGTTCGAACTCCGAGAAGTCGAACTCCCCGCGTCGGACTGCAAGGTAAGTGTAGACCAGCCCACAGGAGCGTGTGGATGAGGTTCTGTGGCCTGCAATGTGCAGGAGGTCAGACTAGATCATGATGGTCCCTTCTGAACTTAAAGTCTATGAGTAAGAATGAAGAAAAGGGTGAGTTGGGTTAGGATTGGAGTATTTGAGTAGTTTTGCTTTTAAGATGAAATAAGAACAGGAAGTAAAACTTAGAAACCAAGAAAAAAAATCACAAACTGGGAAGTACATAGCTGACAGTTCTGCTGTTTGAAAGTGTAGACTACTGTATCTTAATAAAAGCCATTATTTTTTTAGTACTCAACAAATAAAGTTGCATAGAACAAACCTCACCAGCATCTAACTTGAGTGGGATAATGAGAAATTATAGGCCCACTAAAAATGAGCTCATTAAAAAAATGCCCTCTGATTTTGTGCCTGCAGCAGCCAGTTGCACCTGCTAGTAAATGCAGGCTCAAATGAGATAGCAGGTAAACATGCAAATATCAGGTTGTGCCAGTACATCAGATCAACAGACATTTAAATCCTATCATTTATACCCACAATTAACCTCGCCATAATATTGTGCCTGCAGTTGATTATGGGTGCAAAATTGCAGACATAAAATGAGAGGTTAGACATGAGGTCCGTTTAGAAATTTTACCAAGTCATTTACAATTACAACAAATTTCAGCTAACCAGTATACCAGAAATGTGAGTGTATGGTGCCTTATGAATGGAGATGGGCCTGAATCAAAACCTCAGAGTCAAACCCTGGATCTGGATTCAGATGTGAGATTGCAGCTGGAACCTCTCTGTAATATTCCAAAGCTAAATATCTTGAATATTGGGGAAGTACCAATTTGGATATGGATTTTAAAAAAAAAGTTTGAGATTGGTCAGATCTTGATGTTTTGCTTCTGCCCATTACAGGGATACAAAATTGAAATTGAATCTGAAGTTCAGATCTGATTTTGTTTAGACCTGTATCTACTTCAGACTCCATGGCTTCCTGCTAGTCTTGGAATGCAATAGGACTAAGGGAAGAACTGATGCTCAGAAGAAAGCACATAGAGCAAAGCTCAGGTTAACCTGAAGGTGGCACTAAAAGGCCACATGTGAAAGGCACTGAAATTAATGTAAGTGTGTCTTCCATTGACAATTCTGAGCTGTTCTGCTTATAGCTCTTAGGTGCTCAGGGAATGGGGATACAAGGAGTCTCCCTCCCTCATGATACTTTCCTGGTCCATGGGTACTTGACATGGAAGGACTGAGGGAATCTATGGCAGATGGAAGCCATTGCCTTCAACTGTCATTGAACCAGTGACAAAAAGAATCCAAATTAAATATACATGTATAGTTATGCCTGAAATGTTCAAAGGAACCTAAAGGAGTTAGGCACCTGACCCTACCAGCACTGAATGTCATTGGGAGTTGGGACCCCAACTCCTTTAGGTTACTTTGAAAATTCCTGCCTACACTGTTGCAGTGTTTCCCTCAGCCAGCCCTCACTGAAGACCACATGCTGCCATTGATCCACACACACTGTTCCCATTGACGGCTGACTGCAGTTGTGTCTGAAGATTGAAGGTAGTATATGGCACTTAAATACCATGAACCAAATCCGTGGCTGCTGCCAAGGAGTGTTTGATGCAGCTGAGGAAGAGGAATGGCTTTAATCTACCTTTGAGCGCCCTCGGTCATGCAGTAGATCTGCACTGGGATCTTCTCCCAGAATAAGTGAGAACAGCTCATGAGCCATTTTGTTCTACAGGGGTTCTTATATGGTGCTGATTACCAGCCATGGAACCATTATGGTAGATAGTGCTTGTCAATGTAAAGGGACACTCTGGTTACACTCCCTTTCCTCTAGTCATGCCTTCTGCACCAACTGCAGGGAGGAGAGAAAGCACAGGAGCCACTGCAGTGGCTCTGTGTCATCTTATGAAACTGCCCATGCAGGGAGAATCCCCCCAGTGGTTGGATAAGTTAGCTTCAGGGTAGTTTTGTGCCAGTAGAGTGGTGCAAAGTTGCCTTAATGCAGCCCAGGATCTGGCCCCATCTTTTTATGTGCACTAGAACATTATATAACATTTTACATTATTTGTTGTGATGAAACTGTTTGTCATGGGGTTTTATAGGGCACGAATGTGCAGACAATCCCTGTGTCACAAACAGAAATGTACAGTATAAGAGAGAGGCTCACAAGGAAAATGGAATATAGGTCCAGCTTTCAAAAGTGACTGGCAATTTTAGGTGGCTTAAGTTTTTGGGCACCCGCTCTGAGATACATTAAAGGTCCTGAATATCAGAAAAGTGCCAAGCACCCTCTTCCTGAAAATCCTTTAAGGTATCTCAGGCCGGACACCCAAAAACGGAGGCACCCATGACCACTAGTCACTTTTGAAAAATTGTGTCATATTATGAAGAACACTTAAATATATGCAGTGACTATGGTGAGTACAGCTTTGTGGTAGCATCAGCATGTATTTGTCAACTTAGCCTGATGGTGTCGCTTAACTAACTCTTATGCTGGTGACATGTAGGAATATTGGGACATGACATAAGCTGCATTTATTCATTTAAAACAATAGAAAATGGTTGAAGTGCTTGCTATTTATCATCATGACATCCTTGAAACACAAGGCTTCCTAATAGATTACTAGGGAACACTTAGAGCCTATAGTTCAACCTCTGGAACATGAAGCTCTTTCCTCTGTTCTAAAGAACTCAGAGCCAGGTCATGTGACAGAAGTCTGATCAACTGGATCACGTTTTTGGAACAAATATCCTCAAAGATGTAATGTAATAGTCTTGATTCCATTCCACAACTATCTGAGCATTTATTGATTTGAATGTATGAAATGTGGTTTCGGTCCCAGGATATTTGAAAGGCAGGATGGGTGAGGATGTATCTTTTATTGGACCAACATCTGTTAGTGAGAGACAAGCTTTCAAGCCACACTGACTGCAGATGATGCTAGTTAATCTCACTGTACTTTTCTTTCTGCTTAGGAAGCAATGATTATGTTTTTCATATTCAGTTGAAGGCAAATTGTTTTGGGGTTTCAAGGCCTGCTGCTGGCAGTTCATCATCCCAGATAAAATCAAAATCTTAACGTGCAATTTTTTAAATTCCTTTAAAAATCTGGCCCTTAATCTCACTCTAGACTTTGGAATTTGCTTTCTCAAGTGAATCTATATCGACCCAGGAGCTTCTGATTTGTCTATTTTTCCATACAAATAAATCTGATTAAAGAAAAACCTAGTACAGTTTAGATCTATAGTTCTCAAACTGTGGCCCCTGAGCTACTGGTGGCCTGCAGAGCACTAGCTGGTCACATGGTGCTGGCTCTCTTCTTTGTTTTCAGCTGCTATATCTCACTAAAAGAAGCTAAAAGTCCTTAAAACTTTTCGAATCTTATTTTTCCATTTGAGTAATTGCTGTTGGTGCCACAGGGATGTTATATGATGATGAATAGGAGGGTGGAGGCTCCATGAAACAATCTCTTTATTAGGATGTGGTCCACCCTTTGACAAAGTTTGAGAAGTCTTGCCTTAAATGGATTATCATTTCACTTCTCTATGTGAAATGGTATCAGGCCTGTTCCTGTCAGACAGGAGTCAGTATAACAAAAAATGCTCTCTCAAACAGCATGTGCACCTTTGCTGGCAATCTCAGCAGGACTGAATGGACATAAAGGCTGAACTGCTCTCACCAGCAGAGTTGATCCTTCATCATGACTGAGATACAGTGTCTGGGCTTTTGCTGCTGCTTACTGTGCTGAGTTTGTTCTGGAGATACACTGAAGTTCCCGGTCTCTACATTTTTCATCATTGGTTCAATCACATAAAGATACATTAAAACTGACACTTTTCTCTAGGGTGAGGTGATCATTTATGTGACTTGAAAATGACCATACATTAAAATTAACTTAAGTAATGAAGACTTAGGGCCAAATTATATGTATATCTTCATATATTCACACCCAACTGCCTTTGACTTCAGTGGGAATTGGGCAAGTGTATCTAAAGGCAGAATTTGGTCCTAACTACCAAATATCTAAAATATCTATATGAAAAGGTATATTGCTTATGTTTACCAGAAGAGGTTTCTGTTCCTGGCCATAACCACCACTTTCCTACCATTGCTGGATCTCTGGATGGTTAATTCTGCTGTTATTTCCTTTTTTGGAGTATATTTGTAGTTTCAGTACCTTGAAAATACTTGTGTTATGTGAAGATACTTCTTCTTTATTTCTAAGGAAGCTAGTTAGATGTCATCAAGTTGAAATGGATGAGCATTGTCCAAATCCAGCCCAGGCTGGTAGTGACTGAACATTGTTACTGATGGCTAGGGCCCTACCAAATTCACGTCCATTCCAGTTAATTTCATGGCCATGAGATTTGAAAATTAGTCAATTTCACATTTTCAGATGTTTATAGCTGAAATTTCACAGTATTGTAACTGTGGGGGTCCTGACCCAAAAGAGGGTTGTGGGATAGCCACCCTCCCTTCTGCACTGCCTTCAAAGCTGGGCTCTGCAGGCAGCAGCCCCAGAGCTTCCTGCAGCTGCAGGAGGTTCCTGGAGCTGGAGGTGAGTCTGATCTCCCCCGTGCTGCTGAGAGTGCCCCAACCAGGGGCTCCTAGCTGCTAGTTCGGGCTGGGCTGAGGAGGGACAGGACTTGCTCATCCCCTGAATGGCTGGTCTTGGGGGGCAGGGAAGAGGGCTGATCAGACTTGCCTCCCCCCACCTCTGGCAAACTCCTGCGGCTGCAGGAAACTCTGGGGCTGCTGCCTAGCCCCGGAGCTTCCTGCAGCCGGGGGACGTGCCTGGAGGTGGATCTGCTCTCCCCGCAAGAGCAGCTGTGCAGTGGAAGAGCAAGTCCTGTCCCTCCTCAACCTGAATGGGACTAGCAGCTGGAGCCCCAGGCATGGTAAAAGCTCTTGGCTCAGACACTGCCACTCCTCCCTCTTCCCCTCCCCTCTCCTCTCCTCCAATAGCTAGATTTCATGGGGGAGATGTAATTTCATGGTCCATGACACATTTTTCACAGCTGTGAATTTGGTAGGGCCCTACTGATGTCCTATGTAAAATGTGTTTAATCTTAATCCATCTTCTCAGCTGTTCACATCACAAAACCCACACAGCACAGTTAACACTCATTGGCTCTTTTGTCGGTGTGCTCAGCAGAAAGGCCAAGATTTAATGCGACAAGGTGAGTGAGGTAATATCTTTTATTGGACCAACTTCTGTTGGTGAGAGGGACAAACTTTCAAGCTACACAGAGCTGTTCTTCAGGTCTGCTGAAGAGATACGAGTAAGCTCGAAAGTTCCTCTCTCTTGCCAACAGAACTTGTTCCAATAAAAGATATTACCTCACCCATCTTGTCGCGCTAATATCCTGGGATCGACACCACTGTAGCAACACTGCATACAAGATTTAATGTGGCAGATAACCCTCTTCCCCCCTTTCATATGCCGGCAGAGTAGTGTAGAGAAGCTTGCACTGCTGGTACCTATGCAGCATTGTATCTGTTCTGTGGATAACTAGAGAATTTGTTCTTTAGAGCTCCCAGTGCTGGACCTTTCACAGCAAGTAACTTTATACAATTGTTTTTTAAGTTTAAAAAAACATCAAAACGAATGGTCATGAATTGGACATGCTTTTCAGTGAAATTCTGTCAGAGACCATATAACTCAAAGCTGCAATTTATAGCTCCTATCTTTAAAACTTCTCCAGGTGGTGTGGGAGTCTTCTCATGTGGATCCATTTGGGGGACAGGGGTTCGTATTAGATCAGCAACACAGAAAATACAATGAATCCTATATTGCTGCTATATTGGCAACGTATCATAGCAATTATTCTTTTTTCTTTCAAGAGTATTTTTCAAGAATGATTTGTAGTGTATAAATCACACCAAAAAGTGTTTAAACTAAGTTGTATACCACTTTCAATTCTTAGTAGTTATGTAGATAGTATAGATTTCTTCACTCTGCTACCCTTACAAAGTCAGCTGAGCCAAGGAAGTCTTTTAGATCCATTTTGCCTAAGCTGATGCCTATCAAATTGATTAAATAAGGGTGTAGATGTTTAACTATGCTTTTTTCCACCATGTACTGCAAAGTCCCTCAAGAAGGGGCAAATTGCCCCTGCCTACCGTAAGGGAAATCACTATTTTACTCTCCACAGCAACACATTTTGCTAACACAACTACTCAACCCTCCTCCTGATTCAAAGTAGTCACGGTCTCACTTTCCACAGTCAGTGGATCTGATTCTCTTTTATGCTAAGGTCCTTTTTGCACCACTCTGGTAGTGTAAAGGGGGCTTAGTGCAAATGTCAAATCTGTTGCATGTTTAAGATTTTGTTCTGAGTAGACTTATCAAGAGCACTTTCCTTTAACCATTAGTGTAGAAGTTCAAGTTGGACAGTTGTTTAGGTGTTCCCGGAAGGGCATCTTATCCTCATCAGCTACACCTGGTGCACATAATTGGGCACTTGCATATGTGCCCATCTTGTCCTTGTGCCTGCACACAAGCTGATCAGATCCTTGCCATGGACATAGGTGCCAAGCAACCATCAGTTTAGATATCTGGCCTGCATAACCCAGGAAGTACCATCTTAAGTGTAGGAAGGTTTCTGCACACAGCCAGCATATACGTATTGGCACCATATGCCTCTTTACTCTTGATTGCACCCATGGACACTCATGTTATAAACTGAATATGTAAGCAGTAGAGAAAAGAGGGCTCATGGACAATTGCAGTTGCCAAATAGGTTGATCCCCACACAGGAGATTCCCACACCTGAGCCATTCTTTTTAGGTGACAAATCTGAGGAACAAATTGAGTTGTCAGTAGATGAGGTTTTGGAACAAATTAATAAACTAACCTATAACAAATCACCAGGACCAGATGGTATTCACCTGAGTGTTCTGAAGGAACTCAGATATGAAATTGCAGAACCACTAACTCCGGTATGTAACCTATCTTTTAAATCAGCCTCTGTAACAGATGACTGGTGGGTAGATAATGTAATGCAATTTTTTTAAAGGCTCTAGAAGGAATCCTGGCAGTTGCAGACCAGTAAGCCTAACTTCAGGCAAATTGGTTGAAATGATGGTAAAGAACAGAATGATCAGAAACATAGATAAACACGATATGTTGGGGAAGAGTCAACACAGCTTTTGTAAAGGTAAATCATGTCTCCTTAATCTATTAGAATTCTTTGAGGGAGTCAACAAGCATGTGAACAATAGTGATCCAGTGGATATTGTGTACTTGGACTTTCAGAAAGTCTTTGACAAGGTCCCTCTTAAGCAAACTAAGCAGTCATGGGATACTAGGAAAGGTCCTCTCATGGATCAGTAAATGGATACAAGATCAGAAGCAAAGGGTAGGAATAAATGGTCAGCTTTCACAATGGAGAGGTAAATAGCAGTGTCCCCCAAGGATCTGTATTGGGAAAAGTGCTGTTCAACATTTTCAGAAATGATCTGGGAAAGGGGGTGAACAGTGAGGTGGCAAAATTTGCAGATGATACAAAATTACTCATTGTGAAGAGTTACAAAGGAATTTCACTAAACTTGGTGACTGGATGACAAAATGGCAAAGAAATTCAATGTTGATATATGCAAAGTAATGCCTATTGGAAAACATAATCCCAACTATACGTGCAAAATGATGGGGTCTAAATGAGCTGTTGCAACTCAAGAAAGAGATCTTGGAGTCATTGTGGATAGTTCTCTGAAAATATCTGCTTAATGTGCAGTGGCAGTCAAAAAAGCTAACATAGTGGTTCTCAAACTTTTGTATTGGTGACCCCTTTCATACAGCAAGCCTTCGAGTGTGGGCCTCCCCCCCATAAATTAAAAACACTTATTTATATTTAACACTATTATACATGATGGCAGTGAAGCAGGGTTTGGGAGTGGAGGCTGACAGCTTGTGATCCCCCCTGTAATAACCTCATGACCCCCTGAGGGGTCATGACCCTCAGTTTGAGAACCCTTGAGGTAATAGAATGTTAGGAACCATTAGGAATGAGATAGATAATAAACAATATCATAATGCTTCTATATAATCCATGGTACGTAAGGTGGGATATGCTAGAGGTCTATAAAATCATGAATGGGGTGGAAAACGTGAATAAGGAAGTTATCCTGACTTATTTACTCCTTCATATAAAACAATAACTAAGGGTCATCCAATGAAATTAATAGGCAGCAGGTTTAAAACAAACAAAAGGAAGTATTTCGTCACACAGCACACCTGTGGAACTTGTTGCCAGGGGATATTGTGAAGCCCAAAATTATAACTGGGTTCAGAAAAGAATTAGATAAATTCATAGAGGATGGGTCCATCAATGGTCACAGATGCCGACTTCGTGGGTGCACAGGGGCTCAAGCACCCATGGAGAAAAATGGGTGCTCAGCACCCACAGGCCTGACCAGGGCTGCTGCTATGATGGCGCTGGGATTAGCTGCCAGTTAGCTCCTCAGCGGCTGGCCCTACATCCAAGCAGCACTTCAGCGGTTCGTCCACTGATCAGCTGTTGAGCGGGGCTGCCCCACCCTCTCCCCCTCACTGCCCTTAAGCCAGGAGGGGGCAGGAAGGAGCCAGCAGCTGGCAGGAGGTATTCAGGGGAGGGGGCAGAGGGGGGCAGAAAGAGCTGGAGTGGGGACAAGGCCCTGGGGCGGAGTGTGGGCGGGGCCTCAGGGTGGGGGCAGAGCCGGTGTGGGGCACCCACTGGCAAAATGAAAAGTCAGCGCCTGTGTCAATGGCTATTAGCCAACATGATCAGGATGAAACCCAATCTCTGGGTTTCCCTAAACCTATAACTGCCAGAAACATCTGGCACTGGCCATTTTCAGAGAGACGATACAAGGCTAGATGGTCTATTGGTCTGACCCAGTATGGCCATTCTTGTTTTCTTATGTCTTGCAGTAGGCAGCTTGGAAACCTTTAATCTTTCTCCTCCTTTTAATAAGACATGTATATGCCAGCAAAGAAGCCCAGACTATTCTGTGTAAGGTCATGTCAATGTCAGTCAATGGCACTAGGAAGAAGCTGAATAATAAAGGAGAAAATTCTGCTGGTCTCACTGCATAAACTATGTATATTCTCTGAGGAGTGGGTTACCAGCGTGAGAAACAGGAAAAAAAAGTATATGATGCCCTTTTATATATGTCACCTCCCATATTTGGGAAAGTTGACTTCTTGATATAGATTAATTGATGGGTCATTTCCTAAGATTTGCATTGCACTGACTGCATAGTAAATTTTAGCCCTTGGATCAGGATTAAGTTCTACAGCAGCTGAGCCATGCAATCCCTTTTAAACTCCAGAAATCAGATTTAGATCTGTATAAAGTCCTTACATATAAAGCTAATGTCAACTGCATAAGTCTTAATGGAAAATCTTATAATGTCATAAATCCAATGGGTTTCCTTCCCAAAGTGGTTGCAGGAGTTATTTCTGTGAAACCTGAGATTAATATAATACTCCTATCTATGCATTTATAATGCAGCTGTTATGGCAGAATCTGAATACCATGCACATAAGAGATTCACGTTGATTCAGCTAAGAAGGGACTATAATTTTCACCCCTGCTTCTGTGTATTCCATGCAGGCTAATTCAGATGGTTTTCTCTCAGGAGGATGTTGCTGGGGCTTTTCTGTGGCTCTGTTACTGGAGACAGGGTTGTGCAAAGGGTGTTACAAAACGCAGGCTCAGTCTTATTTCTGATGGTAGACAGCTCCACAGGCTAAGGCCTTTAACAGAACATTCATGGCACTTCCAGGTACAAGCATACGAGTAAGGGCTTCATTTGGGTCTTACATACTCCACTCTGTCTTGATAGGCTGTTTATGAAACCAACTGCTGAGTCACTTGTCAAGATTAGAATTCAGCTCCAAATTTAAAAACATCCTACAGCACAAAGCTACTCAGGGGATGTGGGGAATCTCAAAAAGTTTCTAATAACCTAGTCAGTGATGTAGACAGCTTCTCCGTACTGGACTGGAAACAAGTAAAGGAAACCAGTAAAGCACTTTGTGAGGGGGCACTTTGTAGGGGCTGCTGGAGTTCAGGATGCACTCCAAGCCGGCAGGCAAGATGAGGGGCAGAAGCACATCCATCCTTGGTTTTGCAGCAGGACTGTACACGTCTAGCCTGGGGTAGTATCGATTTTTTTTTGGCACAGCTCCGCTCAATGTTTCAGTGACTATTTTCATCACTCCAAGCATCAGTTTTTGCAAAATACAGAACATTTCAATTTATCAGTCAAATGTGCTCATATGACCCCCATTACTGTAGTCTCTGAGCACTTCACCATCTTTAATGCATTTAGAACTCTCCAGTGAGGTAGGGAAGTGCTGTTATTCCCATTTTACAGATGGGGAGCTGAGGCACAGGGAGATTAAGATATGTTATCACTTCAGAGTTAATCTGGACTTTTACACAATCCTCCTCCCACCATCTACACACAAAATCCCTTTCCCTGGATTTATATGTGCTTTGAACCTGGGCTTTCTTGTCCAGTTGGGGGTATAGGTTAGAGCTCAGATTTCGCTTTTACTCAGGCTCTAACACACCTACTTCACAGTGAGAGTGCAGGCTGAAATATGAGTTACAAGACTTAGGTTCTGATAGTCCTCCACCCCCTTCCCACAATTCCCTGGGGCCATCTACCTACTACTCCTGGCTGTCTACCTACTACGTTCCTCTACACTAAAAATCACCTACCAGTTTATATGCACCTGGTCAGAATTTATATCCCTCATTCCATATGGCCTGCTCCATTTCTACATAGCACTTGAAGGGTGCCTGACTGAATAGAGATGCCATCCCAGCATGCTGCTAGCTTACTGGAGGCTGACACCAAGGCTCTCAGGGACATCTGGTTTGTTGAATGTTTTAAAATAAAATAATTATGAAATATTTACCATTGTCTTGCTGGGCTGGGGCAGTTTCTGAGCAGGAAAATGTAGGGAGACGGAATAATGGCATACCAAGCAGGGCTGGTTCTAGGCACCAGCAAACCAAGCATGTGCTTGAGGCGGCACAATTTCAGTGGCGGCACTCCAGACACTTCCGCAGTTGCCCTCTATAAAGGGTCGACTTTGTGGCGCCTCCTGCTGGTTACTCTGGGAATTAGCTTTGTTCAGCACCAGAGCGCCCTCTGCAGGCTGGTGATCCACCTGTTCTCAGGCCCCCGTGTCCCTCCCTGGACCCAGTGCCCCTTTTCTCCAGGGTGCTGCCCCCTGGCAGTAACCCTTTTTTGCTCTGGGCTTCCCCCTTTGTCTCAGGGAACCCCCACCCTCTATCCCTACCTTGCCTCAGTATGTGGCTACTGTCAGTCATTGTCTAGCCCCACACCCTGGGGCAGACTGCAGTATCAGCCTACTCATCATTAGCAGGGTTGGGTTTGGACCTGCTGCTTTGGCCTACCCCTGGGCTGCCCTCTACAACCCCCAGTACCCGTTGGCCTTGTGCTAGGCTGTAGCCTGGGGCTTTCCTAGCTAGAGCTCCTCAGCCTTTCCCCAGCCCTGCTCCACTCAGGTATTCAGCCTCAAGCTAAGCAGCCGGGCCCATCCCTCTCTGAAGGCAGAGAGAGACTATCTGCCTTTGGCTCCCTGGCCTTTTATAGGGGCCAGCTGTGGTTCAGTTTGGGGCGTGGCCTCACCTGCAGCCACTTCCTCCATTAGCCCAGTCTTGAGAACCCCCGCTCTCAAGCCCTGCCAGGCCACTTTTAAACCCCTCAGGGCAGGAGCAGGGGGTCACCCTGCTACACCCTCCCAGAGGGTTTTTTTGTTTGGTTGTTTAGTTGTTTGTTTGGGGTTTTTTTTGTTTTTTTTTGCTTGGTGCAGCAAAAAACCTACAGCTGGCCCTGATACCAAGGAGATCAAAGGTTCAAGTTTTGGCCTTGCTGTTATGCAAAATTTTAAAGGAGAGAATTTCCTCCCCCCGCTTGGAAACAATCTTTCGTTGCCTTTGCAGGACCTTCTACCTCAGCTGGAGCAGGGCACCCACCCAAGCCTGTTTGGGCAAGGAGGACCCTGAACACTGGCCAAAAAGAAAAGGCTCAGGGACAAACTGCTGCAGGACATACATAGGGACTTTCCACAAAGGTTGGAGCAGCTCCTGGACATGCAGAGGGAGGGCAAGGAGTGGGTGGTGGTGGAGTACATCAACCATGACAGAGTGATGAGGGAGTAGAAGCTCCAGCAGCAGAGGGAACTGTTTGAGTAGCTGCTTATCATGATGGTCAGAGATGACCATGATGGCCAAACACAGGAAGTCTGTGGTAGAACAGGGAATTTAACCCATTTCTCCCTAGTCTCAGGCAGATTTAAACATCAGAAGCACTAAAGAGACACAAAATAGCCTCTTCCATTTAACATGCTCCATATTCCAGTTATTTTTGTGTATAAAATAAATCATACCGTTTATTTTACGGCAAAATATTTTAAAACGGCATTATTATCAACATCCAGCAGCATTCAAGTCAAACTGAGGCAGCACTTACATTTTTACATGATTAGATTATTGTTTTACCAAATGCTGCAAAAAATTCCTTCCTTGGCTCAACATATCACATTTCAACCTGGAAGGGTTTTGCTTTACCAAGCTATAATACCCCGGAAATCGGGCATTTTTCAAGGAAATCCCAGCACACTAAGCTATGTCATTGCTAATGCATGATTAAAATAATATTAAAGTCTGGAAAATTGAGAGGGCTGAAATGTCCTTAATAGCGTTGGATGAATAATTCATACAATGAATTTCCTCTTTTTCTTGCATCAAGATTTGAATCATAGAATCTCACCCAGACAGAAGGCAGGGGAAATGGATATAACATATAAAAAAAGTAATCAGGAGAATGACAGGCACATTGTTATAACTTCCCCCCACAATTCAGCCTACTCATCTTCCCTCACAGTAGTTCCCTACCTCAGTTCCAGTGATATTGTATCCTTCCCTTCACATATATGTGCAATTCTTTCATGCATAAATATATGAAATTAATTAATAGGTGTCTTAGCTAGTTTCTTGAAGGCATCATGGAAGAGGTAGGCCTTCAGGAGGGATTTATGGACTGGAGCCCGCTCCATTTAAGCCAATGACAAAATTTCCAATGACTATAGTGGGAGTAGGATGGAGTCCTTATGAGTGGTGTAGTGGTTTTGCAGACCAGATCAGAAAAGATACTCTGTGTGTCGGGGAGAATATGTGAAGATGGGTGTGGAAAAAGTTATCAAATGGGATTCTAAATCTTAATCTACCTCACTGTGCCTAGGTACTGTAGCTAGAGTATATATAGGTAGATTAATCTGTCACTCATCTTATCTGTATGTGAGCCAATCACTGAGATAGTGATAGGCCGAAGGTGGATCCTACTTTCTGAGTCTTGGTCCAAAACCTTAGAGGAGATTTCAGTCACAGTACCAGTGAACCCAGAAAATAGAGCCCTTCTGTTTTGAATACAGCTCTGAACCAAAGCCATATGTATGGGATGTGAAGATGGGATTTGAATCTCAGCTGTCACAAATCCATAGGACTTTGGATTCAAGTTTCTGATTTTTTCCCATTTATAATAAGAACCACAATTCTTTTATGTATAGTTTTTGTTTAATTGTACTAGACTTCTCTATAATTGCATATGCAACAGCAGGGTTTCCTAATGCTCCTGGTCCCTGGCTCCCAAGAATGAGTGGAGGTTAGACTCTCTCTGAAAAGCATTATTGTCTAAAATGTCATGATAACACATTGCAATAGATTCAGCCCCAGATTATCCCATTTTCTAGTGATGTAATCCTGGGCACAGAGCCATCTGAGGCAAAAAGTCCACTGGGGGAAGTTGCAGAGATATAATTTTTCCACTGAGGGCTCTGGAAGTAGGAGGTGGTGGTTAAAGAGGAAGTGTGGCCAGAAGATGCACTCGTAAGTGCATCCCCTGATATCATCCTCTGCCAGTAAAATTCTGCAGATGTCCAGACCACAGTTTAAAATCTTATCTCAGGTGGAATCCCTGAGGGAGAGTTGCAGTGAACATACCATTTACCCTCTCCCCTGTGAGTGAATGCCCCCAGGACAAGGTGGGCCCTGCTTGTGCAAAGAGGTTCAATGTATTTTGTCTATCCCATAGTTCCCGCAGTCTCCCCCGCCCCTTGGAATTCTGGGTTGAGATCCCAGTGCCTGATGGGGCAAAAATCATTGTCGCGGGTGGTTCTGGGTAAATGTCATCAATCATTCCTTCCTCCGGGAAAGCAACGACAGACAATCATTTCGCGCCCTTTTTCCCTGGATTGTCCTGGCAGACGCCATAGCATGGCAACCATAGAGCCTGTTTTGCCTCTTGTCACTGTCACCGTATGTTTAATAGATGCTGCTGACAGAGGCGATTCAGCAGCGCTACACAGCAGCATTCATTTGCTTTTGCATGATAGCAGAGATGGTTATCAGCCGTTCTGTACCATCTACCATACCCTTGTAAATTGGCTATGAGATGACGGTTACCAGTCCTTTTGTGCTGTATCCTCTGCTGCTGTCATAGGTGCCCCTGGCTGAGATCGGCTGGGGGCGCAAAAGACAAGCAGAGACGGTTACCAGTCATATTGCACCATCTGCTGCTATCATGGGTGCCCCTGGCTGAGGTCGGCCAGGGGCGCAAAAGACAAAAATGGGAATGACTCCCCGAGTCAATCCCTCCTTTATGGTATCTAAAAACAGAATCAGTCCTGCCTAGAATATGGGGCTAGTGTACTAGAGAACCAGTGTATCAGAGAACCAGAGAGCACAGCCGCTCCGTGTCAGATCCCGCAGAAATTATGAACTGTATGCCATTCACAGGGGGTGCCCCTGCAACAACCCCACCCGTTGCTTCCCTGCTCCCCCAGCCTTCCTGGGCTACCGTGGCAGTGTCCCCCCATTTGTGTGATGAAGTAATAAAGAATGCAGGAATAAGAAACAGTGACTTGTTAGTGAGATAAAATGAGGGGAAGGCAGCCTCCAGCTGCTATGATAGTCCAGACAGGACATTAAGCAGTGTGGGGGAGAGGAGCCCAGCATCCCGCTGCTATGATAGTCCAGGCAGAACAGAATCTTTTCTTTACACATGAAGGGCGGGGGCTGATGGAGCTCAGCCCCCTATTGCTACGATGAAGATGGTTACCAGCCATTCTGTACCATCTACTGGGAATGACCAGGAGTTTTTTACCCAGGCGCCCCCGGCCGACCTCACCTGAGGCCAGCCAGGAGCACTCACGGGCTGATGATGAGAATGGGTACCAGTCCTATTGTGCAGCACCATCTGCCACAAGGCTGATGATGAGGACGGTTACCAGTCATATTGCACCATCTACCACCAGTGAGGGGGAAAGAGGATACTGCAATTGAGTGCCGCAGCATCGTGTGTACCAGCAGCATTCAGTAGACATAGGGTGACATTTAGAAGAGTCAAGAGACAATTTTTTTCCCTTTTACTTCTGGGGGTGGGTGGGGGGTGTAAATTGACGAGCTATGCCCTGAACCACCGCGGACAATGTGTTTGACCCTACAGGCATTTGGAGCTCAGCCAAGAATGCAAATGCTTTTTGGAGACTGCAGGAACTGTGGGATAGCTTGAGTCCTCAGCCCCCCCTCCCTCCATGAGCATCCATTTGATTCTTTGGCTTTCCGTTATGCTTGTCACGCAGCAATGCGCTGAGTCCCTGCTATGGCGTCTGTCTGGAGATTTTTTAAAAATGCTTTGGAATTTCGTCTTCTGTAACGGAGCTCTGATAGAACAGATTTGCCTGCCCATACAGCGATCACATCCGTACGGTCCATGCTGGAGCTCTTTTTGGATTTTGATTTCGGACTGCATCGCCACCCGTGCTGATCGGAGCTCCACGCTGGGCAAACAGGAAATGATATTCAAAAGTTCGCGGGGCTTTTCCTGTCTACCTGGCCACTGCATCCTAGTTCAGATTGCTGTCCAGAGCGGTCAGTGGTGCACTGTGGGATACCACCCGGAGGCCAATACCATCGATTTGCGGCCACACTAACCCTAAACCGATATGGTAATACCAATATTAGCACTACTCCTCTCATTAGGGAGGAGTACAGAAACCGGTTTAAAGAGCCCTTTATATCGATATAAAGGGCCTCTTAGTGTGGACGGGGGTGGTGTTAAATCAGTTTAACGCGCCTAAAACCGGTTTAAACGCGTAGTGTAGACCAGGCCTCAGTCACACCAGTCTATATCAGTAAGCATAATTCCATTGGCTCCCATGGAGTTACTCTGAACTCAGATCCATTAGCTGAGAGCAGGATTTGACCCATTTTCCTAACTGAGGAAGTTTTCCAAGGGAATCCTAGCTCTCCTTTCTGGTGTTTGCTCATCCATTCTGATGTTTACTACTGCCTCACACCAAAAAGACCAACTAGCTTTTCCAGTTGGGTAAACTCTGGGGCACAGAGCTGGGCCCACATAGTTGGATGAAACCCAGCAAAAGCATGTGACCAGGTTGCAGGATTCGATGTTTACTTTTCGACATCCCCTGGCTCCAACATTTTCCTTTTTTAAATTTTGTTGTATGAATATTTAAACTTGTTCCCGACAAGATATTACTTTTGGTTGGCAGCTATTTTCCCACAACATGGCAACATTTTGCTGAAGGGCCTCCTGAAACTTGTTCTTTACCTCTTTAAAAATCAAAAGAAGGCATATGCACATCAGTGCTGATAGGGGCAAGTATCCTTAAAACACAAAACAGGGCTAGTTATTATGAAGTAATGTCTGCACCCTGACACACTATTGTGTAATTTAGGGTTAGGACAAATATACCATTGACCTTTACTCTGACATCAGTTTATTTATCCATATTGGGTAAACAGAGTGCAAGTCACTGGCTAAATCTCAACCTTGGCAGACAGCAGCCTTTGTTAGTGTTGTAAGTCGTTCGTTGCTTTAGTTTATGAGGAGGAAGGGAGATTATGTTATCTTGTTATTATGGCTTTCAGGGATGCCCAGTTAGAAGGTCTATTTTCTCCTCCCAGGGCACATGCAGCTCCTGTACTCTGGGCCATATTTTTCCCTTGGATCTGCACAAGTTCTGGAGCATGTTGCACATCTGACAGGAGTGACAGCAGCTGGCTCTGTGCTTAAAGCATGAACCACCAGATCCTTATCTGAACTTGTATGAACTGGAAAAAAAAAGCTGAAGTTTGGTCTAGGATAGATGAAGGTTCAAACAAGTTCCAACACAGGTATCTACAGGAGATTCAGAACATCTTTGATGATGCTCCTAGTAGAAGCAGAGATAGACTCTTAGAACAGGGTCTCCCCCATAATACCCTTGTTAACATCTGAAATATCTGGTCACAAGGCCTTTATTTTTTAGCTATACTGAACATAAAGTAAACTGGTACTTATAATAAAATGAAAGCAACAATGACTTTTAATAATACAGCTTCTTGATTTCATTAGCTGGTGTTAGGAGGGTGTTTCCTTTTTATTTTCTTGGCTCAGCTCATCTAAATTATTTTTAACTCTGAAGGGCTAGATTCCAATCCCAACAGGGGAGATTTGCAGTTACAAGCCATGCCACTGAGGTTGGGATCTGGTCCAGATTTGTGATCTACTTCTTCTTATGTGCAGGATAAGGGAACAGTGTCTAGATTATGGGAAGGAACCGGTCTCTTGACAGCCCTCTTATTTGCCGGAAAGATGGGCCTCAGTAAAAACCCCGAACTCAAACACCACTGAACTTCAAGGAAGTCTGGATCTGAATTCAAACTTTGTAGATATCTTTTCCTGGGTAATGGAGCAAACAGTATTTCTGGATCCGAACACCCCTGATTTTGGGGCAAGTTTAGGTCCAGATCAGACCCATCTCTAATTTTGACCTGTAAGTCTGTCCCCCAGACATTCTTTTTTCATTGTTGGCCTTCTATTTAGCTCTAGAGGCATTTCTCCAATCAACCTTTGTTGTGCATTTTTAATTGGGCATCTTTTCATTTACTTTAATTGGAGTTGAACTGGGCCCTTAGAAAACATGTTTCCCATTTGCTTCCTTGTGCCTTCAATCTCGTGTTTGGTGAAATTAAAAAGAGAATTGGTTCTGTTTTACTGAAAATCCTAGATTTGTTTGGAAAACTGGAATCTTCGCTTTGTTTTCTTCCTCCAGTGCTGAAATGTTCAGTAACGTATGCAAAGCTTCCCATAGCAATGCTAACATTTAATCTTGAAACCTTGCCAGACCTGTGGTTGATATGCAGCCACAGGCTAGAAAATCCTTTCCTGGAGCAAGTCCAAGCGCTTTGATCTTTAAGCAGAAGAATTAGCAAATATTGAGTAATAAGTAAAGGAAAAAATATTTTCCAGCCTGGTGTGGAGATATTGTCAGAAATGAACTGTGACACATGGAGTTGCAGATGACACATGAAATAGTCAATAGACAGGGAGGCTGAATTATTCATGGAGAAGGAAATTGGCTGCTCACCTTTGGGAATGGAATCTAAATGAAACCTAAGGTATTAAAAAGAAATAAGTGGGGTGGTTTCAGCCTTCTCCTAAGGGGGCAATAATGTTAACATCATGTCTTGATCTCATTTGGAAATGCCCTTTCACTCTCCCTGATAGTATATTGCTGCTGTGCCACTACTGCCAGTTTGCCACTGTGCAGTAGTTATTTGCAGCTTCTGGGAGCCTAAAGGTGTGCAGAATTGCCAGGGGGAAGGTCCATGGGATGTTCCTCTTTGATATTCTACGGTGAGGACAAATGGCTACTAGGTGGCTGGCAGCCATAGATTTTCAGTGTCAGTGTGCTCTGCAGAGCTTTATTTCATTGTCTTGAGTTTTTAAATGCAATTCTGAACAGACACCCTTGGCTCCGAGTGTGTGTTTTGAGCTTGTGAGGATTCCAGGACTCATCTAGAGTTGGAGACTGAATTGCAGGACTTCCTTCACCTTCAGAGGCTGAGTTGTTCTAAAATAATCTGAGATTTTCTCTCTTCTCCCTTTTCTGTGGCTCCTATCTTTCCTTCTTCATCCCAACCCAAGCAGATACTTTATCCCCTCCACAGATCCCTTGAACTGATCTCTAACACTGCTTCCTTCCCCCCTCCCTCCAGGTCAGTTTCTGACTGATTCTCTCCATCCACGAACTTGAACGCTCCCTGATTGCAAATGGATATTTGGGCATCTAGCTATTGGCTTACATGTGCTTTATCCTATTTGCTCATGCAACTGCAGTAACTACATGTGGCTATGCATTTTCATAAACATTTTTATTCACAGGCCTCCACACTCCCAACCAGATCCCGGTCTCTGTTCTGCTCCCTTTGTGGAACTCCAGTGGCAAAAAGAAGCTGAAACTGGCCTCCTCACCCCAGCTGTTTATTTCTCTGGCATGGGGGGATCCCCAGTGGCTGTAGAGTTGACATAACCAGCTCTGGCATGTTGGGATGGGAAGGGGTGTGTCGGGCACATATTATGCCCGCTCTGTGCCACCTGGGGATTCCCCATGTAACTGGTTAATCCAACTTTAGGGATACTTTATGCCTCCAGAGTGGCAGAAAACAGCCTCAGGGGGGTCAGGATCTGTGGTGTTCTTGTGCAGCAAAGCTAAGCACTGGGGTTTCATAAAAGGTTTTCCACTTAGTTTAAGGGATGAAGCACACACAGAGACAAAAATGTGGAGACTTAGTTTACTGCACCATGCAGAGGGTGTAATTAGAGAAAACCTCATGTTGCAAGATTTTCCAGCCTTTTAAACTTTAACATGAATATTCGTGCTTTTAAAAAGAAGCAAACTTAAGAAAACATTAATAGATGTAGTCATGCACAGTGTGCACGGCTTATCTTGCTTAGGACAACTGATTGCAGTGCAACCTCATTTATCCAAAGAGACCGAGACGTGTCAGCAACATCAACAGCATTCAGATAAAAAGGGCTTAGGACAATCAGGGGAGTTAATGGGTAAGTGCTTCATTCAAGGGGACCAAACATGATTCAGATATAAAAATGGTTGAGTTAAAGATGGGTTGGATTATGGATAAACAGGGTGTTATACAAGTTTCTTAGAGCAAAACTCCAAAAATATTATTTAAAAAAGGATATACTCATTTTTTAAAAACATCTGATTATAATAAAAATAGTTAATACATATGCAGGAAGTTGCTTCTCTGACAGGAATTGATTTTGGCTGAGTCTTAAATGAGGCAGCATGTCCTAGTGGATAGGTCACAGGACAGGGCATTAGGAGACCTGTGTTCTCTTCCTGATTATGTCACTGACCTGCGGTGTGATCTTGGAAATATATATGTGCCTCAGTTTCCCTGTCTGTAAAATGGGATCAATGATACTTCCTTTCTTAAAGCACTTTGAAATCTATGATTGAAAACAGTATAGAACAGTAAATATTAACATTGGCAAAATTATTAGCTGGAAGAAGACTTCAGACTAGGTGGGACACTCACACTGCACCCTCTGAAAAGATGTTGCATGGGCTGCACAACCTGGGAGCTGCCAGAAGCACATTATTTCCAGGAGTGACCAGGGAGTGCAGCAAATGCACGGTCCTTTCAGTGTGTGCTTCCCACCTAGCCCAGTAGGTAGGGCCCTAACAAATTCATGGCCATGAAAAACGCGTGATGGGCTGAAATCTGGTCTCCCACTGTGAAATCTGGTCTTTTGTGTGCTTTTACCCTATACTAATTTCATGGGGGACACCAGAGTTTCTCAAATTGGGGGTCCTGACCCAAAAGGGAGTTGCAGGGGGTCACAAGGTTATTTTAGGGGGGTTGTGATATTGCCAATCTTACTTCTGTGCTGCCTTCAGAGCTGGTCAGCTGTGGAGCAGTGGCTGTTGGCCAGTCGTCCAGCTCTGAAGGCAGCACCCCGCCAGCAGCAGCGCAGAACTAAGGGTAGCAATACCATACCATGCCATCCTTCTGTGCTGCTGCTGGCAGTGGCTCTGCCTTCAAAGCTGGGCTCCCGGCCAGCAGCCGCCGCTCTCCAGCTGTGCAGCTTTGAAGGCAGCACCGCCAGCAGCAGTGCAGAAGTATGGTTAGCAGTACCGCAACCCCCTCCTACAGTAACCATGCGACTCCCCACAACTCCATTTGGGGTCAGGACCCCTACAGTTACAACACCATGAAATTTCAGATTTAAATAGCTGAAGTCATGAAATTAACAATTTTTAAAATCCTATGACCATGAAATTGACCAAAATGGACCGTGAATTTGGTAGGACCCTACCAATAGGGCAGTAATCCAATTCTGCCTCCAATTCCAGATGGCACCTTAATGGCTCTCTCAAGCCTGTGGAGCATTCATGCACTGCGTTTGTGCAAGACAAAGGCTGGTACCTGTGCCCCCGCAATGTCGTTTTTTGCACCTGCTGTGGTGCACTCTTGAGTCTCTGCTCCCTCTTCCATGTTCCACAAGTGTATGCAGGGTTTGTCCCACACTCCCAGATTTTTGCACAACATGCTGAGGAAATGACATATATTTCTCCTTAGTATTACAACAATCACCTGCCCACTGCCTCTCAAGTAGCCTCTCTTTCTGGCCAGAACTGATGTGAGCATTCCTATAAAATACACCATAATCTATACTGAGCAAACATGTTTTGTTCCAGCTTCAAGCACGAAAATCTACTTCAACATAGGAGTGAATCCCTCCTTTGCTGACCTACTTCTCATTACTGATGTTATAATTGCCAACCCCAGCAATGTGGATGTCTTAGAACTCCAGGGCGTGGGAATGTGTTTTATGAGCCAACTCACGCCTTCTGCAGGAGAAAACTGTGCAAGGGCCAGAAAATGCCATGTGTTTCAGCTTGTGGAGTTTCTACAAAGCATCCTGCCATGGAGCGGGGGCAGAGCCCATAGTGATGGGTGTGTGTTGCAGGGCGGGGGGAGGCATGACCCTCCCAAATAATGGAAGTCTACGGATCTACAGCAAAATCCTGCAGCTCTAGATATGTATGCAGAAGGCCAAGAAATTAATAGTGTATCCTAGTGCATCTGCACTTCTCCCCAGGGTTCCTGTCTCCCACAGCAGCTCTCCTGGGAAACTTGCTCCCGCTCCGTACCTGGGCCAACACTTGCCTTTCAAAGCAGGCTTAATTTTGTGGAATGGGATTTTGCATAAGAGAATTCTGATAGGGAAATCCAGATGAGTCTGGAGGGGGCTGATGCCCTGGAGAACAGCCCTCCCATTGACCAACTGTCTCAGGGCCTCTGGAGAGCCTCAGTTGTCCAGAGTTTGACCTAAAGGTTTCTGTAGAGTTGGAGGGAAGG
This sequence comes from Mauremys mutica, assembly GCF_020497125.1. NCBI lineage: Eukaryota > Metazoa > Chordata > Testudines > Geoemydidae > Mauremys > Mauremys mutica. The sequence goes on from NC_059074.1 coordinate 130,421,190, forward strand.
GGGAGGATTCTCCATTGGCTTGTTCCTTCTCCCACTGATACAATGTAAGACTTTGTAGACTGTTTTCCTCACCACCATACTTGTAAAGGGAGTGCATGAGGTGGCCTTCAGTTTGTAAAGTGCTGTGGGCATTCACAATGCGCTGCAAGAGATTTCTAACAATAAACAACAACGAGATGAGATAAGGATGATGTCAGGGGCAGGACTGTGGCGGCCATGGCATGTGGTATAAGGTAAATACAAAAATCCCCAAACAGAACCTAAATAAAATAGAAAAATACAAAACACACAAAACCAAAACAACCCCCTCCCCCCCTGAAATCTGTGAATCGGAGTTGATTGAGCTTCTTCTTTAAATTGTCACTAGGTGGCAATATTTCAGAAATTAACTGCACTGCTATGAGATAGCAATGGTATTGCACAGTCATATTCCTAAGGGGTAAAAGTCATGAGTGATACTATTCCATAAACTGTCAGCAGCTTCAGAGATGTAAGATAGACAGTACAAAGGACCATGAACCACTTTTGCAAGATCAGTTCTTCAAGTAAAGACATGTAAAATCTGCAGGCTCCTGTCTGTCCTTGTGGGTTGCTTAAGAGACCTCTTTACAGGAACTGTCTTTAAGCTTTGCAGGAATTGATTTTGTATTGCTTTTTGAAATGGAATTGTCCTGTCTGGAAGTAATTTAGGTCTTGTTTGCACAGAAAAGGGTTTTTTTAGTATAATCCAATGTATGAATTTAAACAACTATAGTTATTCCACTATGGGTATGGCTACACTGGCGAGTTGCAGCGCTGGAAAGCCTCCACCAGCGCTGCAATTAGTAAGTGGCCATACCTGCAGGGCACTTCCAGCGCTGCAACTCCCTGGCTGCAGCGCTGGCCGTACACCTCACTCAGCATGGGGAATAAGGATTCCAGCGCTGGTGCTGCAGTGCTGGTCATCAAGTGTGGCCACACACCAGCTCTGTGATTGGCCTCCAGGGTATAAGGATGTATCCCAGAATGCTTTTATAAATTACTCTCTTTGTTTTGTTATGCAGCCTCTCTTTGTTTTGTTGTGAACTCCGAGCTCCGTAGATCCCGGAGCTGTTTATCTACAAACACAGCTCCTGTTTGCTGTGATCAATCTGTGAACAATCAAATGAGATAATGAGGCAGGCAGGGAGTGAGTGTTTGCTTGACAGAAACAGCGGGGGCAGAGGGGAGAAAGGGAGTCGTGTTGGCTGCAGGCTGTTTGCAGTTAAGAGTTAAGGGTAAGGGATCGGGAACATGTTTTGATTTTTCAAGTCAGGAAGCTAACACACAGTGTTGGCTCCAAAAATCCACTCTCTCTCTCTCCCCCCGCTCCCTGTCACACTACGCCCCACCCCACCCCCCTCTTTTGAAAAGCACCGTTGCTGCCACTTGAATGCTGGGATAGCTGCCCATAATGCATCACTCCCAACAGCGCTGCAAATGCGGCCACACACCAGCGCTGGTAGCTGTGAGTGTGGCCACACACCAGCGCTGGCCCTGCACAGCTGGATGACCAGCGCTGCAGATTTGTAAGTGTAGCCATACCCTATAACTGCCTGTGTAGACACTTTTATTACTTTGAGTACCTTTTCCAGTTTAGCTTTTATCACTTGGGAAGAAGTTTAAACTAAATCAAAGCCATTCTTATATGTGAATAAGAGTGTCCACATGGTGGGTTATACCGGTCTAACTATTGGTATAACGGGTACATCTTCCCCATGTAGACAAGACCTTAGGGACAAATGATAGCATAGATTTCTAATTCAGAGCATGGGGAATGGAATAGGAGGGGCATCCAGCAGGGAAAGGCTCAATAGGAGAAATCGCCCCATTGAGTATTTGCTGATCGTCAGATGGAATATCCCTAGAAAGACAATGTTTGTGATTTCCTCTCCTGCTCCTTTCTCTGTCTCTCTCTCTCTCTCTCTCTCACACACACACACACACATATATTCTCCCCCTCTCTCACTCACTCTCTCTTCTCTAGTTTGAAAATGAAATGTAGTTAGTCCTGTAGCTCAAGAAGTTGAAATCTGTGCTGAAGATTCAGGGTTCAAACCTGGTAACAACGCATTGTAGGAGGTATGTTACAGTTGTACGTCATGAATGGGCCATGTGAAACTTTTGCTCTCTGATAGTTAGATGTCTTAAAACTACCACTGGTCCCCATCATTCTACATTTAAAACACTACATTTCTGCCATCAATGTAGTCTTTCCAAAGCAACTACTCTCAGAGCAAAAGTAATGAGAGAGAGCACTTTCTGGCCCGGTGAAATTCTTGCCTAGGTTACCTCAAATTAACCAATATGGAATCTACTCACTGCTGCAAAATTTCATGTCTCTGGTTCTATCTGATGAGTCTCATTGTCTGAATAGGCTACTCAGGTTGTTAATCAGGACTGCCGGATTTGGGTGTGGCCGATCCTATACTATTAAAGATGATGTCATTCTTTACTGAAATATCTGTTTTCCCCATGGCAAAGAAGGATTTGGCATCCCAAATCAGACCATTGGTCCATCAAATTTGGTATTCTGCCTCCGGCAATGGACAGTATCCAGTGCTTCTGAGGGAAACCAAATTCCCTACCCCACAATTCAAGAAGCCAATTATGCTATGCTGTACATTAACAAAGAATTCCTTCTGGTCCCCTGTAGGTGATCCATTTATGCCCTAATGAATGAGATTTGATTACACTTATTGTGACTTACATAACTTCAAATGTTATTAATGGCCAGAATATATCCCATTTTGTTTTTTCCAAAATTTGGGGACCTGATTCACCACTGTGCTACCCCAGTTTTACACCAATGTAACTCCATGGATATTACTGGAATTTCAGTAAGAGCTTCTACAAAGCTTTATCAAATTTCTGTCAGAAGGTCAGATTAGAAAGGATTTTCTAATTAAGTACATTCAAGACACCACACTCAGGTAAAGACAAGACACACTAGATCAATGCATATGGTAATATTTAATGACACAATGTATGATGCTATATACGCTAAAAATGCAAACAAGCATATAAATAACTTCATGCTGTTTTTCATGTATGTAGCTTGCTACCTCTCCTTGTGCTATGATCCTGTCAGCTCTCCTAAGTGAAGTAGGGTTAGACTGGATCAGTACTTAAATGGAAGACCTACAGTAAACGCTGCATGATGTTGTATTTATTATCTTGTAGGTGGTACTTTTCTCTCTGAACCAGTCCCCCAGATTGTTGAGGGGCCACTTTGCTGTTGGAATCACATAAAACTGAGATCTTCCCCATCTGATCATTAAAAAGCCAATGACATTTTTGGTAAAAGTAGGGTTATTACCCCTGGAGTTGTAACTAAATGCCAGCCTGAGTAACTACATTCTGCCTACCAAAAGTCACTCCCGCCAAATCAATGGGAAGTGATATTCTACATATCCTGGCCGTAAGCTCTTGTGTGGTATTTCTGTTGCTGTCAAATAAGTACCACATTTCATGGCTGTAGTGGCTGCCTATCAGTGCTGAGTGTTGTGCTCCTGTGGCTAGTATGTACCTGTTTTATACTGGTAATTGTAAAGGGTTTTGGGATGAAAGACACTCTGGGCCAAACTCTGTAGTTCTTCATCAGGCAAAACACATGGGGGCCTGATTTCTCATTTATTCCAAGGCCCTTGAGTATGTCTGCACTGCAATAAAACACTCGCGGCAGGCCCGCGTTAGCTGATTTGGGCTTGGGGTGAGGGACTATAAAACTGCAGTGAAGATGTTCAAGCTCTGGCTGGAGCCTGGGTTCTGAGCCCCCGTGAGGGGGAGGATCCCAGAGCCTGGCCTCCAACCCGAGCCCAAACGTCTACGCTGCAATTTTATAGCCCCACAGCCAGAGCCCCACGAGCCCAAGTCAGCTGATCTGGGCCAGCCGCAAGTGTTTTATTGTAGTGTAGACATACCCTTACAATGCTCTGGCAGTATGAACAGGCCGTACATGTTTACACTCACTTTAAAGGCCCCTTTAGACTACCCAAATGGTGTAAAAGGATGTTAGTGTAAATAAGAATCTGGCCTCTGGGAGTTTTGCCTGGGTAAGAACGTCAGGCTTTGGCCCTGTGTACATAAAAGCTCACACTCATCATGTTCTTCCCAAGACAGAAAAGAAATGCCCTACTTATGAATACTCCCTAACACGAACTGTAAGAAGACTCACAGCAAGTGCTATATGCAGACAGCAAGAGAAATATATAGTACTTTATATCACTCAGTAAAAACTGACTGCCCAAGCAAAGGAGCTGTGTTTTTTTTGCAGTATGCACAGCAGCAAATAACCAAACAGGAGACTAGCAAATGCAAGTGACATTTCAAGGTGAAATCCTTTAGGGAAACAAGATAGTAAAAAATGAATGCTCCAGTATCTTGTGAATGTAGCTGGCTGATAAAAATATTTGCTCTTGAGTAATGCAATCATTCTAAAAAAAGGATTAGTCCTTGGAAAGGCGGGGCAGGGTTAGAAAGCTCAGGTGAAGGTAAGATGAAGAACAGCATCATTTAGGCTTCTGTAGTTGTCACTATGTCTCCCGGGACAGCATTTCCTGCATTCTTAGTATGATTTACTGAAACTACATAGGCATTAATCATATGTCATTGGGCAATGTAGCATACTGCCCAGCAAATGATACAATAGAATATAGTGGGAAGGAACCAGACTTCTTTTATAATCATAATTGCCCAGGTCAGGCCTGATTTTGATCTCACACTGGTTTTACATTAGTATAACTCCATTAACTGCCATGGAGTTACTCCTGATTTACACCATTAGGCCTTGGAGTGGACTGGAAGAGTGAATATGCAGTCTTAACACTAAGGCTGTGTGAAAGATTTGCATAGAATCCTGAATATACCTGAAATCGGAGTGTGGTTCAGCTTCTTTTGCTATCTACATACCTCAGCTCAGATTTGGGAAAGGAATCTGCCACTCCCCATCTCAGGGCTCAGAGACTGTATTTCCTTAGATGTCTTCAGGGGAGCCATCTGTGCTGCCCCCTCCTGTGTCTGGGTTTCTATGGCCCAAGGCATTTGGGAAGTGATGGGTGATTGCTTTCGGGTAAGATCATTGCCAGGTAAGAATCATTGCCCCCCCCCCCCAAATCCTAAAGGGTTTATGGCTGAGGGCAGGATGTGCTTTCCCCATGCCCCAGCAGGGCAGTGGGAGAAGGGAAACGCCCTCTCCCACCGCTAGCCTCAAGCTTTACTATGCTTGCAACACCAGACACCCCATATTACCTAGGATGGTAGCTAAGGAGCCCTGAGCAATCCTTAGTGACTGCATACTAGGGAAGACGAGCAACATAAACTGCAGCTTCATAGTTTCTTCTACTGCTTCATCGTTTAGATCCTTGCAAAGCAATTGTGCAGCTCAAGGCTGATGGAAAACAAGGATTTATTTCAGTTTCATAAATGGGAGGGGGCAGGGGAACGTCCACATCCCCAGCGATCTGAGGCTGCCTAATCATCCTGAAGCTGTAGATTGCTTCATGTTTTCAGCCAGTAACTGCTGAGCCGTTCACAGACATCGTTTTTTCTGGACAGACAATTGTCAGCACTATAAAATAGGCTTGCCAGTCATGGGGGCCACTTCAAAAGGCAGGGGTTGAAGGGTATTGACACTGATGCTGGTGCAACGCATCTGCTCCCGGAATAAAAACTCCATGGCCTGCTTCCCCTCCCATGTATGCTGGTTTTACACTGGTGTCACTCCATTGACTTCGGTGGAGCTATTCTTTATTTATACCAGTATTGAAAGCAGGCAAATCAGGCCCTCTGCTTTTGTAGTGCGCCCTCTGTCCTGAATTTTCCAGAGAAATCCTGTGAAGTCGTTGTTTGCTACCACATTACTAATTGCTGGTTGGCAAGACAAAGTACTGCTTGTGTTCCAAGTGCAATGTGCAGAGTCCTCTGCAATTATCCGTGACGTCTAACTCCCTTAATCAGGCAAAACATATTTTCTTTCTAATAGTGTGATGTGATGGTTAGTGTCACTGAGGCAAGGCTTAAGGAAGTAGTGGGCTGTTGACCTTTAGCCCAGAAAGCTATCACTGAGTGCTATGCATAATGCCAAGTGAAAGAGTTTGGGCCATTCTAATCACGGTGAGAATAAGATAAATACATTTTTCACTAGAGACATGCATGTAAGGTGATATGGGAGAGGAGAGAAAGCTGGAATAGGCAGCCACTCATGAGCAGCAATCCCAAGCACTGAGGAAACCTTTCTATTGCACCCAGATATTACCTCACCCACCTTATCTCTCAAATATCTGATGTATCCACATTTCGGCCCTGAGCCTGACAAGACATATGCATGTGCCAACTTGACACACTTTGGGCTTGATTTGCAGAAGTGCTGAGTACTCAACTCCAGTTAACTTCAAGGGGAGCAGCAGGTTCTCAGCACCTCAGAAAATCAAGCCATAAGAGTAGATTCATTCAAATGAACGTGAATACTCCCAGTGCATAAAGTTAAGCATGCTGCATAAATCATTACAGGATTGGAGCCTGATATAGCACCTATAACCATATTTAGGCATTGTAGTTTTAGCTACTTGTAACTGTTGACCCTGCAGCCACAATTTTCACTAATGCCAAAGTTGGATCAGTAAAATCTCTGAACCAAAGTGCAGCAAAAAGCATGATATGACATCCCAAGTGATCTTTGTGCTGTTAACACGTCTGCAGTGCTGGGGAGGAGCTGGTGGTCCTGGTACATGTAGGTACCAGTGACATAGGGAAAGGTAGGAGAGAGGTCCTGGAGGCTACATTTAGGTTGTTAGGTAAGAGATTGAAGTCCAGGACCTTCATGGTAGCATTCTCTGAAATGCTTTCAGTTCCACGCGCAGGGCCAGTTAGGTAGAACTGCAGGGTCTCAATGAGTGGATGAGACAATGGTGTAGGGAGGAGGGGTTTAGATTTATTAGGAACTGGGGAAACTTTTGGGAAAGGAAGAGGCTATAGAGGAAGGATGGGCTCCACCTACACCAAAATGGAACCAGACTGCTGGCATGTAAAATTAAAAAGGTTGTAGAGGAGTTTTTAAACTAAGGGCTGGGGGAAGCCAGCAGGTGCAGAGGATCACATTGTTTGGACAGATACATCCCTGAGGGGAGGCTCTATTAATGGGGATTCTCTATATCCTAGTAAGGTGGCAAGAATGGAAAATGATAAAGTACAGGTCGGAATTGAAGAGAAACAGTCAAATGAAAAAGAGTCCCACCAATTACATCACATAATGGCAGACAGCTAAAAAGTAACAAATTGTATAAGTGCTTGTAGACAAATGCTAGAAGTCTAAATACTAAGATGAGTGAACTTGAGTGCCTGGTATTAAATGATGATATTGATATAATAGGCATCACAGAAACGTGGTGGAATGATGATAACCAATGGGACACGGAAACATGATCATACTAAATATATAGGAATGACAGAGTAGGTTGAGCTGCTGGGGGAGTGGCACTATATGTGAAAAAAAGCATAGACTCAAATATAGTAAAATTTGTAAATACCTCGAACTGTACCATAGAATCTCTATGGATAGCAATTCTATGTGTGAACAATAAGAATATAGCGGTAGGGATATATTACCGACCACCTGACCAGGATGGTGGTGGTGACTGTGAAATGCTCTGGGAGACCAGGGAGGCTATAAAAATAGAAATCTCAGTAATAATGGGGGATTTCAATTATCCCCATATTGACTGGGTACATATCACCTCAGGACAGGATGCAGAGACAAAGTTTCTGGACACGATAAATGACTGCTTCTTGGAGCAATTAGTCCTGGAACCCACCAGAGGAGAGGCCATTCTTGATTTAGTCCTAAGTGGAGCACAGGATCTGGTCCAAGAGGTGAATGTAGTTGAACTGCTTACTAATAGTAACCATAATATAATTAAGTTTAACATGCTGGGGAGGGGGACACCAAAGAAGCTTATCACAGCAGCATTTAACTTCAGAAAGGGGAATTAAACAATGAGGAAGCTAGTTAAACAGAAATTAAAAGGTGCAGTCACAAAAGTGAAATGCCTGTTAGCTGCATGGAAACTTTTTAAAAACACCATAATAGAGGCTCAATTTAAATGTATATCACAAATTAAAAAACATAGTAAAAGGACCAAAAAAGTGCCCCCATGGCTAAACAACTAAGTAAAAAACACGGTTAGAGGCAAAAAGGCATCCTGTAAAAACTGGAAGTTAAATCCTACTGAGGAAAATAGAGTGGAGCATAAACTCTGGCAAGTTAAGTGTAAAAGTATAATTAGGAAGGTCAAAAAAGAATTTGAAGAACAGCTAGCCAAAGACTCAAAAATTAACAGCAATTTTTTGTTTAAGTAAATCAGAAGCAATAAGTCTGCCAGGCAATCAGTGGGGCCACTGGGCAATCAAGGTGGTAAAGGAGCACTCAAGGGAGATAAGGCCATTGTGGAGAAGCTAAATTAATTCTTTGTATCAGTCTTCACTGTAGAGGATGTGAGAGAGATGCCCACACCGGAGCCATTCTTTTTAGGTGACAGATCTGAGGAACAAATCAGAGGTGTCAATAGAGGAAGTTTTGGAACAAATTGATAAATTAAATAATAATAAATCACCAGGACCAGATGGTCTTTGTTGCCCCTGAGTTGAGAGGTCTGTGTACCCCAGATTTTGATCAAGCTAAGTGCAACCATATTATGTACATTCAGCCACCATGCATTAATAAAATAGACCACCACATAGTTAAGGGTTAATTTGAACAAACAGGGCTTCTGGAGGCAATGTCAAATGCTAGCTGCATTTGCAGTTTCTGCTAATCAGAATGGCAGGAGGGGAGAAAAAGAATCAACAAATTGAGCCTGAAAGAAAATAAGTGGATGAAAACTTTGAATTCGGGTGCCTTTGCTATGGAAGCTTATTATGACTAAAATTGTTAGGAATGTTTGTTGATAAGTAGTTTATTTAAGTTAGGTGAAGTGATGATCCAGTAGGGGTCAGGATAATCTGTGTTTTGTAAAAGTTAGTTATAAAAAGACTAGATAATAGAGTGTACTTTGGAGCAGTTCTCTGAAGCTATCCTGAGAACATTTTCCCTGACACCAGACTCCCCAGTGGGAAGCAACTGGCTATTGCTGACCTGCTGCAAATTGCTCAATACCATCTCAGATTCTAGGTAATTATTTGGGATGGTCTAAACCTATTAGTTATGTCTGTGTGTGCTTAAATCTAATAAATTATAGTTTTAGGTAAGAACATGTTTACTTGTATTAATCTTTCATCAGACAGAATAGCTGTGTTCCCATTGATTTACTCCTGACACGACCTGGAGTGAAACAGTTAAGTTACCACTGCTTTGGGTTCTGAAAACCCTGGGTAACAGTCTTCATCCAAGAGTTTTGAAGGACTGAGGTGTTGTGAATGATGACTGAGAAAGTGCGGGGAGGAAAGAGTTTGGTGAAAAAGATCAACAACTCAGTTTTGACCATGTCAAGTCACCAGCTGAAAATCAACATCCACTATGAGATGGCAGATGGCAGAGAGAGAGGCTGAGGTGTTGGATGGGCTGATTGGCTGTAACTTGCTGCAAGCTAGTAGATCAACAGCTTCACAGATCCAGGAGCATTATCAGAAAAGTTAGAAGAAAGACAGACTAGGGGCCTCTTCTTATTCCCATTGAGGTCAAAGGCAAAACTCCCATTGATATCTCTGGAAACAGGAACAAGTTCTAACTCAAGGGTCTGCAAGAATATTTCAATACATGAGAAAAAAACAAACAGTTCCTGGTTTAAAAATAACAAAGGTCCATGGCTGGAACACTTGCCTCTCTTCTCCATTTCCTCCCACAGGTCCCATCTGCTGAAATGAATGCACTGGGAGTTCATGTTAGAGCCACTCCTCACTGATTAAGTGCAATGTGCTAGCTGGTATCAGGCAGTGGGAATCACTGCTCGCCTGATGACTTCAGCATACAGGAGCAGGGCTGAGAGTGAGAGGAAACAACAGCAAATGCTGCTTGAATACTAAGTCAGAGCAATGAACATGCAGTTGCTCTGATGCAGACGCTTTCACTGCCTTCGGCAAAATGGAAAAGGGATACCTCTTCCCATCCAGTGATGGAATCAAGAGTCACTAAACATTCTGCTGCCCTAGGCCTGTTCTGCCTGCATGGTGGAAATGGCTCTGAATGCACATTACTTTTGACTGCAGAGATAGTATTTTCTTTTCTGTTTTTAACCTGAGGAACAAAGGAAACAATTGCATGGTCTAACGTTTGAAATAATAGCCCCTAACACAACAGGCATACACAGTTACTGCAGCAATGACTTGAATGCATTTAGTTTCTTGTTAATATCTTCCCACGTATAAAAATATTTCACATAATGATAAACCAGGCGCCCCCCTTGTCCACTAGGTCTTTTCATGCAATCAAACTAAAAAAGAACCCCTTCCCTACAGTTTTCCAAGAGTTTTCCATGTTATATTTCTTTTAAAAAAACAACAACCTTTTAAATTGGTTTCTCAAAGAAATAACAACACAACATTAGAGAAAAATTCTAGCCCCAGATGCACGTGCCTTGATTTTGCTGAAGGTGCAAATGCCCAGTATAACCCGGTCCCGTGTTACCAGCAGGAAGAATACAACTTCATCTCAAACACAATAACAAAGCATAGGAGGGAGCAAATCAACTTGGGGCTTGTCTACACATACAGTACTGCAGCAGCGCAGCTGCACCTATGCCACTGTGCCACTGTATTGCTTAGTGGAGATGCTACCTACGCTGTGCTGGGATAGGTGGGGTTACCATATGTTCGGGTTTTCCTGGACATTGCCTCTTTTTTGAGGCTCCATCCTCTGTCCTGGCAGATTTTTCAAATAACAGGCAATGTCTGAGATCTTTGCAGAGCAGACATTGCAGCCGAGAAAGAGCCCTGATTGGTCCGCTTCCCGATTGGTCCCTCCACTGCATCCGCAGCTGATTGGTCCATTCCCCTGCAGCCACAGCTGCAGCATCCTGCCCACCCAGGCCTCAACTTCCAGCCCTAGAGAGGGGGTCCCGCAGGGAGGCACTCACTGACAGCTGTGGCTGCATCCTGGGCTTGCACCAGCCACCCTGCCACCATGACAGACCTGTCCCCCCACCTCCAATGAGAACCCCCACTGCAGGTACCCCCTCCAATTTCCCCAGCTGTACCCCCTCCAGCTCTCCCTCCCCTTGCCTCCTCCCTGTAGCTCTCCCCCTTCCGTCAGTGTCCTCTTTTTGGGAATCTGACATATGGTAACCCTAGGCATAGGTACTCAACCTCCCTGAGAGGTGATAGCTATGTTGACAGAAGAAGCCTTCCCATCAACATAGTGCTGTGTACAGGGGAGGTTAGGTTGGTATAACTATGTTGTTCAGGGATATGGATTTTCCACACCCCTGAGCGATGTAGTTATACCAGCATAAGTTCCTAGTGTAAACCAAATTTGGTCATGTTGTAAGCAGCAATCAGTTCTCAGCTAGTCTGTGATAGGTTCTTGTATTCTGTACTGTTTTTTTTGGTGAGTGTCAAAGGTTTCAGGGTCCTGAGAACAGAGTGTGTATATTTCCCTCCACCTTCTCTCTCTCTCTCTCTCTCTCTCTCTCTTTTTTGTTTGGTCATAGCGCCCAGGGAATCCTGTTAAGATCAGGAACCTTATGCAGTAAGGGTGAAATTCATGAGTGTGAAGAGGACCAGCACAAGGCTTACGCAGGACTTAAGAGGTGCACAAGCCCTGCAATGGCCCTCTGCACAGGATGGATCTCATCACAGGTGATTCAGTAGAGGTGACTGTAATCATTCTGAAATCCACACCTCTGTCATTGTATCCTGCTTTTTCAAAAGGAATCAGTATTTTTACATTCATTCATCCTTGACTGGGTGATAGTGGATGTTATAGATTTTCACATTGTGGCTACTCTGTGTGTTGCTATTAACAGCATGATATTTACAGATAGCTTGATGATATTACCAGCATTTGCACTTTTCACACTGGCTCATCTGTGTATTGCTACCAAACAGCATGATATTTACCAATCTGCTTTGATACAGTGGCCACTATTATCAGCTCCGCATATGCCATCCTGCAGAGATTATACAGCAGGTTTCCTTCCATTCGCAGTACAGGAATATCCAGCACCACAGTTACTGCTAGTACCTTGGTCAGTGAATGTTGAGTTTTTAAGGTGCATACTGTATATACCTTCAAGCCTTCAGTTTATTAGTCATGCATGTATATGTAAGGCGATTGTGGTTCTCTCCCCACCTATCAAAGAGGGATTCCGGGGTTGTCATCAGTCTCGCTGGGTTAAACAGCAAGTGGCAGCCCCATCAGGTCCTCGGTGTCCCTGGTGTCTGGCAGCTCCGGCAGTCCCTCCGGGTCTCTGGCACTGTAGCAACCTCCATCAGGTCCGCACTCCAGCAGAGCAGGGGGAGATATCCTACTCCTCTGGCAGCTCTGCCCCAACTGAGCTAGAGGGACGGCCTTTTATAGTTCCTGTTCCTGTCCCGCCCCTTTGCTTCCAGTGGGGTGGCCATGGGTATCCGGTTCTGCCCACCAGGGAGTGGTTGCGGTTTTCTCCCCGTCTTTCAGGGAGGGAGCCCACACCCCCATGCTACAGTATATCATGATTGATACAGAGATAAATATAGACATAGGCAGAGTGTGTATGTATGTGTTTATATATAGAGAGAGAGAAAGAGAGAGAGAGAGATAGTGGAACAACCAAGACATGTATGTAACAACCTTAAGTAACCACATGATCTTATTATTGTAACCCTTATCCTCCATTCCTCCTCTAGTCCCATGTTTCTATTACACATTGCATCTTGTCTAAAATTTGAGGCTGTAAACTTTTCAAGGCAGGGGATCATGTTCTTTTTATCAGTATAACAAGCACGTGGCATCTTTTGAGATACTGTATAAATAAGACAAATAACTCAGACAATGTAAGACTTTGGGATTCTCAAAGACCTTTTTTCCTAAGTTAATTAGGTGCTGGGGAAAACAGCTACACTTGCAGCAGGCATAGGCGGCAGGTTCATATAATTTTTGGTGGGGCCCAAAATGGTGGTGTCCCCCCCCCCGGCTCTCACCCTGTAAGCTGATATAAAATGAAGCTACAATGCATCAGCACCACAAGATTACAAGGGTCAATTAAAAGTGGAAAGTCAGAAGCAGCACTTGCCTATTAATACCTAATATACGGTATTAAATTTTGTTGCACCTGTTGTGACAAAGTGGGAATGTTCTTAATGTTTTCTCTGAATACTGTGTGGGTGCCTCAGTTTCCCCTGCAAAGTGCCAACTGACGGTGTTGGGGACAAAGAGATCAGGTGGCCTCCTTGTCCGGAAGAGACACAGAGGCCAGATGAGGGACTGTCAGTTTGGAGCTGGCTGGGGAAATCGGGAGAGGCCCAGAACTTGGGTCTGGGCTCCCCACCCCCCAAGATGGACCTGATTGAGGGGTCCTGTTTTCTGTACTTACAAGCTCTGTTTTAGACTGTATCCCTGTCATCTAATAAACCTTCTGTTTTACTGTCTGGCTGAGAGTCACATCTGACTGCGGAGTTGGGGTGCAGGGACCTCTGGTTGCCCCAGGACCTGCCTGGGCAGACTCGCTGCGGAACGTGCATGGTGTGGAAGGGCATGCTGAATGCTCCGAGGTCAGACCCAGGAAGGTGTAAGCTTCTTGCCCTGGAGACAGTATGCTCAGAGAGGAGGCTCCCCCAGAGTCCTGACTGGCTTTGTATGGAGTTGTTCCAAAGCATCCCAGCATCCCCTTCCACACCATGCGCTTCCCGGAAGTCTGCACAGGCACTGACACTCCCTCCTCTGGCCTTTGTCTCTTTTCCAAGCATTAGGAGGCCACCTGATCTCTTTGTTCTCCAACACCTTCAGTTGGCACCTTGCAGGAGAGTGGCCCAGGCCATCAGTTGCCTGGAGACAGGGTGTCAGCCATTCTCTGTGCAGACAGCAGCACACTGGCCCTCTAGGGCTTTACAACAATCACACCCCCTTATCCCACCATCTAGAGCCTTAAGAAATGCATTGGGGAAACTGAGGCACACAGACAGTATTCAGAGAAAACACCTGTATACGACCAGTTACATACTTTGAAGGGTGTAAAATAATCAAATATTGTGCTAAATACAATGATACTCCAAACTGACCACCAAATTTAAGTTGCATGTTTTTCCCCTCAGGTGAGTGTTCTGGGGTGGGGCTGGGGATAAGGGGTTCACAGTGCAGGAGCGTGCTCGGTGCTGGGGGTGCAGGCTTTGGAGTGAGGCAGGGCTGAGGATGAGGAACTTGGGGTGCAGACAGGCTGCCCCAGGGCTAGGGCCAGAGAGGACTCCCCATCACCACCACTGGCAGCAGCAAGCTCCAGGGGAGGGACCCCTCCTCTCCCCTCTGCCCCCCACAGCACACTCACTCTGCACATGCTCCTAGAGCCCCTCTCAGGTCCAGAAAGCTCACTCCCCTCCCCTATGATGGGTACTGGGGGGGGGGGGCACAGGTGGCCTTCCATGTTGCCCCTCACCATAACTTCACTGTGGATGGGGGATGGGGCTGCCCCTTGCCCAGCATGGGGCAGAAGTGGGGTAGGCAGGGTGGTGGCTGGCTATGGGGTGGGGGAGCAGGGTGTCATAAAATTCACCCAAGCCCCAGCTGCTCAGGTCTAGGAAGCCTCCCTCTCCCATCCCTCCTGTGGCGGGTGGGTTGGTGGGTGCTGGGGGAGGGGGCATTGCCTTCACATGTGGCTTCCTGCCTCCCCTGTGCAGCCTGCTGTGCCTCACGGGGGGGCTGGGACTGGGGCTGGGGCAGGGGGGGAATCATAGGGTCAAACACTCAAACATAATAAAAAATCATAGGGTCAAACACTCACGGAAGTCCCAACTGCTGCTAAGGTGAATGATGTCTGTCTCCTGGCCCGTTTGTGTCTCCTCCAGGTAAGGGCGGGAGAAGAGGGGAGGGGAGGCCCCCTCCACTCCCCTCCCCCTCCTGAGTGCTTCAGCAATCGTTAGCACATTCCTCTTATGTTAATGCTGCAGCCCTTAGGCTACCGGCAGCAGCAGCAAAGGAGAGAGAGAGAGAGACATGCTGTGTGCTCTCTTTACATTCAAGCAGGGAAACTCCGGGGAGGGGGAAAAATCTAATATTTCCAAATATTGGTGGAGCAGAGCCCCTGATTATGAATATTCCTGGGGCTTTAGCTCCAAGAGCCCATATAAGTTGGCGCCCATGCAGGGGACTGGAGACTGTAGTCAGAAAAAGCCTGGGTGATGGCAATGCAAACTTCCCTATGCTGCCCCAGCCAGACTGCGTGGGACCACTTCTAGTGACGGTTCAGATTTCAGATTTATTTAATCCTTGAGCTCTCTGCTGAGATTACTAAAAATGATGGTGATGGTGGCTTTTTCTGATGTGGACTCTTATCTTCTAGGAACTGGACAAGTAAGCAATTAATTTCACAAAGGTCAACAAACAGATTTTTTTTTCTTTTGAGTGATTCACGATGGTTCATTGTACAAAATGTGGACAGTTAGCATAGAGCACCCTCTATGCAGCAGAGACCGGAGTCCAGTGAACCTTACTTGGGTCAGAATTCCATGATTCAAATAATATCAAACTGTGAACAAGCCTGTGTATGTGTGCGCGCGTTAGCAACAAAAGCAAGCCTCAGCGTGTGAGCGCCTGTGCAAATCAGCCTGTGGGTGCGTGCCCAGCTGAGTATCTTGGAAATGACATAATCAGCATATGGTCACTTAAAAAGCAACATCACTTAAAAAGCCATATGTTTCTTTGCTAATGGCAATGCTAAATCCACTGTATGAAAAGGCGACTGAGACAGCTCTTGAGGCATTAGGGGTTACAGCTTGCACTGCTGAATCATGCTGGATGAGCCACTGTCCTCCAAATATATGACTCTTTAACCAAATGTTCCTTTTTATGCATCACCTAGCTGCTAAGCTAAGGGAAATGTGTGAATGATTTGTGAGCTCTCTCTACTTTGCACAATCTGTAATTATATTTCTGGAGCTGGCCCTGCAGTAGAGATATCCGCAGTTTCCTACAGATCCCTCCTCCTGGCATTGTTTGTTGTGTGCTCACCACAAGACACATGAGGACCCCCCATTCACGGCTTGATTGAAAACATTTGGTGCCAGTACATTAAAGCAAAGGAAGTGGTTCTCTAGTCCCTGACCGTATTCTCAGGCAGCCAGGAGGGAAGAAATCCAACAGATATGGTCCAGTGAGATAATGCTTTGCTTGCATTACAGCCCCAAGCAAAGCACAAGATGCGTTATTAGGCCTGGTCTACACATGCATTTTGTACTAACTATTTCAGTTATGGGTGTGATTTTTTTTACCAAAATAGTTATACCACTACAACCCCCTTTGTGTGGATGCAGCATTACCAGGACAAAGATGTTTTCTACCTATTTAGTTTATTCTCCTAAATTTATAGGAATAAGATAGTGGATAGAGAACTGGACTGGGACTAAGGAGAACTTGGTTCTGTCCATGGCTTTGCCACTGTCCTGCTGGGTTACCTGGGACAAGTCACTTTGGGCAGGATGCACCAAAGAAGCTAGGTGTTGTGATGCTCAGCAAACCAATATAGTTAAAGTGGTATAAGATCGGTGTGTAGACCAACCCTTACTCTCTACTAATCCCCAGTGCAAAGAGGTAGATGTTCCTTTCACTTGGAATGACTTTATGCATGTGTAATCCTGTTGAGTTCAATGAAGCTATTCCTGAGTTAGGCTCACATTCAGCAAAGCACTAGTCACATCAAACTCAATGGGACTTATGCCTCAGCGGGATATAATGGGTGAAGTTAAGCATATGTTTAAGCGCGTTGCTGCATAGGAATGGACTGCTAAATCAGGACCTAGAGCACTTAAGCACCTGCTTAAATTGAAGCACAGGCTTAAGTACTTTGCTGAACTGGGGCCTTGTACCAGCATAAGTGAAAGAGGAGAATCAAGGCCTACAATCACATGGGATAAAAACATGGATTTAAAAACGGTTTTGCAGAGAACAACTGAAAATTTCCAAGACATTTGAGAAATTGTCAGGGGAAGTTGAAGAAGCAGCAGCAGTGGAAACATTTCATTCCAGAAGGAAACGTTTACACTCTTGGTCCATTCTTATTCCTACTGAAATCAAAGGCAAACTCCCCATGTACTTCAATGGGAATAGCATCAGGCCTAATCTGTAAAGCTTTGTAAAAGACATTTCCTGTTGCCAAAAATAGTTATTTGTTTACAAATTGGTGTTACTGGAGCAAAGATGGTCACTCTGGGTGCAGGTTAGAGATAGCTTGGGGACAGGTCTGTGATGGGCCACAGATCCATGTTTGCATAGATCCAGAGGCCCAAAACCCCTACAAAACTGGCACAAAGTGGCAACCCATAGATCCAGGGTTGGGGTATGTGTGATTTTCATCTTTCCATCTGTCCTGCACGCCACTAACAAATAGCCTGAAGAATCAGACTATAGTAGATGTAGAACATTTCCTACATTTGATGCTTACTCCAAACTCTTAGTAAAGTTTATAGGATTTTTTGAGTTTTGAGATGAATTTTGCTCTATGAAAATAAACTTTCTATCACAGATTCCTTCTTCTCTATTTATTTTTAAAAGCTAGGAAATGAACTACATGAAGCTATGTTAACACAAGGGTTAAGATTTCACAGTTATTTCTATTTCATTTGCAACCCTTTTGGGAAACAAAGTTGCAACACAGTTGTTTCCCTACTGAGTAATAACCCTATTTGATTTTGATTGATTTTGTTACCATATTAAGGTAACTGTGCTAGACTCTTATCTTTTCAGAATTGTAGCTCAGTTCTTAACATGCCTACACAGGCAAAACCAAGTCACGAGCGCCCTTCCATGATAAAACACCCACAGAAAGGGGTTGGGAATTTCTGCAAGGCTTTTCTTTTAGTGGCTGTGAGGATTAATGTTCACTTTTGGCAAAGCAGGAAGGAAAGGTTAATTGCGCACTAGTTTGACTCCCAGTACAAAATTGGATCTTGCAGCTTTCTTTACCTTTTGGAAATGAATTCTTGCCCACATCACCTAACTTTTTTTTAGTTCATAAGTGCAACATTTTTCATGAAACTTACATGCAATTTTTCCAGATATTAGAGCCTGGAATCCCTCTGCTTACTCACAAATGTGTAGACTACTTTGTGCTGCCTCTTTGTCTTCCTTCTCTTTCGACTTGTGGATTTGTGATCATGCCCAGGTCAGGGTTACCTTTTCCCATTCTCCATGTTTTTTAATCTTCATTCCTCCCCTTTCATTATAAACTTTTTAAAATTTGGGAGGCTTTCTTGAGATAAGAAGGATAAAGAGATAAAATGGACTTTAAGATTATTGTTTAACTGTCCCAGTTATAGGGCTAGTTGCATTTGTGTCCCTTTTGAGTCTCTCTGAGAGCACCCCTCCGGAGCCAGGCAAACAGAATGTTGGGAATCATTAAGAAAAGGATAAATAATAAGACAGAAAATATCACCTCTATATAAATCTATGGTACACCCACATCTTGAATACTGCATGCAGATACGGTCACCCTATCTCAAAAAAAGTTGTATTGGAACTGGAAAAGGTTCAGAAAAGGGCAACAAAAATGATTAGGGATATGGAACAGCTTCTGTATGAGGAGAGATTAATAAGACTGGGCCTTTTCAGCTTGGAAAAGTGACGACTAAGGGGGGATATGATACAAATTTATAAAATCATGACTGGTGTGGAGAAAGTAAATAAGGAAGCGTTATTTACTCCTTCTCAGAACACTAGAACTAGGGGTCACCAAACAAAATTAATAGGCAGCAGGTTTAAAACAAACAAAAGGAAGTATTTCTTCCCACAATGCACAGTCAACCTGTGGAACTCTTTGCCAGAAGATGTTTTGATGGCCAAGACTATAACAGGGTTGAAAAAAGGACTAGAGAAATTCATGGAGGATAGGTCCATCAATGGCTGTTAGTCAGGACAGGCAGAGATGGTGACCCTAGCCTCTGTTTGCCAGAGGCTGGGAATGGGTGACAGGGGATGGATCAGTTGATGATTATCTGCTTTGTTCATTCCCTCTGGGCACCTGGCATTGGCCACTGTCGGAAGACAGGATACTGGGTTAGATGGACCTTTGGTCTGACCCAGTATGGCTGTTCTTATGTTTTCATGCCTTTACCTCTTCTGAGGTGGAATTTTGCAATTCTTCCCTTAGAATAGGCCCTGGGCTACAGAACCATGTTTTCCAAATGTGTTTACCCAACAGGTATTACTGGGGTTATGTCTACACTGTGAAGCCTGTGCCAACATAGCTATGATGGCATAGCCTCCTACTGGCTTGGATTACACTACACACTTACTTCAGTATTATTATGTCGCTCATGGTGAAATCCACACTTCTCTCGCTGACATAGGTAATGCCTCTCGTGGAGGTGAAGTTATTAAACAGATGGGAGAGCTCTCTCCCATCGGCTTAGAGCATCTTCACCAGATGTGCTACAGAGGTGTAGCTTCACTGGGATAGCTGTGCTGATGTAAATTTTTAGTGTAGACCTGCCCACGGTAGACACAGCTTACACAGACAAAAGTTTTTCTTTCATTGTAGGAATACCAGAACCCTAACTGAGGTTAGCTTAGCTATGGTGACAGAAGCACTCTTCCATGGACATCACTGTGTCTACACTGGGGGTTTTGTTAGCATAGTTACTTCAGTCAAGTGTGTTACTTTTTCACACCCCTGGCCAACATAGCTATGCTGATATAGCTTTAAAGTGTAAGCATATTACCAGAGTTAGTCACCTGTGGTTCTTCATGTTGTGAGTCTGTGACCAGTAGTGTGCAGTGATCAGACAGCTGTCTTAAACCAAAGTATTGCTTGTCTAACAATTGGAACAAAGATTTGAGAGAAAGGCATGCATGTAGATTGTTACTCTAAAATCCTAGCTTACCTAAAGGTTTACCATGTTGTGATGCTGACCTAGGTAGACCTCATTTCACTTGACACCCCAAATGGGTCCTGTGTCTCAGCCTCATTCCTTTGAACAACTACTGCCTCTCTTGAGAGAGGGTCCCTTTTTATGCTACCAGAGTTCACTTATTCTTCTGTGTTCTCAGGCCTTTCCTATCCTTGTCCAAACCAGTTTTGTAGGTTGGCTGGAGAGGAGGCACAATAATCGAAGCTAATAGTTCTGGCATTGTCCCTTAACAACTCCTAAGAGTTTGCTGAGAGGTGGCTCATCTTAAGCCATTCTTTTCCTTTGTGCCTGTTTTTCCACACAGACTCCTGTTGAGCTAACCCAATATAGTCAGACAGAAAACACCCCAATAACCAGGCCAACATGCAGTATTCATACATTACCCACAGGGCACCTCCAAATCCACCATATTACCATGCCATCGGGGCTTGCCATTTGCTCCTCCCTGATGTTCCTCATGCTTTTTTTTTCTTTCTTTTTTGCATTTCTTCACGGAGAAGCCAGGTGCCATGTAACTTTATCTGATAGTGGGTCCAATTGCCACTGAAGTCAACACAAGTTTAGCCCTGTGTGCTTAGCATCAGGCACTGGCCACTATGCATGACCAATTCTAGTTTGAAAACCTGCCAGATGAATGAGAATTTTTGCAAGATCAAAAAAACGAGTGTGAAAAAGAAAAATTAAAGCAAGAGTTGATATGTGGGCAATTCAGCCTGACGATTTGCTCCCCATTCCTTTGACTGTACTAACTTAGTTATAATTATATTAATGCTTAGTTGTTGTTTTTCCTCATTCCCTTGGAATTACTGAGGAATTGTAATTCAGGTGAACCTTAGTGGATATAAATTGTCTGTTGTCTACTCTTCACTAACTGGGCTCCTGTTAGCAAAAGTTATGTCTGACTAAGCCAGAGTTTTATCTGGGATTAATTTAAGCTTTGGTACTGCAGAGCTCCTCAGCTCCGCTAGAACTGAGCTTCAGTCCAATGAGCTCCACAGGGCCATCCAGACATGCAGAACGCCTAAGATCCACAGGAAGGAAGTTTTGTGCAGCTCTGTCCTACAGAAATGCTGGGCTTTGCAACAGCAGGTGCTTGGAGCTCCAAAGCTCCATGAAAGCGAAGCTGCAGACTCAGCAGCTCTTGGGCAATCTGGCCAATTCTCTACAATCAGCCCGTCGCCCTGAGCACAGATTTCACCTCCTGCTGGACCCACGCTCCTTATTATCCAGAGGTTTCAGATGTTCCCAGAGAACGTCAAATAATTTGAACTGTACTTTAAATAATCTCCCTTTGGCTTTGAAAAGAGAACTGGTAGCACAAGAGGACTCACCCATACGCAGGTCTGCTAACTTTTCATTTTAAAAAGAGTTTATTGCCAAACTGTGATTAAATCCCAATGATCCAAAATTCTACAGCTTATAGTTCTGCAGCCCTGCAAAATTCTATTTGCCCTCACCCAGGTCAAAGAGTTGGTGTGTTTTTTGACTTGTAAGTAAAATATATAGATTTAATTATCATTATCAATCATCAGAGTTAGGGGCAGATGCACAGGGTTTGTGCCGGTGCTAATCAATTTTGACGGACATCTTTGCAAAGATGCAGGAGTGTAACTACAGTGTTTTGGGCCATCACTGACAAACAATTCAGCGTTTTTCATAACTACAACAACCATCACTTAGTATTTTTGCATCTGTTTTTTTACAGTCAGGATAATCAATATACACTGAAAAGGCACACAAGAGATTTCCTGGGCTGACACAATGTTCACAGGAAAAGAGGAGCAGGGGGAGTTGAACTAAATTAACAAACAGTGCCTGCCAAGTTTGTTTTCAAGTCAAATGAAGAGTAAATATATCAAACCATTAATCCTCAGGGTCTCTCCCAGTAGGAGAAGAATCAGTGGTGAATCAGTCCTTTCCCATTCTTCTGGAGCTAGGAGAAAACATGAGTGATTTCAGGAGTGCAAAAATCAATGCACATGGGTCTAATATGCTTTTTCTTTCTCATTTTCTCTACATGAAATAGAAAGAGATATTTCAGGCCCACAACTTTCTTTGGGGCCAATTAGTCATTGGTAATTATGGCCATTGCTGTCATTTCCATTTTGGGCACTCTCACAAATAAACTCAGTTGTTGTTTTTTTAAAGTGATTATTTGCATTACCCAGGTCAGAAGTGTTCATAATTCTTGCTTAATGACAAAATGATCAGCTGTGAATCAAACATAAAGCCCTGATTGAGCCTGAGCTTGGCAATATCCGCAGCGAACAGCTGAGTCATAAAATGTAATCATGTCGCATAAAACCCACAGAAGATGGGAAAGACTGTGGTCCACCATATCCAATCTTGGCAATCAAAGGAAACTGATTAAATCAGGTTACATCCTAATGATGCTAACAGATGATCCCTGCTCAGTGCTGCAGAGGGAATCAAAAATCTCCAAAGGTGGCTGTCAGTATGAGGTGAGGGGAAATTGCTTCCAGTCCCAAATTTGATGATCATTTTAATTCTGGGTTATGGCCGGCTCCTGCAGATACAAAGGATAATTGTAACAAGTGCTCAGTGCTGGACTTGTGGATGGGAAATTAAAAATGAATTTACATTGCCGCCAAAGAAGGTCTTTTTAATCTGGCTGTGTTCCCAGGGTTCAGGGTAACTTCCTGATCCTCAGAAACTGGTATAGTAGCACATCAGTGTGTTTTGAGGGTGGTCAGGTTAGGCTCCCTTCCCTCTTCAAATTGCTCTTCTTCATCTTAGGTACTTATATGGCCCCCATACCTATAGTATCTGAACACCTCACAGTCTTTACTGTACTTATCCTCATAAGACCCCCAGAGGCAGGGAAGGATGATCATCCCCATTGTACAGATGGAGAACAAAGGCACACAGAGAGATTTAGTAACTTGCCTAAGATCATACCAGAGCAAGGACTTGAACCCAAGTCTTTGGCATACTAAGCTAGTGCCCAAACCATTGGATCATCCTTCATCTCTAGAAACTGTTATTAGAATGCTAACAAGCAGAGACAAGGTAAGGGAAAAGAGAAAAAATGTATTCTTAAATTCTATATAAAACCAATGTACCATGTGTGCACAAGGCACAAAGGGGATTATTAGACAGGGGATAAGGGGCACGCATACTAACACATCATCTATACAGGGAAGCAAGAGAAACATATACGTAAAAGGAAATTCTTCTGGAATGGTTTTTATTAACCAAAAGCACCAACAGTCTTTGTCTAGATTGAGTTACTTCTATGTGAAGTCCTTAGTAGCAGCCGCTGAGGGAGATTTAGATCATCCTGGAGACATTCTCTGGGTTCCCTGTTCATATTCTAGGAAATTGGGATTAGGTTATTTGGGATATCTGACATTAACTGTATTACTCCTTCCTCTACCCTAAGGGCCATCAGGAGCTAAATAGAACCCTATAAAATGGAAGCTGAAGGGAAAATAACTGAGGTTATCAGGGAGCAAACTAACTCAGAATGCTCAAAAGAGGGAGCTCCCCATGCACCTCTGAGATGATCCGTTACTAGTTTTTGCTGTACCATGAGCAGGGCCTTTTGTTTTGCTTGTTTAAGGTTATTTATTTTCTCCAATTTTTACATATAAACTCCTGACAACAAGCACTTGGGAGAAAGCTCTTTCTGTGAAACACATTTGCAGTTGGACTGTGTCGTCCAATTCTGTTATTTTATAAGCAGCTCTTCCCACCTGAGCTACCCCTTACTGCCTATATTTTTAGGGGATTGAAACCTAGATCTGAATTATGAAGCCCAGTCCATCTCTAATATGAATGTTACTGGAAGTGCCACTGTACAAGTGGGTTTGTTATTACACTGTGAAGGTCTGACCATGCATATGGTTTGTATCAACACGTGCAAGGTCATCGCAAAGGTTATCTTGTTCAAATTGTAGTCCTTTGTTTGTCCATGTGGCCAGGTATGGTGCAAACAGCTGCAGAGTCACTACAGTCTTTCCATTGCCCTGCCAGTGACCTCAACCCTGACCTGCACTACCAGACTATGTGAAGATGTGAGGTTATTTAGGCTCCATATGAGTAAAACTTTGAAGAGGGCTATGAATTAAAGCTGACACTTTACTTTAAACACCTAGCCACAAATTACTTGTGAAAAATCAGGTGGCCAACCAGAGATCAGGCAATTCACAGGGTTCAGTAAAGCTTTCCTGTGCACTAGGAGCTTGTACGTTCCCTTTCCAAGACTGAGGAAAACTGCATTTTTTAGGGACAAAAACTGGAAATTCTCCAGCGGGGTGTGGAGGGTGGGGAGAAGAGATCTCTTACCACACAGAAATGTGCACTATGTACAATGTCGAGTGGCAATATGGGACTAAAGTCTGCTGCAACAATCCCTGAATTTCACAGCAATGTTCATTTATTCTATTGCCACGAAATATCCCCTTATATTCCCCCCCCCCACAATTCACAAGATTCCTAAGCAAAGTTTTAAAAGGAAAAAAAGTCACACATGTCAGAAATTCAACCAAATTATATTTAATACTATCTGCAGTAGCCTCTGTTAAAGATGGGAATAATGAGTGAGAGGCAGAACTGGTCTATATTTATTCCTGCTCTCTGCCTTCTTCAGCACGTGTTATGAACATTTATTTACTGCTGGCTAAAGTATCAGTGTCCCTCTTCATCTGATTCACTAGTCAAATACTGTACATCAGAGAGGGACAAAGATAAAGCCACCCTTTTGATTTACTTCTGATACTAGTTCGTAACTTTGTGACTCAGGCTTATCTCTAACCTATATACACTGGAGGTCAGGGGTAACACCACTGAAGTCAGTGGTTTTACACTGGTGCAAATCTGGTGTGAGGCCAGAATCAGGCTCTCTGTGTGTGTATGTGTGTTCTATCTAATATTGGAAACAATTATTCACTGTATAAATTATTTAATTAACTTTGCCTTTATTCGACTAATAAATTATTCAACAAATAGTATTTGAATAGCTTTAGAGCTGGTACAATACTGCAAAACATTATTTGTTCAAATAACATATTCAATGAATAACATCACTGAATCAAATAAATAATGTATTTGACAATTAGTAGTCATCCAGAGCTAGTTCTAATTGATCCAGTTAGAAAATGCAAAGGGGATGTAGATACTGACTCATAAAGTATTGATCCATTCTGCTCTCATTTGTTCTCTTGGGGTACATCTAGACTACAGCACTATATCAGCCGAGCTCAACTCGAGTTACTTAGTTTGATGCAAGCTAATGCAAAGCAGCACCTCGATACGCTGAACTCACACACACATGTTGAGCTGGATTGCTCTTACCCCCTACTAGTACTGGACTAGTTAGCTACAATGACTTCTGGGCGTGCAGCCCACTGGTTCTTGGCACTGCTCCAAACTGCAGCACACAGTGGAGGGCTGTAAGAGTGAGTCAGTGGAATAGAAATGAAGCCTGATTCTTCACTTCCTGTCCCCTGGTGCAGTTATTTATGCCTGTTCAAAGTGGGTGTAAAATAATACTCACCCAGAATGGGAGCATTTTCCATTCACTTTGAACTCACTCTGTGCAGGTGTGAATGACAATCCAAGGTGTAAGGCAGCGGAGAATCGGGCCCATTGTTCTTTATTAAAATACAAGGAAGGGAAAATGAGAAATCACAGTGCCTCACCGGCAGGTATGCAGACAATTTATTGTAGAAGTGTGGGGAATCTTATTTCCTCCAGGAATTGGTTTAAGGAACAGGAATAAACGAAACCCACATTTTATGGTAGTAGGTATTTTACAACAGAAATTAGGAAGACATGATTATATCTCTGTTACTATTACAAGCCTGATGTTTTTTCCCCCTTCCCTTTCACCACCCCCAATTCTTTCTTCATATGAAAAACCCTCCTTCCTATCTAACATTTTTCAGGTGCAATCTCTCACCAGAAAAGAATTTTTCCTTGGAAATTTTGAGATAAATCAGAGATCGGGTTGTGACGATGCGGTTCTGGCGGGAACCAACTGAGCGTGCCAATTCAGGACCAATTGCTTAAACAGGGCAGTTACAGCCCTAGGCTGGGGTTTTTCCACCTCTAAGGCAAACCAAACCAGCCAGACAAAAAGGATTTCGGTTTTACCCCACTGGCTAACCACAAGTCACACAAGCACTTTCCTTAGACACTCCAGTCTCCCAGTATCATCACCAGCGCCACTCGTCCTGGGAATGAATGGTTATGAAAACCAACACCCCAATAAAAGAAAATGGTTCTCTCGATCCCAGAGAATCAAGCCCAGACCCAGGTCAATATACACATCAGATCTTACCCACAAATCACGCTGTTGCCAATCCTTTAGAATCTAAAATCTAAAGGTTTATTTATAAAGGGAAAAAGGTAGAGATGAGAGCTAGAATTGGTTAAATGGAATCAATTACATACAGTAATGGCAAAGTTCTTAGTTCAGGCTTGTAGCAGTGATGGAATAAACTGCAGGTTTAAATCAAGTCTCTGGAGAACATCCCCCACTGGGATGGGTCATCAGTCCTTTGTTCAGAGCTTTAGATTGTAGCAAAGTCCCTCCAGAGGTAAGAAGCAGGATTGAAGACAAGCTGGAGATGAGGCATTAGCCTTATATAGGCTTTTCCAGGTGTAAGAACTTCTTTGTTCTTCCTGTGGAAAGTTACAGCAAAATGGAGTCTGGAGTCACATGGGCAAGTCCCTGCATACTTTGCTGAGTTACAAGGCGTATCTGCCTTCTCTCCATGGGTCAATTGAGTAGCTGATGGTCCTTAATGGGCCATCAAGCGGGCTAGGCAGAGCTAACACCAACTTGTCTGGGACGTTTCTCAGAAACACAGCACAAATTTGAAATACAGACAGTATAGATCCAATTCTCATAACTTCAACTACAAAATGATACAGACATACAGACAGCATAATCATAACCAGCAACCCATAACCTGGTCTTAGACACCTTATATGACCCCCTTTATATAAGATTTGGTGCCACTACAGGACCTTGGTTGCAAACCATGTTCTATATGGTCCCAGTTTATATCAATAACGTCACACGGGTATTTTGACAAAACAACGTATAGTTTGCTATTTGAAGCGACTCTCCCTTTTGCAAAGCTGTATCTCAAAAGTGTCTTGGTCAAAAAACTTCACGGTTGTTTTCTTTAATGATAACCTGGGCTATATATTTTTTAATTAGATTTTTTATTGTAGTTTAACCATACTGTCACCTATATAATGCAAAATTGTCTAAAAATCAATACACACCATGCCATGCATTCACTTTGAATAGTCTCTTACTCCTCGAATAGTTCCATTGATTTGGGACCACTTGCAAATTACATACTCATTAGCAAGGGTATTGGAATATGGCCCATGTTGGATAAACAATTGTACGTTTAGCTATTGTGGCACAAAATAAAAGACCAAATACTGCAAGTACTTATGCACATGAGCAACTTTAAATGAACATATGCATGAGTAACTTTACTCATGTGAGTAGTTCCGTTGATTTCAAAGAGATTACTCATGTGAGGAAGAATTACTCATAAGGAATTGCAGGACTGGGTCCTGTAGATCTTTACTCTTCTATAAAAAATGTACTTTAGCAGCAGGCAAGAGCACAACAAAAAGCCCAAACAAAAAAAGTCACACAGACATGGTTTCATGATTTCTTCCCCAGTGAATAAGGTTTCCTAGTTTTCTTCATCAGTGACCGGCGGCGGCGGGGAGAGAGAAAAGCCAATTTTAACAACTCTATTGAAAATGAATATATTCTGCTGGACCTGGTCCTGCCACCCTAACACTTGCCACAATCCAAAATCCGTTGAAGTCATGGGAGTCTTTCCATCAGTGTCAATGGGCTTTGGATCAGGCTCATGAAGTATTACTGGAGGGAGTGTAAATACAATAATTATTGGTGGGAACAATATTGAAAGGGTATCATTGGAATAATAATGTGGGAGAAGAAATGTCAATGTGTATGAGCTGCTGAGGAAAGCAGCATGTAGAGCTGGTCAGAAACTTTCTGGCAGGGCCGGCCTTACGGGTGGGCGACCGCCAAGGGTTCCATGATTGGGGGGAGGGTGACCTCTGAGTGCCACAAACTGTCGGGACTGGGCTGCTGGACCAGGGGGAGTGAGAACAAGCCCAGGACTGGAGCCCCTGGCCAGCAGGGTGGGCAGGAGGCAGGTGATGCCTTCCAGAGCTGCCAACCTGGTGGGGAGGCTCAGGCAGCAGGGCTCACCCCTGCGGAACCAGCGGGCCAGCCCCTGGTTTCCCCCTTCCTGTGGGCATGGGTAGTGTCTGCGCACCTGCTCTCCTACCGTTAGGTGGTCAGGGGTTGTATGCCCGGAGGAGCCCCCCAAACTCAGAAACTCCTCCCTGTGCAGCCAAGCCAGGCTCTGGGGCCAGGAGATGGTCCTTCCGCCCTGCACCCCACACTGCTGTTCTCAAACACAAAGAAAGGGCAGCAAAATACAAGTTCACCCAGGGTGTCATTTTCCCTAAGGCCGGCCCTGCTTTCTGGCAGAACATTGTTCCATCAGGAAATGCCAATTCACTGAAAGCAAAATATTTTGTGGAAACGTGTCGCCATGGATGCAAATTCATGTCTAAACAAAAATGGGGTGGGGGGAAGAGTTTCTGTAAAAGAAGTCAAAATTGGAAAGGGCATCTCAAAATAATAGGGTGGGAGAGCTGAAGGGGGGGAGGGGATTTTGGTTCACAGGAAATTTTGGAAGATTTTGTTTTCATTCTGCGAAACTACCCCTGAAGCAAAAAATCAGGTTCCTGCACAGCACTAGTAGCATCTTAAACTTTGCCTCATCAACTTGATTTAAAAAAAAAAAAGATTTATTACTGTTTACATTTTATTTTGTTTACATTTTGAGCTGGAGATGTTGCAACGTACTCAGAGCTGGTGAGAGCACACCAGAAGCACTACAGACTATACTGAAAGACCTTTTGACAGATATAAACAAATGGAAAACCTGAGTTTACTTCCCAGTACGCAGTTCCTAAAACCGATGCACAGTAGAAAATAAGGTCAGATTTGTGACCTTGCTAAGGGCCAATTTGAGGGACTCAAGAGATTATAAACTGGGAGAAGTTAAGGGGGAGTTTGAACAAACCAGAAGCTAAGAGTGAGCAGGGCCAAAACCAAAAACTTGGAATGAGTGGAGCAGAATGTGACTGAGGCAGGAGACAGAGACTCACTGCTACAAGAGAACCAAATGCTAAAGTGTCTGATTGCACAACTCATAGAAAAATTGGAAGATGCTGGGAAAAGAAGCCAGCAGCATCATCTCAGATCACTGGAGTCCATGCAGGAGGAAAGGAAAATGAGATGATATTTATACATTTGTGTAGAATTAGTTAAAAGTGGTGCTGCAGAGAGTCCTGGAATAGGAAATGCTGGATCTGAGATAAAAAAAAAATTCAGTCCTCTTCTTGTGAGTGCAAATAATCACGGGCACAAATAGCCCTGGGGATGGCTAAATTTCACCAATAAATGACTAATCTGTTTTAGAATCTGACGAAGCCATTTCCTTAATATAGCTAGAGCTGGACACAATTTAAAAAATGGTATTTTTCTTTTTTGAAATGTTAAGTTGTTTCTGTTTAGCAGGCTTTGAAACTGATCATTTTTCATATTTTCAAAAAATATCAGTTGAATTTTGATAATGGTATTAATAACATTTTGGGTAAAACCATGGATAAAAATGTGGAAAAAATTGTGAAAAAACAATTTAAAAAAATTCAACAGTTGTTTGCCAGTTTTCCAATGAGCTTTCTGTTTGAAAAATTTTAATCAGCTCAAATTATAACATTCATTTTATTCACTAAGCAGTTCTGCTCTGAGGAATTACTGAGTAAAAATGGCTCTGTCTTAATGAACATATTTGCTCTCAGGGGCAAATTTTGATCTCAGTTACACCAGTGTAAATCCAGAGTAACTCAGCAGTTTTTCAGATTCACACTGGCCGTGCACAGACTCTGGAGGTGATGTCATGTGTGTGGAGAGCGTAAAGTTGCATGTTGGTGAGTGGGAGTCTAAAGCTGAAGGAGTCCAAGCATTGCATCAGCTGTACGTGAGTAACTTCCATTGATTTCATATATACAACTGCATACAACTGACAGGCTAATCAGGCCCAAAGAGCCTAAGCTGATTTATTTACATAGGGAAGGAACCAGAAGAAGGTGTAAGACTCACCTGTGAATTTGGTCCTATGGGCATTATTTTGATCTTACTTCCATTAGTTTTAAAGTGATGTAATTTCAACAGGCCAGATTTTCATGGAGCGACAGCCATTTACACCAGGTGAGGATCTAGCCCATTTTCATTATGTAAATAAAGACATATCAGCATGATTAAACTCTGATTCTGATCTGAAGTCCTTGCAGTTATTTTAGATATAAACTACTATAAGTGAGATGAAACCTGGTCTCATGGCTAATAATTAGAATATTTTTCAACTGAGACTGCACTTACCATTTCTGTAACTAAGCCCCTCAGACTACATTTAAAGCAAGCTACAATGCTTGAATCAGTGCAACAGAAGACTCCATAAAATCAATCCACATTAAAGTTCCCTCTCCTGATGGTGACTAATTAAATGAATTAATCAAAAGCCTGATTAAACAAAATTACACTGAAATGAAATTATCTCAGTCAGTGGGAATGCAGAAATGCCATTTTTCAGTAGTCTCTTTCAGTAGTCTTTCAGTGTGGATTATGTCTGTGTGTGCGCGTGCACAGAATATTTTTTCTCTCTCTTTCCTCAAAAAAAATTATTGCTTAATTACTAATTTCATATTATTAGTAATAATTATTAGTAATAATAATACATTTGGCCTTAGGGTTTATATATCCCAAGATAAGATTTCTACCAAGATTACTAGCTGAATGGACAAGCATCCAGTTGTCTTGGCCTCTGCACCACACTGGCCATAACAGCCTCGCATGAATATTTTGAAACCATAACCATCAACAGTGAGCCTGAACCAAAACTCTGGATCTGAATATCTCTGAGGTTTGGGACGTTTGAATATGAATCTGAACTTTGTGGCTTCAGCCCAACTCTAATAAAATGCCCTCCTTCACCCTGCTGCCATAGCAACCAATAGCAGTGCTGATGTTGTTGCAGCTTGGGCTAGCTGCCTGAGTCCAAGCCTGCCTGAACCCCTGGGTCCGAGCTCAGGTGGCTAGCCCGAGCTGCTACCAGGGCCACAGCATCCACACTGTTGTTTTTAGCATGCTAGCTTGAGCTGAGCTAGCTCAAGTCTGTCTACTCATGCTGGGAATCATACCTCCCAGCTGCAGGGTAGACACATCCTAGCATGGGCCAGATTGCTCTGATGTTTTCAGAGGGAACAGCAGGGAAGACAAAGCATCCGGAGGGCTGGATTTGGCCCAGGAGCTATATGATTGCCTTTGAGCGACTGTGTGTAGCCAGTGGAGCATCTCCCAGTGAAGGGGAACTCACTTGTGGTGGAGGTTCCTGTGCAGCCCCCACCCTCACAGTGGGAGGGAAGGAAAGGATGTTTGGGGTGAACCACAGGCTGGGTTTGGGCAAGGGAGGGAGCGGGGCAGAAATAAGATCTGCTACATCTGACCCTTCCATGATGTAAGTTCCCTGAGGAGTTCTGAGGGTCAAAATTGGGCTTAAGTGGGACGTATGTGATGCACGGGCCTAGTGCTGACTGGCTGCGCAATGATCCATTTCACCCCTGGAGCACAGCTGTAAGTAAGAAGGTGCTATTTTTCCATAGTCTCTTTGCAGAGTAGACCCACACTTTGCAGGGGAGGCTCTGCCCTGTGCAGTGACAGGAACCTACCGGTCCTTATTTCCCTTCCTCTTTTCTCCTGTCCTCCTGCTCAGCAGTCCCAAGGCACGATTCCAATCTAGTATTCAGGGCTGGCTAGCATGCTGTCAGCTAAACCACAGACCTGGCATGTTCTGCCAGCTCCGGAGTGTGGTCAGACCCCAACTTGTTAGCATCCATGTTGCCTGCCAGGAGGGGGCTTGGCTGGACTCCTCTCTTAGGCCTGGTCTACACTAGGACTTTAATTCGAATTTAGCAGCGTTAATTTGAATTAACCGTGCACCCGTCCACACCAGGAAGCCATTTAATTCGACCTAGAGGGCTCTTTAGTTCGAATTCGGTACTCCACCCCGACGAGGGGAGTAGCGTTAAATTCGACATGGCTATGTCGAATTAGGCTAGGTGTGGATGCAAATCAAACTTACTAGCTCCGGGAGCTATCCCACACTGCACCACTCTGTTGACGCTCTGGACAGCAGTCCGAGCTCAGATGCTCTGACCAGCCACATAGGAAAAGTCCCGGGAAAATTTGAATTCCTTTTCCTGTCTGGACAGTTAGAATCTCATTTCGTGGGTGGACATCGGGGCGAGCTCAGCAGCACCGGCAGCGATGCAGAGCTCTCCAGCAGAGGAGTTCATGTAATCTCTGAATAGAAAGAGGGACCCAGCCATAGGCGCTGACTTACATGGGGCTCTGGGGCTTTAGCCCCATGAATAAATCCCAAGCAGGGGCTCTGCCCCACCAATCTCCCCTGCTTGGAGCGTGCCGCCGCCGCCGCCAGGGCTGGAGAGCTCCCCTCCCCGCCCGGCCCCAGAGAGCTTAACTGCTTGAACGCAGGCAGCTGCGTCTGTGTGTCTCGACTGTACCATCTCCGAGTGAGGGGGAGGGGGGCCCGCCGTGCTGGTGGCAGCCCTGTCCTCTACCCCACCCCGGAGGCTGGAGGCTTAAACGCAGGCATGTCTCTCTCCCTTGCCTTGCCTGTTGCCTCTGCTGCTGCCGGCTGCTGTTGCTTGCTGGAGCACTGGCCGGAGTGGCTGGGGGAGGGGAGGGGGCTGTGCCATGCTTGACAGCCCTCCCCTCCCCCTACCTGCAGGAGATGCAAAGGGCACTTCCGGCTAGGACTTGGAGACTGACCTCACCCACCTGAGCAGGTCCTGGGCTTCCGTGAGTGTTTGACCCTATGATTCCCCCGCCAGCCCCCACTCCTGCCCAATGCTGGGGAAGGGGCAGCCCCATGCCATCCCCTCCCACCGTCCCCCCCCCACTGAAGCTACGGTGAGGGGCTGCAGGCTGCAGCAGGGGTCAGGGAGGCAGGAAGCCATATGTGAAGGCAGTGCCCCTCCCCTCCAGCATCCACCCACCACAGGGCAGATGGGGGAGGGGGATTCATAGACCTACCTGAGCAGCTGGGGCTTGGGTGAATTTTATGACACCCTGCTCCCCTGCCCCATAGCCATCACCATGCAGACCCCACTTCTGCCCCATGCTGGGCAAGGGGCAGCCCCATCCACAGTGAAGTTATGGTGAGGGGCAGCATGGAAGGCCACCTGTGATGGCAACCCTCCCCCCCCCCAGTACCCATCATAGGGGAGGGAAGTGAGCTTTCTGGACCTGAGGGGCCCTAGGAGCATGTGCAGTGACTGTGGTGCAGAGTGAGTGTGCTGTGCGGGCAGGGGGACAGAGGAGGGATCCCTCCCCTGGAGCTTGCTGCTGCCAGTGGTGGTGATGGGGAGTCCTCTCTGGCCCTAGCCCTGGGGCAGCCTGTCTGCACCCCAAGTTCCTCATCCTCAGCCCTGCCTCATCCCAAAGCCTGCACCCCCAGCACCAAGCACGCTCCTGCACTGTGACCCCCTCATCCCCAGCCCCACCCCAGAACCCTCACCTGAGGGGAAAAACGTGCAACTTAAATTTGGTGGTCAGTTTGGAGTATCATTGTATTTAGCACAATATTTGATTATTTTACACCCTTCAAAGTATGTAACTGGTCATATACAGGTGTTTTCTCTGAATACTGTCTGTGTGCCTCAGTTTCCCCAATGCATTTCTTAAGGCTCTAGATGGTGGGATAAGGGGGTGTGATTGTTGTAAAGCCCTAGAGGGCCAGTGTGATGCCGTCTGCACAGATAGTTGCCTGGAGGCAGGGTTGCAGCCATTGATGGCCTGGGCCACCCCCCTGCAAGGTGCCAACTGAAGGTGTTGGAGAACAAAGAGATCAGGTGGCCTCCTAATGCCTGGAAAAGAGACAAAGGCCAGAGGAGGGAGTGTCAGTGCCTGTGCAGACTTCCGGGAAGCGCATGGTATGGAAGGGGATGCTGGGATGCTTTGGAACAACTCCATACAAAGCCAGTCAGGACTCTGGGGGAGCCTCCTGTCTGAGCATACTGTCTCCAGGGCAAGAAGCTTACACCTTCCTGGGTCTGACCTCGGAGCATTCAGCATGCCCTTCCACACCATGCACTTTCCGCAGCGAGTGTGCCCAGGCAGGTCCTGGGGCAACCAGAGGTCCCTGCACCCCAACTCCGCAGTCAGATGTGACTCTCAGCCAGACAGTAAAACAGAAGGTTTATTAGATGACAGGGATACAGTCTAAAACAGAGCATGTAGGTACAGAAAACAGGACCCCTCAGTCAGGTCCATCTTGGGGGGTGGGGAGCCTAGACCCAAGTTCTGGGCCTCTCCCGATTTCCCCAGCCAGCTCCAAACTAACACTCCCTCATCTGGCCTTTGTGTCTCTTCCGGACAAGGAGGCCACCTGATCTCTTTGTCCCCAACACCGTCAGTTGGCACTTTGCAGGGGAAACTGAGGCACCCACAGAGTATTCAGAGAAAACATTAAGAACATTCCCACTTTGTCACAACAGGTGCAACAACATTTAATACTGTATATTGAAGCAGGCAAGTGCTGCTTCTGACTTTCCACTTTTAATTGACCCTTGTAATCTTGTGGTGCTGACGCATTGTAGCTTCATTTTATATCAGCTTACAGGGTGAGAAGGGGGGGGGGGGGGACCACCATTTTGGGCCCCACCAAAAATTATACAAACCTGCCGCCTATGGACCCAGCATAGACTGACCGGGAACTCTTGGATCTGATCGGAGTGAGGGGCGAGGAGTCTGTGCTTTCGGAGCTGCGCTCCAAAAAACGGAATGCAAAGACCTACGAAAAGGTCTCCAAAGCCATGAGAGACAGAGGATACAGCCAGGATGCAAGGCAGCGCCGCGTGAAAATCAAGGACCCCAGACAAGGCTACCAAAAAATCAAAGCGGCAAACGGACGCTACGGAGCCTGCCACCACTGCCCCACTAGTGACCATGGACTCTGACGATGGGACAGTGTCGACGGCCAGTTCCTCGGCGATGTTCGCGGACGGGGAAGATGAGGAAGGGTTTGTGGACGACGAGGCAGGCGACAGCGCTTACAACGCTGGTTTCCCCGACAGCCAGGATCTCTTCATCACCATCACGGAGATCCCCTACCAACCCTCCCCGGCCATTAACCCGGATCCTGAATCAGGGGAAGGAGCAGTCGGTAAGTGCTTTAACCATGTAAACTTTTATTCTTAATATAACAGGAATCTGAAGTATGTGAAAAGGAGGTCTCTCTATATATGGGGATAGAACAGAAATCCTCCTGGGAGATCTCCACGAAGCTCTCCTGGAGGTAATCGAAAAGCCTCCGCAGGAGGTTCCTGGGGAGAGCTGCCTTATTGGGTGCTCCGTGGTAGCACACTTTTCCGCGCCAGGCTTTCATGAGGTACTCAGGGAGCATTGCCTCCCCGAGCACGGCTGCGTAGGGCCCTGGTTTGTGCTGGCTTTCATGCAGCATGCGCTCTCTATCTCCTTCAGTGACCGTCCTCAGGGTGATCTCGCTCGGAGACGCCTGCATCTAATTAGGGGAATTACTGTAATGTTACGCCTGGTCCAAAGTATTTTTAAAAAATCTCCGGACAGATGGCATAGCAGAGACTCAGCATGCTGCTGCGTGACGAGCGTAATGGAAAGCCAAAGAATCAAATGGACGCTCATGGAGGGAGGGGGGACTGAGGATGCAAGGTATCCCACAGTTCCTGCTGTCTCCGAAAAGGATTTGCATTCTTGGCTGAGCTCCAAATGCTTCTAGGGTCAAAAACAGTGTCCGCGGTGGGTCAGGGCATAGCTCGGCAATTTACGCAGCCCCCCAACCACCCCCAGAAGTGAAAGGGAAAACAATCCTCTCTTGACTCTTTTACATGTCACCCTATCTTTACTGAATGCTGCAGATAGACGCGATGGTGCAGCACTCAACACCAACATCCTTGCTCCCCCCACGCTATGGATGGCTGATGGTACAATACGACTGGTATCCGTCATCATCATCAGCCTATTGGCACATGGGGCAGTGCAAAAGGACTGGTAACCATGCAGACTACCATCCGTTAGGTCGATCAAGGGCGCCTGGCCCTAATTTTTCCTGGTAGATGGTACAATATGGCTGATAACCATCGTCATCATAGCAACAGGGGGCTGAGCTTCATCAGCCCCCACCCTTCATGTGTAAAGAAAAGATTCAATTGCCCCTGGACTAGCAGCAGGATGCTGGGCTCCTCTCCTCCACACTCCTTAATGTCCTATCTGAACTATCATAGCAGCTGGAGGCTGCCTTCCACTCATTTCTCACTAACAAGTCACTGTGTCTTATTCCTGCATTCTTTATTACTTCATCACACAAGTGGGGGGACAATGCTATGGTAGCCCAGGAAGGCTGGGGAAGAATGGAATGAACAGGTGGGGTTGTTGCAGGAGCACCCCCTGTGAATAGCATACAGCTCATAATCTATGCAGGATCTGACACAGAGCAGCTGTGCTCTCTGGTTCTCTGATACAGTGGTTCTCTAGTACACTTGCCCATATTCTAGGCAGGACTGATTCTATTTTTAGATACCAAAAAGGAGGGATTGACTCAGGGAGTCATTCCCAATTTTGGCTTTTGCGCCCCTGGCTAAAAGCAGCCAGGGGCACTTATGACAGCAGCAAATGGTGCAGTGCAAAAGGACTGGTAACCATGCCCATCTTATTACCAATTTATGGTGTTGTAGATGGTACAATATGGCTGGTAACCATCTCTGCTGTCATGCAAAAGCAAAAGCATGCTGCTGTGTAGCGCTGCTGGACCACCTCTGTCAGCGGCATCTAGTACACATACGGTGACAGGCACAAAAGGCAAAACAGGCTCCATGGTTTCCACGATGTGGCGTCTTCCAGGGCAATCCAGGGAAAACGAGCTTGAAATGATTGTCTGCTGTAGCTTTCCCGGAGGAAGGGATGACTGACGACATTTACCCAGAACCACCCGCGAAAATGGTTTTTGCCCCATCAGGCACTGGGATCTCAACCCAGAATTCACAGAGACAGACTAGACTGTGTTCATTCTTCGCAAAAATTAATATTGGCAAGGAATTCACTCCCTTTTTCCCATCACACAGCTTGGACTGTCTCCAGACCTGCCACAGAATCCCCCTCACAGAGGCTGGCAAAGATTAGGCGGCGAAATAAAAAGACACGGGACGAGATGTTCGCTGAACTTATGGGGTGCTCCCGAGACGAGGCGGACCAGCAGAGCCAGTGGAGGGAGACCCTCTCTCTGTACCAGCGCTCACACAGCGAACGGGAGGAGAGGTGGCGTGAGGAAGACAAGCAGGCGACTCAAACGCTGCTTGGACTAATGAGAGAGCAAACGGACATGCTCCTGCGCCTTGTGCATGTTCTGCAGGACCTCCGGCAGGAGGACAGAGCCCCCCTGCAGTGTATCTGCAACCGCCCTCCCCCGCCACAAAGTCCCATACCCCCCTCACCCAAAATAACCAGAAGGAGGGGCGCCAGAGGCCATGTAAACTGTCACTGCACCCCAGCAGAGTGCTCAAGTACCTAAAAGCTCTCATACCCTAAATTTTGAAAAGTCCTTTCCTTCCCGCCTCACCCAAGCCCCCATCCCAGTTTCATCCCCTAACTGTCTAGTTGATAATAAAAAATACTTTTCTGTTAATTACTGTATCCGTCATGTTCTTTTAGAGGAGACTGTGTTTGAAGGGGGGGAAGGGGGTTGGTAATTTGACAGGACAATCACCTTTACCAGGGTACAGACATGGGGGCAGGATCAGCAGCAGGTCACACACACACTGCAGTCAGTACGCACCCTGGTCGGTATGGGAGGTGGTTTGCAGGTTCTGTGTGGGTGGGGGGGTACGTGACTTTGTAGCGGGGGAGGGGGGTTACAGATCTCATGCAACGGTCCCTGTCCTGGACCACAGAGCCACGCAGCAGAGGAATCTGTATCCGTCCTCCCCCGCCAAAAGGCTACATAGCCCACGCACACAGAGTCCCAAAAAGGAGGGATGGCAGGCTCCGTTGAAACATCCAGTCCGGCACTGCAGACTGCTCTGGGAGCAGGAGCCTGTCATTCCTCGAGTTTACAGGCGGTCTTTACATCACTGCACACCCTACCCAGCACAGTCCGTGTCCCAGTTTCAACCCTGTAACGCAAAGTCATCAATAAAGAAATCTTTGTAAAGTTACAGTGGAACATGTATTTTATTTTTAAACGTGTGTTGGAAGTTGGGGAAGCGGGGTGGGCGGGGTATGTAACTGCAGATGCTGGTCAACAGTCACTTGGTAAAGAAACAGGGGCAGCTTCAGCTTCTCTGTAAAGAAACTGAACAGTCACAGGTCACGCTGCTCACTGCTCGCTGGTACTTGAAGAGTTCCTTGTCGTTGTGCAAGGCGCCTGCATAGGGCTTCACGAGCCAGGGCATTAGCGGGTAGGCTGGGTCCCCGACGATCACTATAGGCATCTGCACATCCCCAAGACTTATTTTGTGGTCCTGGAAGAAACTACCTTCCTGCAGGCGTCTAAACAGACCAGAGTTCCTGAAAACACGCACGTCATGAACTTTGCCTGGCCACCTGACGTTGATGTTGGTAAAACGTCCCCCATGGTCCACCAGTGCTCGCAGCACCATTGAAAAGTAGCCCTATTTCTCAGCAGCTGACTGTGGAAGAGGTGGACGATAAGGTGCGAGGAGTTGACAACGGCCATAACTGCAGCGGGATCCGTGCTCAAAGTGCTGTGGCGCCCGCGCTGTCACTGAGCAGAAAAGTGCACGAACAGATTGCCCGCACGCGCTTTCAGGGAGGGAGGGCGTGATTGACGGTTCAATGATGACAGTTACCCAAAACCACCCTCGACACATTTTTCCCCCCAGCATGCATTGGGGGGGAAATCCCAGGATTCCAATGGGCAGCGGGGAGTGCGGGAACTGTGGGATAGCTTCCCACAGTGCACCGCTTCCAAAGTCGACACTGGCCCCGTTACTGTGGACTCACACAGTCGAACTAGTGTATTTAGTGTGGATACACAACTTCGACTTCATAAGGTCGATTCCACAAATTCGAATTAAGTTGATTCGAAATAGTCTTGTAGTGTAGACGTACCCTTAGAGTAGGTTGAATGCTGTTCCCTGAAGAGGAGAGAGTAGATACCATGGAGTAATAAGTTAACCTGGAAAAATCCCTTGTTTGTTCAGCTAGAGCTGCACTTTATTTACAATAGCTCCTGTAAGGATTTCACCACCTATTCATCAGCAGCTAAACCTGTTGGCCATTTCAGTGAAGGTCCAGTCTGGCTATTATATGGGAAAACAATATCTCGCACCTTGGAGATACAAAAGAAACGTGGAGATACATTCCTTGAAAGCCATGGCTCATGTATCGCACACATGTGTCTTTAACAGAATCATTGGCTTCCTTGAGTACATCCCATCTGCATCAGTAATGGAAGCAGAAACTATTCTGGGGAAATTAGAGAGGAGGACAGTCATTTTGTTAAATTTAGAATCCACAAGTTCTAGATCTAAAACAAGAGTTGACATTTTGGAAGGCTGAGTTCTGGTAGGTTCTGTCAAAACAGGATTTTTTGAGTGTTAGCATGAAATTAATAATAAAGTATAATCATTAATAATTTGTTATTAGTACCCCTTGTAGCCCGAGAAGCAGAATAAGAATTACTTTTAATCCAGTCTGTCTAGTCAAGATTCTGCTCCCTATTTCAGATCCAGAAGATGCCATTAACTTCTAAAAACCCATCCTGGTTTAGTGGTCAAGTGAAGACATCAATTAGAAATAAAAAAGCAATATTTAACAAATAAAAAAGGGGGAAATAGACAACAATCAAAATAAACTAGAAGTTATGAAATGCAGAAAATTGATAAGGAGAGCTAAAGACATCAGGGAAAAATCACAGCAGAAGGGCTAAGGAATTAAGAAAGAGTTTTTTAAGTATATTAGGGACAAAAGAAATCATAGCAATAGCAAAGCCCCTCATAGACTCATAGACTTTAAGGTCAGAAGGGACCATTATGATAATCTAGTCTGACCTCCTGCACAACGCAGGCCATACAATCTCACCCATCCACTTCTATAACAAACCCCTAACCTATGTCTGAGTTATTGAAGTCCTCAAATTGTGGTTTGAAGACCTCAAGCTGCAGAGAATCTTCCAGCAAGTGACCCGTGCCCCATGCTGCAGAGGAAGGCGAAAAACCTCCAGGGCCTCTGCCAATCTGCCCTGGAGGAAAATTCCTTCCCGACCCCAAATATGGCGATCAATTAAACCCTGAGCATGTGGGCAAGACTCACCTGCCAGCACCCAGGAAAGAATTCTCTGTAGTAACTCAGATCCCATCCCATCCAACATCCCATCCCAGACCACTGGGCATACTTACCTGCTGATAATTTGGCAATTGATCTTTGATCAAAAGAAATCATAGCAATAGCAAAGCCCCTCATTAGAGAGAGATGGTAAAATTGTTAATGATGATGCAGAAAAGGCAGAAGTGTTCAATAAACATTTCTTTTCTGTATTTGAAAGAAGCAGGATGATACACTCATCTCACAACAGGATGATGAAGTATTTGCCAGCTCTTCATCCCTAGTAGAAAATATCTACTAGAGATAAACACTTAAATCATCAGGCCCAGATAACTTGCACCCCAGAGTTCCAAAGAGCTGCCTGAGGAACTCTCTGGCCTGCTGATGTTAATTTTTAATAAATCTTGGAATACCAGGGAAAGTTCAGAAGACTGAAAGAGTGCTAATGTTATGCCAATATTCTAAAGGACAAGTAACTATAGACAGGTTAGTCTGACACCAGCCAAGGCAAAATAATGGAAAAGCTGCTAGGGAATTCAACTGATAAAGCGTTAAAGGCTAGGAATATCATTAATGCCAGTCAACATGGTTTTATAGAAAACAGGTCTTGTCAAACAAACCTGATTTAATTCTTTGATGTGATTATGTTTGTTTGCTAAAGCAGCGGCTCTCAACCTTTACCCCTTACAAGAGTCTGATTTGTCTTGTGTACCCCCAAGTTTCACCTCGCTTAAAAACTTATAAAATCAGGCATACAAATACAAAAGTGTCACAGCACACTATTACTGAAAAATTGCTTATTTTCTGATTTTTACCATATAATTATAAAATAAATCAATTGGAATATAAATAGTGTACTTATATTTCAGTGGATAGTATACAGAGCAGTATAAACAAATCATTGTCTGTGAAATGTTAGTTTGTACTGACTTGGCTAGTGCTTTTTATGTAGCCTGTTGTAAAACTAGGCAAATGGCTAGGTGATCTGAGTAACCCCACAAAGACCTCTGTGTACCCCCAGGGATACACGTACCCCTGGTTGAGAATCACTCTGCTAAGGTAACTGAATAGATGTAATAGCCTTTTGTAAGGTGTTTGACTTAATACTTCATGAGATTCTAGTTAAAAAATGAACACTCTACGATATCTATAAAGCACATGTTAAATGGCTTAAGAGCTGGCTAACTCTCTGATCTCAAAATTAAGTTGTCAATGGGAAATCATCATCAAATGAGGTGGGGGGGCAGTTTCTGCTGGGGTTCCACAGTGAGAGGCACTAGGCCTGATGCTATTCAACATGGTCATCGATGATCTGGTAGTAAATATAAAATCACTGCTGATAAAATTTTTGCAGATGGCATGAAGATTGATGGAGTGGTAAATAATGGTGCAGACAGGGCAATCATACAGAGAGATCTGGATACTTGGTAACCTGGGCCCATTCAAACACACTGTGTTTTAACACAGGCAAATGCAGTGTTATACATCTAGGAACAAGGACATCAGGCCATACCAAGAAAATGGGGGACTGTATCCTGGAAAGCGGTGACTCTGGAAAGGATCTGAAAGTGGATAAGCAACTAGAGCTCTCAATGTGATGCTGTAGCAAAAAGGGCTAATGTGATCCTTGGATGTATAAATAAGGGAGCAGTGATTGCAGTAGTGGTGTGCCTTCATCTCTATATATGGCATTGGTGAGACCAATTCTGGAACGCTGCATCTAGTTCAGGTGTCCACGTTTTAAAAAGGATGTTGAAAAATTAGAGAGGGGGCAGAAAAGAGCCACCAAAAATGATTTGAGAGCTGGAGAAAAATGTCCTACCATGAGAGACAATGTCAAGAGCTCAATGTGTTATCTTATCAAAAAGAAAACTGAGAGATGACTTGATTGCAGTCAGTGTGTACCTTCACGGGAAGAAAATACTGGGTAGTAAAGGGCTCTTTAATATAGCAGAGAAAGGCCTAACACGAACCTACGGCTGGAAGCTGAAGCCAGACAAATTTAAATTAGAAATTAGGCACAAATTGTTAACAGTGAGGGTGATTAACCAAGGAATCACAACTAGTGTAACTGGAGGTTGAATCTGGTCCTAAATCGTTTGCATTCCCCAGCTTCCACTTAGTTGGAAATACATTTTTTTTAAATTAACCTTTCCTTGAAAATAATGCTTTAAATGAAAGGGAAAATGGCATAAAAAAACGCATAACCCATTAAAGTCATTTGGTCCTTTCCTCAGTCTCTCTCTGTCTCTCATCTGTCTAGGTGTTTAGAATGTCATTAGTGTCGTATTGAATTCTCCCAGCCCTAAAAGAAATATGGAAAGAAAGCAGTAATTATTCTGGAATGTAACGTGTACTACAAAATCTCCCCTTATCTCAGGGTACAATGAAAGATCCACCTTTGCAGCCAGCCTCCCCATCACAAAGGAGGGGAAGCAGAAGAAAGAGGAATCTCTCTCTCTCTCTCTCTCTCTCTCTCTCTCACACACACACAATCCTTCCTTCTTTAATGATTGCCTTATTCCATCTGCTAAAAGGAGCAGAAGGTTTAGCTTGTTGTCTAAGCCATTTCTTATGTTGGACTGAGAGGAGGCTGAGAGTCCATTGTGAAATATAGCAGAATCCTAAGGGACTTTATTCTGATCCCCTGACTCCTGTGTGTGGCTGTAATGAACAGTCCCATTGATTTCAATGGGGTTATGCAAAGAATAAGGTTAGACTAAATGTGATTGAGGCTGTCAGAACCTAGTCCTAAATTTGTATTCACTGATCAGATCTCCCTGTGATTTGGCACATTTTAAATGCCTACCTAGATCATAGGATGCTACCAGGGCTGCACAGAGGTTTGTGGGGGCCAAGGGCAAAATCTGAAATGGAGTCCCTCCTTTCTAAAAAATTACCATGGGGTATGTGATGTGGGGGCAGGGTAGGGAATGGAGAGCACAAGCCCACCCAGCACTCATCCCGCAGCAGCAGCTCTTGTCCCGCAGGGCTGGGTGCGATTCCCTGCTCCAGCCCATTGGCTGTCAGCACAGTGTCATGTGCCTAAACCGGCTGATGAAAGGGCAGCTGAGCCAATTCTGAGCAGCCCTGTGACCCTGTGCATCAGGTCGCAATACCACTGACTTAAATTTGGTCCAGCTGTCCCCCCAATCATGACCCTCCTCATTCATCACACATCCCCAGCCCACCCACTCTGCAAGAATTGTTCCATGGATCAAGTTGGGGTCCAGGGCAAACTGCCTCCTTTTGTCCCCTTCCTGGGCAACCCTGGAGGGAGGCTGTCAAAATACAGTAGCCTTCACCAAGAGCTTTGTGAAGCAACAGTGGCAGCACCTATGTTCATAGGTCAAGGAGTCCTGACAGATCCGTAGCAGGTTAAACATAGCCCGAGAGAGAGATTGACAAGTGAAAAATATTTGAGTAGGGTCAGGGACAAGTAATCCCTTCAAGTGACAGTGAGTGCAGGAGCTGGAATGGCAAAGGAATTGGGAAGCAATTCAAACTCTAATTTGATGGGCAAAGGGCAAACAATCCATTCCTTTGTAGTCTTGACCTGATTCTTGCTTCCACTTCGGTTAAGGTCACAGAAGCTTTTTTTTTTTTTTTTAATTTGCTTATGCATTTATGAAACTTCCATCTTGCTGAAATTTTCCACACTTGCTGCCTGGCTGAAAGTGAACTGTCTCCTCCCTCCCTCCCCCAAGTTTAAGCAAAAAGGGTTCTGTTTTTTTGAGTAAACGGAGAGCGTAAACAAATATTGTTGAGCACCATCTGCTAGGTGCTGTATAAATGTGCATTCCGATTATAGAAACAGGCTTGTAACATTTTCTGGACAACTTTACAGCCTGGAGATAGAAAGTTGAAATTTAGCAGTGAAATACCCTTTTTAAAGGCTATTTTTCCCCACTCCCTCATCCCCCTGATTTGCACTTCTTGTGCACTGAAGGTGTGCAGGGGTTAGGGAGGGCTCCATCCATGATCATG
Organism: Mauremys mutica; assembly: GCF_020497125.1. NCBI lineage: Eukaryota > Metazoa > Chordata > Testudines > Geoemydidae > Mauremys > Mauremys mutica. The sequence continues at coordinate 130,465,720 of NC_059074.1, forward strand.
TAATTGAAGAGCAGGTCCATTTCAGCCAGTCGCACTCCAGTTTCCATAGTTTCTAAAGCCAGAAGGGACCAATGTGATCATCTAGTTTCACTTCCTGCATGTCACAGGTTACTTTCACCCAGTAATTCCTGCACAGAGCCCCAAAATTGTGGTTGTGTACTGCATATCTTCTGGAAGGACATTCGTTTTTGATGTAAAAGACTCAAAGGATGGAGAATTTACTCCACCCCTTGATAATCCGTACCACTGCTCAATTACCCACAGTGTTAAAATTAGTCTTCTTTCCAGTTTGAACTTCTCTGACTTCAACTTCCAGCCAGTGTATTTTGTTATGCACTTGTTAGCTAGATTAAAGCTCTCCATTGAAATCCATGGAGTGACACTGGTGTAAAACTGGAGTAATGCAGCAGTGAATCAGGCCCTGTAGTGCAAGCAAAGGATGCGTGTGTCATATTAACTGTGTCATTTCATGACATCTGAGTGCTCAACTGTGTAACCTCAATGTTCCTGTAACATAGTATTTTGGATGGAACCTGTATTACAGCAATGCTATAGTTAACGGTAGTTAATGGCACTTCCATTTTATAACTTTTAGTCTCTGTTGACGAGCTTGACATAATTGGGAATGACTGCAAATCTGTTGTTATAATTAGAATCCGGTCTTTAGCCCTGGGCCTTTTCCCTTCAGGGGGGTTGATTGGAAGCCAAAGAGGCCTTACATCTCAGCGTGTTATTTCCTGGAGACTCTTTCATCCCTGCTGCTAGGTGTGCACAGAATGACTCTGCAGGTTAAGAGTGAAGCTGTACAGGATCTGCAGAGTCGGAGCAAATAAGTGATTTGCACTGAGTTGAAGTCATGGCAAAGAGAGACCAAAACAACATTTCCATTGGAAACGGAAAGGCTGTGTGGAAGTGTATGTCATAATGGTAAGGTTGTAACTGGAAGAGAGGAAAGCAAAAGGAATTCAGTGGCTAGGAGGCTGCAACTAACCTGAGCAGGTGCCGCCTGAAAACTGGAATAGTTAGAGCTGCCTTTGTAGCTCTTGTGTTATCTGCATCGTAGCCCAGTTCTCTCACTTACAGGTAGGACACAATGGGTCCAATTCGGCTCCCACTTACACTGATGTAACTTTGGATTGTCTCAGTGGATGGAAATCATTGACTGTAATGAGGCTATGCTGAGTTACACCAGCTTACATGATCCTTTAGGAAATCCTTTAACTACCCAGAGTTTTTTCTTCTAATAGGCCAGATCCAGGCCCAACTCTGGCAGTGGTGCAAAGGGGCTGTAAAATTGTCTTAAACAAACAGCTGAGGCTTTATGCCACCCCCTCGTGGCCACTCAGAATAAGGGGAATGTGCCAGGAACAGGCCAGAGGCAGGAGGAACACAGAAGCACGCTACATTGAGCCCTGGCTGCCGTAACTGCCCTTTGGGGGGCTATTCCCAACTGGTGTGACTCAGAGCAGCTTTGAAGGACTGAACTAGCCCCCAGCTGCCTAGGCTAGTGAGCTAAACCCCACCCACTTTTTTGTGAGGGTAAGATCTGCAGGCAGAGGATCCCTTCTATGCACAAGTCATGGGCGTACATTATTGGACTCATCAGGCTTGGTTCCTTTCTCCCTCACACTGGTGCACATCAACAATAACTCCACTGGGGTCAGCAACATTACAGCAGTTTAAGAGAGTGGAATCAGTCCCATTGACTTCAGTAGGAGTCACTGGCATTGTCTGGCAAGAGAACAGGGCCCACTGACTTGAGCTGCTTATTATTATTTATATCACAGTCGTAGCTAGAGGTCCCTTCAGAGATTGGGGTCCCTTGTGCTAGGTGCTGTACAAAAAGCTCTCAGAAGCAGTCCCCTGGCGCAAAGAGCTCACAATCTAAAGAGATACGATAGACAAATGTGGGGAGGGAATAGTATTATCCTGATTTACCGAGGGGGAACTGAGGCACAGAACGTTAAGTGGTGGCCCCAAGGTCACGCCAGCAGTCTGTGGCAGAGTTGGGAACTAAGTCCCAGGGCACAAGACCGTCAGCCCTCTGAAGTGGAGTCACACTGCTGTTGCTGAAAGCAGAATTTGTGCAGCAGCCTGTGGTTTCTGGGGAGCAGTGGAAGGGAAACATTTGCCCAAGCGGTTTTACAGTGGTTCATATTTCTGGGGGATAAATAAGAGCCTGTCGCTCTAGTTTAATTGGCTCCAATAGGTTTGCTTGACTGGAACACCTCAATGAGAAAGAGGGATTTTTAGGATTTAAAAAGATGTCTAAAAAGACTGTTGAATAAGAGAAACCTGCAGGAGAAATTGCTGCTGGAAGGAAGGTGTTAATGTGAGCTTGGTGTTGACAGCAGAACTGAATGCGGTTTCTTCATCGCTAGACTAGAACAGTTTTAGCTTTGTAATCAGTAATGAGGCAACGGCATTACTTTTAGTTAGCGCCGTAAGAGGTATATGAAGGGCTGGGTGTGCCTTTAAGGTACCTCCCTGTGATCAGGAACTGGCGGCGGAATTCTGGCTGACTCAGTAAGAATTCCTTTTGGGATTCCTGGGGGAATCACGCTGCAGAGGGAGCTCTGCTGCCCTTTAACGGGGTGCAGTGTGTGCTTCCCCCGTGCCATGAGAGCTCCGCTAGTTGAAGCACCGAGAGGTAAAAGCAGGCCACAACCTCGCCCCTTCGGGACAGCCAGCGCTACTGTTAGAAACAGAGAGAAATGGCTACACTCCCAGCCACATTATGGTCGGTCCCTGAATGGGGGCACAAGGAGTGGGGAAGGTTACTGGGCAGAGTCAGCCATAATTTGGCTCAAAGTCAAATAATCTGCTTTGCTTCAGTGAAGAAATAGTGTTTGATTTGCAACTGGAAGTGCTTTCAACGGCAGGACAAATTATAGTAATCCTGAAAAGGACTGAAATTCAAAACTAGAGGAGAAACAAAACCCGGGGGGGGGGGGGGGTTAGAAACTGCTGAGAGTGACAGAACCAGAGTAGGAATGTCTTCCTTACCACATGCACACACACATTGTTCCACTCCGGCGACCGCCCGCTTGATTTATAAATAATCTGTAACTGTGAAATCCCCAGCCACAAGAGAACAAGGCATTGAAGCTGATGATCTGATCACCAGCTTGAGACCCAGAAACTCCTGGGTCTTAGTTTGGGCTCAGTTTCCCATCTATAAATTGAGGATGATGAGCCCATAAGCTCTGTGGGGCAGGGACTGTCATTTACTATATGTTTGTACAACATCTAGCACAATGGGGCTCTAGGTCCTATTGCAATACCCATATTTACATGATAAATGACAGCACATGATTGCCTATCTCACAGGGATGTAGTGAGGATTAATGAGTTGAATTATGTAAACAGCGCTACTGAGTGATGTTTTGCACCTAGTGTTTGCATGTTTTGTAACTACTAGGGACCTGCCACTTCTTTAGAAAAGCTAAGAATCAAGCAACAGTGTTAATGACTGATCATAGTAGTTTATGGACCCTAATGATTCCCTAAAGCTATTATGTGATGACAATCCTCTCATTAAAGGGATTAACTGTAATTAGGGCACTAACTTTATTAATGAAACTGCTAGGTGCATTTTATCAGTTCACTGCTTTTGAGTCGGAATTTCAAAAACCGTCAGCATGGGCCTGGGGGGTATGTCTACACTGCCGTCAGTGATGTGGTTGTCGCATGTGTGGACATACCTGAGCTAGCTTTAATCTAGGTATGGTGAGTACCAATAGCAATGAAAGCAGCATGGACAGTGTCTGCTTGATTACCTATCCAGGCTTCTGGTCAGGTGGGCAGGACTAGCTTGTGCCACCGCTTGTTGGCCACAGCTTCGCTGCTATTGAGCTCACTTTGATCAGGTACTTCAGGTATGTCTACATGTGCTGCAGTCACACTTCCCAATTGCAGTGTAGACGTATCTGAACTCAGTTCCCACTGAAACCAATGAGAGTTTTACCACCAACTTTAATGGGAGCAAAGTACTTTTGAAAATCCCATCCTTAATCTGTATATCCTTTTGGTCTTATAATGGGAGTTACAAGGACAAATACTCACTCATCATGCTCCTTTAGGTTCTGCTCTTATCTGCTCCCACAAGCTAAGAACAGTCAGCTCTTTGGATAGGAGAACTCCAATGAATACAAAGGTGGTGTAGAAAGTGAAGTCAGTGTTTCTGTAGGTGGAAGTCTGCCCACTGAGCCATTATGGAATCAAAGCATCAGCATGGCCTTGAGACACTATGCTTACGGAGATGACTAATTGTGGCTTTAAAGATCTCAGGGTATGTGTGTCCTGCCCCGATTCCAGTTTGAGTAATTACAGGCTGCCTGCCTAAGTTTCTTCTGCAATTTCAATTGGATACACTATTCTTCCTTACTTCCTGTCCTAATCTATTATGTAGTGCTGCTGTACACAGTTAAAGAGTAGCTGTATTTCATCTCAGAGATGGCTGCATTTCATTAGTGAGTGACATTAAGCCATGTGCATATATATAACCCTTTCTTCAAATAATTTCTTCCACATTTAAAAGGTCAAATATATCACTTTTGTTATCAGTTAGGAGAGAGAGCTGGGGGTTGAGTCACTGTTCGGAAGCTTGCAACACAGAGTGTACTATAGATTAACTATTGTCTGTAGTGTGCCAGGAATTCCAGCCTATAGACTTCATATAATGCAGCTTTTCCAGCACAATGGATACTTAAGACAAATAATTATTATTACAGACAGGAGGGAATGATTTCTGTTCCCTGTGTGGAGAGAGAAGACTACCATTAAAAATTCAGGGTGAAGTGGCAATGGTTTCTGAACTTCGAGTGTACACTCAGAATTACATCTGTTCTGATTTACAGCCCCTGCAATGCCACTGAATTCATTAAGTTTAAATCAGGGTCAAATTTAGCCTGACTGTCCTCCCATGAAGGCTGGCTTGAAAAAAGAGCCGGTCCTTCTTTTCACTCCTTCTCTCATAATATAGGAACTTGATGAAATTAACAACTGGTAACTGGAGAACCTCGAAAAGGAAATACTGTTTCACACACCATGTCGTCATTGTCAGCCTTCGGAATGCCCTGTTGCAGGAGATCATTGAGTCAAACGCTGTAGCTAGATAGCATTTCAAGGGCAATAAAATTATGCGTATTATGATAGGGGAAAGGAAAGCTCTTGTTCCAGAACGGAAATTGAGCATCACCAGGGGTCAGGAAGGAATTCCTTCCCCCAGGCATAGCATTCCACAATCGGCAAGGTGCTTTGGGAGGGCTGCCCATTTCTGAAATATTCAGGTATCCTTCAGCCAAAGGAGAATAGCTGGCTTGATGGTCCAATAACATGACATGTTATGGCAAACCTTGCATTACATGTTGCACAAGACTGGGGAGGTGGGGCAGGGGATTTTCAAAAGTGCCTAAGTAACATAGCAGCACAAGTCTCATTGATTTCCAATGGAACACATGCACTAAATCACAGAGGCACTTTTGAAAATCCCATCCCTTGTCTTGTGCTGGGCTCCGACTTCACAAAAACAGGCTGAGCGGAATGAATAGTTCTCACAGCTGTTCACATACCTAACATTTAAGATTTTGATGAAAATATGGAGATTTGCTTCTCTTACCAGACGATCCCACCTTCAGATAATCAGAGTAGCAGCCGTGTTAGTCTGTATCCGCAAAAAGAACAGGAGTACTTGTGGCACCTTAAAGACTAACAAATTTATTGTAGCATGAGCTTTCGTGAGCTACAGCTCACTTCTTCGGATGCATAGAATGGATATCTCCTGTCTGTGTGTTCCATTCTATGCATCCGAAGAAGTGAGCTGTAGCTCACGAAAGCTCATGCTACAATAAATTTGTTAGTCTTTAAGGTGCCACAAGTACTCCTGTTCTTCTTCCTTCAGATAATGACACTTCACAAGCAACACTATCCCCTTTGTACCAAGGGAGCCAAGACAGGTCAAATAGCTTTTCTAACTGCATGTAAATGGTAGAAGTGGGACTAGAACTTATAGCTTCTCACTCCTAGCCACTGCCATATCCCACCCCCCTGTCTAAAATAAAAATCAGCTTTTAGACCATTTAACTTACACAAACGTGGTTTGAGGTGCGTGATATGCTGTGCCATCACTGCAGTGCATGGCAGGGTGCATGTAACTTTGTATGCAATGTAGCTTGTTTTAAGACTCAAGTTGAAACGGGTAATTACTTGAGGAAGGTAGCAATAATTGGCTTTGCTAGCAGGCACAAGCAGAAATGATTGCCTGGAGCTCCACTTTAAAGGAAAAAAGCAAAGAGCAGTCAGCAAGAGGAAGAGGTGGTCCCTGCCAGCAGACTTTCCCATAAAGAAGAGGTGTCGGCATTTGGCAGGTTAATTGAATGTTTACAGGAACAAGCTGACACAAAAATACATTTTCCTTTGTATGGCTCGGAGAAGCTGACCATTGAACATTACATATGAAGCAATGGCAGTATGGGAGAGTGGGCAGGAAAACACCATATGTATGGTGTAAGCTACAGTCAAGAGGCTTAATCTAATTTCCACTGAGTTTGCCTATAGTCAGTTCTCAAGAGGCTGAGGTGCCAGCTGAGAAATGCTCTTATGTTCCTGCTGTTTGGTAGCCTTGCACCTAATGAAATCCTGGTGGACAGCTGAAACTTAATTAGTCACCAGTCTCCCCTATAGTACCAAAACCTGTTTCGATGATATTGCTGGACCACTTTTGGTGCAGTTAGTTCTGGACTTGTATTTGGCAGAGCAGGAACCTCAGGAGATTGGCAGGAAGGTGGTGAGGCTGTGCTGTTTGCATCAAACCTGAAGTGCAGATAGTCTCCTGCTCTCAGATGGATTAAATGCTGCACTATGCATTCATCTTGTGTGTGAGCTCCAGGAGAGGGATATGTTAAGACTAGTTCTGGTGCACTGACTGCCCCCTCCATTGCAGCTTCTGCATGAGCTGATGAGGTTCGCCTCATCAGTTCCTATATTCACTGGAGGCACCAAGGCTGATGGTGCTTAATGACTTTAACATCTGCATGGATGATGAATCCTTAGATTCAGTTCAAGGTTTCATGCCCACCATGGTGATCTATGATTATACTATGTGGTTACTAGTTCACTCAAACAGTTACACAGACTATTGATTTGAGTTAGATAGGAGGTCAAGCAGTTGGAAGTTTAGACCAATTTCCTGGACTGACCACTGTCTCCTGTATTTTGAGACTAGAGTGCAAGCTACCCTGTTGGGAGGAGGGAGCTGTTTTAATGGCCTGCCCTCAAGGTCAGTGGAAACTACAGAAGGCCCTGAGGGAAGACACCATTCCTCAACAGATCATTCTATGAAGCATTCAGTAAGATGTCCTAGCAAATCTTTTACAACTGCTACAGTTCCTATGAAAACCTTTTAAAACTTGTCTGTGACTAGGAATTTGCAGCTCTTTTTTAGATGTGGACATTGTAGGCTCAAGACTTGCTTACTTGAAAGACTGCCTCCGTCTCCGCATGATATTGTCAACCCTTCAGAGAGGCAATTGAGATGAAAACCTCTCCATATAAAAGAGAGGAGATGCCTGCAGGGCATTCTCCAGGAAGGACCCTTTGCTTTGAAACATACTCCCCCGCTCCACCCCGCTCTGAAGTAGCCTGCATCTCTTCACCTCCAGTGCATGCTGTAAGGCCCACCCTATTACCCAGGCTTTGGGGGATGGAGGGACATGATAATGCTGGCATTTGTGGTGTAGCAATAATGTTCGGGGTTTTGCTTTCATTCTTGGTTAATTATTTTCTGGCTTTGGGGTATGGAGCAGCTGCTGATTCCATTTTTCCTTGCACGTGTTTGTATTAATGTATGGGAAATATGCCTTGAGATCAGGACAGGTGCCTTTTTATATATTTGTTTTAAATAAAACTGAACATTGATGACTCCTCACTCACACAACACATTCTCTTCCAGTCTGTCTCCATTACATCCTTCCTGCAATATCTATTTTTGACAGATTTGTGGGGCTGGGCTTTGTTATCAAATCAAACAGTAAGGTCCTCTGACTTCCAGTTTATTTTGATTCCAAAGTGCCTTTCAATTCCATCCACAGCTGCCTTTCATTATTAGGTTAGCACAGAGCAAAACAACTAGACATGTTAAGAAAAAGGCTTGAAGTGCTGGTGGTACTGTCCTTCCTCCATATCCCTCTGGTCACATCTGTTCCCTCCGGGAGGGAAGCAAAATTTTGCATTTGAAGCTCATCATGCTCTCAAGATTTAGGATGATGCTCTTTCCCTATCTCTCTCTCACTCCCCTCCCCTCTCCCCGGTCCCTTCATCTTCTTTCTTATGGATTAAGAGATGTTGCACAATCCTGTTTCTGGCAATCAGACAAGATGCCCTGAATTCTGCATTTTACCCCAGCTCTTTCAAACCCAGCCTGTCCATGCTAAACTGGCAGTCCGTGCAATACTGAATGCTTATGCGAAGAATCCATTTGCCTCGGAGGCAGGTTATGTTTTGCCAGCACACTTTTGTTTTAAATTTTACGCAGAGGAACTGTATTGTCAGCCAATTAATCGTTACAAAGCTACTGTGGCTTTGGATCAAGAGGCTAGGGGCTTTCCATTTCTGGGAAGGGGATTTACTGCAGACTATCACATGAGGATACTGTGACAATCTGGCTGAGGCATATGAAGAGCAATCCTATTAGCTTTGATCCCTATTGACAATTCAGCCTATCTTCCTTCTTATACTAATGCTTTCGAAGCAAACTGATCACTGTCCAGGTCTATCAGACCATGAAACTAGATTAGCAAACTGGTGCCTTCATGGCCCAATGATAGAGCAGCTGAACAGCTGAAGTAGATATATAGAGAGGGAGGGAAGGTAGGGTATGTAAATACATGGTAAATTACTCACTTTGTAGAATACAACTAGAGAAGACTGAAGCTGAATGCTAACTCTGCCTCCTCTGTATTAAAGGACGCAGTCAATGCTGTGGTCTATAGAATCCCTGAATGAATAAAATCTGTAAATTTACCTTGACAGCTACCAGCTGAACCAGCCTCTCTTATTAATACGAGCACAAGGGCATGCAAATATTAACGTGTACATTCTTTCCAGTCAGGTATGTACCATACGTGCTGGGGCTCTTTAATAGAGTTTAGAAATTCTGTGGAAACTGAGTGAGAGAAAAGAGAATGCTGCTAGGTGATGGGTTATGTGCCCTGTTACATCCAGGCCACTGTGATTCCATCCCGGTCTGAATGACCATTTGTTATTTATATTAAAAGGGTGCCCAGAGTCCCCAGACGGGAGCAGGGCTTCTTTGTGCTAGGTGCTGTACACACATAACGTGAAATACAGGCTCTGCCACAAAGAGTTTACAATCAAAATACTCCAGTCAACCCTGAAAGTTGTTACAATATGAGAGCTGGTGGGTGGCCTATGTGAAATGAATTGGACAGATGCCATAAAAACATCTTTGCAATTAATGGTGATTTATATCTTAGTTGGCAGACACAGCAGAGAAGCCAGGGACTGAATGAACCTGGAGATTGAACTAGCACCTACCCATTGGGTTGGTCTCTTTATGCATAAAGTTAGGTCTACAGCAGTGACCTACTGTATAGTACTCAAATAATATTTGACTAGCAACGCCTTATTAGCCAAATAATATTTGATCAGCTATACAGTTAGTAAAACAAAACAAAAAACATTGACTAAAATATTCAATTATTGAATGAAAGCATTAACATCTCCCCTGAGTGAGACGTGTTGATGGGACAGTGCCTAGAAGGCTGAGGTCAGTGGGTGTCTTGCATGGGGATCAAGTGCAGAATATGCAGAAGGGCTCAATACTAGATCTTGGAGAGCAGAATTTTGCCCTGAATGTGCTTCCCAGACACTGCTTACTGTACGTTGCCATAGTGCGTGTACTCCCCACCCTGGGGATTTATCTCCATCCATTTTTTTACCTGGCCTAGCTATTGTTGAAATATATTTTTTTCCCTATGAACTAAGCTGGACATGCCACCCACCAGCTGAAAGAGCAGATGTCAAATGTAGCTTTGGTTTTTTTCAAGTTGTCAACTGGTCTGACTGGCAGATCATGGGGATTTCTTATTGTCAAGGCAGTTTGTTTAGTTCACAACTCACTTGAGCAGGAGTTTTCTTCTGTTTAGTTTTCTCTACCAAACCAATCTTCATAACAGTAGCAAGTGGTGCTTAGCAAGTGAAATTTGGTTTCCTCATTCTGTTTCTTTCTTACAGTCACTGTGAGCCAAGAGTAACAGCTCTTAGATCAATGCAGAGAAGGGGGAAAGGTACAACAATAAAAATACACAGAACTAGTTATCAAGACAATGGCATGTAGAGATGTGAATCGATATACTGTGCAGACTAACCAGAACTAGCACATTAGTGATTACACACAACCAGGTGACAAGCAACCCTGGCTAGTAGTGAGGTACAGCTTCCAGGTCTGTATATGTATGTCATTGTTGTGACCCAAGAACCCCTTAATGCCAACTGGCAAGGGGGTAGGGTGGCCAGATGTCCCAATTTCATAGGGACAGTCCCAATTTTGGGGTCTTTTTCTTATATAGGCTCCTATTACCCCCCACCCCATCCCGATTTTTCACATTTGCTGTCTGGTCACCCTACAAGGGGGTTACAGGAATGTCCTGATCCTGACATGCACGTTCTGGTTCAAAGAATGTTATGTGATATCTTAAATGAAAGCTGTGTCACACTGGTCATTAATATGGTTGTGAAATGTATGCACAGATACTATGTAAGGAGGAGTTATATATATTACTGCAAATATGTTCTCAGTCTGTAGCAAAGTACGAATCACCAGCAGAGGTGTAAAACAACATTATTTTCTGTCTGATATGAGATGTTTAGTCACCTCTCTCTCTGTCAGGATGTAAGATAAGCATTGTAAGCTAACACGATGGATGCCCGTATACTTACATAGTCAAAATGTTAACAAAAGGGATGTGAAGTTAATGGGGAAGCAGCACACAAGCCATGTGTGGTTATCCTGTCTCTGAGGGAATACATGTCGGAGGCAAAGAAGGCCCCCTGACATCCTGCACTGGGAAGTAAATGAACAGCACATTTACATTCATGAAAATGGGATCGCAACCAGTCTTGGTTGGTAATGCTGCTGAAACCTTTGCGTGGGCCTAACCTCCTGTCTAAAGAAGTCTTAATTTATTAGTTAAGTTTGGTCTCTAGAAAGCGTGTTATGATTTAGTTTTCTATGTAACCATTTGTTTCCAATATCCATACTCTTACATCTTGAATCTTGGATAATAAACATAGTTTTCACGATAAATATATTTCAGTGCTGTGGTATTAAGTAAAGTGCTGAGTTGAATCATACCAGTTTGTAGGTACATGGTTCCTCTAGGGTCAGCAAACCTGGCATTTCTGTCAGTGTTCAGTGGCTAAGGGGCTAACGGACTGGGCACTTCAGGAGAGCTCTTCAAAAGGACTCAGGGACTGGCTGCACCTATTGTTAAGCTGCAAGGTGAAGACAGGGCTGGCACAGACCAGGAGAGAACGCTGGAGTGGCAAAAGGCTGGTGGTGTTTGGGAGTTGACATCCAGCTACCACAAGCGAGACTCCCTTGTGCTGGAAGGAGGGGGTAACATGGTGACTCATAGTCCTGGGGACCCTGAGAACTGTCACAGTGGCAGAGATAATCATCAGGGCCCGTCAGAGGATTCAGGGGGCCTGGGGTCTTCGGCGGTGGGGGCCCCCCGCTTCAGCGGTAATTTGGCGGTGGGGGGTCCTTCCAATACGGGGTGGAGGGACCCCCTGCCGCCGAAGACCCAGAGCGGAGGAAGCTCCGGGGGCCCAGGCCCCACGAGAGTTTTCCGGGGACCCCGGAGCGAGTGAAGGACCCTGCTTCAGGGGCCCTGAAAAACTCTCGTGGGGGCCCCTGTGGGGCCCGGGGCAAATTGCCCCACTTGCTCCCCCCCTAGGGGCGGCCCTGATAATCATATTATCATTATTAGTCTATTTATCCTTTTTGATTCTTTTTCTACATGTGTGGAGTAGGATGGGGTAGGCAGGGGAGACTCCTAATCAAATATTATGTTAGAAAGAGGCCTAAAGCACTACCCTGGCTGCAATCCCCACCTAGGAACTTTGGGAACTTCTCATTCTAAGCTGGATCTGAGTTTTACAGTGTGGGTTTAGCCCTAAAATGGAGCTGAACCAGAATCCTAAAGCTGAATCCCACAGAATTCTGGGAATATTCAGAGTCTAATCCAAATCTGGACAACCAGGAATGGGGCACTGTGCCGGTGAGTCATCACCCCACCACAGTCCTTCATGCATGAAACATACAGCAAGTCAGCTGCCTCAACATCTGGTAGAAGCACCCTGGCGATTTACCTGCACGCTGCTGGCTGTAGAGCATGACCTTTTTGTTAACTCAAACAAGGCCATGAAGGTACTGGTAAGTCTGGACACTTCCTTGCACATTCGAAACTTTAAGGGCCAGATTCTCAGCTGATGTAAATCAGCACAGCACCATAGATTAGTGTGTAGCTATGTTGATTTACACCCATTTTGGATCTGGCCCCAAACATGTAAAGTCTTAGAAAACAGACATTTTACTCTGACTTTTTAAAAAGTACTTAAAAACAGCACAGGGTACTTTGCCTTTAAAAATTATTGCGCATCCTCTCCTGTCTTTTCTTTGGAGTTGTGTGCTCCAGGTCACTCTGTACATAGCCTGGACAGGAAGAAGCCAATACTTAATCCAATTATTTTACTGTCTGTCTTACACTTATGGCTGCTGGAGAGAGCTACAGAAACCACAGCTGCTGCAAACAATGTAAGAGAAGTGCTTAAGGTGTGGAAGAAGGGCCAGGAAAAATCTTCTACCCATCCTGCTTTCCGCTCAAGAATCCAGGCTTGGAGCAGTGTGACTGCATGAGCGTGTGGTGAGGAAGAACACTCCCCCACTCTCTCCCAGACTGTGCCCTCCTGCACTTGCTGAAACTTCAGAAGGCCCTTCTGTTCCTGCAGGAGTCAATGACTTGGGAGGTGGCAGATCCATTGGCCCCACCCCTACTCCTTTCCAGCTCCCCAAATCATGGCTCATTCCCCTCAGAACAGCGGAACTGCATCAAATCCGCTGAATCTGTGGTCTCCGGTGGACAAGAAGGGTACTCCAGGACTTTCCCCTTTGTAATAACAGCACCTTCTGAACCAGCAGATCTTCTCCCGGGAGACTTTTGAATCCTATATGTTTATTGACAGAAACTAGAACTGCCGAGCCAGTGGAGGTATGAAAAAGCAAGATGGCTTCTATGCTGTCTTCTGCATCATCAACAAAACAGGCAACTTGCAGCCTCTTTAGGGCTGCTGCTGCACTAATTGAAGAGAAAGACACAGCTCCACTTTTTTCCTGATACATCAGGTTAAAGTCACAGGTCTGACAGTTAGAAAGACATCTACTGACCTTCAGACAGGGCAAATGTGATTGGGAGTTCCTGGTTCAAATTCAGCCCCTAGCTTAAGCAGGCAGAACTCTGATGGGTTTTTAGTGGGAGTTGTTCCTGTTTACACCATGTCTGAATTTGATGCTTGGTTAAAGAAAAAACATGAAACAGCACAATGTTGCAGCATTTAACCTCACTCTAAATGACCCACTCAGCTTAAATGTATCAGCCAAATCACTGGTATAGGTGCTGGGGATCTGGATGCAGCTCCATTGATTTACAGTACTGGTGAATATCATCCAGGACACAACCTCGTGCTGTATGTTGCAATGAGGCTAGTGGTGCTGAAAGACGGTAATGTTTGTAATCCGAACTTTCCTTTGCAAACATTGAATCATTTTGTTGTGAAAGCCGGACACAGAGATGAATGACTCACTGTTGGCAGCATATAGGGTATCAGTAGGCTCTTTTTACTGGAACAGGGGGCTGAGGTTTGATATCATCTCTGTGCTCCCAGAATGCTAATGAGTAACAGCACACTGTGGCCTCTATTGATCTGCGATTTACTTCTTCCAGCCTTTCACCAGTCTCTGCACAAAAAAATACCCAAGTTGAAGGAAATCACATTGTTCATTGTTCTAAACATCTCTCTTGCTGGCTGTATTTTTCTAAGCTTGGATTTTTTTAATTGGGCTAACGTTTTACAGCAATAAAAGGTGAAACCTCATGAAAAATGGGCTAAAGTTGGGTGCCTGGAAGAGTCAAGGCCAGGGCTGAAAATGATAAACAGACCTGTACATCAATGGTTTTAGACCAGAGCCAGTTGATGTGGGGTGAAAGTCATTTACCTCCTAATGCCTATTCGGTGCTGTGTGGGGAATGAGTGTGGATCTCCATTCTATTCCTAGATGGCAAGTGCCACATCACCAAAGGCAACATCACACCGATCTTTAATTGGAGGAAACCTCAGCAGAAAGGCCAAAGACTGAATGAGTGTCTAAACTGATCTATCTTCTCCTGGTGAGAGAAGGTCTTTGCAGATCACAGTTGAGACACAGTGGTAGGAAGAACCTTGCACTGCTGCTGTGGTAGAGAACGTCAGTCTCCACAGTTATCACTCTCAATCTTTAAGAGTCAGTTGAAAGAGTCCTGTTGACTTCAATGGGCTTTAGATCAGGCCATTAATAAGCACTGAATTCATTTTGAAAAAACGGATGAAGTTTTAAAAGAAAGCTAACCACTACTTATACGCACAGCTCATAAACAGATAATGTGACCCACATAGTATGCAGTGCATCAATACCTGAATCAAAGACAGGCTGCCTCAAATGAGCGCGCGCACACACACACACACACAATGCAGCAGGTTTGTGGTTGTAGATTAGACTACAGTGAAATGAAATCCCCATCTATGTCTCCCTTTATAGATCTCGAAAGACCAGGTGGTACAAAATTAGTTCCTGTCCTGATTAAGCTATTTTTCACTTCATAAAATGACTCAGTCAAAAAAAGCAATCACAGCTCCTAGAGAAAAGCTTTCTAAAAACAACCTCCTCCCCATAAATATCACCTATGTAATATGCGAGTATAGGCTAACCTATTTAATGTAGGTTGGTTTTTTTTTTTAGAATTTTAGTGCTACTAAAGGAAAGGTTAATGCTGAGTGAACAGTGTGATTCCAAAAGTGACTGGTGAAGGGAATGTGAACATTGAATTAAGCCCACCAATCAGGCTATAGGGGGCACTCAGAAGAGCAATAAATCTAAACAAACTTTAAAAAAAAATTCTGAATAGCTCCTGCAAAAAGTCGTCTTGCTGGCTGCAAGATTGCTATTGATACTTCAGTATAATGCATTCTGGGCTATCACAGATACATGCTATAAGATTTTCCAGTAACAGAAAATAACCCTTCTATAAGTTTAATTAAACAGTTTTGAGAAATAGAGAATTATGTCTCTGTTACAGAATTTTATAGGATGGTCCACAAAAACTATAGACGGGATCAAATTTTGTTGGTCTATCAGCCTAATTTTTTGTTGGTGTAAGCGGTCACAGTTCTGTTACCTTCAGTAGAGCTGCACCAATTGCTACCAGGAGAAAATTTGGCACTACAGGTTTTCTGAACTTTTGTTGAATTACACAAGCAAACTTTATGCTGGCATTTCCTCTCTCTCTCTCACTCACACACACACATACACACACTGTTAATAGGATCAGCAGATATTATACTGGGGGGAGATAGAAGGGAGAGCTACCTCAGAGGGAATCCTATAAACTGAACTACATTCAAAACCTCTTTCTTTAAACCACCCTTACATTAACTAGAAAACAATGCAGGCAGAAGCTCAGCAGCAGGGTGGGGGCTATCCAGTTTATTGCACTGAGTGTAGCATGTATGATTACCTGCCCTGTGGGCAGGTGGCGTATGTGTGCAGTCGGTGCAAGGAGCTCCTGGCCCTCAGAGACCATGTACGGACTTTGGAGGCCAGGGTGGCGGAACTGGAGGAGCTAAGAGAGGCAGAGAGGTATGTTGATGAGGCTTTCTGGGACACTGTAGAATTGTCCCACCTCCGCTCAGACAGCTCCTGTGCTGTTGAGGAGGAAGAAAGGCCAAGGGAAGCAGAGCAGTCAATGGGAGCAGAGGGAAACCTTCCCGTAGTTGGGACCCTCCTTCCAGATGGTGCTGGGGTTGCCTCTCGCACTGAGGTTGCCTCTCCGGGGGAGGGAACTCCAGTTTCTAGGAAAAGGCAGGTGTTAGTAATGGGAGATTCGATTATTAGAAATTTAGATAGCTGGGTCTGTGATGACCGGGAGAACCGTATGGTGACTTGCCTGCCTGGTGCGAAGGTTGCGGATCTCTCGAGGCATCTAGATAGACTTATGTGTAGTGCTGGGGAGGACCCGGTGGTCGTGGTACATGTAGGTACCAATGACATAGGGAAGGGTAGGAGAGATGTCCTGGAAGCCAAATTTAGGCTGCTAGGGAAGAGACTGAAATCCAGGACCTCTATGGTGGCATTTTCAGAAATGCTCCCAGTTCCACGCGCAGGGCCAGATAGGCAGGCAGAGCTTCAGAGTCTCAATGCGTGGATGAGATGATGGTGTAGAGAGGAGGGGTTCACGTTCATTAGGAACTGGGGACACTTCTGGGATGGGAGGAGCCTATACAGGAGAGATGGGCTCCACCTAAACCAAAGTGGAACCAGACTGCTGGCACTAAACATTAAAAAGGTGGTAGAGCAGTTTTTAAACTAGGAGATGGGGGAAAGCCGACTGCTGCAGAGAAGCGTGTGGATCGGACACAGACTTCTCTTAGGGGAGAGTCTGATGATAGAGAATCTCCAGGTTATAGTCAGGAGCAGAGGACTGAAAAGTATAATGTAAGGGCCGGATCAGATGATAAACAGTCACATAAAAAAGAATTTGGCACATCAGCAAAAGGCAGGCTAATAAACAGGGACAAGTTTTTAAAGTGCTTGTACACAAATGCCAGAAGTCTAAATAATAAGATGGGTGAACTAGAGTGCCTTGTGATAAAGGAGGATATAGATATAATAGGCATCACAGAAACCTGGTGGACTGAGAGCAACCAATGGGACACAATCATTCCGGGGTACAAAATATATCGGAAGGACAGAACAGGTTGTGCAGGGGGAGGAGTGGCACTATATGTGAAAGAAATTCAAATGAAGTAAATTCAAATGAAGTAGATTCAAATGAAGTAGATTCAAATGAAGTAAATTCAAATGAAGTAAAAATTCAAATGTAGATTCAAATGAAGTAAAAATCTTAAGCGAATCCATATGTTCCATAGAGTCTCTATGGATAGAAATTTCATGCTCTAGTAAAAATATAACATTAGGGATCTATTATCGACCACCTGACCAGGACAGTAATAGTGATGATGAAATGCTAAGGGAAATTAGAGAGGTTATCAAAATTAAGAACACAATAATAGTGGGGGATTTCAATTATCCCCATATTGACTGGGAACATTTCACTTCAGGACGAAATGCAGAGATAAAATTTCTCGATACTTTAAATGACTGCTTCATGGAGCAGCTGGTACGGGAACCCACAAGGGGAGAGGCAACTCTAGATTTAATCCTGAGTGGAGCGCAGGAGCTGGTCCAAGAGGTAACTATAGCAGGACCGCTTGGAAATAGTGACCATAATACAATAGCATTCAACATCCCTGTGGTGGGAAGAACACAACTGCCCAACACTGTGGCCTTTAATTTCAAAAGGGGGAACTATACAAAAATGAGGGGGTTAGTTAGACAAAAGTTAAAAGGTACAGTGACTAAAGTGAAATCCCTGCAAGTTGCATGGGCCCTTTTTAAAGACACCATAATAGAGGCCCAACTTCAATGTATACCCCAAATTAAGAAAAACAGTAAAAGAACTAAAAAAGAGCCACCGTGGCTTAACAACCATGTAAAAGAAGCAGTGAGAGATAAAAAGACTTCCTTTAAAAAGTGGAAGTCAAATCCTAGTGAGGCAAATAGAAAGGAGCACAAACACTGCCAACTTAAGTGCAAGAGTGTAATAAGAAAAGCCAAAGAGGAGTTTGAAGAACGGCTAGCCAAAAACTCCAAAGGTAATAACAAAATGTTTTTTAAGTACATCAGAAGCAGGAAGCCTGCTAAACAACCAGTGGGGCCCCTTGATGATCAAAATACAAAAGGAGCGCTTAAAGACGATAAAGTCATTGCGGAGAAACTAAATGGATTCTTTGCTTCAGTCTTCACGGCTGAGGATGTTAGGGAGATTCCCAAACCTGAGCTGGCTTTTGTAGGTGACAAATCTGAGGAACTGTCACAGACTGAAGTGTCACTAGAGGAGGTTTTGGAATTAATTGATAAACTCAACATTAACAAGTCACCGGGACCAGATGGCATTCACCCAAGAGTTCTGAAAGAACTCAAATGTGAAGTTGCGGAACTATTAACTAAGGTTTGTAACCTGTCCTTTAAATCGGCTTCGGTACCCAATGACTGGAAGTTAGCTAATGTAACGCCAATATTTAAAAAGGGCTCTAGGGGTGATCCCGGCAATTACAGACTGGTAAGTCTAACGTCGGTACCGGGCAAATTAGTTGAAACAATAGTAAAGAATAAAATTGTCAGACACATAGAAAAACATAAACTCTTGAGCAATAGTCAACATGGTTTCTGTAAAGGGAAATTATGTCTTACTAATCTATTAGAGTTCTTTGAAGGGGTCAACAAACATGTGGCCAAGGGGATCCGGTGGACATAGTGTACTTGGATTTCAAGAAAGCCTTTGACAAGGTCCCTCACCAAAGGCTCTTATGTAAATTAAGCTGTCATGGGATAAAAGGGAAGGTCCTTTCATGGATTGAGAACTGGTTAAAGGACAGGGAACAAAGGGTAGGAATTAATGGTAAATTCTCAGAATGGAGAGGGGTAACTAGTGGTGTTCCCCAAGGGTCAGTCCTCGGACCAATCCTATTCAATTTATTCATAAATGATCTGGAGAAAGGGGTAAACAGTGAGGTGGCCAAGTTTGCAGATGATACTAAACTTCTCAAGATAGTTAAGACCAAAGCAGATTGTGAAGAACTTCAAAAAGATCTCACAAAACTAAGTGATTGGGCAACAAAATGGCAAATGAAATTTAATGTGGATAAATGTAAAGTAATGCACATTGGAAAAAATAACCCCAACTATACATACAACATGATGGGGGCTAATTTAGCTACAACGAGTCAGGAAAAAGATCTTGGTGTCATCGTGGATAGTTCTCTGAAGATGTCCACGCAGTGTGCAGAGGCGGTCAAAAAAGCAAACAGGATGTTAGGTATCATTAAAAAGGGGATAGAGAATAAGACTAAGAATATATTATTGCCCTTATATAAATCCATGGTACGCCCACATCTCGAATACTGTGTACAGATGTGGTCTCCTCACCTCAAAAAAGATATTCTAGCACTAGAAAAGGTTCAGAAAAGGGCAACTAAAATGATTAGGGGTTTAGAGAGGGTCCCATACGAGGAAAGATTAAAGAGGCTAGGACTCTTCAGCTTGGAAAAGAGAAGACTAAGGGGGGACATGATAGAGGTATATAAAATCATGAGTGATGTTAAGAAAGTGGATAAGGAAAAGTTATTTACTTATTCCCATAATACAAGAACTAGGGGTCACCAAATGAAATTAATAGGCAGCAGGTTTAAAACAAATAAAAGGAAGTTCTTCTTCACGCAGCGCACAGTCAACTTGTGGAACTCCTTACCTGAGGAGGTTGTGAAGGCTAGGACTATAACAATGTTTAAAAGGGGACTGGATAAATTCATGGTGGCTAAGTCCATAAATGGCTATTAGCCAGAATGGGTAAGAATGGTGTCCCTAGCCTCTGTTCATCAGAGGATGGAGATGGATGGCAGGAGAGAGATCACTTGATCATTGCCTGTTAGGTTCACTCCCTCTGGGGCACCTGGCATTGGCCACTGTCGGTAGACAGATACTGGGCTAGATGGACCTTTGGTCTGACCCGGTATGGCCTTTCTTATGTTCTTATGTTCTATAATCCTTGCCCTGCTATAAGAAGTTAGTCTCTGGAAAAAGCTGTTCAAGAAGAATGTTAAATCAATCAGTTTCAGGTGCTGGTTATAGGAAATGTTTGTGTTTCTTTAAGCAGTTAGTTACCACCAGCTTCCTTAATCCAGGTACCTTGTTATCTTAATTAAAAATGAAAATCAGCTTTGATCACATCCAATTTCATTGCATAATCTGTTTCACTGCACTATTGTTTAGCTCACTTAGTTTGCTATGATGAAAAGGATTTGCATTTCACACTGGGTAGGAAGTCCTATTTAAATATTTCCTGGTTTTGATCTCCTCACAGGGAATTAATTTATGTTCCTCCTAACAAAACAAAACAAACAAATCCAACCCCTTCTCCCCCATGCTACTCAACTGAGTCATTTGAACTGCCGTAGCATGAGCCATAGCCCGTGGGTTAGGTCCTCAGGTTTTGATTCAGAGTTGCTTCATTCCTGTGTTTGGCACATTAACAGTGAGGGGGATAAATGTAGGTTTAAGCCATCTTTTGCTCCCCCTGTATTGTGAGCCTTGCTAGGCCAGTTAAAGGGTGGGTCCCCTGGCTGGGGGCTGCTACCCCAATGGGGCTCACAACCACGCTCCTTTTCCTTATGGCTAGATGGTTTCAAAGTTTCGGTTGTAGCATAGGGTCACACTACAGAATAGGTTGAGAACCTCTAAGTTAGAGCATCCTCTGGACCCCTCTGAGCTGCAGAAAGCAGAGAATAGCCACACAGCACCCTTCACTCCAGCCCCTTTCTTGCCCCTTCTCACCTCTGGCATGTCCCCTTCACTCAGGGCAGTGATGAGGATGGCATAGAGCAGGGGTAGGCAGCCTATGGCACGTGTGCCGAAGGCGGCGCGTGAGCTGATTTTTCAGTGGCACTCACACTGCCCGGGTCCTGACCACCGGTCGGGGGGGCTCTGCATTTTAATTTAATTTTAAATGAAGCTTCTTAAACATTTAAAAAACCTTATTTACTTTACATACAACAATAGTTTAGTTATATATTATAGACTTATAGAAAGAGACCTTCTGAAAACGTTAAATGTATTACTGGCACACGAAACCTTCAATTAGAGTGAATAAATGAAGACTCGGCACACCACTTCTCAGAGGTTCCCGACCTCTGGCACAGAGCCATCCCACTAGCTGTGTGCTGGAGGGACATAGGTGGTATTCCCTGCAGGGGATTACATGCTTTTACACCACCAGAGTGGGTATGAAGCAATCTTAATGCTACTGCTAACTGGTCTCTTATTGCTCCCAAATCAGGGTATTACCTGGTGCTCATTTCAGGTAAGAACCATCATCCATGTGAAGCTCTCCTGCTTATTTTTTCCAAGAGAAAGTTAATGGATCAAGGGAGATGTCTTTATAATGACCTGGGAAAATTCCTTCTAAATTACTGAGTGGGATTTTAGATCAAACAAGATTAACAGTCCCCCTCCCGCACATACACACATTCCAGACTCCATCCCAGAATTTGCTGGATTTGGGGGGATTTAGTTAAAAAAAGCAGATAGAACCAGTTTACTCTATTACCAGAACCAACCCATACTGCATTAATCCAAGCAGCTAGCCCTCACACAAGGCACTAAACTCTTCTGTTTGTTGGCTTACCTCTCTTCCTTTCTGACACTTCAGACAAATAAATCCTAGACTGGATTTTGTGGCCCGTGTGACATGGATTTTGGCTTTGTCTTTGTGGCAAGGAATCTAGTTTAAACTTTTGACACTCGTGCGGGTGACCAGTATTTCTCATGTTTCACAGAGTTTTTAGGACTTCAACTGTTCTTACATCTCCTGTTACCATAGAAAGAAAGCAATGAAAAAAACCAACATCCCAAAACAGTGACACGTTTCCCCACCAGTTGCCCTCATAAAAACTGAGTTCTGTTCAAACCGCTAAGGAGGGGTTGAAGTTTGCAATGGACTGTCTGCAAGTTAATCCTCTGTGTCTCCACCAATTGATGTCACCATAGTTTATGAGGATCCAAGGAGCGGCATAGAGTAAATGTAGCCAGTAAAAATGAAACACAAACAAAATTACATTTCAAAGAGTGCGTTATTTTACACTTTTTGCTTCCTTAATCCCTTCCCCTGTTTGGGATTCGGTAATCTTTACCTGTCTTTTATGATCAGTTTCAGGCTGTAATATCCTTTCACAGCTTTTCCAGCACAGATCTGCTCCCCAATTTCTCTCAGAAAACTTGACATAGTCCTAATCATTTTATGTTAAGTGCAGGAATTGCAACTAAGCAAAGGGTCTGGCATGTCAGGTGTATCAAAAGAAGGTCTAAATTACATTTGATGGGTGCATCGTTCCCTATGAAGTTTCACACATACCATGAAAAGTATTAATACAATGCTGGGGTTTAGTGGATTAACACTTTTGAACTTCACACATAGAGCAAGTTCTTTGCAGATACCCCCTGCAAGTCCAGAGAAGTCAGAGGGGTTAAATGGGGTGAAAGTCAGGGTAGAATTTGGCTTGTAGAGCCCCACACTCTGGCCCTGATTTTTAAAGGTACTTTGGCATTGCAGTGCTCAGCATTGTACCCCCCCAACTGATTTAGGAGTCTAAATTGCATGTTCAAAAAGGATTTAGGCTGCTCAAGTGCCTAAATCCTTTCTGAGAATGCAATTAGGCTCCTAAGTCAGTTAAGTGGTGCAACACTGAGTGCACCTATGCCTAAATACCTTTAAAAATCTGGGCCTTAAGCTATTTTTAGCACCAAAGGACCATTTCCATCATGAAAAGAGATTGTGTAGTTTCAAATTTACCAGTATTAATCCCTCACGCGTGATACTGCCTGGTATGCCTTTAAGGGTGAGCTCTAATTTAGATGGGGTAACTGCACACTCTGCAAATTCTGCTAAATATCCTGATCTCCTGCACAATTGCTATGGGTCAGATTTTCAAACCTCGTTTCTGAAATTGCACACACCCATTTTGCATTTGTAAATAGGCAAGTGTAGATGCAAATCAGATATGCACATATTTCTCTACCTGATTTGCAGATGCAAACACCTTTCTGTACCCACAAATTGCTGTGCATGCAATAGGCCCAAGCCAAGGCAAACATGAATTACTCCATTAACTCCAAAGGGACCAGATTTGCTTGTGGAACTTTAGAGGCCAGCTTGAAAATTTGGAAAGAGAACTTTCCAGGCATCTGACCAGCTTATGGATAATTTTAAAAGGTATATCATTTGCAAAGAATTACATAGTTATAAAACTTTATAGTGTTTTGCATGGTATTTTAGTATTTCTGCTTTAGTCCCATATGATTCCAGGAAGTGCAGAAGTACCCCAATTATTGAGGATTCACGGAAGTTTTGGTCACAAATTGGGTCAGAGTTTCTTTGGGTTGGTTTCTATTTTATCTGATCCTATACACCCATTCTTAACATCAGCAATCTCCAGTTCAACTGAAAGGTAAAGGAGATAAGTCAGAGGGAGAGAAAGTCTAAGCTTAAAATGTAACCAAAAAAAAAGAGAGAGAGAGACAAAAGTTTGTGGGCCAAACGCAGAGGGGTGTTGGCATGAAAAGGTAATCGCTCCCATATGGCTTGGTGACTCTTTGTATTCACCTTCTTTATATGACTGCTTTCATTCATAATGTTTGTTTTCTTGTGGGATGGCAAATTGCCATTTCCACAAAGACAGCTCACTGCAGCACCATGACCTTTGGGTAACGTGTCAACTGACTGCCAGTTCCAAAGAAGTTGATTTCTTAACAGATTTCCAATGTGGAACATTAAAAACTTGACTCAACCCCTTCCTCTTGTCTTTAAGAGCCCAAGCAGTCTTGTGACAGCCATTAATTAATGTGCTGATTGGAATACCGTCTACTGGGTGTTGGTTTTCCCTCCCCTTCCTATACTGACTAGCCAAGCCACAGTCTAAGAACCCTGAGCCAGATGCTCAGCTAATGAAAAACCTGAAGTCAGTGGAGCTAGGCTGATTTACAGCAGCTGAGGCTCTTGCTCTGTGTAATAAGGCAGTATTCCAGCCATTGTAATACCAGCCACACTCACCCAGTGGGTTGGTGCTACACCTTCTCCATTTATGCCTGCTTTACTGAGAAAACATGACATGTCAATAACTCTCAAACTTGTAGGAAATGCCACACAGTTTAAAAAAAAAAAGGATTATTGGAGACGGTGTTCCACAAAGGAAACATTCAAAAGAGCTTCCCTGCTCCCTTCCAGCTGCTTTCATCTCTGACTCACAGCTTGAAAATGAAAGATACTATTGGAAGGAATTTTTCTTTCTAAGTGTTTGTTTAACCACTATTAAATTAACTTGGGTTTGGATCTACTGTGCTTTACCGTTCCCCTAATCCTTCCTATTATACACACACACACACACACACACACTTTTAAATATACTAATTGAGTAATCTTCACCTGAAATATTAAAATGATGATTCTAGAAGCAGTGCAGGGCTCAAAAGATTGATAAGGGCCATGGAACCTTTCCCTTATTGATCAGAGGTTTGAATCCAGTTGTTGTGGACCATCTGACATGTCTCTCCAGTGACTGCCACAGCCAATGGGATGTAGTAGCAACTGGAAGTCGGCATAACTCCTAGGCAGGGTGATCAATACTGGGGAATCTACTAGGCACTGCTCTGCTTCCTCAGTCTGCTCTTCTATGGACAGAGACCCCAGAGAGCTGCAACTCAGGCTACACAAGGTGTCGAGTGTAGAGATGGTCACTAAAGCGTATTTCTCTCACACCCATCCACCCTTTTCATTTCATGAACAAAAATTGAAAATTGAGATTTTTTTTAAATTAAAAATGAAAATTTGGAAGTGTTGAGGGCTCCCCCTACTCACATTTCCCCCTTTTTCCTCCCCTCCCACCTCCCCCACTCCCATTGGCAAGATGGAAAAAGGGAAGAAAAGGAGATGGGCAGAGAGAAGGAGAAAACCAGAAACATTTCATAATTTGGTTTTCATGTTTTTTGGTCAAGAAAAATTGGAAAGTTAAAAACAAAACAAAAATTTTCCTCACAAAGTTTTGGTTTTAAAAGGGGTGGGGGCAATTTTCAATCTAAAAACATGATGAGCACATTTTTTCAGCCAGGTCTAGTCCAGCCCTGTTGAGCAGCCTGCTCCAAAACTCCATAGAGGAGCAGTGGTGGTTCAGATTTGTGGAGGGGCTTCTGCACCCAGAGGCATGCAAGGATAAGGTAGGAGGAGCCATTAGAACCTGTCTTAGGGAGCCAGTGTTCATGGTGAGTAATATGCAATAGGTTTATGTTACTGTGTAGCAAACATACATTAAATCTTCTGTGCATAATCTAAATGTTTCAAATATGTACTTGAAAATGTCTAAACACACTTTTAGGATGTTTAGCAGTGGTATTCTCATTACATCACCTGCTATATTTTATAGCCATCTACTTTCAGGCAGATAATTATGGTAAATCTGGCCGCCTATCCTCTGAGGATATCATCATTGTTCTCACTATGCTGAACTTCATGGCAGCAAGCAGGCACAATACTCACATCCTCCTCCTCCTCCAAAAGCAAAGGGCCCTATCATTTGTATGAATAGAGAATCTGCTTTAGATAGCAGCAGTATGTGTCACACAGCTGAAGAGTTCTGATTCCATTCCTGACAAGGCCATGCAACACATACACAATAGCCAGTTCATTACAGTAGAATGTTTTCTTCCAAAGGGTAAAGGAAAATAAAGTCCAATATTTGGTTTCTTCACATTGATACCTGTGAAGACTAGAGAGTATAACCTACAATTCTATTGTGTCTGTGGTTTGCTCTAAATGATAAGGGGATATGGTCATCCTTTCTCAGGTGTTGTATAAATTGATAAGAAGAGACTGATGTCTGCCTGTTCTATATAGTGTAGATTGCCTCATTTCCTTTAGCTGATGTGTCTGGAGCATCATGGAAGGTGCACACAGTAAGAGACCGAGCAAAGAGTTTAGATCAAAATTATTTTAAAAAGGAAGTAACAAGAGAATCTTATGTTGGTGTGACTCTAGCTAAGGTTTCTTTACCATTTCCACTACAGTATCTGGGCTCTGAGGGGTTCATAATGCAGTTGCTTTAATCCACACCAGGATAACATTTGGCTTTCAGTATGCCAGTTCTCAAAGCTTTGATTAAAATGAACTTAAGCTAAGCATTCAAATTTTTTGGAGATGATCTCAGCCAAAGTGAACCTCTGAACCTTTTAAAGTTTGCCCACAGTTAGTGGCAATTCAGGTCTTTCTTGATCTGATTACTTTAATCATGGGAAACTTTTGCTATTCTGAACAAGAAAATGCAGTGACAGTGGTTGTATTCTCCTTTCTTTGAAGAACAGGGAGCTTTTGCTTGCCTGGCTCCATACTCTGGAGCCAAAATTCAGCCCTGGTGTAAAGAAGTGCAGTTCCATTGACTGTGTAGTTGTAGCCACATAATCCAGATCTGAATTAGTCGTCTAGGGCAGTGGTTCTCAACCAGGGTTATGCAGAGGTCTTCCAGAGGGTACATCGACTCATCTAGATATTTGCTTAGTTTTACAACAGGCTACGTAAAAAGCACTAGCAAAGTTAGTACAAACTAAAATTTCATAGAGACAATGACTTGTTTATACTGCTTTGTATACTATACACTGAAATGTAAATACAATATTTATATTCCAGTTGATTTATTTTAGAATATAATAAAAATGAGAAAGGAAGCAGTTTTTCAGTGATAGTGTGCTGTGACACCTTTGTATTTTTATGTCTGATTTTGTAAGCAAGTAGTTTTAAGTGATGTGTAACTTGGGGGTACGCAAGACAAATCAGACTCCTGAGAGGGGTACAGTAGTCTAGAGAGGTTGAGAGCCACTGCTCTAGGGTATGTTGGCCCTATTGAAATCAGTGAGGCCAGGATTTCACTCCTGGCGTCTAATAGTCCAACAATTGACAGAAGAGAGTAGGAATAGGTGAATTGGTTAAAAAAGATAAAAAAAAAAAAAGTCTCCTTCCAAATCCTCAACCAAAGCTTTATTCAGACCTAAAGAATTTTCCAGTTAAAGTTCTGTTAAGTTTCCTTCGTTGTTGTTCAGCTTCATACGCTGGCAGTTCTATGCACTGTCTAGAGGTGGAAGGATCCGTAAAATACCATGAGACACAGTTTTTCTTGTAGTATTTCAGGCCTGATCTATAGCGGGAAGTAGAGCACATCTCTCAGCAGAGCCAGTTTTGATATATTTTCCAGCATAACTCTGTTTACCACAATGTATTTTCTGAATTTTGAGTTGTTTCTCTGAGTGGAACCTCCAAGCCTTTTGAGATTTGCCCATCAATAGGTGTACTTGAACCTCAGGATTCACCCACGAAAGTTCATGCTCCAGTACGTTTGTTAGGGCTTGGCTACACTTACAAATTTGCAGCGCTGCAGCAGGGTGTGAAAACACACCCTCTGCAGCGCTGCAAATTGCGGCGCTACAAAGCACCAGTGTAGTCAAAGCCCCAGCGCTGGGAGCCGCTCGCAGCGCTCCCAGCGCTGTCCGTTATTCCCCACAGGGAGGTGAAGTACGGACAGCGCTGGGACTCTCCCAGCGCTGGCGCTTTGACTACACTTAGCGCTTCAAAGCGCTGCCGCGGCAGCGCTTTGAAATGCAAGTGTAGCCAAAGCCTTAGTCAGACATATAGTACACCAATACCTAGGCAGGCAGAAAGCACAAAAAGGATCACTATGGACTACCGCATCTTGATGTTGGACAATTTACTGTATGGCATATCCCTACTCTGAACTATGCTTTTGTTCCTGGACGTGTATATTACAAGAAAACTGAGGCTTTTCATTTTCTATGTACTGCACCTCTACATTTCTAAGCAACCTCCTGACACAGAAACAGTAGCCCTTTTGCTGACAGTGGCTACAGACTGAGATAGAGTAAGTGCACACACTGTGCTCTCTCCTGGCGATTTGACTTTCATGCATTTTTTTGGTTTTTTACTTGATGGAAAAGAACAGCTATTTTAGGCTGAAAGCACGCCCTTTCTATGCATGGATGGAAACAAGAATAGGCTGTAGAGCAAAAAGCATCAGTTAAATATAACACATTCCCTTCTATTTTCATGTGTCAATCATAATGTTCTTTTAATATACTTTATTGAATGAATTAATGATGTGTTAAAAATAAGTTGTCTTGCTGGTTCGTGGACAACCACCATCACCACAGTGGTTTATCTCGGTGCCTTTCCTCTGTCAAAAGGAGCTGTTTTCAGACCTGACGATGAATAGTAAGAATGAAGCATGCACATGCAAAGCATTTCAGGGTTTAAGATGTTATGCTAACAGGACAGTTGCCTCTCAGTAAGGTACCTGCTGCACAGGGTGCACAATGTAAGAAAGCATAAATTTAATGTGTGTAAAATTTTTTTAATTCAATCTCTTTCTGGTAGAGCAGCTCAGCAGGCAGCATTTTTTGCCTCTAGGGCAGAAATCTATAGATTGAAGTGTTGGCTGGGAACATACTTCAGGATCACTACAGGGGATACAGAGCTATTGTGTTGCAGGTGAAGCTTTCAAATGAAATATCCTGATTGTCTTAGTGACTAGAAACACACACTCTTGGTGCATCTTACAGAGAAGATGAGAAGCTGGCTTGCCACAACTCTTTGCTGAAACTTTGGTTGGGTCAAATTCAGTCCTAAGTGCAGCTCTTTGATTGTAGTGGAGATGTGACTTCTTACACAGGTATAAATGTCTGGGACCAAAGATCTTTAACGATAGTAAAATCTTCATTGTGAGAAACAATTACACACAAAATCCCTCTTAAGACAGAATCAGAAGAAACTGAAGGAAGACACACACACACACAGAAAATAGGTGATAATTTAGCCAATAGGATTGGTTTGCCATTCTAGGTTGAGCAAAGGCTAGGTGTAAAAATAGCAGAGTCTTCTCATTAACTTGAAAGACCCATACAGTATAGCCCATACGTTGAGTGACAATTAATTAATTATAGATCAATTGCTTTGATTATGTGATGACAAAGAAGTCTTAGTGTTACACAACAATCCCACAACAAAAAATGCTTTTTCTAATGGATATTTACTGGGAAATTAAAGAAATAGGAAAAAGTTGTTAAACTTGGAGGCATCCTATCTATTCCCTGCCCCAGTCCAAGCCCTCCCTTTAATAGAAATCAAATATAGTCATCTTCAGTGTGACTACTGTGAGTCAGATTCTCAAGTGGTATAAGCTGGCTTTGATTACAATGGACCTACACCTGTTTAAACCAGATGAGACTTGGGCTCATGGGTAGGAGAACTTCAAAGGGTTTGGCAGTTGAGTTTAGAAAGACAACCAGCTATTCAGTTGTTTATCTGAAGCTTTTTTAATTTAATTTTTTTAATAATTGGAGATATACCTTTCTCCTAGAACTGGAAAGGACCTTGAAAGGTCATTGAGTTCAGCCCCTGCCTTTGCTAGCAGGACCAAGTACTGATTTTTGCCCCAGGTCCCTAAGTGGCCCTCTCAAGGATTGAACTCACAACCCTGGGTTTAGCAAGCCAATGCTCAAACCATTGAGCTATCCCTCTGCTGCCTGCCCCCTCCCCCTTAGCTGTGAGTGTAGCTGTGTAACAATCATGTCTGTTTTCTCTGTACTGCACCTGTACATTTCCAATGTGTTGCTCTGGCAACAAGGAGAGCTGCCATTTTGTGAGACAAAGTTGATGTACTGTCTTACAGAAGAGGGGCATACACAGTGCTTTTTCTTGGAGACTTCTCTTCTGTTTGCTTATTTTGCTGATCCTCTTGCTCTAAAATCAAAGTTTATTCTGATTCCAAGTATATGGTTGCTCTTGGATGATGAAAAAAACGTAACAGACATACCTGGACCTCTTGCGTCTGACAGTTTGGCCTGGAGATCTCATACCAATCACAAGAACACCCTCTTTTCCATCCTCCAGCCAGAACTCAGAAAGGCACAAACATGAAAAATAAAGTTATTAACTGAACTTTTTCAAATCTCAGAAACATTTCTATTAGGATGGGGTTTGGCGCATGGGAGGCCCATCCTTCAGTAACACTCCTCATCTCACTGACCATGCGATATTTCTTTGCCAGTCGTAGCATGTTAAAGGAAACAAAACTTGTCAGTCACATGAAAAGCCTTGAGCCAGGCTTTTCTTTCCATTTATGGAAGCTCTTATCACACTACCACCTGCGTTTAACTTCTTGTGAACAGCAGCAAGATTATCTACAGTACTGTATCAAGTGATAACTAGGAAAAAACTTGACTCAAAAACTGATGTAAGTGCCCTAGCAACTCAAGTCGGTTTCAGACATCAGTGGAGGTACAGCTAAGGAGCAGGAATAGCTGATGTGACCAATCTCCATTTTTAGTTATGTCATAGTAGCTGGAGGTATAGGAAAGCAAAATTAGGAGCTAATATATTATGGGTATATGGGACTGGTAAGAAGAGAGCTACCACAGCTTAGGCACTGATGGTGCTAGTGTAACCCACACACCTCCTGGGTCTAGTGTTCTGTCCCCTCTAGTGGCACTTAGAGCAGAATGAGACTGCTATATCCTTAGTTAAGAGCCATGTGGCATTTAGCTGCAGAGGTCCCAGGTTTGATCCTGCCCGTCGATGAGCAGGGTCTGTCAGCATTACACTAGTGCTGCAAACAAGCTGGCATAAGTTGGTGCACTTTCCATTGCTTTTATTCGTGTTCTATCACCTTGTGGTAGGGGTAGGGGTAAATTTGGCCTGCTGTTTCTTAGGATGCTTTCTGTGGGCAATAAAGGAGGAGACTCAAGACCTGGTTGTTAATCTGGAGGCAGACTACTGCATTGCTCTAGATAGAAGTTACCGTGTCTCCAACTTTCCAGCCTGGCAGAGGCCGGGAGGGTTGCTCACCTCCTGAAGAGAAGGAGCCACCTTCTGTTTCTTTCTAGAGTGCTAGAGAGCTCTCAGGAACTCAGATACTACAGTGATGGGTGTGGTATAAAGCGATAGCTATTTCAAGTCAGGCAGGAAGGACTAGTCAGCATGATTGTGGGACCTGGACAACAGGAAAAGGGAAGAGAGGAAAATGCATTGCAATACTTTCCCTTTGTACATCTTTCATCAAATTATGACTTCCCTTCAAAACAGGATTCTAGGAAAGTCCCAGTTTCCATTCACACAAAGAATGTCTTTATTCCATCAATTGAGCTATTAATGAGGCCCACTTGTTCCTTTGGAATTAAGTAAAGAAACAGCGGACGATAAACTGAACTGACAGCTCTTTAGGAAGCTTCAAAATCCATGAGCGTTTTAGGACTTTTTTTTTTTAAAGACGAAACAAAGTGTGCAATTAGTGACTCAAAGCCACAGCAGGCTAGATGGCCCAATTGCTATTAATGCAATTAGAGTCCATGTCATGATAGCACTAGCACTTGTTTGAACTCAGGGCCTCCATTATGTCAAGAAGTTCATTGCTTTTTAATGGTTAATAAAAGAAAAATGTAAGTGATGGCAACTGCAGTCATTCCTTGATGTCACTCCAGTTGACAAGCAGGGATGATTGTAAGCTGTTTGGAGCAGGGACTGTCTTTTGTTATAAGCTTATATGGTGCCTAGCACACTGGGGCTCTGATTCATGCTACTGCAATACAAATAAAATAGCTTTCTTGTGCAAATTTTCATATAAGTGGATGTGACCCAAGCAACCCATGTGGGCAACAGACCATGGAGTTGGGGAGGCCAGAGTGCACAATCCTGAGTCTATCCAGTGACTGGCATAGATGGCATGTTGCCTAGGCAGACATGTTTGCCCTGCAATCACCGTCTTCACACTATCTCACTGAAGGGCCCTGTATGTGTTCTCTGCCAAAAGTTGGTTGTCATAGTTATTGTGGAATGTTTGTATGGAAAATATTTTAAGAGTTCTATAACATGTAGACTATAGTGTTTCAAAGCTTCTAGAGGTGAAACCTGTCACCTGGGGCAGGTTGGTCTCTCAGTCAGGAGTGAAAACAACTGACATCCATCGACCCAGCCTGGCGAAGTATTCATAGTCTAGAGACCGTGCAAGTTTGAGCCTTCATAAAGCACAGAAAAGCCTCAAGAAAAAGATCTTGAATAGGGGAGATCATCAGGGGTGAGCTGAAGTTAGTGAGAGGCCCTGGTTATGAAGAGAAACAAAAGGCCTGGAACTGTATAAAGGGGACAAAGAAGAGCACAACTTGTGCCACACAAGATAGGATCCATTATGGAGACAACACTCTGCCACCACAAGTGCCATGAAAACTGGATCTCAGCTCCCATGAAAACTGGATCCCAGCTTTCTCCACCGGACAAGCGCTGCACAGACTGACCATTGGGTGAGAAATACCTTATTACCAAGTTCCTTTCCTAGCTAAGCAATACAGGCTCCAGCTTGCATTTTGTATTTTTTTTTATCTGTAACCAAGTCTCCAATCCCTATACTGATTCTGTTTGAACTTTATCTTAATCTTTGTCAGATAAGCTTCTGTTTAGTTTTACTATAGACACAAGTAAGTGCTGTGTACTAAGGAGAGAGTTGAACTGAGGTGAAGCTAGTGAACAGGAGCACTGCTTCCAGAGGCAGCAAGTGTGTGTGCACTGTAGGTATCCAGGAGTCAAGGACCGGCCGCTTGAGTGCAACAAACGGGGGAGTACAGACCAGTTGGAGGGACTTGTGCCCCAGGGCCAGAGCAGAACTGTGGCGGCTAACTATCTCCATAGATTTAGCCATAGGTTCTCTCTGCTCTGCCCCAAGGACTCACTCAGGGAGCCTAAGAGCTGGGGTATGCCAATTGCTAGCCCAAATAGCAAAAGAATGGGGCTTGCAGAGTCCTGAGTGCATTGCCAGTAGGATTGCCACCTGTCTGGTTTTCACCCAGACAGTCTGGGTTTCAGCTTGTGGGTCCAGGTGTCATTTGACAAGCCCTGATGTCTGGGTTTTTTTACTGGGGGAGGAGGAAGCAGCAGATCAGGAACAGGGCCTCGGGGGTCCTGTTTCCAGCCATTAGAAAGGTAGCCACCCTACTTGCCAGTGGCCAGTAGTTTTGGGCAAGTTTCCTCCAGTGGGCACAGATAAGGCTCCTTCATGCTATAAGCAGGCGATAGTGGTTCATCCTGGAAACCTTGGGTAATCCCAACAGTGTCACAGTGGCCATTTAGAGATTACACATACACATTACCTATAAACAAGGAGAAGTGTTAGGCTACGTAGGGTTGCCAACTTTCTGACCGAACAAAACCAAACACCCTTGCCCCGCCCCTTCTCCAAGGCCCCACCCCACTCACTCCATCTCCCCCCCTCCCTCTGTCACTCACTCTCCCCTCCCACTCTCACTCACTCATTTTCACCGGGCTGAGGAGGTTCCCTTTTCAACCGGGTGTTCGGTTGAAAACTGGACACCTGGCAACCCACTGTCTCTGATGCTTCACTGACAGTAATATACTTTGCGTATATGTGCACGCACAGGAGCCAGCCTTCAGAAATTCTACCCATTTGAGAGGTCCTAGTTTCTATCCAAATCCCCCATTTTAAAGAAAAGGAATATCTCTGGAACTGTTGGAACTATAAGTGTGTGCCCAGTGTGTGTATACATATATTTCTCTCTACATTTTCTTGTTTGTTTTCTTCTTCGTGTTGTATTATAAAATCTATGTACGATCCTATCAAACCAGAACAGGGATTCATGGATTTCACAGGTAGAAGCTAACCCATTTGATCCTCAAGGAACAACAGTCATTGGGGATGGAATTCACCACAGTCTGAGAGCAAGGCCCTTCACTCCACACAAGTGCTTCCACATGATGGTGATGGGCAGAATACATAATCTTCAGATAGACAAAATACTGGGAATTTCATCCTAAATCCCCTCATGGGCATGAGGGAGGGTGAACATAAGAGGTCAAGTACTGGTCACATTCAGATCAGTTGGCAAAATCTTCATTGACTTCAATAAGGTTAGGATTTGGCCCAAGCTATTCTATTTAATCACAGATATGTCTTGACACCGTCCCAACATACAGGAGTTAGATTACGAGTAAATAAGGCCTGCATTCACTTCTCATGGGCAGCTTCTTCCTTCCTCTGACTCCTGCTGTTTTTGCCTCCTCTCTATCTACTATAATATCTGAGTAACTTCCATATTAACCCAGCCTCCACCCTCAAAAGCAAAGGCCCCAGTGGATTTTACGTGTCCCTTTATGGGTCAGATCTCTGCTTAGCATAGGGAGGGGGTTGGGAATAAGGGGCTGTTTGAATTGTGATTGTCACTTGTGATGGAAAGGCTTTTCAACTGACTTTGCAACATTTCCTTAAGATGGTCAGATTCTGGATTTGCCTGATCTCCTCTGGAAGATAGCACCATCGTCAGATCCCCTCAGGGAATGCTTTGTACCCAGCTCTCACATGCCTCATTCTAGGCTTTGAGATCTGCATTGTCCCAGAGGAGTGCAGCTGTCATTGTGGTTCACAGAGCAGATCTTGATTTTTGATGTAGGTGAGGCTTGATCCAACCGGGCTGGGGGGGGGGCGGGAGGGACATGAGGCACTGCCTCTCTGTGGCCCTGCCCCTGCTCCTTCTCCTCCTCTTCCCCTTGAGGACCACCCCTCTCTGTGGCCCCACCTCTTGTTCCTCCTCTTCTCTCTGTGGCCCGAAACTGAGGCTACCTGACTCCTTGCTCTCATTTTTCCAACCACCCCAACCATTTTCTCCCAGCCCCTCAGTTTTCCCCACCAAACAGCCTACTCCACTCCAGCCCACCACAGACAGATTCATCCTCACTCCAGTTCCCTCCCACCAACTTCTGAGTGACTCCCTGCTTGCTCATGTTCTCTCAGCCCACATTTCAGGATCACTTCAGGGTATCCAAAGCTATTGTCCAAGAGGGAAGTGACTTGTGCAGATGACACTGTTGACCACTTGGGTTTGCTACAATATATAGTTCTCGGGCTTTAAAACCCCCACCTGTCCTGCTGAGACAATTCCATTGAAGAACAGTGAGCTTTTGGGACTATTATAAGACACTCCCTTAGTGCTAGACAGGTAGAATTTAAAGAGTCCAGAATTGTACCACCTTCCATATAGTTTTTAACTCAGTGTGGATTTGGACTAAACCACAACAAGCCACATGTGCTCCTGCAAATGCAGAATCCCATGGAAATGAATATTCTAAAGCACATTGATTGACACAATGTTAAAATGAGTAAAATGACACAAATTATGGTTTTGCAGTTCATTAAGAAAGTTATTTGCATGTGACAGCCTTGCTCAACCACCTTTGCCAAGTTGCACCAGTAGGCATCTGATTGCACTATTTGGAGTTCGTGAAAAACAAAAAACAACCCCCCCGCTCAACATTGTGAGGTTTATCCCTGGTGGATCATTTCATTAGTTCTCTGCATTCACTGCTCTTTGGAGTGATACTAGCTTTGAGAGGCACTGTGTGGCCTAGTGCTTAATGCATGGAACTAGGAATCAGTCTAGTCCTGGATCTGCCCCTGACTTGCTTTGTAGCCTTGGCAATTCTATGGTGAATGGCAGGTGTCAAGCCAGTGACTCTGCTCAAATTATGAACAATGGATATACTGGGCCATTCCATAAACAAAAATTGTTTCAAAAGCCAGTTAAATTGCTAAGTGACACTGTGCTATCGTATCATTTACAAAAACCAAGAGATCGAAAACAAGGAAATGAATAGTTAAGAATATCTTTAATCTTCCACTGCCCCCATAAACATGAACCCGTGATTGTGATATGTGCAAAGAACTGCTGAGTTCATTTTTATATAATGTTAACTGATTTTTGAAATAAGCCTTTTTATTTAGGGACTTCCCCCTTTCAAGAAAAGAAATAAAAGGGTTTTTTGGGTGAAGATAAATAGAAATAGTTGCTTTTGTTTATTTGTAAACAAATGAGATGGAGGGACAAAGGCACAGATCCTCAAAGGCATTAACAAGGGTTAAGTGCCTAAATACCTTTGAGGAGCTGTGCCAAAGAGACTATTAAAAACAAAGGAATGAGCAGCCCAGTCCATGCTAATAATGGCTGCAAACCAAAATCCCTATTGCCACAGCAGCATGCAGATTGTTGTGGTAAAGGCTGCTCTCGTTTGTGTTGGCTACCAGTGGCCCCTAAAAAGAACAGGAGCACTTGTGGCACCTTAGAGACTAACAAATTTATTTGAGCATAAGTTTTCATGGGCTACAGCCCACTTCATCAGATTCATGTAGTGGAAAATACAGTAGGAAAATATATATATATACACACAGAGAACATGAAACAATCGGTATTACCGTACACACTCTAATGAGAGTGATCAGTTAAGGTGAGCTATTACCAGCAGGAGAGAAAAAAAAATCTTTTTGTAGTGGTAATCAAAATGGTCCATTTGCAGCAGTTGACAAGAAGTTGTGAGGAACAGTGTGTGTGTGTGTGTAAAAGTGTAATAAACATGGGGAAGTAGTTTTACTTTGTATAATGACCCATCCACTTCCAGTCTTTATTCAAGCCTAATTTAATGGTGTCCATTTTGCAAATTAATTCCAATTCACAGTCTCTCCTTGGAGTCTGTTTTTGAAGTTTTTTTGTTGTAACTGATCACTCTCATTAGAGTGTGTATGGTAACACCCATTGTTTCATGTTCTCTGTGTGTGTATATATCTTCCTATTGTATTTTCCACTGCATGCATCCGATGAAGTGTCCTGTAGCCCACGAAAGCTTATGCTCAAATAAATTTGTTAGTCTCTAAGGTGCCTCAAGTTCTCCTCGTTCTTTTTGTGGATACAGACTAACACAGCTGCTACTCTGAACCCTGTCAGTGGCCCCTAGTAAGCAGAGTGAAAACATGTTTATAGTCTCATTCTCTTCTGCACTAGCTAGTGGAGGAAGTGCATGATGCACGGAGTGACAGAGTGTAACTGTTGTCATTCCTATGCACACTCTTCCAGTACCACCAAAACCTTTCTACTTGCGTTTGGTCTCTGCAGGCAGAATGCTTCTGGGGAAATGGCCTGTCCCACCCCACTCCATTCCACTGCAGCAGTGGCTTTCCAAGCCACAATATGGATCACAGTAAATTAGGACTTGATGGATAAAATAAGAGATGAGCAATTGATTGTAAGCTTTGTGAGGTAGAGATTACCTGTGTTATGTATGTACTGCACCTAGCACAACAGGGTCTTGGTATATAACAGGGATGCGCACAGGTACTACCACAACCCACCACCACCACTTTGCAGATTATAATTTTTATATAGTATCAGAGGGGTAGCCGTGTTTGCTTTTACAGATCCAGACTAAGAGTCCTGTGGCATCTTGTAGACTAACAGACATATTGGAGCATGAGCTTTTGTGGGTGCATCTGACGAAGTGGGTATTCACCCACAAAAGCTCATGCTCCAATACGTCTGTTAGTCTATAAGGTGCCACAGGACTCTTTGCTGCTTTTACAATTTTTATATAGTAATCTTTCCTCATGAAGGTTCCCAATATGCTATGAAGTATCAGAGGGGTAGCCGTGTTAGTCTGGATCTGTAAAAGCAGCAAAGAATCTTGTGGCACCTTATAGACTAACAGACGTTTTGGAGCATGAGCTTTCGTGGGTGAATACCCACTTCGTCGGATGCTATGAAGTTATTTAGTATGAAAGCATTTAATTAAAACATTTACATAAAAAAATACAGATTATATTTTGCAGTCATAAATATGTCAGCATTCAAAAATTCTAGGCCCTGATCCATAAGCTATAGAAGTCAATGGGAAACTTTTCTATGGGTTTGACATTTGTCTAAGAGCTTATCAGACATGTATAATATTTGATTCCATAACTTCTCTACATATTCCGAAATACAGCCTTTCAAACCCTTTCACAGCATGGACCACACCTTTGACGTTTGTCTCCCATTCTCCATCGCACAGACCATCCTCCCATTTTTGGTCAGTCATCCCTGTAGCAACTACTGCATTTTAGAAAGTAGAAGAGCAATAAGAGGAAAGTATTTGCTGTACCTTTAGCTGCTGTTAATGAGATGCAACATCTGGAAATAAAACAGAACACCATGTGACAAAGCTTCCTCTGGTCACCAGCTAGCTTTCCACAAATCACAGTTTGGGGCCTGCCAAACTAGGGAAGACACTGTTTGCACTTTGCAGTCCTTCAGTTAACCTGATTAGTGACTTTCTCTTTTTCCGTTTCTGTGTGTTTGTTATGTCTTTGGGACTGTGAGTTTTCTTCATATCAGTAACCATACTTTACTACAGGCTTCCAGGGCCAGAGTTTTGATCTCTGTTCTTACCAGTGTAAATGCAGAATAGCTCCATTGATAAAAAGGTCTTTTATGGGTTAATCCCTTCATTTGTTACTGTAAGTCATATGTGGAATACCAGGTACATAAAAAAAGCACTGAGTGTTGAATCCCATGGCACAGTACCTGGTATGTGGTACAAGGGAAGCTGCTAATAAAAGGCTAACATATTGGCAATAGAAGGTAGTTTTGGTTTTAAATACTGCAGAGTGCAGAAACCATCTGTGTAATGAAATCCTGAGGCGACCTATTTGAAATTCCAATGCTTTTTATCCTCTAACATCCACAGCAGTTACCTCCAGCTGTGCTACCTTAAAAGCCTGCAGTGCAGTTTAACTTTTACCATTGGAAGTCAATTTAGATATAGAGCCAGAGGCCAAAAGTGTGTTTAAGATTGCAGGCTAAATGGTGACAGAGGCTCAAAGTAGAAGGGAAGTGAGGATATAGCACAAATTCCTTCTTGATAATTAGTTTAAAAGTGTGGGCAGAGGTAGTTCCTTCTCCATTTTAAAGGACCACTTCTCCTCTTATTGAGGTTAACAGGAACACATCTATTGATTCCAGCAGGACTGGGCCCTAAATATTTATTGCTGACCAATAGTTGTAATGTCCTAATGTATATATAATTTGTATATTAGTGGTGGCATAAATGGAATATAGGCATACATTAGAATTTCAAGTAATTCATAAGGTACTGTGTATTCATGAGTGGTGATGACAAAAATGGTGCATACAGGTGTGTCTGGAATTTTCAGAAGGTGGAAGCTGATCAGAACATTTAACATGAACAAAAAGAGGCATGTTAGAAAAAGAAAGGCAGTTGTTTGAAGGTGTGAAATCACAGAGCCAAGTTACAGAGGGTTTATCCATTTAAATGGCCAAGCTAAACAAGACAATTGTAACTAAATTGCACCCCTCGTCCACTGTCATTCGTAAAGCCACGTTAGCTATTTTAATGACCAAGTTAAACAGGACACAATTGAGTTGGCCTCCTTTGTAACTTGTTTTAAAGGTGTGATATCTACAAAAAGAGCCAAGGGTGACCCTTTTTGGTAGATGTGAAATGGTTTTGATTAGCTCTTTTTAGACTGCCAGCCTGCTTGTGTGATTTGGTTGGGTCCTGCCAGTTGAGTCTGTATTTTCAAACACGGATGTAGCTAACAGAAGACCTACAGGGGCAGAGTGGGGCTGAGAGGATATTGTTCCTGTGGAAAGGTGAATCACTCTGGAGAAAGTGACACAAAGGTTCTTCTGAAGTGTTTAAACAAGAGTCTCCGCCCTTTTAGCATGACTGCCCTTCTGGGTCCCAATTGGCATGAGAAACAGAAAGGTCAAAATGCCACAAGAAAGTATAGATGGGCTCAAGACTCAGAATTGGGATCCGGGTTTCAGACACTATGAAGTTTGCTGTGCTCACATGATCTCTTAAAGAAAGCTTGGTTTTGCAGCATTTTTGTTTGGAAGAGGGAATGCTGGAAATTACAGCTGATCTGGGAGTTCCCCTTCCCCCGCAAAATGCTTTGATGAAGAGGATACTATTTTAGTTTTCATTTATGT
Source organism: Mauremys mutica (assembly GCF_020497125.1). NCBI lineage: Eukaryota > Metazoa > Chordata > Testudines > Geoemydidae > Mauremys > Mauremys mutica. The sequence goes on from NC_059074.1 coordinate 130,505,591, forward strand.
TTATTTAAACTTTTTTTTTGGGGGGGGGATTATATTAGAAAGTCAAACACTGAAATGTTGTTTTCAAGAAGTATAATTTCAGTTGCCAAAACCCATAAAGTGTTTGTTTTCAGGTTTTCATTAAAAAATAAAAACCCTCTTTGTCAAATTCATAATGTTTCACTTAATTTTTTCTGCTTAAAAAGTGTTTTAGTGGAAAACTTGCAGCTGTGTCTACTGGAAATCTTGTAAGATGCCCTATCTCCGGGAGATTTTTCCAGCCCAAGTTTGCATCTTCTAAGGATTGGGATTCAGAATTTTGGGTACTTCACCAAACCTGAATTCAGTTGTCATTAAGAATGCTTGCAAGAACTCACCCTCAGACAGCAAGCAGTGAATTGGTTTTCTATCCACTCCACAGGGCCCGCTCCAAGCTTTTTGCCACCCCAAGCAAAAACATTTTCCTGTGCCCCCCCAACCCCACCCCAACTCTGCCCCTTCCCCGCCCCATTCCAACCTCTTCCCCAAATCCTCAGCCCTGCCTTCTTCCCCAGGCTCCCCGCATTTCCCTTCCTACCCCTCCCAGGGAGGGGGGAAGAAGCGGAGCAGTGGCGCTCGGGGGGAGGAGGTGGAGGTTAGCTGGGGGGGGAGCGGTTCCTCTGCCCCCCCCCAGAGTTACTTCCTGCGGCCCTCCCCCCCGCCACAGCTCACCTCCACTCTGCCTGCTCCCCTGAGCACGCCGCTGCCACTCTGCTTCTCCCCCCTCCCTTCCAGGCTTGCTGCAAAACACGTGCGCACGGCACGCTCGGGAGCAGGTGGCAGTGGAGCAGAGGTGAGCTGGGGGAGGAACGGTTCCTCTGCCTCTCCCCCGGGTTACTTCCTGCATCCCTCCTCGCGCCCCCAACCACCGCAGCTCACCTCCACTCAGGGCCAGCTCCTGGCTTTTTGCGCCCCAAGCAAAAAAAAAAAAAAAGAGAGAGAGGAGCCGGAGTGCCACCCCTTGGAGCGCTGGTGCCTAGAGCCGGCCCTGCCACTCCAATTGGAATTTTCATTTAAAACACTGTTGTCCATTTTAACCCAACCAGATACTTAAGGTTTGGGGCCTGTGGGTCTTCCAGGTGGGAGCAGAAATTGGTGGTAGTCAGGTATCTTTGTAAATAAACAAACCTGCAAAGACAGTACAGAGTCCTGTGTCTCTAAAGGCAGGAGGAATCAACTAGCACAGTGATTCTCAAACTGTGGGTGAGGACCCCAAAGTGTGTCGCCACCCCGTTATAATGAGGTCACTAGGGCTGGTGTTAAGCCCCAGACCTCAGCAAGTTTTAGCTTGATGCTTCAGCCCTGGGTGGCCAGTGGGGCTGAAGTGTGCCCTGGGCAGTAGCCCCTAAGCTTTGGTTTTAGCCCCTCTGCCCAGATCAGCAGGGCTCAAGTGGGGTCAGGCTTCAGTCCCCCTCCCCACCGCCCTTGGGGTCATGCAGTAATTTGTTGTTGGAAAGTGGTCATGGTGCAATGAAGTTTGAGACCCCCTGTAATAGGAAACAACTTATTTTGCTCATGGCACCAACTACTCTTTTTGCCTGCTCCCTTGACCCAAAAACCTCTCCCCCCGTTTTCTTCTAGGGTCTGCCACTGCTTTCAGCTGTTCCTTCTGGCATCTGTGCTCAGTTTCTAGTTGTGTTCTGCCCACCACCCCAAAACAGAACAATACTCAGCAAAACCTCCATGGTGGCTTCAGAAACTTCTCTTACGTGCACGTTATGCCTACAGTTATGCTAATTGAAGGCTAAATTCACACCTATCAACCTCAATCCCATAACAAGGTTTCACCCAACTCATAAAGCTATCCTCCCCATGGTTATTTGATTAATGGTGGCTATTTTCATAGCTACCTATGGTAGCCCATAGAGATAGATGATCACATCACTGCCCCTTCTCACCTTGACTAGGACAAGTAACCTGATTTTATCTTTGTGGGATGCCACAAGTGGCTATACAAATAATCATCTCACAAGCTGCTGCTGCTGCTGCCAGAGGTTGCAGGAAAGCTGTAGACCTTGCTAAGAGAAGAAATGACAGCTCTGAGTCCACTTGAGGAGCAGTCTTCAAATATGGGTGTAGCTAGGCTCCTCTGAAGGGGAAGTCTGCTGGACAGTCATATGGAGCAAAAGTGGCTCCTTCCCCCAGGAATCAATTCCTTTGCTTTCTCATCTAAGCGGTCCTGTTAGAGACAAACCATGGAGGCCAAGAAAAGCTAAGAGCAGTGAAAACAAAAATTCAACAATCCATGGTAGCTACTGTCAGTCTACAGTCTAGGTAGATATTCTGCTGGGTGTAAGGTCAATATTAGTGCACTTGAATTTAAAGAAAACCCAACAACAGCAAAGAATCAGTTCTGCAATACAAGAGCCTTGGGCATATGGCACTTGATTTCACTTGGATGGTTTCCAGGTGAGTTCCTGCCCTTTTGCCCCTCAGAACGCAATCCTGTGGATGGTTGAGCACCTGCAACATCAATGAATGTCAATAGGAGCCAGCTGCATGTGCTGATCACCAGGACCTGGCTTTGAAGGGGCTCCTACTCCAATTTACAAAGGATAAAACCAGTGCACTGGTTAGAGAACTCATGTACATTATGCCTCTGGGGCAGACATGTGTAGCCACAGGAATCCATCTCTACAAAGGATACCAGTGTATGATTCCAGTGAAAACATCCCTATTTCACTGTGCTCCTAGTGGCAGCAGATTTACAACCTTGCTTGCAGCTAAACCTGCTAACAGTGACATCATGCAAGAAGCATTTAAAGGTGCAAACCATGGTATTAAGTTGATTACTTGAGCGGCACAGTGGGAATAAGTGAAGGAGCCCTAGGGGCTGAGTGGATAACTTAAGAAGTGCATTCCTCAGTGATAAATGAGAACCTCTGGCCTGCCCTCAGTTTGGTGTCATGGTGCTTAATACTTAGAATTGCGTTAGCAAGTTAAACTCTAGTAATAGGACTAACACGGCTGCTACTCTGAAACCTGTCTAGTAATAGGAATAGCAGTCAGCTTGGAGGGAGTTTGTGCATGAAGTCACTGTCTCTTAGCATGAGCAACCCAGTTTGTATATTAACTGCAGACAGTTGGTGATAGAAAGTAATTAGAAAACAGAACAAGGTGCATGGATTTTAGGGAATCAGCTGGCAGCAAATCATTCATGATAACACTGTGGTTTAAGGTGCACATCCATGCCCTCCAGCACTGAAGTCAGGCTGCCTGGTCTGGTTATGGATTCAGATTGGCACTCCAGCAGTCTGTCAGAACTGGAATTAATTTGCAAACTGGACACCATCAGATTAGGTCTGAATAAAGACTGAGAGTGGTTGGGCCGTTACAAAACCTAATGTAATTTCCCCAATACTAATTTCTCCCTACTCTTACTCACACCTTCTTGTCAATTGTAATGGGCCACTCTCTTACCAATTCAAAAGAGATTTTTCCTCCCTGGGTATCCTGCTGTTAATTGATTTATCTCATTAGACCAACCTCAAACTTGGTAAAGCAACCCCCATCCTTTCATGTATTTATACCTGCTCCTGTATTTTTCACTTCATGCATCTGATGAAGTGGGTTCTAGCCCATGAAAGCTTATGCCCAAATAAATTTGTTAGTCTCTAAGGTGCCACAAGGCCTCCTCGTCATTATAACCCTTTAGTCATCTTGCTATCTATGGCCTCCCTTGATAATTTCCAATTCCCTCTTTCCCTCCCCTATGTCCCATCACCTGAGTTTCCTGGGCATATCATCTTTATCAGATTACGTACAACTTTTTGTGGATCCCCAGGACTGTTTCAAGCAAATCTTGTGAACATTATACTCTAGGGTACTTCTCATAAACCTGCCCTATGAGATTAGAATACAGTAGCGATGGGCCCCAGGGCAGAACTACATGCAAGACCCTTACCCAAAGAAACAAGTATTGTGGGGGAGGGGGAGAAGGAGGACACTGGAGTGGGTGGGAACTTGAATTCAGACTGTCGAGAGGGAAGAGGGCTACTTACATGAGAGAGGTCACAGGGAGCATCTCCTAACAACCCTCTTGCTTTCAGCAAATTCAGATACCACCAGATTGATGTTCACAATTGCTGACGGTAACACAGAACAGGTTCACCACCTGCAGAGCACCCCCTCATGGCCAGGGGTGGCTCTACCTCACTCCCACCACACTTCTCAGGGCTCCTCAAAACTCCATAGTCTGCTTTGGCTGCTGCAGTGACTTGGCCCTGTGGCTGAGTCCTTCACAAAAGGCCACCCCTTCTGGGGAAAGAGAGGTTCCTTCGTCTAAACTCAAAACAAAAACCACAAAGTCTTAGCCCCAGTCTCAAGCTAAGCCCAGCCCCTCCGTCCTAAGCGGCCTGTCCTCCCTAAAGGCTTGTCTACACTTACAGCACTGCCCTGGTGTAGCGGCAGCACTTTGTGAAGACACTCCCTATGCCGATGGGAGAGCGTCTCTTGTCAGTATAGTTATACCACCATAAGTTTGTAGTGTAGACCAGAGCTCAGTCTTCTGTCCCCAGCTTTCAGCCCTTCCCAGCTCTCTTTCAGCCTCTCCTAAGCACCTTTGGGTTGCTCCATGCTCTTTCCCAAGCAGATACTCCCAGGCTTTCCTACCTGGAGTCTTTCACAGGCCTCTGCCTGCCTTGTGCTTTCCTCTCACTCCTCCCATCCTTCCTGCATTCACCTACCACCACCACTTCTTCCCCCCAGCCTTCTGCGGGGTAGATAAGGTAGAGTACTGACTGGGTCACATGACTCACCAGCCACATGACCTTTATCTTCCCCACCTGGGGCGGAGAAGTTCGCTGTGTCACAGATGGGGCTGAGACCCATCTCCCTGTAAAGGATCAGCCATCCTGTGACACTGGCTAACCTCTGCTAGTCACAACTAATAGTACATAGGGCATGATCCAATGTCCAACGACATCAGCGGTTGGGGCTTTACATTGTTGTCAATGGGCTGTGGATCAGGCTGACACGGTGGTGGTGGGTGCTATATAAACCCCTAAGGTAGATAGGGATGAGCAAACTTTGTAGAACTGGAGGTGCTGTGAACCTTGTAAACTACTCTTGGTGTTCCCAAGACCAGCTGGCATTCAAGCTGAACTTTCAGAAACAAAAGGGTTGTGGGTTTGAATTTAGGCAAGATGGCTTCCCTTATCCGCAGTCAGAACCACATTTGAAATATTTCCCTCCCCCAGGGCTGGCTCCAGGGTTTTTGCTGCCCCAAATGTCGGGAAAAAAAAGAAGAAGAAGCCGCGATCGCTATCGGCAGCAGTTCCACCGCGCCGCTTTCTTCTTCGGCGGCAATTTGGCGGCAGGTCCTTCCCTCCGAGAGAGACCGAGGGACCCGCCGCCAAATTGCCACCAAAGAGCCCGACTTGCCACCCTTCCCCTTGGCTGCCCCAAGCACCTGCTTGCTGAGCTGGTGCCTGGAGCCAGCCCTGCCCTCCCCTCACAGGGGTGAAAGTCCAGCTCTTATAGCATACATGTAAGAAACAGGGCTTGAAAATTAGGCGTGGAAATCATTCTGCTTGCTTTTCAACCATGTCCAGCTGCTCACACTGCAAGCCCTGGAAGTGTGGTGAGATGAAGGAGAGGCCCTGAGATGGAAAGGAAGGATGGATCTGAAAGAGAAGAGGGTGGGGTTCCGCAGCAGAAGGGACTAGCAACAGAATAAGTGATCGAATGGAAGACTCTGGTGGCTGAATTATGTTACCTTTGACAGCACTCTTTACTGGTGTATATATCCTGTCAATGCACACGTGTGTCTGCACATGTACTCCTTGCCTCCTGACAGACTGGCTGTGCCTCCCTCTCACTGAATTCCAGAGATGTTACGTGTCCTTCAGAAAGGAAGAACTATTTATGCCAGAGGCATAAATAAATCCAGAAAGCATTTGCAATAACACAGATTGCTAAGGGCCCAATCTTGATCCCACTGAAGTCAACGACAAAATTCCTATTGGTTTCAGTGATAGGTGGATCAGGATCTGAACAGCGCAAGGGGAAACACAACAAAGGCAAACAAATGGGTGGAAGAATGAACTGACAGAAAATAATCTTGGTTTCCAGGAGGAGTGAGGAATTGTTCTGGACAGCTCTGTGTGTTTCAGCAACACAGGAGCAGGCGGACCCTTGATGTACATTCAGCACCTTGATCCTGTGGTGTTGTGCATGTTAGAACTGCATAGATAGATTAGGCAAGACAGATTTGTGCTTGATTAAAAAAAGAACAGGGTGAGGATTCATGCTGTGTAATCATTTCTATTTGTTACTTAAAACCACATCACCTTTGTTTTTCTTTCAGATGCCAATTCATGTCTGCCCTTTGATTGGATGAACTTAACATAAGAACATAAGAACGGCCATACTGGGTCAGACCAAAGGTCCATCTAGCCCAGTATCCTGTCTTTCAACAGTGGCCAATGCTGGGTGCTTCAGAAAGAATGAACAGAACAGGTAATCATCAAGTCATCCATCCCCCTGTCACCCATTCCCAGCTTCTGGCAACCAGAGGCTGGGGACACCATCCCTGCCCATCCTGGCTAATAGCCATTGATGGACCTATCCGCCATGAACTTATCTAGTTCTTTTTTCAACCCTGTTATAGTCTTGGCCTTCACAACATCGTCTGGCAAAGAGTTCCCCAGGTTGACATACCAGAATCATAATCATTGGTAGAAGTATCACAGGATAGCCTAGAGACACTAACTGAGATCTGGATCCCCATTGTGTCCCAAAAGGGACTTTAAAACAAAAAAAGAAGCAAAACAAACTAAAGGTTGTGTGAGCCAGGGAACATGTGAGCGCTGCTGACTTTAGCAGATGTCTCTGTCTAAGCTGATCCAGTTTCACTAAAAGAAACTCCGTTAATGCTGGAATAGTGTGTCAGTTGGTCTGTGATGGACATCCAAGGGCCCCCACCTTGCAAAGACAAAACACAAGTAAAGGATTAAGTTGCCACATTGTATTTTTGTTTTTATATTAATAATGACATTTTTAAACCACATGTCATCCTATTTACGTGCTTAAGTGGTCACATTATACATACTAAGGCTCAAAACTAGTCTCTAAAATCCCAAATTCTTCAGCTACAATTCCTTAACTACTAAGCTTCTGGAGGATGCAGCAGCCTTGTGTTCATTTCTGGCTACAATGCTATTTGTGCCAAGCAATGCATTAAAAATGTCAGCCTTCAAATATATATATATATATACAGTGATGAGCTGCCAAAATCTTAACAACCGGTTCCCTATAAAAAGTTCTGATTTAAAGGGGGGGTGGAAGCGGAGGAGGGGCCGGGGCAGGGGGAGACATACTCGTGGGACCGGGGGCCCCTGCAGGGCCTGGGGAAAATTGCCCCCCGCCAGCGGCCCTGGAGCTTGCAGCCCCGCCTCTTACCTTGCCAGCAGCTCAAAGCAGCAGGACAACTCAGGAGCTCAGCTGGCCACACTGCAGCTGGGGAGGAAACGGGGGAGGGGTCAGGGGAACCTCAGCCTTCCCCGCTGAGAATCCTGGGAGCAACAGGATGGTCCAGCCCATGGACCGGAGTTCTTTGCCCACCCCCTGGCCCTTTAACAACCGGTTCTCCACGGTGGGCTAATTTAAGCAACCGGTTCTTGGGAACTGGTGGGAACCCGCTCCAGCTCACCACTGTATATATATAACGTTTGCATTAGCAACAAGAGACTTGAAAGATTTGGTTGTTGGGTGAAATCCTGTCCCATTGCAATCAATGGAAGTTTTGCTGTTGACTTCATTGAGGCTAAGACTTTACCAGGTATGTATTTGAACGTATTCATATCTTTCAGTAAAGAAATCCATCTGAAAACACCACAAGAAAAGGCTTTCTTGCTAGATTTCCAGTATTTCCTGGTTTCAGCTGATTGGAAAGACTGCAAGAATTGTTCCTGTATGATAATTTGGAATTTCTGCTTCTGGTAGCAGCTGAATCAAGACTTCAGCCCCAGAGCACCCACGGAGTCGGCATCTATGCCATGGCATCAACATTACAGATCAGTTCAGTGTCCAGAGGAAGGCAGGGATACATACACACGTTCACATTACAATAATTTTGCATTTCTGTAGTATTGCCCACCTTAGGATTGCAAAATATTTTACAGATAATAATCAGTCGATCCTCACAACTCTCTTGCAACAAAGGCAAGAATTATTTCCACATTTCTCAGACAGGGAAACCAGAGTTTAAGGCTGAATCTGAATTGTTGAAGTCAACAGGAAGGTTGCCATTGACTTCAACTGGCGCAGGACCAAGCACTAACGTGATTTTGCCCCAAGATCATTTAGCAAGTAAATGGCAGAACTGGGAAACAGACTTCAGACTCCTGGCTCTGTGCTCTAAACAAGCTCCCTCTTCCTGAGTGCATGTAGCAGAGCGGGAAGCAGCCAGGTCAGAAATAGCTCAAGTAAGCAGTTCCATGGCACCTTGCAGCAAGATCAATACTAGGAACAATGCCGTTCAGATCCTCCAAGAGGTCAGTCTACCTCAGAGAGGTCAGAGCTTTACAATGAAAGCACAAGGGCGTGACTGTGCCAGGGCACATGCTGAGACAGTTTGGCACAAACAGAAAACCTGGCCTGGCTTGGAGCCACCTAGTTTACACTAGGGTTAGGGAGCTGGGGAAAATGCTATTTCAATCAGCAGGGCCTGGGATCCTTCTGAAATGAGGGGTTTTACAAGGAGCAGGTTTGCTGCTGTGGATTATAACAGCTGGGGCCAAGCCAGCACAAGCTCTATCTCTTTGTTTTCATTGGCACTGAGCTGTGTATAATCAATAGCGTTGTTTGGACAAAGGGGAAAATACCCTGTTGAACAAAGAGCATTGATTGCTCAAATCAGCGCCATTCTTTTCAAAACAGAACAGTCATCAAAATGAACAAATTAGGCGAAGGCAACGGTCTTGTTCTCATGCAAACGTCTTTACGTCTTTAATTCGAGAAAAGTAAAGGATAATCATCATTTGCATTTGCAGCCATGGGATGATCTCAAAGCATTTAAAAACACTATTGAATTAATCCTCTCAGCACCTTCCCCCTTGTCCGGGACAGCGGGAAGCATTATCTTCACCATTAATCATGTGGGCAACTGGAACAGAAGCGGCAAGTGACTTGCCCCAGTTACCCAATGACTCAGTGGAAAGGCTTGAAATACAACCCAGGTGGTCTGGCTCCCCCTCACCTGGTAGAATACGTTCTAAGACCGTGTATTTCTCCAAGCTTTCCCTGAGAAATATGATGCTCATTAAATGCATTTTGGGAAAACAGGAGATTCTGAGATAGGAATATGATGTGGGTTCAGAAATTCAGGGTCTGGGGGGGTTTGACACCAGATTTGGGATCCAACTTAGTGTGGGGGTCCACTTCTCTCTATTCTGCAAGGCTTCAACACTGCCTCATCTCTCCCATGGCCTCCAAATCCCTCCGTATCTTTCAGACTCAAGTCATGGGGTCTGTCAGATCCAAAAGTTGACAAGTTGTTGAGCGATATCTATCAAGCAGCTTACAGGAGGACCTGAAAATCTGTAACATATTCCTGGTTAAAACATGCAAGAAAGTTCTCACTTTTCAGGGCTCTTGAATTAGTTTCCATTCTGATGAGTGTCATATCCTAACCTCCTGAAAGAGAAGAACAGCCTTTTCCTGGGGATGTCATACTTAGCTTGTCTGTAGAGAAGCAGGATACTAGATTGATGGGGTCTTTCCAAAGCTATAATCTGCTTAACCCCAGATAAAATTTGCTGGCCAGACATGTATTTTCCTATTGTCAGAAGAAGCTCCATTGTGTGTTCAGCATGTAGAATAAAGACTTCATTAAACAGTAATGGACACGGACACTCTGGAGACTATAGTTGCCACCAGTCTCAGATTTGGCAGTGCTGGTGTGCCTCCTGCCAAGTGTCCGACAATGGCTTGTGATACTGTGCTGTTGCAGGGTAGCATGATGGTCCGATATCAGGACATCATCATGATGCAAACATGGTATAAACATGGTATAACTGGATAAATTCATGGTGGTTAAGTCCATAAATGGCTATTAGCCAGGATGGGTAAGGAATGGTGTCCCTAGCCTCTGTTTGTCAGAGGATGGAGATGGATGGCAGGAGAGAGATCACTTGATCATTGCCTGTTAGACTCGCTCCCTGTGGGGCACTTGGCATTGGCCACTGTCGGTAGACAGATACTGGGCTAGATGGACCTTTGGTCAGACCCGGTACGGCCGTTCTTATGTTCTTATGGTATCATGGTGTGATGGCTTTGTCCTGGAAAACAATGGTTAACTCAGGCAACCTACATGGAGAGTAATGACTAATGGCCTAATTCACTTTCCCTGGTTTTACACTGGTCAGTGGAAGTACTCCTGGATTTACAGGGGTGTAAGTGAGAGCAGAAACAGGCTCTAAATTATGGACCTAACAGAGGGAGGCATTTATGTTCTGCTTCATGCCCGTTCCCTTCATGAGGAACTATGGAACCCTATGGAAACTCAGGCGGTAGTTACTGCCTGTTCCATTTGTTCCTACTGTCCGCTGTGGACTTTATGGGCTAGACAGCATTATTATCATCTTTATTTGGGGATTTGCTCTCGGAGGTTTCTGTTTGTACCTTGCAGCTATAGTGCATCTTGCTTTAATTCTCTCATCTCCTCCCACAGATGACATCATCTGATGTAATGAAGGCTCTTTTCTGTCTGACTGGGCTAGGCTGAATATTGGTTGGCTTTGGTCCCTGAGGGAAGCAGGTGTTTGCTCAGAGCCATTCCATCCCCAGAATTAGGCTGGTCAAATCCCTTCAACTTGCTGCATTTTTTGTCTGAATCGAAACGAGATTTGAGGGTTCTGAGGAGCAGGTGGGATATGCTGATTATCTGAATCCTTGTTGTTTGAGTGCATGATGAGTAGTTTTTTTTTCTTTTTCTTTCATGTTCACATGATGTTTTACACTGATTTCCCCTCCACACGTTTATTGCCAGACAGAGCGATATAATGGACACTGTGAATCTCACTCTCAGGGGCTTTTGTAAGAGCTTGATATGGCCGGGCTATGAACTCAGTGAGAGGCAATGTGTATATCTAATCCTAAAATACAAGAACAGGCTTCTTCTTGGATTCTGTTGAGTTTGCTTAATGTATGATTGTTTATTGTTTGCCTGTGTAATTATGCACACAGGGTTTAGTACAATTTGAAAATATTAATGAACATGATAACATTTTAAATAATACATCATATAAAATCCTCCCATAGCTTAAAGGAACACTGTCAACATAAATTCACATTGAGCAGGAAAATAAAAAAAGATTTTCCCTTATCCATGCTACTTATTATCAGTGTTATAACCTACTAGGTTATTTGCAGTGAAAGACTTACCTGGGGGCCTGATTCACCAGTTTTACACTGGTTTAGTGGAGTCACATCAGTATAAATCTAGTGGAATGTAAAAATAGACATTAAATTAGGTGAACACTGGTGAATCAGCCTTTTTACAATTTGAACTATTGGTTTATGTTCTGCAGGTCAGCCAGGGTGGGCATGAAACTGCAGTGGTCAATTTCACTTTCTGACTCTAGTTATTTTCACTTTCTGGTTCCCCTGCACTGGTGTATAACGCTGCAGCATTTGCAATTCCACCATTGCAGTGGGATCTTTAAATTAAAAAAGAAAGTTTTTATGAATGTTTAATTAACTAAGGCAACACATCTGATCTCTATCAGGGTTTTCTAATTCCTCCCCTTCCCGTATTTTTGCAAAATCTAAATGTTGGGCCTAAACTAAACTAACAGCCCTTTAATCACTTACCAGCTGGCCCTGAGAATCCTGCATTATTGACCCCAGGGCACTCCATCAGCTGTAAGAAGGATCTGGATCAGTTAAACATTCATCCAAACTCCCCGTAGACTTCTTGAGCCTTGTATGCACTATGAACGATCAGTGGGAGCTGGTGAACTGGAACGTCTTTCACAATTTTGCAAGGAAAATACAAACTGGTTAAACCTGGATGTCAGCTATAGGGAAATCTCATCATGGTGACAAAGCTGGAACACTAGAATTTGGGAAGTTATGGCAGCAACTATTTCACTTTTCAAGGAAGCATTTGTTTTTAAATTAATACTGCCCCAATTCTGACACCAAAGGGCTGATGAGGGAATTGCTGCATACAAGCAACAGCCATTGAGGTCACTGGGAGCTGCCTGTATGATGTGGCTGCATAACTGAGCACCATATGTTCACCAAAAATAGCTCTAGCGCACGACCGATGCATTTTCCTTCAAGTGCAACCAGTGATCAGCTGCCAAAATTTGAGCAAGGGGCTTCCTCAAAAATATTCTGCCTCAGTCAGTGATACCTGTGACATTTTGTGTAAAACATTCCAGCCACTCCATGTTCATGCACCATCCTCAAGTCCATCCTTTCTTCCACTGCTGGCTCTGCACCTCTCCATCCAAGATGCACCTTCCTCGCCATAAGCTCATGGAGGCTCCTCTAGGTAGCTCCAGCAGTAGTGGTGGTGGCAGGTGAGTGTCCTGTGTTAGCAGCTTGGCCACTTGAGTCGCAGGAGCAGTCAGCAGCCATGGGAATGGAGAGATTACGTGGATGTAGCGAGTTCCCCAGGCACTCCCACTGGCACTGGTAGGGTTTGCAGGAGGGGAGTCCGGTTGGTAGCGTCTGCGGCAGCTGCAGCACAGCAGCTGCCTGAGTCAGCTCAGTCCCAGCCAGAGACAGCTGAACATTTTAACAAGCTGAATCAGGCATTGCATTTTGGGCCTGTGAAACATTTTTGTGCCACCCACCGGCCGACCATTGTTTCTTGGAGAAACAATGCGAAGACTTTGAAGAGAGCTGGAGCAAAAGGGAAGAAGGTGGTGGGCAGTGTGTGTGTGTGAGAGAAAAAATCCTGAATTCAGCTTTCCATGAGAAATCTAAAAAAGTATACCTCTTTGGAGAACTTCCAACCATGATTTGCTTTCCCACCTTGTAGATCCCCCACCCAGTTCATGCCTTTCTCCTGCAACAGAAATAACTATAGAAGTCCAAGTACAATTAACCAAAGCTTGGTTGGAGCTTAGCACACCTAGGAGCCTTTCTGCACGTCAACCTGGTCTGCCTTTGATAGGTTCCTTTGTCTCCATCCATTTCTCCTCCACAACCTGGCCAGTCTGTTTGGACATGGCGCATGTTTGTTGTAATGATCTCCCATTGTGAGGTGAGCCGGGCATACTGGTGCAGATATACAAATAAGAACAGACTTAAACCTTTAGTCAAAAATCAAACCCAAACCCAAATCATTTAGAATTTTTAAAAAGCTCCAGTGACATTTCTTTTCATTTTTGTAGTTCTCAGAATTGCCTAGTTGTGGTTGGGACTGGAAGCAGAAATGATGAACTAGTGCAAAAAAAAAAAAAAAAAAAAGTCCTCTTGGCATTTCCCTCTGCAGGACTAGAATCAGGAAGCCCTTTAGATGCAATGGTGTGGATGCAGTCTAAAAACCTAAGTAGAACAGAGGACCAGAAATCTCCAGAGAATGCCTCTTCTAACGTCTAGCTAATCCATTTTCCAGATACCTGAGGACTAGATCATTTGATAATATCTCAGCTTCTAGGTTTTTACCCCAAACAAATCTCAGAATCTTTTTAGGGATAATTCAGAAGTGGCCCTTTATTAAAGGCAGTTCTAAGGGAAGTCTCCGTGCTGTGCAGTCTGGTTTGTTCAAACTAATGATTTTCCTGATGCATGCAGTGAAACCAAATGGTATTGATCAACTCCACACCCCACCTCCTTGCAGCTTTGCAATATTACACAGAGCTTCACTGAGAAAAATGATTCATTAGTGGATGCTATTGATTGGAGGTTGTGATTAATTCCTTCCTCCCTTCGGGTGCACCTCTGTAATAAATTCACTCAATTTAAAAATCTTACAACCAGTAGGCCCAACCAACTGAAAGGAAGTGACACTTAACCCTCCAGTCCTGCTCCTTCTTGTGGTCGAGAGATTTTCTGCCTCATCCGTATCGACATGATAATACATAGCACTTGTACAGTGCTTTCCATGAGGGCACGTTACAAACACGAACGTATTTAGACTCCCTACCCCCTGAGAGATAGGGAAGTACTATTGTCCCCATTTCACAGATGGCAGTAACTGAAGAACTGATTGATAAAGTGTCCCAACAGGCCGCACAGTGAGTCAGTATCAGAGCCTGGAATGGAGCCTAGATCTAGAGCCCCCCAGTCATGTGACCTAACCAGTAGACCACACTGCCTCCACTTTGCTTTCTGTTCCCCTTCATTCTTGCTCTCTGGCCCCTGCCTATCCCTTTTTCTCTTGTTCACTACAGGACTGATCCAAAGATGGACAGACTCCCATTGACTTTAATAAGCTTTAGATCAGGCCCTGTTTGCACTCTTCCTCTAGTGCTGCTTTTGAGTGAAGCAAGGCAAAATCAGCACTGGAGAACCAGACCGAAGCAGCAAAGCTGATCGCTCCATAATGAAGGAGCAGGAGTAGTGCTCCCATTCGAATTCTCAGTGTCAGCAGTAGGCAAGGAGCTCTCCTCCAAGAACATTCCTGCCTTGGGCAAGTATTTCTATTCAAAACAGAAGTTAAACAAAATAAACCCATGCATGTAATACAGATACAACACAACTACAACCACACCTCCTTGGCTGGTGGCTTCCCTGGCGCTAGAGATGAGCCTGAGTCACAAAGCTCAGATCTGGATTTTGGTTTGAGCCGATCTTTAACTAGTTCAACTAGTGCGACGTCTCAGCGGTTAAGAAACCACGCTCCAGATAGTAGCTCGATTCACTCCTGCACCAATGGGAGCAGCCATACCCCATGGGAGGTCAGGCAGTGTTTGCAGTGCCATCCTCCTCGGAGACTCCACCAGTCAGGGAAGCTTTCAATGTCAGATTCATAGTTGCTTAGAGTTTAAATCCAGAAGGGACCATTAAATCACCTAATTTGACCTCTGATAACTTGCATGCAGTTATCTCTGTAATGAGCCCCATAACTATAACTTGTGTTTGGCTAAAGCATCTCTTTCAGAAAGGCATCCAGTACTGAAGACATCAAGAGATGGAGACTCCACCACTTTTCTTGTTCCTATGATTAATCTCCCTCACTGTTAAAAACGTGTGCCTTGTTTCTAATTTGAATTTGTCTGACTGCAGCTTCCAGCCATTGGTTCTTGTTATACCTTTCTCTGCTTGATTAAAGAGTCCTTTAGATTTTCTCCTCATGAAGGTACATATACACTGTAATCAAGTCACCCCTCAATTTTCTTTTTGATAAGCTAAACAGACTGAGCTCTAAGTCTCTCACTGTAAGGCATTTTCTCTGAGCTCTCAAATCATTTTTATGGCTCTTTTCTGCCCCCTCTCCAGTTTTCCAACATCCTTT
This sequence comes from Mauremys mutica, assembly GCF_020497125.1. Taxonomy (NCBI): domain Eukaryota; kingdom Metazoa; phylum Chordata; order Testudines; family Geoemydidae; genus Mauremys; species Mauremys mutica. Next base: position 130,521,024 of record NC_059074.1, read on the forward strand.
AAAATGGACACCACAACTGAATGCTGTCTGCCAGTACAGGTCTCACCAATGCCTTATAGAGAAGTAAAATCACCTCCCTACCTCTACTCACTACTCTCCTGTATAACATCTAAGGAGCACATTAGCCCTTTTTGCCATAGCATCGCACTGATGCTTATTCACTCATTGCTTATTCCCCTAGATCCTTTACAGGGTCACTGGTTTCCAGAATACAGTCCCCCATTCTGTAGATACGGCCTGCATTCCTTGTTCCTAAACATATAACTTTGCATTTGGCTGCATTAAAACTCATTTTGTTTGAACGGGCCCAGCTTACCAAACAGTCTGGATCGCTCTGCATAACTGCTCTGTCATCATCATTATTTACCATTCTATCAATCTTCATGTAATCCGCAAATTTTATCAGCAGTGATTTTATATTTACTTTCAGATCATGTTGAATAGCATTGGATCTAGAACCACTCACTGTGGAACCCCACTAGAAATACCCACATTTGATGACGATTCCTCATTGACAACTACTTTTTGAAAACTACAGCTGGTTAGTTCTTAATCTGTTTAAGATGTGATTTTTTGGATATTGTATAGTGCTAACTTTTTCGTTAGTATGTCGTGCAGTATTAAGTCACACACCTTACTAAAGTCTAAGTATGTTACAGCTACACAGTTACCTTTGTCAAACAAACTTGTAATCACACCAAACAATTAAATAAGGTCTATTTTCCATAAAGCCATGTTGACTGGCATTAATTATATTCCTATCCTTTAATTCTTTATCAGTTGAATCCTGTATCAGTTTTTCTGTTATTTTGCACAGAACTGATGTCAGGCTAACTGGGCTGTAGATACCCGGGTCATCCCACTCACCCTTTTTGAATATTGGCACAACGTTAGCGCTTTTCTAGTCTTCTGGAATTTCCCTGTATTCCAAGATTTATTAAAAATTAACTTCAGCAGCAAAGAGGTCTCCTCAGCCAACTCTTTTAAAACTCTTGGGTGCAAGTTATCTAGGCCTAATTATTTAAAAGTGTTTATCCCTAGTAGATGTTGTCTAATATCCTTTTTAGTTATTAATGAACTGGAAAATACTTCATCATTCTCATGATACAAAAATATCATCCTGCTTCTTTCCAAATACAGAACAGAAACATTTATTGAGCACTGCTGCTTTTTCTGCATCATCATTAACAATTTTACCCCTCTATCTAGTGATGGGGCTAGCCCATTGCTAGGATTGCTTTTGTTCCCTACATACTTAAAAACCTCCCTATTGCACAGATGGTGCTGTCACAGGGAATCCCTTCACCTTGCCTGCAAGTACCACTGCCTAGCCTGTTCTTGTGGTCTCCCAGTCACAAGCATGTGCAGACTATTTGTCTTTCACCACATGTGCACTTAACCTTCAGTTTCAAAGCACAACAGAATGTACCACAGGTTTACAGCAGGAGGAGACTTGCACACAGCTTTCTCTCCTCTCCTAGGCTCAATCACCCTCTTGAGCTCCCCTTCACTTCCTGTGCCTCCCAATTACTGAGCCAATAGCCTCATCAGCCCAGCAACTGCCACCCAAGTGTCAGTAATCCCTAATAAAAAGGGGTTATTTGCCTTCAATTCAGCCTGCAGTCTTCCCCGTGCTGCAGCCACTGCAGTGACCAGGGTGCTACAGCTAGCACCCACTCACAGGGGCACCACAAATTTATTTCTCTGTGTTAATATTATTGTAATCTTTCCTCATGTTTAAATATTTGTAGTTTAATGCTTACTTTTATGTGTGTCATTTTCAGTAACTTTACGCACACATTATTCTCTAGATTGCTTAAATTATAGCATAAGTGCAGTTTAAATGGAGCCCTTGTGCTTATATACTTCATCTCACCCTGATTTCCTTAAACCTTCTATGTGGAATATAAAGTCTAAGTTACACTGCACTTATTTTTCTACAGATCAATTGATTGAAATAAAAAGTACCTCTTCCCTCTGCACAGGCATGCCAGCAAAGTGGGGATGAAGCATGGTCTAATGCAGTGTTTCTCCGTGGACTGGTGCCAGTCCCTGAGATCTCCATGGCACAGTTTAGGAATGCAGCCAGTATCAAAAAGGTTCAGAAACACTGGCCTAATGGATAGGACTGGGAGTCAGGAGACTATCTAGGTTCTATTTCGAGATTTGCCACCGACCTGCTGAGAGACTGGGGCAAGATGCTGGCCTGCGCTTTCCTATCTGTTAATTGGGGATAATGACACTTTCTTTCCTCTATGAAGTGTTTTGAGATCTACCCAAGAGAAGGGCTTGTATGGGTCTGATGCAAAGCCCACTAAAAGTAATGGGAATCTTTACAATGACTTCCGTAGGCTTTGCATCAGTCTCTGTGACACTGACAGTCAAACGATACTGATTTTTATTTAGTGTGTTGGCAGAAGCCTCATGCCTGGTTGTATGTGTGGATCCCATCACACACTTCACAGTGTTATGACACATCATCTAAGAGGACACAGCGCAATGGGATACGTCAGCTATGAACTGTGCGGTTAGCTGAGAAGTCGAGTTCAAGATCATTTATAAACAGGAAGCTGGAGTTGTTGGGTTTGATTTTGTCTCTTTAACTCACGCCTAAGACACTGGTGGTTAGCATTTACGATAACCATTTTTTCCAAAAGGTAATGAGTGGAATAAGTGAAGAGGAAAGCTGAAACCAGGAAGGGTCTGGATCCAATCTGTTATTCGCTCCTCATGGAAAGATCAACTTTGGTTCAGAACTTTCCAGCTGGTAAAACTTTCACTCTGTAAATTCAATGTGAAACCAAATGTGTTTCTTTAAACGGATCCTCTGCAGACTTTCAAAGATGCAGGCAGGTCAGATGTATCCAATTAGCCAGGGCCTGTGACAGCACGCAAGGGCCCTGAGGGGAGGGAAAGGGAATCTTCCAAAGCACATCTCGCATGCACTGAGTTGAGCTGCAATATGTTCGCTCCTTGGGGTGAAGCGCAGTGAGCTCAGGGAAAGAGTAAACAGCAGTCTGCGCATGGAGCACAGAGAGAAGGATCCTGTGGTGGAATGGTTTATACAGTGCAGCTAGGTGAGTAAGAGCCAAATTCTGCTCTTGGATATTCACACGTGGCACCCGTTGGTGGTAATGTGAGCCCCACACATGCATCCGAGAGCACAGTTTTGCCTAAAATGATTAAGTAGAGCAGAGTGAAGAGCCAGGGATTTTTTAAAAATACTCTACTTGACTTATGTGAGTTGCTTATGTTTTATGAGGCCTAAAATTTCTGGCATATTAGGCCAGACCCTGCAAGTCCTTCCTCAGGCAAAATTCTCATTGATGTCAGTGGAAATTTTGACTTAGTACGAAGTACAGGATGAGCCTTTAAGTCCCCTTCTTCACTCCCAGTGAAGTCAATAAAAGTTTAATTGGACCTTTAAAGAGCACTGTCCTTTTACACACAGACACCTTCCTCCGCCTCCAGGCCCCTCACCAAACCTAGCTCCTGGCTGGTGCTATCCTAAAGAAGTATGATTGCTAGGGACCCAGTTCAGATAAAACGGGAACTTACAGGAAATTTAAAAGAGGAACTTTAACCTAAAACTTAAATTGAATCCAGGCCTATTTTGAATGTCAAAAGTTTTAGTTTCTCTGCGCTGGCTGGAGCTGGAAATGCAGAAGTGACACAAGACAGTTTGCACTCTTGGGATTTCTGGACCGTCTGGAAGTGGCAAACACTGAACATCTTGTGAACAAGTATGTTTGTGTGAGACTTCTAGCCCAACTTTGCACAGCTAAGACCTCCACATAGTTTGGTAAGGTTCCACCTTTACGGGTGTTTTCTAACTCTTTGGAGGATCATCCCTCACTGCTCAGTGATAGGCCCAAGTGACTTTGGTCAGATCCGTACTTCCCTAAATGTAGGAATTGGGTTCCAGGGTTCCAGCTTAGCCCCCTATATAGCTAGGAAAACAGTTGTGAAGTTTGGATCCAGATACAAACTAGCTCAAAGATCTAGGGTGTTTGGATCTGGGGTCTAGCTCTAACTTATTGCAACAATAGGATGCTGATCCAAACTTCCTCCAGGAAAAGGGGAGCTCAGAATCAGGGATTTGGAGGTCAGCGTACCTCTATTGCTTACAGCCTCTGCTTTGAGATTGTCCACCAAATAAAGAAACAAGTTGAAAGCTTTCCAAAAGTACAGAATAACACTATGCTTTATAGTTACACGGAACCTTTCAGCCTGAGGGATCTCAGAGCATTTCACAAATTACATGCATACTCCGCCACTGAAATGCAGCCTCCCTGGGATAAAGGCCAGCACAGGATACTGTGCAAGAACAGGAGATGAGGTGAGAAAAGGACAGTGAGGAAAACCCCTATTGTTATGGCATTATAGTTAACAGCCATGCAGAAAACAGGCACAACTTTGGTTTGTAAGGCCTCAGTTGAAAGAAATGTGAACAAAGATGGTCTTGTGGTGAAGGTGCTGGTCTGGAACTCAGGAAATGGAGGTTCTCAGCTCTGTCACAGGCTTCCTGACAAGTTACAAGTTACTGTATCTTTCTGCCTTGTTTCTGATCTGTAAAATGGGAATATAGTAACACTTCCCTGCCTACCTCACAGAGGTGCTGTGGTAATAAATCCATTACTTAAAGCCAGTCTCTCACTGATAGAGGTCAGGATGAGACCTATGCTAGGGAGCCAGATGATCCCAAAGCTGCCTACTGTGGATTTTGTACAACTTCCTCTGAGGCATCTGGCACTGTCCACTGCCAGAGATGGGATACAGCACTAAATGGACCTTGGATATGATCCTGTCTGGCAATACCTTTGGTCCTATGCATATGATGCATTCACATACCAAGGAGCTGGGGGGCCACATACATAGATTATAGAAGTGGAGACGTGAGAAGTGCTTCTGTAACAATAATACAGACAGTATCTCATCAAGCTGGCTGATGAACAGAGAGGGGCAGATAGAGGCTACTAATTTGCTTCAGTTCACCTGATAAATATAAATATATCTCCCGAGATTAGTTCTCTGTGTAAGCATCTTACCTCACAGCTGTCTGACAGCAAAATCAGGAACAAAGAATCAAAGTATAGGTGTCTTTGAGGAAAGGCTGAACACGGCTTTACATTTTAGATGAGCTTTAGGTTATAAAAATAATAAAACCAAACATCTTAATAGAAAGATCAGCTCTAAGGACAATAATCCGGCCAGACAACAGCAGGATGCAGAGAGACCTGGGGAATGTTTGATGTAAAATCAAGGTCGTGCCCAGAAAATCAGAGACAGACGTTGAGAGCGGTATGTGAACCATTAAAAATGAAAGGAAACCTGAGACAAGCGGCTCTGAAAGCTGCCAAAGACGCCGCTCTCTCTGTTTGTGCACGCTGAAGCCCCCGCTTCCTTCTGAGTCTGGCAGAGTGGCGAATGCCGCGGTGTGGTACTGTCAGAGGAAAGGAAACCCAGAATAGAAACAGCAGGCGAGTTAAGGAAGTGCTTTAAAAATTCCCTTCTGGGCATTAATCTAGAGGGAGGGGGGAGTTTCATGCTTAGGCTCCAGATCCTGAGCCGCAGTGACTGAACACCTCGTTCTACCTACAGAGCACACACAGAATGGGCAGCAGGGCACTAGCTTCCCCAGGGCCTCCAACCCTGAAAAGAACAACAGGAGAGCGTGTCAGTCCCCGGTCCATTCAGACCTTAGCCTGGGGTAGTCCTTTTTTTTTTTTGGTCCGGATCCACATTTCTTGGTCAAGACTCCCGAGAAAATAATAAAAAAATAACAATAATGATGATAAATAAAAAGATTTCGGGGTCTGTTCAAAAGCACCTGGTGGTCCAGATTTGGCCCATGATCCGCCTATTGACTACCCCTGCCTTAGTCTCTCTGCTGGGACTGCTGGAGTGCAGCGTGCTATTGGACAGAGACCAAACTCATTTTCACACTGGGTCAGACAGTTTGCCCTTCCCCTTGAGACCTTTCACAAGCCTGCCCTCCCTGTTCACCCCTTCTTAGGGGCCGGTGAGACTGAACTTTGAAGTCAATAGTTTTGCCATTAACTTCACTGGAAGAAGGAGCAGGGCCTTCTATCTTATCATGTCATCCCTATTCCACTCTGTCATCAATACCAACCTCATTGCCCTTAATATCGTTGTGCTTTCTTCCTCCCTTCCCATCATGGCATATCCTCCCTGAACTAAGCTATAAAACCACTACTCTGTCCTCCCGCCAACCCCTACTCAAGACCCACTTCTACACTGATGTAACCACCACTTGGGAATGACTAAGTAGCCAGCCCACAGGGTCTCCTAATATTCATCTTATGTATTAGTTTCTCTCTTATAATGTCCCATTGAGCTTTACATATATGCACGTTTCCATTTTACACACTGTATTTCAGGCTGGCTTTTACCGCTTACCCATTCCTTGAAATTCCTTGTTTCATTTCTTTCCCTTCAAATCCTGGATTTGCCATGAATGGAGTTTGCGATCAAAAGCCTTTAACCTGATCTCTGCCATGGTTAAAGTCAACATTTTCTTTTGTGTCAATATTTTATGCTTATTTTTTTCCCTGGTGAACTGGCAAAACAATCCAACATCCCTGCTGGAAACATTAGCTTAAATGATTTAAAGTCTTCCAAGTCTGTCCTAAAGCTTCAGAGAGCTCACACGCACTGTGATCTAAGACATAATGAGCTCATGGAGCATGTTTATTTTGGCTTTGACCCATTTGACATAGTGTTATACCAGCTGGCAAAAGCATGTCAAATGACCACAACTGACACAAACCACTGATCCTTAAGTACAATATTAACCAACAGCTTTTGACCATGGGCATTCTGCCCACAGAGAAAGCCAAAAACAGTTCCTTTATTTGTAAAAGTTTACCAACAAATTATGCCTCAGCTTTATTGCAGTGGTTTACCTCTAATAGTTAGGGTCACTGTACATTGCATAAAAGATCCAGCTAACTTTGTTGCAGGTGCTCCCTGTGGGGCTTTCTGAATAGATTTATTTTACGTAGTTTTATACTTCAGCCGGGGTCACTATAACTGTGGGGAATGGCAGGACCATATCCAGGGGAGCTCAAGCTTCAGGGTGCCTAGGCCAACATAGTTTTTATTAGACAGTAGTAATGGGCAATCTCACATTGGACACTATGTTGGGATCTTGTGTGGTGACACTGCTTCACCATGTGATGACCTTGTGTCACATGACATGATGATGTACTCTCTCCACATCCTAAGACGGGATATGACATAATGCCACTTTACTGCAGGTAGGCTGTAAAAAGCACAGTAAAGCTGCATTGTCTATTATTTGTCAGCTGTGAAGGTCCCTGAATCTTGATAGCCCCGGTACCCTTGTGCCTTGAGTCTGACCCTCTTCTCTGAGAAAATATGTTAGATTGCAAACTCATTAGTACAAGGGATTGTCATTTCTATAGCTTTGTACAGCGCCTAGCACAATGGGGCCCAGACCTGGTTTAGGTTGCTAGGCACTACCACAATATCTTTAATCGTTGTATGCAGTGTTGTTGTAGCCATGCTGGTCCCAGGATTTTAGAGAAGAGCTCTGTGTAAGCTCGAAAGTTTGTCTTTCTCACCACCAGAAGTTGGTCCAATAAAAGTTATTACCTCACCCACCTTGTCTTTCTAACAACAATGATGAGAATATGAAGTCTCTAGGATCAGTGTTATTTAATATATTCATTAGCAATCAGGAAAAGGGGATGAACAATGAGGTGGTGAAATTAGCAGATGAGAGAAAATTATTTAGGTTGGGTGAAAATTAGAGAAGACAGTGAGGCACCTCAGAGAGATCTAACAAAGGTAGGTGATTGTACTTGTCCGTTTTTGTGTACGGTCCTAGAGCGACAGATAGATAGATGCCCAGTTGTATAAATTGAAAGCAAATAATAGTGTGAAAAGCCAAGGCAGTATAATCATTGATATATGATGTAGAAGTAAACACTGGGAATCAAAATGCAGATCAAGGCATCAAGACAAGATGATTTCATTCTGCTGGCCAAATACAAATAGGTGCCAGACCTAGACTAATTAGAATGCAATTAAACAAGGCTCACCTATGCAGGCTTTCTGGGGAACATTTTGCATGTGGATCTGGTCACACTGCTCTATCAATCTGACCTATCAGTATCTACCTACTTGCCTGTCTAGGCATTTATACATTCACCACCCTGTGGTATTTGAGCACTTTCATGTCCTGTTGAGATTGACTTGACATTTAATAAATGGCTTTCTAGCCAACGTTATATCTTCCCCTTTGGTTCTTGTAATTCATTGTCAGTGAAATATCTGAAACACAAGTTTCAAAGGGTAGATTGGAATCTGGCGCATAATTTATCACTGCCTTCCAGTCCAGAAGAAAGATAGAGTTCCAGTGAAGTCTGGTCCAGGGGGCAATAATCCTTTGGCTAAATTCCTTTTTGCTTATTAAAGCTGGGTGTACAGTACTTAAAAATGTCTTATGCGAGGGTGGCTGGATCCTATCCTTGATGTGGTTGTCAAAGCCCTAATGCTGGTGTTAGAATCAAGGTTTAATGACTAATGACCAACCATATGCTTCACGGAAGCCAGACCATGCCAAAGAATAGTCGTAATGCAGAAGATTGGAAGTAACAGTATTAAATCAGCAGAACTACTTTGAACCCACTAAGGCTGCCTTGTCATATTTAAGTCACAGACATTGATAACTGGCAAAGAGGGGTGTCAGACCTGCAGCAGCCCATGGAGAAACTGCCTTTCTCAAGAATGCCCGCTGTACCCTGTTTGTGCTGGCTCAGCTCATTTGGTGTAGGGATGCACTGGGCCATAGCTCCACAACCACTTCTCTCTGCTCCCTGTACAGTTTCTAGTGATGCCCCCACCTTTTGACCGGCACTCGAGGATTGTGGCTGAACCCTCTGCAGGACTTGGGCCCTCTCCCACAACCCCCAATCAGGACTGGTTCTACTCTAAAGTTTATGGTCACGATTTTCAGAAATAATACCAAAAATTAGGCTCCTCCATTCATATTTTGGCACCTAAATAATGGGCCTGATTAAAAAGGTAGTTACTGTGTGCTCAGCACTTGTGCTCAGTTCTTTAGGCACCTAAATAAGGATTTAGGTGCTTAACTTTAGACACCTGGGTTTTTGTTTTTTTTTTAAATATTGGCCTATGTTATACTGGGTCAGATCATTTTACTGATGGGTCAGTGCAATCACATGTTTAATGCTTTTTAAAGATCAATATGTCTAGATTACAGCATGTAAAGCTGCTGGATGTGCACATTCAGCATCGTTGCTTCATGGAGTTGCGGGGTTTGATTTGCATGGCTTCACGCCCTGCAGGTTTTGCTGCATGCTCAATCCACGTGACACTGCGTGATTTGTATAGTTTTGACATAAAGCCATAAATCAATCCAGTTTGGGTGGAAAGGTTCACGAACCGTGTTGAAGCTTTTAACGAAACTGGCTTGAGTTTCGAGTTTATAATGAAACCTGAAACCAGGCAGGTTTCACAAGGATTCATGTTTCATTGTAAATATTTTGCAGAGCTGTAATAAGAACGCAGTGATCAGGAAAATACTAGGGTTGTTTAAAGCAAATAAAAAGTGCAGTACTCATGCAATTTAAGTGGAAGAAGGATGCTCTTATGAAATAGTCCTATTGAATTTAGTAGAAAATGATAATTTTTCTATGGATATTTTTAACTATCTGATACTATTTAATAGAGAATTACTTCTGTTCTATAGGATTCTCTATGATAACTACAAAATCCCATAGAAAGGATCTCATTCTTTATTAAATTCAACAATTTTTTAGAATAATTTCTATAGAACTTTGTTCAATTTCTGTAAGGCCCTATTGATTTCATTCCCATTCAATTCAATAGAGCTGGTTGAACATTTTCTGTGAAATTTTGTGTTGCTTTTTACCATTTTTTACAGTCGTTAAAATTTTTCAAAAGGTATAAATTTCAACTATATATTTTTTAAAGTTAAAAATCTAACAATATTTTTCTTCATTTTTCAGACGGCTCTAAAATTCTATATGACTTTCTTATAAAAGGTAAATCTAAAGACCTTGCCAAAAAGTCTGTTCTTGCAAGAGTCCCAATTTATTTTCTAGACTAAACAGGCTAAAGTCACCCCCACTTTAACTTCCCTGAAGTCAACAGAACTCTACATGGGAGTAGACTGGATTAAGGGTTTGGAGAGCTTCAGATAACCACAAGTCAGACCCACCCCCCAAATTGCAAATGAGACTCCCTCCAAAAAAATCATGAAATTGGCTTCAAAATCGTGAGCTTTTAAAGGGTAAGAAGTTTGTGGTTCTTTTTATTTGCCTTCTGGTTTTTGAGCCTTAAGGGTTCATGTTTTTAAGTTTTTCCCTACAATAATGAGGGCTAGAAACTTAGGCTCTGTCTACACTTAAACTGCTACAGTGGCACATCTACAGCACTGTAGAAGTACCACTGTAGCACTTCACTGTAGAAACTACCTATGCCAATGGAAGGGGTTCTCCCATTGCTGTAGTTAATCCACCTCCCCAAGAGGCAGGAGTGAGGTTGACAGAAGAATGATTTCATTGTCCTAGTGCTGTCTACACTGGAGGGAGGGGGGTCGGTTTAACTCTGTCACTTGAGGTATGGATTTTTCACACCTCTGAGGGACGTAGCTGGATCAACCTAACTTGTTAATGTAGATTTGGCCCCAGGTTGTTGTTTTTTTTAATGAAAGCTGAAGGCTGTCCTACACTGAAAACTTACATTGGCACAGCTACACGGGGGGAGGGATAGCTCAGTGGTTTGAGCATTGGCCTGCTAAACCCAGGCTTGTGAGCCCAATCCTTAAGGGACCATTTAGGGAATCTGGGGGGGAAAACCAACCAACCAACCAACCAAACAACAAACAAACTGTCAGGAATAGTACTTGGTCCTACTAGTGAAGGCAGGGGAGTGGACTCAATGACCTCTCAATGTCCCTTCCAATTTTATGAGATAGGTATATCTCCATACACACACACACACACCTCTCAGGGTGAGAAAATCCTTCCATTGACCTAGCTAGCACCTCTCAAGAAGGTGGATTAACTATGTCAATGGGAGAACCCTTCCCATTGCTGTAGTGAGTATCTACAGTGCCACTGTAGCAGAGTTTAAGTGAAAACATAGCCTCAGATTCTCACATAGTCACATGACTCCTGGAGCTGAGGCCTTAAGAAAAACACCAAATATGGCAAGACTTGCAATAAAAATTGTGACAGTTGGCAACATGGCTTTTGGATGCTTATTTGAACTGCTGAAACGTTTTAGGGTTGACCTTCCCTAAGGCTTACTGCACATTGGTGAGAGTCTTTATAATATCTGTTATACTTTATAATATATAGTAAGACTATATATACTGCATGTTAAGAAGCTACTACAACAAATTAGCCTGTGTTCTGCTTTAATTTAGGAGGAGGTTTGCTTTTTGATTCAATGGGAGCTAGATCAGCCCCACAATTAGCAAAAAATGCGTTGAAATCAATGCCAGTTTAGCCATTTAACAGCCAAGTACACAGTAAACAGTGCCTTGTCATCAGCTTTATGTAAAGTATCTACTTCTATGCAACGACCGCTGTTGTGGTGTAAATAGCTGAACTGCATGAAAAACATACCACTGGAGTCCCCTTGAACAAGCAGATCTTAATAACTTGGAGAAATGGGCTAAAAAAAGAGATGAATGTAAAGTGGTTTGTTTAGGAAGGAATAATCAGCTGCACAAATATCAATGAGGAATGCTGGCCAGGGCAGAGTAGGATCTGGGAGTTATAGGGGATAATGAACTGAAAATCTGTTAGCATTGTGCTTCTGCCACCAGGACCAGCTTTAGGCCAATTCAACCAATTCCCCTGAATCGGGCCCCACCCCTAAGAGGGCCCCGCGCCCAAGCCCTGGTACTGCGTACTGACAAGAGCTGGTGTACTGTACCAGGGTGGCCCGGCTTCTCCAGGGGGCAATTTAAAGGGCCTGGGGCTCCCAGCAGGGGTTTGGAGCCCCAGGCCTTTTAAATTGCCACCAGAGCCCCACTGCTGGAGCCCTGGGTAGGGCTGCAGGGCGCTGGGGGCTGTTTAAAAAGTCCAGGGCTCCCGTTGCTTCTACCGCCCCGGCCCTTTAAATAGCCCCTGGAGCCCCACTGCTTCCCCAGGGTTCCCACAGCTATTTACAGGGCTGGGGCAGTGGACGCAGGGGAGCCCCGGGCCCTTTCAATAGCCCCTGAGCCCCGGGCTGCTGCTGCTACCCCGGTGGGGGAGGAAGAAAGAGGGGGCACTCACTGTACAGGGTGGGCTGTACCCACACCCCCTGCCTCCAGCCAGCCCCGCACCCCTGCCCTGCCTGCGCCAGCCCTGCACCCCCTGCCCTGTCTCCAGCCAACCCCTGCCGCACCCTCAATGGGGGGGGGGAGCAGGGAGCAACTGGGACCCACACATGTGCACACCCTAGGGTGACCAGACAGCAAGTGTGAAAAATTGGAACAGGAGGTGGGGGTTATTAGGATCCTATATAAGAAAAAGACCCAAAAATTGGGACTGTCCCTATAAAATCGAGACATCTGGTCACCCTAGCACACCCCCAGGGAGTGGCGGGGACCCACACATGTAAAACAGAGCTCATTTCTGGTTCAGGCCCATCTTTTTAAAAAATAACTTTAGGTGGGGTTAACGTACAGCTGTATTTTCCCAGACATGTCAGGCTTTTTGGTTCTTAAATCGCCATCTGGATGTATGGTAACCCTATTGGTACAAAAAATCCATACTGTGGCACATCCCTTAAATCAGAACTTTTTATAGGGAACTGGTTGCTAAGAAATGAAAGGCATTTTTTACGTTTTTTTTTTTAGTCATCCCTGCCGGGGCCCCGCCAAAAATGTTTGAATTGGGCCCCGCACTTCCTAAAGCCGGCCCTGTCTGCCACAACAAAATAAATGCTATGAGACAAATCTTGCTTCCAGCGACATGGATGTACCTCCTGTAGATTCCAAAGCGGTTGCACCTATGAAAGCGACAGCACAGTTTGGTATATTAGGCTTTATTACGTGTTCATTCTTGAAAAATCTTACTCATGCTGGTCTAAATTCTGACTTCTGTTGTATGATTATAGGCCTGCAGTATCAGTGAAACCACCTTGGATTTACACAATAATGAATGAGATCAGAACATATTGCTATACAAGGCACTACTTGCATGACTAAAGCATTGAAGGATTGGGACCCAACTGAGGTAATTATTTTGTCCTATTCAGCAGTGGTTAGGCCTCAGAGTATTAGGTTCAATTCTGGGCACCTGTTTTAAAGAGAGGCCAGTGAAAAGTTTCGGAAAATAAGATGGACAAGGAAAGGTAATAGAACTGGACACGTCAATATAGGAGCAAGAAGACTGAGGGGAGGCATGATGACTGTCTACAGCTATATAAAGGGATGTTATCAAGACAACTGGGAATGATTGTTCTCATGAACCAGTGAAGATGGGACAAGAAATCATGGGCTGAAAGCTACAGAAGGGAAGTATATGAGTTAAATGTTAGGAAAACTATATGAGAAAGGTTAGGCAATGGAACAAGTTGTAGAAGTTGTAGAATCCCATTGGGTCAAATCCTGAGGCCATTACTCAGCATTTACTCACCCAATCAAGTCAAATATGTACCAAGCTAGGGACCAGGCAGGTGCCTGGGGCGGTCAATAGAAAAGGGTGGCAGTCCGTCCGTTGTTGGGGCGGCAGGTGTGGATCTTTGGCGGCAATTCGGCTGCGGGTCCCTCACTCCCTCTCTTCCTCTTCGGCGGCAATTTGGCGGCAGCAGCTCAATCGGGTCCCCCCCGCCCTTTGCCACTTGGGGAGGCAAAAAAGTTGGAACCGGCCCTGTCTATGAGTCCTCCTAGTGCCTGCTTTGGTCTTCTCCAGGACCTTCCTTTGCTAAACCAATATTGGTGCCAAATGTGGGGGTAGAGAGAGAGAAGGGGGCCAGAGGTAACTCACTAAAGATCCCTTTCATTCCAAATGATTCCATGCAATGCTGTTAGCTGCTTCAGTTCTGTGGCACTCTAATTTGGCCATGTTGGCCAGCAGTATTTTCCTGTTTCAAGATTTTTCCAAATATTTCTATTCCAAGTGGAGGTGTTTGTCTATTACTCTATACATGCAGAGAGCCCAGCAATGTGCTTTCAGTCATTAAGGTGAGATTCTTGACTCAATCAGCCCTACCATGGACTAAATCCTAATGACACCACTACCTGAGTACAAACATGCTCCCCTAGTCTGAGTCTAAAACAAACCTCTCCTGAAAAACCAAATAGCTGAAACATGCAATCAGTATTGGGGTAAAGGGATGTTTATTTATTTGAATGAAACCTCACTGGTGTGTAAAGGAACCATCCTGCTCTCACTGAAGTCAACAGTGGGGGAAAGGAGCAGGCCTTAACTAAGACCCACAGTTTTTAATTAGAGATTTTTCTCAGCAAATTCAGATCTGTATATGTCTCTCTCTCTCTCTCTCTCTGTCTCTGTGTGTGTGAGGCAGAGCACACACACACAGAGACAGAGAGAGGATAGTGTGTGCTCTGCAATACATTGTAACATGCTGCTATTTCCCACCACACACACACCTCCACTGACACAAGCAGGTAGGAGGCTGCCCTGTGGATAAGTCAGTAATTGACCAGAAGAAGATTAAAACCAAACTGTAGTGTAAAGTTTCTGTAGCACTGCACTCAGGGCTTCCAATCAGAAGTTTACAGACTGCCTTCATTTCATTTCAAGAGCTTAACACAGCTCCTCTGCAAGACAAAATGGCCCACTCCTTGCTGTCATCTTCCGAGACTTAAGGAGGCAATGAGAAGCGAGTCTGTTCCCTGTCACTGGATATCTCTTTGCAGCACAGCCAGGAAAGAGGTTTATTAACTTGGCCTCCGGGTTTCCTTTTTTCTGGTTACTTTGGCAAAGGGGTCTTGAATTTCTCCTTTGTTCTGCTTAAAAAATATGTATAATTTGGAGATTATGTGGAATGATTTTATCGGAATAAAATTAACTCATACAGGATTTGAAGACAATCCCTTTTCTTTCTCCCTTCTCCATGCATGCATAATCTGGAGCATCTATATATCCGAGTTCTGAACCTACACAAAGAGCGTATAGTTGCAGGGGCTGAGGCAGCTGGCACACAACCAGTCTTGCTACAGAGCTCTCAGAGAGAAAATGTTAGGTTCAGAGATCCTGCCACCATGGAAGTTAATGGTAAAACTACCACTGGTTTAGGTGGGAGCAAGATTAGGCTATGAATGAGCTGGAGTTTATTTCTTGCTGACAGAGTCCTAACCAGTCGGATGGCTAAGACACACACCCATCACCACACTGTCTTACGGACCAAACTGCTCTTGGATGCCTGCAACTTCCATTTAAGTCATATGCATATATCCAAGGATAGAATTTGACCCTAAAACTAAACCTATCAGTTCATGAATAGACAATAGTTCATAGTCTCCTCTTAAGAGGCACATGCAACTCCTATTACCGCTAATATGAATTACATATGTGCTCTGAGAATATACTCTAAAGATCTTACCATTTACGGTGCAGCTACTGAACCTTTAACATAGCTAAAACTTACAAACTGGCTTGGAACCACTTAACCTCTAGCTACGGTAAAAGGAGCAGCCACCAAATTGTTAAGTCAAATCATCAGAGGATAAGAATGAAGAGAAATACATTTTATAGCAGAAAACCAATTGCTGAAAGAAAGAACTTTTAGCTGAGCCTTTTAAGTGGTTCAGGAAAAGAGAAACGTTAAGAGGCTGGGGGGTGATAAACTGCACATTGATTTGTGATTGAGGCGATTCCTCTTCTAGGGCCCCATGCATTATTTAATAAAGCCTGTGGGGTCTTGAACCAGCAAGTACCACATACCAGGTGGGTGTAGGCAAGCCTGGAAATCCAATCTGCTTTTATAATGTAATAACAGTGTGTCCCTTTTGTCCTGTCCATAAACAGATCATATGGCTAATAGTGGTACGTAATGCACAGCCTCGTCGTACAATATAGAAAGCAATACCAAAAGGGAGCAGGAGCTTCCGGCAGGGTGAACACTTCACCTTTCCCCCAGCAACGGCTGAGGTACCAGCACAACTTCTGAATCAAGAAAATGTTAGGCCTGGTCTACACTAGGACTTTAATTCGAATTTAGCAGCGTTAATTCGAATTAACCACGCACCCGTCCACACCAGGAAGCCACTTAATTCGACATAGAGGGCTCTTTAGTTCGAATTCTGTACTCCTCCCCGACGAGGGGAGTAGCGCTACAGTCGACATGGCTATGTCGAATTAGGCTAGGTGTGGATGCAAATCGAACTTAGTAGCTCCGGGAGCTATCCCACACTGCACCACTCTGTTGACGCTCTGGACAGCAGTCCGAGCTTGGATGCTCTGACCAGCCACACAGGAAACGACCCGGGAAAATTTGAATTCCTTTTCCTGTCTGGGTACTTTGAATCTCATGTCCTGGTTGGACATCGGGGCGAGCTCAGCAGCACCGGCAACGATGCAGAGCTCTCCAGCAGAGGAGTCCAGGCAATCCCAGAATAGAAAGAGGTCCCCAGCATAGACTGACTGGGAAGTCTTGGATCTGATCACTGTGTGGGGCGATGAGTCTGTGCTTTCAGAGCTGCGCTCCAACAAACGGAATGCGAAGACCTACGAGAAGGTCTCCAAAGCCATGACAGACAGAGGATACAGCCGGGATGCAATGCAGTGCCGCGTGAAAGTCAAGGAGCTGAGACAAGGCTACCATAAAATCAAAGCGGCAAACAGACGCTCCGGAGCCCAGCCCCAGACATGCCGCTTCTACGAGGCACTGCATGCCATTCTCGGTGGGTCTGCCACCACTGCCCCACCAGTGTGCGTGGACTCTGACGAAGGGATAGTGTCGACGGCCAGTTCCTCATCGACGTTCGCAGATGGGGAAGATGAGGAAGGAGATGAGGAGGGGGAGGCAGTCGACAGCGCTTACAACGCTGATTTCCCCGACAGCCAGGATCTCTTCATCACCCTCACTGAGATCCCCTACCAACCCTCTGCAGCCGTTACCACGGACCCTGAATCAGGAGAAGGATCAGTCGGTAAGTGCTTTAAACATGTAAACTTTTATTATTAATGGAACAGGAAAATAGACTAGGCGAACAGACGGTCTACATGCAGGGGAATGGAACAGGAATCTTCCGCGGAGATCTCCACGAAGCTCTCCTGGAGGTAGTCGAAAAGCCTATGGAGGAGGTTCCTGGGGAGAGCTGGCTTATTGGGTGCTCCGAGGTAGCACACTTTTCCGCGCCACGCTCTCAGCTGGTACTCCGGGACCAGTGCCTTGACGAGCATCGCAGCATAGGGCCCTGGCTTGTGCTGGCTTTCATTCAGCATGCGCTCCCTGTCTCTCCGTGACACCCTCCTCAGGGTGATCTCACACGCAGACTCCTGCATGGAAGTAGAGTGATTTGTGTACTATTACTATTGGTAGTGCTTCACTGTTCCTTAGAACAACAAGAAGCATCACTTTAGAGCCACGTGCTGGAGGCTACAGAGTGGCAGCATACAGGGATCTTTTCCAAGGGAAAACCGCGAGGGGGTGGAACAGGGGCAGAGTTTATGCTTTCAGGATTGCCTGCAGCAAGAGGACAGAGCTGGACATTGACTTTTAAGCAGCCAAAAGCCTTTGGCTTACCATGCCTGGCTGCTCCACGGATTCAGCTTTCCTGCCCCGCTTGTCTGGTCTGCAGTGCAATACCCCAGGCAATGAAAGCGAATGCAGATAAATCGAACTTTCCCTGAGTGAGTGCTCAGGAGATAGGTGCCGTCCATGGTCTGGTTCACAGGCAATGAGTAGACTATGTTTCATTTTTAAGAAAAGGCATCTTTGTAAGCAATTCACTCCCTTTTCCCCCTCACACAGCTGCAACAGTATCCCGACCTGCTCCACCATGCCCCTCACAGAGGCTGGCGCAGATTAGGCGTCGTAAGAAAAGGACCCGGGACAAGATGTTTGCAGAACTTATGGGCTGCTCCAGAGCAGAAGCGGACCAGCAGAGCCAGTGGAGGGAGAACCTCACACAGCAGCAGCGCTCACACAGCGAACGGGAGGACAGATGGCATCAGGAGGACCAGCAGGCGACTCAAACGCTGCTTGGACTACTGAGGGAGCAAACGGACACGCTCAGGCACCTTGTCGATGTTCTGCAGGACCGCAGGCAGGAGGACAGAGCCCCCCTGCACTGTGTCTGCAACTGCCCTCCCCCGCCACACACTCCAATACCCACCTCTCCCAGAATAACAAGAAGGAGGGGTACCAAGGGCCGTGAAAACTGTCACTGCACCACAGCGGACTGCTAAATTACCCAAAAGTTCTCAGTCCCTAGATTTTGAAAAGTTCTCACCTTTACTGTGTTGTCGAGTATTAAAAGTAGTTTGCTGTTAATTACTGTTTCTGTCATGTTTGTTTGCTGAAGACTTTCTGTGAAGGGGGGAGAGGGGTTTGGTAATTGCATAGGACACTCACCATGAACAGGGTACAGACATGGGGGCAGGTTACTCATTGAGTGCAGTCACTAGGCACCCTGGTCAGTCTGTGAGGTGTTTTTAATGTTCTGTTCATAGGCGGCAGGTGCACTTGGAGGTGGGTCTCTCCCCCGGCCCAGCCTGGATCGGGCCCTGGCCCACGCGGGTCTCCCCCCCGCCCCGTCAATTCCCTGCCTGGAGCAGGTCCCAGCGCCCACCTGCCACCTCTCCCCCGGCGTGTCGTCTCCCCCCCGCCCCCCGCACTGCGTCCCTACCTGACAGTAGAGCGGCTACCGGCACAAATGCTGTCTGCTGCCCCAGGGTACTAGCGCCTGCCATCCACAAATGGCAAGCCAGGTTGCCATCACCCTGCCCTTCTACCGTTGCCCTGAGCCTCCACAATGCCCCAAACCCTCAGCCCCAGCCACAGCCCGCAACCCCCTACGCCTCCTCCCCCTTCCCACACACCCCTCACCCCTTCCTACGCTCCCACCCCCAGCCCAGAGGCTGCACCCAAACTCTGTCCCAAAGCCTACACCCCTCACCCCTTCCTGCACACCCACCTGAAAACGTCCTCCCCCCAGAGACCGCTGTAGGAGCAGTAGCCTATCATTCCTAGAGTCTAGAAGTGGTCTCTACATCACTGCACACCCTACCCACCACAGTCCACGTCCCTGTTTCAACCCTTTGACGCAAAATCATTATTCAAGAAAAGGTTTTTAAATAACAATGCTCCATTACCTTTATTTTTACACGTGTGTTGGAAGGGGGCAAACGGGGTATGAGACTGCAGAGGAGAGTCAACAGTAAATGGGTAAAGAAACATGGCCAGGTTCAGCTTCTCTGTAAAGAAACTGGACAGTCATAGGTTACCCTGCTCTCTGAGGAACCTAGCTTTCAAAGCCTCCCGGATGCACAGCGCTTCCCGCTGGGATCTTCTAATGGCACAGGTGTCTGGCTGAGCGTAATCTGCAGCCAGGCGATTTGCCTCAACCTCCCATCCCACCATAAAGGTCTCCCCCTTGCTCTCACAGAGATTGTGGAGCACACAGCAAGCTGCAATAACAATGGGGATATTGTTTTCGCTGAGTTCCGAGCGAGTCAGTAAGCTCCGCCATCTCCCCTTGAGACGTCCGAAAGCACACTCCACCACCATTCTGCACTTGCTCAGCCGGTAGTTGAAGAGTTCCTTCTCACTGTCCAAGGCGCCTGTATAGGGCTTCATGACCCAGGGCATTAGCAGGTAGGCTGGGTCCCCGAGGATCACTGTAGGCATCTGCACATCCCCAACAGTTATTTTGTGGTCCGGGAAGAAACTACCTGCCTGGAGGCGTTTAAACAGACCAGAGTTCCTGAAAACACGCGCGTCATGAACCTTGCCCGGCCACCCGACGTTGATGTTGGTAAAGCGTCCCCTATGGTCCACCAGTGCTTGCAGCACCATTGAAAAGTAGCCCTTTCGGTTAATGTACTGGCTGGCCTGGTGGGCCGGTCCCAGGATAGGGATGTGAGTCCCATCTATAGCCCCACCGCAGTTTGGGAATCCCATCGCGGCGAAGCCAGCTATGACGACCTGAACGTTTCCCAGGGTCACTACCTTCGAGAGCAGTAGCTCAACGATTGCGTGGGCTACTTGCATCACAGCAACCCCCACGGTAGATTTGCCCACGCCAAAGTGGTTCGCTACTGACCGGTAGCTGTCTGGCGTGGCAAGTTTCCAGAGGGCTATGGCCACTCGCTTCTGCACTGTCAGGGCTGCTCGCATCCTGGTGTCCTTGCGCTTCAGGGCAGGGGACAGCAAGTCACACAGTTCAAGGAAAGTGCCCTTACGCATCCTGAAGTTTCGCAGCCACTGTGATTCATCCCAGACCTGCAGCACTATGCGGTCCCACCAGTCCGTGCTTGTTTCCCGGGCCCAGAATCGCCGTTCCACAGCATGAACATGACCCATTGCCACCATGATCTCCACGGCGCGGCGTCCCGTGCTTTCTGACAGGTCTGTGCCAGTCTGAGACTTCATGTCCTCACCGCGCTGCCGTTGCCTCCTCGCCCGATTTCTCAGCATCTGACTGTTGAAGAGGTGTACGATAAGGTGCGAGGAGTTGACAACGGCTATAAGTGCAGCGATGATCGCAGCAGGCTCCATGATCGCAGTGGAGTGCTGTGGCATCCGCGCTGTCACTTATAACAGGAAAAGTGCGCGAACTGATTTCCCGCCGGCGGGAGTGACGGTTGAATGCTGACAGTTACCAAGGACCACCCTCGACACAGTTTTCCCCCCCAGCATGCATTGGGGGGAAATCCCAGAATTCCAATGGGCAGCGGGGAGTGCGGGAACTGTGGGATAGCTTCCCACAGTGCACCGCTTCCAAAGTCGACGCTTGCCCCGTTACTGTGGACTCACACAGTCGAATTAGTGTAGATACACAAATTCGACTTCATAAGGTCGATTCCACAAATTTGACTTAAGTTGATTCGAAATAGTCTTGTAGTGTAGACATACCCTTAGTTTCATTTAATCAATAGAAAACAAAAGAGGCTCAGATTGAAAAAGGCAAGCCTGCATGTCGCATGACAGGGCTGAATAGCCACAAAATAACTCTTTATTCAAAAATTTTTACCCAGCTCTATTACTTATTTTTTGTATTCCAGTAGCACTTAGAAGTGTGCGCCCGAGACCAAGGCCTTATTGAAAGAGTAAGTCTCTGTCCCCAAGAGTTTAAAATTTATACATACAAGAAAGACAAAGGTTGGGAGAAAGGATGTATTAGTATCCTGTGATGGAGTCTACAGACCCCATGCTGAACCAGGACAAGGAGTAGAGCAATACTGGGCTAGGGAGGCCCCACCCCTCAACAAGTGCAGGGCATGTTCCCAGTGGAGGAATAGTTTGAAGGATGCTGGTAGCCCAGGCAAGGCGGGGAAGGAGCTGTTGATGGCACCAGAAAGCAAGGCTAACACTGGGAGCTGTGATAGGAGGGGTGTCAACTTTGCTAAGGCTGCTGTAGCAGCTGGGAATTAAATTCTACACACACCTACCTTTAGGGACCTGAAATCCCTAAAAGCGGCTTTGAACAGGACACTAACAGACCAAGTGAAGTGTTCTAAGCCAATGACCATGCCCCAAGCAGAGATGCTCCAGTCTGGTAGGAAGTAGCAGGAAAAAGTGTAACTTGGGGGTAGATAAATGACTGGTCTGGACACTTTGACAAAGCCCCTATGGCCCTGGTGGAGCGAGTGGGCCTGAGTTCTCCCTACCTTGGTCCTCTCCTCCCCCCGCTCCTCTGCCCTGGCGGAACCTCAAGGGGAGTGCTAAGAGCACTCAGGAGGGTTTGAGGCCTGCTGCATACAATTTGGCCAGACCCCCTCTGGGACTATTAGGCCAGCAAAAACGCTGCCTGACCACTAGGCCAGCTGGTCATCGGACTATCCCGCTACATATCCCCACATGTAAAAATGGGAACTGATCACAGAAAGACTGAGCAATTTGCCCAAGTTCATACAGAAAGTCTATGCCAGAACCTGAAAATGAACCT
The DNA here is from genome assembly GCF_020497125.1 of Mauremys mutica. Taxonomy (NCBI): domain Eukaryota; kingdom Metazoa; phylum Chordata; order Testudines; family Geoemydidae; genus Mauremys; species Mauremys mutica. The sequence goes on from NC_059074.1 coordinate 130,543,138, forward strand.
AGATCTTCCAAGCCCCATTCTTGTACCTTATCCACAAGACCCTCTTTCCTCCATAATGCACAGTTTGCTGAAAACCATCTGTTAACAAGTGACTTTCTGAAATAAAATCTACCCATCGCCAAATGTCCTTTTCACAATAACTAAAAGTAAATATAGATAATCTACAAATTCTGGGGAAGCGTCTGTGTTGTCTGGAGAGGGAGCTGTGTATTTACGAAGGAGTTGGCTTATGGAGTCACTAGCAATTGCTCACCAACCTCAGGATATATTTATTTTCTTAAACAATCATCTGTTTAATCTGTTTTCTTGGCTGGGAATGAGGAGATAAAACAAAGACAGTTAACAGCTTGTAAAAAAGAGAAGGAAGCTATAGTAGTTCACAGAGTTCTATAAAGATTCTTCAGAAGAGAAAGCATTTCTGTATCTAATTTACAGAAGAGTCCTAGGTTTTTTCAGTGGCACATGGGTTCTATAGAAACAAACAGAATATATTGTAGATAAATCCCTCTGGAAATCTCCTTTTCTTTGTCAGCTGGGAAGTAGTATTCATTTGTGGGGAGACTAGAAGGGCTAGAACAATTAAAAACTCTTTCGCAAAATTATTATTTTATTTCCTTAGTTAAAAGTTACTCAAATCAGATTGTACTTAACTCAGGTAGGGGAAAAAAAAGGAGTGAAAGTGTTGTGGGGAAGCCCTTGAAGCCATCACTCAAGTGCCTGACTGCAGGAAAAAGCAGCACCATATCACTTACTTGCATAAGCAGAGGGAGACATTTTCACTGATATTAAGGGAAATTAGGTGTAACTACCAAAGTCAATAGGCTTGATTCACTGATACATTAAGGCTACTTTGCACTACTCTAGTAGTGGCCAAAAAATAGCCACTACCTCAGTCTAACTGGCCACTGGAGGACTCCCCCTGTGCAGGAACCTACATCAGGTGATGTGAAGTCACCATAGAAGTTTCTGCTCCAGTCCCTTCCTGGCTACCAGTGCAGGAGAGAAGGCAGTGGGAAAGCACTAGCATTTCCCTACCTTCTCTGCACAAAGAATCTACTGAGGTTCATCAGAGGGGATTCTCTCCACTGTAAATCACAAGAGATTCACTGGGCTTCCTTCTTGCCATATCTTCCTGTATCCCAACAAGGCTCCTGAACAACTTCTTCTCATCTGGACGTCCCTGCATCTGATAGCTTCTTATCAAGAGACTTGCTTCCACCATGTCTCCTTATTCTCTTGAATCCCACTGCCACCTTGGGAGACACAATGATTCTAATCAACCAATGAAATCTTTTGACATGTGTACAGTGCCCCTCATGAATCGACTCATTTCAGCCAATGGAATTGTAAAATGCAAATCAATTGGAGAGGAATGGTAATGATTGGCTGAGTTACCTCTGATATCATAATGCTGCTCCTTAGAAATGACCTGAGCTGTTGATCTGGTCTTGACTGTAACAATTAGATAAAATAATCATAGATAATTGTGCTTAATTGCAACCAGATTTATTGAAATATAGCTTATGTACCAGTTTACAATGACTTTTAACTGGGTGGAAAGTTTAAGGGGCTAAGAACAAGCCATTTATTGGCTAGAAGAAGCACCTGAGAAAAGCATTTAAAAATTCCTTAAAAGTTCCATTTAAAAATAACTCGCTAACTAACCGATTTATTTGTAAATTCTCAGGAAATTCATTCTGTACTCAAAGACGCAGTGGTGCAAGTTTGGGGATGATGCACTGTATTATTCATACATAACAAAGAAAGAGGTTGAACCCCTACTTTAAGTGCAAATCTCAGTGCAATCTTAACTATGAATTTGATATGACACCTTCATACTACAGCGCAGGCTTTATAAGTTAATTTTTGATGCAGATGTCAATACTTGTTGTTAGGATGCTGGGGGAATAATAATATCCAAGTTCCTTAGATTTCACATTGCTGAGATACAGCTATTGAACCTGGATCTGCTCCAATTTAAGCCAACAGCAAAACCTAAACATATTTCAATAGGACCAAGATTGGGTCCATTAAAGAGACAAACATTAGCTCCCCGCAAATGCAGACCTTTCCCTCCAAAACTGGCCTGCAGCTGGCTGTTCATTTCTTCTGGCTCACTCTAATTAATTAATACATGAATTTACAAACTTAACATAAGACTAGTTATTAATATTGGCTATGGATCTTTTCCCAATAGAAATTCATGAATAAAGTTGTCATTATCATAATGCATATACATGAGTCTAACAGAAAGCCATGTGCATATATATTCATCCATCCAGAATTCATATGTGTTTTACCATCAATGATCTTGCTACACTTGAAATTAAATGTGTGTGTGTCAAGCTTAGCACTTCCTGGGCTGAGAAACAGAACTAAAAGAATAGTAAGAGAGGCTAGAAACAAGTGGGGGTAACAACTGAATCTGGTCAAAACTTAATATTTTGAACAGTATTTTTATCCTCCAGCTGGCATTCTGTCTGTACCCTACTCTTAATTGTGAACTGAGCTGGAATTCTTCTCCAATATTATCCTTTCCTGACTGGTGGACAGTGTAAAATGGAGCAATAGCTAAGATTCTGGGCAGTAAAACATTAGTTTGGGCTCTGGAGCAAGACAGAGCAACCTCGAAGCTGCTCTGTTTTACACCCAGTTGCTCATGGCCTCCAGAGTTCATTCCAGCAGACAGGTAGTGGGCAGAAGTTATTGCCTCCAAACCCTGTCCCTGACATACCCCCCTTATACTGGGGACAAGGGCCAGGAGTGGCAAACAGATGGGTATGCTGGCTCTATGCCATTCAGGGATTTACAAACACTGGAAGAAGCTGATTTAGCTGGCTTTAAGGCTTTAAATTCCAAAGATGAACTGTGCTACACAAATAGAAACGATTGTTATATATTTCAGTAGATTATTTAAGAAGTGGATAATTTATGTCAGGAGAATAAGGGAAATGCAGCATTAAAGGTTGATTGAAGAACAGAGCTCTGCCCATATCAAAGATCAACAAGAGGATGAAAGAACAAACAACATATGGCAGATGTGTAGTCACGTTGCTTAATGCACCACTGGAAGTGCTCAGATACTGCAGTGATGGGTGCAGTATAGGCGTCAGAATAGAATAGAAATGTAAGAGACGGTATTAGCTAGCTGTCTAGTGTACAAACACCACCACACTTGGTTAGAAATGACAAAGCTGTATGGCTACATATCACACACACAAGAATATTTAAGGGAGTCTGCAAAGAAATCAGTGAACCAGTAACTGATATTTGTAAAGTTCCCAAATTGTTGAAATGTTTCATGCCATTTGGAAAATGGCAAAGACGACTCTGTTTTTAAAAGCAGGGGAAAAGACAAACCAGACTAGTGAGCTTGACATCTGTTCTGGGAAAAATCTTGGGAGCTATTTGAAGGCATGTGTTGGGAGAACACCTAGGAAAACCAAGCTTGATTAAAGAAAGCCAGTATAGACTCAGGCATGGGAAGGTCACGTCATGCTTAACTAGCCTGCTGGAATTCTTTGAAGATACTGCTGCCATGATAGATAAGGGGAATTTAGTGGGGGCAGTATATTTTGATTTTCCGGAAGCATTTGACAGGTTTCCACACTGGAGATTAATGGCTTTAGTAAAAAGTCATGGAGGAGAAGATAAAATAGTAGTTGGGATGGAAAACTGGCTTAAAAGCAGGAGAAGAAGGTTGGCCAGAGATAAAGAAGGAAACTTTTCAGATTGGAAAGGAGTTAGGAGTAGAGTCAGGCTGTGTCTACACTAGAGACCTTACAGTGGCACAGCTGCACTGCTTGTATGATCTCCTGTGTGGCCACTCCAGGTGGACAGGAGAGAGCTCTCCTGTCGACAAAATTAAACCACTCCCAACGAGCGGCAGTAGTTATGTCAGCATCTCCCACCCACATAGTGCTGTCCACTTCCACTTATGTCGGTGAAACCTATGTCGCTTGTGTGTGTGTGTGCGGTGTGGGGGAGGGTTCACACCCCTGACATAAGTGGTAGCGTAGACATGGCCTCACTTTTAGTATCTATATGTATAATGGGCCAAATGCTACTCCCAGTGAAGCCAATGGTAGTTTTGCCTCTGATTTCAGTAGATCCAGGATTGGGACCATTATAGAAGAGATCTGCAGGAGGGCAATGAAAACAAGACGCTTCCTTCCTCGAGCCATTTATTATCCATTCAAACCAGACTGTAGGGTATAAGATGGTGTTCATCTTATTGTCTGGACTGCAGGACTGTAGCAATTGTAAGCCCCATTCATTTCTCCTAGAGCAGTAGTGAAGTTCCATACACTACTACACCGTGATCCTGAGACTAGAGTTGTTCTATTAAGCAATGCAGAGCAGTGGGACAGTCCCAATACACAAGCTCCGGGCAGCAAGCTACAAAATCATCCTTCAGGAAATGGCATGTCTCTACTGCTGCAGCTTTCGCTGCACAAACCTGTAGGGTTCAGTGGGCTAGTGCAAGGTCTGCAAGCTCTGAAGTTGCACCCCAGCTGTGAAGTTAACTATCTCTGTGGCCTGAAACAAATCCATTGAACTTTGCTTCAGTTTCCCCTTTTGTAAAATGAAGATAAAGATACTTGCCACCTTCATCACAGGGGCATTGTGAGGATAAATGTATGTTTGCCAAGTGCTTTGAAGATGGATCCCAGACATCTGAGCCACACAATCACTATGACTTCCTCATTCAGTCATTATAATCAAAGCAATCAGAGGAAAACAAAGACACAGGAAGCCATCTTGTCCATCCTGGCTGCCAGGACAAGGCTGTCCCTTCCAGCATATTCACTAGTGTTTTGCCCAGTTTATTTTCATCTGGAAAAGACAAAAAGCCCAACTTCTGTGGGGAAATCCTTCCCTTTCTCATAGGGTAGATTTGTCCCTGAACAATTGCATTCAGGAAATGAAGCACATGTAGAGTTATTTACACCTGGATACTATTAAAACAAAGGACAGAACAGATCACAGCCCATCCGTGGCAGTGCAGATGTTGAACTGGGAGAAGGATTAGTAGAAATGTTTAAGGAGTTCTCTGGAAGCGTGCACTTACGTGACAGGAGCCATGGAAACAGCTGCTGGTATTGACTGATCGGGCAGGCTAGGGGATGCTACTGATAGCCACTCGAGGAGCTTGAGCTGTGCTTCAGTGGACTCTGGCATGATTTTAGTCTTGATTCAGAGGCTGCTTAAAAGAGAGTTTGAAATATATCACATTGTTTTCACATCTCTGGCTCAAAGTGCCATAAAGGTAGCAACTGTTCCCTTCCCCCACTTTCTAGTCAAGTGTCCCACCCTGACTCCTCCTCCCTTCTCTTGCCAGTGTGTAAAATGAGAAGAAAACCAAAAAAGATAGGACATGAAAAATCAGAAGTGATGATTAAACCTTACAGTTTTTATTACCATATAACAAAAAGAGCAAATAAGAGTCAAGTACCATGAGGATGTTATAAATGAAGGGTGGAATCTTGGCTCTGCTGAATTCATTGGCAAAGTGCCATTGACTTCAGCAGGGCCAGAATTTCACCTAAATGTCTGATCTCTTCCCTCATCACTCCAACCAATCACCCAAATACAGAGCTCGCACGGTGATAAGTAAGAAAGCCCAGCTTGGAGTTACACTTACTGACATTAGGGACTGTAGGTATTTATGAACAAAGGGTAGAAGACATAATGAAAAAGAAGTTTGTAGCCAATGCGTAAAAGGAAACGCATCAAATTTAGCTGCAAATGTAGGTGTGGACCTGATCCTGATCTCACTTACATTGGTGTAAACCAATAATAATTCCATTGAAATTAGTGGAGTTACACTGGGGTAAAACCTTATGAGATCATAATCAGGCTCCATCCAACTTGCTGACAAAACATTACACCAGTAAAACTGTTTATGAATTTTTTTTCTTTACCCCAGCACAATTTTTATTTTAAACAATTAAATAGTCACTCACGGTGTTTTATCCCAAACATTGCCACATAGGACTAGTGTATGAGAACCAGCAAGTGAATTTGACTAGCCACACAAGTGAAACTGACTAATCTATTTTCATTGTCCAAGCTGAAAGAAATGCAATATATATATATAAACTGTTTTCGGTTTTAATCATGCAAAGTGTTATTACTAGTGTAGGTCAGAAAACTTTAAATACATATTGCCAGATAAGCAGCTGATGTAAATCATGGTAGCTCCACTGGCTTCATTACCAGCTGAGGTGTAAATTGGGGTATGTGCATTAAAGTCAATTGAGCTACGTGATTTACACTAATTGCCCTTTTAAAAAACTTGAGTGTCTGTTTAAATACCATGGGGATGTGCTCAGAGGGGAAGAAAGAACACCCACAATTAAAGAACGGAAAGCCTTTCTTCCCCAGTCCTCCCACCTCAAGCCCTGTCCGCCTGTGTGGAACAGTCTTTAACATAAACTGATGCCCTTGTCCTCTGACATGTGCTTTGCTTGTCAGATCTGCTGATCTAGGCCTGTGATATACTTGGATTGGGGAATCCCTACAGGTATTCAACTTGTCTACTTGTAGTATCTCTCAGTTTGTTCTCAAACTACATTAATTGTCGGACAGGAGGCCCATTAGACTGTAAATCACTGGTTGAGTGGGAAAGAAAAGACTAATTTTCTCCCACAGGCCTTCATTATCTCTCCTAGTCCTACAGGAAGCACTCTGCAAAGCATAATTATCTCTCATTTCCAGATGATTTTGCCTGAATGCTCATTCTGTCACTTCCAGTATTGTCTCTTGTACTTGGTCCTGGCTTTTTAGAAACAGGAGGAAAATGCATCATATTTAAATAACAGTGGGAAAAAGAAAATAGTATTTGAGACATATATTGCTTTTGGATACAGTTTTCTACCTCTGTCCTTTGTTTCCTTGGTTGGAATTCATGACTCCAGCTCAGTTCTTAAAATACTCCTGATCAGAATGTCAGTAAATAAAGATGAATGTTACTGTGTCCCATTTGGTTTTTACATGTTCCAGTTGTTTATATCATTGTCAGTTGCATGGCCCAGTAAATAGTGTCCAAGAAACACATGACAGGAAGTGACACTTAGACAACTTGACCCACATTCTGCTCTCACTTACACCACTGTAAATCCAGAATAGCTCCACTGAAGTCAATTGAGTTACCTCAGTAACAGCAAAAGCTGTCCCATTATCTTTCTTCCCACATCTCCACCAGACAAAAATGAAGCAGGGACAAGACAGACACAAAGAAAAACATGTGGGTGTTAAAATGTTTTCCTGAAGTTTAACTTTTACCTAGCAGGGGGTCCTGTGTTAAAGATTAACATAACAAATTCAGGGGGAAACAGATGTGCTTTCTGTTGTTTATTTAAAATAGCTCCTCACTTACTGTAGCTTAAATTGTTAAAGACTCCCTCTTACTTGATTAACATATCTTGTGATTTTTGATTAAATCCTTGCACAGTCATCTTTAGTGATACTATATGTAACTGTGAGAAGGGAGATTTATTTTAAATGCCAGCTTATAGTCATCAACTTAAAAAAAACCCTGTGTGTGTATGTGAATGCACATATTTGTATATATACATATACACATATATTAAACTGCATTCCATTTTTATATTACACAAGAAGTTATGCAGGAGCTTGGGTAGCTCCAGGCAAATGTGCATATCCTTAATCTATGGGCAATTACAAACCTCATGGAAGCTAATGGGTATATGCTAGCTGCCTGCCATCCAGGCTAAATGAGGGAACAGTTAAATGCCCTTTTGCTTTAGTGATAGCAGAAGCCAATACTCAAAGACCAGACTGAATGCAAATGCAGGGGCTGGGAACTGATTTTGGTGATAGCTGTCTGTGTGTGAATTAAAAAACAGAATCGGAGAGCAGATGGTGAGGCCAGCACAAAGCCAAGAGAAATCAGTTTGAAAGCCAGAAAACAGCAAAAGAAGCACTTGAACCATGGCCCTGAGGGAAAGCAAAGAGAGAAGGCTTTTTGAGCAGAGTGCTGGCTGGAAAGAGGCTTGCAACTATGAGCAAAAAACTGCCTCCTGCTGTTTGCTTCTTACTGGTTTGAGGGAAACAGGACTTTGTGAACATTCTTTGTAAATAAACAGGATTGCCCTCCACCAAATACTTAACTCTATCATCAATTTCTCCTCCTAATGGAGACATCCTGCCAGACCCCGAATGAAAACCACTCAGGTCAGAAGGGGTTATGATAGCTTAAAGAAATGTATGAGATTTGGACTGAGTTTTCTCTTTTACAAACTGAACTTCTATCTCTTTGGTATTTATCTATCTGTAGGGTGGTGGTGGGGAAGAGATGGGAAAGAATTAGGTAACCCGATATACCCAGCACTTCAATAAATGAAGTAGAATATTTGGCATCTAAGAACATTACCTCCTAAATGACTTTCTGGGGATTGCACCTAGTGTTGCTACCATCAAACATGTTTTGGACCCATCCACACTAGCCCACTACACTATAAGGCCTGGTCTACACTGGCAAGTTTCTGCTCAGTAAAGCAGCTTTCTGAGGTGTAACTCCCAAGGTATACACACTGCCAAGCCACTTAGTGAGCAGAAACTGTGCAGTTGCAGCGCCGTAAAAAACACCCCGACAAGAGGCGTACAGCTTTCTGCGCTGGGGCTACAGCGCCACGGTGCTAGTATAGACTCCCTGGTCGATTACAGAGTTGTGACTGGCCTCCAGGAGATGTCCCACAATGCCTGTTCTCGCCTCTCTGGTCATCAGTTTGAACTCTACTGCCCTGCCATCAGGTGACCAGCCATGAGCCTCACCCCTTAAATTCCTTGGTAATTTTGAAAGTCCTCTTCCTGTTTGCTCGGTGACACATGCAATGGTCTCAGCGCATCTTTCCAGGTGACCATGCCTGCTCCATGCATCAGGCGATCCCCGCTTGGAGCAATGCCGTGCTGCTGGACCTCATCAGCATTTGGGGAGAGGAGGCTGTCCAGTCCCATCTGCGCTCCAGCTGTAGGAATGATGATACCTATGGACAGATTTCATGATGCATGACAGAAAGGGGCCATGACCGGGACACACTGCAGTGCAGGGTTAAAGTGAAGGAGCTGCAGAACACCTATCACAAGGCACGGGAGGCAAACCGCTGCTCCGGTGCTGCACCCATGAGCTGCTGGTTCTACAAAGAGCTGGACGTGATACTCGGTGGCAACCCCACCTCTAATGGGAAGGCCACTGTGGATACTTCAGTGGCTTGCGTGCCAGTCGAGAGTGGACTGAGTCAGGAGGAGGAAATCTTGGATGAGGATGTGGAGTGGGAGGGGGACCCAGAGACAGAGGACGACTCGGAGGTCAGAGATGCATGCAGCCAGGAGCTCTTCTCTACCCTGGAGGAGGCTACCCAGTCACAGCTGTCGGATCTTGGTGAAGCGCAAACAGGAGAGGTTTGCTGGTGAGTGGCTTTGATTTTGGGAATCGCTGAAGTGAGCTGTTGAGGGCAGAAGGTTGCAGAAAGCAGGCTTGTGTCTGTATGATGCACGTATCACCACATGCCTAGTCTGAGTGGCAGAACATGGTGTTGATTGACTCCCTCACTTCACGGGAATCTGCCTCAGAGATCTCCAAGAAACTCTTTGGCAGACCTACTTTGTTTCTTGCCCCATTAAGGGTAACTTTCCCACGCCACTCTGCCGTCACTGGGGGGACGGACCATTGCTGCACACGGGCGAGCCGCATAAGGGCCGGGGCGGAAGCTACAGTCTTGGAGAAGACCCTCCTTTGATTTTCTGCTCACCCTTAGCAGTGAGATATCTTCCATAATGAACACAGCCTATGGAAAATTTGAGGACAGTGATGATTATAAGCCCCCCCCTACAGTGCTGGATCTCCCCAAGAACCACGTGCCCAGTGTACAGTACTGCCCTGGAACACTGATTTCCCCTGCCCTTGCGGTTACTCACCATTTTGGGGGTCTTGTGACTCATGTGTGCTTGCCTGGGGTCAGCCAGTTGGTGACAGGTATGTGAATAGTGGCTGTGCTTTAAATCAGTGGTCTGTGTGGTGCAGACAATACTGCTTCTGTAAAATGTTGCATTTTGGCTTCACAGATATGACCTTGGGAGCCCAGCCTCCCTTGGTCGGTCGGTGGGATAGCTCAGTGGTTTGAGCATTGGCCTGCTAAACTCAGCATTGTGAGTTCAATCCTTGAGGGGGCCACTTAGGCATCTGGGGCAAAATCAGTACTTGGTCCTGCTAGTCAAGGCAGGGGGCTGGACTCAATAACCTTTCAGGGTACCTTCCACTTCTTTGAGATATATATATATATATTGTTATCACTGTCTGAACAGCTGCACAGAATTAGAAAGCGGCCACGAAGAACTAAAGAGGACTTTCTGCACGGTCATGATGCACACCGTGGCCAAAAAACAAGAATTGAAGGAGTGTTGGGACAGTGAGAAAAGGGACTTAAAGGAGAATGTGGCACACCAGAACGAAGCCGTGGGGTGGCTCTTAAACGTTATGGAGCGCCAAGCGGACACACTCCAGGCGCTACTAGCACTGCAAACCAAGCAGTCTGTGCTCACCGTCCCCTGCAGCTGCTGTCACAAAACTCTTTCCCATGCACCCGCCAGGCTCCACCAACACACTCTTATCAACCTCCTGGCTCCAGTCTGTACCCGCTGCATTCCACTCCTGTCTCATCACAGTCCAGCACTGAGGACTCCCAGTACCCACTGCACTCAGCACCGGTCACTCTGCAGTTTAGCCCTGCTGTAGTAGAGTACCCGCTGCACTGTACTCCAAAGGAGAAGGCTGGATATGATACCTGGACATACACAAATCTCTAACCATCCTGGGACCCCACCTCCTCCTGGTACCCTCCCTTCCTCCACCACCCACAGTGCTGACATGTTTTTTGTTTGTTTCTCTCCTCTGGTTGTTGTTTTTTAATAAAGAATTGTTTTGGTTAGAAAGCAATCTTTATTCCATTAATTGAAAGCAAACAGAGCCCTGCAAAGGAACAAGCAATTTTCTTACACATTCAAAGTACATCATCTGCACCAATCACAATCACCTCCTAGCATTACAAGCACTGCACTCCCGAGCATAGCAACACATCTTAGTGGCTTTCAGCTTCAAATTGCTGCCTCAAGGCATCCCTGATCCTTATGGCCCCTCACTGTGCCCCTCTAATAGCCCTGGTCTCTGGCTGTTCAAATTCAGCCTCCAGGCACTGAGCCTTAGCAGTTCAGCCCTGAGTGAAGCTTTCACTCTTCCCTTCACAAATATTATGGAACATACAGCACACGGCTATAAGCATAGGAATATTGTCATCGGCCAGGTCCAGCCTCTCACATAGACAGCGCCAACAGGCCTTTAAACGGCCAAAAGCACACTCCACAGTCATTCTGCACTTGCTCAGCCTGTTGTTGAACCACTTCTTGCTGCTGTCAAGGTTCCCCGTTTATGGCTTTATATGGAGTTGGCAGAGTCTCCCAGGATCACAATGGGCATTTTGACTTCTCCTACAGTGATCTTCTGGTCCATGAAGAAAGTCCCTGCTTGCAGCTTCCTGAACAGGCTAGTGTTCCAAAAGATGCATGCATCATGCACCTTTCCGGACCAGCCTGCTTAAATGTCTGTGAAACGCCCACTGTGATCCACCAGCACCTGGAGAATCATAGAGAAATACCCCTTCTGATTAATGTACTCGGTGGCTAGTTGGCCTGGTGGCAGAATTGGAATATGCATCCCATCTATCGCCCCTCCGCAGTTAGGGAAGCCCATTTGTGCAAAGCCATCCACAATATCACGCACATTGCCCAGAATCATGGTCTTTTGGAGCAGGATGCGATTAATGGCCCTGCACACTTACGTCAACACAAGTCCAACAGTTGACTTTCCCACTCCAAACTGGTTAGCGACTGATTGGTAGCAGTCTGGAGTTGCCAGCTTCCATAGTGCAATCGCCATGTGCTTCTCGAATGACAGGGCAGCTCTCATTCTTGTGTCCTTGCACTGCAGGGTGGGGGAAAGCTCATCACACAGTCCCATGTATGTGGCTTTCCTCATCCGAAAGTTCTGCAGCCACTGCTCATCATCCCAGACCTGCATGATGATGTGTTCCCACCACTCAGTGCTTGTTTCCCGAGCCCAAAAGCGGTGTTCCACTGTAGTCAGCACCTCTGTGAATGCCACAAGCAATCTCATGTTGTAGATACTATGTGTGGTGAGATCAATGTCACATTCCTCCTGCCTTTGTAGTTTAAGGAATAACGCCACTGCCACTCGTGACGTGTTAGTGAGAGCGAGCAGCATGTTGGTCAACAGTGTGGGATCCATTCCTGCAGACCGAAGAGGCAGAGCACGCAGTATACAAACTGTTGAAAGCTGGTGCCAAATGCAGCCGTAAGCACAAGGATTGCTGGGATGCAAAGCAATGCATCACAGGGCATTGGGTCAGGACCCAGGATGCCCTGCGACCGCCTTCCCACAATTCTTAGCAGGAGAAGAGGAAAAGATGCTTTGTGGGATAGCTGCCCAGAGTGCACCGCTCCCAATACTGATGCAAGTGCCGCAAGTGAGAACACGCTATTGCGCAGGCAGTTGACAGTGTGAACACACAACAGCGGTTTCCCTCCAGCACTCTCTGAGCAGTGTTGTAACTGCCAGCACTGTAACTCTGCCAGCGTAGAATACCCTTAGTGAATTCCTTTTGGTAAGCATGCTTAAACTTGCTTCCTAAACTTGGTTGAGAGGTTAGCATAGACAGGACCTCACACTACACCGTCTTGTTCTGGGTCAGTAACTGTGAGTCAGTATGTGAATGGGTAACACAGCATGCTGCAAAACAGCAGAGAAGCCACGGTGTGAATGGGTTCTCACTCCTAGAAGTGGTTGCTCCCGCTCAGGGATTAGGCACAATAGTGAAGGGAAGCTTTCACTGGCACGGAATGTTCTGTGGATAAACAGAGGCTCTGAAGAAGAGTTCTGTGTAAGCTTGAAAGCGTGTCTGTGTCACTAACAGAAGCTGATCCAAGATATTACCTCCCCCACTTTGTCTGTGGATAAACTGACACTTTTGAGGGAGCATGGTGTATTGACAGAGCACTGCACCGAGAGTCAGGAGACCTGGAGTCTGTTCCTTGTTCTGCCCCTTGGCTGCCGCATGACTTTGGGTAAATAACGTCACCCCCTTGGTTCCCCTCCTATCCTTGGTCAGCCCAGTTAGACTGTAAGCTTGTCAGGACAGGCACTGTCCCGCACTATGCCTTGGTATAATGCCTATGGCTGGCACATCCAGGCATTCCTCCAATACAAATAATAACAGTTTGAAACTTCAGGACTTTCATTCCATCATCTTTCACAAGCACTAAATTCATACAATTTGTAAAAAATGTCAAGGAGGAAAATGTGTTTGTAAATGTTTATTTAAAAAAATCCCTGTAATTGTCCACAAGTTTCCTATTTTCCATCAGCCAGCTTTCAAAAAATGGTTACTAGAACTCCAAGGGTTCCATTTTACAGAAAAGTTTTGGCAGTGTTGTGATTATTGTCTGCAAATGTGCCATGGGGATTTTCTAAAGAGGACCAGAATCAATTAGCACTGGGCAGGAAGAGCAGAGTCGGGAGGAATGGGAGTCAGCAGCAGGCGGACAATTTAGGTGAATTATTATGGAAAAACATTTTTACTCTAAGAATGGGTGGAGCAATGAAACAAACTGTTAATGGAAGTTTTGCAATCACATTTATTGGAGATGTTCAGGTCAGACTTCTAACAAACCTAATATAGGTATGATAGTGAAATCAGCCCGGCCCCAATGCAGCAGGATAGGAACGATTCTGTAATTTTGGCACATCAGCTGCAGTTGAGGCAACAGAAGAAACACTGTGCACGGTTTACCATTAAGAAACGAAGGGGAAGATTTGATACCAAATCTACTAGTATGATAAGATGTGGTTCGGCCACTTTTTTTTTTAAAAGTCTGCATGTTATTGCACTGTCTGGATGTCTTAAACCATAATCAGCTTTACAACATGAGATGCACGTACATTGCACACGCAGACCAGTGGGTTGAACACATATTGCCAGCTACTTAAGATGAATCTTTTTTATTCCAAGTAAAACTGGAACCTAGAAACTGGTTCAGATTTTCGAAGTCTGACTAGTTGAATTTCTATTGTCTGTGACATGCGGGAGGTCAGACTAGATAATCTAGCGGTCGCTTCTGGCTTTAAACTCTATGAATCATTGACATTTTAATCATGTGCTTCCAGGGAAGTCAACACTTCAGGTAAATGCTGTCCCAAATAGATAAGCTGTCCTGAACTGGGGCCTAACTGCTCACTGCACCTTATTGATTTCTTGCCGCACGTTACTGCATGATAAAGGGGAAAGTGCTCTTTCACACTCTGTGTGCTGAAAACCACAAATGAAAGACTAGCTTTTGCTCAAACTTTCCAAAAAAATGTCACGCTCAGAGAAAAACCACACCTGGAAAACTTTGGTCACTAAGGTGAACGTTTCAGAAAGTTACAATCATCTGAAAAGAAAGTCTTAGAATGGAAAGTCTTGAACAATCTTAACAACAGCCTAACAATTGCTGTTGCTAGTGCCCAGCAATCAAACAATCCACTATATATTATATCTGTAATTTTATTTATTTCCAAAGCAAAATCTGATTAAAGTTAAAATCAGTGACTGGAGCTAATGGAGAACCTATTAGGTTTTTCCATGACATATTACATGAAAACCCACATTCATGCATGCTGTGTCTTGGCTAACTAATAATTCCCATCCCAACAACTACCACTTGGTCAGCTTCTGCATGTTCAGTGGCACCTTGGTTTTGTGGTGTTGCTGTGAACCCAGAGTTTTACTACAGTGCTTGAGCACATCACTGTCACTTAGTCACAGATTACAGATGATTCATCACACACAGTCCCCTAATGACATTTGGCCATGTCCTAATACGATTGCAAAACCCCCATTGACTTCAATGGGCCCAGGATGTGGCCAGGCAGAAGCAAACATCATGTAGATTTCCCAGGATAACTTCACATCTGATTGGCATAGAGTGGTATTTACAAAAATAGCAAAGCCAATTTAACGTAGCTTTGGTATGATGCAGATTTTTAAAAAAAAACTTTGCTTGTTTTAAAAAGACAGTGAAGCAAGAGTTTGATGCCACTGCTAACAGCTAATAAACCAACAGATTTAATGGCTTCTTTCCAAACAGACAGCTGTGTTTATTAGTTCAAGGCATGAGTCAAAGGATTCAGTAAAGAAGATTTCCTCCTTTCTTAGTTTTGTGTTTATGATAGCTTTTCTTCTGTATAAGAAACACAACTGATATGAATCCCATTAACACCTACATTTTTAAGTGTCTGCAACTAGTACTACAGAGTAAATGTTGCAGGAAATGAAAACTAAAATAAGTTGTTTTATATTATAAGGCAGATATGTGGAAATGAATGGTGGTGGTCTCCCAGGTCCTAGTGGGTAGGAAGTGTCCACATAACAAAAAACACTGGCTGGGATCCATGAGGGGATTTAAGTGTTTCAACACTGAACATCACAGCACCTAACTTTTAGGCACCTAGAAAATCACAGGAACAACACTAAGATCCACAAAGCCAAGTTAGGCACTGAAGCTCCCTATACTATGAATGGGGAGAGCCAAGCACCTAAGAATGCCATCCACAGAAGCCAGTGCGCTAGGTGTGGAGCTGCCTAAATTGGCCAATTGGAGGTGCCAACGAGAGGGGTGTGTACCAAGCCCTGCCCATCTCTCGGAAAAAGACACTTAGCTCTGCCTAGTGATCCATGAGTGGGAACCTGCTGCCTAAGGTGATTCTTGTGGTAGTGAGTTAGGCACTCCACACAAAATAGCTAAAGGAGGAGGAGATGATGGTGCCCACCTTATAACCGTTAGCCCACCTGGTTAGCGTACTCACCAGAGATGTGGGAGACGCAGGTTCAATTCCCCCCTTTGCCTAAGGAGGACAAAGACTTGGAACAAGGGTCCCCCACCTCTCAGGAGAGTGTTCTAACCACAGAACTATGGAATAGGGATGCGGGGCTCCCTCAATCTCAGCTGTTGCTGTGTGAATAAATAATGAAAGTGTGATTGGAGCAGGGGGACTGGACCAGACCCATGGTCTCTCACCACGGGGTTCTAACCACTGGTCTACAGAGTCATTCACATGCTCTGAAACAATGACTATTTAATTATTTATGCACAGTGGAACAGTCATGGGGAGGCAGCCATGCACGTGCCCAGAGGCAGTAACTTAAGTGCCTAAGCAACTTTTCCTCTGAAAACATAGGTGCCGAGAGTTTAGGCACCTACCGGGTTCGTCAAGAGTTTTGTGGATCGCAGTGCAGCCAAAACCGGGAGTTAGGCACATAAACTCGAGACTTAGGTGCCTGAGTCTGGGGTTTAGATGCCTAAGTATCATCATGGATCCTACCCACCATCTCTATTGGCACCAGCTCTGCAGACACCCTTACTTGTTGGCAGTCCCAGCAGAGAACCTAGGGATTTAATTGACTTGGAAAATGAACTACCCTCTACTGAGCTCCCACAGATGTGTGACACAGTGATTGGCCAGCCCGGAGGAATGTAAACTGCCACTGTCTGTTCATCTCTTGGCCTGTGGAGATAGGGCTTTAGAGTGGGACTTAGGCACCAAATCCTGAGAGAGAGGTGGGGCTTAGCAAACACCTCTCTCATCAGCATCTCCCACTGGCTAACTTAGGCAGCTCCCCGCCCAGTGGGCTGGCTTTTTGGATTGCATTTGAAGGTGCCTATCTCTTCCCATTCATTGTGAGAGACTCAGGGGCTTTGGTAGCAGGGATCAAACCTGGGACTGCTGCAGCTAAATGCATGAGCTTCTGCATGAGCTAAAAAACACGTGTCTGGTAGCCAAGCCTCTAGCAGGCTCATCAATCTCTAGTTGGCCTATTTACCACTAGAGGGGGACAAAGTGCCACTTCGCGCAAGCAGGGGTTACAATTGTATGGAAACCTAGGTGCTGAACCCAGGCTTTGTGGATCCCGGTGCTGTTCCTGTGGTTTTCTAGGCACTTAAAAGATTGGTGCTGTGATGCTCAGCATTGCAATGCCTAAATCCCTTTTGTGGATCTGGGCCTTACTCACTGGGGGCTATCAATCCAGTGCTGTAATCAGCACTAATTTCACCTTTTGAAACAAGGCACAGATAGCGTGTTCCAATCATAAAGGAGAAATCAGACCAACTGCAGGAGTAGCCAATAAGGCCCAAATTAAAAAAAAATAATAATAATTGGGGTGCCTCCTTTTTCAACTGCCCAAGCTGAGCCTGATTTCCCAAGGCGCTGTCCACCTGCAATTCAGACTGAAACCAAAGAAAACTGTAGGTGCTCAACATCTCTGAAAAATCAGATCCTGGGTATTTAAAAATGGAGGTCTCCAAAGTTACTTCACACTTTCAAATGGACCCCTATTTCAATAAAATTGCTTCCTTATTAAAAGTAGCTGAGTGTCCTTGTGCCATTCTGGAGTAACAATAGATCAGAATGTGAGAAAAAGATATAATTGCTGCTTTTCTACATCATTCAAAAAGCAAAGGTATTAGATTAGCATTAATGACCAGAGCCCATGCATTTGCTGAGGATTTAATAATCAGCTCAGGTTAATGGCCAAAGGCAAAATAACTCAGCTAGTCATTATTCTATGGGAAATGCCCTGGGGCTTGATCTTTCTTGCGATTTTTTAATGATCAGCAGAAATGTCAGATCAGTTGGTGATTAAAATAACCCCAAATTCTGATTAATCAAGACATTTTTGTTAATTACAGTTTATACAAAAATATTAGATCTTGTCTCCTTGATATAAGAAAAATACTAACAGACCTACATGATGCATATTTGTCCTCAAAAGAAACTAATTCATGAAGAATTGCCAATCCTGAGCGTCAGCCTTGTTTGCTTATGCCACACTGCCAAAAGCAACAGCGTGAATAAAAACTTAATAGGCCCAAATTGATCCCTGGTGTTACTCCATTCACTCCAATGGAGTTATGCCAAGGATAGATTTGTCCCTAGTTAGAAAAATAAATGGCAGCATTAAACAGAATCATCTGCCAAGTGCAGGACTCAGTGTGCTACTAGAAAGTGGAGGGAAACCACAAAGACACCCAAAAGCCAGCAAGAGTTCAAAACAGCTTAACCCAATTCTCACCTTAACAAGTTAGTGCCACCTATTAAAAACCACAGTTTCCCCCTCCGTTCCCTGGAAAGCAAGTTGCTCCCCACTATTGTGGCTTGCTACACCTAAATGATAATGTACATTGCCAGAGCATTTTCTCATCTGTTCCGTTTTGTTCCCCCGTCTCGTAGGTCTATTTGTGCACATTACTGATGCATTTCCTTGGAATCTGCTAATTTTCAGCTTGCATGGAGAGCTACATCACCTGGCTAGTTATTACCAGGCTACATGTATCAATGCATCTTCCTAGGTTCTGCAAAATCAAAATATTTTAGTCACAGAGGTTCAGTGGTTGGTAATATTTTAGCCACAGGGGGTGGTTCAGTGAATTGGTAATCAGAAGTGAAATCTTTCATTTCTAGATGGCCAATTCAAATCTAGCCTAAATAAAAAATTGTTACTAAGGGCATGGCTACACTTGCGAGTTAGAGCGCATTAAAGCAGCCCTCTGCGCTCTAACTCACGACCCGTTCACACTGGCAAGGCACGTAGAGCGCTCTGAGTCCGCAGCTAGAGCGCTCCTGGTACTCCACCTCGATGAGTGGAATAACATTTGCTGCGCCCTTGCTGGATGCCCTGTTCTGTTAATGCGCTCTAATCGACCTCCAGAAGTGTCCCACAATGCCTGTGCTAGCCACTCTGGTCATCAGTTTGAACTCTACTGCCCTGCCCTCAGGTGACCAACTATCAGACTCGCCCTTTAAATTCTCTGGGAATTTTGAAAATCCCCTTCCTGTTTGCTCAGCCAGGCGTGGAGTGCTCTCAGCGAATCTTTCCAGGTGACCATGCCTCCACACGCCAGGCGATCCACAGTATGGAGCAATGGTGAAGTGCTGGACCTCATCAGTGTTTGTGGGGAGGAAGCTGTCCAGTCCCAGCTACGCTCCAGCCGTAGGAATTACAATATCTTCGGGCAGATATCAAGGGACCGATGGAAAGGGGCCATGACTGGGATGCTATGCAGTGCAGGGTTAAAGTGAAGGAGCTGTGGAATGTCTACTGCAAAGCCCGCGAGACAAACAGCCGCTCCGGTGCTGCCCCCACGACCTGCCATTTTTACAAAGAGCTGGATGTGATATTTGGGGGTGACCCCACCTCCACTCCGAGTACCACCATGGACACTTCAGAGCCCAGTCCAACAAGGCAGGAGGAGGAGCAAAGTGGGAGCGAGGGTGCTGAGGAGGAGGAGGAAAACACCCCGGTATCCCTAGATACATGCAGCCAGGAACTGTTCTCAAGCCAGGAGGAAGGTAGCCAGTCGCGGCGGCTGGTGCTTGGGGAAGGACAAACATCAGAGGAGGTTCCCGGTAAGTGGCTTTTATTTTGGGAAGGAAGTTATTCGGTGCGGGCTCTTGGGGCAAGGAGGGTTAGGGCTGCATGCATGCCTAGATGCAGAATAGGGCGTTGATGTGCTCTCTCACATCGCGGTAATCGGCCTCAGTGATCTCTTCAAAGGTCTCAGCCAGAACTTGGGCAATGCGCTTGTGCAGGTTTTGTGGGAGAGCCATTTTGGTCCTTGTTCCAGTCAGGCGAACATGGCTATGCCACTGTGCCGTGAGGGGCGGGGGGACCATTGTTGCACACAGGCAAGCTGCATATGGGCCAGGGCGGAAGCCGCATTGTAGTAGAAGACCCTCCCTTGATTCCCAGGTCACCCTCAGCAGTGAGATATCTTTCAGGATAAACTCCTGTGGAAAATGTGGGGACAGTGTTCAGTATAGGGGCCCCCTGCAGCTGTTGGCTCTCCCCAAGGCACAGAAACCCAGAGGACAGTACAGACATGAAACAATTAGTCTCCCTTGACCCTGTGCTTACTCACCATTCTGGGGCTCCTGTGGGTTGTGTGTGCTCGCTTTGGGATGAGCAAATTATGCTATTGTGTAGACTGTGCTTAAGTTCCTTAAGTTCTGGGGAATCATTGCTCTGTCTGGTGTGAACAATGCTGCCTCTGTTAAGTGTTGCATTTTGCCTTTACAGATGCAAACTTGAGATCTCAGCCATCCATGTTATCACTGGCCAAGAGGCTGCAAAGAATCAGGAAGAGTCCACGTAGAAGCAAAGAGGACATGCTGCATGAAGTCATGCAGCACTTCCTTAATGAAAATCAAAAAGTGCAGGAGTGGTGGGAGAGTGAAAGGAGGGTCCGCCAGCAGAATTCGGATCGCTGGCACCAAAGCACGTAGCGGCTGATAAGCATCATGGAGCGCCAAATGGACTCAATCCAGGCACTCGTAGCCATGCAGGTGGAGAATTACCGCACCCGCCCACCCCCTGCAGCCCTTGTCCCAAAACTTTTTCCCTTGTGCTCCCATCTCACCTCCAACCCACTTTCCCCAACATCCGGGTTCTTATCGCCACCAGCTGCCTCCAACACCTGTAGCTTCACCACCCAGCCTGGAAAACTATGACTCTTACCCACTGCACTCAACTCCATCACCATGCAGTATAGCCAGCCTGAAGTGCAGCACTCATTGCACAGCACTCCAGACAGGAAGGCTGAGTATGATAACAGAACATATGCAAATCTGTGATTGTACCATTCCCCACCCCACCCCTTTGCCCTTTTTGTTTCCCAAGAAGTTGTTTCTTTTCAATAAATGGATTTTTTGGCTTTGAAAACATTCTTTATTATTGCATAAAGTAAAAGATACCTTAGGCCAGGAAAGCAACAGACACTGCAAGTCAGCGTAGCAAACACAGATTCCTACTAACATTGGAACCACTGCACTTCACTCCAGTGCAGGGCACCAGACATTACTGGTGGTTTTCAGACTCAGATTGCTGCCTCAAGGCATCCCTAATCCTTGCAGCCCCGCGCTGGGCCCCTCTAATAGCCCTGCTCTCTGGCTACTCAAATTCAGCCTCCAGGTGTTGAACCTCTGAGTTCCATGCCTGAGTGACTCTTTCACCCTTCCCTTTATAACTGTTATGGAGGGTACAGCACACGGATATAACCGCAGGGATGCTGTCATCGGCCAGGTCCAGCTTCCCATATAGAGAGTGCCAGCGGGCCTTTAAACGGCCAAAAGCACACTCCGCAGTCATTCTGCACCAGCTCAGCCTGTTGTTGAACCACTCCTTGCTGCTGTCAAGGCTCCCTGTGTAGGGTTTCATGAGCCATGGCATCAAGGGTAAGTGGGGTCTACAAGGATCACAATGGGCATTTCGACTTCCCCTACAGTGATCTTCTGGTCTGGAAAAAAAGTCCCAGCTTGCAGCTTCCTGAACAGGCCAGTGTTCTGAAAGATGTGTGCATCATGCACCTTTCTGGGCCAGCCTGCATTAATGTCAATGAAACGCCCATGGTGATCCACAAGCACCTGGAGAACCATAGAGAAATAGCCCTTCTGATTAACGTACTCAGAGACTAGTTGGTCTGGTGCCAGAATTGGAATATGCGTCCCATCTATTGCCCCTCCGCAGTTAGGGAAACCCATTTGTGCAAAGCCAGCCACAATGTCCTGCACGTTCCCCAGAGTCACAGTTCTTCTGAGCAGGATGCAATTAATGGCCCTGCAAACTTGCATCAACATGATTCCAACAGTCGACTTCCCTACTCCAAACTGGTTCCCGACTGATCAGTAGCTGTCTGGAGTTGCCAGCTTCCAGATTGCAATAGCCACCCTCTTCTCCACCGGCAGGGCAACTCTCAATCTCGTGTCCTTGCGCTGCAGGGTGGGGGCAAGCTTATCAGACAGTGCCATGAAAGTGGCTTTTCTCATCCGAAAGTTCTGCAGCCACTGCTCGTCATCCCAGACTTGCATGATGATGTGATCCCACCACTCAATGCTTATTTCCCAAGCCCAAAAGCGCCATTTCACGGTGCTGAGCAGGTCTGTGAATGCCATAAGCAATCTTGTGTCGTATGCATTACTCGAGTCAATATCATCATCGGAGTCCTCACTGTCACTTTGGATCTTAAGGAATAACTCGACTGCCAAACGTGATGTGGTGGTGAGGCTCATCAGCATATTCCTCAGCAGTTCGGGCTCCATTCCGACAGTCTGAAAGGGAAGACATAGCGTGCAGTACAAAAAATGTTGAAAGATGGCGCCAATTGTTGACGGAAGCAGAGGGATTGCTTTGATGCGAACCGATTCATCACAGGGACAGGACCCAGAATGCCTTGCCCCCCTCGCCCCCTTCCCACAAGCCACAGCGCCAGAATGGGAAGAGGTGTTCTGTGGGATAGCTGCCTACAATGCACTGCTCCCAATGCCGCTGCAAGTGCCGCAAATGTGGCCATGCCAGTGCGCTTGCAGCTATCAGTGTGGACAAACTGCAGCACTTTCCCTACTGCGCTCTACGAAGGCTGGTTTAACTCAAAGCACTTTACATTTGCAAGTGTAGCCATGCCCTAAGTGATGGCTGCTTGGAGGCTGATGTTGGTGGATTTTTAGGCCCTGATTCACAGATTTTAAGAACAGAAGAGACTATTAAGATAATCTTTTCTGACCTCCTTTTTAATGCTGGCCATAGACAATGTACCCCTGTACAGAGCTCAGTAACTTGTGCTAAGCTAAAGCATACCTTCCTGAAAGGAACACAACGAAGACATCAAGAAATCGAGAATCCATCACTTCCTTTGACAGTTTGTTCCCATGGTTAATCACTAGGGTGACCAGACAGCAAATGTGAAAAATCAGGACAGGGGGTCGGGGGTAATACAAGCGTATATAAGAAAAAGACCCAAAAATCGGTACTGTCCCTATAAAATCGGGAGATCTGGTCACCCTATTAATCACCATCACTGTTAAAATATTGTAACAAGAAAGTACTTAAGTGTATGTTTAAGTCCATCCCTATTCAGTAAAGCATGTTTAACTTTAAGCACATGCTTAAGTCTCATTGATTTCCATGGGATTTAGGTGCTTTGCTAAATAGGAATGGATTTAACCATGAGTTTAAGTGTTTTGCTGAATCAGGGCATTAATCTTGTATCTGAACAAATTGCAGTTTGTTCTGTAGAAATCTTACAGTTACAATTCTGTCAACTGGACAGGAGTTAAAAACAATACAAGGTTAGCATAAATGCAACTCCATCGCTGTGAGACCACATCTGGCAGCTCTGGTTAAGGCAAAGCTTTCAGGACTGGGCCGGCCCTGTAAGAATACTTAATAGCAACTGTGTCAGATCAAAAGTTCTGTTCAGAGGCTGTGTCAATGTGACTGAAGCAGGTGAATAAATTTGCATCCTCAGATCAGAGAGGGTTACTCAGACATAAGATACCAAATGGCAGAAGAATCCAGATACTTAGCAGCACAGGTAAATCGGTCTGTGCATTTCTAATGTAGCTTTCAACAGAGTGCTTAGATACTATAGCACCATTTCAGTCCAAAAAAGACCAGACTCATCAAATCCCTCTCTCACTTTATGCTACATTCCTAAAAGGGATTAGAATGTAAATGTCAGTGTTAGAGTGTGGGGACGCAGTACTCCAGCAGAGTGATATGCTCATATTGCTTGATGTTATTACACTTTACGGAACATCCAGAGATGGACTCAGACAGTTACTTTTATCCACCGCTGAAGAGTTCCCCACAGAAGTGTGCAGGCAAGTATGGCATGAGGAGCAAGGGGAAAGTCTCAACTATATGAAACCCAAAAGATAGCATCATGCACATTAGACTGACAGTAATAGTGACGCTCTTCATCATCTTCTGGAAATATATGCATACCTATTTTTCTGCTTGTCATCTCACTGCTTTTTAAAAAGAAGTGTGGGAAAGGAAACAGAGCTGGTTTCAGACATTTGGCATGTTGAGCGAGTCCTGTAGTTCACTAACTTCATCTGTGGTCTGTCTGGAGCTGGGGTAAAACTGACATGGAAGTTAACTGTAAATTTGGACAATGGGATGAAATTTAGCAAAAGGAAACGTAAACTGAGTATCAGGACATGTTTCTTAACAGTGAGGGGTTTTAGACGAATAATCTTGCTAAGAAAGTGGTGCGTGCCCCATCAGTTGAGTCGTTTAAAAACAGAGCAGATAAAGTACTGGAAATGATACTCACCCCTCTCCCTCCTTCACTACTCTGTTCATGTGCAGATGGCAGTGCTAACGGTTAAAATATAATAAGGCAGTGAGTGAGAGTGCATACGTGTTGAGAATCTGCAAACAGAAGCAGGGGTGGCTCCAGACCCCAGCACGCCAAGCGCGTGTTTGGGGCAGCATGCTGCGGGGGGCGCTCTGCCGGTTGCTGGGAGGGCGGCAGGCGGCTCCGGTGGACCTCCCACAGACGTGCCTGCGGAGGGTCCGCTGGTCCCGCGGCTTCGGTGGGGCATCTGCAGGCGTACCTGCGGGAGGTCAACCAGAGCTGCGGGACCAGCGGACCCTCCGCAGGCACGTCTGCGGGAGGTCCACCAGAGCCGCGGGACCGGCGACCGGCAGAGCGCCCCTCGCGGCGTGCCGCCGTGCTTGGGGCGGCAAAATCGCTAGAACCGCCCGTGAACAGAAGGATGGACCGGCAGACAAGCATGCAGAAATCTAGGGCCAGGTCATCAGCTGATGTAAATTGGCACCGCTCTATATAAGTCAATGGAGCTGTGTTGATTTACATAGGTGAGGATCTCACTCCCACTGTCTATAACTATTTTATTGAAACAAAAGGCCACATCAGAGGGTTTACTCCAGGATTTAGGGCGGTGTGCAACCTAGAGCAGAATTTTGCCCAGTAAGTTCTTTCTTCATAAGAGCTCAGCAGCTACCAAAGGCATCAGGTATGAAATCAAAGGCAGGATCTTCAAATAGACAGGTGGCAGCCGTAGATGCCTGTGCCACTCTGGCGATTAACTGACAAATATAAATCAGGTCTTAGTATTTCAAAGTTCATTTACATGGCTCTGGAGACAGTTTGTTAGGAGAGGATGCAATTAGGTCAGAACTGACAAGACTGTGCATTTGAAATATCAAACACACACACACACAAGTGGCAGGTTCCGTATCCATTGCCCTATGAATAAACTGAACATCAGAGAGAGGAAGGGAAACTGGATGGCTGAGGAGTTTGGTAATGGGATTCAATGCTTTTCCACACTCAATAGCTAGCAAAGGTAATTGTGATACTGGCAGAGCAGGTGCCAGCTCATGCCAAGGCCCAGGGTCTCTCTGAACACTGACTAATGCATAGCTGGAAACCAGTCTGGCCTACCTGTGAGTTGGTATTGTTAAAACAGATATTAGTGTTATAAGAGTGTATTGAGTATCAGAGGGGTAGCCATGTTAGTCTGTATCCACAAAAAAAACAAGGAGTCCGGTGGCACCTTAAAGACTAACAGATTTATTTGGGCATAAGATGAGGGGCATTGCTGGCACATGATGGCTTATATCACATTAGCAGATGTGCAGGTGAATGATCTTCACTTACAGATAGCCCCCCAATCTGAAGCAAATACTCATCAGCAACTACACCTCTACCCCGATATAATGCGACCCAATATAACACGAATTCAGATATAATGCGGTAAAGCAGTGCTCCACGGGGGCGGGGCTGCGCACTCCGGCAGATCAAAGCAAGTTCGATAAAATGCTGTTTCATCTATAACGTGGCAAGATTTTTTGGCTCCCGAGGACAGCATTAATCGGGGTAAAGGTATGCGTACCACACTATAGAAACACTAACCCAGGAATCAATCCCTGTAACAAACCCCACTGCCTACTCTGTCCCCATACATACACTAGCGACACCATCATAGGACCCAACCACATCAGCCATACCATCAGGGGCTCGTTCACCTGCACATCTGTTAATGTGATATATGCCATCATGTGCCAGCAATGCCCCTCTACCATGTACATTGGCCAAATCAGACAGTCTTTATGTTAAAGAATAAACAGACATCAGGAATGGTAACATACAAAAGCCAGTAGGAGAACACTTCAATCTCCCTGGCTGTTCAATAACAGATTTAAAAGTAGCCATCCTCCAACAAAAAAACTTCAAAAACAGACTTCAAAGGCCTGGGTTACACTGGGGGGATGTTCGAACTAAGATACGCAACTTCAGCTATGCTTAGTTCAACTTACTTGCCATCCTCACAGTGGTGAGTTGACCACCGCAGCTCCCCCATCTAGGGTGACCAAACAGCAAATGTGAAAAATCGGGACGGGGTGGGGGGTAATAGGAGCCTATATAAGAAAAAGACGCAAAAATCAGGACTGTCCCTCTAAAATCAGGACATCTGGTCACCCTACCCCCATCAACTCTGCTTACTCCTCCTGCCAAGGTGGAGTACAGGCGTCGATCCAACGGGTAGTATAGACATACCCAAAAATTAATTTGCAAATTTTACACCATTAATTTGTGCCTGAATAGCGACTGGGAGTGGCTGGCTCACTACAAAAGCAATTTCCCTTCTCTTGGCTTTGACACCTTCTCATCAATTATTGGGAGTGGAACACATCCACCCTGACTGAATTGGCCTTGTCAACACTGGTTCTTCCCTAGTAAACTAACTCCCTTCTCTTCATGTGCCAGTATATATATATTTATGCCTCTATCTGTAATTTTCACTTCAAGCATCTGAAGAAGTGAGGTTTTTTACCCACAAAAGCTTATGCCCAAATAAATCTGTTAGTTTTTAAGGTGTTACCGGACTCCTTGTTGTAAGAATGTATTAAGTGTTCAGAATTTATGGAAGGCTTGTGGAATGCTCCACATAGTAATCCTACTTACAATATCTGCATCCCATGATACAAGTAAATAGAGTTTCACTGGTGTGAGAGCACAATCAGGCGTATGGCCCTTGTTTTTAAATCTATCTAAATATTCCCAGAAAGAAAAAAGTTAAGATGGAGTAAAAGGTGACAATATGTATCAGTAACTTAAGGGTAAAAAGCATCACACAGTTGTTGTAATTACCCCCAAACCAAG
Organism: Mauremys mutica; assembly: GCF_020497125.1. Taxonomy (NCBI): domain Eukaryota; kingdom Metazoa; phylum Chordata; order Testudines; family Geoemydidae; genus Mauremys; species Mauremys mutica. The sequence goes on from NC_059074.1 coordinate 130,570,243, forward strand.
CAGTCTAAACTCAGGAAATTCAGGATTAAGCTTACACTCAAGAGAAATCTAAACATGTTAAGGTAAGCAATGCACAGTTTAACTCTGTCCTGTAGTGACATGATGTGATAATCATCTGATTATAATTAAAACTTTTGAATGTTTGTGGTTTCAGATTAGATTAAACTGATTTTTGCAGCCATATTGGATGCTTTCATATTTCCTCCTTCTGGCATCACTACGGCAGAGCTAAGGATGTGCCTAGACAGTGAAGGTGGTCTTTAATTTACAGTTAATTTATTTTTTGAGAGGGCTATGTTAGTCAGAGCAGCATTATATGAAGTTGGGCAGGGGAAGGACCAGTCCTGAGTCCCAATATCTCTGTGCTTTGAAGATGCCCCCTGCTTTCCTGCCTCAGTTCCCGCAGCAGTCCAGTGTCAATACACAGTGGAGCCAATGTAACAGTAGTGCCATGAGGATCCTTCCAAGCACTGATGTCCAAGTTACCTACCACTGAGAACTCTTGGCAATGTATGCAGTTTCTCTCATACCACTCAATCACTACAACCAATAGAACTGCATGCAAATTAGCTGTAGAGGAATGTTAGTGATTGGTTGAGTTACCTCTGACACATTGGCTCAATTTAAGAGTTACCTGAGCCTCTCTGAAGCCTATGGAATCATGATAATTAGATAAAACAATCATTAATACCTTTGCTTAGTTACAACCTAATTTCTTCAAATTCAGCCTATGCACAGGATTTCAATTAATATTAACTATCTGGAAAGTTTGAAGTGTCTGCATCATTCCAGTGTTAAGATCATTAAGGTCAAAGAAATGACTGACAGATGCTCAATCTCTTGAAGGACTCAGTTTTAATTATTTTAAAGTCATAAACTAATTAATGGATTTCCTTGTAAATTCCTAGAAAATTCATTCTCAAAAAGGAAAGTGCTGTATATTTGGGGAGGATGTGCCCTATTTTTCATACAAAACAAAGAGGATGAATTTCTGCTTTAAGTGCAAAATGAAATGCAATCTTAACTATCAAGTCACAACTAGCACCTCCATCATTTTTTGGAATAATTCCAATTGGCTATATAATTCTAGTGATTTCGCTTTATTGTGTACTAGTCTTTGGACCAGAGTTGCATAATTGTGTGTATAAACATGCATGTACATAATTTAATTACGCAAATTCCTAATGTATGCATGCCATATGTGCAGTTAGCAATCTGATTTTAACAAGGATTTGTATGCATAAATTGGGTGCATTCAAATTCAATGTGCAATTTTATGCACTTAAAATTTGAAATATCTGTCCCTGTACATTCCTTTCATATATGGTAGTTATGTATCAGTTTGTTTTCTCCTCCTATCCATATCCTCTCACCACTTTTTTTTTTTAAACAGAAAAAAAATCAGAATCTGGAAACATTACTTGGGTGATATTTTCATTCTTGTAAATTTAAACTGATTGCACCAAGGTGAAATCCTAGCCCCATTGACGTCAATGGGAGATTTGCCATTGACTTCATTGGGGCCAGGTTTTCACCCATGGACTCCTGTTAGCAAGTTACTTTTGGTGTTAGCAGTAAAAGCAGCCAACTACTTTGCCTCCTGAGCATTTTCACCAGAAGATTGTTGCTAGAACTCCAGAACTGCTTACTGGGGGGATGTTGGAGAGAAGTAAGATGTATTATTAACAGGAGGAAGGACTGGTGAATGTAGAAATTAAACTCCACTGAAAATGGAAGAGCAATCTGAAATAAATATGCTCCGAAGGCTTTTCTATCTGTAATTTCTATGCAGATTGATTCAATAGGAATGCCCTACTCAGAAGATATTCAGTGTTGTAGCCATGTGGTCCCAGGATATTAAAGAGACAAGGTGAGTGAGCTAGTATCTTTTATTGGACCAACTTCTGTTGGTGAGACAAGCTTTCGAGCTTACACAGAGCTGAAGAAGAGCTCTGTCACCCACTTTGAGTCTCTACTCAGATCTTAGTAGTGATGCTGAGAGTTTAGCCAGAAAACTGGACACAGAACAAGTAGGTTTGTTTCCCTCCACCAGGTTAGTCTGAAGTCCCTGTAGGTTATTTCCTCACAAGCAGGGCCGGCTCCAGACCCCAGCGTGCCAAGCAGGCGTGTGGGGCGGCATTTTGCCGGCAGGGCGGCATTTGGCTCCGGCTGACCTTCCGCAGTCATGCCTGCGGGAGGTCCACCAGAGCCCCGGAACGAGCGGACCTGCCGCAGACATGACTGCGGAGGGTCCCCTCTTCCCGCGGCTCCGCTCGAGCTCCCGCAGGCATGACTGCGGCGGGTGCGCTGGTCCCGCGGCTCGGACGGAGCTCCCGCAGGCATGACTGCGGATGCTCCACCGGAGCCGCGGGACCACGGGACGGTCCGCAGGCACTTCTGCCCCGGCCACGGGACCGGGGAAGGGCGACGCGAGTGGCGCGGCGCGCCGCCCTGCTTGGGGCGGCGGATTTTCTAGAGCCGCCCCTGCTCACAAGGCAGCCCTGTCACCACCTCAGAGGGTTTCGGACTGTACTGTATGTACCTAGAGTATGATTTTAATTGCATCAGGATGGACAAATCACTCTCTTCAGACAGTTCCAACCAGCAGGCTGGAGCCATTGGCCCAGAGGACAGGGTCTTGATACAAATTAGAAGACTAAAATGGTGTCCAAAATCTGGTACAAAAGGTTTAATTACCCTTGAGAACAGTATAAGGTTTCTGCGCAAAGCTACACAGAAACAAATAATCACCTTCAGACCAAGGTGAACAAAGGAGGCTGAGGGCAGGTCTGAGACAGTGCTTTTATTTTAATGAATTAATATTTACAGAACTGATCCTGCAAGGTGCTGAGCAGCATTAACTGATACTGAAATGAATGGCAATGTAGGGTGCTCAGTGCCAGGCAGGGTTGGGCCACACTAAAGGAACATTGGACAGTCCACATTAACACTACCAAACAGACATTCAAAGACTGATTCTGATCTCAGTTACAGCAGTTTCGCACTAGCGTAGCTCCATTTACCAGGGCTGCCCAGAGGATTCAGGGGGCCTGGGGCAAAGCAGTTTCAGGGGCTCCTTCCATAAAAAAAAGTTGCAATACTATAGAATACTATATTCTCCTGGGGGCCCTGCAGGGCCCAGGGCCTAGGGCAAATTGCCCCCCCCCCCCGGGCGGCCCTGCCATTTACTGGTATTGGCCACTGCTAGAGACATGATATTGCCCCAGGATAAATGGACCACTGGTCTGATCTGGTATGAAACATGATTTTTGCTGTTGTGAGTGAAATTAAAATCAGGCTCTTGTTTTGTTTTGTTAACTATAATTCTCTTTATGAGGAAGCTCACAGTGTATCATTGTCAATAACGGGCACAAGTGCATCCATTCTACAACAGATACTCATATTTCTTCCTTTCTTCAGGTTCATAACAATCCAAACCAATTTTCACTCAATGATTAGTTTCAATGATCTCCCTCCTCCACCACCACCACACACACAATGTTTCCGCTGTAATTTTTTTTCTTAAATAGGCAATATTCTTTTACAATGAGAAATCATATTTTCTTCACTTCTCCCAGCTCAAAAATGGCGTAACAGTTTTTACTTAAAAATAAAATCCAATAAATAAATCATTTTTTAGACAGAGACCTAGAGCAGGTCTACACTTACAACTCTGCAGTGGCACAACTGCACCAGTCTAGCTGCACTGCTGTAGCGCTTCAGTGAAGATGCTACCTACACCAATAGGAGAGCTTCTTCCATGGGTGTAGGTATTTCACCTCCATGAGAGATGGTAGCTATGTCGATGGGAGAAGCCTTCCAATTGACTTGCTACTGTCTACACTAGAGGTTAGTTTGGTTTCACTGTGTCGCTCAGGGGTGTAGATTTTACCCACCCCTGAGCAACATTGTTATACTGACCAAATTTCCTAGTGTAGACATGAAAAAGTCAGCCCAACAAGTGAACCTTTCAGAAAGTTTGAAGTGTTGAGAACAGGGGGGTCAGAACTGAACTACATATGCAATCTTAACTGTTCTTCAGATACCAAAAATGAGTTGGGCACCTAATTATTTGTTAATTGCACCTTAAAAATGATAGTAAAAATAAAAACAAGTTTTCTAAAATAAAATTCTCCATTTAGGATTTAATTAAGCTCAGACATACAGACAAAGTAGAATGTATGGCATATGGTGAAATTGCTTGAGAATTCTGATCACAAGTGGAGCTTTCTATTATCATGTCACCTGCTTCCCCCTCCCAGCCTTTATGTCAGCTGTTTTCAGTAAATGCATGGTTCTGAATGTTTGCCTTAGTTTAATTTATGAATTCCATTTCATAATAGAAAACGTACATTCAGAGTAGTACATTCCTGGGGGATTATCTTACTTTTTGAGTCTTGAACATAGTGCTCTGAAACATCACCTGAGGCATTCTATAACTGACCAGCAATGGACTTGTTTGCAGTGTTGTTGTAGCTGTGTTGGTCCCAGGATGAGAGAGAAACAAGGTGGGTGAAGTAATATCTTTTATTGGAGCAAACTTGAAAGCCTGTCTCTTTCACCAACAGGAGTTGCTCCAATAAAAGGTATTATTACCTCACCCACTTTCTCTCTCAGCAATGAATTTATGTCATGTCTTGTTGCTTATTAAAGAAGAGAAGCACATTTATATATGATATTGTGGAGCAAATTCATCTCTAGCATAACTCCATGGAAGCCAATGATTACACCAGGCATGAATTTGGTCTAGTATTTCCACAAACATGGCATGTAGTCAACAACATTCAGTTCTCACAGTCTGATTAATTCTAAACTTTCTTTCCACATGAGCACCCAGTTAATTAAATACTGACTGGTTCTGCTGCAAGCTTGGCCATAATGAGAAAAGAGGTTCATTATTTGGACTACTAGAGAGGGAAGAGACAGCTGTGATATTAAAAGCTAACCCCCCCATCCCACCCCCAATCTCCACATTGTCTGGGCACAGGGCAAGTATACCCAGAAAGCCTAATGTGTCCTCAGATGATTCTAAGTAGAGCTGCTTGAAAAAATGGGAATCTTTTTGGTGAAAATCTTCATGAAAAACGTGTCTCCCTCCATCCCCCCCTCTTTTTTTTTAAATAATTTCCATTTTAACACAGTGATAACTGCAAAAGGGGGCATTGATCTGTGTAAGTGTGTATATTTAGGAACTATTGTGCTAATCTAGTCTGACCGTCTGTATAACACAGGTAGAATTAATTCCGGTTTAAACCAGAGCATATAAATCACTAGTGATGGAGATGCTGACATAGCACTGAAATCTGACATAGGACTGACAAAACTGACATAACATTGCTTGGACTGTGCAAAAAGCCTCAGCCTTCCTTGAAGGATTTCATTGAGATGTCATAAGCTAACCAGTTCTAAACACACATTCATAGTATTTAATTAACTGAACCTCAAAAAATACTTTTTTTGAGTTTTGGAAGGTCCCGGTTTTGCTTACTGTCTTCTCCCATTCTGTTTGATTTTCACAGATCTTTGTCCTTCTAAGGTTCCAACCCAGACTAGAATCAGAAATACCATAATAGCACAAAAAAGGCCATGCTCAGAAAATCCTCACTAGCTTAATGGCTATTTCATTTATAGAGAGCCTTTGAGAATCCTCCAGGAAAATGAAGCCTAATTAACTACATGTCAGCAGCACAACTTGATTTGGTTTACTGAAGAAAGTAAGAGGCAGTAAGATACTATATACTGATGAGTTCAGTTGAAAAAAAACCCCTATATAAAATAGGGGGACACAAACAGGTAAATACATAGATATTCGTAATAAGATGTGTGTGTGGTGGTAGTACTTATGAATATTCTGATTAAATATTAATTGCCATGTGAATCACACCCAATTTAGTTCACTTTTTACAAGGGAATTTCTGTTTGTATGAACATTTATAGAAATTGAATTTCAGGCCTGTAATTAAAATTTGATTATTCAGGAAATGAAACTAGTTTGGTGAACAAACTAAGCTCACTTTGGGTATAAGCAGCAATAGTTTATAAAGGTTAAGTCATCCAATCAGGAAACAGAAATGATGCTATGTTATTTAGATGACTAATCATACAAAGTGAATAGAAAAATCCACACAGCATGACATCAAACAAATACTATAACAGTTAAAAGTCAATCCAGCATCTGAAATTTGATCACAAATTATTAGGTTTTGAATAACAAATTCAAAATTAGTGGGTAAAAAAATCATGATTTGTTCATTGATCATTTGCAAACAGAGAAAAGGGCTATGTCGGATAGCTAAATTCTTTACCAGAATAATTCACCCTGCTCTGAGATGTTAAAGTGCTACATGATGATCTATGCTATTACCCCTGTTCACTGCTAAGCCCTCAAAGCACCTCAATGACAGCTTTGTGTTCCTTTTGTGTAAATGGTTCTTTTTTTCTCCTATTCATTTACTAGTATTTTCAGGCTGACACATCCCTCTAACTTTGTCTTTTCTAAAGGCCCTGGTAGTCTGCACCAACCTTAAGTGGTACATAGCATTTTGCTATGGTAAATTACCAGATTAAGCTCTGCTGGTCTAAGCACCACCTAAATTTCCTTAATGTAGATGAGACCAAAAGAAACCCTAAAATGGCATCCAGCTGCTATTAAATTCTATAGGACTCTTTCCACTAATTTCAGTGAAATTGGTTTGGTGTTCAGCATCAAATTCTCTCTTCGGCTAAGGACATATAGTACCCAGTGACTTCAACGAGAACAGCTCATGTGTATCTCAGACCAGAACTTGCCCCTTAATATATCTTCTTCCCCACTCATCTACCATCCCTCCAAAAAGTCAGTAGCCAATTAAGGCAGAATCAAGTAGAACAGTGGTCACCAACATGGCGCCTGCCGGGGCATCTATGTGTGCCCATGTACTGTCCAGCGGATGAGCATCTGCCAAAATGACGCCGAGAAGCAGCGTCATTCAGAGGCATCGCCTCCAAAATGCCGCTGATTTTTGGCGACATTTCGGCGGTGACACCTCTGGATGACACTGCTTCTCGGCGGCATTTCGGCGGATACTCGTCCACTGGCCATGGTTCTCAGTGGCTCATTGTCCGGTGCCCGCCAGACGAAAAAGGTTGGGGACCACTGAAGTAGATTGTCAACCCAGGCCCCTGACTCCGAACAGTGTGTGGGGGTGTGTGGGGCACAGGGGGTGGAGGCGGGGTGTCACACTTTTCTATGATATATATGGATCATATTTAGTTATTACTTTGTCCCTGCCAATAAGAAAACAGACCTTTCAAATAAAATTAGAAAATAGCAGTCAGTTTTTCTGACACCCCCACAATCCCATATTACCACGGGCTCAAGGCTGAAGACACACTCCAAATGGCCAATTATTATTACTATCAGGAGGATAATGAGGCAGAAGTTTCTCAAGCCGGAGAGAGAACCCCCAATGATTTACAGTGCTTCACATGTCTTGTGTATTTTCCCCTGACCAATTTGGGTAAATACAGTATTGGAAATACTATATGCACAATTGCTGACAATTAATGTTAAGAGATGTCATTTTTTGCTTCATTTAATATTCACTGTAATTATGTTAGTCATTAATACCAAATGACTTTTTTTAGTGTGGATGCCACATGGCTTTCCACAGAAATCCTGCTGTAGTTCAGCAATAATTAATGCTCCATTAACACCTTAAGTGTCTCATCATTATTTATTAATTTGCATTAAAATTGATGACGCTGTGTTAAAGAGAAAGGAGTCCAGAGATACTGTATAAAAACTTAATTTGTGGTTAACAGCTAATATGTACCTATGGCAGGCACGGGTACATCAGTGTATCACCATAGACTTGTCATCCCTAATTGTATTCTTTTGGCCAAAACAATGAGGTACCTGAGACAATCAAGAAATCCAGAGACAACTTCACCCTAGCGCTTGGAGGATGGGTGTGGGAATCAGGAAAAGCAAGTTTTATTCCTACCCCTGTCACAGTCATTCCATATGGCCATGGGCAAGTTTTATAGGGGTAACTCTGTTATTAAGGATAGGTAGGTTTCCCACACCTTACCCAGCTAACCTATATCCCATCCCTTGTACATTGCTCTACAGAGGACATGCCTTGGAGTGGTTGCATATCTGTGTGGTTGCCTTGAATCCTGCCTGGCCCTCCTCATATAGAGAAATCACACCACTACCTCTGTAAGGGAGCCTCCATAGCCATAGTATCTACCCCCTTACCCTCTCTGTTCCTCATTTTCCTGCCCCGTAATGGGGATAATTACCTACCAGGAATGATATGAGGCTGAATTAAGGTTCATGAAGCATTTTTTAAATGCTGGAATGAAAGGTGCTAGTGATGCAGTATTATTAATTCTTCACACAGCTACAAGGATTTGTATTTCTATAGCTCATTTTAACCAAGGATCTCCAAGAAACCAGCTTTCCCAACTCCCCTCCCTGTCTTTTACCCTCAAGATCATCCTTCTCCTACCACAGTAATGGAGGATTTCAAAACACAGGATTTTTGACTGCAGGTTTTCAACTCAGAGTGGCTTCTGGGTACGTCCCTACAGTTGCATTGCTATATTTAGTCCTGACTGACTTTCCAGTTACTCCTGTCATCAGCACAACCAGCAAGAGACATCAAGGCAAATGGCAAGCCCCTATGGCTGAAGTTACTCAGGCAGGTTTTGGCTAAACAGAGCCTCACAACACTGTAAAATAGGGGGACATTTTCTTTCCTCCATAACAGAAAGATTTCCTTGTTCCCTGACTTCCATTCCCCAACTGAGCTATCGCACAGCTGTTGCTGTTTTATTGGACCCAATAAGAGATATTACTTCATACACCCTGTCTTTCTAAAATCAGATCAGTCATAAAAAGTGTGGCCTTTATGTTTAGATTTTCCACCAAACGAAAGAAAACTGCCAGTGCCTGAGGAGACTGAAGCACTTTTGTTTGACCATGTCCCACACCACACTGTCACACACAGTATCTTGAGATGTTTCATTCATTGTCAAACCTTGGCTATTTTAGAGACAACCACATGTTCTCTGCATACACTGAAATGTGATACATTTTCTGCCTTTATGGTCTTCATTCTTTGCTGGATAATTATTCTTACAATGAAGGTTGTGTGGGGAATAGAACATAGCATATTCCCAATGTGCTCTCATTCAGCGTTTCCCCTTTTCCTCCCCTTCCCGCCCTTTTTTAAAGCATCACAAAAGCAAACAGTGCAGACAATTGGTGCTGAAGGTTGCATATATTACATTACAGCTCGCCCAGTTCACATGTTTAATGTACTGCCCCTGATTGCAAAGGTACTGCTGAAATGGAATGATTGTCCATAGGAGACAAAGCTCCATTAAAAGAATAAATATATACTCTTGCAGAAGGCACCTGACCATGAAACATAACTTCTTTGGCTCAGAATGAGGCAGCTTGATGGATAAGCTGCACGCTTCATCTCTCATTGGAGAGGCCTTTCCCTCGCATGCTGCGTTTCCTCCTGTCTGAGCTATTTTTCTAAGGTTGTTCACACAAGCCAAGGAATTTATGTGTTACAGCAAGGTGCATACATATTGCAAATAAAAAGTTAATGAACCCATCCTCCAATACTCCATGGAGAGGAAAGAGCCATTAACTTCCTTATATAAAATAAGGAAAACTTTTTCATGCATTCACATTTTCTTCTTCACTGGTGTGTGTGTGGTTTGTGGGATGGGAGAATTATAGACTGACCTAGCAGGTCAAAGCCCGTGCTGTTGCACATGTGGAATTTGTAAAGTTATGTGTGCAAAAATTGGGGACTTGCGCTGTGTTGCCATGAACAATGTTGCTGTTTTCACACGTTCCCCAAAGTTTGTGCACCAAGCTGCCTTCTGGCTGGAGGCACAACCAGCTGTCACCCCACATAGCTGTTACTCCCACCTCCTTGGATCAACTGTCACATTCCATCCATCACAGCACCTTTGGATGCCAACATTCCCCCTGGTTCTCACGGGGCCCAGTGACAATTGAACCTGGTGGTACACTGAACAAAAAGAGCTCTCCGCCATGAGTGTTTCCCTCACTTCACACTGACTCAGCAGATAGTCTAGGCTTCAGAGAGTGACACACAGACAAAGTGACAATCCTGGAAAAGTCATGTTGATTTGTGTGTTGGCGAGTGAGGGGTGTGCACTGCAGTGAGGGGCTATGGGTCTTTGGGGTTACTGTGAGTGCTAGTTGTGGTGTTGTGAATGGGTGGTTTTGGAGAACTGTGTCAGCTGGGCCAAGTAATCTACCACCTGTACAGTCTCCTTCCTTCAATCAATGAAACTGTTGCATGCAAATTAGCTCTAAAGTAAAGATGGTGATTGGTTAAGTTACCTCTAATGCCCCAATGGTCTAGGACTCTTGGCATGGCATAGATACCTGCCTCACTGTAACCACACACCTCATGAGAGTAATTTGTAAAGTCAAAATGGCAACAGACAGCAAAATCCAATGATGATTGAACCTGGTGACATTCACAACAAGAAGAGTGCTCAGCCATGCTTGTAACTGCTTCCTTCACTTCACACTGACTCAGACACTTTAGGCTTCAGGGTTACACAGAAGCTATGTCTACACACCACTAGCACGTAGCGTACTTGTAGCTAATTCATACTCAGAATTCAAGCTGCTTTGACTGGACACGTCTCATGTTTTGTTCCTTGACCCAATATTTACTGCAATGAATATGAAATTTGGTTTTTTGAAAATATTGTGCAATGATTGCTTAAAATGCAACATATTGGTGAATATTCCTGCTGGTAAGCTAGTTTTCTAGAATATTCACAAAAAGAACACACACATATATATAGAATCTTGTCTAAATTTAGATTAATCACATCTAAATTTAGGCCTCAGTCCTGCAAACACAAGTATGTGCTTCTCTCTCAGCAATTATCTTTGAGAACTCTTGAGCATAGGCAAGATCCCAGAGGACTGGAGAAGGGCAAACAAAGTAGCTAGCATTAAAAGGCGGAGAGACGAGGACTCAGGGAATTATAGACATAACTTCAGTTCCTGGAACTATACTGGAACAAATTAACAAATAATCAATTTGTAAGCACCTAGCGAATAATAGGGTGATAAAGGATACCCAATAAGAATTTGTCAAGAACAAGTCATGCTGAACCAACCTAATTTCCTTTTTTGACAGGGTTATTGGCATGGTAGGTAGACCTGATAGATCTTGATTTTAGTAAGGCTTTTGACACAGTTCCACATGATGTTCTCATGAACAAACTAGGGAAATGTGGTCAAGATGAAATTACTATGAAGTGGGTGCACATTTATCAATGGTTTGCTGTCAAATTGGGATGACATATAAGTGAGGGGTCTTGCAGGTGTCTGTCCAGGATCTGGTACTATTCAATATTTTCCTTAATGGTATGAATAATGGAGTAGAGGCTATATTTATAAAATGTGTATACGACACCAAGCTGGGAGGTGTTATAAGCACTTTGGAGAGCAAGATTGGAATTAAAAATTACTTGATAAATTGGAGAATTGGTCTGAAATCAACAGGATAAGATGGAATGAAGACAAGTACAAAGTACAACACTTAGGAAGGAAAAAAAAATCAAATCCACAAATACAGAATGGGGAATAACTGGCAAGGCAGTAGAACTGCAGAAACGAGGAGAAATGAGGAGAGAATCTTGAGGAGAGCAGCAAAAATGATAAAAGGGTTTAGAATATTCTTTCATTTTGATAATATCAGAGCTATTTCAATAAGGCAAAACCATTTCATTTTGATTTTATCATTTTTATTTAATATTTATAGTATACTGTATATTTTATTAGACTGTTTCAGCATTATTGAAATGAAAAACGTCAATGCTATAGAAACAAAATGTTTCAATGGTTCTAACTCAAGTTTTTTCAGAATTTTTGTTATGCAGGAAATATTAGCTTTGTGTTCCAATTCGGAATGAAAACAAATTTTAAAATGTCACAGTTTCCCATGGAACAGTAATTACATTTTCCTATCAGCTCCACACAAAGGTCTGAGGGCAAAAACAACTCTGTATAAAAAATGTTCAAATGGGCACGAGAGATAAGGTGGGTGAGATAGACAGAAGTTGGTCCAATAAAAAATGTTAGCTCACCCACCTTGTCTCTCTAATATTCTGCAACCAACACGGCTACAACAACACTGCATACAAAGGGGAGTGACTCAGACAAGATGACACAGATTCAGTTAAGACTAAGGAGACAAGAAAGGCTGGAGGTAGGGGAGGGGAAGCAGACTGAATTAATGTTAGCAAAAAGGGTTAAGAAGAATAAGAAGGGGCTTTACAAACACAGGAGAAACAAAATGCCGGAGAGAAAGCAAGGGTAAGAACAAATGAAGGAGAAAAATCAGTGAGGATTTTAAAGTGGGTGAACTAATGAACTGCTTCTTTAAAGGATCAGGAAATACTGTAATGAAGACCTTCATCAAGGGTGTCACTGATAGAATATGATTTGGCATTTGACTAGTCCCTGTGGCTTGTCTAGATGAGGACACTCAGGAAAGTTAAGACAAATTAGCTAAAGATGTGAAGTCAATGCTGACAAGTTAAGGTGGCGCATTAAACACCTGTATAGATGCTCTCAGTCAGAAATAAGGTGGCCTTATTTAGTGTAGCTTCCTTGTTGAAGGCTTCCTTAGAAGTTGTGTGTGTTTTTGTACGTTGTATGTTAGATCTTATGTAAGGCCCCATCTTGGAAAGATGTAGCCATGTGCTTAGCTTTACTGCTGCAAGTAGTCCTAGACTTCTCATGGTAGAAGAGCTAAGCACATGCCTAAATGGATTTGTCTTCACTGCAAAGTTAACATGCTACAGCTCGTCTGATCCTCTTAGTTCGATCCCTGAACACATATCTAACTCGTGTGTGGTGGTGTGCATAACATGAATTTACTGGCATGATTACATGACTGTCTTTGGTTAGCCAAGTACCAATGCAGAAGGAAAACCGATTACAGAAATATGCTCACATATGAATTGAAGGTATAAATACTTGGGTCACATCTGGGTTTTGTATGTACCTTTTACATACAATCTTAAATTACCACTCAAGGGACTGGCAAAGGTCTGCTGCTTAGCAGAGGTAGTCTTCTAATAAGGGTGGGGCAGAATGGGACTCAGCACATTCGGGTGTGCTTAGAGCAGACTCTTAAGAAAGAAGAATTCCTAGTAAGGGTGGTCTTTTGTGCAGGTTTCCCTGTATCTGATTTGTTCCTGCCATATATGTTTATATGTTTAATTTTTATACTTATTCAAACATCTAATAACATTTAAATGAAAAATGCTAATGGTTGATGAAAAGCAGTGACGGAATACTTGGAAAAATGAATCACACACACAATCAGATCCAGATGACATGCAGCCAAGACCCTTCTTTTTCAGCTTTTAACTGAAAAATTCCTGGGTTTTACAAAAGCTATTATTTGGGGCTTACTGATTTTTCATCTGAATTTTGGACCACGTAGGTACATGAAGAACTGATTATGTTAAGAAAATCCAATACATTACGTTAGGTGGATGTGTTTGTGTTAATAATAAATTAGCATAACTGTAAATGTGAGGCTGTCTGTTAAAGTAAGGTAATGTAGTGGAAGATACACACATGCGTGCATATGTGTATGTAGTATTGACAAACAGTTCAAGAAATAAACCACAGCATCAAACTGCTTTCAGTACTCTTACTTTTCTCTATTTGCTGCTTTTTTTTGTCTGTCCTCCCATTCCCCAATATTAATCCTGATATTTACCCAGAAAACAGATGACGGTGTTTTTTGTACCTGTTTTTTAATTTTTGTAATAAACACTGATAAGTTTCCAGGAAATATTAAACAAAATAAAAACTGAAAACAAAAAGGCTTACATACGTGGAGTTTTGAGGGAATTAGCTATGAACATAGAGAATCATTGGTAATTAGTTTTGAGAAGTCTTGAAGAAGTAGTGAAGGTAACAGAGAAGAAAAATGCAAACATGGTACAGATCTTAAAAAGGAAAAAACCCAGCAATCCTGGCAATAGTTGTCTGAAAACTCTGTATCAATAGTAGTATTCTATGCACAGAACAATTGCAGATTAGTTCTCGTCCTCTTCCTTGTTCCTTTCACTTTTTCTCTTTCCATCCTTCTCTGCTTCAGTCACTGTTTTTACACTTGCATTCTCTTTAGAACTCTCTCTCCTTTCTTGCCCTACTTCCTTCCTATTTCCTTTCTCCCAAATCTACTTTTCCTCTCTCAGTGGTATCTCTCTTCTGTTTCCGTTCAACACCATAAGCCTTCTCTCTGGACAGATTTCTCGTTTTGTTTACAAGGTATCCTAAGTCATCTAGCATGCCTGACAAACTGGAGTCACAATGCTCTCCACACTTCACTCTTCTCCTTGGGAAGGCAGAGGATGTCTCAGCAGCAGTGGGTTAAAGCCCCAATTCAGGAAAATGCTTAGACCCATGTAACTTTAAGTATATGAAGCATCCCACTGAAGTCAGTGGGACGACTCTTGTGGAACGACTTATGCATGTGCTTAATTATCTAAGCCTAAATTTGTATTTTGAGAGTGGATTCTTATTTTTTGTTCTAGTTTAGTTCATCTCTTAATTTGGAGTTTGGATAAAGTTATAAAGTTTGGATTCCTAGCCAAACTTCCCCAGCATCTGGAGAGTTCAAAAATATCTAATCTAATCTTCATAAGTTCACCATGGTATCCAAGTGAATCCAGGGTTTGGGTTGAGCCCAACTCTCAATTTACAATACTCTGTAATTTGGTGCCTGATTATTCCCATTTTTTCGTTCTCTCTCATGGGCTGTCGTATCTGTAAAAGGGGAGGATTGAAACTGGTATATGCCACTCTCTGACCATCTCATTCTATAGCTTCAAATGTAAAGGGCTTTTGTGTAATTAAAGTTGCTTGTCTGAGCTGACAATAACCCTCTTCAAGATTTCAAGCACTCCAAGGTTAGGAGCTGGGGAGGAGGGGGCTAGATGACCGAATGAACCCCACGCCTTTGTGTCCTCCTCACCCACACAGTGGGGTGACTGAACTAAATAGGAGGAACAAATGAGTTACAGTTTACAAAAAAAATTGGTGGGTTTGGGGATTTGATACACTTAAAACTGAGCTTTCTTGGGCCTTTCTGAACTAGTCTTCAGACAGATTCCTAACATTTCATTTAAATTCAAGCACACTCATAGCCACATTCTGCCTATAGCTACACCCATTCTCTGGGTAGCATGGGGATAGCTAGGGTGACCAGACAGCAAGTGTGAAAAATCGGGATGGGGGTGGGGGTTAATAGGAGCCTATATAAGAAAAAGACCCAAAGATCGGGACTGTCCCTATAAAATCGGGACATCTGGTCACCCTAGGGATAGGTGAGGGCAGGATGGGACCTTTTTGTGTAATTAATTTGCTTAAATTAAATTAGGGATCAACGTCACTGTCTTAATTATGCAATTTTAATACAGGCTTTCAAGTCTTTTAATGTCTTGCCAGTGAAGAATTATATAGGGTGTTAACAGAGTTGTCTGTTTGGGAACAATGGCACTTATGAAGCAGAGACTGAGTTAGATGGCAATATAATAATAAAGCATTGTATTTTTGGTTGATGTCTTTGCTAAAGAGTAGAAATGTCACATGGGATCTATCAGTCAGACTGCATTCTACACTACTTTCTATCACTGTCCTCTCTCTGCACCAGAGAGATCTGGCTGGAATAGAAAAAACTATGGACAGTCCCTTAGAGATTTTTTTTTAAAAAACTTTTGTTTTGTTTTAGTGTCACTAGCAGACCAAATTACAGAAAAGGACAAAAACAGTTCATTTTGCAGGGCCTTTGAGTTAGAGAATCACATTACCACTCTGTCCTTAAGGACATCAGTTCCTTGCAAAAAATCAGATCAGCATAATATTGTGTCATTTACGGGTCAAAATAATGTATTAAATAGGAAACATTTCCCCTCCTCTGTAAACTGTTGATTGCTGCAGTAGATTTCACATTTGCCAATGCACTGAGTAGCTCAGCTAGTTGGTTTTGAAGCAATCAAATGTTAAAAAGCAATTCTGAGAAAATTACAGATAGCCTCAGATGTCATTCACAAAGCCCTGTGCTAGCGGCATCTGTTTCTCATAACCCCTGAACCATTACATATGTTTTAGGCTGGTGCTGTTTCTTTAGATGCAACCAGTATAATCTCTGAATTTTAAAAAATGAAACATGGTGCATTTCATTTAAGATATTGTTATTTAAAAAAGACCCACAAAACCCACAAAAGACAATACTAATCTTTTGTCAACCCCTTCTATGGTGTAGTTATTGTCGGCAAATTCAGTCTGGTCTCTTTGTATAATCCTGGAGTGTATTTCATTAATTGCTTTTTAATTTTTAAGTGGTGACTAGCCCTTTATGTTCTAGATAAAGATACAAAAACAATTTATCTAAGACCTTTGAAAAGGAAAGCAAATTGCTCACTTTCCCCATCAAATGTAATTACCATTTGCCACATCTAAATGAACTGCTTGTTGTGTCATTTATGCGGGAACCAAAAGCCATTGTGAATTATCTTATTTGACAATTAGCACAAATCTGATGCCGCGAATACAGAAGAGTGAAGCTTTATAATTAGCCCTCTTAGTGCTCTGATGGAAATATTGACAGATCTGAAACTTCTGCTGGGGCAGGAGGGAGCGTACATTATATGAACTTTTCAAAACAAAATTGCATCTTTCCTTCCATCCAAATTGCACAAATCTGGGAGTCAAGTTGACACAGAGCACAAAGGGAGAGGACATGCAAACACAAAGCAGCGGTCCCCAAGTTTATTCAATTAGGTATTAAATGTTTGGAACAAGGTTTCATTTGCCAACAGCTGTATACAATCATTTGTGGTTTTGAGGCCAGGGTAATTGGCATGTTATGAGCTTTTGCTTCAGCTTTTGGCATCCAACTGAAAACCACACTGAAGGAGGAAGGGCTTGGAGCAGAATACAAGCTTCGCTCTGGAAGCTGGAAACAGTCTCCTGGGAGAAGTGTATGTTCAGAAGTTATATACACTTAGTCACCGTGACTTAGAGCAGCAAATGATTGGCTGGATCCTCCTTAGAGTACTTTATTCCCAGCAGAGTCTTTTTTTTTTAATACTTAAGTTTATTTCACACACTAGGATAAGCCTTCTCTAAGCAAAGTGGGATTGTTTGTAAATACCATAATCACCTTATGGAGAGGCTTAGAATCCAGTAAAAGGGTTCAGACAGTGATGGGATAGGAACCAGTGGAGAACATTCCACATGTGCGTAAGCAGATGGTGTCTGCTGGAGAGCTGGAAGCTGGCCATCCTTTCATGCTCCCACAGATGATGAGATAGATATAAGCAATATCATAATAATAATACTTGCACCTATGTGGCACCTTATATCTTCAAACCAATTAATCCTACAACTTCCCTGCAAAGTAGGTATCATTATCTCCATTTTAGAGCTGGAGGAACAGACACATTAGCTACAGTTAGAATTTTTGAAGGAGCCTAAAAGATTTAGGCACCCAACTCTCATTGAAATCTAATGAGTGTTGGGTGCTTAATGTTCTTCGATTCCTTTGAAAAACCCAGCCTCAAAGGCCACAGAAGAAGTCGATGTCAGAGCTGGATTCCGACTCAGGAGTGCATGGCTCTTAGGGCTGTGCTAAGACCGCATGTCTCCCAACGATTACCTAGTTGTACTCTTAACTAAACAAGACTGCTTTCGGGGAAGGAATAAATAAAAGCCCATTCCTAATTGGAAATAGAGAGTGGATTTTATTTTCCATTGTGTGTTTTCATGCTTAGCAAACTGAAGTTAAGAACTAGGGCACTGTGGCTTAAAAGCATCTATATTTCCAAGCAGACATCTGCAAAGCTATCATATTACTGAGGTCTGTGTGAAGTGGCACAGAAAGCTCTCCCTTCTCGAAGATGATTGTCTGCATAGCAAGAATGGCTTCAGAGAACAAGAGGCCCTGTCGTCTGCTTCATTCAAGGAGTTTTTAAGAATTGTGAACATTCTCTTGTATTTGTCACCTTGTCTCCCCTCACCGCACTTCACCCCAGACTGTGTGTTTGTTGAATCCACCTGTTTACATCTTATCTTTTACACTGAATGCTCTTTGAGGCTGGTACTGTCATTTAGTATATCTTTATACAGAACCTAGCACAATGGGGCTCAACCTGGTTGAGGCTGTTAGGCACTACCATCATATCAATATTAAATGACAATACTCTTGTAAAGTTGTGCTTCATCTTATTCTGAGTATCACTTCAGAGTTCACTCAACTTCTTTTGTGATAACAAAGAGCCATTTACTTATTGCTTTCTGTTAAACTGGAGTAGTAAGTCTTCTCTGTTCAATTCCCCTGGATATACACTGTTGCAACCAATATCAGAATCTGGCCCTAGGTCTCTAAATTGATTGTTCCTGACAAGAAATGTCATGTTATCTGCAGAGAAACTCCCAACTCTTCTCTAATAGATTATCTACAGGTAGCTAGAGATAGGCTGCAGGTGGCTGAAATCAGCAACTGTGCGCCCCACTGAGGTTCTTTATATGGAATACAATATTTAGCTCTTTACACCTGTTCACCTAAAGGTCTTTACAAAAGAAGGTGATGAGGTCATTTCACAGATGAGGAAACTGAGGCCCAGATAGGTGAAGTAGCTTGTGCAAATTACACAGTAAATCAGTAGCAGATACTCCAATAGAATCCATGTATCTTGATTCCTAGTCCAGTGTCATATCCACTAGGGCATGCTGCCTCCCATTAATGAGAACCCCATGGAGTTAGGATATATCTACCCGACAGAGTCTATGCTAGCACAATAAGGCATAACCCAATAGTGTAGACGCAGCCTGCACCAACAGAAGGAGGTTTTCTGTCCGTGAAGGAACAGCACCTCCCCAAATGCTGTTATCTACGTTGACAGAAGCACTCTCTCGTTGACATAATTACATACTCTAGGGGTTTTATTGGCATAGCTACAGCATTTGGGTGCATTTTTCACACCCCTGAGTGACATAAGTATGCTGACATAACTTTTAAGTGTAGACCAAGCCTTACTCTGGATTTGTACTGGAGTAACAGAGAGCAGAATCTAAGCCTATACACCTTTGGAAAGAGATACCTATTGTGATGGTTTGGACCCCCGTCCAGGATGCCACCTGATGTACTGGGATTTCATGAGCCCACCTGCTCCACTAGCCTGGTTCCTCTTTCCCTTCGTCTTGCTGAATCAGGCTTTCTGGCCTCTTGCAGCACACACACACAGGTAGGGACGCACCGGCTGTAGAATCACACAGAATCTGCAAACAACTCTCTATGAGAAGGCTCAGCTAGGAAATTGTCCAGCACTCAAGTGCAGCTCCCCTTTGGAAAGTACACCCAAAATAATATTGTCTTGCGCTGTAGAGAAATCTATACACCGTAAGCTCATAAATTCACCTTCTCCCTCAATGTGGTGGAAGATATGCAAAACTTCTTGCCCCTGCCAGTTATAAATTACACAAACTGGGTTTAATAATAAACAAAAACAAGTTTATTAACTATAAAAGGCAGATTTTAAGTGATTATAAGGGATAGCAAACAGAACAAAGCAGATTACCAAGCAAATAAAACAAAACATGCACACTAAGCTTAAGATCTTAAAGAGACTGGTTTCAAGAAGTAATTTTGCATGCTGTTGTTTCAGGCAAGCTGCAGAGTCTCTACAGCTTGAAACATAGAATATCAGGGTTGGAAGGGACCTCAGGAGGTTATCTAGTCCAACCCCCTGCTCAAAGCAGGACCAATCCCCTGACAGATTTTTGCCCTAGCTCCCTAAATGGCCCCCTCAAGGATTGAATTCATAATCCTGGGTTTAGCAGGCCAATGCTCAAACCACTGAGCTATCCCCCCAGTTAGTTCTCTTTACAGACTAGAAACCTCCGTCTTAATCTAGACCAACCCTTGCCTTTCCCACCACTCAGTTCCTTTGTCTCTTCAGGTACTTTCAGCAGTCTTTCTTCCTGGGCAGGAAGGCAATGGAGAAGAGTCCTGTTTGCCTTACTCCCCAGCCTTAAATAGGATTTACATATGGCGGGAATCTTTTGTTTCTCAATCTAGACCTCCCTCTCCTTTTAGTGGAAAATTACTAGAAGTCCAAGATGGTGTTTAGTACCAGGTGACAGGACCACCTGACTTAGTAGTGTCACAGCTACGTCCCAGATTGCCTCTCAGGAAGGAGAGAGATTAGTATCTTCAAAGTCTTATTGTTTCTTCCTAATGGCCTATCAAGGCTGATGGCCTGTTGTCTGGTGGGTGTCTTCCAAATACACACACAGTTGTAATTGTTACGTAGTCAATATTCCTAACTTTAGATACAGAAAGGATACATGCATATGAATTGGATAATCACATTCAGTAAATCATAACCTTTCCAATGATACCTTACAAGACCCATCTTGCATAAAATATATCTCAGTTATGCCATATCCATATAATAAGCATATTTCCATAAAGAATATGGAGTAAAATGTCACACCTATTCATTAGCACACATTGCTTTGGGTTGCTTATTTTCTAAATGCACGTCTAACTCCCACTGACATAATGAGAGATGAAAATTAGGGCCCTGAGACACACAAAGAACACACTTCACATCTTGGTCCCAATACTGCATGTTCCATTCCTAACATTTGCAGCTTTATGTTGTGTCAGGTGGATAACAGATGTTCACCAGTTTAAACACAGTAGCAGCAAAAGTTTAAAAAAAAACACCACGCACTGAAAGGGACTGTCTAGTCCAGCCTCCTCACACAAGTACAGGGCCTCTTCTACCCTGTCTGTGCATGTCTCTCATCTAATTTTTTCCTCAGAAAACTCAAGCCATGATGCTTCAACTATTTCCCTCAGTAAATTATTTCTCTGCCTGATAGGTCTCTCCAGATTAGAAGATTGTTCTCTCACCCCCCCCCCCTCCCCGCAACCACCTCCCATAGTTTTTAATTTGAAATTTCCCTTCCTACAAGTACTCCTTGACATAAATGTACTATGAACTCAGAAATGCCATAATTACTCCACACAATCATTTTGTTGGGCTTGCTCGTATGGTGCCCATCTGTATCATCTCCGTAGTGGACTCAGTTATCACACAGAACAAGAGGGTCAAGGACTTTCTAAAGAATTTAAGAACATAGGAATTATCATAATGTATCAGAGTTGAAGTCCATTAATCCAGGAGTTAAACACAAATGAGTCTGTATGGGTGTAACTGGGTGAAATTTATATACAGGAGATCAGACTAGATAATATAATGGTCTCTTTCGGACTTAAACTATAAGAATCTATTCATCCTGTCTCTGACTTCAATACTCTTTACAACTTACTTGTGTCTCTTTATCTACTCTGCTGTTCTAGGTGTATTCATAGATATTAGAAGCAGCAAGTTCTCAAGGTGCTTAGATACAACGGTGATGGGGTGAGAAGGGGCATACAATTACCTAGACAGAGATTGTTAGGGTGAAATCCAAGCCCTATGTAAGTCAATGGCAAAACTCCCATTAACTTCAATAGGTGCAGGATTTCACCTTGACTCTACAAAGCTAGCTTTCAACTTGGGAGTGTCCCAAATTATGATCCAGTGCATTGCTAACAAATCCCAGATGCACTATACACCGTAGGAGCTAGAGAAATAATGTGGTCGAGATGGATCTGATGACAAGTGGTGGTGAAAGGCTTCATCAACAGTTTCAGCAATATTAACCCAGGAAGAAATTACATTTAAAGATAATAAAGGAAGAGCATCTAGGAAAGGGCTGTTAGGTGATACAATGTAGGGAATGGTGGTGCTCAAGGAGTAGAACTGGTAAACATTCTAGACAGTGTTTTAAAAAGCGGTTCCCTTGTGTCCCCAAGACTGGCAGTACAGAATCGCTAACATCCTTCACCCTCAACTTTAACTGTTAGAGCGTTTTCTTTTGAGAGAGAGAATCATTATTATCCAATGGTTAGAGCAAGAGACAGTCAGTCTGTCTATTTCCACTTCTGGCACTAATTGGCTCTGTGATCCTGGGTAACACTCTTAGGATCTTATTATTAAAATGAGTGCACACCTGCACATGTCCAGTATCTATGGATGAAATCCATTGCCAAACTAAGAGTCAGCACAGACTTTCTGCTGGTCTTCTGCCCATGGGTGAATTTCACCCTGTGCTGCATTTGGACAGTTATACCAATCTCCTAGAACTGGAAGGGACCTTGAAAGGTCATTGAGTCCAGTCCCCTGCCTTCACTAGCAGGACCAATTTTTGCCCCAGATCCCTAAGCGGCCCCCCCTCAAGGATTGAACTCACAACTCTGTGTTTAACAGGCCAATGCTCAAACCACTGAGCTATTCCTCCCCCCCGTTGATGTATCTAACTGGTTGTATGCACATGAAAAAGTCACATTTGTTTGCCCAAACAAGGCATATGTAATGGTGAATACACAGTTGCAAAAAAATCAGGCCCAGAGTCATTCTGCACTCTAGTTCCTTTGTCTGTAGAATAGTTTGATCTACTTTCCCTAGAGTGGGGTAGAAATAATTCATATTTCTAGGAGGCTTTGAGATCCTCGGATGCAAGATGTTCTAAAAGTGCAAAGTATTATTAGTTATGAGTCTACATGCCAGGGTATTGAGAAAAATAAACTGGTGACCTAAAGACTTTTTATGTTGCAATTCCTGCTTTATGATGTAAAATGCACACAATACAAAAGCTCTTTCCTTCCCTAAACACAGAAAAGCTGCCTGAATTTAACTTTGGGTGTCTTTGAGCTAGTGGTTTGTTGTAATAATATTGGAGAAGAGACGCTAAGTTAATAACTGAGGGTGTTGTTTTTCCAGTCCTCTTACATTGTGTACGGAGCTGCTGGTGTCTACAGTTCCTCATGGCTGGCAACTGATATTAAAATAATTATTAGTGTACATATGAACAGAGGCTGGATTTCTTACACTGTATTATACCACTGAGGCTACTGTTGTATAGCAAAGGAAAATGTGGCATGTGAACTAGAATTTTCCTGAACGCATTTTCTGCACTTACGTTTAATACCATTGACAGGCTGGTTATTTTAAACATGTGGGTGACGTGAGGTCATTCTCTAGTGTACTGTTCGCTAAGGTAGAATGCTTCTGAGTATTGGATGATACTGGCAGTGTTGTCTTTTAGTGTGGCAATTAACCCAATTTCTGCACATCCCATGTTCACATTTGGCAACACACAAAAGATCCACAGTTCAAAATGGGCAGAAATGTTGCCTTTCCTTGACTAGATACCATGGTGATTGGTGCCACATAAATAACTATGGTAGATAACAATTACCTCAGTGGTGGAAAGAACAAACAAACATAGCAGCCTACAATGTATAGCTGTATTGTGAGGTGCCTGCCACTCAGGATATAACCCCAAGTAAACCAATTGGCCAATTCTGCCCTCAAGGGTGAAGAAATATAGGCAAAGTTCTGCCCAAATTTATAGCCCATGTTATCCCACCAAACTTTAGGAATCAATTGTGGGATTTTAAAAAAGCATCAAGAGAGCCCAAGCACCCACACTCATTGAAAAAAAAAATGGGATTTGTGCTCCTAACTCCCTTAGGCACTTAGGAACAACCCACTCCTTTAATATCCTTTAATACTCCCTTCACAGAACCAGAATACATATTGGTACTATGCAGCATGATTGACAGTCTCTGCCACAGGCTGGAATATCAAAACTGCTGCAGGTCAGTATTGAGGCTCATTGATAACCTGGGCTGGAATGACAGGGATGTTGCCGGTTAGGAGAAGGTGCTTTGGCAGAACTGCGGGGGAGGAAGATTGCATCGTTCTGTACTGGTGTCACACCAGTGCTACTAGTCACTCACATTCAAGAGTACTAAACTCATACGCACATTTTTGCAAAAGTAAAATGATACAGTGGCCCGTTTCTCACAGTGGGAGCAGGATCTTACATCTAATTTTCTGGGGAGAGGGATGGGAAGGAAAGGGTGAGGAGGTCTGAGCCCCCTCAGACAATAGTTTCAGAGTGTTCTTTTAGGGAAAGCAGGTCGGGGGTGGGGGAGAGAAAACAAAATAATTGGTTAGCAAGTGCTGTTGGTTTGGCATAGCCGATAAAGTGACAGTAACTCAATAGGCTTTTCATGAATTTCTTTGGTTTGGATTTACTCTGTGCTTCTGCTATTCCCCTGTCATTATCAGAGCTGGATTAAGGTTTCCTGGGCCCTGGGCTAGAGCAAGTGGGAAGCCGCTCCCCATCCCTTCTGCCTATGATCCCCGTCCCCATTCCACACCTTCTGCCTGAGCCCTGCCCACAGCCTCATCCTTTTCTGCCTCTTCCCCAGGGCTGCGCCCCTGTTCCCCCAGGATCCCCTCCATTCCGCCTCCCCACTGCGGCCCCCAACCAATTTGCTCCTTTCTGCTCTCCCCTGCACCGCGGCCCCAAGATTGAGGAAGCTCTGTCCCTACTCCCCGCCAGGTCTGCAGCAGAGAGTGTGAGCTCCTCCAGTCCCAGGGCCCCAGTGGGGTTCCAGGTGCTGGCGCTCCCAACGCTTCTACAGGGGACCAGGGTCGGGGCGCTGGGGCTTCTCCTGCCCTGCCCACCCAGCACTTCTGCCGGAGAGCGGGGTTGGGCACGGGGGCTTCCCCTGCCACCCCATGTCTTCTGCCAGGGATGGGGGAGGTGCGGGGGCTTCCCCCATCCCCCAGCTTCTGCCGGGGACAGGGTCGGGGCACGGGGGCCTCCCAGTTGGCCAGGGCCCTCAGCCCAGTGGCTAATCTGCCACTGGTCATTAAGCAGCATCTTGAAAAGCATTATTACAATAAAAAACAAAATACACCAGCCACACAAGGGATGGGGGGTGGTGAGAATAAAATCCCAGCAGTCATTGCTTTGGTAAACTCATCTACTTCATCTTACAAAAAAAAAAAGAGTAGGTTACTGCACTCCCCTCCCTCTCCTGACATTGAACAGCCTGTGGAATGCTCATGCATGGTAGGAGGTTCTGGTTTTGATTTGCGTTGCCCCCTGTCCTCATCCCTCCCAACCCCCCTTGCTTTTGCTTCTCCCAGCTTATGCTTCCCCTAATTGCTTATAAACCAGGATTCTGGCTGCAAACATGTAAAATATTGAGTGGAACAAATATGCACATCATGAGTAAAAAGCCAGTGGTCGAAGACCAGTCTCCAGGCATTGGGCCAGGAGAGATGACAGGCTGAGTTATGCAGGAGATAGAGGTTCAAATCTTGGGACTGTGTGTTACTGTTAAATTGACAGAGCTCAAATGTAATGCTACATGGAAACAGAATTGCTATTAAAAACCTATTGTATAGTATGGCCCAGAACTCATCTCCAGGCAGGAAAACTAAGTTCAAGTCTAGGGTGACCAGACAGCAAGTATGAAAAATCGGGACGGGGGTGGGGAGTAATAGGCACTTATATAACACTAAGCCCCAAACATCAGGACTGTCCCTATAAAATTGGGACATCTGTTCACCCTATTCAAGTCCCACACCAGAAGGAGAGCACATACCTCATACTGACACTGCTATGTAATGGTAGACAGGTGATACTGTTAACACTGGTGTTTTTCACATCAGAGAATAAATAGTTTCCTTCTACTGTCCAGATGGAAAACGGAGATCCTATTGTACTTTGGGAAGAGAGCAAGGGATACAGTGAGTGTCCTGAACAACAGTCCCTCAAACCATAAAACAGGGTCTAGTGTCCCTACCTGTGTAACCTATAGCTGAGTGCTTAACTTATATTGTTCACCTACTCAGTCACTCCAGCGCCTGATTCTGGTCTCACTAACACCAGTTTTAATTTAGTATAAGTTCATTGACTCCATTGGAGTCACTCTTGCCTTATACCAGCCTGAGATCAGAATCAGACCTGCCTTCAGTAACTAATTCTCTAATGATGAGAGCAGCATGGGAAGAGGGGGAAAGATCGCTTCCCCAACGTGGAGAGGCAGGAAGGGAGAACAGAAAGGAGCCTGTAATTCAGCACTAGGTAAAACTCAAGATATGAAATATCTTTTATGAAATAACCCATCTAAACATCATTGAGACCAATTCTCAGCTGGCTAAGTAGGCGTGACTCCATTGAAGTCAATGGAGCTACACTGATTGACACCAGCTGAAGATTTGGCCTTTGTACAGTCTTTCGTTAATAAAATAGCTAATGGAGCAGCTGGAGCTCTGCATTTTTTGAGCCTCTTCATGTCAAGGTCTTTGTCCTCATTGGAACAGTGAAATGGAACAATGACTTACTGATGTTGAAAACTGAGCCTACGGGAAACTTACTCTGTTATGTGTTTAAAGAGATACTGTTATGGTTGGCAGGCCTAACTCTTGACCTACCTATTTTGTTTATTCTGTTTGCAAAGCCCACGTAATTCTTTGTGTTCTTTCTCAAAACAAATGCTTTGACGCACTCTTTTTCCATAAGAAAAATCAGTGCCGACGGAGCCTGCAATAACAAAGCAGTGTGTGCACGCTTAACCGAGGAAAGCCAAAGAGGGCAAGGAAACAGCTTTCCATTTCAAACTTCCTAATGGTTCTATGCTAAACAGCAATGAGCAAAACAACAAACCAATAATGACAAAGCAGGATTGTTTTATTAAAAAAAAACTGCCCTAAGGTTACGCGCGAACCAGTCCCAATGAAATCAGTGGGCCCGATTTCACAGCAGTTTTACATCAGTGTAACCCTATTGACTAAAATGGATTTACTCAGGATTTACATGAGTGTGGGATCAGAATCAGGCCCAGTGGGAGTGGTACATGTGAATTTAGGGGTAGTATATGACTTGGACTTTTGACCACTTCCTTTTCCTCTGTTAGGCTGCATCATCGCCCATGATGTTGCTGTGCCTGTACAGAGACAGTAACTCTGCCTAGCCAGAACATACGGACAGAAACCTTATGCCAAAGGAACCAAGATGGCAAAGCATCAGCTCCACAATACTGGGGAAAGGCTCACACACAAGTCCTGAGCACAGTCACATGATGTGAAATACTTGAACCTAAGCATCTCTTTACTTGGCTCCAGGTGGTCACATGAATGACATGCTGGAAGAGTTTTCCGCACCCTTTCCCAAGAAACCCGAGAGGTTCACTTCATTTCACCCAATGAGAGTCACTTTTATCCTTCCTTTCCTTTTCTTTCATAGTCCTCTCTCAGGACTGTGTTTGTTTTGTGAGCCTGCCCTTTGAAGTCTCCTAAACTGCAGAACCTCCCCACCCCCTTCCTCCACCAATATTTCAACTGTACAAATGCTTCTTTACAAAGATGCCCGTGTTACCCATGGCTAAGCTCTCATTTGAACTGCTTTACAGACAGCTCTAATTGTTTGCAATGGGAATATCCCATTCTGCATGTATCTACAGTACATGCAGAATTCAAGTACTGTAATGTGAACAGAAAATTTGGCATTCAGTTCTACCCACTTATATTGGTTTTCTGACTGATTTACATTTACATTTACCTTGTCTCTATATACATCAAACACTGAATTTGGCCTAGAGACTACCATTGCCAACTCTCATGATCCCATCACAGTTCTTCCAATATTTGATGTTTTTCCTACAACTCCAGCTCCTGAAGTCACATTATTATATGAGAATTTCAACTTCCATTTTTAAAAAATTAAGTTTGCAGTTCTTTGTTCAAGAGAAAAGTTTGGAAAAAAAATCTTTTCCCCAGTATACCTTCAGGTTCAAAACCCAGAAGGCAAATGTAAAGAATCCAAAATGTATTTTTTTAAAGAAAAAAATCTAATGATTTTTAAACATCTCATGATTTTATGGGGCTTGATGCATTATATTTGAATGCTTAGGTTGACAATGTTGACAGATTTCCATGGTTTTTGGACTCACATTACATTTGGATTATTATTTAATATTTACATCACCGCAAATCACAGAGGCCCCCATCAAAACTGGGGACCTCACTGTGCTGGGCCCTGTGCACACACATACAAAGACAGACTAAACTCTTCAGACTATGGGATTAAGAATGTGGCTGCAGTAGGCATAATGGCTTCATGTGACCGTACTTGCTCCTAAATCCTGGCTGAAACCAAGAAGTGTAGAGAACACTTGAAAATCCACACCAAACAAAATACTGTTTTTGTGTTTGTTGTGTGTGTGTTTTACTCCGAGAGAGGTTTGGATTTGGTTAGATGTTTGGTCGAGTTCTTGCTTTACCAGACTGGTTAAGCAATCCCCAATTTCAATAATTGTATATTTTAAAACTGGACTTGACTATAGGCCAACTTCTGTCTATAGACATAAGTACCCAACTCCAATTGGTTCAAAGGAAGCTTTACATCGGACAGTCAATGTGATTCAGTGGACAGGGAGCTGACCTGGGAGTCAGGAGCCCTGGCTTCTATTCCTTGCTTAATTGCTGTCCTGCTGTGTGATGTGAACAGATCACTTCATGGCTCTCTCTTCCCACCTGCTGTCTGCCTCATCTCATTAGCCTGCAAGGTCTTTAGAGCAGGAACTATCTCTTAGGGGTGGTCTACACCGGAAACTTACATCGGCATAGCTATGTCTCAGGGGTGTGATAAATCTACACCCCTGAGAGATGTAGCTCTGCCCACCTAGCCCCTGGTGTAGACAGCGCTAGGTCAAAGGAAGCATTCTTCTGCTAACCTAGCGACCACCTCTTGGGGAGGTGAATTAACTACAGCGCTGGGAGAACCCTTCCCATATATGTAGTGAGTGTCTACACTGAAGCATTACAGCTGTACAGTGTTTTAAGTGTGCTAGTATATGTTTCTACAATATCTAGAACAACGGAGGCCTTTAGGCATTACTCCAGTATATATTTTAATTACACACACAAAAAATACATTAAAATATTATGGTTGCAAAGTCAAGTACTCAAAAGTTAGGAAATGCCAGAATTAAGGTTGCCTGTGCAGCCTTTATTTGGCCCCCTTATGCATAATGCATTATGACACACTCTTTAATTAAACAATCACATACCGTTTTTTCCACAGGTCCCGTGCCTCATTCAATGCAGAGGACGGACAGTGCTTATAATGAGCAACTATATCAACATTTGTTTTCTTCTCATTGTTCAATGTGTGGTCCTAGGATTTATCTACTGCACACTAATCAAACCCTGCTCTGAGGACAGAATTATTACATTTCCTTATGGGCTTTTCTATGATGCTCTTCACTATGGTATCTGCGTGCTTCATAAACATTAAATAATTTATTTTCTCAACACCTCCATCACATGAGGGAGTATTATCCCCATTTTACAGATGGAGAACTGAGGAACTGTTTAGTGGTCAAAAGGCACCATTAAATTTGGGTGCTCAGTTTCAGACATGTAGGCTCCTAAGTCAGTTAGGCACCTATGAACATTTTACCCAAAGTTTCAACTGAAACCACAAAACAGCTGTGAATGTAAACCCTGGATCTGAACCAATTCCCCAAACCTGGGGAAAACATCAGAAAACTAGGCTCCATCATTGCCTACCTTTAGGCCTCCAAGGTTGAAAATATTTGGCCTAAGCTTCTCTGTGCTGTAGCTGACTCATTCTGACTAGGCAGAAGCTGGACTTAATGAAAATCCCATAACAATTAAGCAATAATGACTAGGAATCCCTGTTATGTTTAATGTTCAAGAGAGGACAAGGACAGCACAGGCTGAGATGATCAAACTGGCCCCAAACAGAGATATCCCATTTATCTTCCTCACACCTCCACTCCCCCGATATTAGGAAGATTGCTCTCATCTGAGTCAATTACCTCATTTTGCTTCCCCAGCCTCGTTAAAATGCAATGGAGGAGTGGTTATAAATGAAATGGTGGTGTGAGTCCCATCGGAAAGCGTCCCTCTTTTGTCGGCAGAGTTAACATTCCATGTTGCTGGTTTTGGCTGTGCCTTGCAGCAGGTTGTGAGTTTAATGAAGTGATCTGAATGCATGAGAAATGTCTGATATCTCTCTTATGTTCCCTATTTTTTTTTTTTTACAGAATCAGAGAGACTGAGCACTCACAGGGAGCAGGGAAATTAAAAGAAAACATTTAATACTGTGAAACCGTTTAAGCGAGGAGGAGTTGGTAGAAGTCTTAAGAGGTCATTATTGGACATGATCCAGCTGGTGTACTCCTTATGGATGACACCATTCTAAAATCAGCACCGTTTCCTCATTATGTGGGTGTCATTATCTTTTATGCCATTAAAGTTGTTTTCTTTTAGGCAGCCAGTCAGTATCTTCCTTGAGATTAATCAGACTGGGCAGCAAGCCAAGTGGAACCCCCTAAAGCTAAGTGCTCACCTTTGTCAGAAATATAATACTCAATAATGTAATGATGGCAGAAGTGTTACAGAGCCTGTTTGTTTCTGTTGGGAAAGAAGTAGCTTGCAGCTCTCACACAGAGCCCATCACAGCAGACAATCAATGGTACAGTGATTCCCACTACTTCAGAACAGTTTAGTGTTCCACACTCTTAACTGCACTGTGTGATTAAGGAACCCAAAACTCTAACGGTCATTGCTCATGAGGAAATCTGACTGGCTAAAATCCTGTGCTCCATCACTCTGATGATCTCACTATCACAGGGCTGCCTATTGAGCCGTGTCACCACTACAAACAATGCCCTGTGTTGGCAATATTCAAGCTTGACATGGTTGCTTAGTTATGATTGGCCAGATAATTCACATAGTATTATTCCTGTTCCCCAACTGGATGACTGAACAATCACTCCCAGCACAAATTCTCACCCTTGCAACATATTCATATTTTTGCCAGGAATACTTGCATATGTGTACTTGGAAGTTCACTTTCCACAAACAAGTTGGTAGGTTAAACTTGGTCACTCAAGTATTTACAGAGAGCAGATGAACAGTCTGCTGCAGAGCCCTTGGAAACAAATGAGAAAGCCTCCTGGTGATTTCAGTGGGCTTTGGATCAGGGCCAAGAGGGGGTGGAGCATGGCCACAGCAGCTAGTAAAACACCAGGGAATTGCCTCCTGAGGCTGCAGAAAGCCAGAATGCTGCCTCCACATCATCGCTCCCCAGGGGCGGCTCCAGGCACCAGCGCACCAAGCGCGTGCCTGGGACAGTAATCTGCGGGTGACCAGATACCAAGTGTGAAAAATCAGGATGGGGGGGGGGCTGTATAAGATAAAGCCCCGAATATTGGGACTGTCCCTATAAAATTGGGACATTTGGTCACCCTAGAATCAGGGGAGGGAGCGACAGGGGTGGCGCTATGTACTTTGCCGCCTCAAGCACGGCAGTCAGGCTGCCTTTGGAGGCGCGCCTGCGGGAGGTCCGCTGGTCCCGTGGTTTCAGCGGCAATTATGCGGCAAGTACGCCGAAGGCGCGGGACCGGCGGACCTCCCACAGGTGCGCTGCCGAAAGCCGCCTGACTGCCGTGCTTGGGGCGGCAAAATACATAGCACCACCCCTGTCGCTCCCTCCCCTGATTCTAGGGTGACCAAATGTCCCAATTTTATAGGGACAGTCCCAATATTCGGGGCTTTATCTTATATAGCCCCCCCCACCCCATCCTGATTTTTCACACTTGGTATCTGGTCACCCTACCTGATTTCAGTGGAGCTCCACAGGCTTTGGGATCAGGACCCATGCTGTGGCAGAGGGTGGATGTTGAGGGGATGATCACTGCTCGCAGTATGCAACTCTCCACTTCGTGCACACAGGGCCCTGGGCCTTCACCAAGAACCCTAATTCTGACCTTGTCAACACTCACCCACTTCTTCCACCACAGCATGGATTCCCTGGCATTTGAAAGTAAGGGCCTGAGAAGTTTCTGTGAGCCACTGTGGAAGCAAAGGGCCTCTGCTCAGAAGATGGATGTGGCTTCCTTGGACTCAGCCCCAAAATCCATGTGAATCTCAGGGGGAATCTACTTGGGTTGGTTGAAGGGAACAAAACTCCTGGCCACTTCTAAAGGAGTAGCAAGCCACCCATCCTGCTGGAAGAATGTGAATGTAATTCTGAGAATGGACACTCCTGGAGTTTCCTGGCCTCCATGTGACAGTAACTCAGATGTCCATTAAATACTAATTGTTGGAGAAAAGGTGTATCAACTGGTTAGTGTAGGGGACTAGGACTCTGGACACTGGTGTTCCATTGCTGTCTGCCCCTTGCTTGCTGTGGGGTTTTAGGCAAGTCACTTAGCCTCCCTGTACCTCAATTGTCCTACCATGGTTAAGTGGGGAATGATAATGCTCTTTGACAAGTGCTTTGAGATCCTCCGGTGTCCGGCCCTAGAGAAGTGTGAAGTGTTATTGCTGTAACCAGGATTTTCTTACAAATACATTTCTAAAGATTGGTTTGGTTCTAGTTAAGGCTAAAGGTTCAGTCTGGTTCTTATTTTATCTGATTTCATTTGCTTACTCCAGTCTCAACCCAAACAAGCTGCCTGCCTGAATTATCTCACACTTACAGTGGTTTTATATCTGTTCAACTCCTCTGACTTCAGTGGCGTTACTCTTCATTTATACAGGTGGAAGAGACAACAGACTCAGGGCCCTGGTGTGTTAGAAAACTAACATCCTTATCTCTCTGGCAGGGCCAGTTCTAGGGATACGCAAGAAGGCCGGTCCCTTGGCCACCAGCTTCCAGGAGGCACCATATCACTGTCACACTTGGCATTTTCCCCCTCCCGCCACTTGCCCACTCTGAGATGGGGGTTGCCAAAAACGGTTTCCGCCCTGGCCAGCAAAACGCCTAGGGCATTCCTGCTCTGTGGGTTAGGTTATTTCTCTTTACCTGGGATTGCTGCCCCCCAGAACCATTCCTCAACAGCAAGCAACCAAAACCATGTGCAGTTCAAATGTTGTTTTCCTTCCACACCCCCATTGCCGCTCAGTGGTTTGGAATATAAAAGATTAAACACCCTTTGGTGAACCTAATTGCCTGACTGCAGTACCCACACTCAGGGACCCAATAAAACAAAGCAGCTGGCTAAGAAATGAAGTACGGTGGGGGGTGGGGGGGAACACCATCCGGAGGGATGTACTAAATTGTAATGCCAGATCCTAGTAATAGCTGCTGTAAGGGGAAGGAGGGCTGGGGGAAGAGGGAGAATGGAAATGGAGAGGACAAAAAAATCTGTATTTTCAATGAATAAAACATGATTGTAGTTGTATTAAGATGAAAGAATAACAGCCTCATATATCAGTTTAAAATATGTATTTGCTTTGTTTCTTCTGAGGTTTAAGGGCTGATTTCATGAATCATGAATGCTGCTTGTGTAGCTGGTGTTATGGTGTTACCGCTTACTCTGTTACCGTTAATGCTACTCTGTCACTTCTGTTATAAACCTCTATTTCAAGTGTTTATGACTCAGCTGTTAAGATGAGCCTTAGTGGCAGGGAAGGCTCACCTCTGAACAGGCCAGATCCTGAGAAGTGCTGAGCAGCAGGGGCCTCCAGCTCCAGTGGGAGCTGTGAGTGTTCAGCACTTCTCATAGGCTGGCCCTAAGTGCACAGAATGAGTGAATCTTGTCAGCGCTGATGGGTTGTAACATGCCTGGCTGCACATGCAGGCGGAGGAGAAAGAAGAGACTCAAAACCCAGCACAGGGAGATTTTTTTTTCTAAATTCTCTCTCAAAAAGATCCAGTTCCGGTTTGCATCAAGATTGTCCCACACTCAAGTGGGTTTTTATTTTATCCAAAGTAGGCCATTCATCGCTATTTACAAGCCACTACAATGGGGCAAGGTTTTTCCAATGAAATGTTTTTTTTCAAGAGAAACATGTAGATCCAGTGCCACAAATATTTTGCTAATTTGTATCAATTTCACTGAATTGTTTTGTTCAAAATCCCACAAAATATTCTGGAAAAAAAAGGGTAAATGGTTTGTTTTGACATTTTCAAACTGCACATTTGATGTTTTTATTTTAAATTTCCTCTAATTGTATTAAAAATGTTCAAAACTGAAATAAAACATTTCATTTGGGGTTGAAAAAATATTACTACTGCAACCCAAAACGAATTATTCTTCGACTTTTTGATTTGCTGAAAATTTTTAAAAGTTTCATTTTGACCTGATTTTTTTTCTTTCAAGTTTTTTGGTATTGCCAACAAACCCCTTCCCCCCAAAAAAATCTGGGAGGGAGTTAGGGTGTGTGGGAGGTTCTGATCTGGGTTAGAAGGTTGGGGTGCAGGAGGGGGTTTAGGGTGCAGACTCCAGCCAGGCGCCGCTTTTCTCAGGTGGCTCTGGTCAGCAGCGCAGCGGGGCTAAGGCAGGCTTCCTGCCTGCCCTGGCTCCATGCTGCTCCCCGAAGCAGCTGGCATATCCAGCCCCTAGGTGGAGGCGGAGCCAGGCGGCTCTGCACAGAGCACACTGCCCACGCCCACAGACACCGCCCCTGCAGCTTCCATTGGCCATGGTTCCCGGCCAATGGGAGCTGCGGAGCTGGCACTGGGGACCAGGGTAGCAACGGAGCTTCCCTAGCTGGTCCTGCACCTACGGGCTGCAAGGACATGCTGGCTACTTCCAGGAGCTGCACAGAGCCAGGGCAGGCAGGAAGCCTGTCTGAGCTCTGCTGCACCACCGACTGGACTTTTAACGGCCCGGTCAGCAGTGCTGACTGGAGCCACCAGGATCCCTTTTTGACCGGGTGTCACTGATACAGAGTGATCTGGATCATTTGTTAAGCTAGGTGCTAGCAATCAGTATGCATTTCAATATACCCAAATGTAAAGTCATATACCTAGGAACAAAGAATTTAGCCCATACTTATGGGAGGGGGACTAAACAGTGATTCTGTTTCGGAAGAAACAGTGATTCTGAAAAGAACTTGGGGGTCATGGTGGATAATCAGCTGAAGATAAGTTCCCAGTGCAACACTGTGGCTGTACAGTACCAAGCACAATGGGTTCCTGGTCCATGACTAGGGCTCCTAGGCACTACTGTAATAGAAATTGTGATCTTCGGATGTATAAACAGGGCAATCTTGAGTACAAGTAGGGAGGTTATATTAATTCTGTATTTGCCACTGGTGTTACCCCTACTAGAATACTGTGTCCAGTTTTGGTGTCTGCAATTCAAGAAGGATGTTGATAAACTGAAGAGGGTTCAGAGAAGACCCTCTAGAACGATTAAAAGATTGGAAACATACTTTTAGTGATTGAGCTCCTTGAGTCTATTTATCTTATCAAAGAGGTTAAGGGGTGACTTGATCACAGTCTCTAAGTACTTACATGGAGAACAGAAATTTGATAATGGGCTCTTCGGTCTAGCAGACAAACGTATAGCAAGATCCAAAGGCTGGAAGTTGAAACTAGACAAATTCAGACTAGAAATAAGGCACACATTTTTAACTGTGATGCTAATTAGCCACCGGAACAGCAAGGTTTGTGGTGAATTTTTTTGTCACTGGAAACTTTTTAATCAATTTAGAATGTTTTCTAAAATATAAGCTCTAGTTCAAACAGGAATTCAAGAAGGAAGGTCTATGACCTGTGTTGTGCTAAAGGTCAGATTAGATGAACACAATGGTCCCTTCTGGATTTAGATTTGGAAAAGAGACGACTAAGGGGGGATATGATAGAGGTCTGTAAAATCATGACTGGTGTGGAGAAAGTAAATAAGGAAGTTTATCATAACACAAGAACTAGGGACCACCAAATGAAATTAATAGGCAGCAGGTTTAAAACAAACAAAAGGGAGTATTTTTTCACACAACACACAATCAACCTGTGGAACTCCTTGCCAGAGAATGTTGTGAAGGCCGGGACTGTAACAGGGTTCAAAAAAGAACTAGATAAATTCATGGAGGATAGGTCCATCAATGGCTATTACCCACGATGGGCAGGGATGGTGTCCCTAGCCTCTGTTTGCCAGAAGCTGGGAATGGGCAACAGGGGATGGATCACTTGATGATTACCTATTCTGTTCTTTCCCTCTAGGGCATCTGGCATTGGCCACTATTGTAAGACAGATACTGGGCTAGATGGACCTTTGGTCTGACCCAGTATGGCCATGCTTCTGTTCTTAAGTTAGAATCTATTAATCTAGTACATAAGAACCATAAAGTGAAACTGGCAAGCAATTACAGTGATATGAGATAGAGTATTATCACTATCCAAGATCAGCGAGTGCAGAAAGTGAGCAGAGTAAGTGACAAAGTTCATATTTATAATATAAACTGACAGCTTTTTAAGAACTGGTTAGACAAAGACCTGACAGGAATGGTTTAAGTATTACTTAGTTGTGCCTTAAGCGCAGGGCTGGTGCAAGTTTGCTCTAGGCGAAACTTCCACCTTGCGCCCTCCCCTGTCCCCGAGCCCCCACCCTGAGGCGTCTCCCCGCCCCGTGGTAGCTCCCCCTCTCCACTCTGAGGTGCCCCCCCCGCGGCAGCTCCGCCCTGAGGCGCTCCCCCTGCGGCAGCTCCCCACCCCCCACCATCTGCCCTGAGGCACCCCCCCGCCCCAGCTAACCCCTGCTCCGCCTCCACCCTGAGCATGCCATCGCTGCTTCACTTCTCCCACCTTGCAGGCTTGCGGCGCCTAAGCTGATTGGTGCCGCAAGCCTGGGAGGCAGGAGAAGTGAAGCAGCTCAATCCCTGCTCCGCATCCTCCCCGAGCACGCTGTCGCTGCTTCACTTCTCACGCCTCCCAGGCTTGCGGCGCCAATCAGCTTAGGTGCCGCAAGCCTGGAAGGCGGGAGAAGTGAAGCAGCCACGGTGTGCTCGGGGAGGAGGTGGAACAGGGGCGAGCTGGGACAGGGAGTTCCCCTACATGCTGCCCCCCCTTCCCCTTACTTGCTGCAGGCGGCCCTTCCCGTGCTCCCTTGCCCCAGCTCCCTCCACCTAAATGCTGGCGGCGACCGGGGTGGCCGAAGATCAGGCCGCTGCGGTCACTGCCGAAGAAAATGCCGCCCTCCAAATCCTAGCGCCCTAGGCAACCACCTAGGTCGCCTAAATGGTTGCACTGGCCCTGCTTAAGTGCAGGGGACTGGATTAGATGACCTATTGAGGTCCCTTCCAGTCCTACATTTCTATGGTTCTAGAAGTTGTTACCTGTGCACAATACAAACCCTATAAACACTTCTCATGTGCTTAAGTTAAGCATGTATTTGCACAACTAGGTCTCAGAATAATACACAATAAGGTGTTAATAGTAACACAGATAAGGGAATTTTTTAGCATATTACTTTTTAATTTTAACAACAAGTGCTTAGTGAAAAAAACATTGTACATTTTGCTTCTACATGGGTAAAAGATGCTTAAGTTTCACTGTGTTGGTCATTTGTGATTTTTTTTAAATAAAGAAAGCAAATAATCCACATTATGGACAAATGTATTGCAAAAAAATAACCTTTTAAAAACTCTTAATAAACTCTAGAAAACTTCAAAGGTTAGTTGTTTTGCCTTTCTCTTTCTTAAAAATGGCCAAATCAATGTATTTCAATTTAAAAAATGAAAAAGATCAATAATTATAAACATTCAGATCTTTCCCCTCTGCACCCCGACTTTCAACCCAGAGTGAGTTTTAATTGTTAAATTGTAACGTGTTTCCCTCCAAAATGAAGTTTTTGGTGGGAATTATTGATAGACCTTTAATTTTAACAAGTGCCACCACAAACATTGCACTGAAATTCCCCAGGGAGCCAGCATTTTATCACTTTAAGAGCATTGCATGGCTCTGTGATATGGTTATGATGCTGGATAATGATCTAATGTGCTTAACTGACAACTTGCTGGCTCTTTGCCAAGATTACACAAAAGCACGATACAGCTGGTAGCATGAGGGGGGAAAATGGAGATGCTGATTTCCTAGCTATTACAACCCCTTAGATTAATCCAGTTGTGAGCAATTTCATACAGCATCTCATTAGGTAAAGAATCTAAATCAAATAATTGCTGGTCAATATTTTTTAAGAATTTCACTCCCTCAAAAAAACCCAACAACATTGTGAAGTTTCCAATGTGCAGGGTTCAAAACCCATTTAAACAAAAGTTAAAAGGTTAACATTTAAATCATTATAAAAAAATTGTTTACAGAAAATCAGGTGTTTTGTAAACAGAAAGTTTCAATAGCCAGCTGAACAGTAGTTTTGGTAAACATTCTGATTTTAAAAAATTTATAAATCTTTCACAAAATATTGAATATTTCAAAAAAGGAGGGTTTTTTGAGAAATGCTTCATTTTTAAAAAAGGACATTCTTTTGATGAAAAACATTTTGTCTGAGAAATGTCAATGAGTGTTAGTATCTGTGAATGGTCCATGTCTTCCCTAGTAGATTAATGCTAGGGACAACACTACTAATTGAGCTTCACATCATGATACCCCCTCTGCCCCATATTTGGGTATGTATAGCTCAGGGGCGGCTCTAGACATTTCGCCGCCCCAAGCACGGCGTCATGCCGCGGGGGGCGCTCTGCCGCTCGCCGGTCCTGTGGCTCCGGAAGCCGCGGGACCAGCGGACCCTCCGCAGAGATGCCTGCGGGAGGTCCACCAAAGCCGCGGGACCAGCGGACCCTCCACAGGCACGCCGCCAAAGGCACCCTGCCTGCTGCCCTCCCGGCGACCAGCAGAGCGCCCCCTGCGGCATGCCGCCCCAAGCATGTGCTTGGCGTGCTGGGGCCTGGAACCGCCCCTGGTATAGCTGGGCAGAACTTGGTCACTTCAGTTCACAGGGCTTCAAAAAGGCGTTTTCTTTTGTTTGAGTTCTGGGTCACATGGGTTCTGAGTCTTACGACCTTCTGATTTTCCACTTGGAATTTTATATTCAAACTAAACCAAAAAACTTCCAGCAAAATTCAGATGAAACCCAGTGTTGTGCTGTAAACAGGCAATAGGGCAAGTTTCACGTGTGTTCCACTTGAAATCACAATTCTCCCCAGTTTTGCTCAAAATTGGGCCCAGGTTCATTCACATGATAAGTGAAGTGAGTTGAGTTTAAAGTTTGATATGAAACCTGAAATCAGGCAGGTGTTTTGGGGATTTCACGGTAAACCTTTGACAGAGCTTAGTAGCAGGTTGCCTAGGAAATAGCATATGGTTCACACTAAGTATTCCCCCAGTTTTATGTATATTCTAAGAGAACTGCTGGGACTACAGAGTTTGGATTTCTGGAGTGGGTTAACTCCTCATTCAGAGTGAAACAAATGGACAAGGTTCAAGAAATCTTTCCCTAGTCTAGTCTTATTTACAGTTAGTATGGAGTCATGTTATTACTTTGAACAAAGACAGATTAAAGAGCAAAGCAGCAGTAAAGCACACACACACACATAACAGCCACACTCCACAGCTCCAGCAAAACACAGCTCTGCTTCTGTGTCTTCCAGGCACTGCTTCCAACTGTTATGTCACTGTGTCTTAACGTCATCCCCGGACACATTAAAGAAGCCATTGTGTTAAGAGTGTCGCCTCCCGCAGCCAGGTGGCCTATTGGAACAGCCAGCTGGAGTGGTCCTGTCTGGAAATGGCATCTTCAGCTAGTGCCCACCACAGCTGAAAGGGACCTTTAAGACAACAGTGAGACACCGTGGCAATGATGGGGTGTGTATCCCTCCGAAGGAGCTGCTAACAATATTGGGTGAGGTATAGCTGCAGTAGCTGTCACCCCTCCACCTTCCTTCTGTGTTAGATGTTTTCCTTCAGTATGGTTATTAGCTATATTTGCTATAGGATTATGATGTTAACACTGACTTTGAAAGGGCCTCCTTACCATGCTGATGCACATTGTTCCAACTCCCCTCAGTCATATGAGGCTTGATGGGCTCTAAGCGTTGTACATCACATGGGCTGGGTAAATTATGTAGGCAGAGACTCACCCTCCAGAATCAGCTCACCAGAACTGACTGTGCTGCATCCTGTGAAACCAAGCACCAGCTTTTGTGAGTACCAACTCTGGCAGACAAATGCAACATAACATCACAGCACCACTATTGTTGTCTAGCACCGCTGATGTAGAATAGCCTGGTGCTGCAGGAACCCATCCCTGAGGCATGGCGAGGAGGTTTGGTTCGGCTGAGTGTTGTCATTAGAACTCAAACATCTCCCATTTTACTCACACCTGATCTCCGACATTTCAGCAATAGTCCTCTAATGTCAAACTCCTTTGTGCATTCAGCATAACCTGAGACAGGGAGCTGCTGAAGGGGCGGAAAGATGGCCTTGTGATTAGGGCACAATCCTGCCAGTCAGGAGATCAGACTTCTGTCCCTGTTGCCGCAGCATACTCCCCTACCTTCTCTGTGGTACCTGAAACCTGAAGAGAACCACCCTTCCCTGCCTCACTGGGGGGCTGAGAGACTTTACCAGCCTCACAAACATTATGGGGCTCAGTCCCAGAGAAATGCCTCACCCTTTCCACTGAAGGCAACAGTTCTGCCTTTGTGAGGACATTATGAGTTGACCCAATATAAACACCATGTTCCTTGAAAACAGCTCTAAGCCATTTGTGGAGCCCATTTCCCCCTTCCTATTTACTTATTAAAGAGGAATAGATCCCTGCCTTTGATGGCTCATTTGTATTTGTTTAAAGGCAGAGGGGGATATCTTAGGCTTGGAAAGCGTAAAATAGACAAACAGTGCTGAAAGACTCCCCTCCCCACTCAGCTCCCCGCACCCCTCCTTCTGGCCCCGACAGTGCCACCAGCTGCAGTGCAGCCTTCCTCACGCTGATTCCAGCTGTGCCAAATTGTACTGAAATCGTGTACAGTTTCATGATGTGAAAGGCAGAGGTAGGATTAACAGGAGCGCACAGCATCCTGTAACACAGGGCCCCTGTTCTCCAGGGGGAGGGGGTTGGGGAAGTTCCCTGAGTGGCTGCCACCTGCCTGGTTCTGTATAATTCTTTGTGCTACTCTGATGCAATTCTCCTGCCCCCATGTGCTCCCCCATCATTCCCCCCTCCCTAGCCTAATCCACACCTCTCAAATGTCCCTCATTTCAAAGGGCCCCACTCATTCTAGTCCAGATCCCTTGGGCGTCTCCTCACTTTTATTACTGAAAAATATTTACCTCAAAACGAAGCACCATGAAGCAGAGGTTATAAAAACAGCTATTTCCACTAAAGGAATGAATCCCACAGCATTAAGGTTCCTGGAAGGGTGATTGTTTGTGTGTCCCACATTAAGGCTTTGGCAGGCTGAGGGCTATGCCTGGCCCGTGAACATCTGCAGAAGTTTCCAGAGCTCAGCCAGGAAAGCAGGGCTTTGGACTTCGCTTGTAAGTGTAAGAGGACAACATTGACTTGCTGGCATGTGGGATGGCTGTTGCTTTTCCCCCAGAGTAGGTCAGCGAGCAGGAGTCCAACATTAATGTCCTTGTTTGTTTCTGGTAGCACCCACAATGTGCTTCTCAAACAGAAATGAAAGGATGGTTCCTGCCCCCAGCTGATCCCAGTCTAAGGACAGGCTGGGGGCAGCAGTAAGGGATACAGCTGATTAGCAGAGGGGACAAGTGGTGATTGGCCATGTCATGGTATATAGGGGTAAGTTAACAAAGGTTGCGCTGCTGCTGCAGTTTTACAATAGGATAAAGAAATTGTTCCCAGTTGCTCCTCTCACTAGTCATTTAGATCATTTCACCACAACCGTGATGACAGAAGCATGCCCTTTCGGTAGGATTTGAAGGCAGAAAGAGGATGTGCCTTGCAGATGAGCTCAGGGAGGGCATTCCATGCGAAGGGGCCAGAGCAGAAGGAGGCACAGTGATACTGATAGGCAGATGTGGCTGGCGTAGTGCATGGAGTGAAGAAGGCGGGGGTCATGCACAAGGAGATGAGGATGAAAAGAAAGGAGGCGGCAGAGTTACACAGGGGTTTGAAAATAGTGACAAGAAGCTTGGTCAGGATGTGGTGGAGGAGGAGAAGCCAGAAGAAGGATTCACAGGTGGGGGTGATATAATCAGATAGCAGGAGGGGAAGCACGGCTTAGTGGGTGGAGAAAAAGATGGGTTTAGAAGTGCAAGTCACGCTCACTGTGACTCAATTTCTTTCTCTAAGAAAGTTAGTTACCAACCTCACCAGGATGTCAAATTAATTAATTGATGTTTATAAAACACTGACATCCTCAGATATAGGGCCCTATAGGTGAACAAAGTGTTTATGCTGCTCAAGACAGAAGCAAACCAGAAGTGGTCTGTTGTGGAAAACCTCACCTAGACCTAGTAAGTCTTACTGGCCTTACTTAACTCTTCTTACTCTTTATTCACTTATCCATCTGGCCTTCATTTAAAAATAAAGGGATCAGAATGAACAATCACATAAGGTTTCCATTAAATGTTTAAAAGGCCAGAATTATAACTGCTGCATACAACGTTCTCTCTTAGTCCTTTATGACGGCTCCCATATACACAAGATAAGCACCGATTAGCTATGATACAGTCCCGACTACTTTAAGAACCTATATTAATGGCTAGATAAGGTTGAGATTTTAAAAACGTGAGCTTAGGAAACTGATAGTAAATGTTCTTA
The DNA here is from genome assembly GCF_020497125.1 of Mauremys mutica. Taxonomy (NCBI): domain Eukaryota; kingdom Metazoa; phylum Chordata; order Testudines; family Geoemydidae; genus Mauremys; species Mauremys mutica. The sequence continues at coordinate 130,612,758 of NC_059074.1, forward strand.
CAGCAACACTGACTATTCCACCCACCCACCAGGCTTATAAACTGTAAGAGGTTCTTTCATTACAGGTGATAAGCTCTCCTTTCTCGGTGGCATTTGTAATGGACCCCCACCATCAAAGCACACAGGCACAAATGCTTATGTGTTTAGATAATTTAGAAAATGACAATGATTTTATCAAACTTTGTTTCTGGACTGAGACCAACCACATGAAATGTATACCTCAGAAGGTAATTTGCTGGAGAAAATTCTAAGTGACTGAAACTAAAATCACTTAACTCTAACTATATCTTCGCTACTGCAGTGTTCTGATCCAGACAGATGAATCAATGCAATGTGTATGAACTCTGTGGGCCTATGAGGTGAAATCCTGGCTCCACTGAAGTCACCGGCAAAAACCTCATTGACCTCAGTGTGGCCAGGACTTCACTAATGAACTGTAGAACTTAGCAACCAATGTGAATAATGTCCACTTGCTCTAGCATTCTGCTACTGAGCTGTGTCTTAATTCGTATCATAAGACCAAAACACCTGCTGGAAAATATCAGTCCAGTGGCCACTCTCTTTGAGGGAAACACCAGCATCAGTCACTGTTCTGAAAAGATAGCAAGTAATAACTGGTGTGTCTAAAACATGTTTTAGAAATCTGAGTACAGTATATATATGGCTAAGAAACTGGGGCACTGTAACTGCTTATTACCCTACTCCTAACTGTCTCAGTGTTGTCTCTCATTGTATACCTAGAATGTAAGCTCTTTGGGGCGGGGACTGTCTTTGTGTTCTGGGTATGTGTATGGTGCCTAGCAAAATGGGGTCCTGGTGCACGACTGGGGCTCCTACCGTTACACATAATGGCAAACATACGGTGAGGAGATGGAGGCACGTATGCAGCCTTAAAGATCAGTTACCAGCTTCCTTGCTTTTTCTATTCTATCCGTTAACCAATGATAATATCTTAAAAATTGTATCTAGTCATTTAATCAAACCTCATAAGATTAAAAAAATATGGAGAGCTGGGCCAAAACGAAACCTGAGATCTAAACCACAGACTTGAGCTTGCAACTCAAATGTGTCTCTGTCCTGGGCCAAATCTGTACACCTCACATTTTTAGCAACTTCTATACTTGGATGAAAATTGTAAACTGCCAAATTCAGGAGCATCCATGCTGATTTGGGTGGTTTGATTCTGCCTTTTTCAAAGTTCTGACATTTGGATCCTGGGTTATGGTTCAGGCCAGACTGACTAAAATAAAACATGTTTTATATTTTCTATTTTAAGAGACACAAATGCACGTGTATTTTTGAAAATCATTGCACAACTGTCCCAGAAGCAGACGGACTGTAATTCTAAGTGGCAGCTCATCAAATTCTAAGCCATCACCCACTAATTATCCATTGGTGGAATTCTGACTTAGAATGGATGATGGTCTGAATTAGAATTCCACATGTATGAAGAGCTGCCAGTTTTTCCTCCCTTTCATTATATTTCTCCAAGGAATGTTCCAGCCTGACAGAGTATTCTTTAGACCCTCCAGCAGAACCAACTTCAGTGGGGATATATGGAATGAACCAATAACCTCAAACCTGTTCCCGAATCATTCCTCAAAGGTTTGGTACAGTTTGATTAAATTAACTCACTCTCTCTCCCTGTCTTACCTTCCAGCAAGGCATGAGGAGGCTCAGCAGACCTCCTGTTGGCTGGCCCCAAGCCTACAAATAGTTGGGGATTTCTTACAGTGAGACTTTCCCCACTCTCTCAAGAGATACACGGCTCACTCTGGGGTACAGCGAGCTGGGAAACCCAAAAGCAGTACAGAAGTTTAACTCAAAGCTATTCTGAACACTAGAAAAGCTGGAAGGAACATTGGACCAGCTATAGAAATGAAAGAGGGTAAATCAGAGAGCTTACAGGAAGCAGAGGCAGCTCAATGTATTTTGCCGCCCCAAGCATGGCAGGTAGGAGGTTTTCAGCGGTGCGCCTGTGGGTGGTCCACTAGTCACATGGATTCGGCGGCATGCCTGCAGGAGGTCCGCCGGTGCCGTGCCATCGGCATCCCCGCTGCCGAATTGCCGCTGAAGCCACAGGACCATTGGACCTCCCACAGGCACGCTGCCGAAAGCCGCCAAAAGCCGCCTGCCTGCCACCCTCACAGCGACTGGCAGGCTGCCCCCCGCGGCTTGCCACCCCAGGCATGCGCTTGCTGCGCTGGTGCCTGGAGCAGCCCCTAACGGGAAGAGCAGGTGCTGTGGGAGTCGGAGAAGAGTGTTACAAGTGCTAAAGTAAAAAGGTCTTGAAGGGAACAGAAAGAAAGGTTATGCAGAACTCTTGGACATAGTGGAAAGAAGGGATGAGACCTCTCAATCAGATAGGAAAGTGACTGATCCTGCTTCCACCTGAGCAGGAGCCAGACAGTGGACTTGCAGTGCTGGCTAGCAATAAAAGAGAAAAATGGAATAGAACCACCAATGTCAAGTGTGGTGTCATAACAGCAAATTTAGTCCTACTGCACCAGTTACACAGTGCTGGGGTTTGGCAGGTATCTATGCTGTGAGACTGGGTGACAGCCTTCGGCATGTGCTACTGGTGCAGGCGCAGAGAGTCTTGTGCATCCAAGGATCCCATCCCATCACCAAACAGTCAACAGCTCTTTGTCCATATATGGGCATTTTACCCATATACTTAGCCTCTCCACCATGTTGTCACCCCACCCCACCTCCTGAATCTCTCAGATCCTGGAACTGCTGCCAAACCAGAGATCTTGTTCTGCAGATCAGCTCCCTTCCCTGCTTTGCTTGTTGCAATTGCAGTGGGTAAGGCTCAGACAGCCTCACAAACTACACTAACTCAGCAGCTGGATTGGAGAGATGTGGGTATGTGGATGTTCAGGGGTCCTGCGATAGTAGGATTGGGATCTGGCTGTGGCACTGAATAGGTTCCTTCACATAGGGTGCCAGCTTATGTCAAGGTCTCCATACCTCAAGTAAACACTGAAAAATACATAGCTGGAACCAGTCTGGTTCTCCTGTGTGTTGTTATTGTTAAAATAGGTATTACAGTTGTAAAAACGTGCTTAGTGTTTAGACTTTATTGAATGCTTGTAAATTGCTGCATGCATTTATCTCACTTATACCATCTATATCCCATATTGTAAGATAACATCTGAGCATTTGCATGATAACCCTCTGTAGCTGTGCAAATCACCTGACAGGAAAAACATTAGTTAGTGTGAAATCCTGGCCTACAACGAAAGATGTCCTGCCTCACAGAGAAGGACTATCAAAACCAGATGAACTATTGTGGAACATCAAAGAGGGCAAAAGATTTTGCAGATTGCTTCCCCCTTCTTACCCGTTCTTTCCTCCACCCCCCACCCCCCCATGAAGAGGAGACCTGCAAGTGAATTCCTCCCATCAGCTGAGCTGGGAGCTCAGCAAAGCAGGAAACGGAATAAAAGTCCCTGACAAGGAGAAACTATCTTCATGCTGCTAGGACTCTGAGGGGCAAGGATTACTAAGCATAAGCAAAAGATCCCCAGTACTTAGTCTGGGTTAGCCCTAAAGAACATACAGAGCTTGCTTATTATAGAAGCTTCTATTACTTTTTGAAACTTAAAATTAGAACTCATTTATGTGTATATATGTTTATCTGCTTTAACTTTGTAAATAACTCTCATTTATTTTTCTTAGTTAATAAATAATTAGATAGTTTATTACAAGATTGGCTACAAGCATTGTCTTTGGTGTAAGATTGTATAATGCAATTGACCTGCAATAAGTGATTTTTGGTGTAAGGGTCCATCTGTTAGAAAGGCAAGATTACCTGGGGGACAAGATAGAATGGAATACCCAAAGGGACTGCCTGTGACTCTGTGATTAGGCTGTTATACACTTAATAAATGGTTGGTGAAAACTAAGTATAAAACTCTCATCCAACTTGGGGTTTGTGCCCTGCTTCTTAACAGTCTGCCCTGAAGTTGGTACTCATGCTCTTGAGTCATTACAGGACAATTTGACATAGGGCCCCATAAAATCTTCTGTACAGATAGACATGCTATCAGGATCAGTACAATTTACTATCACCAGCTATTTATAATTAGAAAGCAGAAAAACTATCTCTGCTGTGAAATATTTCATGCCATGCAGAATGAAGCATGAACTTATCAAACTATACAAGTGACCCTTGTTTATTTTGCAGGTTTATATGAGAAAGCTAGAATGTGTGTTGGGAGAATAAGGAGTTGCTGAGTGGGAGAACTCATGTTTTGATCACTGGGAGATTTCATGGTCCATCAATACCCTCAATTTTGCAGACAGATGAAATATTATGTGGAGCAAGAACCTTTCACCATTTAAATCAGACAAAGGAAACAAACAAAGCACTTTGTATTCTCATTCCCAGCGTCCCTGTTGCTTTGTAGAATGAATGCCCTAAACCAAGCTTCATGGATTTAGCCTTTTACAAGACAAGATGAATTTCATGCCTTTCCCCGACTGTTTGTGTATTCGTTTGGGGAGTTGTCAGAAAGCTAACCATTCCTAGTGAATGCAGCCCTCATCTTATAAAAAAACCCACCCTAAACCTAAAAATAAAAATGCATTAAGTGGCAGAGCACAAACCATTTCTCTGTGAAGTGGATTAGCAATCGGTACTAATTACAATATGAAAAATGGGGCTTAAGACACAGAGCTGAGCAGGGCTAACATATGGCGTGCTAGTGACCTATTCCATATGCGGCTGCTATTGTCCCATATCCACTGTATTGTAACATTCTGGCTGCTTGCTTGTTTTTTATTCCCTCCCCTTTTCTTTCCTCTTTTCTCTCTTCCTCCACCCCCCCGCGGCAGCCCTGATCTTCTGAAACCTGACATTTGCACATGAATTGTGTGACTGTGCAATGCAGCAGGGCCCGTGTGACCTGGGCCACTAAGCAGCATATCTGTAATTAGGTAGACCAGAAACAAGGCCGGCACTAGCTATCGGAAAGACCACTGTGGGTGTGATGGTGGGGAAGTCTTTATTACAGAAAATCCTGAACTCTGTCCTGAGGGGGGGGATCTGATTTAACTCCTAAGGTGCTGGGTCTTTGATGTGTCTGGGAGGGCAGAATTTCCACACTTTTCATCCACCTGCTCTTACATTGGAGGGGGCTCCCAGAAGTACTAGAAACACTCATAGCTCTGAAAGGAAGAAGAGCAGCTGAAGTGACTGGTGACTGAAATCAGCAGCACTGATAACAGGGGCGCCCATTATTTGATCCTGCCTGACCACTTCTTTTTAACAGAAAGTAAATTCAGCTAAACCCCGATCCTCCTTCTCCCACTCATGCTCTCAGATGTTTGGGGCACGTCATGGCCAGAGTCGTGAAGCCATTTGGGGGGGGAAAGGCATATAAGGCACCCCCTTGTCCCCTGCACAGGCTACTCATAGGATGGATGGCTGTGCAGTACAGCACGGAGCCTCCATGGGGCTGCTATGCTATCCTTTACACACACCGGGTGGGAGTGGGTGGGGAATGATGGGCCAGTCAGAGCACCTGGGAATTACCCTGCTCCAAGCACAGGGAACGGTGTGCAGGGGATGGAGGGGGAGGGGAACCAACAGTCAGATTGTCACAATGAGACACAATTTGCTTCCATCCTACTAGTCTGTTTTGAGGGCAGCACAACAACTTGCTGCCTGTTGCTTGGAGCTGATGGGGAAGCCTGGATTTATCACTCAGTGGCTCTAATAACTACTAGACAGGACTGAACAGAAATGATCATAATGGGTTCCGAGACACCAATCCGAGGACTTGCCCTCCAATAAAGACACCAGACCAACCTAAGAGACTGAAATGTAGAAACATGTTTCTAAAGAGGGTTGACAACAGCTATAATGGCCGGTTAGTCTGTCAGACTCTTGTGCCTTCACTGCACTGTCTCTCGTTTTCACCATATTTTTTTTTAACTAAACAACAGAACAAACCAGACACCCCCTTCGACTCTGGCTTCTGTCAGATGTGGAAGCTGGCGTTCACAGGGATTCCTGCAAGCCGGTTTCCTAGTTTGGCTTTCCATGTATTTGCCCCTGATCAAGTTTCCCTTTGAGATTCATGTTCGAGGAACCCCTATGTCACCTGTTCTTTACACAAATTAATATGAAGAAACCACACAGGCACAACTGGGTCCCAAATATCCATGTTTAACAAATAAACACAAATATGCATACCCTAGTTACCTACATACTGCTGCTCTGACTGCTTTCTGGCAGCTTCTGCAACATAGCACACAGTGAGCACCACTGTTCCCTCTACACTACAACCCACAAAACCCAAAACAGCCAAAACTTCCAAGTTTCATCTTATTTCCATCAGAAACCTTAAACCAGCCCGAGTTCATCAAGAGTTTTGCAAACTTGCTAGTGAACCAGGCCTGAATTTTGAGTTTGCAGTAGATTCTATAGCTCCTGTCTCTATCTCCCATACAGGGAATACGATAATCTCTCCCCGAGTTTTTCAGTGGAAGATGTATCATCTACACAGAGTCCTGTTCGCCCCACAGTGGGCATGCAACACTCAGACTGATGTTGATGTGAATTACAAACACACACACACACAGGAAAGAAGAGATCCCTTCATTGCCATCTTTCTGTCATGATGAATGAGTAGAACGGTTGGCTGGGACAAGAACTACTCTGCGTCAATCTCTCTTTGCCTTTTTTTCCTTTCCTAGGCAGGAATCAAGCCCAGTTACATTGAATCAAACTTTCAAACCCACAACATGAGAATAAGTTTGACAAAGTGAGTTTGCCTGCTCTAACTGAGGTCCTGTAATCAGCTGCGTGAGTTGTGTGCTGCAAATGGAGATGCACAGATGCAACACCAGAATCTGAGCTGCACAGGAAATGAGAGGGTCTGTCAGAGAAGGTGTTCACATAGGCAATCTTTATATAATACAGCGTCATTGTTAGTACCTGGAGGTCAGTGAGGAGGTTAGAATTCTATGAGATAGCAGCTGTAGCAATAGCCATCCAAGAATAAGTGTAGAAGGAAAAAACCAATACAGAAAAAGCCAATGCAGAAGAGGATCCAAGCAGACTTCTAGGGCATGGCAGACACTGAAACGCAGCCATAGCATATGCAAGAGCCATATTCAAAGCAACTCCAGTGTAAACACGGCAAATCAGGCCGCTCAGGATTGCCCTGTTGTATGATTGTTAGTGGGGGTGAATGGATGGAGACAAGGCCTCCATGTGATTTATACGTTCCACACTGCACTAAGCTGAAGGCACAGCATGTACTGCAAGTACGAAGGACCTGTCAGGAAATGAATGGAGTCTTTGTGTGTCAGCTGCTGCTGTCATTTAAACCAGGTCCACAGGCCATAATAGTCACCAGAAGCTCTTTTCTGGGTAGGAGAGCTTTAACTACTAACTCAATTGGTGGCATCAGTGCAGATGCTTATACCTTTGTGCTCCCCTTGCTGGGAGGCCTTTTAATTCTGGGTATGTGTAATAGGAGGAGGAAGGGGAAAGAGAATTTTTTTAATAGGAACCCCAATTTATAAAAAGCAGAGTAGCCTCGTCTGTATGCTGTGCTCTTAAAGAAAGAATTCAAATCTGGGAAAACTAAATGAGTGTTAGAAATCCCTGATCTAGATGGACTCAGATTTCCAGAGAGGTCATTAGAAGGTTTAGAAAGCTTCTGATCAATTGAAAATTTATCTTTAGGAGGCAGGGGGCTTGTTACAATTCATTGAATTCTGAGCACTGGGAAAGCACTAGCTCAAAATACTGGAGTTTGGTTCAAACAGCAGAACCTTCAGGATACGACCCTGATCCTTATCTCACACCAGTTTGACTCTAGTGCAACTCCATTAGCTTAAGCTGAATGAACTACTCTTGATTTATAGCTCTGTTAGTAAGAGGAGAATCAGGTCCAAGATGACTATTGGCCAGTTTCGTCTCTGCAACTAAATGACTTTTTAACTGAATAGATACAGAATGTAAAGTGATACCCAATGGGGCAAATTCTTCCCTATTGTAACAAACAAATACTGAATCTGGGCCAGTGTTTTTATTTGACCATCATTATAAAGGAAGGGAGTTCAGGTATAAGAACAAAGACATCTCATCCTTTGTAATGCAAATCTATTTCTGCTTGAATAGGCTTTGGAGAGTGATATACAAAAAAAATTGTACAGAGATGTCTACGGTTTCAACCTCCTTCTTCTAGAATGTGTGACTTCAAAAGGAGGCATGATAATTTGACAGATGGACATTTAATAATAAATACTGAGTACAGGATCTCAAGTCATATCCACACAGCAGTGCTGCACCTGAAACAAACCTCCCTTACACAGGAGCGCCCCATCTCCTGCATTCTGCAGTCTCTCCTCATCAGTCTCCCTACTCACTACACAATACTGCCAGTGCCCAAGGGGAATTAACCCAGTTTTAGAGCTGAAGTAACTCCTACATATGCCCTTAGACTCCACCCGTGAGCTGACAGGGCTGAGTAGTGTGGGACCCAGCCTGGGATTTAAAACATTCTCTGGCAGTTCAGGAGTAGCCTCCATCTAAATAGCCCTAAATATTTGGGAAAGGAACCTTTCACCGTAACCGCTAGTGATAGGGTGGAGCTATTACTTTTTGGGCTATATGGCCCCTTGACTGGTTACACTTGCTGAACTGTTAAACAGCTCTCCCCTCCAATGAAAGTACATTGGCCTCCGTTTATAGCTCTTTAAATTTCCTCCTTTCTGACTCATCTGTTAGAAACTATGGGCTGAATTTTCAAAAGATCTCAGCTCCCATTTCGGCACCAAAATCAATGGCCTGATTTTCAAAAGAGCATGTTGGTTCCTGTGCCTTTCTGATAATCTGTCCATGAGTGACTGGATGCTGAGCACTGTAGAGAATAATCTGGCCCTTATTTAATTGCCTAAATGGGAACGGAACTTTCTTGAAAATCAGTCCCCCACTGGGCATTTTGAGCACTTGAAAATCTGGCCCTATGCGGCAAAAGTAGTTTCCCTAATGTGTCTGTGCTTCCCTACACAGCAGGGGGGAAATGTATGTGAAGGAATTATAGGTGTCACTTTAATCCTAACATCTGAAGTATTTCTCTTTGGAATATTTCTGAAGCTCTCCTTCTGCATGAAGTGATCACTGCAGCCAAGGAACTATTATATAGCATCACAAACTCCCAATTCACCCATAATTACCTGACTGGTGCCAATGGGCAAGGGAGCTAGTTTTGTTTTTCAAAAAGAGGCAAAAACACAGCAATCAAATATGGTGAGCACAGAGCTGTTCACTATCCATAAATCTGTTGAGAGACTAGTAAGTGATATTCCTCAATCTCAGAGCCTATGTCATTTCCCCCGCCTTTTTGTACCTCAAAAATTCTGTCCCTAATGTATGTGTTTCTCCATTCCACAACATCCAAACCCATGGCTGTTATGTCCTAGGGGCAGCCGGTGTAGGAAGCAATCACTTGAGGCCAGAGAGCAGACAGCTAACCAAAACCTCCATTTTATTTACAGAAACAGAGAGCTCACTCAGCCGGTTGAAACCGGCTGAGCTATCCCTTAATAGTCTAACTCAGTTGCCATAGTAACAAAACCCATGACAACCAAATACACAACAATGGCTAAGTTATTTAAAGTGTTGTGCATGTTGTACAGTATTATTAAGAGTTTATTAAAAATGAAGCTGACCCTCAGGTTAGTATTTTTCTTCTGTGCCTGATTTTGCAATCAAGAAAACACAAAATTCCTCTGTGCTCCTTATCTTTTAGGTGACTTCATCATTACAACACACACTCTTATGGGTTTCTATTGTGACAAGCTTTTGCTGTACAATGTCATATCTGCTGTTATTTTTCATGCGGGGATTCCTATCACTGTTTTACTGATGTGAATGACATTAAACTGAATTTACATTGAAGTGATTGAGAGAAGAATTTGGCCCCATATGTGAAATGCAGGGCCGGCTCCAGGCACCAGCCAAGCAAGCTCATGCTTGGGGCGGCAGATTCTATGGGGCGGCATTCCACCCAATCCTAGGGCGGCATGGCCGCTTTTTTTTTTTTTTTTTGCTACTCCGGCCGCCCGGTAGGGGGCGGTGGCACGGCGGAGGGGAGCACCCTGCTGGGAGCGGGCTGCGCGCTCCGTCTGCCCCAGCCGGTACCAGGACAGCAGCAAGCCCTCCCTGCCGACCGGAGCGGCGCAGAGCCCTCCCAGCAGGCGGCACGGCAGTCGGGGCCGTGTGGTGAGCGCCCCGCTGAAGCCCTGGCCACCCTCCTTGTCTCTCTCCCCCCATTCCCTCCCCCTCTCCCCTGCTAGCCAGGGCACCTCTGCAGTGCAGGGAGTCCCCCTGCACTCTGGCTCCGGCCGCCCTGCAGGTTTGGGGGTTTTTTTCCTGCTTTGCCACTTCGGCCACGCTGCAGGGGGTTTTTTTTGGTTTTTTTGGTTTTTTTCTTGGGGCAGCAAAAAAGCCAGAGCCGGCCCTGGTGAAATGCTGAGGGACCAGAATTATACCAAAGGATTCTATATTTTATCAAACACTATGGTCCAATTAGTCGCTATATACACAGGCACATACAGGGCCCAATCCTGCAAGCCTTCCATGTATGGAACTCCATTGATTTTAATGGGCATTCTCCACAGAGAAGGTTTATGCTTTACAGGATTGGCAGTACAAGCCAGCAGTGACTAAAACAGGGTTTCTCAAACAGGGGTCGCCGCTTGTGTAGGGAAAGCCCCTGGCAGGCCGGGCCAGAGTGTTTACCTGCTCCGTCCGCAGGTCTGGCCAATCACGACTCCCACTGGCCACGGTTTGCTGCTCCAGGCCAATGGGGGCTGCTGGAAGTGGCGGCCAGTAAGTCCCTCGGCCCGCGCCGCTTCCAGCAGCTCCCATTGGCCCGGAGCAGTGAACCGCGGCCAGTGGGAGCTGTGATCGGCCGGACCTGCGGATGCGGCAGGTAAAAACACTGGCCGGCCCACCAGGGGCTTTCCCTGCACAAGCAGCGACCCCAGTTTGAGAAACCTTAGCCTAAAAGGAGTTAGAGATGAACCGAGCAAGTAACATTCAGATTCATTTTAAGTTTAGGCTAGCCTCAACCCCTAAAACTCCAAATATCAGGACTGTCCCCGTAAAATCAGGGACACCCTGGTCACCCTAATTAACATCAACAGTGGGACCGTGGTAACAATTAACATTATGTAGAGGGTAATGTATAGATAAATGATATTTCAGGACAGTTCCTGCTTCAGTGAATTTATAAGTTAAGTAGGACCTCAATCCTTCAGACACTTATTGATGCAAATAACTTCACTCATCTGGGCAAGCTTACTCACAGGCACACGTGTTTGTAGTATCAGCCCCTATCCCAGACAAATATTTAAAAAGGAGAACAATTCAAACACAAGAAGGTGCAGAGACATATGTGATGAAGGAACATTCTGTGAGATTCTATGCAGAACTTGCAGCCCAATGGGAGGGGCTGCTGAGGTGGTTGTAAGCCATCTTTGTGCCCTCCTGATCCTGAGTTACTTCAGGGGCTGGAGAGGCCCCCGTTTTTAGGCATCCCTCAGGGTTAAAGGACAGCAGCCTTCCCAGAATCTCTGCAGAACTGCATGATGCCCCTCCCATCCCCAGCCCTACCCTCAAAATACCCCCTACACCAGGACTTGTAAGAGGGGGACTTCAGACGACAGACGTACAGCCATCCCCACAGTGCTTATGCTGGGGGAATCCTTCCCCAGCCAGATATAGGGCTTTCAAGACCCCCTTGATGCTGATCTGACCTTTTTACATGATGTGAAGGGGCTAGAGAGGGGGTGATGATCTCACCTTTATCTGTGTTTTTCCTTTGACAAAAGTTACTCATTTTTACAACACTGATCATTCATTCTGTTGTCAGTTACTGAAAATTCAGTGTCTATTATTAAAGATTGCTAAATTAAAAGACAATGAAGGGTATGGGGGGAGGAGGGAGGATATATTTGCCAAAAGCTTTACCACCAGTGTGGGCATGAAATTTGATCCTCACCATATGGTCCGGAAAAAGTTCCTCCTGTCTCACACAAATCTGGGTTAATATTTGGCTTAAAATAAAGCAGAGTAATTTAAAACACACACTTTGCAGGCAAACTACCGCTCGATGTAAACAAAACATTAAACTGAAAGGATCCATATGCACTCGTTATCAGTTGTTGCGTTTCTTTTTCTGAAAAGGAAATCTAATACATTTTAAATAAACCCATAGCATGAAACAAAATAAACTGAAGTCTTTGCCAGTCTTTTTTTTCTTTTTCTTTTTGCAATGTGGAAAAAGAACATTTGTGATAAAGTTACAATTTCAGAGGGAAGGAGCCAGGCAACAGAGAACAAATAGATCACAAATGTCAGCAAAATCAGATCCTAACTGGGCTCTCTTTTCCACCATGCTGCCTTACAAGAATTTAATTCTTTTAACAGAGCAGAATGTCTTTATTGACTGAGGTCCCAGTCATGCAAGCTTCTCCATGTGGGAAACCCTGCATTGAGCCCCCTTGAAGTCAATTGTTAGTCAAATAAAATTATTATTGAAATACTTTGAAGTCTGTGTGGCTCTGTGCAGGCTCCGTGGTCTGCTTGGCACTGAGCAGCTTGCAGGGGCGAGGTCTTCAGTTTTTTTATATGATAAAAAGCAACAAAGAGTCCCATGGCACCATATAGACTAACAGATGTATTGGAGCATGAGCTTTCATGGGTGAATACCCACTTCGTCGGATGCACGCGTGTCATGCGTCTGACGAAGTGGGTATTCACCCACGAAAGCTTATGCTCCAATACATCTGTTAGTCTATAAGGTGCCACAGGACTCTTTGCTGCTTTTTACTGATCAAGACTAACACGGCTACCCCTCTGATACTTGATTGATAAGTTATCTCCGGATAGGTTTTCAAGGTCTGAATGGCAGTTAAGCACTGACTTTCAGTAGGAGTTGGGCATTTAACTGTCATTCATGCTTTTGAAAACCTAGCCACTCCTCTCTAACGTACTGCCATGGGACTGGCCAATACAATGCACCCCTGCATGGCCAGCAAGCAGCTCCTGCCTCAGTTTTCCCCCTTAAAGGGGCTTCTTAAATGAACACCACACACAGGCTTTCCATGCAATATCACCCCTCCTTGGGGTCTGGTTTTATTAACAAAACAGTTCAAAATACAGTCTCCTCCAGTCCATTCATATAGCCCCTTATTAGGTCACTCCAAGGCCTATTCTATTATGTTGGCACCTAATATCTCCAAGAAGCCTCTAAAGTCCACTCTGATCTGCCTGGGAATCCCTTCTCCAGAGCTTCCTGCCGCTCACTGTAGGGGAATCAACTAATCCCTGCTCAAGTATGCTAGGGATGGCAGGCCCCAGGCCTCTAGTCTGTCAGTGGCAAGCCATCCTGTTCCAGGTATGTATTTTAATAACGTAGTCAGCACCACTGTGCTGTACATTTCTTTGTCAACCAATGAAACAGTCTTTTTAGGGTGCTGTAAGGGAGATGAGATAGTTAACTACAAACCTACCTTAGCTGCATAATGTGGCCCAAATATGTCAGAACAATTTCCACTGTTCTTCTATGGGTTTGTCTTCACTGCAGTGTTAGCTCGAGTCATCTGCACTTGAGTTAACTCCTCTTGAGTTAGCCTCACTCAAATGAGAGTGACCACAGGGCGAAACACTCAAACAGCACAGAGTGATTGGATTAGCAGCCCAGAGCGGCTCAGTCCCCAGTGCATTACTACTTCACACATCAGCAGCACTCGAGCTTCAGCCCACACCCCCTGACGGGCCAGGCAGCTCGAGTTTAAAGCACCACCGAACTAGAGCCAGAGATTTTTGTGTGTGCACGGGAATCGCATGTGAGCAAGGAATCGTCACGATTGGGGATGTACTGTAATTAGTACATACAAAAGGGAAGAGTCAAGGCTGTATTCACAACTCTAACTTTGTCAGGTCTCAGCTTTTGAGTGCTTAAGTGTGACATTGGAATGTTCTCTGGATGTAGCTGTTTGTCTGAAATAGCTATACTCCTACAAGAGTATAGTGTTTGCCACACAGCATCAGACCATTGTTCCCTTACGTCTAGAGTCCTGCCTCCAACTGAACCAACTAACTGCTGCATCAGAAAAACCTATAATGCAGCCAGTTCATTGCACAATGATGTGTAGAGAGGAGGAAAAAATCCCCATCGTGATCCTTGCAGCAATTGGCTGAGGTCCTAAATGAAATCAGGACATTTAGCATGTGTAACTACAAAAAGCATTGGTCCGAGAATTATTCACTGGCACGAATTAGCCCTTGTTGGCAACGCGAGCAGAGGCCACGGGCTGACCAGGCATGGAAACCCAGATGTAATGGTCCGGATCCAAACTTGCCTGAAGTTCAAGAGTGTGTACTTTGGCTCAGGACTTTCTCTAAGGAAACTACATGATCCCGTTACTGCTAGAGGTGATCCCTCCAGGCCATGGTTGAGGCATGGCATATGGGGAGGCAATGTGGTGGGAGATTGCACTGCAGCTGCCCAGGCTGTATCCACTCCGTGAATAAACACAGGAAACTAAATTCATTTAAAAAGAAATATACAATCAGTGCTGATCTGAAAAACTTTGACACAATCATTTTCCATTGGAGCATGCGGTTCCGTCAAAATGGAAATGCTTTGCAAAATAGCATCAATTTAGCCAGAATTTCATTTCCAAGAAAAGCCTGGGAAAAAATTCTGACAGTGTTGAAACGTCCTGTTTTAACATTGTCAGAGCAAAACATTTTGATTTTTCATTTGGAAATGACTTTTCATTTCAATGTTTAATGGTGTATAATATTTGTAAAAAATCAAAATATTTGGACAAGCAAAAAAACAAAAAATATTCTGACTTTTCTTTCAGAGAGAATTTCAAAATTTGCAGGTGATGTTCTCATTTGGAATGAAACCAAATTTAAAACATGGCATCAGTAACAGGACAAAACAATTGACAGAAGAGTTTTGAAATCTGGTTCTTGTTCTGCCATTGACCTACTGTGCATCCTTGGATGAGTCATTTCACCACTAAGCCTGTTTGCCCATCTGTAAAGTGGTGATAATGACACTCACTGTACTTCATAGAACACTTTGAGATCTGCAGTTTAAAGGGCTATATATTTGTCATCACATACAAGTGTCAATGCTGTAATATCAAAGCACCAGGAAGAGTGCCAGCTTCTGTCTGAACATTTAGAGCGTTATGCACCTGTTTTCAGCAGGGGAAGCTGGTAGTTTATGTAGCGTCGGCTAGCACAATGAGCAAGCTTCTCTGTTTATGCTGTGTGTGAATCAAATGTGCGTGAACACAAGGAGTGAGTGAAAACACTGGACCTCATCTCCTGTAATAAATAACTGAAAGAAGTGGGCAATTTCCTCTAACCCAGTGAGCGGCAAGCTGTCTGGCACTGGGACATCTGTATGTTCTTAGGGCTCAAGGAAGTGTATAATCTGATCCAGAAAGAAAGTCGTTTCTTGCTGAAAACCTGAATTCTACAGGATCCTACCTTGGATTTCATATGCTGGTATGAATGTTCACTTCTAACAGATGCTAACAGTTAGCTGTGTAAACCCAGGGCTGCCTGGGGGAGGGGATGAGCAGATCAGCACTTCAGTGCTGGTGACATTCAGAGACCAAGAAGCTAAGTTCACCTCTGCTGTGGCTCGGTTGGCAGCGGGAGGGAAATATTGGGGCAGGGGTGAAGCCAGGGAGCAATTGCTTTCAGTGGCATGTTCCCTCTGCACCCAGAAGAAGAAAAAATGGTACTGGTGGCAGTCTGAACTTCCTCTGTGGAGCTTCTGTTCCTTTTAGATAAGAGGTTAGTGATGCACAGCCCCAGGGCAGGGAACACAATGTTCCTGCCTCCCGAGGGAACTGGGCTGTCTGCACTATTGCCTATCCCAAGGATTTAAAACCCACATCCCCAAATCATAGGATTGGCTAAAAAAGCAGGAAATGTTAACAAACAGCAAGTGTTGGGTTCTTTCTACCTTCTGGGTTTTGAGCCTTTAGGGATCACGTTCTCAAGCTTTTCTCCACAACTGCAAGAGCTAGACATTTCCCTTTATTTAAACGAACCTTGAGAGTCTCATGTAACCACATGACTCCAAGAGCTAGGGACTTTAAGAAAAAACACAAAATATTGCAATAAAATCATCAGTTAGCAATACTGTGCCAAGGGGTTACACCCCCTTTCAGCCCATAAACCCCTACCAAAAAACCCCACAAACTACCCTAAGCAGTTTGATCCTGAAAAAGAGGAAGTGCCAGAGACTCCATGAAGTGCCCTGAGGACTTTGATACTGCTACCAATTTTACAAGGTGCTCAGATGGGCAGCAGTAAAAAACCCTAAGAAAGAGAGAGAGCAGAACAGAAGAGCTGTATATTCATGCAGAAGTCCCGATACCTACAGGGAGAGACCCAGATTTCCCTGCAGATTTTTTTGCACAGACTTCTCATGGAACCTCTCTTTCTGGCCCTTTGACCATGGAGGTTGTTTAAGAGGACAAGATTTTGGTTCTGTCCTGGAAAGCTCAGGCACGCCCGTGAAGCACAAATTTTGTAGTTAGACTGCCTAATGCTTCACATTTCCCACCTAACACTTCCTCACATTACAGTGTGGTTGCTGAAAGGTCTCCGCGGTGGGTCCCTCCCCAGCTGTCTGTTTGCTTTCAGCTCCCCACACATTACCAGCTGAGACAGTGACCACTACTCTCCTTGAAAAACATCTTCAAGCTGTTAGCTCGTTTTCAGCAAGTCACACTAGTGCATGGCTCTCTCACGGTGAAGCACGCTCTAAAGGAAGGAGGATGTTTCCAGTGTATAACATTTCAACATTGCCTTGAGTTAAAAAAAATATTGGGATGTAGACATGGCAAGAGCCTTATCTCACATATCACTATGCACCCCCTCCTGCACCCCAACACTCTGCCCCAGTCCAGAGCTCCCTCCTGCACCCAAACTCCCTCCTAGAGCTTGTACCCCTCACCCCTCCTGCACCTCAACCCCCTACCCAGCCTGGTGAAAGTGAGGGTGTGGGAGAGCAAGCAACGGAGAGAGGAGAGGATGGAGTGAGTGGGGTGGGGCTTTGGGGAAGGGACGGGGCCTCAGGGAAGCGGGGCAGGGTAGATCCTGGGTTGCCCTTAAATTCAAAAAGTGATCTTGGGAGTAAAAAGGTTGGAGACCACTGCCCTAGAGAATAAGGAACACTCCTGCAGTAGTGTTGGGGGGATGTTAGGGGGGGGAAGGGACAAGACTTAGTGGGTCATTCTATCTCTGACTTCTGTGAATGGACCCCTTTTTTGTACCACTTCACAGATGCTAAATGTATTAGCATAATCCTGGAAGAAATTTGTCGCCCACATGAATACTAAATGAATGAGCAAGCACAGTGCATAAACCAGCATGATGAATGCATTTGGTATTGAATTCACATGGATCTCGAGTGTTCTCATTGGTGTTCCATAATAATTAATTAAGCATCAGTTAATGGTCAGATTAGGACTAAAAATGTTATAGCAGTACATGGGGAGTTCTGTACCAAATCCCATTACTTGTGGTCCTATCTCTGTATGTGAACACCACGTAAATCTCTGAACGCCACTTTGGAAAATATAGGGCAAAGCATTCCTCCCAAACAGTTGTACTTAACTTGAATATGCTTGTGTGGGCTTCCCATGGGGAGGGTCAGGACAGGGAGCCCTGACTGAGCTGCAAAGTTCAGACCTGGATCCGGATACCACACGTCCCAAGCTACCGAGGCAGAGGTGGCGTTGATTTTACTAGGGTTCACACATGAAATTAGGGTGCAGGTGTGAATTGTAAAGCTTGCTCCCAAACTTGAGGGTTTCATTCGAGACAGCTTGCATTCGAGACATTTATCTCAAGAAGGAAAAGAAGCAGCTATGGCAAAGTTACGGAGTATTGTCATAAACATACAGCTAAGGGTAGCATAAAATCCCTCCTTTACCTGTAAGGGGTTAAGAAGCTCAAATAACCTGGTTGGCACCTGACCAAAAGGACCAATAAGAAAAGAAGATACTTTCAAATCTGAGGGGGAGAGGTTTTGTTTGTGATCTCTTTGTTTGTTCTCTCTCTGGATGAGAGAGGGACCAGGCAGGAAAAAACATCTCCTAAAAACCTACCTGAAATAAGCATCTAAGATTACAAAAGTTGTAAGTAAAGGCAAGGAAATGCGTTAGATTATCTTTTGTTTTAGCTTGTGAATTTTCCCTATGCTAAGAGGGAGTTTTATTCCTGTTTTTTGTAACTTTCAAGCTAAGCCTAGAGGGGAATCCTCTGTGTTTTAAATCTTTTTATTTACCCTGTAAAGTTACCTTCCATCCTGATTTTGCATGTGTGATTCTTTTACTTTTTTTTCCTAACTAAAATTCTTCTTTTAAGCACCTGATTGATTTTCAGTGTCCTAAAAACCCAGGGATTTGGTCTGTGCTCACATTGTACCATTTGGTGAGGATATTATTCTCAAGCCTCCCCAGGAAAGGGGGTGAAGGAGGAATATTTTGGGGAAACAGGGACTCCAAGTGGCCCTTTTTCCTGGATTTTTATCTAAATCACTTGGTGGTGGCAGCATTACCATCCAGAGACAAGGAAAGGATTTGTGCCTTGGGAAAGTTTTAACCTAAGCTGGTAGAAATAAGCTTAAGGGGTCTTTCATTTGGGTCCCCACATCTGTACCCCAGAGTTCAGAGTGGGGAGGGAACCCTGACAAGTATTGTTTTCTACATATACTGTTAGCTCACACCCACAAATTCTTCTGCCCATCAGACATCAGTGATGTTGTTTATGGGATGTAGTTTAAAGTCTGACCTGAACTTGTTAAAACTTAATCTACAAAGAGACATTCTTAAGAAACAGCGTAATTCAATAGCCATAAATAGTCTCAGCCAGCTGTGCAGTTTTCAAATGGGAGGAAAAGTCTCAGTAAGAGACTAGCGAGATAATTCATGACAACCTCGAGTGTTTACATCACAGATGACTTGTCCTCTGTCTTATTGGATGGAGTGGCATTGAACATGTCATGGCGAAAGTATGTGCTCAAAATCTGGTTTACAAGTTCTGCAGGATTTCTATACCAGTGATATCTATTGAAAATACCAACTCTACAATACAGTACCAGTGAGCTGCGTGTCCCTGTTTCCACTACAAGTGACCCTACCGCTACACAGCAGTAAGATGTTGCTTATGTAGCTACAACAGATAGAGACATTATTCTAGATGCAGCATTTCTCAAAGTAGGGGCCTAGACCCAAAAGGGTTTGCAAGTGTATTAGGGGGCTGCGGTATTGCCACCCTTACTTCTCTGCTGGTGCTGGTGGACAGTGCTGCCTTCAGAGTTGGGCACCCGGGCAGTGTGTATATGTAATGAGGCCTTGCATGGTGTGTATATTTAGTAAATACAGTTCTCTGGACCCCATCATGTAATGTAATTTCTTCATACTATTATTGTTAAAATAAAAAGCAAAAAGGTACAGGGTGTTAAATTCTCTGTGCATCATCCTGACTATAAAGCCCTACATTTGATTAGCTGGCTACACTGAGGGCTTGTCTACATGGTGTGTAAATTCTATTGCTCACTAGCATGTTGCACACTAACTGGCCTGTGTGGACCCTGCTGACAGGCACTAAAAGTTCCCTTGTGTGCGTTATCATAGTACTGTTTGCAATGGGACGTCATTAGGGAACTTTTAGCAAATGCCAACAGGATCCATTTGGGGCAGTATGCTAGTGCACACTAAAATGTACACCCCTCTTGTCTATACAGTGCCTTAGGGTATGTCTACACTACTCGCTGGATCGGCGGGCAGCGATCGATCCAGCGGGGATCGATTTATCGTGTCTAGTCTAGACGCAATAAACCGATCCCCAAGCGCTCTCCTGTCGACTCCTGTACTCCACCGCCACGAGAGGCACAGGCGGAGTCAATGGGGGAGCGGCAGCAGTCGACTCACCGCGGTGAAGACACCATGATAAGTTGATCTAAGTATGTCGACTTCAGCTACGTTATTCACATATCTGAAGTTGCGTAACTTAGATCGATCCCCCTCCCTAGTGTAGACCCTAAGGCACCAATCTGGCAAGATGTGTCAGTTGGGTGGAAAAAAGAAAAATCACACCAAGCTGACCTGGCTGATGTATGCCACAATGAAGAAACCTCTGATCATATTTGAGTTAAACATAGGGGGACTCTCGTGCACAACAGAATAAAGGAGAGGGAAAGTAGTGTATTGTTTGAACACTGAAGAATTCTCAGACTATTTTATGAGGTGGTGGGAAAACTATTCCAACAAGGCCTATAGCCACATGAGAGACCACCAGGGTGAGTCATAGTGCCCTTTGCAATGGTGACTTGAACTCTGTGCAGAACATACTACATGAGATTTGTATTTGTTTTTATCAAGAACATAATGGGCCAAATTCTCTGCTGCATGACTGTTGAAGTCAACAGAGAATCTGGCTCAATATTTCCTCTCCCCTTCCCCCAACAGAGGACAAACAGAAACTGGAAACAAAACTGATATTCCCACCTTCACAGGACAGGACAGAAACCATGTCACATATCACACAAGACCATCCATCACCCACGATAGACTGGCTACCTACTTGAACGTCACTCCTTTCTCACTATTGACGAGAGATATATGCAAGCCACAAAGTAGCTTTTTCTATGTCCATCCTTGAACATTCAGGCCACAGACCCACAATCACCTACTGTACACACCTTTGTAAGATAGGTCTGGAATTCCCCAAATCTGTGTTGCATGGGTGCTGGTTATATTGCACAACAAAAGATCATCCCAGTACCATTCACATATTCAACAGGGAACACCTGGTTCCTTCAGGTGGCACCCTAGAAAAAGGATAAACGGAAATAACGGGACAGGCAGGGATAAGGTTTGTACTGGAACTTTCGTTTAGTATTTCCAGATGTTTATGTTTGTATTTTTTCAATTAGAACTACAATTCCTGGACTTGCAAACATTTTTGCATAACTACAGCATTTTCATACTGTTATCACACAACATGAAATTAAGAAACATTAACTACAATAATTACACACTAAACATATTAAAGAGCGTGAGGCAGTCACACTATGATAGGGGCCTATATAAGTATCAGAGAGACAGAGAAAGGTCCATCTTACAAATTACATTACAAAAACATCGACTTAGGGAAACATCAATGGACAATATTAACTTTCTCCCTTATTGAGGATTTGTGTGTCTGGGAACAAGACAGTTGTTTCTCAAGGAAGTTTACTGCGGAAGATTAGTGGGGACCCTTAACTAAAACAAATCACTTGGCTGTCTGCTGAAGATCCCAGCATGCAAGAACAAAAGGCAGCTCTTACAGAGCATTGCACTGAAACATGCACATGTACGCTGGTGTCTTTGACACAGGCGCTGACTTTCCAAAGTGCCAGGGAGTGCTTGAACCCCCTGGCTCTGCCTCAGGCCCTGCCCCACTCTACCCACTCCCCTGAGCACATTGAGAAATAGCTGATTGCAACGGGTGGGAGGTGCAGAGAGGGAGGTGGAGGCGCTGCTCAGCGAGGGAGGAGGGGAAGTGATGGGGGGCTGCTGATCGGTGCTAAGCACCATCATTTTTTCCCAGTGGGTGCTCCAGCCCCGGAGCAACCACGGAGTCGGCGCCTATGGTCTTTGAGAATCTCTGTTGAATTAAAAGAAGCTTTCACACCTCTGCATTCTGTGTCTGCTCTGGCTAGTTTCTGTACAGCCCATCTGCTTCTCTTCCCCTTCCCCAGAATAGCTGAGGCCAAGACAGTCCCTCAAAATGGCCCACCAAGAACTATGGGCCATGTTGGACCACAGGGTTATAGAGGAATCCCCTAGTGCAGCTTTCTCAAACTGGGGATCCTGACCCAAAAGAGGGTGGGGCAAGACTAGTGCAAGAGGGTCGCAAGTAGGGTCACCATATGTTCGGGTTTTCTGGCTATGACCTCTTCTTTAGTCCTCTGATCTCCATCCGAGCGGATTTTGGAAATATGAAAAAATGTCTGTGATTTTTCCTTGCCTTTGGAGCTGAGTGGCTGGAGAGTGGCAGCTGCTCTCTGCCACCTAGCTTGAAAAGCAGTGCCACTGCCAACAGCGGTGCAGAAGGAAGTGAGGCAATACCATACCACGCCACCCTTCCTTCTGCACTGGTGGTGAAGGTGGTGGCACTGCCTTTCCGGCCATCCAGCTTGGAAAGTAGAGCTGCTGCCAGCTGTTGTGCAGAAGGACGGGTGGCAATAAGATACCATGCTAAACTTCCTTCTGCCTGCAGCTGGCAGCAGCACTGACTTCCAAGCAGGATGGCTGGGGAGTTGCAGCCACTGGCAGAATGCCCGGCTCAGCCAGCAACAGGGCAGAAGGAAGGATGGCAATACCATATCATTCCACCCTTCCTTCTGCACTGTTGCTGGTGGTCGCGCTGACTTTCAAACTAGGTGACCTGCCAGCGGCCGCCTTTCTGCTCCCACCCAACTCAAAAGGCAGTGCTGTCGCCTGCAACAGTGTGGAAGGAAGGGTGTTAGTATCATACCATACCACCCTTCCTTCTGAGCTGCTGCTGGCGCTGATTTCCGAGCTGGCTGCCTGGCCAGTGACCACCACTCTCCTACTGCCCAGCTTTGAAGGCAAGGAAAAATCACAGACAGCCGAATAGGTCATAGATTCTCAAGGACCTTTTCCCTCAGGATGGTATCCACTTGATGGTAAGCTAGGTGGGTTTGTTCTGACAATGCTAAGAACACCAAGGGGAGGTCTTTGATTAGCTGTTGGATTTGCTGTTTCTGATCAGGCCAG
This sequence comes from Mauremys mutica, assembly GCF_020497125.1. Taxonomy (NCBI): domain Eukaryota; kingdom Metazoa; phylum Chordata; order Testudines; family Geoemydidae; genus Mauremys; species Mauremys mutica. Next base: position 130,635,627 of record NC_059074.1, read on the forward strand.
AATCATGGATTAAGGGCGCTTGTGGGCCAAGCTCAGGTTCTGGTGAAAAGGGCATTATGAGGAGGTCTTTTTGGTCCTTCTAAGCCTTCAGTAGGTTCGTGTGGTGCACTCTGTGTCTCTTTTCTCTTCCCTGGATGGCGGATTTCATAATCAACTGCCCTTGCCCTTTTTACAGCCTTGAATGATACATCAGGGAGTTGGTAGGGGAAGCCAGCCTGCCCCTCCACCGGGTTCCAACTCAGGGCCCTCAACCTAGACAAGGAGAGTCAGGGGTTTGCTGACTCTGACAGTGCCCTGAGCTCCTTCCTACCTTCCCTCAGGCCTCTGTAGGCTCTTTAGTCTGTTGGCCTGTTTGCCCCTTTCTGGGGTGTTGTCCCGGGGCGGCTCTCTAGCAATCTGCTGGCTCCTGCTCCTTTCTCCTGCCTGCTCACTCCTCTTTAGCCACCCTGCCCATCTGCTTCCCAGCCCTTTTATCCTCCAGCTGCTGTTAGCCTGCCAATCAGCAGCAGCTGGCCATGCCTGTATTAACCCTTTGGTTGCTGGGCTAGTGTGGGGGTAGATACACCCCACGACAGGCTGTCTTTTAAACTCCTCCTCCAGCTTGAACAGGTTCTGCAGGGGAGGTGAGGTAGGATCCCACCCCTTCTGGCTGAGTATGGAGTTATACACCCTGTCAGAGGTGTCCTACAAGGCACAGCCCCTACAGAGCCTCAGACACCTGGTGAAAGGATCAGATAGTGTGGAGCTGGCGCATCACCTTGGCTGTGACATCCTCCTGTCTCAAGAGAACAAGAACCTGACTTGGATGCTCCCAGGAATCAAGGGGGATTAATGGCAAATGGAACCCTAGGGTGGACTCTTGTCTTCCTCTCTAGTGACCTCCAGTGCCAAAGACCCCCCACCACATTGAAGGAGGAGCTCTTTTTCTCCATTCCCTCAGTCTTCCTATGACAGCTGTTCCTTGGCAGTTTCTTTGTCAGATTTCTCTTTCCGGTTTCGGTGCCTGTATTCTTCCATTCCCATTGGTGGCTACACAGTGGGAGGGGCCCTCGCTCCATCCCTGGCCACCTTAACCTAGTGTTTTTTGTGCCTAGAATTCAGTCGGCACCAGGTGGCTCAGACTGAACAAGTTCCAAATCTCTCAGAGGCTCTTACCTTCTAAACAGGGATGTTTGTTTTTTAGCAAAATGAGTAGTAGGAAAGGAGAAAACTCCCTAGAGGTTCCTCCTCACACTCAAGTACATTAATCCTAATTCTCACTCGGTCCTCAAGGAGAAACCTCGAGAAGGAGACTTGCTGCAGCAAAGCCCCGGGGGTCTCTGAGGTTGCCCCGCCCTGCACCTCTGTCCTGCCTCCTGGCTGATGTCAGGGTCTGTCTGTGAGATCACCGCCTCCCAAACACTTTTGCCCAATAGGCTGAGGTCCTGCAAAAGGCCTTTGTGATGTCACTGCCACATCCACCCCTCCCCTGCAAGGCTGATGTCCTGTCCCCGGCCAGCCTTTTTAGATACCCTGACTGCTCAGAATAAAATGCTCTCAAAGGAGCTACAGACCAACAATTGTTCCTAGTCATTATTCAGCAAGTATTTTAGAAAAAGTAGAACATTAGAATCATCAACTGCTCTAGGGTGACCAGATGTCCCAATTTTATAGGGACAGTCCCGATTTTTTAGTCTTTTTCTTATATAGGCTCCTATTACCCCCCATCCCTGTCCTGATTTTTCACACTTGCTGTCTGGTCACCCTAAACTGCTCAGAGACAATTATTGGCGAGAAGCAGCAATATTAATCAAATACCTGATTGGTTATGACTTACATGCAAGGTGTTGAAAGAAAACAAAAGGACTTGAGTCCTGCCTGTCAATAGCTCCCTGGCCTGCTCGGCCAATCAGCATGGAAACTCTGACTGATGGGAGGCTGAGAGGGTCTCACCAGATGTCCCGAAGGATGGCCCAGGTCACCACCGGACGGGATCACTCTCAGAGAACTATTCCAGCCCCACTTCTTTGTGAGAGCCTCTCACAATGACAGCAAGCCCCCCTGGCTCCCACCAACACGCACGCACCTCTTTGGTGGAGGGATGGAAGGAGAAAAAAGGGGAAAAAGAAGTAAGAGAAGAAGAGAAAGGAGGGAGGGAAAGAGGAAAAGGGAAACCAAAAAGGACAAACCCCAGTGTCCCCAGTGATTCTAAGGGACAAAGTCCTTGGTAGGAAATCATATTCTGCCACCTTAACCTAGTGATTTCTGTGCCTAGAATTCAGTCGGCACCAAGTGGATCATACTGAACAGGTTCCAAACCTCTCTGAGGCTCTTACCTTCTAAACAGGGATGACAAAATCAGTAGTAGGAAAGGAGACAACTCCGAAGAGGTTCATCCTCATGTTCATGTATGTGAATCCTAATTCTCACTCAGTCCTCAAGGAGAGACCTCGAGAAGAAGACTTGCTGCAGCAAAGCCACAGGAGTCTCTAAGGCTGCCCCTGCCCTGCACCTCTGTCCTGCCTGGCTGATGTCAGGGTCTCTCTGTGAGGTCACCGCCTTCCCACTGAATAAGTTATTCACTTTGCCCAATAGGCCGAGGTCCTGCAAAAGGCCTTTGTGATGTCACTGCCACCCCCACCCACCCCCTGCAAAGCTGATGTCCTGCCCCTTGTCAGCCACTTTGGATGTTTGATCTGCTTCCCCTGGATATCCCCACTCAATGACTGTTGAGTCTGGGAATCAAGGCAGCTACACAGTAATGCATCAGAGGCTGCTCCCAATGCCACACTCAGTTTTTCATAAATTAGTAGACTTTAAGGCGAGAAGGGACCATTAGAGCATCTAATCTGACCCCCTGCATATCCCAGGCCTCAGTATATCACAATAGCTTGGTTTTGATCAAAGCACATACCAGAAAGTCTTCATTAGAAGACATCAAGAGATGGAGAATCCACCACTTCCTTTGGTAGTTTGTTCCAAAGGTCAATCATCCTCACTGTTAAATATTTGTGTCTTATTTCTAATATGAATTTGTCTGTTTTCACCTTCCAGCCACTGGGTCTTGTTATGCCTTTCTCTGCGAGATTAAAAAGCCCTTTAATACCCGATATTTTCTCTCCATGAAGGTACTTAGACACTTCAAAGAAGTCACCTCTTGACCTTCCCTTTTGATAAGCTAAACAGGTTGAGCTCTTTCAGTAGCTCACAAGAAGGCATTTTTTCTCCTGCCTTCAGAACATTTTGTGGCTCTTTGATGCATCATCTCCAATTTTTGAACATCTTTTTAAAACGTGGCCTTCAAAACTGGCTGCAGTATTCCAATCTCAGTCTCACTAATGCTGTGTCACCTCCCTACCCTATTCACTACTCTGCTCATATCTCTAATGATGGCTTTAGCCCTGTTCACCACAGCACCGCACTGGGAGCTCATGTTGAGAGGCTTGCCCAGTGTGACCCCTAAATCCTTGTCAGAGTCACTGCTTTCCTGGATACAGTTCCCCATCCTGTAGGTGTGGCCTGCATGCTTTGTTTCTAGGTATAGGACCCTGCATTTGGCTCTGTTCATACTTGGTTTTTTGAACGGTCTCAGCTTACCAAGTGATCCAGATCACTCTGTGTGACTGCCCTGTCCTCACCATTATTTACCACTCTGCCAGTATTTTGTCACTTACACATTTTATCAGCAGTGATTTTATATTTTCTTCCAGTTCACTGATAAATGTGATTTTAAAAATTAGTTCTTGAGAGCCTCTTCAGACCCCTAGCACCAAGTACCTGCTCTCTACAGCACAGCAGGAAAAGACCATCCAGCCCTGGTGTTACACAGTGGCTAAACAAAGAACAAATACATGCTTAGGAGCTGTGTTATCCATAGGCTCTGAACAACATGTGGAGGTCAGCAGCTTACAAATGCACAACAGTCCTGTAGTGTAGACAGACCCCAAATGTGTCTCACTCTCCCACCCTGTAAAATAGGGATAAACCTTGATTATCTCTATTTTATAATTGGGAAAACAGAGGCACACAGCGGTGAAGAGACTTGCTCATGGTCACAAAGCCAGGAATAGAAAATGGCAGGTTTTTTGATTGCCGGTCCTGGGCCCTAGCTCTGATTAACTTGGCTTCTCTGCTTTAACTTTAGTCTCAGCCCAACTAGAGGTTTTCTTCTTTCCTGTGTCCCTTAACCCCACATCACTACAAAAAAGAGATTTTCTGTTAGCATCTGGCTCTAATGCATGTGGATCCCTTTCCAAAAGCCATGCTCTGGCTCAGTCACATGTTATGGGTTTGATGGAGGAACCACGTGGTGACACTCAATGGCCTGTGTTATACAGGAGGTCAGACTAGATGGACCGAATGGTCCTTTCTGACCTTAGAATCTATTAATCTGCACATTTTTCTGGTGCTAGTAAGATAACTCTGGTCATATGTCCTATCATTCACTTTCAGCTGGAATAATAAAGCAATACTGACAAGCACACTCTACTCAGGGAAGCTTATTTATCCAGTATTGGCTCCTAACCCATAACACCAAATTAGCCTTCTTTCTTCTCTTCTTTCTTCATCTTGCCTCCTTTCCCACCTTCTTCCCCACTCTCTCTTCTAACGAACTACCAGCAACTTGCAGTAATACGGGGTAGAAGCAGGCAGAGTTATATAAAGAGAGCATGGGACAGACAGGGTGAGTTAGCAGCAAATACACACTGATTACAGCATCAGCTGTTTATTTTTATTAATGAACAACCTCAAAGAGGGGTGCATATATTTAGCACTGGAAAAACATTTACATGTTGTCTGCATCCATAGAGTAGTGTGCTGTTGTGAGATAAGCAGTGTCAGGGTTGGCTGGTGCTTGGATAAGTGACCTCTAAAGAAAACAATGTGCTGTTGGGAGTACTGCGGATGTGTAGGAAGCACTTCTGTCTGAGTCAGTTTGGAATCAATATCCCAGCGGGTTCTGCTGGACATGCAGCTTTTTGGAAGAGATGGGAAATGATGCTACTCACCACTCTGGTGCTCAAACATCTTGGCTGGTCTACACTTACCTTGCAGTCCGACGCGGGGAGTTCGACTTCTCGGAGTTCGAACTATCGCGTCTGATCTAGACGCGATAGTTCGAACTCCGGAAGCGCTAGGTCGAACTCCGGTACTCCACCGCGTCAGGAGGAGTTGCCGGAGTCGACCTGCGAGCCGCGGACTTCACTTCCCCGCCGTCTGGACGGGTAAGTTTTCGAACTAGGGTAGTTCGAATTCAGCTACGTTATTCACGTAGCTGAATTCGCGTACCCTAGTTCGAATTAGGGGGGGTGTGTAGACCAGGGCCAAGTCCCAGTCTCCTGCCAGATACCAATGTAAGAAGCTACAATCTGCCTGCACAACTCCCCTTTGAGTATAGTACGCTTTCTTAAATACCTGTCCTCAACAGTTATTTAACAGCTCATGTTAATGCTGCACAACTATCACCTTCCACCCCAGGGGTAGCTTGGGAGACAGGCCAGTCCTCGCTTATAGACAGCCTCCCAACCTGAAGCAAATACTCACCAGCAACCGCACACCATACAACATAAACACTAACCCAGGAACCTATCCTTGCAATAAAGCCCGATGCCAGCTCTGTCCACATATCCATTCAAGTGACACCATCACAGGACCTAATCACATCAGACACACTATCAGGGGCTCGTACACCTGCACATCTACCAACGTGATATATGCCATCATGTGCCAGCAATGCCCCTCTGCCATGTACATTGGCCAAACCGGACAGTCTCTACGCAAAAGAATAAATGGACACAAATCTGACATCAGGAATCATAACATTCAAAAACCAGTGGGAGAACACTTCAACCTTTCTAACCACTCAGTGACAGACTTGAAGGTGGCAATTTTGCAACAAAAAAACTTCAAAAACAGACTCCAAAGAGAGACTGCTGAACTTGAATTAATATGCAAACTAGATACTATTAACTGTGGTCTAAACAAAGACTGGGAATGGTTGGGTCATTACAACAATTGAATCTATTTCCCTATGTTAAGTTCTCCTCACACCTTCTATGGGCCATCTTAATTATCACTTCAAAAAGTTTTTTTTCCTCCTGCTAAGGATAGCTCATCTCAATTGATTAGACTCTGCCTGTTGGTATGCATACTTCCACCTTTTCATGTTCTCTGTATGTATAAATATCTCCTGTCTGTGTGTTCCATTCTATGCATCCGAAGAAGTGAGCTTTAGCTCACGAAAGCTCATGCTAAAATAAATTTGTTAGTCTTTAAGGTGCCACAAGTACTCCTGTTTTTTTTGCGGATACAGACTAACACGGCTGCTACTCTGAAACCTGCATTTCAATAGAAGATCAAATAGTTCTTCTGTCATTAATCTGATTCAAAACCCAGTGAAATTAATCAAGTTGACAGAAAGACTCCCAATGAGCATCGGCTCAGGTCCTATAGGCATTAGGATAGCCGTGGTAGAGCATAACCTGCTCAGACCTTTCCAAGAGTTACTTGGTATAAGAATAGCCCACTATAAAGGTTAATCCTTTGGCAAGGCATTTATCAGCCTTCTGAAGATCCCTTGATTATGTCTGGAATGGATTTCAGGCCAGCCAGAGAAGTGGCATTTAGACACCTCTATGACAGGCTTCATTGTAAAACAGTAAAGTGATGTAAAGAATTTTTTTATTTTTTACTATAACTTACATTTCAAAACAAGGTTGTATCAACTCAAAAAAATTAGAACTTTTGTTTAGAAAATTCTGAAAGTTGGGGGTGGGGGGGCTGGAGTCTTTTGATAATTTTGAAAATATTTTTTCAATTTTTTGCTTAAGTGGGAAATTTGTCACAACCATTCTTTCCCCACAAACAGTTTCAGTAGCATTTTCCAATGAAAAAGCCTTCCATCAAGAAATTCCCACCCTGCTCTAGACCCAAGGGTTAGCCCCACTGCTGCTGTGACGCTCCACGTGGCCAGGACACACAAACTATGAGCTCAACTATGAGCTCCAAGGTGAACTCCGGCCACTTGCTTAATAGAGTCCAACTGAAAGGTGAAAATGCTGGATTCAGACATTGCCAATCTCTGCTCTTGGAGCTGCTTCGCTCTGTATAAATATTCATTGAGCCAGAAACAAAGATTAACTCTATAACCTGGTGGGTAGGAGCCTGAGGGCCAAATCCCTGTGCTGGCGGATTCAGTTCAGGGATGTGAGCTGGGGTCTCCACATCCGAGAAGACTGTCCCAACTACTGGTTAGTCTGGGGTCTCTGTCTCTCTCTTGTCTGTTTTCACAACAGATTTCAAAAGGCCTCGTTTCCCTTCTCCATTGGAATGAAAACAAACTTCAAAACCTTGCAAACTTTTGCAAAACGGAATTGTTGTTTTCCAGCCAGCCCCACTTACTGCCCCTACTGCACTTTGTGGGTCATGGAGAAAAGCAAATACACATTGTATGGCAGCCACTTCTAATGCCTGACTGCCTTGCGGTGCATAGCTCATTGTGATAGAATAGGTGGGTGGAGGGCAGGGGTGAAAGTTAAGTAAGTTAAAGGACTTACCGGTATGCCGGAGTCCTGGGCAGGGGCATGGCCTCAGCCAGAAGAGGCGGGGCCTCAACTGTAAGAGGCGGAAGCCCCGGAGCAATTTAAAGGGCCCAGGGCTCTGGCTGCTGCTACTGCAGTGGAGCTCCGAGCCCTTTAAATCACCGGCGGAGCCCTGCCGCCGCTACCCCGGGGCTCCAGCAGCCAGGCTCGGGCGGCGATTTAAAGGGCCCGGGGCTCTGGAGGCAGGGAGCCCCTGGCCCTTTTAATCGCTGCCTGAGCCTGGCTAGGCTCCCATGGGGATTTAAAGGGCCAGTGGCTCCTGCTGCTGCAGGGAGCCCTGGCCCTTTAAAGCACCGCCCAAGTCCTGAGCCCTGGGATAGCTGCAGCAGGGCTCCATTGTGATTTAAAGGGCCCTGGGCTCCAGCCACTGCAGGAAGCCCCAGGCCCTTTAAATCGCCAGCCTGGGGAAGCCGGTCTGGTCCGGCATGGCATATGGGCTCCTGCTGGTATGCCGGACCAGACCGGCTTACTTTCACCTCTGGTGGAGGGGTAGGCACCACACAGCCTCATAGTTCAATTTTCTCTGAGCAAACTTGTAAAATACCTTTTCTTCTCCAACAGGAAGAAGCCTGCAGGATAATAAACCATTGCGCCTGCCCATGATTGATTAAAAATGTATTTGGATTTATTATATGTGATTTGGCAAATCTGCTTTTGTAAGCTATGGGCGACTGTCTGTTGAAACCATGTTTGCTATGTAGGCAGTGAGCACAGAGGTGTCTGATAGGATCCTGAGAGACCACCATGGATGGAGCCAATAAAAGAGAAAGCTGAAGGAAACATTTACGTTACTAAGCCAGGAGGATATAGAACTTGGTTTTATCAGATTTCCATGTTTAAAACCTGAAAGGCAGCTCTTTTCTTTCTCTAAATGTACTGGTAATTCAGTCACTGGAAGGGCACGTTGTATTTCCAGTCCAGAAAACCCAAAAATGTACATTGATGCTTCACCACCAACAAACTTAAGACCCCACCTCTTTCCTATGGAAAGTTGAAAATATCACTGCATGTGCAATGGAATAAGTTAAACATGCCAGTTCAAGAATTACTGGATAGCTCAAGAAATTGGGACGAGCTCCCCATAAACATCCACAAAGCTACCTCATTATCCTCCTTCAAATCCTTCCTTAAAACTCTCCTTACCCGTGATGCCTACAAAAAACTTGACAGTCGTTAGGTCGCTGGTGTGCTGACTAATATTGTCTCCTGGTTTCTTTGCACTCTCCTACCTGTCTGTCTGTATCCATCTGTTTTCTTATAGTAGGATCACAAGCTTTTTGGAGCACAGACTTTTTGTTCTGTGTTTGTAGAGCACCTACGCAATAGGGTCCTCGGCCATGACTGGGGCTCCTAGGCACAGTGGTAATACAAATAAATAAATAAATAATGTGCAGCATTTTGGAGAGAGCTTCCCAGCTCAGTTTGACAAGCCCACCCCTATCTCTAGGCTTCAAAGCCCAAGCTCCAGTCAGAGCTGCAACTTCACAGCATTATCTACGGGGTTCTCCCAACCATTTTTTGGGTCACCTCACAGCGCGGCCACCAACCCTTGCTGGTGGCCGCTCTGACAATTTTTCCTAAAATACTTAATTAACTTTAGGAAAAACAAATAAATATGCACATACAAATATCCAGATCATTGCAATTTATGTAGGGCTTTTTTGCAGACTTTACTGGACCGAAACAGAATAGAAACCCAAATAAGGTGCTTTGCATGTTCTTGCCTTTTTTGGTTGATTTTTTTTATACTTGCTTGTTAGTAAGTTAGCTACTGTGAAAAGTGATATTTGTAAATATCGCTTTTCACAGCAGACTTACTCAGCCCTGGCTAGTTGGGGGACATATTAAGCCTTGGATGGTGGGGTGTGGGGCTGGAGGAGGCTGCAGGAGTTGGGGGAATGGGGGGTGAGCCCAGGGCCAGAGCCTAGAATCCTGCTGCAGGGCTGGGGGCTGAAGGATGCATCAGGAGACAAGGACGACGTGCTGGGAGTGAGCCCAGGACCAAATCCCTGGGGCCGGAGCCCTAAGCCCTGAGGCTGGGAGACAGAGCCTGCTGCCGCACAGCCAGAGCCTACTGCCCAGCACCCCAGGGCTGAAGCCCAAAGCCCAAGCCCCACCGCCCTCAGGAAGGTGGGGAATTCACATTGGTTGCCTGTTCCTACAGTGTTTGTGGCTCCAGAAGCGGGCAGGGACCAGCCCTTGCTGGCAGCCCCAGAGGAGGAGCCACTGCTTGGCCCCTCCCGCCAATCACTACCCAGAAGGCTGTGGCAGCAAGAAAAGCCCCTGGTGGCCACATGCGGCCACAGTGGCTGCATTTGAGAAACGCTTTTAAAATGCTAGCGTGGACCCCACTAGCCTGAGTTTGTTGACCCACGCTGGGCGTCTCACTGCTGAGACGTATCCTGAGAAATGCATCTGTGGTCTTAGTCCAGTTCCTAGTGGGCAGCTGTCCACAACATACAAAAACCACTCTCATAACTGACACTATTGTTGGCTGATTCAGCAGAAAGGACAAAATGGGCACTGAGACTTACCCATCCTCTTGCTGCTAGAAGTGACAGCTCTAGTCCAGGTTGAGATACATGTGTGGAGTGGGATGAAAACACTTTCACTGCTAGGGCTTCTGCTACTTGCCTGGAAAGAAATGGAGGGCCTCAGCCTCCAGGCTGCCAGTCTGACACCTTGTACAAGCACTACGTTCATTAACAAACCCAGCACATCCCAGTTAGAGAAGATGGAACCGTTGTTTTGTTCTGGGTTTGTATAGTGCCCAGCAAAATGGGGTCTGGTCTATGACTAGGGCCCTGAGGCACCACAGTCATACAGATAATAATCAAAAATCCTGATACCCACTATATGAAAAGGGTACTTGGATGTTTATTCACAAGCTCCAATACCATGATCTGAACTGACTAAGGGTATTTATGACAGTGTGAAGCAAGGCCTGTACCACTCATGAACCCCACTGAAGCACTATTTTGAGAGCTTAAGTGAGACTTTATTGGTCACAGGCCGTCTGCTGGCCCTCTGCACAGGGATGAACTTCACCCAAATAGGAGTACCCTTGAAAGATACACGTGTGAGTAAAACAAGAGTACTTGTGGCACCTTAGAGACTAACAAATGTATCTGAGTGATCATCAAGTTCAGAACTAGGGGCTCAATCCTACTGATGCTTATAGACTAAATGTTACTCACCAGAATAGTCCCTTTGAGTTCAGGGGGATTACTCCCAGAGGAAACACAGTACTAGTCACATGCATAAGTGTTTGTAGCATCGAGCCTTAGACTTGGCTGAGTATACATACTGTACCTCATATGAGTTGCTCTCACAGTCTTCACATGGGTGTTTTCTCCTAAATTTGCTTGTAGTGGGTTGGGGGTGCCCAGGTCCCCACCAGACCACAATTTGAGTTGTTTCCAATGTCCTTCCCCCATTTATAGCACACACAGGGGAGGGGAGAATCAGAGTTTAAAAAAAAAGTGGTCTGTCTCTCAGGGGCAGTGAGGTCTGTTACTGGCTCTCTGTAGTCAGCAGTCACGAGGTACAGCAGTCCTCTCCCTGAACCCCTTCCTGTGGCAGGCTTTCCTTTAAGATCCCCCGTCCAGGCAGAGCAAGCCTTACAAGTACACCTGGTTAGTGCTGGCTCAGCCCAGAGTGTGTTATCTCCTCTCTAGGAGAGTGAGAGAGGGTGTGCCCCTTCACACTGCTTAGCCACCATTTGGAATGCCCTCAGTCATTCCATTTGAAAAGTGTTAAATACACAAATAAAAACAGACATATGGATAAGGGAAGAATCAGGGGTATGGTAAGAAATGAGAGCTTACAGGCCACATTCACATTTGGCTCTGCTACAGGGGTGCCGGAGCGGGCGGTGGGGCAGGGGCTGTGTGCCCCCCCCCACACACACACACTTTTTACAGGCCATAAGGGCAGGCGATGGAGGGGAAGAGGTGGGGAGGAGTGAGCAGGGGGTGGGGCCTCAGTGGGAAAGGGTGCAACGGGGGCCGGTTCAGGCTCCTGTGCTCCCCACACATACACACACACACATGTTTAGGGCACTTCCGCCACTCCTGCTCTGCTATAACTCCACCTGAAGTTAAGACCAAATTCTCTTTAGGAGCTGGGCAAGAGATCTCATCAGTGCTGATTCACCCAGCAGCAGCAGCAACTCCTTTGCTGCCATATTCGCTGTCTGTTTTACAAAAGTGTGAAGATTACCGTGTGCCAATTTTTATGCCAAATAACGCGGGGATTCTTTTTCTGAAACGAAATCTCATGCCATTCCATGTTCACAGCATGGTCCCCAGGTGGTGGTGATTGGCTTCTTTTACTGTATTTTTTCAGTGCAGTTGAGTTTTTGATACCAGTTCCAAGAAGAATGCTCCCTCTCTGAAGCATATGGTTCTATGAACAAAATAAACAAGCTACATCCATGCTATAGACTCCTCACAGTCCAGCTTGCTCTTTGCTGCTGGATGTAAACCACCACATGCACAAGCTCTGAGAAAGAGAGTCTGTGACACGAGCCCCTGCTAGACTTAGTAGCTTTGAAACGATGCAGGGACACAGCGAGATCACTGGTCCTCCAGCTAGCCCAAGAGTGCACAGATCACATATGAATGATACAAGGATCAATTATTCAATGTCTAATGCAAGGATCACACCTGGTTAAGGACATCTCTGCACTTTTGGTGACATGAAGAAATTGTTATACCCACAATTCCCTGAACAGCCCAACACCCACCATCCAGAATAGATACATAGCAGCAGCAGCAGGAGCATAGAGGGCAGCATCTGTCTTGCTCATATCAGTTTGTATGGTATATTGTATAACATGATTATTACATGTGATAATATTAACTTTATATTTCCAAGACGATGGTTTCTGATTTCTAATCCCAGTGGTTTAGTCCAGTGATTGTTTGCAGTCGGTTCTGACCTATCTGAGGATCTGCACATGTCTTTCTCTTGGGGTTTTCTATAGCTACCATCATCATCGTATCTGCATCGTATATGCTACAAAGAAAAAAAATAAATAAAAGACAGTCCCTGCCCCAAAATGACTACTCAGGCCACTTCTCCCCAATCAAACCTGGGCATACTGCTCAGGAACCTTCTGAGATGAGCGACACTACGTCCAATCCACAAGAAATGAAGTTGTTCTCAACTTTTCACCAAAGCATCACTTCAGCTGCTCTCAGGCCTCTGTACGTACTCTGATATTCCCAATCATCATGGTATCCGAGCGCCTCACAATCTTTAGTGTATTCATCCTCACCAACTCTGAGAGGGAGGGAAGTATGGTCCCCATTTTACAAATGTTGGGAACAGAAGAACGGAGTAACTAAGGACTTGTCTACACAGCGAGTTAGTGCACAGCAAGCCAGGGTATGGATCGCCAGCATACTATCTTGCGGTGCACTACACCCCACATGGATTAGAGTGCTGCACAGCAAGCTGGTGCACATTAGCCACACATTCACTCACCCTATCAACAAGCCCCAAGTGACTTTCCCAACGGCACACAGGAAGTCTGTGGCAGAGCAGTGAATCGAATTCAGCTCTCTCAAGTTCCAGTCTACTAAATCATCCTTCTCCATCTGCTAGTGACCAGGTGCACCATGTTGCCTGCGGCACAGAGCACAGACCTTTGCCCACTCGGTTGCTGATGTGTGGGCTGGTGCATTGCAAGAGTGGGTTGAGAGGATTTACTAAAAGGATGCAGCTGCTACAGCTCAAGTTTCCATCCATAAGAATGCTGAAGCAGTTCAGCGGAACCAGGGCAGGCAAAAGCAATTCCAAGATTTGATCGGAGAAGGTGCACTGGTCACAGTACAGGGAATGTCAGCGGCACAAAATGTCTTGAAGGCATTTCAGGTGCCTGACACACACTAGAAATGCCAAACACTAGAAATGTACTCTCCGGAGTACAGAGACTTTCCAAAAAGTGTATTTGGAACAGAGCCTGCAAGTGCCTCTACATGTGAATAGCTTTACTCATGCAAGTAGCATTATTCAGGGGTGAAAATATTTGCAGGTTCTGGCCCTAAGTCCAGAAATACCATATGCTTATTGCTTTGGGGTTAAAGACAAAGCCGGTAATGCACCTACAGGATCTGTCGGTCTCCAGCTTTAAACTGCACTGACCAAGTGCCAGTACCACATAGCATTTAATTAACCTATCTACAAGTTGTAAGATGAGACATCGCTGTTCACCATGAGATTTATTCTCTGTGGTGGCAAAAGAAAACAGATACTGCAATTTAACAGGAAATGAAGTGTATTAGGGGCAATATAATTCCATTAGGGAAATTGCATTAGCGTAATGTAGCATTTTTTATTTTTTTACAGCCTCTCCTCTAGCAAATTAATTTAGTGCCTCATAAGTCAAGGTTACTGAAAAACACTCATGTCATATTCATTTCTCTTTAGCATGCGTGTAAAATGCATGTTGGGTCCGTGAAGCAGAATTGCGGCATAAGAGATTCACAGATGTTTTATCTGCACCATATGGCATGTTAGTCATCATTCCCTCCAGGATGAGTTCTTGTGTTGAAAGTCAAAGCTTTTCCCACACATGGGCTATCAGCTCTAGGCATCTTTAAAAGAAATCAATGAGAAAAAAAATAAGGGTAAAAAGACCAATCAACAAAAGAAGATCCACCAAAAGCAAGAAAGATATCAAATAGACTTCACAAATAACATGCACAGCAACACAACAAGCTGAATACATAGTACTTTCATTCAGTGCTGTGGTATTAAAGGTAGTATGTAAATAAATAATATGTAATACCATCTATTAAATTTTCATCAAAGCCAAATACAATTTTGTACTCAGGCATTTAATTATGTGATCTTTGTGTAAACTGCCTTTTATATTACTGCGTGTACCTTGTCCCAGGAATCTAACATTAGGAGCACAATATAATAGGATTAATAAATAACATTGTGCACTTCCACAGCATCTTTCATTCAGATACTCCCAGAACAATAGATAAGCATTTTGTTTTTGATCAAAAGAAATGAGATGAATGAATAAATGTAATCTAAGGATCTCAAAGTGCTTTACACATATTAGCTAATTATCCCTCTCAGCATCTCTGATGAACTGACAAATGTAGTGAAGATTTTTCAAAGGCATTAATGGCAGTGAGGCAGGCACCTAACTCCTGTTGACCTTTACTGCTGTTTGTGCCTTTGAAAATCTTCCCCACAAGACGGGGTGGCATCACTTCGCCCATCCTTCTGGGTTGGACTCCCACAGCCTTTTTACAACATACAACTACTGTACATAGTATTTCAGGACAGGAAGTGATGAATGTCACACCCAATCAAAACTGCAAGAGGTACTTCAGTTACAATCAATGTCACTTCCTGCAGCACCTAGGTTTTCCTTGGAGATCCAAATATTTACAGAACTACTTAGCTGGTGAAGTCTGGCAAAATCTTAAGTGATATTTCTTCATATGGCTCTAATTTTAATGGTAAAATAAATGGGAGAACTATATATCTAATACTGTATCCCCAACCAATGTAAGAAAGACAGAAAGGATATTCCAGCCAATAATAATCTGCAGTACACTGTACACTGTAAACGATAGGCCCAATCTTGCAAACCCTCCCTCGCACAAGCAGTCTGTGCTTTGTGGGTAATCTCATTGGATTGCTAATAAGAGTAAGAGTTCACAAGATCATGCCACTATGCCATTTGTGTGCATGTATATATAAGTATTAATGTAACAACAAGCTATTTTAGGTCATTTTAAAAAGTGTTATGGCTCTTCTTGAGCTCTTCAAAGATGGACTCATAGTAATTATGGCACCTGGCTTTACAGAAAAAAATTAAAAAATAATTCCAATTCCAACAGAAGCCAAAACTCTCTCAAACATTCCTCAAATAATTTTTCTGCAACATGAGTGGCATAATCAGAATGCATGATGGCATGGTATAAGCCAGGTTTTGTCAGCATCCATTTGGGATGACCTGTGTGTCTCATTCATGGCTTTCCACTTGTAAGTAATATGCCCATCCCAAACTCACCCTGACAAAACCATTATACCACACTATCATGTATTCTTTATGTATATGTACATATGGCCACACCCCCTAGAGTAGATGGATGAAAAGTGCTTGATTCTCCTCTTGCTTACATTGCTATAAATCACCAGTGAAGTCAGTGTAGTTACTCTGGTGCAAAATTAATGTGAGTGAGATCAGAATCTGGCGCAAAGTCTCGCTCTCTGTTAGCAATCTGAAGCAACTGGTACTCAGCATCACCATGTAAACAATAAGGGCAAAGGAGAAGAAGGTGGGGTGGGGTTAAAAATCTGCTTTCCTTTACAAGACCACCTACAAAATGTTGCAAAGACCTTGCAACAAAAATAATCTGTCACAATTCCAGTGTTAGGCAAAATATAAACAAGTTAAGTGCTCTGTTAAACAGAACATCTGGGAAGTCACAAGCTGGGCATATGTTTTCACAAGTTGTTTTTTAGGGAAAAGTAACCCTGCTAAGCTTCCTGTCTCTTCCATCTTCCCTCTCTTGACTGTGTTTATCAAGGCTAGATATAAACACATTAAAAAACCTTTAGAGGCCCTTCTCTCATTGTATTATTAATTTGGAATTGACTAAAGGTTGACAGCTGCTTTTAGTTTGACCCCTGGATCCCTTAAAGAGATTCTCCACAAATAATTACAGAGTTTTGTGTTGATTGGGCTTGTTGTATATATATTTGCTGTGGGTTGCCAGAAATGAACATTAGAGTCAACATCAACATTTCATGGGGAGTCACAGGCTTTGGGGCAGCAAAGAGGGTGGATTGTTTAGGGAATCACAGGTGACTTAGAGGGCAGGAGGGATTACCTAAGGTGTTTGGGGGTGCAGAGACTTTATTGCTTAGGGGATCATGGGGATTAGGGCTGAAGGCAGATTTTATTTCAGTGTCAGGCTGCTGTAGCATCTACTAGTGTTATTTTATTACAGTTTTGTATCGGTACTTCGCTTTTAAGCAGACATTAGTAATCACTGACAAGAAATTGATTTCTTATAGCATGTCTGGAAATAAATATGGGGTTTTGCACTGCTTTATTATTATTGTTTCCATCAGAAAGTTCCTTCTCTTAGAGTGAATTTTTGCTCTTGCCTTTCTTTGGTGATTCACACTGGGAACTTTGTCTCACCTGCCCCCAGCCAGTCTGTGTCCAACAGGAAAAAAAGAGGGGACAAGAACCAGCATTCTTTTTAAATTAAATAACTGATTTCACAGAGGTGAGCTCAAGCCACAGAACTCACACCTGGATTTCAGATGCCCGAGTGGGAGAGTGCTGGGATTTTGGTTGAGCCCACTATTAAAGAGAGGCCCTTTTGAAAATTTGGATCTGGGTTCAGATTTCAAAACACACCTAGTATTCAGGGGTATTCGGAATTGGGTTTTGCTTAGGCTCATCTTGGAGTAAGGGACAAAAAAGGAGGAGTTCCAGCCACATTTGCCATTCAAGTCCCATGTGCTGCTTCCTCATCTCTCCCCCGCACCTCCACACTTGGTTTGCTTCCTCTCCCTGTTCTGTTAAGATGATCACTCCGTCCATTCTTTGCAAAGTTCTGTGTATGGAGGCATCAGTAACACTGACCACATGGCAATGCTGTCGCAGTCTGGTGAAAAAATGTATCCACCATATGAGACAGAGAGAAAATGCCAGTGGAGGCATTTTTCTTATTTTTATCGCCCTTTTCAACTCACTCCAATTGCATGCCTCTTTTCTGACTTGGAAACACTGATCATCATTTTTTCCAAGAAGATGACGACAAAGGGTCTCTACTTAAACAATCTCATAGTCTGAATTAGAAAAATAAATCCAGGCTGCATCTTTGGCTGGTCTGATGTGTTGAGACATTGGGTGGGTTGATTTATTTTTTTCTTCTCATTTTCTCTTGTATTTCAAGAGGCAACAAATGACAAACTCATCGTGGTCAAAATTCATCCCTTATGTCTTGGAGTTGCCAGAGAACACTAACTAAATAAAAATCTCTAATAACAAGGGACCCTTTGGGAAGCAGCTGTTCCTCAGGTGGATGTCACCTAGGAGCTGGCCATTTTCTAAAGTTTGGGGCTGATGAGGAAAGGGGTGCTATGCTCAGGAAAAGGAGGGTTTCTGGCTTCTGAGGGGCAAGGATTTCGCTAGGACTCTGAAATGTATAAAGCTGAGTCTTCCCCAAGGCTGCTCTAATTGTGCTGAGAACTACTTTGAACCATGACTAGCTATAGGATCATAAGGGTGTATAGGTGGGGCAGCTCATCCACAACTAAGGACTGAGCTATGCTTTGTCTACCTGTAATCAAGTTTCCAATCCATGGAAGTACTTTACCTCTCAACTCACAACTGCTTAGATTCCTTAATAGCCTATTGAGTTCAAATAAATGATATCAATCTTCTTTGTCCATGTAGCAGCACGACCACTCATCCCTGCAGCGCCTCCTGCTGGTCATCCAGGAATTGGGTCTTTCCAGCACAGAGCACCCTCTGCTGGCTGGTGTCTCACTGTCCGCTGGCCCCATGTCCCTCCCGGACCCTGGTGCCCTTTTATCTGGGGTGCTGCCCCCTAGCAATACCCCCACACTCTGCCTCTGGGTCTCCCCTCTCTGGGGAACTCCCAACCCTCTAATTCCCACCTTGCCTCAGTCTGGACTACTGACAGTCATCATCAAGCCCCTGCTCCCTGGGACGGACTGCAGTGTAAAAGCCACTCATCATAGGCATGGGGGGGGGGGGCGGGGGTTGGACCAGCTGCCTTCCTCTATCACCCAGTACCTCTGTGGGCCTAGGACCAGGCCCTGCAGCCCAGGGAGTTGCCAGCCTGGAGCTCCCCTGTTCCTCTGACCTTTCCCCAGCCCTGCCTCACTCCCAGTACCCTTTCTGCAGACAGCCAGGCCCTGCTCCCTCCAAGACTGGAGAGAGCCTTTCTGAGCTCCTGGATCCCAGCCTTTTTACACAGGCCAGCTGTAGCCTGACTGGGGCGTGGCCGTAGCTGTGGCTGGTTCCCCAATCAGCTGAGGCTTGCTGCTTTCCTAGCAGCAGCCTTCTTGCAGTCTCAGCCCTCTCTCAGGGCTGATTTCAAGCCCTTCAGGGCAGGACTGGGTGACCACCCCGCTGTTGTCCCCCGCAATTAGTGGGTTTCTGAGGCTCTGTGGCACCTCCCCTTAGGCTGGGGGGGGGGGTTCCGTTAGCATGGGGCGGGCTTCGCCCACCCCATTTCCTGGAAACCCAATAGATACAGTCCACTATTTGATGACCTGCTCAAAGAATAAAGTAGGTTAGAGACATGCTTTTCCTTTACAGAACCCTGCTGGTTTGCCACTATAATACTGTTACCCCTTTACACCCAAGTGGCTAGCCGAAACCTCAGGGTCTAGTACAGGGGTAGGCAACCTATGGCACATGTGCCGCCTTCGGCACGCGAGCTGATTTCAGTGGCACTCACACTGCCCGGGTCCTGGCCACCGGTCCGGGAGGCTCTGCATTTTAATTTAATTTTAAATTAAGTTTCTTAAACATTTAAAAAAACCTTATTTACTTTACATACAACAATAGTTTAGTTATGTATTATAGACTTATAGAAAGAGACCTTCTAAAAACGTTAAAATGTATTACTGGCACGCAAAACCTTAAATTAGAGTGAATAAATGAAGACTCGGCACACCGCTTCTGAAAGGTTGCCGACCCCTGGTCTAGTGAGTTGCACCAGTTAGGAGGATAAATTGGTGATGGAGCCACGTGTTTCTTTGAGGCAGTGTTGTTTATTTACAAAGAATGTGTAACTCTCCTTCTGCCAGATGGAGTCGACAGCAACAAGGGCTGGGTTCAATATCTAGGGGTTCCTTTGGACAATACAATACAGAACTAGCTCAAGCCCCCACCCAGTAAGCTGGGAAAACTAAATCACCACACTTGAGCACCTCTAAGGGGCAATACTTCCCCTCTTGCAAGCACTGAGTCTGTGTATAGAGAAGAAAAAATTAATAAAAGGGGAAATGAACCCAGCATTAATGTGGGAAAACACCACAAGCATGATTCGAAAGCATGGCCATGAGCAAAACAACCACTTCAGAGAATGCTGGCAATGTCCTTTGCCTCAGTCTCTCACCTTGTTGTGTGAAAGTCCAACAAACAAATATCTCTTTAAAACACCACTCCTCTCTCCCTCCACCACACCCCATTCAGACTTGTTATCCTTGATCAGTGACGACCCAGAGTTCAGAGCAGGGGAGGTGGAGCCTTCCCAAAAGCGAGGGGCCCATCTGTGGCCCCGCCCCTGCCCTTCCTCTTCCCCACAAAGCTCTACCCCCAGCCAAGCCGGAAGCTGGAGCTGGCCGGGAACCAGGAACCCTCCACCTGCCTGGTGTGCGGGGGCTGAGAGCAGCCCCTGCCCGTATCCCTGCCACATGGGTCCCCCAGGGCAGGTGGAGGGTCTGTGGCTCCCCACAGCTGCCCACACAGCTCTTACCCCAACCCAGCACCAGCTTGGCGGGGTGCGGGGGCGCAGGCCAGCCATTGTAAGAGCTGTGTGGGTAGATGTGGGGAGCCACACGCACTCCACAGCTTCCCAGGATCCCCAGCTGGGCTCCAGCTGACAGCCTGGCAGTGTCCTTGCTAACAGGTCCAAGCCTCTTTCAGCCAGCACCCTGATCCAAAACCTCTCTTCTGACTTCTCCTAGGGCCACACTCCATGCTTTTATGCTGTGTTTGCCTGTCTTTCTGTTCTGCCTCTACCACTTACCCACCCACCCTGACCCTGAGTGACCTGGGATGTGCCTTTGTTTTGGCCAGATATATGGGCCTATGTTTGGGGGTGGAGGCCACTTAACTGTTTCTGTCACCTGATTACAATGGCTGGTTTACATGTATCCTGACTGAAAGGCAACATTTACATCTGATCCATAATAACAAGCCCAACCTATAACAATTGTAACAATAATCTTTATCTAGGTGTTTCATAATTCAATATTTAATTACAATTTCAACCAATAAGGTGTACAGGTCTAAACTTCCTAGAATCCCCCCTAGAGCCTTTTAAAAACATTAGGAACAACATCTACTACCCTCCAATCATCTCAGGGCTTGTCTACACTTATAGTGCTGCAGCAACTGCACCTCTGTAGCACTTAGTGAAGACACTATCTTCGCCAACAGGAGAGTTTCTTCCATGGGCATAAGTACTCCACCTCCATGAGAGGCAGTAGCTATGGCAGTGGGAGAAGCCCTCCTGTCAACACAGTGCTGTCTATATCGTGAGTTCGGTCACTATAACAGCATCACTTGGGGTTGGGACTTTCCACACCCCTGAGCAACGGCATTATAACGACCTAAGTTTGTAGTGTAATATAGTAACTGGTTTTAATGAGACATTGCTTGTTTTTGTTAGCCACTCAGCCACTTCATTCTTACACTCCTTCAGAACTCTTTGGGTATGTAACATCTGGGCCTGGTGACTTGTTGCTTTTTAATCTGTTTCAGTACCTCCTCTTTTGACACCTCAGTCTTTCATGGTGCCTCATTTTTATTACCTGAAAAGAGTAAGACTCTCCAACATCCTCTGTGGAGAAGACTGACATAAAGAAATCTCTTAGCTCCTCTGCAATGTTGATATTCTCTTTAATTGCTCCTTTTACTCCATGGTAATCCAATGTACTCACTCATTTTCTTGCAGGCATCCTGGTTCTGATATATTTAAACAATTTATTGAATTTAGGAAGTGAGGGTACATCTTTGGCTAATTGCTCTTCAAATTCATTCCTAGCCTTCCTAATTTTCTTGTTACATTTCAACACTCCAAGATTTTTTTTGCAGCACAATTAAGAAAATATATATGTATTTTTAAATACACAACCACCTGACTGCCCCTTCAAAAGAAAAATGGAAATATGGAAGAATGGTACCAGATCTCCAAAGATTTGAGTGGGGACACACAAGTCATCTATTTACAAGAGGAAGATAAGGTGAAAATGTGGTTCTAATTTCTGTTTCTTTTCCTTTTTTTTTTAAGATTAAAAAATAATTGTCCACTTAATTTTGGTCACTAATTCAGATCTTATTAAAAAAGATGCCAGGGAGGCTACAAAACCATGTGAAACCGTTGTGCTTTTTTTGGAACATCCCTCTTCAGTGGTGGAAAATCAAACCGAGCAATATAGTGTGAGTGCAAGAGACCCAAAAGAAATGAAATCATCTAAAAATACAAGTAAAACTGACCAGTTGGTTTCTCCTTCCAAGTAGATTGAAATGGAAAAAGTAAACAAACAGCAAAAGTGGCAAATAGTACATGAGATGTCTTCAGTTATTTCAGTATTAACAATCTTAGCATATGTTTACACATGCAACGCTGCAGGTGAGCCACTGCAGCACATCTGGTGAAGAGAGCTCTCCCATCAGTATAATAAAACCATCTCTGCGAAAGGCAGAAGATATATCTGCAGGAGAAGCTCTCCCGCTGACATAGCGCTGTCCACACTGGCACTTATGTCAGTGTAACTTATGTCGCCCAGGGGGGTGGCTTATTCACATCCCTGAGCAACATACGTTCTGCCGACATAAGCTGTAGTGGAGACAGAGCCTAAATGTTGTTAGTAACTCTAATAAGGAGGCTTTTCTGTTTTAGTTATGGCATATTTTTTTACTTTACAGGTTCCCTTTAAAAATAAAGGGATTATAAAGGGATAATAATATAAATTATTATAAGAGGTTTGGAAAGCATGACCGATGAGGAAAGGTTGAAAGAACTGGGCATATTTAGTTTAGAGAACAAAAGGCTGAGGAGGGACCAGATAACCTGTCTTCAAACATGTAAAAGGTTGCAACAAAGAGGACAGTGATCAATTGTTCTCCATGTCCATCTAGGGTAGGACAAGAAGTAAAGGGCTGAATTGGCAGCAAGGAAGATTCAGGTTAAATATTAGGAACAACTTTGTAACTATAAGGATAGCTAAACACTGGAATAAGTTACCAGGGGTGGTTGTGCAATCCCCATCACTGGAGGTTTTTAAGGACAGGTTAGATGAACACCTGTCACAGATGGTCTAGGTTTACTTAATCTTGCCTCAGTGGGCCTGGGGATGGACTGGATGACCTCTCAAGGTCCCTTCCAGTCCTACATGTCTATGATTACCGGGTTCCAGTTGGGAGGGGATGCGTGTAAGGACTCTGGAATTGAAGCTGGGAATCAATATGGGAAGAAGACAATAGGGTTGGATTATGAAGGGACAGCTAGGTGAACTTTAAAAAAAACTGAACAAACACCTGCAATGACTAAGACATGACCCCCTCATCCTCCTGATTAGCTTGTTTTTATGTTGTTGTATCCATTCCTCCACTCCTCATCCATCTTTGTTTTTTTAGATGTGAGCATGGCATGAATTTCCAAAAGTGACTAGTGATTTAAGGTGACTCAATTTTTAGGTGGCCAACTTGAGACACCTTAAAAAGGCCTGACTTCCCAACTGAGCTGAGCACCTGGCCTCTGAAAATAAAACTCCTTTAAGGTATCTCAAGTCAAGCACCCCAAAATGGAGGCACTCAGAAGCACTGGTCACTGCTGAAAATTCAGGACATGTGTCTTCCTCTGTGTTTAGAAAGTGCCTAGCACATTGTGGACTTTACCACAATCTGAACGATACTAATTCTGTACACACAAATCCAGTTACAAAATCATATCGATCCTGAAGAATTTCTCACTTTCTAGCATAGTCAGGGTCATTAGAAAGCTTTTATTGGAAGGAAGCTCTGTTCTGAGTCAACTAACTAGAATTCAGCAGATGGCTGGTGGTCCTGTCTTCTACAATACTGTAAACATGTTGGAACAACTTCAAGGCCCTTGTTATCCTGGGGCTGGCAAGATTCAAGGAGCATTTGCAGGCATGAAGTTCTCTGTTTCTAAAGGAGACACAGCTCACACATCCCTGCTGAGCAAAAACCCTGGCAACCAATAATGGAGTGGCACTGATTAACAACAGCCTGGGAGTGATAGAATTCAGCTGCCACAGCTAACGGGACTTCTCACTTTCTTTTGAGGCTGTCTGACCTCCCATCGGGAGAAGGACAAGGGCTCCTTGGACCAGTGTGGCTAAGACCTGATTGTGCCTGGTATAATTCCAAATGACCACTAAACTGCAGGGAAGGGTAATATGCTATACCCTAACCACACTGAGATGTGAAGCTGTTTCAGTTAGCACCTTTCCGGCAAGAACTGTATTTGAGCATGTCCCTCAAGAGAGGTTTCAGAGTAGCAGCCATGTTAGTCTGTGTCCGCAAAAAGAACAGGAGCACTTGTGGCACCTTAGAGACTAACACATTTATTTGAGCATAAGCTTTCATGGGCTAAAACCCACTTCATCGGATGCATGCAGTGGAAAATACAGAAAATGCATCCGATGAAGTGCGTTTTAGCCCACAAAAGCTTATGCTAAAATAAATGTCTTAGTCTCTAAGGTGCCCCAAGTACTCCTGTTCTTTTTCCCTCAAGAGAGTTGCCAAGAAAGTTTCACATCCCAGTGGGAAAAGGGCCTGAAAATAATATCCGCGGTAGGTGAGGATTAGCCAACCTAATGAAAACAAGTGGCAGCTCACAATGACAGTTTGCACCTTTTTGCTAAGCTTTTGGCAACATGTCAGAGAGGGCAGGATTCACTGAAAGCCACATTCTGATCTACTCATGGGGCTTTGTGAGGTTTTTTATTTTGAAATTCTTGGGACACTCTTGGTTTCAATGAGTCTGTCCAGCAAGGGTTGGGCAATCAGAGAGACACAGATTTTGGGGTGTCCCAGTGTGACAATATTGCATTATGTGCAGATCACACAAATGGATAACTCAGAGTAATCCAAACTTTTCAATGCTGTGAGCCTGATGCTAGTTTTAGGGCACCTCCATGGGCCATATACAGAGGTTCCGCTGCATGGAAGATGCCATTTTGCAACGTGCACAACCCCACCCTTGCCAGCATGAACTCACATGCACAGTGTCTGCAAGATCATGCTGGCCGTGTCAGGTCCACACCACTGTAGTGACCCCTCTCAGACTAGGGCCCGCTCCAGGCACCAGCATTCCAAGCTGGTGCTTGGGGCAGCAATCTGCAAAGGGCGGCAGTCCCTGTTGTTTTGCCCCTAAGCAGCGCGCCGAATTGCCGCCGTGGACGGCGGGGGCAGTACGTGTGCCCTTAGGGCGGCAGGCGCGTTTCCGCGGTGGCAGCAATTCGGCAGCAGCTTCTATGTTTAGCTATCCGCGGCGGCTTCAGCTAAACATAGAAACGCGCCTGCCGCCCTAAGGGCACATGGACTGTCCCCGCCGGCGCCGGCAGCAATTCGGTGCGCTGCTTGGGGCGGCAAAAACTGTAGAGCCAGCCCTGTCTCAGACAGAATGCAGCCAGATGGATGATGGTGCAGAGCAGATGAAGTCTGGACTGCCTGTAAGTCATGTCCTAAGTGGCTGGGGGTTATGATGGGCTTGGGCTTGCCTTTTCAACATTTTGAGCTTCTTTGGGGGCTTTGGGGGCTTGTTGTTGTGGAAAACAATGCCAACCCCTCATTATGAGGAGCAGGGGTGCAGAGAGCCCACAGTGATGCAAACAGCTGAAAATCATTCAGGAGTTGGACAGAATCATCTTGCAGGCCAGTTCCAGCCCTCAGGCCACCAGCTGCTCAATAACACAAGTGTTATGATATGCTGCAAACTCTCTGCATTACAACACAACTGCATTATCCAGCAAGACATTAGGGATCAATTTGATTTGCAACCAGAAAGTTAATGCTGAATTCCACCTTGTTGATTTTTAATGAAAAATAAGGGCTGGATTGTTTTCTATTTTACACTGTTTTTATGTAACTATTGACTTCAATGAAGTGATTCCTGATCTACACTGGTGCCCGAGAAAGAAGAATCAGCTGCTAAAGACAGGAATCAAGACAGAGAAGATTCTTTTGAATTTTCTTTTTGTCATGTCACTCCTTTATAACTGTAGATCTTGATTTACTTCTTGAGATATTGTGCACTAAAACCTTGCAAATACTGTTTCACTTGTAGTCCACATGCCTTTACCTCCCCTGAGTTAGGCTTTGAGTTTCAGGTTCCAGCAAAGCCAAATGTTCAGTAAAACTCAGCCAAAGCCAGGGCCGGCTCCAGGGTTTTTGCCGCCCCAAGCGGTGGGAAAAAAAAAAAAAAGCCGCAATCGCCAGCAGCTCCACCGCGCTGCTTTCTTCTTTGACGGCAATTCGGCAGCAAGTCCTTCCCTCCGAGAGGGACCAAGGGACTCGCTGCCAAATTGCCGCTGAAGAGCCCAACGTGCCGCCCCTTCCCCTTGGCTGCCCCAAGCACCTGCTTGCTGAGCTGGTGCCTGGAGCCGGCCCTGGCCAAAGCCACCACGTTTCACCTTGAAACTCACCTTGTTCTGTGGGGGCTTCAAGGAACCCATGCTACTTGGCAAGGAAACCCCAAACCAAGCCAGATTTCTATTCTTTTCAGGGGGTTCCATGATTATTTCACACAGCTGTTTTCCGGTGAGGGATTTCTCATACATTTTCTGTCCCCCACCCTTGTGTCCACTGGCCAGCTGTTGGCATCACTGGCAATTGATGTTCTTTTTTTCCTGGTCAAATTCTTGATTGGTTCAGTTTTAATTGGAGAGGAATGCATGAATTGGTGGCTAAGGCACTGGCTGGAGCTGAACATAACTGGGTTCAGTTCCTGGTTTTGCCACGAACTTCCTGTGTGACCTTGGGCAAATCACTCAGTCACACTGTGGCTATGTCTATGCTTAAAACACTACAGTGGCACCACTGCAGCTGTAACAGTTCAGTGTAGACAGTCACTACAGCAATGGGCAGTAGTGAATCCACCTCCCAGAGAGGAAGTAGCTAGGTCAATGGAAGAATTCCTCCAGTGACCTAGCACTGTCTACTCTGGGGGTAAGGTCTGCATAGCTACGTCTCTCACAGGTGTGGATTTTTCAATGCCCATGTAAGATTTCAGTGCAGACCAGCTCTGTGTCTCTGTTCCCCCATCTGTAAAACTGAAATAACACTCTCACCTTTCCCCCAACAGTTACCTGCCTTGTCTATTTAGACTGTAAGGTCTTCGGGAGCAGAGGCTGGCTCTAAATGTATTTGTACAGTGCCTAGAACAATGGGGTCCTTTCTCAGTTGTGACCTATCACACCGCTTCCCAGGCACCTTTCATTTTAGGGACACATGGTGAGATGGATGTTTTGGGGGAGGAAAGAACAGCTTTGGAAAGAAAGTAATTGGAACAGCAGTGAAATTCACAACATCCCCTTCCCTCTGCTTTTTTATTGGTGTAGGTAAGCCTAACATAAATTCCAGGGAAGAAAGCTTTCAGCTTTAACTTTGAACTAATTGCTCTCAGGCAGGTCCATCACCACAGGGTCTGGGCACACCATATCTGACTCAAACTATAGCAAAAACAGTCCCGATACAGGGGCACCAGA
Organism: Mauremys mutica; assembly: GCF_020497125.1. Taxonomy (NCBI): domain Eukaryota; kingdom Metazoa; phylum Chordata; order Testudines; family Geoemydidae; genus Mauremys; species Mauremys mutica. Next base: position 130,662,698 of record NC_059074.1, read on the forward strand.
ACAGGGGGGAACAGGGGGGCCATGACCCTCCCACTTTCTGAACGTGGACAGGCCTGGCCTGGCCACTTTTTGCCACAGGTTCCGCTCCTGCCCCTCGTCTCTCCGCCCCCCACCAAGGCCCTGCCCCCCAGCCAGGCCGGCACCTGGAGCCCACCTGCACAGCTGTGGGGAGCCTTGGACCCTCCACCTGCACTGGGAGCGGCGGGGCAGGGACATGGGCCTGGGGCTACTCTCAGGCCTCCCCACCCTAGGCAGGTGGAGGGACCTGGGCTCTGCAGCCACGCTCCAGCTGCTGGCTTGGCTGGGAGGGGGGGGGCCTCAGGGGAAGCAGGAGGAGTAGGGGTAGGTCCACAGAAGGCATCAGCACCCAGCCCTCCCCCACTTTTGGGAAGGCTCTGCCACCCCTGCTCCCCATGTAGGGCGTTAAAACCCAGTCAATCCCTCTACATCTACATCTGAGATGCTATACCTGAGATACTGATGTGTTAACATGCTCAGAAAAGATGGCTGAAGCTTTGCTCCCTTTTTAAAAGCCCTCCTTAAAAACCCACTTCTGTTGGAAAGCCTACAAGGAGAGATGGCCCTAACCTCCCAAAAGGCTACGCCATTGGTGACTCCGGATGCTCATTTTGGCCCACACCCTCAATGATATTTAGGCACTAAATTCCTATTGATTTGAACGGGAGGTAAGCACCTAAATATCTTATGAGGATGGTGGGCCCCTTTGTTACTATGTGAGGCAACAAGCAAGAGGAAAAATGTGAAATCTGTACTACTATTTTATCACTGCTGTTTCAGGCAATGCAGATTCACAGGAGCGCTTTGGCAGCTAACCAGCTGCACAGCCTGATTTACATAATGATCTGAGTGTTTCCATTATTTTTCCAGGATCATTTATAGTTTAATTGGATGCAGTGAAATTGGTAGCAAATAAGGTTATATCACTAGCCTTTCAGCAACTTACTTCCCACTGTGCCAATCACAGTTAATCTGATGGTGCTTTCTGTCCTGCTCTGCAATATAGCTGAGATGTAAAGTTTGAGTAAAGGAACAGCCTTGCCATAGCTGCTTAATCCAGATTCATCTTTACAATGAGGAGGCCACCAACCAACCTGAGGGGGAGAGACTGGGCCATGATTTAACTACCCCTCTGAAATTGCTGAGACTAGGCCAGCCTGTACATTCCAGTGCTTACATGAGACTACAAGGCACTTCCAACCCAGTAGGATGTGACCAGCTACCTATTCTGTCTGTTTTTAAGGAGACTGACCAATCATGGCTTGAATGGTGGCATTCCTGATGGAATTCATTCAGGAGGATCCCTGGGAAAACTGAACAGGATAAACAAGAGATGGCCTGAATCTTTGCTCAAAACTTAACCAGAGAGAAAAGTTTGATATTGTTATTTTTTTAATCACTTGCCTCCACACTTTGTGCTTCCGCTCTTCTTGTGGTACGTCTAGACTGTGGAGAACCAGGAAGTAGAGAATACCTTTTAAAACAAGATTTCCATCCCAATTTCAAGACTATATGAAAAGAAGGATGATTGGTCCGGGAACAGCCTGTTAATCAGACAATTTGGATTTGGTCCCTGGCTTTGCCAAAGACTTTCTGTGTGACCCTGGGAAATCACTTTATGAATGACTCAGTTTCTGCAGCTAGAAAACAAGGACATATACCCTGATAGCCAGGGATTGCATTTGTTAATGTTGATCAATTGCTTTTGAGATCCTCAGGTGGCAGATGCTGTAGAAGTATTATTTTGAGGTTAGTCCATCACTGGAATTCAGGGAAGCTTGAAGTCTGTCAGCCCAAAGTAAAATGAATCCTTAGTACTGTTCTTATCATTCCTCCCTCTCAGGAGGGATTTATAGAACACAGCCATTTCGAGCAGGTCCAAAACATCATTTGAATCTGGCTTCAGTCCTTAAAAAGAACAACATCTGCACAACTGAGCATGGAGTCCATTCAAGATTACCAACATTCCATTTAAAATGTGCTGCCATAATGTGGATTGATAGTTTCCATTAAAAAAAACTGTTATCCATCCCTGCTATTAGAAGATGCTATAGGCTGCAACTATGCATAGACAGTCACAGCCAGGGAACAATACTTTGTTTCTAAATTAAAAAGCATCCCATGTCATATAAAAAAACTGGTATGGTTTGATGCTTCTTTTGTTCTCAACATTTATTGACGTTATTATTTATAGGATCCGCAGTCATGGACCAACCCCCCATTGTTCTAGGTTCTGGATAAACACAGAACAAAAAGAAGGTCCCTGCCCCAAAAAGCTTGCTGTCTTTTTTTAATTGTAAGAAGAACCAGCCAATAATATAGCTTTGATTTCAATGCATATTTTAAAACTATGCTTAGAAACACCCCGAAGAACATCCCGACCTGAAGAAGAGCTCTGCAGAGCTTGAAAGTTTTGTCTCTCACCAACAGAATTTGGTCTAATAAAAAGATGTTACCTCACACATTTTGTCTCTCACATATCCTGGGACCAACACAGCTACAACACTTCATAGAAACATCCTAACATTTGGGATATGAAGAGGCTACGGCACATAGGAATTGCCATGCCGGGACACGCCAATGGTCCAGTTCAGTGCCATATCCCTTTCCAACAGTGACTGTAGTGGAACGCGCCAATGAAAGGCAAACATTCCAATAATGCACCAGAGAAATAGCTCTGATGGGATGGAGCAAAATTTCTTTTTTATCCCGATTAGAGATTGATTTACTCCCTGAAGCATGAAGATTGATAGCACTCATAAACTGGACCCTGGCTAACACAATAGTAGAGACTATTGCTATTCATATACACGTCTAATCCTCTTTTCAAATCATATTGCGCAAGGTGCTCTTCAACATGATTGTTTGTGGTACTCATCTGGCCCTATCACCATAGTGTCTGCACAGGTCACAATTTTTAGCCTCACAACACCTCTGTGAGGTAGGGAAGTACCATTTTCCTCATTTTACAGATGGGGAACTGAAACACAGAGAGACTAAGTGACTTGCCCAAGGTCACACAAAAAGCCTGTAACAGAACTAGGACTTGAACCCTGGTCATCTAGGTTGTAGGGTAGCTACTGGACTATACTTCCCTCAGGTTACACCATTGCTATATATTACTAAACAGCTACCATAGACCATGTCAGCACTGGCTGAACTGCAAAGGTGGGTGAAGTGAGTCTGGTAGACACAGTTTGCAACATTTTTTAAAAAGTGTTTTGGGACCATATAGGATAGACAGTGCTATACAAAGGAAAACTATTGTTATTCACGTGTTTTAACATATTCTTCTAGACAGTCCACACATTGGCCATGATGGCTCCTCAGAGAAAAATAGTTTAGACAATTCATGTGGAAAGAGCAGCTCTTGGAATGAGTTGTTACTGCTGGTTCTTCATCATGAATGTATTGCTAGAAACAAGCATCTGGCAGTACTGTTCTTTTTTGGTAAGCATTATGGCCAGCACGCAGGATATGGAGTTTAAGAACTCTGGGTGGAAAACACATAGCATTTCACAGAAGGGTCTTGCTTTTCTTTTAATGAATTACAGACATCGGTGTCTGGCTTTTATTTACTGCTCGGTGATCAGCTGGTGCATCTCCTATCTCGTGGGACAATATTTCTAATGAGGATGTAGAGCCCAGAGCTAAAATGTGAAACAGAGAGTGCATAAGCAAAAGACTTAGGATCAATATATAGATCAGAGCCATATTAGAACTGTGACAGCTCCCATGCACACCCCAAGAGAGCTTTGTTTAAAATAGCCTCTGAGGGGAGCGGAAAGGAATGGGCATGGTTCTGTGCATATATAGTAGGAAGTCATAGTCTGCCACCTGACTGCTAAAATATTCACTCTGCTGCCAACATATAACTGAAAAAATGTCCATCAAGCGGGTCAAGTTACCAATGACCTTAACAATTTCATTTTTTCTTAGGGAGCCTTATCTAGCACCCATTAAAGTCCAGGGAGTTTTTGGTATTGGCTTGAGAACAGGAGCAGATCTGCTAAGATCCTGCATAAATGAGAGCAGTAAACTTGACAGATTTCTTAGCAGTTTAAGCATCCCACAGCTACAGAGAGAGGCAGCCTAGGGGTATTGCTCATACTTGCCATTTGAGTGACTAGGAGCACAGATTTCTCCAGTAAAAGCTGCCATTCTCTCATGTGATCTTTTATTCAATACCATATTAGAAACCTGTGTTCCACTTGGAATATAAGCAAGATCCAGTGGCTGAAATCGGAAATCAGCAACGTTCACATTGGAAATAAGGTGCACACATTTAACAGGGAGGGGGATTAACTATTGGAACAGATCACCAAAGGATGAGGTAGATTTTCTACCACTTGATGTCTTTAAATTAAGATTGGATCCCTTTCAAAAAGATATGCTCTAATTCAACCCTAGGTTATTGGACCTGAGGCAGGAAACACTGGGAGGAATTCTATGACCTGTGCTATATAGGAGCTTAGTCTATATGATCGTAATGATCCCATCTGGCCTTAAAATCTATGAATCTGTGTCTCATATGTAATAGAAATGCAGTGAGAGGTGGGTAGGCATGTACGTGTCTATCAGTCTGTGCTCCAGCGAGTGCTTGCAGGGCTGCCCACAGTGCTAGAATACAAGAAATGCAGAGGCGTGCTCAAAATGTATTTAAAATCCTGTTCCTGGGCTCTGTCACCATCAAAAGTAGGGTCTCAGAGGTGGGCAGGTGCAATCACTCTGTAGGCTGAGTCCAGGAAATACTCACTATCTGTCAATGGCTCCTAAGAAAATACATCCCTTTCCACCACAAAGAACTCCCCATTACAAATCCCATAGGTGAGCCCCCATCTGGCGAAGATTCTATAAACCCATGATTCTATAAATCATCTGAAGCCCCAGTGGCAGGGGACCTTTCCACCCATTTTATCAAATGCATGATAGGACGAGGAGGTAGAATGAGTGTCTGTGGCCTTCATGGGGAGATCCCATCCCTAAAAGAAATGCCCGTGAAATTCAACATAATGGGGTCTTCATAGGCCCTGTGAGATAGGTTGCAGGGTTACAGTCTGGCCTGCGTCCAGGGTGGCACACAGCTGCACCACCACAGGGGCAGACCAGACTTGGAGAATGGCAATTTCTCCCCTGCTTCCACCATGCTCCGGGGCAGAAATAAATCACCTCATCCCTTTTCAGGGCACAACTTACTCCTCCCTACTTGTACCCAGCAAACTACTCAGGCTAATGAGCAGTGGGACAGAGCCAGGGCTCCTCCCACATCCTAGCCTCCTCTCACTTGCTTGCAGCAGGGAGCGTTGGGTAAGCAGCCACTGCTCTCCCCACTACAGCTGAAGTCACACTCTGAGCAGAGCTGAGCAGGGAGAGCACCAGGGGGGTATTACGTCTTTGGACCCCTCTCCACAGCCAAATAAGTGCTGTGACAACCCAGTCCTCTGTGGGGCCTTAAACCCTTAACCACTGATCATTTGCAGTTAGTGTTCTGAATGTCTCATCCTTGAAAATACATCAGAAGCTATTTTAAGGACAAATTTATTATTGACAATGGAAATAATACTTGGCCTGTAAAACAGGCACAACCACCTCCTCCCATGGGTTCTCAGCAGAAATAGAACTGAGGCTCTTCAGTAGCTAAGCACAACCCTCTACTACCTGAGCTAAAAGATCACCTAAGAGCTGCTTGGTGTACTAGGTACTTAGAGTCCCAGAGGACCAGCAACAAGTATGGAATATATCACATTTGGCAAGCACCTTACACACATCTGTCACTTTTTTTTCTTATTAGGAGACATGGTGATACATCTGACAGCCCTGAGACCTGAATAATAAATAAGCCAGACAGTGCATATGACGCCCTAAAAATATCACTAAACAATTTGCCTGAGAAAGAAAACTGTTCATTCCTGTAGAAACTAGCTAGCAGCCAAATAATTTTGCATTGATTGCCCTAGTTATAGATATACTGTGTGGTCACCATATAAGCCATATCAAATATTACCAAGCTTTTCAATGTGATGACATTTGCATCAGGGTTTAATCTTCTGTAGAATGGAAGTTGTGGGTTTTAAATCCTTATTCAGGATGATTGCGTCAAGAGCTGCATTCCTAACATAAGAGGATAAAAGCATGGCCCACCAAACGGGCTATAAGCATTCTAAGAAATATTTTAATGAGCAAGGGTCAGTAGTGCTTATGCATTTGATGTCAAAATGTATTTTATTAGATAGGTTCACATGCTGCAATCTCTGTTCATTTTTTATGTTTGTTATCAAGAAAGTACCAAATTAAATCAGTGCCCATTCATCAGATTGCTGCGTGGCTGTCACTTGTCTGTTAAATATCAAATAATTACAACACATTGCCCCTCTACAGCATCTGTCATCCAAGAAGCTCAGAGCATTTCAATTTAAACCTCATAATGCTACTGAAAAGTAGGGCTGAAAACGCATTCTTTTGGCTAATCGTTCACGAGTTCAGAGCACAGTGATAGTAAAACATTAGAAGCAACATTTTATAAATAAGTGTATGACATTTATAATAAAGGTATAAATAAGTTTGATCCTGATTGGATACAGCACAAAAATATTGTTCTCTAAAACAAGTGGAACACAGGTTTCTAATACTATGGGATAATCTAAGGCCTTTTCTTGGAGGCACTGGACTGAAGAAGTTAGAATAGCTCTGGGAGCACTAAAGGAGCCAAAGCTACACCTTTGTAATGCCAGCGAAAAAGTCAAAACACTGAGAGGGGAGGAGTAATGGTGGTCTTCCAAACTCCACCCACAATCGAAGCTCCACTCCCTAGGGGGGTCACCAAAACACACCATTCACAGTAGATTGTACAGAGCCTTATGAGATGATCATCCCTCTTCTTCCTCATGTCCTTTGATCAGCAGTGAGCTAGTTGGCACTGACGTTCAAATAGTCATCATTTGGGTTCAGCGTTAACACGCCATTGAGGAGAGTGTGGGTCGTTTGCACCTCTCAGATATATTGTTTGCAAATTCGGGCAGGCATCAATTCATGGGTTAACATTTGATTCACATTTTGAAGGGTTTTTTGGACAATGTCAAGGGCTAGATACATTTTTTTTATTACGGTTTAGATTCTGGAGTACAAGATTGCAATTACCATGAACAAGTACCAGCTTGTGGAGTCACTGTGAGATGGCCCAGCTTATTCCCTGCTTTGAAACAGCACTAGTCCTCCACCCCACAGGGACTTAGTGCACCAGTCAGTGCAGAGCGCATCTCTAGTCACTGTGCTTAGGGAACCCAAGGACCGGGATGGTGGCCATTCCTGTGCAGGAGCCCAAGGAGGTGTGGAGAGCTTTTGTTACACACCCTCTCCCACACATTGGGCACTGGCATATAAGTCCAGCCAAAACCTGTCCCTAACAGCAAGCACACTACAGCATCAGTCTGCTAAGAATGGGATTTCCAAAAGAACCTACCTTCCTTGGACCTTAGTTCACCCTGTGCTGCTGACTCATCCGGCAGTTCACTTCCTCCACTGATTACAGTCACTCGCTAGTTGTGGGACTTCTTCCCAGGTGCTGCCAACACATCCAATCTCCTCTGTCACTGTTTTCTGCCAATTTCTTCCTTGGCCTCCCTCACTTTCTCTTTCCTCCCTCAGGCACCCAGTTCAGTGCTTGCTTAGCATGTCTTCCCTCCGAAAGCACGTGTTCCAGCCACCTGAGCCTTCTTTCTTTGATTATATTTTCTAACATGTAGTGTCTACTAACATGTAGCATCTTCCTCCACATCTGCGATGAGCAGCCTCCCAGCTCATCTCAGAGTTCATATGTCAGAAATTTGTCTCTGTGGCTGGTTTTGCCTATTCCATATCACTTATGCCCAAAGGGCTAAGCTGTGCATCCCCCTCAGCTTTCAGTATACAGCATGACACGTCCCAATCTTATTGTCTTCATCCACCTCTCCTCCCTTTCCCAGTTTGTCATCTCCATTGTTCTCAGCTTACCCTATACCAGCATTTCTCAAGCTGGGGTCCGTGGACCCCTGGGGGTCCACGAGGGTACTCCACAGGGTCCACGGGCCTCACTGATCAACTTCTCCCCCTCCCTTCCTCAACTTCTCCCTCCCTCCCAGCACCTCCTGCACACCATGGGTCAGCTGTTCCCTGGCGTGCAGGAGGTGCTGGGAGGGAAGGGAAGGAGCAGGCCTGGGGCGTGTTCAGGGGAGTGGGTGGAAAGAGGCTGGGCAGGGTGGGGCCTTGGGGGAAGGGGTGGAGTAGGGGCGGGGCCTGGGCCTGAATGTGGGGGCTTGGAGGTCCATGAAAAATTCTAAATCAAAATGGGGATCCTTGGGTTGCTAAAATTTGAGAACTGCTGCCCTAGACTGAAGCAATTTGGAGCAGGGGCCCTGCTTTCATCTTTTTCTGTAAAGCCCCAGGCACGTATATGGCATGCTGGAAGTCAGTCATACTGGGTCAATATTTCAGGCTACTAATATCATTCCTTAATTTTGCCAAACTAAAGCAATAGCAGGCTATCAAATCTTGACCGAACCATTCACTCAATCCTTTTACTCAGGACCAGTGTGTGTTGAGACAGGACACTGCAAACTGAGTCAATTTTACAGACACCAATAACAATGCTACAAATAACCAATAAACTTGCTAATTCTTTACCTTAATATTTCAAGGCTCCCAGTAAACTGGGAGACAGTTGGGGATTCATCCAGGGAATAATGCTGTCTCTCCTCTTTGTTGCAGTGTTTCTTTGTTTTTGTTTTTTTGCACAACGGTATTGTACTATGCAATAGGATGCCAAATTCATTCCTACTTTCAATCCACTGATGTCACACCAGGATTGAATTTGGCCCTTTAGTGCTTATTGCATTTGTAAAGCTTTCCATCATATCATAGACTAGGGGCAGTTATATGATGTCCCCGTTCTCAGGAGAGAGAATAAGGAAGAAACATGACAGTAGTCAAAATACTCACCATATCTTGAAAGGATGGTGGTACTTATCCCTTCCTCAGTCAGTCTCAAAATGGCTTTTTTGTTGCTTCTGCAAATTGTTCCTGCCAGGTTTAAAGAGCCAGCTACCAGATGAAAACATGCTGGGAAACATCCTTGCAAATGGATGATTAGAAAGGTTAGAGGTTACTGGTAAGCCAAAGAGGCAGAAGTGTGGCATAATACTGATGAAAGGGGCTAAAATTTCCAGCTTTTTGAGATAGGTATCCTGACATTTGCACAGCTTAAAGTCTGATGGTTTATGTATTTGGGATCTTTATGTTCCCCATTTATTGTGTTTATATCATAAAAATCCAGATTTCTTTCTGATGTCTGTTGTCTCTCTTTGAAATGTAGCACCACATCCTCCCAGGGGCATGTAAGAAGGATGTGAATTGGGGCATTAGTTGTCACCTGCCATGAACAGACTATCAGAAAATCCTCACTTCCGATCAGCCACAGCAGCACATGGTCTAGTTCTAGCGAATGGCATCTATTTGCTAACACTTTGGGCTGAAAACTGCCCTGGGGATGATTGTGTAGCTCCTATTGGTTTCAATGAGAGCTGCATGTGGATTGCTGAAGGCAAACAGACCTCATCCTGCATTTTTTCTGCATCTAATCCGCATCCCGCATCTAATCTGATATCAATGGGCAAGTCTTGTGATATTTTGTGTTTTTCTTAAACCCCCAGCTGCTGGAGTCAGGTTGTTACCTGAGAATCTCGGCTTCCATTTGAATAAAAGCAAGTTTCTTGCCCTCCTGGTTGCAAAGAAGTGCTTGAAAACATGAACCCTAAATGTTCCGAGTCCAACACCAGAAGACAAATCAAAAGACCCAAATATATGTGATTTTTTAAGTCTTGTGGCTTTTAAAGCAATCTCATGTTTTTTGGCGGCCTCGCTCATACTTTGTAAATGGTTGGGATTGGCAATATTGCTTTCATTCCCAAGAGGAAGATAGATTTAATGTACAGATTGACTCCGAAAAGCATGAAACAATCACATTTTTCTTTACACAGTCTCACAGTCCCAAGCCAGATATAATTCTCGAGCTGTGAATCGATATTCTTAAAATTCTTGTAGCTAATGTTGGTGGGGTTTCTCCCTTTCTAGGCCAGCAGCAGCAGCATGTGTGTACTGTATTTGCCTTTATCAGAACATGAATTGCAGGAAAGGAAGGGCATTAGCTGATTGTGCTCTCTGGTGGAGTGAGTTAATATTTGATGGAAGGTGATGGAGTGGGTTAATAGCTCAACTTCTGGTGCCATGGGTACAAATACTGAATGGGATTCAAGTCAAAATGAGTTTTGTACTCAGCTCTGATCCCGGGTGGACATTTGTCACATCAAAAAATTACTGCACAACATAACACAGTTCAGTAAGTCTGGCATTTTGGCAATCTTTATTACAGCAGAACCCTTTGTGCTAGGGTATGTGTACACTGGAGCTGGAGGTGTACCATGCCAGAACTAGCATGGGTATGTCTACTCAAGCTGGAAATTACACCTTCCCATACCCATAGTGTAGACATACCCATAGTCAGGCACTACTTACCCCAAAGAGCCTACAATCTAAATGGAGGGCACAGACTGAGAAACGGGAAAGGGACACACAGAAAGCTGAAGTGGCCTGGTCACTTTCACAGAGCACAATAGTAGCAGAGCCAGGAATAGAACCATGGTCTGTTAAGGCCTATGTTAGTGTCCTGGTCACTAGACCATTGATACCCACAGCAAATAAGTTAATAAGTTAGTGCAAGTTGATAACTTAATTGGTCAAGAACATAGTAAAAGCATCCTGTTTGGTTAATACCGTAGATTAGTTAAGAATTAAATCACACAGTGTTTTAATGTCAGGTGCTGCAAAGAGCCACAGGAGGCACATTAAAGAGCCACTTCTGGCTGGAGAGCCACAGTCTGAATATCACTGCAAGACCATTGTGCCTCTGTAGCTAGGAGAGGCCCAGGACAGTTTGGCACAAGCAGAACTAAGTAGGCAAGCTTGCACAGCACCTAAGGCCAATCAGTCCTGCTAGCCCTGTGTCTTCTCTGTGACCCACAGCAGGATGGCCACTCACGCATCCCCAGAAGAGTGAAAATTCCAGAACTTCCAGGAATGGCGTGAGCCCACCCCCAGCTTGTGTGATGTCGTCCCGCAGTGCATGCAAGGTCATGCTGCACTGAGGATATCACGTTGAAGAGCACCCTGCCCCTTCAGCGTGACTTTGCACACACATAGGGTTGCCAGATGTCCAGTTTTCGACCGGAAAGTCTGGTAAAAAAGGGGACCTGGTGACAGGACACTAAAAGTCTGGTTACCAAAGCAACTGTGATCAGCCTGCCCGTCAGGGTAGGAAGACCAACAGCTGCTCGCTGCTAAAAGACATCCTCAGCTGCAGCTACAGGGAACCTCTTGCAGCCCGGGAAGGTGGCTCCAGTTGGGGAGGAGGCCGGCCCGGGGCTGGGAGGAAGGGGAGCTCCCGCAGGTTCGCACCAGTGCTGTGAGCAGAGCAGGTGTGAGGAGGGCAAGCTCTGAGCATGCCGGAGAGGTCGCGGGAAAGAAGGGGGCAGACTGTTACCTGCAGAGCACGGCTGTCAGGAGAGAGGCCATTCAGAGAGTAGCCCCTGGCCCCGCTCCACTTGCCCCTCCCCGCTGGCTGCAGCGGGACCTAGGCTCAGGATGTCGTGCAGGGCCGCTTCCCCTTAAGGGCCAGGCCGGGCTGGGCTGCCAATCCTGGCTCAGCACATGGCGTGGTCACAGCCTGGGTAGGAGCCCGCACACCCCCAGGCACCGCGCCGTGAAAACTCAGGTGCCCACTCACTCCAGGTGTCAGAAGTTGGCAGACTCTGGCACTTTACAGCCAGCCCACCCCGGCTGCAGCCAAAGTATCCCAGGAGCCAGGGCCCCAAGATCCCCTCATCATGGGGTGCAGAGAAACCACCAGGAGCGGAGGCTTGTTAAACCCTTTGGGAGAAACGTGGGGACCCCAGAACCATTATTTCCATGTAAATTTTCTGGAGCCAGCCAGGGCAAGTGGGTTGTGGCTGCCAGGGGAGGGAGACAGCTACAAACAACGGGACAAGTTCCCAGATGGAAGCGACCAGCCCCCTGCTCCCAGTTCCACAGACCCAGATAGTCAGGGGATGCCTGGACGTGTTTGGGACCATCTCTTGTCTCAACGTTGGGGGCCTGGAGGAACTGGTGGTAGGGATCTGGGAGGCAGGACTCCTGGGTTCTCTCCCTGGCTCTGGGAGGGGAGTGGGGAGTACTGGTTAGAGGGGGAGAGCGCTGGGAGTAGGGGCGGCTCCAGGCTCCAGCACGCCAAGCATGTGCTTGGGGCGGCATGCCGCAGGGGGCGCTCTGCTGGTCACCGGGAGGGCGGCAGGCGGCTCCGGTGGACCTCCCGCAGACGTGCCTGCAGAGGGTCCGCTGGTCCCACGACTTCGGTGGAGCATCCGCAGGCACGCCTGCAGGAGGTCCACCGGAGCCACGGGACCGGTGACTGGCAGAGCGCCCCCTGCGACGTGCCGCCGTGCTTGGGGCGGCGAAATGGATAGAGCCGCCCCTGGCTAGGAGTCAGAACTCCTGAGCTCTGTTCCTGTCTCAGAGAAGCAAATGGTGTTTTATGGTTAGCGCAGAGTGGGGCTAGTAGTCAGGATTCCTGGGTTCTATTCCCAGTTCCTCCGCAGACTTGTGTGACTTGAGTGAGTGACTTATGGAGAAAGCAGGTAACTGGTGGGGTGGGGAGAGTGTAGCATTCCCCAGGTTGGGCACAGGGGCAGGGGGGCAGAGGAGTGAGTGGAGGGCAGGATCTTTAGTGAGCAGAGGGTAGAGCCTAAGGGGGAGGGTTTCCAGAAATTAGTAAATTGGCAACCCTACATGCACAATGTGGGCAAGGTTACACCAGTGGGGGCAGGGCAGCATGCTTTTCAAATGGTATCTTCCATCTGATACCAGACAAAATCACATCTGGTTTTTTCTCAGTACTGGACGGGAGGACAAACTTGAGAAAAGTAGGACTGTCTGGCTTAAAACAGGATGAATGGCCTGCTACCCACAACTTCCCGTAGCCAATGTTATACTCACTTTGTTTGGCTTTTAATTCAAAGAAACAGATCTGAATCTGTGAAATTATATTTCAAGGCAAAGACTTCTGAGGAACCGGGAGCTATACTTGAATGCATGAACTTGTAGCCCCATTTCAATATTAAACCAAGTTGTTTTATCCTATTGTTCCATTTCAATTAATTCTGATGAATTGCAATTGGAATTAGGAACCAAAGTTACAGCTCAAACAAAACCTGTTTACTCAGGCTGAATAATCACAGGATATCAAACGCCTGCTGGCCATGATACCTCGTCTGGCACTTTGTATTTAAAAGCACTGTGGATCTTAATTGTGATCTTACACGCCCCTTACATGGCAAGATCTCTAGAAGAACCACAAACACAGAATATCAGAGATGGGACCTGCTGGGCAGATCTCGGGGTGGGGGGTATTGCCTGAAAAGTGTTCAGAAATGAACCCACATCAGTGAATGCTTGCACTGTGTGAAGTGTTGGGTTTTTTTCTTGTGATGCTACACTTAGATATGGCCCATGTGTATTCTGACTCCGTCAACAGATTTCAGATGTTAAGAAATGAAATCTATCGGAGGTGGCGGTGCCCCTGCACCCCAGAGACATTCAGAATGCTGAACTGGCTGAATTAAATAACTGAGGACAATCCCTCTGATTCCTCTAACAGAGCTAGAACAACCCTGCAAATGGTTTTGAGCATTTCCACCCTGCCCTTCTCATTATCCCCATGTTGGGGACAAAAATAAACAGGACCAGCCAGCTCCGCAACTGATATAAATTGGCCTAGCACCATTGACTTCTGTGGAGTCTGGCTCCTTGTCTTAAATCTTACATCTGGGCTTGAATTTTATAGGCATTCAGTGCCACGCCAAACTTCACATCCCCCGCAGCTGTGTTTCTCCCCTACAGCCCTAAATCAAACAAGCACAATCCATGAGTAATCCCTTTGTGGAAGGTGTTAGTTTTGTCTGATTGTGTGTTAATGTGTGTAGATGATTTAACCAAAGAAAAACTGGAGCTTCATTCCCTATAGAGGAAGGGAGTGCAGTCAGAGCAGGAGACACTGGCACAGCTGGAATCCTTGACTTATATGCAAATAAATCTGTTTAAGTATTTAAATGGCCTCACCACTACACAAACAACAGACAGATCCTCCCAGCACTCCTCAGAAGTAGGGAAGTATTATTATGCCCCCATTTTACAGATGGGGAATTGAGGTACAGAGGGTGTGATCCAAAATCCATTAAAGTCTTATAACTGACTGCAATGAACTTTGAATCAGGGCTAGCAAAAGCAAACAACTTGCCTAAGGTCGCATGAGTAGCTTGTGGCAGAGATGGGAACTGAAGACAGATCTTCTGCATCATAAACTAGTGCCTTAAGCACAAGACCATCCTTTCTCTGAATGTCAGTGTGCTGTGAACTTGAACAAGCCATTTAAGCTCTCCGAGGGTCTTTGTTCATTAAAACGGGTGACAATAATATTGATCTACCTCACAGAGGTGTTGTGAGACTTCATTCATGTTTGCAAAGTGCATTTGGATCATTGGCTAAAAGGCACTATATACGGCACAATAAATTCTAAGTAGCAGTAGTAACATTCAGCAATATAAAGAACATAAAGTGTATCCTTCCTTTAAGTGGTAAAAGAAAAAAAGTATGTGGAGCACTTATTACAGAAGAAAATATTACAACCATGCTCCTTTCCTGGAATGATGATTATGCACTGCGTAAGGTCACTCAGTAGTTTTCAGTAATCCACAAGGTATGCACCACTGACCTCTGAGGTAATTTTGGATCACGATCAAGCCAAACAAAAGCAGATTTGTGGCTGCAGTTGAGAGATCCTCTGCAAAACTATAAATGTAACCACAGTGTCCTCTGGTTTGATCTGAACTCAGTCTGGCCTGCATCAATATTTCTGGATTTAGTCCAGAAACAAGGCAGATTAATGATTTAAAGCCATTACATTATTTTATGGTATAACTTGCCACAGTGTTGTAAAAGTGCTAAGAATACAGCACTGCAAACTTTGGGCCACCCTTACTAAGTGGTACATTACCCCACTAAGCATCTGCATCCTGAGCTGTGTAACTGAAAAGGTCAGAACCCCAGTTTTAATTCTGTGTCCATGCTGTGCACGGCAGTAGAATTTTTTTCAAATCCAGTTCTGGGTAAAGATGACAGGTCAGTTTCAGATCTACCCTATGCAGGTGAGAGGGATGCTGGGGAAGGAGCTATAAGGAGAATCTAGTATCGCTTTAGCAATCCCAGCATCCAGAGATCAGACACTGTTCACGCGAAATAGATATAATTCTGTAAATTGCTTTCAAACAGTGCCCCCTGCAATTCTGTCACTTACAGGATGGCTGGAGTCTGAAAGGAGGCCGTGCTAGAAAGGATAGGCATCACATCATGGCCTGGAGGGGTATCACTACAACATGTGTTGTTTCATGGCAATCACACTTTGTAATTAAGGGTTAACGCTCCTTTTGGGGGGTTTCCTCGGAGGAGGTGATCTGCATAAAGTCCGACAAAAGCTTCCATTGGTTTGTTTGTTGTTTATTCAGAGTGGGGCAAAGGAAGAGAGCACTGACACAGACAGGAGCACTTCCAGACTCCTTCCCTTAGGCCTGTAATTGGAGCCCATTGGCTCCAAGACATCAGAGCACTGAAAGAGGCCTCGCAAAACTGCACGTCATCCCCTTCAAGAATCATTTGCATTAACCTGCTGTCAGTAGGTTAAGGAAAGTGGGTTTCATGGCCCCTGAAGTCAAATGAGTCAACAAGACCCTCTGTGAAGTATATGTGTGTGTGTGTGCAGGCAGAATGTACACACATTCCTCTCTGATTGCTGTCCTGGGGGGTGTTTCAGTGACCACTAAGTATCCCACCTATCTGACAGCAGTTAAAAACACACATCAGCAGGATCTTTTTGCAGTTATCGAACAGCCTCCAAAGAAGGTTAGTTATTGTCTCTACGGTGCTTTCAAACACAGAGCATTCTAGTCTGTACTGCAAGTGCTATTGCTGTATTCGCAGAAAGGGAGACGTGACATATAGTGCTGGATGTTTGGATGTCTCCTTTTTACAAAAGTGCATTCTAATTAGTGCTGGTCGGATAATATACCTCGACCAGTTTATATGACAAATGTGGGAGTTTTTCCTCCCTTAAATTATTTGATGAATACTTTTTCGCATTATACATCCAGCTTTAAGTATAATTTATTATGGAGGAGAGACTTTCAAAGCAGCAAAGGCCATTTAGGCATCCAACTTCGATCTGAAGCCAATGAGAGATGAGCATCAGACTTCCATTTATTCCTTTTATAATCTGCCCCATATCAACAGCTACCAATCCCCTACAGATGAGTAAGTACTTGGAAGAGTCAGTAAAACATCCAGCGTACTGGGGCAAACTCTACCCAGAGTTACACCCAGCCCAGTCCTGCAGTTTTCAGACGAGTGACTCCTGACTAATACCTGCATGAGAGGAATCTCAGGGCTGGTCTTCACTAAAAACTTACATTGCCATAGCTATGTTTCTCAGAGGTGTGAAAAATCCACAACTATGAGAGACAGAGCTATGCCAACCTAGCCCCCTGTGTAGACAGCACTAGATAGATGGAAGAATAGTTCCATAGACCTACCTAATGCCTCTCCAGGAGATGTCCATCAGCGGTTTAGGGACACCCCAAGCACAGCCTTCATCTCTGACCATCTTGGCTAATAGCCATTGATGGATCTATCCTCCATGAACTTTTTGTTTTCACTGAGTTATACTTTTGGCCTTCACAACATCCCCTGGCAACAAGTTCCATAGGTTGAATGTGCACTATATGGAGAAGAATTTCCTTATATTTGTTTCAAACCTGGCTGCTGCCTATCAATGTCATTGGGCAACCCCTGGTTCTTGTGCTATGTGAAGGGGGAAAAAGCACTTTCCCGTTCACTTTCTCCACACCATTCATGATTTTATAGACGTCTATCATATTGCCCCTTAGTGATCTCTTTTCTAAGTTGAACAGTCCCGGTCTTTTTAATCTGTCTTCGTTTGGAAGCTGTTTCATACCCCTAATCATCTTTGTTGCCCTTCTCTGTACTTTTTCCAATTCTAATATAATTTTTTTGAGATAGGGGAACCAGAATGGCAGGCAGTATTCAAGCTGTGGAGAGCCATGTGCTGGTCCCAATTCTGTCTCTGACCTTTTGGTTGACCATGAGCAAGTCATTTCACCTCTCTGTGCATCAGTTTCCCCATCTATAGAATGGTGCTAATGATACTGATCTCCTTTATAGAGCACTTCGAGATTGGTGGATGAAAAGGGCTATATCAGAGCTAGATATTCAGATAACAATAAGAGCTAGGTGTTGTTATCTTAATATGAATGATAATCATCATTTTAAATGTAAGAATGTGGATTTTTAGTCATGACTCACAGTGATCCAGAGCTGTTTTAAAATTCTGCCCTGCCCTCGGTCACATACTATTCAAAACCTGTTTAGTGGAGAAGAATTGCATTTTACAAGGGTTTTGTTTGTTTTTTTGTAGGGGTTATAGAAACCAAGATTTACAGTAAGATTGCCTCATGCTCTGCTGATACTAAAACAAAGTTGTGCAAAAATGAAAACTGACCTTCAGTTCAGAAGAACTGGCTTTATCCAGTGACTGTTTTTCCTGCCTCATTCGTTTCTTTTGATCATGCCGGCCAGGGACACTCCGGCTGTAGTCTGACTCTGGTAGTTTTCACATTGCTGAATGTGTTATAGGTCAGGGCAACTTGGCATTTCCTCTGACATGAAGGCTTTGGCTCTATCTCATTTCAGTAAATTTCAGTGTCAAACAACAGTTGGCTTTTTTGTGATTCTACTGTGACTGGTATGTTGCAATTATCTTTGGATCTCCTTGCTGATAGTTCCTCCTTTTTCTGTATGTGACTGTTTGCACAGCAAGGGAAGCCAGAGTCAAGCTTGTTTTATTGGAAGAATTTGGAGTCTGGAGTCTAGTGAGCTTTTTAAACAGATTTATGCCTAAAATACCTCTGTGTTAAGAAGGTGCTAGGCCTTCTCAGACGTGCTCTGGTCCATCTGTTTTTTTGAGTAAAAAAATTAAGAACCCAAACTCCGTTCAGTACTATAGACACATGGCCAGGCAGGATCATCACAATCATTGAGCTTGGCCTCCTGCACAGAAATAATTTCATTGAGATGAAGTAATGAATATGACTGAAAACATTTCAGGGACTCACCTGCCCAATATTTCTACAGTTACCTAGCAAAAACTAACCATGCATTAACTTCAAGATAAATGTTCATGGATCTCTTCATTTCATGGGTGGATTCAAGGAATTTGGTTCCTCTTTCTTTGGCATGCACACACACATTCATTTTCACCCGCACACTTTCTAACTCATACACTCATTGTCACACTCTGTCACACACATTTCACCTCTGTGAAAAGTTCCTTCCATTATAAGGTTCTGCCTCACATAATGATGCTGAGATTTTGAGATCTGTGCCTGGGAAGCACTCTATAAATTAGAGTAATGTTTTATGAGTGGACGCTGGTCAAGTTGGAACCGTGTCTGACTCAGTCTGACCTCTCATCTCGAGAAGAACCAGGCTCCTCCTCCTTCTGCCTCTGAGGCAGAGACTGGTGCATCCCAATTTAAATCCATCACTTCTTTATTCCACTGATTCAGTTAGAACAGTCGTTTGGGTTGTACCTATCAAGGTTGCATTCTCCCCTTAAAATACACAGCTAGCTCCCATTAACATTAATCGGAGTTACAACAGTGCACCATCAGTGAGAGAACAGGCCTCTTATATTGTTAATATTTAATGAGAGCTCTGCAAGCTGGGCAAATTTCAGTCGCTCAGCTCGGGTTTCATACAGAGTATTTTCTGCAAACATTATAAATCCACATGGTATCCAGAGAAGTTATTTAGTAATACTGGGCCAAATTCAGAGGCAGGTCTAAGGAAGGCAAAATTGGTGTAACATACCTCTTCCTTTTCCTGCTCTTTCAACATGTAAGTTACATCAACTTCAACTTTCTTAGATTCAGACTTATTAATTTGTATATTTATTTATGTGTACAAAGAACCATCCAGTGCTCTGGGCTTTGTACAAAATGTATAAACAACTGAACAGGTCAAAAGGACCAAAACAAACAGCACGATCCCCCAAGAGAGGTTACTCTCACTGCTTGTTACAGTCATATAGAAGACGTTGCGTCAAATTCTTCACTGCAGTAAATCAGCGCAGCTCCATTGAAATCAATGCTGCTGTGCCAATTTATACCAGCAGAGTATTTGGACAGTTAATTCTTAACCCTCCTTAATGTCTACCCAGCTCAGGATAGCCTTTCCTGCTCCAGTACCTCTGACAGGCCCCTGATTCTCCTCCAACCATCTATCCTGTAGTGAGACAAATTTAGAGGTGATGTGTAAGAGGCTGTAAGTTACATATTGGTGCTATCTTAAGGGAATCTAACTGAGTCTAAGCTGGTGTGATTTAACATACTGAGAGGGCCAAAAGAAAGTGTAAATGACATCAGTATAGACTCAGCTCTGAATGTGAACCTATAAACCAAGTTCTGCCCTTACTTACATCTCATTGGGGTTACATAGAATGTACATCAAGGAAAAAATTTGCTCCATTTGGGTCTCCCTCATAGATTCATAGATTCCGAGGCCAGAAGGGACCATTGTGATCATCTAGTCTGACCTCCTGTATAGCACAGCCATAGAACTTCCCCACAATCATTCCTAGAGCAGAGCTTTTAGAAAAACGTCCCATCTTGATTTTAAAATTGTCAGTGACGGAGAATCCTCAACAACTCTGGATAAATTGTTCTAGCGGTTAATTATTCTCACTGTTAAAAATGTGTGCCTTATTTTCAGTCTGAATTTGTCTAGTTTTAATTTCCAATCA
Organism: Mauremys mutica; assembly: GCF_020497125.1. Taxonomy (NCBI): domain Eukaryota; kingdom Metazoa; phylum Chordata; order Testudines; family Geoemydidae; genus Mauremys; species Mauremys mutica. The sequence goes on from NC_059074.1 coordinate 130,682,724, forward strand.
TTGGATCATGACCAGTCCCTGCTCTCAGACACATGTGGTTTCTCTTAATTTCAATGGGAACTCACATCCAAGAGGAGAATTGTAACTGAGAGCAGCTTCATGTAAATCTCCAAAGATAGGAGTTGACGCCGACTCTTTTTATGTGCTGTAAGTATGTTTGGAAGGTGGATGTCAATTTGACTTTATAAATGAATAATCCCTCATTCAAGTATCTAGGTATAATCCCCCGCTTACCCACCCACCCACAAATAAGAGTCACGGAGATTACCAGCGATGATGTTGTCGGAAAGGAAATACAGGGTTTCAGATGATTTCCTGACTCAACTGTGCTGGCATCAGGGGCCAGGACAGTTTCATTTGGTATCAGATCAAGGTTGAATTGAGGCTGTCCAGATCAAGGAGAACGGTTTAACCAAAAAACCTGCTGGATATTTAAGATGTGTCTGCCAGTGTCAAGGCATATTCTATCCATAAGCCAGGGGTTTTGAAAGTTGTCAATTTGAATCTCAAAGAAGTAAAATGAAAAGCTCCATTCTGACAGCCTGTCTGAAATCACCAATACTCCAGGCTCCATGTTGTTCTGAAAACATAGCTTCCAGGCATTTTTAAGGAGCAATGAGAGAGCCTCAAAAGTTTCAGAGGTTGGTTTGGTTCAGATAAGAATCCAGAATGCAAAATATTTGCATGACCTATCTGAGCCTCTTGGATCTGCAAAACTACATGGAATAAGAAAAAACTTTGCCATGAGATTTCTAGTACTGCTTGCTCCCAGGCATGCAGGAAATACCACAAGAAGAGCATTTCTCACGGAATCTTGCATGTACCAAGCCACAAAGTTTGATTGCAAATCTGGATCTGAACAACTGTGACAGGGCATGCCTACCATACCCCTGCTTCTTCCATGAACAGGCCGCTCGGATCTTCTTACTTGAGAACACCAGCATGTATTTTGTTTACAGTGTCTCTCAGTTCCTCTCATAATACATATCAGCACATCCACACCTTTGCACTGTTTTCCAGCTTTCTGGCCCATTCTCCCAGGCAGGGTGGGTTTGAGGTATCTCTACTCAAGGAACACTCCTTGTCAGGATTCCTAGCCTTCTCTCTCTGCCTCCTTCCTCTTCAAGCATTTCCTTCCTCTGTTCTTTTTAAACCCGTTAATGGGCTAATTAGATCATTGACTTCCTAACCCCAGTCTGGCCAGGTAATCAGGCACACCCTGACCAATTAGGCCTTCTCCAGGGAACGCAATTGGTGCTAACAGTGACTAGAGTGCTGGCTCAAGCTCTGTCTCTCAGCACTCTGTCACAACTCCTCGAATGCTTTGGAGATGTTGAGACCTAGGCCTTGGTTCAAACACATCTCTGATTTGGTATGAACCAGAAAGTGGCACGGCAGAGGTGAGCAAAAATAAATATAATGGGGTAGGACAATAACCAAATATTGCCCAATCTTCTATGTGTGGGTCCAACCACAGGGACACCAGCTGCCAACTCTATGGGTCTTCCCTGTGGGCTGCAGTTTTCAGATCCTCCTCTGGCTCTATGGGAAAAACCTGTCAGTCTGTGGAGAAAACCCTTCCAATTGGCTGCCCTTCCCCGCTTCACTTTTTGAGGACGGGCAGCCAATCAGAGCTGCTCCATGTGATATGGGGCTTTTTCCCCTCTCAGCACATGGAGTGGGCAGCACTCTCATCGACCAGCCTACCTGGAGTGCTTGGGATGTCCTCCGTCCTCCAGCTCCCCGCTGACTCTGCAACTCTTCTTCTCCTAACTGCCCCTCTCCTGGGGCTTCATGGATGGGGATGAGGGGGCGAAAAAACTCCCCCTGGCCTCCCCACCCCTGGGGGTTTGAGAGAATGTTGGCTTCCCCACTCCTCCTCCACTTCACGCAGCAGCAGCCGAAAGGAAGGGAGGGAGCAGAGTGGCTGGGGGAGAAACAGCGTCTCAGCACTAAGAAGTGCCATAGGAATGGCAACAGCAGCAGAGTCTGCAGGGATGTATTTGGACAGAACAGGGGGTGGGGGATGGGGAGCTAAAAGGAGTGTAGGAAACAGCATGGAAAGGAAGCGGTGCCATTCCTTTTTTTCACTGTTTTGAAAGCATGGTCTAATTTGACATGGTCAGTAATACCCAGCTATTATTATATCATGGTCCCAGGTCCCCTTTGTGCTAGACATTGTAAAAACACAGAGCAAGAGCCCCCGAGGGTTTGCAGTCGAACCAGAGAAGACAGATGAAGGATGGGAGGGAAAACAGGCACAGAGAGGTGAAGCGATTTGCCACACAGCAGGTTAGCGGCAGAGTCACGAGCCGAACTCAGGGCTCCCAGTTCAGTGCCCTTGCCACTCAATCACACTGCTCTTTCAAAGCATGTTTTTCAGCTGGTGTTAAAAACATATCTTTCTGGATGGACAAGGTGCTCGCCCTGTGGAAACCGCTGTTGTCAGCTGCCACTGTAGGTAATCATAAAAATATGTACTGCAGTGTGAAGCTTTGATGTGGAAATGGGGTTTAAAGAAGCTTCACTGACAGGATAATGCAGGCAGCATTTAAGCAGAGTTTCAAACTGATCTTAATACTCCACTTGATAAATGTCTGGTTTTGAACTTTTCTAAGTCATTAAGGTTTCACATGAAGAATAACAACCTCTTATGAAATAAATTCTTACTGTTCTGGGGTTTCTCTTAGGAGAAAAAAAAGACCAAAGTAGAAAAGAGACCAAGAACTATATCTGGTTCCATTGCCACCATTAAACACCACCATATACTATTTATACTGTACCAGAAACCAGTGGTGAGACACTGACTGATTTCCTCTGAATCCTTGTCTAACTTCTTTCTAAAGCAACAATAGTAACAAGTGAATCTCACAGTGCACAGAAGTTTGGTTGCAATTAGCCCCCATCCATCCCTCCATCCACATGGGTATGCCTTTCTGAAACAGAACCAAATCTTTAAATCTTCCCTTTGTCTTCACATCCCCTTGTTCCTCCTCTCAGCCCATATATATCCTTCTTGCTTTCCTCAGCCTCCTCTAACCTGGGGACTCCTAGTTTAAGGAGAGGGATAATAATAAATAATAAAATAAAATAAATAAATTGCCTGAATTACCTCAGCGCCAAGAGAAGGCCAGAGGCTCCTACCATAAGGGCAGACTGAAGGAACTGGGAACAGAGCTCAGAGGGCAGGCTTCAGAGGAACCCCAAAGCCAGAAGCACGGTGTGTTTATTTGGAACTTTTATGGGCTATGGTTATTATTGAGTTAAGAGGGCCTGAAGTGGAGTTACTGGCTTCCTGAAAGGGAAACTGAGGCAGGGCTTGCCTGCAGTGCCACACTAGATAGGAAGGAAGCATGCTGGGGTGACTTCCATGTCACCACATTTCTCTAAAATCCATCTGCATAATCGGAATGTCTTGGAAATTGCTAACCCTCATCAGGGCCCAGGGTAGGGTTAGTGGTTCGAATCTGAGGTCGTTTGACCAAGGGGTTCATGAGGTACATTGCCTGGAATAAAAGGATTTGCCGGTAAGATTATCCTGTAAAATTCTAATTGTAGTCTGCTGTTTTTTATCCACTTGACTTGCATCTTTTTATAATACCAAAACTATGCATGTATTCCAAATGTATCCTCAGCCAGCCTTTGTGCGCTGCCAGTGTGGTTTCCTCTGACCTATATTCAGTGCTTCTAGTTAAGCGTCCTAAAATTTTATTGGCTTTGTCTTTTTCTTGCTAGGCAGATTTTTGGGGGCAGTGCTTACCTCGGTGTCTGCCAGTGTGCAGTCCAATTGGCTCAGTTACCAATGATTCAATTCCTTAGTGTAGAAACGGGAATCTTTTCAAAAGCATCCAAGTCTCTGTTTCAGAATAAGCTAGGTACTTAGGGTCCTGAACCCCACTGACTTTCAATGAGACTTAGGCTCATAAGTCCCATTTTCAGAAGTGACTTATGCACTTAGATGCTCTGGAAAATTTTATCCACGGCTTTTTTCCAGGCAGTTATGTACATTGGGGAGTGGGGAGAGGGGGACTTAATTCTATGTCAGTCTTAACCTCTTGGGCAATCTTCCTTTGATTCTCCACCTTGACTTTTCTTAGCACACTTTAAAAAGCTTGCTCTGCATTTTGTAATCTCTCCAGGTCTCCTCTAGTCTATTGCCAGATGTTTTATACCAGGCTTCACCCACATACACCCCTTCCTTACTCTTGATTGTAGATGGTGTACAAGGGTCATCTGCTGAGCACACACGGAGTCATCTTTGAATTCTTTCCCTTTTCTATTCTATGGCCCTGCTGGCTGTGTTTGTGTAATCTGCTGCTCAGTGTGCGTTGCATGTACATCTCTGTCCCTGAGCCACAGAAGGGGTGGTTATGTCTATCTACACAGTGTTTGGAGCCCATGGGGGTGAGCCTTCAGGCTGGGTCGAAAGACTCAGATTAGTGGGGCTCATGCTAGAGTTCTCAAAATAGCTGCGCAGCCAGAGCTCTGAAGTTTCAGCTCAGGCTTTGATGACCACCCGCCTCACCCCAAGCGTCTTCAGCAAGATGCCAAGTTATAAGCATTACATCATCAGGGAATCTCAGTGGATGATCATCACCCAAGGGAGATGTCAGAGTTACTAGCTTTATAGAATTAACCCGTTCATGGGTGTCACATGCCTTCTGCTGTTTCATAACCTTTGATTGCCCCTGTGTTCCAACATTTGTTCCGCTGAAATTCACCATCCTTCATTTACTTTCCATTTTTTGTCTCACTTTCATGCTACTTACATACCCAGTGACATTTATGGTGACTGTTGCTGCCTCTACCTTCAGTCACATCTTCTGTGCTATTCAGGGGACAAAATGCCCCCCTCTGAGTCCGGAGTGGATTTCTATTGTGTGTTCTAGGCTCCTAGCACACATGATGTTCCCACTCATGGCAATGGACATTAGGGTTTGGAGAGGGGACTCTTGCCCTAAGTGAAGACATGCTAGGAGTACCCAAGGGAGGAAAACAGGGGGGCAGCATACTCCAGAGTTCCCTGTAAATTATCCTCTGGAAGGGGGCTGGGGGCGAAGTGGCTTGGGAGCAGGGGGAATGGCTCCTGGCCCTGAAGATTCTTGGGATCTACCGACAAGGGAACCCCCATTCCTGAAAATGACCCAGCACAGCTCCTCTGGCCCCTTCTCCTATGGCTCACTCCTGTCAGACTCAGGCTGCCACTGAGCAGATGGCACTGATGCAAGGGGAATATAAAGCTTTCTACAAGGGCCAGTCACAGAGCATGAGCTGATGCTGCTGAAAGCAGCATTCACTTAGGCACAGACAGCCATTGCTTAGCAAGGGAAGAGTGCCGGGGGAGCTGTTTCTTCTGCTCCAACCCAGCCCCACCCCCAAACCCTGCAGAGCCAGAACCCCACAGAGATTAAACAGAGGGGCATCTGCTGGATTGCAAGGAGGTGGAGGTGATGATGCTATAGAAATGCAACCCCTCCGCACCCCATGACCTCCAGGAGATATCCACCCACATGAGAACCCCTGCAATGGCAGAAGTCAAGGGGACAATGCGGGGGAAGGCACTATATTCTCTCCTCAACATAATGTACATGATGAAGCTACCCTCAGCTAAGTCCAGAGTTTTTCTTTATGGTGAGCATGCCTCAGTTCTTATCAAGGTAGCTAAAACCTCCCTGTACAAACACATTTCCTGCGATAAAGGCTGTGGCACATAGAGTGATGGGAAGAGACTAAGCTTTGTGTCATGGGTCAGAGTTCTGTAAGGCAGCGGATAGTGCCTACTGACTCCAGTAGCTATTTTTATACCTCCCATGTTTGTACTTCATACGGTTCTGTCCATTCCTGTTACCCTCTTGATCAGGCAGGCCATAGCGAATTCCTGGTGCCTTGCTTCATTTTATTAGCTTTCTTCTTGATGCAGAGTAGCTCTACCCCACCCATTCTTATTGTCTCCTAACCATCTATTACACACAGCACAGTCCACCTCGCCCCTTTCATTCTCTCTGATTTCTAGATTTCAGTACGGTATTGTCTCCCTCAGCTCACAGTTACGCTAATGATGTTACAGTTATTCCCAGGGGTTAATATGCAATACTTCTCAGTTACCCAGATTTCCATTGTCTTGCTTTTTGGTCTTGTATTCAGATTAGAAACATACTTAGCAACATTTTTATTATTCATTCCTCTTTTCCAATGCTTTTCTGCTTATTTCAATTGCTTCCTGTACCCGAGCTCCTGGATACACTCCTTCCCTCCTTGTGAGCCTTGTCCATGAAGTTCAATTCTCCCACCTCACAGTTCTGTCTGTCCTTCTAGCCACTACACTGATGCCTTGGTTTTCAGATGAGAGATATTGCAGTTAGAGCAGGGATCTGCAGTCCCCTCTCCTACCACCTTCACCATGAGGTACTACCTCTCCCTAGCAGATTCTGTCACACTCGCCTCTTCCAGCATCTTCCTCTTCCTCGGGCCACAGGGACACCACCTGTGACAGATCAGTTTGCACAGCCCCCAGTTTTTTCAAGTTTTACCCATATAAAGGGAGTGATTTTTGCTGACATAGTTATGCCCCTAAAAGCCCGAATGTAGATCCAGTTATACCAGTGTAAAAGTGCCTTATAGCAGTACAGTTTATTTCAAATAAGCTGAACCCAAATACCTGAACCCAAATAAGCGATATCACTGTAAGTACTTGTAGACCCATATAACTGTAGCTGCTTTGGGGGTAGGGGGTTTGCCACTTCAGTGATGCTGCCATAGTGAAAGTGCAAAAGTGAAGGGTAGACAAGCCCTCAAGACAGGTTCTGCTTCTGAGAAGGGAATGGAGTCGCCTTCCCTAAGCCAGAGCCCAAGTCAGCAGCAATGGAGATGAAATGCTACTTTTTTGCTGATGTAGGTAGCTCAACAATAAGGCCTGGTCTACATGTAAAAGTTTTGCTGAGATAGCTATGTTGGTTAGGAGTGGGGGAAAAACCCACCCACCTATCTGCTATAGGTAGGCCAGCAGAAAACCCCAGTGTAGTTGCTGTTATGCTGGTATCGCTTATTTTGTGCAGGGAGCTGGTATAAGCTAAATGGCCAAAAGAACTCTTTTGTTGGTATAAGCTGCGTCTCCATGAGGAGGGTTTGCCAGTACAGCTCTACTGATACAGCTATAGCAGCAGACCCTTTCTAGTGTAGACAAGGCCTCGCGCTCCCTCCTTGTGCCTAGGGTTTGCTCAGTAATACATCGGGGCTGTGCTCCTGGATCCTCTTTTACCTGCTCTCTTGATCCTCCTCAGCTTCTCACAGAACTGTAAATCTCCCTGCTGGTTTCACTGTGAGGTTTTTTTTTCCATCCATAACATCAAGGGGAACCCCACTCAACTATCTGAGGGCAAAATATGGTCCTAAGTGGCCTTATCTTCTTTCTTTTCTCTTTCCTATTGACAGTAATTAAATTCCCCTCTGTTGCTCTGTCGTCTACAGTTTATTATCCAGGACTTCCTTTCTATTTTCCCGTCACACAGCCATTCTTCTCAAAATGCTGGAAACGCAAACCTTTCGTTCTCTTTCACGCTGTGCAACAACTAAGACGTCAGATGAGGAACTTTGCTCAGGAGACACTGAACCAGCCAGCACAAAGTGCACATTGTGCTGTCCCTGGACATCTTGATTCAGGAAGCCCTGAGTTTCCATTGTTTGCAGTTCACAGAGTTCACCTTTGCTTTAGTCTCCTCTTATATTAAAGAAAACAAAGGGAGCAGGGAAAATGAGAAACACGAACATAAAAGAGGCAATAGGTCAGTGAGCCCACACACTCTGTACTCACTCGGTATCAGTTGTGGTCCAATCAATCAGCCTCAACAGCCCACTGGAGACTATGTGCCCAACTTACCTAAATTTATTTTCTTTAATAACAAAAACCTCCTGTGACTCTGCGGTTAGTGCTGGCACAATGAAAGGCCTGAGATCTGGTCTTTTGCTCCCTAGGGTGTGTTGAGCAATGTAACCATCACACTGTTGTTTTCTGCCTACTGTCTGTTTAAATCACTCAGGGACACCACTGTCTGCAGAGGTAGGCAGATTTTGACTCAGTGCAGACTGTTAGATGAGCCATACACAGTGTGCTTTCTCCCATGGAGACTCCGACTTCAGTTCTTTCTTGCTTTGCTGTTTTCTGCATTTCGAGAACATCATAATGACTAGGCGTATCTATCTGTTATTTTATTTGAAAATCTATTATAATCCCAGGGTTGGGAAAACTGTAGAGGCGACATGATCAGCTCTTAGGAGACGGGATCCCATTGCAGCATGGGAAGAGACCACACCCAAGTCTCTGTAGTTATCCCTTTGGCCAAAGTAAGAGCAGTGGTGATAGTTTGGCACACGTTATGACTCAGGCTACTGCACAGCCCTTAAGGCAAGGCACTGAGACACAGCCGAGAGGAACCTAAACTATGGGCTTTATAAATTATGTCTCCACTATAGGAATATTCACCCAACACTGACTAAACTCTCAAAGGCCTCACCCATGTGCTGTGCTCAGTCTAAAATCTGGTCTCTTTTTCGGTTGTGCCTAAGTCGCAGAGAGGCATCTGGAGGGTGTGTCTCCAGTGTGTTACTGGAAGGGAGCTCTACTCACCCCTCAAGTGTCATTGTGATGGGGGTCTTTGAAGGGAAAGTTGGGGGGAATCTCTGTGGCGGACAAAAGAAGATCTCCTTAGGTTGATAGAAAAGTACACTGCTCTTTCTAAAAAAAAAACCAGCCTGAGATTTTAAATCTTATACAGTGAAATCTGGATTTTTCCATGGTCATATGGAGCACCCAAAACCTTCAGAAAACTGGAGGAGAGGCCCAGCAGACTTGACAGTCAGCTTTCAGGGTCCACTAGGCCCAGATTTCAAAGCCTACAGAGCCAGTACTCCCCTCTTTAGAGGATGGCAGTTGGCAAATTCTCTCTTCACATTGCTGTGGGCTCAGCAGCTTTGTTAGAGCCAGCCAGCTTTGAAGGGATCATGATGTATCTATCTATGTAGTTATATGGCCCTCCTCACTGATCCAGAGACATTTATACAGAACACATCACAGGACACCACAGGACACCGTCAATACCACATTGAGTAACTGAGACCGCCGACCAGGGAAAAAATCCACTTCCTTCCCTGACGAACCAAGGGTCGCACCCCACCCATGTACTTATTCGCTACACCGATACTGACTTGGACTCCTTATACAGTCCATGGGTGGTGTACCCGAGCCCACTTATCCACTGACATTTAAAAACTCTTGTACCCCAATCTGGGTCTATGCTGGTTATGTGATATGTATGTATCTCTTCATCCTTGCAACCGATACCTGTAATGACTCAAGCCTGACCCCAGATGTACAGTACCTTCCCTCTTAACTTGTGTATATTTAATTTTAAACATTAACTTTAATAAAAAATTTAAATCTGAGCACCTCCCACTCACTAATGTATTTGTCCTTACCACACCCCAGGGAAGTAGGGAAATGCTTTTATCCTTCTTTTACAGGGGAGGAACTAAGGCCCAGAAAAACTGTTATTTGCCACCAGGAAACATGTGGCTGTTTCAGGACTTGACCACAAATCTCCTGAGCCCTAGACTAGGGCCCTACTCTCTAGGCCTGATGGCTTCCTCCTTGAAATGTGCAGGATTACAAAGCCATCAGGCAGTAGGGGCGACCAGGCTTGGGGAACCCAGAGTACAATGAGGGAGCAATGCTGGCTGGTATCAACAAGATTCTCTGTAACCCTATGGAACAAACTTCAGTTACCCAGAAGTTCTGGAGTTTGATAAATCAGGATTGCACTAAATACCAACATCTTCCTCTCAAACCTGGGCAATATGGCTGGATAGTGCCAACTGCCTTTTCCCTTCAGCAGGAGGAGGACCTGAGCCCCATCATTGCTCGCCTCTCACAAAACATCCTCTTAGATTCTTTTGACCTTCCCAGTATAAATGTTTCCCCGAGGGGATCAGCCCTTGCACTCTCACTCCACTCCAACAGCAGCTGCCTGATTCAGCAGGAGCAGGAAGTGGATACCTGGGCAATGGAAACCAAATGTCCTGGAAGTGGCTCTTTCTCTACATCTTAAAAGCAAGGGGAGGAATAGCTCAGTCATTTAAGTATTGGGCTGCTAAATCCAGGGTTGTGAGTTCAATCCTTAAGGTGACCATTTAGGGATTAAGGTAAAAATCTGTCTGGGGCAGATGTGTCTGGCTCTGACAGGCAAAAATCTGTCTGGCTCTGAGCAGGGAGTTGGACTAGATGACCTCTTAAGGTCCCTTCCAACCCTGATATTCTAGCTGCCCCCATTTTTGCTCAGCACAGAATTCTTGACAGTTCAGAAAGTGCAAACAGAGGCACTTCACTACAAGTAATAACTGTGAAACCGGGTTGTTTGGTGGGGTTTTCAGCATTGCATTTAGCATTTCTGTTCCTGATTCCCAGGGTGGCCAACCTGCTGCAAAGGGCAGCATTTTCTGTCTCTTCAGGTTCATTTACCACACCCATTTCCCTGGGATCTCACCCCCCTTACAAATGCACTAAAGTGAAAAAGCTGAAAGAGTACTGCAGATCGGGAGCCCAGTTTTGGAAACTGTGAGCAAGTTTTGACTCATGATAGGCAAAACCTCAGTTAGTTCAGAGATTCAGATAAAGCATGAAAAACATGGGAGGGAAAATAGCTAGATCAGAGGGTTTGTAAAGAATAGAAGAGAAGCCTTTCACATCTAGGTCTCTGGTCAGAACAAAACACCAGTCAGTGGTAACTGACTGTTCTTCCCATCCAGGGCTGTTCAGTGACCTATGTGAATTGAGATGGCAGCCTCAGTCCAGCTCCCAATGGGTCAGTATCTACATTGCAGAAACCCCCGGACCCCACCACAAAGTGCCATTCTTTGTTAGCAATCTCAGCAGAGGCTAATGAATTGACTGGGAATGGGAACACTGCTGCCATCCCACCTCACCCTAGCGGTCGTCCCTCTGGTTCAGGGCCAAAGTACACTGTACGGGTAGGGTTAAGTGGCTTGCGCTGCTGCCGCTCACGCAGCACCTACTCTGTGAATAAAGAACTTCCTGGCTCTCAGACTGTTAATTCACACCACTTTTTAAAACTTTTAAAAATGTGGATGGCTGCTGAGCGAAAACTCAGCTACAGTCATCAGGATACTTTAAGGTTTGTTCCCTTCAGCTCTGATCCCTGAACACTGTCCTGGCACTGCACCCTTTCCCTCATTCCAGATACCCTCTCATTTTTCTCCTGCTCTGTGATTTCCACCAGGTTCCCTGAATCATCCCTCTCTATATCCTTTCTCCCCCATGTGAGGGAAGCTACCCATCTGAGATTGTAGCCGGCCTTTCAGTGTGTCAACCTGATGGAGGACAATGGAGAGAGACAGAAGGATGGAGGAGGCCTGTTGAAAGTTGAAGGAGGAAATAGGGAAATAAAGGTGGGCAGAGAGGAGGAGTTTGGGGCAGAGCTGTGAGAACCCTACAGTCTGAGGCTTGCCGGTGGTTTGCAAACTGAACCCTCCTCAGGTCAATTCACAGGGGGTGGCAGAAGCTAGCAGGTTAGCTTGGAGGTGTGAATTCTACAAGGCACAAACCTCAAGAAGAGGCCCTTTTACCTCCATACACTGACATCACTTCCCCTGCAGATGCCCCCAGATCACAGGGACACCTTCATCACCTCTTTATGTTGTCCATAAGAAGAACTGGTGGCCTGTTGTCTCTCTCACTCCACCATATTGTGGCTGGATGGCTTCCTCAGCCACCTTCCCGGGGTCTCCAGGTAGCCATTTTCTGCAGTAGGGTCTTTAAGAAGATGCCCAGTATGGGTCATTATTTCCCTCGGTCCATAAAGGGTCTTCAGGGTGGTTGGGAGGAAGTCAGAAACAATCACCCATCATAGGCTGGCAGGGAAAAGAAGCCACTTCCGTTTTCACAAACACCTCATTCACATGTGGGCTCACGGGCAGAGATTCCTGGGGTTCCCTAACCACTCTGCACAAGGAATTATGGGGTATAACAGATGGTTGCTAGAAAACTATATTGTTTACCTTAATATTGGGCTGAGGTTTGTAGTTGTCATCAGGACCCAAGAATAGGCTTTTCCCTTCTTCCACTGACCTGTGGGGAATAGAATGAGGCAGAATATTCCTGCTACCACCAGAGACCTTTTATTGACTTGAGGAGTTGGTGCCTATAATGGGCATTCACATTATATCTGTGGTGTTGTCTAAGGCACCCAGCACTGTGGTATCTAAATACAAATAGATAAAAAGCTCTAAAAGCCAAAGAGAAGATGGGGGGCTGGGGTGTCAGCCACCTGACATCACTGAAAAGCCAGAGGAATTGTCATAGGGAGCAACCAGCCCCAGGAGAATGAAACAAAGCAAGGAACAGGCTCTCATCAGTTCCCATAGACAACAAAAGGTAAGGAAGAGGGTCCTCCCATTCTGGGGTGAAGCGAGGTCTGTTTGGAATTGGGGAGGAAGCTGAGTGTCGCGGGAAGGATGTAGTAGTGAGAGAAGGGGCTGGAGGCAAGGGGAGATGTATGAATAGCATCAGAGCAGCTTAGCAAACCCTGGGCCAATCTTTACTAACAGAAGAGAACCCACGCCTAAGCTGATCCTTGCAGGACCACCCAGAGGATTCAGGGGGCCTGGGGTCTTCCCGCCGCTGAATTGAAACAAGTGGGCACTTCGGCAGCGGGTCCCAGGGCGGAAGGCCCCCGTCCCCCACTGCCAAATTGCCGCCGAAGACCCAGAGCAGAAGAAGCTCTGGGGGCCCAGGCCCCACGAGAGTTTTCCGGGGCCCCTGGAGCGAGTGAAGGACCCCGCTCCAGGGGCCCTGAAAAACTCTTGTGGGGGCCCCTGCGGGGCCTGGGGCAAATTGCCCCACTTGCCCCCCCCCCCCCATGGGTGGCCCTGGATCCTTGGTGCTTTGAGTTCTGTATGACCTTGCATAACCCTGCTCAGTGGATTCAATTGGCTGGAGGGCTCTTCACTTTCTGTCTTAAAACTCTAATAAAAAATAACATAGCCCCACCAGCTTTCATCCAAAAGGATCCCCAAGTGCTCATTCCTGGGTATAAGAATCACTTCATCTGCCTCTATGGTGGGACCGAGTAGGTGTTTCACGACACACAGCAACACTATACAACAGCAATAGTGTTGTGAAGACAGAAAAGTGATCGAATAATAGCGTGTCCTCCTACAACAGTATAGTGAATGTAGGCAGGTAGCATGTAATTACCAACTCCCACAGTCCAGTGCCCACTAGCCATGCTGGGCAATTGAGTACTGACTCAGAGAGCCCCCCTACCTGATATGCAGCATCTCTTCCTGACACACCTGACTAGTCTAGCTGTTGTAATGATAATAGGACCAATTTTCATCCCTAGTGCTCAAAGCTCATTACAAAGGTCTTGTTATGCCCATGGTACAGACATGTAAACTGAGCCACAACCAGGTGCAGTAACCTGCCCGAAGATGGCCAGCAGCAGAACTGGAAATAGAACAAAGGGTCCCACGTCCCAGTCCAGTGCTCTACCCACTAGGCCATGCTGCTTCCTGTTGCTAGCACAGGGAACTGGGATTTCAGACTCTAGCTGGGGCTACATTTCCAAGTCTGACACTTCAGCCATTCACAGCTTAATAAAATGGATATAACATCTACCTACCTCAAAGAGGAGCTGGTCAGTGCATGCTTACTAACAATAAGTATGACTACTATCAATAGGGGAGAGTTAGGGCCCTGACAACGCTCAGAACTGTGATGCAGAATAGCGGAAGGGCAGTGTGTCCTTTGTAATGTAGTTTAGATGTAAAACTTTCTCCCAACTCTTCCCTGTCTGGCAAAATACGTTCGTCTAGGGAAAGCTTGAAAAAACACTTCTATTGTCTCACTCAGTAGAATGAATTTGAATTAAAGCAGGATCTTATCACAGTAATGCTGCGTATCACTAAAAGAGAATATAGAGGACTCTCATGATGTACCTTTTTGCTGAATTCAGCTTCAAGGTTAGATTGAAGATTAGGCTTCAATATAAACTTCCCTTCAGGAAACGATAGTAATAGGTGAGTGGAAAACATTGGTGCTAAGTGGGCCATTCCTTCGCTATTGTGTTCCAGGGGGGCAAGAAGAATTTTTGCCATTGATTTTTGTTATTTGGTGGATACCAGGGAAAGGGTTATATTTTACAGATATGAGAATGGCATAGACTCTAGTCCCAGAGCAGGACTCCACTGTGGTTGCACAGGTGTAATGGCTGGCAAAATTTGGTCCCCGGTAAGAGAGTAAAACAAAAGAGCAGCTCAGGTTAAACACCTGATTGCAATGGGATTTTAAGAAATATTTTATTTGAAAAATAGTCAAAAACAACAACAAGAAAAGAAAAGAAAAGAAACCCCTCACTAATGAAATGTGGAACCCACATGTTACATGAAAACAACAGTAACTTTGGGAAAGAGCACAGATATGGCAAAACTCTAGAAATGGTCCCAAGCTTCGATGTTTGGATCTGAATCCAAACTCTTCCAAAGTTAAGGGATGTTTTTAAGACCTAGAGCTTTTGCTGGGGCCCATCCCGACACAATTCACATCTCAAAACAAACATGTTAAGTAGGAATAGAAGAAAGGAGGCAGAGAAAGGAGTAAAGGAGAGAGGGTTGTCAGAGTGAGTAGGTGCATGATGAGTCTGTAGTGAATGGATTTATATGGCCTCTAGGTTCCCAGGTGAGGCAATATCATAAGCTTTTTAGGACCCAAGCCTGTCAGGTGGTGAATCAGCTGGAGCTAAACACCCTCAGTGCTACAGGAGTTGAGGGTACACCAAATTTAGCAGGACTAGGCTGCTAGTTTGTTCTTCTGGAAGGTACACTGCATTTATTCTACATTTTCTATCTGGTCACAATAGGAAGGTTTTTTCTTTCCAACAGGAGGAAAAGCTAGAGTGGTTTTCCAAGGAGGTGATGAGTCACCTTTGTCCAATTCCAGAAGGCAGAATTTATGAAGAGGGCTTGTTAGTGAATCAGAGTGCTTCACTGATCTTGGCACACAGTGAAGTCTAGAGTGGATGAATCTTTTTGCAGAACCATATGATGTATGTGAGACTAGCACAGGGATTATTGGCATCTCTAGTACATTTTCTTTGTGGAGCCTGGCAGGAGTGCAGTGTGGTGAATGTTCAAATCCCCTGCACACTGACACTTTGAACTAAAAAGCAGACTCATTTACATTAGCTCCAAATTATTTTCAGGACATTTATGACATTTCTCAGTGCAGAAGGTGCAGAATTAAGGAGGAACGGAATAGACATGTCTATACGCCATCAAAAATGACACTCTCAGATGGCAGATTGGGAATGCTGTAAGATTTCTTCTACGGTGATGCAATGGAATATCTTCCTACAACGTGGTAATAGAGAAATGGCCTGCAAGCTAAAAAAGTGGTACAGCTTCTCTATAAATGTATTTCTAGCCAGTATTATGTCACTGCCTGCATCTAATCCAGATTATGCAAATCTTCTTTGGAAAGTAATTGACTTTACACTGCGTGTCCCTCAATTTGGAGTTTTACTTTTTTAGGTTTGTTCAGACCCAAAATCTTAGGTGAAATTCAGCTGAAACAAAACTGTCCAAACCAATCCTGAGAAAATTAAATCATAATCTAGTGTGAAACAAGCAAGTTTTCCACATCTTGAGTCTGAACACCAACAAGCCAGACAATCAAAATGCAAGTGAAATATAAATACGTAACAAATACTCTGAATCCTTAGGAGCCAGCAGTATCCAGAGTGACATTGGCCAAAAATGTAAATACAGACCCAGAGTGCTCCACTACAGCTTTATTCATTCATCTGAAATTCTGGAATAGACTGTAATTACTACGTGCTTTTCTGATTGTTATCTTAATACAGATAACTTTCCGGAGAATGTCTTGTAAGTCGCTCTGTGTGCTAAACATTATTTATTATTGATAGCCATCTGTATAATAGATCTAATCTTTTGAAAGAAGCTAAAGAGAATCGGGAAAGAGTAGAATTCAGCCAGGACATAGAATATTCCTGTGGTATTATTTTTTACATGCTTAAGGTCCAGTACATACACAATTGTCTAACAGGAGATGAGCATTATTTCTCTAACCAGGCTGTAATGGGGATTTTGTTTTCTGAAACCAAAATCATACCATAAACCAGAGGTGAGCAAACTACAGCCCGCGGGCCACCTCCGGCCCGCTGGACCGTCCTGCCTGGCCCCCAAGCTCCTGGCCCAGGAGGCTACCTCCAGCCCCTCCCCCGCAGCCTCAGCTTACTTGCTCCACCGCCGGCGCAATGCTCTGGGCGGCGGGGCTGTGATCTCCTGGGGCAGCACAGCTGCAGAGCCCGGCCTAATGCAATGCTCTGTGCCTCATGGTGGTGGCGGTGGTGGTGTGGCCCGGCTCCAGTGGTGGCGCGGCTGTAGCGCCACCAGGCACCGGTGCTCCAGGCAGTGCAGTAAGGGGGCATGGAGCAGTTGGGGTTGGATAGAGGGCAGGGGAGTTCGGGGTGGTGGCCAGAGGGTGGGGGTGTGGATAGGGGGCAGGGCAGTCAGGGGGTGAACAGGGGGTTGAATGGGGGCAGAGGTCCCAGGGGGGCAGTCAAGAAAGAGAGCGGGGGTTGGATGGGGCGGCAGGGGGCAGTCAGGGGTAGGGGTTTCGGGGGAAGTCAGGTTATATGGAGAAGGGGTGGTTGGATGTGGCAGGGGTGTCAGGGGGGAGGTCAGGAATGAGAGGAGGGGTTGGATGGGGCAGGGGGGTCCAGGGATGGTCAGGAGACAGGGAGTGAGGGTGTGTGGATGGGGCAGGGGTCCCGGGGGGGCCATCAGGGAATGGGGAGGTGGATGGGGCAGGAGTCCCGGGGGGGCAGATAGGGGGTGGGGGCAGGCCATGACCCCCTCCCCTAACTGGCCCTCCATACAATTTACAAAACCCTATAGGGCCCTCAGGCCAAAAAGTTTGCCCGCCCCTGCCATAAACTATGTAGGCTTTGTCTTCCCTGGAAAGCTTAGCCTATTGCATGGTTTGGATAGAATGGTTTTCAGAAATCAGTCCCTGCCCATTCACATGTTAGGGAAACTATGCTAAACTGCTAGTCGCAATGGTGTTTAAAAGCACCTGTCATATCCCAAGTCACTAGTTCTGTTAAAGGATAGTGGCAAAGCAAAAATGGAAACTAAGCTCAGATTCATGTGTAGATGTTCCCATTAACTAAGTTCTGATAAGCATTCAGAACATAAACACCAACACACACACATATATACATGTAAACACATGTATAAATGTTAAAATTGTATGTATGTATATCCCCACTGAAACCCTCTGGGCATTTCCTGGCTCACCAAACATATTCCAGCATGTATCATTATGAGGCAGCATTGATATAGTGATTGTCATTAAAAAGTCAGAACTGGCAAACATTTAACACACAGTGATATCTGAGATATCGGATTTTACCCCTATTTTTAGAATAATAAACAATGAACATAGGTACGGTATAGAAATGTTGACTTTGTAATGACAACCACTGTAATACGTACTGCAGTGAGATCTCTGGTAGTTGTGGTATCACATTCTGAGGGTAAATAAATCAAAAAGGTCAGTTCAAATGTGTGTGTGTTGAATGCCTTGCAGCCCCCAAAACACACCGAGCCTTGTTTGTGAGCATATTCATTAACGAAATCTGGGCTCAATTCTCTTTTCAGTTTTGCTTTGCACTTCCTCTTTAAACAAATGTCCCAGAAGCTTCCCCAGCTTGCTTCACCACAGATTAGATGAAGATAACATTGAGACAATACTCGCCTTCATATAGATTACAAATATGAACTACCCCTGGCAACATAAAAACTCCACCCTGATAACCGACAGCTACTTTCCATATTCTACACCCATCGGATATGTAACTATGACCCAGTTATTATTGTTTATTTTTTACTGCACCTTTCAATTTCCAGGCCTTGTTCCTGCAGAGTCAGAGCTGATGAAGAAAGTAACGGCGGAGGTGCACTCTCAATAAGGAGACAGCTTCTTATATTTATTTTTACCTTTGTTCATTTTGCTTTTCCCCTTAGTCAGCCATTCATATTGAAAGAACACTATTGCTTTTGGTGTATGGAAAACATAGTAGAAGTGTTAAAGCAAAAAGCAAAGACAGTTCTGCTCATGAGACATTTTGTCTGACCCTTCAAGCCAGTTGGACGCTTAATAGATAATGAGCCAAATTCAGTTACAATGGTGTAAATCCAGAGTAACTCAATTTACAGCAGTGTAACTGACAGCAAATGTTGACCCCAAATTAGCAAAAGCTGTCCCTCTCTAGCACACAATAAAATCGTTATGGAGTATCATTCATTGCCAGGTCACATCTACTATTTCAGTGCACTTATGTTAGCCAAGTGATCTGACTCCAGGCCAGAATCTTTGTTTTTCATTGCTGTTCATCGGTTTCTCCTAAACTCACCTGATTGTTTAAATGAGCAACCCCTGCTGTTTGTTTAGAAGAGCAAACAAATGGCAAATGACATCAGGGCCTTTGTAATCCAACTGGCCACTGATAGGATTGTTCTATCTCCAAGCACAATTACCAGATCACTAACAAACGAGGTTTTTACTTAGCTAAGGAGGCAGCATGTGGCCAAGAATGACCAAACACCAACTAATCTTTATTAGCTGCAATTAGATGCGGGTGGGGCATCAGATTGCCCATGCGAACTGTTGCAAGGGAGGGGGGAGAAAAACCAAAACCAAACCAGAGTGAATAATAAGTGTTTGGAAGCACATTTAGCCCATATCCTCTCCTTCCCTTCCTACTACCTCACACTTATCCCTCTCACACAAGCCTAATGCCTTAATCTTGCTAAATATTTGCAAATTGGCAACACATCTGATTTGAGACAATAGAGGTGGAATGAATAAAGTGCTTAGAGCTATGATATACTTCTTAGTACAGCGATAGCATTTCACAAGATTAAAGGGGATTTTCTATTGGACAGGAGACAAATCCAGTACCAGCTTTCCTGAGCGAACGTCACAGATGCTGTGCCATTAACATGTGGTGGAACAAACAAGGGAGATTATCTGCTTTTCTAAATGAGCGCTATCTATGCTGTTATTTTCCACTCACCTTTTCAAGTGTTAGTTTTGAAAGTCAATGCAGATTGACTGCAAAGTCTTGAGTGAGTCAACTGAATGTTCTTTGAAGCAGAAATTTCAATCAGATTGCACAAATATAATCCTGTGACTATTTTGGGGAATAAAAACACCAACCAAAAAGAAAAGAAAAAAACAACCAAACCTCTCTACCAGGGGGATTCTGAGGACCAGATATCCTGAAAACCTGCTGTCTGGTCCTACCAATGTGACAAAGCGATTTGTAAGCACCAGATTGTGTTATCTTGGCTCCCAGCCTGATTGCTAATTAATCAGAAGCAGAAGTGCCACAGGGAGGAATCAGGAGTACAAAGTGTTGGATAAAAATGAACAGGAACCTAACAACCAGGGGCTAAACCCCACTGTCCTGACTTGGGGAAAGACTTCCTTAGAAGTCAATGAAGTGAATGGGAACTTTGATTCAGCAAGGACTACAGTGTTTAGCCAGCTTTTTTAACTGTATGACATAATTTATCCTATTTATTAGGGTGGGACAGTAATTGTGCATTCATTGGCTTCAGTGGGCATTTTGACTAAGGAGTGTGGGCTTTGATCCACTAACAATATGCATAAGTAAAACTATGCTGCCATGAAAGCATATGTCAAATTCCAAGCCTTGTGAACTTTAGAGCTAGTGACTGTACAGTACATTTTTGTATATAGTCATAAGAGAGTTGCTGTTATGCTGTCATTCTCTTTGAACTGTGGCAGATCTGTGGGGTTGTTTTTTGGGAAGGAAAGCCTGGTCTACACTGGAAAGATTTCCCAGCAAAACTTGCCTTCGGGGGGGGGTCCTAATTCTAACTGCTTTATAACATTTAAAAGGGATTTTAGTGACTATTTCAACTAACCTGTGCGGTGAAGAACTGTAAAGATGTGGATTTGATCCAAAGCAATGAGTGTTTGCTTATGTTTGTTTGTACAATTATCAAGGCATTTTTCCATCATCTTAATTGTCAAATGCCTCTTATTTAAGCCATCATATTATTCTGAGGAATCGCAGATCATTTTGATATCACTGCTACTGAAAGCATCATGAGCATAGATTGCCCATTTGGATTCCAAGGTGTACAAAATTGGCTCTATAATTTTTTTAAATAGTGGGCCAAATTCTGCCTCATGTGATCCCATTGAAATCAATGTATTTTCAAAGGTGTCACTGACAGCAGAATTTGGTCTATTATGGGATGTGATGTAAGAAAATCTGTGCTGAATTTCTGTGTAAATGATTCATTTTGTGCAAAACACACTTTCACCATTTCCAAAGCAGGATTAAAATACCTTTTAAACAATGACTTAGAGGCCATTTTTTAAGGCACTTTTGATAACGTCATAGTACTTTGCACTTCTATAGCACCTTCCACCTGAGAATCCTAAAGCACATTAAAATATTACAGCCAAGTTATTCAGAAGTGCCTAGTGATTGTGGAAACCAAACTGAAGACACCTGGTTTTCAGAAAACCAGATCCCTGTAAGATAGCTCAAGTCGTCTTCCAAAAACTGAGGCACCCAAAAATCACTAGTCACTGAAAATCTTGAGGAAAATCTGAAAGATTTAACCTCATAGCACTCCCTGCAATAAGGAATTATCATCATCCCTCTCCTACAAAGGAGGGAACTGAGGGCTTGTCTACATTACAGGGATTAAAGTGGCTTAGCTGTGGTACTGGGCCTATGCCACTGTAACCCTGAAGTGTAGACATATCCTACAGTGAGGGAAGTGGGGTTTCCGTTGCTGTAGGAACACCATCTCTCTGAACAGAGTAGCTATGCTTCCATTGTCCTAGCCACATCCACAGCAGAGGGTGAGGCTGGCATAGCGACGACACTTGGGATTTGAATGTTGCACACCCTTGAATGTCATAGCTTCGTTGATCTAAATTTTTAGCATAGACCAGGCCTAAGACATGGAGCAAATACTTGTCTTCCCTGAAGTCACACATAAAGGTAGGGGCAAAGCTGGGACTAGAATCCAGCTCGCTTCACTTCTAGTCCTGGGCCATCTTGCCTCCTTTCCACAGTTCTCAGTGTTGTTAGATAAATTCACAGATGCAGAATCAGGAAGCTGATGTTATATACAAATGCTAATTAAGCACAAAGAAGTGAGTTCCATATTACTTTACATTTTCTGCATTAATCTCTTGCATCCCTCGTTTTGGGTCATTGACCCACTTGTGGGCCTTGGCTCTGTCTGAGAGCGATGATTACCCAGACTAGATAATCGCATGTGCTGCTGTAACCATTTTCAGGAAGACCTACTCCTTCCTCTCTTTGTAATCTGTTATCTTCTAAAGGAGATTGTCAGGAGGTACTTCAAAGTCCTTTGAAAATGGCCAGGGTTCTATCTGAACTGGAGAAGATACAGTACTCCCTCCCCAAGATGTCAACAACTGCTAAATGCATAGGCATTTGGTGCCTTCTTATCACAGCTTTGTGCAACCATAACAAGCCCAGTGACCTCACCCCTCTGCTATCATAAGCCAATTGATATCATTGCTCAGCAATATACACCCAGATTGGTCTTTTTCTTGTTTGTTAACCCATTCAGATTGATTGTTACGGATTGACAAAAAGAGACCAGTTTTCTCAGAGATGAGGAATAGCACAGTGTGCTGGGCTTGGAATTTAAAATACGGAAAGGCTATGTCAAAACTCAAAGGCACAAAAAAGGGATTCAGGGAGCTTCAAAATCCCAAAAGCTGGACAACTGGGGCAAAATGCCATTTCAAATTCAAAATAAATTAAAAAATAACCAGTATCACTGAGGTGGAGAGAGCAGCCTTTGGCAATAAAAGATGACCTGGGAAGATTTAAGTTCATTTGTTTCAGCCACTGTGTAAGAGAGATGCTATCCGAACGCCTTTAGCGGAGAGACAGACTACCATAAGAATTGCAGTAAAACTTAGTCATTTTATGTAAATTTAACCTGTTCTGAATTGTCAGAGTGTAGATACCCCTCAGAACCAAAGCTAAACAGAGGCAACCTTGCATATATACCCAGGACTCACTCCATTACTAGCTTTAAACAGACAAGTTCAACTTAAAAAATCACGTTTTTGTCTGAAAATGTTTTACCTGCCATTGTTACAAATAGCATCTACGATGACTATTAGTGAAAGAAGGGTAAAAAATTGAAGATAGTATACGGACAACGGTCTGGAGACTTTAGACAGCTATATTGGGTTGTTTGCAATGGGAATGTAAATTTTAAAAATTATTGTGCAGATTTATGCTGAGAAGTGTAGGTTAGACTATGCTCGCTGAGCCTGAGCCTTCCTCAGATAAGCGATGCCAAAGGATTTTGAGATAATATGCATGAATGAGGTAGCTACTTAAATCAGCTCTTTTGTTTAAATGAACATTTATGTACAAAATTTGCAAGTTACGATCTGCAAGGGATGTCAGGGCGGGGGGCTGGATTGGCTGCAGATCACCCCATAGAGCATAAGAAATTTGAGGAACAGGACCAGTATGCCTCCCTAGGAATGAGGCTACAGGGGAAAAAGCTGTATCGTCCTGTTTTGTATCCACTGTAAGATATTTCCTTGAGATAGTGGGGGGCAGAGGGGTTAACCAGGCAACTAAAGGCAACATACACATGCCCACACAAGCTAAACAGGAATCTATGGATCCAGTTGTGATCTCACTTTACACTAGTTTATACAGATAAAACTCCACTGACTACAATGGATTTACTCCTTATTTACCTGAAAAAAGTGACAACAGAATCAGGTCCAATGTGTCTGCTGTGTTTATTTTGGTTAGAAGTGCCAGGGAACAGGCAACTACTGTTCCTAACCGCATCTGTGTTTAACTGAGCAGGAGTAGGTATATGAAGAAGGGCAGTTTGCTAGCTGAGAGTGAGATTTGTGTTGTCTTCTGCAAGCAGGGAAGGCTGGCGCTCCCAGTCCTTGGAAACCATTTCTCTGCTGAATAAAACAACTAAGGAAATCCAAGTGGGGGGTTCGTGCCTTTTTTATACACAACATTGCTTTATTTCTCCCATTAAAATACATTGGAGAAATAAATCATCAGCACTGAAAGCGGCTCCATATCAGATGGTAAAATCCACTCAAATCACTGTTTTTTGCTCAGTTTATGCTAGTGAGGACTGAACCAAATGTGTAATGAACAACCGTAATCCTATTAGGCCTACATTCTTTTCACTGGCTGCTATATCTCAGTTGACCATATTGGTTTATAAGGAGTTGCTATTAACCTGAAGTCTAGTCAATATTTTTTATTTATTATTATGTGAGTACTTCTAGGCCCACTACATGCGTCTGAAGAAGTGGGCTGTAGCCCACGAAAGCTTATGCTCAAATAAATTTGTTAGTCTCTAAGGTGCCACAAGTACACTTGTTCTTTCTAGCCTACAGTTGCCAAATTTTCCTCACTTTACAATTACATGTTCCTGGTTGTTTAATTCCTCCTCATTTTGCTGCGTGTAAGGCCGGCACAAACAGAAGCAATTGTGTGGTGCCTCGTTCATGCAAACATTTATGCATGAGTTGTCCCATTGAGTGCAACTGGACTACTTGCATATGTGAAGTTACATGTAGGCCCAGGCTTGGGGCAGAACTGACTATGCCTGATCCAAAAGCACACTGAAATCAATGCTAAAGCTTCGCCATTGACTCCAATCAGCTTTAAAATAAGCCTAAAGTGCTATCCAATGCTCTAAGTACACACACTAAAAAAATAGGTAAAACTATATTTTCTCCCCCAGGCGGATAGGTCACAATTTTTTTTTTTTAAGCACTTGGGTTCGATATAATGAAAAAAGTCCCATCCCCCCCTCAGGAACTTCCACCCGTCACAAAATGACAGATTTTAGCATTACTGGAAAACCTTATTTACAATGGACTTACTTCAATGTGTTCTTATCAGCCTCAGCTGCCACCTCACCCAATATCTCAGGCAGGGCAGCTGAAGGGCCTTTTGATCATAACAGAATGCACGTGTACAAAGTTACCATTGTGCAAAGTACAGTCAGATCTACTTAATCCATGCTTGGTGTTGTCCAGATGTCTGGGTATATAAAAAAGCAGCGTATATAGCTACATGATGTACAAACCATTGGTTTGAAAATCTGAAGTTGTTTTTATCCAATTAATATTTACATGTGCAAAGGAATTTGGAGTAGTTAGATCCTGAGTATTTGGATAAGGCAGGCTTTTTATGAAAATCAATATGCAAATAGCACAATGGTTTCCTCCACAGCGAGGCAACGTTACAACATAGCATCAACCTAGGGCCTGATCTCATTTCAAAGCCTTATATGTTTCAGATTACATGTGCAAACTAAGTGAAACCCATTCCTCAAAGGCATAGGCAGATGCGCTTAAGCAGCAGGTACTTGCTAGAAATGAATCCTGCTGGCAGTTCAGACTACTGTCCTGTATTTTCATTGTGCAGCTTGCTAAGGTAAATTCTCCTTCTAGCATTCTTCATTTGCTATCATATTCATAAAAGGAACAGGAAGGAGAGAATATACATATTTTATTTTCAACAGCGGAATCTCTGGCTGTGGGAAAAATTGCTTATTAATTGTCTGTCTCTCTGCTTCCCACTGTATGTATAATTAGATGGTTTGCAATAGTTGCATAGATAAAAACCTTCTAAAACTTGTGCTGCTACAGCTATGCTGCTGTAAGGTTTCCATGAGATACTGTTCCAGGAAGGAGGACTGCTGGAAAGAAATGGGGGCCATCTGACCAAGGGGAAAAGCATCTTTGCACACCGACCCACCAACCTAATGAGGAGGGCTTTAAATTAGGTTCAAAGGGGGCAGATGACAAAAGCCAATAGGTAAATATAAGAAAAGATTATCTTAACCCAGGTCTAGATGTTGGCGGGACATTAAAAATTGCAATAGGGTTGTAGGACCAACCAGAGGGAAAACAGTGGGGGAATCTGCTCAACATCTTACTGTCCATACCCAAATGCAAAGAGCATGGGGGATAACAAGTATAAATTGGAAGTTTTAGTACATAAGCTAAATTATGACTTAATTTGCATCATTGAGACTTAGTGGGATAGATATCATGACTGGAATATTGGTAGAGACGGGTATGGCTTGTTCAGGAAATAACTGTGGGGCAGCCATTTTAGCCTGAATTCTGACCAACAGGGAGGAACTGGCAGCGAATCTGAAGATTGAAGGCAATTTGGGTGAAAGTGATCAGAGTGAGCGCCTCGGACTAAGGACAATGAACTTAAAAAAAAAAAAAGACTTTAACAAACTCAGAGAAGTGGTAGGTAAGGTCCCATGGGAAGAAAATCTAAGGGGAAAAGGGGTCCCACAGGGGTCCGTCGTGAGTCTAGTATTATTCAATATTTTCATTAATGACTTGGATAACAGAGTGGAGAACATGTTCATAAAATTTGCAGATGACACTAATTTTAGAGGGGTTGCTAGCACTTTAGAGGGCAGGATTAGAATTCAAAATGACCGTAACAAATTGGAGAATTGGT
This sequence comes from Mauremys mutica, assembly GCF_020497125.1. Classification (NCBI taxonomy): domain Eukaryota; kingdom Metazoa; phylum Chordata; order Testudines; family Geoemydidae; genus Mauremys; species Mauremys mutica. The sequence goes on from NC_059074.1 coordinate 130,708,397, forward strand.
CTAAAAATCAACAAGAAGAAATTCAATAAAAACAAGTGCAAAGTATTACACTCACAAAGGAAAAATCAAATGCACAACTACAAAAGGGAGAATAACTGGGTAGGCAGTAACATTGCTGAAAAGGAGCAATAAAAATGCTAAAAAGTTTTTAAAACCTGACCTGTCAGAAAAGGTTAAAAAAAAAACAACCTCTGGTCTCTTTAATCTTGAGAAAAGACGACTCAGGAAGGACCTGCTAAGTTTTAAATATGTTAAAGGTTGTTTTAAAAAGGACAGTTATCAATTGATCTCCATGTCCATTGAAGGTAGGACAAGAAGTAATGGGCTTAATCTGCCGCAAGGGAGATTTAGGTTAGATATTAGAAAAAACATTCTCAATAGAAGGGTAGTTAAGCTCTGGAATAGACTTCCAAAGGAGCTATAGAATCCCCATCATTGGAGGTTTTTAAGAACAGGTTAGACAAACACCTGTCAGGGACGGTCTAGTTTTAATTGGTCCTGCCTCAGCACAGAGGGCTGGACTAGATGACCTCTCAAGGTCCCTTCCACCCCTACATTTCTCTGATTCTAGAATCAGAGCAATAGATGTAGGAGGCTACGTTCAAAGTTTCGTAGTTGTCTGACTTATCTCATGCTCCTCCCTTCTGTTTGTTATGTGCACCTGGTATCTCTTGCACTAGACAGGTCGTAAGCTCTTTAGGGTAAGGAGTGTATTTTCATTATATGTAGGTATGGTACCCAGCACGCTGGGACCATGAGCACTCAATCCTTCACTCTGGCCTCTAGACACTACCTCAACACAAATATTAAATGGCAAACACAGAGCGTCTACTGGACTCCTGTTGCAACCTTGGCCAAGGAACTTCAACTCTGTTTTCTTGACGGGTGGGGAAACGAAGGGGATAAAACATATGAGTAGGCACAGGATCCTAAAAGTATCAATTAATATTGGTGAAAAGCTCTGGAGATGAAAAGCATATGAAGGTTAAGTATTGTTAAGAAAAGAGTACTAGTTACCGACTATCAAAATAGATTACAGCTGATCAGCTGTATACAAACAAGTGAAATGAGAAAGTGAATAGTCTATGCTCTGTTCTTCTATGTGTGGGATTGTTATTCATGGTGGGAGAAGCCTGTGCTGTAGCAAAGGGATCAAAAGTAAAAGTATAGATATATTGGGATTCAGTGCTCCAGTCAGGCTCCTCATAGAGATAATCTGAGACCTGTGGCTCACAGCGAACATCCAAAACTTCCAGTTTTTAACTGGGTGCAGGAAGAACGGGGAGGTAGGGATCCACTGTTCTTGCTCAGTCCCATCTCTAAATACAGTTAATTTTTAAAATATATCTTGCTTATTATTTGTTAAGCACCAGCAATGTACTTGACATTAGTCTATGATATATGTCCCTCGGGACATGAAAGTAGCCTTGTACTGGCTGAATGTTATGTAAGACATAATGCTATGAAGCGGAGAGGCTTTCAGAATAAAACTGTTGGTAAAACAGGCAGACAAATACACTGGTTAGAATTTATTTTCAAATACCTCATTTATATCATTCTCACATGAAACAGGTTTTGCCGTATAGCCTACACTTAGAAAACAGAAGAGAATTTCATAAGGCACATGAGATTATAGACTACATGGAGATATCTCCCCTCACTTGCACTTGTAAAATAATGGTGATTTTAAAAGTAATATTTCTAAATCTAGACCCTGTGTAGCCCCATGTATAGCAGTATCCATGAAATCATTAGACTCTATTACACATACACCTAGTAAAGGGCTATAACAAGTCTTATATACATCACATTTTCAGAAACAGTCACAGCTGGCTACATTTAAAGGTTATGCTACTCCAGACGCTATGAAACAGGCTACTTATAAAAATATAACTGTCTGCTTCTGGTATGGTACAATACACAGCATCAAAATCTTATGGAACAAATTCAGTTATTTTTGCAATGGGTGCTGTTCACTTTCTCCTCCTTTTCTAAAATCCACATTTTAAATCAATTGTGTCCATTTTACAGAGAAGCAAAATACACGAGAAAAATCTAGCTTCATCATCTTCAAATTGTCAGTATGACTCCATATATTTGAAATCATGTCAGAGCATTACATTGAGGAATATCAAGACTCGGCTGTTAATTTCACAACCATTAAACATTATGGACCGCGTGCAACTAAGTTAAAATACATCCTCCCAATTTTGTGTTATGGAAACTGATCTTCCAGGCTGCCCCAATGCAGAAGCCAACATATTTTTATTGAATAGATTGCATGGACTTTAGTAAAAGGTTTTTATTGCATTTTTGAAGTTCAGCTATGGAATGTTATGCATTCATTTGGTTTAACAGAGGAAAATTTTGCTTCCGGCACTTAAGCCAATATATCCCAGAATGCATTTACATAAAGAAAATGACACTAAGTAGGCCAGGAGGTAAATTGTGGTCAACTTTATCAATTCAAATGGCTTCCATAATTTTCTTACAATCAGACATCCATTTTGTTATGATGAGAAAGAAATTGTGAACAGTTAAAATTCCAATTTAATTGAAGACTCTGAACAAAGGCTCGCTTTAAGGCTGCTGCCAAAGGAAAAATAAAGCCAGAACATAACTGAGCTTGGAGTATACAGAACAAAGCAAGCTGGGGCCATAAAAAAAGTCAGACAATACAAACTAAGGCTTTTCACTCACTGTGCAGACACCAGAATCGGAGTTAACTACATCTTACAAACAGTCAAATTAACCCACTGATATCCTACAACAAAGCAGACTGGAATTCAGCAGGTTTCGTTAGACCAGAAATTGTGTCATATCTGATGCATAATTGAATAGACAAACCACTACATGACATTTTAAACACACTTCACTTTAATTTGTTGAAGGTACCTGGGAAAGAATCAGTTAAATTTCACTGGTTGTTTCAACACAGTTTTGCAACTATAAGACAAATTTAAGCCACCAACAACTGCTTCCTTTGGAAACAAATACAAACTTTGTTCAAAACAGCATCAGAAACAGGACACAGCAGTATCACTTTTCTGGTGTTTGGTTATGGCACGTAATCTGCCTTTTTTATAGGCCTTTTATTTAACTGGCAGCATGAAAATCTCTCAACGAGGAACATTCTGAAGTTCATATTTGTAGGCTTAAAACAGATACATTTTGTGTGGTGCTATATGGACATTTGTTGCATCCCTTTTAAAAAACAGCATTTACATTCTTTGAATTGATCTAAATGAACTGTCATGGTGTCTGTATAAATACAAAGGCACCCATGACTATTCAAAATGTAACAAAGTAGGACTTTGTAATGTTCATTGGGCGTGCACATTACTGCATGTGAAAGAGAGAAAGAGGGGGGAAAGGATTTCCAAGTCAGGAGGCTACAAATAAGATGTAATTACATCAATTACTTAACGTGTTAGGCAGTCTAACAATGTGCTGGAGGTATATGCATGACCTTCCAAGCAGCAGCATTTGGGGGAAGACTCCATCTCTTGTTCCACATTGTTAAAGTCCCCCCTGAAGTGGTTGAGGGAAGGAGATGGGGGAAAGAGGGAGAAAGTTTTTAAAGCTAAAATGTCATTTTGGAGGCACAATGTTAGTTTTTAAAAATTGTCGATCTATATAGAGCTCTATATTTCCATAGTCCTTTGTTTCTTCTAAATAGCCCTATCCGCAAAGGCCTCGGTTTTGTTCCTCCCTCTTTTATATACATTATGATACAGAAAGTCAAACCCTTTGTACGATTTCTAACTTCACAAATGTATTCCTTAACATGAGACTAGTCCGGAAACTCTGACATCAGACAGGCGAATGCTGAAATTCCTTAACCTGATTTAACAGGAACTGCCTACCTACGTGTTCTTCCATCTCCCTCAAAAGAGAAAGGGAAATTGAGATTTCTAATAGCAACATATACACACTTGTGGATCTATGCTACACACTTGGAGAATACAGAGTGAGATTTAAGCTAATATAGCTTCTATTTGATTTCACTAGGGCAACATTTAGGTCCTTGCAAATACTATACAAAACAACAGTACTTTTTCCACCAAGATTTGGAGAGGTTTTTCATTTTGTCTGGAGTCCTGCACTTGGATTTCTTTGGTTGGTGCTGGGTATCCGAGTACTGAATGCCAGCGACAATGGCCGCATCAAAGACCTCTTTGAGATTTTTCTGAGTCAAAGCTGAGCACTCGATGTAAGACGCTGCTTTTATTTCCTCAGAACAGAGCTTCGCGGCCTCTTCTGCAACAGGCTTTTCTTTGCACTTGTCCAGCTCAATGAGAACTTTGACATCCTCTCGGAGGTCCGACTGTGTCCCAACCAGAATAATAGGAGCTTTGGGGCAGTGGCATCGTATTTCAGGAACCCACTTTTCACTCACATTCTGGAAAGAGGAAGGGCTCACAACACTGAAGCACAGCAAGAAGATGTCTGTGTTGGTGTAGCACAGCGGTCTAAGCTTGTCAAATTCATCCTGCGCAAAGCAAAATTATCATTTTTAATGCTATTTTTATTCAGCAATAAAGGTACCACCCTTCCCAGTTCCTAAATACTTCCCATTATAGAGATTTAAACTACTGAATGAATAAAGAAAGGATCAACTTTAACTGTTCTTAGGCACAAATGTAACTTGTGTACAACAGAACATGGTGTTTTCATAGAAGAAGCCATAAATATGCCAAATTTCTGCTTCATCCTGCAACATGGAAGTCAACTGAAATTTTGCCATCGACTCCAATAGGCACAGGGCCAAACAATATTTTCTTAAGGGTATTTAAGATTCTCTAACACTGCTGATTTCTTCTGAATGCTTTAAGCCTTCCTTGAGTGTTTGTATTTATGCCCTTCTGCCCTATCTCAACAGAAGAGCCAGACTACAGAGGAGGAGTACAGGCTAAAGTACACAGGTGATGAACACGCAGTAAATCCGGGGTGAAAGGGAGGGTGTAAATTCACCTTTAACAGAGATCAGTCATGGATCAGCTCAGATTTAAAATGCACCCCCTCCCCGCAATGCTGACTACACTATCCATATGCTAAGATATAGATAAGAGCACTGCAAGTGTTCCCATGCAAAATCATTTTAAATAAATGAGGGTTCAATAGCAACCTACAGGAAATTAAAATAAAAGATGACCTCCCTATTATTTTGTGTTCATATTTCTTGCTACCATCACTCTTAACAAATTACAATATAAAGGCTTACCATGCCAATGGCATAATATAAAGCCTCTCTTTACATCTCATTCCCCTCTACACCACATCAACCATCTCCAAACCTGCAATGTTAGATTTCCCCCCCACCCTCTTTCCCGCCTTTAAAATAAAGATCGACAATGCAAGGCTCTGATTTGTATCTTGAGGAATCAACTAACAATGCAGATCAGTGGTTTTCAACCTATGGTCCATGGATCTAGCTCTAAGATTTCCAAAGGGGTCTGCACCTCCATTCAACATTTTTTAGGGATCCACAAATGAAAAAAGGTTGAAAATCGCTGATGTAGATGACACCTAAAAGGTAATAGAAGACTTGGCCATCATGGCATTCCCCCTTATCTCAGCAGCTCAAAGAACTGCAAGCTAAGAATGCAAAATGAGGCAAGGATTAACTATGCATAGCCTGATTTTATGCTGACAGCAGGATAAAAGCACAGTAACACTAACAGCCTAAACAGGTAGGATTTGGTTCAGCCATGATGACATTTTAATTAAAATTCACCATGCTCTCACAGGGTCTTAAATTAAGAAGAGCAAAGAGCAAATAAAGTCAACAATGCCTCTCTAGGAACAATATTTTACTGCTGAATTGCAAGTTACATGTTAATTTGTCAGGATTTAAGATTTTACTTGAAAGCTTCTGAAGAGTCCAGGACATGTGGTTGTTTAAAGCCCATTAAAAGCCTCAGAAGTCCCATTCCACTTAAATAAATTTCTTTCAGTGGTAATGCAAAGGCTGACAGCAGGTTATAAAACAAGAGTCAAGAAAGCAGGCTTCATCAGTTCTCTTGATTCTCAGATTAAGCCTCTCAGGCAGCAAGACAGCAATGCAGGATTCTCACCCTTTGGCTTAAAAGAAACCCTGTCTTTACAAAGTGTTCTGTATTGAGCAGCAACAAAGCCAATTAAAAAAGACATCTCCCCATGTTCTTGCAAGGCATTATGAAATTTTGCAGGATTCAGTGGTTTCAAAAGCCAAAACCAGCTCTTAAGGGAGATTTCTGGAGAGAGGATGCATGGTCATTTTTATTACAAGTACAGTCTGCAGACATTCTTTGTCTCACTGCTAGATCCAGGGGCTGCAGAGCTGCACCTTTGGGCTCATGACACCAAACCCTCAACGTTTCTGTACATTTTTACCTATTTAAATGCTAATTCCATTTTGAAGCTGTCTCACACACACACAACCAAAATTTTATTTGCTTAAGCATCCTATACTCAGAATGATTTTCTTCACTTTCCTGGTTTTCACCCAACCCATTCCTTTTAAAGGCAAACACCAGAGAGCGGTTTCACTCGTTATTTCACTAAGGAGTTTTTACACTCCTGAACTAATAGCAGTAACCAAAGCAAAAAGTGATTGGACTTTTCAAATCTTCCGGAAACCAACGCTTTTGCCGTTCCATGGGGCCCCATCACCCAGGATATGGTTACAATTACATCTGGTACGCTCTGCTTCTGAATTCACATCTCAGCTGAAGCTAACAGCATGCCCCCTTGCCCTCCATCAGGGTACTACATTATGGGACAACCCTACTGGCCTATCTCATATTATTGTTCAAAGGGGGTTGCTCCGTACTCTTTTAACCTGGGTTAGAACTGCAAAAAGTATAGGCAAAATGCAGTGCTGGCACCGCATAGGGTATAAGCCAGTACTGAACCGAGCCCTTTGAGTTCACATCTTTGTTATAATGCCCAGTTACAACACTGCTCATTAGGATAATGGGGTTTGTCTACTGATGCCACACTGCTTTCGCTAATGCTTGGCTCCCTCAGATGGTACTGCATTATTTGGCTGGATGCATATTCCAGGTGCTTATGTAAGGCATGTGAGTTTTCATACGGGTGTGGAAAACTGGGGGCTTCGGGTGGCTTTAGCCCTCCCCCTGAAAATTTAGGGAGTGTCTTAATACTGGAAGCACTGAATTAAGAATGAAGCTCGTTTATCTGATCTTAGTAAGAGCTGACAAATGTAATCATGGTACAAAACTACTCATGAAATGGATCTTCAACAGGTTTTTTTTAAATTTCCAGACCCCTCAATAATAATAGCTATCCACACCCTTCACATGCCTTCGTATCTGTGCTCAAAACATACAGAATCTCCCCTCCATTCCCCCAGCAGCAGCACTTTTAAACCTATAGATAATTAAAAAAATAAAATTAAGTCAGTGCAACACGTCTGAGGGAGAACTTGCAGTCCCTGGGAATTCAACCTGACAGTGAAGTTAGCAGGGAAGCAGTCTGAACCAACAACATGACACTCCTCAACCAACCTTATACAGTGAGTTAAGAATTACTTACGCTGATGGAAATTTAATAAGATGATCAAACAGTGGGTATCCTTTTAAATCCATAAAGTCTTTATGAGGACTATTTTGTGTGACACTTCTCCCTTCCCCCCATCACTTAAATGAAATAAGCAGCTTCACTGACCTGACCAGCTGTGTCACAGAGCTGAAGTCTCACGGGTCTGCCATCAACAGACACAACAGCTTAGGAGAGAAAAAAAGTGTAATGAGTTCAACTTTACACATTTTTCATTTAAAAATTAAAAAAAAAAAAAGAGAAGGGAAAAGAATCATGCCTTCCCTCAACATTTATTTTCCCTTCAATTAATTTAATGACTTGAAGAACTGGAACAAAGTCTGTCACTAACATTTAGGCACATACAAACCCTTCAGGGCTTTCCAATTCATTTCACTGCAGCTGATGAAGTAGCAAATCACTGAACTAAAACTCTTTGATGACACAAAAAGAGAGTGAGCCAAACAATTAGGTTACTTCTCTTGTTACAGAGGATTTGTTTTCTTGTCACATTTGTGTTTTCAAAGCCCAAAAAACCTTCCCAGTTTTAAATCACTGGGAAGACAATGCAAATATTTGTGTTTTCCCTTGGGAAGCTCCTCTTCTTGCATTACTGGAAATTTTGACTATAGAATTTGCCATTAAAAACAAGCTAGCTTGATATGTGACCATGTGCAAACACTAGCTATGGTGGTATCTTTTATAAGACAGACCAGCCTCATTATTTTTTTCTTGCTATTTAAATATAAAATGCTTTTAGCCATAGTGTAGGTTTCATTTATTATTTGGTCACTAGGCTTCACAGTATTGATTTTCAATAATACAGAGAAGTCATGCCATCCAATCAATCTTCCAGCATTTAGAATAATTACATTACCTTTAAAGCTAGAATTCTAGCTACTAATCATACATAAAGTACACCCAGAAAGGGACCGTTTGGATCAGCTCTATAATAACTAAAAAACCAAGTACTGAAGCTTGACACCCAGATTTGTGCCAGCAAGCTGAACGTCTCCAGCACATAAGCGTAGAGAGACTAGAGTCATATATTTAATATCCTCATGTGGCCCTACAGTCTTATTAAAACTTTCAGAGAGTGACAAAGATATATAATTGAAAGAATTCAGAAGGCAGGATGCAGTTTCAAGAGCCCCATCCATCTCTGCTGCCACTTTCCAACACAGTTCTGAACAAATAGAGGGGAGGAGATGAAAGATTTACTCCTTCTGTCCCCGGCTCCCAGAACCCAACTAAAGGAGGCAAGGTGTGACACAGTGATATTTCCAACATGATAAAGTACAATCCTTTTTTAAAAACCTGAGCAAAGTCCTATCCGGGCACAGGACTGAACACAGCTGTAAAATATGGGCACTGCACAAGCACAGAGCTAGAAAAGCTACATGCTAACAACATGGGCCAACATGCATTCATCACTGGGAAGAAGGGGCGATGGGTGGTGACGTTTGCCCCCGAGCCTTGGGAGGGTGGGCCTTTCACCTGACCCAAGGCACCTCCCTTCCCCACCTGCGGGGGGGGGAGGAGAAATTCCTCTTTCACCAGTGCCAGGCCATTTCACTGCTCCCTGAAGAGGGAAATCCATGCAGCTCCCTCTAGCGGGGGGGTGGGGCATGGGGGTATTACCCCTTCCCTCTGACAGTTCATCCCCGGGAGGTGGATGGGAGATCCCCAAGTAGGTCGCCAGTGCTGGGGGGTGTCCCCGAGGGAATCCCCCCTTCCACCTGCCCCCACGCTCGTCTCCCCACCTCCCCCCTCCCCCGCTGCGGCCCCTTACCGGAGAAGTTGTCGAAGGCGGTGGGGATGTACTCCGTGGGGTACCCATTCGTGGTGTAACTCACCACCAGGCTGGTCTTGCCCACAGCCCCGTCCCCCACCAGGACACACTTGATGCTGCGGCGCGGCTCGGCTCCCGCCCCGGCCCGGCATCTGCTGCCCAGGGCCGCTCCCAGCGCCGCCGCCCGGCTGCTGCGGACCCTGCGCGGGGGCACCGGGGGCACCTCGCAGCCGCCAGCCAGCGGCTTGCTGATGTAGCCCGCCTCCCCCTCCTGCTGCGGCGGCATCCGCCTGGCACCGGCGAAGGAGAGCTCTGCGGAGCGGGGATCAGAGCCACCGGGCTGGGGTGCGAGGGGCTCAGCGCCCGGCCTGGGTACGGGGGTGTCCTGCTCCTTCAGGGTCCGCCGCCCCTGCCGCGCAGCTCCTCCGGTGGGGAGCCGAGTTCCCCCTCGCCGGACTCCTCTGGCTCCAGATCCTCCCGCCAGCAGCCGGTGCGGGGCGCCCGGGGCAGCTCCTGCTCCTCCGAGCCAGCGCGGTGCCGCCTGAGCCGCTTCCCGGCTGCCCGCCGCTCAGCTCGCCCCGGCGAGAGGCTGAAGGGGCGGAACAGCAGCCAGCTCCAGCGGCGGGACGGAAGGGGCGCGATCCCGGAGCTCGGGGGCGGCGGCAGCAGCGGGAGCCCTATGCGCGCTGCACTCGCCTCGCCGCACACTGAGGAGCCTCCAGCCCCGGCTCCCCGCCTCCACAGGACACGATGATGCACCGGCAGCCGGCGGCGGGGGGAGGAGTCCGGCGCTAGGGGCTGCCCGGCAGGCGGCGCTACAGCGCTCCCCGCCCACCGCGGCGGCCACTGGAGAAGAAGGAGCCCGGCGGCGGCGGCAAGAACCTCTGCGGAGGCCCGGGCAGCGGCTGGGCCGCTTCTCATTGGCCAGATCGCTTCCCCTTCGAACGCTGAAACAATCCGCGCCGCGACTATTGACTGGAAGCGGCCACTTAAGTTCCCCGCCTGCCTTGCCCCAGGCTGTTCCGTCCATCCCGGCTCCTTCCTCCCGCTTGACAGTGATCCTCCTCCTCCTCCGCCTCCAGTGCTTTGCCCTCTGCCCCCGTTCCTGCCTCGCTCTTTGCTCTCCTCCCGCTTCCATCTCTCTACTCCGGGTGGCCTTGTCTCCCAGTCCAGGCCCCTTTCCATAGCCCGTCTCCTTCTGTCTATGCCTTCCCCTGACTCCTACTCCCCCCAGCCCCCACCTGACACCTTCTCTCGATCTTCTTCCTCAGCTTCCCTCCCACTGGCTATTTTTTCTCCTCATTCCACGCTGTCCCCTTCCCTCCACCCCCAAGGCTCAGCTGTAATTTCTGTAAAACTGTCTAATCTTGTCAAAGCTCTGCCTACTTCACAGAGGGAAACAAAGTTTCCGGAGCTAATTTATCAGTATTAATGAGACATAATACGAGAAGAGATTTATTTGAGCACAGCTAAAGGCTACATACAAGGAACAGTATTATTTGATTTTTCGATCCGTGTTTCTCTGTCTCTTTGGTTATATTTAGGACAATGTCAAAAACAATAGAGTTAATACAAGATTTTTTTTTTAACTGGGGAAGTTCTCTTAATTGTATTTGTACTTTATGCATATACAATACAACAGCACGGGAGTAATGACTACTTGATATGCTTCCACCAGTGAAAGGAATAAACTGGGATATTTGAGTTTTAACACCTTTAAAACAGTGTCACCAGATCACGGGCTCCCCCTGGGGTTACAACATGATCTTCAATGTGTTAATGCTGTCTACACAAGGTGCTGAGTGATGTTTCAAGTTACTTTAGCTAACTCAAGTTTTAGAAAAGCACCATTTCTTTGTAATCTAGACAGACACTTCGCTACTATTTCAGGCTAAATTTTGGCAGTATGGAGGAAGAGATAGCAGAATCTATTTTAGATAGGTTCTTATACCATCCTATCACCACTTCATTTGAGCACTTTCCAATAGTATATTAAGCAACATCTGTCATGTGTGATTAATTCTTTCTCTCACTCTTTCCCTGCATGGAAAGTTGTGTGCACCATGTGGTGTTTTGTTAGAGTAGGGGTTTTTTTTGTTTTTAAATATACGTAGTAATATAAGTTTATGTTAGAGAATTAGGGCTTTTTTAATTGATTTATCGCAGAACTCACGCAATTAACTCAAATAAATTAATTGTGATTAAAAAATCCCAATTGCTCTTATAACAATAGAATAGCAATTGAAATTTATTAAATATTTTTGGATGTTTTTCTACATTTTCAATATTGATTTCAATTACTACACAGAATATAAAGTGCACAGTGCCCATTTTATATTATTATTTATTACAAATAGATGCACTGTAAAAATGATAAACAAAATAAATAGCATTTTTCAGTTCACCTCCTACACGTACTGAAGTGCAATCTTTTTATTGTGAAAGTGTAACTTACAAATGCAGATTTTTTTTGGTTACATAACTGCACTCAGAAACAAAACAGTGTAAAACTTTAGAGCCTACAAGTCCACTCAGTCCTACTTCTTATTCTGCCAATTGCTATGACAAACAAGTTTGTTTACATTGATGGGAGATACTGCTGCCTGCTTCTTATTTACAATATCACCTGAAAGTGAGAACAGGTGTTCGCATGGCACTTTTGTAGCTGGCATTGTAAGGTATTTACATGCCAGATATGCTAAACATTCGTATGCCCCTTCATGCTCTGGCCACCATTCCAGAGGGCATGCTTCCATGCTGATGATGCTTGTTAAAAAAATAATGTGTAAATTAAATTTGTGATTGTACTCCTTGGGGAAAATGTCTCCTGCTCTTTTTTACCTACATTCTGCATATATTTCATGTTATAGCAGTCTCGGATGATGACCCAGCTCATATTCGTTTTAAGAACACTTTCACAGCAGATTTGACAAAACACAAAGAAGGAACCAATGTGAGATTTCTAAAAATAGCTACAGCACTTGACCCAAGGTTTAAGAATCTGAAGTGCCATCCAAAATCTGAGAGGGACGAGGTGTGGAGCGTGCTTTTAGAAGTCTTAAAAGAGCAACATTCTGATGTGGAAACTACAGAACCCAAGCCACCAAAAAAGAAAACCAGCTTTCTGCTGGTGGCATCTGACTCAGATGATGAAAATGAACATGCGTCAGTCCGCACTGCTTTGGATCGCTATCAAGCAGAACCCATCATCAGCATGGAAGCATGTCCTTGGGAATGGTGGTTGAAGCATGAAGGGACGTATGACTCTTTAGCGCATCTGGCAAGTAAATTTCTTGCAACGCCAGCAACAACAATGTCATGTGAACACCTGTTCTCACTTTCAGGTGACACTGTAAACAAGAAGCATGCAACATTATCTCCTGCAAATTGTAACCAACCTTGTTTGTCTGAGCAATTGGCTGAACAAGAAGTAGGACTGAGTGGACTTGCAGGCTCTAAAGTTTACATCGCTTTATTTTTTAATGCACTTTTTTTTGTACATAACTCTACATTTGTAAGTTCAACTTTCATGATAAAGAGATTGCACTACAGTACTTGTATGAGGTGAATTGAAAAATACATTTTTTTTGTTTTTTACAGTGCAAATATTTGTAATAAAAATAAATATAAAGTGAGCACTGTGCACTTTGTATTCTGTGTTGTAATTGAAATAAATATATTTGAAAATGTAGTAAACATCCAAAAATATTTAAAATAAATGGTATTCTATTGTTTAACAGCGCAATTAATCACATGATTAATCACAATTAATTTTTTTAATCGCTTGATAGAGAATACAAGGACAGAGAAATGCATCTTGCATTTAGAGCAGACAATGAGATTCCTGATGGTTTTTAGCTTCCAGGGAGAGTTCATTCCAGAGTCTTAGGCGAGCTGCCCACCCACCCCCCCAAAAAAACCCTCTATCTCCTGCACTGTGGAGCTTTATGTATCCTTTTAATAGAAATGTCCAATGTGCCTGAGGAGAGAGTTGTCAGCCATAGTCTTCCTCTCAGAGTTTAAAGCTGTTCTCTGCCCTTTCCCCTTATGCTGGGTTTCTGCTTCCAAACATCACAGCATCTCCAAGCATCTCCAACATTAAAAACGTAATGAAACATTCTACCATGGAGAAATAGTGAAACAAACTAAACAGACAAGTGTAGATTCCCTCACAAAGAAAGCAAACAGAGAACTAAAATTAGAGTTCAATAATTTGGGTAAAGGTTGTTTTATTGCAAAATTGATTTTAATTTTGACAGTGTTCCTTAAAATAAGCCATCCCAGGAGTTGTTTGAAAATGAGCAGGATTTGATACCAAAAGGTGAAATGAGGTAAGCAGCATAGGTTGGTCATCTTGGCCAATGTACCATGAATTGTTGTATTCATGACAGCAGATGAATTCCCATCATTTGGGGATGCAAATAGCAATGCACCAGCTGTGGGCAAATGAACACATGCTGAATCTTTAATGCCAGGGTGAGAAATGACTTGGCTGAGGGCACTGGTGACATCTATTAGATGTCCCTGTTTTATCTCCCATGACAAATGTCCCAAAGTTGTGTCCCATACCAGAGCTATTAAGAGATGTTATCAACAGTGAGGGTGAACAGTCTAAAGCAGGGAAAAGCTCCTGTATATGGGAAACGAGACACTAGTTGATATGTTCCCAGAGGAAAAACAGATGACAATAGCTATTTTACTTGTGCTGAAAATAATTAAAGATGGTTGTAAAAGCACTTACTGAAAATACTGTATACTGCAAGTAAAAATGCCATGGCTACATTTTTAAACACTCTCAGAAAAGAAATATGGTCTATTTACTGAACTAAAGGATCCAGAGAGACAACCATAATTGCTTGTATTGTTCCTGTGCTTCAATGTGGGCCATGTGAATTCAGAGCTGCATGGTTGCATTATATTGTGATGTACCCTGTTGAATACAGTAGCCTTTTGTTAAAGGGGAGGATCAAGCTGACTGCTGTGCAGTGGAGGAGTACTGGTTAAATAATTGCATCACGTTAGCAAATCAAAGAGGCTGTTAGTGACAGCAGTTACAGTGGGGCTAGACGGACATTAGTGTGTAGGATTTGTTCAGGAATATATAAATAATTTGATTCACTAAATTGAAACCTCTGTGCTACAGCAATTGAATTACAAGTACTTCACATGTATTAAAATCTAGTTTTAAAAATACTGGTCTGTGCTGTAAGCAGGCTTAAATCCACTTAAGTCAGTGGAGTTGTGCTCCTCTGCTGAATTTGGCCCATTATCAGTTGGTATGAAGAAAAGCATTCACCCTATCTTATGCCCTTGCACTAGTCAAATATTATTCTTTGAAAAAATGACAGAGAGAGGAAATTATTTCATCAAGACATGAAATAGGTCATTGTTATTTCCAAGCTTATCATTTTCCCTGAGCCATCGAAATATGAGCTTGAGGTTGGCCTTGTAGAACAAAAGATTGTTTTTTTCCCCACAGAAGCTTTAAAGCTGAAAATGAGAAAGACAAGGGAATGATACAGCACTCTGTTGATATGCCGTGATACACTGTCGCCTGTTTTAATGAAGATTCTGATTTGGGGAGCTTTCACCCAGATCCTGTTGTTTGTGAAAGGAGCCACTGCTTTTTTGGAGAACCCCATCTCCAACACAGCCCAGCTCCTTTTACAAAGGACAGGATCTCTGTGGCTGTGCTCAGCTGGACCAGGCTTATGGGGAGGGCTCTAAGTGGGGGAGGGGAAGGAAGGAGCAAGAGATCTGGGGCTGGCTGGAGAAGGAGAGGGAGGAAAGGATGGGGAGTTACCTTGGGGCTGACTGGGGGACAGATATAGAGGGTGCTCTTACAGTCCTTATTTTCCACACTGGTATATTGTGAGGGTTAATTGTATTTGTACAGCACTTTTAGATTCTGCGGTGAAAGATGCTATAGAAGTGCAAAGTGTTATTACTGTTACTATTTATTTGTATTAGAATTTGAAGTAATGAAGAACCAGGAAAAGATGTTATAAAAAAACCTCTCCACCTGCCAATGCATATATTTCCTAAAGCTTGTTCTATGGTTGGAAAAATATTTTCAGTAATAGATACACATTTTCTACATAATAATATTCCCAAACAAAACATGATGTTAAACTGAGGTTAAGGCGAGAATACATTAGCAGTAACTTAAGGGTAAATAGTTTCACACGCATGTTGTAATTATCCTAAAAACAAGCATTCCAAACCTAGTACCCAAACAACCTTAACCTTAACCCTACAGTAACCCCATGTGGAAAACAATCATGAAAAAAATAGGGCTGTCAAACAATTTAAAAAAATAATCACGATCAATCGTGCAATTAAAATAATTAATTATGATTAATCGTGCGATAAATCGCACTGTTAAATAATAACAGAAAACCATTTATTTAAATATTTTTGGATGTTTTCTACATTTTCAAATATATTGATTTCAATTACAACACAGAATACAAAGTGTACAGTGCTCATTTTATTTTTTATTACAAATATTTGCACTGTAAAAAACAAAAAAATATTATTTTTCAATTCACCTAACACAAGTACTGTAGTGCAATCTCTTTATCATGCAAGTTTAACTTAAAAGTGTAGAATTATGTATAAAAAAACCCTCTGCATTCAGAAATAAAACAATGTAAAACTTTAGGGTCTACAAGTCCACTCAGTCCTACTTCTTGTTCAGCCAATCGCTCAGACAAACAAGGTTGGTTACATTTGCAGAAGATAATGCTGCCTGTTTCTTGTTTACAGTGTCACTTGAAAGCGAGAATAGGCTTTTGCATGGCACTGTTGTAGCCACATGGCAAGGTATTTATATGCCAGATGTACTAAAGATTCATATGTCCCTTCATGCTTCAACCACCATTCCAGAGGGCATGTGTCCATGCTGATAATGGATTTTGCTCGATAGTGATCCGAAGTAGTGCAGACTGACGCATGTTCATTTTCATCACCTGAGTCAGATGCCACCAGCAGAAGGTTGATTTTCCTTTTTGGTGGTTTGGGTTCTGTATTTTCTGCATCAGTGTTGCTCCTTTAGGGCTTCTGAAAGTCTGCTCCACATCTCATCCCTCTCAGATTTTGGAAGGCATTTCAGATTCTTAAATCTTGGGTCGAATGCTGTAGCTATCTTTAGAAATTTCACATATGTATCTTCTTTGCATTTTGTCAAATTTGCAGTGAAAGTGTTCTTAAAACAAACAACATGTGCTGGGTCACCATCTGAGACTGCTATAATATGAAATATATGGCAGAATGTGGGTAAAATAGAGCAGGAGACATACAATTCTCTCCACAAGGAGTTCAGTCACAAATTTAATGAATGTATTATTTTTTTAACGAACGTCATCATCATGGAAGCATGTTCTCTGGAATGGTGGTTGAAGCATGAAGAGGCATATGAATCTTTAGCGAATCTGGCATGTAAATATCTTGCGATACCAGCTACAACAGTGCCATGCAAATGCCTGCTCTCACTTTCAGGTGACATTGTAATTAAGAAGTGGGCAGCATCATCTCCCGTAAATGTAAACAAACTTGTTTCTCTTAGCGATTGGCTGAACAAGAAGTAGGACTGAGTGGACTTGTAGGCTCTAAAGTTTTACATTGTTTTGTTTTTGAGTGCAGTTATGTAACAAAAAAAACTACATTTGTAAGTCACACTTTCATGATCAAGAGATTGCACTACAGTACTTGTATGAGGTGAATTCAAAAATACTATTTCTTTTGTTTATCATTTTTACAGTGCAAATATTTGTAATAAAAAATAAGATAAAGTGAGCACTACACTTTGTATTCTATGTTGTAATTGAAATTGATATATTTGAAAATGTAGAAATCAAAAAATGTAATAAATTTCAATTTGTATTCTATTGTTTTATAGTGCGATTAATTTTTTTTGACTTAACTGTGATTAATCTTTAGCCCCAGAAAAAAACAAATCTCACATTTAAAAAAAATTAGTTTCCTCTAGTCTGGAACCACAAATACTAAAAGAATGCAAGGCTGCCAAGTGTCATGCATTTCATGCGTCATGCATATATTGGCAGCCCTATGCAGCACCATACCCCACCTGGATAGTCCTGCATCTCTCTGGGCCACAAGATGGGGACCAAAAAGGTCTTCCAGGGTGGAGGCAGGAGCTGCAGTTCCTTCAGCTGGCAGCTAGAGGCTGTTGTGAAGCCTGGCATCAGGCAGCCAAGTGGCCTCTCTGGCTGCTCCCCATGCTGGATCTCAGCAGGGCAGAAGCAGCTGGCATTGGCAGCAACACCAGGTGGCCGATTGGCTGGGTAGGGACAGAAAGTGATGGGCTCAGTACTGACTAGTGTGAACAGATAGCAAATGTGAAAAATCGGGACACTTTTTTCCCCTGGGGTGGGTGGTGTATAGTTTTATATATAGACAAAGCCTCTAATATCAGGATGGTCCTGATGATATCAGGACATCTGGTCACCTTAGTACTGACCAACAATAACTTTGTTCGGAACCATACTAATGGCACTGGTTTTACTGAACACCAGAACAAACAGTAATTACAGTAAGTCCCATATAACCTTTTGCTACATAAGTTCTGGCTGCTGCAGGGCACCAGTAATATATTAAACTTCGCTTTTATTTTGTTAACATTGTTTCATAACGTGCAACTCATCTTAGTATTATATTTCTGTCTGTGGGTCCTGCATCCCACATATTTACCAGGAAAATGTGTGGAGAAACCATAAATGGCAGCGTGAACTCAGAAATAAATCAACTAAACTGGAGAGGTTTTTTGAGATGAGAAATTATTGGGGAAAATTTATTTGGTACTGTGCAGCATGTTATTGGAGAAAATGGGAATCACAGATGAGAAGCTCACAGAAGAATGGCATGTTCATTTGGATGCAAATCTCTGGGGAAGCAAGGTACAGAATAACTAAAGATGAAAACAGGTGTGAGATATGCTACATGTGAGGTGACTCACCACCAGACTCTGCTGATCAACTTATATATGAGCCCCTGCTAGTTTCTGTAACCCTGAAATCCCCCAGGTAACTGGCCCCCACCTCAATCCTACTAGAACAGCTGTAAAATTCCCAATCCACACTCCTAGCTGTTGCAATCTTTCCAATATAAGAGCCCTCTTTCCACAAGTTGATTGATACAATGGGGTACAGGAAACAACAGAGTCCCTAACCTCCTTCCAACTCCTTTAAGATTGACATGGGTTTCTCAGCCAAACCATTCCCAGTGCTTGTTGTCTGCTGTAGCACTTCAGTGGTAACCCCTCTGCTGCCCAGCTCCCAGTTCACACAATGTTCCTGATCATCTGAGTGCTAAAAGCATCCTTTCTGACCCCCAAACAGCTGCTTTAACTATCTTCATGCCCTAGCAGGCTGCACCCTTTGCTCAGCCCACTCTCAACTGATCCCCCAGGAAGGAGGGGAATTGCATTTTATTGCTTCTTCACTTCATGAGAATCTCTGCTGAATTCTCCATAGCAATTGTGCCTCTCCCAGCATAGATCAAACTTAGATTTCAATCCATGTTTTCCCATGAACCCTTTCACCTCATTCTTTATTATCATTATTTGCATTTCTAAAGCACTAGTGACTGTAGTATCTGGACATTCTCAAAGCCAGTGTCTTTACTCTCTAGAAATCTCCGCTAGTCTATGTAAAATTCATTTATATATTTGGCTCCTAGCAATTAGGACAAGAATATGACTTGTTTCCATTTTGATTATCTACATACATACCACATATGTGGTGGTGACATCTCTGTGTTAAATCACAGCCACATGCTAGCTAAAGTTTACCATGCACCTTTAGCCACCACACTTGCACTCTGCCCACCTATCCAGCTCCTTTCTGCCATGCCAAACCATGGAGCAGCTTTTTAAAGCAACTTTCCAGAAAAAGGTTTCCTTCTGTGACACTCTAGCACTCCACGTTCACCATAGTAATATGATTATGATGTAATTATGTGGCATCTTGTACAAAGTATGCCTTGTAAGGTATCATTCTAAAAGTCTTGATCTGCTGAACATTAATATCCTGTTGGATTGTATGTGTTATCATTGTATGTGAAGTTATAAAGTTTTGTTAGGTATGTATTATTGAAAGATGAAAATTTGAAAATACCCTCAGCTAGCTTTTCAGGTACAACAATGAAGAAGTTAGACAGTGCTAATGGCCCATCAACAAAGACAATAGACCATGGAAAATATTTGTCCTCACCTGGGAATGTTTCAGCGGACTCTGAGTAATGGCTGCTATGAATCAGCAAGGCATGCAATGGCATGTGACCAGACTACATGACACTGAACTTCATTTTGGTACCTGTATTTTTCCACAAACTGGGCTAGGAACTTAGCTTG
This sequence comes from Mauremys mutica, assembly GCF_020497125.1. NCBI lineage: Eukaryota > Metazoa > Chordata > Testudines > Geoemydidae > Mauremys > Mauremys mutica. Next base: position 130,728,103 of record NC_059074.1, read on the forward strand.
AAACTATGAGTTCTCACCATATGGAGAGATTATATAAGGTGGGGAGTGGCATCATGCTTGGTCTTCACTCATAGCTCACTGGTTTGAGTATCGGCCTGCTAAACCTAGGGTTGTGCATTCAATCCTTAAGGGGACCATTTAGGGAACTGGGGTTTAAAAAAACCAAACCCTGGGGATTGTCTTACTTTAAACAGGGGGTTGGACTAGGAGCTCTCCTGAGGTCCCTTCTAACCCTGATATTCTATCTGAAAGAAGCTCTGGAAGACAAAGGACTTGGAGGACTTCAACAGCTCAGACATAGGTTAGGGGTTTGTTACAGGAGTGGGTGGGTGAGATTCTGTGGCCTGCATTGTGCAGGAGGTCAGACTAGATGATCATAATGGTCCCTTCTGACCTTAAAGTCTATGAGTCTATGAATGGAGGAGGGGAACCCAAACTGCAAGGCAGATGCAGCTTGTGCCTTAAGAAATGCAAGCCTGCTTGTATCATTAGTCAGGGTGAGATATAGCTAATTCAAGCCCCATCTATCTAATATATTAGGCTTAGCTTGCATTTTGTTTATTAGATAAGTAATCTGCTCTGATCTGTTTGCTATCACTTATCGTCACTTAAAATCTATCTTTCTGTGGTTAATAAACTTGTTTTATGTTTTATCTTAACCAGTTTTGAGTGAAGTGTATGGGGAAATCTCAGCTTGGTTAATACAGGCTTGTTGCATCTCTTCCCAACATCAAGAGGGGAGAAAACTATATTAATGAGGTTGTGCTGTATAGACTCCTGTGCAGTGCAAGATGGTATAATTCTGGGTTTATACTCCAGTAGGGGTGCAAGGCTGGGGAGCTGGGAAATTGGCTGGTGCTCAGTTGTGGATCTCTGAGTGGCTTAGGTAAAGCACTCAGGTAATTCAGTTGGGTGTGTGGTGCCGCCTGCAGTCAGGTTGGGTAATAACAGGGCGTGAAGAGGCCGGCTGAATCACCAGCAGAGCAGTGTGAGAAAGACGAGCCCAGAAAGGCACAGCGGTTCCAACAGCTCCCAGACTGCACCCTGGGGTACAGCCTGTCACACCTTCTTTCCCCCAAATGACAGTCCAGGACTAGGGACAGATTTCAGGTGCAGTATCTCACAACCCTGATGAGAGCTTTCTAGCACTGGGAGAGAGAGAGATTCCCAGTTATTCAATGGGTCACACAGAACTTGCTTCTATATGACCCATTGTTCTGAGAACTTGGCTCTAACCAACGTTGAAAGTTTGATTATATAAAGTCATTTTAAAGGTTTTTATAAGCTCTCTCTGAGCCCTGCACATGGGGCTGGATTTAAGAATAAGGGCCTGATTTGCAAATGAACCATTGGAGTGGGCAATGGTAGGACTTAGCGTGAGGTTTGGGAAGGAGTGAGTTGGTGCAACTGGAGTGGCCCCCAGGAACTAGTTGAGTGGAAAGGAGGTTACCATGGCAGCTGGAGAGGGAGGCAGGCCTGATGCAGCTTAGGAACTTCGGTCCTCTCTCATTCCCCCATGTTCTGTCCCTATGGACTTGCTAACTCTTGCCCGTCTCTCATCCAATTTTTGCTTTCCACATGCAGAGACCAAACCTGAACTTTCTGTCCACTTGGCTATTTTTAGATGAAGGAAACAAAAAAGAACAAATATAAAGTTTGCCACAGAGAGGGAGCGAGCAGTGTATTACACACACACACACTCATTCTAACAGCAGCAGCCACCTTGGACAGCCTCACCACACTGGGCCTATGAACACTTATAAAAATCTTCACGTCCACACATAAAAACAGCTAACTCTGAAATGTTCAAATGCCAGTGTGAATATGAGATTAGCAACATCTGGATTAACCACTAGTGCCTTTCTGCTGCTGCTTTGGATGCCTCATGGTGGCTTCTCAAGAGTTCCAACAAACTTTCTTGTTGGGCAAGAAGCATGAGCTAGGTGCTCTGTTTGGGCTCCATGTTGCAACAACAGTTTGAAAATGATCAAGTGGACTTAATGGGAATCCCTGTAAAGGCAGGACGGAGGGAAGGGAAGGGAAAGAGACCAGTCTCTGCACTTCAAGGACTGCCCCTGCACTCCTGGCATAGCTTCCCCAGTGCACCATGGAGCCAGCCAGGAGTGCCAGGGACAGCACTGACTCCTTGGCACAGAATGAGTGGGCAACACACCTGGTGCAGAGCCATAATCTCCTCGCATAGGACAATCTACACACAGCCCTCCCTTTCCCTCTCCCCCACTTTAACATTGTCACTGAATCTCCCCCTCACAGAACCTTCTTCCTCCTTTTCCCATATCTAACTACACACCCCACTCACTCGTCTCATACCACCTGCTGTCCAGTTTGCCTCCAGGCTTCATAGATATTATTCACTTTTTTAAAAAAATGAGTATCCATTTCCTTTTCATTACAACAGCTACATCTCACACTTTCCTATCCAGGAAGTTTACTTGGTAGGTTTGCTTATATATTTTTTAACATTTAAAAAGCCCCCCCATGTCCTTGATAGCTAAACCAAACAACAATTGCAAATGAAGGGCCAGATTCACCAGTGCTGTTCTGGTGATTCATGGCAACTGTAAACGCAGTTTAACTAGTCACTATGCTCTGGCTGTTTTGCGCTGCTCCTATAGTGACAGAAAGCAGTTGAAGTATACTAGTGAATATGGTCCTAAAACATTTCATTTTAATGCTTTAAAGTTGATGCTACATATCTTACCTCATTAGAAACATCATATAGTTACAAGCCTCTTTGGGTTTCTTGTTTAGTGTTCATGTATGAAATTTTTAATATTTAAATCAAAAAGAAATTCCCAGACAAAAATCTTTGTTAAGATAGAGTTACTCTCAGTAACATCTCAGTAATTTATGTTAAAATACGTTACAGGGATGTTGTAATTATCCCCAAAACAAATATAACAAACTTTAGAAATTCAGAGTTAAGGTTAAACTTAAATGAAATCCAAACAAGTTGGAAATGTACAGTTAAGTCAGTCACTGAACCTTAACTCTTGTGAGAATTAAAAAACAAAATTAATATGTTTTTAAAAAATCAGTTTAATTTAAACTGGGATCACAAATATATTAATCACAATTGTATGGTGTTACTAAAGGGCAGAGTTAGGGCTGTTTGGGTGCCTTAGGTGTGTTAGGTCATTAGGTAGATGCTGGAAAAGAAAAGAAGGAATAGGAGGGAAGGGGGAGTAATCGGACACATTGGGAGGACTTGCATACCTTACAGAGATGGCTCCATGAATGCCTCCCAGGCTCAAGGTGAGAGAAGCAATTTTAGCAACAGGAAGAGAAGGGAAGAGGCTATAAGTGGGAATGGCTGGGTCATGGATACCATAGTATCTAATATTGGGCAACCAAAAACTAAGGCACCTCAAATTAGTATCCTCATCCATAGAGACTATATTATTCACAAGGGTGGAATTTCAATTCATGTTTATGAACACATCTGAAGATGAAAAGCTCCTGAACTAGAACCAGAATTTTGGAGAAGTTCAGATCCACAGCCTAACTTTGTCACTTAGGCCTATCTCTAAAATGAGCTGACAAGAGTTAAAAACTTAGGGTATGTCTACACTGTCCACGTTTTGTCAAGAAAAATAAAGAAATTCTCTTTTTGCTCAAAATTAGCTACAATTATTTTTCTGTTTGGCCATTGATCTGAAAAATCAATTATTCACTCAGTTCTAGATGTAAGCTAACCGCACATTATACAGTTACTGCTTTTGTTGTAAATATTGTGCATCTGCACTTGAGTTCCATATTAGCTATTTTGATGCCCCTACTATCCAATGGGAGCATGGGCGGCACATGAACGCTCCCATCGGGGAGGCTAGACCCCCAGCCCCTATTAAATAGTCCCTTCTACCACAGCCCCGCCCCTTCCACCCCTCTTTGCTCACCAGAGCCATAAGCCCCACCCCCCAACAGCCAGAGGGGCCCCATCCCGGCCAAACCACCCCGACCCCCCGGCAACTTTCTGACCCCTGGGCCACTGACCGGTTCCCAAGTGCCAGCCCCAGACCACCAGCCCAACTCCTGGGCCACCTTCTGGCACCCAGGGCACTGGCCCAACCCCCGGGCCACTGGCTAGCCTCCCCGACTCCCGGGCTGCCAGCCAGCCAGCCTCGAGCTACCCCGTGGCCTGAACCACCTGCCGACCGAGCCCCCGCTCCATGCCACCAGCCTCAGCTGAGCCCTCTCTGGCTTCAGGAGAGGGGGAGCCAGGGCAGAGCCACAGCCTGGGCTAGAGGAGGCTTATGATCCCCTGGCCTATGATACCCGCCACCCATGAATGGGAGGCAATGTGTCTGTTGGCTAGAGGTTCCCAGACAGTGGTACGAGAGCGTGATGTTTCATCAAGTCACTTCACAACCATTAAGAAAGTGATACATAAACCAATGAAGTTTGGGAAGCACTGAGCTAGAATATAAGTCTGGGAGTGAGGAGATCTTAATTCCCACCTTTGTAGAGTGATCTGAAGTCCAGGGATGAAAGGTGTAGTGTAAGTGCAAAGTATTGTTAATCAATCATTTAATATAGGGACCATGGCGGCTCCAGTCAGCACCGCTGATTGGGCTGCTGAAAGTCCAGTCGGCGGCGCAGTGGCCTCGATTGGGAACTGAGGCCAATGAGAGCTGTGGAGGAAGCACCTGTAGGGGTGGGCAGATCCGCCTGGCCGCACCTCCACCTAGGAGCGAGACATGCCGGCCACTTCTGGGAGCAGCCTAAGGTAAGCACCGCACGGAGCCCGCATCCTGAACCCCCTCCCATACCCCAACTCACTGCCCCATGTCGGAACCCCCTCCTGCACCCTAACTCCCTCCCAGAGACCACACCCCTCAGCCCCTCCTGCACTCCAATCCCCTGTCCCGGCCCTGGGTGCCCTCCTGCACCCAAACTCCCTCCCAGAGCCCACACTCCCTCCCTCCCACACCCCAACCCCCAGTTCCAGCCTGGAGCCCCCTCCCACCCAAACTCCCTCTCAGAGCCCACACCCAACACCCCGTCCTGCATCCCAATCCTCTATCCCAGCCCTGAGCCCTCTCCTGCACCCCAAACCCCTCATCCCCAGCCCCACCCCGAAGCCCGCAACCCCTGCCCCAGCCCGGTGAAAGTGAGTGAAGGTGGGGGAGAGCGAGCGATGGAGGGAGGTGGGATAGAGTGAACGAGGGTGGTGCCTTGGAAAAGAGGGGGCCTCAGGGAACGGGCAGGGCCTTGGGGAAGGGTGGGACAAGGGTGTTCAGTTTTGTATGATTAGAAAGCTGGCAATCCTAATTTAATATTGCTTTCAAATTATTTTCCACCACTCTTCCCTCCCACCAGCTCTCCGTAGGAGAGACAATCGTGGGCAAGAATGTAATGCAAAATGCAGGATAAAAAAAAAATGCAACAGCTAACTAAAGAAGTTTTCCCAGGCCAGTCATCTGAAGGTTCCAAAGCCCAGAATCTGTTGAACATAAATATAGATTCATTAAAATGCATTACAGCTGCTTCCCCTACTAAAAGTACAGTCATCAGGAACAGAGGATAAGCAGTTGGCTGTGCTAGAATGATAACTGAGCCAGTATCTAGACACTTTGAGGCATGAGTAAATTGAGTCCTTTGCCAGGACACGTGGCAAATCAGCAGAGAAGCCACATCATGGAAAACTGAGCTAAGTATCAGGGAAAGAAATTTCTTATCACAAGCTCACGTAAATGGAAGTTTCATTGTGAAAGAGGCAGGGGAGTTTTCATTACAGGGAGGGAGGAAAAGTTTTTTTGTCTTTTTAAAGTGCTGATGTTTTTCATAGAAATGGCTCATTTGAAATGCACTGAGCAAGGGCTTCAAAAGGGGGTTTGTTTGTTTCATTTTACTTAATTGTGCTGTGCTTGCAAGAATACAGCCTGGCTTGTTCCATTCTACTGTCATCAGTGAAGATATGGCCTATTAAAACAATATGGAACACAGCTGTGTTAATTACACCTTCTAGTCTGATTTGGTATGAAATAGGACTCAGGGGACAGCAAGAACTCAAGATCTAGGGCCTTCTGGAGGCTGATGTTCTCTTTAGTGGTTTCTCAGACTCCCTAAACTCCTGCTTTTTAAAAAAGCAGCCTGCCTAAATTGCTTCCATGACAAGCTTTCATTTTGCTTTTGTTTTTACTGTTTTCATTACTGCTAATTAACATAGCTAAAGAGGATGATGCCTAGATTTCTCTCTTCTTTTTAACAGTTTGTATAACAGAAGAACAGCAGCTCTCTTATCAGTTTGCACAGGGCAAGGAACAGCCTCAGCAAGGGTAGCAAGGACCAAATTCCACGTCCTTGTTAAGATCCAAGTTTGCAGCTCAAGCCTCTTTTTCTAATGGGCCAGATCTGTCCATGAGACATGCATGCCATGAACTCCAGGAAGGTTCACACTGTATCCCAACACTCCCACCATTGCTAGTGCCAGATGGTAGCAACAGCGGGAAAATGTAGGAGAAAAAAGGCCAGTGTAAGCCTACGGCCCACAGATTGGATCCATGTGGGTGTATCCCATGTTCACTTAGAGCCCCATTGATGTCTGTGCAGACCCAGAGATCCACCTGAGCAGAGTTCATTGCAGGGTCAGGGCCTAAATCACCACTCCCTGGACTTAAAAGAGGCATCTAGGAATTTTACTTGGAAAAGACAAAGCAATTCTGTAAGAGATTAAATCATGTTTCTCGGATACCTGAAGTGTGATATTCTTTATAAAAAACACTCCAAATACAAATGCATAACTTAATTTTTATAAAAAAACTTGCAATACAATCTAAGTTAAAACTGCAGACTTATTGTATATAATGTCATGGACACCACGTGATGAGAATAGTATAAAAGCCTAGAGGGATCGACTTGCAACTTGAACACTGATCAGCCAGTTACCCTAGACACAGAAGACATGAACATGGATGATGGAATGTTTATGATGTTGAACTGCTGTCTATTACCTCAGCATAAAAACCTAAAGCAACACACAGTCCCAGGCGCTGAGTGCCTTCAATTCCCGATGACTTTGAGCAGTCTCCTGTGTACAAGTTGTACATAAATACCTGAATTTTGGATTGTTATGGGCACTGAAGTCCAAAGGAAATATGGTCCAATGGTTAGGGCACTAGTCTAGGCCTTCAGAGACCCAGTTAATTTCTCTGCTCTGCTACAGACTTGCTGTATGACCTTGGGCAAGTCACTTAGCCTCTCTTTGTCTCATTTTCCAACCTGTAGAAGGGGGATAATAGTATTTTCTTACCTCACATTAAAGATTGTGATGTGATCAGATACTATGTAATAAAGGCCATATAAGCACCTAAGACAGAAGTCCAAAACATTTCAGCTAGTCTAATAGGAAACGGTGCTTCTGTATCTAAGGCAATGGCTACACTACGAGGCTTTTAGCAACACAACTATGCCGCTACAGCCGTGCCGCTAAAAGGCACACAGTGTAGCTTCTGTTTGTCGGCAGGAGAGAGCTCTCCTGCTGACAAAAAACTTCCACCCCCCACGAGTGGCAGTGGCTTTGTAGGCAGGAGAGCACTCCTGCCCGACAAATCGCTGTTCACACCAGCGCTTTTCCTCGGTAAAACTTCTTTGGGAGGGGGGGTTAACACCCCACCCTGAACAACAAAAGTTTTGCCGAAGAAGTGGTGGTGTAGACAAAGCCTAAGACCAATTCCAGTTAGAATCTCTCTGCCTTTGCGCTGGCTGCATTAGCTCTGCAGCACTAATAATAGTTAAAGCATTTTTGCCAGTAAATTAGCAGACATAACTTGAATGCAGCTAGGCAAATCAGGTGATACAATTTCTCTATGCAGTAAGGAGCCAATTCTGCAAACACTTAAGGCCATGCTTCACTGTAAGCACACATGTTTGCAGGATCCAGGCCTAACTTCTGAGTACAACTACACTTTAAACAAAATACACGTCTAAGAGTCCGGTGGCACCTTAAAGACTAACAGATTTATTTGGGTATAAGCTTTCAAATAAATCTGTTAGTCTTTAAGGTGCCACCGAACTCCTCATTGTTTTTGTGGATACAGACTAACATGGCTACCCCTGTGATACAAAATACACGTCTGTACTTCTTGTGCCTCAAAAGCTAGATGACAATAATAAATGGAGCTGTCTGAGCAAGATTTAGTCATACTTTTTCCTCTGCGCTACACTAAGACAAATAGGAGTAACATGGAAGGTGCTTAAAGATCAAAAGACCCGCTAAAGCTTATTCCATGCACCAAAGTCCAATCATTGATTGGTGGGGTGGGAGCGTGGGTTGTGGATTTGTTGCAGTGGAGCCATCAATGTGACTGGCTGAAATATCAGTCATCAACTGCTATGGGAGCCCATACAGAAAAGTAACAACTACCAGAATATGAAAATATTCCTTTGACTACAGCCATTGAACAATCAGTGACTTTTTTTTTTTAAGTTTGAATCATTCTTAGCTTCATGCTTGGCTAGCAAACCACAAACTGATCATTAATTACATGTAATGAATGACTGATTTCTAAAGGATTTCTGTTTAATGCTATATATTTCCAAAGGGCTTTATATCTATGTACCACCGTTACACATACACCTATTGAATCCCATTTAAGAATTTGAGCCCAAACAAGGACAAATTTGTAGGTTATCGGCCCATAAACATGCTGCTCAGAGGAGTCAGAGCTGATAAACTGTCTGTAGCTGTATCCTGCATTCTGATTTAACACCTCACAATTTAACTACTAATGGACTGGAGTAACGTCACTCCCGATCATAGAGGGTCGAAGCTTGCAGTCCTTAATCAAAATTCCCAATTAAGTCAATGGGCGTTTGCCTGCATAAAACCTGAGTCAGGATCTCCTGATTTCTCCCATATTCCCCAGGAGCATATTTTGATAGTTGCACCCCACCCCTTTTTTTACAGTAACTGATTAATAACAACCCCAGAGTTCAGTGTTGCTGCAGCTACAATATCAAATGTCAGGTACATTTTCTTCAGCGGTTTAAAAATGCCTGCAGCTGGAATATGCCAGTGGGGATTCCCTTGGCCTCTTTATAGACATCAGCTAATAAAAGGAAGGAATAGATTTCAAAAGATAAAGTCTCCTGACTCTCAGTGCTGTGCTTAGTCACAAGACCATCTTCCCCCTCTGGCTTAAGACCCACAAGACATAAGGACTGGTCGCTGACTCAAAGGAGTGCGGAGATGGAACTATATTTACAGGATACAAGTATTTCCTAGGTGCCCTGCTGCCTTGCTAATGTGATTAGAAGCATAAATTGTAGGAAACACCCAATATGCTTCTAGGATCTGATTCTTTCATGGAAGACACTGGGAGTTTGAGGGCTAACTTCCATGGAAGCAAGCCTAGACACATACTTTGCAAATGGCAACTATACTGCTAAGCACAAATATAAGAGAATATACCGTATATACTCGATCATAAGCCGGTTCGTTTATAAGCCAACCCCCCCCCCAAGATAAGTAAAAATGGAAAATTTTATGACCCATTCATAAGCCGACCCTATAATTCAGGGGTCAGCAAACTTTGGCTCCCGGGCCATGAGGATAAGCCGCTGGCGGGCCGAGATGGTTTGTTTACCTCGAGCATAAACAAAGTGTCCTGGCGCGCCAGCTGCTTACCCTGACGGGCCGGGACAGCAACTGCTGGGGTAATTTTCTGTGGGGAGAAGCTGAGGGTCAGGGGAGTAACCCCTGCGACCACCCCCACATGACCCCACCCCTATCCTAGGACCCCCACACTCTCCCCATCCCTTCCCACCTTATCCAGGGGAGGACCAGGGGGGATGTCTCTGGCCTGGCTGGAGCTGGTTCAGCAGGCTGGCAGCGTGGCCACAGCATGTTCCAGTGGGCTGGGCTGGGCTGGGCGGTGTGGCCACAGCCTGCTCTGGGGGGCGGGGCCGAGCGGCACGGCTCCAGCCTGCCAGTGCCGGAGCTGCAGCTGCTTCGGAGGCTGGGGGGAGATCAGCGTGGCCAGAAGCGGAGAGATTCTGGCTCCGCCTCTTCCCTTCTGGCTGTGCTGCCTCTCCTTGCTCCCTCTGTTGGGGGGAGGGGCTGTGTCCCACCTCTCCCTCTCTATACCTGTTCATAAGCCGACCCCCTTCTCTAGTGCTTCTCTTTTTTACTAAAAAAAATTCGGCTTATGAACGAGTATATACAGTATATGTATTTACACAGCCTGGGCTCTTTTGAAATTGCCTTGTGAAGGGGAACAAAATAAAAGCTGTGGATTCAAACCTTGTCACAAGACATTTCAAGCATGCAGAGAACTAGGTTGTCATAGTTAGGAAATTTTTCAGGAAACTGTTATGAGCTGGGTGAAACCTTGTTATGGGTTGAACTAAAACCTCCTTCAAATTTATGTATAAACACGCTCCTCACTTAAGATAGTTGTGAGACAGTTAAGGAGCCACACCTAAAACAAGGCCTAATAGGTATGTTCACACAGCAACTAGACACCTGCGGCTGGCCTGTGCCAGTCAGCTCAGGCTCGCAGGGCTCCAGCTGCAGGGCCGTTTCATTGCTATGTAGATGTCTGGGCTTGGGCTGGAGACCAGGTTCTAGGACCCTGGGAGGAAAGAGGGTCTCAGAGCTCTGGCTCCAGCCTGAGCCTGAAAGTCTACACACAGTAATGAAACAGCCCCAGGAGCCTGAGTCAGCTGGGATGGGCCAGCCACAGGTTTTAATTTGTTGTGTAGACATACTCTTAGGGTACGTCTTCACTACCCGCCGGATCGGCGGGTAGCAATCGATTTCTCGGAATTCGATATATCGCGTCTCATCTAGACACGATATATCGAACCCCGAACGCGCTCCCGTCGACTCCGGAACTCCACCGGAGCGAGTGGCGGTAGCGGAGTCAACGGGGGAGCCACGGATGTCAATCCCGCGCCGTGAGGACGGGTAAGTAATTCAAGCTAAGGTACTTCGACTTCAGCTACGCTATTCACGTAGCTGAAGTTGCGTACCTTAGATCGGCCCCCCCCTCCCCCTAGTGTAGACCAGGCCTTAGAAACTACCCAGACACAAGCACCCCGTGGACAGGAGGGGTTCCACTGGTTTTGTGAGCAGGTGTGTAGGAGATGGGTGTGTAAAAAAGACAAGCTGGAAACAGTGAGAGTGAGAGGAGAAAGAGAGCTAAGCAACAGGCTGTAAGGACTGCATGATCCTGGGAAAAGCTAGAGAGACTTTGGGATATTATGTTGACTAAGGAAGCTTGGGAAAGTAAGCTAAGAAACTGGTCCTTTTGTTCTGGGTTCCTCCTACCTTTGGAGACGCAGGACTTTGTAGATACAGTAAGCAAGATTGCAAAGCAAATACCAGACTCCATCAATTTCTGCTTCCAGGAGGAACGCTCAAAAAGGGGTAACATGGCTTTCTCATAAAAAATGTCAATGAATCAAAATCATTATGGGAAATGATTGATTTTTGAAGGATTTCTCAACTCAAAAAAAGTTTTGAAATGGTCAAGCCAGGATTTTTTGAGATTTCCCAGTTCAAAATAACTTTTTGTTTTTAAATTTGAACAAATTATACAGTAAAAAGAGAAGAGGGGGGAATTAATAGCCAAATAAAAAAAAATTGATTGACCTGAACCAACATTTTTTTTGGTTTGTCAGTTTGCAAAAATTTGAGATTTTGATTTTTGTCCCATTTTGAGACAAGAAGCTTTTTTTAAATTTGAATATTTTCTCACTACAGGAAAAATATTTCCCACCCTGCTCTACATCTAGCCTGCCTTTTGGAGAGGAGTTATTTTATCTGATGAAGTGCAATTGGTAACAGACTGCCTGTTTCCTGAGCAGGATTATTTTACAGGGGCAAGCTACTGTCTACTGTCCACACACAAAGCTGCACCAGGTCACTAAATCTGATTAATATCACACTTTTAGCTAAACTGGTGCAACTTCTAAATTTAGACAAGACCTAAATCAATATGACCCCAATCCTGAGGCCATTGAAGTCAATAGGAAAACTCTCATAAACTTCAGTGAGAGCAGGATCAGGCCCTAGCTCAGAAAAGTGCCAAGGACATACCACCTCAAAAAAACAAACAAACAAACAAACAAACAAACCCCACAACCACCACCAACTAGGATGACCAGACAGCTAATATGAAAAATCGAGATGGGGGTGGGGGGTAATAGGAGCCTATAGAAGAAAAAGACCCAAAAATCGAGACTGTCCCTATAAAATCAGGACATCTGGTCACCCTACCACCACCACCAAACAGTGAGCAGATGTTTTCTGACTGAATGAGAAAGGATGGAAGAATCAGAATGAAGCCATGGTACACAGAGTCCAGATGTGAACATTAAATTAATTCCCATTAAGCAGGGCACCTGTTTCATAGTTGTATGTGTATAGCAGAGGTTGCCTTATTAGTCAAGGAGAAAGTGAGTGCATCAGCAAAATCTAATATGTCATTGTGTGTGCATAGCTTTCTTGTAGAGATAGCTTGGTAAACTTTCACAGAATGCTAAAAAAAATAAATAAAAAAAATTAGACACTAGAAGAAAAAGAAGTAGCAGTTCTTGTTCAAGTCCTAATTTAATTTCATAGTACGGTAAGTAGAAAGAATATCCCACTACACTGAAAACATCAAGTTACTGGTATCCATTTCCAGTTATAAAACACTGAAGAAAATCTATTAATATAATCAGGGAAGGACTGTGCTCTACTCGGACACACTGGCAGCTTAGAATCAGATTGCAACGTTGCAGTCAGTAAAGCTACAGATATACTTGTACTTATACTGGCCAAGGTTACAATACTTACCTTTTACTGTGTACTTAAGTGTGATCAGTAAAGCCCTGTTAATTTGAGATTTTTCATACCACATAGTGAGAGACTGTTTTCTCAGACTGGGGCCAGGTATACACTGGAAAAGGTTGGCCCCCAATAAGGCCATACTGACAAAAACCCCTCGGGTAGACACAGCTTATACCAGCAAAAAAGTGTTTTTTCTAGTAGAGCGTATACCAGTTTCCAGAGCAAAATAAGCTACACTGGCCAAAGCACTTTTATGCCAGCATAACTGCATCTATACCGGGACTTCTGTTAGAATTAAAAAAAAATAAATAGCGACATTACAGTACCAGCAAAAGCTTCTAGCATAGACCTGGCCTGGAAAGTAATCATTAAGTATTATGTGCTTGCTAATGATTTCAGACAGACAAGGCCGCCCTCTGCTGCATGGACTAGACAAGTGCACATCACATGATCCATTGTCTACTACAGCCAAGCTCAGTCTACGATACAATCGCATTTGCTCCAATCCCTTAGACAGAGAGAAACACCTACAAGGTCTCTATCAAGCGTTCTTACAACTACAATACCCACTTGCTGAAGTGAAGAAACAGACTGACAGAGCCAGAAGGGTACCCAGAAGTCACCTACTCCAGGACAGGCCCAACAAAGAAAGTAACAGAACGCCACTAGCCGTCACCTTCAGCCCCCAACTAAAACCTCTCCAGCGCATCGTCAAGGATCTACAACCTATCCTGAAGGACGATCCATCACTCTCACAGATCTTGGGAGACAGGCCAGTCCTTGCTTACAGACAGTCCCCAAACCTGAAGCAAATGCTCACCAGCAACCATACACCACAACAAAAATACTAACCCAGGAACCTATCCTTGCAACAAAGCCTATTGCCAACTCTGCTATATATTCAAGGGACACCATCATAGGACCTAATCACATCAGCCACCCTATCAGAGGCTCATTCACCTGCACATCTACCAATGTGATATATGCCATCATGTGCCAGCAATGCCCCTCTGCCAAGTACATTGGCCAAACCAGACAGTCTCTACATAAAAGAATAAATGGACACAAATCAGATGTCAAGAATTATAACATTCAAAAACCAGTTGGAGAACACTTCAACCTCCCTGGTCACTTGATTACAGACTTAAAAGTCGCAATATTACAACAAAAAAACTTCAAAAACAGACTCCAATGAGAGACTGCTGAATTGGAATTAATTTGCAAATTGGACACCATTAAATAAGGCTTGAATAAAGACTGGGAGTGGATGGGTCATTGCACAAAGTAAAACTATTTCCCCCCCTCCACACACACACACACTACTTGAGCAAGCAATTATCTTCATTACCAGGAGATATATCTTATATATACACAACAATTTCAGCAGATCTGACATTCCTTCCAAAAGGGGGCAGCAGTACACATTGGCAAGTATACTGTATGCTTTCCAGCAGAGTGTGGATGGATTATAGTTTTTATTCCATTACCTATTCATAGACTAATAGAGTTTAAGGCCAGAAGGGATTATTATGATCATCTGGTCTGACCTCTTGCATAACACAGGGCATAGAATTCCACCCAGTGGTTTTTCCATCAAACCTCTTCCTGCTGGTTGAGTTAACAAAGAATCTAACACATCCCAAGGAAATTCCATTGGTTAATTACCCTCCCTGTAAAAAAAAGTCCTTTATTTCCTGCCTGAAATTGTCAAGCTTCAGCTTTCACCGATTCAATCCTGTTATGTCTTTATTTGCTAGATTAAAGAGCCCTATAACAGGTTGTGCTACTCACTGGTCAGACACCTCCTTGGGGCTTATGTGGGGATTAGCGCTCAGCCAGTCTGACACCTCTTCCTTCAGTTGCTCACCCCATGCTCTCTCTCTGGACTCTGGTTACTCCATGTTTCTGGCTTGGCCTTTTGGCCAGGTCACTATAGTTTTCCCCTTTTAGGGTATCAAAGTCCCTCTGGACAAACCATCTCAGACAGTCTTCAAATCCACTGCCCTGACTGTGCTACTTCCCCAGTGACTGGTAGGGGAACTTGGGCCCATTCAGTAGTACAGGTTCCAGCCAGGTGTCCCTACAATTAGCAGCCAATGTCTGCACAACCTCCAACCCTGCTGCTCTTTCCCTGGGCTGCTTCCTACTCTTCCTCCCACAGGTTTTCTTCTTCACCCTTCTGGGTAACTCTTCCCTCAAGGCCTAGATCCCAGGGTGTCTCTCTTTCCAGGGGTTTCCTCCTTTTCCCTCTTTAAGACCAGAGAGTGACTGCCAACTTCCGCATTGCAGCCACCTCTTGCTCTCTGCTTCCTGGATTAATACTTGCTCAGCCTGCCTCTACCCAGATGGGTTTCACCATCAGTTACAGTTTATCAGCTGTGGCTCAGCTCCAGGTGCAGCCTGCCACATGGTTAGCTGGCCCTTTTTTCCTACTCAGGCCTGGTGTGGGGTAGACACCCCATTATAAGCCCTCTACTATAAGAAAACTCCCCACATAAGTACTGCTAGACCATGATCCAGTCACCTCTTAATCTTCTCTTGGATAAACAAAATAGAATGAGCATCTTCAATCTCTCACTGTAAAGCAAGTTCTCCAGCCCTCACATCATTACATCATTTCTGAACCCCTTTCCAGTTTGTCAACATCTTTTTAAAAGCAGGACACCAGAACTGAACATAGTATGTCAGTAATGGTTTCACTCAGGTTGTATACAAAGGTAATACCACTTCCCCACTCCTCCTTGATAGTCCCTGGTTTATACAGCCAAAGATCGTGTTAGCTCTCTTAGCTACTGCATCACACTTAAAAGGCATCCAAGGTAATAATCTTTTTCTTCATATATTATCATTTCTTAATCTTGGATGAACCAGACACACCCTTCCCACTCTATCCCACTGCTTTAGGACTGAAAGGTGCGGGCAGAGAGCTACCACATGTCTATGCATCAGTTACGTCCCATTTAAGCCTTCAGGCCTGGCCCTGGCTCTCTTCACAGGGGTGAATTTCACCAAGAATGAGGAAAGAATTCCTTTAAAAACATCCTTCCATTCTGGCTATCATGATCCAGATCAATTTAACAACTCTGTCTCCACTGCATTAGGTAAAGATTATGAAGCAAAACTAATTGATCTTCAATATCAGATGCTTTTGACAGAATGGTGAAGATCATTACTGTGTCTAAATCCCTGTCTTTTATACAATGAATATTATAATGCCAAAATTGTAGAGAGGCCAGGGAAGAGACAGAGTAGAAATTACGAGCCCTTTTTTTATTTATAATTTGTTTAAAATGCTTGCTGGTTTTTCCAACATTGTCAGAAGTATTGGAATTAATGAAACTGGCCTGAAGTAAAATATCTGATAAGCATCTTCTCTTCTGTAGGGTAAATGCATGTCATTTTCCAATTAACTCTTCCTCTAAGCCATTATGTTGATCAAATAAGTGAATAAGTGAAAGGAATGTAAATTCTAGAGAGAGCTAATTTAATTCATCCAGAGGTTATGGTTCTACTTTGATACACACTTACAGTAGGCTAATGTGTTATTTAAAACTACAGTGTGACAAATAACTACAACTAGAATAATCAACCAAGGAGTTGTGTGTGGAGAGAAAAGTTTCTTGG
The DNA here is from genome assembly GCF_020497125.1 of Mauremys mutica. Classification (NCBI taxonomy): domain Eukaryota; kingdom Metazoa; phylum Chordata; order Testudines; family Geoemydidae; genus Mauremys; species Mauremys mutica. The sequence goes on from NC_059074.1 coordinate 130,744,526, forward strand.
GACCTGACTTTCAGATAGTAAATTATAGTAATAGAGGTCTAGTTAGTGAGTTTGTATTTTACAGGCGAGTATGTAGGACAGGATAGATGTGTGGCCTAGCTTGGGAAGTGAGACAGGGAAATGGTGTTTTAGGTCAGTTTTGAGGACAGTTACCTTAGAGAGTATTTCGGGACTTTCTGACATTTAGGGTTTGTGGAAACACAGCATTCTAACAGCCCGACTTTCATATGTTTGATTTTAACTCTAACTGTGGGCTAGCTTATCCCTAGCCCTTACAAGACCACAGGGGAGTAAGGAGCCTTTCCACCTTACATGACCAAAGTAATGGATGTTTAGAATTATGGTCCCTGAGCTCAAAGGAGTACATGAGATGCAAAGAAACTGCTCTTTGCTTTGGAGCAATTCTCCCAAAAGGGGATGGGGACTAGACCGTCAGGGTTTAGATGCGGAAAAGCTTGGAGACATCAGGACTTAGGAGGCTTTATGTAAGTCATCTGGCAGCAATTTAGGTTCCTAAAGGGTTAGGTGGCATGTTGAGCTGGGGTTTGGAGGATCTAAATTTGAACTTAGGCATCTAAATCCCTTTGTAGATCTATCTCTTAGTTTCTAAATTAGTTTAGTTAAATTAATACAATTTTCTCACATAGACAAGACCTTAGGAGAATTAAAGTTTGTCTCAGGCTGTGTAACAACACAGCCAGGGAAACACAGGGATATTCTGGGGTGAATGGTTATTTAAATGGTAACAGACTTTAAGCAAAAAGGAGTGGTTGTTCACAGCCACAGCAGGAGTAGCCATTGGGTGAGAATATACTAGACAGCACCTAGGTGCTGATTGTCTATTCACTTGCACCATTTAGATATGAGCAAATAAACTACAGCAAACTAAGGCCACTTTACTTCTAAATGAGAGTGTCCATACAGAGGTTTAATGCACTTTTACTTCACAACTTTAGTTGTTTCATCTTGACTTTCCTGAGCAGCCCCATGTAGTCACACCCTGAATATTGTCTACAGCCTCCACTAGTGGAGAAATAACGAGGAATCCAGTGGCACTTTAAAGACTAACAAATTTATTTGGGCATAAATATGTTAGTCTTTAAGATGCCACCGGACTCCTCGTTGTTTTTGTGGATACAGACTAACACGGCTACCCCACTGATAGTGGAGAAATGTAAACATACCCCCATTGTTCCTTCTACTTTTTGGGCGGGAGCTTATGACCTTATTTATACTCTGAATAGTGAAGATCAGATGACACATCCTCATTATCATTTAGACACATCAGTCTTCTAACCAAAGTCTTATTTAATTGGCAGAGCTGCTAATTTCTTTCCATTAGCAGTTGTTGAATCACAATCCATCTTTATTTCTGAATGAGACCATCCACATAGGGGTTTAATGCACTTTATGTAATGCCTTTCATTTCATTTTCACTTTTCTGGATGTCTCCTCCTAGACAAGCCGTTGGGCATTTTGCCATGGTGTTGTCTAGCCCCTTTCAGCGATGGGTTATACAAATGCCTGAATCTTGTTCACCCTCCAAACACCAGTTATTGTTACTTCCTGTGAAGTTGCACTGCTGATGAATTATGGGTCCTAGTTTTCCTACCATAGATGAAGCCTAGAGGAAAGATTTTGCTGACACAGGGGTGAGGTCTGGTCTACACTTAAAATTTAGGTCAATATAGCTATGCCACTCGGGTACATGAACAAGCCACACTTCTGAGCACTGTGGCTATGCCATCCTGATCCCCAGTGTAGATGCAGCTAGGTCAACAGAAGAATGCTTCTGTTAGCCTCGCTACCATCACTGAGGGAGGTAGTGGTGGTCCGACCCATGGATAAACCCCGTCCCCTTCCACTGGCATAGGCTGCGGTGACACTATGGGCAGGTCTACACTACGGGACTAAGTCATCCTAAGTTACGCAACTCCAGTATGTGAATAACGTACCTTAGGTTGACTTATTGTGGTGCCTACACCGTCCTGAGTCAACTCTCCTGTTGACTTGCCTTATGCTTCTCATTCTGGAGGAGTACCAGAGCCAACGGGAGAGCGATCAGTGGTCAATTTAGTGGGTCTAAGACCTGCTAAATCAATCCCTGGTGGATCGATTACCACACATCGATCTCCCGATAAGTGAAGACAAGCCCTATGTGACTACACCAGCATAGCAGTATAGTGTAGACATACCCTGCGTCACACTACACTAGAGGTGCCAAACAAAGATACTCTTAATTTGCTCAAGCAGTTGCTGCAGTTTTGCACACAAATCAGGTACTTGCAAAGAGTTCATTTAAACAAGGCAGAAAAGCAGTGGTTCTGGAAGTGCCTCTGCATCATTTCTTCCCAGTGAGTTTTGCTGAATGCAACCGAAATTTACTAACTAAACCCCCAGTCCAGCCAAGCACTTCAACACAATTAACTCTGAGCCCATAAGTAATCCTATAGACTTCAGTGGGATTATTTATGTGCTTAAATTTAAGCACACACGTAAGTGCTTTGCTGGATGGAGGCCTGAAAGATTAATTATTACTAAATGGGCTGTCTTCTATCTTTGATTCTTATGCAAACTCCTATTGTCATCTTTCCTCTTCAAAGCCGGCTGGAGAGAAGCGGGGCTTTGAAGGGGAAAGTGGCGCTTCTCTCCAGCCACTGGCTGCGCGGCTGCCCCTGCTCCTCCTGAGTCCTCCGTCCTGGGCTCGCAGGGCCGCATTCCAAAAGGGGCTTTACAGCTGCAGGCCAAGGCCCCGGGGCCCCCTTAGCCCAGGGCCCTGCAGCTCCTTAAACCCGTGTTCCGGGTTGCCCTGCCTGCCAAGGGGGGCGGGCAGCTCCCAGAATCGCGGCCATGGGGGCAGTGCCGTGCTGCGCAGAGCCACCTGCACACCCCCTGCACCAAACAGGAGCTGCCCCAGGTAAGTGCTCTGCACCTCCTGCTTGCCCCAGCCCTGAACCTCTTCCCGCACCCCCACCCTGAGCGCCCTCCCGCACCCTAACTCCCTCGCAGACCCTGCACCCCACCCTGAGCCACAGGTGTAAGCCAGGGGCACCTCCCCACCGCAATACAGTACTGTACAGCATATAATGCCTTTTGTCTGCCCCCAAAAAATTTCCTTAGAACCTAACTCCCTGCCTTTACATTAAATCTTAAGGAAAAATTGGATTCATTTAACATCGTTTCACTTAAAGTTGCATTTTTCAGGAACATAACTACAGCGTTAAGTGAGGAGTTACTGTACTGTCCTAAACAGTGCAACAGTACTGTTCGCCACCTGGCCCAACCACTTCATTCTTAAGTTCCTTCAGAACTCTTGGTTGTATACCGGTGACTTGTTGCTTTTTATCTTACCAGTTTGTTCCTCTCCTCTTCTGACAATTCATTTAATCTAAAGCATAGCACTGGGGTAGTAGCATATCTTCTGTAGTGAAGACTGATACAAATTATTTAGCTTCTCAGTAAAGATTTTATCTTCCTTAATGGCTCTCTCCACCCTAGTAGTCCTATGGATTCACCAGTTTTCTGGCAGAGTTCCTGCTTCTGACATACATTAAAAATGTGTCTTTTTGGTCTTCATTTGTTTGCTCTTTGCTTTCCTCATGTCCATGTTATCCTCTGTTGTTTATGCTTTCTATTGGCTTCACCGGGGTTGGATTACCATTTTCTGAAAAGTGCCTATTCAAATAACCTCTTGAAACTTATCACTTAATCATACTGGGTTTTATTTCCCTGCTTCCTTTTTGGTTTAAGGGTTGTATTTGCATTCTATGACTTATGGAATGGTTAAGAATAACAATTTTACATTCCTTAATATTGAGTTTAGACCCCATTAGAGCAGCTTCCACATTTTTTTAAAATCTCCCTTTCCAACATTTAGTATCACAGTCCTACATTTTCTTCCCACAGGATATTGAACGTAATTACTTTGTGGTCACTTTTATTTAGTGACACAACTACAGTTACTTCCTGAATCCATGCTTGTGCGTAACTTAGAACTATGTTGAGAACAGCCTCTACTCAATTCTAGAACAAGCTTTTCCAAGAAACAATCATTTAAGATGTTGAGAAATTGTTTCTCCAAACTGTACCGTTATGTCAATTGCCTAGTCTGTATGCAAGTAACTGAACTGATACATTATTCAGTTGCCTCTTTCATCTACCTCAAAAGTGTGATCCAAAACCCGCTGAAATCACTGGTAGTCTTGCTATTGACATCAATAAGCACTGAATCAGGTCCTCAGTAGCTTTTTCCTGATCAGGAGGCTGGTTCAACATTTCTATTCCCCTACTACAATACTTCTATTCATATGACTAGGAATTTGTATCCATACAAAGTCTACTGTATGGTCCTCTCCGCTCAGAAATGTTACAACATTAAAGTATCTGAAACATGTCAACTCCCATGAGTAAAAATGTCTTGACTATATGCAGACATTCACAATTTTATCAAAGCAGCTAAAGGAATTATCGAATTTTACACACAATGCCCTCTCAAAATGAAAAAATTCTAACAACAGAAATATGATTACTCCACTCCAAGCCATCAAAATTGCAAAATTAGTATATCACCTGAATAGTTAATCCAACTACTAAACTAAAATCTGAACAATACTCTCCCTACCTGCATTTTATTTTAGGAAAATAAAAGTGCTACCTAACAATAATGTAAACAAATCTGAAATTGTATTTATTAAAAAGGAACTTTCAAAATGTTTATTTTAATCATAGCTATTTCAATTAGCGTACAAAGTGTGTGTTCAATTTAATTTATACTTCACTTTTCTCAGCCATAATTTATTTTGCCCTACATACCTTCTCAGTCGTGACTTAAACAGAATCACAAGGTACAAAATATCAATGCTACCTAAAAAGTGGTTTAGACAGCCCAAACTCCATATGCAAAAATTAGTGTGAATTTGTAGCAGCCAAGCAAATACAAGATTTGGTCAACAAAATCGAATGAAAGCCTGGACTTTTTGGTCTGCTAAAGCCACTGGGCAGATTCTGCCTCTTATATCGGGTGCTTCCCAACCTCTGGCACAAAGAGGGAGCATATCGGCGAAGACTGGGGTCACATCGGGGCAGGAGAGGATGTGGCAGAGCTGAGGTCCACTACATTCAACCCTCTGCTGGCAGTAAGGAATGTTACATCAGCAGCAACAACAGCATCAATTAGAAGAGGACACCCCTCCTACTCTATCTTATTGGGAAGCTCTGAATCATGGTGCTGCAACCCAGCTCCTTACAGCAAGCCTTCAGATACAGTGAAGAATCAGAGTCTTAATATTTAGTCTGTTGAACTGCAACAAATTCAAATGAGCTTTAAGTCAATTATTCAGCACTCCTAAATGAAAGTGTTATCTTCAGGAGTGGGGTGGAAAAAAAAGATACAGAATATATACCATTAAAAAAAATAACCATAAAGGATGCTCTTTTGTTCTCTTTTATAACCAATATGAAAACGTTTCCCAAACTCATTAAGGCTGATGCATTCCAAAGAACGTATCAGCTATAAAAAAAACTCCACCAAACTGCCCTGGATTGTTGGATTCTGCTTTTCAGGGTAATGCAATGACACTTTCATGACACTTCAGTGTTGTCCAAGAGTTACCAGTGTGAGAACGAGCCATTAAATAAAGAGATGGAAATGTGGAAAAAAGGCTGGCTCCACATAATCAGCTATTCACTTGCTTTTACTAGTTAAATGTTTTGCTACTACATGCTTTTATAAGGTGCCTATCACCACAAGTTGCTAAAGTTTCATTTAAAAGAGACAAGTTTAAAAGTGCACAAGTATGATTCTCATTTATGCCCATTAAGAGCCGATTAAGATTCTAATACAAAATTATTTGTAACAATATTGTTTTCTCTTGATTAAGAAGATGTAAGGTTACAAGAAGAGGAAGCTGAGAAAAATCAGAAGACTGGCCAATGGTCTATAGTCTATAGTAAATTGCAAATTATTTTCAGAGACCGAAACAGAATGAGATAGTAGTCACTGTTCAGATCCAAGCGAAGGGGCATATACATAAAATGCCCATGAAACTGGCACTCTAGTTGGCAGTCTCAGTAGTGAAACCAAGTAGATCAAAAAAATCTTATTTCTGGCTGTGGTCCCTTCTACAACAGGGATTAAGGACATTGGCAGGATAGTGTATCTGTGGGGTGGATAAAGGATTTCAAATTTTCAGTGTAATCAAGCACATATACTATGGTTGGTGTTTGAAGAGGGGGAAGGTTGTAAAAAGACTGAAACAGGTAATTTTTATAATGAATTACTGTACTGTAGAAAGCAACACTAACGAATTTGCAGTAACAGCCATGTGGTATATGTTTTTAAGAAGAACTACATAAGCGTCATTCTCTTTATGAAAAATGTTTCTTCCTGTGTCTATCATCCATGGCCTTGCACAAGTGAAACTGAAATGTAGTCTCTTAAACATGAAGTAGTACTTTAATGATGACCTTCCTCCAACCCGCACAACTCAGTCTCATTTATGTTTTGAAACAAGAATCCCTCTTTGCTATGGTTTCTACAGGTAGATAGGGGATAGAAATGTAGTTATACCCACATCTCAATAAACTACACTGTGTGTGGGTGTAAGGGACCCACTCCTGCCCCCACGGAAGTCAACAGAAAAACAAAGTAAATACATAACATTAAAAAATCTCAGTTGTAATAATCTTAGGTGTTCTTTCTAACAGCAGGTAGAGCATTTCTTCAGGGAGGTAGGATTTTTAAGTTGACAATGTCCTTTTGCTAAACTAGGTAAGGAAATGTTTTCTTTTTTAATAACATCTTTAATCTGAGAATCTTTTTTTGAAGTGACTATGCGCTCTCTGTAGTGCTGATTGACTGTCTTGTTGTCAAGCAAATCTCTGCTTAAAGACTACCAGAGGGTGAATTCTGCAAATCCATAGAATTTACTCATGTTTGAAAGGTGGATGAGCTTCACAATGAACCACACTAGGGAATGCTTCAAGTAAACCTAGCAATTATATTCCTTTGGGAATATGTTAATTTTTTTTAATCACACAATTCAAAATGTGATTAGAGATTATATTTTACTGCTATATGTAGTACAAATATGTAGATATTTCACTAACATTTTATTTGTCCCAAAGCAGAATGTAAAACATCACAACAGAGGCCATTAATGGGGAAAGGAGACATGCAATATAAGATTATCTGACCCCAATGCTTTTTTCCCTTAATTATTTAATTTTTCTTTCCCTTCCTTGTCTTCAGAGTTGGTTCATGGGTCTTTAGCTAAAACAAGGTTGCAGGTGGAATTTTGCAGCTTTCAGGGATTTGGAAAAGATTTACAAAATATATCTTCATAGACAACATTATTGATAGACTTTTGAAGAGAACACACAGGTTTCATTTATACTACAGAAGTTGTACTTTCAGGATTTACACGTATCAGTCTTGAAGCATTTCTCAGCTCCTGTAGTTGCTTAGCTGGCTTTCCAACCCCTTCCTCAAACCTTTTCTCCACAACAGGGAGGACAGTTTCATAAAGAAAAGATGCATTCTGCCTGATGAATGCTTTCTTTTCAGGGTCCTGTTCACACCGTAAACTGTAATCGACATGCTGGACAGCCACAAGGATGATCTCCACTAGGCTTTCCAGGAGAACCATGTGCAGCTCTGGGAAGTACAGCTTGAGTGCTTCCTCCAAGAAGGCCATAGTCTGCTTGGTAAAAGCCACCACAGTGTAGCTAAGGTTCACCCAGCAGTCATCACCAGTGTACTGGTCAAAACTGCTCATCCCACAGCTCCTCATCTCCTCTCTGAGTTTCCCCAGGGCCTCTGGGGTCATCAGGTTCATCCTTCTCCACATCTCTTCAGAGTTGCGATGCTTGGTGGCCTCAATGATGATATCCTTGTAGCTCTGCAAAGCTCCTTTGATATCCTTCACCAACAAGGCATGAATGATGAACGTGAGGTCCAGCCCAATCTCGCTGAGCTGCTTGCAGTGCTCCTTCGCTACCTTTAATAATAAAATTAATTAATATTTATCTGGATATCTTATATCCTAAGTGTTTTACAGACTAATTTAGTTAATCACCATGTTACCCTTAAAACTATCAGCCCTATTTTATAGATATGAAAAATAAGGCAGAGATTAAATGTGTCTTAACAAAAAAAAGAGACTGATTTTATACATTTATATTAGAAATGCAGATCTTTTCTGCCACAAAACACTACGGACAACTAGAGCAGTAATAGGATCATGTCATAAGAGCCTGAAAGCTAGGCAATTAAGTAATAATGGATTTTTAGTTGTTGTTTTTTTTTAAAATGTTAACCCATATTCAAATCCAATCCAATAAACTCTTTGGAGAAAGGCATATTCAAATTTTAACATATAAATCTTATCCCTTTAATCAAGATGTGAAAGAGCTGACAAACTTTGCAATATCCAGTCAGTCTTTGGGCAAAACATAGGAAAACCAAACTTGGCATTGCTGATATTCACAGGATAAAAGACAAGCAGGAAAAAAAAACCCACAACAAAAAAAGCCTCTCACACATCATAAAGAAGCAATACACCTTTCAGACCAAAGCCACAGAGGTAATCAGTAAGCGAACAAGGATTATAAATCAGAAGTTACTGGTTTCTTCCAGGAATGGGGTCAATTCACCAGACCATACTGCCTTCCTTACACACTTACCTTCACACACTCAGCAGCCGTGGACAAGCTCTCTTTACTGTCGAATACTTGCTTGCTAAAGGCATCTACAAACATCCTCATAGCTGAGCGGGCCCACACAATGAAGGCAGAGTAGCAGCCACTGTTGCCGGCAAAGTCTGTCTCAAACTCCCTGGCAGTTTCTAGCAGGCTGGTAAAAAAGACATGGCAAAGCTTGTGGATGTAGAGCAGAGTGGCACCCTCAATGCGCAGTTGACGGATGGCTGTGTGTACTGCAGCTGCCCTGTTCTTCAAGAAAAGCTCACATGCCTTGGTGGACTGGCCCAAGCGAATGAGCTGGGACACAGCCCGGCGAGTGGCCCTAGGACCACCTCGTAATGACCGATCTGGAGATAACTCAAACACCAGCACATCCGTGAGCTGCCTGACTCGCTCATCTACCTTGGCTCGAAGCTCCCTCACTGGCTGGCTCACGGCCTTGTATCCCAAATACTCATTCAGCTTATCCAACAGGTCCACCGCCCCCTCAAAATCTCTCTGGGCAATGCAGACATCTAGGTCTTCAGGCAACTCCTGGATCCACTCCAGGGACAAATCTACTGTCTCTTCCTCAGGTGGGGGTTCCTTTTCATCTTCTTGGTCAAAGGGATTGGCGGTCTCAGGAGGTGGGGGAGCAGCCCGTGGCAGGGCCTCCTGCTCCAGCCTCAGCTTCTCACTGAGGGCGCGGTTCCGCTTGGTCTCCTCCAGCACCTCCAGCCACTCCTTCTTGATCTTGGCATTCTCGGCCTGGAAGATGCGGCTCTCGGGAAACATGAGCAGCTTGAACATGTCCTTCATGGGTGGATTGTCCTTGACATTGATCACAGCCAACCCTTCCAGGGGGTAGAGGGCGTCGTAGCGGTAGGCGCCACGCCGGTTGGGCAGCCAGGTGGCCACCAGCAGGCAGTCGTTCATGAGGAAGGCGTGCACCCGCTGGATCTGTGCCATGTGGTCGGCGTCGTACTCCACCAGATCCCCGTTGTAGACGAGGTACTTGCCGGGGCTCTCGGGGAGCAGGTCCCGGCAGCCCTCCACCTTCTCCAGCAGGGTGGTGAGCGTGCGCTGCCGCCCCTCCTCGCTGGCGGCGGCCTCCTTGGCCGAGAGGGGAAGGAAGGGGTTGCTGTGGGGGTCGGCGGCGGCGCGGCGGGCGCCCAGGGCGGGGTCGTCGCGGTCGGCCTGCAGCAGCAGGGCCTGGGTGACGGCCTCCATGATGCCCTTCTGCTCGGTGAGGATGTGGCTGAGCTGGTACATCTCGCTCTCCAGGTAGCTGATCTCGCGCGCCGTCTCGATGAACTGGCGGTAGTTCTGGTAGACGTTGCGCTTGAGGCTCTGCGCCGTCTCCTCGCTCAGCGCCTGGATGCGCTGCCGGTGCTCCTGCAGGTCCCGGTCCCCGTCCGACTGCTGCGACAGCTGCTTCACGTACTCGCCCGCCGCGAAGCCCCCCGACTCCAGCTGCCGCCGCAGCCGGCTCCCGCCCACGCCCTCACCCAGCGGCAGCGCCATCGGTAGCGCCGGCAGGGAGGCCGCGAGCCCCGACCCACCGCGAGCGGAAGACGGGTGACAGCAGATACAGCACTGGTGCTACTGCGCCTGCGCTAGCAACGGGCGCATGCGCCGGGATTGCGCGTCAGCTACGACGGCATAGTGCGCGTGCGCTTAGCGCGACACGTTTGATTGGCGTAATATTCCTGCGTCAGAAGCTGTACTGCGCAAGCGCTGATTGAGGGGGCGGTAAAGTTGAGTGTGGGGCGCTATCGGCGCACGCGCAAGAGGAAAATAGTAGAATACGCATGTGCTGAGAAGTGAGCAACAGGAGGGTGCCCAGCGGTATTGCGCATGCGCCAGAATCCGAGCGACCCGTTGCCGGTTGGGAGCCCGAAGCTTGCCCAGTGCGCTTCCCGCCCGTGCTCCGTCGGGGCAGCGCGGCAGGGCTGCTCAGGGGGCCGCTCCCCGATGGACGGAGACTTCCTGCTGGCGCTGCGCTTACAGGCGCAGTGGGAGGAAGAGGATGAAGCGGCGGCAGCGGCGGCCTGTAGCGAGTCCCCGCCCGGCTCCGCGGCGCCGCCGCCGCGGCCGCTCTCCGTGGTGGACGAGGCCTGGGAGCTGCTGGACCCGAGCCCCGACGTACGCGGCCTCTTCGTGCAGTTCAACGAGACGCTGTTCTGGGGGAAGCTGGCGGCCGTGGCGGTGACGTGGAGCCCGCGCATGACGCTGTACGGTAACGGCTGCGGGCGGCGGTTGGACGGGTCCGGCTCGGGGCGCGGCGGGAGCAGGAGCGACCGGCCGCGCTGATGCCAGAAACTCGCGGCTCCGGTTAAAGCGCCGCCGCCGCTGCCGGCAGGTGGGAGGGGGGTCTCGGATCGGAACCTCGGGAACTTCGCTGTAGCGCGCTGGGAGTGAACCCGGCCCGCGGGGAGCACAGCAGGGAAAGCGCCGCCCTGTGTTTACACTGTCAGCTGCAAGCGCACCGGCCTGGCCCCGTTAGCAGCTCTGGCAATGGCCGCAGAGAGCAGTGCATTGTGGTAGCGATCCCAGCCTGCAAGTGGCTGCAGCGGGGTTTTCAAAGGGTGGGGTGGGGTGGGGTGTGTATGTGGGAGGAGAGACTGTGTTTTGGGGGCAGAGAGTGTGTCAGCCTGCTGCCTTGTAAGTTCAGGCAGTGGCAGGGGGAAACCCCAGCACGCCAGGTGGCAGGAGCAGCATTCCAGGGTAATGGTTGCTTTGTGTCCCGGAGCAGATAAGCATGCTAGCTGTCAGAAATGGAGCTTTGAAAGGGGATATCTGCATGCCTGCAGCCCAGTTCAAAACAATGACCGGAGTGGCCACTTGACTTCAGGGGATTATGGGACATTTACGGAGGCCAATCACAGCGCAGTAATGCAACATGTCATCCACATTGACACCTGGGTGTTTCAGCCAGGGCACAGCAAGCTCTATGCTTCTTGTGGAGGAGGATTACCGGGGCGCTCCAGCCGCGGAGTCCAGGTGTTCGAAGTGCCTTGCCAGTGTGGACACCTCAGGAGTTAGGGCGCCCGGGGCTGATTTAATGCGCTCTAACGTGCAAGTGTAGCCAAGCTCTCAGCTACTGACCTGCTCATGGAGGGGGCTATGTGGGGCCTACAGGCAAGTCACTGAGACAGCAGAGAGAGAACCACCAGAGGCTGTGCCTTGGCCTTTCAGACAGACTTCTGTCAGCAGCGCCCCACGAGGCGGTGTATAACGATGAGGTGCAAGGTCAGGTGCTGGTGTCTCTCTAGCTCACTTGGAATAGTTAATTCCTGTTACCACTACTCAGGACGTGACCTGTTCAGTGACATCATGTGTCACACTCTGCTGACTGGACACTTACAAACTGAAAATCCCTCCGTGGCTTCACACACCAGAAACGTGTTTCCCACTAGAGTAGGTAAACCTGGCTGGGCATTATAACAGGCTGTACAGTAAGTACTGTTAGTCCATGTGTGGTAAACTCAAGATGTGTATGACTGCATATTACACTTACTATAAGATGTAGCTCTTCTGTTTTGTTTTCACCAAATGTTTGTTTTGAAAGATTTCAGAAAAGGGAAACTCAAGTGAAAGCAGTAGCAATATATTCATATGTTTTAGAACTATTTTAGAAGAATTTTTTTTGCCATTCCCTAGTTTGTACTGTAAAATTATTGATTAAACTCTGGATAATTCTTGCTTTTTGGACTTTAGCAATGTTATGTTCTTTGGAGAGTTGTTAAAAGTTCTTGGTTTACTTGGCAATGTTAAGAGGACCAGTATTTGTGTATTTAATTCTCAGTTCTGCTCCACCAGCTACAAAAACAAATAGAAGTCTACCTTCTGCTTATTTTTCTTTTTTAGATGTGCTGGAGTGTGCAGCTATGAAGGAAGAGGTGGGATGTGTTCCATCCGCCTTAGTGAGCCACTCTTAAAGCTAAGACCCAGAAAGGATCTTGTAGAGGTATTTTAAGACATTTCATCTATGTGTAAACTTACTATAAGTCTCCTGAAGTGTATCCTATCTTAAATTTTGTACTGGAATTCGTAATGCACAATGTCATCTAGATTATAAAATAGTCTTTGCTTTGATAAGAAACTTGTATTAATTGCTTACTGGTGGTTGTCTAAGTATGCAAAATTATGGTAATCTTAGTTATAATTTTTCTGAACTGACACCCTTATAGGTAAGGCCCAAAGTCATCCACCCATCTTACTCCCCAAAATAGGAAAAATATTTTTGAGGGATTTAAAATATCCTCTTCCTTAATGTTAAAAATATAAAGTTGGCTTCACAATGCAAAATAAAATTATTTCAATTCAGTCTCCTGGCTGAGCAGCCCAGTAACACAAAAACTAGGATGAAGGATTTGATCATACATGTCAAGTATCAGAGGGGTAGCCGCATTAGTCTGGATCCGTAAAAAGCAACAAAGAGTCCTGTGGCACCTTATAGACTAACAGATGTATTGGAGCATAAGCTTTTGTGGGTGAATACCCATGTGTCTGACGAAGAGGGTATTCACTCACGAAAGCTTATGCTCCAGTACATCTGTTAATCTATAAGGTGCCACAGGGACTCTTCGTTGATCACACATGTAAGTTTCATGCTGTTCCTCAGTTCTTTGCCAGTTCTGCTGTTGTGAGCTGGTTGGAAATTAAAGTTGGACAAGATTCATATTCTGAAGTGCTCAGAATCTGCATCCCACCGCTGGCTCACAAGCATCACTTTTCTCCTGGGGAAATTTTTTTTTTTAAAGTCTAATTCAGGGGAGATCAGATTTTGAATATGTCATTATTCTTCATAGTAATGTCCCTTTGAATGCCCTTTAGGACAAATGGAGACAATGCGTGGATTTTGCAGTTTGGAGAAAGGATGATTTTTAGTTGTTATTGTATTCCTATGACCCATACAAATTTTATTTCCATGCATTTGCAATCTAAGTATCAAGATGCATAGAAAGTAGTAAAGCTAAAATGAGCTATTAGCTATATTTTAAAATAATATATCATATGTTTTTCAGAAAACATCTAGCAATTAAATTATTTTTGTTTCAGACACTCTTACATGAAATGATTCATGCCCTGTTATTTGTCACTAACAATGACAAAGACCGTGAATCCCATGGGGCAGAGTTTTGCAAACACATGCGTCGTATCAATCGCCTGACTGGAGCCAATGTTACAGTAAGTTGTTTTTACTTAACAAAATACAATCTAGAAAATTTAAACTATATTTTCTATTCAGGTACTATGTAACTGGATATTTCAAATGCAGTATGATAAATATGTTGGCATTTATTGTTAGCCAGTCCATAGCTGGTATGAACAGCTTTGGGTAGAGAGAGCTTTGTACCAGCTGCACTAGTTACAGGGGGTGGGGAGCAAGCAGGTTGAGGAGAGTGCAGTAAAACCTGTTTGGGAATATGTAACTCTCTTTTTTTTATTTTTATATAATATATATATATTTTTTAAATACAGTATCTCTGGAGCCATTTTGGTTGAATATTTGTTTTTAAATTGTTTGTGGTGTTATGAACTCTTAAAGGAAAAAGACTTGAACTTCAGGATACAGTTTGGGAACTAAAAATCCAGTTTGCTTTTAAGACTTAATAAAAGAGTTGGGTTAAAAGAAAATTTTTTATTTTAAAGCTCACATCTATGTTGTTACTAATGGCTTTGATAAATATGTTAAGTTTTGAATAAAACTCCAATGTACATTTTATTATGGTGTTTCCTCCTCCATATTTTTTCTTTTTAGAAAATGAAAACTGAATCATCAGTTTTTCTTTGGTTCTTAGTCAGAACTTGGTATTTTACTTCCTGGTTTTCACATATTCTTACTGCAGTGCACTGATTGGGAGCAAACAGCAGTTGCAGATAGGGCTTTTTAATGAATTCAAACAAAATATCCAGCAAAAATTTCTATTGGTCTTAAGTTTTCTAAAAGCCTTGTTTTTACAGTATCTAAATTTTGGGCCAAATTTGACCCAACAATTTTCCTTTAGCTGAATAATAATAATAGATAACATTAAAATTCAAGAAGGTTCTGTACTCCAGTTACTAACTTAAAGATGCAAGGAGGGGAGTTGATTTAGTCCTCAGTCTAGGTGCAGAATAAAGCTTTCTTAAAGGGAAACAAGCATTGATCCATCATTGCTTAATATCTTAGTGCACAGAGTGCTAGTTAATATTCAGTTGTTATTAGTATGCAAGATCGTGCTGTCCATATATCAGGCTTTTTTATTTTTGGAGGGAGGGAAAAATTATATTTACTTGAAAGTGGTTTTTATGCATACAGTAGGCTGTCTGCTAGTAGGTAAATCATGTACTGTTTTCCTCCTGGCTCTCTGAGGATTTTCCACCTGAGTATCAGTAGTAAGTAGTTAAAGAATGCTAGCACATCTCAAACATGTAGAGTTGAATGATTAA
This sequence comes from Mauremys mutica, assembly GCF_020497125.1. Lineage (NCBI taxonomy): Eukaryota > Metazoa > Chordata > Testudines > Geoemydidae > Mauremys > Mauremys mutica. Next base: position 130,759,643 of record NC_059074.1, read on the forward strand.
TATGAAATGGAAATGACTGTTGTGGTTTTGTTTTACACTTAGATTTATCACGATTTTCATGATGAGGTGGATTCATATCGCCAACACTGGTGGCGATGTAATGGCCCATGTCAGAGTAGAAAACCTTATTATGGATATGTGAAACGTGCAATGAATAGGGCACCCTCTGCGCGAGACTTCTGGTGGTCTGACCACCAACAGACCTGTGGTGGCACATTCTCAAAAGTAAAGGAGCCAGAGAACTATTCTAAAAAAGGCAAGGAGAAAACCCAGCTAACCAAGCTTTCAAACTCTGAACCATCTGATACCAAAGGTATGTGACTCTGTTTTCACTTTTCTTCCCTTCAGACCCACTCCTGCCTTATACAGTACTCCAACAAATGCAAGTAGATCAAATACTGGGAAATGTAGTATTAAGATTTTCTGTAATGTTGGATTTGGTTCACATTTTTTTAATGCTGGTGTTGCATTAAAGTTATAGCATAGCTAAACTTAGTTAGCTAAACATAGTTATAGCAGCGCTAGGTGGTCATCAATATTTTTGCTCTAAAAATATGAAGGACCAAATAAATAACTCAAATTTCTGGATTTACCTGTGATCTATCTTACTATTAGCGAATCATAATTAAAATCACAGCACCTGTCATTCCATCAGTATTAACTTTCATCCCAGAATTTTAAGCAGAAAACTTGTTATGCAGCCATGGCCCTGTGTATTTCAGTGAAACAGAACTTGCAGCAGAATCTTCACCCTGCACAGCAAAATCAAAGGCTTAGGTTCTACAATACTATTAGAAGTTTCTTGTCCTTATCATTGTCAGGAGAGGCTGCTAAGCAATGTTATCTTTCTGAATCTGTAACCAGCCAGAAATAATATGAATTAACCACCTTATTTATCGCAGGGGGTTGCTAACTCCTGAAAATGAGTGTAAAATTTCAGTATTCGCTATTTCACAGGTGATGACTTGAGCAGAAACGTTTAGCTAATATGATTAACCCACAATCCCCAACTCTCTCCCACCTGCCAAGTGGTACAACTGTCCTCTATCCAGCTTCCAAAATCAACATTTTCTCACCAGCCCCACACTTGACAACTATTGATGCATTACTTCATTATCAATATGAAAATATACAATATATTAGACTGAAATATGGTGATTTATGGTGACATAAAATTGAATATGAAAAACAGGAAGAGTACTGTATTGATCATATATATTTCCTGCTTATATTAATTAAAAAGCTCCTTTTTATTTAAATCAAGCTGCTGCAAAAGTTTGTCAGAATTTGGAGGATCTTACCACAGAACTTAGCTCCAGCCTGCTGTGAAATAACAGGCTTGTATTCAAGTCCTATTTTAACTTCTTAAAAGTCAAACAGCAAGTTATTTAGTTAACAGACTTGATACTCAGCAAATGTAGTAAATTAGAACAAAGTTACTAATCACTCATCTTTTGCAGGAAGGATACATGGAGGTGATATACGAAGCCTAATTCCTTTTAGTGGAAAAGGATATCAGCTTGGAGGAGCAGGCCTTTGGTCCTCCGAGAGACACAAAAGTTCCAACAACAGTATTAAGGGCAGAGAAATACCCAGTCCACAATGTTATTCAGCAGCTGGAACTGCAAGATCAGTTCCTAAAAATGAACTAAAATTTGAATCAAACATATTCAGTACCAGCATTTCCCATCCAGTTTTTACTGATAGCACCAAACATAAAAACAGCTTTGCTTTGAACCACAAGTTTCCTAAAATATCTGTTGCTAATACAAAAGCTTACAGGAATGTTGATGGGTCGCCTGTTAAAATTCCTCCTGTTAATGGAGGAAATCTGAACCAAAGTCCTACAAACGCTAAGTCAGTTTTTACATCTTTTAATGAGACACCAAAACAAACTTCATTTGGACAAGCTGAGACAACTCTAAGATCCTGGGTTTCATCCCAGGGAAATAGCAGCTTTGAAAATGGTGGTATACCACAGAAACGGCCGAAAATGGAAGACAAATCTGCCTTTGTAAACTACTTTATAAAGAGAGAGAGTACTGATGGCACTTTTAGAACTAGCACGCCTCCAGAAAACAATGCTGAACCAACAGTGCCCTCTGAAAGTTGTAGTTCTGCTGTTAGTCAGGATAAAAAGGTTAGTTGTCCTGTTTGCCAGACCGAGGTTTTGGAAACCAAAATAAATGAACATCTAGACTCTTGTCTGACATAAGCTTTGAAATGCAATCTCACAATTAAGTGCTAAGAATTGTTTGAAATCTTCAAATTACATTGCTCAGGGTTTATCCAATTATGATTGTTGTCATGTGCCTGTACACTGGCCTGTAGTGTCCAAGCTGGAAACTTTCCTATATGTGTAAAGTGGAGTCTGAATTTCAGCATGAAGAGAGGGCAATTCTGATTTTTTTGGAGTTGCATGTTAGGATCTGATTTATATACTCTCACGGTGCTTGTGTCCCAAAGAGCCTAAGGCTATATGTGCACTACCAAGCATACATCAGCAAATATATATGCCAGCACAGGTGAGAGAAGGAGGAATTCTGTTGGTGTGGGAACAGCGCCTCCCTGAATGATTTTAGCTGTGCCAACAGACGCCCTCTTTTGTCCGTATAGCTGTGGTCTATGTTGGTGGTATAGTTGGAATAAGCGTGTTGCTATGAGATACGGTTTTTCTACACCCCGACCCACATAGCTATGTCGGTATAAATTTTGAAGTGTAGACCAGGCCAAATACACTCCTGATTTTAGTAAATGCAATTGTGGTTGGGTTACGTTTTTACTGCAGAACCTAAGTATGTCTCCTCCCATGGTAATACTTACTAGATTCTGAAATCTTAGATGAGTTCTAAAAGCAACTTAACATTTTTAACCATGTTTTGTCTTTTTGTACTTCTCCTTGGTCCCCAAAATGTTCTTTAACTTACCCCTGGCCACCTTTAAATGTAACTTCTAAACTGTCCCCTTCCACATACACTGATACCAACTTATCAGTTTACCACAATGAAAATGTGTTAAATAGTGGGCATTTTTTATATTATTATAACACCAAATATTGTGTTTAGGCCACAGCTACCGACTCTCCAGAGATCAGTTTCACCCAAAACTTTTTAAAGGGCAGGTAGAAATGAGGGTGGAATTAGATTCAAATTATGGCTATGTCCACATTGCCAGCGAGGGCTGTGATTTCCCCTGCTCATGTACACATACTCACTCTAGCTCTCTTCAATACATAACCCCTAGTTTCAGGTGGGTAGGCACCCAGCTCAGCCATATCTCTGCTGCTGCTACCTGTGTTACTGCAGCTACATTGCTATTTATATTTGCACTAGCTGGATGAGAGTGCAAGTACGCGTACACAACCAGGGGAATCGCACCTCTCGCTGGCAGTGTAGACATAGTTTAAGTCTTCAGCAAAAATGGGGCGTAGCTTAGAAGTTAAAAAATAAAATAAAATATAATAAGTCAATTTTAGTAGAATCTTGAGTAAGTGAAAGCATGGGTAGAAAATTAGTGATATGGGAGGGATTCTAGATACTTAATACTACTTGGTGCATTTGATGAAGCATTAGGCTGTAGACTTAAGGACCTATTAGAGATACATATTGGGTTTTGAAGCATTGGTTGTTAAGAGGGACAAGAATAGGAGCTGAGGAATTTAAACATCCTTATACCGTTAAGGCATAAGACTATTAATTTTTGTTTGGCCACTTTGGCTTGTTTTTAATGTGCATGGTTGGCATGCAGACAGTAACAGCTAGTTCATGGTCCAACAATCTCCACTTTTTTTCCTTCTCTCCCTTGCACTGGCGTTGCTGCATATATTGACACTTCAGTGGCTTTCACTCTTTAATTCCAAGAATGCGTAGTATGCGTTTCTGTATATTTGAACCTTAAAGGCTAAAACCACCAAGAGTAAAAATAGGGGTGAGTACAAGTAGCAAAATTAGAAGATATTGTCATATCACTAGTCCTGCCGCAGAATTCTAACTGAAGGCCTGAATTTAAATGAAATTTCCAATTGAATTCACATTCCGGAAAGGCATCAGATTGCAATCAGTGGCAGAGCTTTGCTTTGCTTCCTTACCAGCCTAATGAATAGTTCAGTCAGTATATGCTAACAACATTCTATTACATGTTATGAATACCAAGTAAGATGTATAAAGCCTACTGAAATGTCTACAGTTTTATTGGTGCACTAAAGGTATTTAACTGACTGGTTTGTAGGTGACTTGAGCAATACTTTCACAGTTTAAACTAGCCTTCCAGACAAACATATTGTACACTAGGTTGTACTGCTGGTAGGTATATAGGGTGGCTATAATGCAGACAAAAGTGTAAGTACAAGTTGTCTTGTTATAAATTTAACGTGGTTTACAGTTGACTTCCTCTGAAATGAGGAATAAACAGATCAAACAGTTATGGAATTTGACCAGTACTAACTAACATCTGGTTTCATAGTATAGGAAAAAAAATCCCTAAGAATGCATAGAATGTATGTGGTTTTTTTTGTAGAAACTTCTGTAATATCAGTATTTTAAAATGCAGTATTTTAATAACCTTAACAAAAATGTTGTGTATATTCTGAATAAATCATGATGCGGAACCTTGGGTTGTTAAGTCTGGTTTTCACATGGCTGTCAATGACCATCTTTTTTGCTCTTTAAATACATTTGTACAACAGTAGTCACTTTTAACAGTTCACTCCAACATCTGCACAACCTTCCCTTCTTAACTACCACACAAACCCAAACCTTGCTGTGGAATGATATTTACTCCTGGGGGGGATTCTGTGCCACTGCACATGTACGCAGAGTTCATGTCCCCTGCAGCTTTGTTTGCTTCCCTGCAGAAAAATGGGAAGGGAAGCCATAAGAGCGCTCATGCACCCCTCCATAGGTGCGTCAATTTGGGCTTCCGTAGTAGCCAGGGGAGATGTAAATCACTGCCAGAGAAGTGGTGGTAGAGGTGGGGGAGTGGAACCATGCAAGCAAGCGACTCTGTCACTCGCTACCACAATGGTCCTGGTGTGGAGGGGCCAGGCTTCAGGGTGTTTCTGAGGATGTAAGTGTGGGCTGGCCTTGTCCCCCTCAGGCAGAGCAGAATGTTAACACTGCCTACTTAGTGAATTCCCCCAGGAGTATAAAACAGGTGTAAATGTTTTAAGGCTCCCTTACAGTGCCAGAGTGGTGCAAATGGCCAATTTGAAATTGACAAGAAAGCCGGGCAGCTAGAGCCCAGCTCCCTCCCCAGAGAGCTGGGTGGCTGGACCCCATTCCTGGTGGGGAACGGGGAGCCGAGAAGCACAAGGCGGCCCACCAGGAGCCTGTGGGGTATCCAAGCTCCTGGCAGGAAGCTGCCAGCAGAGCTCTCAACACTGCCCCCTCTTAGGTTGGTGGAAGCACTCCTGGTGAGGATGTGCACTACTGACCTAAGGAAGGTATTGTGGACATGAGCCACCGCAGTAATTACTGTGGTGGCTCTAAGTTGACCTAACATAGGTCGACTTCTCTTTGTAGTGTAAACATAATCTTAGTGATTAGAACTGGTCTAAATTTTTGGACTGAAAAATCTTCCTATTAAATGTTCTCCATGAACTGTTTACTACTGACCTTTCTGGAGATGGTCAGTAGGCAATATAAATTGTGAGTTTGATTCCACAGCTCTCACTTGCTCTTCAGAAGTCTGATTTAATATTGAGCATACGGCTGCACATATTTGTTGACTAATAACTAGAAATAAAGGGTCAAACCTAGATACATTACTATTAGACAAAAGGATTTTGTCTCCAATGCTCCCCACTCCCATTCTCTAGCCATCTCGGCAGTTCACCTGAATCCCTGCCTGAGTCATTTCTTCCAAAAGGATGTCAGTCATCTGCTGCAGGCATCACCAACTCTTGAACATGGCCCAGAATCCTCTGATGCTGCAATAGATTATAGACAGCCCTTAATCCTAGCTGCTTTTCTGTCATTTTCTCATTGCACTGGCTTCCCATTTGTTTTTGGGTGCAATTCCAAGTTTTATATTTGATCTGCAGTGCAAAGCATTACATGGTTTAGAAGTTGGTCTCTTTCCCTGTGCACCATCAGAGGACAGCAGAGATCATCTGGAGGCACTTTTGCTGATAGCTTAATTTTATTGACCCCTGAATGGTACAGCCGTCTTCTTGGTCAAGCACATGCTTGATTTTAAACTCATCAATACATTATGATTGGTAGGGAGTACAGGGAAAGGGGCTGTTGTTCCAAAATGTGTCAGCTGGTGGGTCCCCAGTGGGTCATCTTCAGCTGGGGAAGTGCATGAGTGTAGCATGCTCTGACTGGGCTCCTTTCCCCACCCTTCCCTGTTTCATGTGTAGGTATTGGCATTGGACAGGAGTCAGGACTCTTTCATACCAAGGGAATCCTCAGCCAGGAAGAGCTATGTGCTTTCTGGCTTCTTTCCTGTTCCAGAGTGGCATCATGGGGCTAGATTACAGCTCAGAATCTAGTTTACATATTGTGCCTTTTTTTTCTGTATTGTAGTTTAAATAAATTACCAGAATAATTGAAACTGGTGTGATTATATTGTGTTATGTTGACAAATAAAATATGCAGAATTTTAAAATACTTCATGCAGAATTTTTTTTTAATTTTTTTTTTTTTGGTACAGAATTTCTCCAGGAGTGTAGTTGGTTAAAAACAGGCTGCACTGACTTCCCTGGTATCCATCTTTTACTTAACATAGAATTATAAATATATGGAGCTACACCAATCTCATAGAGCTGGAAGGGACCCTGAACGCTCATTGAGTCCAGCCCCCTGCCTTCACTGGCAGGACCAAATACTGATTTTGCCCCAGATCCCTAAGTGGCCCCTTCAACGATTGAACTCGCAACCCTGGGTTTAGCAGGCCAATGCTCAAACCACTGAGCTAGGATGTTTTGGATACTTTGCCATTAATAGTAAGTTTAAAATGATTACACAACTACTGATCTTAGAACTTGATGTGACCTGTTCTTTATCATCAGTTTTGTTTAGATGGACATACATGTATTTTAGTTGTACAAATGCCGCCACAAAACTTTGTAGTGAAAGAAAGCAAGTTTCCTGACTTACGGGACATTATCAACTTGAAATCCTAGTTGGTTTAAAAAAAAATTTAATAGTAGTTTCAAGTATGCATCTATACACTTCAAGTTCTGTCCTAACCATTACACAATCTTCCTCCTCACAATTTTTTCTCACCTAATGCAGCGTGAAAGACCTACAGAAACAGGAGAAAGTGAAACTGCATTTGACATTCTTTTTGTATAGTGTCAAAGTCAACAAATTGAACAGACTTTTTTTTTCTAAGCTGCTAAGTAATTTTAGGTATTACCTATAGTTGTCAGTAACAACAAATTTAACAAATGTTATTTTAAGTATTACTGGTATCCACTTTACGGAATCAAAAACTACTACATCAGTTATTTGGGGGATGTTTATAGGATAGTAAGGTTTTCTAAAGTCTATCTTTGACAGTGTGAAAACATTGTGAGAAATCTTTTGGGTTGGCCTGTCACACCTTAAAAAAAAAATCAAATCAAAACTGGATTGCCTAAAGAATTTGGCAATCATGGACAACATTTTGGAAAAAAAATCTGGCTTTCTGCCCATGCAAATCTGTATGATTAAGTATAATGGTAGCCAGGCATTTCTTGTGCAATAGTTATATAAGAAAGTTTCAAAGCTCTTTAAGCAGCAGACTGTGTAGTTATTTTATACTGGAAGGTAGTAGCATGTCTCTAAGCTCCCATTTTAGTGTGTTGTCATGGGTGCTTCTTGTAGAAAGGTAAGATTTGCACTTCTACCACTGATTCAACTTTATGTATGGTGTCATGGGTTTTCAGTAACCTCTCACTATATTAGATTGGGTTTCCCCAGGGAGCCAGGGGCTGGAATTACTTTAAGGGGGACTATATTTGGCTTCTGTTCAGTACCACACTTAACCAGTGTGGTACTGCAGAAGCTCTTTTGTTACTGGTTTGGTTAATCTAAGTATAGACTAGACCATCAGTTTTTGGGGACTGCCTACCCTAGTTCTTGCAGTCTGCCCTGAGTGTGGCATTATCAGTGTGGTCTATCCCAGACACCTGGTCACACCTCCCAAAGTTACAGTATTTTGAATACAAAATGAAATTTGGTAAATTACACCATCAGTTAAAATAAATCCTTTTAAAGAAATTTAGCACCTTGTATCAGACACCTTTTTGTCCCAAATGTTCAGATCTGGTGTGGTCTATCTGTGCACACTGGTGGAGAGGTGTATTTAATTGATATTTAAGAGACACATTTATGAATGGAAGATACCAGACATACATGTTGCCTTACCTTGCTAGCTAAAGGTTGCCCTACAAACTTGAGAGGAAAAAGTCTTATTTGATGGTGGGTTATTAAATTATCTTGCTCAGATACCAAAAACCAAGAGGACCTGAACAATTCATAGTATTTCTTTTCCTGCCAGGAAGATAAATGTGGATGTAATATCATCTGCCTACCCAGTTATGAAAGGGGTTTGTTCCTTTTACAGAAGTGCTCCCCAGGCATAAGTACATTTTGATGGGCAAGGGTGAATTTCATACCCCAGCTAGTAACTTTTCATAACACTTTCTGAACAGGTGCTTTATAATCCTAATGGGGGGGTAAGTTTGTCTGAAAGACCCATATCCAGATATTTACATTCATAAACTCCTACAGAACACACTGCAGTTCTACTGTACCACTTGTAAAAGGACAGCAAGAGTTTGCTTTACAAACAAACATTTTGCAAAAACCTTTCTTCTCAGGTCAGCTACCCTTTAAAAAAATGCTAACAGTGCTCTGTGTTTTAGGTTGAAATACCTAGATCACCTAAAATCGTGTTGATTCATCCCTAGCTGTGGGAGATAAACTAATTCATCTGAAGCTTAAAACTAGGCTATACTATGGCCAGGTCTACACTATACACATATCAATATAACTATGTGGGTCAGGGATGTGAAACATCCACAGCCCAGTGATAGTTATACTGACCTTACCCTCAGTGTAGACAGCACTGTGTTGATAGGAGAGCTTCTCCCATCAACATAGCTACCACCTCTCATGGAGGTGGATTAACTACATGGATGGGAGATGCTCCTGGCAGCATAGTAGCATCTTCACTAAAATCGCTACAGCACTGCAGCTGTGCCACTGCTGCTTTTTAAATGTAGATCTGCCTGTGGCTCTTTACATCCAGTTGGTGTTATGGTTCTTAGCTATGGACTACTGTATTTTAACCCTGCTGGTAAGATATTCTTGGCAGGTTCTAACACACATGGAACCACTTAATTGTATAGTAAGTAGAGTGACAAGGTGGGGGAGGTAATATCTTTTATTGGACCAACTTCTGGTGGTTGGAGAGAGACTCTCTTTGGAGCTCACACAGAGCTCTTCTTCAGGTCTGGGAAATGTATTTAGTTGTGACACTCTGATTACAAGGTGGAACAGACTGTTTAGCATAAGTAGTTAACATATATATTTCAATGGACCATTCAAGGTGAAGTGGCCTGTTATCACCCCTCCAGTCAGCAAGGGAGGAAATGAAGGGGGGAGAAGTAGCTGGGGGCAGGGTTATTCATTGGTTATAGATTGTTGTAAGAAGTAGTTCCTTTACTCCCTGTGTATTTTAATCGTAGAAAAAAATTAATTTCAGCTCCTGGTTTAGAAGATGCCTCACATGTATCTTCTGCACCAAGATTCTGATATCCTGTTTGCAGGAGACCTGAGTAACAGGTGTTTAATTTTTTCCTAGGGCATTCAGAAAGCAGAATTCCTACACTGGTTAGGTCTCTGGCTTCTAACACAATTGTGGCTAGACCCTTTTCCTTGTCTACAGACCATAACTGTTAGTCTAATTCCTCAGAAAGGAGGAACAAGTTCAAAGGGGCTTGGAAGAAAATTTAGGCAACTTTTCAGAAACCAAGATCTTCATTTTACCTCACGTGCAAAGAAAAATCTAGACATGAACCATCTTGTGAGCATTCTGTCTGTTGCTTTTATAAACCCCTATGCAGGGTCCCAAATGAGTGGGTGCTGTAGAGCAGGGGTCCCCAACACAGTGTCCATGGGTGCCGTGGCGCCCGCTGGGGCGTTTAAGGGCACCCCTGTAGTGGCCAGCGGACAAGCATCCACCAAAATGCCGCCAAAATTCGGCGGCATTTTGGCAGCAATGCCTCTGGATAACGCCACTTGGCAGCATTTTGGCGGATGCTCATTCGCCGCCACGGTCCTCAGTGGCTCGTTGTCTGGCACCTGCCACATGAAAAAGGTTGGGGACCACTGCTGTAAAGCCACACTGAGGAGGAACCCAACACCCATAACTCCTAGGGATTTCATTGGGAGTTTCAGCTACTCTGCCCTTCTCATGATCAGGCCAACACAAGGTTTTCCCTTCCCTCAGGGACCGAGCATGTTGTTGGCTAGTGGAAACAGGCTCTGCCAGCCCTGGGCTGAGATCTGGCTTCAGCATTAGTCTTTTGAATGGTGAATTGTGCTCACCCCTGGGGCCATTGCAGGCAGGCAGAGTAGGCTGCAGGCTGATGCAATTTCTGTATCATTCTGCTAACCCCACTAATTGCCCTGCTGTGCCTGCATAACCATCCTCTGCTCCCAACCCAATTTCTCCCATCATCCTATGTACAACATTGTGTCCTACCCATGGGTGTGCACCCAGCCCTGAGCTGGAGCTAAGGGAAGATTTATTTATTGTGTACAACTGAAGAGTGAGAACAGCCCACTAGAGAAAAGAAAAAAAGTAAATCCACTGGGGTAGGGGTATTTTGGAGAAATTAATTTTAATCTACCTTGAGTCCAAGTGTAATCACCTCTGATATGTGCTTTGATACAAGTCTTTGTTTTCTGAATTACTATTAATGCCCTGCCTTATTGGCAGCACTGTAGTCCGCAGCATGGTGCAAGCATGCACAGTGCTGTCAACTCAGATACAAGACAAATTCCCCGTACCAAGGCTCTTGTCAATTGACTCAGACTAATACGGATCTTGGATAGCACAACAAGGGGTGTAGTATAAGAGCCTGGAGCGATAGATTGCTGGATAGACAATCCAGGGGATAACGCTTCAAGGATAAGAGAGCAGATCTGATGAGATCACATAAGGAGGCTTTAGTAAGAGGATGAAAGGAAGAAAAAAATGCTTGATGGCCAGGAGACTTTTCCAAGCACCATGAAAAGCATTCTAGGGAGCATCGACAAAACAGTGAGCCAAGTTATTATCTACATTAAGGTTTCTCAAGGCAGGTCTACACTACGGGGGAAAATCGATATAAGATATGCAACTTCAGCTACGTGAATAACGTAGCTGAAGTCGAAGTATCTTATATCGAATTACCTACCGTCCTCACGGCGCGGGATCGATGTCCGAGGCTCTCCATGTCGACTCCGCTACCGCCGTTCGGGTTGGTGGAGTTACGGAGTCGACAGGAGCGCGTTCAGGGATCGATATATCGCGTCGATCCCCGAGAAATCGATTGCTACCCGCCGATACGGCGGGTAGTGAAGACGTACCCTCAGACTAAGTGCTTGTCTGCTCTAACTCTACCAATGTAGTTAAAAGTCCCATAGCGTGGGTGCAGTTATACTGGTATGGAAAAGTGCTTTAGTGGTATAGCTTATTATGGCTTGGGAAGCAAAATAAGCGATATGGGTGTAAGGTAACTTTTATAGAGGTATACATTTATCTAGACCAGTGCTTAGATTATTACTATGGCCGTTAAAAAAAATTCCACATTCCAACTGACAGTTATAGCAGCATAGCTTTTCTAGTGTAAACCAGGCCTTAGACCACCCTTCATGGCCTAAAAGACATAGAAGAATTTGACTTTTTCCCTCCTTTTCATTACCAAGACATGTTTAATAGAGAACAGTAGGAAACATAAAATACGTTTATTTTTGTTAAAGGATATACTTATTTTAAACACAACCACCAGAGGGACCCAGTTCCCTTGTCTCACTGTAGGACTTTGCAAAAACAGAAACATTTTCTAAGTATTCTACATACAATAGACAGCTTGGGCAGCCTTTGCTGAGGCATAAGTGAATATGATAAAGAAAAACATCCTTGTTTCTCTCCTGGACTTGTATGAGCTTTATTTGTACCAGTTAAGACATGTATCATTGACTAAAGTCACAGCAAAACTCTTGATCTTAACATTAGGTGGCTGGATATGTGTCTTTTTCTTCTATCATTTCATCTTAAGTATCACTGACCCCTCCTTTTCATTTTTATGTTGTGAATTTTTAAAAAACATTATCCTAGGGTAGACGTTTCAACAGTATCTATGTGGTTTAGGAGCCTAAAAAATTGAAACTGAAGATTTTATGCTTAGTCTTTTATTATGAGAGTCTTTTGTTTATCCCCACTAAATATATAGCCAAGAGCTTTGACACATTTGGGGAGATACTGCAGTAAAGGCACCCAGAAAACATCCCTATGGTGCACAATTACATTTTTACTGAACATGTGCCCAAAGCTATGTTAAATACATGTGGCACACAAAAAGCATCAAATCCTTAAGCCCAGGCTACTTGGCTGTTTTCCATTCTTTGCAAAAGTCAAACAATGTTAAATTCACAAAACTTCTCTTCAACCCTGTTATACAAATGCTTTTCTATTGCTTCTTCCCAGAATGTTATGTGTTGTGGTTTGCTCAACCCCATGTGATTTTAATCAACCTTTCTAAAAGGGAAACCTACCTGACTCAGTATTAGTATCTAGCTGTCTGTTACTCACAGGAAGTCAAGAAATAAACATTTGAAGTCTCAAACTTTCCTAGGTAAAAAGGTACACAGTCAATTTGAAATCTAGTCCACTGGAAAAAGTTAAAAGTAGGTTCAGTTATTATACTTGTCCCTGAGGCACCCCCACAATCAATTGTTGTGGTTTTTACAATCAGTCCTTTTAAAAATATTTCTTTCCTCTTTGACATGCAAGTGCTGCCAAATGCACAACCTAAAAGTAGATACAGAAAAATTCTCAGTTATCAATTGTATTGCCTTTCACTTACCGTAATCATAGGAGCAGCCAAAATAAGAAAAAAGAAAAAAACCCACACCTGATAGAAATGCAATATAAGCAGACAGTGCCCTTTCTGGGCTCAAGCCAACCCCCACTGAAGACTCCCCATGATTGCAATGGAGCTGGATCAGATCTTAAGATTCCTGTATTCTAATCTGACCTCACTAGTTCCTTATAGGTATCACTATAACATGGAGCCTGTATCACAGTATTGTAACAACCTTTTAATGTGTTCAACATATTCAATGTATTAATGCAAGTAAACTAATTCATAGGTGAACTGACAACCCACGTAACTTGCCCTACCAACTCTAGGACTTGTAGGTTATGCTGAACAAAAGGTGATCTTCCTTACATGTACTGAAATACCAGCACACGGTATCAGTTTGCCACCATTGCATTTTCTTGCTTTTGTGGATGGAAGTCAGATCTTCGTATTTTTAATTATGTTGGATGTATTTCTATTTAAAAGCAAGCAGACAGCCTGCTGTGTCCACACTACTATTGAAAATTGGCACAGAAATGAAATCACCTAACCAACCCTAGCCAACAGCAGTGACATTTATAGACAAGTCCAGAAGGGACACGGGATCCAAATCCTGAACTTTGGGGGAACAGAGCTAGATCTCAACTTCTCAGCTCAGATGCTACTTGAAAGGAAGGATGGTCTTGGGTTAAGGCATTGGACTGGAGAAATGGGTTCAATTACCAGCTCCACTGCAGATTTCCTGTGATGTGGGGCAAGTCACTTATTTAGTCCATCTGTAAAATGAGGTTACCACCACTTCTTTTCTCCCATTCTGTCACCTATTTAGATTATAATCTCTGTCTAGGTATTTGTACAGTACCTCGTATAATGGGGCCCCACTATCAGTTGTGGTTCAAGCATTACTGTAACAGTCTGTTGCCTGCCTCTCCCTCATTCCAGTCAGGTGAAGCTAGTGCCAGAGCACTCCTGCTCATCTTTGCAGCCATCTCCAAACCTAACACAGCAGAATTTACCCAGAACCTTATTCTAGGTAGTGAACAAAGATCCCAGGAGCTCTATTGGCCCCTCCCTAAGCAAGAGACTCCAGAACTCCCAGCCCCACGATCAAGGACTAAAAGATGGTTCTAAGCAGAGCTGCTACGAGAGGTTAGTCACCAGCCAGCTAGGAGAGGTTAGTAGACCTGAAACCCAACTAGACCTGAGGGCACCTGCTGCAGCTCTGAAGAGACACTGTTAAGAGATAGTAGTGTTTTGGGTTTTTTGGGGGGGTGGGGTGGGGGGGGGGGAGGAAGGAAGGAAAGACTGATAAATTTATCGGGTGAAGAGAGAGAAGAACCAAATCAGAACAGAAGATAGTTGACTAATTTGGGGAAAGAGCTGCTGAATTTGGGGGCATGCAGAGAACTCATGTCAAGGTGAAGAGTAAGTGAATGAAGAGGTGGCTGAGTTAGGGTGTGAACAGTGTGGGGAGGATGAGTGGGGTTGAGAACTGAGTGAAGCTGAGTGGGGGTTGGTGTACAAGACAGGTGTGAGAAAGACTGGCATGAAATGTGTGTGAATGAGTTTAGTATGAAATGTGAGTAAAAACAGCTCTCTCCATGAGGGGTGAGAATATACAGGAAGGGCATGAGAGAGTCCAGGTGTATGCTTGTGAGAATCCATCTGTCTGCACTGTGCGTGCGTGCAAGAGAAAGTGTGAATGTGTTACAGAGACAATCAGTCCATTTGTTCATGAATGTGTGGTTGAATGGGGAAAAAGGAGATTGTTCTCTTCATGATAAAGGTGGGCAAGTAGATTTTTTTTCTCTTTTTTTTAAGACTAGGTGTGGAAAGCAGCTAAACGTCCCTTTTTTAACTTGGCTTTCCTGTACACATTAAATTATTTGGATCAGATACTTGCTTTTACTACTACTTCAGGATTTTTGAAGATTGGTTTATAGTGATTGCAAGTGTACGTGGATATTGATAAGTGCCGTGTAACCCTTTCAACGCAACATTGCTAGGAACCATGACAGTATTGCATACCAGATGACACCAATATTAATTGTAGTAACAGTACTCACTTTCCCATTGCATGGGCCTAGGGATGCTCACAGAAGGTTCAGCAGAACCCACTGCGGAGTGAACAGAGCTCCCTCTACAGTGACTATGTTGGTTGCAGCAGCAGTTCATATTTAAAGTTTTCTTCACAAGGACTAGGGAAAAAAATTTTTTTTAATGGCAGCTGAGATTCTGCAGGAGTTGATGGCACTAGTAAGTCTCTTGAACATCTCCTACTGAGCTGGGGACAGTGGAGTTTTGCAAGGCTGATCTATATAGAAATGAAGACATTACTATAAGATACACTTTAGAACAGTGGTGGGCAACCTGCAGCCCATCAGGGTAATCCACTGTCGGGCCGAAAGACAATTTGTTTACAGTGACCATCCACAGGCACGGCCGCCCACAGCTCCCAGCGGCCGCAGTTTGCCATTCCTGGCCAATGGGAGCTGCAGGAAGCAGTGGCCAGCACCTCCTGTGGCCCGTGCTGCTTCCCACAACTCCTATTGGCCAGGAACAGCAAACTGCGGCCACTGGGAGCTGTGGGCAGCCATGCCTGCAGACAGTCAATGTAAAATGGTCTTGTGGCCCGCAAGCGGATTACTCTGCTGGGGTGCGTGACCCATGGGCCGCAGGTTGCCCACCATTGCTTTAGAAGGTAAAGCCATGTCAGTGTAAGCAAGACACACTGTTAGGTCATCTGGGCTCTTCACCCTCTGAGGTTCATGACCAACGCACAGGACCAAGTGCAGATGGTAGACGAAAGTCCCAATAACGTCTTCATTAATTTAATCAGATAAATGGCTACCCCATTTCTAATAGCTTTTTTCTAACTATTACCACTTTATAGCACTGAACTGTTTTTCTTCACACAGATTCTTTGTACAGAAGTTGTTTGCACTATATGTCTTTTGGGTTAAGCAAGAGTGGTAGGAAGTAATCCATATTACATTGATATAAAAATAGAAATTTTAATACCAGCAAAAACTATGCACATTTGTAGAACTAAAGCCAACTGATCCCAATCAGCACCATGATTTCACTGGAAATATTAACACCATCAGAAAATTAGTTCAGACAAAAGATATTAGTGAGTGCCTACCTACAAAACAAACTGACCATTCCCCCCGCCCAACTGACTAGTTTGTTTCATTGTGCAAACATAAGACAATTTTCTGTTTTGGTTCTGAGACTCCATTTTTGTATAATGTTACATGTTTACTTTCTGTACAAATACAAAAAAGAATAATGTTTCATTGTTTGGTACATCAGATCAAGACTCCATGTGTCTTTGAAGTTTTGGTCCTGAATTATATAGCTCACAATTCTAATATTGCAAAATACTAGTTAAGACTCCTATGGTAACCTTTGGAAAATGGAAACTAATGACTAATCCCCTAGGAACAGAGGCGTAAAATAGAGGGCAACGTTAAGGTTGTCCAGTTGCCTCAGTGACCGATTTGCTAGGGGAACTGACAATGTATTTGTGAGTGTCTGCAGCTGTGTATGTGGGAGAAGGCCATGTACACTGATATTGCTTTAAACGATACTGCCTGGGTTTTGTGGTTAGTAGTATAGTCCATTAGCAATCTTTGCTGTTTTTTTGCAATTGTTTATGTTTGAATAGATTGTTAAAATGTAAATTTTTTTTTTTAGCCTGGTTTCAAGACACTAATGTGACTCTTAAGAGATGTGTGTGCATGCAAACATGGTCATTTCACTTCCCAGTCCCTGGACTAAATTATGGTAACCTGAAGTCTTGACTGCCTCAGGCTTCTCTTTCTAGTATTTCTGCTTGAAAGCACTCTGAGCCAGCCTGCTACCAGGCTTACAGGTATCTTCCTTCCAAGCATCCAGAGAGACTTCTCACTTTTCTTTAGTCCATTGTGTGACATCGATGGCAAATCTGATACCCACTGCACATCATGGTCAACTCTACAATAAATATGTCAGTCCATCACAGACACGATCTGAAGCTGCCAAGAGGCCTTTTTCCTAATTACACATATCTGATAGAAAGATCATACAAAGAACAAGTTACCTGGCACTGAACTACCGAGCAGACCTCAAAGCACTGAGGTGGTCTGCTGAAAAAGTGTTTTAATGTAGCTATCGATGAACTGATAAAAGAAAATGGAACAGGGCAAGATTGAGTCCAAGTGCCAGAAATACCATGGATGTGCCAAAGTACCAAAAAACCCAGGTACTGGAGCAGTACAAACAGAACAGAGGCTGATAGGCCTAGAAAATTAGGGCACTGTTACTGAACCAACTGCAAGGAAGACTAGTACATTTAAGACACTTTATAAGAGCTGGAGTGATGCAGAAGCACAGCAAACAGAAACCTGTTCACCAAACAGTGGCCAGGAAAGGACTGACTAGAAGGCTTGGAGAGCAGCATTTATAACCTGCATTGATTGGTGAACAACATGCAGCAGGAAGCCTGGCTCACATTGTACCATGCTACTGCTGTCCTCAAGGGTCAAAATTCATGAAGTCTCTGCAAAACCAATCAAACTCCCATTAAGGGGCTAAAATCTTGTCTGTAAAGGGTTGGGCTTTTTTTTCCCCACCAATGTAGCTACACTAATACAAAGCACCCACCCTGTGTAGACTCATTGCACTGGTGTAAAACACGATTTGCATCAATACAGCTCACCCACTAAGTCTAAAAATGGATATCAATTTTTTCCTCAATCTCCTCTCAATTAAAACCCCCCCACACATCTGAATAATTAAAAACAGAGTTTCATCAAGGAAACAAATGGCAGATCCTGGACTGTAGCTGTAGTGTCACTGAATGCTAAAAACAGACACACACACCCCTATTTTATCAGATTATAAATTAGTTGCTGCTGAGTAGGCTTTAAAAAGTTACATAATTACAAATAACCACAACATTGTTTCCAAGAACCTTTATACATCTTTTTAATTAGATTAGCTTTACAAGCAACTTGAGAGCTCTTTATAATGAACACTGCTTTTCAAATTACATGACTTTATAGGCAATCTGTAAATGAATCCTGAATTTCTTTGCCTGTTATAGAAAAAGGTCTCATGTTTTACAGCTGGCTAATGTCATGAATAAAAATAGTATTATGAAGCTTTATCTTTAACCAGGACTAAACACATACAGGTCATAAGACAGTTTAAAAAATAGTTTTAAACATGGACCTGCTTTGTGACGCTCAAGACTGAAGATTTCAACTGACATGAAATGAACAGATTCTAAAAGGATATTGGTTAAAGAAATGGCTGCTCAGATTTGTTGACCCTTTTGTAATGATTGACAAGAAATGATGAAGCAAAAAATTAAGTACTTTTTTTTTTAACCTGTCTGGCAAGCAGAAACATATACATTAATTAGAATTTGATACTTTGCATACCTGCAGCAATAGAAGTTTGAATTACAGAGGGACTGGAACAGAATTGAAAGGTTTATGCTGTACATTTCTGAAACAAAACCAATCAAATCTCCATTAAAATAATACAAAAGCAGATAAAATTAAAAGTGGTGGCTTTTTTGTTTGTTTGTTTTGTTACAGCTGGCCTAATGCAATGCACTGCAGACCAGACAGTAATGAAGATTTGCACTCCTTGGTCAGGCTGGCAGAGGCACTTACAGTAGAGGTGTCTTGTCTGATTTTCTGAGAAGGGAAGAAAGAGAAACTAAGCTGTAAAGGGTGAGAACTAATTAAGGTCTGAACAAAATGGGAGTTTTTCCATAAGGTCTCCTCCATTGTATCACAATAATGAGTTTCCCCTGCCCGCCCCCACCCCCCCCACACACACCGGTCAGTTTGTCACTAAATAAAATAAGGGTTGTTGGGGTTTTTTTTTCCCTTCATGTTTTACATGAATAGTAATCTTTTTAATAAAAATTACTGAGCTTTCCATAGAAAAGGTCTCTGACTGAATACAAACTATACAAATGCTAAAATTTTCGAAAGTTGTAATATTATATACAGAAATATTTCTGTACACTCACATTGTTTTGGCTATGTAAGGAAATCAAGGACAGATAGAAAAATGGAAAGAGGTGAGCTCAAATACCAAAGGCATTTGTAAATATGGATGCTGCCTTTTAGGATTTTCTTTGTTCTCTCAAACTTTAAAACTCAAGACTAGAACATCCATCTCTTAAGTAACAGAATTTCAAAGCTTTTGGATGCCTCATCTTTATTCTGTAAAGTCCATTTTTCCTTTTTTAAAAATGAAAATGTAAAAATAAAGTAATTTTTTTCGCTAAATATTCAGGACTGATCAAAGGCCAGTGCCTTTTTGGGGAAATCCTTCAGCAGAGTGACAATCTGAAAACATATTACACATGAAGCCTGTAGTGATGCACTTCAGCCTCAATGTATTGAATGTTCCCTTGATACTATATAATAGACCAAGGAGCCAGCCTGCAGATCAGACGGGACACCAATATTCAGAAAGAACACAAAGTTTGTGAATTTCAACGTTCTATTAACTTACATACAGTAAAAGAACAACTTTCAGAAAGGAAGAAAAAGGTGGAATTCTCCTGTCAAATACATAGGTTCTGGGTACCTCTAAAAGCCTAGGAAAGCCTATCCTAGGAACTTGACGGTATTTACCAGGTCCCCAAAGCCACCTACAGCATGGATAGTGTCAAGTTCACTTAGTGCCAGTCACTTTAAAAAAAAAAAAAAAAAAAAAAAAAAAAAAAAGATATAGAATCCTTCCCCTCTGTGGATTCAACATACAACACCATGAATTAGAAGTTGCTGATAGTAAGATAGTGATTTGTTTCTGTTAACAAGCTTCATAAAGGACATAATCAAAAACAATACAGCAGCAATCTTTAAAAGTTCAAATTAGTGTGAGATATGAATATAAAACAATCAGGTTTTTAGCTGGTAATTAAAGTGCTCCTTTTCTGACTTTAGATGTAAAGAAAATTAAAGTGATCATTAGTTACTGGCAATTCTTATATTAAATTAGATCTTTCATGGCAATGAACAGTATGAACAGTTTTACAAAAATAGATCAATGATATTTTGGAGAATACTGTATTTTTACTCAATTTTGATAAATTGTACCTGGTCATACAAAAATTACCCCAAATCCAAACTTTACCATATAAAAAAAGGGAGCGATGAATTGGATGACAGGTCTGGCAAAATATAACAATGGAAAAATTCTATGTAGGGCACTTATTTCATGTCCATATGTGTACGCTATTTCTTACTGATTGCTTATCTTCTTTACATAAGCAGTCACAGGTCTGGAGTCACAGTCACATAGCACAATGGTTCAGCAGTCAAAATCTTCTGTTTGATGCAACATTGAAATGCTGTGTTTGTTTCCTTATTAAAACGTTGATTTCTTGTCAATTTTTCTTTATTCCATTATTCACATTCAAAAGTTAATAGTTTACTGGGGGAAAGTAGCAAGGAGAGTTGCTAGATTAAATCCTTTATAAAACGTCTTTCCCAATTGAGTCAGAAGGTTTATTGAGTTCAACCCTCACACCTTTTTCACCTGCAGAAAAACAACAACAAAAATACATCAGCATAATGTTTCAGCATTTGCTAAAGAGCGTGCTATAATAAAACTACTGTGCCACTGCTATGCCTTCCTGTTGAAAGTTTGGTACCATGAAAAATAGGTATTTTCAAAAGGTGTTCAACACGCTTCAGAAAATAAAATACAAATTCATATATTTATTACCTCCTTATAGGCCAAATTGTGAGCAGCTACTTTTATATTCAGGAGAAAATTTTCAAACTTTGGTGCTTAAAAGTTTGGATCCTAGGTGTCAATTGACTGAATTATGGCTGAAAATTGAGTCATTTATTTAGCTGTTCAAATATGGAGTTAAAAGCCTAACTTCAGACAGTCCATTTTGAAAGTGTAGGGCTCAGTCCTTACACAGGCAAACTCGCAGAGAAGTCAAGTGAACCTCAGAATTTGGTCCATCATTCTACTTTTGTGAAGAGAATTACTGAAGAAAAGAGTTTGTTAAATCTTTATCCTTTCTAACATTAACATCCTATCTGAGGTATACCCTAAATTGCCATCTTTCCTGCCCTTTTCGTTAGAAGTGAACTGTAATACTGTAAAGTAAAACAGAACTGTTTAAGTCTCCAAATCATTAACAGAAATCAAGTATTTAGTTTTTTAATTTTTAAATCTATACAGATTAATGGTAAACCAAAAGAAAGACCCATCATCTACCAAGACCAGAGTTGAACTGCCCAGATTTCTGCATTCCCTAAAGCAGAGAAAGAGCTACAATCCTCATACTGCTTTAGTAGTCTGTTATGTCATCGACTGTACCAGGGAAAATAGGAATCGTAAGCAGTGCGTGCATCTGCTCCCACATTTGGCTCCTGTTTAAATCAGAATCAAAACCCTCATTGACTCAGAGGAAGTCAGATTGGAACCAGATTCTCAAGGTGGTGAAAGTCACCGTAGAGCCACTGACTTCATTAGTGCTATTCTAATTCCCAGCAGCTGGGAATCTAGCCCTATAACTATATATGCAAAAATATTTAAATTGACCTTTACTGCCAATGCCATCAACTACTTCACATTAATTTCATGTATGACAGCAGAACTAAGCTGCTCATTCTGATAAAGCTTGCTTATTTGCACAGGAAAATTAAATCAACTTCCTCTTGAAGGGCAATCCACAAGAGGAAGGCAGATTTTAGCTAAGTGGGCTTAGGGCAGCCTTGCAGAAGAAGTATCAGAGGGGTAGCCGTGTTAGTCTGGTTCTGTAGAAGCAGCAAAGAATCCTGTGGCACCTTATAGACTAACAGATGTTTTTGCAGCATGAGCTTTCGTGGGTGAATACCCACTTCTTCTTCTTGCATCCGAAGAAGTGGGTATTCACCCACGAAAGCTCATGCTGCAAAAACATCTGTTAGTCTATAAGGTGCCACAGGATTCTTTGCTGCTTGCAGAAGAAGCGACTATCACAAAAATCAACATTCGTAAATGAATACATTCTCAATTATTTTATTCCAGATATTCAGTTTTAGCTTTCTTTTCTATTCAAGCTGATTTATCAAGTCCTGTCCAGTTGTTAAAATTATCTTCTATTTTAGGTACTTGCATGGCCCCCATTACCCTAGGTATTAGGGATGGGGAGAAGTAATATCCCAGTTTTACAGACCAGGAACAGACACACAGAGGCTAAGTGACTTGCCCAATGTCATGCAGAAAGCATTTGGCAGAGCAGGGAACTGAATCTGGGTCTCTCAAGTTACAGGCTACCTACAGCCCAAACCATTTGACAACCTTTCTTCTAAAACATGACTACACAAGTCATGTTAACCCTCTCTTGGTGGCTGGTGTTAAGACTATTTTCATGTTTTTTCCAGAAAACCAATATATATATATATATATATAAAATATACAAAAGTGATTAATTACCAGTTAGATATTTTACTTTAGCTCGTGCTCTTTCATCTGCATCAAAATACCACACTGTTATTGCGTACCTATAAAATGGATGAAAATACAACAAATGAATTCCTGATGTCTGGAAAACAAGCAGTGATGTTTATTTACATAATACAACCCATTTAATTGTTAGGTTTTTTTCAGTACATTTGATAGAGTAGGATTAGGGGGAATAGAGGGAGAAGATTTTCTGTTAATTTCTACTGTTTTAATACCATTTATATGAAGGAAATTGTTTGAAAAGACAAAGTGGGTTTGCCATTGATGCTATGAATCTGCATTTTTCCAGTAAATGCTATACCATTATTACCCAAATCACATGAAAGAAACTGTATTGTATAGCCTGCGGCCAGACCATCTTAGGTTGTGGTCTCACATTTCATAAATTAAGCAGGTTCAAGGTAGCGTCCTGCTGATCATTCACTGGGAGGGAGAAGTAATTATCCCTTCCAGACAGATCGACCAGCATTCTATAGCCCATGTATAGTGCATGATAGACACTTTTTAGTAGTTTCAGTAAGTGGCACCCTTCCACCTGAATCAGTACTGAACCAATGACCCAACAAAGCTTCCAGGGGTATTGTGCCTTTGGAAATACAATCTATCAAACAAGATAGAATAAAGAGAAGGTCCTGCACACATGTATTTAAAAATCCCCTGGTACATTTTGCAAAGGAAGTGGGGAGTTGAACTAAATAGGCTAGAGCATAAAGGTTATTACATTCTGCCTAATCAAAAACCCATGAATTTTCAACAAGCTGCCTGTCCTACACTGTTGTGTAGTGTTGCTGTACACTGTTAAACAGTAACATGCTTCAACCCAGGAGCCAGCGGCGGCTCCAGACACCAGTGCTCCAAGCACATGCCTGGGGCGGCAATCTGCGGGGGGCACGCTACCGGTCCCTGTGAGAGCAGCAGGCAGGCAGCTTTCAGCAGCTTGTCTGAGGGAGGTCCGCCGGTCCCGCAGCTTTGGCGGTAATTCGGTGGCAGGTACGCCGAAGCCACGGGCCCGGCGGACCTCCTGCAGGCAAGCCACTGAAGGCTGCCTGACTGCCATGCTTGGGGCGGAAAAAAAGCTAGAGCTGCCCCTGCCAGGAGCAGCTGATTTCTGTACATTTAAATATATAGATTGCTTTATGACTCAAATTACAGGTGTTCCATAAATGGAAGCGATTTATGTTTCTAGTTTACATTCTTAACATGCAGAGAAACATCAATTCTCTAATTCCTGTTGCTTGCTTTAGTCAGTAAGGTTTTCTTTCAAACAAACAAAATATAGCAGAGTATTTCTGCTTGACTTGAAAATTTAAGGTTTAAATATACATTGATTTATTTAAAGTATTAGAAGTAGCAAATAGTTTGAAGTCCAAAGTCTCAAAATGATGTTAAGCAGAATTCCCCTTAAGCACCACAGCTTAAGTATAGTGGAAAATCGAAGTTAAAAATCAGGTCCAGCTCAATTGTGAGCTACTTTTTTGTTATTTTTTTTCTACTCCATTCTTCACATAAAAACAGACATTTGATTACGTAAGATAAAATTATATTTTCTGTATGATCCAGTTACTTGGTTCTGGAGGTGAGATTCTCCACAAAATAGATTTTTAGGGAGTATCAGCAATGTCATTAGACTTTCATCATTCTTGTCCTAGAGTTGAAACACAGTAACCTTTGCTGCCACGAGTAATAATGGGCAACATCAACCTTGATATTTCCTAACTTTTGAGTACTTAACTGTGCAATCAGAATATTCACTCTCTTAACATGTTTAGACTTTTTTTTTTTTTTAAATGGACTTTCCCCCTCTCCTTGTCCCCATTTTTTTTTCCCAAATAAAAGAAATTTCAGAGTCTGGAATTTTCCTATTTGGCTAGTTACCACCAGAATGCCCTGTTGTGTACAAGGTGCACAGTAAATCTGCCAAGGGCTCCTCCTCCTCACGCACTTCACCTGATGTGCATCTTGCTCGAGTGAACACCTTAGAAGGTGCATATTGAGTGAGGCACTGGTCTTGCAATGCAATTCATCCAATGCGCTCCCTACAAGATCAAACACATGCACTGCACACCCAAGTTAGTCTGACACACATATACCTACATTCCTTTGGGGTGTTGCTTTAAAAAGTGCTTTTGTTCTGATTACTTGCACACCCAAAGTAGGATAATCCTAAACACTACCAAACAGTATGTAATAAACATCATCTAGCTTTTATAAGGAGCTTTTCATCAGTAGAATCTCAAAGCACTTTACAAAGGTCAATATCATTACCCCATTTTGCAGATGAGGAAACTGATGCACAGAGCAAGGAAGTGATCTGCCCAAGGTCACCCAGCAGGCCAGTGGCAGAGCCAGGAACAGAACTGACATCTCCTAATTTCCAGCCCACTATTGTATCCTTTAGGCCAGGCCTGCACAACATGCGGCCTGCGGAGCCTCACTGTGCGGCCTGCAGGGGGATTCTAAATCCCCCGCACACGGCGCTCTGCGGGCAGCCCAGAGCCCTTTAAATCTCAGCCGCGGCCGGGATTCAAAGGGCTCTGGGCTGCCCGCTGCGGCGGGGAGCCCAGAGCCCTTTAAATCCCAGCTGCAGCAGGGAATCAGAGGGCTCTGGGCTACCCGCAGAGATTCCCAGCCGCGGCTGGGATTTAAAGGGTTCAGGGCTCCCCGCGGCTGCCAGCAGCCCAGAGCCCTTTGAATCCCAGCCCGTGGCCGCTGATTGCCCCCTCCCCGGACCCCTGCCTCCCAGGACCCCCACCCCCTATCTAAATGCTGCTGCTCCTTGTCCCTGATTGCCCCCTCCCGAGACCCCTGCCCCTAACTGCCCCTTGGGACCCCAGCCTCTATCTAAGGGTAGGTCTATACTCACCGTCCGGGTCGACGCGGTGAGTTCGACTTCTCGGAGTTCGAACTATCGCGTCTAATCAAGACGCGATAGTTCGAACTCCCCGCGCGCTCCGGTCGACTCCGGAACTCCACCACCGTGAACGGCAGTGGCGGAGTCGACCTTGGAGCCGCGGAGTTCGACCCCCCCGCGTCTGGACGGGTAAGTCAGTCGAACTAGGGTACTTCGAGTTCAGCTACGCTATTCGCGTAGCTGAACTTGCGTACCCTAGTTCGAGCCCCCCCTTAGTGTAGACCAGGCCTAAGCCTCCCTTCTCCTTGTCCCCAACTGCCGCCTCCTGAGACCCTCCCAACTTCCCCCCAGGACCCCACCCCCTACCTGTCCCCTGATAAACCTCTGGGACTCCCATGCCTATCCAACTGCTCCCTGTCCCTTTACTGCCCCCCGGAACTCCCTACCCCTTCTCCAACCCCCAGCCCCCTTACCGTGCCACTCAGACCAGCGTGTCTGGCTCCATGCAGCTCCAGACAGTTGCTGCCATGCTCCTCCGCGGAGCCCACAGCCCCCCCGCCAGCACCTGCCTTCCAGTTTCAAACACCTCAAAATTCAGGAGTGCTCAAGCTCAGTTTGGGCAGCTTTTACTTCATTTCTCCCAAATCAAATATACTGATCCACTGTAACTTGCTGTAGAAAAAGTAGGATAAAATTGAGCAAGAAATGCTTATTAGGACTGGAATTGCTATTTTCAACAGCCATTGCCTTTTTGTTTGTTTGAAAGGAAGACAGTGATATTGCATTGGCAAATTCCCCATAGAAAGAAAGAGTGGAACAAAAGAATAATGAAGGCACCTCAACATTTCCTCATTTATGGAGGACAGTCTTACAATATGCATCCAGATATCCTCCAATCACACAAGCTGAAAACTGTTCCACTTTACTGCAGCTCTGTAACCATATGGGAACCAATCCTGTCTGTGTTTTGTGCACGTCCAAAATTCCTGCTGAATGACCTGCCCTGGGAGCGTTACCAGTGACCCAGGGCTGGGGCGGCAGGAGGTGGGGGGACACCCAGGGCTGGGGCAGCAGCAGGGTGGAGGGAGGGCACTGGTGGGGAGGAAAGGGGGAAGCCTAGCGCTGGGGCAGCAGGGTGTGTGGGTGGGTGGGAGGAGAGCCCAGGACTGGGGCAGCAGGAGGGTACGGGGGGAGCCCAGGGCTGGGAAAGGGGGCAGCCAAATTTTTTTTTGCTTGGAGCAGCAAAAAACCTAGAGCCGGCCCTGCCGGGTTCCCCCAGCCGCCGGAGCCCCGGGCCCTTTAATTTGACCCTGAGGGCTCCCAGCCACCTCTTTAGCTGGGAGCCCCTAGTTGATTTAAAATAAAGTATCACCTCCCCACCCCCAACCTTCCTTTTTGGCCCACAGCTGTTTTGGTGGGGCGGTGCTGGGGAAGGAGGGTTTGTTTCCGCAGGGCTGGGCGGCTCTGGGGCGGGGTGTTTCCGCGGGGCCGGGAGGTTTCGGCCCTCAGCTGTTTTCTTTGAAGGAATGTGGCCCTCGCCGCTTTACGAGTTGTGCAGGCCTGCTTTAGGCCATAGTGCCTCACCAAATCAATGTAACCAAAACAGTCAAAAGGCTCAATGAGGGCTATTTCATCTTTTTTTCCCTCCTACCTAATTTCAACTTTCTGCTCCCAGCAGTTTTGACTATAGCCACTCAAAAAAAGATGGCAAGAATTTAAAAACAGGAAAACACATTTTCTACCTATGATCCTTGTCCTCAAAAAAGCCTGAAACATTTTGGCGCAAGGACTTAAAATTAAAATGCTGAGCAACATTAAGTATGGGTGTCACTACTAGCATCCCAACTTTTACATATTGACAGATCAAAATGTTATGTGCAACATGAAATGTGGATTCTACAGAATTAATAATTACAATGATTTAGTAGTTAAAGTCACCCCAGTAGATTGGCAGATAGCATCTGGTAATGCCACACTGGAGACACAGGTTTGGCAGTGACTGCAGATATGTTCACCACCATTACCACTCTGCCGCAGAATTAGTAGCATATTGGTGAGAGCGAAGTTCTGTTTGCGATTCAGACAAGGAGCAACATAGTACTCCATGTAATAGAGAGCTGAGTACAGAGGAGCACTCCATCCTTTCCCCAGCCACAGCCACTTTTGTGGTGTAAAACTGGCGGGGAAAACGAAGGAAAATTTTAAAATAAAGACAGTAACCTCCCCCAAATGAAAAGAATACCAAAGAAAATTGCTATGCCTAGCCAATCTCAAACACATGATGTGTAACTAGGAGCAAGGAGGAAAATTAATGCAATATAAGCCTAATAAAAAGCTAGTTGTAATCAGTGAGAAGATATCACTGACTATGGGTAGGACCCTACCAAATTAACGGCTGTGAAAAACACATCACAGACTGTGAAATCTGGCTATTATAGGGGAGGGGCAGGGCTGGGGGCACCCCAGCTAGGGACTCATATTGTGCACCGGCCTCCAGCTGCTAGTCCTGGCCTGGGCTAGGAAGCGACGGGACTTCTTCTTCCCCTGCATGGGCTGCTCCTGGAGCTGAGTCAGACCCACCTCCAGGAACCTCCTCCAGCTGCAGGAAGCTCTGCGGCTGCTGGCTGGGTGCCCAGCTCTGAAGGCAGTGCGGAAGTGAGGTTGGCTGTCAGCCCCCAACCAGAGCACAAGGCTGCAGCTCCAGCTGTCTGTCCTGGGCACGAGGCTGCCAGGAAAACCCAGACATATGGTAACCCACCCCCACATACTCTGTGACCCTCACTTCTGCTGGCTTTAGAGCTGGGTGCTCAGCCAGCAGCAGCACAGAAGTAAGGGTGGCAATCCCACAACTTCCTACAATAGCCTTGCAACACCCCCTCCCTTCCCCACAACACTCCCTTTTGGGTCAGGACCCACACAGTTATAACACTGTGAAAGTTCAGATGTAAACATCTGAAACCATGAAATTTACTTTTTTAAATCCCATGACCATGAAATTGACTAAAATGGACAGTGAATTTGTAAGGGTGCTAACAATGAGCTCTGTATCAGGCCCTTTTTGAGACTGATATAGCTTTGTGAAATCAAAATTACCAGTGGTGTCCTGTTTTGAGTATTTATGTGCCAAAAAGGATTTTCTGAATACTCAAAATTGTACCCAGAACTAGATTTTCTAGAAAGAGAAGAAAATGCATAGGAAGACTACAGTACGATGGCATTCTGACATCAAGTATCAGTAGTATGTTTGCAAAGGAGCCTCAAATTGTACAAGAAATGGGCTCTGTTTCAGGCCATACTATATTAAAATTTCCTCCTTGCTCTTAGTTTGTCATTATAGGATCTTCTACCTCTAAAAGAAGCTTTGTGAAATACATTCTTACATCTCATTCATCTTACCTTGTAGCAAATGCTGGCTGAACTTCATGAGGGTTGCGGCGGTCAGACCAGAAAAACAGCAGTCTATCAAATTTGGGTTCAATATCAGCAAATTGAGCTTTGCCTTCTGGGAATATTCGAAGAATACCTCCACTTACCTAAGTGATTTAAAAAAAAACAGTTAAATATTTATTTACTCACTCTTCGTCCAGTGATTTCAAGGTGCTTTACAAATAGCAACTCTCAACCCCCATTTTATAATAAAAGGTTTTTTTGTTTTTGTTTTTTAACCATTACCCATTTGAGGAAGTGAGACAGATGTTAAGGTGGTGACCGAAACCACAAAGCAAAATGAACACAGCCCAGAAGAGTAGAGGCCTAATTCTGAGTCCCACTAGGTTTCGCTCTCTCCAAGGGCAATTATTGATTTGCTAATGATATGTTTAAAAAAATCGTGAATCTGTAATTTAAAAGAAGAAAAAGTTAACTCTTTTTTTAAGCTTTTGGGGAATCACTGTTCTTTGGGTGCCATGTCACTGTCCACTTATTTCAAGCCCTTCCAAACTTGGAGCTCTTAAATAGGTGGGTGAGTATGTATCTCTACAGAATACCAACATCAGAAAAAGGAGAGAGAGAGAGAGAGAGAGTTACTCATAATTAATATTTTTCTAAAGATCCTGGTCATCTTGGGTCACATCGCGCCTCCCTCCAGCTGGTTGCTCTGAAGGATACCAAGTTTTTCAGCAATACATAGCGTATATACTAAAGTGCTAGAATGGCTATCGTGGCATCTATAGAACAACTCTGACATTGTTTTCAATGGGCCTTCATTTTCTCCAGAGGAAGACAGTAGTTTGTTGATTATGGGGAGGCTATGGTTCTTTTTTTCCCCTCCTTCTGTCCCTTCTCTACCCAATGATTCCTCCCCCTTCTACCTCACAAGATCCTGTCCATTCTTCATTCCTGTAATCCATTCATCCCTCTCCTAGGAAGGCTGCTTCTACTGTTGAGGATAGGAGGAGGACTGGCTCTATTCTGCTCCTCCACCAATCTGTGCTTCTCCTTGGAGCCAGAAATCATACTGGTAATTCAGGCAAGGCAGGTCAGCTACAGGTAGTTTAATCAGTGAACAGGAAAGAACTCACCACACCTAGTGAAAGCCTCCTCAAAGCCATGAACTGATCTTTGCCCCTTCTCTGTGGCATAACCCCCCACAATAAAATTAAAGTCATTAGTGCTCCAAATGCCAGTCTGGGCAGCTGCTGCTAAGACCCTTGAGTAAACCACGATTTTTAAAGGAAAAATCACCAAAATGTTCAGCCCTACCAATCTCTTTACCATTTGAAGGATGCAGCCATGCCAGAATGGGCTAGTAATTTATTTTTTAAATGAAAAAGGTTTACCATTTTGCATAGAGGGGTCAGAGGTGCAGGCTTTGTGGGCTCCCCTGATCTGGTTACTTACACTCACTCCAACTCAGTTTTCAGATCTTCACATTGTACACATATACCATCTACCCCACAGGGCTGTAGAGTGAAGAGACAGTGTCATGAAAACCTTTGAACATGAAAATCACCACTGAACTCAGCGGTAGCCAGTTAAGCATAGGGATTTGCATATCAGATCAGATTGGTTAATATTCCTCCTCATTTCAGTTCTCTCACTTTTAAGGTGCTAAGCAACAGAAATGTGCTGATAAATTGCATGACTTTTCAGACAGTCATGAGTGAGCTTTTCTTCTGTGCATAATAGGGAATAATCTCTGTATAAGTGATTGCTCCTTGGTCCCTCGGCAATGCAATCTTTGTCAGGGTCTGAATTCATGTTATAGCTGTGCATATCTTGTTTGGCTGTACTGAACCAGGATTAGCTACCAACACTTCCACAGTGTTAACTGCATTTAGACATGTTAGTCAGGCCCCAAATCCAAGAGAGTAACTAGAAAACTACTGGCTAAAAGCCAAATGGAGATTTCTATTAGATCCTGCACACAGAATGATCAGAACAGTGATAGCTACAGCCACAGTACCCATTTACTAGTCTGTGGGCTAGTTTATATCACAAAGGCTTTGCCAGTATATCAACAATATAGTGAAGACATTATCTTATACTGTCAACAAGATTCCAGTCAAGGGAGACACCCTTCAGAACCTGAATTTATTAATTCTGCCATAAAGTACATTTGACTTTTTGGGAGCTCAGAAAAGATCTTTTCTAAGTCTTAGGCCTGGTCTATAAGCTATTTTTGTACTGATATGACTATTTTGATTGGCAGTGATTTAAAACAACCCAACACAATAGTTACACCAGTACAACCCCTAGGATGGTTGCAGTTATGCCACTATAAAGGTGCTTTACCGGTATAGCTTATTCCTCTTCCGGTATGAGTACAAGCTATACAGTTTATATGGCATCTTAATGCTGGTATAATTGTGTCCACACTAGAGAGGGTTGTATTGCTTTAAACTCTACTGATATTAGTTAAAATGGTGCAACTGGTGTTTTTAAGAAACTCCTTAACCTCCAGCTTCTCCCTTCAGGCAGAATGGGTGTTGGCTACTGTTTAATGCCACCTTGACTCAAAAAAATTTAATTAAAAAAAATTAAAAACCCACACGCACTACAAAGTTGAAGGTAATATCTTTCATTTGTACTTTCATACTAATCTCATTAATACATTCCCTCTTCTGTTACTTTTTGTTTAATATCAATTGGGAAAGAGGTTTGTTCTATTTATATTACATTAATGCAGTGGTTCTCAAACTTTTGTACTGGTGATCCCTTTCACATAGCAAGCCTCTGAGTGTGACTCCCTGATAAATAAATTCAAAAGCAATTTTTTATATAACACCATTATAAATGCTGGATGCAAAGCGGGGTTTGGGGTGGAGGCTGACAGCTCGCGACCCCCGCCCATGTAATAACCTCATGACCCCTAAGAGGTTCCGACCCCCAGTTTGAGAACCCCTGCATTAATGTATATTCATACGTATGCTTATAGTAATTTTTAGGTATCTGGGGTGCTCAGATACTAGTGTAATTGGCTTATTTTATATCAAATAAGACATACAAAAATGTATACCATATTAAGCTTATTAGCCCCTTCCAGCCTCCCACTCCAGGAGGTTCTATCAATATCCTTCAAAACCCTGAAGCAATAATGCTTACTATTTGGTACACCTCACCAAGTAAGTGATATGGAGCTCAATGAAAAGCTTCAGGATCAGGAGCAGGAATCCTAAACACACACAGGAAAAAAATGTGTTAATTTCTCTTATATAGGAAGAGAAACTACATACCTTGGCATCCCAGTCTTTATTAAGATAATATATACATGTGACACATCTTCCATCTCCATTTGGATTATCAACGTGACGCACATATCCTGTTCCATTGCCTGGATAACAAGCCACCATTGCCTGCAATCAAAGAATCATCATATGAACCAAAAGGACATTTCTCCTACCTGTAAAACTGGATTTCTGCACTTCATCTATGTCAGTTCACACTTAAAACTTTTACTCCAACTCACACCTGTTAATAGGCATCAGCATCCATCGAAAGCTCCCTGAACTGGTATAGCTATGGAAACAATTTACAAGAATGAAAAACATTCTCTTTACTTTCAGCTCCACAAGACCTGACTCACTGAAAGACTCTGAACAAAAATCCTTGAGACAGAAGTTCTGCTTGATATTTCCTTACTCCCTACCTGTCTGAATGACTCCACAATGAAAGGCAGATCTGCAAATGAAAACAAAGCCTACGTTTTAAAAGTCATTCCTTCAAAATGTTTTTATATATAAAACAAACTTTCCACAGAAGAACCCCTACTATGCTTTCTAATTGATAGTTTGTCAAGATGGGTATGGACAAGTGGCAGATTCCATTTTTTTGTGCATTAAGTCAATCAGAATTATTTCCCACGATAAGCAATTTCACATGAAAATCTAAAGATTTTATACTGCTATCCATCATCATAATGCCCAAGTACCTATAATCATCATACATCATATTTTTCATTTTTCTTTTAAACTACAATTATGACTTTTGCATTTTTGCAAAGGGTATGATGGCTCCCCCCCGACAAACTAGACTTAGTGATGCCTAGGCTTAGAAAGGATCTCTAGACAATGGCCTTCATTGATTGAGTTGAAGTTAGACTAACAAATTTAGCTCAGAATTTCAACCATAAACTTCAACCTAACCATAAATTTTCAAATGGCTGAGCAAAGTTTCAGTCATGCTAATCTTATTATAATCAACACGAATTGTACAGCTTATGCTTTGCTTAACATTTTAAAAACATGCCCCACACAATTTGAAGTCTTTCAGTGCATACTTTGCTGGCACTATGTTTTGATATTGTGGTTGGGAGAGGATTTATGGAGGCAAAGCCTTTTTTTTTTTAAAAAAAATGTTTCTATAATCTAGACAAACAAAGGGTATTAGAGAGTTTATTCCAAAGGCAAGAAATTGCTGTTTGGCACATAGATAGGAGGACATTTTAATAGCAGGTTTTAAAAGCATTTAAGGTTCATTATAATTGGGAAAGAAGATCTTGCTACAAGAGTAAAAGCCAACCTACATATTTTAACATTTAAAACACAAATATAGTCCTACGTAGAGAAATCAGAATATACCCTTTGTTAAAGATGGTGTCAGTAAATACAAGTTTAAAATTTGGTGAATCTTAACATAAAGTATGGACATATATAGTCACATTGATGCAAAAAGCTAAGTTAATATGACATTACGGCAGAAATCTCAAAGCCACAAAACCCACAAAATTCAGAGTTTGCTTAATCCCTTAAATGCATTCACTGTTACAGGATCTTACATTAAGTAAACATATTACACAGAGTAACATGACCTAATATTTGGCAAGGTCAACATTTATCACTGTTGCCACAGGAAGATTAATTCAGTATTGTTTAGATTTTGTGGGTTTATGATACCAAACAATGTCATATTAGTGTTCTGTAACTTCCTGTTTTTTATCCACAGGAATTAACGAATGAAAAATGAAGCTAGTTTTGAAAAGGAAGACATTGGCTTCCATAGAAAGACAACCTCTCTTTTGAAAAAATGTCAGTCTACCACAGAACCAGTATCTGGTATTCTAGAACTTGCACAACTTTGAAAGCTGAGTCCAGTTTTTGCTGGATCCAGCCTCACCCACACCTATCCCCAGCTGTTATTTCATCTGCACCTCCATCCAAATTTAAAGGAATACTAAAATATATAAAAAGTTATTTGAGATGTTTGGATGAGAAGTGCCACATAAGTCCATTACAGATATTAAGCCTCAACACCTAAATGAAACAGGTACTACTAAACTCATGTAACAGAGCCTCTCTGTCTCAATTTTCTATTAATGACTTGAAGATCATTCACTGAGTCAGTGAGAATCAAGAGTAAAACCTACGAATCCTGCTTCCCATACCAGGCCCTTCTAGCCACCAGAAAATACTCCCTCAAACACACTTAAGTGCATCCAGGGAAGAAAAGTTACGTAGTTAGAACAACATAGCTTCCACAAATTTGTAAATCTGGAAGGAAACCAGATGAGTAAGTTACAGGAAGATTCTCTTCATTTACTATTTCTTGACTTGATCCAGGAGACTGGATCATACAATTTTAATTCTGCCTATTGAATCGAAAGGAGAGCTTTCAAAGCCATCTGAAGACGCAGACCCACCAGCCCTTTTTAAGATAGTACAGTGAAAACCCCATTATCACCACCTAATCCTTTAATGTAGAATTTCCAATAAATATGTTTAAAGTCAGTTGTCAGTATACTAGAAGAAAATACTTTTGCTGTGACACTTTATCTGGCTAATATATATTGGTCATATCAGTAACGGTGACTCAGCATTTAGGAGCAAAATGGAAAGCAAATGGCAATAAACCAATATCGCATACTACATTTACATATATTGCTTTATTATTCATTCCCTCCTGCCCCCCCCAACTGAATTACTTTAAAGGAAACTTAGAAAGCTTACAGTTTCCATAGTGTCTGTGAAATGTATTTTTTCTTTGCCCAAAACAATATCAATATGTTCTCATGTACTGCAAAGTTATTCATATTTAAGAGTTTTCATTTTGCTATTTAAGGATATGGCAGTTATATATATGTGTACAATTAAATCACAGTGTTCTTCCATTATATATGTATATATGTGTGTGTGAGAGAGAGAGAGAGAGAGAGAGAGAGAGACCTTTATTTTTATTTCTGTCTAACCCTCTGGATGGCAATACTGAAAATAATGCAGAAGTAAACTCGCAGCAGAAAGACATACCATTGATTTTTGGGTGCTCACTAACTCCAAGCAAACCTCCAAACCTTCTGCGGGTACACCTTCTTTGTCAAAATTGGCAGATGTTAAAAGCTTTTTAGAGAGAATGACAATAGGTGTGTCCCAATCTTTTTCTTATTTATTTATATTGTTGATGTAGGAAGCTTATGTCTATTTCTTACTTTGGACTTTCCCTCTCCTTCCCCATACAGCTAGGACACAGACACAAAGTTCTATTTATTTATAGTACCTCAAAAGTTTGTAATTATCAGAAATAAGGTGTTCTATACCATAACAGTCACAACCCCCCCCATCCCAAAATAACATGAGCACAGGGCATTTGTTAAATGTTCACCTATAATCTGTAACTAATGTTTTAGTGTTTTACTTTGAACTAGAAAAATTGGAAACGTTTTCCACAGAAAAACGGACCCTGCTCCTAAACCTATTCCTGCATTCATCAACTTGGAGCTTTTCCCCACCCAAGACTTTGAAACAGAATTTACAGTATAGATTTCAGGAGACTAAGTTAAGTGCTTGTACAAATACAGAGTGTATAAAAGTGTTCCACTTCCTTCAAAACCCGCATCTGGTACCAATGTCCCCTCTAGGTCCAAATAAGCATGTTTCCTTCCCTGTATTGCAGAACTGCAAGGCCTTTTCCTGACAAACAGTCTTTGATAATACAGAGTAGATGTTTAAGATTTAACCAAATGTCATCTCTCTGCAATAATCAACAGCGTGTGGCTGAGAGACTAGCAGTGTCAAGTCATGCATTTCAAATCTATACTGACCCCTTATGAGTACCATCCTTGAATAATACATTTCAAATTTAATATAGGGAGTTGTGTGTAAAACTGATTTCCCCCTCCCCACCCAATGTTATAAAAGATTAGCAGGATAATTCATTATTTCCTAGTACCAGGAGACACTTCATGAATAAAAGGAATCACTAATATTGGCTTTAGCCACAGGATTGCCAATTTCGGTTGAATGTATTCCTGGAGATTTTGTCACACAACAATCTTTAAAGATTAATCTTTAATTCCTGGATACTCCTGGCCAATCCTGGAGGGTTGGCAACCCTGTTTAGCCAGCTGCTTCATTCTTTGTTTGAAAATTTTCTTATTTCTAATTAAAGGCACAACAGGAATTTTAATACTGGAATTTAGCTTACAAGTTAGCTTTTTTTATTTAAATAAAAGTTTTGTGCAAGGAGGGTTAATAGAACTGGACCAACTTTAATAGGAAGATTAACATATTAGTATACGTTTGTTTTAACACTGTTGAGGTACACAGTGTATGTTTGAAAACAGATTAAGATTACACAATCTACGTTTAGTGCCCAAATCAAAGTCTCAGTGACTAACAAAAATTCTTAATGAACAGAAAGACTTGCTGCTATAATCACACCTCTTTAAAACAGAAATTCAGCACAAACGTGTAAGAAGCATATTTTAAAGTGGACAATTTGTATATATTGTATATCATTTAATGCTGCCAACATCTGTTCTCCAGTCTAAGCATGACATACTACCCAACATTTAGTCTGATTATCTGGGTAGCATCTTGGTGCTTATAAAATTTTTGAATGAAAACTAGATAACATAAATAGTAGCTGATTACGTGGAAAGGTCAGGATGGATAAAAACCAATGTTTGTTAAAAATCTCAAAAAATCAGATTTAAAAAAAAATATTTAAATTATTTTTTTTTAAAAATTGAGTATATTTGAAATTATGATTGCCTAAAATTACTATGATTATTAAAATAATTTAGATTAAATAAAGTAATATTAAGCAGTACAAGTTGCTGTCAAGTTTTAAAGAAAGTCAGCCACTGAACTGGTGGAAATCATGATTAAACACCTGGAATCAGTATTTGCTGAAGGGCTAAACCAGCTTATGATAGCAGTAGCCTCTTCTGCAGGAGCAGAGAGAATCATCTTCATTTCAGTTTTTTCATCTAGTTTAGTTCAATGACTAATTGATTCAAAGAGGGGAAAGCAACTGGGAGTTGAAAAAGCAAGCAAAGTTGGTTTTCCCTCTTCCAATCTATGAATAAAAGCTATGTGAGAGAGGTGGTCTACTCATAGGCGTCGACACTGTGGCACGAGGGGAAAAAAATGGTGGGTGCTGAGCACTCACCAGCAGCGCCCCCCCCCCATTAGCTCTCCCCTCCTCTACTGCCTCCTGCACGCCGGCAGACCCAGCGGATCAGCGCTTCCCCCTCCCTCCCTGCACTTCCCTCCCGCTACAATCGGCTGTTTTGCAACATGCAGGAGGCTGGGAGGGAGAACAAGGATGCAGCACGCTACGGAGGAGGGAGCGGAACAGGGCAGGAAGAGGTGGGGCGGGGTAGGGCCTTGGGGGAAGAGGTGGCATTGGGGCGGGGCCTGGGCCAGAGCCGGGAGTCAAGCAACCCTCGCCACTTTGGAAAGTTGGCACCCATGGGTCTACTTGTTCTAAAATTTTGAAGGATCTGATGACTAGAAACAATCAGCTCAATTCAAACTACTGATAACATTACCTTTAATAATTCAATTAGTGCAATGCAATATATTTTTATAAACTTTCTTATGCATCCTGATTTAAGGTAATTTTCTTTAACCAATAAACATTTTAAAATGCTGTTTTTATGCATTTCAAATTGAATTTGAACATCCAAACTGAGCTTTGACACAAATCAAGTAAAAAAAAAAAAACCCCAAACATCATTCACCAGTTATAACATCATAAAAAAATGCAAAAAATCAAGAAACTGAATAGTTGTAGATAATCTTTAGAATTGTTTAAATAAATGTGAAAGACAGTATATACTCCTGGCCAGCAAAAACAAAACAAAACAATAAAACCCCCATCAAATTTAGTGTAATACCAACCAATGAGAATCAACTGCTCTTTAGAAAAATTAAAAGTTTAAATGCAAAACAAGATTAATAGAGATTATTTAAATCAAAAGTTTCCTGCTTGCTGATTTACATCATGATTAAAATCAGTAATTTAAATTAATCCACCCTGGATACAGTAATACCAAAAAAGAGAAACTACTGCTTTAAAATAATTTTAACTGTATTTAAATCTGATCAAATAAGATTTGTGACCACGGAGAAACATATAGCCTAACGGTGATGACATTCTGCTTTATAAGTTTTAACCTATAAAATGTGTCTACACAACTTTTCTTTACTTTCTTATCATTACATGTGCAACCCCACTAATGGGAGTTTCTAGAATAGATAAGTTGATTTTCTACTACATCATCTCACCCTACTCAGAGCAAAGACAAACTGAAATGCTGGTAGCATAAGTCTTGATATTACCCTTCAAAAGTAGCTTCCCTCAGAAATTATTTTTTGCTTCTTAAAACCAGAGTTTAAAAGGTAAACATTTTAACCAGTTCAGACATTCATCACTGAACAACAATTCAAATCCTGGTTTAAAGGAACAAACAACAGCATGTGTCATTGCCTGGAAACCATCAATCCAAGCAATAGCACAAACCCAGTGGGCATGAGACCGCATAAGAGGCACCTTACACGTTTGTTCCCCACAACTTCAGCACCCACATCTGGCCCATGTGCCACAGCCAAGCATGCAGAAGAGTGAGGCTTTTCTTTTGTAGTTCTGTTTACTGACAGATCAACATTAACAAAAGTGAGTGTCTCTTAAGGGAAAATAATAAATAACCATAGAATGGCTTTGTGCTGAGGCCAGCTCAGAATTTTTAACCATTTTAAGAACATTGTACACTTTACAAAGCACATGGTCATGTGGTTGTGGGGGGAAACTCAGATTTAGAACCCCTTGCTCCTCTCTCAGTCAATGGAAAATGGGAGTGCTTCAAAGACAGCATCTTCAGACCTGGTCTATACTAGATAAAACAACAACAAACAAACAACTATCTGTTCTACCACAGATTCAACAGAATCAGTTTGTAAGAATTTGTATTTATTATGATTCCCTAGTGTAGACACCACTTCAGAGTGCAGAAGTCCTCAAGTAATGAACTCTGGCCAACAGATAAGTACTGACTAGTTAAGAGGGAGCAGCATCCATTTCTCCTTGGGAGGGTCACTTGCAATCAGGGATGTCAATGGGAAGAGAACAAAGGAATTCTGGAAGAAACACCTACTTCCCTCTGCAACACACCCACCCTCCACAAAAAGTCAATCAGTTGTACCACCAGATGTCAGCAATCTAATAAGGGACTTGGCTAGATCTATTCCAAATGTGTTTATACCAAACTTTGAAAAACCATCATGAAAGGTTACCAAAACCAGGCACAAAGTCTACTAGACTGCCCTTTACAATTATAGTGACTATAATGAAAAAGAAAGGATATATCCCTCAAAAAGATTCGCTCTTCCTATGCCAATGGGGGATAGGATTCCACAAGGCTGACTTAATCTTTCACAGCAAGTAATCACTACGTTTGTCGACTAGAGTTCTGTCACAAGAGTCAATCATAACTGCTGTGGACAACACTGGGTAAGTGCTACCGTTTGAGGGACAAAAGTGAGAAAACAAGTCAAGGAAATGGAGCCAAATAGACACCATTCAAGAAGAGAATGAACCAAGGAGAAAGACTAGTTAGCAGGAACTGAAAACTAAAAAATTCCTCTGAAATAAAACGTAACTAAAAACAGTTTTTGTCTTCTTCCACCCATTTGAAAGAACAGAAGGGGGAATCCCCCACTAGACAAAGAACAAGGAGACCAAGTACTTGGCAGCCTTACAAAACAGTAAATGCTCATTCTTAAGCCATTTTACAAGCAGGGCCACCTAGAGGATTCAGGGGGCCTGGGGCAAAGCGGGGGAGCGGACATAAAAAAAGGCACCACCCGCTGCAGCACTTGTACTCACCGGGTGGCGCTCTGAGTCTTCGGCGGCGCGAGTCAAGGCCGTGCCACCGATCTTTGGCAGCACTGAAGGACCTGCCGCCGAAATGCCACTGAAGACCCGGACCGGCACCAGGTGAGTAAAAATTAAAAAGGCACCTCTAGCCAGGGAAGGTTCTCTCGGCCAGGGCTCACAGGGCTCCTGCGGGGCCCAGGGGCAAATTGTCCCCACTCTGGGCGGCCCTGCTTACAAGTCTTGCACTTGGAAGAAAGAGCAACACAATGACCTGGACCCAAGAATGATTTCAAGATAGCAGATGTGCACCTCCGTCCTCTCAGATGTATCCCTGCAAGATGAGAGTTCTTATACACATGCCACCACAAGCCCAATTAGCAGCAACCTTCTCAGCAAACTGGAGGATCGTCAGACATTTCAATATACCATACTTCCTAGAGAAAGACTAGTTAGAATACTTCAGATCAAAGGTGTCATATACACACACCCCATGGGTAGGATCTGGCCCATACAATATATTTGTGAACAACATGGGAGATATACATTGAAGTTGGGCCTCTATTATGGTGTCTTTAAAAAGGGATTTCACTTTAGTCACTATACCTTAACTTTTGTCTAACTAACCCCCTCATTTTTGTACAGTTCCCCCTTTTGAAATTAAATGCCACAGTGAATCAAATCACTGGAATGGGTTCCCTAGGGAGGTGGTGGAATCTCCATTCTTAGAGGTTTTTAAGGCCCGGCTTGACAAAGCCCTGGCTGGGATGATTTAGTTGGGAATTGGTCCTGCTTTGAGCAGGGGGTTGGACTAGATGACCTCCTGAGGTCCCTTCCAACCCTGATATTCTATGATTCTATGATTCAGAATTTGCAGAACCTAAGTTTTCATTTTAAAAAGTGTTTCTAAAACAAATCTTCCAAATGTCAGAGCATAAACCAAAGAAAAGTCAGCCCAAGTCTGCAGAAACCTTGAAACAATGGCTCAAAGGTGCGAACTCCCCATTCCACTAATTTCACTGTCGTGTTCATTCTAAAACCTAATGATATTTCAAAGTGTAAACTATCTATTTCACTACTTATTTTAAGCAGTGAATGAGGAAGAGTTGGGAGTTGCTGCAAGGAAGGAAATGCAAAAAGGACAAGACACAGGGAAGCAAAAAAAGAAGGGGAAAGGAGGATGGGGAAAGGAAGAGAAACAATGGCCAGAAATAGAAGTGTTCCTAAATGTGAGCACATTTTCCCCATTCAGTAATAATAATGAATGCAATGATAAAGTATTGAACAAATTAAAGAATTAAATCAGTTTAGTTACTACATACAATGCTTGATCTCTGGGCAAACCTCCCATTGATGAATAGGAGATATGCTATGGATTGAGGAGAGTATGTAGTCCCAAATTTTTACTGCAACTCAAGGACTATAATTAAAAAATGAAAGTTAGCCCTCTACAGAGAATGGCCACACACAGTCTTTCACATGCCTTTAAGAAGTATGTGTCACCGATGTGTCATCCCCACACTGTGAATGCTAGTCTCTTAATGGCAGATGAAACTTCAGAAACACTACCTGTTGGTCAGCAAATTGAGATACTGAAGTAGTAATTTTTAATTGATGAGTCTTTTAGTATAGCTCAATTAAGAACATACTGATCCCAAAACAAACACTAGTACCATTCATAAGCCTTCACTGACTTAAGATATCAAACAAACAAGGCAAAAAATGTTGAAACAAGAATCTGACTGAAGGGAGATGGGGGGAGGGGGAAATAGAAGACTTACAGCATGATCTAAAGCTTGCCAAACGCAGGCTTTGATGATTGAGGGAACAAGTTCCAAAAACATGTTTTTTAAACTGTGAATGCCCTGCTACTGATCCCATGAAACCAAGTGCCAAGCACTAAACAACTGAAGCAGCCCACTGTGTCTTAACTATAATTGCACAACACAGGAAAGAAGGCAATCTTTTAAACAAATGAATTACAAAACATCTCAGATTTGGGAGCGTATCAGTAGCACCTAGAAATGCTCCTGGAAGTAAATAGGAAACCAGTACAGAGCATATAGCTGAAGTACTGTGTGCTCATGCCTATCCAGCACACTCAGAAGGCAGGCCATGGAGTTCTGCACCAGCTAATGTCTACAGAGATTTCTCAAAGAGCACATATAGAGCACATGACAATAATCCAGTCTGGAAGTGACAAAAGCATGGATAACTCTGGTCAGATCCAGATCAAAGAAAGACTGCAACTTCTTGATCAGCCACAGATGGAAAAGGACTATGAGCTACTGCTGGTAACTCCACATTAAGATACAGCCAAGGATCCAAAAGTCCCCTAAGTTTGCAAACCATACTAGAAAGGGTCAGCCCTAAACCCTCAATTGAAGCTGATGACAGTTTCCCTCTAAATGAATGACAGTATTCCTCTAAATGAATCCTGTAACCCACCAGCATTACTTCCATCTTGTACAGAATTTGTCACAGCTGGTTGGTTCCTATCAAAGGCAAAGTCCAAGTTCTATTAACAGAAGCAACATCCACTTCCTAGTGAAACTTTAGTCTTATCTCAATATCTCACTAGCTGCTTTAAAATTTTGAAAATTTAAATTTAATAAATCTAAAAAAAAAGGAGAATCCCTTGTTATACAATAGCTTTTCTTTAAAAAGGTGTGTTACCAGCTTATTTCCAATATTTATTTAAATTTTTCAAATTTTGTTTTTTCAAGTCCATGAGGTAAGATTAGACTGCTAAATACAGATAAAATAATGGGACATCAATTCCTTCATCTGTAGGTCTTTTCTTTTGTAGTTCTGTTTACTGACAGATCAACAGTTCAAATTTGGCCCAGGTGAGCAGCACTTAAGAGCAGGTGCTATCTAATCATCATTCAAAGGCCTAGATGAATGGGGCATCCACAGATCAGCTCCAAGTGGAAAGCTCACCATAACTAGCACCTTTTTTAGCAGTCACCAGATAGATCAGGGATAGGCAACCTGTGGCACGAGTGCCGAAGGTGGCACGCGAGCTGATTTTCACTGGCACTCACGCTGCCTGGGTCCTGGCCACCGGTCCAGGGGCTCTGCATTTTAATTTAATTTTAAATGAAGCTTCTTAAACATTTTAAAAACCTTATTTACTTTACATACAACAATAGTTTAGTTATTTATTATAGACTTATAGAAAGAGACCTTCTAAAAAAGTTAAAATGTATTACTGGCATGCAAAACCTTAAATAAGAGTGAATAAATGAAGACTCGGCACACCACTTCTGAAAGGTTGCGGACCACTGAGATAGATAATATAACAATAACAGAAGGGGCATGGACAATGCTCCTCCAAAACATGCTCCCCCTAAACACAGCTGAAACAATGTCAGAAGAGCAGGGGAAGCTTGCATTGGTACTGCCTGAAAAGGCTCTATTATATGGCTAAAAGGATTGCTTCAGTTTCTGTGCTGTAAGTCTGGCACCTCTTAGAACAGAGGGGGGCAAACTACGGCCTGCGAGCCACATCCGGCCCACAGGACCCTTCCTTCTGGCCCCTGAGCTCCTGCCAGGGAG
The DNA here is from genome assembly GCF_020497125.1 of Mauremys mutica. Taxonomy (NCBI): domain Eukaryota; kingdom Metazoa; phylum Chordata; order Testudines; family Geoemydidae; genus Mauremys; species Mauremys mutica. Next base: position 130,803,127 of record NC_059074.1, read on the forward strand.
CAGGGTCAGGACAGGCTTGCGGAGGAGCCAGCCCAACTCCCCAGCAGCATGTGGACAGCATGGTGAGCGGGCGGAGGCTAGCCCCTGGCCCCTCCCCTTCTGCTCCCCTCCCTCCCTGCCTCCCTCACAGTCCCCCCAGCACGGCTATAGCACCACCAGACCTGGTGCTCCAGGGCAGCACGGTCAGGGGGCATTTCAGGGGGGCAGTCAAGGCACCTGGGCCCTGCTGCCAGGGACAGTGGCAGAGCAAGCCAAAGCTCTCCTCCACCCCCAACATGCTTGGCCCCTATCCCCAGCAGCCAAGCCCAGATAGGGAGTGAGCCCTGCCCAACTGCCAGGGAGAGCAGCCCAACAAGCAGGGGCAATGCACAGGGAAAAGACTGAGCCCCATTTTCCCCCACCCCACAGGTAATGTGGGGCAGGGAGAGCAGAGATAGTTGGCTAGGGGGTGGGAGCGGCCTCGGGGGGGCAGTCAGGGGGTAGGGAGCAGGGGAGATTGGATAGGGGCAGGAGACCCAGGAGTGGTCAGGGGGGTGGGGAGCAGGAGGGAGTGGATAGGGGACAGGCAACCCAGGGTGATGGTCGGGGGCAGAGAGCAGGGGTGTTTGGATAAGATGCTGGAGTTCCGAGGGGGGAGGGGAGGAGTTTGGATAGGGGGCAGGGGCAAGGCCACACCTCACTGTTTAGGGAGGCACAGCCTCCCCCAGCCTTCCCTACCCGACCCTCCATATAATTTCTGTACCCGATGTGGCCCTAGGGCCAAAAAGTGTGTCCACCCCTGTCGTAAAGCACAAATTTAAATTTACCACACACACACACACACACACACACACACACCCCTCTAATTTACACTGACTTTTTTCTAATTTAACAGCAGCAGCAAAGAACAGAAAGCTATTTCCGGAACTATTTTAAGTTAGGCCTTCACTTACATTACTTACCTAGACTATAAGCTTTTCAGACCAGAGCCTGTTTTTGTTATGTTTGCACATGCCTAGCAAAACAGGCTTGGACCTCTAGACAGTACCACAATGTAAACAACAAGTCTCAAAAAAAATAAAGCTTTCCAGTTAAGTTCACAGATTTGAAACAAAACAACCATTTACCTTAAAGAATCATTCATTGATGAGCTTTTTAAAGGATATTAAAAAACCCAAATGTTAAAGAGAAGTCAGAATAGAGTACTTGACCATGTTCCTTCCACTACAGGATCAAAGAGGAGTTACACATTGTTTCATGCAGTGCAGGGAAAAAAATGAAGGTGCCTAAATTTAAGTGAAATAAAACACATTTTTGGAGAAAAAACAGGTTACAAAAGAGACTATTTAAAGAAGCCCTGATTCATCTTTTCCTTTGAAGCTAATCTCCAGACTCTAGAGTGTACCTACATTATAAAAATTTGTGTTTTTCTGTAACGGTACAGAAAACCTTAGTGGGGTCAAGACCCAGTAATGCTTTGGTTGGTCATTTTCAAAGGGATACCATCAACTTGAAACACTGTCAACTATAAAGCATCTTCAAGTACTACCCCTACTCCCAAATCCCATCTGCAAATTTTGTAGTTTTACCTCACTTTTTCCTATATTAAGTATTAACTGTATCTCTTCCTTGCTGATGTGTGAAAGATTCAAAACAGGGGAGATTGAATGATTAGATAACACAACTGAGGAAACTGTTGATACACAGAGAGCTGTCAAATGCACAAAGAAAACTGACAAGAAAAGTATGTATTTACTCTTATCTTAAGCATAACTAGTTTAACACATTACAAAAGTAGGTCAAACCGTCAGAAAAACGTGTTTTAACTTTGTGTCCTTTTAACACAAGAGCTTTGAATTCCCAAATTATCCCATATGTTAAAATAAAATAGTATTTTAATAAGTATTAATATGATGAATAAAACTTAGCATATCCTATGCACATAATTCTAAATCAATAACTGATGTAACTAATTGGTAAAATTACTCAGTTATGCTGGGGGAAAATAGAAGAACTTAAGTACACTAAATGGAATGGAAAGCTAACGTTGTTCTACCTCCAGAAACAGTTACCATTTGTGCTTGTATAAACTGTTATAGCAGATTGTTATAATACTGGCTCACTTTGACAGAATTGCAATATAATGGCCAAATGGTGATCTGCTGCTCAAAGATAAGTGCAGAAACAATTTGAGCGTGCATTTGCTAAAAATAGGTATAAAATTAGATTTATATTTTTCAAGTACCAGGCTAGTCCACTAACAATGTTTCATTCCATAAATTCATTACTATTATAGGAAAAAGTAATTAACACCAAGCCCATCTAGGTGACAGACCTGTTACCAGGCTCCAACATTCTAAAAAGAGTAATTTTCCAGCCTTTATGATTACTAAGAAAGTCTTCTAAATGCAACATAGCCTTCATCAGTCTGTAGACTCTAATGGCCAGATTATCCATTACAGTGGTAAAAGCCACAAGAGAAGACTTGTTGAGAGGGAATTTCTGAATCTCTTCAGATTCCCATGTATCATCCCATCAGAGACAGGGTCTGGTCTTCAACCAGACAAGTCCTCTGGGAAATTCCACATCCTTCCTGCTGTACACAGACAACTTAGATCAGTTGGGATACTCACCCCTGCTCTCCTAAACCACCAATTTTGTACAGAGTCCTCCACTGTGGAGTCTGCTCATCCCACTGGCATCATGGAGCACATAGCAGACGTATCCACTTTCATTGCATTTTCTCCACTGAAGCCTATTTGAACATATCAGTTTTCACTTAAGTTCCTTCTCATCCCTATCCTTTTGCTTTGAATTTCAATAAATGGGAGTGATTAAAAACCAGCATGCTTTGGGAAAGTAATGCAAAAACTTCCCGACATTACTCAATCCTAACCTGAAACAGTCCTCTGGTTCCATTCCTGGCTTCTCTCAAAGAACGGCTACCAAATGATAGCTATGTAATGAGGACAAATGCCCACTAAAGTTTAAAGTGATTCCATGATGCTCGCTCGCATGGAATGTAAACCAAGCATCCAAAAGTGACAGTCAATTAATGTACAGACTGCCACCTTTCCTTATATAGAGGTACACTATCAAGTTACTAGCACTGTTTCCCTATGTTGCCTATACCCAAGATTTAAAAATATTATTTTAAAATAAGTTATTTTTCCACTACTGATACTAGTCTATTTTTTAAATTTCTCTCAGCTCAAGCAAGATAAATGAAGTAAGTTTTAGTCTTGTTTATAATCAGTTTCACTTTCAAACTCTCAATGCTGCAGTGTTTGAAGTGCAAATAATGCAGATAAATGTTTAACAAGAACCATTTTTTACTTAAATATTGATTGAAACATTTCAGTTTATTGTGGGCTTTGAAAGAGCTTGATTTTGTAAATTATAAGGTATGAGTCTTTGGTGGGGTGGGGGGGAAAAACACTCCTATGTGAAGATGTTTTATCTACTCTTCCAAGAAATACCTAAGTTTACCGTAAAAAAAATAAACTAGAGGTTTGGGGAGATTGGGCCATCCTCCCCCCACATTGTGTGTATTTGAAAGTTTGGGGGCTTTGTATCATTTTACTGTAGTCAGCTTTCCCTATTCAGTGGGTCTTTCAGACACCAATAGAAAGAGAATACATTTTTTAAAAATAGGAAAAAAAATATAGCTTTACAACCACAAAAACTGGCAAAAGTACTCTTGGCAGGTTTAATATTGGAGACTAACTTTTTAAATTCATCAGATTTCAAGTTGACAGCACACCTTTAAAAGGTGAGAAGTAATCAGACTTCTAGCCAACTCACTCTGGTAGCATTGTAGTACAGCAACAAATACTCACTGAAAAGATGCATAGTGACTCGCCATAAGATTAGCTTCTTCTGTTTCCACCAATAAGAATGACAGTAATTTTTTAAAAAAAGATGGATTTACTTTTATGAATAAGAGGGTTTCAAAACTGTCTGATACTCCACCCCCCATTCAGACCATAAATAAGGTTAAGCCATCCAACAGTATGACTGACCATTTATTTCACTGGGCATAATATAACATGCCAGCTGAAATTTAATTAGCTCAAGATTCCCTTATCAACTGACCACAGTTTCCTGTCTCACAATGCCAAGGCTATGTGCCAGCTATCTTAACAGCAATGGAACAACTTCAACTGAAATGAATAAGAGCCTGATACCCTTTACTAAAAACAGATCAAATGTTCTACTGAAGCACAAGCTGTTTGTTGAGTTTCACTGTTGTGGTGAATGTTAGCTGAATGGATGTTTAAAATGAGATTGTAAAGAATTAACTCAGGATTTAGTAAAACTGACCAAGAACAGCTCTGAAAACTTTTCTTGCCAGTACATCATCTCCTCTTTCCACATCTACAGGATTTTTAAGAATGCAGAGAAGACTACTTGAATTTTAGTGGAAGATTCTTGTCAGTATGGGGGTATGGAGAGTTTTAAGACCTACAGAAATTAAAGTTCTACATTACATAACTTCCAAGCACATTCAACTCCTGAATACTATCAACTTAAATTACTCATTGTTATACCAATTTAAAAAACTCATCTAGACAAAAATATCTGCAGCCTCCTGAACTACAGAAGTACTGGAAGGTCACAGATCTTGGCTCTACAACAGGTCAACCTAGTAGTCACAGGAAAGGCACGTCAATACAGAAATCTCCATCCCATTGCTAAGGACCCCAAATTATTAACCTGACAACTGAAAATGACAAGTGGAGGGCTGTGGGGTGGAATCCCTCAGTAGCTGGGTTTAAATTGAAGTTTTCGGTCCATGTATTGCCCGTTAGAAACTCTACTCCAGCTTACCACCCACTCCTCATAAAACATAGTAGGGGTCCCTAAAATGGTTCATTGCACTCATCTGACATTGTTTTCAAGATCCTGACTGACATTTACTGAAATGCAGGATAGCGTCAGACTCTGGTCTTGGGAAAGAAATGGTGCAGACATTCTATGGATCCTCAAAATTCTGAATAGCCTCTAAAAAAAGAACAGGAGTACTTGTGGTACCTTAGAGACTAACACATTTATTTCAGCATGAGCTTTCGTGAGCTACAGCTCACTTCTTCGGATGCACAGAATGGAACACACAGACAGGAGATATTTATGCATACAGTCTGTGTGTTCCATTCTATGCATCCAAAGAAGTGAGCTGTAGCTCACGAAAGCTCATGCTGAAATAAATTTGTTAGTCTCTAAGGTGCCACAAGTACTCCTGTTCTTTTTGCGGATACAGACCAACACGGCTGCTACCTCTGAAACCTGAATAGCCTCTGTTGTACAGGTCAGAACTTTTGTAGGCCAGTCGCTATAAAAAGTAGCTTTTAGCTCAATCACGCCCTAATTGTGTTTGGACTCTATTAACTGAACTATAAAAATAATACTCAGTCTTAAAGAGTAGTTGTTAGTGCCCACTAGAAATTTGAGATATTAGGCTGTAGAGTTTTGTAATAAAAGGATTTTGTATTATTTATAGTGAAATTCCTATAAAAAATATTAACTTTGAGTTAAAATTGCTCAAGTATTTCTTCCCAATGTGAATACTGAAAAATAATGAAATCCTAAATTAAAAACACTGTTAAGCAAATAATCACTACTGAGCTTGCCTGCAGTCACTGCACTTGAGTGTCCAGTTCAGCAGCTTTCAACCTGAGATTATGATCCCAAGTCACCAGCAGGGTCATAAGCCAACTAATTCTGATTCTGATCTTCTACTGAAGATTTGCTCAGCAAAATGCAACCAGTCATCCTCAGAATCCAGAAGAGGTATCTTAAATGACTAAGCAATTAGCACTGTTGTGCCTTCTTTAAAGAGCCATGAAAAACTATGCAAAAAGGAATGGGATTTGAAAAGGTCCATTGAAAGTGAATATGGAGAAGAGGCTGTTAAATTCATATGTAACGCACTGCTTTCCATACTACTTTAACCATCTAAAGGAAATCTATATTTTAATAATTTGGGATTCTGCATCACCAAAACCCATCCCTATAGGAATAAATATTCTCTACATCTCTCCCCCACTTCCAAAATGGACCTTATTTCATCCTCTAGTTTCTTCACATGCAAATGAAAAATGGCTATAGTAGCCAAAGAAACAACATTAACAAGAGGCATGCAGAATTATTATGGATAATATTATAACAGAATATCCAGTATATTCATAAAAGTAGCAGAAGCTGGGGAATTCACATAACTTTGTCCATTCATTGAAAAGGCTTGTTCATTTGCTTGTCTGTTCAATATATTACTTTATCATCATTAATATACAGTCTAATCTGTAAGTCTCTTTCTGGTTTTACCAAGTGCTTCCAATCATGGTTTGAGAAACTCCAAGAGCCATTCATCTGCTTACATATTAGTTATTTCCCAAACAGCACAAGAGGTAGAGGAGCCTTGATTAGAGTATTAAGGGACATGCGTTAGATCAGTGGTTCTCAACCAGGGGTACATGTACCCCTGGGGGTGCGCAGGTTATATCAGCTTATCTAGATATTTGCCTAGTTTTACAACAGGCTACATAAAAAGCACTAGCGAAGTTAGTACCAATTAAAATTCCATACAATGACTTGTTTAGACTGCTCTATTTACTACACACTGAAATGTAAATACAATATTTCTATTCCAATTGATTTATTTTATAATTGTATGGTAAAAATGAGAAAGTAAGCAATTTTTCAGTAATAGTATGCTGAGACACTTTAGTATTTGTATATCTGGTTTTGTAAGCAAGTAGTTTTAAAGAGAGGTGAAACTTGGGGGTACACAAGACAAATCAGACTCTTGAAAGGTGTACAGTAGTCTGGAGAGGTTGAGAGCCACTGGGTTAGGTTACAAAACCTACTTAAAGCCTTCTTTTCAGTCAGAGTTTTCTGAAATGTTATTCTTTGCAGATAAAATATGTTTGGCCTTCACCCTAAGGAGAGATTTTCCAAATAGTTTTAGGAAAGCCTATTTAGCTGGTTTTTGAATTATTAGTGAGAGAAGAGATAACTATTCACCTGAAATGCTGCTTCTCTAAAGGTATGTTGGCTTGGATTCCTACTCTTTGATATTGACTCCTGGCCTTCATAACATTAGGAACAACCATAGCCCTCAAAAATTTCAGGCCCTTTGAGGCACTGGCAAAGAGAAATTACTTATCTGCACAGAAACTCGAGTTTGAGATGTGTTGTACACAGACACCATGCTCTCGGGTAGATTGGAATCTTTTGGCCAGCAGTGTCCATTAGGGCCAAGCATGCACCGAGTGTCTTTGTGCTTTGCACTGAAGGCATAAAGGGAGGTCTGGCCCAACCACCCCTCAGTTCCATCTCCACAGCAAAATCCAGATGCTATAGAACTCCATAACAGAAGGGATTGAGGGTGGGTCTTGGAATATATATTTATATGGAGAACAAATCTCTAAAAACTCCAGTTACAAATGTTTACAAAAGTTTAGGCTGAAAGTTAGAAGGTTTCTAATGATCAGACAGGAGTGATGTTTTAGAACAGCCTTCCAATATGAGTAGTGGGGGAAAACCAACCTAACTAGTTTTAAGATGGAGCTTGATAAATTTAAAGATAGGATTACATGACTAGGTTGCCTGCAATAGCAGGAGGCTAGACTTTCTGATCCAGGAGGTCCCTTCCAGATCAGGAGTAATCAATTATTTTTTGTCAAGGTCCAAATTTCTTGGTCAAGGTCCAGACGCGAGAGAAAAATAATACAAAAAACAATGATGATGATAATAAGTAAATAAAAAGATTTCACAAGTCCATTCAAAAGCTTCTGGCAGTCCAGATTTGGCCCACAGACCACCTACTGACTACCCCTGCTTCCAGTTCTGCGTTCCTATACAGGTAAGCAATTGTTTTTCTTCAAGTGCTATATATAGTCCACTCTTAGTGACTCAGAAGTAGTGACCCATTCTAACAAGGTGAATATGTACTTCATCTAACCCTGCATGCAACATAGGTGTAGTCTGGCATGCAGCGTAATGGAAATGCAATAAACTATCTGGTCCAGTACACTGTGACAAGTCCTAGCTGTTGTTTGAGGAACTGTCTGAAGTTGAGTGATGAGCATGGACATGGTCTCCAATTTCCCCTGAGGCAGGCAACCTCTGGCTGTCTTAGGGTATGTCTACACTGCATACCTGTGGCTGACCCATGCCAGCTGATTCAGGCTAAGGACCTGTTTAACTGTGGTGCAGACTTTCAGTCTAGGACCCTCCCACCGAACATTCATGCTAAGCATCCAGAAAAGGTGCCCAGCCGCCATTCTTCTTCGATATGAAGTAGTATTCGGAACAGAAATCTTTTCTTCTGTGTTGTGGAGGAACCTCTTTAGCTCAGAGAGGAGGGAGCTCAACCAAGAAGTGACTAGTCTCATGTGAGAGGGGTGCCTGAATAAGGACTGGGAAGCTGGGTTGTGGGTAGGTGTAGTACAGAACTGAACTGTATAATCAGACGTAATGATCTCTCAGACCCATGTCTGTTATAATTAAAACTAAGATTTTTTTCATGATTATTTTTAGTAAACGTCTCTGACCGGGTCATGGGCAACAAACAAAAATTCATGGAGTCCAGGACTTTTACTAAAAATAACAATACAAGCTGTGGGGCAGGAGTGCCTGGCCCCGGCAGCAGCCCTCGCCGTGTGGTTATGTGGGGAGCGTAGCCTCGGCTTCAGCCCCAGACCCTGTTTCGGCTGCTGACAGCTGAAGAAGTCACAGAGGTCCAGTAAAGTCACGGAATCCATGACTGCCGTGACTAAATCATAGCCTTAGTTATAACATTCCATAACCCCCAAAATAGGAAGAGGTTTCCAAAGAATTTTAGAGAAGGAGGAAGGGGAGTCAGAGTCAGTTTGTAGTTCTCACTCAACAAATCAGGATTGTTTACTGAAAATTTTTGACAGTGAGGTGATAGTAGTTGCTGTTGATCTTTTTTCCCCACCCTCCTCAATCTGTGCCACTTCCTAAGAAACTCTGAGGTTACTGTTTCTGGTAACAGAAGGAGCCTAGGGGGTTGTTCTCAGCCTTGAGTAAGTCTGGGACTTAGCATGCTTCCTTTTCGCTGCAGATGTGTATGCACCAAAGGTAGTGCAGAAATTCCTAAAGAGCGTGGAGGGTATCATCTGTCTTTCTACTGACAAGACTGGGGCCCTCAAGCAGAAGACCCTCTACCGTAGATTGGACCTCTCTAAGGATTATTGATGTCTGGAGCCAGGATGAGCACTGTATCACCACTGATACTGCCATGGAGCATGAAGCAATATCTGCAGCAGCCAGAGATGCTCATAAAGACACTCACTATTAACTGACCTTCTCTATGATCTTGTGGCAATTTCTCAATAAAGTCTGCAAATTCAATGTAGTTGAGAAGAAAAAAACCCATACCATACAACAAGTGCTGCAAACTTGGAGATAAATAATTTTTATGAGCAAATGGAGCCAAACATTTTGGATCCCTTTCAGTCGGGGCTATTTTAGAGTGATGTTGTCTGCTCTTTTTGTTTGCAGCTGCTACTACAAGAAAGCCTTACTACAAGAGAAGAATACAGATATACAGCTCCCCCAGAAGACACAAAATACCTTTTGTCAGCTTTCTTGGCTTTTGGGGCTATAGTAGCTGGCACCTGTCAGACTTTTTTTCGGTTCTAAAGGGGCCTCATTTATTGGGGGAGTAACCCATCTTGGCACACACTGATGTCCTCCTCCTCATGACATTGTTCCTCCTTAGAGGGTTCTTCAGGATGTTCCTTCTCAAGAGGGGTTTCTTAAGGCTGAGCAGTTTTCTGTCTCCAAATAAACACTCTCTCTCTGGGATGGTGTACGTGAAGTGTGTTTCCAATAAGAACCCCAGGGCTCCAGTATGGCCATGAAAGGGCATTCTAAAGGAATGATAGAGGGCTTCAGTGGGATGGATACCAAGGCACATGGAGGAAGTAGACTCTTACAATGTCTAGAATAGGACGACACTCTGGAATCCCTCTGAGTCAAAATCTGGAGAGGGGCCTTTAGGAGAACAGGTGGGCAACTTGCCTTCATTGTAGGATTCTGAAGCAAGATATTTCCATCACCAAAAGGAGAAGCTGCAGAAGAAGCAGTGGTTGGTCATAACCCTCACAGTCCTTCAGAATCATGAACCTCTTTGGTACTTATGATGAGGGGGACTAATGTAAAACAGGTCATTTTAAAGGGTAAAACAGGGTTGTTTTAAAGGAGGCAGGCCCATTTGTGTTTCAAAGTGAAAGGGCCAAGAATCTTTTCAGACCTAGAGGAATTCTGGCCTAACTCAAGCCAGGAGCAAAGACCTAGTCACTATGCCATCTTTAAGAGAGGAAAAATAAGTATGCATCTAAAAGAAGCGTATAACTTGTTTCTCCACCAAAAATTCAAACATGAACTAGACACCAGAAGGGGGCTGCACATCACAACTTTTGTGAAGAAGGAGCAGGGTTCTTTCCTGAAGGAGCAGCCAGAGAACAGCAGAAAGTAGGTCGTACTTTGAATGTTGAACAAAGCATGGACTGAGAAAAAGAGGAGGGCAAGGAGAGGCTGAGAAAGGAAACAGTGGGACTGAGACATAGTGTTTCTGTTCATTCTAAAAAAAACAAGAAAATTAAGAAAAAAATCTTTAACATTACATTAAGGTTACAAAAGTTAAAAACAGTGAAGTAAGGCTATGCAAAAGTATATGTTCTTATAACTAACACACATTGCCTCTATTGTATGTTAAAGTACACATTATTAATTTAACTACATACAAAAAATATTACACGTACAATGTGGTTATGTCAGTACTCAGGTTACACAGTAAAATGCAATTTAATCGCTAAACCATTGTTCACAAAAATGAGGACAAGCAAATGGCCATTCTTTTACTAAAGAACTGGGCAGTGAGTACACATGCAACAGAGAGGGTCATTTGGGGATCCTATATTTAAAAATAAAAAGGCTCTTTACCTATATAATCACCTTTCGTAAAAGTGAGGATTGGGTGAATAAAGGATGAGTGAAGGAGGGAATAAAACATTCACTTCAATGCTGAATTAGCGTGATTTTTTTGCTTAACATATAAACCAGCCTCATCACCCACTGTAATTCAACCACTGAAGGTGGAAGTAGACAATATGAGAACCTGTAAGTTTAGGCCACATCTATGCCATGGAGACTACACTGGCACAGCTATGGTGCTGTAGCTATGCTAGCATAACCCTGTAGAGCAGACACAGCCTATAGTAATGGAAGGGGGTTTTCATTCTCTGTTAGAGCACCACCTTCCCAAGCAATGGTAGATAGGCTGACAAAGGCTGACAAAAGCATTCTCCCATCAACCTAGCTACACCTACAGCAGGAGTTTAGGTTGGCATAGCTACATCACTCAGGGAAGTGGATTTTTCTCACCCTTGAGCACCAGCACTATGTCGACCTAAATTTTACGTGTAAACCAAGATTTAGCCATCTGTGATAGGATGAAATAACTGTGGTGGTTGTGTCCAACCCCTTGCCCTACCAAAAGGCAGATGAGAGTAAAGATCCAGCTAGTCCAGCCACATCACATACTGGAATATGAAATGTGCTTTCAATGAACCACCACACAAGGAAAAAGATTTCTCAATAGCTTTGGCTACGTAAAATTTTACCAGAAAGGACTACGAGCAGTCTGACAGCAGGAGATTAAATTACGATTGAGTAGACAATATAAAAGCTGAGTATAGTAGGGATAGATTTTGGGGGCATATGTATCGTAAGAGTTAGGACATAGATGCTGGAGCTCTTATAAGATTAGATTTACTAACTTTCTAGAAATAATTTTGACTTCTTAGAAACTAACTTTCCAACAGTAATATTATGTAATCCTACTAATGTAGGCAAATTCTACAGGCTAGGAACAGAAAAGACCTTTTATGCAAAGCCTGCTCTGTGTAATGGTTGGGAAAGACCAGAATCACAGCCAGAAATTATACTGCCAAAAAAGAAAAGAAAATCCCCAACATGCCAGGAATATCTATACCAGGAAAAACAGAGAGGATTGTACAATGACACATTATCAGATTCTCAAATGGTGTCATTTAGAGGGAAAAAGTATGAGAAGGCGTCCAAAACAGCATTTTGTCCAGAATGCAACTTGGCTACAGACTCAGAATTAAATCCAGTGGTGCATGCTGTATCACTGGATTTAATTCCCCATAATACTTAACAATTTAACAAGATAATGGTAATTTTAGAAATCAGTACGTTATTATACTTAAGGGTTGATAACCAGTAGTCCAGAATCTCCAGTCCACAAAGTTCACTTTCCACTATTTTTGTGGTGAAAAGTGAATTTATATGGTGCAAAGCACCCAGGAGATTGTCTCTGGAGAATTCCCCCCGTGTAAGGGGACTCTCCACCACCAGCTCAGAAGCCTCCTCTGCCAACTCTACTGTACCATGTGTTGGAGCTTTACCCTAGCGTAAAAAGAAGGAGACACTTGGGCAGGTAAGGGGCATGTCAGAGTGGGGCTCTAATACACCCAATTCTCCACTGGACTAAGGACCCTGAGAGACCTTACATCAACAGTGTAAATTAAACTTGCTCACCTTGCAGCTTTAACTTAAGCCAGGACAAAATAGCTGAGAGACCACCTTTTTGTTCCGTGTTTGTATAGGGCAGGGGTAGGCAACCTATGGCACACGTGACGAAGGCGGCAAACGAGCTGATTTTCAGTGGCACTCACACTGCCCGGGTCCTGGCCACAGGTCCGGGGGGCTCTGCATTTTAATTTAATTTTAAATGAAGCTTCTTAAACATTTTTAAATACCTTATTTACTTTACATACAACAATAGTTTAGTTATATATTATAGACTTATAGAAAGGGACCTTCTAAAAACGTTAAAATGTATTACCGGCACGCGAAACCTTAAATCAGAGTGAATAAATGAAGACCCGGCATACCGCTTCTGAAAGGTTGCCGACCCCTGGTATAGGGCCTAGCATAATGTGGTCCTGCTCTCTGAATAGGGCCCCTAGGTGCAGCAGAAATACAAATATTAAATAATAATAGTCAAGCAGGAAGCTACAATTGACTCCCTCCCAGTCTCCCCCTCCCCTTTGCTTCTAAGCAGAACCCAAGTGCATGGAGAATCAAGCACAATTTGTTTTAAATGTGCTACCCACTTTTTAGTCACTGCTTTAGGAATACGTCTTTTCTGATTTTAAAAAGGGCATGTTTTGAAAAGAATGGTCACATTTGTACCTTATCTTTGCAAAAGAATATACAGTGAAGTTCTGACTACCTGAAGGTCATCTGAGACACCTGAAACTTTCACACAGTGATGTTAAATGTGATAAGGAATGCAAATACAGCAGATTTTAAAGTCACTGTGGTTTGAGGAAGTTGATTTTAAATTGATCTACTTAAACCAGCACAAGCCCCTAATGTAAATAAACTCCTGTTTAAGTCATTTTAGTTTGCACTGCTAACTATCAAATAAAGGCAAACAAGTGCATCTGTTAGGGATTTGCACTGGTTTAAAGTAGATTTTAAAATCGATTTCAACTGATTGAATTAAACCATACAAATGATCATCAGTTCAGATTTAATCATGTCTCAACTGCTTACTGAGGAAAAACTTTCAGTACTGAAATCAATTACTTAAATTTTTGGATGTTTTTCAATCGTATTAGCCATTAAAATGGCATTTTGTCCTTTCATCAGCAATCCACTCACTTCTGTAAAGGCATACAGCTATCAGCTAAAGCAGAGAATTTTTGCTTTTGCATCTCTAGAAAAAAGGTAGAAGATTGAAAAAGGTGTAAAACATTACTGTTGTTTTCAGCCAATGAAACAACATAATTCCTACCCTTTTATTACAGCAGGCTATGGACTGGAGTCATTTATGATTCATTCCTTCTCATAACAGAACAAATTTGTTTACAGGGCTTGGGGACCAGTGCTAGTAAAAGGTCAAACATTCAAAAATGCTGTGGTGACTTCTGAGCCAATACTTATCCTCTCCACACCCTCAACAACAACAAAAAATCTATTTTCTAGACACAATGTACAAAAGGCCAGACAAGAGATTTTACTGTTCCATCTCTACTATTTTCCTCCCCAGAACTGTACTACTCAATCAGGTGATCCTGATTAGTTTCACTATGCTACTCTTGCCAAACAGAGAAAGCACTCTGAAGGAGTGGCACAAGTGCCATTCTGTACAGTTGGTGGAGGCTGAGGTAGGAAGAAATAAATATAAGTTTTCATAGCACTCCTAGTCCCTGTTAGCTGTGGGAGTAAGTGAATAAGCTTGGTTCAGAAGTATACACTAGACCGGGGTAGGCAACCTGCGGCATGTGAGCTGATTTTCAGTGGCACTCACACTGCCCAGGTTCTGGCCACCAGTCCGGGGGGCTCTGCATTTTAATTTAATTTTAAATGAAGCTGCTTAAACATTTTAAAAACCTTATTTACTTGACATACAACAATAGTTTAGTTATATATTATAGACTTTTAGAAAGAGACCTTCTAAAAACATTAAAATGTATTACTGGCACGCGAAACCTTAAATTAGAGTGAATTAAATGAAGACATGGCACAGCACTTCTGAAAGGCTGCCAACCCCTGCACTAGACCAAATACCTTGGCAATTTTAACCTTCCTTTTAAGACTTTTCCCTCTTCTCTCCTTTTGTCTATCCCCAACCCACTCAAGAGAACGATTCTTGTCAATTCACTGACTTCCACTTTGTCCCTGCTGAAGTTGCTGAGGAAGTAAGTTTACCCCCAGCAGCACAAGCATTAGCCTCTAACTACTAAGAAAGCAAGGGAAAAAGAGAGGAGAGAAAAGCAACATCTCTCTAAACCTTTTCATCTCTTGGAGGGATCTTGTCCATAACACATCCCCAGAGATTTCAGAAGGTACAGATTGCATCCAAGTAGGACTAACCACATGCCATCAGTCTTATTCTTACTCCATTTAGAACTAACTGCAGGAAGGAATTCCCTCCAGCCCATGTACATCATTTCACAATTAGCCAGGTGGTTTCTGAGGTGGAGGTGTAACCACCTCTGAAGCATCAGGTATTGGCCACTGCCAGAAGCTGGTAGGATACCAGACTAAATGAACTAATAATTTGACGCTGTGTGGCAACTCCAATAGTCCTTCCTCTAAGCCCCAGTCTTGCTATTTACACCATACTACCCATCTATCATAAACTGCAGGATTGGGGTCTGAATTACAAAAAGGCAGAGGCCATGGAAAACGCAGAATTACCATTCAGATAGTACGACTCCAATTTTAAATCTAACAATGCGACAGATTTTAGGAGGCTGTTTCGTAATATTTTAACTTTGAGGATTTTTTGAGTGGAATACTTACTTGAAGGATGAATTGGCTAACAAATGCCATGCTATGGAGTTACGCAAGAAACGCACACAATCATAGCACGTCAGCCAGCAGTTTCCAACATAATAACCTTTCAAATTAAGTGTCAGTACACCAAGGTAGACAAAATTCCACACATACCCTCCCTCCATCAGCAGGGAAATCTATATAATTTACTATATCCCAAAGAGGGCCAGGGCTACCCCCCTTCCAGTTTCTCCCTCTCCCCCATAGCTTCCTACTAGCTGATGCTCTGCAGCAAGAAGAGTCTGTCACAGTGCAACAGACACACATTGCTTCTTAGCAGTTCACTCTAACATTCTCATGTTGCAACAGAAGTAGCAAGTTGTCAGAGATTTAGCTGAAAATGTTTCATCTTTTTTGCAAATGTTTAAAATGTTTGATTTTTTTCTTTATTACTAAACCTTTATTTAACTTAGAGATGTCCTACACAGTCTCCTGTAAAGGCTGTGATTTTTTTCTTTAAGAACCCAAAGAAAACAGTTGCAAGTCAGGATGACTATGACATGAAACTTTGAATTCCATATTAAGAGAGCTAGTGTCTCAAAAAACACCCACACACACACCCAAAACACTAAGGAAAATATGAATGTACTAATTTTTGGCAAAACTGGCAAAGAAAACATCTCACAAAACAATCATACCTTTCCTCTCCTCACCACTTACATTTTACACTAGGTTATAAAAACCGCACTGCCTGATGACTCCACTACAGATCAACAAGTTACAAACTTAAAAAAAAAAAAACCCTACCTGGATACTTACCCAATAATTTCCATTTTGTTGTATTCATAAGTGTGCCAAATATTGTAATCTGACATATTATAGCCACTCTGTAAGCCACAGTCCCATATCTGGCAGTTTTATGCAAACACCTATTTACAACACTTTCTGTATTACTACACCAATGCAACGCATGGTAATTTAATAGACTACATACATGCTAAAGCCTCCATTGCCAAGAGCATCTTCATAAGCAAACACCCACTAAGTAATTCTAGAAGTATTCATAACAAGAATTACTATTTCAGAATTTATAAACTGAAGCAATCATGAGAAACTGATCAAACACTGTTGCAGCATGAGATCTCCAAAGTGGTCAAATTACTTAATATCTAAAGGGGAACACTACAGACAGTGACCATCACATTCCAAATTTTCAGGGGCCACCAGTTCAAACAAAATTTAAAGGAGGATCATTTTCACCCTTGTGTAGAGTGAGAGAGTTTCCACAGCAGATACTATCAAATTTATTTTAGCATGAGCTTTCATGAGCTACAGCTCACTTCTTCGGATGTAGCTCATGCTAAAATAAATTTGTTAGTCTTTAAGGTGCACAAGTACTCCTGTTCTTTTTGCGGATACAGACTAACACGGCTGCTACTCTGAAACCTGTCACAGCAGCTACTGTACATCTTCAGACCTGTCTTTTACTTATGAAGAAAAAGAAAAAAAAACTCAAGTCAGTCAAATTAAACTGCAACATTTTCAAAACTATTTTCCCACCTGTACAATATGAGTTTTCTGCCACATTCAGAACAAAAAACTGCTGTGCACATAAGAGGATAGAGAAGAGGAAAATTAGAACTAACCAGTCCTGTAGCAACCTTGACATTACAGACCTGCCTCATCTTTCTCATGAGGAGACACCTCTATTTGAAGCTGTGTTTCTGAAGCGGTGTTTCTTGTACTTTCACGAACAAGGATTGTGCTGTATGAGTTCAGACATTTAATACAGTATTACTGTTTTGCATACGGGATGTAGCATTTATGAAAGCATGCCCACTGACTGTCCTAGAAATGGAAGTCAGACACAGAACAGGCACAGCACTGACAGCAGCAATCACTGTTGTATGCAGGGTAGTTTTAGCCATGTGGGTCCCAGGATATTAGAGACACAAGGTGAGTGAGGTGGTATTTTTTATTTATTTATTTATGAGCCACACAAAGCTCTTCTTCAGGTCTGATTTTTCCCAGAGCTCTGTGTGGCTCAAAAGCTTGTGTCTCTAACCAACAGAAGCTGGTCCACTTAAAGATATTACCTCACTCACCAGCAATACCCATTACCCCACCCTGACATTTAGGGACAACCCTCTAGGAATGCGAAGCTGTTCAGTTTCCAGGACTATCCAATCCTTGGCCCCTGCCAAGCCTATGATTACACTTACAATGAGAATTTTAGAGAGTTCTAAACAGGGTTAGACAACACAGCAGTTAAAATGCTGTCCATGTAATCCTACTGTTGCTATTTCCAGCAGAGTTTCTTTGGTGCTGCACAGTGACAAAATTGACTAAGATGCTCAATATTGGTATCAGTGGAGCTTGCCTGTCAGTGGCATTTTTGAGAAGAGGAAACAGACTAAACTATTTTATTTTTCAATTCTCACTTGAGTTGCCCCTTCAGCGTGAGACAGAAGGGCAGCGAGAGGTGATGATTTAACCCATTAACCAGGGCGCTGCTTGGCCATAGAGAAGATGCTAGAAAGGTGGATAGAATCATAGAATATTAGGGTTGGAAAAGACCTCAAGAGGTCATCTAGTCCAATCCCCTGCTCAAAGCAGGTCCAACCCCAACTAAATTATCCCAGCCAGGGCTTTGTCAAGCTGTGCCTTAAAAACCTCTAAGCATGGAGATTCCACCACCTCCCTAGTTAACCCATTCCAGTGCTTCACAACCCAGCTAGTGAAACAGTGTTTCCTAATATCCAACCTAGACCTCCCCCAATGCAACTTGAGACCATTACTTCTTGTTTTCAGTGGTGGCAAATGACAACAGCCTAGCTACATCCTCTTTGGAACCCCCCTTCAGGTAGCTGAAGGCTGCTATCAAATCCCCCAATCACACTTCTCTTCTGCAGACTAAATAACCCCCGTTCCCTCAGCCTCTCCTCATAAATCATGTATCCCAGCCCCCTAACCATTTTCGTTGCCCTCAGCTGGACTCTCTTCAATTTGTCCACATCCCTTCTGTAGTGGGGGGACCAAAACTGGACACAATACTCCAGGTGTGGCCTCACCAGTGCCAAATAGAGGGGAATAATCACTTCCCTCGATCTGCTGGCAATGCTCCTACTAACACAGCTAACATGCCATTGGCCTTCTTGGAAACAAGGGCACACTGCTGACTCATAGCCAGCTTCTTACCCACTGTAATCCCTAGGTCCTTTTCTGCAGAACTGCCGCTTAGAACTGCCAGTTGGTCCCCAGCCTGTAGCAGTGCATGTGATTCTTCCTTCCTAAGTGCAAAACTCTGCACTTGTCTTTGTTGAATCTCATCAGATTTCTTTTGGCCCAATCCTCCAATTTGTCTAGGTCACTCAGGACCCTATCCCTACCCTCCAGTGTATCTACCTCTCCCCCCATCTTAGTGCCAACCGCGAACTTTGCTGAGGGTGCAATCCAGCCCATCATCCAGCTCATTAATCAAGATGTTGAACAAAACCATGCGCAGGAGGAGGAGGAAATGGGCGAGAAGCCCCAGGTACTGGTGAGCCTGGGGTGGAAGCCGCAGATGAATGAGGGGAAGGGAGGGTCACTCACTTTCGTCCTGCCGTTGATTTTGTAGTTGCCCAGCTTGCCATTGCAGTGGCGGATGAGATCGTCCATGCCGTTCATGAGGAGCCCGATGGTCTGGCAGCCGGGCTCCTTGCCCTCCACCCAGGTGATCTTGTCCCCGCGGATGTCCTTGGAGGAGTCGCTCTTCTGGCTGACCAGCTGCCCGTCGGTGAAGCGGCCGGTGTGGTGCAGGGCCCGCACCTCCCGGGCGATGCGCCCGCCCACCTCCTTGCCCAGGAACTCGTCCACCACGCAGATGCCGTGCTTGTTCATGCAGGGCACGATGTACTCCAGCGCCAGCCGCTGCGGCACCAGCGACTTGGTCTGCCCGTTCGGCCGCAGCGCGCCCCCGCCGGCCCCGGCCTGGCCCCCGCCCGGGTACAGGTTGGATTTGTCCCGGTACACGAGCCCCGCCTCCCCGCCCGGAGCCGCCGCCGCCGCAGCCTCCTCTTCGGCGGGGGCCGCCGCCTCGGACAGCGCAGCAGCGCCCGTGGGAACGTGGTTGTTGGTCAGAGGCGCCGCAGCCGCAGCCTCCTCCTCCGCGCCGGGGCCCGCGCCCGGCGGCACCTTCTTAGCCACGGCTCCCTCCTCCCTGCCGCCGCCGCCTGCTCCCGCGGCGGCCCCGGCGCGGCGCTCGGCAGCGCCCCCTGCCGCCGCCGCGCCGCCACCGCTGCGGCAGACGAGCTTGTGCTTCTTCCAGTCCTGGCGCTGGTGCTCCTTGCTGCAGTAGAAGGAGCTGCGGCAGCGGCCGCACCGCAGCAGGTTCTCCATCTTCCCGCACAGCTCGCAGTACTGCCGGTCCCGCTCGCTGCCGCCGCCGCCGCCGCCGCCCTGGCCGGCCCCGCTGCCCCCGCCGCTGTCATTGGCCATGGCGCCGCCGCCTCCCCTGGTGCTCCGCGGGGGCAGCAGCGCTCAGGCGGGCCGCGCTGGGAGGGAGCCTGGGAGGGCGAGTAGCTCTCACTGCATCATGGCCGTCCCGGCTCCGCGGCGGCCTCCGCTCCCCTGCCTGCCTGCCTCCCTCCCGCGACAGAGCCCGGGCCTCCTGCTGGGTGAGGAGCGGGCAGCCGAGGCCGCTCTGCTCTCCCCCGGGGCTCAGGCGCGCCACCGCCTCATCGCTGCTCCGGCGAGGGAAGCAGCTGGGAGTGCCGGGGCCGCCGCCGCCGCCTCCCCCCCTCTGCGCCGGGAACTAGGGTCTCCTCCTCCTCCTCCCGGTGCGGGTCGGCGTCTCCTCCCTTCGCCTCGCCTCGCCGCTGCCTGAGTCGGGGGGGGGGGAGAGGTTGCGGGGGCGAGGAGGAGGCGCCACTATCTCTGCCCGCTTTGCACGTACGCCACTTCCAGCCAGCCTGCGCGGCCGGGGCGGGGCCGCAGAAAAGGGGAGTGCGGGCCAGCTCAGCACTGCTGCAGCGTTGGGGGTGGGGCTGTAACACCCCTCCTGAGGGAGGTTTTAGTTCGTCAGCCACCTTAAAGGCCGTGATTTGTTCCTATTAGAGCAGATGGGGTGGATTTTGCCCTCAGTCACTTTAAGCAGCCCTGCCAGGACGTGAGTAGACACCCCTTTGCTCTCTCTGCGGAGCCCAGTTGGAGCTGAGGCCAAACCAAAACCTTGTAACCAAGCACCCACATTTTGCAAAAATCTGTTCTGACCTCCTCAGCCCCCTCCCCCCGTGCTTTGCACTGCTGTCTGCTAAATGAACTACAGTTATTTATCCAATAGCAGCCATGTGCTCTGTGCTGTACAAACATAAGTGGTGTGTCTGGTACATAGTAGGACATGATTTATAGTCCCAAATTCTGCCACTGATCTACTGAGTGGCTTGGGCAAGTCACTTAAAGGGAAACAGTTTGAATTCACACTTCTGTCTGAAAATTATTTACTTACTATTGTTATAAGACCTAAGGTTACTATAATGGAAAGGTTTGCAAAACTGCATTTGGCAACACTTTCTGCATAGTCAATTACACTATGGTTTCTCATGTACACAGGTTCTATTCTTGTTTGTTTATTTAGGATGGAGGGGGGTGTTTTGCAGCGCAACAGTGGAGAGGAAAACACTTCCCCCTCCCCCACCCCAAGAAAGACAATTTGGTTGTTAAATGACAACAGCTAACAGGGGGATAGAAACTACTTTTTTTAAAATTAGATTACAGGTTAATGGCATCCCTTTAATTTCTTGGTGTTTCAATAGCCTCATCCATAAAAGAGGGCTAATAATACATATCCACATTAGTAAAGTGCACCAGGCTCCTCCACTGAAAAGCGATACACATAAATAGGGTCCTGCCAAATTCACAGTTCATGTTGGTCAATTTCATGGTCATAAGATTTTTTTAAATTGTAAATTTCATTATTTCAGCTATTTAAATCTGAAATTTCATGGTGTAACTGTACAGGTCCTGACCCAAAAAGGAGTTGTGCAAGGGTTGCAAGGTTACTATAGGGGGAGTTGCATTATTGCTACCCTTATTTCTGCACTGCTGCTGGCAGCAGTGCTGCCTTCAGAGCTGGGCAGTTGAGAGTGGCGGCTGCCGGCCAGGAGCCCAGTTCTGAAGGCAGAGCCACCTCCAGCAGCAGTGCAGAAGTAAGGATGGCATGGCATGGCTACTTTTATTTCTGTGATGTTGCCTGCAGAGCTGGGTCCTCAGTAAGGAGCCTCCACTCTCTGGCTGCCCAGCTCTGAAGGCAGCAGCATAGAAGTAAAGATGGCATGGTATGGTATTGCTACCTTACTTCTGCGCTGCTGCTGGCAGGTCACTGTCTTCAGAACTGGGCGCCCTGCCAACAGCCACCACCCTCTGGCCACCCAGCTCTGAAGGCAGTGCAGAGGGTGACCCCTCTGCAACTCCCTTTTTGGTCAGGATCCCCAGTTTGAGAATTGCTGGTCTCCCTCGATGTTAAAAGCACACAAAAGACCAGATTTCACGATCCGTGAGGCATTTTTCATGGCCACAAATTTGGTAGGGCCCTACACATAAGTACAAAATATTATAAATTGACAGGCAAGAAAAGGCAAGATTTGGATCAACAGCATGGATGTTTTGAGATACGGAGAGCAAATCAAAGACGACATCTGCATTCTGGCCTTTAGTGACAGGGATGATTCCTAGTGGTGTTATTGACACTGATGGAGAAAGGAAGAAATGGAGAGGGCAGACTAGGAGGTCAGTTTTTGCCATTTCAAGCTGATGTTGTGAAAGTTAAAAGATGTCAGCTAAATGGACCAAGATGTAGGTATGGTTGGAGATAGCCCAGCCAGGGCGGCTGATCTAGTAAGTAGCCTAGGACTTGAGAGACCCGGGTTTGAGTCTCTGCTGTGCAGAGCCATCCTGTCCATTGGACGGACTGGGGCAACTGCCCCGGGCCCCATGCTTTGGGGCGGCCCTGCACTTTGGGACACAGGGAGGGTTAGTGGGGGGCCTGGTGCCAGCAGCAGCAAACAACCTGGCCCCAGCCCACCCTGCTCCGCCGGATCCTGACATCACTTGGGGGAGGGGACGGAAGCCAGAAAGAGGTGGGATGGAGGTTTGGGGGAAAGGGTGGAATGGGAGCAGGGAGGGAGCGGAGCAGGGGCAGGAAGAGACGGGAGTTTGATGGCAGGGGTGGAGTGGGGGCAGAGCAGAGTGGGAAGAGGCGGGGCAGATGCTTGGGAGAAGGGGTGGAGTGGGGGCAGGGCCTGGGGCCGAGGCAGGGAGGCAGTTGTCCTTGGCCCTGCTGCTGTGCCATTGACCTTAAGCAAGTCATTTTGGGTGGGATTCATAAAGATATTTAGGCACCTAACTCCCACGGATTTCAATGGTAGTTAGGTGCCTAAATACCTTTGTGAATCCCACCTTTACCCTCTCTGTGCCTCCATTCCCTATCTGTAAAATGGGGATAATTGTACTTCCCTACTACAAAGGGGTGCTATGAGGATTAAGATTGTGAGGCAGTCAGATACTATGGTAATACAGGCTGTATAGGTAATGAATACAGATAGGAAAGGTAACTTTGAGAGTTATTGGCATAGAAATGGTGGTTAGAGGAATGTGAGCAGATGCAGTCACCTAGATAAAGGATGTAAAGGTAGGAGAGAAGTGTGCCAAGTGAGGGATACTCCCAGAAAGTGGGAGGAGGGAGGATTAAATAAATTATTAGAGAGTCAGAAGAATTAAAAGAGAACAGGATCATGAACACGCAAAGGACAAGATTTCAAGGGGAGTGTGACCAGTGGTGTCTAAGGCTACGTATATACTACCCGCCCGGGTCGGCGGGTAGCGTTCGACTTCTCGGAGTTCGATATATCGCGTCTCATCTAGACGCGATATATCGAACTCCGAACGCGCTCCCGTCGACTCCGGAACTCCACCACCGCAAACGGCGGTGGCGGAGTCGACGGGGGAGCCGCGGACTTCGATCCCGCAGCGTCTGGATGGGTGAGTAGTTCGAACTAAGGTAGTTCGAGTTCAGCTACGCTATTTGCGTAGCTGAACTTGCGTACCTTACTTCGACCCCTCTACCCCCTAGTGTAGACCAGGCCTAAGGCAGCAAATAGAATAAAGGCCCTGAGATTTGGCCAGGAGGTTGTTGAAAACCTTGGAGTTTGAGAAGGGTGGGAATCAGATTGGAGGAAATCAAGAACACAGTTGTAGGAAAGGAACTTGAGGCAATGCTTGGGTACAGGATTTTTAATGGGTTTAAAGATGAAGGGAGATGTGGTGGTAGTTGGGAAAGGAGGTGGGCCAAAGTGGGTTTTTTAGACCATCGTATAAAGTGGGAAGATGTTATAACCTGGATTTTCATACTTCACCTGCCAATGAGAGATGTTTTTTAACTACAAGCAGAGAAAACTGAATTTCTGAAATTTTGGGCCTGATTCTCCCCGCTTTAGATTTAAGTTAAGAATAACTCAGTTGAAGTCAGTGGCTTTACAATGTTGTAAAACTGGCACAAGTGAGAGGAGAATCAGGCCCATTATTTTCTGAATTTTAAGAAATGATTGTAATGATGCTATATTCTGCCAGAGAAAAACTCTACTGTTAAAGATGAATGCATTTGTTGCCTTGTGCTTCAACGAATATAACTCGCTTTATCTAGGAATGAAGCTGAAGGCCACAGAAACTCCAATTGTTGCAATGCTCAACAGCTCATCTTTTAAGCAAGAAAAAGCGCCACAGTGCAAATTTATCTCTGGGGTAACTAGTAATATTCATTAAGCCAGGGACTAATTTGGTTCTAAGAGGCCACCAGTGCCTCATACAGTCCACTGGCTCCACCACATTTGTTAAGGGAGACAGTTCAAGGTCCTGGTCCTAATGTTTAAGGTTCCTAATTACACTGGTCTACAATTTTTGAGAAGTCGTCTGCTTCAGAGATAAAATGTGCTATTTATTATGTATTTTGATGTGCTGAATTCAAATATGACAATTAAAACAATTGATTGGCTACTGTTTCTAAGTTATGTAAGTTTTTACATTTTATGTCTATGTATATTGTGTAGATAGTAGAGTTTTAATCATAAATTGTAAACCTAGGTCTTTTCATGTGTTTATGGTTGCTTTACATGATAATATTTCACCTGTCCTGTTTATGTAACACTTTAAAAATCAGCAAAAGGGTTATCTAACTAAAATTTATTATGAAACAAAAGGCAAAAAACTATTATGTACATAGTTTAGTCCTATTCAGTGTCTACTCGGTGCTTCTTGGCTTGTCTCTTGTATTCATTAAATGGAGCATCTCTTGTCACTGTCCAGCAATAGTCTGCAAGCATTGATGGGCTCCATTTGCCCTGATAGCGTTTCTCCATTGTTGCAATGTCCTGGTGAAATCGCTCGCCGTGCTCGTCGCTCACTGCTCCGCAGTTCGGTGGAAAAAAATCTAGATGAGAGTGCAAAAAATGTATCTTTAGTGAAATGTTGCAACCAAGGCTTTTGTATGCCTTGAGGAGGTTTTCCACCAACAACCTGTAGTTGTCTGCCTTGTTGTTTCCGAGAAGATTTATTGCCACTAACTGGAAGGCTTTCCATGCAGTCTTTTCCTTGCCACGCAGTGCATGGTCAAATGCATCATCTCAAAGAAGTTCACGAATCTGAGTACCAACAAAGACACCTTCCTTTATCTTAGCTTCACTTAACCTTGGAAATTTTCCACTGAGGTACTTGAAAGCTGCTTGTGTTTTGTCAATGGCCTTGACAAAGTTCTTCATCAGACCCAGCTTGACGTGTAAGGGTGGTAACAAAATCTTCCTTGATTCAACAAGTGGTGGATGCTGAACACTTTTCCTCCCAGGCTCCAATGACTGTCGGAGTGGCCAATCTTTCTTGATGTAGTGGGAATCTCTTGCACGACTATCCCATTCGCAGAGAAAACAGCAGTACTTTGTGTATCCAGTCTGCAGACCAAGCAAGAGAGCAACAACCTTCAAATCGCCACAAAGCTGCCACTGATGTTGGTCATAGTTTATGCACCTCAAAAGTTGTTTCATGTTGTCATAGGTTTCCTTCATATGGACTGCATGACCAGCTGGAATTGATGGCAAAACATTGCCATTATGCAGTAAAACAGCTTTAAGACTTGTCTTCGATGAATCAATGAACAGTCTCCACTCATCTGGATCGTGAATGATGTTGAGGGCTGCCATCACACCATCGATGTTGTTGGAGGCTACAAGATCACCTTCCATGAAGAAGAATGGGACAAGATCCTTTTGACGGTCACGGAACATGGAAACCCTAACATCACCTGCCAGGAGATTCCACTGCTGTAGTCTGGAGCCCAACAGCTCTGCCTTACTCTTGGGTAGTTCCAAATCCCTGACAAGGTCATTCAGTTCACCTTGTGTTATGAGGTGTGGTTCAGAGGAGGAGGGTGGGAGAAAATGTGGGTCCTGTGACATTGATGGTTCAGGACCAGAAGTTTCATCATCTTCCTCTTCCTCGTCTGACTCAAGTGAGAATGATTCTGGTGAATCAGGAACCAGCAGTCCTTCTCCGTGGGGTACTGGGCGTATAGCTGATGGAATGTTTGGATAATGCACAGTCCACTTTTTCTTCTTTGACACACCTTTCCCAACTGGAGGCACCATGCAGAAGTAACAATTGCTGGTAGGATCTGTTGGCTCTCTCCAAATCATTGGCACTGCAAAAGGCATAGATTTCCTTTTCCTGTTCAACCACTGGCGAAGATTTGTTGCA
Organism: Mauremys mutica; assembly: GCF_020497125.1. NCBI lineage: Eukaryota > Metazoa > Chordata > Testudines > Geoemydidae > Mauremys > Mauremys mutica. The sequence goes on from NC_059074.1 coordinate 130,829,230, forward strand.
CAAGTGTTGCGGCATATGTGTGGGGCCCACATCTTGTCCTGATCTCCAATTTTGCAGCCAAAATAAATGTGATAGGCTTTCTTAACCATAGTGGTTATACTGCGCTTTTGTGATGCAAAAGTCACTTCACCACAAACATAGCTGAAGTTATCTGCACTGTTCACACAAGTACGAGGCATCTCTGCTCACTTTGGCTAAACAGAAATGTGTCCCTTTGCAAAATCAAACACTGACAAATAAGAGAGCACGACACTGTATGATTTCTAGAGCTGATATAGGGCAATTTGTTCAGCAGAGTGATGTAAGCTTCGTTATGATTGCATCATCCATGACTTCTAGGAATAACATGATGCAATTCATATCATGTATGATGCAATACCAGCTTCAGATTGCATCATTCATTGTTTTGCCTAAAAAGCAAGTACTGTCCAAACCCACTCATAGATTTATTCATAGATCCAGTCAAAGATGTATTTTAGTCATTTCTGGTTTAAATTGAGATCCCTTCCCTTTATAACTCACTTATCCTCCGCTATTCCCAAGTCAAGGGTCGTATATACTGACCCAATAGCATAACTTGAAAACTAGAGCCAGTCAACAATTTTAAACATCATTTTCGTTCTCTGTGACCCAGAATTTAGTAAAGTTTGACTACATTTATTTCAGAAGCATTTTGGCTGTAGAGCAGTGTTATCTGCATTAGGGCTTGTGCTCAAGCTAATCTCCCCTTGTAGTGAGATGCATAGTTATGAAAAATATCCGATCCTTTACAAGTATGAAGCTTGACTCTATCAGCTTTAGTGTTTCTGTGTAGTACTGTTGTTTTGGGGGGAGTTGTAGATAACACTGCTTAATAAAAATCTTCCTGTAATTTCAAAAGCTGAAGAAAGAAGGTGAGAGAACTGACTGAAAAGAAATGTATTATTTATATTGCTGTAGTGCTCCCAATGTGCTAAGTGCTTTCCCAATTTATAAAGACCCTGTTTTTGCCCCAAAGAGCTTGTTGTCTGAAACAATGGATAGAAACGATGGGGGAAAGGATACAATATACAAGCATAGTGTCCAAGGTGATGGCTGGCACAAACTGAAAAGTCAACATTTTTGTGGAGGGTTTAGTTTAGTTTTTTTTCTTCCCTAAATTATTCCCCCACTACTCTCTTACCTAATAATTATTAGGTGGCTAATTTCTTGTAGCTATCATGACAGAAGTCAGTCTTGAAAAGAGATTTGAAAGATGACAGGATAGTAGGCAGATGTATCATCTTGGGAGAAATACAAACAAAAGATAAAAAAACAAGTAAACAACTTGTCATAGGCAGGGTTTTTTAGCATAAACGTAATGCAAGTTAATAGTTTTTGTAATACTTTAGATTCTAATGTGATGGGATCATTAGAAATACCTAAAATGGGTAGATGGTTAGGCCAGATTTATCTTTTCAGAGTCTAGTAATAATAACTTAGCATTTATATAATTGCTTTATACATTTAACACTATGAAGACACTATAAAATACTACTAGATGTAGAGGCTATATAGGTATCCAGAAAGAAAGTTCAAAGTCTCTGGGAGGTAGATCAATAAGTATTGTTCCTATTTTATAGATGGGGAAGTGGAGACAAAAGGTTAAGTCACTGTTCAAGAAAAAACATGGAACAAATCAACCTTTTAAAAAATTAATAAAAGACCCCAAAACCCTACTCCAAGCATAGTTTTTACCTAGAGTATGTCTAACTGAAAATGCTACAGTAGCATAGCTGCTGCTGTAGCACTTCCATGTGAACGCTACGTACTCCAAAAGGAGCGATTCTAGCATCAGCATAAGTAATCCACTGTGGAAGTACAGAAAGAACTGACAGGGATTTGTAGGGGATCTTAATGCATGACAGTCTTTGTTAGCAAGAGTTAGGCTAACTGTAACCCTAATAACGCGAGGTTTGTAGAAGCGAGGATTGTGTGAGACAAGTGGAAAAGAACTGTGTGAGAAGTTGTTTTTCGACCTTGTGTAGATAATATGAAACGTAGACTGGAGTCTCTTAAGTGAGTAAAACAAGATATCAGAATGACCTATGTATAAACAAAATGCAGCTGTTGCTTATTATTGTCTGTAACAAAAGTATAAATGCTTGCTGTAATTGTTAACCTGTTGAGAGACCTGTCTAGGAAGGGGAGACCCTATGTCCTAGTGCACTCTCTCCCTGTTGTAGCTGCTAAACAGAATAAAGTATCTGACTCTGCTGCACCCAAACAAAAAGCAAGAACTGAGTTTTTCTCTGACACCAGCTTCCCTAGAAGCGGTAGCTAGGTTGATGGAAAAACCCTTCTATTGTCCTAGCACTGTCTACATGTGGGGTTAGGTCGGCATAGCTATGTCTCTCAGGGGTGTGGATTTTTCACGCTCCAGAGAGACATAGCTATGGTGATGTAAGTTCCCAGTGTAGACCAGCCCCCAGAAAAGGCAGAAGTGTCAAAGAAGCCATGAAGTCCAGTAGGGGTTTTGCTATTGCTATTGGTTTTACACAGAAGAGGCTCAGATACTATGATGATGGGAAGCAATATAAAATCCTAAAATAGATTAGATAGATAAAAGGACACAGGTCACTGTCAAAGCCAAGATGAGAATTCAGGATTCCCTGATTCCAAGACTTGTTCTCATTCCTCCAGACCTCACTGTCTTCTATCTCTCAGCTAGACTGGTTTCATTCTGCTAAAAGAGTGGAATCACTGACATAAACAGTGGCAATTTTCAAGCTTGCTTTTCATCCTAATGAGTGAACTGCAGTGGGTTTGCAGCATTTCCAGGTAAAACTAAAGGATTGTTTGTCTGAGTTTCATTCTCTGTTAAGCTCACATCCTTTCTAATCAGGACATACTGTACAAAGTACAGCCACAAGTCTATGCAAGTGCTCTTTTGCTGACTGCATGTTGTTCTCCTCAGCTATTCAAAGGGTTAGTGTAGTTTGTCCATTCAGTAATACCTACTCCTTCCTTTCTGCAAAGCTAGGAAATGTTCTTGCACAGGAGTTTAACACCACCACTTTGGAGTTTTTTTTTAAATTAAGAAAAGTCAGCTTAGTAATCATAATGCTCTTATGTCTCCTTACTTTGTACAGAAAATAATAGAGAATCTTATCCTGTGAGTTGCTGAGACGCTTCAATTCCCTTTGAGGTGAATAGGAATTCATGGAACTCAGCAGCTTTCAGGATCAGGTTCATAGTTCTCAAAAATACAGAGGGCCTGCCTCCCCACTGTCTTGCACCTTATGTGTACAAGGGGTGTGCAAAATGGTACCAAATCAGAATGGTAGCATTTCATAACCACTTTTTACAGGTGTCAATTACTACACAAGATTCAAGATAATGGAGAATCAGAGACAAAATCTAGTTAAGAATTCAAAATGCCTTGGGCCAAATTCTGCCCTTAAAGGCATGACACATAGGGATTTGAACTTGGCTCTATAAGATTCATGGGTGCACCTACACTCCAACCCCGAATGTAGCAACCTGCGGACATGGGCTTACCTAGGACCCATGATGCCCAGCTCCAGTTTGAGGCTCTGCTCCAGTCCTATTGGGAGAGTCCCATTGTCCCTACTTAAGCCAGCAGCAGGAACAGGAAGCTGTCCGAATCACTGGGCCTCTCCCTGTTCTGGACTGTGCCCCTTGTGCATTCCACTCCCATGGCTTGATTTTCTGGTATCTTGACCCAGTGTGACTTTTGGCATCTGATTTGTGGTTCTGATCTTGTTTGTCTACTGTCTCTGACCCCCTGGTATCCTGACCCAGCTTGACTCTGGTTTCTGACTCATGGTTCTCATCTCAAGTTTAGCTCTTGGTACCTGACCAGGGATTTCCCTACAACCCCCTCCCCACAGTGAGTGTGTATACCCCCCCTTGATTTTCCCCAACACCCCCCCAGTGGTCAACTAGTTACATGCAGTGTTGCCAATTTAGTCATTGGTTGGAAATTTGAATTGAAATTGAAACATTAATACACACTTTAGAAGCATATACAGTATATGATAAAATACTTGTACCTGAAAAAATATAATAGGTTTGAAAAGTATGAACAAAGATTAGGTTCTTCACACGGCTGTTTTTTCTGACAATGTTGACGCATTTGTTTCGGCAATGTTGGCCAACCTTATAATTTCAAATCATGATTTTTAAGCAAGGTCTGAATGAAATCTCTGCTGCCAGTTAGGGATGAGCCAGGGGTGGGGGAAAGGCTTTAGGACCAGACTGTATTTACATGAACTCACCTACTCTACTAGCTATCCAAAAGACAGAGCTGTGTTGCCCAAATGATCAATTTTGGCTGGTGCTGGTTATAAATCACTTTAGTATTGAATGTGGGGGTCATGAAATGTTATCCTTATTGTATGAGTAAAGGGCAGCAGAACTATACTTAGCCTACCTGATTGAGGGGGTCACCCTCAATGCTTAATTTTTGCCAGGGCTGAGCCCCGGCACCTCTAGGCTTGGCAGTTCATAGCCCCAGGACCTCTGGGCTTGCCACATCAGTTATGAAAGTAAAAAACTTTCTTGAGCCCCAATACCTCTTTCATTACAAATTAAGCACTGGTCGCTCTCAGCTGAACTGCACTTGCTAAGTAAGGGGTTTGGACGGCAGATCCCAGTGGAGCGGGAGGATGACAGGGATTTCGCTTGGTGGTGTGGGCTGTGCTGACCCTTGACTCCTGTCTTATGAGTGTGGATTCTAGCTCTCACCACCAGGTCTGGCTGCCCATGACCTGGCCATGACTGCTTGTTTGGACTACAATAACCCTGCAGGACATAGCCCAGTGTAAGAAGGATAGACCCAGCAGCATCACCACAGACATCATAATGATTGGATTCAGGCAGATAATCAAGTGCTGTAGGCCCAAGTTGAGCAGCTGATTGGGAAAACCAGCAGCTTCAGGAACAAATAAGGCAGCTCAGTGCTGAGAATACAATGCTGTGAGTTCATACTGCAGTGCCTTGCCCCAAACAGGGGCCATCAATATCATTGCCTGAGGAGTTTGATAGGAACTGCAGGCAGTTCTGGGGCTTCATGAACCAATGCCACCTTCAGTTTCTGATGCGTCTCAAAATCTATGCCTCTGATCAGTTCAAGGTGGCCTTGGTAGTTAGCCTGCTGACAGGCAATGCATTAGACTATGTCTCACCCCAGCTGGAAGGGCATAGCCCAGTACTGTTGAACCGAGATGCCTTTCTCCAGTCAATATTAACCATCTTTGATGACCCACACTGAGCCTGAATGGCCAATGCCACCCTGAGGAGACAGGCACAGTGGCCTGCTATAGGCACACTTCTGCCGCTGGCCCATGTAGAGATGCCTACAGGCCTAGACATACTTGTGGATCTTGCCATCCTCATAGATGATCAGCTGTGAGAACAAAGAGGAGAAAATAGGTTCCCTGCAGTCCTTTTACCATGACCTCACCTTCTGTATCACCTGCTCCTATATGAGCCAATCTGGTTTATCAGTGGCTCACTCCTGAAGAAAAAGAACAGTGCCATCAGCACCCTTGTGTTTCTACTGTGGAGAACCTGGCCATGCTGTTTTGGTCTGCCTAGTATGAACACCAAAGACCTTGGGGAAACAATCTGGTCCAGGCATGGTGGGAGGAACCAACTTGGTGCCTGAGAAAATAGAATTTCCCCTACTGTAGTCCTCACTAAGACACATCCTGAGCCCCATATAGGGGCTTCCCATTTGCAGGTGTCTATCCAGCAGTGCATCTTGAGGAACCCCTGACAGATTCCCCACTAACAAACTCTCATCAGTTCAGGAGCAGTGGACAATTTTATGGATGCAGCTACAACTCAGGCCCTACAGATTCCCCTACAACACAAGGCCAAGCTGCACGTGGTTGAAACTATTGATGGCTCCCCGTTGCCTTTGGGTCCAGTTATAGAGGAGACCGTCCCCCTGGTGGTCATTATTCAGGGACACACAGAAATAATACAATTTGGTGTGATCCACTCCCTGCATTTTCCCTGAATCTTGGAATCTCCCGGCTAGCCCTTCATGATCCCCTCATTCATTGAGGAGAACAGAAGGTCACTTGCCCATCAGAATTATGCCAACGGCATGGCCAGGGACCAGTAAGTGTTGCATCTAGGCCCAAGAAGGTTCAAGTAGATTTAGTCATCGACACTGAAACTCCTACTGAAGGAACTATGGAACTCCCCCTGAAGTACTGCAATTCTGCTGATGTCTTGGAAAAGAAGAATGCAGAAAGCCTCTCTCCACATTGGGACTGTGATTGCACCACAGAACTCCAGCAAGGGAGAAGATACTGTTTGGACAGATAAACACAATGTCAGAGCCTAAACTGATTGCATTGTGAGAATAACTCTAAGAGAACCTGGCCCGGGAGTTCATCTGCAAGTCAACTTCACCAGCCAGTGTCCCTGTCCTTTTCATAATAAAAGACAGCAGCTTCGGGCTCTGTGTCAATTACTGAGCCCTAAATTAGATGATAATCTGGAACCACTACTCACTACCTCTAATCCATGAGTTGTTGGACCACATGGTGGCCCCCTGCATATTCATCAGACTGGATCTTCAGGGAGCTTACAATCTTGTCTGTATCCAAGAGGAAAACGAATGGAAGACTGCGTTTTGGACCCACTGTGGCCACTTTTAATATTTAGTCATGCCACTTGGATTGATTAATGCCCAAGCAACATTCCAGCATTTCATTAATGATGTGCTACAATACCTACTGGACCAGTTTGTAGTGATATACTTATAAAAGACATATTGATCTCCTCAGATTACCTGGACCAGTACACCACACACATCCACACAGTCCTGGAGGGACTACGACAAACCAGTTCCTAAACTGAACTTGAGAAGTATGCATTTGATCAGACCTCAGCTTAGTTCCTCAGTTTCATTCTGCCTCCAAAAAGGAATCAAGATGGATCTGTGGAAGGTCCAGGCTGTCTGTAACTGGGCAGCTCCCAGCAATGTGTGTGATCTACAACATTTTTTAGGCTTTGCAAACTTTAACTGGATGTTCATCTTGAATTTTTCAAAACAAGCCGAGCCCCTCACTATGCTACTCCACAAAAATGCCTAGTTGCATTGATTGCTAGATGCCCAGCATTTATTTGAGCAACTAAAGCTTGCCTTCACCATTGCTCCAGTATTGGTCCACCCAGATATGATACAAGTTTTCATTGTGGAAGTCAACAACTCTAGCACAGTGATCAAGGCCATCCTCTCCCAGAGGCATGGACCCAAGAAAATACTGCACCCCATCACCTGCTACTCAAGGAAGCTTACCCCTGCTTAGAAGAGCTATGAGACCTTGGACAAAGAGCTCTTGGCAATTAAGACCACCTTCGAAAAATAGCGACATCACTTGAAAGAGGCTTGGCATCCAATCCAAATGTTTACTGATCACAAGAACCTGGAGTACACGTGCAGGGCCAAGGCCCTAAATCAACAACAGCTCTAGTGGTCTCTATTCTTCTTCCAGTTCAACCTTACCTTGACCTGCTGCCCTAGAACTAGAAGTGGCAAGGCTGATGCCTTGTCCCAAAGGCATGGGTTTTAGCAATGAGAGCCCAATCCGGAACCACATTCTCAAGTCCTATAATTTCCTTAAGGCAACCCACTGCCAGTACCTGCTCATGCTCATCTGCTCTCCCTCTGTCTTTGGAATTTCACCTGATGAGTTGGCCATTATCAACCAAGAATCACATGACTCCCAGGAGGGAATCACGCTTATAAGGGACTGCATGCATATTCCCCACCAGGACCTCCAAGAATGGTGGTTCTTCAACTGTGCCATAACACCACTCTGATAGGACACTTGGTGCAACATAAAACAGGACAATTAATGTCCCAGTACTTCCGGTGGCCTCGTATGCACCCCACAATAGAGACCTTTGTCACTTCCTTCCAGGTGTGTGCCTGCACCAAGATCCCATGCTAGATACCCTGCAGTCTCCACCAATCTCTAGGCACCCCATCTCAGCCCTAGAAGGCCATTTCCCTGGTCTTTATGGTGGACCTACCAGAATCCCCACAGGGAAAACTGCCCAGCTCTGGATAAACAATGTGGTCCATCTTCATGTCTTTCTAGATCATGTCACCTCTGACTAGGGGCCCCAGTTTATTGCCCACTTCTGGCATGACACCCTAATCTATTAGGGTTCTATGCACACCTCTCTTCTGCCTACCATCTTCAGTCAAATGGCCAAATTGAAAGAATCAACCAGATCCTAGAAAAAAAGTTTATGGTAATACACCAACCATTACCAGGATGGCTGGTCTTCACTGTCACCATACACTGAGTTCTCATATACTAATGCAGACCATGCATCCACAGGCCACAATCTGTTCTTTGTCAACTATGGGTACCATCCCCCCACCCCCTATTTCACTCACAACTATCCAACCTCCTTCCCCCCAACGCGTTGACCTCAGATCTAGTACAACACATCTATCACATCCAAGAGGAGGTGAAAGGACACCCTGAGAAGGCAAAGGAGGACTACAAAAAGCAAAGCATAGACAATAAGGCCCCACCTACACTGTGGGACAAAAGGTATAGCTTTCTACAGAACACCTCCACATGGACAGACCTTCTTGGAAACTAGACCACCATTTCCTTGGCCTGTACCAGATTCAGCAACAAATCAACCTGGTCACCTTTGAACTCCAGGTCCCTTGATCCCTTAGAGTCCACCCCATACTCCATGTCTCACTTCTAAAACCCTATGCTGAGAACACATTTCCCCATAAAGTCCAATCACCACCACTACCAGTGCAAGTACAGGGCAAGGATGAATATATTATCCAAAAAGTCCTCAATTTTAAGATCAAGCAGGGCAAATTACAGTACCTAATTGACTGGGAAGGTTGTAGTCCAGAAGAACACACTTGGGAGCCAGCTGAAAACATTCTCACACTCACCCTGGTATGGGCCTTCCACAGGCACCACTATGAGAAACCTGGACCCACATCACCCAGAAGGCACTGGTAAGGGAGTGGGGATGCTGTCATGACCCATGAGTCTCAAAACTGGGTCCATAGGAGCAGCCACACTCCATCCCTCCATGTGCAGCCTGCTGACAACTGCTTATCTAGGACCCATGAAGTCGAGCCCCAGTTTGACGCTATGCCCCCTGAGGTCCCAGTGGTGGTGTCCCAGAACAGCTGATTGGCCCACTGGCCATACTTAAACCAGCAGCAGGAACAGGAAGCTGTTTGACAAAAGGGCTCCTCCCTGTTCTAAGTGTATTCCTTTTGGCTCCAGCTCCAGCTTGATTTCCTGGCATCCTGACCCGGTGTGATTCCTGGCATACGATTCATGGTTCTAATCTTTAGTTTGTCTCCTGCCTCTGATGTCCCAGTATCCTGACCCAGCTGATTCTTGACTTCTGTGTCATGAATGTTGACTCTGGCTCAGACCACTAGGTCTGACTGCCCATGACCCAGTTCTGACGTGCATATTCTGAGTTTACACTAATCTAAAGTCCATTCAATTTCTTCAGATTTAACCCCGTGTAACAGAAGAATTTGCCTGCTAATCATTGAATTTCATAATATTGACCAACTTTGAATTTTAAAGGAAAAACTGTTATAATCTCACTCATTTAGTCCAGTCCTCCTGTGTATCAACCCCTCCCCTAGATCAGGCCACAACATTTTCAGTACAAGATCAACTTGTATTCCGGGAAGGGCAACGCATTAAAGTTACAGAGGGTGGGGCAAGTTTAATTGAAGAGCCTGAAGGAATCCTGCAATATTTAAGGCAAGGCTAGATGAGTTTATAGAGAGAATATTGTAGAACCATTCTCACTTGGTTTATATGGAGCTTTATTAAAATGCATTTATGACCGCTGTAAGAAATTGTTTACTCAGTATGTTTAGATTTTGATAAGGAAGAATAGATTGTATGTTACAGAACAACATGTTTTTTAATCTGGGGATACTCAGTGGCGGATTAACAAATTTGCCGCCCCTAGGCCCTCAAAAAATTGCTGCCCCCCTCCCCCCCCCATGCCAGCTCACCTCCGCTCCCCCGCGGCAAGCCTGAGAGGGATGGGGGAGAAGGGGAGTTGTGGCGCGCTCGGGGGATGGCGGAGGTGGAGTGATGGTGAGCTGGGGCAGGGAGTGGTTCCCTCCCCCCCCCGAAGAGTTACTCCCCGTGCCCACTGGCCCCAGGTCACCTCCGCTATCCCCCGAGCGCGCCGCTACTCGCTTCTCCCTCCCAGCACTTTCATGCGGCAAGCCTGGGAGGGAGCGGGGAGAAGGAGAGTTGCGGCGCACTCGGGAGATGGCAGCGATGAAGCAGAGGTGAGCTGGGGCGGGGAGCGGTTCCCGGCCCACCCTGGGTTACTCCCTGCGCCCGCGGGCCCCAGCTCACCTCTGCTCCGCCTCCTCCGAGTGACACTACTCGCTTCTCCCTCCCTCCCAGAGCTTTCGCGCGGCAAGCCTGGGAGGGAGGTGGAAGGAGGGAAGCATGGAGCGCCTGGGGGAGGAGGTGGGCTGGGGATTTGGGAAAGGGGCGGAGCTGGGGAGGGGGCATTAGCAAATTTGCCGCACCTGCAAATTTACCGCCCTAGGCCTAGGCCTTGTTGGCCTAGGCGATAATACACCATTGGGGATACTGCTGACAGTGATCCGTAGCTGTCAGTCTATGAAAATGTAACCAGATTTTACAAGAAGTTCAAGACCATCTCATTCTGTTTTTTGTCTTCATTTTAAACTTTGTATTGTGAAAAGTCAAAGGCATGTTCCACACTGCTTGGGCAGTTTCTCTAGAGCAGTGGTTCTCAACCTATTTACCATAGTGGGCCGCATATGCAGCTCTCTGTATTACGTGGGTCGCATCCATCCACACAATATAAATACACACACACACACACATGCCACAGGCTGTGCTGATTTGACTGCAGGCAACCTGTGGCCTGCGGGTTGAGAACCACTGCTCTAGAGGGAGGGTCATTAACCATTTATTTTTCTAGAAAAAGAACTCCCTAACAGTCATACATATTTTTTTACCCTCTGGTTCAAGCAAGCCTTCAAGCTTTGAGGGTGCTTAAAATCTGATTATAGCCAGAAATAATACCTTTTAAAAACATTTTCCTGAAATTTACTGTTTGAAATGAATGTGTTTAGCAGCATATTTAACAAAAACAGCTCTGTAAACAAATGTCCTTTTGTATAAAACAGGTCAGCAGAGGCAGCATCAATGCAAGCTTCTCTACACTGGTCACAGCAATGTTCCTCAAACCTGCTGTCAAGGGGATACTTAGAATTAGAGCAATAACACAAATATAAAGTGAGTCCCTTCAGCACTGAATGGAGTTACAGAGTGCCACAAAGTAAAAATAACACAACCTTTTTACTTTGCATTGTGATGTTTGTTTCATGTCCTTGTGTCAGTATGATTCAGCATCATAACATACTGAGAAAACATCAAGATGAAAACAATTCAAAGTAATGCTAGGATGCCATGCCAGGCTATAATTATTTTGCATTTATCTTTAATCTATTTGATGCTATCTTCCCATTCCTCCTTTTTCAGCTACTAGGGGACCAGCACTCACTCTCTCTCTCCCCTGTTTTTCCTGCTACTCAGAGGGGATAGGAGGGGTCCTGATTACTCTGGTGATTGGCACGTCCCCTGCAACCTCACAAGAAAATGTATAGTAGAGGGTTTCTGATCCTAACCAGGGAATCCTTGGGAGCTGCATGCAGGGCCTCAAAGAAACACATGTGGCTTTATAGCTGGGAGTTGCATCTCACTGAATTACAGGGTAGTTCAGCCCCCATGCTCCTTCAGTCCTCGATCTTTCAGACATTGCCAACAAGGAAGCCAAGCATAGTTCTAGTCTTCATCTCCTAGACATTGAATGGAGCCTATTCACCAACTTCATATAGACAGCCAAAGAGCAATCAGTTAGCAATGGCTTTCAGTCACTACCAGACTGGGACAGATTCTAACCAGTGAACTGGAGGTGAAAGGCTCTATCTTATCACCAACTTCCTCTTTGGGCTTGTCTACATTGGAAAGTTTTTTGTTTTTTTTTAATTAAACTGCCTTGCATTCACACGCAGAAATTCTTTTTTTTTCAAATTATCTGTGACATTGTGAATCGGAGAATCCATTTTTAAAGGGAATTCATTTCAGGATGAGTAATTTCAGAAAAAGGTTCATTTGGACACATCTGTACTTTGGATTAACTTTTCTGCCTTTGGCAGGCCTCCCACTGCTATCCTGCAATGCATTGCGTTCCACCTGGATCAACCTGTCTGTCAGACTAGCAGCACTGCAGGGGTTGAAAAAATTGCAAGGCAGGCATGTTTATGGAAACAACATGTACATAAAGAGAAAAAACAATATAGAAAAATACTTTGCTTCCCAGTATGAGCACTGCCCTGGGCTTTTAGCTATCTTAGCATTTAAACAAGGTGTATTTCCAACATGAGACATTTCACAATGCATAGAGATCATAAGGCACTCATGGCTATTATTAATAAGCCTCTCATCATTGTTAATCCCTTGGGTTCAGAACTTATTTTGCAGGGCACTTTGTACTGACTTGCGGGTGTTATAAAAGGTAATTTAAGGCAGAGATAGTGCTCTATTTTGGCACAAACATTGCAAGACGATGCAGCAGTCTTAGGGCTGCCTGTACAAACAGCACTGCCTTTCCAATCCTGCATCATCTCTGGGGGATCCTTCTGCTGAATAACATCACTGCACCTCTTGTTGGTTTGCCCATTGCCATTTCAAACAAGAGCCTTCTTATCTGCCTCTTGGTGACACCCCTCAGCGTAACATCCTCCAAAGTAAGGGCAGCCTGAAGAGGTGCACATGTGATTGCTAACTTGTCCCTGCTTCCCCAAACCCTTCCGGCCCACCACAAACTCAGGCTTGGTACATGGGTCCTATACAAAAGGGAGATAAAGCAGAAAAGTATCTCCAAGTTCACCAAGAATGGGAAGAGGCTTCTCATTTATTTATTTCTGAAGTTGAAGAACAAGCAACATTTTGTCCTTGTCTCTATGACAACAAATGATTTGTATAACTACTTCTGTTTCTCACCTCCCTCAGTTCCTGCACCTGAAGCAATACAGCCCCCACAGACTGGAGTATTATCGTCCTCTGGAAGTTTGACAACTCTCCGGATGAAGAAAAAAAGAGGACAACGGAGGAACTATTTGCATGTCTGCATTCCAGAAAAAGGATAAGATGACAGAAGAGTGAAGGGGAAGGTCTTTTTGCAGAGAGAGAACAGAAAATTGACAAGGGAGAGCATGGAGAAAGATAACAACATGCAATAACAGCTGCTCGAGTTGATACAGAAGCAGACAGTCCTGCTGGAGAACATTTTGGTACAATGTTCCTACCCAGCACCCTCACTCCAAGCCCAACCCTGCCAAGCCCATGGAGAACAATGCCTACTGGGAGCAGCACTACACTATAGTGAAAACTGGGGCCATCTTCACTCCTATAACTACGAGTGTTTGTTTCTTCCCTAACCATTTGTGATATAGAGTGCATAGACCCCACACTTCAGCTGCCAGGAAAGGTTTAATAGATGGATCTATTACTTCTCCAGCTGTGACCAAGTGACCAATTAGCAACAGTTGGCATAAAAGGCTGCAGGTCTGGCAGAAGGGTGGTCACAACCTCGCAGGGTTCTAGAATCCAGGTTGCAGCCTGAGCCCCAATGTCCACATCAATTAAACAGCCCCTTAGCCCAATCCCTGAGAGCCTGAGCCAACTGGCATGGGCTAACCATGGATTTTTAATTGCACTGTAGACATACCCTAAGTCAGGGCTGCCCAGAGGATTCCGGGGGCCCGGGGTCTTCGGCGGCGGGGGGCCCTTCCATTCCGGGACCCGCCGCCGAAGTGCCCCGAAGACCTGCGGCGGGGGCCCCCCCGCCGCCGAATTACCGCAGAAACGGGACCCGCCACTGAAGTGCAGCCCGGTCTTCGGCGGTAATTCGGCAGCGGGGGGCCCCCCGCCGTGGGTCTTCAGGGCACTTCAGCGGCGGGTCCCGGAACGGAAGGACCCCCCGCCGCCGAATTACCGCCAAAGACTGAGCTGAACTTCGGCGGCGGGTCCCGCTTCGGCGGTAACTCGCCAGTGGGGGGTCCTTCCGTCCCGGAGCGGAAGGACCCCCCGCCGGCGAAGACTGGGAGCGGAAGAAGCTCCTGCGCCCGGCCCCGCAAGAGTTTTCCGGGCCCCCCGGAGCGAGTGAAGGACCCCACTCCAGGGGCCCCAAAAAACTCTGGTGGGGGCCCCTGTGGGGCTCGGGGCCTGGGGCAAATTGCCCCTCTTGCCTCCCCCCTCTGGGCGGCCCTGCCTTAAGTGACCTGGCCAGAGGGCTGAGTCACAAGAAGGGACAGATCACCCTTTGGTCCAAGGTGCTGTTGGCAGGACCTGACTGAGATAGAGGAGGTGCTACACTAGGCCCAGCCATGAGGAGGCACACAAACCACTGATCGAAGGCTAGGACAGCAGTCAGAAGCCCTGGATGCACACACATTTGTGACCAGGACAGCACTTTAGGCATGTATGCCACATCTGCACTATGTTCCATAAAAGGTTGCACTATTCTTTGTTGTGGTTTATATTCCACTAGTCTAACTTTGTGTTATATTCAGTGAAGATTTTTATTAACTTCACTACTTTACATTCACTATATTATTGACAGAGGTTCAATACAATTTCATCAAATCACATGTGCTAAACAGCATTACAAAATGTCCTTGCATGGAATCATTGTGCAAAGCATAACAAAATTGCATTTCATCAAATTTTACAGACAGACTAATGAAATCCTTACATAATGCATAATAAAATTTCATTTTATTTTCTAGCGTCCAAGTGGAAGCACAGGGCATTCCTGATTGTTTGCTGCAGTCTGCAGAGGCAGCCTTTCTGCTGGCTGCTCATAACATTCCCAAAGGCTGTGCACCTCTGCTTCCCACCCATCAGGGAGGCTCTCTCCCTTGCTCTCATAGCTGTTGTGCAAAATACAACAAGCAGCTGTTGCTCAACAGCCTCCAGTCTTGTCGGTAGGCACCTCTGTCTCTTTTTCAGCTTTCCAAATGGACATACTACTGGGCATCCGAAGAAGTGGGTATTCACCCACGAAAGCTCATGCTGCAAAACGTCTGTTAGTCTATAAGGTGCCACAGGATTCTTTGCTGCTTTTACTGTCACTCTGCCACTCCTTAAGGTATAGTTGAACAGGAGCTGTTCAAGTATCCAGTAAAAGGCTTTGTAAGCTGAAATAGAGAATAAACTGGGTTAATCACAACACCCTTAATGCCTACAGTAGTCCTGGTAGCAAAACTTCCCTTTTTCATTGTAGAAAAAAGGCCCAAGTCGCTAAAGATCACTCTATATTAATATTGGTGAACCTGCCATGGTATCAGCCAGGCCTTGAAGCTCCATGTAGAAATACCCTTTTCTGTTGATGAACCGCAAGACTGATTTGGGGGGCAAAGAATAGGCATGTGGGTCCCATCAGTGGCCACAGTACAACTTGAGAATCCAAACCATGCAAATTCATCAATAACCTCCTGTGCATTGCCAACCTTTGTGACCTGAGGCAGCAGCACCCTCTTGATAGCAGCATGCACTCACATGACAACAGTCCCAACATTTGATCTGTTTAGCTATTGATCAGTAGCAGTTTGGGGTGGCAAGCTTGCAGATGGTGATAGCCATATGCTTCTCCACTCAGAGGGGAATTTTCATGTTGGTGTGCAGCTCTGGGGTGAGCTCTGCACAGATTTCCTAGGAAAGTGACCTTTGTCATCATGAAATTCAGCCTCCAGTGCTGATCATCCCAGGTCTGCATCTCTCTCCTTCTCCCACCAGTTACTGCTAGTTTCCTGAGCCCAGAATTGGCACTTCACCAAGTGAAGCTGCTCCAGGAAGTTCATCCACCAGTAGTTGGACAACTTCATCCTCGTCCTCCATCCAAATCAGCATGGCAGCTGACTCCCACACCTAAACCCATCCAGCTCTGTGACTGCAAATATAAGTACAACAGAGTCAATATATAAATAACTGTCAAGATCACGGCTGTCTGGCAGCAGTTTGAAAATGGCACTAATTTGCAAGAGACAGATGAATGGGAATCTGCTGGTTTGACCCCAGATCCCAGAACTCTGGGCTTCTGGTAGGTATCCCACAATGACCTGCAAGAAAAAAATCCCAGAATGCACAGAGTCGTCCAACAGGACATTGTTGTGTGGATGCACTGATTTGAGGGGAAGTAGGTTAAAGCTGGCCCTACATGTATTTCATAGAATCATAGAAGATTATGATTGAAAGAGACCTCAGGAGGTCATCTAGTCCAACCCCCTGCTCAAAGCAAGACCAACCCCAACTAAATCATCCCAGCCAGGGCTGTATCAAGCCAAGCCTTAAAAACCTCTAAGGATGGAGATTCCACCACCTCCCTAGTTAACCCATTCCAGTGTTTCACCACCCTTCTAGTGAAATAGTTTTTCCTAATATCCAAACTAGACTTCCCCCACTGCAACTTGAGACCATTGCTCCTTGTTCTGTCATCTGCCACCACTGAGGACAGCCTAGCTCCATCCTCTCTGGAATCCCCCTTCAGGTAGTTGAAGGCTGCTATCAAATCCCTCCCCCCCATCACTCTTCTCTTCTGCAGACTAAATAACCCCAGTTCCCTCAGCCTCTCCTCATAAATCAGCCTCCTAATCATTTTCGTTGTCCTCCACTGGACTCTTCAATTTGTCCACATCCTTTCTGTAGTGGGGAGCCCAAAACTGGATGCAATACTCCAGATGTAGCCTCAGCATCAAATAAAGGGGAATAATCACTTCCCTTTATCTGCTGGCAATGCTCCTACTAATGCAGCCCAATATGCTGTTAGCCTTCTTGGCAACAAGGACACACTGCTGACTCATATCCAGCTTCTTGTCCACTGTAGTCCCCAGGGCCTTTCCTGCAGAACTGCTGCTTAGCCAGTCGGTCCCTAGCCTCTAGCAGTGCATGGGATTCTTCCATCCGAAGTGCAGGACTCTGTACTTGTCCTTGTTGAACCTTAGATTTCTTTTAGCCCAATCCTCCAATTTGTCTAGTTCACTCTGGACCTTATCCCTACCCTCCAGCGTATCTATCTCTCCCCCCAGCTTAGTGTCATCCGCGGACTTGCTGAGGGAGCAATCCATCCCACCATCCAGATCATTAGTGAAGATGTTGAACAAAACTGGCCACAGGACTGACCCCTGGGGCACGCCGCTTGATACTAGCTGCCAACTAGACATCGAGCCATTGATCACTATCATTTAGACCAATGATCTAGCCAGCTTTCTGTCCACCTTTGAGTCCATTCATCCAGTCCATACTTTTTTAACTTGCTGGCAAGAATACTGTGGGCGACCATATCAAAAGCTTTGCTAAAGCTTTCTCCATATCTACAGAGCCAATTATCTCGGCAATCAGGTTGGTCAGGCATGACTTGCTCTTGGTGAATTCATGTTGACTATTCCTGATCACCTTCCTCTTCTCCAAGTGCTTCAAAATGGATTCCTTGAGGACCTGCTCCATGATTTTTCCAGAGACTGAGGTGAGGCTGATTGGTCTATAGTTCCCCAGATTTTCCTTCTTCCCATTTTTAAAGATGGGCACTATATTTGCCTTTTTCCAATCATACGGGTCCTCCCCTCATCACCACGAGTTTTCAAAGATCATGGCCAATGGCTCTGCAATCACATCAGCCAACTCCCTCAGCACTCTCGGATGCATTAGATCTGGACCATGGACTTGTGCACATCCAGCTTTTCTAAATAATCCTTAACCTGTTCTTTCACCACTGAGGGTTGCTCACCTCTTTCCCATACTGTGCTGCCCATGCAGCAGTCTGGGAGCTGACCTTGTCTGTGAAGACTGAGGGGGAATTAAAAAAAAAAAAAAAAAAAAGCATTGAGTACTTCAACTTTTTCCACATCATCTGTCGCTAGGTTGCCTCCCCCATTCAGTAAAGGTCCCATACTTTCCCCGACCTTCTTCTTGTTGCTAACATACCTGTAGAAACCCTTCTTGTTACCCTTCACATCCCTTGCTAGCTGCAACTCCAATTGTGCTTTGGCCTTCCTGATTACACCCCTGCATGCTCGAGCAATATTTTTATACTCCTTCCTAGTCATCTGTCCAAGTTTCCACTTCTTGTAAGCTTCCTTTTTGTGTTTAAGCTCACAGAAGATTCCTCTGTTAAGCCAAGCTGGTTGCCTGTCATATTTGCTATTTTTCTGCACATCGGGATAGTTTGTTCCTGCATCAATAAGGCTTCTTTAAAATACAGCCAGCTCTCCTGGACTCCTTTCCCCTCATATTAGCCCAGGGGTAGGCAACCTATGGCACACGTGCCGCCTTCGGCACACGAGCTGATTTTCAGTGGCACTCACACTGCCCAGGTCCTGGCCACCGGTCCGGGGAGCTCTGCATTTTAATTTAATTTTAAATGAAGCTTCTAAAACATTTTAAAAACCTTATTTACTTTACATACAACAATAGTTTAGTTATATATTATAGACTTATAGAAAGAGACCTTCTAAAACCATGAAACCTTAAATTAGAGTGAATAAATGAAGATTCGGCACACCACTTCTGAAAGGTTACCGACCCCTGTATTAGCCTCCCATGGGATCCTGCCCATCAGTTCCCTGAAGGAGTCAAAGTCTGCTTTTCTGAAGTCCAGGGTCTGTATTCTGCTGCTCTCCTTTCTTCCTTTTGTCAGGATCCTGAACTCTACCATCTCATGGTCACTGCTGCCCAGGTTGCCACCCACTTCTACTTCCTCTACCAATTCTTCCCTGTTGGTAAGTAGCAGGTCAAGAGGAGCACAGCCCCTAGTTGGTTCCTCCAGCACTTGCACCGGGAAGTTGTCCCCAACACTCTCCAAAAACTTCCTGGATTGTCTGTGCACCGCTGTATTGATCTCCCAGCAGATGTCAGGGTGATTGAAGTTCCCCATTTGAAGGGAAGTACGTTAAAACCAGCAATTGAGGTTCACTTATTAGTTATTTCACAAATAACTTGTTAGTTATTTCACAAATATTTATATGCAAAAACATATTCCAAAAATTTTTTCCCATGTAGACAAACCCTTAGCATTTCATATTCTTCATCAATAGTTTTCATACCACATTTAGGGACTAATCTTGCTCCCATCAGAGACAGTGGGAGTTCTTCCATGCGGTGCACGATCAGGTCTTTAATTAGCAATTCTGCCAGGCGCTGATCATCTCCTGTGTAGTAGCAAACCTTCAATTCCCAGAAAGTCAATGAGAGATGAACATGCTCAGCACCATCCGTAAGACTGATGCAGAAGCTCCTTGAGAATATATAATGTACAAACAGAAGTCAGTGGGAATTGAGAGCTTCTCTAAGAAGGTTCTTGGCAACTTGCAGATAGAGCATTTGAAGTGGACTTGATTTTGTAGCATTTTATGCAGACACCTCAAGTTGCTGTACACAATTTAATTAACGCTGTTTCAAAGACACAGTCTCTTTAAACCTTGGCAGTCTATAAGAAGGTTAGAGGGTTAACTTCCAGCTGATTTTTTTTTCCAATGTCAGATCATAATGATGACTTTTATTGTTAACAATACTGCAAAAGCAGGGGGTTCCCACTCCACCCCATCCAAAGCTCTGGAGAGGAATTAAAAAGCAATTAAGGAAATGGTGGACACTCCTCTGCTAGAAGAGCTAGAATATTTGGATGAATGCGCAGTTCTTCTCTTTTTTTCTGTTGGTCAGCTAATCAATTTTAATTTATCTCCTTTTACATTCTTCACTTCTACTGAAGACAGTCTTCTACCATAAGTAATAGAAATTCCAAGACAAGAAAGATCTCAACACTTGCAGCTATGAAAGGGGAAACTTGTCTGTGTGTTTCAGTAATCTAAGAGAGGAAGGAAAAGACAATAGTCAGAGTTTTTGTACTGATAAACCTAACTGAGGAATGTGTTATTTCTCAGTAAATGTAGGTCTCGTGATGGGCCAACTTCTAGACAAGAATGGGTGTGAACTTAGTTTTGCTTGTTTGTCAGGTGAGCAGTGGTTTTTCCCTTTCTTTCTTGGAAAATGGAATTACAATATCATTTATTTAATGCTGCAAGCATGTACGATACTTTGTAAAAACAAACCAGATAGACTATTTACCCTGAAGAACTTACAAATGAAAATAGAGAACCCTTGTGTAGCGAGGTCAAGACTCACCAATGCAGCACCTCCTGCTGGTCATCTGGGAATTAGCTCTTTTCTAGCCTCAGATAACCCTCTACTAGCCAGTGTCTCACCTGCCTCAGGCCCCATGTCCCTCCCAGACCCCAGTGCTCTTTTACCTCAGGGTTCTGCTCCAGCAGTACCCCCATCTGTGGGTCTCCCCTCCCAGGGGAACCCCCAACCCTCTATCCCCACCTTGCCTCAGTGGCTACTGCCAGTCATCATCTCTAGTCCATGCTCACTGAAGTCTGAAAAGGCCACTTATCACTGGCAAGGGGTCAGACCTGCTGCCTTTTCCTATCCCCAGGCTACCCCTCCGCAGCCCCAGTACCTTTTGTAGGCCTTCAACAAAGCCTGCAGCCTGGGGGTTTACCAGGCTGGAGCTCCCCAGCTCCCTTTACCCTTCCCCAGCACTGCTCCATCTCAAATACCTAACTCCCAGGCAGCTAGCCCTTCCCACCTCAGGGCTAGAGTAAGACTCTCTCAGTTCCTGGCCCACAGCCCTCTTATCAGAGCCAGCTGGGCCCTGAATGAGCTGGCCACACCTGTGGTCAGTTACTCAGTCAGCTTCCCCAAACTGTTCTCATGCCTCTTATTTCAGGAGTGGGGTAACCACCCCACTACACCTTGTCAGAGTACTACTTGTTGTTTTATTTATAGGAAATATAAAGTGTTTTTAAAGCCCAGTTGATACTAGGTATTAAGTCTTAGGGCTTGGCTATATAGGAAAGTTTGACCAGTTATACTAGAGGGTTGCACACTTTGTTGCTTCTGTTGGCCAAGCTCATTGCATACTCTAGGGGCTCCATATGTTTCTCCATTCTCTCCCCCACCCCGCCCACAAGATCCCTATGTGCTGCCCTTCCATCCCCCTCCTCTGTAAGGACTCCCTTCAGCCCCTCCACATGCTCACCAATGTCAGGGGCTCTGTGTGGCCCTCCATTCTCCCTTCCCCCACTCCAGGATCCCCCATTCTTCCCCCCTTGCCAGGTGTTCTGAGTCCCCCCATTTCCCCCCCATCACAAGCCAGGGGTCTGTGTATGCCCCATGTCCTCCTACCCCCTACCATTGTCCTCAATTTTCCCCTTCATGTCAGGGGCCTGTGTGCTCCTCCTTTCCCTCTACCCCCATGCAAGGGTCCCTTATTCCCCCCACCATGCCAGGGTCTCTGTGTGTGCCCCCATTCCCCCACACCATCTTCACATTTCTTTCTTTCTGACTGGGGGAGAAGTCTTTCAGGTTGTCAACATTTTAAACTGCACTGGGCTGGGAAGATCAGCAGTCTAGGTAAAATGGGGGGTGTTGTTGTGCTGGAATGTGATAATGGCTGCCTGCCATCAACTGGTTCTTTGATCTATAGTTAATTACAGAGGTGGTAGAAATTGCTGGCTCTGCTAGCCAAATGCAAGTGACTTTGCGTGTCCTCCATTTCCCTCTCCTGTTTTTTTCAATGTAGTTCACCAAAATCAATAAGGTTCTGGCATTTCCTGAATTTTTGGATTTGATTGGATGAGGTGTTCAAAAGTTATTACATTACAGACAGAGAAGTGCATTGAATTAAGTGTAAGTACTCATTTCTCTCAGCCAGCCAGTATAACCCCTGTGTGGACACTCTTATCCCAGTATAAAAATGACTGTGACTGGGCAGATCAGCCCTGCACTGGTACGGTGGGGGTTAATCCTTCCCTCTTAGCAGAGGAAGCCCCACCCCTGGGGTTCTGCTGGACATGCGGAACCTGGAAGTCAGGTATAAAAGCCTGTAGAGCCCCCTCAGTCAGGGGGAATTATCAAAGGAGAAGGAGGCTTGTGGCGCCCTTCAGCAGAAGAGAGGGCTGTACCCCAGAATGTAGAGGCTAGACACCCAAATGTGATGTAGAGGATGCCATGGATCTGGCTGAATCTGAGGAATAGGTAGGAAGTGACCCAAGGAGGGCTCAAAAGGGAATGGTGTTGAGACTTTTTGGGCTGGCATGTTTTGGGAGGATTCCTGCCAGGCCACTGGTGAGGAGAACTTGCCACCAACAGGGCCCTAGGTTGGGACCTGGTGGAGGAGGTGGGCCTGGGTCCCCCTACCTTGGACACTCACCTTTTGAGAGGGGGTGGCCCATCTGGTGAGTTGGTTGGATTCTGGCCATGAGGCTGTATTACCCCATCAGGGAATGGGAATTGGGTGGACTCTGGCCATTGGGCTATACTGCCCTATGGGCGCATTGTATGGACTCTGGCTGCTAGGCTGCATTACCCACTTTAAGGGGGTGAATTAGGTGGGTTCTGGCCATTGGGTTGCACTGCCCTAGTAGGGCACTGTATGGACCCTAGCCACTAGGCTGCATTACCCCACTAGGAAAGTGGAAGTAGATGGACTCTGGCCATATGGGTCACATTGTGCTAATTACAGAGGGATTTAGAACATGGACTTGAGTGTAGAGAGGTGGTGTCACCCCCTGTCCCCTTGACTTATGGGGCTGATGAGGTACTAACACTGCCACAGTGACTTTTTTGAGTTTAGTTTAAGCCCATTCCCAAGCTAAATTTAAAAAAAGTTGCTCACTGCAATAAGTGTCCACCTGGAGGTTATACCAGTGTAACTATAGTGGCTTAAATTCATACCTTAAGTTTTACGGAAAAACCTTTCCCATTTACACACTGGCTTAAATCTACATTAGCAGTTTCATTTTTTCACCAGAGGTTCAGAAAGATCCAATGCTGAGGTTAGTTGTCAGCAACTGGTCAGTTTCCCAGGCATATGGGGTTTAAATGAAGGCCAGCGTGCTCTTGAAGAAACCCTAGCAACATTGTTCAGGTAAGACAGTACGCCATCCGAAATGTTCCAGCACAATAGAGGCGCACTTGTAAAGTGGTGCCTAAATGTTAGGTCCCTGAAAGAGGAGGCTGGCAAGGGAAGCTTGCAGCTATACACATTAAATAGCAAAAACTTCATTAATGCAGAGTTAAGGTTTCCCTGTGAGGGTTTGTGCCCTTCCAGAATGCTGAGTGCAGCAAAACTCAAACTTGTGAAAACCAGAGTTAAGCTGTGTTTAAGATTGCCCCTGCCCCACAATTCTCCACTATAATAATCTTCCCACCAAAATTTCAGCTCCCAAGTCATTAGTTGGTACATTAACAGGTAAGAAGTTGCTTGGTGTTTCCTGCCTTATGATGATGCAAACACATCACAGGTTACTAGAGGGCTGCATGCTACCTTGGTTATGTAGCCCAAGCTGTACATTGACTGAACTGGGTCCTCCCTATGACCACTGCTGACCTAACCCTAACTGAGCTTGGGCTTCTTCCCTTACTAGCCTGCTTCAGCCCAGCTTCCTTCCCACCCCCTTCCTCCCAGCCATGCCCCAGGTCTACCCCATCCAGTCTCTGAATCCCTCCTCTCAACCAGCAAATATTCTGCTGTACTCAATTACACATCTCCAAAATTAATAAACACTGACAGGCAAATATTTCCCAAATGTTTACAGTACATTCTCAGATTTCTGCTCAGAGTAGGTTTCAAACTTCAAAGCTGCAAGCTCAGAGAAGTGTTAAGTGGCCCACTCATTTCAATGGGATGTCCTCAGCTCAGAGAGAATACCTCATGGAGATGACTACAGCCTGAAACATCAGCTCTGTTCCATTCCAGCCCTGTGTGTTCCCTCCCATCCTGCCCAGTGCTGGAAAGTTTCTGATATGTGTAAAGCATATCTATTCTCAGCTGCTTACCCCTTAGTATTCCTCTCCCTCACATGAGCTCCACAACCCCTCTCACCTCTCCTATAACTAGGGCTCTACCAAATTCATGGCCATGAAAAATGTGTCACGGACCGTGAAATCTGGTCTTTTATGTGCTTTTACCCTATCCTATACAGATTTAATGGGGAAGACCAGCGTTTTGCAAACTGGGGGTTCTGACTCAAAAGGGATTTGCAGGGGACTTGCAAGGTTATTTTAGGGGGATCACAGTATTGCCACCCTTATTTTTGGATTGCAATACTATATCATTCCACCCTTACTTCTGCGCTTCTGCCTTCAGAGCTGGGTGGCTGGAGAGGGGTGGCTGCTGACTGGGGGCCCAGCTCTGAAGGCAGCAGTGTAAAAGTAAGGGTGGCAATACTATACCTTGTCGTCCTTATTTCTGTGCTGCTGCTGGCAGCGGCTCTGCCTTCAGAGCTGGGCTCCTGGCCAATAGCCGCCGCTCTCCAGCCACCTCGCTCTAGAGGCAGCACTGCAGAAATAAGGGTAGCAGTACCGCAACCCTCCCTACAATATCATTGTGATGCCCCACAACTTTTGGGTCAGGACCCCTACAATTACAACACCATGAAATTTCAGATATAAATATCTGAAATCATGAAATTTATGATTTTTTAAATCCCATGACCATGACATTGACCAAAATGGACTGTGAATTTGGTAGGGCCCTACCTACAACCCATCCCCATTTATCCCCATGCTCTTAGTGCAGTCCAAAGACCCTCTCACCTCATTCTCCATCTTCCCTTCACCTCCTAATAGTCCCCTCCCCTGCCAGAAAGCATTCACATGTCTATTTTTAAACAAAAATATAATAATAGAATCATAAGGTTAGAATGGACCACAAGGGTCATCTAGTCTAGAAATTGCATTCCTCTTCCACCCAATAAAATTACAAATTTGCAGGTTAACCTTTTACAAATTTCTGCCCTGTGTGGGACTCAAATTTACATTGGTGTTCAAAGGCCTACTGTGTCTCTCCTTGAACTAGCCAGCAAATGTGAAACTTTAAAAACTAAGCCCTGGTCTACACTGCGTGGGGAGGTGGGGGGAATTGATCTAAATTACACAACTTCAGCTATGTGAATAACATAGTTGAAGTCAACGTACTTAGATCAACTTATCATGGTGTCTTCACTGTGGTGAGTCGACCGCTGCCGCTCCCCGTCGACTCCGCCTGTGCCTCTCATGGCAGTGAAGTACAGGAGTCGATGCGAGAGCGGCAGCGGTCGATGGGGTCGATTTATCGCATCTAAACTAGATGTGATAAATCGATCCCTGCTGGATCGATCCCTGCCCGCTGATCTGGCAGGTAGTGAAGACATACAAATAATATTTGAATTCCTCAGTCCATGCATGATCAGTGTAATCTAGGACAGTGCTTCTCAGCTAGGGGTCTGGGGCAAGCAGGTTTCAGGGGGGCTGCCAAACAGGGCTGGCATTAGATTTGCTGAGGCCTAGGGCAGAAAGCCAAAGCCCCACCATGTGGGGCTGAAGCCCAGGGCTCTGAGACCTGCCACCTGGGGCTGAAGCTGAAGCCTGAGCAACTTAGCTTCACAGGACTCTCTGTGGTGTGGGGTCCTAGGCAACTGCCCAGCTTACTACCCTCCCCGTAACGCGAGTCCTGGCTTTTATATGCAGAAAAATAGCTGTTGTAGCACAGGTGGGCCCTGGAGCTTTTAGGGGAGAGAGGGTGCTCGGAAAGAAAAAGGTTGAGAATCCCTGATCTATGAGGCATGAAAGGCTCTTGAGTTTATTCTAATGCTTATCTGGAGAAGTAAACTCTTGTCTTTTTGAAAGAGCATTTTAATTTGATTTCCCCCAAAGGGCTGGTGAGTGCAAGACACTCTGTTGGGGTAACCTGTGCTTTTTGGAAACTCTAGTGTGATTATTTGAGCCCTTCTTTGAGCTCTCTCTCTGTTAGCAAATAGGTTGTCAAAATCTGTTAACTTTAAGAAAAGCAGTTTTTGAGGGGGCTGTATCTTGGGAACTACTTGGTCAATTAGTGCCAAATTTGGGTCATTAACAGAACCATGCACCCCCCTGAGGCATACCAAATTTCAAGGCAATACAAGTAGCCATGTAGATTTAAGAGCAATTATAAGAGTCAAGCTTTAAATAAAAAATGGATAAATATAAAATCAAAAGTTTTAACCTTAACTATAGGAGAGTGAATCTGGATTTTTGACACTTTGGGACTACTCTGAGAGCTGGAATGTGTGGTATACAGCTGTAATTAGGGTTGGGTGGTGTCTGAATCTATATGTTTACTCCTCATCAGAACTAGCTAGCTGTTGTCCCAGAGATAAGATGTAGTCATTGGTGATAAAAGGAATGGGTTTTCATTTTGATATACAGTATAAACAAAAACAGGTCAGGCAGCAATTTACACTCTCTGCATCTACCCACTCTGCAGTGAAAGATGATAGCATTTATCTTTTCAGGAGGATTCACTTTTATTTTTTTTCAGTGTGCTTTCATTTTCTGCAGGGCACTTTTGGTTTTTTTCAACTGGCTTTTGTCTCTAATGCCACTGTGCTTCATAGAAACTCTCTTTAAAATAGGGTGACCAGATGTCTCGATTTTATAGGACAGTCCCGATTTTTGGGTCTTTTTCTTATATAGGCACCTATTACCCCCTACCCTGTCCTGATTTTTCACACTTGCTTTCTGGTCACCCTACTTTAAAAACAGATTATTAAAAGGGTTTTGCTGAGCAGTTTCATCCCCCTGCCGGCAGGGCATAGTGTGATTAAAATATTTTTTTAAAAACTTGTCAACAGGGCCATGTGACGGGGCGGGACAGCCCCGCACTGGTACAGCGGGGGTTAACCCTTCTTTGATAGCAGAGGAAGCCACGCCCAGGAAGCTCTGCTGGGCGTGCTCCAACTGGCAGACCTGTATAAAAGCCTGCAGGTCTGCTCAGTTGGGGCTGACCACCGGGGGAGAAGGATGCAGACCGTCAGCCCCTGCAGAAGGGGAGCCAGTGCGCCCGGACCGGGGCGTCAGCCGAGCAGAGGCCGTACCGGAGACCCCGGGGGGAGGGGACGCCGGCCGGGAGGGACCTACGGGGGAACCGCTCCCACAACGCCGACGTCCGGCTAGACTGGGTAGGAAGTGACCCAGGGGATTGTCGAGACCGACAGCCTTAAAGCTGCAGTACCGCTCGGCGTGTTGCGGGCGGATCCCCGCCGAGCGGGGGGGGCAAGGAGAGCTTGCCACAATCAGGGCCCTGGGTCGGGGCTCGGTGGAGAGGGCGGGCCCGAGTCCCCCTACCCCACCCCTTGAATCCCACTCCAGAGGGGGGTGTCTATGGACTCTGGCCGCTAGGCCGCGCTACCCCGCTCCGAGGGAGTGTCTATGGACTCTGGCCGCTAGGCCGTGCTACCCCGCTCCGAAGAGGGGGGTTTTTTGGGCTCCGGCCGCTAGGCCGTGCTACCCCCTCCGAAGGGGTGTCTAGGGACTTTGGCCGCTAGGCCGAGCTACCCCACTCCGAAGAGGGGGTTGTTGGACTCCGGCCGCTAGGCCGTGCTACCCCGCTCTGAGAGGGGGTGTTTACGTGAACTCTGGCCAGTAGGCCGTAATACGCCGGTTACCAGGGGCAGACCAAAGAACAAGGGAGTGGCGCGGCACTAGGCCCCAGCTCGCCCCTGCCACCAGGGGGTGCTGGGGTACCAGACCCGTCACAGGCCGGCTTTAGGCTGATTCCCCTGATTCCCCCGAATCGGGCCCTGCGCCTAAGAGGACCCCGCGCCCTAAAGAAAAACATCTAACTTAGGCGCCTTTTTAATTTTTACTCACCTGGCGGCACTCCAGGTCTTTGGCGGCATTTTGGCAGCGGGTCCTTCAGTGCCACCCAAGACCCGGAGCGAGTGAAGGACCCGCCATCGAAACTATTCAAATTGGACCCCGCACTTCCTAAAGCCGGCCCTGCTTATCAAGACTAGAGACCAACCATGCCTGGCCCGTGTGTGGGTGAGAGGTGGGAGGGAGGGGTGTGGTAGTCAAAGATCATTTTCCCCCTCCTAGAAAGGGCCAGGCAGGCACCTGGCCCTTGCTCATGAGGTTGTGCATGTGGTGGAGGGGAAGGCTGGTGAGGAGGCAGGCCTGTGGTCCTGCTTTCCAGCCCCACTCTGCACCAGTCATGGACTGGGGGCAACAACTCTGGACCAGCCTTTAGGAACATTATTTCCTACTCCTGTGTTCCTATGGGCAGGCATGGGGAGTTATGTCTCTGGAGCTGCCACAGCATGGAGTGGCTCTGCCCTGCCTCCCAGGTCAGCCTGTGTGTTAATTACATTGTGGCCTTCGGTCACTGCCTAGACCTGGAACAGGGAGAGTATAGGGTATATAGGACCAGCGCCGATCCATCCCCACCCCTCCCTTGCTGCCTGTTCCTTCCTCCCCGCCTCTAGAAGGTTCTGCTGCTGCCGCTGCACTTTCCACCCCCATCCAACTGCCCAGCTCCAACTGTCATTCCCAACCTCCATGGAACCTTCTGCCCTAACATTCTGTTCTTTCACCCAGAAGATTCTGGGCCAGCTTGTCCTAGCCCCTCATGGGCATGAGATGCTGTGGGGTGTGCGTGTGCGTGTGTGTGTGTGTTATCATGAATGTAGCACTCTGTTTCCAACTCCAACATAAAGCTTCTATGCACAGAGTCCCTTCAATGTACACATCCAAGGGAAACTATCCAGGCCAGAATTACCAACAAATGGGAGATCTGACCAGATACTTACCCTGGTTCAGAATACTGGAAGTTAAACCTAGCCAATTTGATGTAGCCTAATCTCATGTAGCATTATCTGTGTTTAATATTTCATGTAAATATTCTGCTCTGGGATTCAATTCCTTGCTCTGCCACAGACTTCCTGTGTGACTTTGAGTAAGTCCCTTATGGCTTGTCTATACAAACATTTAGTGTAAATCTACCCCCTCATTAGCCCTGCACTATTAGCGAGAATGGGCAGGGATGGTGTCCCTAGCCTCTGTTTGCCAGAAGCTCAGTGGGCGATGGGATGGATCACTTGATGATTACCTGTTCTGCTCATTCCCTCTGGGGCACCTGGCACGGGCCACTGTCGGAAGACAGGATACTGGGCTAGATGGACCTTTGGTCTGACCCAGTATGGCCATGCTTCTGTTCTGCTGCACACCAACACCATATCTGCATTGTTTATTAGTGTTTGACTGATGTGTCAGTCAATGTTTGGTTGATGCAAGTCATGCTGAACATAAGCCTGCAACTTTGAAGTTTGAAACCCACCTGGGTTGAAATCTGAGAATGAACTGTAAACATTTGAGAAAAATCTGCCTCTGTCAGTGTTTGCTTATTAGTCTTTGGTTGATGCATCAGTGTTTGGTTGACACAAGTCACGATGGCAGAAAGCCACTGCAGTTAGTATATCACTTGTGCACGTACATACTTGGCTCCTTGCATCGACACTACATATATTCACCAGGAGTTGTTTCAATGCACAGTGTGGCAGTGGCAGATTTAGAGTTAGTGGGGCCCTGTGTGCAGCTTCATTTTGGGGGGCCCTCCCTTGGGACCCAGCCAAGAAAAAGAACATCCTCTCTTATCTCTCCACATTTTTCATTCTTTTTTCTTCATCCTCGTCCTATAAGTAATAGGAAGTAAATGAAAATAAAGTGTGGTACCTTGATTGGTGCAGGAGGGGGTGTGGCAGGCTCTGGGCTGGGGCATGGGGTTGGGGTGCAGGAGGAGGTCGGGGGGTGGCACTTACCTCGGGCAGCATGGCTCCCAAAGTGACCGGCACACACTCCCCCCCGCAGTGGCTCCTAGGCAGAGAGGGCCATGGGGTCTTCACACACCACTGCCTGCAGGTGCCGCCCCCACAGCTCCCATTGGCCACAGTTCCTGGCCAATGGGAGCTGCAGAGTTGGCACCTGGGTCAGGAGCAGTGCGCAAAGACCCCCCCCCCCCCCCCCCCGCAGGGACACACAGAGACGTGCCAGCAGCTGGCCGCTTCTGGGAGCAGCATGGAGCCACCGGCTGGCATGCAGACAGCCTGCTTGCCTGAGCCCTGCTGCACTGCAGGCCGAGACTCAGGGGCAGGTTGTCAGATGAGATTTGTCCTGCATTTTGTGGGGCCCTCCGTCATTGGGTGTCCCGTGCCACTGCACGGTTTGTTTCATGGTAAATCCACTCCTGCAGTGTGGTGCATCATGGGGAGATATCCCAGTGTGAAACCCACCACCATCCCGGGCACTGTCTTTTGGGAATTTTTAGCAATGCATAGTGGGATGGAAATGAGTTGTGCAGGGGTCACTGGGAGCAAGGGGTCAACTTCCCAACATGAAACTTTCTCCATCCTGTAATGTCATCTATATCCCATAATTTTCATGCCTTTTTAAAAAAATCCCACAAACCTGTGCAGCCTTTCTTGCTGTCTACCATCTGTGACAGACGCATGGAGCCTACATAGCTCTGCACTGTTGTCATAAGCATTAAACGCAATCCTATTGTATTTGAAGAGCTGTAAGAAGAACTTCAGGGGGACGTGGGGTCCAGGTTGGCCTGGGGCATTAGCAGGGGGCCTGGTGCCAGCAGCAGCAAGCGATCCGGCCCCAGCCCACGCCCACATCGCTCTGCCCCACCCCACTGGCTCCCGGCATCGCTTGGGGGGGAGGGGGCAGAAGCCAGAAAGAGGTGGGGTGGGGGTTTGGTGGAAGGGGTGGAGTGGAGGGGGGGTCAGAGCAGGTGCAGGAAGAAGCAGGGCAGGGGTGATGGCTTGAGGGAAGCAGTGGAGGGGAGGGAGGATGGGGCGGAACAGGGGCGGGAAGAGGCGGGACAGGACTTAGTATGGAAGGGGGGGTATTCCAGCCCCCCCCCCCCCAGGGACGGCCCTGGAAACAAGTACTGAGTAGTGGGATTGAATCGTAATGCAGGTTTGGGACAAGGATCAGTGGCTACAGAATTTCTGGATGTGCAAGACCACATTCCTAGATCTGTGTGCCACTTAAATCCTACTTTTCATTCTTAATAAAATCACTTCTGTTTATTAAAAAATCCAGAATAAGTGATTAATACCTGGGGGAGCAAACAGCTGTGCATATCTCTCTATCAGTGTTATAGAGGGTGGATAATTTATGAATTTACCCTGTATAAGCTTTATACAGAGTAAAATTGATTTATTTGGGGTTTGGATCCATTGGATCCCATTGGGAGCTGGGTGTCTGGTTAATGGAGGCAGGGAACCTATGGGGCAGTTTTTAATTAAAGTCTGCAGCTTTGGGGGTGTGGACCAGACCTAGGTCTGTGTTGCAGCAGGCTAGCATGTCTTGCTCAACAAGGCAGAGTTCTGGAGTCCCCAGCTGGCAGGGAAAACGGACTCAGAGGTAACTTGAGCACATCAGGTGACAGTCCCAAGAGGATCTCTGTGACCGAACCCATCACCCTTGCAATGCTGGATTGCTACCAATTAGTGGGAAATCATTTTGGAGTTGGAAAATCCACTGTGGGGGCCATTGCCATGCAAGTGTGCAGGGCTATTGTCTCCTGCTACACAGGAAATGTGGACTCTTGGAAACATGCAGGACATAGTGGATGCATTTGCAGCAATGGAGTTCCTGAACTGTGGTGGAGCAATAGATGACACACACAACCCTATTTTAGCACCAGTTCACCTTGCTACAGAGTATATCAACAGAATGGGCTGCTTTTCTGTGGTTATGAAAGCGTTGGATCACTGGGGATGCTTCACTGACATCAGTGTTAGCTGGTCAGGGAAGATGCATTATGGTTGCAGCTTAAAGAACACAGGACTGTTCAAAATGCCACAAACAGGGACTTTCTTTCCTGACCAGCAGATTGCCATTGGTGATGTTGAAATCCAAATAATGATCCTCAGGGACCCAGCCTATCCCTTGCCTCCCTGGCTCATGGAGCCATACTTTGGCACCAAGGAAAGGTTCAACTACCAGATCAGCAGATGTAGAATGAGTTGAATGCACTTTTGGTAGATTGAACAGATGCTGGAATAGTTTATTCACAAGACTGGATCTCAGTGGAAAAAAAATATCCCAATAGTTATAGCTGCCTGCTGCGTCTTGTATAATACCCAGTAGCAAATGGGGGGGAAAGTTGCTGCCGGGGTGAAGGGCGGAGGTGCAGCAGCTGTCTGATGACTTTGAACAGCAGACACAAGAGCTATTAGAAGAGCTCAGTGTGGACCTATACAGCTCAGGGAGACTTTGAAAAAGCATTTTAACAGAGAGCCACAGTAATGTGGTGTACTGTGTTCTACATGGCCTTGCTGTTTTGAGGCCTGTTAGGAATTGTGAGGTGCTTGGGGCACATCTATGAATATAACACTATCAATGCACCTATTGATTTTTGCGATGCTTGCTGGACACTTGATTGTTACACTGTTTGTCACTGATCCTATGGGTTGTATCACACTGTACAGTAACAAGTGGCTGCTTTCAGAACTGCTAGGCACTCTGCAGTATATGTTGCAAACTAACAAATATGAATTCTTTTCCAAAGACTAGAATTTCAGTCAGTAACAATCAGTGCAAAGAAAGATCTATACAATTTAAAAGTAAATATATTAAAAAGTTAGTAAATTCACAGAATAGAACTTAACCGGAGGAAGAACATTCATGCCCATTTTACCTACACAGACAGCAACCGTGGCTTTCATGGTGTATATGAAGCTGATTGTCCCGTATGTCCCTTAGGGTGGAGTGGTAGGGTTATGGATGTAGCCCTGATGCCACATAAAATGTTGAGGATGGGAGTGTAGAGAAGTACTGTAATGGAGTTCTCCATGGACTGCGAAGGGAGTCAAGTCTGATTGTTGAACCTGTATGTCCACAAGAGTGAGCAGCATCTGTGTTTGCTGCCAAAGAAGCCCCATGATGTCCTGGGGCATCTTCATCTCCTTTTCCGGCTGGGATACCTAGGCTTTTCTCCTGTCATCTTCTCTTCTACAGGATGTCTGTTATGTTCATCCTCCAGGTCCTTTGCTCACAGTCTGATGCAGGCCTGACTTGCAGGATCTCATTGAACATTTAATCTCTAGTTCTCTTTTTCTCCTACTTAACTGGTTCAGACATTCTGTGGATGTGGAGATGGAACCCCTCAAGGCCATGACAGTAGCAGCTACAGATAAAACCCACCAAGGTACCATTATCGGTATAGTCACAATAGAGAGCGAATGTTAAGGTTCAGAACTCCTTTCCCTTGCTCCCTTACAGTTTTAAGCAAGACATGCTTATTGATCCTTCTGCACCAACAAATCATAGGTGCCAACTCCGTGGGTGCGTGAGCCCTGGAGCGCCCACAGAAAAAAATTAGTGGGTGCTGAGCACCCACCAGCAGCCAGCTCCTCTATCCCACCCAGCGCTTCTCATCTGCCTGCGGCCTCACTGACAAACTCCTCCTCCTCCCTCCCAGCATCTCCCACCTTCTGCAATCAGCTGTTCTGTCTCATGCAGGAGGTGCTGGATGGGGGAGGGAGAGGAGTGAGGATGCGGTGCGCTCAAAGGAGGGGGCAGAACTGGGTGGGAAGAGGCAGGGCAGGGGCTGGAGAACAGGGGTGGGGGCAGAGCCTGGGGCAGAGCAGGGGTTTGAGTACCTCTGGGGCCCAGAGGAAGCTGGCACCTGTGCCAGCCATGGTAAGTATGGCCCATCAGGGTGAAGGAAATGAGGAGGGAATTACTCAGTTGCAAGAACTATGAGCATAGGGCAATGGCACTGAATAAGCATACTATTTTGCTGATATCTCACTCCTGATGATAACATAGGCACAGAGCACAGCTGCTGTTGGCATCCCAAGGCCACCCAGGCCTGTATGCAGCTAGGCTCTGTGCTTCAATAGTCGCTGCCGAAATTATCACTAACTGGCATGGAAAAGTGTCCTACTGTGAAGGAAGAAATGAGGCTGCCATCCTTAGAAACCTTTGGGAGGGGATTGCAGAGTACTTCCATGAAAATTTCATCAAGATCTGTCAGGAAGATTCAAGGGACATCCCTGTGTCCATAAACAAACTTCTCTGTATGGCCCATCCTGCCTAATGGTACAGTGGAATGAAAAGCAGATAACACTCCCTTTCTCTGTTGTACCTCTACCTCTTCTAGTACGAATAAATTAATGAAAAGTTAACGTGTCCTGCTAAGTTGGGAGTGTCCTCAGTACATCATTGTAATGGGAAATACAATTCACACTTCCCCGAGTTTCTTCCCCTGCATCAGGCTCACCTGTGCTTGAATGCCAGGACTCACTGGAATGCAGTGGAGTCTCAAACAGGTCCTGGCTTGCAGCATAGCTGGACCCCCAGTCCCATGTTCCCCATCCTCTTCCTCCTCCTTGTCCTAACTGTTCACGCCTGGGCCTAGGACTGGGGCTCCTCAGAGGTATCCACAGTGTTCTGGGGGTGGTGGTGGGGTCTCCACCAACTATGGTATGCAGCTTTTTATAAAAGCAGCAGGTCTGCATCTTTGCACCAGATTGACTGTTGGCTTCCCTGGCCTTCTAGGGTGCCTGACACAGTTCCTTGGCTTTCACATGGCACTGCTGCTGATCCCTGTCATACTCCTTCTCCTGAATCCCAGTGCAATCGGCTTGTAGATATCAATGTTTCTACCGCTGGTCCATAGTTGTGCTTGTATAGCTTCTCCCCGCAAGCCCAGGAGATCCAATATCTCCTGCCCACTCCAAGACAGAGCATGTCTGGACCATGTAGCTAGTATGGTCAGCTGGGCAGTTGTATATTACAATGGAGAGCTGCTAGGTGTTCATGCCAAGCTGGGCAATCAAGAAAAGGCATTTCAAAAATGTGTGGGCTTTTTAAAGGGGGTGGGGGTGGGGAACTGGCTTCCAGTGTACATGATCCCTGGGAAGTGGAATTCACAATTGTGACCAGAGCAGTCAGGGTCAGGGATTGTGGGACAGCTGCTGGAGGACTGTTAGGGTTGACAAAAGTAATGCAGTGGCTACACTTGTGCTTCATCAACCTCAGGACATCAACCATGTCTCAGTACTGTTCAGGGAAGTGGTTTTACTACATTGCTGTAAAGGAGCAGTTATATGAGCGGGAGACAAATTTAAGTGTAGAAACATGCAGAACTAGGTTGACGCAAGGCAGCCTATGTCAACCTAACTTTGTAGTGTAGACCAGGCCTAAGTGTGCAGCAGCTGGGTCCACAAGCACAAACACTTCCCTAGTGTGCTTTGATCTACTCCCACATCAAAGGCCCAGCACCAGCTCTATTGCCAACTGAAACTCCAGCTATTGTCCAGCCTCCATGAGCTCAGTCCCTACTATGTCCATCAGTCTATGTAACCAATAGAAAATTATGGGACTGGCTGACCCCAGGCAATGAACAATTTTGTACCCACTGTAAGTCCACCCCTGTGCAACCAAGGCCCACAAGTGCAAAGGTCTTCAGAAGGGGCAAGGAGAAACGGGATATACAGTTCCAGTACCTGTGATACTGTAGTGGTTGCACAGTACATAGTTTGGAAATTTTGAACTTTTGTTGCTTAGGTGGTTCATTCTGCACTTTTTTGTTTTAATGGCTTTTGTCTCTTGTTTGAAGCTGGTCTGTCTATAAAGTTTGTTAGTTATTTAAATACAGGTACATGTTTCAAATCCAGTGTTTTGTTTGCAAACAAAAAAAGTCCCAAGGTTACATGAATAAATTTTATTGACTTCATAAAAAATAAAACACCAGCACAGCACTATATAAGCTGTATATGGAGCTTCATGAACAATTTTTATTAAATTTCATAGGCTGCATTGGCCCCTAAATTTGTGGGATAATTTGTGTGAGAAAACTGTACTATACTACACTACTTCATTCCTTCTCATCCATAGCACCCAGTAAACCCCTTGGGCGGGCCACAAGAATCCCTGATTTCCACTGTGGGTGGGGATCCCACCCCAGTAAGGATAGGTGCACTTTCTGGTTTCATGTAACTTTTCTGTAATCCAGCAGTGTCTTTCACCCACTCTTGGTGAAATGGCTCTCCTTTCACCTCGCAAACATTGTGTAGTCTGACCACAAGCGTCATGATCCCTTGGAGTTTGAGGATGATAGTCCTCCATAAAATGATAGACAGATATTGCTGGTGGATCCACAGGTGACTAATGAGACCAATCCAGGATCCACAGGTCTTGTCACAATTGGGGCAGACATTTCCCAATGGAAAGGGTGGATCTGGGTTGTTGAGTCATAAGAACAGCCATAGTGGGTCAGACCAAAGATCCATCTAGCCCAGTATCCTGTCTTCCAACTGTTGCCAATGCTAGATGCTTCAGAAGGAATGAGCAGAACAGGTAATCATCAAGTGATCCATCTCCTGTCACCCATTCTTAGTTTCTGGCAAACAGAGGCTAGGGACACAATCCCAGCCCATCCTGGCTAATAGCCATTGATGGACACTTCCTCCATGAACTTATCTAGTTCTTTTTTTGAACCCCGTTATAGTCAGGCTGTGCCATACGCAGCATGCACAGCCAGTTTGAGCACTTTCCAGTGGTCTTTGGGGCTCTCCATCTCAGTTTTGATATTCATACGTTTCTTGGTGAGGCACTGCTGGAAAAGGTAATGTTTAAGTGGGTTCTTAAGAGTCTTGATGTTCTTCTGTCTGGCTGATTTCTTCGGCATTTGTCATTTTGGTGCAAGTTTGATGGAAGTAATGGAGTGGATAAGGTGATTGTTGGATAGACAATCGTCAGCATCAGTCTTCACTTTGGCAACATAAATGTCTTCGTGATCATGAGCACGGACTATGACATAGCACAGTTTGGGAAACCCATTCTCTCAAAGCTGGCAATTATTTCCACTACATGGTTTATGCTAAACAGCCTTTGGCTAAACAACCATCTTGATCACTTTGCATACCTCCACAACCACAGCTCCCATAGTTGACTTGCCAACATCAAACTGGGTTGCCACAGACCAGAAGCAGCCTCAGGAAACCAGCTTCCAGAAATAGCAGTGAAACTATAAGTGGGAAGTCTTCCAGTGGTGCTGGATCCATGATCTGACTCTGGTAGCAGGGGGCATGCAGACAGCTGTATGTTTTGGCAGGCTAAGGGTACTTCTAATCAAGTGCTGCAGGACGGAGAGACAATTTCTCTAACAATACACCTGTGGTGGTGGCTGTAGCACCCTTCCGGGACCATGCTCAGTACAGCAGGGGTCCCTGCCTTATTCCACAAGTTTTGGGCTGCCTCCCTGAAGCAGGGTGGCCTGAGCCATAAGCTCTGTCAGTCTCTAAACAGTTAAATAACAAACTCAGAGTTTGGCTGACTGTGCCTTTAAATAAATAAAACCTCAAAGGCAATGAGTTGCAATGCTAGAGTTCTTTCAGGCATTACAGTGCTAGGGCAGAGACAATTATAACCTGATGGAATCAATGGTTCGCCCAAAAGCTTCAACTTTCTTTGTGTACTGTTGAGTAGCACTCGGGGGGGGGGGGGGAGGAGAAATGGGCACCTTTTTTCTACCTTTGCAAACAAAATACATAATTTCTAATTGAACACCTAATCTCCCCTTTTCACTGCTGTTTGTCTATGCTAGGGACTTTTTCTAAAAAATTCTCACCATTGCTAGCATTGATTCAGCTCCACAGTGTCAGCAACATGGAGAACCCTTGTGCTGAAGGGTTGCTACAGGCATTTTGAGCCAGTTTACATGACACAGTACTGAAAAGGGCTAGGGCACCCAATATTCCTAACTGCCTTGCAACTGGTGTAGTTGTTTGCACCTGCATTCACTTGCACCATTCCTATTTGTTCTCACTCTGCACAGGAATAAATGACTACACAGAGCACAACATAGAGGAGGTAATATCTTTTATTGGACCAACTTCTGTTGGTGTGAGAGACAAGCTTTTGAGTCACACAGAGCTCTTCTTCAGGTCTTTGTAGCTCAAAAGCTTGTCTCTCTCACCAACAGAAGTTGGTTCAATAAAAAGTATTACCTCACCTACCTCATCTCTCTAATAGCCTGGGACTGACATGGTTACAACTACACTACATACACAGAGCACAAGGCAGTGGAGGATCAAACCTTTTTCATCACCCTACCATGATGGAATAGGGCTATTCAGGCAAATATAGTTGATTGTTGCAAAACAGTGCAAGGCCTACCAGAGTCAGAAACCCTGCTCCATGCACACATTACCCACTACCAAAGTTCCCTGTAAGCTGTGTGGCCGCGCAGCAGGCTATCAAGGGCCATGGAGGCAGGGAGAAGCACACCTCGCCCAGCCCAGTCCCGCTGAGGCTGCTGGGGAGAGGAGCCCATCCCACAGCCTGGCCCAGGCCCACCGGAGCTGCCACAACTGGGGAGAGGAGCTCCTCACGCAGCCCAGCCCCACTGGAACTGCTGTGGCCCAGGAGAGGTGCCTCTCACCTGGCCCCAAACTGCTGCAGTGAGAGAGGGTTGGGGAGATTCCTTTCTCCCGGGGCAGCCTGCACCCCAAACCCCTCAGCCCCACCACAGAGTCCTCACCCTCAGCCTGAGCCCCCTCCCACATTCCGAATCCCTCAGTCTCACCCCCACCACACGTCACCTCCATATTGGTGCACATAACAAAATTCATCCCACACATGGACGTAAAAAATTAGAGGGAGCACTGCCCCACACTGTTAGAAATCTTCTGGCTGCACCCCTTCATTACCCTCTCCTCAGAACTAGGGTTGCCAATTTTGGTTGGGATATTCCTGGAGGTTTCATCACATGACATAATCTTTAATTAAAGCTTAATCTTTAATTCCTGGAGACTCTAGGACACTCCTGGAGGGTTGGCAACTGTACTCAGAACAAGTGTCCTAGTTATGCATTTTGAAAATCCCGTTCCCCTCTTTACATTAATAAAGGAGGAAGTAAAGTTGATCACATCTATTCCACATGGGTAGATTACTTGTTCTTTTTCTATGGAACAACTGTGTTGGCTTTTTTTAAAGCAAAATCTGGCTAGGTACCAACTTCAGCTAAACCACTATTTGACAGATATATCCAGCTGCACGCTGGCTGCTAAATGATCCATCCACGGAACTGACCACATGCTGGTCACTTAGTTCTTTGGGATTAACTGTCCCTTCCATCAAGTTGGTTTAGACTAATGTTGCTGTTCATCATGTAATGCAAATGTTCCTAAGAAAGACACTTATGCTATTGATTACAAAGGATGTCCATTTCGACAGCCATTATATAAGAAAGGTCAAACCTTGTGTGCAGCACATTTGCTGCATAAGCTTGAGAATTACCTCATGATACTGATATTTCACAAGAGTCACAGACTATTTAAATGTGCACCCTTTGTACTAAATGACATTAAATATCTTGTTTAACACCATTAAGGGCTTATTTATGCCACTTAAGAAGAGCCGAGTTAGGGAGTGTGAGGGCACATGTTGCCTGAATGTCCACCTGAGATATAATGCCTGAGAAATGCCCAGAGAGAGAGAGGACATGCCACCGGCGCATTGATTTGAAATATAATGGTTGAGAAGCAGTAGGTGTAGCTGCAGGGAGGGCAGATGCTGCCTTATATCAAAGGTCAGATCCTGGGCCATGCTATGCCCTCCTTGTGTTATTCCTGTGCTGGAAACAAGTCACCAAGCTGCCTTAAATGAGCAGTTTAGGATTCCCCTGGTGTGGGGGAATCCCTAGCCAGCCGAGAACCTGCATAGCCAGCTCTGCACCTTCTTCTGTTCTCCCCAGCAGAGAGGCATGTCTGTGGTAGGAGGAGATTTGACTGGAGCATGCTGCATTCAGGCCCTGTCTACACTAGGAAATTAGGTCGGTATAACTACGT
Organism: Mauremys mutica; assembly: GCF_020497125.1. Classification (NCBI taxonomy): domain Eukaryota; kingdom Metazoa; phylum Chordata; order Testudines; family Geoemydidae; genus Mauremys; species Mauremys mutica. The sequence goes on from NC_059074.1 coordinate 130,869,041, forward strand.
CGCTCAAGGCTGTGAAAAATCCATACCCCTGAGCAATGCAGTTAAACTTACCTAACCCCTGGTGTAGACAACGGTAGGTCAATAGGAGAATTCTCCCGTTGACCTAGCTACCAGTGGAGTACCTATGCTGACAGGAGAACCCCTCATGTTGGTGTAGATAGCGTCTTCACTAAAGCATTAGTGTGGAGCAGCTGCAGCATTTTACATTCACAGACAATCCTCAATGTGGTAACCGTCCCTAGGGATACGTTGCAAACCAGCATAAGTGAGAGCAGCCCTGAAGCTAAGGATTGAGGCCAAAGTCTCTAGAAGCTCTATGAGGAGCACAGTGAGAGCCATCTTTGCTACACCTTTAGGAAGATATAGTCAGTACTCACTAGTGCAACAATTCTGCACTATATAATTTGGCTACAATGAGATGTCTGCCCCCTGAGCAGCTCCAGATCATGGAGCAATTGCAGGTGTCCTCTGCCCAGAGGCTTACACCATGCTTAGTCATTTTCTAAATAGGATGTAGAAGAGTTATACAGCATTAAGGGGCTATTGTATGGTCAGGATTTGGTCCTTTGGTTTGAAATGCTTCCTTCTAAATGCAAATTAGTGTAGGGACATGTGGGAGTTTTTCCACTCTTTTTCAATAAAAAAGACAAATCAAAACTGAATTAAACCACAGAAGAATATTTAGTGCCCACAAAAGAGCTCATGGGGCCTGACTCACCAACGCATTACTCCTATTTTACTGTGATGCCACTCCACTCACATTGGTGAATCAGATCCATGATCTATAAACTGCTTGTGTGCACAGGAGAATTATCAGTCAGCCTGTATATTTTATCCTGACTTCCAAAACAGAGTTAGCAGCTGTACCCAATATACTATTACTATTATTTATTATTAGTTATTATCTGTATTGTGGTAGTGTCTAGGAGCCTCAGTCATTGACCAAGGCGTTTCTATGCAAACACAGAATAAAGACAGTCCCCGCTCGAAAAGAATTTTGTTCTAAACCTACCCCATCAGTAATGCTTTCTAGGTATATTTGGGTCTGATTCTCTCCTCACTTGTAGCACTGTAAATCAGGAATGACCCCAATGAAATCAGTGGAGTTACACTGGCATAAAATTAATGACCCACAGTGGTTCAGCAGCCTGGGAAGCAGTTTAATAAGTGGCACTGAGGTTCACCAGCAGCTATAAACCCAATCTGACAAGCCAGCGAAGGCATGTCATACTGGCAGTGTCAGCAGGAATCTGAAACACACTTTTTGAGCTGAAGAGAGTGCTAAGCAGGAGTGAGTCTCATATTTCCCATCATCACACGTGTAGCCAATTTTACATGTGTCAGCCATAAAAATATTAGTGTTGCTGAGACCAGAAGTTAAGGTTTTGCATTATGGCAAGTTAATGAATGTGTTGTTTAGCATGTATCTTTATCTATTGCAAATGGAGGGGAGTTCCTTGTGGGGTGTTTAGGTATGGTAAACAAGGTTTTCCTAACCTGTCAGCTCCCTGTGTGGAGCGCATTTGTAGCTGGCATGATCAGTTGGGCATTGCATATAACAATGGAGAGTGGCTAGGTGTGCTCACCAAGCTGGACAATCATTTGAAAAAATATGTGGACTTTTTAAAGGGGGTGTAGTGAGGCGGACGGGCCTCCCTCCTCCGGGGTGAGTGAGGGAGCATTACATGCCCCTTGGAGGGTGGAGCCGAAGCCTCCCCGCCCCCCTCGCTGGAAGGAGAAGAGCGGGGCCGGAAGTATAAAAGACCAGACCTGCAGCCCATTCTGGGGGAAACCTACAGAGGAGAAGGACGTCCCGCTGGTTCTGGAGCAGCTTGAGGCAGATCCCCCCGCCTAGCTCGATCCACGCCCCAGGTGCGGACGATGACTGGCCTGAAGTGCCCACTACCATTTACCTGGAAGAGCCGGACAATGCCTGGATGCCAGAGGTACCCACCTCAGGGGAGGCAGGAAGTGGCCCAGGGGCAGCCAGCTGCTGTAGGGTTGGCTGCAAAGCCCAGACCCCCAGCATCGGCGTGTTGCGGCTGGATCCCCGCTGACCCCGGGGCAGCTGATTCTGCCCCTGCCAGGGCCCTGGGCTGGGATGCGGTGGAGTAGGGAGGGCGCACGTCCCCCTGCCCCTCCCCCTGGGTGGCTGACCCTTGTTCCTCTGCAAAGGGCTCTCACTCTGAAGAGAAGTGGCCCCAGCCCCCCTTGAGACTGTTGCCTTCTGGCTGCCTGAGCCTTGCAAGCCCAGGCCCCAGCCTACCTTTTAAGACTGAAGTGTTTGCCCCTTAAGACTGTTGGGGGACAGGCTGCCCGAGCCCAGGCAAGCCCAGTACTCAGGTAAACAGAGACAAGCCTGGAGACAGGCTATCGCAGCCCTCCAGGGACCTCCCTCCTCCGAGGTGAGTGCGGGAGAGTTACAGGGGGGAATTGGCTTCCTAAGCATGTGACCCCTGGGAAGTGGTATTCACAATTGTGACCTGAGTGGTCATTGTGGGACAGCTGCTGGAGGAATGGCAGGGTCAACATAGGTGATGCAATGTCTATACTCACACTGCATCAACCACAATAGGGTCGACCATGGCTCAACACCATGTGGGGAGGTGAAATTACTGTGTCAGTATAATGAGGCACCTACATCAGCAGAAGACAAATCTGAGTGTAGACACATGCACAATTAGGTTGATACAAGGCGACTTATGTTGTCCTAACTTCGCAGGCCTTAATCTGCACTACAAAGTTTTGCCAGCATAACGATGTCCTTTAGAAGTGTGGAAAAAAATCACGCCCCCAGCCAACATAGCTATGCTAGCAAGAACCCTGCTGTAGATACAATTACACTATGAGAAGAATGGTTCTGTCATTTTAGCTAATGTTGTTTGCCGAACTGATGTAGCTATGTAGATAGAAATCCTGTCAGCTTATCCTATGTCTCCAATAGGGGGCCTTGCCAGGATAGCTATGCTGGTGGCAAAGGCCCTGTAGTGTAAACAAAGCCTGCATTAACCATGTTTTTTAGCAGTTCTTTTCCCTTGTTTCTTGAGGAAGAGGTGTTAGTGGGAGGCCATGATTGGAGGGCACCTGTGGGAGGGGAATGATCTGCCACTTTAGCTACCAGCTCTTCCCTCCTTGTGCCCCTGGTAGGGCTGGAAGGGCCATGGGAAGAAAGGAAGATGGTAACTGATAGGCTTTGGGGAGTACATCTACCAGCTGGAGGCAGCAAAGGGAATAGCGGGGAGCCCCAGGTGTCCTATCCAGTTCAGGGAGCTACTGCCAAGGAAGGGACTCTACACTGCCCTCTGCATTACAGGAGTACTGTAGATGTGTGGAATAGCCCATTCACCTCAGTGGGGTGTGCTCAGATGAATAGGACACCCCAAAGAGATTAATAGTCTCACACAATAGCTCCGGGTGGTGTGAAATGACCCATTCATCTCAATTGCAATTCCCTTCTATCTCAGTTTCAGTTGTGGAATACTACTGTTCAAGGTAATTTCACTATGCATGTTGGTTTTAGAGCAACTGGAATATTAAAATCTTCTTATTGTGGCAGGGGTGGACAGTATCTGAGCAACACTTGAACCAAATTACTCCAAACTTGCACCACTGCCTCTGTTGTGGCATACCAATATCCTAGATAATTTCATTATGCATGTGGATTTTAGGGTATTTTGAAAATTAAAAGATGCTCATAATGCAGGGGGAGGACATATTTTGGGAACCTCTTGATCAAATGACCTAAATTTGCATCATACATTCTATCCCAGTCCTTGAATAGCTTTTGAATCATTGCTTCCCCAAAAGGGAAGTGGGTGATGAAGATTATCCATGATTGATCCTGAGAGAGTAATATCAGGATCAGAACCATAGTTTGAGCCTCAAGTATGTGTGTGGTTTTTAAAAAAAAAAATTGGATGCTGTGTGATTTTTTTTTTTTTAAGTGGGACTGTATCTCACTCAAACGATTTCAAAAATCTTGACTATTAAACCAACCCCATGGCTATTTTCAATACATGGGTCTTTTGAGGGCCTCTTTCCCCTAATGGACTTTCTTTTACCCTAACCTCTTTTTCTGTTGTGCTCTCTGCGCTCTGTCCTCTATGTATGGTACATGCAATGGTAGAAAGGGACAAATTTTCACACCCAGATCCAGTCTTTCAGCCCCACAAAGTCAGCGGTTACCCTGATTTTGGGGAATTAGGAATGTAAAGGTTAATTTCATTTTTAAAGGTGCTCTGTAAATGGGCAATAACTGAGACTGTGCCTTTGTTTCATTTTTTCGGATGTGTAAAGAAGACATGAAGATTGAGGGCCTAGCTATTTTATGTTTGTGTGTTTGTTTGGGGTTTTTTTGGGAGAGAAGATATATTTATGGGGCCTCTTTTTATATTAAAAAACCATGTCCTGTCTAGCCTGAGGGATTTATGCTTTGTCTTTGTCTAGACTAGAGTTGGTCCTGTTATAATTTGAGCTAATTGATCGTAAATGCTAATTATGTAGATAACTGAGGCTCTCCACAAATGTTTGTTCTGGAGCACAAAGTTTTGTGGTTTGCCTGAGGCTGAACCCCCATGTCCTGATACAAACATTTGCAGAGTGTCTAGATTAGCATTTACAATCATTTAACAAGCAATTGGCAATCAATTACAACAGGAGGACAAACACTAGTCTGGACAAAGCCTATGATAACAGGAGAACTAGTGAAATTATGACATCACAAGAGTCAAGAGACAGAAAATTGAGCAACGGAGAGGGGAAGGGATTTTAAATCACACTTTGAAAAACTCTTGTTTTGTCTGACTTTGTTAACCTCGATTTAACGTCAGTGCCAAATGAATATTTTGGATAAAGGGTGCATGGGTGCAATTACTGGTAGGGATGAGAGAAACCAATTTGCCTCCAGATGCAGGGTTAATGTTGTATTCTCATTCCTGATTCCATTGTAGCATTTTTTTAATGTAGACTGAAGGGTTATCTTTGTTAGACAGCCAGTACCACCCAGCTATCCACAAGCCAAACATTAGTTACGTGCAGGGCTGCCCGGGGGGTGGGTGGGGGGGGCAAGTGGGGCAATTTGCCCCGGGCCCCGCAGGGGCCCCCACGAGAATATAATATTCTATAGTATTGCAACTTTTTTTATGGAAGGGGCCCCCAAAATTGCTTTGCCCCAGGCCCCCTGAATCCTCTGGGCGGCCCTGGTTACGTGGGCCTAGGAAGAAACTTCCCATATGGGTAGTGATCACTTGCCAAAACTGTCTTGAAAGTGTAAGCCAATAACAAGGATTGAAAAGAATGAATTGGGTCTACTTCTGCAGCAGGAGATTGCAGGAAACCTAAAGGTTCTTCCTCTTTGAGGCTATGTCTACACTACTACTTATGCCAGCATAATTTGTTGCTCAGGCATGTGAATAAACCATCCCCATGAGCGACATAAATTACGCCAGCATAAGTGCTCGAGTGCACAGCGCTATATCGGTGAGAGACACCCCCCCCCAACACAGTGTCTGCCGCTCGCAGAGGTGGTTTTGTTATGCCGATGGGGGAGTTCTCTCCCCTCCCATTGGCATAGAGCTTCACCACACGCGCTGCTGCAATATTGGTACACGGGCGCACATACACAAGCAAATAGTTTGGCTATAAGTCAGCTAAGTCTCGGGTGTATAACAAAAATCATTTTGCTAACCTTCCCCAGAAGCTATTTGCACAGAGTTGTAACAATGGAGGGTGGGAATTCATGGCTTCCAAGGGAAGTCCCTACTTCAAGTGATTGAAAAAAGTTTTGTAATTTTCAAAAACTGTTCCAGTTAAAGAGGAGAGAGGCAAAAAACCAAACCAAAAAAACAAACAACCCCCCCAAACCAAACCTTTGGTTGCAACTGCCAACAGGCTCTGGGCATCACAATTGCCTGAAAAACATAATGGGTTGTTGTTATAACAACCAGAGACCAGCTGACTGACCTCCCATTTCCTTTTGTCAACCAGCTGCAAGGCTTCTAGGTCAAGCAACAGCCTTGAATTGCACATTGACTACAGTTTACATGATTCCCTTGTGACAGCGTCATACACTTTTTGCCATTTCATTTTACTCAATTATTTGTTTAAACGTCCAAAGTTGCACTGCCTGATGTGAACATTTCAGTAGTATGATAGATAGCCTTATGCTTACACTCTCCATCTCCAAGGCAACATCACATCGTCACTCTCTGTGCGTACAGTGCAGTGAGATAAAAAGAAAAAAAAAAGAGAGCTAGATTTGAAATTTAGTGTATCTAATGGTGCTACCATGAGAGCAGCAACTTTAATAAAAACTTCAGATTTGCATAAGGGTGATTCAACCATGCAAGTGTGTTACAAATCTGTTTAAGCCTATGCAAACTCTGCATGTCCATTTATAGTGAACTAAACCCTGCAAGTTCACTTGGGGTATGTCTATACTGCCATTAAAAACCTGCGGTTGACCCGTGCCAGTTTACTTGGGCTCATGGGGCTCGGGCTAAGGGGCAGTTTTGATATAGATGTTCACGCTTGGGCTGGAGCCCAGGCTCTAGGACCCTGCGAGGGGGAGGGTGCAGCCTGAGTCAGCTGGCACGGGCCAGCTGCAGGTGTCTAATTGCAGGGTAGACCTACTCTTCGCAGTTCTGATTCTAATGAACCCTCAACCTCCACAGGGCTGGATTAAGGCAATCTGAGGGCATAAACACACCATACATGGAAACCCCATGGCCCTGCCTGCACACTATGGCCCTTCCCTCATACAGTGGCACCACTCCTCTTCGGGCAAACTTTGTCTGCTCCTCTGCTATCTTCAGTCAGACAGAAATCTGGTCTTTCATAGAGAAGGGAGGACTCCTCTCACATTCACCTGAGCAGGGCACTCTGTGAGGTAGCCTCAGTTGACACCTCCCCATCAGAGCTATGATAGGATGGCAGCAAGAAGGTCTCCCCATCCCCCATGAGCCCTTTGTTGGGATGTTATTGGTATGGCACTCTTTAGAGCAGCAGATTTCAGGGTTACAATGAATGGGGCAGGTCATGCCCCTGGGAGCCATTGTTTCAAGCCATGTGCACACTCAGATGGGTATCAGTTATATTTGGTCCATGTTTTCAAGCTTTTCTTCATACTCATGAGAGTTGGAAACAATTTTTTTTAATGAAAGTTGAGATTCTGATCTCATCATGAGACTCCAGGAGCTGGGGTCTTAGACACAGACATACAGAATTTGTCTTAATCTGGCCCTGAATCCCCAAGGAAACTCTGTTGTACCCCACCCTCAAAACAACAACAACTCTGCACCACTATCAATGCTCCCTCTTAGCTATCACCTACTGCCCCAGGTCCTGTTATCCCTCAGTTCCTACAATGGTAAGTGACTATGCCATACACATCAGTTATAAGAAAAGAAAACCTGCTGGAGATATAACAGGAGGTAAGAATACTTACAGCTAGGAGGGAGAGAGACAGATGTCTAGCAGCCAGCTGCAAACTAGAGGGTTGTAGTTTGTCTCCACCACAATTAAAGGACAACCCTAGATAGGCAGTCCTTACTCATGCAAACCTCCCAACGAAGTCACGCAAGGTTGAGCAGCTCTTGGCTGAGATGCTCTCAGAAATCAGTGGGAGATGAAGGTGCTTAGCACCTCTGAGGATCAAAACTCCACTGCCTAGGGCAGCGTTTCTCAAATGCATCCACCAGGGGCTTTTCTTGTGGCCACAGCCTCCTGGGCAATGACTGGGGCAGGGGCACAAAGCAGTACCTCTTCCCCCAGGGCCACCAGAAGGGCCCTCCCGCAATCTGGAGCCACAGACGCCGTATGAGCATGCAGCCAATGAGTTTCCCACCTTCCCAGGGGTGGTGAGGCTTGGGCTTTGGGTTTCAGCTGAGAGCGGCGGGTGGCAGGCTCCAGTCATGGGACTTTGGGCTCTGGACACGGACCCCAGCCACATGGCAGCGGGTGCCGGCTCTGGGCTCAACCCCACCATTGTCCCTGGCCCCTGCAGCCTCCTCTGGCTCCAGTTGTGTGGTGGCAGGCTCTGGCCCTGGACCCTGAGTTCACTTCCCCCCCCACCCACATTGCCCCTGGCCCTCATTGTCTCCCTACCCACCTCCCTATCCAGGGGTTAATTTTTCCCCTGGCTTGCCAGGGCTGAGTAAGTCTGCTATGAAAATTGATATTTGTACGGTTGTTAATATCACTTTTCACAGCCTCCCAGCTTGCAAGGAAGTCAGCTATAAAAAGTGATATTAACAAACATACAAATATTACTTTTTGCAGCAGCAGACTTACTAGCTAGCAAATCTTTTTTTTTTTAAAAAGCAACCAAAAACAAAAGAAACAACAACAAAAGACAAGTATGTGCATTTCTGTTTCTAGTCTGTTTAAGTCCAGTAAAGAATAGAGAACTGTACATTTTAGTATTGAGTCTGCAAAAAAAAAAACCCTACAAAAATACATTATAATGATTTGCAAATGTATAGGTGCATATTTATGTTTTTCCTAAAATTAAATATTTCAAGAAAAATTGTCATAGCGGCCACCAGCAAGAGTTGGTGGCCATACTGAGGCCACCAAAAAATGTATTGTGAGAACCCCAGGTCTAAGGCCAACTGAAAACTTCCGAGTGCCATAAAATATTCTAATTCCAATATTCTTCCCATTCTCCTGGTGAAGGAACATCACATAAAACATTCTGGTTTTGGTCTGAACAGCTGTAGAGAACAGGGAAACAGAATAGTAAAAAGAGAAGGCATTTTTTTCTGAAAGCAATTTTGTACTTCTTCCAAACCAGAAGGTCATACTTAAATGTCTGTAGCAATAACAAGATGAACACACTTATTCCACATTTGATTGTTACTATATATAGTGTTACTATATATAGTTAGCTCCTCACTAGATGGCACTCCAGGGATTAAAACTGCTAAATAGCCCAATATGCAAATCAGGGCTGGGGAAGATCTGCTGCTGGGATTTACTTATATTTGTTACATGTTATTAATGTTGTTTTTCACAGCTTAGGCATTTGGGAAAGGTTTTGTTAGGTTTTGGAGCAGTTCTGAAAAGCGCTGGAGTCAAGCATCACAAGTGTAACTTGACCAGCTAGGTAGGGTGGGTGGCTGCTGGCAGTAAAATGACAGATTTGTATCTGTTCCAGACAATTGGAGAGACCAGCCTTTGGTAACTCCTATTTAACTGTTTAAGAGACTTTCCATAGGGTTTTATATCCTAGCTTTGCTACTGTTACCATCTTAATCTTGCTGAGCTATTTTCTTTCTGATGTTATAACTGGGTAGTCTCTCAGAGCATGACAGCACATGTGCTTTAGATACAAGGTTGCATTTTGCCTTTTATACTGAGACATCACACATGGCTGGGCAACAGAATTTGCTTTCCAGGCAGCCGTGGTAAACCAAAGGGTACGCAGGTTTGGCTTCTAACGCCTTTCTAACATGTGGGAATGTTTTCAAACTGCAGCGCCCTCCTTTCCCATAGCAAGCAATACTGGTTGGGTTTGCCATTTAAAAGGAGGGGCTGCGGTTTTCGGGTGGATGTGCAGCACACACCTCCCCCCACCCTTCTGCGTGGCTATTTGGGATGATCCCTTCACCCCTCCCCCTGCTGCGTGGCTATTTCCAGGAATGATAGCCAAGCGCAAACAGCCCAGCATGAACAGGATCCTTTTACTGTTCCCTTACAAAAATTCCCCTATTTCAACCAGATGACCATGAATGATATCACTCTACTGAGGTTAACACAGAAAGATATAGACCGAATGTTGCTTGAATGTGACCAAAACCCAGGACCATTCGTTGCCATGCTTTGTGCTGCAATGATTCCAGACTACTTGCTACTGGCTTGGCGTGGTAAAGTGTCCTACCATGGAGGATGAAATAAGGCAGCCCTCCCCAGAAACCTTCTGCAAAGGCTTTCAGAGTACCTCCAGGAGAACTTCATGAAGATGTCCCTGGAGGATTCCTGCTCCATCCCCAGACACATTAACAGACTTCTCCAGTAGCTGTACTGGCCGTGAATGCATCCCAAGTCTTCAGGGCAAATCAAACATTAAACACAACTGCTTTTAAACTCTGTCTGTAGATACAAATGTGCACTCACCAGAGGTGCCTTCTCTGCTTTCAGGGTTGGGGATCCCACCTTGGGAGGGTATTGGCTCCAGGGTGATGAAAAGGTCCTGGCTGCCGGGGAGAATGGATTCACCGCTTGCCTGCTGCACAGTCTCCTCCTCCTCCTCATCCACAAAATCTTCCTCCATGTGGCGTGAAACTCCCCCCTTGCAGGTGTCCACGGACAGTGGTGGGGTAGTGGTAGGGTACCCCCCTAAAATGCCAAGCAGCTCATCATAAAAGAGGCACATATGGGGCTCTGACCCGGAGCGACCATTTGCCTCCTTTGTCTTTTGGTAGGTTTGCCTGAGCTCCTTGACTTTCATGCGGCTCTGCCGTGTGTCCCTGTTGTAGCCTCTGTCCATCATGCCCTGTGTGATTTTGGCATATATATTAGCATTTCTTCTTTTTGATCAGAATTCTGCCTGCATGGATTCTTCTCCCCGTACAGGAATCAAATCCAGTATCTCCCATTCACTGCATGCTGGAGCTTGTTTGCAATTCTGCGGGGACTGCATGGTCACCTGTGCTGCTGAGCTCACCACACTGACCAAACAGGAAATGAAATTCAGAAGTTCCCAGGGCTTTTTCTGTGTACCTGGCTAGTGCATCGGAGTTGAAAGTGCTGTTCAAAGCGGTCACATTGGAGCACTCTGGGATAACTCCCGGAGGCCAATAACGTTGATTTGCATCCACCCAGCAAGGTCAATTTTAGTGCTTTTAGAGGAGTACAGAAGTCGATTTTAAGAGCCCTTTAGGTCGACGGAACAGGGTTGCTTATGTGGACACATTCATTATAAAATCGACCTAATGTGGCTACATTTGACCTAATCCTGTAGTGTAGACCAGGGCTTTGAGAGGTGGAAGTGAAAGATGAGATCGGAGCAAACTGCTTTGCTACTTACTCCCACAAGCCAGTTCCCAGGCTGCTGCCTCCAACCTGCTTCTCCTGCTCACACCCTGGTTCTCTGCCAAAGCCCGTGGCCTGTGATTTCCAGGATGTGCTTTCTCTAGGGATTATGGAGCCCTCTACTGGCTGGGTGTTGAACACACAGTGCCCTGCACCAGCTAGATCCCCTCCTTCCAGCTCAGCTAGTCTGGAAGGAAGGCGCCAGAACATTCATTACACTTGGTGCAAGGGAGTGGAACGGAGAAAGAGAGGGGCATGGAAAGATAGGGAAAGCGGCAAACAGAGATGGATTAAGGTTTCCTAAGGCCCTGGGCCAGAGCAAGTGGGGGAGGGGGCCCTCCCCATCCCTTTCGCCTGCGGCCCCGCCCACAGCCCCTCCCCATTCTGCCTTTTCCCCCCACAGCTCTGCCCCTGTTCCAGCCACGGTCCTGCCCTATTCCATGCCCCGTGCAACCTGTTTGCTCCTTTCTGCCCAAACATCTAATCACACACTCAACACACATGTATTTAATATACTGTGTACAATAAAAAAACTTGATGGTATAAGAGCAGCTAAGCATTGTACTGGGCCTCCAGTCAATTCTTGGCTGAGCCACAAACTTTCTGTGTGACATTGGGCAAGTAATTTAATTAGGGGTGTCAATTAATCGCAGTTAACTCACACAATTAACTCAAACTTAATTGCGATTTAAAAAATTAATGTGATTAATCACTGTTTTAATTGCACTGTTAAACAATAGAATACCAATGGAAATTTATTAAATACTTGTGGATGTTTTTCTACATTTTCAAATATATTGATCTCAATTACAACACAGTATACAAAGTAGACAATGTTTGCTTTATACTGTTGTTGTTTTTTTTTTACAAATATTTGCACTGTAAACATAGCAAACAAAAGAAACAGTATTTTTTAGTTCACTCATACAAGTACTGTAGTGTAATCTCAAACAAGAAGCGGGCAGCATTATCGCCCATCAATGTAAACAAACTTGTTTGTCTTAGCGATTGCCTGAACAAGAAGTAGGACTAAGTGGACTTGTAGGAGCTAAAGTTTTACATTGTTTTGTTTTTGAGTGCTGTTATGTAACAAAAAAAAATCTACATTTATAAGTTGAACTTTCATGATAAAGAGATTGCACTACTGTACTTGTATTAGGTGAATTGAAAAATACTCTTTCTTCTTTTTACAGTGCAAATATTTGTAATAAAAATAAAGTGAGCATTGTATAGTTTGTATTTTGTGTTGTAAGTGAAATCAATATATTTGAAAACGTCCAAAACTATTTAAATAAATGGTATCCTATTATTGTTTAACAGTGTGATTAATCATTATTAATTTTTTAATCGCTTGATAGCCCTAAATTGAATCTATCCTGTGCCTCTGCTCCCCATCTGTAAAATAGGGATCAAATCCATTAATAACTGCAAGATGCTCAGCTATTTCAGTGATGAGATCCAGATAAGCACATAGATAGCACATATACCACTGAACACAATTCAGGACTACTTCTTTTGCATGGCAAACTTACAAAGCAATATTAAAGGTTGACATCCCAGTTTGTCAGCCGCTCTATGGCTTTCAGTGATGCAAAATGATAAGGCTGTCATTCTTCAGAAGGATCTTAGAGGGTAGCAGTTCACTAGATGTTCCATGGTTTGGATGTCTTCTCCACATTCACATATCAGGCTGTCCATTTTCCATTTGGGTAGCAGATAATTCAATGCCCATATGAGGTTCTGATGCAGTTCACTGTGCTCCATATCTTACATGGCATGATGAAGCCACATGGTTGGTACATAGGATCCGTGATCAGATCTTGATTCTTGCCCTAACTGCTTTCTCACAGCCTCTGCCACTTGTCTTTTAGTGACAGCCCCAAGGTTTTGAGAGCTTTGCTAATCAGAAGGAGCTCCTGAACTTAAGGCAGCATGTCAGAGGGTTTTGGAGATGGGGGGTAGTGAAGAGGCGAGTGGCGAGGGAGCCAGCGGCGGGGGGGAGGGTGGGGGTGAGGAGGCAGGCGGCGAGCCAGCGGCAGGTGGGGGGTGAAAAGGCCAGCAGCGGCAATGGGGGTTCAAGAGGTGAGCAGCAAAGGAGCCAGCAGCAGGTGGGCAGGTGGGGGTGAGGAGGCAAGCGGCGAGCCAGCAGCAGGTGGGGGTTCTTGGGGTGGGCATGGGAGTTTCTGGCAGGGGAGTGAGGAGGTGAGTGGCAGGTGGGAGGAGGTAAGCAAGCCAGTGGCGTGAGGAGGGGTGCAGTGGCGAGGCTGAGCGGGGAGGGAACAGAACCTGGAGTGTCCTCTTTTTTGAATGTTCAAATATGGTAACCCTAGCCTGCCCCCCCACCGGCTGCCCCCATCCGGAGTCTGCACCCAGCACACAAACTCCATCCCAGAGCCTGCACCCCAGACCTCCTTCCTCACCCAGACTTCCTCCCAGAGCCCAACCTCTCACCCCTTTTGCACCCAAACTCTGTCCCAGAGCCTGCACCCCTCCTGCACCCCAATCCTTTGTCCCAGCCCAGGGTCTCCACCCCAGACCATCTCCCCCCACTCAAACTCCCTCCCAGAGCCTTAGGCAGGTGGGGATGGAGTTTGGGGGGGGCAGGTTCTGGGCACCACCAAAATTTCTACAAACCTGCCACCCCTGATTCAAGCAGTTCTTTGCATGGGGGTTGCTCCGGAGGAACTCGGGTGTTATTTGACAGTGCGGTTGGAGCATAGGTGCCAACTTCCTCTCTACGGGGGTGGGGGGGAGGGCTGCCCTCGCTCCACTCCTTCCTGCCCCCTTCCCCTTGTCCCTACTTCTTCCCTGGGCCCGCCCTCCTTCCCAGCACCTCCTGCACACTGCGGAACAGTTGTTCACCTGTGTGCAGGAGATGCTGGGAGGGCAGGGGAGGAGTTGATCACTGGGGTTGCCTGTGGGTGGGAGGTGCTGGGAGGGGGAGGAGAATCTTGGCTGTCACTGGGTGCTAAGCACCCACTAATTTTTTGGACTCAGGGCTTATGGGTTGGAGTAACCATGATCAATGGTACTCCAGTTTTCCAGATCTTCTATGAGGATGTGATGCGTTTCACAACTCATGCATTTTCACTCTCACTTTCCCCTTGGTTTTTATATTTTTTTATCTGGTGGCACTTCTGGGGAAAAAAAAGTATTTTTTGCAAAAGCAGATTAAAGGTTTTAAAAAAGGTGATTAAAAAATTGGTAAAAGTGAAACATTTTAATTCGTATCAGAGGGGTAGCCGTGTTAGTCTGGATCTGTAAAAGCAGCAAAGAGTCTGAGGGCTTGGCTACACTTACAAGTTGCAGCGCTGGGAGTTACAGCGCTGGTCAGGCAGCTGTGTAGGGCCAGCGCTGGAGTGTGGCCACACTGACAGCTACCAGCGCTGCAGTGTGGCCACACTTGCAGCACTTTCCAGCGCTGTATTGAGAGGTGCATTGTGGGCAGCTATCCCACAGAGCACCTCGTCCCATTTTGGCGCTGAGTATTGTGGGAAGGGGAAGGAAGTGTGTGGGTCATTCCGCTTCCTGTGCCAACGCCCCGTGGTGCATCGCTTCACATCCCAGCATTCTGTCTTTCCGGCAACGTTTGGCGCCATTGTGAGTGTCTTTCTGTTTTACTCTCTGTGTGTGAATCGCGATTTCTGTGGGAAATGGAGCCCGAGCTGCTGAGGACTGTGCTGATGAGTGTCGCCAGCACAACACGTTTGGCAGTCGAGCTATTCCTTCAGCTCCAAAGTGACAGTGAGGAGTCTGACGATGATATCGATATGGATTTGCCTGCCGCGTGTGACACTACAGTGCTTGTGGCATTCACGGAAATGCTCAGCACTGTTGAACGCCGCTTTTGGGCTCGGGAAACAAGCACTGACTGGTGGGATCACATCGTCATGGAAGTCTGGGATGACGAGCAGTGGCTACAGAACTTTCGTATGAGAAAAGCCACTTTCATGGGACTGTGTGCTGAGCTCGCCCCCACTCTGCGGCGCAAGGACACAAGATTGAGAGCTGCCCTGACGGTGGAAAAGTGGGTGGCTATTGCAATCTGGAAGCTGGCAACTCCAAACAGCTACCGGTCGGTCGGGAACCAGTTTGGAGTGGGAAAGTCGACCGTTGGAATCGTGTTGATGCAAGTTTGCAAGGCAATTAATCGCATCCTGCTAAGAAAGACCGTGACTCTGGGGAACGTGCAGGACATTGTGGATGGCTTTGCACAAATGGGTTTCCCTAACTGTGGAGGGGCAATAGATGGGACGCATATTCCTATTCTGGCCCCCCCCCCGCCTGGCATCAGAGTACGTTAATCGTAAGGGGTATTTCTCTATGGTTCTCCAGGCGCTTGTGGATCACCGTGGGTGTTTCATTGACATTTACACAGGCTGGCCTGGAAAGGTGCATGATACACGCATCTTTCGGAACAGTGGCCTGTTCAGGAAGATGCAGGCAGGGACTTTTTTCCCAGACAGGAAGATCACAGTAGGGGACGTTGAAATGCCCATTGTGATCCTTGGAGACCCCGCTTACCCGTTACTGCCTTGGCTCATGAAACCCTATACAGGGAAGCTTGACAGGAGCAAGGACCGGTTCAACTATAGGCTGAGCCGGTGCCGAATGACTGTGGAGTGTGCTTTTGGCCGTTTAAAAGCGTGCTGGAGATCCTTGTATGGGAAGCTAGACTTGGGGGAAAGCAGCATCCCCGCGGTTATATCCGCTTGCTGTACCCTCCATAATATTTGTGAAGGGAAGGGTGAAACATTCAGTCAGGCATGGACCACCGAGGTTCAAGTCCTGGAGGCTGAATATGCACAGCCAGAGAGCAGGGCTAATAGAGAGGCCCAGCACAGGGCTTCAAGGATTAGGGATGCCTTGAGGGAAGAATTTGAGGCTGAAAGCCAACAGTAATGTTTGCTGCCTTGCATGGGAGTGAAGTGCACTGTTTACACTGTTATTCTATTATCCCTAAAATGATTTGCAGTGCCTGTTTCTTTACTGGGCTAAGGTATCTTTCACTATCTTTTCACTATCTCTAAATTCTCAGAATGGAGAGGGGTAACTAGTGGTGTTCCCCAAGGGTCAGTCCTAGGACCAATCCTATTCAATTTATTCATAAATGATCTGGAGAAAGGGGTAAACAGTGAGGTGGCAAAGTTTGCAGATGATACTAAACTACTCAAGATAGTTAAGACCAAAGCAGATTGTGAAGAACTTCAAAAAGATCTCACAAAACTAAGTGATTGGGCAACAAAATGGCAAATGAAATTTAATGTGGATAAATGTAAAGTAATGCACATTGGAAAAAATAACCCCAACTATACATACAACATGATGGGGGCTAATTTAGCTACAACGAGTCAGGAAAAAGATCTTGGAGTTATCGTGGATAGTTCTCTGAAGATGTCCACGCAGTGTGCAGAGGCGGTCAAAAAACCAAACAGGATGTTAGGAATCATTAAAAAGGGGATAGAGAATAAGACTGAGAATATATTATTGCCCTTATATAAATCCATGGTACGCCCACATCTCGAATACTGTGTACAGATGTGGTCTCCTCACCTCAAAAAAGATATTCTAGCACTAGAAAAGGTTCAGAAAAGAGCAACTAAAATGATTAGGGGTTTAGAGAGGGTCCCATATGAGGAAAGATTAAAGAGGCTAGGACTCTTCACTTTGGAAAAGAGAAGACTAAGGGGGGACATGATAGAGGTATATAAAATCATGAGTGATGTTGAGAAAGTGGATAAGGATAAGTTATTTACTTATTCCCATAATACAAGAACTAGGGCTCACCAAATGAAATTAATAGGCAGCAGGTTTAAAACAAATAAAAGGAAGTTCTTCTTCACGCAGCGCACAGTCAACTTGTGGAACTCCTTACCTGAGGAGGTTGTGAAGGCTAGGACTATAACAATGATTAAAAGGGGACTGGATAAATTCATGGTGGCTAAGTCCATAAATGGCTATTAGCCAGGATGGGTAAGAATGGTGTCCCTAGCCTCTGTTCGTCAGAGGATGGAGATGGATGGCAGGAGAGAGATCACTTGATCATTGCCTGTTACGTTCACTCCCTCAGGGGCACCTGGCATTGGCCATTGTCGGTAGACAGATACTGGGCTAGATGGACCTTTGGTCTGACCCGGTACGGCCTTTCTTATGTTCTTATCTGCTATAATAAAGACTGTTTTCAAAGCCAAGAATTGTTTTATTGAAAAGAAAAAAACTTCCTTGACAGACAGACAGACACACACAACATTTCATGAACACAAGAGGGCAGGGGTGTGGTTGGTGAACTGCACAGTCACAAGTTTGCATACGTCCTGTCTGGAGTGCTGTGCAATGAATCCTGCACTTCAGGGTGCATAAACTGCATGGTAATGGGGGTTGAGTGCAGAGGGTAAGGGTTGTAGTTATCAGGGCTGGTTGGTGAACGTACAGGTGTTGGAGGCAGCTGGTGGTGGTAAGAACCTGGATGCTGGGGAAGGGGGGTTTGAACTGACATTGGTGCACAAGGCAAAAAGCTTTGGGACGGGGGGGTGGGGTGGGGTGGGGGAGTAGCACGGTAGTGCTCTGCTTGCATGGCAACGAGTGACTCGATAGAGTCCGCTTGGCGCGACAGGATGCTTAGCAGCTGCTCTGTGCTTTTCCTCTTGGCCACTGCATTTCTCTTGCGGATCCTGCTTTCCTTTTCTCTCCACTCCTGCAAGTTTTTACTCTCTCTAGCAGAGTGAGCAATAACAGTTTTCAGCATGTCCTCCTTGCTTTTTCGGGGATTTTTCCTCAAATTCTGCAGTTTCTGTGCTGTGGTACATCTGGTCAGTCCAGCAGTCAAGGTCACTTTAGAAAGGCAGAAATGACAACATTTAACAGGGTAGCATTGTTTTCACTATCTCCAGACAGTAATTCCCACACACTGAAGGAGTTCTTAGTCCTCACTTTAGCATTCTTTTACCACACACATAACACAACAGAAGACACAAAATGGTGAGTGAGGGGTGCTGCATAGAGGGAGAAGTGGGGCTTGAGCGATAGAGGGGTGCTGGTTGCTTCGGGGAAGTGCACCGAACAGCTGCAGTGATAGAGGGGTTGAGTGAAGATGCAGCTGCAGGGGTGATCTTCACTATCTCCCTATCTCTATCACTATCTTCACTAAAGAGTCTCCCAACATTTTTCACAGGAGTTAATCCTGGAAGATATCTCCCTGCTGAGGGTCACTAGGGAACAGCGGGAGGCTCTTCTACAGCAATGTGGATTCCGCCCTGGACCCTATGCGAGTTGCCTGTGTGCAGCAATGGTCCCCCCACCCCTCGCGGCACAGTGGCGCGGACGCGTTAGCCTGACTGGGACAAGGACCACAGTGGCTCTCCCTATAAACCTGTGCAGGCATATTGCCCACGCTCTGGCTGAAACTTTTGAAGAGATTACTGCAGCCGATTACCGCGACGTGATAGACCACATCAATGGGCTATTCCACATCTAGGTTGGCATGCATGCAGCCTTAACCCGCCTTCCTCTCCAGAAACATTTCCACCCAGAAAATAAAAGCCGCTTACCGGTAACCCGCTGCTCTGCTTGTCCTTCTGCAACTGCTGGCTGCTGCGATTGGGTACTTTCCTCCTGGCTTGAGAAGAGCTCCTGGCTGCATGCCTCCAGGGACTCTGGGGTGTCTTCCCCCATCCCAGTAGCTTCACTCGCGTTTTCCTCCCCCCCCCCGCCTCCGCCTCCGCCTCCTGTCCCCCACCCTGCTCAGAAGTGTCCATCGTGGTCCTGGGATTGGCAGTGGGGTCACCCCCAAGTATCGCGTCCATCTCCCTGTAAAAACGGCAGGTCGTGGGGGCAGCTCCGGATCGGCGATTCCCCTCGCGGGCTTTGTAATAGGCACTCCGCAGCTCTTTAACTTTAACCCTGCATTGTAGTGCGTCCCGATCATGGCCCCTATCCAGCATGGACCTTGATACCTGCTCAAAGATATCGTAATTCCTACGGCTGGAGCGCAGCTGGGACTGCACAGCTTCCTCCCCCCAAACACTAATGAGGTCCTGCAATTCACCAGTGCTCCATGCTGGGGTTCGTTTGCCGCGTGGAGGCATGGTCACCTGCAAAGATTAACTGATTGCACTCCACACACACCTGGCTGCAGCAAACAGGAAGGAGATTTTTAAATTTCCCGGGGCATTTAAAGGGCGGGTCACCTGAGGCAAGAGCAGTAGAGTGCAAACTGATGAGCAGAGTGGCTGAACAGGAATTCTGGGATAACTCCTTATTCCCTGGAGGACAATTATAGTGCTGGTGAGTGTCCACACCTGATGAGCAGCACTGGATTACCAGCGCTGCACTCCTTATACCCCAACCCGGATGGGTTTTCAGCCAGTGCTGCAACCAGGGAGTTGCAGCGCTGGTTGTGCCCTGCAAGTGTGGATGGGGTGTAATTGCAGCACTGGAAAGCCTCCACCAGCACTGCAACTTGTAAGTGTAGCCAAGCCCTTATTGATTAACAGACATATTGGAGCATGAGCTTTCGTGGGTGAATACCCACTTCCTCGGATGCATGTGATATTTAATTCGTTGGATTTTTAAAAGGTTGCCAAGGCGACAGGGCTGGTCGTTATCCTGGAAGGAAAGAATTCCTGAGCTAGTTTCTGCTTAGAAAGGAAAATGCCAGGCTTGAATTTTGCGCTGCTGGCGTTTCATCCAGGTAGTTCACCACGTTCACAGCAGAGAACTACATTTCCCATAATACACCGGTTTCATCGGGCCTTGGAGAGGGTCCTGCACGTGGGACTCCTTTAGCCACTCAACTGAATGCCTGTTTGGAAACATGATTGGTTTACATGGCCTAACCCTTTCGCAAACAGGGAGGCCGATTCCTTCCCTCTGCGGGGACGTCTCCGCTCTGAGCATTTCCCGCTTTATGACAGCACTGGGGGGCTGGCTCCCGCAAGTG
The DNA here is from genome assembly GCF_020497125.1 of Mauremys mutica. Classification (NCBI taxonomy): domain Eukaryota; kingdom Metazoa; phylum Chordata; order Testudines; family Geoemydidae; genus Mauremys; species Mauremys mutica. Next base: position 130,889,010 of record NC_059074.1, read on the forward strand.
GGGGCGCGGTGTCAGGCGCATGCGTTAGCCACCTGGCGGGGGGTCCCGACGGAGCGGGGCTCACGGCGCGGCTAAGGTTGGGGACTAGCCTGGAAGCTCTCGAGACTCGCGGCGACACGACGGCGGCTGCCTGGGCCCGGGCGCGCGCGTGTGAGAGAGAGAGCGAGGGGCGGGGCGCCGCCCCCCCCGCGGGCCGCAGGGAACATGAGCAGCAAAGAAGGTGACGCCGGGCTCGCGCCACAGGTTCCCCCGCTCCCGGGGTCACGACGCAGCTGCTGTTCCCGGGGCTGGGAAGGCCCCGGGGGGGCCCCTCCCCCCCCGCGGGGCGGCAGCAGCCCGCGTCCCCCCCCCCCCCGCTCCCCGGCCCGCGAAGGTCTCGCCCCACCCGCCGGGGTCGCGCTGGCGGGAGGCGGGCGGCTCCGCTCCCGTTCCGGGCGGCGAGTGTTTAGCCAAGGCCCCTTCCCGCTCAGCCCCTGCGGGCGTCGGGTTTCAGCAGAGCCGCACGGGGGAGCGCTGTGGCTAGTGCCCGGAGCCCCGGTCCCCATCCCGGCGCCTGGGCAGCCCACCAGGGCGCAGCGCGGTGCGGGGGCCGGACTGCCGCCCGCCAAAAAGAAGCGGCGAAACAGCTTGTTAAAGGGAGGAAACCTTTAGCGAGCGCAAAGAAGCAACCCGGGGGTACAGACACCTTCTTCCCCCTCCCCCCCCGTTTTGCACTCACCTGCGCTGCGGCTTGGCCCGTCGCCTTCTGGTCTCTTTCATTCCCCAAGCTGAGCCCCCAGGGCTTGTCTGCCCCGCGTGGCACTGCTCTCCTGGTAGGGTTATAGCGGGGCAGCTCCCCAGCTGTGGCCACAGTTATAAATGTGCTGATGGGGGCACTAAGCTAGAGTGTCAAGTATCAGAGGGGTAGCCGCGTTAGTCTGGATCTGTAAAAGCAGCAAAGAGTCCTGTGGCACCTTATAGACTAACAGACGTATTGGAGCCTGAGCTTTCGTGGGCTTATGCTCCAATATGTCTGTTAGTCTATAAGGTGCCACAGGACTCTTTGCTGCTTTTAAGTTACAGTGGTGTATCTGCATTGGCCCTAGGAGCCATGCAGCATAAATATATCAGGAAAAAAATCCCACACCCTGTTATAGTTATACAAATACAAAATCTGTGTGTAGACCAGGGCTTAGAAGACGGTGATGTTTGTGCTGGTGACTTCATTTTTCATAGTGCAGTGTGTCATCATGCTTCCTGCCAGCTCTGTTTTAGGCCAGGTATCCGTACAAACCACTTCCATCACTTCTGTTCAACTGTGGAAAGGAGTTAAGAGCTAAAAAACCTAAAATTCAATAAAATATATATATTTTTTAATATTCAGGTTGTGAGTTTACTTTGTGTGGTAGGTAGGTTTAACCATCCCTTTTATGGTTTGCCTGTGGTTTTCCTGTAGCTGATGGTGGGTGATGTATCTGACATTGAGTAGAGCAGAGAGCTTCAATCCCTGTGTAACGGGTTTGGTCAAAGAAACCCCCTTGGGACTGTCACCTGATATGCTGAAATTACCTCTAAGCCTGTTTTCTCTGCTAGCTTGGGACTTCCAGAACCCTGTCTTGTTGAGAGAGACACGCTAGCCTGCTGCAACACAGACCCAGGGTCTGGACCATACCCCAAAAACTGCAGGCTTTAAGTGAAAACTGCTTGGCAGGTTACCTGCCTACAGCACCAGCTCCCAATGGCATCCAAGCCCCAAATAAATCTGTTTTACTCTGTATAAAGCTTATACAGGGTAAATTCATAGATTGTCTGCCCTCTATTACACTGATAGAGAGAGATGCACAGCTGTTTGCCTCCCCAGGTATTATTCACTTACTCTGGGATTATTAATAAACAAAAGCAATTTTATTAAGTATAAAAAGTAGGATTTAAGTGGTTTCCAGTAATAGCAGACAGAACAAAGTAAGTCACCAAGCAAAATAAAACAAAACACGCAAGTCTAAGCCTAATACATTAAGAAACTGATTACAGGTAATATCTCACCCTAAGAGATGTTCCAATAAGCTTCTTTCACAGACTAGACTCCTTCGTAGTCTGGGCCCAATCCTTTCCCCTGGTACAGTCCTTATTAGTTCCAGCAGACATCTTAGGTGGTAAGCAGGGGCTTTCTTATGACTGGCAGCCTTTGTCTTGCTCCACCCCCTTTTATAGCTTTGGCCCGAGGCAGGAATCTTTTATCTCTCTGGGTCCCCACTCCTCCTCCTAAATGGAAAAGTACCAGATTTAAGATGGATTCCAATATCATGGGGCATGGTCACATGTCCTGTGAGACCCCAGCCTCCATTGTTCCTGGGCTGGTCCACAGGTACACAGGAAGGTTTGCAAGTAAACAGAGCCATTTACAGTTCATTGATTCTGAAGCACCCTTAATGCTTCCACTTAATATGTTTACATCAGTAATACAAGTTTATATCTTATTCTCCTAACTCTAAACAAATAGGATGAACACACTCAGTAGATTTTAAGCTTTGTAATGATACCTTACAAGAGACCTTTTGCATAAAGCATATTCCAGTTGCATCATAATCACATTCATAAGCATATTTTCATAAAACATATGGAGTGCAACGTCACAGCCTGCACTGTTGTAAAGGTCATATATGTGATCTTTTCAACTGTTGGAGAAAAAACAGAACCCTGAATTAATTTTCTGACAGGGATGTGAAGGAAATATTGATCGTCAGTTATTTTCCAAACAAAGACATTATGTCCACATTCTGTTTTTGGTTTGGGATAATAAACAGTTAAACTGAAACATTTAAAATCCTGTGTGTAACTTAAAATTGCTTTCTTTAAAAAAAAAAAAAAAAATTAAGAAGACTAGACACATGTATAAAGTTAAGCAGGTATATAAGTGTTTGTAGGCTCTGGGCCTCAATCATTTAAATATAAAAATTGAAAATATCTTACAAAAAGGAGGTAGGGAAAGGGAGGTAGAAGTTAAAATGAAGATACTGCACAACACACATTGCTATAAGTGAATCCTAAATTGTGCTTTGTCTTAAGCACAGATGTTGGGAAGACAAGAGGAGAACATAGTACAGGAGTGGAAGTTAGTAGTAAAATACAAGTTAGAAGAAATGGGTTTTGAGGAGGGATTTGAAAAAGAAGAATGAGGATATTTGGTGTGTTGGAAGAGGTACGTGGGTCCAGCTCTAGGGAGCAACCCATGGGAAAACATCACATAGATGAGTGAGAGGAGAGACAAGGATAAGAGTGGCTTGAGCACAGGAAGCTGATATGTGAAGCAACAGATGAAATTAATACACTGAACAATAATTGCCTTCTTAAATTGCTCCTTCTAGTCTCTAAAGACCAAAGTTCTGTGGTGAAAGAGGTACAGTGAGACAGTGGTAATAATTTTATAAAGATATGGTTCCACTCATTCTGAGGGATTTCAAAACACTTTACAAGCTATGGAATCAATTCTGCAACCTGCACAGTCTCATCATACTTTGTGGGTTAAAGGTTGCTGGGATCAGACCTTATATATAGTGTGTGTGTATGTATATCTATATCTATCTCTAGCTCTGTGTCTCTATAAAATATATATACAGACGCTCCTCAAATTTTGCGTAAGTCGAAAATGTATACCCGACAGTTACGCAACCCTCCCCCCCCCCCCAAATCCCCACCTCCTATTTCTAGCTTCCGGAACTTTTTCCGTAAGTGCGGATTTGCGTAAATCAGGTTTGCATAACCCAGGGGGCATCTGTACATATATCTGTGTGTGCGTGCGCATGTGCGTGCCTAATTTTATTTATGTAGAGGGGGAGAGAGAGAGATCTCTACAACAGTACTAAAAGTGACAGGATCTTTTGGTGCCCCATCATGCTTCAGTTGAAATTAAGAGAAGGCTTGCTATTGATTTTAATGGAAGAATAATGGAGCCCATAATGTTTACAGAAAGCAACCAAGACTTCAGTTTTTATGTCCCGTACAGTATTCTTTACAGTAAACTGGATAGAGTTGAATTATAGTTACCTTGGAAGGATGAGGAATCCGGTGGCACATTAAAGACTAACAGTTTTATTTGGGCATAAGATTTCATGGGTAAGACCCCCCACTTCTTCACATTAAAGCTTATGCCCAAATAAATCTGTTAGTCTTTAAGGTGCCACCGGACTCCTCATTGTTTTTGTGGATACAGACTAACACAGCTACCCCTCTGATACTTGGAAGTATGGACATAAAATATTCAACATTGGATATATTAAAAAATGCTCCTGAAATGAATGCCATGACATCTGGTGAAGCTGTTATAAAACTGGTACTCAATAATATTATTTAAATCTCACATTTTTTTCGTTGTGTTCTGTTTATAGGATCGGGTGGGTTCAGAAAACGAAAGCATGACAATTTCCCACATGGTCAAAGAAAAGATGAAAAAAACAATGTTAATTCGTCTTCATCTTTGATGGTGTCTTTTAAATGTAAGTAAAAGTTGACAGTCCAGATCTAACAATGTATACAATAAAAGTTAGTGGAAATAAAATATTTCGTGGTGGGGTAAAATTGAGCTGTCCATAGGTAAAATTGAAATCAGCGAGACTCTCTAAATTTGGGATGTGATCTATCGCTTTCTAAGCCAGCAGAGTGCTGCGGTAGAGTGATAGGGTCACTTTTTAGTTAGGGGAAGGATGAGACACAGCGCTTCTTGCTGATCACTAGTGATATGATTCTGTCATGGACCACTGTGACTTTGAGGCAGTGCCGGAGCCTTGTTCACTGGAACAGTGCCGCCGGAGCGGCTGGCCAGGCCCAGAGCAGTGGCCCCCAGAGCAGTGGCCCCGAGAACAGCTCCCCCCACCCCAGTATTTTTAGTAAAAGTCAGGGACAGGTTGCGGGCTTCTGTGAATTTTTGTTTATTGCCTATGACCTGTCCCCGACTTAGTAAAAATACCCATGACAGAATCTTAACCTTGCTCATCACCTTTGAAGGGAGAGCTTTGCTGCTCACAACTGACAGTTGTTATTTGAGACTAGGGCTTGTTTACACACAGACGTTTTTTAACCAGTTTAGTTGTTAAAGGGGTGAGTACTGTGAAGAGGGAAGAATCCAAGGATAATTGTGTGGGGTCGGGGAGTCCTTGCAACATGAAAAAAAGCTAAGAAACAGAAGTGTGTGTGTGTGTGTGTGTGTGTATATAAATAAAGCAATGGAAAATACTTGATCTGATCAGAAAGTTAAACCCATGTCTTGGCATGATCTAAAATTATCTATTGGTAAAAGACTAATATAACTAAGATAAATAAGCTTTTGTAAAGTCAAGACTTTATTATTGGGAGCACATAGCTGCTATTAGAGAAGGTTTCTATGACTTCTTTAGAATGCTGATCGTCAGTAATTGATATTGTTGTTTTTCCAAAACTAGATATTTTGTATGTATGTAAACAAATAAAAAATAACTTTTTGTGGCGCAGGTGTAGCATGATTGTTAACGGTATCCCGTGTTATATGAAAATGAGTTATTAGAATTCTTCAAAAATAAATTCACATGAATGAAACTTTATATTTTCCGTTAATGTTTGTGTGCACTGTTAATTGTCTGATATTAAGGGCCTCTAGTTTATCATGCTTTAAACCCTTCCCTTCTCTGAGGGCCTGATAATACTACTATGCAGGCATTATTATGAATCTACAAATAAAGCTGTGGTGAGATTTGCATTTAAAGCAGAGCAACAATCTGATTTCACACTTTAATAATTGACTATAGGTCTTGTCTAGACTGGGAAAATGCATCCTGTTAGGAAATATGTTGATTAACACTTTGTAATTAGCACAGTGTTAAACATGATTTTTCTTTTAGTGTGAACAAAGACAGTTGTGTTTAGAAACATGCTAACTGGTTGACCCACAAAGTTGCATGTATGTTTACACTGCAGCTGGGAGTGTGCTTCCTAGCACGAGTAGACACGTGCTCTTGCTCTACTCAAGCTAGCGTGTTAAAAAAAGCTGGGGTTGGCATAGGTGGCAGCTCAGACTGGCTGCCTGAGTATAAACCCTCCCAGATCCCCCAAGGATGTACTCGGGTGGCTAGCCTGAGCTGCTGACTGTGCTACCACTGGCTACACTGCTATTTTTAGCATACTAATTTGAACAGAGCTAGCATATCTGTCTACTGCTGGGAGGCATGCTCCCAGGCATGCAGTGTAGATGTACCCTTAATTAACTTGTTTTCTGATATGTTTTCTCAGTATAGACAAAAGCCTTCCTCTCCAAAGTAGGCACAATAATATTCAGAGAACAATTGCATTTTCTGTGTAATATTTTTAGTAAAATATTTACTAACCCTTGCAGGGGGAACATTTAAAAATTCTCCCTTTTTTTAAAAGATGCTCTGTTATCAGGTTTCTTGTACTTTGGAATTGATTAACTTTGCCTCTTGTTGTCCATTATATTTAATAAACATTAATCCCAATGCTGACCCTACACTGTCCAACTTCTAACTTCTTACCAATCTGAAGAATAGCTATTCATCATGAATTGGTTACGTCGAAAGAGGCACATATGATAGTATGTTTGACTGCCCTCTCTGGGTTTGAATATATATATATATATATATATATGGCAGCAAGCTAGAGAGAATGTAAGAGCCCTAGTACAAATGAATTGAGGAGAACTGTCAGAAAAAAAGGGAGGAAGTAGAAGGTAAGGAAGAATGAACAACAAAAGAAAGGAAGTGAGAACTGTAAAAATTTTCTTGATCACAGTCAAAACATTCTGAATGTTTTACAGGTAACTATGAAATCCTTTAGGAATCCTCATTATTTCTAAAACACTGTTCACAATACAGACATAACATGTATTCCCGATGTGTTTGCCCTCCAAAGAGTGAGCGTGGTGGGAGGAGGTGTTGAGACATGAGTAGAAACAGAGATTAACTAGTACAAACCCATTATAAGGGAACAGCAGCTTATTAGTCATATAAGTTATGATGAAGCTAAACTAAACAAGGTCCTCCTCCATTGTGGCAGCAGGATCAGGCCATAAATTAGTATATTAGGAATAAAAATGACTTTCCTTTACTGCTTTTAAAATGTATTATTTATTGTATTTTCCCTGCTGTAACATATGGTAAAGCATTGTAATTGTGTGACTGTCTGCATATTAAAAAAAAAATCTAAAACAAATGTGAAATAATGGAAGATTAAATGGTTCTGTTACACAAATAGTGTAGTAATAGAATACTTAATATTATTGTATTAGACTACACATGAGAATTGTTTTTGTGATCATCTGCATTCTGTTCTTAGCATTTCAACTGGAGCTTGATACAAGACATGATAAATATGAGAGGCTTGTGAAACTTAGTCGTGATATAACTATTGAAAGTAAAAGGACAATATTTCTACTTCACAGGATTACTAGGTGAGTCACAACATTAATTCCTATTTCCATGCTGACCCAGAAACTTACTGTTGCCTTGCAGAGTTTTCTGTATCTATGAGTAACAGATGCAATATTCAGTTGAGCTAGACATCAAGGAAGATAAACATAGGCTCAGTTCATTTCCCACAAGCTGTGTTGTTTTATTTCCTCTAACACAGTGTTTCTCAAACTGGGGTCGCTGCTTGTGTAGGGAAAGCCCCTGGCGGGCCGGGCCCATTTGTTTACCTGCCCTGTCCGCAGGTCCGGCTGATTGCGGCTCCCACTGGCCACCGTTCACTGCTCCAGGCCAATGGGAGCTGCTGGAAGCAGTGCAGGCGAGGGACTTACTGGCTGCTTAGTGGCCCGCGCCGCTTCCAGCAGCCCCCATTGGCCTGCAGCGGCGAACCGCAGCCAGTGGGAGCCGCAATCGGCCGGACCTGCGGACAGGGCAGGTAAACAAACCGTCCCGGCCTGCCAGGGGCTTTCCCTACACAAGCAGCGACCCCAGTTTGAGAAACTGCTCTAAAAGGATATGTAAGCCAGTGGGCACGTGTACCAATTGGGAAATTTAAAGTAAGGACCAGCCTCTAGTTCGTGTCAAGTCCATTTCCTTAGAGATGGCTTATTAACATAAAGAATATTCCAAAACAGGGTCAGAGTAACACAGAACACTTGGTAACAGCCAACAGACCTTTCCAGCAAGCTGGAGGGGAAAGAACACACCCTTCTAGATAGCCGCCTTTGAAATAACTTGCCCATTTCTTTTATAGCCCCACCCCAGATCACCCATGTGCTCACCTCAGGTGGCTCCCTGCAAGCGGAGACCTGTCCCTGCTGTTCTTAGGCAGAGGCGTGACTGCCCCCGCCCTGCCCCAAGCGCTGGCTCTGCAGCTCCCATTGGCCAGGAACCGCGGCCATTGGAAGCTGCGGGGTTGGCACCTGTGGGCAGAGGCTGTGTACAGAGCCGCCTACCTGTGTCTCTGCCTAAAACAGCAGAGACAGTTGACCGCTTGCGGGGAGCTGCCTGAGGTGAGCACTCCCTGGATCCGGCAGCCCAAAACCCCTCTTGCGCCCCTATCCCAAGCCCTCTCCTGCACCCAGACTCCCTCCCTGAGCCCATGCCCCAATCACCAGCCCCACACCCTCTCCCACACTCTGAACCCCTCATGGCCATTCCTCCGCCTAGGAGCAGCAGGGACACGTCGCCGCTTCCGGGGAGCCACGCGGAGCCAGGTAGGGAGCCTACCAGCCCTGCATCAGCCAGACATTCTATGAAGATTAGAAATGCTGATTTATAGAGCTTTCTGGTTGGCACAGGGCTGGCTAACACAGCCTTTACTGTATCCACCAAATCCACAAAATAGTAATTTAAAAAGAGATGTTGTAAACCTATAATACTGTGTACATTGTTCGTGCTTTTTAAGTATAATAGATGAACTGTCCTTTAAATGCTGTATATAAAATCTAATGTAACAATAGTTGTGGATCAGAAACTGTAGAGGTTTCCTTAGTGGCATATTTCATAAATACTGCCTAAAAACATTTATAAAGTAGATCCTTGTGCTATGTTAATCTAATGTATTGCAAAATGCTGTGGATTTTGTGTATGAGAGAGAAGTCTTCTGCGGATTTTTCTAGCTATTTTGCCTATTTATTTTGAGCGTTATCATGAGCTTCCTCATTACTTCTGCTTTAGTCATAGTTAAAGCTACAGCCTGAAATAAGCTGCACGCTATTCAGACTGGGTTTGAATGGTTGATTATCTTAAGGGCAATTCTTTTTTGAATTTACAATGGAGTTCAAAGGTACCTACTTACACTAGATCAGAAAGATTCATTTTAAATTTGGCTCATTCCAAAATATTTAATTTTGACTGCACTAATTAAACATGTGGTGGTTAGTAGAAGATAAAGTATGTAATTTAACTCTTTGTTGATGTTCTAACAGCTGTCACTTTGTAATTTTATTTGTATTCTGTGCTCACAGTGATCCCAATGGGGAGGAAATACTAAATGAATCTGAGGCCAAATTAGAAGCCGTCAGACAGAAAATTAAGCAAGTAGCACAAGAACTGATAGGAGAAGACATGTATCAGTTCCACAGAGCCATCTCTCCAGGTAAGCCTACATTCAAATAGGATGGGCGCACACATCAGGCCAAATTCAGTTTAGGTGCAGCTCCATTACTTCAGCAGTAATGCATTTACTTACACCAGGGCTGAATTTGGCTCACCCATTGCACTTTAAAACATAGATTGTGATTTTCCTCCTTTTTGAAGATTAAAAAACATGCTCTTGGTTATATTTCATAACACTCAAATATGTAAACACATTGTATAGATATGAATATCAAGCACAAACTGTACTGTGTGCAACCATTCAAACTCCCCTCTCCCCCAATCCGTTTCAACTTCTCTGTGTAAATGGCAGTCTTTTTATAAACAGTTTCAAAGGTCATCTTAACATTTCAGCTACACTGATGGATGCAATATGTTGAGTTTCCCCATAGTATTTTTATATCCTTCTCTCACATGCAAAACAACTGTATTTAGGTTCTGTGTGTGGCACTAGTGATCAACAGAAACTCTCCGGCAGTAATCATCACTTGGTCTTTAGTAGATGCATTAGTACTGTTCCACTCCTGGGTTTCCAGTCAGTGCACTCAGTCTCTTTCTTTTCTGTTGTTCAGAGTGTCTGGCTTCTCCCTAGACTCAATTTCCCAAATGTATGTACCTTTTCTCAGGTGCTCTGCAGGCCTGGGGCCAATATGGAAGCATCTCACCACCAATCCAGCCATCCTGCATTTTTCCAACTGCATTTGGAACCTTTGGAATTCAGTGTCCTGCTGGCCTTCTAAAGGGGCCATTACCTCAAGGACTTTATTTAAAAAAAAAACAAAAAAACAAAAAAAAAAAAACCCCAAAAAACCCCTATTCTTGTTATTTCAACCTGTCTACAGTTCAACAAAAAACTGTGGACCCCCCATTTTTCATTTGGGTGCTTGTATTGGTACTCTTACTTTAAAGTGTTTTTTTGAGTACCTAAGTTCCAGTTTGATCATCTAAATCAGCAGTTCTCAAACTTCAGCAACCCGAGGACTCCCATTTTGATTTAAAAATTTTCAGGGACCACCAAGCCTCCCCACTTAGCCCCAGGCCCCGCTCACACTCCACCCCTTCCCCCAAGGCCCCACCCCACCTCTTCCTGCCCCCCGCTCACTCCATCCCCCCTTTCCTCTGTCATTTGCTCTCCCCCCACCCTCACTTTCACTAGGCTGGGGCAGGGGTTGGGGTGCAGGAGGGGGTGCAGGCTCTGGGAGGGAGTTTGGGTGTGGGAGGGGCTGAGGGGTGTGGGCTCTGGGAGGGGTTTGGGGTGTGAAAAAGGGTGAGGGGTATGGGCTCTGGCTGGGCAGCGCTTACCTCAGGCAGCTCCCAAAAGCAACCAGCACATCTCTCTGGCAGTGGGGCTGGGGGCAGGAGGTCTCTGCTCGCTGCCCCTGCCCGTAGGCACTGCCCCGCAGCTCCTATTGGCCGCAATTCCCAGCCAATGGGAGCTGCGGAGTTGGTGCTTGGGGGCGGGGGCAGTGTGCAGAGACCCCCCTGACACCTTCCCCACCCCCCTCTGGGCCATGCGGATGTGCTGGCCGCTTCCGGGAGCGCTGCGGAGCCAGGGCAGGCAGGGAGCCTGATCAGTGTGGCCCGCGGACCCCAGTTTGAGAAACACTAGTCTAAATCTATAATTGGATATTCTAATTTAGGGACCGGGTATCTAAGTTTGCAAATTAGGGTCAGATTCCACAGCTGTGTTTTTTACTAAATCTGTTGGGGATCATTGCACAAGTTAGAGTCCCTGTCTACACCATTTTATATAACATGGGTAAACATGTTAATTGTGGCCTTGCCCAGCATCACACTCAACCGGCTCTGATGTTTCTCCAATTTCTAGGGCTAAGAAAACATATCTCATTGTCATTAACACTTCCAGATATGTGCATTTGAAGAAATAACAGGCAGAAGTAGTAGAGAGAGAAGGAGAAATTTGCTGAGATTTATTTAAAAAAAAAAAACAGATACTAACTACCAGTTTATTTGCACAACCTGAATGTTACTAACATCAGTTGCAATGCCTATTTTATTGCATCTCACAAGAAAAATCAGCCATTATACTTCTGTCTCCAGGCCTCTTGCTTGCCAAGCTTTTTTTAAAGAAAATCTTGAGTAATTAATCAATACGTCAGCGTTCCAGTTGTCATTCCTTACTCAGGCAAAACTCATCTTGGCATCAATGAGAATTTAGTTTGAGTAATGAGTGTTGAAAAGATGCGCCTGAATGGCTATAGTAGTTAGCAAACAAAAATCTTTAAAGTTACAGTTGTTATATTATTCCCCCAGTTTACAAAACTATCTATAAGGGATGTAACTTGCAGCATCCAAGTTAAGGCTGTGAATGCATACTTGTTCATGAATTTACAGCTCATTTTTCAGTGTAATTCCAAACTATGGTTACACTTAAAATTCGTCCTTAACTTGGATCATCTGCACTGTAACAGCCAGACTTCAGCAGTACACCATATTGCAGTCTTTCACTGAGTCATGACTGTCACTGTTTCTTTACCAATGTGAGTATTCACCCATGAAAGCTCATGCTCCAATACGTCTGTTAGTCTATAAGGTGCCACAGGACTCTTGGCTGCTTTTACAGATCCAGACTAACACTGATATTTGTTTTAGTCCAATTAAAAAGCGAATGTGACTTTTAGTAGAAACTACGCATTGTGTATGTTTGTGTATCTTCATGCCACTTGTAGTTTAGTGTTCTATGGAGCCAGAGATGATTAATTAGTATTAAGAAAGTTTATAAATTGCTCTGTAGCATTGCAGAGTAAATGCTCAAAGAAGTTGTGAACAGCGTTAGTTGACTGTATTGTGAATATTTTGTTTTATTTTGAAATCTTTATTTGGATATGTAAGTTGCCTTTGAGTTAAGGTAGTGCTTAACTCATCAGTGAATCCTTAAATGCAGTTCTCAGGGGGGTATGACCTGGTATCAAGTATGAACAGAACAGATTGAGGCCTGATGGAAACACAAACTTTGCCAGTAGAACCTATGAAACTCTTAGACCCCCTTTTGGCTCACATTCCAAGCCTTGCTATAATCCCGCATAGCTTGTGGTGTGCACAGCATTTAAAGGCTCTGCTCCATACTGCTGTCAGTATGCATTCTAGGTGTAAAAGGACTGAGAAATTTCACTCAGCTCAGAATACTGGAGACCCCATAGCAGAGGTTCAGAAAGCAAGTGACACCTCTGGGTCTGGGAGAATGCTCGGGGGGGAGGGCGGGAAGTGAATTGGTGTAGTTCATTTTAAAGAGACATCATCACCAACTTGAAAAATCACATTTTTGTATGAAAATGTAAACTTGCTATAATTACAAGTAGCACCTAAGGTCACTGTAACTGAAAGACAGGAATGAAAGTGGCAATTGACTATTGATTATTGTGGTTTAAATAATGTCATCCCAGTGACAGCACCCATGATAGTTTAATATGAAGATGTGCGCGCCGCGCGTGCACGGCTCTTCGGAAGATTTTTACCCTAGCAACTCCGGCGGGCCGGCTGGGCGCCCCCTGGAGTGGCGCCGCTATAGCGCTGAATATATACCCCAGCCGGCCCGTCCGCTCCTCAGTTCCTTCTTGCCGGCTACTCCGACAGTGGGGAAGGAGGGCGGGTCTGGAATGGATTGGAGCAACACATCTCGAAGAACAACAGTTACTACAGGTGAGTAACCGTCTTTTCTTCTTCGAGTGATTGCTCCAATGCATTCCAGTTAGGTGATTCCCAAGCCTTACCTAGGCGGTGGGGTCGGAGTGAGACGTGGCAGAGTGTAAAACTGCTGAGCCGAAGGCTGCGTCGTCTCGAGACTGCTGCACCAACGCATAGTGGGAGGCGAAGGTGTGGACCGAAGACCATGTGGCCGCTCGACATATGTCCTGGATGGGGACCTGGCTCAGGAAGGCGGCAGACGAGGCTTGCGCCCTCGTGGAATGAGCGGTGAAGCGGCCCGCGGGCACGCGAGCCAGCTCGTAGCATGCTCTGATGCACTGAGTTACCCAGGAGGAGATGCGCTGGGAAGAGACCGGCTCGCCTTTCATGCGGTCGGCGACTGCTATGAAGAGTTGTGTAGAACGCCGAAAAGGTTTTGTACGCTCGATGTAAAAAGCGAGCGCTCTACGGACGTCGAGGGTGTGGAGCTGTTGTTCCCTTGGCGAGGCATGGGGCTTCGGGAAGAAGACCGGGAGAAAGATGTCCTGATTGAGGTGGAAAGCCGAGACCACTTTTGGCAGGAAGGCCGGATGCGGACGAAGCTGCACCTTGTCCGTGTGGAAGACAGTGTATGGCGGACCTACCGTCAGCGCCCGGAGCTCCGAGACTCGTCTGGCCGATGTTATGGCGACGAGGAAGGCCGTCTTCCAGGAGAGGTAAAGAAGAGAACACGTGGCCATCGGTTCGAATGGCGGACCCATGAGTCTGGACAGGACGAGGTTCAAATCCCAGGTTGGGGCCGGACGCCGCACCGGCGGGTACAATCGGTCCAGGCCTTTCAGGAAGCGGGAGACCATCGGATTGGAAAAGATGGAGCGACCTTCCAGGGAAGGACGAAAAGCGGACACCGCTGCCAGGTGTACCCGCAATGAGGAGACCGCCAGACCTTGCTCCTTAAGGTACCAAAGGTAGTCCAAGATGGTAGGGACGGGTACGATGAAAGGGTTGAGCCCTCGTTGGTCACACCAGAGCGCAAACCTCTTCCATTTCGCCAGGTAGGTGGAGCGAGTGGAAGGCTTTCTGCTCTCAAGCAGGACTTGCTGCACGGCCGCCGAACAGTCCCTCTCTGCGTGGGTCAACCACGCAGGTACCAGGCTGTAAGATGGAGGGACTGCAGGTTCGGATGGTGGAGTCTGCCGAAGTCCTGCGTGATGAGGTCCGGCCATAACGGGAGGGAGATGGGATCCCGAACGGAGAGCTCGAGCAGCAGGGTGTACCAATGCTGTCTCGGCCAGGCCGGAGCCACGAGTATGACGGTGGCTCGATCCCTCCTCAGCTTCTGGAGCACTCTGTGCACGAGAGGAAAGGGAGGGAAGGCATAGAGGAGGTGAGTCTGCCAGGGATACAGGAACGCGTCCGACAGAGAGCCCGGCGAGTGACCTCGGAACGAGCAAAACTGGAGACACTTCCTGTTCGCCTTGGAGGCGAAGAGGTCGACCCGGGGAAACCCCCACCTCTGGAAAATCGTATGTGCAACGTCGGGACGAAGGGACCACTCGTGGGAGAGAAACGACCTGCTGAGATGGTCGGCCAGCGTGTTCTGCACTCCCGGAAGAAAAGACGCTTCTAGGTGAATGGAGTGGGTCACGCAGAAGTCCCACAGGAGGATCGCTTCCTCGCAGAGGGGAGAAGAGCGGGCTCCGCCCTGCTTGTTCACATAGTACATCGCAGCGGTGTTGTCCGTGAGTACTGTTACACAACGGCGTTGTAGGTGGGAGCAGAAGGTCCGGCAGGCGAGGCGGATGGCACGGAGCTCGCGGACATTGATGTGTAGCGCGAGTTCCTGGGGCGACCAAAGGCCTTGGGTGTGAAGCTCGCCCAGGTGGGCCCCCCAACCGAGCGCTGAGGCATCCGTCGTCAGCGTAACGGATGGGCGAGGAGGATGGAACGGGACCCCCGCACACACGACCTCCGGGGTGAGCCACCAGCGGAGGGAGTCGAGGGCCTTCCTGTTGACCGTGACCACCATGTCGATGGGGTCTCGATGAGGCCGGTACACCGTCGCGAGCCAGGACTGGAAGGGGCGAAGATGGAGCCGCGCATATGCGGTGACATACGTGCAGGAGGCCATGTGACCCAGAAGGCGTAGGCAGGAGCGCACGGTTGTGGTCGGGAAGGCGACGAGATTCCGGATTATGGAGGTCATCGTCTGGTGCCGGGCGCGGGGAAGAGAGGCCCTGCCAACCGTGGAGTCGAGAACCGCTCCGATGAACTCCAGCCGCTGCGTTGGGAGCAAAGTGGACTTCTCGGTGTTGATGAGAAGACCAAGCCGCTGAAAGAGAGACAGAATTTCTGCCATCTGTTCTATCACGAGCTGACGGGACTGAGCTCGGACCAGCCAGTCGTCGAGATACGGGTAGACGTGCATCTGACGACGGCGGAGGGCTGCAGCTACGACTGCCATGCATTTTGTGAATACCCTCGGTGCCGTGGAGAGTCCGAATGGCAACACGGCGAACTGGTAGTGGGCGTTGTTGACCACAAACCGAAGGTAACGCCGATGAGGAGGATAGATCGCGACATGGAAGTAGGCGTCCTTCATGTCGAGGGCGGCAAACCAGTCTCCCGGATCCAGGGAAGGAATAATGGTCCCCAGGGTGACCATACGAAACTTGGGCTTGAGCAGATATTTGTTCAGCTCGCGAAGGTCCAGGATAGGACGTAGCCCGCCTTTCGCCTTGGGGATGAGAAAATAACGTGAGTAGAATCCCCTGCCCCGCCTGTCTTGAGGCACTGCTTCTATGGCACCCACGCTCAACAGAGTCCGAACCTCTTGCAAGAGGACTTGCTCGTGAGAGGGGTCCCTGAAGAGGGACAGGGAGGGTGGGTGGGAAGGCGGGGGCGAAACAAATTGAAGGCGGTATCCCGACTGGACTGTTTGAAGCACCCAGTTGTCCGATGTTAAGCGGGACCACGCCGAAAAGAAATGGGAAAGGCGGTTGTAAAATAAAGGGGAAGGATCCGGTAGGGAGAGTGATGGGCCGTCCTCGATCGTCCCATCAAAAGGCCTGCTTAGCCCCCTGCGGGGTCTTGGAAGCGGCCTGGCCCTGGTTGCGGCGGTTGCCGGACGGACGACGGCGATTTTGGGTCGGACGTCTGCTGGTGTAGGGGCGATAACGCTGTTGATAGCGGGAGGGCTGCGGCCGGAAGGGCCTGCGCTGCGTCGCCGGCGTGTGCATTCCGAGCGTGCGGATGGCAACACGCCCGTCCTTCAGGGTCTGGATCCGAGCATCCGTCTTTTCGGAAAATAGACCCTGGGTGTCGAAGGGGAGGTCCTGGAGTGTATATTGCACCTCCGGCGGCAGGGTGGAGGACTGCAGCCAGGAGATGCGCCTCATTGTCACGCCGGATGCCAAGGTCCGAGCCCCGGAGTCCGCGGCGTCGAGGGCGGCCGTAATAGATGACCGAGAGGACTTCTTCCCCTCGTCCAGCAAGGCGGAGAACTCCTGGCGTGATGTGGAAGGCAGGAGCTCCGAGAACTTCGCCAGGGACGTCAGAATGTCAAAGACGTACCTGGCGAGGAGGACCATGATGTTTGCGATCCTCAGCTGCAAACCCCCGGCGGAATAAATCTTACGGCCGAGCAAGTCCATGCGCTTGGCTTCCTTGGATTTAGGCGCAGCGGCAGGTTGGCCGCGCCTCTCCCGGTCGTTAACAGATTGGACCACGAGGGAGTCCGGGGTTGGGTGAGAGTAAAGGTACTCATAGCCTGATGGTGGGGCTGAGTACTTCCGCTCGACCCCGCGTGCTGTGGGAGGAATAGAAGCGGGAGTCTGCCATAGCGTAGTAGCGTTCTTTTGAATGGTCCGGACGAAGGGCAACGCCACACGGACGGGCGCATCCGCACCCACCACGTTGGTGATTGGGTCCTCATCCTCCTGGACCTCCTCTACGGGAAGATTCATGGATGCCGCCACCCTGCGAAGCAGGTCTTGGAAGGCCCGGAGGTCAATGGGCGGGGGTTCGCTGGTCGCAGCCCCTGCCACCGCCTCGTCCGGCGAGGATGACGAAGATGCACCCTGCAGAACCGGCTCCGGCTCTACGTCCGGTGGGTGAGCCTCCTCCGAACCGTGAAGCGTGGGCGATTGGCGGACCGGATGAGCAGATGGCTCGTGCGGAGGAGAGGGAGGCGGCCGACTAATAGTCGCTTCAGGGACCCTGGTGCTGGTGGTCACATCCCTCCTGGGAAACGGGATACCTTGACCTTCATGCTGTCCCCACGGGACCCAGTAGCCCCACTGCTCATGTGGAAGTCCTTGTGGGGTAGGCCACCGGTGGGTAGTATCATCGGCACCGGAGGCTACGGAAGCCGTGCGGGATGGCCAAGGCGGTGCTGTAGTGCCGACGGACTGAACCGCTGACGGCGGGAGGCCATGCACCGACGGCACCGAGGGTCGATACGCCGAGCGCCGACGGGACGGTGACCGTGAGCGTGGACTCCGACGGTGCCGGGAGCTCGACCGGCGCCGGGAGCTCGACCGGGACCGGGATCCGCGGTGCCGGGAGTGACTCCGGGAGTCGCGGTGCCGAGACGACCTCTGACGGTACCGACGGTACGGTGACCTGGATCGGTGCCGGGAGTGCGACCGGTACCGAGATCGAGAACGGTACCGGGACTCAGACCGGCGTCGGGATGGTGCTCGGTGCCGCGAGGAGGAGCGGCGACGAGACTCCGAGCGGCGGGACGGGGACCTGCGCCGGGACCGGGACCGGGACCGGGACCGGGACCTCGACCGTCTTCCGCGCCGCTCGTCAACTGAGGGCGGTCTAGTCATCCTGGCTGGCTTGCCGAGAGAGACAACAGCCCGCACCGGCGGTGCCGGGGGCCGGAGGCTCGGAGCCTCTATGAGCCTGATGAGGTCTCTGGCAGAGGAGAATGTCTCCGGCGTTGAAGGCAGCCTTGGCTCCACCTCGGTCGGTGCCGGGGAGCGTGGCGGTGCCGGACTCGACGGCGCTTGCGGAGCCGGAGTCGAGGGCTCAGGGCCCGTTTTACGCACTGCCGCAGCCACTCTCGTAGTGGACTCTGTGCGTGCCTTCGCCACAGCCTTCGCCAGTCTCTGCTTGCGTGCAGGCGAGAGCGAGCGGTGCCGGGTCGTCTTCGGCGGCGGTTTAGGTACCGTGGCCACGGTGCCGGCGCCGGTCGGTGCCGCGGGTGCACTCTGCACCGAAGAAGCCCTTGGTGCCGGCGCTGACGGTGCCGGGGGCTGGAGGGACGCCTCCATAAGGAGCTGCTTGAGGCGACTGTCTCTGTCCTTACGCGTCCGCGGCTTAAAAGCCGAACAAATGGCACACTTATCTGTACGGTGTGCCTCGCCCAGGCAACGGAGGCAGGAGCCGTGAGGGTCACCCACTGGCATAGGCCTCTGGCACGTTGAACAGGGCTTAAAGCCCGGTGCCTTGGGCATGAGCCCGCACCGGGGAGGGGGAGGGAGAAAATACTCCCCCTATCCTTATCTAAACTAACTAACTATTAAAACTAACTATACTAACAGTAAAAAACTATATACAAAACCAGTAGAGAGAGCTAGGGATGTGGAGGACTACTGAGCACTCCACAGTTCCGACTGCCGTCACGGGCGGGAAGAAGGAACTGAGGAGCGGACGGGCCGGCTGGGGTATATATTCAGCGCTATAGCGGCACCACTCCAGGGGGCGCCCAGCCGGCCCGCCGGAGTTGCTAGGGTAAAAATCTTCCGAAGAGCCGTGCACGCGCGGCGCGCACACCTAACTGGAATGGATTGGAGCAACACATCTCGAAGAACAACAGTTACTACAGGTGAGTAACCGTCTTTTTTTGTATGAAAATGTAAACTTGCTATAATTACAAGTAGCACCTAAGGTCACTGTAACTGAAAGACAGGAATGAAAGTGGCAATTGACTATTGATTATTGTGGTTTAAATAATGTCATCCCAGTGACAGCACCCATGATAGTTTAATATGAAGATGTAATGGCAGGGGGCCAAGTGTTTTCTGTTCTGGATATATCAAAGGGGTTCTGGGCTATCCCTTTTCACCCTGAGTGTTGGTATAAATTTGCATTCACGTTCCAGGGAGAACAGTTTACTGGATGAGGGTCCCTGAAGGGTACCATAATGCCACAGTATTTTTCATGCACATGTGACTGAAGTCTTGGACAAGGTACAGTGGAATGGAAATGTCGCTGAATATGTAGATGACCTATTAATACATATGCAGAATTTTAAACACCACCTAGTAGACTTGGATGAGGTGTTGATGGTATCAGGCAGGGCTAAAGATTAATGAAAGAAATGCCCAGCTAGCACAGAATTCTGTAAATTTGTTAAGTATCACCTTTGATGCCAGGGGTATAAATCCAGTGGAGAGGGTGAAGCTGCCTTTACCAACTGATGTTACCTGTCTAAGATATTAAGGTACAAGCTAGTGGTGGACCATTAGCTGTGGCATACGGTCTGATGTATGAAGGAGAAACACACAAATGTCCCCTTCCTGAAGAATGTGGATGGGATCTTGTTTATTTAGGAGGAGGTGTATGAGAGAATGGGAGACAGAATCAAGAATCAGGACAGATGTGGTTTGTCAATAGATCCTCTTATTTTTAAAGGGGAAACCTAAAATGGGATTTGCCTTAATAGACCCAAAGTCAGAAAGCAAAATTCAATATGCTGTGGTACTCAATCTGCACGATACGCAGAGTTAGCAATGTTTGCTTTAGGATTGGAAGAAACCCCAATTCTACAGAAAGTAATTTTATTCACTCTCAGACTGGGTCTGTCAAGCCCTGGTAACCTGGCTTCATCGCTGGGAGATTCAGGACATGACCTCCACGAATGGGAAACCTTAAAAACATAACCTCATTATTGCAGTATATCGTCCACTTAGCCAAGCAAAGGGAAAACAACCAAAGAAAATCAAGGTAAGAGCTCACAAGAAAGGTAATGGAACAGCTTATTGGAATAGCACAGCTAACTAATTAGCTAAATAGGCAGCATGGAGAAACCGTTTTGGGGGGAAACCTAAAGAAGAGGGCCAGGTACAGGCAGTAGGTTAACCCCAAGGTGGAGCTTACAGATCATGGCCTAGTATAGTTACAAGAAACCAGTGAGGAAGTAAAACAGATTAAAGAGGCTATCTTGAGGGTAGGAAAGTTTAATAAAACAGAAGTGCAAGTGACTAAAGAAGTCTTAATCTTGATGAAAACTGGAGAAAATTGGGAATAGGTAATACCTGAATTATGTAGGATTGATTTTATGGTACTGGTTCATGATAAAGGAGGACATCAGGGAATCAGTAAAACTAAGGAACGAATCAGGTGAGATGGTGGTTAAATCAAGACCGGAATGTAGAGCAGTATGTTAACTGTTTTCTGTGTGCAGCAGTGAATGCAGATAGAAGGGTAAAGAACTCCTGGTTATCTTAAAGGCCATCGAGGCCACCACCTGTGATTCACATGGACTCTCACCCAATGACATGATTACAGGGTGGGCAGTGAGATTACCAAAAATCTGGTTTAGTCCAGTTCCTTATGAGCTTCAGCCCCTGGTTCTAACAATTAAGTGGGTTGAAAATCTAACAAAGACCATGGTGTCAGTTCATCGAACTGTAGCATTCAGTCTGGGGGATACTAAGAAGAGAATGGATAAATATTTTAATAGAACTCAGCAGACAATGGAGTACCAAGTAGAAGATTCAGCAGCAGTAAAAAGAATTGGACAGAGGAAATCATTCTCATACTGTAGGCTGGGAAGGGCCATATCACATCATAAAGCTAGTCCAACAGTTTATCTAGTATCTAGGTAAGGGGAAGAATTCTGAACAGTGGTTCCACAGTAGTAAATTTAAAACACTTGTAGGGAAATAATTAACTTATTTTCTAGAAAGGCAAGTGTTTTTAGTATCTTTAGCCTAGGGGTGATCCTTACATTGACGTGGAACATCCCAAGCCCTTGGACCAAGAACCCAAACCCACTGGCTTGGATGTGGAGACAAACTGCAGTGGTAGGAGATGGAAGCAGAATATCGGTCCAGTCCCATCTAGCTTTCCCAAGGGGACAAAACATTAGTTTTGGCTGTTGGGTATCTTTAAGAAATGCAAGGGATGGAGCTTTAGTAGAAGAACATGAACATTGGTTTGGGTGGTTGTGGAATAGGATCATAGTGAATGCTTCTGAAAGTCTCCCATAATGCCACCTAGTGGATGGGCAGCTGCCTGGAAAGGGTGGCTGAACTTCACAGTAGGTGAAGATATAGCAGGAAATTATACGTTGTTGGTTTTTTACAGGTAGGAAAAAAGCCTATTGTAGAGGACTTGTTGTTATACTGATACTAAAAGTTCCAAGGCTTACTACTCCGAGCACCGTAATCACCGGTGCCAAGTAATGGTGAGGAGCAGGTGTTGAGAGGATGATGTGATAAGATAATAGAAGCACAACCTCTACGGAGTTTAAAGCCAGTGGCCAGCAAACTGTACTAACCAACCTTCAATGGTAAATCTATACATGGAAAATTCCCCAGTGGAATTTGACTATCATGTATACATATAGAAATTGTTCCCAATTTATAGCCCCTCAGCAAAATCTGTTCCAGGATGGTCAAATCAAATCCTGGGACCAGTAGAACGACATGATCCACACAGAAGGGCTAGAGATGTAGGAACAGTTTTAGGAGGAATAGGCACAGGAGTAGAGGTATTGAATACTATGAATTTAGAAGTAATTAAGACTAAATTGATTAGCATCACTAAGGATGTGGGACAAGACCTAATGAATCAAGCAGGAATGGATCAAGAATTTCAAATATTACACCATCAGGTGTTAGAAACAAGGGACCATTGACAAATCTAATTCTGGATAAGTTAAGATCACTGGTAGATGTTCAGAGGGGTTTTAATGGAGATGAATCTTGAGATCTAGCATGCTGGGAAGGAGAATACTTGTGGAGAAAATAATTAAGGAAGTCACAATATCAGTAAAGCTGAGCGCATTGCCTGCAGTGTTAAGTAATTGGATGCAGGGTCAGGTTTCCAATTATGCTTGGTAACAGGAAGAATGGTGATCAGTTTTAACACATGGGTGTGTGCGCACCCATTGTCGTGCCAGCCTTGATCCTGCATAACGGTACTGACCAAACAGTGTATCCAGTAGTAAGTGTGGGAAAATTGATGAGTAAGTTAATCCTGCACGCCACATAAAGGCCTCAGTGGTTATTTTATAACAACTCAAGCCAGTGGCAATCAGTGGCTTTATCCTTATACCAGACTGGTGCTGGTGCACAAGGGTGGAGCTGCCAGCCAGGTCAATAGCAGCCACTGACCCAAGAATATTGGATTCATTAGAAAATGTCTGGTAGAGGGAATATTGCCAGATGGAACTAACATCTTTTACCTTGGAGAAGGGAATGTGTTTTCATTCTCTCGTGGGTACAGTGACTTTGGATGGAGAAGAGTGCCTGATAGATCCAGGTATTGTGTTAATACCGTTGAAGTTGATTCCAGTATCACTACCCTTCGGGTAGATGACATCTACTTTTGAATACCTACCGTCATGTATAAGAATGAAAAAGCGGACTTAAAATTGAATATCCACTTACAGCCAATTGATTTGCCACCATCTGCTAGACAGTTACTGCAACTGATGGACTTTTCTGAAATTGCAAGACAGACTTCTTAGGACAAGAAAGAAGAAAAGTTGCAGATTAAAGTAACTCATGAAGTCGGATGGTTGAAAGCTGTTGCACAGATAATTGAAAAGGAGGGACAAGTTAGCTGGTGGGAAATTTTCTTAGGATGGTTACCCACAGGAATGGGATGCTAAATTTCATATTACATTCAATTGTACTGTTTGGTTCATAAGTTTTAGTTATGATTGGAATGATAATGCTTGGTTGCTGGACATGATGTATGTATGTTAAAATATCATGTTTAAGGCAAGAGGTAGCCATGAGGCAAGCACTCCCCTCTAGAGATTGAACTATGATGGGCACCATGTCTTTGATGGTCCCTCTCAAGCATGCCACCTGGCAGTGATGCAGGATGGCATGGCTTCATATATTTCTGATTCAGAGAGGTGACATTTGACCTAGTCCTGGACATCAAGGTGGGGAGTGTAGCAGGAGCAGAAAGAATTCTCTTTTGTCCCCTTCCCCGGAACACCTTGGATGAAACCGACCTTGCTGCTTGCAGAGCTGAGTGTTAACTTTGAGAACATGTGACTTGCTCTGCCATGCTGATTGTTGAATAGAGTGTTAACTGTGGGTTTATCTATTCTGCCACATTCTTTGTAGAACTGAATGTTCTTGATTATAGTATTTCTTTTCTTTACTTTCTCTCAAGTGGTCAGGTAAGGGTTAAAAAATATTTTAGAAGTTGCTCTAGTTGATTGTTGCTAGTTTGAAAGTAACATTAAAGCTTGGTGCTGGGGAGGAAACCTCACTGCAGCTGTCATAGGAAAGTTATAAATAAGTAAGAGGGCATCTGAGTGAGGTGGAGGAAGAAAGGTCCAGACGGTGAATCCATTTCAGCACACTGAGCTCCGCAGTCATTGTAAGGTGAGACTTGCATTGATTGTCATGAATAAGTAGCTTATAGTTAAGGAAATGACTGTATGATTGCCCTTTGCTGTTATATAAAGTTTTGAAAGAAGACTCAGGCCATGTCTACACTTACAAGCTTACAGCAACCGCTGTATTATGCTGACAGAAGAGAGCTCTCCCATCAACACCATAAAACCAGCTCAACAAGTGGTGGTAGCTGTGTCAGTGGGAGAGCGTCTCCCACCAGAATAGCGCTGTGCACACCAGCGCTTAATGCTGGCAAAACGTATGTCGCTCGGGTTTTTTTTTCACACCCCTGAGTGACAAAAGTTTTGCCGACATAAGTACTAGTGTAGACATGGCCCTAGACTTTATGTAGTCAGCCTATGCATGACCACAGGTTAAACACTGGGTGAGTTAACATAAGAACAGCCGTACCGGGTCAGACCAAAGGTCCATCTAGCCCAGTATCTGTCTACCGACAGTGGCCAATGCCAGGTGCCCCAGAGGGAGTGAACCTAACAGGCAATGATCAAGTGATCTCTCTCCTGCCATCCATCTCCATCCTCTGACGAACAGAGGCTAGGGACACCATTCTTACCCATCCTAGCTAATAGCCATTTATGGACTTAGCCACCGTGAATTTATCCAGTCCCCTTTTAAACAATGTTATAGTCCTAGCCTTCACAACCTCCTCAGGTAAGGAGTTCCACAAGTTGACTGTGCGCTGCGTGAAGAAGAACTTCCTTTTATTTGTTTTAAACCTGCTGCCTATTAATTTCATTTGGTGACCCCTAGTTCTTGTATTATGGGAATAAGTAAATAACTTATCCTTATCCACTTTCTCAACATCACTCATGATTTTATATACCTCTATCATATCCCCCCTTAGTCTTCTCTTTTCCAAGCTGAAGAGTCCTAGCCTCTTTAATCTTTCCTCGTATGGGACCCTCTCTAAACCCCTAATCATTTTAGTTGCCCTTTTCTGAACCTTTTCTAGTGCTAGAATATCTTTTTTGAGGTGAGGAGACCACATCTGTACACAGTATTCGAGATGTGGGCGTACCATGGGTTTATATAAGGGCAATAATATATTCTCAGTCTTATTCTCTATCCCCTTTTTAATGATTCCTAACATCCTGTTTGCTTTTTTGACCGCCTCTGCACACTGCGTGGACATCTTCAGAGAACTATCCACAATGACTCCAAGATCTTTTTCCTGACTCGTTGTAGCTAAATTAGCCCCCATCATGATGTATGTATAGTTGGGGTTATTTTTTCCAATGTGCATTACTTTCCATTTATCCACATTAAATTTCATTTGCCATTTTGTTGCCTAATCACTTAGTTTTGTGAGATCTTTTTGAAGTTCTTCACAATCTGCTTTGGTCTTAATTATCTTGAGTAGTTTAGTATCATCTGCAAACTTTGCCACCTCACTGTTTACCCCTTTCTCCAGATCATTTATGAATAAATTGAATAGGATTGGTTCTAGGACTGACCCTTGGGGAACACCACTAGTTACCTCTCTCCATTCTGAGAATTTACCATTAATTCCTACCCTTTGTTCCCTGTCCTTTAACCAGTTCTCAATCCATGAAAGGACCTTCCCTTTTATCCCATGACAGCTTAATTTATGTAAGAGCCTTTGGTGAGGGACCTTGTCAAAGCCTTTCTGGAAATCTAAGTACACTATGTCTACCGGATCCCCCTTGTCCACATGTTTGTTGACCCCTTCAAAGAACTCTAATAGATTAGTAAGACACGATTTCCCTTTACAGAAACCATGTTGACTATTGCTCAACAGTTTGTTTTTCTATGTGTCTGACAATTTTATTCTTAACTATTGTTTTGACTAATTTGCCCGGTACCGACGTTAGACTTACCGGTCTGTAATTGCCGGGATCCCCTCTAGAGCCCTTTTTAAATATTGGCGTTACATTAGCTAACTTCCAGTCAATGGGTACCGAAGCCGATTTAAAGGACAGGTTACAAACCTTAGTTAATAGTTCCGCAACTTCACATTTGAGTTCTTTCAGAACTCTTGGGTGAATGCCATCTGGTCCCGGTGACTTGTTAATGTTGAGTTTATCAATTAATTCCAAAACCTCCTCTAGTGACACTTCAATCTGTGACAGTTCCTCAGATTTGTCACCTACAAAAGCCAGCTCAGGTTTGGGAATCTCCCTAACATCCTCAGCCGTGAAGTCTGAAGCAAAGAATCCATTTAGTTTCTCTGCAATGACTTTATCGTCTTTAAGCGCTCCTTTTGTATTTTGATTGTCAAGGGGCCCCACTGGTTGTTTAGCAGGCTTCCTGCTTCTGATGTACTTTAAAAAACATTTTGTTATTACCTTTGGAGTTTTTGGCTAGCCGTTCTTCAAACTCCTCTTTGGATTTTCTTATTACACTCTTGCACTTAAGTTGGCAGTGTTTGTGCTCCTTTCTATTTGCCTCACTAGGATTTGACTTCCACTTTTTAAAGGAAGTCTTTTTATCCCTCACTGCTTCTTTTACATGGTTGGTAAGCCACAGTGGCTCTTTTTTAGTTCTTTTACTGTTTTTCTTAATTTGGGGTATATATTGAAGTTGGGCCTCTATTATGGTGTCTTTAAAAAGGGCCCATGCAACTTGCAGGGATTTCACTTTAGTCACTGTACCTTTTAACTTTTTTGTCTAACTAACCCCCTCATTTTTGTATAGTTCCCCCTTTTGAAATTAAATGCCACAGTGTTGGGCAGTTGAGGTGTTCTTCCCAGCACAGGGATGTTGAATGCTATTGTATTATGGTCACTATTTCCAAGTGGTCCTGCTATAGTTACCTCTTGGACCAGCTCCTGCGCTCCACTCAGGATTAAATCTAGAGTTGCCTCTCCCCTTGTGGGTTCCCGTATCAGCTGCTCCATGAAGCAGTCATTTAAAGTATCGAGAAATTTTATCTCTGCATTTCGTCCTGAAGTGAAATGTTCCCAGTCAATATGGGGATAATTGAAATCCCCCACTATTATTGGATTCTTAATTTTGATAGCCTCTCTAATTTCCCTTAGCATTTCATCATCACTATTACTGTCCTGGTCAGGTGGTCGATAATAGATCCCTAATGTTATATTTTTACTAGACCATGAAATTTCTATCCATAGAGATTCTATGGAACATGTGGATTCGCTTAAGATTTTTACTTCATTTGAATCTACACTTTCTTTCACATATAGTGCCACTCCTCCCCCTGCACGACCTGTTCTGTCCTTCCTATATATTTTGTACCCCGGAATGATTGTGTCCCATTGATTGCTCTCAGTCCACCAGGTTTCTGTGATGCCTATTATATCAATATCCTCCTTTATCACAAGGCACTCTAGTTCACCCATCTTATTATTTAGACTTCTGGCATTTGTGTACAAGCACTTTAAAAACTTGTCCCTGTTTATTAGCCTGCCTTTTTCTGATGTGCCAGATTCTTTTTTATGTGACTGTTTATCATCTGATCCGGCCCTTACATTATACTCTTCAGTCCTCACCTGGAGATTCTCTATCATCAGACTCTCCCCTAAGAAAAGTCTGTGTCCGATCCACACGCTCCTCTGCAGCAGTTGGCGTTCCCCCATCTCCTACTTTAAAAACTGCTCTACAACCTTTTTAATGTTTAGTGCCAGCAGTCTGGTTCCACTTTGGTTTAGGTGGAGCCCATCTCTCCTGTATAGGCTCCTCCTAAACCAAGTTTCCCCAGTTCCTAATGAACGTAAACCCCTCCTCTCTACACCATCATCTCATCCATGCATTGAGACTCTGAAGCTCTGCCTGCCTACCTGGCCCTGCGCGTGGAACTGGGAGCATTTCTGAGAATGCCACCATAGGTTGGTAATACCCCTCTTACCACCTGGTTCACAGGGACTTCCAGTCTCCATTCAGGAGTAGGGGTGGCAAAGAGAAAAAGTATTGGCTCAGGGACCGATTGAAATGTGATGAGTTTCTATGGATGATAGTGCTGATGTTGGTATCTAAGGGAATGGCATACTGTCAGGAATATGCAGGAAATCGGGAGGTGAATGAAGTGTGGTTAAGCAGCAATACTGTTGGGATAGAAGAGACCAGTTTTCCCTCCTAGAATTTATCAGGAATAACCATAATTGTAAAGAAGAGTCATAAAGAAAAATCAGTGACAAAGGTACAAGCCTTATTATTGGGTTGCATTTCTAAGTCTATCATTATGACAAAAAGGTTGGATAGTTCATTTAAAAAAAACTAGAAGCTAGATTAGTTACAGTGGAGCTTGTAAACTTGCTAGATCTTTCATGAAAGTTATAATATCCAAGAAGCCTTTACATAGCTCCTAGAGTTTTAACCTTGACCTTTTAATAACTTTAAAATTTTCCACTACAAGTTAGTATTTAAAAAAAAAAAACTCTATGCACTTGTTCTTGTTGAGGACTAGTACAAAAAACACATGCACAGTTTTTGAACCAAAACATTTTTTAATAAAGCATGAATTGACAAAATAATTTTTTAAAAAGCCAGTGTCCCATATCTCAAAAGCAGCTTGTCCAATTAACCTCACACTTCCTAAAAATATTCTCCTCTGGCTAGAAATCAAACATGAGACATCCTCTCGCTCCCCACCCGACCTCTCCCAGAAAGAATAAGAAGGGGTCATAACTGGATTTGTAATGGAAACCATCTTAACCACCTTAATTATGGAGTCATGACTCTCGCTGCATAATAAAGCTGGCTGATATTTATTTTATTTGGGTATAATAACCGTTAGTCTATAAATAGAACAGTGCGAGATGCTTGGGAATATTATTTGTCACTTTAATTGTTAAATGTTTTTTTTGGGATTACTCCAAACAGTTGTTCTTTTGACTTGAAGATAAAACAATTCTGGCAGAGCACTAAAGGAGTTCCATGCTTTCCCTCATTAAGAATAGTGCTAACGGCACGCAGGATGTTTCCCTAAAGGATACTTGTATGAGCTCAAACACTGAGTATAGCACTAATATTGAACAACAAAAACTGATGCCTGTTTTCTACACTTTTCTTAACAGTACAGATTGTCCCAAGGGATGATTAAACAAGCAAACAGAGATACTGAAATAACGAGTCCCTTTTTTAATGTACAACTCTTAATTTGTTATGTTGTGAATGTTCCGCTTTGTTGATATTTTGAAAATGTTAACATTCGGAATATAGAATTCCTGCCCCTTGCCTCAATTTGTAATATATGCCAAATATATCCTGTGAGGAAATGTGTAAAGCTTCTTTAAAATTTTATCAGGAAGTCAGTCAGGAGAAGGACTGGGAAAGATTCTAGGCATAAGCTCTATAATGAAGCAGAGAGAGTAGATTTTCATGATAACTGTTTTGCCTATTCTAATAAATTAATACTATTACAACAGTATTTCTCAAACTGGGGTTGCCGCTTGTGTAGGGAAAGCCCCTGGTGGGCTGGGCCGGTTTGTTTACCTGCCCCATCCACAGGTCTGGCCAATCACGGCTCCCCCTGGCCACGGTTCACTGCTCCAGGCCAACGGGAGCTGCTGGAAGCGGTGCGGGCCGAGGGACTTACTATCCGCCACTTCCAGCAGCCCCCATTGGCCTGCAGCAGCAAACCGCGGCCAGTGGGAGCCGCAATTGGCCGGACCTGCGGATGGGGCAGGTAAACAAATTGACCCGGCCCTCCAGGGGCTTTCCCTACACAAGCGGCAACCCCAGTTTGAGAAATACTGTGTTACAAGGTTAGTAATGCATACACCAAACTTAAGCACCCAAAAATGCATGCTTTATAAATCATAAATTATATTTGTGGAAATATTTCAAAGTATATTCTGAGACTAGTTTGCATTCCATTATGCTCAAAAGATGAGACGCACTTAACAAGCTTTACCTTCTTAGGCAACTGAAAGCAAAAATTTATTATAGGGATTGAGGTAAATTAGGGTAGCCATGCATTTGATAGACATTCATACTGCATGTAGTTAGGATTTGTGGGTGGTGGAGGAGCAAATGCAGTACTTCGTAAGGACCCAATTCTAGATATTTGTCTAAACATTAAGCGGTTGGGGCCTGATTCTGATCTCTGATACATCCATGAAAGTCAAGGGACTTGTAAGATCTTCGGGACAGAGATAGTCTCTTCTGCAGGATGCCTAGAACAGTGGGCCTCTGACCTGTTTGGAGCCTCTCTGCCCTACTGTAATACAAATTAATAATAATGAGTGTAGGTAGGGCCTTGTCTAGCTGAGCTTTTTCATTGCATTATGGCTGGTGTGCCTTTACTGGTAATAGCAGTGGTAGGAACTCTTGCAAAGGAGATCATGAGTTACCATCAGTTTTTTACCACCATGTCTACACTTTCTCTCAATAGGATTAGATGACATTGTTATAAAAATGTCAGCATCTTGTCTTGACTGGTGTTCCCATGGTTGCTGTGCGTGGTGGAGCTGCAGTGATGGGTGCAGCAGTGGAATTACTTATGAAAAATCTGTGTTGACACAGCCTCAGAACACAGAATTTCTCCTCTCTAGGCACTGCCTATACTAGAAAAAGAACTACATTGTGACATTTAGTTGTGGCCAAACACAGGTTGCTCATATGAGTTCTGTCCCTTCTCTGCTGTGGTTCCTGACCACAGTGCAGCAGCTAACCAGTCATTTCGTTGCTACTGCTCATCACGACCACTAGAGGGATTGGTGAGGCTGGCTCAGGGCACCCCTCCATAGGAATAAAGGAGTCTGTGCACGTGCTTAGTTTTGGCCTCAGATTTTTAAGTAGTGTAAGATTTGTCATGGAACAGTGAATGCGACGTCACATCTGATATCCCATCCTCAGCATAGGTCTAGTGAATACTTTGGAGGAAGAACATCTCCTTTCACCCCTATATGCCATGCTACGATGTACTTGACTAGTTGTGCAATGCTGTACAAAGGGGGAAATTCCTTCTGCTCTCCTGTGTTGATCAGCTAATGCCCATGGGATTTGATTTCTCCTATTAGCATATCACAAGTGGGTAAGCTTAGCCTTTGATTACCCCCCAGCTCAGGAAACCTTAACACTTGTTTACCGCAATTGTTATTTGGTAATAGTTTTCCAGCCCCCTTTAAAAATTCATCTAGAATATTTGACTTGTTGAATTCAACAAAATGACTAAATTGTGTCACAAAAGTCAATGCAAGTGAATAGAATTGATCATGGAACATCTATCAGAGATGCTTCAAATAGGAGCAAAACACAGGTACAAGGCCACAGGTGTATAAAATTGTCACTAAGTATGAGCTTTTGTTAGTTGCCTCTTTTATCTTTGAAATTTTGTCTTTAAATTAGCTGTAAGACCAGTGCTGTCTTTATTTCTTTAGTTCAGCCTTGCAGTGTGTATGAAAGCCTGTAAGCAGAGCAGAATTGTGACTCAGTTATACAGTAGTGGAAAGGATGCTATAGAGACTATTAAAAACTCAATAGATTTTTCACCTGCTTATTTCAATGCTGAATGTATACTTTGTACTTTAGTTAACAACAAACATGGCTGCATCATTGTGTCTTCATATAGTTGGGGAGAAAAATTAGAGCCTTCACTCAAGGTGCCATTCTACTTTGGTAACTTTTAAATAAAGGTTTTTGGATAAAATAAGCAAATGCACCTCTACCTCAATATAATGCGACCCGATATAACACGAATTCAGAGATAACGCAGTAAAGCAGCGCTCTGGGGGGGTGGGGCTGCGCGCTCTGGCGGATCAAAGCAAGTTCAATATAATGTGGTTTCACCTATAACACGGTAAGATTGTTTGGCTCCCGAGGACAGCATTATATTGGGGTAGAGGTGTATATAAACAAAATACCAACAAAGTACTAGAACATGCAGATATGAGCATTTTAGTACCTCAAATAAACTACTGCAGCATATACAGCAGAATCCATCCTTAAAAAAAAAAAAGAGGGTGGGGAAGAGAAGTGGGAGGAAGGGAACACAGAGGAATTATAATTCTTGATGGTGAGAAAGCATTATGTTAACTAGCAGAGGACCCCTGAGGAGCATACCATAATCTCACATAACATATTTGGGTCTTGACATTTTCAGTGGTTTAACTAATATGATATTACACCAGTATACTTAAACCAGTGCAAAAGGCTCTGTTGATATGCTTATTTCAGTTTAGTTTGTCACTTAAGAATCTGTTTAAATGGAGATAAACATTTCTTAAACTGCATTAAGATTGTTTATGCAGGTTTGCGTTGGTTTAACTAAATCAGTTCAAAAGCTGATTTGAGTAAATCTAGATGGAGCAGCTTGCCTGTGTGGACATGGCACAAGTTGTAGTCTCTCCTAAAAGTTGTTTCAAGACTCTAAAAGCTGTATGACTCAACATGGTGTACTGACTCAATCTTTGAAGAGTTGCTACAGTGAATCAAAACAATAGCAAATAAAACACTTTTAAACTTAAAGGCCTCTATGAAGATTTTGGTTTAATGCTCTGTTTGGACATGTTAGCTGTCTCCATTGTGCAAGGGCCAGTGTTTAGTATTATCATAGCTCTTTTTTTTAAAAGCTGTTCTCACAACAGGATATCCAAGTCACTGGTGTCTGAGGAAAGCTGGCTCTAGATTCAGCTTTTTTTCTGTATGCAGTTATAAAATTAACCTTTGACTTCACTCCATCCCCAAATATGTAAACCTTAGGACACTCCCACAGCAAATAAGCAGCTGGTGGATAGTTTTACAGAACTTGAAGCTTTCATATAATCAACTTCAGTTTCTAGCACTTATCACTGGAAACAGAACTTTGTTAATGTGAATCTAATAAAAGCTATTTTCCTGAGTCTGCAGAAAACCTGAATTGAAATAAAGACTGAAAAGGGTGAACTGCCATATTCATCTTAACAGGGGTCAACTCTGAAATCTAATGATCACATTTAAACTAGGGCTGCTGATTAATCGCAGTTAACTCATGTGATTAACTCAAAAATTAATCAGGATTAACAAAAATTATCAAGATTAATTGGTTTTAAGTGCACTGTTAAACAATAGAATACCAATTGAAATTTATTAAATATTTTGGTTGTTTTCTACATTTTGTATGTCTTATTCTATGTTGCAATTGAAATCAAAGTGTATATTTTTTATTATAAATATTTGCACTGTAAAAATGATAACCAAAAGAAGTGTTTTTCAGTTCCTCATACAAGTATTGTAGTGCAATTTCT
Organism: Mauremys mutica; assembly: GCF_020497125.1. NCBI lineage: Eukaryota > Metazoa > Chordata > Testudines > Geoemydidae > Mauremys > Mauremys mutica. The sequence continues at coordinate 130,921,947 of NC_059074.1, forward strand.
GTCGTGAAAGTGCCATTTACAAATGTAGATTTTTTTTGTTACATAACTGCACTCAAACAAAACAATGTAAAATTTCAGAGCCTATAAGTCCACTCAGTCCTACTTCTTGTTCAGCCAATTGCTAAGAGAAACAAGTTTGTTTACATTTACAGGAAATAATGCTGCCCTCTTCTTATTTACAATGTTATCAGAAAGTGAGAACAGGTAATTTGCATGGCACTTGTATAGCCGGCAATGCAAGGTATTTACATGCCAGATATGCTAGACATTCATATGCCCCTTCATGCTTCAGCCACCATTCCAGAGGACATGCTTCTATGCTGATGACACTTGTTTTAAAAAAAAAAAGTTAAATTTGTGACTGAACTCCTTGGGGGAGAACTGTGTGTCTCCTGCTCTGTTTTACCCGTATTCTGCCATATATTTCATGTTATAGCAGTCTTGGATGATGACCCCAGCACATGTTGTTCATTTTAAGAACACTTTCACTGCGAGATTTCTAAAAGATTAGCTATAGCACTTGACCCAAGGTTTAAGAATCTGAAGTGCCTTCCAAAGTTTGAGAGGGATGAGGTTGATCCTTTCAGAAGTCTTAAAAGAGCAACACTCTGATGCAGAAACTACAAAACTCAAACCACCAAAAAAAATCAACCCTCTGCTGGTGGCATCTGACTCAGATAATGAAAACTAACATGCATCAATCTGCACTGCTTTGGATTGTTATCAAGCAGAACCAGTCATCAGAATGGACGCATGTCCCCTGGAATGGTGGTTGAAGCATGAAGGGACATATGAATCTTTAGCACATCTGGCACGTAAATACCTTGTGACGCTGGCTACAACAATGCCATGAAAATGCCTGTTCTCACTTTCAGGGCACATTGTAAACAAGAAGCGGGCAGCATTATCTCCCACAATTGTAAACAAACTTGTTTGGCTGAACAAGAAGTAGGACTGAGTGGACTTGCAGGGTCTAAAATTTTACATTGTTTTATTTTTTTAATGCAGTTTTTTGTACATAATTCTACCTTTGTAAGTTCAACTTTCATGATAAAGAGATTGCACTGCAGTACTTGTATTAGAGGAATTGAAAAAAATTTTTGCTGTGCAAATACTTGTAATCAAAAATAAAGTGAGCACAGTACACTTTGTATTCTGTGTTGTAATTGAAATCAGTATATTTGAAAATGTATAAAATAAAAAATATTTAAATAAATGGTATTCTATTGTTTAACATTGCGATTAATCTCGATTAAATTTTTAATCATGCGATTAATTTTTGTAATCACTTGACAGCCCTAATTTAAACATTAATGCATTTGACTATTTTAACTGCTGTTTGTGTTAGGAGAAACATCCAGTTAATTGTCTGGTCCGGTTGGATATTCCAGTAGTTTTCTAATTTTGTTATCCTGGGGACAAGTTTACAAGAGAAATCCTCTGATTGACCCACATCAACCCATTAATTTGCCATTGCTTTATCACTGTTTAATTTTGAGGATCAGGAAAGGCACCCCACTCTGCTGGTGGCGAACACTAGTGTATTCCAATTTTTTGAAAGGATGTTCCACAGGAGCCCAGTTACAGGTTTTAAATAATAGGGATGAGGGGGTAGTTTAGTGGCCTAAACATCAGATTAACCTTTCCAGATCAATACCTATATTGTCTGTAGGTTCAAATCCTAACAGACACATTTCACATGACACTCACTCATTTCCTCTTGAGTGATGCCCTGCCTTCCCCCTCCCATCCTGCAGCACTGCTGATATCTCATTCCAGTTGAAGTGCAAGGAGTGAACAGGATTTCCCCTGCTGTTCTTTCTGTGGCCACTGTGTGGTGGCAGTAAGCCACAGTACTGCATTTCCTATTGCTGCATTCAGTGCCCTGCGTCCTGCTGCACGATGTAGGAGGGAATCAGCACTGTCTCGTTTAGCCATCTCCCAGCAGTGGCAGTATTAAGAGATTAAGGGTGGGGAGAAGAGGAAGACAATGAGAAAGAGAATGGAAGGAAGCGTGGGGAGAAAGAATGAAAACAAGACTGAGGGGGAATAGGAACAGACAAATAATATGCAGGAAGAGAGAAAATAGACCCATTATTGCCAACCCTGAGAGCTCAAGAGTTATGAGTTACTGGCTGAAAGCGTGAGATTATAAAAATGTTCTACATTCAGAATTTACACTTAAAGTTTAATTGGCTATGTTTTTTGGTCTCCTGTTTTTTAATCTTAAGAAGGTAGCCCCTCAGACCCAATTTGGGTGCAATCATTTCAAGCTGAAATTTCAGTATGCAAATGCAGAAATGTGATTCCCTACCACACCTCAAGCAGTCAGAGGGAGCTTCCATTTACCTACTCTAATCCCTCAGATTGCGCAGCTGCAATTCTGTCATTGTCCATCCCCTTCCCATAGCACTGGTCTGTCTCCTTCACAGCTTCTTCCCTTAATCTCCAGTCTCTCTCCTCACCCTCCTGGCTCCATCTTCCTTTCTGCTCCTCACAAATTCCTACTTCTTGTGTGTAATCCTCTGGCAACATTTTATGTATTTGCAGTTTCCAGCTATACTAGTAATGTTGAGATGACTGTCTGTTTTAGGGGGCATGCCCTAGTTGCTCCAGCTTTAAGATGAGATGAATCTTGAAAGAAAATTAGCACCAACAGTAATGCAAACTGAAAATTTGGCTGTTTGTTTAGATTTCAATGGGGAGTGACAAGAAGTGTGCTGCTAAAATCTGTTGTCGGTTTTGGTCTGTGAATTGGGACACTGTAAGAACTTGCTTGAAAATCTTCCTGCTGAATATTTCTACTGAATGTATTGGGACTGTGTGCAGAAGATGTCTGCTAGAAAAAAATTACTGAGTCTTTCAGTTTTCAAAATGCATGAGAACGTTAGCATAGCTCATTACCTGCCGTTCGTTGCATTTCTCAAGTAGGAGAACTGAAGGTGATCAAAGATTAAATGAACCATTTTAACATACAGTAAATGTAATAAAACATGCCAAAACCTCTTCTCAGTTCTGGTACACTGTATTTGTAGAAAGTGCTACTAGAAATAATTATAGAAATCTTTAACTGGACTTTTCCGTGTGGGTACAGGGAAACCAAAATAAATTACATAAAAGCAGCCTTATAAACTACTGTTACTGGCAGCACAATCCATAAATAATCCTATTTTGGAATAAATCCAAAACAAGAGCAGAAGGGGAAAAGTATTGTTGGATGGAATAGTGAAATGGGATGGAATTTTTCACCTTGGGGATTATTTGCTGAGAGTAGCGGATGTCCTTCCATTAAGCTAAAACATAATATATTTAAACATCCTTTTACCTGCACATAAAAACACCTTATTTCAAGGTCATGGGTCATTTAAATGTCATCTTTGAACTACTTTTGGCAGAGAGGGGACTTTTAAAAAGCCTTATACCAGGGGTTCTCAAACTTCATTGCACCGTGACCCCCATCTGCCAACAAAAATTATTACATGACCCCAGGAGAGGGGACCAAAGCCTGAGCCCACCCGAGCCCTGCCACCCTGGGCAGGGGAGCCAAAGCCCAAGCCTCACTAGCCAGGGCTAAAGCCCTCAGGCCGTGGCTTTGGCCCTGGGTGATGATGGGACCTGGGGCTGAAGCCTAAGCCACAAGTCTAATGCCAGCCCTGGCAACCGCATTACAATGGGGTCATGACCCACAGTTTGAGAAACGCTGCCTTATACTATGGTCAAGTAAGATTATTTTTATGGAATAAATAGCAAAGTAGAGCTACCAGGGAGCCCAGAAATGCTATTGGAAATGGAAACAGCTCCAAATGTGTGAGTAATTTTGAGCTACCAAATAAACTAGACATATTTGGAAGACGATAATATACAGGACATTATGTAAGCATAAGTCTTACAATTCTGAAAGAAGGGGACTTAACCAAAATCATGGAAGGGTTGAATGAAAGTAAATGGCAAAGCAGATGTTTTTGTTTAATGCTTCTGTGTGAAAGTTAGTGAAAGTGAAACAGTTAGGCGGTATGAGAAGTGGGAGTTGAGAGGTATGTGGGGATGATCAGGATGTAGGACAAAGTAAAGGAAAGAGAAACACGACGTGTGTGGGAGCAGGAGGTAGAAATTAAAGAAGGAAAGAGGAAGCTGTGGATGGGTGAATTTAGGGAATGAGGTGGAGTGATCCAGGGAATGATGAATAGGGAATTTGGGAGCTTACTTGATCTCTTTTGGCAGAAATACAGTAACTCCTCACTTAACGTTGTAGTTATGTTCCTGAAAAATGCAATTTTAAGTGAAACAATGTTAAATGAATCCAATTGTCCCATAAGATTTAATGTAAATACGGGGGGGGGGGGGGGGTTAGGTTCCAAGGAAATTTTTTGGGGGGCAGACAAAAGGCATTATACTGTGTACTGTACAATACTGTTCTGTGGTTGGGAAGTGCCCCTCGCTTACCCCACACAGGCACAGCCCGCTGCAGGCAAGGACGCTAGGAAGCACCTTTGCAGCAGCAGTGGCAGCTTCCCTGGAGAACAGGCTCGGATTTTGTCGAGAATGCTCCAGGCCCATCTCTTCCTGTGCCCGCTCTACTCCAGGCCCACCTCTTCCCACTCCCAGTCCATCTTCTCTCCAGAGCACACCACCCCCCCCCCCCCCCCCCAAAGTCCTAAGCGCCTCCCTCCCCCGCCAAAGTCCTAAGCACTGCCAAACAGCTGTTTGGAGGCACTTAGGGCTTTCTGGGAGGGAGGGGGAGGAGCGGAGACTCAGCGCCTCCCTGCTCCTGCCACTCCCTCCCAGGAAGTCCTAAGCCCAAAGTGCTGGGAGGGAGGGGGAGGAGCAGGGAAGCCCTGTGTCTCCACTCCTCCCCCTCCCTCCCAGAAACTCCTAAGCGCCACCAAACAGCTGTTTAGCAGTGGGGGAAGCGCTGAGAGGGGAGGTGGAGAAGCGGAACTTGTGCAATGCTCCCTTCTAAAGTCACTGCTCTTCCACAGAATCTTACAAGCAGGCAGCCAAATGACATTATAAAGGAGCATTGCACAACTTTAAACGAGCATGTTCCCTAATTAAGCAGGGACGTAACATTGAAACAATGTTAAGTGGGACAATGTTAAATGAGGAGTTAACTGTAGTTGGTTAGGTCCCTGATCCTTCGTTCCCCTTGATTGTCCAGTCCAAAGACACCAGAAATGTGCTCTGGCAGAGGTTCCCATGTGTAATGCTGCTATATATATGTGGTAGCTCACTGCTTAAATACAGAATTAGAGAAAATGTCATAATGAATTGTTGGTCACATAACACTGCATCATAACTGAGTACAAGATGAGCCTGGGAAAAGATAAGTGATGAAATCCAACAGTTTCTACAACTTGTAGGTTAATAAACCTTTTAGGGGATTCTGATTGAGCACATTCTTTTTAGCAGCCTTTTACATTCATGCTCAAAATGCTTCATCTCCATTGTAGATTTTTAGGTGTAGCCTTAGATTGTTCTAGCTTTTTCTCCCCAGTCACAGGGGGCATAATCAGAGGCAGCCTCTAATGGCTCCTCACCAGTGAAGAGCATTTTAGGTGGCTTCTGAACACTGAACTATTTCCCTTATCCTGCCAGAGTCATAAAAAAAGCATTAAAAGGATACAGTTGTTCTTAAATATCCTTGTTGGTCATACTAAGCCTTTTATTATGGCTATAGTATGACAGGCCTTCTATAGGCTGATCTTCCCCGCCCAAACCCTCTCTCTGTCACCCTCTCGATCACATTGAACATTTTCCCTGTTGCTCATATCCATATTCTTGGCTTTATTTTTTGACTCCGACCTTTCCTTTGATCCAGGCTGCATCTTCCTGCACAACATCTCCAGGAGTGAAATCCTGGTCATGCTGAAATCAATGGCAAAACTCCCATCAACTTCAGTGGGGCCAAGATTTCACCTCAAGATCGAATCTCTCCTCACTGCCCACACTACCAAAACTCTTGTCTAAGCCCATATCATCTTGTGCCTTGAATACAGCAGTCTCTCCTCTCTGGCCTCCTACAAGTGTATTCAAAATGCAGCTGCTAAGATAATTTTCCTGGCATGTTGCTGTGACTGTCACCTTGCTTTTTTAACTCTCTCCTTTGGCTCTTTATCTTCCAACATGTCAAGTACAAACTTCTTGTCTGCATTGTCAAAGTTCTTCACTTTTTACCCCCACCATGTCTATCCGTTCTATTACCTTATTGCCGCGGCTCTCAACCTTTCCAGTCTACTGTACCCCTTTCAGGAGTCTGATTTGTCTTAAATACCCCAAGTTTCACCTCACTTAAAAACGACTTGCTTACAGAATCAGACATAAAAATGCAAAAATGTCAGCACACTGACTGAAAAATTGCTTACTTTCTCATTTTTACAATTATAAAATCAATTGGAATATAAATATTGTACATAATTTCAATGTATAATATATAGAGCAGTATAAACAAATTATTGTATGAAATTTTACTTTGTTCTGACTTTGGTAGTGCTTTTTATGTAGCCTTTTAGAATACTAGGCAAATATCTAGATGAGTTGACATACCCCCTGGAAGATCTCTGCATACCCCCAAGGAGAATGACTGCCTTACACTCTACCAAGCATGCCAGCCTCAATTGCCTGCTTATGGGCACTTCCTACATACTTTCCGCAATTCAGCCCCTTACAAAGAAGGACAAAACTCCCAGTCCAAATCTGTAAAGCTACCAAGACTTGATCTTCCTTCAAGTCCCTCTTTAAATCTCACCTCTTCTGTAGTACATACATACAGAAAACTTCCATCTGGTAACTGCTAAGCAGGTAGTGAGTTGTGTTTACTACAATTCACTACAAATTATATACACAGCTAATCTGTGCTAAAACAATATACTATTTGTTAGCCCATCTTTTCTCTTCCTGCTTGCCCTACTTGTTTGTTTTATCTACCTGTTATGTCTTGCTTTTTTAAGTTGTAAGCTCTTTGGGGCAGGATCTATGACTTATATCTCATATGTTGCTAGAGAACAAAGCCCCCACCTGGTGATACTGCAGTATAAATTATTAATATTAAAAGATCCCCTGGACAGATGTGAATTTCTAACTACAGGATGTAAGGAATGAATCAGTTAATTGCTGTGATATATCTTGATTTTAGTAAGGCTTTTGACAGTCATGCATGACATTCTCATAAACTAGGGAAATGGTCTAGATGAAATTACTACAAGGTGGATGCAAAACTGGTTGAACAACCTGTGATGTGGTACAGCTTACCATTGCGGCACCCCCTGCTGGCTGTCCTGGGGTTCAGCTCTGCTAGCCAGTGCACCCTCTTCTGGTGGTGTCTCACCACTGTCACTCCCAGGAACACAGCATCCGCTTCATGACACAGCTCTCCGGCTGTGCTGCACTCTGTGTTCCTCCTTCCTGGGGACCTGCAATCCACTGTCCAGCCACTTCCCTCAGCAGCAACTGCTGCTCAATGTCTGGCCACTTCCTCAGTGGCAAATGGCAGGGGAGGGGAATGGACCCAGGCCCACCCACTACTCTGGGTGCAGGCCCAGGGACCCTGTAGATGGCCACCACTTGCTGCATCCCCTCCAGCTCCTTAATAGAGCTCCCTGACCCACTTCCCCACAGCCCCAGCACCCTCTGTGCCTTTGCCAGGACCTCAGACTGCAGATCCCTGCAGCCCCCCAGGAGCTGCCTTTTGCTCCCTCGGTCTCTGCCTGCAGTACTGCTCTATTCAGGGTGCTTGCTGCCTTCAGCCTGCAAGGCAGCCAGTCTTCCTCCCTCTTCAAGCTCCAGGGAGTGACTGAAGGTGTTTTGTCCTGCAGCTCTTCTTATATGAGCCTGCTGGGCCCTGATTAGCTGTCAGTCCTTCTCTGATTGGCTGCCTCCTGCGCAGCCTCCCAAGGGCTCTGTTAACCCCTTGGAGCCCTGTGTGTGGCAGGCGCCCCATCACATACCCGCTCCCTTAAGACCAACTGCCCTGGTGGTGGGAGGTTACCTCCCCTGCTTCCCCCACAGCTGTGCTCGCAGAGTGTCCCTCTGCTGTCTCAGCTTCTCCACTAGTAGGAGCAACTTGTCATTCTCCTCCCTGGTGTCCCTAAGTGTCCTTGTGTGCGCCTCTGCGCTGTCTTGTGCAAGGCCAGCTCAGTGGTTTTCAGCCTCTCCCATAGCCCTGGCCCTTGCTCTGCTGGCTCTCCCAGTACCCCTTCTCCCAGGGTCTGAGTTACCAGCTCCCTTCAATTGGTCTCTGTATAAGTCCCCATATCTTTCAGCTGGATGTCTAAGGGACTCTTCCTTCTTTTCCGTTTCTCCTTTCTCTCCTGCTCGGCCCCTTTGGCCTTCTCCACCATCTTGGTGCACCCCCTCTAGGTATCTGGCACCTCTTTCTGTTCCTTTCTATCTCCCTTGCCCTTCTGCTGGCTCGGGTCCCCTTTCTCATCCCCAATCGGGATGTGCCATTCCCTGAGCTCCTGTTCTGTCTGTGAGGGCACTTCCTCTTCACATGCCCTGATTTCCCACAGGCGAAACAAGCATTCCCCCTTCCTTTTCTCTTCACAGGTTGGGGCCCTGGGGGTTTCCCTGCGCTCTTTCCCTTGGGGATAGACTTCTCCTCTTCCCAATAGGGGCATGCTCTCTTGAAGTGTCCCCTCTGCCCACAGGCATAACACTGGCCTGCTTGGCCTGACCCTGGGACCTGGCTTCTTGCCCCAGGCTTCCTGGCCCCGATCACCTCCTGGAGGGTCTTGAGCAAATAACGCTGCTCTTCCATTAGTTGCCTCAGGCATTCCTGCAAGTATCTCTGCCTCCCACTGATGCCGCTGGTTTTCCAGGATCTGCTTCACCAGGGTCTGAATCCTTCTTGGTTGCTCTTCAACTCCCTTCATTGGAAGCGGCATCTCTGAAGTCCAGCCTGGGAAGGTACACCTGCCTTCTGCCAAAAAGGCCTCTGTACACGGCAGCTCCATAGTTCCTTTACCCCCCAAGTATCCCTTAAATACAATTTCAAACTCCTCTTCTAACAAGGGCAGCTGTCAAACAGTCTCTGAGTCTCTCACTCAGTCCCCTTCCCTCAGGGGCAACCAAATGCACACATTCTCCACAACATGTGATGTGAAGTGACTCACCACTGCGGCGCCCCATGCTGGCTGTTCCAGGGATCAGCTCTGCTAGCTGGTGCACCCTCTTCTGGTGGTGTCTTGCTACCGTCCCTTCTGATCCAGGGACCCATGTCGCTCCCAGGATTGCGGCATCCTCTTCATGACACAGCCCTCCGGCTCCCCCTGTGATTTTTAAGAACAAGGTAGATATATGATGAATGGTCTGGGTATACTTGATCCTGCCTCAGCATGGGGGATGGACTCGATGATCCTTTGGGGTCCCTTACAGCCCTGCATTTTTATGATTCTGTGATTTCCTACAAAAGAAGATGTGGGAATCTTGGGCTTAAATCAATACTTTCCAGTAATAACTAGATGGACCAATGCAAATTCACATTTCTTCATCGTTATTTAGAGAACAAAAATCAAATTTTCTTGCAGCTCTTGGTCCTCACACTATGCACCATGGCTCTGTGCCTCACTTAGTCAGTTTCACCACAGGCTTTGTTGGAGAAAAGAACAGCTAGAAAGACTCGAGAGAGAAAAATTACCTGGAAAATTGGTCTTTTAGCCATTGTGTGTATTCACTCATCAGAAATACTCAATAGTGGGGATTTTATCTGAATAAAGAGTGCAGTGTCAGGCTTAACATTCCTGCAAATGCTGCTGTTAACGGAAACTTTTTTTTCCTGAGCCTTTCAACTGTGCTATTCATTTTTTTTTCTGTCAGAGAAATAGTCTGTTAAAACAAGTTTCTTACTACCCCACTGTAAGGAGCTGCTGTTTAGTAAGAACAGGCCCGAGAGGTCAGTCAGAGCAGTATCATGCTTTATATTACGATTACAAAAGCATCTGGATGGGAAAGAGGATCTATGCATAATGTATCCTTCTGAATAAAATACACTGAAAATGCATATCAGCCATGCTGTTGGTTTAATGTCTTGGTTTGTATATGGGGGAAGCATATTAAGTTAATAAAATTATGTATTCAGTTCCCATTTCTGTCTTTTGCGCCATTTTCACTTTCCTTTTGCAGGTGACCTTGAAAATAATCTTCTAAAACATTTCTGTAATTGTAATCATGGATCTCTGTTGAGAAGTTTAATTAGTTTGACTGTTTTGCTGTTCCTACAGGGCTTCAGGAATATGTAGAGGCAGTATCTTTCCAATATTTCATCAAAACACGATCATTAATTAGTGTTAAGGAGATCAACAAACAGCTAATATTTACAGTGGAAGACAAAGAAGAAGAAACAAACACGGTAAGAATTGTTTTGTTCACATGTGATGAGTTAGATTTATCCACTTTTATTTTCAAAGAAACCTTCCTATACTTAGTATTTCTAATATATTTATCACATATTGTAACAGCTTCTGGTGATCGTTTCAATTTTTATTTATAGGAAGCAAGCTCTTCATAAATACATAGTTGTGATTTCCTTGGTAATACGACATGCTAGGGCAGAGGTGGGCAAACTACCGTTCTCCCTGGCCCCTGAGCTCCTGGCCCGGGAGGCTAGCACCCTCCCCCGCAGCCTCAGCTCACTGTGTCACCAGCACAATGCTCTCGGCAGCAGGGCAGCGAGCTCCTGGGGCAGCGCAGCTGCAGAGCTCGGCCTGACCCAGTGCTCTGTGCTGCGCAGTGCGTGGTTTGCTCCAGCCAGGCGCCGCCAGCTACCAGTGCTCCAGGCAGCGTGGTAAGGGAGCAGGAGGCGTTGGATAGAGGGCAGGGGAGTTCGGGGGGTGGTCGGGATGGTCAGAGGGTAGGGAACAGGGGGGTTGAATGGGGGCAGGGGTTCTGGGGATGGTCAGGGAGAAGGGGTGGTTGGATGGGGCAGAGGTCGGGGCGGGAGGGCAGTCAGGAAGAAGAGGAGGTGTTGGATGGGGCGACGGGAGGCAGTCAGGGGCTAGGGTTCCGGGGGTGGTCAGGGGACAGGGAGAGAAGGGGTGGTTGGATGGGGCAGGGGTCCCGGGGGGGCAGTCAGGAACGAGAGGGGGTGTTGGATGGGGTGGTGGGGGGAAGTTAGGGGCGGGGAGTCCGGGATTGGTCAGGGAGAAGGGGTGGTTGGATGGGGCAGGAGTCTGGGGGGAGGGGGGTGTCAGGGATGAGAAGCAGGAGGGGTTGGATGGGGGCAGGGGCTGGGCCATGCCTGCTTATTTGTCCCCTAACCGGCCCTTCATACAATTTCTGAAACCCGATGCAGCCCTCAGGCCAAAAAGTTTGCCCGCCCCTGTGCTAGGGAAATGTACTGGGGCCGTAATAAAAGTCAGTCAAACTGCAGAGGCCTACAGTGGCACTTAGAGATGGTTAGCGCTCACAACATAATGGACTAACAAGGTTTTAAAGTTAAGTCCAATATACTGGTTTAGCATTTGGCCAAACCATGCTTTTCATGGGTAGTAGAAATAACTTAGATCCCTGACATGTGCCTTTTATTCATGGACCAGCCTGAGCCCTTTTCATTGGGAAAAGGGGCCAGTATATTAGCGTACCATTCGATAATTCTGGAGGAACTATTACATTTTGTAATGCATATTGCGTATATGATTATATCCAGCAGGCACTTAGATATCATACTGATAGGGGTAACATAAGAACCTAAACAGAAGAAGCAAGTGAATGTAAGGGGTACAGTAACTTCAACTGATTCAGCCCCATTGCTCAACAATAAGCTAATTACAGGAGCCAACAGCAGAGAGTGATGAGAGGAAGGGTGTTGTCCTCTGTCAGTTTTATCAACTTGCCATTTTTTCACTATAACCAGCTAGTATTAAAATACGTGTTCTGTGTCCTAGCAAGGTCACCAATATCTCACTTAGAATTAATCTTGAACTTCTCCCAGGGAACAGACTTGCTTTCCTTCCTTTCCTATGCCTAATACAGCATCTTCCATTTCTTGCCCTTCTTCTCTCCCCTGCCCATCCCTAAATAGAACATTTTGTATATGGCCAAAATACAGCCTGGCCATCATTTTTATGCAGCCTTTGGATGAACATTCTATTTTTAAAATTTATATTTGGATGTAAAGTGGATCAATGTGTGGAATGCATAATGTCACTTTAATTGCTGTTTTAATGAGACATTTGCAGTCTCTAAAGAGAAGAATCTCAAATGACACTGAATGAAGATGCATGGAGATGTCCACACTGGATGGGCAGACCGGTGGTCATCAGCATCAATTATTTAAAAACCAAAGAAACAGCGGCAATTCCTCCCCAAAATTTTTGAAAAAAGAATAAAGTCTTAAGCAAGCTATGATGCGATATTAGCATTGTCTCCAGAAAGTGACTGAACAGGTTTGTTCGGAGACAAAAGTTAGTTGGTCAAAGGAAATGATCACTATTAGACTATAAAAGCTAAACTCTGATGTCTACAGCCAGTTGTGAAACCAGGCTTATAGTATTGGTTTTTTCTTCTGTAATGTGAGTAACAATGCACACATTTTCCCATGGGCTTGACTTGGTTTAATTTTTGGATGAATGACCAGCTGTTGAGATCATGAACGAAACTGCAGTAGATACATTCATATCTCTAAAGGCTTCACTATGGGGAGATGGACAAGGCTGCAATCGATGCAGCAGGGGTCAATTTAGTGGGTCTAATAAAAACCCACTAAATCAACCGCAGGGCGCTCTTGGGTCGACCCCAGTACTCCAGGTTCCCCAGAAGATTAAGGTAGATCGACAGGAGAGCATCTCCTGTCGATGCAGCACAGTGAAGACACCAGGGTAAGTCGACCTAAGCTACATTGACTCCATCTATGTTATTCATGTAGCTGGAGTAGCATAACTTAGGTTGATTTACCCCCATAGTGAAGACAAGCCCTAAGAGGGCTCATAGAAATTAAACAGTATAAAAGGTCACTGCATATACGTAGGGCAAGAAAAGGTTTAATGAGATCCTGAAAATTAAGGAGTATTGTTGTGTAACTCCCCAGGAAGAGCTCCATAATACTAGTAAAAACGGTCAGCGCCATTCAGAGGTGTCCCGTATGCCACTGCTAGTTGAACAATTGCAGAGAAATTGGAACCACTGTTAGGAGATCCAAAGTACTCTTGTAATGTCAGCTGGACACAAAGAGATTCAGTGTTGCAGTCAGGTTGTTCAGACTTGAGAAATAAATAAATCCCTTCCCACTGGCACTGTAGGCATGCTACACTCTTCCTCTAGCTACAGGAAGAGAAACCTCTGCCACCACCTGAGCCCATGGCTCCCTCTGACTGTAGTGCTTGCCATTATGGATCCTGTTGCCCTTGCCTTTCATTTCCAATGGCTGTTTGTGTGTGTGAGAGAGTTTCAGAATGTCTCTCTGTGTTTCCCCTTCTTTTCAGCTTATCTTTCAAAAGCCACAAAGGAAAAAAGTTTCAGCCATTATGTTACGTTAGTTTCCAGATGAAAGTATATTTGCACATACCTTTGCCCAAAATTGTTGCTGAAATTTCATGGTGACAGTAATGCTTCAGCAGCCCAAAATGCCAAAAATGCTGAAAAAATTTCCTGGAAAAATGTTTACCACTTTAACACAACATTACTAAGTTCTAAGTGTACTCAGAAGTCTGTGTGTTATATAAGGTGCAAGTATCTTCATTGATAAATATTCTTTCTCCTGAAAGAAATGCTGTAAATGTAATATGTGGTGTCTTTAGATTGCTAGCCTTTTGAGTTGAACACTCAAGCATGCAGCTGCATAACATTTCCAGGCAGCTGGAATTCAACTCTAGGTATAGTATTAAGCAAATGTCTCTAGAGAAGAGCAAACATCTTGAAGACAGATGTTCAAGGGCTGCCTTTACTGAGCAATTTGAAACCATGATGTCTTAACATTTTAATACATTTCAGAATGGTCAGGCTTCAAGTACTACCACTAACTGAAACAAGTGTTTTGTCCCATTTGAACTGTTGACAAGGGCGACTGGGAGTTTTACATGGAGGAGCACAGCACCAGTTCTGCTGCTACAGAGAACTCGTGGAAAATCACTTTATTTTAGAAGAAATTATGTTGTAAATCACGTTTTTCATAGTTCTCTTCTTATATTCCCTACTACTAAGAATATTTGCAAGGAAACCAGATCGTTGAGTTCATCTGCTCCTGTTGACGGCAGAACCCTCTGTGACCTACTCATTTTCACAAGAAATTGTGATGTCATAAATACAGGATTTATGACTTCATCTGGAGAAAAAGTAGCAGCAGATGAACTCTTAAGAACAAAAAATCAGTTTTTCATATACCATGGATGTCTTGGGGATATAGAATGTGGGAAGAGATATACAGAAATTTTATGATTTAGGAGCAGAATTGTTTCTTGATAAAACAATATTTCAAGTACTCCATGAGGTATTGGTTACTTTTAATAAGATTGTAGAATAATGGATCTGGGGAAAATTCCAGAGCAACACATCCATTTATTCTTGAGTCCTGCTTTTTATGGTAACTATTTTGAAATACTGGATTGTATTACAAAATGGTATGATTTATTTTTCCTAACCCTGGCTCTTACATTGACTTCTGCACTAGCATTGGGCAGGTCAGTTAGGGCCAATTTTTTTAAACCTGGTGGCCTGAGGTCTGTGCACAAAAATGTAAATGCAAGTAAACATATATGCAGAGACAAATTTGGTAACTATGTGTACAGATATAGATGGTAGATATAGGGCCTGGATTGCTGTCTTCAGTGTTTGAAAATGTTTGTTAATGCATTTGCCACTGTTTTCTTATCTGTGAAGTGTAGAAGATACATACACCTGTAAGGTACAAAAGTAAGGGTTAATGAATTTTATTAAGTGCTTTTGAAGCCTAACCTGCTACTATATAGAAATGCTATGTAGTTTAATTTTACTGAATGTTTTTCAATTGTTGTTGGCCTACAGTTATGCCAGTTAAGCCAATGTGTGTTTAAACTGGTGCAAACCACCATTTCTTCACTTTTCAATATTCTGTGTTGTGTTTTGTCCTCAGCCCTCCTCCAATCCACATGATAAGCAGCCGTGCACTTGGAGCCTGAAGGTAACACCTGTCGATTACCTGCTGGGTGTGGCTGATCTAACAGGAGAGCTGATGCGGATGTGTATTAACAGTGTTGGAAATGGCGATATAGACACCCCTTTTGAACTGAGCCAGTTTTTACGTCAGATTTATG
Organism: Mauremys mutica; assembly: GCF_020497125.1. Classification (NCBI taxonomy): domain Eukaryota; kingdom Metazoa; phylum Chordata; order Testudines; family Geoemydidae; genus Mauremys; species Mauremys mutica. Next base: position 130,937,168 of record NC_059074.1, read on the forward strand.
ATGGTTTTTCCTATATTGGCAACACTGGACCCTATGAAGTGTCTAAGAAACTATATACCTTGAAGCAGAGTCTGGCCAAAGTAGAGAACGCCTGCTATACATTAAAAGTGAGGGGGTCTGAAATACCAAAGCACATGTTGGCTGATGTATTCTCCACCAAAGCAGAAATGATTGACCGAGAAGAGGGTCTTTCCTAAAACAGTGAGACAATCATGGCCCCAAAGGGCCCTGGGCTGTACAGTTGGAAGCTTGTTAGTATTTTGGGTTTGTTTTCAATAGACTCTCATCATGACTTTTATGTAGTGATGTTTTTAGTTTTACGTAGCAGAGCAAGATTATTTGCAAAGGTAACTTGTAACAAAAAAAAACAAAACCTTTAACATAATGTGTAAGTGCCCACAGAGGAGAGATTCAAATAATTGTTCAATCTCCTGTTTTCCTCTACTCTGTGTGCTGTCATAATGGCTAAATGTCAATGCTACACTCAGTGCTGGGTGTCTCAGTGAAGTGGACTCACTTCAAACTGCCTGGGCCACTGCATCAGTTTTCAGTGATCACATGATGCTCAGAGCAGGTTGTGAATAATTAAATTTTGTGATTCTGATTTACCCACAATTTCTCTTGGGCCCCACACCTTAGTGTAGCCTGTGTCTGTGTACCCCCGTGTCAGAATAGCGGGTGGCCAAAGGCCTGGAGAAGCAATAGCCTAATGGTTTAATCAGAGCAAAACAAACCCAGCCTCCCAGCATCTAAACCTACCCTAGTCTTTGATCCATTAGATTATTGGGATCAGAATGTTTTTATAGGCCCATTTGAGCATACTTCTCTGATGCTGGATCTCCGTTGTTTAATTTGTATCTGCTTAACTCAAATGTTTGTCTCAATGAAGCTGAAATTGAAGCAGAGCCAAAGGTGTATGTAACCTGTAGTTTGGGCTGACTACTGTTTTTGAACGTGAAACTGAAACTAACAGTTTTCTGCTCATTGATAAAACTCGTAATACCTGGTTAATATTACTGTATACCGGCCATTTCAGGGCTCACAGCTTTATTTTAGCTCTGCCTTGTTGCCTTACTGTTTTAGCATCATTTGGAAAATCCTTTAAAAAATGAATTTATGGTTTTAAATTTAAAGAATAAAAGCTTTAACTGATGCAGCATCTTAGTTTGCTGAATAGACCTGTTCCTGGACAAATGCAGAAACATAGCCAAACAAGTTTATCATGGATAATTCAGCAGTAGGACAGACTTGTTACTTGATGCTGGTTGCATGCTGGTCACCTAAGAGGATACAGGGTTAAGACAGTGGGTAGAATTCTGCCCTTCACTATATTTGTGGAACCCCAAGGGACTCCAGTGGAGTTGAACTGGTGTTAGCGAAGAAAGAATTTGGTTCAGTGTGTTTAACTGAGATGTGATTTATTCCTTTGAAATGTGTGTTACCTTGTGTGTTTTAATGCTATTATGAAATAGAAATTGCAATCAAAATAAGGCAGATGAGCAAATTCCCTGCATTTATTTGGCATTCTTGAGCTCATTGGCAAATAATCTGAATTCTCACTTGTATCCAAAGTTGTGAAAGCCCCTTGAAACTATATATTATGCTGGGGAGAAACAGCAGATAAAATAATATGCTCTTTAAAAAAAAAAAAAAAAGCTACTCCAGGAAATAGGCCCCTTAAGCACAAATGAAAATACTGCATGTTTGTTATTTCCACTTCCATATGATGTAGTACTGCCAATATTTTTCCCGTTAGCATGGTATATCCTAGTTAACTGGGGTCATCTGATATATGACCAGAACAGCAGTTACTTAGTGTTTATCACAGGTTTTCCCATTGTTTCCATGTAAAGAAATATTTGGTGAGTTGAAAAAGTGTTTTTCCAATTGTTTAATACCTTTTAAAGTGCTTTTAAAAACAAAACAAAAACAAAACAATAAAATCATTAAAAAGCTATTGTGAATGAGTGGTAGTTCTTTTACCTATCAGTCTTATTTGAGAATACTTGACCAGTAATAGCTGAGTGCATTCCATTCTTACAGTTCAGAACTCTATTCAAAGGTCTGACTCATTCCCCCATACTTTTATGTCATGATTGGCAATTCACCAATACATGGTCTCATCATTGTTTCTCCCCCCCATTAATTTTATCCTATTAATTAAAAATAATATGCAGCTGTGGCTGCACATGGGCCTTCCACATGCATAATCAAATGTAGAGCTCTTAAAGAAGTTGACACTCTGATGGCAAGACAAGTTTATTCCTGGGATGAATAGAGAACAGTACCCAAGTGGCTGTGCTTGTTGTATCTACAGCCTGATTTTTCAGGTGTGCTGAGCACCTAGAGCTTCAGTTGAAGCTGGTGAGAGTATGGTACTCTGCATTTTGGGAGGAGGGAACTTACATCTCTCAGAAAACTTGCAGTAAGATGTACTTGTCTGAAGCAAAACCATGAAGAGAGAACTACTAGAGGCACCATGAGATATTAAACAGAAGTCTCTTCTCTCTGTTCTGGCAGCTATCAGGTAGGAGTTAAAAATTCCATGGCTCTTTTTAAACACACAATGAGATGAACCTGGCTGCCCTGGCAGTGTTACCCTCTTTCAGTGAAACAGATTCTAAAGCCCAAGCTGCTGCATTTGCCATTGATGAGCACATAATGGCTACCGTATCTCACAAAACAACCACTGCACTAGTACTGTCACTCACTGCTTTTAAAGCACTTTGGAAATCTTTGAATGCGAAAGGAGCAATTCTTCTCTTTTCAGAGTCTCTTAAGAACAGTTACACATTCTGCCTAATATATATTGGGTTTAACAATTTTGAGATTGGAATAAACTTTCCACATGGTTACAGAAGATATTTAATTTTTGTAAATGACCTCAGGCATGATTTTTAAGCCTCTTAGGGGCCCTCTTGTCCAGCAAATCAAATCCATGAGTAATCATTAGTAGGAATAAAGTGTGTGTGGTATATTAAAGCACCATGAGAGATGGGAAATAGCTAATGGCTTGCAAACCTCTTGCTCAAGGAAATATTTCCCCCCAAACAACAATAAGACTGTAGTTGTTTGAAAAGTGACATTTATCCACAAAACAAGCTGCTAAACAAGCAATGGCAGTTTTCCCATTTCTTATCCCATTACTCTGTGGAGCCATTGATATGCTTGGTATTGAGCCAGAACAAGGTGATGTCATAGCAGATGTTTCATGAAGGCTGCCTTGGGTGCTAAAATCATCTGCCTTTTTTAAATCCTCTTTCTCAGAGAAGTGAATTTTCTGTTTCGGTTCACATTTGTACAGAAACTACTCATTTGCAATGGGGAAAAGAAACCCATCATATTTTAGCTTTCCTTAACTGCCAGGGAAGTTATGCAAGAGAACAGCTCCCTGTTGACAGAACATGTATTATTATTTTGACTTACTGTCTTGGTTATTTTGGTTTTGCAAAAGGTTTACCATAATCACACACATACGTTTTAAACTTGGTATCTATACAGTATCCAAAATGTGTATAGTGCCATATGGAATATAGAGCAGACGTGGCCTTTGCCCCAAGGAGTTTACAATCTAAGATTAGACCAAACAGAGCAAGGAAGATGGTAAGCAGAAGGGAGGAGATGGAGAGGAAGGGAAGATGAGGGTTATATCAAAAGAAAGCGGTTGCTTGGTTTAGTGCTTGCCTGATTCTGCAAAGAAGCTTTAAAGTTTTTTAACATTTAAAGAATGATAGTAATTGTTCTGTTGTTGGGATGGAGAAGAGAGTCACAAAAGGGGAGAATGAGAAGGTGTTTGTGTGAGGAAAGGGAAGTGGAGTGTAAAGGGAGATGAAGGCAAGAGGACTGTGGGGGAGGGTAGCCATGGACGAAGATATCAGGGTGAGGTGCAAAATAAGCTAGATACATCTGGTGATGTGAGGTGAGACCATGGGAGGGTTGTGCGGGTCAGGAGTGACTTGCAGAAAGTTAGACAAATCATTTGAAACCAGATGATTTTGTTAAGAAACATTACTTTTCTTCCATACAGCAGCTTGAAAGGGAAGAACCCTGTGGATTCCTGGTGCACCACCAGCTGCCTTCCAATTTTCCACAGTTTTATTTTCCCTTGGGGAGCCCATTCCTGGTACAGGAATTCCTTTTTCCACAGGACTCTGTCCCTGCAGCCTTCCCCAAGGGGGTTTGCAGCGCTGTGGCCAGCAAGTTCCCTTAGTTTCTCCAAGGAGGGATCCTTTCGCAGCTCGGTCTGGAATTCAGCTGCTGGGGAAGGAAGTGGGACCTGCTCCCTCTTGCTGGCTGGGCTTGGTGTCACAGCCCCCCTGAGCTCTGTCCCTGGTAGCTTCCTTCCTGCTGTGTAATCACTTCCCAGCAGCACGTCTGGACCAGGCAAACCTGGTTGGCAGCCGACCTGCCCTGCCTGGGTGTCCCCCCACTCAGCTGGGGTCTTAGCTCCCACCATGCTCAGCGCTGCCCTTGCTGTCCCAGTGGGGGCAGGCAGCGAGCTCTTGGCTCTTCTTACAGCATCAGAGCCAGCGTGAGCCCCCTCTTCAGTGTGCAGGGGGGCGGGAAGCATCTCTTCCTCCCACTCAGCCCCAGGGGTCTGCTTACAGAGAGGCAGGTATCCTGATTCCCTGATACGACCAGCAGGAGGCGCGCAGGTGTGAGTCCTGTGTGTTTACACCCCCTTTGAATCCAGGAAGGAGCACTTGAGAATTCCTCCCTGTGGGGTACTCTCAAGCCCTTTCACGCCCCCCTCTGTAGAAAAGCAGAGAGAGAAAACAAAGGAGATGAGCTGTGGCTATCAGCTAGTCAATCAACATGCACAAACCTCACAGAACACCAAAAATCCAATCCTATTCTTAAAAAAAAGTAAATTTTAATAAAACAAAAAGAAAGAAAATACATCTGGAACTTAGGCATTTGCTAGATTTTAAAAAAGCAATTCCAAAAATTAAGCACTCAAACTAGCTTTCGTGGTGGTTCAGCTTAAAGGTTACAAGCAAACAAAAGTATCAGGAATTAGCACAGAGGAGATCCACAAGCCAAAATAAACCTGATAGCATCTAACTAAACTTTCTATATCCAAATTATTTCTTCTAGGTATGGAAAATACTTTTTCATACCTGGTTCAAACCTTAGACAGTATTTCTGCTTGTAGCATTGCTGCAACCCAGAGAACAACAGACAAAGGGAAATTTCTTTTCCCATTTTAAAAAGTTCTATCCTTCCCATTGGCTTTTTTGGTCAGGTGCCTACTTTTTTTCTTTACCTGGGGGACTTCTTAACCCTTTACAGGTAAAGCAAGTAAAGAACAGGTACCAAGAGGGATTTTACAGCTAACTGGCTGGCTGGGTGTCCATCAAAGGGAGCTCCCACTCCCCTTTATTTATCACAGGTGATTTCCCCCTCCCGCCTATCATTATGCCTAAAGTTAGGCATCTAAATGAAGAGAGCCTGGTTTCACAAGGTGCTGACATCCTACTGGAGTCAACAGGAATTGCACATACAGAGCAGTAACGCAAGATTACGCCTCTGCCAAAAATTAACAACACTTACTTTTCTATTTTTATTTACACACACAGCCTGTGGCAGGAAAATGAGCCCAATTCACAATTTTTAGTAAATATAAAGAGAACATTTTATATCTGCCTGTATTTTGGCAGCCACTATCTTTGTGGTGAATCACAAGCCTTTGCAAGCTCGTGGTTACCGATACTGCTGTTTCTCTCTTGTTTTTCCCTTTTCATTTGGCTCCCTCATTCTTTTTCTGACTCTTCTCATTTCTTAACTTGTTTGTTTCTCAGGCTCTGGCCAGCAGGTGGGAAGGAGCTGCACCATCCTCCTGAGCCATCGGCTACGGTGGTCCCATGAGTTAGTCATTTCCATCCTAGCTGACACCCTTGGTGAAACATCTCCATGCAGGAGCATGTCTATTCCAGCTGCCAGATGCAGAGATCTGTTGGGCTCTGAATGCAGGTTGGTTTTTCTCATGACTCCGTTTTGAGAAATGCTGCTGAAACTGGTGGGTCTGGGTGGACTTCTACTTATTTCAGTGTGCCTGTCTGCATACATCCCATTACAACCGTTATACCATGTGACAGTGGGTGTCTGGATGGGTTGATAGGGCTCACGTTGCTTCTGCAGACAAGCAGCCCTTGGTTATTTTTAGATTTGTAATCTTCACAAGCCAAAGTAAAGTTTGGGAAGCAGGGACCATGTTTCTAGTTTAGGAGAGAGTCATTCAGGATCACCATTTTCTGTCAGTTTACCCTCTTTTTACCCCACTTAACATCACTTTTAAAGGGCTGTTTATGGAACCTAGCAGAGGAGTGTTTGCCTACAACTTCTTCTGGGGCCAGTCAATGCCTCCCTGGCCAGTACTGATGTCATGTGTCTTCTCTCAGCTCCTCCCATAGGCTTGCAGGCTGACACTTTGGTACTATTGTGCCTTGTGTCTGCTGTCTGCTATCTGAACTCTGAGCCCCTGCTATTCGATTTCTAAAACCAGCTTCTAATATATTTTTACTGTAATTACCTTCAAGGTTTCCCTTTTATAATCACAGTGACGGGTTGGATCAAAGAAACCCCTGGGAGCTGCCACCTGATGTGACCAGACTACTTCTACTCCTGCCTCCCCTGCCAGCTCGGGACCCCAGCACCCTGTCTTGCTGAGCCAGACACTCCCGTCTGCTCCAGCAAAGACCCAGGGTCTGAATTACTTGCCCCAAAGCTGCAGGTTTACCTGAAAGCAGCAAACAGAAGTGTTCCTGTCTTTAACACTCAGATGCCCAACTCCCAATGGGGTCTAAACCCAAATAAATCCGTTTTACCCTGTATAACACTTATACAGGGTAAACTCATAAATTGTTAACCCTCTGTAACACTGATAGAGAGATCTGCACAGTTGTTTGCTCGCCCAGATATTAATACATAGTCTGAGTTAATCAATAAGTAAAAAGTGATTTTATTAAATACAGAAAGTAGGATTTAAGTGGTTCCAAGTAGTAACAGACAGAACAAAGTAAGTCACTAAGCAAAATAAAATAAAACGCGCAAATCTATGTGTAATCAAACTGAATACAAATAATCTCACCCTCAGAGATGCTTCAGTAAGTTTTTTTCCTCAGACTGGACACCTTCCAGGCCTGGGCACAATTCTTTCCCCTGGTACAGCTCTTGTTCCAGCTCAGGTGGTAGCTAGGGGATTCTTCATGATGGCTCTTTTTTTTTTTTCATTCTGTTCTACCCTTTTATATATCTTTTGCATAAGGCAGGAATCCTTTGTCCCTCTCTGGGTTCCCACCCCTCCTTCTCAATGGAAAGACACCAGGTTAAAGATGGATTCCAGTTCAGGTGACATGATCCCATGTCACCGCAAGTCTTCATTGCCCACTTGCCAGCACACACATATACAGGAAGACTTACAGGTAAAACAGCCATCTTCCGTCAATTGTCCTGGTTAATGGGAGTCATCAAGATTCTAAACCACCATTAATGGCCCACACTTTGCATAATTACAATAGGCCATCAGAGTTCTATTTCATATTTCTAGTTTCAGATACAAGAGTGGTACATTTATACAAATAGGATGATCACACTCAGTAGATCATAAGCTTTGTAATGATACCTTCTTTTGCATGAAGCATTATATTCACGCATTAGCATATTTTTATAAAACCATATAGACTGCAACGTCACAATCACACTCGCCCCATATTATTTAAATAAAGGGGTTTCTGTCATGTAGGGTCTGCCCTTCATTGCCAAACAAGATCAGATAGCTCAACAAGACCAATGTCCTATGTTGCCCTCCTTGGCCTTGCTTAGCTTATGACATAGGCACCAACTGCATGAGTGCTCAAGGGCTCAAGCACCCACCGGAAAAAAAAATGTGGGTGCTCAGCACCCACCAGCCACAGCTGTTTGGCAGCACTGCCGATCAGCTGTTTGGTGACTTGGGGAGGCACTTGAGGGAGGGCAGAGAGCAGTGAGCGGGCGGGGTGGGAGCCTTGTGGGAGGGGGCAGAGCTGGGTTGGAAAGAGGTAGAGTGAGGGTAGGACTCGGGGAAGGGGTGGAGCGGGGGCAGAGTTGGGGTGGAGCACCCCCAGGGAAAAATAAAAGGCAGCGCCTATGGCTTATGATATCTGGTTTGACCACGCTACCATTTGTTCACTTGTCCCACAGCTCTTCGCTTTTCTTGCCACTCTTCCTTGTAGGCATAGACTCATAGACTTTAAGGTCAGAAGGGACCATTATAATAATCTAGTCTGACCTCCTGCACAATGCAGGCCACACAGTCTCACCCATCCACTTCTATAACAAACCCCTAACCTATGTCTGAGTTATTGAAGTTCTCAAATTGTGGTTTGAAGACCTCAAGCTGCAGAGAATCCTCCAGCAAGTGACCCATGCCCCATGCTGCAGAGGAAGGCGAAAAACCTCCAGGGCCTCTGCCAATCTGCCCTGGAGGAAAAATGATACTCCCTCTAGTGCACAAGGCCACTACCTTTTCCATGTAATCCTTCCTCTAGACTCACTTCTACCAGGATGCCAGAGGACATTGCCAACAGAAATCCAGCTGGGGATAGTCAATAATTTTTAAAACCAAACTAAACCCCTTTGATTGTATGTTGTATCTCATTCAGTATTTATTAATTTAATATTTTAATTATTGACTTAGATAATGGAATGGTGAATACACCTATAAAATTTGTGGATGACTCCAAGCTGGGAGGGGTTTCTAGTACTTTGGAGGACAGGATTAGAATTCAATGTGATCTTGAGAAACTGGAGAATTGGTCTGAAATCAATAAGATGAAATTCAATAAAGACAACTGCAAAGTACTATGCTCAGGAAACAAAAATCAAAGCACAACTACAAAATGGGGAATAACTGGCTAGGGAGGTAGTATTGCAGAAAAGAATCTGGGGGTTATAATGGGTCACAAATTGAACATGAGCCAACAACGTGATGCAGTTGTGAGAAAGGCAAATATCATTCTGGGGTGTATTAACAGGAGTGTTGTATGTAAGAACTGAGAGGTAATTGTCCCAATCTACTCAGCTCTGGTGGGGCCTCCGCTGGTGCATTGTATCCAGTTTTGAGCACAACACTTTAAGAAAGATGTGAACACATTAGAGAGAGTCCAGAGGAAAGTAACAAAAATGATAAAAGGTTTAGAAAACATGACTTATAAGGAAAGGTTGAAAGAACTGGGCGTGTTTAGAGAAGGATGAAGCGGGACATAACACCCTTCAAATATGTCAAAAGTTGTTATAAAGAGGATGATGATCAATTGTTCTCCATGTCCATCAAGGACAGGACAAGAAGTAATTGGCTTAATTTGCAGCAAGGGAGATTTAGGTTAAATATTAGGAAAAGTTTTCTAATTCATAGAGATAGTTAGGCACTGGAATAGGTTACATAGGGAGGTTAGGGAGGTCATCGGTCTATCACTGAAGGTCTTTAAAAACAGGTTAGGTGTAGGTATACTTAGGCTATGTCTACACTACGCACCTTACAGTGGCACAGCTGGGCCACTGCAGCCATGCCGCTGTAAGGTATGTAGTGTGGCCGCTCTTTGTCACCCAGACAGAGCTCTCCTGCCGACAAAATAAAACCACCCCCAGTGAGGGGCGGTAGCTTTGTTGTAGGGAGAGAATTTCCTGTCAAGAAAGCGCTGTCCACACCAGCGCTTTTCCTCAGTAAAACGTTCACTGGTCAGGGTGTGTTTTTTCATACCTCTTGCCAACAAAAGTTTTATCGATGAAAGTGCAGTGTAGACAGCCTCAATCCTGCCTCAGCATGGGGGATGGATTAGAGAGCCTCTTGAGGGCACTCCCAGCCCTACATTCTAGGATTCTGAAAATTGGAGTAACTGTGGTGTTAGCTCAAAGGTACTGGACATCAGTTTACTAATTGTGCTGGGGATGCAAAGAGCAGGATGATCTTTCACTTCTGTTATTCTGTTTTTATAATGATCTGCATTACAGCAGTGCCTTTAAGCCCCAACCAATGTGCTAGGGGCTCTACAGACACATAGGGAGAGACAATTCCTGCTCCAAAGAGTTTGCAGTCTAAATATACAAGACAGACAAAAGAATAGAAGGGGAAAGAGAGGCATAGGTAGATGAAGTGACTTCTCCAAGGTCCTACAGCAGGCCACTGGCAGAGCCAGGTCTCCCAACACTAGACCACACGGCCTCTAATCTTGAAATACTTTGTACACACATGCCACCAGTATGTACACAGGAACCAGCTAAGATCCCTTTGTCGATATATCAAAATGTAAATAGTATTTGTATGCACCTTTTACCTAAAATATTAACAGCAAAATTCAAAAGGCAGGTATAATACTGTTCATTTAAAGTATTTACAGAGAAATTCAAACCAGCTTTAAAAAGTGATGCTTGTATCCACTTTTTTTTGTGCTACATATTTTCCCAGCCTGTCTTCCCTGTTTTAATCTGTGTCTGTATTCGTGCTGAAATGAATACACAGCGAAAATAATCAGAGATACCTCATCGGCTCACTTTAACAGAACCCATATGAAACCTCTCCTGTGAGTCCCACCAAATGGATAACAACAGAACACATTCCACTCATAACATGTAGCATGAGCAGTCAGACAGGTCAATGCTACCATCTTGTGGTGTGAAATATTTTCTTCCCTCCCCCCATGCTTTCTCTTCCTTAAGGATTCCAATTCTGCTTCTGCCCCTTGTGGCTATAATTTTATACACTTGTTGTCTATCATGTTTCTCCATATATGTGTAGCAAAAGATGAGCTTGAATGTGAGGTGAAAGAAGGATTATTTTAGGAACTGGGACTCCGGCATCTCATATATAATAAATGTTGCTTAATGAGTATGCAGTTTAATAAAGGAATTGGTAAATCCCATTTATTGTTGTTTATATCTATGACAATAGCTCCTCGATCCCCCAAATGGGGATGAACGCCCAATTGTACTCAGCATGGTACTCACACAGGGTAAGAATTTTCAAAAGTGCCGGAGTTACTTAGGAGAACAAGCCACTGAGGAGCACAAGTCTCTCTCCCTGAGAACTTTCAATTTATATGTACAACATAAGATGCTATTTAATTTCCTTAAAAAATTTGGGGTACAATTTGTGTGAAAGACATACAAAATTTGCATTGTATTGGAAGGGAGCTCTTTTTTAGTTGTGCTAGGAAAGCTATTACTGTGGCTGTAGCATTAAAGAAGGGGGGAGGGAGCAGAGGATGAATGTTGATGATAAATTAGCTAAAAATGTTTAAATCCAATCTAACAGATCCTGTACTCTACAGGTATTGGTCAAAAAAGCTGCAGAACATCTGGCAGTAAGTATTTAGAAGTGAGTGTTGTTTTAGCTGTTAATGCTCTTATACCATTGTCTCCAGGCCATTTTTGGTAAAACAAGGCGGTACAGCTCTGTGAATTATGTACAGAGAACATATTTTACATGTTCTGCTACCTGCTGTCCAATAAAAGACAATGTCCATGAAAAGCTTAATTTTTAGGACTTGACCCTGAAAACACTTAAGTGAGCAATCTTTGCTTGCATGACGCCATTTGAAGTCACTGCTTTCATACATAAAGATTACACATACTAATAAGTGTTTGCGGAATTGAGCCCTAAATTACCTTATTTACATTATGAGCATGTTACCTGTACAAGAAGAGTTTATGAGCCTTTTTGGATGTTGAGCTTTAGGTATAAAATCAAAGGCCTTTGTGTATCTGTGTTGAGGGGGCCATTTAGGGATCTGGGGCAAAAATCTGTCTGGGGATTGGTCCTGCTTTGAGCAGGGGGTTGGACTAGATGACCTCCTGAGGTCCCTTCCAACCCTGATATTCTATGATTCTGTGAAGTGGGTGAAAACCTCAGAGATACTTCAGTAATGGGTGCTATAGCCAATCCTAAAATTGAACCTATATGTAACTTACAAATCACAAGACTTCACATCTACATATAAAATAGGTTATTAAAACATATAGTCTCACTCTCTTAGTGAGATATGATAATGATGAATTATTTAAGCACAGACAACTCTACCCTTCCAGGCAAACAGCTTCAGGATTCTTACAACTGTTTTTAGGGGTCTCCCTACGTCATGGTCAAACTGTTATTCCCCTCCCTCCCTTCCCCCCCATGTTCTGTACCCTGAGGAGACTCCAGTCAGAATGCTCCAGTCTCCTTCACTCACTTGGGATCACTTATTCATAGCAAAGGGATGTATTTTAAACTAAGCCATTGCTTTTCTACCATCACGGGCAGTGGAAAATGGGTTGGGTTTGTGCAGTTATGCAGCTGTTGTGGTCTCTCTAAAATGAAAGTCAGGAATTGATGGGTGTCAATTCCTCTGCTCAGCACCTGCTTCTGTACTTCTCCTCACAGTTCTGCTTCCACTTTCTTCCTGCCTCCTGCACCTCATATATCCTCTAGCCTCTCTCAGTAGCAGGGCATCCTTAACATGCAAGCAGCCAGGGGCCACACACACATTTTTCAAAAAAGTATTTTAGTTCATCTTTAAAGGAGGTAAGAAATTATTCTACCTTAGATAATGTAACCCAGAGTTATTATCTGGATAACCCCTGTGGGAGAACACTTATACCAGTCACTGATGAGTTAAATACACATTGAAAGGGCTGGAAATATCACTGGGAAGATGTATTTCTTTGTAGAGGTGGTGAAAAAGTTGCTTATGAGGCACATCCCTAAATAAGATGTATTAAAGTACTGGAACTTCATTTAAGCCATTGTCCTATGGGCGGGCGCAACCCTGCAAAGGCTGAGTGGCCCCTGCAAGCTGAGCTCCATGGGAGCTGAAACTGTTCAGTACCACACAGGCCCAGGCCGTCAGTCATTGCTAATCCATCCAAGACAGTTATACTGTGTTCATCGCTGTGAGATCTGAGCCCCTTTTAGCCTCCTATAGCTTCAATGGGGCCAGACACCGCTCTGTAATACAAAATGTTTTTTGGATTATTGTTGCAGAATGAGATGCTGGCCTTATTGGAGACCAGGTACAGTTACATTGCCTTGGGGAGAGATCATTTTTGAGAGATGTTTTCCAGACTGTTTCTGCCTCAAAACAACTTAACAAAGACTGGGATTTTCTCTGGGGCCAATAGAAGTTTGACCTCCAACTCCCATTGTATTCAAACATGAAGTGGGGTGCTCAAGCCCTATAAGCCCTTTTGAAAACCCTTGCCAAAGTTCCAGGTGGTATCTCCAACACACTAATAATGTGGAACGCAATAGTCCTCCAATGACACAACTCTTCTTAGAGTCATTAGGAGTTTGCTTGGGTACAGATTTTCAGGGATTGGCTCTGAGTTTTTTAGTTCTTATGTTCAACAGGAAAGCCGTGAGTGGGGCTCTATGAATTTAGACAAGCACATGTAAGTATCTGACATTCTGATGTTCAACTAGTAATAAGGAAAGTTGTAAGACTCCTGAAGAGTAATAGAAAAATGAGGTGATAAAAACTACACACGTAACAGCTTTTTAGGGGATGTCTGCAGTGCACACTAAGTCTGGGTCCGGAGCACCCGTGGAGTTGGCTCTTATGCCTGGCTTCAATGGAGAGATGCCTTCCTACAGAAGCAGTGCCTGGGGGGGTGGTCACGTGCCCCCTTAGATTTGCTGCTTGGTTTGTACGGAGCATGCTCACATGAACAGAGCATGCTCAACAACACTGCTGAAGCCGGCTGCTCTCCCTCTGACCCCCCACTATCGGCAGGCCTGGGTTGTCTCTACCTTCCTACCACCTTGTGTCATCTCTAGCCGGGATGCTGTCTCTGTGCCATCTCTTGATGCAATACTGTCTCCATATCATCTCTCATCATAATGTTCCCTATAAGCCATTTCTCACTGCACTGTTATCTCTGTCTGTGATGCTGAGTCTGGGTCCTCAGGCTCCTAACCCACCAATAGAGATTTCAGTTCTATGGGTGCTGCATAGGGGCATGTTGCCACTGCCTCTGTTGTCTATTGTCACTCAGGGCAAAGAAAGTACAGTTCTATTGTATTTTTGTCACACAATAATGATTATAACATTTCATTACCTGTACCCACAAAACTTAAATGAATCTTAACTAAAATGACCAAGTTGTTCACACTGGGATGATGGGAACAATGCGCACATAAGGTCTGGCCCATTCCACCTCTTCCTCCAGTTTACCATTAGATGGCAGCAGAGAGCTCCTTCACCAGAGCTCCAGAGTTGCCACAGGCAAGGAGTAATTTTCTATCCTGTGGTGCCTAAAACTGGAAGATAAATATCACTATGGAAATTCAATACAAAGTAAGCTTTTAAACTGAAATGACTAGGTTTGCTAGCATTGAAAGGAACACAGAGGTCACATATCAGTAAAACAATATCCTATAAAATCCTTCTTCATACTTCCCTGAGCCTCTTCCATGAAAACAATTAGTGGATACTCTAGATTCGAATGCTATGACTCACTCCTGCAATTCAGTCAAGTTTTATGATCATGCAATTGCTTGATTTAGTGAAGGGAAATAGGCAATTGTGAGAATTTCCTGCCTTTTCTTTTTTGCCTCTTTGTAATTTTTCTGTACATTATACTACAGGCATATATGATTGCAGCAGGGACTTCCAGATGCTATTGGGGGAGCTCACTCTTCACGCAGCCTTTATTCAAAAAAACTTTTGTCCAACAGCGAATGCACTTCAAATATTTGTCAGTGCTCTGTAGTCCAGCTGTTGGCACAATACCATTTTTTATTAAAATGATTAAACAATCTGTAACCACCTAGAGAATAATAATCTTATAAGGAATAGTCAGCATACAACTGTCCAGAACAAATCATGCCAAACCAACATAATTTCCTTCTTTGACAGAGTTATTGGCCTAGTGGCTGGGGGAGGGGGAAAAGTAGACGTGATCTATCTTGATTTTAGTAAGGCTTTTGACACAGTCTCACATGACATTCTAATAAGCAAACTAGGGAAATGTGGTCTAGATTAAATTACTATACTTAAAGAGTAGTTATTAATGATTTGCTGTCAAACTGGGAGGGTGTATCTAGAAGGGATCTGCAGGGGTCTGTCCTGGGTCTAGTACTATTCAATATTTTGATTAATGACTTGGATCATGAAATAGAGATTATACTTATAAAATTTGTGGCTGACACCAAACTGGAAGGAGTTACAAGCACTTTGGAGCACAGGATTCAAATTCAAAACAACCTTGACAAATTGGAGAATTGGTCTGAAATCAATGAGAAGACATTCAGTAAGGACAAGTGCAAAATACCTCACTCAGGAAGGAAAAATCAAATGCAACTACAAAATGGGGAATAACCAGCTATGTGGTATTACTGCTTAAAAGGATCTGGGGGTTATAGTGATCACAAACTGAATATGAGTAAACAATGTGATGCAGTTGTAAAAAAGGCTAATATGATTCTAGGGTGTATTAACAGAAGTGTCACATGTACCATGTGGGAGGTAATTGTCCCACTTTAGTTGGCACTGGTGAGGTCTCAGATGGAGTACTGTGGTTTAGAAAACCTGACCTATGAGGAAAGATTTAAAAAATGGGCATATTTAATTTTGAGAAAAGAAGACTGGGGGTCAGGGGAGGCTGGTAACAGTCTTCAAATATGTTAAGGTCTGTTATAAAGATGAAGGTGATCAATTGTTCCCCAGGTCCCCTGAAGGTAGGCCAAGAATTAATTAGCTTAATCTGCAGCAAAGGAGATTTAGAGGAGATAGTTGGAAAATCTTTCTAACTGTAATGGTAGTTAAACTCTGGAATAGGGAGGTTGTGGAATCCCCATCACTGGAGGCTTTTAAGAGCAGGTTGGGCAAACACCTCTCAGGGATGTTGTAAGTTTACTTGGTCATTCCTCAGTGCAGGGTGCTGGTCTAGATGACCATTCAATGTACCTTCCAGCTCTACATTTCTCTGATTCATAATTTTCTTAATAATAGTTGCATTGCAGGTTGGCCTCGCGGAAGTAATATTTCCATATATGTATCTTGAATTTAT
This sequence comes from Mauremys mutica, assembly GCF_020497125.1. Lineage (NCBI taxonomy): Eukaryota > Metazoa > Chordata > Testudines > Geoemydidae > Mauremys > Mauremys mutica. Next base: position 130,953,191 of record NC_059074.1, read on the forward strand.
TAATTTTTTGCACGGACAACCCATGCCTGCGGACAGTGGGAGGGGGCACAACCCCACATCCTCCAGGCAGGCCTCTCCCTTCTGGGAAGCAGGCCCCCACTTCCAGGAAAGCAGCAGCCCCTCCCTGCAGCTCCCAGCTGTTCCTCTCCCTCTTCCAGTAGAATTAAAGCAGCAGCACCTCTGAGCAGCTCTCAGCTGTTCCTTTGCTCCTGCCTCTGCCTCTCCCAGTTCCCGCCCTGCACAGCTCGCTGGCTCAGCTGCTATGCAGGGGAGGGGGCCTGGTCGCACCCTGTGACCCCGCATGCCCTCCCTGCCCTCATAAGTTGCCTCTGCTTTTTTGCGTATTTGTAAATCTCCATTAAAGATAATGACCCTCCCCCCCACTAAAACAATTTAAAAATTGTTAATATTCACCACAATATTACATGTTAATTCCATCTAACTTTACAAACCACCTGCAAGATTTTAACAGTAAATACTTTGCTGAGTGGTAAATCTATAATTATTAAGGGGCTGTAATGTTTTTACAGTTGTGTAGCTTTCTCTAACTTCCCCAGTATACTGCTAATAAAAGAAACACTTAAGTCTTGAAACAATGCAAGATTCCAGTGACACTGGAAAACTGAGAGGTTTTTTGGTGGTCTATGTGCAGGGGTGTTCATCTGTTTTAGCAGAAAAATCTCTAAAAAGTTGGCAATTAATCATGTCCTAAAAAGGAATTTTAAAAATGTAAATTAGAAATTCTATATGTACATACTTTGTCATTTGGACTGCAGCTTCCCTATTTGTTCTGCTAACAACTGCACAGCACGTTCAATTCGCAGGGATGTTCCTTTCTCCTTATGCTGGATCCTGGCCAACTGAATCTCTTCTGTTGTCACTACAAAAGACAAGTTTGAAGTGTATTAGGAGTAGAGACGAGTGAATAATTTATTTTTTGATTTGGTGGCAGTTCCGAAAAAGATTGAAGCAAATCTGAATATTTCTGAATGTTCAGTGCATCGATAAAGTCTGTTTCAGGTCTGCTCTAGAGAGGGGATTCAAATCTGGGGCTCCCCTGCCCACACGAGTGTCCTAACTGCTGGGCTAAAGATTATAAAAGTGAGAGGGAAGCATCAGCACTGGGTCACCACCAGCACCTCCTCTTCTGGCTGGTTTGTGAATGGCTGGAACTATTTGTGTCAAGTTCGCTAATAGTTTTGGATTGACCCAAACTGTTTTTCATCATATAAATTACTTGTCCAAAAAATTTGCCCAACTCTAATCAGGAGTGAGCTGGAACAGTAAGCCTATATTTAAAGTAACCTGCTCATCCAAGGGATCTTGCAGGTCTGATGGGAGACCTAAAATTCTACTGATCATTAGTGGGAAATCCCACCCTGTTTCACAGGAAAGGATATGGCTTCTCCTGACAAGCAGCAGCTGCCCCTTCATAAGATTATGTGGAGAGAGAAATTGAAGGTTTTGGTGCAAGTCACCATGTTGCTCAGCGATCCCCTTTTGCCTTCTCTCTGCCTGTTTCCTATTCCCAGACATTTGGGGTTTTTTTTGGTTTTTTTAACCTCGTCTCCATTTTCCTTTCTCTCTCTCCCTTTTCTCTCGTGACTCATCGCTTTTCTTTCATTTCCCACCTTTCCTCTTTTGACTTTGTCCTTCCATTGCTCTTCTTTCGTCCTTTCCTCTGTCTCACCATATACTCCCTCTTCTCTTGCTTCTCTTCTCCCTTTTGTATGCAGGTACATTTTCACAAGGGCTGAGGCATGGCTTCCCTGTTCATAGGTGCAGTTTGTACCGGCACATTTGGTGCCACCTTTTGGCAATGGCAAAATTAACTGTGGGCACAAATCTGAGAATTTGCTCACTATTCAATACAATGTAATCAGGATACAAATTGCACTTGCAAAAGCGAGGCTGCCTTTCTGAAATGTACCCTGTAATATCTTTCCCCCACCCCACAATCCTCAGACTCCAGGCTACACTCCTGAGAATCTGAAACCATTTTGTTCTTCTTTCATAAGCCAACTAGATATCTTTGTTCTTGTTTCTTTTAAAGATATATATAAAGAAATGAGGAAATAAGAGTGTAAAGTGGGAAGCAACACTTTCATTTTTTAGCAGTTGACAGCACACTTCTGGACAGTTCTAATGGCCTTCATTTGTTTTAGAAGAATATTTTGCAGAGGCCAGTTTTAATATTTTGAATGGTGCCATCCCATGTTTAACATTTTAAGTAGCATATAGTTGAGAAATGTGGCCCTGTCAAGACCCATACATTCCTTCTCACGGAGATCCTTCTGTTTTCTGTGATAGCATCCAGAGAAAAATACATGTGATAATTAATTATAATTAATCTGATAATATTGCTATACCTGGACATCAGATTGTATACTGAATATGTTGGCATGCTTGTATGTTTCAAAGGCATGTGCAAAGTCTGGGTTTAGTGTATTTTAGAAGCTGAGGGTGAAATCTTAGCCCCATTGAACTCAATGAGAGTTCTGCCATTAGCTTCAGTGAGGTCAGGATTCCATCCTGAAACAGGACCCAAGTTTGCCCTGGTTATTGGTTTAGCAATGGAACAAACTGCAGAAGGTCGTAGAATTCATTCCTGCCCTGGGTTTGTTTTGTTTTGTTCTTTCCTTCCTTTGACTGTTCCTTTTCCCTTTAGATGTTGCCAAGTGAATGTGTTGCTTATGAGAGGTGCTGGGACAGGCACATCAGGCTAGGAGCGGCTGTGCATATTTTCCTCACACTGCTTTGCCTCTATGCCGCTTTTGGAATAACTCTTTAGGGTATTTTCTATTCTTGTGAAGGTTTTATTACAGAGATCAGGATTTTGCATCACACAAAAGTGAAGTTACTTGGCATTGTATCTAACCAAGATGAATATTTTGGCAGCAATCACTACAACCTTCTCCCCACATCCCCACAATTGCTGTTCTATGTGCAGCTGGCTCTTTGGTGTTGCTGATCAATATTTTATTAGCCTGTTGAGCAAAGTGTAGCCAATTTCTAATGCTGACAAGTGGTAGGAAAAGTAATTCATTCAGATGGAATATAAGTCTTTTAGAGGTGTTTGTACTTTCTGAAGGGAAAGAAATCCCTTATTATGGACTTGGCTTAGATTAGTTTGCTGAACAATACTCTCAGCCTATTATTTTACCACTAATGCATTAAAGTAGGTCCATAAATACAGGCAACAGAATTAGAACATTATTGTAGTAGGAGATGATAATACACCATACACAAGAGTACATCGTATCTTCAGTTAGAAATCCAACAAGTCCAGCAGGCAGACTTCCATGTATTATCTCACAATAATTGCCCATAGCCAGCAGATAGTTTGTACTGCATAAGACAAGTTATTTATATTTTATATTTAGCCTAAAACTGTAATAACATCCTCTGGCAATGGCATTATCTGATGGTGTCTGAAACCGATCTCACTTCCTATTTCCAGGTCTTAACAAATGACAATCTTTGTGTCGTCTGATGTTATTTCCTGAGTCTGAGATTAAAATGAGAGGTTTTTTAAATTCATCTAGCTGAGTTTTTTGAAGTAAAGATCTATTTTAGACAACGATATTTCCCAGAATTGTTTAAGTGTGGTTTCTATCACCAACCAGAATGTTTCCTTGAAAATTCTAATCATATAGCCAGCAGCATTACTGCCAGCAGAGTAGTAATACAGGGTTGGCTACTGGCTTAGCCTATAGGCACTCAGAGAAATGTTTGTGCCTGATCGACAAGCAAGGACTTGTGAAGCTCTGCTCACCAAATGTAATTTATTTTTTTCTATTGACTAAGACATGTAGATTCCTGTCATTTTACCCTCTGGCTCGCCTTCCCCTCCCTCCCCCTCCAGTTGTCAGATGACAAACTACATTAGGAGTGTAGGGAAGGCAGCAATTAGAAATAAAAACAACATCAGGGGGAAATCTATGGCTGGCAGGGCTAAGGATAGTAAAAAGGATTTTAAGTATATTAAGAACAAAAGAAATTCTAATAGTAGTATAGGCCCATCACGTGATGGAGATGGTAAGATTGTTAATAACGATGCAGAAAGTCAGAAGTGTTCAATAAATATTTCTGTTCTGTATTTGGAAGAAGCAGGATGATGTGTTCGTATCCCCTGAGGATGACGAAGCACTTTCCCCTCTATTAGTAACAAAGGAGGATGTTAAACATCCACTAGGGTTAACATTTTTAAGTGAGCAGGCCTGGATAACTTGCACTTAAGAGTGCTAAAACAGTAGACTGAGGAGGTCTTTGGGCTGCTGATATTGATTTTGGAATACATCTTGGAATACCAGGGAAATACCAGAAGACTGGAAGAAGTGCTACCGTTGTGTTAGTGTTCAGAAAGGGCAAGCAGGATGACCTGGGTAACTATAGGCCAATTAGACTGACATAATTGCTGGACAAAATAATGGAAAAGATGATACAGGATTCAACTGATAATTAAAGGATAAGAATCAATGAATAATGAATACTAGTCATCATTGTTCTATGGAAAATATGTCTTCTTAAATAAACCTGATTTTATTCTTTAATGAGATTAAAAGTTTGGTTGATAAAGGTAACTATGTAGATGTAATACACTTAAACTTTTGTAAGGTGTTTGACTTAGTACTGCATGACATTCTGTCTAAAAAAATTAGTGCTACGCAATATCAATAAAGCATATGTTAAACAGATTAAGAACTGTCTAAATGAGAAATCTCAGATGGGATGTTTCTAATGGCGTTCCGCAGAGATCAGTAGTAGACCTGATACTTTTCAACATTTTCATCAATGACCTAGAAGTAAAGATAAAAGTCACTGCTGATAAAATTTGTGGATGACGCAAAGATTGGCAGAGTGGTAACGATGAGGATGGGGCAGATATACAGAGCAATCTGGATTGCTTGGTAAACTGGGCCTATTCAAACAAAATACCTTTTAATATAGCCAAATGCCAAGTTATACATCTGGAAACAAGGAATTCAGACTGTATTCTGGAAAGCAGTGACTCTGAAAAAGCTTTAGAGGTCAGAGTGGACAAGCAACTCAACGTGAGTTCCCCCTGCAAGGCAAGGATAAAAAGGGCTAATGTGAACCATAGATGTATAAATAGAGGAGAACGGAGGTAATTTTTACCACTGTATCCAATATTGGTGAGACATATTGGAATACTATGTCAAGTTCTGGTGTCCACATTTTGGAAAGGATATTGGAAAACTGAAGAGGGTACAGAAAAGAGCCACAAAAATAAGGGGTGGAAAAAATGTCTTCCAGTAAGAGACTTAAAACATTCAAACTGTTTAGTTGTTCAAAACGAATGATGAACCGGTGACTCGATCATTGTCTATAACTACCTAGATAAGGAACAAATATTTGATAATGGGCTCTTCAGTCTAGCAGACAAAGGTATAACAAGATCCAAATACTGGAAGTTGAAGCGAGACAAATTCAGATGGAAAATAAGGTGTAAATTTTTAACATTGAGCCTAGTTCATTTATCTAAGGTTGTGGGGGATTCGCCATCACTGGCAATTATTAAATCAAGATTGGATTTTTTTTAAAGATCTGCTCTAATTCAAGCAGGAATTATTTGGCAGAAATTCTATGGCTTGTGTTATACAGGAGGTCACTCTGGCTTATCACAGTTGCCCTCGGGCCCTGGAAGCTATGAAAGAAGACTGAGAGGTGTCTTGATTACAGTGTGTAAGTGCCTTCATGTGAAGAAAATATCAGATAGATTAAAGAGCCATTTACTATCAGAAAGCAACATAACAAGACCTAATAGTTAGAAGCTGAAGCCAGACAAATTCAAATGAGAAACTAGGCACATTTTTTTAACAGTGAAGGTGATTCAACCATTTGACCAAACTATCAAGGAATGGGATGGATTTTCCATATCTTGCTGTCTGGATAACAAGGATGGATGCATTTCTGGAAGACGTGTTTTAGCCAAACAACTTATTGGGACCAATACAGGGATAACTGGGTGAAATTGAACAGGCTGTGATATACATGAGATCTGACCAAATGCCCTGGCTGGGATGATTTAGATGGGAATTGGTCCTGCTTTGAGCAGGGAGTTGGACTAGATGACCTCTTGAGGTCCCTTCCAACCCTGATATTCTATGATCTAATGATCCCTTGTGGCCTTAAACTGTATGAATCTCTTAATTAAACTAGAGTTAAGGTTCAATACATAGCAATATCCTAAGAGTAAAAACCACACAAGGATGTTGTAATTATCTCCAAAACAAGGGTTACAAACCCAGGGATTTCAGAATTACAGTTAAATTTAAAAGAAATAAAAACTTTTTAAGGCATGGAAGTACACAGTTAGGGCACCCAAACAGCCCAAGCTCTGCCCTGTAGTGACACTGTGAAATAACCACACAATTATGTTTAGTGCATAACAGTTTTTAGTCCCAGATTAGATTAAACTGTTGTTTTTTTTTTTAAATACATGATTAATTCCAATTTTTTGCCTTGTGGTGTCACTACAGGTCAGAGTTACAGCCGGTTGCCTGCCTTAATTGTGCACTTCCAGACCTTCATGTTGGATTTCTTTTAATCGTAACTCTGACTTTCCTAATATTGTGAGATTTGGGACAGTTGGCACCAGTGATTTTCCTCTCCCCCCCCCCCCCCCAATTTGTTTTTGTTATGCATTTGACAGTATTCTTGTTAATGGTCAGTTGAACTTCCTGTCCCATGCACTAGCCTGACAACATCACTTTCTTGCACTGCCCTGGGGAACATTCACATGCATGCTCTTCCCCAGGCTTTGCAAGAGGGTGTTTATCAGCAAAACTGAAATGAAGAGACAGCCAAGCAGATGTGTATATGGACAGGCAGGGAGTGTGGAGGAGAGGTGGCCCCCAGGATGTTCGCTGGTGTTATTCTCTCATCCACAAAAAAGATCTCTATTAACATCAGCAGGGGAGCAGAAAAACCCCTGATAACCCTGTCACAGGGTGCTATTTCAGTTACCCCGGGTTGTACTGCTTAACCTGTTTCTATCACGTCACTGTCATAAACACACCCGAGCTGTTTTCCTTCCACCATTTGTACGTTTTGTCCTTTTGCTCTTTTATACAGAGAGCCTAACACAAGCTTCTTGTAGCAGGCACTTTCTACCCAGCTCACCTCCTGAGCTCCCCCCTTGCTTCCTGTTCCTTCTACTTATATTCTCTCAATTATATCATTACCCCAGTAATTGCCACCCAGATGCTCATAATCCCCCAATAAAGAGTGGTTAACTGCCTTCAGCTGGGCCTGCAGCCTTCTTGATGCTGCAGCAATGTCAGTGATCAGGGTGCTGCTGCTAGTACTCAGGCACAAACTCTTCGTAAGGGCCTAGAAACTGGGAGCTGCTGAGAGTGCTGTGCTACTCCTGTCTCTTGGGGTATGTCTACACAGCAAACCTGTGGCTGGCACAGAGCTTTTTTTCTTTGCTGCACAGACAATACCCTTAGATGTCTGGTAGCATGCTCGGTGTGCCATGCACTCAGAGTCAAGCACCGTGGTTGCTGCAAGCACTAGGTCCTGCAGGCTCCAACCCTCACTGGGTTCCTATCAACCTCACAGAGTCTAATGAATAACAAAGAGCTGCTTCACTAGGGCTGCCAGACATAACCCCAACAATTACTCTTGGCACAATTGCTTTAATTACAAACAAAATATGAACCAGCAGTCCCTAATCCAACCCTTAGGGGTAGTCCAGTACAGAGGTATGAAGATGGGGCTCCTCAGGCCCAGTGCTAGGAATTCTCTCTCCAGGAAACTCTCAGCTAGCGGTAACAATGTACTGGCCTGCAGATCCTCCGGACAGAATCCAGTCCTTTTCTCTGTCTTGCTGAGACCTATCTGCACAGCCCCCTTGTTTGAAGGTCACTCCTATCGCTGCTGCTGCTCTTGCCAGTAGGGTTGCCAACCCTCTAGGATTGTCCTGAAGTCTCCAGGAATTAAAGATTAATTTTTAATTAAAGATTATGTCATGTGATGAAACCTCCAGGAACACATTCAACCAAAATGGGCAACCCTGCTTGCCAGAAACAGGCTTCCTCCCGGCACAGCTCTTAGTCTTTCGGTCCCAACTCCCAATTTGCCTGATTTTCTCTCTACAACTAGCTCCTGTTAAAGGAGGACTGTAGCTGTTTCTCTTGGATTGCTATGTTTAAGACATATTTAAGACAAAATAATTTTGGGGTGTGTGTGAAATGCTGGTCCATTTAAGTCAACAGGAGTTTTTCCATTGACTTCATTGGAGCCAGGATTTTGCATCCAGTACTCTGATTTTTAAAGAGAATACAGTTTTATAATCCTGCATCTTGGCAGGGGGTTAGACTAGATGACCTTGTCTTGCTTCTAACCCTATGGTTCTATAATTCTATAATGGAGAACATCTTTCATACAAACAACATCCCAGAACACTTCACAGAGTCGTCGTGAACATTTACAGAGTTAAATAATACACACAGCCAAATTTAATCTCATCTGCTCTGTCCATGATATTACTAAGCTCCTCTCACTGGGGTATCTAAGGTAAGTGCTGATAGCCTAGTGGGAATAAAATTAAGAAGTGTAAGGAAAGGAAGAAAATCGATGTTTGCAGCTGTTTTGAAATGAGAGGAAGGCCGTGATGAGACACAGAGCTACAGGAAACCTGTTCCAGATGGCAGCAGCTGCAGAGGAGAGTACTCTTACAATGATGTCAAGGTTGCATGAAGGTACTGTACAAAGGAGAGGTCAGTTCCAGACAAGCAGAGGAACAAGAAAGGGAGAGAGGCCCATGGAAGGGTTGAAAAATGAAGAGGGCAATTTTGAACTGGATTCTGTAATTAGTGGAAAGCCAGCAAAATTGTTAGAAAATGAGAGGGTGATGGCCTTGCACGTTATACAGTGGTCACTATTAAAGAGGCAACATTTGCCAAAATCACACACCAGTATCTGAGACACTACAGTTCCTTTTCCTCCAATCTAAAATAGGAAATAACAGTGTGGCATCTGCTGGCAAATGTTGGCTTTTTAAAGGCATTCACTTTATGTGGGAAGACAGCAACATTCTGCATATGGATTAAAAACCGGGGACATGGAGGTATAAAGAATATATGTGAACAATAGTAAAACTGAGGGGTGATGAATGTATTGATGATGATTACAGAAGATGCTGAATCCAGGCACTGGTGTACATGGATAATGTGGTGATAGGAAGATATATAAACACAGGAGATATGAAAGAAAAAAGAAAGCAGAATCCAGACTGAAGCCAAAAGAAGATTAAGACAAAATCACAAATTTACCTAGTCAAGGTAAGCAATTAAAGGTATCAAAAGAAGTAAAGTTGAGTTTATCAGTGCAAAAGTGGTGGTGACAGCTCAAGGTGGAAGGGGAGTTAACTAAGAGGGAAAAGATAAATAAAAAATAGAGATGAATAAAAATAAAAAAGAGAGATGACAACTAGCCTTTGTGGAACTCAAACCAGAGGAGGGATCTCAGAATAGATGTTGATGGCTGCAATAAGATGGAAGGGGAAAAAGACATCCTCAGAAAAATGATAGTGGCCTTAATACACAAACGAGGGCAGTTTCCTTGCTCTATGGCCTGATTGAAACCTGAAATATAGATTGCAAGTTCCTCAGAGACTGATGGCATGTGATGGCTGTATATTATAATGCACCTACAACACTTAATGTTTCTGACATCCAAATCCACAGACTGAGAAATTCAAACAGCTCATATAAACAAAACTAGTTGAAAGGATTAGTTCAAGAATATAAACCAGATATAGTTAATCTAACTTGAAATAAAATAGAAAAGATCATGAGACACATCAAAAAGGAACATAATTCTTAGTGAGGAATTAGTTAATGAAAATCATAAGCCACTGAGATGCATGCAGCACAGTGATTGCTTCCAATATCATATCACATAATTGTATGCATGCTCCCTTGAATGTGAGAAGAAAAAATTCTACAACATACAAAATACAATCTCAGCAAAGAACTCCTGTGTGTGCACAGTGACTGCACTATCAAAGTGATGCATTGTAGATTTAAATTTAAAAGCAAAACATTTTGCATGTAGTATACGCATAGGCACGTCCCAAAGTAGGCGGTGGGGTGGAATACCCAGAGCTTCTAGAAGTGTATGGGAGGATGCTTACCATTACAGCCCTTCATATAGTACAGCTGATTGCCCCTGCACAGGCTGGTGTAGAGGAGAGGACTTGGGACCATGGTCTTACCTCCTCTCTTCCCTCACTGGAGTACTGGAGTCTATACACCTCTAGGGGAGTAAAGACAGAGTAGCCCCTGGGCTACCCTGAGGGCAGAAACTGCAAATTGACATGAGTTTTATTCGGGCCAAGGAAGTAGGAATTAGGACAATCTGGGCCTCAGTGACATGAATGTGTATTAATTTTAATTAACTGCAAGCATTCTTTTACAATGTAAGACTTGCACACATCCTCTTTTCAAAAGAGTTGAAAAAATGCTGTTAATCTGCTATTTTAGCTTATTTTACCATATAACTTCAATCCATAGGAGTCTGAAATTTCCAACCATTCAAAATCCATACCAACTGTGGATTTTAATCTCCACACACAAAAGCAGATATTTCTCTCTCTCGGAGGTTTCTCTAATTTATAAATAGGCTTAGCAGAATTCGACTTATATTGTTGTATAATTTCAAGAGATGATCTAGATGTTTATTTTTAAGCATTTTTTATTTTTACTGATTTAAATTTTCACACTTGTGGGAAATTATGGGAGGTGTCAGACAATAATTATTAAACGACAGTAGATGTTGAGATTCAAGAAAGTTAAAGCTTTGTAACCATTAAACCACAATTTGTCAGCATCACATATCAAAATATATTAAATGTTTGCAAGCAGCACACTTTGCCTATCTTGTAAATGTATATTATTACTGATGGCAATATTTTTCCTTGGTTTGTGTGTGTACAATGAAATCGACATTTACAGATATTCACCGACAAAAAGCTAATTCTTGCATGCCTTCTCAAAGCTACATCAAGCTCAGGACACTTGGACATAGTCCGTAATAAACTAAGTGCTAAGTTGGACAAAATTGGTTAAAATGAATTAATTTCAAGGCGGAATCTGGAATATTAATCAGTCAGATATGAAGTATGCAACTTCAGTCCAAAAGTACATTAAAAACCAGTCAGGAGATACAAACTTTAGTATGACTACTTACCTAAATAAGAATAGTCATGTGCATAAAAATTTGCAGCTCCTTAGATTCAAACTCTTCTGGGCATGGACTTTTATCTGTCTATAAAGCACCTGACAAACTTTGGGTGTTATAGAAATAAACATATTCTATTATACTGCATCTTTTACATGTCACGCAAAGATAAATCTCATTCTAAATTTCATTATACAAATTACTACAAAATTAAACGCTTGATTTTTGCAGTTGTGTACAGAAGTTGCAAATTGCACAGACTGGCTGGCACTAATGAGAATTTCTCCTTAAAATAAAATCTCTTTAAAAATATTAGTTTTGCATTTTTATTTGATGTGTGTGTGTAGACTGTATATGTGATTTGAATATTTCTATGGTTGCTGTGTGGGTGTGGTGTGTATGTATTTATGGGTATGCATATGTCATGTGATATGTATGTGTAATATAGGTATGTAGCATGTATGGTGCACCTTTTGCACCACACAACCCTGATTCATTCCTAGAGCACTGTCCATCCTCTGCAACGAATGAGGCAGGGGTCCTGTAGAAAAAATAGTATATGATCATGTAACTAAATATTGTATACACGGGCAACCTTAATTCTTCCATTTTCTAGCTTCAGAGTGCTTAATTTTGCAACCTTAATGTTCTTTTAACATACACTTTTTTGGATGTAATATATGTGATGTGCTAAGCTGTGCTGTGTATGTATATATGAGTGTATATATGTGATGTGCACTGTTACCAATCTTTGCAATCTTATTGTGAGTTTTGTTACAGTTTATGTTTTCCTTAAAGACAGAAAAGCTGGAATTTATGATTAAATCAAAAATCTCTGCTCTTATTTCTCTCGCTCATAGTTGTGGAGAAAAGCTTGAAAACATGATCTGAGCGCACCTTAAAGGCTCAAAAACCAGAAGACAAATACCCCCCCACACCCAATAGATATACTTTGGCTTAAATAGCATGATTTTTTTTAATCTTACAATTTTTGAACTCCTAGGGCTGGCAATATTGGATGTGTGAGTGTATATATGTGATATTGTGTGTATGTGTGTGGTGTGTATATCTGATGTGGTGTATATGTACGGGGAGTATACATGTGGTGTATACATCTGATGTATGGGAGTATATATCTGGTGTAAGGTGTATGTGTGTATATATATGTGTGAGGTGTGGATATATATATAAGTGGTGTGGTATGGGGTGCATGTGTTGGTGTGGTGAATATATTGTAGGTGATGTGAATGTGTGGATATACATAGGTGATATGGTGTGTGCTGATGTGAGTATATATATATATGATATATGGTGTAGATAGGTGCTGTGGTGGGTGTGTTGGTGTATAGATGTGATGTGGGGTGTAGATATATTGGGGTGGGGGTATAGATGTGGGGTGCATGTGTGATGTGGTGTGTAGATATGTTCAGGTGGGGGTAGAGCTGTGGGCTGTGTGTGTGACGTGGGGTGTAGATAAGTTTGGGTGCAGATGTGGGGTGTGTAGCTGTGATGTGGGGTGTAGATAAGTTTGGGTGCAGATGTGGGGTGTGTAGCTGTGATGTGGGGTGTAGATAAGTTTGGGTGCAGATGTGGGGTGTGTAGCTGTGATGTGGGGTGTAGATATGTTTGGGTGCAGATGTGGGGTGTGTAGCTGTGATGTGGGGTGTAGATATGTTTGGGTGCAGATGTGGGGTGTGTAGCTGTGATGTGGGGTGTAGATATGTTTGGGTGCAGATGTGGGGTGTGTAGCTGTGATGTGGGGTGTAGATAAGTTTGGGTGTAGATGTGGGGTATAGATGTGGGGTGCGTGTGTGATGTGGGGTGCAGATAAGTTCGGGTGGGGGTAGAGCTGTGGGCTGTGTGTGATATGGGGTGTAGATAAGTTTGGGTGCAGATGTGGGGTGTGTAGCTGTGATGTGGGGTGTAGATATGTTTGGGTGCAGATGTGGGGTGTGTAGCTGTGATGTGGGGTGTAGATATGTTTGGGTGCAGATGTGGGGTGTGTAGCTGTGATGTGGGGTGTAGATAAGTTTGGGTGCAGATGTGGGGTATGTAGCTGTGATGTGGGGTGTAGATAAGTTCGGGTACAGATGTGGGGTGTGTAGCTGTGATGTGGGGTGTAGATAAGTTTGGGTGCAGATGTGGGGTGTGTAGCTGTGACGTGGGTGTGCTGGTAGCTGTAAGTGGGGCCCGTCTCTCCCTGTTCGGCGAGGGCAGAGACTGTGTCCCGGCGGGGGCGTGGCTCGGCCAGACCCAACTTTCCGTTTGTCGCGGGCCGTTAGGGGGCGCTGCCGGGCCGCGTCTGAGGCCTCGGGCCGGCCGGTGGCAGCGAGGCAAGCGGCGGGTGCGGGCGGCGCCGGCGGAGGATGTGGGGCGGCGCCGGCGGGGAGAGGCGGCAGCAGCCCCAGCCCGGGCGCGGAGGGCTGAGCCCAGGTGAGCGGAGCGGGGCAGCCGCGGCCTGGGTCGCGGCGCAGGGAGCCGGGGAGGCGGCAGCAGCAGCAGCAGCAGCAGCAGCAGCACTGGCCTGTGCCCGGCCCTGCTCCGCCTTGGGAACCGTTGGCTCGGGGCGGCTCCGGGGTGCCGGCGCGGAGCCCGGCGGGAGGCGGGTCCAGCCCCGGCCCTCGCACCCGGTACCGGTCAGTGGGGAGCCGGCAGCGGGGGCTGTGTTAGTCGTTATGGGTGCTTCACTGGCACCCAGGAGCCCCCGGCCGGACCAGGACCCCGCTGTGCTCGGCGCTGTACAAGCGGGGAACACAGAGCGGCGCCCGGCCCAGCGAGCAAACGGGACAGGCGGTGACCAGATAAGCCTCAAACCTGTGGCGGTCCGGTCAGCGTGACCACCGCGCTGGTTAGCTAGTGCTTGGGAAGGTCTGGGCTGGGTAGGGTGACCAGAGATCCTGTTTTGCCCGGGTTGGCCTCTTTTTTAAGGCTCGATCCCGGAGTTCAAGCCTTTTTGGGGGGCAAAACTGGGCATTTGTTCCCTTTGCTCTTGCCCTGGCAAGGGAGGGTCTAGAGGAATGTTTGAGCAACAGCAAATGGGACAAACATCTAGTTTTGCCAAAAAAGTTGTGGTGTCTGTAACATCGGCTCAGGAGAATGAGCCATGCCAGGCGGTCGGGGCTGACTCGAGCCACCTGGTGTCACTGCTTACCCGGCCTCTTGTTTTCAATGTAGGGAAATACTGTTACCTTAGTTCTGGGTCTTTCTGCCAGGGCTCCCCACTTCAGACCTTGAGGCTTCCAGTGGGAGCTGCTTTGGACTGGCTTTGGTGAGCTCCTCTTGTTCCAATATTCTTTTCATCTTGAACAGAAGATTAAAAACTTCCATAAACACCCAAAAAAATCTCAAGTAAAAGAAAAGATTGGGTATTTATCTCAGGTGGTATGTTGGTGTGTGTCCCTTGCTCATGGTAGGTGACTTAGATTTCAAGGCAAATTGTCCTTTACTTAAATATGAACTACAGTATCAAAATAATATTTAAAATAAACTATATTTCTTATACTTTTCTTTGTACAGTCCCGAGAGTCCTTGTAATGGCACTTCTGCTTTTCCTGCTAACTTGTCTACTATTCTGTTGCTTTTCTAAAACAAATCTATCTGTGAATTTTTTATTCTCCTGCTGAGTGTCCTGAAATAAATAATATCTGGTCTTTACCATGTGTGAATCTCAAAATGTCATGAACATTAAAAAAACGTAAGCCTCATAACATTCTTGTGGGCTATCATCCTCATTTTGTGGCTGGGTCTTTACTCTGTTTAACTGTGTTCTCTGTAACCAGTTGGTCAGTTTCTCTTTAGTTTGTAGGAAGGCCATCCAAGGAGAGAGAGCAATATTTTTAAAAGTAGGAAAAGATGTGATTGTAAAACAACAACAAATTGACAGACTTAGGAGCAGGGATCATGTATGCAGTGTAGTTGTAGCTGTGTTGATCCCAGGAGATTAGAGAGACAAGGTGAATGAGGTAATACCTTTTATTGGACCAACTTCTGTTGGTTAGAGACAGGCTTTTGAATCACACAGAGCTCTTCTTCAGGTCTTTGCACCAAAAGCTTCTCTCTCTACTCCTATCCCTTCTGTTGGTAAATGTCAGAAATTACTTTTGAATAATTAATATGTTGTCCCTTTAAACATGAAGTAGCTTTTTTTTTCTTTTCCTCTTGCAACCCCAGTTACCTGTGGTACCTTCCCCTGATGTTATAGATCAGATAAAAACATGAGTGGCCCTGGCGATAATCTACCAATTTACAGCTGTGTTTGTCCCCTGGAGCCAGTTTGGTCTCCTGCTCCTGTGATACTTAGTACACCTGTCGGAGTGTATGTTGAGGGTCCCTTTGTTGCCTATGGGAATGCAGTGGTCAAAATGAGGTGGAATTTTAGTAAGACACCACTGTATTTATTTTATTGCTTTTGTTCACCCAGAAAGCCTGACAGTTTTGAAATATTATTACAAAATGTACAACACAGAATTTATTTGTGTGCATGGAAAAGTTTCCAGCACTGTTGGAAAAAATATTCTGATTTTCAAACTGTGCAATTAGAGACCTACAGTTTCAGCACACTGATGCCAGTAGTTAATCCACAAGTAGGCAAGCATAGTAAATGTAAAGACACTTTTAAAAAAACATGCTCCCATCAACATGCTATACTGCTGGTTTAAGCCTTGTCTACACTAAAAAGTTGTATTGCTTTGACCATACTGATATGGTTAAAGCAGTACAACTCCTTCTAACATGGCTGAAGTTATGGCTGAAGGCACTTTATATTGGTATAGCTTTTCCTCCATGTGAAGAGGAAAAACGATAATTGTATAAATCACCATTATACTAGTATAACTACAACCATACTAGGGCTTTTACTGTTATAACAATTTGGTTAAAAAAAATAAATCACACCACTAACTGAAATAGTTATACTGGTAAAACTTCTAAGTATAGATCAGGAGTTCCACTAACATTAAGAATGTTGGGAACCCTAAGGTAGCTTGGCCACTGACATTTTAAGCACCATCTCATAACACTGCTGTGTTGATTGCCAGCAGAAGGCCACCCATCCATGCTAGAGCTCCCACTATTATTAACACTGGTTGAGCTGAACTAGTGTAAGCAATGGTGGGAAATTTTTGAAAAACTTCCCTACTGTAGGCTGTACCTAAGTGAAACATTAGTAATGATTGAGTGGACATTCCAGCTACTGTTTTGCTTTTCTAGAGATATACTTGTGTTTTATATTAAAGTTCCACTAGTCTAAGAAACCCCCTGGACAGACTTTTCATTATCTTTGCCAGTGTTACAGTAGAGCCTTACTACTTCACACTTACCAGTCCATACCAGTTTTTGTGTTCAAACTAGATTACAGTCTCTCTCTACTTTTGGATGAAGATTTAAGAGTGTTGTAATGAGGTATCTTATTACAAAGATTGTATTACTTTTACAAAATTTACTGCAGAACATATACCATGAACTATTGTCAGTAATTAAAACTAAATTACAGTTGTCAAATAAATGAACAAAATACATTGTGATGCATTATCTCTGCTTTTTTTCCCCATCGTGTTAGTTGAATTACTTATTTGCAATGAGCCTTTCAGTAATTAGTGCAAATTAGTGCGGGTCTACTGTATTAAACTTTTCCTGGTTGGTTAAAGGGATTCAACATTTAATTATAGAGTAGTGGCAGGGCCTTGTTCTCTTCACTAAAGTTTAGGCTGTGGTAGATTTCAGATGTTATAGGCACTGATAGTGGCTCCATAGTTAAGATTGTCTTAGACTTTTCATGTTGATAGGACTTGTAGGCCCCTGTGGAGCTGAAATGGTGGATTGTTTTAAAAGAAACCATAATAAAAAGTACTCTTGAAGGGGTCTTGGTCAATGGCAGGTGTGCCTGAGAGGAGAAAAGTGTTGGGGTTTTTTTTTTTAAGGAGACATTTTCAGAAATTTTGTATGGAGTCTCAAATTTCATTTATGTTTTGCACAAATAGTGTCTGGAAACTTAAAAATTCACTCAGGTATTAGCGTCACCCTCCTTTGAACTACAGACCCCATTTTCTGCCACAGAATGTTTTAGCTGTTCTCCATAGGAAAATAACATAACACACACTTCACCAGTTCATGTATGTCCCTACATCTATGGATGTGAATGGTGCTGAGGTCAGTGAAGGTTTACGTTGTAATGTTTGTGAGGAATGTGGTGTGTTATACATAATGGACGTTATTTTAAGCTTATTTATAGAGCAGTGGGGTTGTGTTGGATTTAAGATATCTTAGAGAAAGATAGTTTAGCTGGACATTTTCTTGCTTGTAAGGATTTCATGGGGCTCTATATGGGCACATGTGCCTACCTGCATCAAATCAGCTCCAGTATTGTGGCCTGTGCGTGCCAAGGTCCAAATAATCTGAGTACCTTCTTATAAATTAAACATTTAATGGGTAAAAATATTTTAATAAAACAATCTTTCCTTAGCGGTGTTACTTATAATGCCTGGGATTATTAACAATAATAAAAAAGAAAAAATCTAGTTTTATATTTCACCATAGTTTTCACTACTTACATTATCTATTTTATTTTATGTTGTTTATTTTGTTTATTTAGCAAGTTTTAAGAAGTTTACAAATCTTTGCCATGGGAAGATCAGAAGCAAAATGATCATTACAAGAGTTATATTTTATTTAAAGAGACCTTATACAGGAATACAGTCATCAGACCTTTCTGTTTAACAGGCTGTTACCATATTACAGAGTGAGCATCATTAGAATACCTCATTTCTAGTGATTTTATTAAATTGAGGGAAGTCTCTATATACACATTTACCAGACCAGGTATGTCTATCAAATGCTAATATTCAAATTCTAAGTATTTATCTGTCCTCTGTCTGTTTTACTGGGTAAATGACCGTTGTGTTAATTTTTAGCATAACCACAACCTCACATGGTTGGTTTTTTTTTTTTTTTTTGGAACCATTCCTCAATAGCTAGGCTATTTTTCTTTTTCCAGTGAGAGGCTACCAATAGCCAAGCACTTACTAGCAGATAGGAGATTAATTCTTCATCTCCTTTTGTATGACCATTTCCACTAGGAAGCCTCAGCAGGATTACCAAAGGATGGTTTGGTAATAAATATCCAATAATTTGTGGTATTTGGTTACGGACTGCATCCCAATACTCTAATGACTGGACATGTCCACCATACATGCATAAAATCTTATTTTAACCCAGTTTTTCCAACATTTATACCTGTTTAGTCTATATATTTTTTTAACCTGACTGGTATGAGGTACCATTGAAACGTATCTGAAATACATTTTCTTTTATTGTGCTACAGACTGAGGTTGCGGGTCGTCTTTTCTAGATCAAACCCTATTCCTCTGTCTGCAGTAATTTGTCTATCCACATCCTTTTCCCAGTGTTGGATGCTTTTTTATTAGGAAAGCTGTTTGCAAAGATTGATATAAATGTTTTAGATTCACAGTGTTTGGGCAGTGAAAATAAACTACTCACATGCACTTCCTGGCTTGCATGTACGAGCACAGTGCTGCATCATCTGGTCTGTAAAGGCTTGCAAAGGAATGACATACAGACATACTGTCTTTGTTGATTTTTTTTCCTCTCTCTTTAAAACGTATAACGTGTTTTATTCGCTTTTGTTCTTTTTTTAAATAAAGACTAGATTCTGATTCTTAACTACTGTATCTGATGTTGTTTTGAGGTAAAGACTATTTACATTAGTGGACGGTGAATACATAAAAAATAAGACAGAAAACACAGCAAATAATATTTAGTACTTCTGATCACACTAAACAGATGGTTAATTCTAACTGTATTCAAGAGTTAGGCACTCACTGTTTGGTTGTTTTGTTCACCATAACTTGGGCTTCCAACATTTACGAGCCACCCAACCTTTCAGATAAGATTTGTTTCAGAATATACAACCCCACTGGTACCCCTCAGGGGCTATGATTCCTTCATTTCAGCATTTTGACATTTTTGAGCTTTCTCTTTGCCTATTCTTTGGCAAGAGAGAATAATCTTCAGCCCTCTGTAGTTTAAAATCAAATACATATTAACTCCCCCTATTGAAACTGGGTTTCTTACCTATTTTGGAATATCAGACCCAAAGGTAAAGAGAAAGCAGCCTGTGGAATTGCCATAGTGATTTCTGAATTTACCCCTTAGCATGTTGTGTATTTTTACAGAGACTAGCCCTTTCTTACTGTGCCATTTAGATTATGATTGGAGACCCTGGTATGTTGTAATACTCTTCATTGTTCTGGAGGAAAGGCTGCTGCAAAACCCATTATAAACCTAATTTATAATGGGCCTCATTTATAATGTGGCCCATTATAAATGAGTGAATTTACTCTAGGGAAGAGTTTGGTCTACTGGGACTGAGCAAAGCATACTGTGGCATCCTTAATTTGAAATTTATTTGGTTGTTAATTTGATGTAATTTTCAGAAAATGTAACACCCCCCCACCTCCCAAACACCGTTTCTCATTGTTAGCTTATGGATACAGTTTCATTTACCAAATAAAATTCTTATCTGGAAAAAAGCTTTAAGATGAATGTCTTTTGATTTAAACTATTAAAAAAACAAATGGTGATCTTATGGGAGCAAGTGTCAGATATTTACAAGTTTCTCATTAGTTTACTTTATGAGAACTGTATTAGCATAGCTACTGACATTAAGATACTTCCAATATATTGGTGATGGAAATTAAAATAATTTAATGCCCAATTTAAAGTCTGCAGACACCTAGCAATTCTATAATATGCAAATCTGAAATACAATTGCTTTGTTCGGTGTGATTCCTTAGAGGAATATAGTATTTGGTTTGCACCTAGCCCTCTACAGAAGATCTGCATGCTGCAGATCAGAATTCTTCATTATACCTCTTAGCTATTCCTTCATTTTAGACCCACATTTACCTCCATCCCATACACCTTCTATTATCTCACTTTTAAAATAGTATATTACTAGTTGGGAGCCTGTCTCACAATGAACATAATTGGTGCTACTCTCCAGCCTCCCCTCTTATCCCCCCTCCCTTTTCCTTCCTCTGTTGCTGCCTTACAGACTGGTTATTGTTGGGTTGTATGATCATGACATCAGAGTAAATAATCTAGTCATTCCTTTGCTCCTCTTGCTTTCTGTCAGTTTGTTTGCATACTGCAGCCCTAGTGGGTAAAAATCTTAAGTTTTATATCTTAAAAAAAATAAAATTCAAACAGCTGTTTGTGACTTGTCAGAGATGGGGGGAGGGAAATGTGTATGACTAATAATAGCTTATATATAGCACTTTCCATCTATCATGAGCTTTACCTACATTTGTTGATTATACTGCATAGCACCTCAGTAGGACAAATTGGACTGTAATAGTAATTTGCTGAACCATATATACATAAATTTAGGTGATAGAACCTTATTATTAGGAGTTGTATGAGAAATGCAGCATCATGAAAATGAGCATATAACAAATGTTATGTCATTGTAAGTTGCTTTTTTCTTGTCTTTTCTTTATAGTGATAAGTGGATTGTTTATGTTGAGGATTTAGATGGGGAGAATGAGTAGGCTATGGTTGAAGGGATTTTTCTTGTTGGAATGAGAGGTCAGCAGGGTGGGAAGTAATTAATATCAGAATCCTTTGGTGGGTGGCCTGTGGGAAAGACTTGGAGCAAGGAGGCTGCTTGTAGATGATGGTAGGATTAGAAGTTTAGAAATATGGGGAGCCTCTGGTTTGAGAAGCCAGGAGGTGTCATAATGCTGAGTGCAATCTTCTCTCTTTTTGAGGATGAGTGTGTTAAAACTGAGAGAGGTTGGATGAAAAAGTTTGTGTGTATGGGCATGCGAGGCTCTTGAATTCTTTTCTCTGCTACTTCCAGGATAGTGGGGTTGGCAGGGTAGAGTTGCTGAGACCAGGGAAGTGGGTGATTATTGCTGTCTGTCTCCATCTAGCCAAGGTGACAGTATGGTTATAGTGGGGAGAAAGGGTGCAATGGTTGTTGTAACAAGGGGGATTTTTGTTTTGAAGAGGGCTGGCATTGTAGAATGTTGAAGAGGCCCTTAAGTGTGAGAGATGGATGTAGTGGAGTGGGTGGTGAATTAGGAAGGTTTTGGGGTTTAATAATCACTTTTGCAGCCAGCCCTGGGGTTCGCTATTCAGGTACCTACCTGTGGCGCTTGCATCCCTTTTTGATGGGTACTGTCAACTGGCCAAGAGGGTAGAACAGTGCTGCCATATGTTGGAAATATGGATTTCTAAGACTAGGGAGGAAGGGGTAAGATTGTGGTGGGCTTTGGTTCCTCAGTCCTTTGGTAATTGGCAGAGGTAGACAAGGTAGTAAGAGATTTGTAAGGAGATAGTGTAAACCAGGAACAAGATGTTTAATCTGTGTACCTTTTGGTTTTGCTTATTCCTCTGGAAATTTAGTTGTCAGGAAGCTAAGATACCAACCTTCGGTTCATGGTAATTTACCTTCAGTCGTTGGGGAAAGAAACCATCAATGATCTATGATCAAATTAAAAACAGAAGTTTCTAACTTTGCATGTATTACCACAAACTGGTTGGATGATGTTGCTGGGACAGTTTTGTCTTGTGATCACTTTGGTTGATGATCTCCTCTTGGTGATGGATAAAGATCAAGTGTACTTCCTGGAATGAGTGGTTGGAAAAGAGTTTTAATTTGCAGGTGGTTGGTCAGCAGGATTCCTGTTTAAATGATTATTTTAATGTTGTTGGGGTTTTGGTTTGTATTAATTATGTGTTAGAGTACATAGTCTTTTACACTCTATGGGATATGTCAAGTCATCTAATTTTAGCATAATTATGGGAATGAATGATTTTAATCTTAGCTCACTGCATTTTACATAAAAGTATGTAATTTAATTATATATAAAATGGTCTCTTATGTCTTAAAACCACAGTAAAAAGTGAGAGAAGTTTAAATTTTTTTTAAAAGAGGATTAAAAAAAGAAAGGAAGCAAAGGGAGTTAAGTAGAGAATAAAATAAACCAGAACAGCCGAAAGCTACCAAAAATGTGTGGCTGTGTGCTTTAAACCCACTCTAAAGCAACTGGAAAAAACAGTGCACAATTTAAAAATGATCTCCCCCTTAAAAAAAACAACCTCCCCCAAGTAAAAACTGTAAAGAAAAAAGGAGAATGTTATGAACAATAATTATGCCATTGACATAACTGTCAATAATTGTGCATGTGTGTATCTTTCTGTCTCTACATACACTAGTGGTCAAGTTACCTTGCTTCAGCATGAGTATACTAAAGTAGGAGAGGATTCAGGTATTCTTTCTTCTCAGCACTCTTGGCACTTGACAAGATCATAATCAGGCTTCAGTGATCAAGGGAATGCAGAGCCACAGAAGGGGCATTTTTTGGTAGCATGAAGGTGCGGCCCATCTCTTCTGTCCTGTCCCTTTTTGCCAAGATATCAGTGCTAGAGGAAGCCCTTATTACACTTGTT
The DNA here is from genome assembly GCF_020497125.1 of Mauremys mutica. Taxonomy (NCBI): domain Eukaryota; kingdom Metazoa; phylum Chordata; order Testudines; family Geoemydidae; genus Mauremys; species Mauremys mutica. The sequence goes on from NC_059074.1 coordinate 130,975,874, forward strand.
GAACAGGTGTGAAGTAAGATGCTTTTTCTTGTGGTCCTGTGGTACCTAGTGAAGGCAATATGCTTTTGAAAGGCATAGTGCCTACAGTTGGTGGTATAGCAGGTTACCCTCTTTTCTGTCCTCCTGCATGGCTCAGCCTAGAAAGAGATATAATTGAATGCTATATATTCAAATTATTTTTAAGAATAAACTGAATAATTTGGCATAAATATGTCTTGAGAGAAATACATTTTACAGCAAATTAAAAACTGATTGATTAAACAAGAACTTTTTAGTAATTAATCATAGTAGATCAAAGTGACATTTATGTGTCTGATGTCCACCAGCAAGAGCAAGAAAATCAGTTTACTCTAAAGGTCCACAGCCTAGGCACAATGGAGGCCCCTCTTCAGGGTGACTGTTGTGCGTATCCATCCATCCTAAGGCATCTGTTGCCATGATATAAGCCCATGATATCTCAGTGCATAAATACTGGATGTTTAATAGTCATCTGATAACTTGCTTTTTGGGCTTGTTTCAAATACTGAACACTTAACTGGTGTTTGTTTGAAAAATTATCTACTTTGGTTTGTTACCACATCTTGTATGACTAGTTTTACTAACCTTCTAACACTGTCCCTTTCTTATTAAAGGAATATGGCATCAATGCACTAGCCTTTCACTGTTTTTTTTGCATCTGATATGATACATTATTATAGTTTGACATGGAAAATATCTAATTAGATAATAGTCTAGCTGAATGTAATTTTTCAATCAGGAGGTATTGGATCTTTTGTAGTGTGTATTCTAAAAAAGTACAGATAACTAATGGAAAACTACAGTTCCTGGAACTTGGATTTGTAGGTCAGGTATGTTTTAAGATTTTTTTTGTCCTCATAAAAATGAATTATATATGGAGATATACCTGTCTCATAGAGCTGGAAGGGACCTTGGGTCAAGTCCAGTCCCCTGCCTTCACTAGCAGGATGAAGTACTGTCCCTGACAATTCTCCCCCCCCCCATTCCTAAATGGCCCCCTTAAGGATTGAACTCACAACCCTGGGTTTAGCAGGCCAATGCTCAAACCACTGAGCTATCCCTCCCCCATATTGTAATTCTTACTATATTAATATGTAGCAGATATTTCCACTGATGCGAACAGGAGAATATTACCGGTATGTGTAACTTATAAAATCTTTAAAAGTTCTAGTATGCCACAGTGTGGCCTTTTGATTTCTTTTCTTATGACATAGCATCTGTGTATGCTGAAATTCAGTATTTCTGTCAGTATATCCGCATACCCAAAGAGGGCATTCTAACCTTAAAATTTTTCTCAGTTCTACAGGAGTTCATCTCAGTCTTTTTCTCTCACATGCATCTTTGCTTTTGACTCTGACTTTCAGGTATCTGAGTCCAGGGAAGAAAATGGCCAAATTTCATGTCTACTAAACATAACTATTGCAAAGTTTTTCTTCTGCAAAAACTGAAGCATCAAGGCAGATGTTCTTAGCACATGAAGAAATTGGTAGAGCTTTTAAACATCTTTCTGTAAGACTGCTCATGTGAGCAGTTCCCACTGTGTGAAAAATTCTTTAAATTGTGGAGCCTTTGCAAACCATTTCAAAACTCCTTTGGGTGTTTCTTTTTCAGTTGTGTTCATAGTCTGAGTGACAGTCAAAAGGCTTTCGGTTTCAGGATAATGGCCATGCTGTTCTACTGGAATTAAAGAAGCCAGTCAATAGACCCCTTTATTTTATCAATGGAATAACCCGCAAGAAATCTGAGTCAGATATTTTATTAAATCTCATTTGCCCTATCAGATCTGAGAATAAGTACAGTATAGAATTTCAGGCATCTTTAGGTCATGTTCACAGTACAAAAATGTATAACCTGGTTTGGTCTTGTTTGTGTGGACAGGATTGAATCATGATATAGCCATATTAAAGAATCAAGTATAAGTATGGGAGCCCCAAAGTAGAGGCTAGCCTGTCACTTCTGGAGTCATGACGTCACATTTGGTTTAGATTACTATTGAAAATTTGTCTTAAACTAAATCCTCGATTAACTGTTTTTTCACAACATGAAATCCCACACAATTTGGTGTGACCAGCAGTCTTGGCTTACAGGAGAATCATGACTTGAATAATAAAGAAGTTACTATTTGTACCTCACTTCCAAATATTTTTGAGAGTGCCTTAGGATTCCAAAGAAGCGTAGGAAGGAATTAATTTTTCTCCAGTCTTTAAGATAAACTCTTAAAAAACAATTCTGTAAAGACACAAGTGCAAAAGGTACTGAGCCCTAAGGTATCTCATATTGTGAGGCAATTTTTTTTTTTTTTTTTTTTTTAGTGGTCATACCAGGGATATGGAATTTGGCACTCCCAGCTTAGTTACTCGGTCTACCTCACGCATGCTTTGTGAGCTTGGGCAAGTCACTTAACCTCTGTCTGGGTCTGTTTACCCACCTGCAAAATGTAATAATTCTGCATCACAGAATTGATGAGGTTTAATGTCTTTAAATACTTTACACTCCTTGGAAGAAAAGGATAATAGAAGTAAAAAGTAGTATTGTTTATAACAATGACTTTCAAGAGTGTTATGCCTAAAGCCAACATGAGCAACTCTGATAGAACACTAATACCTTTCTAGGCTTCTGCATCAGGTACAGGTTGGAGATCCCATCTGGACCACCTACAAATTCAAGGGCCTGGTCTCCAGGGGACGGGGGCTCCACATCAATGTCTTGTTGCTCAGAGCCATCAGGCTAACCTCCGTGGCCTTCCTACCTATTATTCAAACCTCCACAGTGCAGATCCTGATGGACAACACCTCCGCGATACTCTACATGAACAGGTAAGAATGCTCGTGCTCATCTCCCCTCTGCCTGGAAGCCATCAAACTCTGAACATGGTGCCACCAACACAGGATAATCCTGACGGCTCTTCACCTCCTGGGTGTCAACAACCTGGTGGACTTTGTGAGTGGGCAAACAGTCACCACTCATGAATGAGCTCTGCTGAAGTGTATCTGGAGCCAGTGATGACCTCACTGATAGATCTGTTCATCACTGATGTTGTTGATAAATGCTAGAACTTTGTTCCAGAGGGGGCGTGAGTCCAGGATCTTTACTAGATGCCTTCCTTCTGCAGTGGTCCAGTTGTCTCTTGTTCATCTTTCCTCTGACCCGTCCCCACAACACCCTTGATACACAGGGTGATTTTTCAATATCAAAAGGGACAAAACTACAGTCATTCTCACAGCTCTGTACTGCACCAGGCCATTTTGACTGACAGACCTACTATAAATGTCCATCCAGTTTCCTATCTAGCTCCCAGACTGCCAGGATGATCTTGCAGCACCACAGTCAGATACCCCATCCAGACAAGATGTCACTGCACCTGATGGCTTGGCCGTCGGCTGACAGAGTATCACAGACAGATTGCACCGTGCAAGTCCAGGATATCCTGATACAAAGCAGGAAAACATCTACCAGAAGAACATAGTCATCTAAATGGAAGAGGGTTCTTAATATGGGCAGCCTTACAAGGGCTTGACCTGGTCCAGGCCTCAGTATCACAGATCCTGACCTTCTTATTCTTAAAGCAGGCTGGCCCCTCGTTCAGCTCTATTAAGATCAACCTGTGTAAATCTTAGCTTGCTGTCTGCCTGTACAGTCATACTCAGTCTTTTCTCAAAAGGGCTATTGTACACTTAGGGTATGTCTACACTGCATTTAGACACCTGCCACTGACCTATGCCAGCTGACTCAGGTTTGTGGGGCCCAGGTTAAGGGGCTCTTTAATTGTGATGTAGACGTTTGGGCTCAGGGTGCAGCCTGAGCCTCTAGGACCCTGTGATGTGGGAGGGTCCCAGAGCTTGCGCTGCAGCCCAAGCCTGAACATCTGCATTGCAATTAAAGAGCCCCCTTAGCCTGAGTCAGCTGGCATGGGCCATCCTGGGGATGTCTAACTGCAGTGTAGACATATCCATAGGGTTAGAAATCCTGCTCCTGTCTGGGACCTCAATTTATTTCTCCTGGGACTCTTGGAGTCTCTATTTGAACCTCTCTCAATTGGTCCCTGAACCACATCACTCTGAAGATAGTCTTCCTGGTGGCTATTACATCAGCATGGAGAGTGAATGAGTTTCAGGTACTTATGGCCACCCCCTCAGCCCCCCCCCATAACATTTCATAGGGACACAGTTGTGCTACAATCTCACCTGAAGTTCATTCCTAAAGTCATCTCAGAATGTCATTTAAACAAGTGGATCAATGTGTCTGTCTTCCCCCTGAAGCCACGCTTGGCGAAAAGAAATTACACATACTATATGTATTTAGAACTTTGCTTTATTACATTAATAGGACCAAACATAAGAACGGCCATACTGGGTCAGACCAAAGGTCCATCTAGCCCAGTATCCTGTCTACCGACAGTGGCCAATACTAGGTGCCCCAGCGGGAGTGAACCTAACAGGTAATGGTCAAGTGATCTCTCCCCTGCCATCCATCTCCACCCTCTGACAAACAGAGGCTAGGGACGCCATTCTTTACCCATCCTGGCTAATAGCCATTAATAGACTTAACCTCCATGAATTTATCCAGTTCTCTTTTAAACGCTGTTATAGTCCTAGCCTTCACAACCGCCTCAGGCAAGGAGTTCCACAAGTTGACTGTGTGCTGTGTGAAGAAGAACTTCCTTTTATTTGTGTTAAACCCGCTACCCATTAATTTCATTTGGTGGCCCCTAGTTCTTGTATTATGAGAATAAGTAAATAACTTTTCCTTATCTACTTTCTCCACATCACTCATGATTTTATATCTCTATCATATCCCCCCTGAGTCTCCTCTTTTCCAAGCTGAAAAGTCCTAGCCTCTTTAATCTCTACTCATATGGGACCCGTTCCAAACCCCTAATCATTTTAGTTGCCCTTCTCTGAACCTTTTCTAGTGCCAGTATCTTTTTTGAGATGAGGAGACCACATCTGTATGCCGTATTCAAGCTGTGGGCGTACCATCAATTTATATAAGGGCAATAATATATTCTCCGTCTTATTCTCTATCCCCTTTTTAATGATTCCTAACATCCTGTTTGCTTTTTTGACCGCCTCTGCACACTGCGTGGGCATCTTCAGAGAACTATCTACGATGACTCCAAGATCTTTTTCCTGATTCGTTGTAGCTAAATTAGCCCCCATCATATTGTATACATATTGTATGTATAGTTGGGGTTATTTTTTCCAATGTGCATTACATCTCTTCCCCGGTATAACGTGACCCGATATAACACAAATTCAGATATAACGTGGTAAAGCAGCACTCCGGGGGGGCAGGGCTGTGCACTCTGGCGGATCAAAGCAAGTTCCGGGGGAGGGATAGCTCAGTGGTTTGAGCATTGGCCTGCTAAACCCAGGGTTGTGAGTTCAGTCCTTGAGGAGGCCACTTAAGGATCTGGGGCAAAAATTGGTCCTGCTAGTGAAGGCAGGGCGCTGGACTCAATGACCTTTCGAGGTCCCTTCCAGTTCTAGGAGATTGGTATATCTCCAATTATTACCTTTATTACATAACGCGGTTTCATCTATAACATGGTATGATTTTTTGGCTCCCAAGGACAGCGTTATATCGGGGTAGAGGTGTACTTTACATTTATCCACATTAAATTTCATTTGCCATTTTGTTGCCCAATCACTTAGTTTTGTGAGATCTTTTTGAAGTTCTTCAGTCTGCATTGATCTTAACTTTCTTGAGCAGTTTAGTATCATCTGCAAACTTTGCCACCTCACTGTTTACCCCTTTCTCCAGATCATTTATGAATAAGTTGAATAGGACTGGTCCTAGGACTCACCCTTGGAGAACACCACTAGTTACCCCTTTCCATTCTGAGAATTTACCATTTATTCCTACCCTTTGTTCCCTGTCTTTTAACCAGTTCTCAATCCATGAAAGGACCTTCCCTTTTATCCCATGACAACTTAATTTACATAAGAGCCTTTGGTGAGGGACCTTGTCAAAGGCTTTCTGGAAATCTAAGTATACTATGTCCACCAGATCCCCCTTGTCCACATGTTTTTTGACCCCTTCAAAGAACTCTAATAGATTAGTAAGACACGATTTCCCTTCACAGAAACCATATTGACTTTTGCCCAACAATTTGTTCTTCTATGTGTCTGACAATTTTATTCTTTACTATTGTTTCAACTAATTTGCCCAGTACTGATGTTAGACTTACTGGTCTGTAATTGCCGGGATCCCCTCTAGAGCCCTTTTTAAATATTGGCGTTACATTAGCTATCTTCCAGTCATTGGGTACAAAAGCCGATTTAAAGGACCGGTTACAAACCATAGTTAATAGTTCTGCAACTTCACATTTGAGTTCTTTCAGAACTCTTGGGTGAATGCCGTTTGGTCCCTGTGACTTGTTAATGTTAAGTTTATCAATTTAATTCCAAAACCTCCTCTAGTGACACTTCAATCTGTGACAGTTCCTCAGATTTGTCACCTACAAAAGTCAGCTCAGGTTTGGGAATCTCCCTAATATCCTCAGCTGTGAAGACTGAAGCAAAGAATCCATTTAGTTTCAACCATTCAGGCTGTTGCTCTGTCTATTTATAGCCATATCTGGATGTTTTGAAAGTCAAGCCATCTCCTTTGTAGAGGATCTGGAGATGAATAATACATTGTATCTTGCTGTGTTATCAGTTGGCTGGTGTAGTCTCTCACTGAACATCAAGGCTCACTGCACCAGAGCTCAAGCGACATCCTCTGCCTACTTCAGGAATGTGCCAATTTCTGCGATGTGCAGGGTGGCAGCATGGTTTAAGCCACTGAGCTTTTGTCAGGAAGCAGAGTGTCAAATTAAGCAGAGCAGTACTACAAACCATGTACTCTGTTTGCCTGAAGATTTAGGATTGGATTTTTTGATTGTTGCCCTCTGTAAAGGGACACAAGTTTTCTGGACTGGGGCCAAATGTGAATTAAAATTATATTGCACATACATAGCCTAATGCTTTGTGTCCACCTTTGTGTCTGCTTCATCATTATTTATGATAACAAAGTCTAGTGGTAAGAGAGAGATGCCTCTCTTTTGAGAGGGCAGGATTTCTCCAGATAAGTGATTTTCATCTAATGCTTAGGAAAGCTGCTACTTCATGTTGATCACTGCCAGTTATCACCACCTCTTGTACCTCTTCCCCTCCCCCCCAAAAATGAGGAGTATTGTTGTGAAGGTAGTGACAACTCTAGCAATATTTTGGGTTCCCAGATTTTCTGAAACTCTAAGGCCCTGTCAAAATTAGGACACTTTTTTCAAAACTTTTCCACTGTACTAATGCAGGTGGAGCTGAAGCAGCATTATTAAATCTTGGGAATCCTACAGTAAACAGCACTGAGGATGTTGTTTTAAGCACTATTTTGATTAGATCTACATTGCTCGTTGCTAGCTTTCCCTTCTGGAGGAAGCTGTGGCAACTCAAGTTGCTCTGCTCCTTCCCTCGTATCTATCTTCCTTTAAACAAGAAGTGGTGCCTTGGCTGCTCTGCTACCTTCTTCCTGAAAAAACTAGCTGCTTCAGATGCTCTGCTTCCTTCTTTTCCTTCTCCAGAGAAGGAGCCAGTGGTTCTCTGGCCCTACTTGGCCTGCTTGCCCTGGTAAGTGGGCTTTTTAGGCCCTGTTCATGCTGAATTTGTGTAGCTCGATCAGCTGCATTTAGTACTGTGCACCATTATGTGATAGTCTCGTGTCTGACCCTGGCAGGTGTATATATAGTGTTGTGCTTCACTGACTTCATTTTTCCCTCCCCCTCAAAGGACTTGGATGGTATTTCTCATTTGCCTGAAGACTCTCTAAAGTGGAGTGCTGCAGGGTTCCGTTTTGCCACTCCTCTAGCTCAGTGTATATGAGGCTACTGGGGGAGATAGTAGTAAGATGATTTGGTTGCAGTGTAGTTGGATTAGTAATGATCTATTCTATATAGGTTTTCATACCACACTCATAACCATAGGATCTGAGCTCCTTTCAGTACTGCATTAAACTACATACCTTTCACATGTTTATTCTCTCATCTTCTCCTCAGAGGGAGAAGTGTGTGCAGTAGAGTGTCTTGTTTTGGAGAGTGGCTTTTAAAATATATACATGTTGCTGTGTGTTAGAGAAAGTAAGGTCATAGAAGTGCACCTTGCTTTTGGAGAGGAAAGTGGTGAGTGTTGTGATGGCCGTTAGTTCTTGGGGGAGTTCACTCCATGATCTTGGACCACCCCCAAAGAAAGTTCTGTCTCCCACACAGACAAACTTTACTCTTGTTGAAAGTTTTAGTGTGCCAGAGGAGCATAGTTGTTGACCACAGTTTTTGTCCCAGAGCTTTAGATGGTCTTTTAGATACCTGGGTGCAGGCCATAGAGCATTTTGAAGATAAGGACTCAGTTCTCTGTGTGCTCACATCAGAGGAAATAATGTGGTTACTCAGTCTATCCAGAGTCTAGATGGCATTGAGATTTGGACTTTATAGCATGACCTCCTGAGTGAGGCTATAGGGTAAACTTCCTGTGAGAGACAAAGGAAGAGAATTTATACTGAGATTTTATTATAATAAATTGCAAAGTTAGGAGCTGATTCCTTATCCATGGCAATATAGGAGCTGCCATGTTTTATTTTCATTATGTCTGATCACTATTGAGCTGTTAGGAGAAAATTGCTATTTCAGTAAAATCAATTCTAGTTTCTGACTGTGCATCAGATACTTAAGTTGGAACTCAGTCTCTTGATAAAATTAAAATCTCTAGGTAGGAGCACTCAAACTGTGTTTGCCTTTGAAACTGGCTGCTGTCAGTGTGTTGTCACACTTTCCTTTATCCCTGTGATATGTTTTATATTGGAGCCTGCTGCAGGTGATCTATCTGACTGAGCCTAGGTGGGGGGAATCCACTGTGTCACACAGCCCATAGAATGATGTGGTTTATTAAATAGACCTCAGAGTACTGTCGTACTGCTGTTATAACTACATGTGCATTAGGTGGAACCCTTTAGTTATGGCACATTATTGCTGTCTCCATTATTTACTGTTAAATTTAGAGCGTTAACACAACTTTTTTCTGATTTTTTTTCTGTAAACGTGGACTATGACTTAAATGTTTTTGAAAACTCTGTTTTAAACTGAATAAACCAAAGATACTTTCTCTAAACTCTTTCTCCTGTACAGTCTTTTCCAAGGGTATGTCTACACTGCCCACATTACAGCATGGCCGTGGTGATGTGGGCAGTGTAGACATGCTTTATTGCCAGGTAGTGCTCTGCCGCTGATTTTAAAAAAACAAAAACAAAAAAACAACCCACCCAGAACAAGCAGTGGTAGCTTTATCGTGGAAATACCATGCTGGATCAGAAAAATGGTCCATCTAGTCCAGTATCCTGTCTGAAAGTTATCATTGCCAGATGCTTCACAGGAATGTATGAAACCTCCATAATACAGAGTTAGGCAATAATGTGCCCATAGTGTGTGAGGGGAGAAGTTTTCCTAACCTCAGATGGTTAATGTTTGGCTTTAGATCCTGAAGCATGAAGGTTTATATCCCTTTGTCATTTTTTTTTATTCTCTGTAATGTAACTCTAGATATACATATCTGTACTTCTATTTCCTCATCAATAAAATGGGGAATAATAGTTCCTACCCATGTTTTGTACAGGGATTTAAGGTCCTTGGAAGAAATATGCTGTATAAATGCAAAATATTTTAAGTAGTTTGTCTGCAATGACCGAGGTACATTGCCGGCAGTTACAGGTTGCCCACCACTCTTCTGCAGGAATGGATCCTGCACTGTTGACCAATATGCTGCTCGCTCTCACTAACACATCACGAGTGGCAGTGGAGTTATTCCTTAAACTACAAAGGCAAGAGGAATGCAACATTGATCTCACCACTTGTAGTAGCTACAACACGAGATTACTTGTGACATTCATGGAGGTGCTGACCACAGTCTAACGTTGCTTTTGGGCTCGGGAAACAAGCACCAAGTGGTGGGATCACATCGTCATGAATGTCTGGGATGACGAGCAGTGGCTATGGAACTTTCAGATGAGGAAAGCCACATACATGGGACTGTGTGAAGAGCTCGCCACAGCCCTGCAATGCAAGGACACGAGACTGAGAGCGGCCCTGTCATTGGAGAAGTGAGTGGCGATTGCACTATGAAAGCTGGCTACTCCAGAGTGCTACCGATTGGTCGCTAACTAGTTTGGAATGGGAAACTCGACTGTTGGACTCAAGTTGACGGAAGTGTGCAGGGCCATTAATTGCATCCTGCTCCGAAAGACCGAGACCCTGGACAACATGCATGACATCGTGGATGACTTTGTACAAATGGGCTTCCTTAACTGCGGAGGGACTGTAGATGGCATGCATACTCCAATTCTGGCACCAGACCACCTAGCCACCAAGTACATTAATTGGAAGGAGTATTTCTCTATGGTTCTCCAGGAGCTTGTGGATCACTGTGGGCGTTTCACGGACATTAACACAGGCTGGTCTGGAAAGGTGCATGATGCATGCATCTTTCGGAACAGTGGCCTATTCAGGAAGCTGCAAGCAGGGACTTTCTTCCCAGATCAGATCACCATAGGGAAATAGAAATGCCCACTGTGATCCTGGGAGACCCTGCCTATCCCTTAATGCCGTGGCTTATGAAGCCATACATGGGGAACCTTGCCAGCAGCAAGGAGCAGTTTAACAACAGGAGCTGCGCCCCTCCGCTTTGCATGCCCCTCCTCCAGTGCCTCACTCGCCTCGCCCTTGTTACGGCACTGGAGGAGGGGAACTTAATGTGTTTAATTTTGAATACCCAGAAAACACTGAAATTTGTAACCATCACCCTGATCATCTTGCTTGTATGTTGTATCCTTTCCTCCCATTCTACTGTCTGTCTGCGTACCTTTTGTTTTTTAGACTTTATGGTCTTTGGAGCAGGGACTTTTCCTGTGCTTGGAAAGCACCTTTGTTAGGTGATAGCTATCTGTTATTTAGATTTCCTTTTATTATCCTTTTGAAGTTTGAATTGCATGCAAAAAAACGTTTTCCTTCTATAAAATACACTATTTTATCCCCTTTTGTGGTTGTTTATATTTTGCCCATAGCTTTTGAATAGTCAAACTAGTAGTACATTTATATTTTAATTTCCCTCATGTTGTGACTAGTGTTTGTAGTGATAAAGGACATTGGGAAGGAAATAGTTACCTTCTGCATATACTACTATTACATGTGCAGCATGGAGAGGTAAATGACTTAATTGTAGGTATTTTATGCAAAACACTAAGGCACCAATCCTACGGGCTGTTTTTGCCTGAGTGTGGGAGTCTGTCCTTGTGGAATAATTTGCAGGACTTGGGCTCCCAGATTTTATAGTGATGGGTACTATAAAAAAACTTAAGATAACAGGTGTGATGCTTCCTTTGGGTACCCAGGCACTTTTCTTCCACCTGCCCGTAGCATGAAGAAACCTTGTCTGTGCCTGCTGTGGGTTAGCTCCCCAACTTCACTGGCCACAGGCAACACAAGCACTCTTTTCTCAGCCCTTCGGGCCTTGCTGTTACTGTATGGGTTAGTTGGGCCCTCTGAGCGTCTCTATGGAGTGTCCAACCCCTGGTCCACTGGACACTTGTGATATTCACAGATTTGCTGCTTCCAAAGAAAGAGTACCCCTCCCCCCAGCGTACCGGTTTCTCACATCATCTCTCCACACACAGCATTTAGATATGTTTATAGTGAAAGCAAGAATAAATTCAAGTAACAAAGCATAGAGATCCAAGTAATAACAAGTAGAAGTATTGGAAACAAGTGGGTACGTATAAAACAAAACCTAATGCTCATTCGACAGCCTAGACTTAATTAGCAAGACACTCTCATGTCTTGTAGTGTATTGCTCACCCCAAATCCTTGCAGTGTTTTACAGTCAACTTGGCTGTGATCCTCCTTTCGTGACACAAGTATGTGGTCCATTTGCTTCCCAGTTGAAGGATTCAGTGTGTTTCCTTACACTTCCAGATATTCCAGAAAAACCGTTTCTCTTTATTTATAACCAGCATTTCCTGCTCCCTCCCCCCCCTTCCCCCAGCTGTTTGTTCCATCTTGTAGATTTCACAATTTCTCATTTTGCCACTGGCTTAGTATAGGCATACAGGGTGAAGGATACAATACTCAATGCCCAAAATGACCAGACAGGGAGATTTTTCTCGTGGTGACCTGCCTTTACTCTAAGACCTTAAAAGCATAATTTTCAGTATAGATACACAACTCCTTAAATATTTTCTATATATAAATTTCACAATGATTATGATGATCAGTGGGCTACTGGCTCTCAGTGGTGATCTTATTTGTGTCCCTTCGGTGAACTATTATTCGACCAAGGGGAGTCCTGTAAAACCCTATGCACCCTCTGTGCCCTCTGTCAGTTGACACCAAGGGGTTCCTGGGTCACAACAGATAAAAACAAAATAAGGATTACATTGGGGGCAGTGTAATTACATTCAATTTTACCTTCTAGAAAGAACCCAAATTCCATCATTATGGTAGATTTGTGGATCTCTAGCTGCCAGCTATCACACATGTTCATTAGTTATCAGACAGGTTCTCTCAATAGAGTTGTAGATTTTCACAAACTAAATGATTGATTATTCTATTCTTCAGTTAAAATAATTTCAGAAATCTACATTTCAGGGATTTATGGAAAGAGTAGGATTATAGGCGCCAGTTTAGCAAGGCACTTAAGCAGGTGCTTAACTTCAAGCATATGAATAGTCTCATTGACTTCAGTGGCACTTACACACATTTAAATGCTTTGCTGAATAGTGTGGTCTTAGGCAGGTAAAATTAAGCACATGCTTAAGTGCTTTGCTGATTCAAGGCTTAATTTTGAATAACAGGTGAAAACCAATATTACAATACAATGTGATTAAATTTTGGACTGGTTTTAAATTTAAATACACTTTTTATATTAAATTATTGGCTTTTATTAAGTGTTTTAAGTATTAAGATATTTACTGGCCCATTTTCATAGGTAGCTGTAGAATGAATTTCATGTACTGTGATTTATTTATTTATTTTATTTATTTTATTTTTACAAGTAACATTACTGACCCTGTGTATTTAAAAAAAAGATAGAGATGGATATATTGACATTCATATAGACTAATGGATGCTGACTAATGTGCTGCATTTTGACCCAGTGCTTTAAAGAGGGTCACTACCATATTTCTTTGTAAGGAGATATGTGGATTAGACATGTCTGCACTATTTTGTTGTTTGCCACAATGTGGGAAACGTCAATAAAAATACAATTATTTGAATGTTAATGCAGCTAAGGAAGTCCACTCTGACATCTAAAATGCATTACAGTGTTAAGACTGTTTTATAATTAAGAATAAGACTAACAAGCATTTAATGATTTCAGTGAAATCATGACATCTTGGAAATTTAGCAGTTGAAAAACTGAACCCAGCATGTGGTCTTAGAAACCACAGGCGTCTTTGTGAGGGGAAAAACATCTTAGATGGGAAATAAAATAATTATCTAATCACTTTGTTTTTCTCAAAGTTTCACATAACTACAAAATGGAAGTTCAGCAAAAGTGGAGCTAATAGGAATTAAAACGGAGAAGGTGAGTATTTGACCCTGAATTTTAAGAATTTATGAAAATCTATACACAAAAGGAACTTTCCCTGAAAGAAATTCCTGTTTTTATTAACTGTTCAAGTATTAAAATACTTTATGCTCTACCATTAGTAGCAAACATATTTAAAATATTGTGCATTGTATTTAAATTTTTGCAATGTGGCAAACAGACATGCCAGTAAAATATAAAAATGCGCTTACTAAATTATAAACTTTGTAGAAAACATTAAGAGGATAAAATTGTATCTTCATTGTATATTGATGGCATTTATGATTTATGCTTGATAGATTTTGTTTATTAATGTACATCAGTAGACGTCTATTCTCGTTTGTTAAAAATAAATATTTCCTTGAGAGGAGAACTCCCCCTATCTCGTGCATGTTTTATTAAGGCAACAGTAAAAAATTCATTAAAGAAGCACAACTACAAATATCATTCTGAGTGGGTTTTGGACAGTGTACTTTGAGTGGTACCAAACACCTCCCCCTTCCAACTCTGTCCACAGAGTGTAATTTTGGTAACAAATAACCAGATTAAGTTAGAATTACTTATGTGCATTGTGATAATCAAGCTCTATTAAAACTCTATTATAATGTACCAGTTATGTTTGTGTTCAACTGAAAATATTTATAAACATTGCATGGTGTATAAGTAGCCACTGCAGATTTGTGTATTGATTTGTAAAGTGCTTTGGGATCGTGTAAGATGTTGGACACTGTACTAATTCAAGATGTTTTTATTTCATCTATATACTACTTGGGCTTTTGGTCAAACAACTAAACTTCCACTCATTTTCAGTCACAAATGAAGAGTTTTAACTCCAATTCTGATTCCACTGTAGTCAATCTCAAAACTCCCATTCACCATACAGGGAACAGGATGCCTAAAGTTGTTCAATGAACTAAACAAATAAACCAAAAGAATAAAAATATCACTTTTCTTTGCATACTGTTAAGTACAAGAGAATATTTTTCACCTAGGAACCTCAAATGCTTTGTGGTTTTGCATCCCAGTATCCCATCTTATTGATGCAATTGAGGCTCAAGTGATGTTGGCCATTACATTCCAGCTTCTTTCTGAAGCATTTACACCTTGAGATTTTGCATTTTTTTGCCCTGAGTAGTTACTTTTAATGAATCCTTGACTGTCAGAAGAAGATTCTTATTGAATATCTTTTTTAATAAATACAGTCTTTTCAGGATTTCCCATGATCAGGGCAAAAAATACCTGTGCTTCCACAAATTCTAGGTTCACACTCCCTAGAATTTAAAGGACTAAGATAGTTGTGTAGTGTTTGAACTGTATTTAATTGTAATAATGTTTATCAACTTTCTACTTAAACTTAACCTACTATATCTGTCTTTTTGTTACTCTTTTCCCCTTCTTGGCTTCATTTTACCTTCTTTTTCCTTCTCTTTCCTATAACAGATCATGGTGTAACTCTTTGAGTTGTATTTAGGGAGTCTGGCAATTTTAGAAGACACTACAGAGGATTGTGGCAGATTGGCATTAATTTGTCAATTAGCAATGTTTGATGTAGAGCAGAAAAAATTAGGAAGGAATTGTAAGAAAATATGAGTCTTGTCTTTTTATTAAAGACTAGTTGAGGTGAATTCAGGTTGATCCCTGCAGTCAGAACAATGAACATGGCAAACATAGTCAGTAGGCTAAAGCAAAGAACAGATGGCCCTACAGAAAGTGGAATGGTTGTTTGGAAATAAGTTGCAAAGTTAGGATGGGAAATAACTCTTGAGTGCACATCTTATGAAGAATGTTAAGTTTTGACAGATGTGATATAGAGCCACAAACTGTTTATCCTAAGCAGTGAATAAAATCTGCAAAAGACATTTCATAAATGATTGACATAGCCTCCTAGGATAGTACATCAGGCAGTTCCTTTGCTGAGGAGGAGAATTTACACCTCCCACACATCTAGGCTCAGTGTGAGTAGTGTGTGTGTGTGTGTGCTACATTTGGTCGAACCACAGGGAGAATGCATTTTCAGTGTAAAGGAGGTGAAGGAGAGCCTGGGTGAGCATATGCCTGAGAAATGCACCCCCACCCTAGCACAACAGGTCGGGGAGGGGGGGGATATTGTAGGTGGGACCACAAAAGTGGATTTGTTGCTCTTGGTGGGGAGAAGAAAGAAGGGAGTGCATGCCTGAAAATGCCCAAAAATATCAGAACCTGACCTCCCCCCTGCCTCCCTGGTTTCACTGCATCTCATTGGATGGCTGGGGGGGGGCAGAGGGAGAGTGGGAACTGATTGGCCCCTTCACTCTCCTGCCCAACAACTTCACACCACTTGGCTGCAAGAGGCTCTTGCCCCACCTCCCTTCCTGAGGCTGTAGATAGTGAGCTGGGTTTCCAGAATGCTATGGATTTCTGGTGTGTTTTTTGCCTTCCTTGCAGCATTGTGGAGACATTGGTGGCGTAAAGAAGAATACGATTTTGAAGTCTAATATTAAGAGATACTGTAGGAATGTGTAGTTTGTCACAACTTGCTGCTGGTGTCACGTTCAGAGAAAGGCTTAAAGGGCAAGCTCCCAGAGGTAAATGAGACCCAGGGTTTTTGCTGGTGGAACTTGTGCTATAAGGAGAAGGGGTGGCCTGAAGTCTCTGCAGACCAAGGTCTCCCCTTGAGGCTATGTTACCTCCTCATCTGCCCCGGGCGGGGGGAATTAGAGGACTCAGAAGTGAGCTGATTCCTCTGAGTGGGTCAAGGGGTCTACTCTGGGTTATTGGTTATATTTTGGGAGCCCTCTAACCTGTACTGGACCTACTTAAATGTCTGGTAAGTGAGATGGCCTGCCACTTAAAATCCATTCCAATGTCTGGTTTTCATTCACCTGTGTGTTCTGACCAGTCAACATCACTTGAAAGTTTTTTACTAGCTGGGACAATATGACAGGGAGATGGGGAAGGACACTCTCCAGAAATGCAAAATATGTCTTATTCCCTATGATGTCACAGCTTTTACTTCTCTTGGTTAGTATTGGCCAAGTTATTCTAGATGTGTTACGTATATAGGTTTTTTTTGGTTTGTTTTACTCAGATTTTCTCTCTTTAATACATTTTGTTTTCTGATAATGTTTGTTTTAAATTGTTTGGGCATTTCATGCAGAGATGGTTCTGTAGAGTTGGGGGGAAAACATCTCCCTCTAAGTAAAAGTAGGGAACAAAGGGTGTTCCTTTCTTGAGATTCTTAGCCAAAAGGGAATGCACTAAGGGGGCCTTTCCCATAGGTGCATTGCCATCAGAGTTGGAAGCCTCTGGATGCATAGGAAACCCCTAATGACTACAGAAGAAAACTGAGTTTTAGGGAACATACTTCAAGAACTAAGTCTTCTAGTGAAAGATACTCCAGTGTCTGTGGGATTGCCCGGGTGAGATACCAGCCCCCTTCAATACCTCCAGTTTCCAAGGGGATGGTGCTGAGCAAGGTCTCTGCATTTTAGAATTAGCCTCTTGCTAGTACATGTCTGGTAAATTTGAAGGCCACCCCCGAATCCCTTCTGGCTGCTGGGAGAAGGTGCATACATGTGTGGACTCTCTCCCTCTGTAAGGGACCAGGCATAGGCGGTCTGGCCTAGGAGTCATGGCTGGGCTAGTGTCCACAAGTCAAGGACAGCCACGAGGCAGTAGCCATTGAGCAGGGATCAGAGTAATCACTAGAGCCAGGATCAAAAAGGTCAGAGTCAGGCAAGGGTCGGAAACTGGAAATCGGGTAGTTACCAGGCTGTTATCAGGAGGCAAGACCCAGTCTAGAGTTGGATACTGGAGACTAGAAAGTGAGGTGAGATCTGGAGTCACTGCAGCCAGAAGTTTGTGTGGTTGCGCAGACAACTTCCTGTGGCACCCTCCATGATTAAATAATGAAAGTGGACCAATCAGAAGGCCACAGGATGCTATCGCTCTGGACCCTTTGGGCAGTACTGCGTGTGGCATCTAATCTCCATAGTGCTCCTTGAAGGTGTCTGCCTCCTGGAGGCCATGCAAAATGTGGGAACATCAGCAGTCCCACAGTCTGCACACCAGGTTTCTAGTCCAATGGATCCTTATGATCCATCTCTCTGCTTCCCAGAGACTCCTGGCTTCTGTGACAGTGTGTCCCCACTATTTGCTTTCTTAGTCTCTTTTTGGCTCCCACCCTAGTGAATTACTCATGTTTAGGGCCCTACCAAATTCATGGCTATGAAAAACGCATCATGGACTGTGAAATCTGGTGTCGTTCCCTCCACACCCCCCCTCCCCCGGTGAAATCTGGTCTTTTGTGTTCTTTTACCCTATCATACACAGATTTCATGGGGGAGACCAGCATTTCTCAAATTGGGGGTTCTGACCCAAAAGGGAGTTGCAGGGGGAGGCGGTATCACAAGGTTCTTTTAGGGGGGGGTCATGGTATTGCCACCCTTACTTCTGCGCTGACTTCAGAGCTGGGCAGCCAGAGAGTGGTGGCTGCTGACTTAGGGCCCAGCTCTGAAGGCAGCAGCACAGAAGTAAGGGTGGCAATACCATACCTTGCCATCTTTACTTCTGTGCTGCTGCTGGTGGCAGCTCTACCTTCGGAGCTGGGCTCCTGGCCAGCAGCCACCGCTCTTTAGCTGCTCAGCTCTGAAGGCAGCACCGCTGCGAGCAGCAGTGCAGAAGTAAGGGTAGCAGTACCACAATCCTCCCTACAACAACCTTGCAACCCCCCACCCACCTCCAACTCCTTTTTAGGTCAGGACCCCTACAATTACAACAGTATGAAATTTCAGATTTAAATAGCTGAAATAATGAAATTTGTGATTTTTAAAATCCTATGACCGTGAAATTGACCAAAATGGACCGTGAATTTGGTAGGACCCTACTCATGTTCCTACCTAGGCAACTGCTCATAGATTTCTGCCCTGCCATCACCCCCAAGAAGCATCAGAGTGAAATTTATCTTTTTCTAGTCAGTTTTCTGTGCTGCTAACAGTGTTCTGTATAGCAGCAGTGAAAACTGACAAGACTCCATTAGATTTTGCTCTACTGCAATTTGGGGAAAGCTCTGAGCAGCACTTAATTTCTCTCTGTGTCAGTGCCCCATATGTGAAATGGGGATATTTTCCTACCTCACCATAGTATTGTGTGTAACCCTTCTGCCAGGCCGAAACGATAGCAGCAAGGGCCGGGTTCAATACATAGGGGTCCCTTCCCCACAACATAATGCAAAACCAGCTCGAACCCCCACCCAGTGACCTGGGAAAATCTTACACTCACCCCTGGGCACCTCGAAGAGGCAATACTTCCCCTCTCGCAAGCACAGAGTCTTGGTGTAGCAGAAAAGGTTTAATTACATGACAAACAACAAGCATTAAACTGGGAAAATACCTCAGCTAGAGTTCATAGGTCAAACCATGAGCAAAGACCCACTCCAGCAAATTGGGCCATGTCCTTCTCTCGGGGCCCTTGAGTCCAGCAATCCCCAAATCACCTACAGTCCCAAAAGTCCCACAATCCAAAAGTCTCTGTCCTGGGTCAGTGCAGCCCCAGAGCTCAAGAGTCTCTCTGCAGAGGTCCCCCTCCCCAGCCTGGGTAGAAAAGGGGCACCTTACGTGGTTTCGGGGCCAACTGCTCTGCCTCTTTGTGGGGTTCTGCTTCCACTAGTCATCTCCGCAAACAGCTCAGCTCCGCTTGCTCTGTGGGCTGCTCCGCTCTGCCAGCTGCTCTGGTCCACCAGCTGTCCTGTGAGCCACTCCAGCCATCCTCACGAGCTGCTTGGCTCCACTCACCCAGTGGCTGCACAAACTGCTCCACTCTGCTCTGCCAGCTGCTCTGCTCCACAGTATTGCTTCAGGCTCCCCCACTCATAAGCACAGTACTTAGTGCTCTCAGCTCAGCAAGTCCAGCTCTTCAGTGATTTCAGCTCTTAGTGATTCCAGCTCTTAGTAGGAGAGCCCCAGTACCAGTGAATTCAGCTCAGTAACCTGCATTTAGATTCTTAAGGGAATCAAAAATTAACTCTGACATTCCACAGTGGAGAGAGGCACAGGTAGAACTGGTGCTTCTGGCTCACACAAAGAGCCTGCACCACCAAGTACAGATCTCTGTCCCCAGCCTCTCTCTTTTCAATGGGTTTTGGAACCCATGTGCCCCATCTAGCAAGCGCTATCCAGCTGACAATGAAACCCCCCATCACAAGACAATTTTGTAGTTCCCCATTTACCCAATCAGGGTGACATTTCATTCCTCCTGCCCCAATAACAACGAAATTGGGGCTCCCACAGCTGCGAAAATAACCATCCCATGCTGCTTTGCGGTATGCTAAGTGGGGTGGGAGTGCCCATGCAAATAACCGAAATACCAATGCAACACTTTCCGCACTCCCCATAATTTACCACCAGATGTCAGGGTGGGGCTCATCCTGACTCTGCTTACATGTGAGAGAGTGAATCCACTGTTTGTGTGGTGACAAGCACCTCTAACAAGCATATAGATTAAATTAACAACATACAGTTTTGTTTATTTTTTGTAGTTTATTCAGATTGGATACTGGAAATAGACTAGTTAGCTTCACTTTGTCTATTCAGTTTCTCATTCTGATTCTTATACTGTACAACAATTGCACAATCTTCACATTATATTCATTCCAGGGGAATGTTTAAATCCAGTCCTAAAACTGTTTATAATTGGAATTAAAAGTAGACTAAATAAAATTAATGCAAACATTTAAATTGCTTCTATGTTTTCTAAATTTGTATTTACAAAACTTAAATTGTGAGACTAACTCAACCCAACATTAAGGGCATGTATGGTACAAACTTTTCCCAACGCAAGTTCCGTCAGCATAAAGCTGCCAGTTAGTATATCGCTTGTGCACGTGCATACTTGGCTCCTCGTGTCGGCACTGCGCGAACTCTCCCGGAATGCTTGTTTCAGTGTAGTGTGGTGCCCCAGGGGGAGGTATAATAGTGTGCAACTTGCCACTGTCCAGGGCACTGACTTTTGGGATGTTTTGGCAATGCATGGTGGGGCAGAAACAATTTGCACAAGGAAGATCAAGATGGCGGGGTCAAGGGCCCATTATGCAGCATTCTCCACCCCCTGGCCAGCTCTATCCCATAATTTTCATGCCTATTTTGAAAATCCCATGAAACTGCATATCTGTATTTTGGCACCAACCCAACTTGCCACAGAGAACATCAATGGTTATGCAAGCACTGGTGGATCACCGGGGACACTTCACTGACATCACTGTTGGCTGGTCAGGGAAGGTGCTTGACACTCTCATATTTAAGAACACAAGACTGTTCAGAAAGCTACAAGCATGGACTTTCTTTCCTGACCAGAGGATTACTATTGGCAATGTTGAAATGCCAGTAGTGATCCTGAGGGACCCAGCCTACCCTGGTTCATGAAGCCGTACACCGGCTACATGGACAGCACCAAGGGAAGATTCAACTGCTGGTGCACTGGGTACAGAATGGACAGTTGAATGTGCTTTTGGTAGATTGAGGGGACCTTGGTGCTGCTTACTCACTAGATTGGATCTCAGTGAGAAAAATATCTCCATGGTTATAGCTCCCTGCTGTGCAGTGCATAATACCTGCAAAGCAAAGGGGGAAAAGTTGCTACCAGGGTGGAGGGCAGAGGTGGAGCAGCTGTCTTCTTAGTTTGAGCAGCCCGATACAAAGTCTATTAGAAGAGCTCAACACAGAGCTATATGGTTCAGGCAGGCTTTGATAGAGCAGTTCATCTCTGAGCCACAGTAATGTGTTATGGATACTGTGCTCTACCTGGCCCTGCAGTTTGGGGGACTGTTAGGAATTGTGGAGAGCTTTGTGCATGACTGTAACACTGACAATGCACCTATTAATTCTGTGGTGCTTGCTGTACATTTGTTACATTGTGTTTGTCACTGATCCTCTGAGTTGTCAGTGTGCAATCATCAGTAAGTGGGTGTTTTCAGTACTGCCAGTCATTCTACAGCATATGTTGGGAACTGATAAAGACAAATTATTTTCAAAACACTAGAGTTTTATTGAGTAATAAACACTTTAAAAATTCTGTGCAAGTTAAAAGCAAATACACTAAACCATAACAAATTTATGGAACAGAGCTTAAAGAAAGGGAAGGAACATTCATGTCCATTTTACCGAAACATACATCAACTGTGCCTCTCTCAGGTCAGGATATGTGAAGCTGTAGTTGTTGTTAATGTCCCCCAGGGTAGAGTGATAGGAGTAGGGATGCAGTCATGTGAAATGTTGAGGACGGGCTGTAGGGAGGTGCTATACTGGAGTTCTTTATCAGGGCATGGCTACACTTGCAAATGTAAAGTGCTGTGAGTTAAACTCGCCTTCGCAGAGCACGGTAGGGAAAGTGCTGCAATCTGTTCACACTGACAGCTGCAAGCGCACTGGCGTGGCCACACTTGCGGCACATGCAGCGGCATTGGGAGCGGTGCATTATGGGCAGCTATCCCACAGAACACCTCTTCCCATTATGGCGCTGTGGCTTGTGGGAAGTGGGTGTGGAGTGCGGGGCATTCTGGGTCCTGTCCCAATGCCCCGTGATGCATCGGTTCGCATCCCAGCATTCTCTTTGCTTCTGTCCATATTTGGTGCCATCTTTCAACATTTTTTGTACTGTGCGCTCTGTCTTCCCTTTCAGTCTGCGGGAATGGAGCCTGAACTGCTGAGGCGTATGCTGATAAGTCTTGCCAACGCATCACGTTCGGCAGTTGAGTTATTCCTTATAATCCAAAGTGACAGAGCTCCAATGATGATATCAACTCGAGTAACGCATATGACATGAGTTTGCTTGTGGCATTCATGGACGTGCTCACCACCGTGGAATGCCGCTTTTGGTCTCGGGGAAACAAGCACTGAGTGGTGGGATCACATTGTCATGCAAGACTGGGATGATGAGCAGTGGCTGAAGAACTTTCGGATGAGAAAAGCTACTTTCATGGGACTGTGTGAGGTGCTCGCCCCCACCCTGCAGTGCAAGGACACGAGATTGGGAACTGCCCTGATGGTGGAGAAGCGGGTGGCTATTGCAATCTGGAAGCTGGCAACTCCAGATCGCTACTGATGGGTCGCTAACCAGTTTGGAGTAGGGAACTTGACAGCTGGAATCATGTGGATGCAAGTTTGCAGGGCCATTAATCGCATCCTGCTCAGAAGAACCGTGACTCTGGGTAATGTGCATGACTTTATGGCTTGCCTTGCGCGGAGGGGTGATAGATGCAGGGCCGGCTCCAGGCACCAGCTCAGCAAGCAGGTGCTTGGGGCGGCCAAGGGGAAGGGGCAGCACGTCGGGCTCTTCGGCAATTCGGCGGCGGGTCCCTCGGTCCCTCTCGGAGGGAAGGACCTGCCGCTGAATCGCTGCCGAAGAAGAAAGCAGCGCGGTGGAACTGCCGTTGATCGTGGCTTTTTTGTTTTTGTTTTTTCCCCCCCGTCGCTTGGGGCGGCAAAAACCCTGGAGCCGGCCCTGGGTAGATGGCATGCATATTCCAATTCTGGTACCAGCCTACCTAGCCTCTGAGTATGTTAATTGGAAGGGCTATTTCTCTATGGTTCTCCAGGCGCTTGTGGATCACCTTGGGCATTTCATTGACATTCCAGACTGGCCTGGAAAGGTGCATGATGCACACATCTTTTGGAACACTGGCCTGTTCAGGAAGCTGCAAGCCATGACTTTTTTCCCAGACCAGAATATCACCGTAGGGGAAGTTGAAATGCCCATTGTGATCTTTGGAGACCCCGCTTACCCTTTAATGCCATGGCTCATTAAACCCTACACAGGGAGCCTTGACAGCAGCAAGGAGCAGTTCAACAACAGGCTGAGCTGGTGCAGAATGACTGGAGTGCGCTTTTGGCCATTTAAAAGCCCGCTGACGCTCTCTGTATGGGAAGCTGGACCTGGCCGATGACAGCATCCCCACAGTTATATCTGTATGCTGTACCCTCCATAGCATTTGTGAAGAGGAGAGTGAAAGATTCACTCAGGCATGGAACTCGGAGGCTCAACACCTGGAGGCTGAATTTGAACAGTCAGAGAGCAGGGCTATTAGAGGGGCCCAGCGCGGGGCTGTAAGGATTAGGGATGCCTTGAGGGAGCAATTTGAGGCTGAAAGCCACCTGCAATGTCTAATATCAGAGGGGTAGCCGTGTTAGTCTGGATCTGTAAAAGTGGCAAAGAGTTCTGTGACACCTTATAGAGTAACAAATGTATTGGAGCATGAGCTTTCATGGGTGAATATCCACTTCGTCGGATTCATGTAGTGGAAATTTGCAAGCAAGAATCAGGCTAGAGATAATGAGGTTAGTTCAATCAGGGAGGATGAGGCCCTCTTCTAGCAGTTGAGGTGTGAACACCAAGGGAGGAGAAACTGCTTTTGTAGTTGGCTAGCCATTCACAATCTTTGTTTAATCCTGAGCTGATGGTGTCAAATTTGCAGGTGAACTGAAGCTCAACGGTTTCTCTTTGAAGTCTGGTCCTGAAGTTTTTTTGCTGCAGTATGGCTACCTTTAAATCTGCTATTGTGTGTCCAGGGAGATTGAAGTGTTCTCCTACAGGTTTTTGTATATTGCCATTCCTAATAACTGACTTGTGTCCATTTATCCTTTTACGTAGGGACTGTCCAGTTTGGCCGATGCACATAACAGAGGGGCATTGCTGGCACATGATGGCATATATTACATTGG
This sequence comes from Mauremys mutica, assembly GCF_020497125.1. Classification (NCBI taxonomy): domain Eukaryota; kingdom Metazoa; phylum Chordata; order Testudines; family Geoemydidae; genus Mauremys; species Mauremys mutica. The sequence goes on from NC_059074.1 coordinate 131,000,187, forward strand.
TGGATGTGCAGGTGAATGAAGCGGTGATGGTGCGCCTGATCTGGTTAGGTCCTGTGATGGTGTCGCTGGTGTAGATATGTGGGCAGAGTTGGCATTGAGGTTTGTTGCATGGATTGGTTCCTGAGTTAGAGTTGCTATGGTACAGTGTGTAGTTACTGGTGAGAATATGCTTCAGATTGGCGGGTTGTCTGTGGGCGAGGACTGGCCTACCTCCCAAGGCCTGTGAAAGTGAGAGGTCGTTGTCCAGGATGGGTTGTAGATCACTGATGAAGTCAACCCGCCAACCTGAAGCATATTCTGACCAGCAGCTACACACTGTACCATAGCAACTCTAACTCAGGAACCAATCCATGCAACAAACCTCAATGCCAACTCTGCCCACATATCTACACCAGCAGTTTCTCTTCCCTTGGTGTTCACATGTCAACTGCTAGAAGAGGGCCTCATCCTCCCTGATTGAACTAACCTAGTTATCTCTAGCCTTATTCTTGCTTGCATATTTATACCTGCCTCTGGAAATTTCCACTACATGCATCCAGTAATGTCTGGTGCCCTCCACGGGAGTAAAGTGCAGTGGTTCCAATGTTAGTAGGAATCTGTGTTGGCTACGCTGACTTGCAGTGCTTGTTTCTTCCCTGGGCTAAGGTATCTTTTACTTTATGCAATAATAAAGAATGTTTTCAAAGCCAAAAAATCCATTTATTGAAAAGAAAATTCATTTATTGAAAAGAGACACAACTGCTTGGGAAACAGAAAGGGCAAGGGGGTGGGGAACAGTACAATCACAGATTTGCATATGTCCTGTCTGGAGTGCTGTGCAATGAGTGCTGCACTTCAAGATGGCTATACTGCATGGCGATGGGTTGAATGCAGTGGGTAAGCGTCGTAGTTTTCAGGGCTGAGTGGTGAAGCTACAGGTGTTGGAGGCAGCTGGTGGCAATAAGAATGCGGATGTTGAGGAAAGTGGGTTGGAGGTGACATGGGGGCACAAGGGAAAGAGTTTTGGGACAAGCGAGATGGGGGGGTGGGCTTGGGAGTGCTCCGCCTGCATTGCAACGAGTCCACTTGGTGCTCTATGATGCTTAGCAGGCGCTCCATGCTTCGGTGCTGGTGATCCGCATTCTGCTGGCGGACCCTCCTTACACTCTTTGGCCATCCTGCACTTTTTGATTTTCATTACTTGAATGCTTCATTACTTCATGCAACATGTATTCCTTGCTTCTGCGTGACCTCTTTCTGATTCTTTGGAGTCTTTCAGCCGGTGATAACATGGACAGCTGAGATCTCGGTTGCATCTGTCAAGGCAAAATGCAACACTTAATAGAGGCAGCATTGTTCACACCAGACCGGGGGGGGGGGGGGGCAAGCATAGTCTACACAATAGCATAATTTGCCCTTCCCAAAGCAAGGAGACACAACCCACAGGAGCCCCAAAATGGTGAGTAAGCACAGGGTCAAGCGTGACTGATTGTTTCACGTCTGTACTGTCCTCTGGGTTTTTGTGACTTGGGGAGAGCTAACAGCGGCAGGGGCCCCCTATACCAAACACTGTCCCCGTTTTCCTTAGGAGTTCGTCCTGGAAGATATCTCACTGCTGAGGGTGACCTGGGAAGTAAGGGAGGGTCTTCTTCTGCAATGCAGCTTCCGCCCTGGCCCATATGCAGCTTGCCTGTGTGCAGCAGTGGTCCTCCCACCCCTCACGGCACAGTGGCACGGACAAGTTAGCCTGGCTGGGACAAGGACCACAGTAGCTCTCCCAGGAGACCTGTGCAAGCGCATTGCCCAAGTTCTGGCTGAGACCTTTGAAGAGATCACTGAGGCCGATTACCGCGATGTGAGAGAGCACATCAACACCCTATTCCACTTATAGGCATGCATGCAGCCCTAACCGTCCTCACCGCAACAGCCCGCACTGAATAACTTCCTTCCCAAAATAAAAACCACTTACTGGGAACCTCCTCTGGTGTTTGTCCTTCCCCAGGCACTGGCTGCCGTGATTGGCTACCTTCCCTCTGGCTTGAGAACAGCTCCTGACTGCATGCATCTAGGGATTCTGGGGTGTCTTCCTCTGCCTCACACCCTCGCTCCTGCTTTGCTCCTCCTCCTGCCTTGTTGCAGTGGGCTCTGAAGTGTCCATTGTGGTCCCTGGAGTGGAGGTGGGGTCGCCCTCAAGTATCATGTCCAGCTCTTTGTAGAAATGGCAGGTTGCGGGGGCAGCACCAGAGTGGTGGTTTGCCTCGCGGGCTTTGTGGAAGGCATTCCGCAGCTCCTTCACTTTAATCCTGCACTGCAGTGTGTCCAGGTCATGGCCCCTTTCCATCATGTCCCTTGAATCTGCCCAAAGGTATTGTAATTCCTACGGCTGGAGTGTAGCTGGGACTGGACAGCTTCCTCCCCCCAAACACTGATGAGGTCCAGCACCTCGCCATTGCTCCATTCTGGGGCTTGCCTGGTGCGTGGAGGCATGGTCACCTAGAAAGATTCGCTGAGAGCACTCCACGTCTGGCTGAGCAAACAGGAAGGGATTTTTCCAAATTCCCAGAGAATTTAAAGGTCAGGTCTGACGGTTGGTCACCTGAGGGCAGGGCAGTAGAGTTCAAAGTGAATCCAGAGTGGCTAGCACAGGCATTGTGGGACACTTCTAGAGGCCTATCAGAGCACACTATTGGACTAGGGCATCCACACTGGTGCCGCGGCCCTCCAGGGGCGGCGCAGCAAACGTTATTCCACTCACCAAGGTGGAGTACCAGCAGTTCTGTAGCTGCGGAGTCAGAGCGCTCTACGTGCCTTTCCAATGTGGACGGGTAATGAGCCAGTGTGCCCAGGGCTCCTTTATTGCGCTGTAACTCGCAAGTATAGCCAAGGCCTCAGTGGGAGATACATTTAAGTTTAGACACCTGCACAATGAGGTTGACTCAAGGCAGTGTATGTTGACCTGACTTTGTTGTGTAGACCAGGCCTAACTCTTAAACTTATAGTGTGAGCTTTATCTGCAGATCTATATTTATAGCTCTTCAACTGAAGTCTTGTCTATATTAGGAAATTATTTAACTAAAATAGATTTAGAAATTTGATCTAGTTAAATTGATACAAATCCTTAATGTTGACACACTTAACTCCATTTAAACCTTGCTTTATATTAGTTTAGCTTCAGTCAAAAATTTAAATAGATTTAAGTGTCTACATTTGGGGTTTGTACTGGTTTAATTAGATCAGTTTTAAATTGGTTTTAGTTAAACCAGTTAAACTTTTTTGTATAGACAAGGCCTGTTCCCAGACTTTGGAATAATCTATGTTACAAACTATTGTGAAAAATATTTTCTTCCAGACTTTCAATACAGTTTGCCCAGAGATAACATTTGGGCTTCTTATCTCTTTTTCTAAAGGAAATAATTAGTTTTAGAATTGACTGACCTTTTCCTGGATTGTGAATTATCTTGCTAGAGACAGATTTTTACTGTCCATTAATCTCCATATCAAATGTTTGGAATTTAGGAAAGGTTTTCTATTTTAAAGAGCCTTTCTTCATTACTAGTTTGTCATCTTACTTCCAGAGCAGATTCCACTAGGTTTATCATTTTTTTGCTAGATGACAGCAAATAGAACATCTCACTATTTCCTAAATAGACGAAGTTGCCTTTTTCATTGCTGATGTCTATGATTCTTTCTACTGGGCAAAGGAAAATGTAGAAATGACTAAAATTGTTAGTTAATCTAATGTATAGTATTCTGAGATGAAATATGGACGTTGAACAACAATCCCATGGTAAGATATTTACCTTGTAGAGTGTGCAGAATGATTAAAATGATCTTCAACTAAACTATTTCAGGAAGGACAGTTAGAAGCTAGAGTAAGCTCTTGGAAAAGTCTACCCGAAAGCTTTAGCTATTATACCTTTCATGCTTTATTGATCACATTTATGTATTTATAATTATTAGTGTTCTAGTGAAGTGTATGTGAGATTTCAGTTGGAGGTTGGTGAAGTTTGCAGTATGGTTTGTATGCAAATTTATTGCAATAAGTTAGGTTACAGAAATGTACCTGATTGTGATTAGATCCAAATAGCCAATACTCAATGTGATGGAATCCCTGGGGTGCAGCCTGGCACCGTGGGACCGCTGTGCCCCCTAACCCTCTCCAGCCTAGGTTGTCTCTCACAATGCCTTGCTACTGATCAGCAGCAAGCTCCTCCAGGCGTTATCACTTAGCACAACCGCATGTGGAGCCCCACACCCAGCTAGATTGCATGAATGTTCCCAGAGCCACTCGTGAATCATACAGAGAAAGGCATCAGCTGAATCCCCCCCAGATCCCAGAACTGAATCCCCCCCAGATCCCAGAACTCAGGAATATACCAAATTGCACTGCTAGAGATGGGCACTATACATTTATTCATTGGTTCATCACTTCATCAACTGAAAGTGGATGTACACCAGCGTTTGAGAACCTGAGCAATTTTGCAGCATACTTCATACAAACTCACTGGTAAAGATAAACAGTAAAACAAATTTAATGACTACAAAAGATAGATTTTAAGTGATAGGCAAAAAGTCAGAGTTAGTTGCCGAAAGAAAATAAAATATAAGCACACAGTCTAAACTCTTAACCCTAATAGACTGGGCAACATCTAGATTAAGCAGTTTTTCTTATCCCACTGGATATTGCAGTTCATAGTACACAGATTTCACCCTTGAAATCTGGGCCAGTCCCTTCATTTGGAGTCTTCAGAATGTCCTTGTTGCTTGCAGCATAGATGGGTGGAGGAGAAAGACCCAGCACGTGCCCTCTGTGTTCTGTTTTATAACCTCAGTCCCATGTGCTTGAGGAACAGAAGTCCAGGCATGTCTGGGGGCATTGCTGAGTCTCCAAGCAAGGCTGAGGAATTCCCTTGGTGTGGCCTCATGCAAGTGAGTCATTGAATTGTAGCTCCCTTGCTGGACAATGGTGGTTATTGGATTGTTTGACACCCCGCCCAGGTGTTGGTTACTTCCCTTGCTGTTGCCTCTGGGGAGCTAATATCTGGCTGATTGCCCAACTTACAGCATGTTTTAGTGACAACCATACAGCACAATTCTCATAACTTCATATGCATTAATGATATACATATATGGATAGAGAAATGACTTTCAGCAGATCATAACCTTTCCCTTGATACCTTACAAGGCATGCTTTATATATAAGATCACCATTATATAAAAACGAGGAATATGGGGGTTACAGAACACTCTCCCAAGGTATAGAACGTCACACTCTGTATTAAGATGTGAATGGTCTCTCTAACTTATATTGTTAAACTGTCCAAAATATCCTTTATCTGAAATCTTCAGCATCTTAAGAGAAATCAGAGCCAAAGCTCATCTTATTCTAGTGGCTCTTGCGATCTGAGAAGGTCAGGTGTCAGTGTTAATCAGTCAATCAGTGTATTTTTGCCCAGGAACATAGATCGATGCTGTGCTGTGCCCAAAACCATAACCTGAGCAACGAACAGAGCTTTTTGAAAAGGTATGCTAGAAGAGAGGCCATTCCAGTCTATAGTTGTAGCACATAATGAAATAGTGGATGGGAAGCGTTCATTGCCACTGCTTGTTCTGTGTATGATTTTTGCACAGTCCATCTGTACCTCTCACCAGCACTGAATACACACAAAATCTAAAAAAAATGTAGACCCCAAATGGTAAATTCTTTTCTACTTTGATGCACCTGATTTTTTAAAAATGAAAAGCTATTTATAGGTTAAGGATGCAAAGAAAAATCCTTAACCTATACATTATTATAGGTTATTATAAAGCAAAATTATTAGGTAGATTCTATACTTCATTCATTTTTAGTATAAGACCATTTTATATTTGCATAATTTCTTTGCAGAAACTACTGATTTGAGAACAGAATTATTTTGTTTTCCGTTTTTGATTTGTGTCTGTGTCTCAGATGGTTTAGAACTCAACTCTGTGTACCATTGAATTGTGGGGATCTCTTCTTAATGATATATTGCAGTAATAATCTTAATGACACAATATGGCAGTTGAGCACTGTGTGGAGGACCATCTGTCTTCCAAAATTAGCCTTTGTTACTTTATTATTATGGAAAGTACTTGATTTGATATTTTTGGTACATACAATATTGTCTACGTTTTTAACTATAAATAAAGTTGTACTTTAGGATTTTTTCACTTTAGAATAACATTTACACATGCCACAGTGTAAGAATTGTGACGGGTTTGGTCACAGAGACCCCCTTGGGACTGCCGCCTGATGTACTGGAATTACCTCTGAGCCCGTTTTCCCTGCCATCTTGGGACTCCAGAACCCTGCCTTGTTGAGCCAGACATGCTAGCCTGCTGCAACACAGACCCAGGTCTGGTCCATGCCCCCAAAGCTGCAGACTTAGGTTACCTGCAGAGCTGTTTTCACTTTATCTCCAGCACCCAGACGCCCAGTTCCCAATGGGATCCAAACCCCAAATAAATCAGTTTTACTCTGTATAAAGCTTATACAGGGCAAACTCCATAAATTGTCTGCCCTCTATAACATGGATAGAGAGAGATGCATAGCTGTTTGCTCCCCCAGGTATTAATCACTTACTCTGGGTTAATTAATAAATAAAAGTGATTTTATTAAGTATAAAAAGTAGGATCTAAGTGGTTTCAAGTAATAACAGACAGAACAAAGTAAGTTACCAAGCAAAATAAAGGAAAAACAAGCAAGTCTAAGCCTAATACAGGGGTGGCCAACCTGAGCCTGAGAAGGAGCCAGAATTTACCAATGTATATTGCCAAAGAGCCACAGTAATAAGTCAGCAGCCCCCCATCAGCTCCCTCCGCTCCCAGCGCATCCCACCCACTGGCAGCCCCACCGATTAGCACCTCCTCCTCCCTCCCCGCACCTCCCGATCAGCTGTTTCTTGGGGTGCAAGAGGCTCTTGGGGGAGGAGGGAGGGCACGGCAGGCTCAGGGGAGGGGGTGGGAAGGGGTGGACTGGAGGCAGGGCCTGTGGCCGGGTCAGGAGTTGAGCAGTGAGCACCTACTGGCACATTGGAAAGTTGGTGCCTGTAGCTCTAGCCCTGGAGTCGGTGCCTATACAAGGAGTTGCATATTAACTTCTGAAGAGCTGCATGTGACTCCAGAGCCACAGGTTGGCCACCCCTGGCCTAATACATTAAGAAACTGTTCACAGGTAAAATCTCACCCTCAGCGATGTTCCAATAAGCTTCTTTCACAGACTAGACTCCTTCCTAGTTGGGCCCAATCCTTTCCCCTGGTATAGTCCTTGTTAGCAGTCATCTTAGGTGGAAACTAGGGGTTTTCTCATGACTGGAAGTCCCCTTTGTTCTGCTCCACTCCCTTTTATAGCTTTGGCAGAAGGCAGGAATCTTTTGTCGCTCCCCAGCCCTGTTTCTAAATGGAAAAGTACCAGATTTAAGATGGATTCCAGTATCATGTGACATGGTCACATGTCCTGTGAGACCTCATTCTTCATTACCCACAGGCTGGCTCTCACGTATGCAGGAAGGCTTGCAGGTAAATAAACCATCTACAACCAATTGTCCAGTCAATGGGAGCAGTCAAGATTCTAAACCACCATTAATCGCCCACACTTTGCATAATTACAATAGGACCCCAGAGTTATACTTCATATTTCTAGCTTCAGATACAAGAATGATACATGCATACAAATAGGAGGAATATATTCTGTAGGTTATAACCTTTGTAATGATACCTTATAGGAGACCTTTTGCATAAAGCATATTCCAGTTGCATCATATTCATACTCATAAGCATATTTCCATAAAACATTATGGAGGGCAATGTCACAATAATATCTGCTTGAATTTTTAGGGAGAAAATTAAAAAAATAGATACCCAAGTTATACTGGTAAAATATGCACGTGAACTTAAGTAGCTGAGCGGGAGCAAAAGGTGTATGTAACTTGCACAGCAATTTTGCATTTATTTATTTTCCATATTCAGATTTATGTTCTTTTGTAAATGTGAGCTCAGTGCTATACAAGACATGCAAATGTGTATTTTGAGCACACAGTTGCCTGTTCGTACATATACATGTGCAAATCATCCCAGATCAGAGAGCTGATGCTAGGCCAACGGAATGATAACAGAACACTTTCCCCCTTTAGATACCCATTCTACAGTATTGTCAATTTCTGTGTGTTTAAAAAGGAATCCGTGTTCTGTCTGAATGTTCTGAGGTAATTATTTTCAGATGCTACAGTATTTTAAGCCTAGAAAAATCACACAAACATTTTAAAGACATTTTCTTTATTTTTTCAGATGGTCAGGATCATTCACTGCCTCCTGTCTCTTATCATAAAAAGAAGTTGGCAAAGAGACCAGGATACATGAGACCACAAGCTCCGCAACAGATAAAATTTCAGCCTCCTGCTCACTGCAAGCCATTCAACCCAAAGGGGCTTGAACATGGCAGAAAGCATTGTGAAGACTTCAAGAACTGCTCTCTGCACAGACTCTGCAAAAATGACTTTGAATTCTTACATTGTAATTCATCTGTAAACAGTACCATAGTTACCACCACTGTGGTAACAACATCGACCACGGCTGGAAATATGACAGGAAGCCTCAGAAATCTGTCAGATCTCAGGATTCAGCCGTCAGAAAATGTAGTTCTGCCAGTTTGTCCTGCAGCTGCCACATGTAAAAGAGACTTCTCACCTGTGTGCAGTTCAAATACATGGCAGACTGATCTACTAGCGACTACGTGGGAGACAATCCACGGTGCTAGAGTAAAGGAGCCAAAGAAAATGTACACTTTGGATCAGAAGGAAGTGAATAATAACTGTGTATATAACAACAAAGAAGTCACTTCTTACTTATCCAGTACTTGGGATAGCTTTAATTCAAGTTTCAGCTTCATACAGCTCTCACTGAACTCAAGTTTTGAAAAAAGTGACACTGAAGGCCAGTCAGATGGCAAGGCAATGGAACACACTCTGGAAACAAATGCAACAGGACAAATAGAAAATGTTAATTTACATGAACCAGGGGAGAGACTAAGAAGTTCACATAAAGACGTAGGGGCTTCATCTTGCATTTGTAGGCATGGTGAGGATTATCAGTGTGCAAGAGAGACCATAGTGAAAGATAAATTGCAGGATTGTGAGATGGTATCTCTTTTGGATACAGATGCAGCATTTTCATGTTCCACAGATTCCTCAGATGCAGCATCTGCTGGTTCTTCTGTTACTTCAGGCTACGAAAGTAGCTTTACTGTTAGTGATCACAACTGGGACACCCTGATGAGGAAATATGAACCGGTGCTATTGGACTGCTTGGTTGGGAACCGTAGTACATTAAAGGTTGGTAATCACACTGTTTGTTCATGTTCATTTGGTGCTGTGGATTTTTAGACAAATCAATCACTGGGCTGTTGCAGAAGACAGGAAATGTCTGGCTTTTGTGGCTTTGAGGCATTTCTTTATATGAATTTACAGCAGCATAGTGCATGGTTAGAAATGAGAGAGAACCACTACTCTGTTTCCTTTTCCCAATTTCCTTCTTAAAATAACCAATTTTAATCTTTCTTGTAATGGTTAAAATTGCAATTTCAGCAGAATACAGTAATCTTCATTTCCTTTCATAATAAGCTGTGGTGTTTCTGTATTAAACAGCTGACACTTCCTCCCAGAAGTGGCTGTATTTTGTTGATGGATGAAGTGACTGGTATTAGTGTGTGAGGGGCCAAATTCTGGCATGGGTTGTGCAGTTGAAACCAGAGGCCCACACGGGGGTTATTGTTGTCCCAGTTTTGAAGAAACTAGATCCATGTAGACATTGCTCTGCAGGTCTTCCCTATTTAGCACCCTGAAGGGCATTTTGGAACAAGGCTTACAAGTCAAGGGGTATGGTCAACTCACTTGAATACATACGTTGCCTGACTTAGTCTCACAACTTCCTGCTAGATTAATTTTGTACCATGGGTTAAATGTGGGACTGAAGATGGCCAGAAATCAGGCTCACAATAATGCTGCTTTTGCAGCTTTCGTATGTGCTCACTAAGAACAATTACTTTGGTTTCAGGTGTGGAACAACAGTGTGGCTGTATTCATTTAGGATAAGTGCCTGTAAGTGTAAAATGATATTAAGCTTAATCAAAACGTCAGGGTTGGGTCTGAAAACAACTCCAATCTTTCGGGGTCAGGTCAGCTCTCCTTCTGCTTGTAGGGATGGTGCTTCAGCAGTTGCGTGTCCTGCTCCTGCTGGCCGTCGCCACCTTGCTGCGCTGTGTGCACTGTGGAGCGACTGAGCAAAGTTGTTGCAGCACCTCTCTGCAGACCACACAAGGGGTGGTGGCCATTAGGAATGGGGAAAAATGGATGCTGCTGCACTGACCACACAGGAAGTAGGCGGTGGCAGCACTGGCTCAGGTTCAGGGGAAAAGGTCAATGTCAATCTGGAAAACAACTCAACCTTCCTGGGGTCAGGTGGGCTTCCAAACCCACTCGCGAGTACCCATTGTTGTAGTTAAACTTACGTTTTTGTATTGATACAGATAAAATCCTTAATGTTAAGGCTTCAGAGGCTTCAAGACAAAGCAATAGAGGAAGATGACTATGATAAAGGTCAGACTTTTTCATTATTGTTTTCATACCAGTTTCAATCTGTTTTCTTTCCCTTTTTAATTTTGTTTTACAATTGCTACGCTACTGTGATTGGGTAATGGTGACAAAAGTTCAGTGAGCATGTGGTTGTATTATTTATTATGCAGTACAATGAGGTATAGAAATTTAAAGAAAGAAGTAGGTCAGCAGCAGGTAGCACAAGAAACAATGCAACAGTTTATTATATTGAGCCACCTCACAAGGCAAGTATCCACCATCTGGATCAGATACCTTTAAACAGCCTGACTTAAAAATACAAAAATGAGTGAAAGACTTAAATGGGGCAAGGAGGGTACTGATTGCTGATGAAGGATAATTTTCTGTTCACCACAATTAGTCACCACAGTGCAGTGGAGACCATAAATAGAAGTGAGGTCAGCAACTTTAGAACACAAGTTGCAACGCCAGCTCTTATAAATGTGAATTGTGCCAACTTGAAGGACAAGCTGAATATCCACCAAATTGAATCAAATAATCTCAGGTAAAACAATCTAAGATTGCAGTATACATGGTTATTGTCTATGAGAAGATACAGCTGCTGGTGAATACTCTATATTTAAGAAATGCTTGTCAACTTAAGTGCTTTATAAATATTGTATAATGTGTTGTATATACATCTGAGTATGTGTGCATGTGTAATTAAATGAAAAAAACTTTAACACAGGTTACCCAGTGATAGCTTATGCCCTTCCAGAACAGAGTTCAGCAAAACTCAAAATTTTGAAAATCAGGAAATAGAGTTAAAATAAATGCTTAACTTCTGCCCTGTGAAGCTGCCAGTAGCCACTGGGAATTATCTGCATCATTCCTGCTGCATTCACTGGGTAAGGCACAGCTGCATTGAATGGTGGAGGAATAAGTTGGAAGAGCTGTGTTTGTGATATGAGGAGATCTGAGTCTGAGTCCCCCTATGTGTGCTTTCAAAGGAAAGAGTTGCTTATGTACCTTGAGCCTCCAGCATGCGTCATTTCAGTACAGAATTGTGTAGGTTGGGTCATTAGCAGGGCACTGGGGTCTTCATGCCATGGGTATTGTCAGTATTGGGATATTAAAACAGTCTGTAGATTTAATGATAGAAAGGGCAAAGTGTAGGTTAAGTTGATATCCTGTGCGCAAGTGTGAAGGGGCTGTAAAAGGGTACGAACTGGTTGTTAAATTTTACAGGTACGGTGTTCTCTTGGGGGAGTAGGCTCAGTGTAGGGGACGTTTAGGTAATGCCTGTCCATTACAGTGAAAAGGCAGAGTGGGAAAGTGCATGTTATGGGCATTGTGGGGCATTGGTCAAAGAGGGCAGAGTTAAAGTTGCGGGCGTGTTTACCATAACTCTATATTGTCTGGATTTCAGAAGTTTGAGTTTGGTTGAACTTGATGTTCTGAAAGGGCGTGGGCTTTCACCAGGCCACCTTAACTCTGCACTAATTATGTGTTTTGCCATTTAATTTCCTGTTTTTTTTAAACCAAGAGACATGCTTGTCGGTCAAAGTTAGAGGTCGTTAAGGCAGTTGTAGTTGTCACCTAGAGTTGCAGCTGATATGCTACTGTATCTAGTTTATACTCAAAAGACCTGGCTTTTTTTATAGTGCTTTTCATCACTAGATCTCAAGGAACTTTACATTATTATCCCCATTTTACGGATGGGAAACCAAGAGACAGAGAGGTGAAGTGACTTGCCCAAGGTCGCTCAGCAGGCCAGAGGCAGAGCTAGGAACAGTCCCAGTCCAGTGGTCTTTGCACTAGGCACATGGTTGCTATGTGATTCCTCAGTGCTCCTCCCTCCTCCAGTACATTTTCTTGTAGTGGAATGGGGATAATGGTCGTGCTTTGAACTGTTTCTAATTTGTAGTTGCTAACAGGGCTGGTGAGAGAAATCTCATCCATCGTCTGTCCCTCAAAACCATGACATTTTAATTACAAAGTTGTTCCACTAGCTTTAAGCGTGTGAGAAGATTGGTGTCTGTTGCGTGTTCCCCACCACATCTGCCATACCATTTCCTGCAACATGGAGCCTCCCCACCTCTCATTAACATTTCCAGCTTCCTTTTCTATCCCATTCAGCCATTAGTTGGCACTGCAGAAGCCATCAACATGTAAGAAGTTGCTTCTTGCTGTCTCCTGCTCTGTGCTGCTACACACATGTATTATAAGCAGCAATTTAATGGAGGGCTGCACATGTTATGGGCAGATCCTGGTGCACATATGGGGGCAGAGTGGGGCTCAGACACCCCTGGAGAGGCAACTTCCACCCCCAAGATTCCAGCTCGCATGGGGAGTAAGGAGAAAGGCCCATTCCCTGCTACTCACCCCCATATCAGTTTCCCAATGTCCATCCCCTACCATCCATCCCCATTTATCCTCCTCCCCTTGATGAAGCACCAACTCCCTTTCCCCCCTGTTGCCCTTTACTCTTTCTCTGCCAGCAAGCATTCATGTCTAATTTCTTTTACAAAAATACTTTGATTCAATCCTTCCCCCCAAAACAAAACCCCAACCTCTGACAGAAACAGATTTTAGCAATATGGGATCCAGCCTTTTCCAACATTCTGCCCAAAGTGGGACTCAGACTGACACTGACTGGGTCAGGTTCCTTCCAAAGACTATTGCTTATCTCCTTCAGTATCCAGCTGGTGTGAAACTTTGAAGGCTAACAGTCCTGTTAACTTCTCTGTCCATACATGCTCAGTGTAATACGTTATGTGCCTAACTGGAGAGAAAAACATTTTGAAATAACAATTTAATTTGATTTCCCCCAAAGGGCCATGCACGCTGTTGGAGTAACGCCTGAGCGTTGGCCTCCCTGGTTTGATCTCTATCTGTGAGGAAAAAGAGGTTGCCAGAATCGGTCAATTTAAAAAAAAAAAAAAAAAAAAAAAAAAAGCTGTTCTCTCCCCCCGCCCAAGTGCTGTATCTCAAAACTCCCTTGGTCAAATGGCCCCAAATGTGTATCACTAATAGACCACTGTGCTTCCATGAGGCACACCAAATTTCAAGGCAGTGAGTAACCACATAGGTTTTAAAGTACTTAGAAGAGTTGAGCTTTAAACTGAAAGCTGGTCTGAACCTTAATTATAGCTGAACTTTTGTTCTGCTGTAATAAGCATTGGGTACTGTCAGGTAATTTTGTCAATAATTTTTCATTTTCAGGGTTTGAAGTGGGAGGGAGATAGTCTTTGGTAAAGAGGGTACTATTTTATGTCCCGATCAAATTGGGTCCAGAGTTGACTAAACTATGAGCTGCAGAAAATCACCATTTCTACCTATTTAATTTATTACCCATTTTCCAACTTCTGCTGCAATTGAGGCTTACAAATGAGGCAGGGATTCTGCAGACAACCGTTTCCTTCACTGCACAACATTGCCTCATTTACTATCCATTCTGTGCAATGAATGAGGGAAAGGCCTGTGGGAAAAATATGAAATCATGTAATTGAAGTCTGTGGGTAAAATTCTCAGAGCTCCTATTCCATTTTAAAAGTTACTTAGTGACTTAGACACTTAGGAACCTAAATCTCATTGACTTTCAATCAGACTTAGGCTTTTCAGTGCCTAAATTACTTTTGAAAATGAAACTTACTCCTAAGTCACTTAGGTGTTTTTTTTTTTAATTTTACCCTATAACAAAATGCATACGTATGTATACTTAATTCTAGCACTTCCTAACTTGTGAGTTCTTGACCTACTTTATCTCTTGTGGGTCTTTGTTCCTCTTCTGATGCAATATTCAGCCAATTTTTATGAGTACTTTTTATCATTTTCCTAACATCTGAGCTGACTTCTCTAGTTTTTTCTTTGTGAAATGCACATTGCTCATCTCAAGGGAAAGACTCTGAGAATGTATGGTGTAGCAAGAAGAATTAGAACTGTGACCTCTCTTTCTCTTTGTGAGGTGGTATTCTTTCAGTTTTGCTTTTAGAAACTACTTTGTATCCTACTGAGAGTAGCAAAGTCATACCTGGTGAAAAGTTAAGTTTTAAAACTTATCAAAGAGCTGACGGATTTATTTAGTGCCAATTTCTGTCTAAAATGTCTGAAATCTGTTTTTTTCATGCATATTGTTAGAAGGGGATGGAGATACTGAACATCTATTACTAGAAATGTGATGTAAAAATGTAAATAGGTATATAGCTATGAAAGGGAGAAAAACTGAAACAATGCATACAGTGCTTTGAAGGTATACTATGTTTTAATAAAAATATATCTTTGGAATTTTGGGGTTTTCTTTGTGCATGTGTAGTGACTTTTCTAGTCAAAAGCAGAACTGCCATTCAAGTGTATTAAGTAGCCTGTAATATTTGCCACATAGGGTTAGACCACTGCTGGTCCATCTAGTCTCGGGATTTTCAAAGGAGGAGGAAACTGCAGTGTAGTGCAGTTAGTCAGCTGTGCAATGCCATATGGGCGTGTGTGTGTGTGTGTGAGAGAGAGAGAATGAAAGATGTGGGCAGGTGATCAACGTATACCCTGAAATATGAAATCTGATTACTGCCATAATTGTTATGGTTTGCATAACTGCAAATGTTATCACTCTTTTTAGGATTATTGAATCCTCTTCAGCTGCAGTAATAGACTATTGCTAAAACAACAGATTTTCAAACTTATGGTGCTCACCCTTTAAAATTTCTCTCATCCTGCAAGAAGGGTTGTTTTATTTTATTTTATTTTATTTTTTTTAAAGGAATACAATGGTAGGAAATCTCTACAGTACAGGAGGAATTCTAAAGGCCTGGGACTATGGGTCTGCACTCTAAGCCTTAGAATCATGCAGTTTTTCTTCTATAAATAAGATGGTATAGTGACAGCCAAGGAAAACATAGTGATTGTATATGGAACAGAAAAAAGCCAATCTTTATTTAAAAAATGAGCAGAAGTTATTTGAGGAAACAGGCACAATTAATTGAATTTTATAGAAAAAGATGCTAAAATGAGACTGAAGGACCAAATAATTGCAAAATCTTGCTTTTGACACCTCCTCTCTTTTCTACTTCTCCACCCCTTTAATTACTATAGTTTTTGACAAATTATGGAAATTAAAATGTAAATTGAATGAGATCTATGCTGCTGGGAGGTGAAATGACTTTTCTATTCAAAAGCACTCTATTCGCCTTTGTGTTTTTATCTACTACCGTTACCCCAGACAAAAAAAGTATTATATAAACATATATTGTTAATGGTGATACAAAAGGAAAGTGCTTGCCCTTGATTCCCTCTAGTGAATGTCAAGATACTTGAAAGTGGAAATTAACAGTAAACCCTAAATGTTCAAAGCAGTAGATGATGGTATAGCCATGAAACTCACTTTGGCTTTAATGGATGTTTGTGCAGCCACAATTCTCCACAAATTTGAAAAAGTAGATTTGAATAGCTTTTAGTATTATTTTCAATAAACATAGAGGTTCTAGCACAATGCTACATATATAGTAGTGCCAAGCCTTTTTACATAGTGTACTTTCCCTTGTACACAGACGTATTTCCAACACAGATACTTCCCCCTGTGGTATTTCTTTGTCAAATGCATATTCAGTTAGATGGATCACCCCTGCTCCCTGTTTAATTTTAAATATAAAATGTAAAATATTAGGATTTATTACACCTTTTATTACCTGCTATACAATCTATGTGGTTAAATATAATGAAATGTCTCATTTGTTTCTGTATTTACTTACAGTCTCCTCTTGATGGCCACATTACTGTATTTTTTCCAAGCAGGTATAATGCCCTGGGAATGTGATAACAGCATTTTGCCTTACATAGCATATAGTAGAAATTGGTCTGTTCTCCATGGATCGCTTGGAGTGTTGTCATGGCTCATTATTCATGATGGCGCTTGACAGCTCCAAGGTTAAACATGCTGCTGAAAAAAATAAAAGCAGCACGTTTTTGTGTCTATGGGAGTTGGGCTTGCAAGGGTAGCAGTATAGGCTTTTTTTGTTTGGCACAGTTGCATGTCTAAACATTTAAAAACCCTTTTATTTTCCTTTATTAGCTCCCAAGAGCTCCTGGAGTAATTTTCATTGCCCTCAGTAGCACCAGGTGCTGGGGGCAGACTGTCTGACATGAAGTTTCAGGGTCAAGTCTGCTGCTGAGCTCCACATCAGCTTGTGTAGCCAGTTGTTACTTCAAAATTAACTATGTACAAATAGTTTAAAAAATAACTGAATCTCATCCATGCAGGAATGAGAACACACAGACTTCCTGCTTGGAACTGGTGGAAAATGCTGACTTACCCTGCAGAACTAGGTTCTGTTGGGAGTCTGGATTCTCCAAAGCAGGTGGTATAACGGAATAGAACAATTCTTCGCAGAACCATTGTGCCAACTTGAATGTAGAGAACATACAACATATGTCATGACAGAGTCTATCCTACCTCTGCAAGCATAAATAGTACGGTAGGTATTTTTGTACATAGTAACCTATGAAGCCTTCAGCTATTTTAGCTTATAAATTAACAGGGCTTGATAATATAAGCTGGCGGGTTCTCTCACTGTCTGGTGCACCAAAGAAGACTGTCCAGCCATGTTGTTCCAGTGTTTTCTGTTAAGGGTGTTTCCCTAAGAGCCCCTCAGTGCCAACTAGTAGAGGGCAGTCAATACTGTAACTCATATCAGGCTGGACACACTCACTACCCCCAATGCACTGTTGTCATATGTATCTAAAAGGTGTCATATAAGGTCTCATGTGAAAACTGATCATATGCTGGACCCAAAAATCGTTGTGTGATGTGTCTAAGTTTTATATATAGGGCCCCTACCAAATCCACAGTCCGTTTTGATCAATTTCACGGTCATAGGATTTAAAAAATCATACACTTCATTATTTCACCTATTTAAATCTGAAATTTCATGGTGGTGTAATTGTAGGAGGTGTTGGGAGGGTGCAAGGTTGTTGTAGGGGGGGTTACACCTTTACTTCTGCGCTGCTGCTGGTGGCGGCACTGCCTTCAGGGCTGGGCAGTTGGAAAGTGGCAGTTGCTGGCTGGGATCCCAGCTCTGAAGGCAGAGCCGCTTCCAGCAGCAAGAGTGGCATTGCCACCCTTCTGCGCTGCTGCCTGCAGAGCTGGGCCCTCTGTCAGCAGCTGCCACGCTCCAGCTGCCCAGCTCTGAAGGCAGCAGCAGAGAAGTGAGGGTGGCAATACCATACCCTTACTTCTGCACTGCTGCTGGTGGAGTGCTGCCTTTAGAGTTGGGCGCCCGGCCAAAAGCTGTTCTCTGGCCACCCTGCTCTGAAGACAGCACAGAAGTAAGGGTGGCAACACTGCTACCCCCTTAAAATAACCTTGCAACCCCCTTGCAATTCCATTTTGGGTCAGGACCCCAATTTGAGAAACGCTGGTCTTGCTCATAAAATCTGTATTATATAGTGTAAAAGCACACAAGACCAGATTTCACGGGGTGGGAGGATCAGATTTCACGGTCCATGATGCGTTTTTCATGGTAGTGAATTTTGTAGGGCCCCAGTTATATTTGTGTGATTAAAATGTGCTTGGGAGGCAGTGCATAAATCAGGCCTGTTCTAGACAAAGCAATGTGGATTCACCTGTCTGACTGGCTTGATTACAGGCAAATAGTGAAAGTACATTTATATGTAAGGTAAACAAAGCAATTAAGCTAACAATCAACAGAGGAGAGAGTTTAGTGAGCCCACTGCAAGTTTGAGTCTGCTGCACCCCCAGGAAGTCTTCCTGGCTTTTGAGACAGACAGTGGACGTTGGAAAATATAAAGGGGAGCAAAATCCATCACTTAGGAGATGTAGGGAACAGCACCCTCTGAGCCTGTGAAAGTTGTATTCTCTTGGCTTGAGGGGCAGGAGTTGCTGATAACTTGCTGTAAGTTAGAAGCTGTTTTCGGCAAAGATGTAACTTCCTAGAATTAAGTTTAGTCACTAGAAAAAGCGTGTTTTGTTTTGTTTGTAACCATACTTATCTCTTTATCTCTTGCTTAGTATCACATAAATCTCTGTTCTTTGTTAATAAACATATTCTTAGTTTTACTAGAAACCATTTCAGTTCTATTATATTGAGATATAAAGTGAGTCCTCAGCTAACCGAACAGGCTTGTGTGTACACTGTCTCTTTGGAGGTACAGACTTAATAATTTTCGTTGAGTGTCCAGTGCGAGGGACTGGACACCACAAGGGATCTTGGAAACTGGGGTTCACTGATTGATTGTTACTTGCAAGGCAATGTTTGGATTGGCAGAATCTCAAGGAGTTTGCTGGGGAGACAGATGGTTATGACCGGGAACTGACACACAGTCTAATCTCCTATAAAACTCACTCTTGCTAAGGCAAAGGGATAACACAGTGGCTTACAGTTCTGGGTGTCCTGAACAGAATGTCACACAGGGCTTAAGTTTAATTTATCTACTTCTGCAGGCCATCTGCCTGGAAGTCAAGGAGAGTCTGTCTGTTCTCTTCTCCTTATTAGCGTGGTCTCAACTCTCCTTAAAGGACCAATCACCCTTTGATAGGTAGTGTCAGTACTTGGAAGATTCTAGTCCAAGGAATTCATAGGTGTTGCTTATTAAGTAGCTGCTACTCTTTCTTATGCAGCGGCACTGAACAATGCCATGGTATGCTATTAGACAGTGCTTTTAGCAGCACAGCACAGTATTCCCTGTTAGAGGAAATCTAAGATAGAGGTCTTGAGCACTTAAGTTCTGATGTCACTTTTTGCAAGAGCAGAGGTGGGTTAACCCCAATCTCCTGGCCAAGTTATTACTTGGATAATTACATTCTGCCTTCCTAAATTTCTCCCTGTAGTTTAAATTGGATAAGGCGTTGAAATAGATCTCTATGTCTGTATATATGAGTCATAGTTTTGTACAAAACATATGAGCCAGTTTGATCTTAAGGTATGTAATTTTTGTTGGAAGAGCTGTTTACAGCTGAGGGTGAGCAAAATCCACGTTTTATGTATTGTTTTACTAATGGCCTGAAAGGGACTGTCTCAGTGGTGTAGCCAGGTTCTAACATCAGGGGGAGCGAACATATAAAAAAAGGCGCCACCCGCCGCCATATCAAATTACTAGTTACATACTTTTAAATTAGTTATACATATTTATTTTGTACTTAAAATAAAAACACAAGAATGATATTTTTATAAATACGTGTGTTATTTTGCATTTAAAATATAAAAAAAGGTTTACAGTATGAAATATAAAATAAGTAAATAACACGTGTTTTTATTTTTTGATTTTATATACAGTACTGTAAACCGCATGAGAGACAATCGGACAGAGTGGGCAGGGTCTGTTGGGGATTCACATGGGGGAGAGGGGGTGGGGGGCTGCACTGGGAGACTCTCCAATGCAGCACCTAGCCACGCTGGCTCTGTTCATCATGAGGCCACTCGGGAAAAGGAGACAGCAAGAGAGAGAGGCCGAGGAGGAGGTGCCCTTCCCCTCCCAGCTGGGTCTGGGTGGTAATATCTTTTTCAAACATCCCTATATGCTTGAGAATGAAAAAAGATCTTTAGTACTGTATAAGATGTCCAGTCAAACAAGGTTATTAGGTAAGGGGCTTGTGACACAGAAGGGACAGACCTTCTGGCACAAGAGCGAAACACATAATCTTGGGATCATGTGGCTTAACACTGAGGTAGCAGGTTGAAAGCAATTTGTCTTGGGGTTTGTGGGCCAAAAAAGGCTTCCTGTTCTTCTTCGAGTGATTGCTCCTATGCATTCCAATGTAGGTGTGCGCGCCGCGCGTGCACGGCTTCTCCGGAACATTTTTACCCTAGCAACTCCGGCGGGCCGGCTGGCGCCCCCTGGAGTGGCGCCGCCATGGCGCTGGTTATATACCCCAGCCGGCCCGTCCGCTCCTCAGTTCCTTCTTACCGCCCGTGACGGCCAGTTGGAACAGTGGAGTGCTCCTTACCTCCACAGCCCTAGCGTTTCTCCTCTCTTACTGTATATAGTTTGTTAGTTAGTTGATAGTTGTATAGTTTATAGTTAGATAGGTATAGTAGTGTAAATAGGGAATTAGAGGGGTTAGTCCCTCTTCTTCCGCACTCGGTGCGGGCTTATGCCCGGGGCACCGGGATTCAAGCCCTGCGCGGCTTGCCAGCGGCACATGCCGGTGAGTGACCCGCACGACTCGTGCCTTCGCTGCCTTGGGGAGGCGCACAGAACAGATAAGTGCCTGATCTGTGTGGCCTTCAAGCCCCGGACGAGAAAGGAGCGGGACTCACGCCTTAAACAGTTGCTAATGGAGGCTTCGCTCCAGCCTCCGGCGCCACCTCCATCGGCGCCGAAGCCCTCCTCGGCGGGCAGCGCACCGGCAGCACCGAGCCGCTCCGGGGCCGTGCCTCCTCGGCACCCGGCACCGAAGTCCCGGCACGGCTCCCTCTCCCCAGGAAGGAAGCACAAGGTGCCGAAGGCGGCCTCTTCCAAACATCCGCAGAGACTGCTAGCCCAGCCGCCTCCGACACAAACGGTACAGGCTGAGGCAGTGCACAGGCAGTGCATGGCGCCGTCGACTCCGGCGCCGCAAGGGCCGTCGAGTCCGGCACCACCCAGCTTCCCGGTACCCGCCGAGGTAGAGCTGCGGATCCCGTCCACGCCGGAGGCGTTTGCGACGGCGAGGGAGCTAATCGAGCTCGCGGAAGCTCCAAGCCCCCGGCACCGCCGGTGCGGGCACTCAAGTCAGTGGGCAAACCGATGATGATGCGGCCTCCTTCCCCTGACAAGCGAGACGGACGCTCCAGGATTCGGTCGAGATCCCGGTCCCACTCTCGGAGGCGGTCCCGATCCAGAGGTCGTTCAACATCGCGGCGCCGCTCCCCGTCCCGGCACCGGTCGCAGTCCCGGCACCGCTCGCATTCGCGGCACCGGTCGTACTCCCGGCAACGGTCCCGGTCACCGAGTCACCGGCACCGCAAGAGGTCCGGCTCCAGTGACCGCGTTCGGCACCGAGTCTCCCGAAGCCACTCCCGACGCCGCCGATCGCCGTCGAAGTCGAGCTCCCGGCGCCGCCGGTCCAGCTCCCGGCGCCGCCGGTCGAGCTCCCGGTACCGCTCCGCACGCAGGTCCCGCTCTCCGCTTAGGTCACGTGATGACCACCGCCGACCTTCAACGCCTGCTAGACACCTGACGCAGGTTTCGGTTGGGCATTCGGGAACCGCCTCGGCTCCTCCCTGGCCCTCGCATGAACCCTCCATCGCTTCCCCTGAGGGCAGCGTCTCAAGGACGGGACCTTGGACCCCAGCACTGGGGATATTGGGTCCCCTGGGCCCAACACGAGCAAGGGCCTCCCCTGCAGCTGAGGCAGGCGCCTACGGGCCGTTCAGCGCCGGAGGCGACGGTTAGCAAGCCCCCCCCGTCTCCACAGGAACAGGCTGGCTCGCCACCAGGCCCGGCACCGGGACCGGAGTCCGTGGCTCCTGACCGCCCAGGAGCGGACCAGGCATCCGAGGAGGTGCTGCCAGGCCGCTCCTCGTCCTCCTCTCCTGACGAGGCGGTGGCAGGGGCATCAACATCTGAACCCCCGCCTATTGACCTCAAGGTGCATCAGGACCTTCTCCGCCGTGTGGCAAAGGCCATGAAACCTGCCCGTTGAGGAGGTCACGGAGGACGATGACCCTATAATGGACGTTGTGGGTTCGGACGCCCCAGTGCGAGTAGCATTACCCTTAATCCGCACTATTCAGCGGAACAATACGACAATCTGGCAGTCGCCCTCCTCAGTCCCCCCCACGGCGCGAGGGGTGGAAAGAAAATACTCTGTCCCGCCCAAGGGGTACGAGTACTTCTATGTGCACCCCTCCCCGGACTCTCTAGTAGTCCAGTCGGTGAATGACCGGGAGAGGCATGGCCAGCCCGCCGCTGCACCAAAATCAAAGGAGTCGCAGCGCATGGACCTGTTGGGGCGAAAAATCTATTCGGTGAGTGGCCTTCAGCTCCGCATAGCGAACGAAATGGCGCTCCTGTCCCGGTACACTTTCAACATCTTAGGGTGCCTGGGAAAATTTTCGGAGCTGACGCCGCAAGACTCCCGCCGGGAATTCTCGGCGCTCCTGGACGAAGGCAGGACGGCCTCCAGGACCCTAATTCGGGCAGCCTTGGACTCCGCTGATTCAGGAGCCAGAACTATGGCGTCCGGAATAACCATGCGGCGCATTGCCTGGCTGCAATCCTCCACCTTGCCGCTGGAGGTACAATACACCCTCCAGGACCTCCCCTTTGAGACACAGGGTCTTTTTTCAGAAAAGACAGACATGAGAATTCAGACCCTGAAGGACGGGAGGGTTGCTATTCGTACTTTGGGCATGCACACGCCGGCCACCCAGAGACGATCGTTCCGGCAACAGCCCTACCGACCCTTCCCACAGGCCAGGTCTCGGCCATTTAATAATCGCCGAGAGGCCCCCTTCCGCCGCAGACCATCGGGCGGTCGGCGTAACCAGGCCCAGAGCTCCTCCAAGGCTTCCCAAGGCCCAAAACCGGCCTTTTGATGGGATGCCCGAGGACGGCCCACCACTCTCCCGCCCGGATCCATCCCTATTGTTTTCAAGTCGCCTTTCCCGCTTCCTCCAGGCGTGGTGTTCTATAACATCGGACAGCTGGGTCCTCAACACCGTCCAGCACGGCTACCGCCTGCAGTTTATTTCGCCCCCTCCCTCCCACCCACCTTCCCCATCCCTCTTCAGGGACCCCTCTCACGAGCAAGTCCTCTTACAAGAGGTCCAGACTCTGTTGAGCGTGGGTGCTATAGAGGAGGTGCCTCGTAGCAGGCAGGGCAGGGGATTCTATTCCAGATACTTTCTCATCCCCAAGGCGAAAGGAGGTCTTCGTCCCATCTTGGACCTCCGGGAGCTCAACAGACACCTGTGCAAGCTCAAGTTTCGTATGGTGACCCTGGGGACCATCATCCCTTCCTTGGATCCGGGAGACTGGTTTGCCGCCCTCGACATGAAGGATGCATACTTTCATGTAGCAATTTACCCCCCCCCCCACAGATGCTTTCTGCGCTTCGTAGTCAACGAAGCTCACTACCAGTTTGCGGTTCTGCCCTTCGGCCTCTCCACCGCACCGAGGGTGTTCACCAAGGTTATGGCAGTCGTGGCCGCAGCCCTCCGCCGTCGTCGGATACATGTGTACCCATATCTCGACGACTGGCTGATTCGCGGCCGCTCCCAAGAGCTGGTAGCGGCTCAGGTGACCGAGATTATGCATCTGTTCCGGTCTCTAGGCCTGCTTATCAATACCGACAAGTCCAGCCTAACTCCAGCACAAAGAGTGGAGTTCATAGGAGCGGTGCTCGACTCCAATTTAGCCAGAGCCTGCCTCCCTCGTCTGCGGCACGAGACGATGGTCTCGCTCATACAGGCCTTGCAGGCCTTCCCTTCAACGACGGTGCGATCCTGCCTGCGCCTGCTGGGGCACATGGCGGCGTGCACGTTCGTGACCGCGAACGCAAGGCTGCGGCTTCGCCCGTTCCAGATGTGGCTGTCATCGGTGTACCACCCCCACCGCGACAGCATGGACATGGTGGTTACGGTAACGAAGCCCACTCTCCAGTCGCTCACCTGGTGGCTGAATCCGGAGGTTGTCTGCGCAGGGGTTCCGTTCCGCCCTCCTCGCCCGTCGGTCACCCTGACCACAGACGCCTCGGCACTCGGCTGGGGTGCTCACATAGGCGACCTGCACACCCAGGGTCTCTGGTCGGCCCAGGAACTCTCCCTCCACATCAACGTCCGGGAGTTGAGAGCGATCCGCTTGGCGTGTCTCGCCTTTCGGGCCCACCTGCAGGACCGCTCTGTAGCGGTGTACACGGACAACACTACAGCAATGTTTTACGTAAACAAGCAGGGCGGAGCCCGTTCCTCCCCGCTCTGCAGAGAAGCGATGCTCCTATGGGACTTTTGCGTGACCCACTCGATTCGCCTCGAAGCGTTTTTTCTGCCGGGGGTGCAGAACACGCTGGCAGACCATCTCAGCAGGTCGTTCGCCTCCCACGAGTGGTTCCTTCGCCCGGATGTGGCTTATACAATCTTCCAGAGGTGGGGGTTTCCCCAGATAGACCTGTTCGCCTCCAGGGTCAACAGGAAGTGCACCAAGTTCTGCTCGTACCAGGGTCGAGCTCCGGGCTCCCTCTCGGACGCGTTCCTCCTGACGTGGACAGGTCCCCTCCTTTACGCGTTTCCCCCATTTCCACTCGTCCACCGAGTGTTACTCAAGCTTCGGAGGGACAGGGCCCGCGTAATACTCGTCGCTCCGGCCTGGCCGAGACAGAACTGGTACACCCTGCTGCTCGAGCTGTCGGTTCGGGATCCCATTCCCCTTCCGTTATGGCCGGACCTCATCACTCAGGACCTCGGCAGGCTTTGTCACCCGAACCTGCAGTCGCTGCATCTTACAGCTTGGTTCCTGAGTGGTTGACCGAGGCAGAGAGGGGTTGTTCGTCGGCGGTGCAACAAGTCCTGCTCGAAAGTAGAAAGCCTTCGACGCGCTCTACCTACCTCGCGAAGTGGAAACGCTTCGCGCTCTGGTGCGACCAGCGAGGTCTTAACCCGTTCTTGGTCCCTATCTCAACCATCCTCGACTACCTCTGGTACCTAAAAGGTCAAGGTCTGGCGATCTCTTCCCTGAAGGTGCACCTGGCGGCTCTGTTGGCCTTTCGGCCCGCCATCGGAGGTCGGTCCGTCTTCTCTCACCCGATGGTTGCCCGCTTCCTTAAAGGTCTAGACCGTCTGTACCCGCCGGTACGTCCTCCTGCCCCGACCTGGGATTTGAACCTGGTTCTGGCCCAGATGATGGGACCGCCCTTCGAGCCCCTGGCTACGTGCTCTCTGCTTTATCTCACCTGAAAGACGGCCTTCCTCGTGGCAATTACATCCGCCAGACGAGTCTCGGAACTCCGCGCCCTGACGGCCGGGCCCCCGTATACCGTCTTCCATGCGGATAAGGTGCAGCTTCGACCGCACCCGACCTTCCTCCCCAAGGTGGTGTCGGCCTTCCACCTCAACCAAGAGATCTTCCTCCCGGTCTTCTTCCCGAAGCCGCACGCCTCACTTCGTGAGCAGCAGCTCCACACCCTGGACGTCCGCAGGGCCCTCGCTTTCTACATCGACCGGACGAAGCCCTTCCGGCGTTCGACCCAGTTGTTTGTGGCAATTGCTGATCGCATGAAAGGCGAGCCAGTATCCTCGCAGCGCATTTCATCCTGGGTGACGTCATGTATACGAACGTGCTACGAGCTTGCTCGCGTCCCCCCATGCCGCCTCACCGCTCATTCCACCAGAGCGCACGCTTCTTCGGCCGCCTTCCTGGCCCATGTCCCCATCCAGGACATCTGTAGGGCGGCCACCTGGTCTTCGGTACACACCTTCGCTTCCCACTACGCGTTGGTGCAACAGTCTCGAGACGATGCAGCCTTTGGCTCAGCGATCCTGCACTCGGCCACGTCTCACTCCGACCCCACCGCCTAGGTAAGGCTTGGGAATCACCTACATTGGAATGCATAGGAGCAATCACTCGAAGAAGAAAAGACGGTTACTCACCGTAGTAACTGTTGTTCTTCGAGATGTGTTGCTCCTATCCATTCCAGACCCGCCCTCCTTCCCCACTGTCGGAGTAGCCGGCAAGAAGGAACTGAGGAGCGGACGGGCCGGCTGGGGTATATAACCAGCGCCATGGCGGCGCCACTCCAGGGGGTGCCAGCCGGCCCGCCGGAGTTGCTAGGGTAAAAATGTTCCGGAGAAGCCGTGCACGCGCGGCGCGCACACCTACATTGGAATGGATAGGAGCAACACATCTCGAAGAACAACAGTTACTACGGTGAGTAACCGTCTTTTATGTAAGATTTTCAGGTATATTAAGCAGTGCTTCATATTGTAGGCTTAAAGGCAACGTGGAGATACTTTTTATAATCAGCTAGGCAAACTTTCTTTGACTCTCCTTTCTTTCTTGGATTTTCTTTCTCTATTTCTATAATTTGCCAGCTAGATCTGTTCTTTCTTAAGAAAACATGCATGGATCCTGTTTTTCTTTAACAAATATAAATTACTTTGAAAAGGAAGGAGCTGCATGGTTTCCAGTTTCGTAGATGACACTGAGATCAATAGGGGAGATTAAAATAAAATTAGTGCTCATGAAAAGTATGATTAGAGACTGAGCTATACTGTCCACCAAACAGATACAGCACAAGTAGCAGCCATGTAAACTTTTCAACCCTGTTCCAGAAATTGGCCTCTTTTTAAGAGACCAGTTCTATAGGAGAGATAAAACTTCAGTGTCCATATCCAGTCAGGCTTTCACTTTCCTGCTGAAACTACCAGCTAGGATACCATATTGCGAACACTGAGGATGGCTTCAGTTAATTAAGTTACATTGCGGCAACCAATTCATTTTATGTAGGGCGCAAAGGAGTCATCCAGATGGTACTGACTATGTGGCTGTCAGTCTGGACAGGATTTGAACCGGTAGTGACTTAAAGGGATAGCTCAGTGGTTTGAGCACTGGCCCGCTAAACCCAGGGTTGAGTTCAATCCTTGAGGGGGCCACTTAGGGATCTGGGACAAAATCAGTACTTGGTCTTGCTAGTGAAGGCAGGGGGCTGGACTCAATGACCTTTCAGGGTCCCTTCCAGTTCTATGAGATAGGTATATCTCCATATATTATTATTATTATTTAAGGTGAAAAGCTCCTTATCCCACTTTCAGTCCATTAACTACCTGCCTAATCATCATCATCATGGCAAATCCCAAAGGGACGTGGTCTCATGAGGTGGTCTGGTTGTATATTCAGTTTGTCCATCACTGGCAATATTGTTATGCTGCTGAAGCTTTTGATGCCCGTGTGATTGCCACCTGTGCAGTGACAGTCCTTGGTGTACACACTTTGGAATTCATTGGTTTTCCATTTTAATAATATGTCCATACCAGAAAAGCTGCCGAACCTCAATCAGTGCTGATGTAGATGGTTGCTGGGTTCATCTTAAAATAATCTCATTTCTGATCTTGTCCTGCCACTTCATATGGAGCAGCTTATGAATACAATGAGAATCTAAAACATCAATCCAGTGTTTTTTCAACCTTCTTCAGTGCATGCATTTCATTTCTGTATCATAGAGTTGGTGTAACTATGGTTCTTAGATCTGGAGCTTCATGGTGAGCTTGATGTCCTGACATCTCCTCAGAGGCTGCTGAAGGGCCTGGAACAAGGTAGCAGCTGCTGCTATATGAGTGTCCAAATCTTTCAAGTGTCCAGTGCAGAATTAACCTGTCTAGATGGAATATCAACCAGGCAGCAACTGTAAAATACTTGGGCAGTGTTATAGAATCAAAGAAATGTAGGGCTGGAAGGGACCTCGAGAAGTCATCAAGTCCAGCCCGTTGTGCTGCACCAGGACCAAGTAAAGCTAGACCAACCCTGACAGGTGCTTGTCCATATTGTTTTTAAAAGCTTCCATTAATGGGGACTTCACAGTGTCCCTTGGAAGCCTCTTCCAGAGCTTAACTACCCTTTAGTTACTAAGTTTTTCTTAGTATCTAACTTAAATCTCCCTCGCTCCTGATTAAGCCCATTACTTTTTGTCCTACCTTTAGTGGACATGAAGAACAATTGATCACCGTCCTCTTTATAACAGCCCTTAAGATATTGGAAGACTGATACCAGGCTGCCCCTCAGTATTCTTTTCTCAAAACTAAACATGGCCAGTTTTTTCAACCTTTCCTCATAGATTTTCTAAATCTTTTATCATTTTTGTTGCTCTCTTCTGGACTCTTTCCAATTTGTTTGCATCCTTCCCAAATTGTGGTACCCAGAATTGGACACAGTACTCCAGCTGGGGCCTCACCAGAGGCAGTGTCAGCCCATTGGGGGCCCTAAACAGGAATATTTTTGGCCCCCCAAACACATACTAAAAAAGTGAATATGGGCCCCACTTAAGATGCTTGGGGCCCTAAGCAATTTCTTAGTCTGCTTATGCCTACTGCCGACACTGGGCCTCACCAGTGCCAAGTAGCACAAACCGTTACTTCCTGTGTCTTATATACAATACTCCTATTAATACACCCCAGAATCATATTAACCTTTTTTGCAGCTGCATCACATTGATGACTCATTCAGTTTGTGATCCACTATAACCTCCAGATCATTTTCAGCAGTATTACCATCTAGACAGTGTGACAGGCCCAAACCAGTGGGGTACAGGAGTCTGGTAGAGGGCAAATATACTGGTCACTGGATGAGTAGTTTTCTGTTCCCTGAGTGACCAGAGCAGGGGCTGCACTAGAGTAATCAGGAACCCGCTAGAACCAATTAAGGCAGACAGGCTGATTAGAACACCTGCAGCCAATCAAGGCAGGCTAATCAGGGCACCTGGGTTTAAAAAGGAGCTCACTCCACTCAGGTGGGGAGGAGCCAGAGGAGAGGAAGTGCATGTGAGGAGCTGGGAGCAAGAGGCACAAGGAGCTGGGAGGGAGAGGGTGTGCTGCTGGAGGACTAAGGAGTACAAGCATTATCAGACACCAAGAGGAAGGTCCTGTGGTGAGGATAAAGAAGGTGTTTGGAGGAGGCCATGGGGAAGTAGCCCAGGGAGTTGTAGCTGTCATGCAGCTGTTACAGGAGGCGCTATAGACAGCTGCAATCCACAGGGCCCTGGGCTGGAACCCAGAGTAGAGGGCGGGCCCGGGTTCCCCACAAACCTCCCAACTCCTGATCAGACACAGGAGGAGTTGACCCAGACTGTGGGGAAGATCACTGAGGTGAGCAAATCTGCCAATAAGCGCAGGACCCACCAATGTAGAGGAGGAACTTTGTCACAACAGTTATTCTCCATTTTGTAGTTGTGCATTTTATTTTTCCTTCCTAAGTGAAGTACTTTGTACTTCAGTGAATTTCATCTTGTTGCATTCAGACCAATTCTCCAATTTGTCAAGGTCATTTTGAATTTTAAACTTGTCCTCCAAAGTGTGTGCAACCACTCCCAGTTTTCTATCAGCTGCACATTTTAAAAATATACTCTGTACTCCATTATCCAAGTCGTTAATTAAAATATTATATAGTACTGGACCCGGGATTGACCCCTGTGGGACCCCACTAAATACGCTCTCCCAACTTGACAGCAAACCGTTGATAACTACTCTTTTTGAGTATGGTCTTTCAACTGGTTATGCACCCACCTTACAGTAAATTCACTGAGACCACATTTCCCTAGTTTGCTTATGAGGTTGTCTTGAGGATCGGTGTCAAAAGCCTTACTAAAATCAAGGTATATCACATCTACTGCTTCTCCCCCATCCACTAGGCCAATAATCCTATCAAAGAAAGAAATTAACTTGGTTTGGCATGGTTTGTTCTTGACAAATCCATGTTGGCTATTCCTTAAAACTCTATTATCCTCCAGAAGCTTACAAACTGATTGTTTAATAATTTGCTCCAGTATCTTTCCAGGTATTGAAGTTAGGCTGACTGCTTAATTCCCTGGGTCTTCCTTGTTCCCCCTTTTAAAGATAGGTACTATGTTTGCCCTTTTCCAGTCTTCTGGGACTTCTCCCATCCTCCAGGAGTTCTCAAAGATAATTGCTATCTGCTCTGAGATTGCTTCAGCTAGTTCCTTAAGTACCTTAGGATGAATTTCATCAGGCCCTGCTGACTTGAACACATCTAACTTATCTAAATATTCTTTAATCTGTTCTTTTCCTATTTTTGACTTGCATTCCTTCCCTCTGGTTGTCGATATTAATTATGTGTGAGTATCTGGTCATTATTAACTTTTTTAGTAAAGTCTGAATAAAATAGGCATTAAGCACTTCAGCTTTCTTGATGTCATCAGTGATTAGCTCTCCTTCCTCACTAAGTAGAGGATCTACACTTTTTTTTCATTTTTCTCTTGCTCTTAATGTATTTAAAGAACCTCTCTTTGTTGCCTTGCTGGGTGTAACTCACTTTGTGCCTTGACCTTTCTGATTTTCTCCCTACATATTTGTGATGTTCTTTTGTACTCCTCCTTATCAATTGGATCATTCTTCCACTTTTTGTAGGGTTCCTTTTTGATTTTCAGGTAATTGAAGAGCTCCTAATGGAGCCACATGGGTATGTTACAATTCTTCCTAACATCGGAATCGACAGTGCTGCGTTATAATCTTGAAAGAGGTCTAAACGCATATGGCAGTGAGCAAAAGACTTGCAAGTAGAAGTGTTGAGGCTAATTCCCCACTCTGGCACTTCAAGTGCAGAAGGTGGGGGCCCGCAAGGATTCTAAAAATTAGTACTGGCCACTCTATTAAACTCCCAAGGTTGAAGCTTTTCTCTGACCTTGGATGGGTAGATGCTGCCATCACCCAAGTGAAGAACCCCTTTGAGAGCCCAGGAAGGCGCACTTGGGAATTCCTTTCTGTGGGGTACTCTCAATCCCTTTCACCCCTCCCTCCAGGGAAGAGTTGAGAAAGAAGAAAAAAGGAAATCAGCTCTTGCCACCAGCTAATTAAACATGTGCACAAACCTATTAAGACACAAAAATCCAATTCTGTTCTAAAATAAGGTGAATTTTATTAATTAAAAAAGAAAGAAAATACGTCTGGGAACTCAGGCTATTGCTAGATTTTAAAAGAGCAACTACAATGATTAAGCATCAAGAATATCTTTCTTGAGGTCCAGCTTAAAGGTTACAAGCAAAACAAAAGCACCTGGGGTTAGCATAGAGGAATCCAGAAGCCATAACAAAATAAAAGGGATAAACCTAATCATGTCTTCCTAGACATTTCCTGATCTACTTACATATCTGGGGTTTTAAATGAATAGTTTCTAGGTATGATACTGATGATTTTTTTCATACCTGGCCCAAGCTTCTTACAGCATTGCTCTGTCTTGTCCGCCTCTCCCTGGGAGAACAACAACAGACAGAAAAAAATGGAGTCTTGTTTCTATTTTCAAAAGCTTTAGCCTTCCCATTGGCTCTTTTGGCCAGGTGCCCACTCACTTCCTTTTACCTATGCATAGCAGTGAGATTTTTTAACCCTTTACAGGTAGAGCAATTAGAGAACAGCTACTAAGAGGGATTTTATAGCTACTGGCTGGCTGGGTGCCCATAAAGGGGAGCTCCCCCCCCTTCATTTATCACAAGAAGTCAGTATCTATGAATGTTAAATTATTGGTTTAAGAAGAGTGAGCTGGAAAACATATGTTCTTGAAATTGCATTTTGAAAGACACACAAGAAGGGAAACAGATCATCCTTAGGCGTACGCAGCATACACAGCTGCATAGGGCACCTGAAAATTTGGGGCACCCGCGGGTCTTAGTGTCTACCCTGACTCTTCCTGCAGACTCCCACCACAGCAAGCTGCTGCAGCCTGGTGAGTCTTCCTTCGGAGGGGATCTAGTACTTAAAAGTGAAAAAACCGTCCAGCCTGCCAGACCTAGGGTATGTCTTCACTACCAACATTAAAGCACTGCCATGTGTGGCTGTGTAGTCGGGGCTGTAAAAAATCCCACCCCCACCAGGGGAGTAGCTACCAGTGCTGAAACTTGCATTGCTCAGAGGCATGTTTTTTCACACCTCTGAGTGAGGAAGTTTCAGAGCTGTAAAATGGCAGTGTAGACAAGGCCCTATTAGCACAACATTGAAACTGTTAAAGAGCCATTCAAGTGGTAATGAAGCCATTTAACAGTCATTTGCCAACCCCCAGGTATATACTGTCAGTTTCTGAATTTACTGACAAAACCAGTTGTGGATTACTGTAATATTTACTCAGAACATATTAATCTACAGGACTTTAGTTTAAAATTTGCTTTAAAAATATTTCATTAGCGTGTTGCTGAAGATTATAAAATCACATCTCTAAAAAAATCCTTGCATATATTTTTAGATGCACAATCTGAGTATTCATTTTTAGCCTTAAATGCTTGGATCTTCAGACATAGTTTTTTTAAATAAATCCTTCAAAAGTCCACCCAGATCTAAAATACACATGTGAGCCTGGGCTGCCGTCGGGCATAGGGGCACCAGTTTAATAATACTGCATAGGGCCCCATAAATTCTAAGAACGGCCCTGAAGGGAAGGAATCAGCAGTAAACCGCACACCCCCGCACAAAAAAACAAAAAAAGTATTTAAGGCCTGATTATCAGAGGTTCTGAGCACCCCAAATTTCAGTTGAAGTCAGAGGGAACAGCAGATGTTCAGCACCTTTGAAAATCAGGCCCTTAAAGTTTAATGTCAACAGCAACAAAATAAATAAGGGCATAAAGTGCATCAATATTTATAAATCTAGGTAGATAATGATTCCCCTTGAGTTAATCCAGATTTGGAGACTTGGATGCAGTATTAGGTACCAAGCCTAAAGGATATTTAAGGCTAAATTGGGGGCTCAAAATACTGAAAGAAATCTTGAAGTCCTTGGGGTTGTGCATGTAAAACTGATGGCAGAATTTGCCCTGTTTTGTGTGGGTGCTGGGGTGGGGAAGAGGGCATGAAGTGCCCTAGGAGGGTGCCTAACTAATGCACTTGGTGGCACTTCACAGCCCTCATGGCATGAAGTCAACTGGTACTGAAGCATATCCAGATTTACTGGCCACTGTGCATTTGCTGTGCTTGGTGGCAGATGCTGTACTGGCTGCAACAAATTAATAGGCAGCAGGTTTAAAACAAATAAAAGGAAGTTCTTCTTCACGCAGCGCACAGTCAGCTTGTGGAACTCCTTACCTGAGGAGGTTGTGAAGGCTAGGACTATAACAATGTTTAAAAGGGGACTGGATAAATTCATGGTGGCTAAGTCCATAAATGGCTATTAGCTAGGATGGGTAAGAATGGTGTCCTAGTCTCTGTTCGTAAGAGGATGGAGATGGATGGCAGGAGAGAGATCACTTGATCATTGCCTGTTAGGTTCACTCCCTCTGGGGCACCTGGCATTAGCCACTGTCGGTAGACAGATACTGGGCTAGATGGACCTTTGGTCTGACCCGGTACGGCCGTTCTTATGTTCTTATGCAACTTTCTAAAATATTATTGTGGGTGAGTATTATCCCCAGTGCCTCTGAGCCATGGTGATCTGTAATGACAGCATGATTCCTGAACCTTCCACATGGTCACTACTGTTCAGTTTTCCCCACCCCTGGAGTTCATTTTAGGTGAGTTAGGGCAGGATTTTGTGCTTGGTGTTTTAGGGCTTGTCCACAGCAGTTGAACCACTGTAACGCTTCAGTGTAGACCCTACCTATGCCGATGGGAGGAGTTATCCCGTCAGCATAGGCAATCCACCTCCCCAAAAGGCAGGTAGCTAGGTTGACATAAAAATTCTTATATTGACTTAGCTCTGTCTACGTGAGGACCTACGTTGGTTTAACATAGGGTGACCAGACGTCCCGATTTTATCGGGACTGTCCCGATATTTGCTTGTTTGTCCCACGTCCCGACCAATGTTAGGTCGGGACACTGGACAAACAAGCAAAGGCTCCGGAGCCCGAAGGGCTCGCGCCCTCCCCTGCCCCGACTCCGCCCCCTCCTTCCCCCATTGGATCCTTCCCCAAATCCTCGCCCCCATCCCCGCCCCCTCACTGCCCCATTGTCTCCCTCCCCAAATCCCCGCCTCTTTCCAAGCACGCCATGCCCAGGAGACTCAGGGGAGTGCGGGGCCGGGGTGAGTGTGAGTCTGGCCTGACCCCGAGCAGGCAGGACTTGGGCGCGGTACCTGGAGGGAGAGTAGGGGGGCGGCCCGTGGGGCTAGGTGGCGGCTGTTCTCCCCACCTGGGCAGGGGACTCGGGAGCAGCCGCTGCTGCAGCTCCCACTGCTGCGGGGGGAGGAAGTGGCCAAGCACGTGGCGCTCGGCGGCTGCGGCTTTGGTGCCCGGGCCCGAACCCCCCGAGCCCGGGCCTGCTGCGGGGCAGCGCGCACACTGCGCTCAGCCCCTGGCCAGTCGCATCTGGGCTGGCTGCCCAGCTGGTGCAATCCCGTGGCGGAGGCATCGGCAGCCCAGTCCCGTTCGTTCCCCTGCAGGACCCGAGCGGGATGCGGGGGGCTGGGGCCTGCTGCCCCCACTCCGAGGCCGCCCGCAGGATTGCACCAGCTGGGCAGCCAGCCCAGACGCGAGTGGCCAGGGGCTGGGTATGCGCAGCGTGCGCGCTGGGTCCCCGCAGCAGGCCCGGGCTCGGGGGGTTCGTGGGCGCCAGAGCCGCAGCTGCCGAGCTTGGCCAGCGGCCGCTTCCTCCCCCCGCAGCAGTGGGAGCTGCAGCAGCGGCTGCTCCCGAGTCCTGCTGCCCAGGTGGGGAGAACAGCCGCTGCCTGGCCCCGCAGGCCACCCCGTATTCTCCCTCCAGATACCGCGCCTGAGTCCTGCCTGCTCGGGGCCAGGCTGGACTCTCACTCACCCCGGCCCCGTGCTCCCCTGAGTCTCCCGGGCCTCCCTCCTGCGCTTGCAGAGGGAGGAGGAATCGGGGGTGGGGGATTTTTTTTTTTTTTTCTCTGCTGCCATTTTTTCTCCCTCTGCCCCCGCCCCGCCCCTCCGCGTCCCGATATTTGACCTGGGTGATCTGGTCACCCTAGTTTAACAACACAGCTCAAGGGATCTAGATTTTTCACACTCCTGACTAACGTAGTTAAACTGACCTAATTTTCTAGTGTAGATCAGGCCTTGCTCCCTCACTTTGGAAAGCATTCATAGATTTTTCTTCTTCTTCTGGATGTTAGCTAAGGGATCATAATGGAAGCTGCTTTAGTCATACAGTATCTTGCCTAAACCATCCAGCCTTAATATTGCCAGGAGACTATTTCATTTTGTGAGATTCTTGTGCTCCCTCTTCCTTAGTTGTGGCCAAGACTACCTGTTGTGCTAGAGTTGTTTGGGGGGGGGGGGGGGGGGAAGTGTGCTGAAGTTTTAGCATCTCTTCTGCTTGGAAGCTGACAATACACCCAGCCATCTACTGCCTAAAACTGACACCCCAGGTGACCCCAGTCTGATAGTAAAGCTGTATGTCCCAATTCATGATGCAGCCACGTTATTCTCAGCCTAGACAACCTTATAACAACAACCACCACCACAACAAAATAAGCAGTTCTGTATAATTTAGTAGACTTCTTGCTGAATTTTTTTTGGGGGGAAGACTGTAGCATTCCGAGGTGTAACTTCCAACAATTAATGTTGCCATTCAAATGGACAGTGCCTGCTGACGGAACAACATTGCCCTCCAGTTGCCCAGCTGGTCTTTTAAACTTAGACTTTCAAAAGCATGTACCAGATTTCTGTGAAATAGGAATGTCTCATCCCACTGATATTTTAGAGCAGTGTTGAAGGATGAGTAGGGTTTCTGTGATGGACTGATTGATGTGGTGTTTAGTTGCACAGGAGAAAAGGCAAAATGACCCAATGTAAAAATGAAGGCTTCCTTCAGCAAGAGCACAAACCAGGGATCAAATTAAGTAAAGACTAAACTTCCTGGAATGTTACAAGAAGCTTAACTCACCTCAGCGTCATTTTAGAGAGTAAGGGCTTGGCTACACTTACAAATTTGCAGCGCTGCAGCAGGGTGTGAAAACACACCCTCTCCAGCACTGCAAATTGCGGCGCTGCAAAGCGCCAGTGTGGTCAAAGCCCCAGCACTGGGAGCGCGGCTCCCAGCGCTGTCCGTTATTCCCCACAGGGAGGTGGAGTACGGACAGCGCTGGGAGAGCTTTCTCCCAGCGCTGGCGCTTTGACTACACTTAGCGCTTCAAAGCGCTGCTGCGGCAGCGCTGCCACGGCAGCGCTTTGAAGTGTAAGTGTAGCCAAAGCCCCAATGTAAGGAGCCTAAACATTTGGCCCTTTCAAGCATCTAACATAGAATCTTCCAGCTAATGCCCTGCTGGTTTTCCACTGTCCAGGGAATTGCTGCTGGCAGTTAACCATGATAAATCAGCAGGAGATTCCTCCAGGGAATCCTCACAGGCTTAACTGCTAGCAGCAGATGTGGGGTTGATGGCTGCATGGGAGAAGGCTTTAACTCTTGGTTTACCAGAAGCTGTGCAGGATTCATCCATCTTTGAACTATGATTGTATCAAAGGTATCATGCACAAATCCCAGTGGTTCATATAGCACTATACAAAAGCCCAATGAGACTAGAGTGCTGTGGCGTGTGTATTAGAGAGAGAGCTCTAATGATTTGGAAAAGTACAGAAGAGGGCAACAGGAATGCTAAAAGCCCTTAAAGATTATAATTAATGCTACGTTTTAGTCATGGGTATTTTTAGTAAATGTCACAGACGGGTCATGGGCAGTAAACAAAAAATTCACGGCCCATGACCTGTCCATTACTTTTACTATATACTCCTGACTAAAATTTGGGGATGGGGTGTGCCCAGGGGCACTGCAGGTGCTGGGAGGGGCATGGTGTGGGTGCTGGGGGGGGCAGTGGCAACGTGTGGCCCAGCACCCTTGCTGGTGTTGGGGGGGGGGGGAGGTTGGCAGGGCTGGCAGGCTTCCTGCATGGCTCCACACCTCCCCCTCCCAGCAGCAGAAGAATTTGGGTGTGGGAGGAGGCAGGGGTTTGGGGGATGGGACGGGGTGAGGTGGGTTCTGGGCAGCACTTACCTGGGGAGCTCCCCAGAAACAGCGACATTCCCCTTGCTCAGCTCCTAGGCGGAGGTGTGGCCAGGCAGCTCTGCACACTATCTCTGACCGGAGCACCGACTTTGCAGCTCCCATTGGCCAGAACTTTGGCCAATGGGAACTGCGGGGGCGGTGCCTGCAGGTGGAGGCAGCGTGCAGAGCTGCCTGGCCACTCCTCCGCCTAGCTGCTGAGTGAGGGGGATGTTGACACTTCCAGGGAGCCCCCCAGGTAAGCATTGCTCAGAGCCCACCCCACCGTCTCCCATGGCCCGGCCCCCTCCCACACCCAAACTCTGCTGCTGCTGGGGGGGGAGGGGCGTGGTGGTCTGAGACTGCCCGAGCAGTGGCTGGAGCGGCTGGCACTGGGACGACCTGAGCTGCTGTCAGGCCAGGCGCACTGGCCGCTGTAAAAGTCACGGAGGTCATGGAAGGTCACGGAATCCATAATAAACTCACAGCCTTAATTATAATCATAAGGCGACTTTTATGCAGAAAATTAATTAAGAGGAGACTTAAAAATGTATGCGGTTCTGCAAAATATATAAATACACAGGTGAATCAGTTTCCCTCTATTATGTAATTTTAAACAAGACAAGGCAGTAAAGGAGTTCAGGAGATCCTTTTTTTTTTTTTTTTTTAACCCCTAGAAGATAACTAGTGTACATAATGGATGAACAAAGAAGAAGCTCGGTGACAAGGTTGTCACAATACAAGGGACCAGATCAGTGAACTCTGCATGACTTTTTTCCTAGAGTTTCAGCCTTGATGGTTATTAAATGAGAAAACTGAGTGCCACTCACACCGCTCCAAAGCAAGGTAACATGATATACCATGAACTTGGTAGAACAAATGAATAAACTCTTTAATTGTAAACTAAATTTCACTCTCTAGGCTTACAAAAGTAACAACAAGAGGAATTAAATCTTACTAAACTAAAAATGTTGGATTCAATGCAACTAACCTGTGAAGAAATATAAATACAGTATCTAAATACTGAACAGTCCTCTCTTCAACTCTCCTCCTTATATTTATTATCTAGACTAGGATTTAAAGGCATGTAGTGAATATGTATTGGCTAACGTGTTCTGTAAGTCTAGTAAAGACAAAGCACGCATGCTAAGCTGCTTGAGTGAAAGCCTACATGGGAGCCCATGATTTAACTCAACCAGCGTAGTACCTGCAAGTCTACACTGCCTTATCTACACTAGATCTGTAAACACACATAAGCTAACAAGTGTTTAAAACAAGACTTTTAAATCTGAGTGTAGACAAGGCCATAGGAACAGTTTGGGGGTGTTTTATTTCTCAGTCTTGGCTGTCATGTCACAAGACAGTCAGGTAGGGTTAATCTTGGATTGTAGGTACATTTATTAATTATTTAATTTCCTCAGTTAAAATATTTTCATTTCTGAGAGTAATGATAGAAAAAGAGTAGCACAGATCACTTTATATGGCAATATTCCACCACAAAGGATGACGTAGGGCAGAGTTAATGCATTTAGATAGACTGTCCAATCTTTTAATTAAATCATGCAGTATCTTTATTTAAAAAGAAAAAATGCAGAATTGGGCAATGAAAGAAAGAAAGGGGAGGTGGTAGTGATTGGATCAGAATAGTAGCTGATATCAGTGTCAGGCTTTATATTTTGTATTTATTTTTGCTATTGTAGGCTTTTGGGTTACCCTAGTTACTGAAATTATGATCAGCAAAAGAGTTCTATGAGAAAGTAATTCTAGGTCAGCTAGATGCTTGAGCTTTGAAGCTGCTACTGATTTGGAATTTTAAATTTATTTTACTGTTGAGAGGTACAAATTTGACTTGTGAAATAGTTATGGCTTTCTATAAAGTAATTGACAGATATTACAGTTATAAAATTATTTATTGGAGGATTACACTAGCTAAGTTTCCAGATGCAATTGGCAAGGAGTCAGGAGGTTTTCATTTGAAGTAGCAGGAAGTTGAGATGAGAGGAAAAAACATACATACAAAATAAAGTATCACTGTTTGAAAATAAGACTATATAACCTTGAGAAACTGAACTGAAAATCTGAAATATAAATGTGTTTAGACTTAGATTATATCCATTAGGTTGATGGATTTCTCCTTATCTCATGGAGGGAAAAGAAACTAAGACTTCAGACAATGAATCATTTTCATTTTCCTCTTTAGTATGGCTTATTCATGGTTTTTCTTATCCATGGGAAAATCAGTTGGGCAACCTCTCCACATTTGTAAAATAGTGCAATTTTTGAATGAGCAACATCACGGAAAAATGAAATATAAACCTTACGCACAAGAACTAAACAAATTCTGTTTAATCTCGCTTTTTGTTCAGGTCAGAAGAGCTTTATGCTTTTAAAGAGAAGTTTTAAAAAACACTTAGCATTTGGAAATTAATTTCTTTTATCATATCAGATGACTGTGAAATGTTCTTGTCTAACTTAAGGCATGTTTACACGTACGTGCAGCATGTCTGGTGAAGACACTCTATGCTGATGGGGGAGAGCTGATGGAAATAAAACCATCTCCATGAGCAGCAGAAGCTATATCTGCAGGAGTAGTTCTCTCGCTGACATAGCGCTGTCCACACTGGTGCTTATGTTGGTGTAACTTATGTCATTCAGGGGGATAGTTTGTTTATACCCCTGAGTGACATAAGTTCTGCCCACATAAGCTATACTGTGAACCTAGCCATAGCCTTAGAATTTTTCAAAATATCAACAGAAAACTTGGCTCTGTATTTTCATATTTCACATTCCAAATTTTTTTGTCTATTTCACAATTCTTTTGCATTTACTATCTGGGATTTATTGGATTTCACTAATACATATACTAACTTTTTTTTTGCAAGATTATTCAGAAGAAATACGTTGGCTGACAGTTCAGCAGGTAGTCTCTCCACAAACTTCCTTTATTCTTTTGTCTAATAGACAAGCCCACCCCCCTCTCTGGGCTTCAGAGCCTGAGTCCCAACATCTAACACTGCTATTTTTAGCACTGTAGCGTGAGC
This sequence comes from Mauremys mutica, assembly GCF_020497125.1. NCBI lineage: Eukaryota > Metazoa > Chordata > Testudines > Geoemydidae > Mauremys > Mauremys mutica. Next base: position 131,040,344 of record NC_059074.1, read on the forward strand.
CCCATGAGTCCAAGTCCATACACCCAGGCTCTGAGATTCACTGCTGCAAGTTTTTGCTTGCCATGTAGACGAACCTCTCTGTCTTTTTGCTTGTTTGGATGTAAACGTGATAACTTTTGAATGCTATATATGACCAATTTGAAAATGTCAGGGAATGTTCCAGAGACAAGGTGGGCGAGGTAATATCTCTTACTGGACCAGCTTTTGTTGGAGAAAGGGACAAGCATTCAAGCCACACAGAGCTCTTCTTCAGTTCTGGAAAATGTACTCAAGAGTGTCACAGCTAAGTACAAGGTGGAACAGACTGTTTAGTAGAAGTATCAGAGGGGTAGCCGTGTTAGTCTGGTTCTGTAGAAGCAGCAAAGAATCCTGTGGCACCTTATAGACTAACAGGATTCTTTGCTGCTTCTTTAGTAGAAGTAGTTAGCACATATTTCAAGAGACCATTCAAGGTGAAGTGGTCCATTAACCTCTCCAGTCACGAGGGAAAGGGGAAAAAAAAAAGCTGGGTGGGAGTGGCTTATATATTGTTGTAATAAACTATAAATCCAGTGTGTCAGGTCAGTTCATGATTTTAGTAGCTAGCAAAGTTACAAATTTAAGCTTGTCTTTTGAAGGTGTTGTGCAGGTTCCCTTGTCTCTCTAGTATCCTGGGACCAACATGGCTACATTACCACTGCATACAGGGCATGTTTCAGTCACAGTGGGCAGAACCCTACTGATTTCATTGAAACCTGGAAGAAGTGAAAATAGAGGATTCAACTGAGCCCCTGGAATCTGTGTAGCTGTAGCACTTCAGTGAAGATACTACTGTGCTGACGGGAGAGCATCTCTGGTTGGTGTACTTAATCTACCTCCCCGAGAAGCGGTACTACATGGGGGGTTAGGTCGCTATAACTATGTCGCTCAGAGATGTGGATTTTTCACATCCCTGAGCGATGTAGTTATACTGATTAGGTCTGTAAGTGTAGACCTGGCCCCAACAACTTCAACCAGCTCTGCTGTTAACTACAGATCAAAGAACTGGTTGATATGGCAGCCATTATCACATTCCAACAAAACAATACCTGCCACATCACCTGCCTAACATCCCAATACAATTTAAAATGCTGACACCCTGAGTGTGTGTGTGTGTGTGTAAGTAAATGGGGGGGCCACATGGAGTCCCACCCTGAGGGTGGGGAGACTGGGGAGGAATGAGGGGCACACAGAGCCTCTGGCATAGGGGAGAATGAGGGGTAATGGTATGGAAGGAGGAAATGTGGTGTACACAGAGCCCATGGCAGGTGTCTGAAGGGAGCATTGCGGGGGGGACATAGAGCCCCCAGTGGGGGCGGGAGGTGAGACCCTGGCATATGGGGAATGGGGGACAAATAGAGCCCCGGGTCTGGGGAAGGGGATAAGGGACTACAAAGAGTCCCTGAAATAGAGGAGAGTGGGAGCTTGTGGGGAATGAAGGGATGTAAGGAGCCTCTGGTGTGTGCCTGCAGAAGCAACTAAGTGCATGACGTACTCCACTCCCCAGTTAATCAGATCTCAAATAATCATGAGACTGGCCACAAAATCGTAAGATTTTATAAAAAAGATTAAATCTTGTTATTTGGTTTGTTAGATTTCTGAATCCTCCCCTGCCCACTCCCAGTGTGTGCATGACAATTAGTGTTCCCAGCTTTCAAAAATTTATAGTGAGGTGATTTTGGCCCCTGCTGCAGGAGCTCTCAGGAGGTTTCAGCTGTGATTAAGGCCCTATTGTACTAGGCAAAATGTAAACACTTAGCAAGAGACAGTCCCTGCTGTGAAGAGCAATTTAGTGCTAAACATAGTGGTGAGTTAGAAGTTGGAACTGGGACTCATCTTGTATAGGGGCTATCCAACATCTATTAGATGGGAACAATTCTTCATCCATACTGAACTGGACTGGGCAGGATTCAGACTGTGAAGTCTAGATGAAAGGCTCTATAACCCATTAGTGATGCTGTGAGGCACCCAGTGCCCTGTAAATGGTAATGTTGCACCTTTGAAAATGAGGCTTGCTTTCTGGAGAGAGCCTTTGATTAAATCAAGTTCTGATCTCTTTGCAGTTTACACAGGGAGGGTCTGGAGGACAGGCAGGCATAATCTCTCCCAGCTCACAGGAGATCTACCATGCCCTATTCTTAAAGAGACAGCTCACATTAACAAATAAAAATGCAACAGTACTTACCCGACTCCTCCAAGCCTTTGCACCGCTTCTCGGGGGTGTGGAAATTACGGTTCTGTATTGTAGTTTAAATGATTCATTACTCAGAGTTCTGTATTAATATGCCTAGTAAGGAATCTATTTGTCCTGAATGTTTTTTGTTGTCTGTGTTGTTACAGACAAACTTGCTGACAGGTATTATGAAATAAATGATGAAAAATAATTGAAACTGGTGTGATTATATTGTGTCATTTTGACAAATAAAATATGCAGAATTTTGCAGAATTTTAAAATACTGTGCACAGAATTTTTAATTTTTTTTGTTGCAGAATTTTATTTTTTTTCATGCAGAATTCCCCCAGGAGTAACTGTAAACCCACGCTCCTTCTTTCTTATCTCTGATTCCAATGACCCAGCCCAGCGACCCTTCTGCTCCCACTGCTGTCTTTTTGCCTCCCTTTTGACCTACCTTCAAAGACACCCTGTGCAGCTACCCATTCCTTCCCTTCCACTTGCTGCTGATTGAGACACACACTATCATCTTCCAGTGTATGCTCTAGTGTGATAGGATGACTGGTAGCAGTTTGCTGCACTATAGAGGTCTGACTGGTGTAGCACATTGCTGCAGAAGTAATCAAGAGAGCTAGAGCAGCATCAAACCCAGTTGGCCTGTAGTATCTGCATAGCAATTAGGTAGCTCAGACCAAAAAATCTTCCCTTCACATAGTTTATACACAAATAATTAATAGGGCTAGCTGACTTGGAGAAAACAAGATCCGAAGTCCATTTTACCACTTTCCTCCAGAATTTGGAGAAGTTTGGGTCCAAATTTCATGGCTTGAGCCTATCTCTAATGTATTAGGTAAATGAGGAGAGGCTGAGGGAACTGGGCTTGTTTAGTCTGCGGAAGAGAAGAGTGAGGGGGTATTTGATAGCAGCCTTCAACTTACCTGAAGGGGGTTCCAAAGAGGATGGAGCTCAGCTGTTCTTGGTGGTGGCAAATGAAAGAACAAGGACCAATGGTTTCAAGTTGCAGTGTGGGAGGTCTAGGTTGGATATTAGGAAACACTATTTCACTAGGTGGGTGGTGAAGCACTGGAATGGGTTACCTAGGGAGGTGGTGGAATCTCCATCTTTGGAGGTTTTTAAGGCCCGGCTTGACAAAGCCCTGGCTGGGATGATTTAGTTGGTGTTGGTCCTGCTTTGAGCAGGGGATTGAACTAGATGACCTCCTGAGGTCTCTTCCAATCCTAATCTTCTATGATTCTATGATCCAAACCATTGTACATGTATGTAAAATAAAGCTATGCTAGAAAAGAACAATTCAGCCACATAAAGATAGGATAGCTGTACAACCAGCCACATTAGAAAAGGATTACTCATTTAATGATCATATTAAATAAGACATACACAGTCTCTCCCATTCTACTCCAGTTGTTCCCAGGGGTTCATTCATGAAAATTAGGAGGGGTGGGGGAGGACCACGAGTGGCTCATCTGTCACTTTTCCAACTTGACCCTTTTTATTATGTGTAAGCAGCAAAGAATCCTGTGGCACCTTATAGACTAACAGACGTTTTGCAGCATGAGCTTTCGTGGGTGAATACGAAGAAGTGGGTATTCACCCACGAAAGCTCATGCTGCAAAACGTCTGTTAGTCTATAAGGTGCCACAGGATTCTTTGCTGCTTCTACAGAACCAGACTAACACGGCTACCCCTCTGATACTTTATTATGTGTGAAGTTTTTTGGACGTCACTGTTCCTTTTGTGCATTTTACATTAATGACAGTGATGGAAGAAAATTAATAAAAATTATAATTCTAACAGTACAACTTTAACATCATTATGGAAAAGTCCTGTAGAATTTACCGGTAATAGGGTTGAAATGAAATACGATTCTAAAGATTACTCTAGAAACAAAGAATTTACTAGGAAATGTTACCCTTTCTATAGGTTGTTTGAACATCCTGTACAGTTTGATAATGGATATAATTTCTATAGGATGTTCAAAAAGCCTGTAGAAAGGATAACATTCTATAGGAATTTTCTATAAGGGTAGCATTTGAATTCACTATTTCTGAAGCGTGATGCAAGCACTTTATATATTAGGCTACTCTGTGCTTGGTTTCCATTCCAGGGGAGCAGTGTTGTGCCTAAGGCTGGTTTCCTACTTCATACCAAGATCTTGTCTGTGCAAAATGAACATATAACTTGATCCTGACTGGTGCTGAGCATTTGCAATTTCCAGAGGTCAGTGGAAGTTGCAGGTGTTTAGTATCTCAGTATTTTGACCTCCGTTTACTGTACGCCAAATTCTGAAATTTTGATTTAGTTTTTATTAAAGCACAAGTGGTGTTGAAGTTGTGTGTCTTACTGGCCAGTTGTTTGTGTGAACATTGCATTTGTGCATACTGTCTTGGCAATTGGGAATGCATATTGCAAGCAATGTAACTACAGGCTTACAAATCTGAAAGTCGGTCTCAAAGACTTCATTGTTATATCTTGGAGATGGAACCAATAACTAGCAATGGATAGCAATGGCTGATGCTGCTTTTTTGAAGCACATTGCCACAACAGGTTATTTAGACATATACTGTTGCTGGATTTTTTTAAAGGGTTTGGATAACTCCATTATCATCTTTGACATTTCCAGTTTTATAATCTAGAGTATTCAAACGTCATAATTCAGGGTGTTATCTGATTGCCTGAGGAAATTCCCAACAGCACCATAGATAGCATTGTCTAGTTGCATTAGCAGATATTTTTTGCCTTTGAAATATTGAAACATCCGGCACTTGGTGCTGCTGTAGGAAAGATACTTGCACTAAATGGTCCTATAGCCTGACTAAGACTGACAACTCTTGTTTTAAGATTACGATATAAATATATAAAGTATAAGACAAACATTTTCACACTTGGGTAGCAAAAATTAGGCTTCTAAATCCATGTTAAGGCTACTAAATTAGAGTTCTGATATTCCAAGATGCTGTACACCTCAGGCTCCCATTGATATCAGTGCAATCTGTGAGTTCTCAGCAGCTCTGAAAATCAGATTCCTTATATTTAGGCAACTAAATGTGGATTTTGGAACCTACCTTTGGGCACCTGAGTTTGAAAATGTTGTCCAGAAGTAATTTTTCTTTTCACAGTAATGCATTTATTAAATTAAATTTCCGAGTAAATGTAGATTATGTATCCAGAATAAGAAATAATTTATTATATAGAGGTAATACACCTGGTATAAAATATCCATGTCTCAAGGGAATTTCTGTAAGTGCAATGATAAGAGAGCCTAAAAATTTGAGACTTTCTTATAAGTATTCTGTTCCCTGTATTGCCTTTATTGAATAGCTAGACAACAAAACATTTTTTCTTGTGATTTTTATCCATTTGCTGCTCGACCTTCATACATAATCTGCTGCTGCTACATGATAGCACTGGACCGTCAAGTTGAACCAATCACAGTGCTTGTCGGTGAAGAAAACTACAACTCCCCATAAGAGTTTTTGTGTTTTTTAGTTTCACAGCACAGGTCTTGATAGTACCATTATTGAGAATCTTTGAACAATTAGATGCATTTGACACATTGATGCCAGAGGGAAAAACAAAGAAATATATATAGCTGCAGTTCCTGACTGTGGCTCCTGATGGCAGTACTGAGGCTGTTTCAGAAAGAATGTCACATCATCTCTTGCATTGCTCCAGGCTCCTGAGTTGCACTGTGAAATGAAAACCCAAAAGAGATGTACAGTAATGTGTAGTGCTCTGTTTTGTTTAAGAAGGTGATAATGTTTTAAAACCTGAAGAGACTATAATTTCAGAATTGCTTCATAGTAACTGGAACTTGTGCTTGCTTGTACATAGGATCTGATCTTCCTGCCACTAAACTCAAAGACAAAACTCCCATTAGCTTCACTGTCAAGAGGATCAGGTCCGTATTGTTCAGCCTGTAGTGTACATACAGAACTGTAGAATACTCTTTTATGTTTAGTCTCTTTAACTCCATACTTTAGTGCAGGGGTAGGCAACCTATGGCAGGGGTGCCGAAGGCGGCACGTAAGCTGATTTTTAGTGGCACTCACACTGCTCACGTCCTGGGCACCTGTCCGGGGGGTGGGGGGAAGGCTCTGCATTTTAATTTAATTTTAAATGCAGCTTCTTAAACATTTTAAAAGCCTTATTTACTTTGCATACAGCAATAGTTATATATTATAGACTTGCAGAAAGAGACCTTCTGAAAAAATTAAAATGTATTGCTGGCATGTGAAACCTTACATTAGAGTGAATAAATGAAGACTCGGCACACCACTTCTGAAAGGTTGCCGACCCCTGCTTTAGTGTGTGTGCTCAAGGTATGTGAACTTTTTAGCCAGAATTGTATTAGTTCAACTTAATCTGGCATTTGGGAAATGAATGGCTTTTGAACAATTTAATTAAGTGTTGGGATTCCAGCTTTGTTGTAGTTAGTGTATTAACTGCAGTATTATTTAACAGTAGAGTGCTGCATGGTATGTTGAGGAATGGATTTTTAACCCAGTGTGTAGAATCCCCCCCGCTCCCCAATTTTCTGTCTGTCTGACTGGGACATAGCTTCTCCAAACCCTGACCTGCTACCACTTGATCTGTCCCCCATTGGCTAGTGTTTTGAACACTATATTGTTTTGAATCTTGCGCTAATCCTGGGCTCTGAGTTTATACTGTGAGGCACAGAGACCTATTTGAATTGTAGTAACCATATTAGATGAACTCATGCATCTTCTCTCCAGCTCTCCTCCATTATTACTTAAGCAGAGTCTTCTACACTTTCTGTGGTGATGAGGGTTATGTAAGCACTAGATTAAACAGATTTCTCCCCGTTCTTGCATTACAATCAAATCGCTTTAGTTAACATTGCGTTAATTTCTATATGAATTAATTTTATATTGTGTTAAGGGCAACTTACTGTGATATCATGAATAGGATAATGATTTCACTGGAGAAGCAAGTTGAAGTCATAATATAATGGAGAATGCTCTTATCCAATGCACAAATGGCTGAAAACAGGGCAAAGAGAATACAGAAATTAAACTTTTTTTTATGTATCAGCTTGTGTGGTCTAATGATTCCCCTGGCTTCTGTCAACTTGCTCTGTAACCTTAGGTAAGTCACTTTTCTTTGCCATAGTTTACTCATCTGTAAAATGGGCATATTATTATTTACCTTGCAGATATATTGTGAAGCTTAATTAAAGATTGTAAATCCCTCTGAGATCCTCATATGACAGGAACTTCAGAAATGCAAAATATTATTTCCAATAAACTGAATGTCTTGAATTTTTGTGATTTTTGTGAGAGTTACTGTTAATAGACTATGGATCCTGTAGGTAACCTGTTCTAAATGGATTTACAGTTCTTGTATGGATTACAAGAAAAGGACAACAGGAACGTTGGTTTGCTATGGTTTCAAACAAACATTTGAGAGGAAAAAAGGTCCTGAATAGTTTTCTCATGATGTAGATTGCAACAAAGTTATTTTTTTGTAGTTGTGATGTATTAGATGGAATGACCTTTACCAGTTGATGACACTGATGTAGTGGAAGTGACATTTTTCCACTTGACCTTTACACGATGTGTCAGCTTGTCCTGTAGCGCCAAATAAGTTACAATTGACAGATTTGATAGAACGCTATCTTGACAGAAGCTTATTGTTTGGAAGAAGATATGTGTTGAAATGTGAACCCTTTAGCAATAACATGGTGAAGTTTTCATGTACCCTCCATCACTAAGGAATAGATGGCTTAGAAATGACTACTGTTCAAATCGCAGCCGGAACACTTATTTTAATTAATCTTTTTGAATTGGCACTGTTTTTTCCTAGAATGGACTTTTAATGTTAAATCTACTGGCTTTATTTTAACTTTTTCTCCCTTTACTCCCTACCTGAACCTGTTAACACTTTTTACTTTCAAATTCTAACTTTCCTTGGTTGTTTCTTTTCTTCTCTATGCATTTTTCCCCCGGTATAATTTGTTTTTATCTTATGTTCATAACAAGGCAGTTAAACATAGTAAAGATTTCAGCATGCAGTAAAACCTGTGGAGAACCTGTCACTCAGGACGGGAGGGGTGGTGTACACGTGTGAGTGTGTGTGTGTGCTTGCACGCGTGTAACAGTTTCTTTGTTTTGTAAAAAGAACGGGAGTACTTGTGGCACCTTAGAGACTAACACATTTATTTTAGCATCTAAGTTTTAGTCTCTAAGGTGCCAGCAAGTACTCCTGTTCTTTTTGCGGATACAGACTAACACGGCTGCTACTCTGAAACCTGTCTTTGTTTTGTATTTCCTTTGTGGTGACTATTAACCAGAAATAATGCTGGAATAGAGTAAAGGGCTGGGGGGCAGTGAACAGCTGACAAACTATAAAGCAGTGATTGTGTGGGGTATGTTGAGAATGAGAAAGATATAAGCATGGTGGAACTGTTGCCTTTCCACAGTTTTGGCACTTCCGCTAAAAGAGTACAAATTCTAGCCAGACTTTACTGAAGAAAGAAGACTTGCAGTTGCACAGAAGTAGCTTAAAATTAGAAAATGACAGTTAGTGATGTCAAAGACTGAGTGCTATAATTCCAGCCTTCTCTTCTACTGGGGTCAAAGGTTCTAGTGCTTTTTTTGAGGTTTGACTGGAACTATTTGACCATTTAGTAGGTAAGAGAAGCAGTTGTGGGATCTAAGCCTGCTTGTTTGTAAGCCTGAGAGACTCTAGTTACTGAGCTACAGTGATTTAAATAAAAGCCTCTGAACTGCCAGGAATGATAAGAGCAGTGAGAACAACTGTCTGATTGGTCTATGCTACCATGACCTGGCTCAAGCTGTCCAGTCATAGGCAGCCAAAAGGATGGTGGAGGCAAAGAGAAGCAGAGTGAATCTGTAAGGGGAAGTGCAGTCTTCCTACCATGACATTTATGGGATATATAAAATGTTATACTTCCCCAAATACTCACTGAACAGTTTTATTAGCTCCTAGGAATCATGTAATTTTACTATGCAATTTTGTGTATATATTTTACCGAAGACTTACCCTCTGCCTTTGGCATTTCTCTTTGGGTGGATATTTATTTTATTTTATTTAGATTTATGTAAATACTAAAAAGGTGCTTTTGGGATAACTTAAAAATACAACACAAAAATGCTCTAAGTGCAGCAGTACAATTTAATTTTAACACACATCCAGTAGGTATAAGTGGGAAAAAAATATTGTAGAACTATATAATAATAAAAATCTCTAGCTCTTATCTAGTACTTTTCATCCATAGATCTCAAACCCACTTTACAAAGGAGGATAGGCCTCTCTTTTATAGATGGGGAATAAACTGGTACAGAGAGGTGAAGTGACTTGTCTGAGGTTACATAGCAGGTCAGTTGCAGAGATGGAAATAGAACCCAAGTCTCCTGATTAACAATTCAGTGCTCTGCCATTGGGCAATAGATACTGGTGAGGCTGCATTAGGACTGTTGTACTCCATTCAGATTAGTTTAATATTCCAAGCTATGCAAAATGCTGTGTGTCTCCACGTGCTGTTGTAGTAATAGTAGTTAAGAGGAAGGGTATTGGTGATTGGCCTCCTTTTCCATCTTATTTGGAGCAGCTGTCATTGAATAGCAACTACTGTCTCTCTGCTCTCTATGCCCTCAATTGAGCAAGGCCCTTAAGCACATGCTTGAAGTCAGTGGGACTTAAACACATGTTTAAAGTTATGCACATGCTTAAGTGCTTCATTGAATTGGGAACCAAGTGGAATTTTAGTCCACTAAACTTGCACAAGTGAAGCTTTTTGGCCTCCTTTACATTGACCTATCTGAAGGCCCTCCTGTGCAGTCCTAGCAGGTTCAGGTCTTATGTGGTTCAGAGGGCCTTTTGTGCACCCTAAACCTTATTTTGCGCTGAGAATATCACAGTCATTCTGACTACTGCTGCAGAGCTGAGCTGAAAATAATATTATACAAGTGAAAAAAAGATGGTGGAGATGTAACTAGGATTTTAAAAGGACCCAAGGATCTTTTGTTGTTCAAATAGGAAAAAGAGAGTAGATTTTATCTTTGTTTGAAATGAGATGATTAAGAGGTGACTCCATGAGGTTAAACAACTTTCAGTAGGGAATAGGGTCCTATAGAGGAACAAAAAGGCACTAACTTAAAAAAAAAAAAAAAAAAAAAAAAGCAGGCAGATTACTAATGGGATATAGACAGACCTTCGTTGTGCAGTGAGGAGTTAATATTTTGCAATTATAGCAGCACCTTTTATCTGAAGAACTCAAAGTTTTGCCAACATTAATAAACATAATAAGGCCCTTGTGGAGTAGGTATTAAAATTCACCATTTATGGATGCGGGAACTTGGAACACAAAAAAATTGGGTGGCTTGCATAAGATCATATCACACAGTAAAACAGAGTAAGTGCTAGGAATAAAACCCAGGAGTCTGGACTCCCTGTCTTATGTTCTACCAGTAGACAGTACTCCCTTCCAGAAAGTATCTTTTTATAACTCTCTTTGTACAATTCCCTATATATTAACATTTTTTAAAAAGAAGCTTCATAAGTATCTTGATAAAAATATTGTGGGCTATAGAAGGGAATAGATTTCTATATGGGCTTCTTTGATTCTCCCCTCTTCTAAAAATAGGCCTGTTTATTTTGTTTAGTATTATATTGTGCCTTGAGTTTGCAGGGTCATATGACTGACAGCCACTGTTCTGAGGCTGCTTCAGGAACATGTGTTGAGGAAACCATAACTGAGTTTGTGAGGTTTTGTGTTTTAATGTCTTCTGTTTTTTTTTCAGTGAAAAGGAACTTTCCCAGCAGGGATGGAATTGATTATTTTGTCAGGATCCCATAGGGAAATTAAGGAATTCTACATTTTATTTTTTCCCTCAAAAAGGAATCTCATGAGATTTAGATACTACCATGATAAATTATTTAGAAATGCAGAAAGATAGATGGAAATTTGAGACTCTACCGACACTTCTAGAACATTAATTTTCAGTCCCTGGCGCGCACTCAAGTTTTGATAATTTCTGACTGAGTCTTTAGGTTCTTGCTTCCAGTCCTGGCTCCCTCCCCTACATGCTGTTAATTGCCTCTCTCCTTCCCTTTCTGTTGTGTGCTCTCTAGGTGGTGCTGGAATTTGTGCTTCTCCAATCCCTAATCTGTCAATATTCCAAGCTTCTTTGTGGTTTAAAGCACATGGTCAGTGCCTCTCATGCCATATTGAAGCATTGGTTTAATACTGATTCACAGAGACAGGTGCCACCTACTAAATCACCAACATCAAATTTCTGCCGTATTCTCCCACATTACAAATTATGTCATTTTCATGTGTTGTTTTAGGGTAGCACCCACAATTTTCTAGGCATCTTCCATACATAGTAAGATACAGTCTCTGCTCCAAAGAGCTGTATGTTGGATCTGCTCTTCTTCCACAGTGGAGATCCATAGGCTTATAGGGAAAAGTTTGGCCAAAAAGGTATTTTTAGCATAAGGAACTGCAAATTTGGAATTTTTCCATTCTGACATGAGTTTGAATGAAGGCCAGTTCAAAAAAGTATTTCCTTCTTTAGGTAGAATATCAGATTTGCAGCAGCCACTTTTGAGTGCAGAGATACCAGTTTAGGGAGATGTCTGGGTTTTCATATATTTTCACACACAGTGTATGTCTGCTTATGTAAAAGTCTCAGAGCAAACATTAATATTCAAGAACATAATGGATATGGGTCTCTCTCTGGAAGATTTTAAATCCATTAAAAGACTATGGTAGTTTGGGGACAGAACTCCTGCTCCTCTATGTTCCTTTGCTAGTTACAGGGAGCTGTTTGCATAGTTCGGAACAATGGAACAGAAACTATTTATCCAAAATAGGAATGGGGTGGAAGCACATGATGGCATGTCACATGCATGTCAGGGAAGTAAAAAGCATTCTGGACACCTGATTTTCAGTTCCACTATGACACAGGTTAGCAAAGACTCACATGCAATCTGCTGCAAAATTCTTTAGCTACTTACAAAGTAAGAATCACTTGATGGATCATCTAGCATAAGAGATATGATGACCATATTATTGTATAATCATATATGATATATGGTTATACAGTAATATTTCAGGTTATTAAATCTAGTCAAATTATTTGTTGTGAATAAATGTAGCTTTGTGAATTGATCCAAATTTCTCTGAATAGTTTGTAAACAAATTTCGAATGTTTGTAAACTGTCCTCTTTGTTCAATAACCATAAACGGTAGGCTACAATGTAGAATTGGAGAGAGAATGACTTCTGTTATCACAGTTTCTCTTGCCACAGAAGAGAAAAGATCATGCCTTCTAATTGATCTGTTTTTTCAAGTGAACCTGATGGTCAGTTGGTGACTTGTTTCCTCCACATAGAATAGTCGAGAGGGGCATTTCAGAATATAAATTTTAAAAAAAACTACTTAATCCTCTGTCAGATTTCAACTTTGGCACTTTTGATAGGTGACTTTATCTGCACCTGTTCATTGATGTTTCTTAGACTGGAATTTGTGCTTTTTTGCTGTGCTTTTTCATAGCATGACATATTTTAAATTACAGGGATAATCCATTGTGGATCACTCCTTCATGTTATCTATTATATTCTTGGACTTCCATCATAAAAATAAATGTGTTTCAGACAGTCTAGTTAAGGATGGTATTCTATGTATACTCAAGTTAGAAATAGCTAATGAGTCTGTTCTTTGTTTAACAGGGGGAACAAAGAACCTATACATGGCTAAATAGAGTATTGGACAATATTTCTGACTGAATCCATAATCATAAAATCCCTGAATTAAAAACCCAGACAAATTCCTTTTATTTATTCCTTAGTGCTCAAAACTTGCTTTTTGAAAACAATCATCATGGCATATTATGCAACTCTGTGTGGAAAGTCCATCATATTTCACTCAAGGTTATGAGGAAAGGGAGATTTTGATTTAGATATTTTTGTCAATGTGTGGGGGATTTTTGTTCAGTCCCCCTCACTATGAAACTAACAATTGCCTTCTGGCCTTGTATTTGAACAATATGGATTTGGAAATCTCTCCTACAGTCTTTCTCTAACCAGATCCACATAGAGAGAGCTGAATTATAGGCAGGTAAGGATCTGTATTGCTTTCTGCTGCCTTCCTTGTTTGTAGGAATCTCTTTAAGAGTATAATTTAGCTGTATAATACATAAAGCATAATATAGATTCTTTCTACATGATAGTGCTGTATATATTTTCTTCTTTTAATGAAAATTCCTACTGGAATCTATAGGGCATGTTTATTTCTGTAGGATTTAATATAGTAAAAATAATATGTAATGACACTGTCAACACTGCTTACAAAATAATGTGGATATCAAATAAAATGCACCTGCTTGTTTTTACTCTAAAGTATCTTTCAATGGCATCTTAGTGTAGACTATCCTTACTGTAAAGTCATATGGGAAGTTCAGACATCACATCACTTTAATTGGAAATGAGATACCGACAGAAAGTATGAAAAGCAAACAGGACATGATTTATTCTGTATATACAGTAGTTTAATACAGGGCTGATCATTCCAAAAACTTGACACATTAAAACCATGCTGTGTTTTGTGGCACCTTACATGTACAACAAGTTTCAGATACTGTATGAATCAATGAAGAATGGGAGTAGATACACTCAGTACAGTACTATATTATTTTTATAGGACTGGAAAGGGACCTCCTGGGTCATCAAGCCCAGTCACTGGCTAGCGCAAGCAACCTCATCATAGAATCCCATCCAATACTCCTATATACTGATGATGCCTTTCAACTTTGTGTGATCAGTCAGTTTCATTAGCACACTTCTACTTTTTGTGCCAAGATTATCAATGAAAATATTAGATAAGATCGGTCCCAAGACCGATCCTTGAGGAAAGCCACTAGTAACAGTCCCCTACAGCACAATCATTGTCCTCTCAGCTTAACCCATTGTTATCTCTGTCAGGCTGTCTGGAGTGGCTTAAGAGCATGAGTACCAACCTCAGGGCAGACTGTTAGGAAGCAGGGCATAAACCACAAATTGGTTGTGAGTTCTCTCCTGAGATTTCACCAACCAAGTATGAACTTCTCAAGCACTGTAACAGCCCTAACATGAAGTCACAGACTGAATGGGGGTTATGTGATGGCTTTGGTGGTGTGGACTTCTGTGATGTAGGGACATGTCCGGGGCTTACCCTGCACTAGCACCATTCTCCTGGCAACCTAACGAGCACAGCTGCTCCTGATAGAGCTGGACCAGCTCCCACCACCAGGCCAGACCCTTGCTTTCACCACTAGGCCAGACCATCCACAACTCTGTCGCTGACAGAACATCGGCCAGATGGGTGTGAACATCAGCTGAGGCAGAGGGAGGGGGTCAGAAGCTGCTAGCCTGACTTGGGACTGAACCAGCACCCTTCAGGTGAAAGGCTTGATGTCCTGTGCAATATTCCAGATTTAAAATGTAAGCTACCATAAGCTTGTCCAAGTCATTAACAAAAGAGTATCTGAAACATTGAGAATTCTACTTTTGTTGAAAGTTTAAATGAAAACTAGTGGATTCAATTTAAATGTAAAAGGAAAAAATCCATAACTGCCAGCATGTGTCATGTTTCATTTTTTCATATGGTTTAGAACAACTGAAATATTAAACTCCAAGAATGAGTTTATTTATGCTGTCAGACTCTTAAGTAAATCTGCTATAAAACTTGCATTCAATACTCTTAGGAAATCCTAGTGTTACACACTTTAAGGACTTGCTAGTTTTCTGGACTGTTACTAGGGTGTGCGGGTAGGAGGAAAGGATATCTGGCGACTGGGAAGAGAAGGATCTGGGTTGGGAGCCTTAATAGGAATCATTTCAGACCCACATCTCCATTTCTCTTCTGGTGGAAACTATTCACTTGTGCTTGTTTGTATGCCTAACGTTTTCTACTTTCCCCTGTTACTGCATCGCAGTCCTCCTATCAGACAGAAAAGAGACAGGAAAGGTGGCATGCAGCTAATATTGTAGGAAAGGAAAGAGCTGGAACTTGAGGAGATATCGGAACCAAACCATCCTCATGGTGTCTGGATACTATGGTGGATAGGGCAGCAGACAGGGATTCAAGAGATTTGAATTCAGTTCCTGGTTTGGCCATTAGCATTCTATGTGACTTTGGGCAAGTCACTTACTCTACTCCTGTCTCTCAGTTTCCCATCTGTACAATGGAGATACTTTTCTGCTTCATAGGGTTGTTGTGAGAATAACTCCCATGATGGTGATGTGCTCAGATATTATGCTGATGAGGGCTACGTAAGTACCTAGATAGAAATATAGGGCAGTGGTTTAACAGTATGGGTTGTCTGGAAGCTGAACAAAGGGAAGCTGTGAGTCTGAGGCTATCTGCTCTCTTAGGGTATGTCTACACTGCAATTAGACACCTGCAGCTGGCCTGTGCCAGCTGGCTTGGGCTCACGGGACTGATTAATCGCAGTGTAGATGTTTGGGCTCAGGCTGCAGCCCGCGCTCTGAGACCCTCCCACCTTGCAGGGTCCTAGAGCCTGGGCTCCAGCCTGAATGTCTACACCGCAGTTAAACAGCCCTGCAGCCCAAGCTCCGCGTGCCTGAGTCAGGTGACACAGGCCAGCCATGGATGTTTTGTTGCAGTGTAGACATACCCTTAGAGGGAAGGGAACTGAGTGGTGAGTGAGGGGGTGATAGCAAGGGCAGGAGCAGAGATGGTGGCAGGATTCCTGCTGTAAAGGATAGAGAGAGACTGAAGTTGAGTTTTTTTTATCTCTGTCTTCCAGCATTGACTTCAGTAGGGCAGGAAAATAGGAAAACCAACCCACTTGAGTTTCCACGCATTAGTGCATCCCTAAATGACTGGGTCAGGGGTCTCATTAAATGAATGAGAAAAATGATTACTTTCAAGGCTTTAAAAATACCTTTGTCAGCTGTGTTGCTTGTAGCTGCTTCAGACTGTCCACCAATGTGAACCCTTGCCAATTGTAAAGGATAATCAATACTACCTGTGTTCTTCAGTGTCGTCAGTAACAAAGGCACAATAATGCCCTCATTCTCAAAAAAGAGGAGCTTGTGTTCCGTCCAGCATTATAATGTCTGAAGCTCATCTGGAAATGATCCATCTGACCAGTCTAATACCACAAAGAATCCTCAAACAGTACTTCCTTTGTCTATCTGCAGTGGCCCAAGCACAGAGTCTTTATCCTAGTCATCAACAAAGACTCTCAGTTGCACAGGAAATAACACTCATGCAAGATATACTCTTTAATGAAAACCACCTCACTGTTGGTTCTTCCCTCTGTTGGTGTTGGATTGGGTGCAGATCAGGGGGAAAAAGGAGTTTAATCCTCTTATGTAGAATATTTTGCTTGATTATTAGTGTTTTGGAGAAGCTTGTTATGGTTGTCTGGTTGTCTTTTGTTAAAATGGAACCGATCATTTATTTTTAGGGAGAATATTTAGATCTCAGTTTGTTGCCTGAGCCTGTGGCACATTTACCCCACGCCTTTAGGGGGTGTAGCCAGCTGTGAGAGGATCATCATAGCAAAGGGTCGCACAGCATTGTATGCCTGGTGGCTGGAGCCAAGGATTGGGTCTGGAATATTTTAAACAAAATTTACATTATTTTGGTGGTGATTGATGTAAAGCACTCAGGGCTAAAGGCTTTTCCCCTAATCCTTCTTAAGATTTAATTGTAGCATCTGTTGAGGGCAATTGTGTTAAAATGCTTCCATCCCTTCTCAGTTTATTGTTCCTTTAATTGTAAACAGCACAAAATCCATAGGTTGGTGTGGCAATAAAAGGTCAATTCTTTGCTCTAACATAAAACTACTATAAGAAAGTGTGCACAGAATGAATGATTATGAAACAATATACACATTTTGGCCCTACTACTTTCAGCTGAACTCTGAGGTAGTTGCTTCAGTATCTTTAAGATGCTCAAGAGCCAGCATCTCAATTTCCCAATCTATGGCACTTGACTGCAATGCTATGCCTCACCAACTCTGTTTTTTAGGAACTAGAAAATGTAACAAGTGAGAGCATGCGGTCACAAGATTATCGTTTTCCAGGTTCCTGTTGATAGGAGTTTTAAATGCCATTGGGTGAAAGGGACATTTTCAGTCACATCAAGAGCCAGCAAAGTTGCAGTCCTCTTGTTCTCAAATTCCATAGGATTTGATATCGCCTTCATAGTCAGAAATCCAGCAGTACTGAAAACAAAACATTAGTTTTCCTGTGATGTTTGAGATACCATTCTCTTCTCCATGCTTTCAATGTATTTAATCACTAGACTTATACAGGCTTTGAATTCAGAAAAGTAGGTGCTTAGTGTGTTTGGTTCTTCTTTACTTATTTGTTTTAAATATAGTATTGCTAACCTCAGGTGCACAAAAATCATGAATCAGGCACCAAAATATCACGTGATTGGCTTAAAAATCATGACATTTTAGAAAATAATAAATTTTGGGTTATTTTTGTCTGACTTCTGGTTTTTCAGCATTTGGGGTATGTTTTTAAGCTTTTCTCTGCAACCTTGAGAACTAGAAACATGCTATTTTTAAAATGAAAGTTGGGATTTCTGTATAATCATGTGGCTTTAAGACTGGAGCTTTAAGATACCAGGTATCATGGCAACAATATAACACCACTGGATTTAATTGATTCTCCCCCCTCCCCCCCCCCCCGATTCTCACCAGTGTAAGTGATAGGGCAAATTGAGGCAGGTGAGTTTAGCAAGATCTTAGTTGAGGACAGATGACTTTCCACTTTGATTATCTTAAGCCCTGTTTTGCACAAAAACCTGCCAATTTATCCTCTAATGAGGTCTAGAAATGATTCATTCTGAAATGTAGGGCCTCAGTTTGGTGCCAGGGAACTTTCTATCCTTGGTGATGATGGTGTCTGTGAAGCAGATGGCAGAGCATAAATTCATGGTTGTACTGTAAAGGAATCGTTTTCCCTTGCTTTGTTTTATCATTTTCAGCTTTTTATTGCAACACCAGCAAGACCCTCGGTGAATTCCAGAGCTTGTTGATGAATTGAGGAGTTAAGGTGAAAACACAAACACTCAAATATTTAAATAAATAAATCCCAAATAAAGGTCAGAGATAATGCCTCTATTTCCTAAACACTAACAGATTCTGCACCAAAATAATGGTCATTATAACCCGTAGCTTGCTTTCCAGATCTAAACAATTTCCCAGTTGATTACCTAAAGTGATAGCAATGTAAACAGTTCATTTACTTCTGTTTTTAAATGAAGCAACTTTGAAGTACTTAACATGCAATTTCAAAGCATCTATATATAAAATATAAGGTAGCAATAGCTTTTTACCAGCCATCAGTTAAACTATTTGCTTTATTTTTGGCTTGCATCACTGCAGGAAGGATACTTATGCTCAATATAAACAATTACAATTAATAACTAAACATAGAACTTGGCTGCTATGTACATTGCATATCGTTACATTTCCTAAGAAAAGATTTATTTTTACTGTTTGTATTTTGCTGCTTAATAAACTGATGGATAGGCTGGTTTAAAAAAAAAAGTTCCTTAAAAAGGTTGATTAGAGAAGACTGCGGGATTATAGTGACTAACACAGAAAGGATAAAAGATTGTTTGGTTTTGAGAGAGTAGCAGCAGATGAGGCCAGCAACATTTTTATAAAACATCAGAACAAAGTATTTTGAAATGTCTGGTAGTAGAAATTAATTGAATGCCATGTACACTTGCAAGTATGAAACATAGTGCATCTGAGAATTAATGAGACAGAGATAATAAATTGGCCTTTGAATTCCTTCATCTGTATTTCTTCCAAAAATAACCTCTATGACATCCTGAGGTCTAAGAAGGTAAGTGTAGGTTGGTGGAAACAACTCGACACAAAAACACAGGGTTAGCCAGTCATGTTACGGAACAACAGTTAAAGCATTGGAATACAACAGTGTTTTTCTTGATCAGTTCAAGTTTCTAACCCATAAATTCTAGGTTAGACAATAGCCTCTCCCTGCCTGTTCCTGAAACAGTTGGTTTTTATACCCCCCTCCTGAAGCACCTGTGTAAGCCTGAGTTGTTAACTCCTCCTTTGCCATGGTAGTTTGTCTGTACCCTGTCATACTTACTCACTAAAATGGTCTCATTTTCATGCACATTTGAAAAGACATAGGATGCCAAGCACTGAACAAAAACCATAAGTAATCATTTGGGGCCTGTGACGCTAAGAATCTCAGTATTCATGCCCTGCACACCATTGTAATAATCTTTGTACAAAATATGCATTGTGTGGTATGATTTGAAAACTAATAACTCACAGGTCAATAATATCATAGTGAAATGTATGTAGTGACATTATATGTAAAAATATGAATATCCCCTGTATGGGAGGGATTCCAAAAGACTGGAAAGGGCAAATATAGTGCCAATCTATAAAAAGGGAAATAAGGATGACCTGGGGAATTAGACCCATCAGCTTAACTTCTGTACCTGGAAAGATAATGGAGCAAATAATTAAGCAATCGATCTGCAAACATCTAGAAGATAAGGTTAGAAGTAACCGTCAGCATGGATTTGTCAAGAACAAATCATGTCAAATCAACCCGATAGCTTTCTTGGACAGGGTAACAAGCCTTGTGGATGGGGGAAAGTAGTAGACACGGTATATCTTGACTGTAGTAAAGCTTTTGATACTGTCTCGTATGACCGTCTCATAAACAAACTAGGGAAATGCAATCTGGATGGAGCTACTATAAGCTGGGTGCATAACTGGTTGGAAAACCGTTCCCAGAGAGTAGTTATCAGTGGTTCACAGTCATGCTGGAAGGGCATAACAAGTGGGGTCCCACAGGGATCAGTTCTGGGTCCTGTTCAATATCTTCATCAGTGATTTAACTAATGGCATAGAGAGTACATTTGTAAAGTTTGCAGACGATACCAAGCTGGGAGGGGTCACAAGTGCTTTGGAGGATAGGATTATAATGAAAAATAATCTGGACAAACTGGAGAAATGGTCTGAAGTAAATAGGATGAAATTCAATAAGGACAAATGCAAAGTACTCCACTTAGGAAGGAACAATCACTGCACACCTACAAAATGGGAAATGACTGCCTAGGAAGGAGTACCACGGAAAGGGATCTGGAGGTCATAGTGGACCACAAGTTAAATGAGTCAACTGTGTAACACTGTTGCAAAAAAAGCAAACATCATTCTAGGATGTATTAGCAGAAGTGCTGTAAGCAAGATATGAGAAGTAATTCTTCTGCTCTACACCATGCTGATTAGGCCTCAACTGGAGCATTGTGTCCAGTTCTGGGTGCCACATTTCAGGAAAGATGTGGACAAATTGCAGAAAGTCTTCAGAAGAGCATCAAAAATGATTAAAGGTCTAGAAAACATGACCTATTAGGGAAGATTTTAAAAAATTGGATTTTTTTAGTCTGGAAAAGAGAGGACTGAGAGAGGGGACATAACAGTTTTCAAGTACATAAAAGGTTGTTACAAGGAGGAGGGAGAAGAATTGTTCTTCTTAACCTCTGAGGCTAGGACAAGAAGCAATGGGTTTAAATTGCAGCAAGAGAGGTGTAGGTTGGATATTAAGGAAAACTTCCTAACTGTCAGGGTGGTTAAGCACTGGAATAAATTGCCTAGGGAGGTTGTGGAATCTCCATTATTGGAGATTTTTAAGAGCAGGTTAGACAAACACCTGTCAGGGATGGTCTAAATAATACTTAGTCCTCCCATGAGTGCAGAGGACTGCATTAAATGAACTCTTGAGGTCCCTTCCAGTCCTATGATTCTATTATGTTGTTAGCATATGTTTCAAAACCGGACAGCCCTGCCTAGGCAAAAGTTGTTAGACAGGCCTATCCTAAATCAAGGAATGTGTGTTCATCCCAGTTTACATATAAGTAGTAAATAGATCAGCAGGAATGGCAGGAAACAGAACAATTTGTATTTCAGGAAACACAAGTGGGGGAAGAAAGAGCATGGCGCTTCCTTCACCTCCAGAGACTGTGGGTGAGACAGGCCATCTTCAACAAAGCCTTGAACCAAAACTTACCCTGGCGAGCCAGACCAGTTTGTTTACCTGCTGTATCGGCAGGTTCGGCTGACCGCGGCTCCCACTGGCCGTGGTTCCCCGTTCCAGGCCAATGGGGGCGGTAGAAGCAGCGCGGGCAAGGGATGTGCTGGCCCTGGCTTCCCGCCACCCCCATTGGCCTGGGATGGCGAACTGCGGCCAGTGGGATCCGCGATTGGCCAAACCTGCCGATGTGACAGGTAAACAAACTGGCCCGGCCTGCCAGGGTGCTTACCTGGCAAGCTGCGTGCCAGAGGTTGCTGACCTGTGGTGTAGACATACCCTCAGTTAAGCTATTGACTATGGAGGAGCACATGGTTCAGAGAGAGACATCCATTAAGGGAGGATCTATTAATAGGGATTCTCTATATCTTAGTAAGGAGGAGAGGATGGAAGATGATAAAGTACAGGTAGGATCTGAAGAGAAACAGTCGAATGAAGAAGAGTTGCTGTGGGTGCTCGACCCTGCCCTTCCCTAAGTTGTACAGTACAGAGGGCCCTGTGGAGCTGAACTCCATGCTATGCAGGGTATTTGCACACCTGTCGCTCTCCCTCTGGAATCATGCCCCCACACTTGTGCAGTAAGCTCTTTGGGGCGAGGACTGTTTCCTACGGCAGTGGTTTTCAAACCATGGTTCGCGATCCAGAACTGGAAGGGACTGGGTCGCGATGGCTCTGGTCAGCACCGCTGCCGTTAAGTCACATCGGCGGTGCTGCCCGGCTAAGGCAGGCTAGTCTCTACCTGTTCTGACACTGCGCTGTGCCCTGAAGCATCCAGCAGCGGGTCCGGTTCCTAGGCTGGGGGGACATGGGTCTCCGCGCGCTGTCCCCTCCCAGAGCACCGGCTCCGCACTTCCGTTGGCTGGGAACTGGCCAGTGGGAGCTGTGGGGGGCGGTGTCTGTGGGTGAGAGCCGGATCTGCTGCAGGCTGGAAGCCTGCCTCTGCACCCCGGCTGCGATGCTGACCAGGAGCTGCCAGAGGTAAGCCCGTGCCCCATGCCCCAACCCCTGCCCCAGCCCTGAGCTCCCTCCTGCACCCCAAACCCTGCATCCCCAGCCCCACCCCAGAACCTGCACCCTCAGCCCAGAGACCTGACCCCCTCCCGCACCACAGCCCCCTGCCACACACTGAACCCCTCACACCCACACCCCAAGCCTGTGCCACAGCCCTGAACCCCTCCCACAACCCAAACCCCTCATCCCCAGCTCCGTTGGGTCACGGGCATCAACAATTTTCTTCAACTGGGTCGTCAGAAAAAAAGTTCGAAAACTGCAATCCTACGGTGTATCTGCATGGTGCCTACCACAATGAGGCCTCAATCTTGTTTGGGGCCTCAAGGCACAACAGTAATACAAATAATAAAAATAAATATTTGGCAACATTAGGCTCTCAACACAAGCAGAAACTAACTCAATAAAATATTAGTTTATCATAAAGACACATATATTTCACTAAAATGAAAAAATGTAAACTGCTAATCTAGTTCAGACAGAAATTGAAACTAGTTAGTAGAAAAAACATGCCCAGATTGATATGATTCTGGAAACAAATTATTGTATTCAGAATAAGAGAGGGGGAGGAAAGCAAATTACAAAAATATTTAAAAAAGAACAATGGTAGGCAGAAAGTGTAAATTTAAAGATTTCTCTATTTGTACAGTAGTTCAGAGCTTTCAGAGCAGGGTAAAGTATCATTATGGATGTTCAATGCTTGAATTATTTTGTTCATATGAATCTGCCAGTGTGTTTTCCAAAACATCTTGGGGTAGAAAATAAACATTCTAAAAATCAATTATTTATCTTTGGGCTGTTCACCTGTTTTTTGCATAGGAAAAAACACCAAATAAAGATTAATGACCGGTAATTAAAATGTTTTATGCTGATAAAGTTATAGAGCAGTTATAAAATGAAAATGCTTTCTCAGTAGCACTATTATTTTTATTTGCCATCTACAGTATAACACATTTTCTGGATTCATAAACTAGAAATAATTTACTGAAAATCTAATATTATGCTTTGGGGTTTGAGTGTTTGTCGCTACATATGCATTTTCTGTTTAAATTTAGGTTTGAATCTGTTAACTAAAATATCATAGGGTATTCTTCGGTTCTCTTTATGTAGTACTAACATAGGTTTTTAAAACCAAGAAGATCTAAAGGTCAGATTCAGACTGACTTATACACTTGCAAGTGTATAGGCTTACTGATTTAAAATTCCCAATTGAGTCCTGCAGGCTTAGCTTTGTATATCAACAGAAGTAAATAGTTTGACATTGTAGATGTCTCTGATGTTATCCAGTTCCAATCTGAGTAATTTAGAGCAAAACATTCTGACTTACTGTAGCAAACACTTCCCTTTTTGATAAAGTATGGTATTTCTCTTTTCTTGATGACCATCCAACTAACTTCTTTCAAGAAAAATGTAACCCTGTTTGTTATTTGTTAAGTAATACCAACTTTTGGTACTTTTGTGTTTTTAGCTGATAAATTTAGAAGGAAACTAGAAGAACTGGAGCGAGAGAAGAATTCTTTAAAATTTCAGCTTCCTTCAAAGCATCCTTCAATTATCAGCTTCTTGGACAGATTCAGTGCACAAGTTCAAACAGCGTTGTACTGGGCTGGAGATCGGTAAGTTCACTGGAGCCTTATGACATGGAACTATATTTCTGTTTTTCTTGAAGTACTGGGTACAAGTTATGGCTAGATTTTAATTTTTAAACAAAAAATGAATGCTTTGGAGCATTGATACTACACCTTTTAAGAATATAATAATAATTCAGTCCTACTGTTGTCATTTTTCCTTTTCTCCAGGTCTTTGAAAAGTGTCATATTAGAGCCTGAGCCTGAATGAATGAAGTCAATATGACTTTTACCACTGATTTCAATGAGAACAGGCTTGAACCCTAGCACAGCAACTTAAACATATAGCAGCAAGGCAGCCTGAGCTACATCTCCCTGTGGAACTAAACCCAGTTCGCTTTTGGGGAGATGAAAAATCATTAACTATAAAGTGTGTAAATCACTTCTACCATGGATTCTCCTGCCAGCTTGGGAACCACTTTTATTCATTATTAGTTAAGGACTAGCAATATGCTGAGCACTGTGCAGTTCACAAAAATAATCAGTCTCTCCCCCTAGAGCTAACAACCTGCAAGACACAGAGAATCTGAGATACACCAGATGACGCTGGGGAAGTAGTTAATCTCTTCCCCCTCCCATTTTTTTTCTCATTTGTGTTTCTGAGTCTGTCTTTTCTGTTACGCTACTGAATGGCTTCGTTACGAATAAGGAGGTTCTTTCTTAGATATTTATTAGCTATGGCGTTAATGTGGGAAATCTTGGTTTCTGACAGCTCACATTGATAAAGACCATGGTGTGATATTTGATCTATGCATACTTGTGTTGACTTACATGAGTGTTAGATAAAATACATATAGATGATGGGACTTTGCTAAACAGATATTCTTTTTTTTAAAATTGTTTTAGCTCTTGTTTATTGTATATATAAAGTAATGTGATTTGTTTTGAAATATACTCCATAAGGATTCCCTCTTGTGGTCTCGTATGGTAGAAGGGAGCCATTTTGTCAATTGTATGGGTGAGAGAACCATGAATCAAAGTACAGGATACAAGATACTTAAATGCTGTATCAAGAGGTACCTCTCATATTATTTGTTATAAACTATTCTTGTATTTTGAGAGACACTGTCAACTTGAATTATTGGAAACTGATTAATTATAAGAGATTTGTTTTCTGATGGGGCACCCTCTAAATTGTATGTCCTGAGTATTTTAAAAAAAAAATGTCCATGAGGGTTTTTCTATTCCCCTGCTGAAGACTAGAAGTGTCTTTTGTGCAGGTCTGAGAGCAACAGTACCAAGCACAGTCAGACCTAGTTCTTGCTTTTCACACTTGTCTCTGTGCACACGACTCTCTGCTGTCTTTTCAGATTCAGCTTGGGTATTGCTTTTATTGTTAAACACCTTTTTTGTATTTGACAGCACTTTGTATATACTTTCTTTGTTTTGCTGATAGAGCATACTCTTCCTCAGGTTCTGCAAGGTGTTTAAAAATCTTTTAGGCACAGTAATATTTTAAATAGGGCTAGCTGGGAAAAAAAATCTGTTTTGTGAAAAATGTTGAAGTTTTGAGACTTGTTTTTGTTCCATAGTGGAATAAAATCAAGGTCTTTTGAATTTTTCATGGGGGAAAAAAAAGAGAGAGAAAGAGGAGCAAGAGAGAAACACGCAACCCAGAACAGCCATAGCTTGCTGATTAGGGATGTGGGAGATCCGGTGAGTGCCCTAACCACAAAGCTATTGGCTATTCTGGGGTTAGTTGGTCTGTGGTCAATTTTTGATGAGAAATTCCACACTGGATCAGAGAAAACTTTTCCACAAAAACTTCATCAGAATTAATATATTTCTTGGAAAATTTTAGGTTTTGACAAATTCACATTTTCTGATATAAGTTTTTTGTTTAAAAAAAAAATCCTGGCTGGCACTAGCTTTAAGTTACTCATAGTAACACAAGAACAGATTCAGGATATTCAGAGGAAATGTGATTTCCAAGTTGATGGTGCCACTTTAAGAATAACCCTTGTTACAGTGGCATGTTTGTAGGTTCTTCACCAGCCAGTCAGAAATCTTAACCCTTGTGAGAGCTGTATGAAATGTCACTTAGCAAAAACAAGAGCACTTCAGAGCTTCTAGGAATCCTGTACAGTTTGTCTGGTGAGGAGGTAATGATTTGTAATCAGTGTAAGACACATACACATTAATGGTCTAGCACTTTAAAATGCTACACATAGATGGTTGCTTCTCATATTTTGTTTTTGCCTAAGTACGTGTATATAATGGCCATGGAACTTTATGTTCTTGCATTCTTGCTGATATTTACATTAAAGCTAGACTTTTTCGGTGATGTGGGATTCTTTTCTAATGTGTTTATTTTTACTTAATGTTTATGAAACAAAAAAGGCATTCAGATGCACCTAAAAGCATCATTACAACAGGCCCTCTTGACTGCTTGTTCAAAACATTTCTTTTTTTAATTACCCATTTCCTTCTCTCTTCACTAACTTTGATGTTGTATTGCATCCATCCTGCACCACGTGTCTTTTTCTCTCTCTCTGTTTGGTATCATTTGTAATCCAACATTGCTTTTTCATTCTCTTTAATCCCATATGTTCTCCAGCAATCTCTGTGATAGACTCCCGAAATAAAGTCTACTCTTCCTCCATGGTAGAATATTTTTTGGAAATCGCTACTGGGTAACTATTAGCAATCACTTCATCACAAAGCATATCACCATTGAAGCATTTTTGATGCAATAGATATCCATCTCTGGAACTTTATTAAATGGAACATCATTGTTGCTATTAAGAGTCATTGATCAGTTTCTGGAGCAAGATTAGCATTTCTAAATATATGTACCTCTCGGATGAGTTCAGTCAAGAATTTCTGAACTAGAAGTAATCCAAGGTTACATTGTCACCCGATGGATAGTTAAATGTATACATATGGCAATTCTTGTGCTGAAACCAGGTAGTTGTAAAAAATAGAATTTGCTTCTTACATATGGCCTAATAGACACACACCATTATCGATTTCTTTTCCAGTAAGATGTGTGGTCACAGTACCCCTTCAAATCTAACTCTGTCATGGCCAATTCTTGTGTTCATATCTCCGAAGGTGGCAATATGAAGTTGGGGTGATGTATTAGATACAGTGTCATCTAACATGGCATAAAAGCATCTTTTTCAGCATCAGGGCTTGCCTCAAGCGGAGCATACCACACGTCCTACCTTCATACTGAAAATAGCAACTATCAGGTGTGGAGAATAAACCTGCCAAATCAATAATACAGATTTTGTCCTCGGGGACAAAACCAGAGCAACACCAGTGTGCCTATCAGATGTATTGCGGGCATCCAGCAATCAAAAAGTCTGACCCACTATGAATCAGAGCTGTGCTCGTGGTTTTCAAATTCCACCCTGTCTCCTGTGTGCTTCTTATATCAGCTTTCAACCTTTTCGGTTCTTCAGCCAGGAGAGAATCATAGAATATCAGGGTTGGAAGGGACCTCAGAAGGTCATCAAGTTCAACCCCCTGCTCAAAGAAGGACCAATCCCCAACTAAATCATCCCAGCCAGGGCTTTGTCAAGCATGACCTTAAAAACCTCCAAGGAAGAGATTCCACCACCTTCCTAGGAAAACCTTCCCAGTGCTTCACAACCCTTCTAGTGAAAATTTTCTTAATAGCCAACTTAAACCTCCCCCACTGCAACTTGAGACCATTACTCCTTGTTCTGTTATCTGCTACCACTGAGAACAGTCTAGATCCATCCTTTTTGGAACCCCCTTTCAGGTAGTTGAAACCAGCTATCAAATCCCCCCTCATTCTTCTCTTCTGCAGACTAAACAATCCCAATTCCCTCAGCCTCTCCTCACAAGTCGTGCTCCAGCTCCGTAATCATTTTTGTTGCCCTCCGTTGGACTTTCCAATTTTTCAACATCCTCCTTGTAGTGTGGGGCCCAAAACTGGACACAGTACTCCATTTCCTCACCAATGCTGAATAGAGGGGAATGATCACGTCCCTCGATCTGCTGGCAATGCTCCTACTTATACAGCCCAAAATGCCATTAGCCTTCTTGGCAACAAGGGCACACTGTTGACTCATATCATTGAGTCATTTTTCTGATGACTATTAATGATAAACATTCCGTGATCCCATCCTCAGATACTGATGTCGTTGCTGAAGTGGATTTACCACCTTTCTATCAGATGTTTCTCTCCATCTCTGGTATATAGAGATGGGGTGGAGGGATAGCTCAGTGGTTTGAGCATTGGCCTGCTAAACCCAGGGTTATGAGTTCAATCCTTGAGGGGGCCACTTAGGGATCTGGGGCAAAATCAGTACTTGGTTTTGCTAGTGAAGGCAGGGGGCTGGACTCGACTCGATGACCTTTCAGAGTCCCTTCCAGTTCTATGATATAGGTATATCTCTATATATTATATTATAATATTTATGGAAGAAACATCATCACACGGTCTGACTCGTCTGTATGTAGTAGACTATTTAGATGAATCCTGAAGTCTGGTTCCGTGTGAATTGCAGATGAAACTGTTGACGTTCTATGTCCTTCTCTTCCGCACATCAAAGCCAGAAATGTTTTACAGGAGCAGCTTATCAGGCCATTGGCCATCCTCCCATTTTATCTGGGCTTGGGACCTACACTAGGAACAAAGAATCCAATGGCTTAGTGCACCAGTGGTGGAATTGTATGGTGCAGTGCTTTGTGGAAGCCTCTGAAAGACAAGATAAGAAATAGATATTTGAGACTCTGAAGGTCCTAATTGGACATCCATTCTCATGACTTCTGTCAGTTACAGAGAAAAATGGAGAATACTGTCAGGATTTTGGTGCCCAATTTATGCATTGGCATGAGCATTTTTGTGAATTAATGAACAGATCCCCACCAAGATGTAAACAACTTAATTAAAAAATGAGTCCAGCAAAAAACAAGCTGGTGATGTGAGAGGAAGTGATGCTTTCAGTCAAACAATTATAAAATGATAAAGCACCTTGTTTTGACAATATTCCATCAGATCTGCTAAAGGTTGGTGGCCTGGATTTAGTTCACTGGCTTCATAGAGTTGTCTTAAGAGTTTGGGAAACCGGGTGCATTCCAGAAGATTGGAAAAGGGGCTGCCATCATCAAAAAAAAAAAAAAAAAAAAGAGGGTCATCAGTTTATTCAAATTGTAGGGAAATAATGCTGCTGTTAGTCCGAGGGGGAGGGTGTTCATGGTCTTACTACTGAACTAACTGATATATTGTGCCAGCCAAAAAAAAGACAACCACTGTGGTTTCCATACAAGTCAATCTAAGATCCATGCTATACATGTGTGATGAAGTGGGAATGTTCTTAATGTTTTCTCTTGAGTGCTGTGTGGGTGCCTCAGTTTCCCCTATGCAGTTCTTAAGTCTCTAGGTGGTGGGATAAGGGGGTGTGATTGTTGCAGAGCCTGAGAGGGCCAGTGTGATGGTGCCTGCACAGAGAATGGCTGACACCCTGTCTGCAGGCAACTGATGGCCTGGGCCCCTCCTCTGCAAAGGTGCCAACTGAAGGTGTTGGAGAACAAAGAGATCAGGTGACCTCCTGGCCCTGGAAAGAGAAAAAGGCGAGAGGAGGGGCTGGAGAGTTGTCAGTTTGGAGCTGGCTGGGAAAATGGAGGGGAGCCCAGACAGGGCTCTGGCCTCCCTGGCCCCCCAAGATGGACCTGGCTGAGGGGACCCTGTTGTCTGTACCTGCAAGACCTGTCTTGGACTGTGTTCCTGTCGTCTAAATAAACCTTCTGTTTTACTGGCTGGCTGAGAGTCATGGTGAATCGCAGGAAGCCGGGGGTGCAGGGCCTTGTCTCCCCCAAACTCTGTGACAATAGCTCTGTAGAATATTACTGAAAAACAAATAGAGTGACAAAAGAAAGTTAACATTGTGTTTATAGACTTTGCAGCTGCTTTTGACTTGGTGAATTGATCAGTAATGTGGATACTATTGTGTCAGTATGGGGTGCCTCAGGACTTGGTGTGCCTAGTGAAGAAACTGTACCACAGTACTTTTAGCTGTGTGAGGATCTACGGTTATATTATAGATTAGTTTAAGTAGAAAAAGGAGTACACCAGGGATGCATTCTCTCACCTACATTATTTAATGTTTAAATAGACTATGTGATGATAAAGGTGATTGAAGCCAAAGTAGGAGGTATGAAGCTTAAATATTTATCGTTAGAGGATGATGTTTCCTTACTTGGAGAAACTACAGACCAACTATAGCTAGTGCTGGAAGAGCTGTGGAAAACTGCAAAAATCTGTGGGACTTAAGATCAATGGTAATAAAACCAAAGCTATAAAATGGAAATGAACAACCTACAGGCACTGCATGTAGATGGCATTGATGTTGAATGGGTGAATAGTTTTCTGGATAGTCAATTGACAACAGGATGTTCTATATCCGAAGAAGTCACACATCAGATCAGTCTTCCGTCAGCAGCATTTAAATGTCTTCAAAGGCTGTTGGGGCAGCAGGATGTATGTGTGATAACCGCGATACAAGTGTTCAACGTGGTAGTGATGACAACTGTGCTATATACAGTAGAAACAAGGCTGTTAAAAACAGCTGAGGAGAGGAAACTAGACAGTTTTCAGTGTCAAAGTTACAGCGTATTCTTAACATCCAATGGTTTGTCACAAACAAGGGAACACTTAGATGAATCTGGGAAGCTCTAGTTTTGCACCAGTTCAGAACAAGATGACTGCAAAGGTGGGGTCATGTCCAGTGTGCAGAAGAAGGTGTGTTTTTACCGAAGGAAGTAGAGCACGAGGCCGACTATGAATGAGGTTGGAAGATGCATTTCTGAAGGACGTAAGCCTAAAATCTCCCATGCTGACTATTGCTGAAGGAGGATTTACAAGAGGCCATTCAAGATGGAAGTCCATTCTACATGCAATCATGGCAGCAACATAGCCATGTGAATTTGCTGCTGTTGCACCTGAGATGTGTCTGCAAAATGGGTATGATTTGCCTTTTCTGTGTGCAAGATACTCATTTATGCATGCAGACAATAATCACGTGGTCAAGTTAATTGTATTATGTACAACAGATATCTAAGTAAATTTTGCAGGCTTATCTTAAGAAGTCATGTTTGAAAATTTGTCCGTGATAGATGTATTTATTTGGGACCACAGTTTTTCAGTGAGATGTTAAAAATGCACCTGTAATATTTATGGAAAACCCATATATACTTGTATGCATAAATGGACAGAGAAGTGCCATTACTCGCTTGCTTGCACAAATGTAGGGAAATACATAAGAAAACATGTCTGCACTATTTGCAGGTTCATTTTGAGATGCCCATTATAAATTTGGCACTTAATGTACTGTATTGATTACCTTCGGGCCCAATCATGCAAACATTTCTTATGAGCATAGTGCTTACTACTGTGAAGAGTCCCACTGACTGTAAATTTGAAAGAGCTTTCTATATAGGAGAGGGGCCAAAGTTGGCATCAAACAGCACAGACTCTGTCTGATCTCTAGTGTGATCTCCAAAAGCCGACAGAAGCCTCAGAAACTGCTCCAGATAATTTCTAAATTTCCTTTCTGAATAATTTTCTCAATGGTGATGGGAAATTGCATTCCTTAGTTTGCCTCCAGCCATTCATCCAAGACAGTGATGAGTGAATATACTGAAAAATGAAATAGCTGGGGGAAGCCTGAAGCTATACAAGTCATCGTCTTCCTCTTTCCTTTGAGATGCTGTAAAAACAGTCAGTGTTTGGTAAAATAAGGGGAATATGGAAGGGTAAAGGAAAAAGCACTCTAGTTTCTTAAATAACGTTGTTTTAAAGATTAAGACACTGTTTTGATGATGGGCCATCACAACTCCTAGGGTGGCACGGTACATTTCCTTTCAGTCTTCCAGAATTGAATACCCGGTAGTCACATTAAATATAAATGTTTGTCATTTTTAAAGGGTTGGAAGTGAAGAAGCGCAGCTCTGGCAAAAAAACGAGCAAACGCTTTTGAGTCCTGCTTACCAAAAGATGATACAGGTTTCAACCACAAAAAGAAACCAGCTTCTTCAAGAAAAGCAATGGTTACAGGTAAGAAGAAAAGTAAAGTTGTGGCAAAAACCACTAGTGGGGGGGAAATGTAGCTTGTAGGCATTCTTGCTGAATTAAACAAACTGATAGTACAGCATACTGCTTCTATGCAGCAATTAGAGACTTGGCTGTAATCCAGCTGATTATCTCAGTGATGACTGGCCAGGGGTAGTGTGAATCTCATTACAGACAAAGGGGAGTTGAAGGCTCAGTTGCTCATGTGCATGCTTTAGCTTTCCTCATTATCTTTTAAGTATGCTCTTTATGTTCACAGGCCTGATTTGCATTTTCTATGCTTCACTGACCTTTAGAAGTTTTTATTTGAAGACAAAAAGAGAGTTTTGAAGAATGCAATCTCCTAGTCACTTCTTTTCAGATTTGATTATCAGTATGTGATTTGCCAGCTTTTGTTTATGAAAGATGATCTATACATTTTGTAGGGACACAGTGATTGTCATTAAAAAGTCAGCATTTGCCAATAATAACATACACTGATACTTGAGATTACCATGGTCTCCCTCTCCATTTAGAATAGAAAGCATCTGTGTGGTAATTGTTACAAATGTTAACTGTTTAAATGGCTGATGCTATAATGTTTGTGTAAAAATAATCGGAAACTCTTCAACTATAGTTTAGATCCTTTCTTCATATCCCCACCACCCAAAAGGCTCTATTATTTATTGCCTAAGAATGAAACCCTCTTTTCTCTAATATTCCTGATCAACTTTAGTGATTACACTGAAGAATGAATTATCCTGGAGGGCTAACTAGAGGCTTGCAGCCATACTCTTCTGATCTTTACTTCAGGGCTCCTTGTTTATAATTTTTTTTTCAGTGCGTCCTGCGGTAGGAAGAGGTGAGGTGAGAAGCATATAAATTAAAGAAACAGAATTTCTTAGATAACAGTGCTAAATTAAGGTCCTTTCTGTCATCTCGTGTGGCTGCCCAAGAGGACATTAAAGATCCTATGACACTTCTGGAAAAGAGCAGGAGATAACTGCAGTTTACTAGCCAAAATATCCATTCGGAAAAAAATAGGTTTCAGTTCCCCAGGAATGCATGTGAACCATTTTTAAGTGTATAGTAGCTTTCTCTTTTGCTTATGCAGGCTCTGCAATACCAGTATCTAATTAATTGTAATGTAAATATTTTATGATACCTTGAAAATGAAAACTGTATTATAAAACCAGTTCTGTTCATCTTCGTGTACATTCCCTTATAAGTCTCTGACTGCACTCATTACAATTAGTACATTTTCAAAGAATGTGGAGGGCTTTGTATTAAGTGAGGCTAACTAAAATTCTGGCAGTATTCCCAAACCAATAGTACAGAGAAGGAAATGTTCTTTGTGCCCACTAAAAACCTGATTTGAGACTCACAGAAACAAAACTGATGTTTTTGGCCTGCTGACCTTTGTTATCTCCTTGACAATTGCCTGTGGGATGAAACATCAGCTGCTCTGTTCTCTTGTTGCTACTTCTAAGAAAAAAGAAAATAATTGATGCATCTACTGTGCAACATTGCAGTAAGTTGAATTCTTTGAGCTAATTTGGTCCTTTTAATGTGCAAGAACTGTTTCTTCTTATGCTAAGTAATACAATTAAAAAGTTGGAATAATTTTTACTATCTGGCAAACTTTAAAATATACCTTTTATAAAGGGCGCATTACTGCCTTACTGGATATTGTTAACATTTAAATTATATACACAAAACTATATTAAAAGAATGTTAAGGTTGCAAAGTCAAGCTGTCAGAAACTAGGAAATGCTGAATACAAGGTTACCTCTGCAGCCTTAATTCAGCCCTCTTGTGTATATGCATTATGACAGTCTTTAATTATGTGATCACATACTGTGTTTTTGACAGGACCCTGGCCTCATTCAGTGCACAGGCTCAACAGTGCTTACTGAATGAGCAGCTATTAAATATTCCATTTTATCCTCATTATTCTTCAATGTGTAGCCCCAACACGCTATTCAAACCCTGCTCTGAATACAGAATTATTAATTTCCTCAGGGGGTTTTCTATGGTGTTCATCATTAGAATATCTGAGTGCTCCACAAACATTAAAGAATTTATCTTCGTAGCACCCCTAGGAGGAAAGGCAGTATTATTCCCATTTTACAGATGGAGAATTAAGACACATAAACATTAATGTCAAAATACACATTAATTTTCTGTGCCCATTTTGAGATGCTTAGGGCCTGATTTTACAGAGAATGTATCATTTTATAACACTTAATGATAGCTGTGCTTTGAATACATTGACTTTGTTTGCAGTTATGAGCACTCACCATTTCTGTAAATTAGAGCCCCCAGGTGTTAGACACCCAGAAAATGAGAAACTGTGTGTCACAGGCAAGGATAGAATTCAGTTTTCTAGACTAGCATTCAGCTGTCTAGACAATGAGATGATTCTTTCTCTTCCATGCAATCCTCTGCCTTGCTCGCTACCCACCTTCTGCGACAAATGAGGCAGTGGTGCTAAGTCAACAGCCTCATTAACTGTACAGCCCTGATTCCTTCCCAGAGCACCATCCATCCTGTGCACAAAATGACACAGGAGTCCTATTGAGAATTAGTGTGTAATATGTCATTAAAGACTATGATAATGCACGAAGGGCTGAATTAAGTTTGGACAAGAGTGCTTGACTTTGCAACCTTGTAATGTTTTATTAATGTAGGGTTTTTAATGTTGTTTCTTATGTTTTTAAAAAACTTAAAAATTGTGGAGTATTGATGCACAGGAGACAGAGTGTCCCTTCTTTCTCTTCCTGTTCCTGACATCACATTGGCAGACGGGAGGAGCAATTGCAGGGAAAGTCTTATCTCAGCTCCTGCAGCCCAGCACTGATGTAGATGGAATGCTTAGTCTAGATGGAATCTTCAGAGAATTTAGCTGCCAAACTCTAACAAGTCTCTTCTGAGCATGTGCAAACTGAGATTTTTCATAGGTCCATAACTTGGCCAGATTTCAGCAGATTTTCACAGGGATTGACCTCCAGCCAAGTTTCAAGTGCCTGCTCCAGAGCATGGAGTGTTAGAGCATCTCAATAAAATGTCTATAAGAAATTAACAACACAGGTAAAACAATGTATTTTCCCCCAACTTTGTGCTGAGAAACAGTGAAACTCTTTTTTGCTGAAAATTTCCAAAAAATTCAGCTTGAAGCAGACACCCGTTATGGAAAATTTCAGCCAAAACAGTCAAAGTTTGGCAAAGTATTTTCAGTTCCTTATAAAAGTCTTATAAGGGAAAGTGCTTGGCACCTTTAACTATAGACTGCCATCTGTACTGCCTATAATATACTGTATTTTATTAGCAGCAGATTTGTTTTCCTTAACAAGGTTAATGGATAAACTTTGGTCTCTACTCCATACAGAAAGAAATTGAAGACCTCAGAGCAAGGCTGGCTGTGCTAGAAGCAAAAGATCAACAATTAAGAGGAGATATTGAAGAGCAAGATAGACTTATTCAGTTGCAGGACTGCGAGTTGACTGCCTTGCTTAGCTGTGTATCTTTGAGAGAGCTACAGGAAATAAGCAAGGCCTTAGAGGACACTTTAGCATCGTCATATCAAATTCCATTTAATTTGGATCTCCCTGAGACCATCAAGAGGTATTTATGCATTTTAATTATTTTCCATTATATTTTCAATGACGTGTTGTAGCTGTACCACTGAACCATTGCATCAGCTTCCATTTGTTTTCCCTCATGCTGCTCAAAGGTTACCTGACGCAGAGGAATGTATATAAAAAATAAGCCAGATAATCAAAAATATGTAGATTAAAAAAAAGAAGCCTTGTGCTTGCAATATAAACTTTAAAGGGACAGTGTCAGGAAAAAAATTGCATGTCTTTTTTTTTTTAAAGCACTGTTTTTAATAACACAGATTATTTTTATACTTCTTTCAGACTGAATAAACTTATTGGCTTCTTACTGTTACAAATTGTCTATTCTTTGCATTTTGCTCAGCTGGGACAAAAAACACTTTTTTTTTATACCTGGTTCAGTTTCACATTTATTGGTACAAAATGTTTTGGATTTGCAATAGTGCTTATTATTACTGTTGTTGTTGTTGTTGTTAATATTCTGACTGTGCCTTGTGTTGTACAGACAAATGTTGACATTGTTTTTCCAAATTCAGTAATACTCAACTGCTCAAACTGAGTTTAGTAACTCTTCTCCTTCCTTCCTTACTTAGTCTTGTTCTGATAATGGCTTTCATGAACATCCTTTCTGGGGGTTTTACTAGGGATGGCAGCTTTAATTTGTGGCCACCTGCAGAGGTTGAATTAGCATCTCTCCAAGGCTGCTTTGTCACACTTTTTACCCTATTAGAACTGCCCACTTTTGGGGTGGGGCTGGCCAGCTGAACAGGCAACCTTAATTCTGGCATTTCCTAACATTTGAGTGCTTGACTTTTTAACTTTAACATTCTTTGAATGTAGTTTTTTTTGGATATAATAATACATTCATTAGCTAACCCAAATACACTTGGAATTATATAATCTGATCAAGTTGATTTGCACATGGTCAGAGTTTCCAAGGATTGATATAGCCACTCTTTATCAATAGTAGGGCTGTCAAGCAATTAAAAAAATTCATCGCGATTAATCGCACTATTAAATAATAAATATAGGGCTCACTTTTTATATTTAGTCTTTATTACAAATACACCTCTACCTCGATATAACGCTGCCCTTGGGAGCCAAAAAATCTTACCGCTTTATAGGTGAAACCGTGTTATATTGAACTTAATTTGATCCATCAGAGTGCGTAGACCCGCCCCCCCAGAACACTGCTTTACCGCATTATATCCAAATTCGTGTTATATCGGGTGGCGTTATATCGAGGTAGCGGTGTATTTGCACTGTAAAAAACAAAAGAAATAGTATTTTCAATTCACTTAATATAAATACTGCTGTGCAATCTTTTTATCATGAAAGTTGAACTTACAAATGTTGAATTATGTACAAAAATAAAACAATGTGAAACTTTAGAGCCTACAAGTCCACTCAGTCCTACTTTAGCCAGTCACTCAGACAAGAAGTTTGGTTACGTTGCAGGTGATAATACTGCCTGCTTCTTGTTTACAATGTCACCTGAAAGTGAGAACAGGCATTCGCATGGCACTGTTGTAACTGGCATCACAAGATATTTACGTGCCAGATGCGCTAAAGATTCATATGTCCCTTTATGCTTCAACCATCGTTCCAGAGGATATGCGTCCATGCTGATGACGGGTTCTGCTCGATAATGATCCAAAGCAGAGCAGACCGATGCATGCTCATTTTCATCGTCTGAGTCAGATGCCACCAGCAGAAGGTTGATTTTCTTTTTTGGTGGTTTGGGTTCTGTAGTTTCTGCCTCTGAGTGTTGCTCTTTTAAGACTTCTGAAAGTATGCTCCATAGCTCGTCCCTCTCAGATTTTGGATGGCACTTCAGAGTCTTAAACCTTGGGTCGAGTGCTGTAGCTATTTTTAGAAATCTCACATTGGTACCTTCGTTGCATTTTGTCAAATCTGCAGTGACAGTATTCATAAGTCAAACAATGTGCTGGGTCATCATCAGAGACTGCTGTAACATGAAATATCTGGCAGAATGTGGGTAAAACAGAGCAGGGGACATACAATTCTCCTTCAGAGAGTTCAGACACAAATTTAATTAACATACTATTTTTTTTTAACAAACATCATTGGCATGGAAGCGTGTTCTCCGGAATGGTGGCAGAAGTATGAAAGGGCATATGAATGTTTAGCATATCTGGCACATAAATACCTTGCAACGCTGGCTACAAAAGTGCCATGCGAATGCCTGTTCTCACTTTCAGGTGACATTGTAAATCAGAAGCAGGCGGCAGTATCTCCCGTAAATGTAAACAAACTTATTTGTCTTAGCGATTGGCTGAACAAGAAGTAGGACTCAGTGGACTTGTAGGCTCCAAAGTTTTATGTTTTGTTTTTGAGTGCAGTTACGTAACAAAAAAATCTACATTTCTAAATTATATTTTCACAATAGAGATTGCCCTACAATACTTGTATGAGGTGAATTGAAAAATACTATTTCTTTTGTTTATCATTTTTACAGTGCAAATATTTGTAATAGAAATAATATAAAGTGAGCACTATACACTTTGTATTCTGTGTTATAGTAGAAATCAATATATTTGAAAATGTAGAAAAAAATCCAAAAATATTTAATACATTTCAATTGGTATCCCATTGTTTAACAGTGGGATTAATTGCGATTCATTTTTAAAATCTCAGTTAATTTTTTTGAGTCAATCGTGTGAGTTAACTGCGATTAATTGATAGCCCTGATCAGTAGATATTTTGACAAGACCTTGCTGCTTTATCAGTTGTTTAAAATTCTTCCCCTTTTTTGTTTTGATCAAAGACACATTTACAAAAAGCATTTCATTCCCTCAGCTATTAATGAATCATCATCAGTTTCAATATGCTCCTTATTTACTAGCACATATACTTTCTTCCCTGCACTGGCAATGTGGTAAGTATAATTTATTTCTTGCATGCTCAAAAAATGTGCTAGGCACCATATGGACAAAGATTAAAAAGATATGCTTGCTTCCATCCTAAATAGAGAGACATTCTGAGTGATAGGAATAAACAATGGAGAAGGAAGAGAGGGAAGAAGGGTGCATCTTGGGATGCATAATTTTGTTAGGTTTCAAAGTAGCAGCCGTGTTAGTCTGTATCTGCAAAAAGAACAGGAGTACTTGTGGCACCTTAGAGACTAACACATTTATTTGAGCATAAGCTTTCGTGGGCTACAGCCCACTTCATTGGATGCATAGACTGGAACATACAGCAGGAAGATATTTATACATACAGAGAACATGAAAAGGTGGAAGTAGCCATACCAACTGTAAGAGGCTAATCAATTGAGATGAGCTGCTATCAGCAGGAGAGAGAAAAAAACGTTTGAAGTGATAATCGAGATGACCCATAGAAGGTGTCAGGATACATAATATGGGGAAATAGATTCAGTTAGTGTAATGGCCCAACCATTCCCAGTTTCTGTTCAAACCTAAGTTAATTGTATCTAATTTGCATATTCATTCAAGATCAGCAGTCTCTCTTTGGAGTCTGTTTTTAAAGTTCTTCAGCCTCTCTAACCACTCAGTGACAGACTTGAAGGTGGCAATTTTACAACAAAAAAATTTCAAAAACAGACTCCAAAGAGAGGTGGCTACTTCCACCTTTTCATATTCTCTGTATGTATAAATATCTTCTTGCTGTATGTTCCAGTCTATGCATCTGATGAAGTGGGCTGTAGCCCACGAAAGCTTATGCTCAAATAAATTTGTTAGTCTCTAAGGTGCCACAAGTACATCTATAATTTTGTTAGGTGCACAGCCTGGTGGCTTCTCTAAATGTAAATACAGGAGTAGAGACATATTGGGTCACATTTTCAAACCTTCCCAAGTCCCATTTACAAAAGGGACTTGAGTCACTTCACTGAATATTAATGGGACTTAAGCTCCTAAGTCTCTTTTGAAAATGTTACCCGCTGTCTTTATATGCCAGCAGGACCTTAGAAAAGAATCCTGTTTATCATAACTTTGTTTTCTATATGATCACCTATATACATTTTTATCTCCTCTTCCTTTTTACCCTTCACATTTACTGGGTTTGTTTTGGTTTTATTAATATTAATGAGGTGTTGCTGTTTGTATGTGCTAATTTATTTTAAAAATTTTCAGAAGAACGTCCAAAGAAAGATTCATCTCTGAAATTTTAATCTAGAATGTGGGCAATGGTAACTTGAATTATTTTGTTGTTCTGTAGCTCCCATGCCTGTTTTTATGCTGTGTGAAAATTTGTCTCTACTGTCTTGCAGTTTGGTGGCCTAGCAGTTGCCAGAGACCATGCTTTGATTCCAGTACCTTCTTTTATTTTTGGATTTGGTTACAGGAGCATATTCAATCTTCTTTTTCTTCTTTCTTACACTGTCAATACGTGATTTTAATTATACTTGACATGTTCTATCTTGAAAGTTCTTTAAAAATGTATAAACTAAATAATTGCAGATTGTTAGACCACTATATGAGTAAGTAGGAACTCTTGCGATGGGGTCTCGTGGTACCAGCATCATAAGTAAAGTTTCTGCTTTAGGGAAAAAATGTGTGTGGGGAACATCATTGGTAATGGGCTCAGAAATAACATAACATAACTTGCTGCTGTATACCTTCTTTGTCATGGTTTCTTTCCCCCTCCTGTTCCTCCTTGAAAACAATGTGGTGTTTTTCCACCTAATTTAGATTATAAGCTTTTGGGGACAGGAACTTGTCAGATTTTGTGTCAACAAAGATCATGCAGACTTACGGTACTACATAAATGAGAATAATGGTTCTTCTTCGAGTGATTGCTCCTATGCATTCCAGTTAGGTGTGCGCGCCGTGCGTGCACGGCATCTCGGAACTTTTTTACCGTAGCAACTCCGGCGGGCCGGCTGGCGCCCCCTGGAGTGGCGCCGCTATGGCGCCTGTTATATACCCCAGCCGGCCCGTCCGCTCCTCAGTTCCTTCTTACCGCCCGTGACGGCCAGTTGGAACTGTGGAGTGCTCTCTGTCCTCCACAACCCTAGCTCTCGCTACTTTCTCGTGTATATAGTTCGTTTACTGATTAGTGTAGATAGTTTTTCATAGTTAATTAGTTAGGTTTAGGATAAGGTTAAGGGGGGTATCCCCTCCCTTTCCTCCCCCGGTGCGGGCTCATGCCCAAGGCACCGGGCTTTAAGCCCTGCGCATCGTGCCAGCGGCCTATGCCAGTAGGGGATCCGCACGACGCCTTCCTCCGTTGCCTGGGCGAAGGACATTGAACAGATAAGTGTTCTTTCTGTTCCGCCTTCAAGCCGCGAATTCGCAAGGAGCGGGATATCCGCTTAAAACAACTCCTAATGGAGGCGTTGCTCCAGCCGCCGGCACCGCGAACTTCATCGGTGCAGAGCGCACCGGCGGCACCTAGCCGCTCAGGCACCGCGGCACCACAGCCTAAGCCAGGGGCCTCGAAGACCCGGCACCGCTCGCTCTCGCCTTCAAGGAAACACAAGCTGGCGAAGGCACTTGCTAAAGCCTGCGCTGAGGACTCAGCGAAGGCAATTGCGCCACCTGTGGCCCCTGCGGTGGCCGTGCACAAGACGTGCACCGGGACATTGACTCCGGCGCCGCAAGGCCCGTCGAGTCCGGCATTGCCACGCTCCCCGGCACCGACCGTGGTTGAGCCCCGGCTGCCATCAACGCCGGAGATTTTCTCCTCAGCACGCGAGCTAATACAGCTCATAGAGGCACCGAGCCTCTGGCCCCCGGCACCGCCGGTGCGGGCTGTCGTGTCCGCAGGAAAGCCGGCCATGATGCTCCGGCCGCCCTCTCCGGAAAGACGGCACGACCGACGCTCCCGGTCGCGTTCCCGGTCCCGCCGCAGATCACCATCCCGTCGATCGCGATCTCGGCACCGCTCGCCATCGCGGTACCGGTCGCCGTCTCGACGTCGGTCGAAGTCCCGGTACCGTTAGTCATCGCGGTACCGGTCGCACTCCCGGCGTCGCACCAGGTCCCGATCGCCGTCGCGTCGGCACCGACAAGGGTCTCCGTCCCGGCACCGTTCCCAGCACCGTTCCCCGCGCAGCCACTCCCGGCACCGCAGGTCCGGCTCCCGGTCGAGCTCCCGGCACCGGTCGAGCTCCCGGCACCGCAGCTCCCGTTGGTCTCGGTCACCGTCCCGGTACCGTGAAACCCGGCACCGATCCTCGGCACCGTCCGGAGCCGGTCTGCCTCGGTCGGCGGCGCACTCCATCAGCGCCTCGGCACCGCCATGGCCATCCCGCTCTGCATCGGTCACCTCCGCAGTGGACGGCACTGCCCACCTTCCGCCTACCCCACAAGGTCACCCTCAGGGGGCACAGCAGTGGGGCTTCTGGGTGCCGTGGGCCCAGTATGAGACTCAGGGGGTGCCATTGCCCCCAAGAGCCCCTGCTTCCGAGCGCAGGGTACCAGAGGCGACGGTTAGCCGACCGCCCCCTTCTCCTACACGTGAGCCTGACCACGAGGAGACCATGCAGCCCGACCCAGCCGGCGAGCAGTCTGCAGGTCCTTCGACAGAGGTCGCTGTCCAGGGCTTGTCTTCGTCATCCTCACCAGACGAGGCGGTGGCCGGAGCTTCTGCCAAGGAGCCTCCGCCTATAGATCTGAAGGCCCACCAAGACCTTCTTCGCCGCGTGGCGACGGCTATGGCTCTTCCGGTGGCGGAGGTCCAGGAGGACGAGGACCCTATAACTAACGTCGTCGGGTCCGAGGCTCCTGTGCGAGTGGCGTTGCCGTTTGTGCGAACAATTCAGAAAAACGCCACCACACTTTGGCAGACGCCTGCGTCCATCCCTCCTACGGCTCGTGGGGTCGAGCGCAAGTATTCGGTCCCCCCCATGGGCTATGAGTATCTATATACTCACCCAACCCCGGACTAGTTAGTTGTCCAGTCGGTCAACGACCGGGAGAGGCATGGTCAACCTGCCCTTGCGCCGAAGTCGAAAGACGCGCGGCGAATGGACCTGTTAGGCCGCAAGGTCTACTCGGCGGGCGGCCTACAGATGCGCATCGCCAACCAGATGGTCCTCCTCGCCAGGTACGTCTTTGACATCATGACGTCCCTGGCAAAGTTTACGGAGCTCCTGCCGACGGCCTCCCGCCAGGAGTTCTCGGCGATGCTGGACGAGGGCAAGAAATCGTCCAGGTCCTCCATCACAGCCGCCCTCGACGCCGTGGACTCGGGAGCTCGGACCCTGGCCTCCGGCGTGACGATGCGGCGCATCTTCTGGCTGCAGTCCTCCACCCTGCCGCCAGAGGTGCAATATACGTTACAGGACCTGCCTTTTGACACTCAGGGTCTCTTTTCCAAAAAGACTGATTCCCGGATCCAGACCCTGAAGGACGGTCGCGTTGCCATCTGCACCCTAGGGATGCACACGCCGGCTCCACAGCGCAGGTCCTTCCGGCAACAACCCTCCCGGTCTTTCCCTCAACAGCGGTACCGCCCGTACAACAGCAGGCGGCCGGGGCAAAATCGCCGTCGTCCATCCGGCAACAGGCGTAACCAGGGCCAGGCCCCTTCCAAGGCCCCGCAAGGCTCCAAGCAGGCCTTTTGATGGGACGCCCGAGGACGGCCCATCACTCTCCCTACCGGATCTTGCCCCTTTATTTTACAACCGCCTTTCCCATTTCTTTTCGGCGTGGTCCCAATTAACAACGGACAACTGGGTGCTTCAAACAGTCCAGTCGGGATACCGCCTTCAATTTGTTTCGCCCCCACCTTCCCACCCACCCTCCCTGTCCCTCTTCAGGGACCCCTCTCACGAGCAAGTCCTCTTACAAGAGGTCCAGATTCAGTTGAGCGTGGGTGCCATAGAGGCAGTGCCTCAAGACAGGCGGGGCAGGGGATTCTATTCCCGTTATTTTCTCATCCCCAAAGCGAAAGGAGGGCTACGTCCTATCTTGGACCTTCGCGAGCTGAACAAATACCTGCTCAAGCCCAAGTTTCGCATGGTCACCCTGGGGGACCATCATTCCCTCTCTGGATCCGGGAGACTGGTTTGCCGCCCTCGACATGAAGGACGCCTACTTCCATGTCGCGATCTATCCTCCTCATCGACGTTACCTCCGGTTTGTGGTCAACGACGCCCACTACCAGTTCGCCGTGTTACCGTTCGGGCTCTCCACCGCACCGAGGATGTTTACCAAATGCATGGCAGTGGTTGCCGCAGCCCTCCGCCGTCGTCAGATACATGTCTACCTGTATCTCGACGACTGGCTGGTTCGCGGACAGTCTCGACAGCTGGTAATGGGCCAGTTGACAGACATACTGTCCCTCTTCCGGTGACTCGGTCTTCTCATCAACACCGAGAAGTCCACCTTGATCCCGTCGCAGCGGGTGGAGTTCATTGGAGCGGTCCTCGACTCCTCGTTGGCCCGGGCCTGCCGGCCGCATCGAGATCCCATCGATATGGTGGTCACAGTCTCCAGGCCGACCCTCGAGTCCCTGAACTGGTGGCTGGACCCGGAGGTTGTCTGTGCGGGAGTCCCGTTCCATCCGCCTCGCCCGTCCGCCACTCTGACCACGGATGCCTCAGCGCTCGGTTGGGGAGCTCACCTCGGCGACCTTCACACCCAGGGCCGGTGGTCGCCCCAGGAGCTCGCTCTGCACATCAACGTCCGCGAGCTGCGAGCGATCCGTTTGGCCTGTCACACCTTCCGCACCCACCTGCAAGGCCGCTGTGTGACAGTGTTTACGGACAATACATCAGCAATGTTCTACGTGAACAAACAGGGCGGAGCCCGCTCCTCCCTCCTCTGCAAGGAGGCGATGCTCCTGTGGGACTTCTGCGTGACCCACTCGATTCACCTAGAAGCGTCCTTTCTTCCGGGAGTACAGAACACGCTGGCCGACCATCTCAGCAGGTCGTTCTTCTCCCACGAGTGGTCTCTCCGTCCCGACGTCGTGCACACAATCTTCCGCAGGTGGGGGTTTCCCCGGATAGACCTGTTCTCCTTGGAGGTGAATAGAAGTGCCACCTGTTCTGCTTGTTCCGGGGTCACGCGCCGGGCTCCCTGTCAGACGCCTTCCTGTATTCCTGGAGGGATCACCTTCTCTATGCCTTCCCTCCGTTCCCGCTCGTCCACCGAGTGTTGCAGAAGCTTCGGAGGGACA
Organism: Mauremys mutica; assembly: GCF_020497125.1. Taxonomy (NCBI): domain Eukaryota; kingdom Metazoa; phylum Chordata; order Testudines; family Geoemydidae; genus Mauremys; species Mauremys mutica. Next base: position 131,085,032 of record NC_059074.1, read on the forward strand.
GAGCCACCATCATTCTCGTAGCTCCGGCCTGGCCGAGGCAACATTGGTACTCCCGGCTGCTTGAGCTCTCCGTTCGGGATCCCATCCCCCTTCCGTTGTGGCCGGACCTCATCACTCAGGACTTCGGCAGACTCCGCCATCCGAGCCTGCAGTCCCTCCATCTTACAGCTTGGTACCTGAGTGGTTGACCCACGCAGAGAGGGACTGTTCGGCAGCAGTACAGCAAGTCCTGCTAGAGAGCAGAAAGCCTTCCACTCGCTCCACCTATCTGGCGAAATGGAAGCGGTTCGCACTCTGGTGTGACCATCGAGGCCTTAATCCCTTCGTAGTCCTTGTCCCTACCATCCTGGACTACCTCTGGTACCTTAAGGAGCAAGGTCTTGCGGTCTCCTCCTTAAGAGTTCACCTGGCAGCAGTGTCCACCTTTCGTCCATCCGTGGAAGGTCGGTCCATCTTCTCCAACCAGATGGTTTCCCGCTTCCTTAAAGGCCTGGACCGCTTGTACCCGCCGGTGCGGCGTCCTGCCCCAACCTGGGATTTGAACCTCGTGCTGGCCAAGCTGATGGGTCCCCCCTTCGAGCCCTTGGCCACGTGCTCCCTGCTCTACCTCTCCTGGAAGACGGCCTTCCTCGTCGCCATTACATCAGCGAGGCGAGTCTCTGAGCTCCGCGCTCTAACAGTGAGTCCGCCATACACCGTCTTCCACGGGGACAAGGTGCAGCTTCGACCACATCCGGCCTTCCTCCCGAAGGTGGTGTCGGCCTTCCACCTCAACCAGGAGATCTTCCTCCTGGTATTCTTCCCGAAGCTGCATGCCTCGCCTCGGGAACAACAGCTACATACCCTCGATGTCCGCAGGGCGCTCGCTTTCTACATTGAGCGGACGAAGCCCTTCCGGCGTTCGACCCAGCTGTTTGTGGCAGTCGCCGACCGCATGAAGCGTGAGCCGGTCTCCTCGCAGCGGATTTCCTCCTGGGTAACGGCATGTATTCGGACATGCTACGAGCTTGCTCGCGTGCCACCATGCCGCCTCATTGCACACTCAACGAGAGCACATGCCTCGTCTGCTGCCTTCCTGGCCCATGTTCCCATCCAGGACATCTGTAGAGCGGCCACCTGGTCTTCTGTCCACACCTTCGCCTCCCACTACGCGTTGGTGCAGCAATCACGAGACGATGCAGCCTTCGGCTCCGCAGTATTATACTCCGCGATGTCTCACTCCGACCCCACCGCCTAGGTAAGGCTTGGGAATCACCTAACTGGAATGCATAGGAGCAATCACTCGAAGAAGAAAAGACGGTTACTCACCGTAGTAACTGTTGTTCTTCAAGATGTGTTGCTCCTATCCATTCCAGACCCGCCCTCCTTCCCCACTGTCGGAGTAGCCGGCAAGAAGGAACTGAGGAGCGGACGGGCCGGCTGGGGTATATAACAGGCGCCATAGCGGCGCCACTCCAGGGGGCGCCAGCCGGCCCGCCGGAGTTGCTAGGGTAAAAAAGTTCCGAGATGCCATGCACGCGCGGCGCGCACACCTAACTGGAATGGATAGGAGCAACACATCTCGAAGAACAACAGTTACTACGGTGAGTAACCGTCTTATCCAAATCCTGCACTCAGCCCCTTTGCTCAAACCATGTTCTGTGTGCTGGCACCTCTGTGTGGCTTGAGTGGGAATGCAATCTCCTCTCCAAGTTACTTTACTGCTGAGATTCTCTCTGGCTTAAGTAGACTTTGTTCCAGCTGTTCCCCACTGTCCCCCCTCAGTATAAAGGAAGGCGAATTTCCACTGATTTGCCATACCTGCCCTGTCTCTTTTCTGTCTCAAAACCATGTGCTAAGTTGGATTGCAGAAAGCACCTGTAGAGGTGTACTGCATGGTGTGCAGGCATTGCAGACTCCTAGCATGGGCTCCCTGCTGCTTCCACAGGAGAACCTTGTTGGTTCTGCTGTATTCAAGGCTTTCTGTGTCCCGAGGGGTCAGGAGGGATATGTTCCTACAATAAATGCAGTTCATTCATCATCACAGGCAAATTTTCAATCTTCTAGGTTGTGCCAAATGATTGGTGTTTTTCTTTAAGACTATAAAGTCACTCCTAGCCAAGGGTCACACTGATCTATACCTGGTCCAGTAAATGCTCTGTTGCCCCTTTGTAATGTATTAAAAAAGCTACAACTGTAAAATAGCGCAACTGGCATAACTAATAATTTAAGGCTGCTTGTACATGCTTGAAAAAGTCCTTCACTTTTAGTCAACTTATTCTGAATTGACATTCCTTGGGGAAGATATTTGCATGTCAATTAGGTTAAAATACCCAGTCATAATTAGCAGAGTTTAGTAGATTGTTGTTCAGTTTTGAGTTTGTAACCGTTGAGGTTCTTTATTCCTAATGTGAAAGAGATTTAGCTGGTAATGTGGATTTTATTTTATGAAGCATAAAAAAGAAATATTTAAAATTCTTTTAAAGCTAGTTCAGAGCTATTTGTATGATCAATGAATCAAACTTCAGCCACTTATTATTATTCAAATGAATCTATGCATATACACTACAGTGCTGACGTTTACAGCTGAGCCTCATTCAGCACTGATGGGTTTGAAGGCCAGCTGGCTGGGTACCAGGTTGCAGATATTGTGTATCTGTTCTAATAACTGCATCATGCCAGCCAGTAAAGTGTTGCTGTAAAGTGCCCTTTCCCTATTTATTTTATCCATAAATCACATTCAGCAATAGAATAATGCAAGGCTGCTGTCAAGTATCCCTTAAAACAATGTACTGTAATTAAATTCATTCAGCAACTCGCAGTTGACTGTAAAAATAAAATTTATTTCCTTTCCTTTGGTCTAAATGTTATTAATTATACAATAGGAACAAAATAAAGCAAACTGTGGAGAACAAGGAAAAAACTCTTAGAGGGAGACTAATTGCACAAATATTTTTGTACAAAAGCTAGAGTACAAAGTATTTAATGTCTATTTATTGTAATGTGGATTGAGTGTTGTTCCAAGCTAATCAATTTTCTTTTCAAACATTCTTTTCAAGCTTACTAATGCACCTTTTGTTTTTTTCTTGTTCATGTTTTCTATGTGGTGAGTTATTTGAAAACAAAGGCTTTACAGTATGTAACTGTAATACTTAGCACTTACATTGCTTTTTTCATGCTCCAAGCATTTTATGTACACTACTTTGAGCCCTATCTCGGGGGACAGAGGGAATGCTATGCTAAAACATGGCCACCTAATGTGGCTTCAAATATGTTAGCTTGCATCTTGATGATGCTTTCAGTTGTGTTAAGCTGTTTTGACTGAGCTAACATGATTGAAAAACATGGCCTTTTTGGCCATGAAGACAGGGCCCCAAACTACTCTGTATAACAACTTTGTGAGGGGCCTAAGTATTGCTCTCCATATTTTACTTATGAGGAAATTGAAGTACAAAGAGGCAAGTCACTTGCCCAATGTCATACAGTGAGGCTGTGGCAGAGCTAGGATTGGAACGCAGGAGTTCTCAGCTCCACACTTGACACAATACTACTTTCTCATCTAAAGGAGATATTTTGGAAATAGTCAAAGAAAGATGGATCTGTGTTTTGAAGGTCTTTGAATACCTTGTGATGGGTGACCACACACAGAGGGGATACTGTCAATTTAAAAACTATATGTTGTAAACAAAAAAAAATTCTTTATGTAATTTATAACCGCAGATTATTAAGTGAAAGAATTTTAAAGATTCAGTTCATTTGACACCATACTCTTTGTTGCGTTTCTCTGATGGGCAATGAAAATCGAGAAAGTCTGTTTCACTTTTGTTTTTGTGTTCTGTTTCACAGTTTGATTTAGTATTTTGCCTCGCATGATTTTACCCACATCTACAGGTGAGACTGGGCATGTGACTCTGCAGCACATTGTCCCCAAAATGGATTTCACCGCACTGACTGTTGTCTGTGAAGCTGAATGCCATTCAAGACAGAAATTCAATTAAATATCCTTCAACACACTTGAAACACTCTGCCTTCCTTTCCATCCTTGCCACACACCAAACGTTAATTGGTAGAAATTAGTTCCACAGTGTGTGTGTGATCTTTTGAAGATACGGAAATTCTCTATTCTCTGGATTAGTTATTGCAGTATTGACATGGCCAGGGGCTCCAGGAACTGAACTTGAAGTTTTGTTTAACCAGTCCACTCTGCTGTAATATTGCCTGGGGCTTATCTGACAAAGATTAATTCAAAGTGAAGTGCAAAAGCTCAGAGGGTGAAAACATTATTAGTTGGAATATTGTTGAACCCATTCAACAATCTCAGTTGAGGACAAAACCGGATTGAGTCAAAAGATCTTGTTTTTTAGAAAGATTGATTTGAGAAAGGAGGGAGAGAAGAAAGAAAAACATGGTTGCTCAATATGTTTTAACAATATGAAAAATAGATTTGCCATTCAGACTGCACTGTACATACATATGGTATCATTAGGGGATTCTGCTGTGCACACAGTTTGTTTTACAAAGTGTGTGTCCACATGACATCCCTTGTTGACCTGTTGGTTCAGTTAGCAGGGCACATGGAAGGGAGCCAGGAAATCTGGGTTCAGTCATATCTGGTCGCATCTGCATTTAAACCAAAATGTGTTTTAAAGAGCTGTAGTTACAGAGAATGTAGAATTAACTGTACCTTACCATTCTGAAAGGATTTCTGTTTGTCAGATAATATGCCACACATGTTGTAGGTTTTTCTAGTGAGTATATATGTATATAAATACACTCTATACTTTTGGGCTTATTGATCTACTTATTTACCCTGTGTGGAGGTAAAGACAGTATGTATGGGAGGTGCAAGTGTGAGGAGTGGGATAGAAGTGCAGCTTTGTAGCAGCAGTCAGTTTCTGTGGCAGGAGATAAGGCATGTACCATTGTTTTTGTTTGTTTGGAGAGGTTTGTGCATGGAAGGGCAAGAAGATGGTAGTGGTTACAAACCAAACTGTTCACGGCATCTTATAGTTGCCTGCTCTGGAGTCTTGCAGTCTCACCTGACCTTCCCACGCTTGCATTTTTACCCAACAGTTAGGAAGTTATATCCATTATATTTGGACAAAAACAGAATAATCTAAAGATATATTTTTATTCTTTCTACATATTTTCAAGAGAGGCTCTTTTGCCTTTATGGAACAAACCATGGGGACTAGATGGACTAGAAGACAGCTAAGCAAATTGGAGCTTTATCAATTTCTAACCCATCCTATCCCCATGATTAGTTACATAATAGCATTTGGGGGTCTGTTAACTAATATACGCTGGGTAGCATGTCTGTCTGTCTGTGTCTGTGTCTCTCTCTCTCTCTCTCTCTCAAAGCAATAATATATATTATCTGCTATACATATTAGTATGCATTAATCACAAATAGCATTGAGCACAAATATTATAGCAGTTATATAGCCTAAATTGGCCTATACCTTTACTTATAATCCTGTTCTCTTATGCTAAGTATCCCATAATACCTTGAGTTAGCTAAACTTAAGTTTTGGCTTAAGTAGATAAGAAAGTTGTCAAGATCAGGACATATGATTATTTTACCATATCAACTAGTAGGGGAGGACAAGACGAATAATTATTCTACCCTAGTACAAACCTAGGATTTGCCTTCATGCCCCTTGATATTTGGAATGTATTTGTTCAGAACAAGAGATAAGGGGAACACCACGGTACCAGGAAAACAAGGTAAAAAGCTGGTTGGGTAATGTAGTTTCAGGTGATGTATACAGTTCTCAAGGTTCCTTCCCCACTCTGAACTCTAGGGTACAGATGTGGGGACCAGCATGAGAACCTCTAAGCTTAACTACCAGTTTAGATCTGGTTTCGCTGCCATCACCCAAATTATTTGAGTTATTTGGGAAACTCTACCTCCCCCCCAGAAACTCTGTCTACCTCTCCCTCCCAAGTACTATAACCCTTCCCTGGGTAGCCTTGAGATACTTCTCCATCAAGTTCCTGGTGAACACCGATCCAAACCCTTGGATCTTAAAACAAGTAGAAATTAACCATTCCCCCTCCTTTTCCCCCCACCAATTCCTGGTGAGTCCAGATCCAACCCCCTTGGATCTTAAAACAAGGAAAAATCAATCAGGTTCTTAAAAAGAGAGCTTTTAATTAAAGAAAGAAAGGTAAAAATCATCTCTGTAAAATCAGGTTGGAAAATTACTTTACAGGGTAATCAGATTCATAGAGCCCAGAGGAACCCCCTCTAGCTTTAGGTTCAAAGTTACAGCAAACAGAGGTAAACCCTTTAGCAAAAGGAACATTTACAAGTTAAGAAAACAAAGAGAAAACTAACACACCTTGCCTGGCTGTTACTTACAAGTTTGAAATATGAGAGACTTGTTCAGAAAGAGTTGGAGAGCATGGATTGGTGTCTGGTACCTCTTAGTCTCAAGAGCGAACAATCCCAAAAACAAAGAGCACACAAACAAAAGTCTTTCCCCCACCAAGATTTGAAAGTTTTTTGTCCCCCTATTGGTCCTTTGGGTCAGGTATCAGCCAGGTTACCTGAGCTTCTTAACCCTTTACAGGTAAAAGGATTTTGGTGTCCCTGGCCAGGAGGGATTTTATAGTATTGTACACAGGAAGGCTGTTACCCTTCCCTTTATAGTTATGACACGCCGCCCAAATCACAGATAGTGTTGGACAGCCGGTTCCACACTGGCTGTGATTTGTTCCTGGAGTTCTAGGAGAAAACAGAGTTAATAAGACACATGCACCTTTAGACACACTACTGATTATATAAAAACTAACAATATGTCCCACATTCCAAGAACAATTTTTAACCAGTTGATTCTGGGAAACTCTCACGGGAGAGTGCATCAGCCACTTTGTTAGAAGCTCCTGAAATGTGTTGTATTTCAAAATCAAAATCTTGGAGAGCTAAACTCCACCAAAGAAGTTTTTTGTTATTTCCCTTGGTGGTATGAAGCCACTTTAGTGCAGCATGGTCGGTTTGTAGTTGGAAACGCCATCACCAAACGTATGGGCGTAGCTTTTCCAGCGCGTATACAATGGCGTAGCATTCCCTTTTGCTGATTGACCAGTGGCTTTCTCTCTCAGACAGTTTCTTGCTCAGAAACACGACAAGATGGAATTCTTGATCCGGTCCTTCCTGCATTAAAACTGCTCCCACACCATGCTTGGATGCATCTGTGATTACTAGGAATGGTTTGTCTAAGTCTGGGGCCCTTAGCACAGGATCAGACATGAGTGTCGCCTTAAGCTGGTTAAAGGCCTTCTGACACTTATCAGTCCACTGAACTGCATTTGGCTGTTTTTTTTTTTTTTTTGGTTAGGTCTGTCAGTGGGGCGGCGATTTGGCTGTAGTGTGGTACAAATCGCTTATAATATTCGGCCAAGCCTAAGAAGGATTGGATCTGTTTTTTTTACTTTGGGACAGGCCACTTTTGGATAGCATCCACTTTGGGCTGTAGGGGGTTTATAGTTTCTTGACCCACCTGGTGTCCAAGGTAAGTCACTCTGTTTAATCCTATTTGACACTTTTTAGCCTTAACAGTTAGTTCTGCCTGCCTTATGCGCTCGAAGACTTTTTTTAGGTGCTCCAGGTGTTCTGCCCGTGAATCAGAAAAAATGGCCACATCATGGAGGTAGGCAACTGCAGATTCTCCCAGTCCCGCTAGGAGACCATCTACAAGTTTTTGGAAGGTGGCGGGTGCATTTTGCAGCCCGAAAGGGAGCACATTAAATACATACACCCCGGCATGGGTGACGAAGCAGACCTTTTCTTGGCGGGTTCATTTAGCAGTACTTGTCAGTACCCCGTTGGGAGTACATCTTCTGTGTAGGGTGAATGTAATATTGGTGCATAAAATGGCTTCTTGGAGACTGGGGGAGGGATAGCTCAGTGGTTTGAGCATTGGCCTGGTAAACCCAGGGTTGTGAGTTCAGTCTTTGAGGGGGCCACTTAGGGATCTGCTGAAAAAATCAGTACTTGGTCCTGCTAATGAAGGCAGGGGGCTGGACTCAATAACCTTTCAGGGTCCCTTCCAGTTCTATGAGATAAGTATATCTCCACATATAGAACCTTTTTCCTGTCCTATATTATCATTGGCTTATAGCCATAAATCTAAATGACCTTGGTTATTTGGTCTTTTGAATATATTTCATAAAGAACCAAAGTTCAAAGCAATTGACGGTACAATTTATAAATAGGTCCCAGTCAGCAGAGTCTTTATCCTGCCAATGCAGATAAAGGAAGTTTTGTGTGTTTTATTGTGTGTGTGTTTTTCAGATGAGACCTTATGCTGAGGTCCTCTCTGCTATCTGTGAACATTAAAGATTCTATGGCACTTTCTTAAGAGTAGGGATCTGTCCCAGTAACCTTGACCAAAATTGCCTCATTCCCCCACTGTTGTGTGGCTGCCTAGCTGCCACTTGCCTTTCCGGAAGTGGCTGCATTTCAATGATGCTGTGTGTATAGGTGCTGTTTGTATATAGCTAAATCCTGAGGTCCTCATTCATTTCCTTTGTTCTTGCATTGTGAGAGAGGTTGAATAGATGTTTCTGACCACTTTCTGTGTACCATTCATTATTCTGTACCCCTTTATTATATCGCCACTTAGTTATTTCCTCTCTCTTTTCAGTCTCTCTCTGCAACAGTTTATTAGAAGTCCAAGCAAAGGAGCCACAATAAAGAAGGTAGAGGGGCTGTCAATTAGTATGGCTTTTGATACTGTCTCACATGGCCTTCTCTTAAGCAAACTAGGGAAATATAGCCTAGATTAACTGTATTCAGTTATCAGTGGATCACGGTCAAGCTCAAAGGACATATTAAGTGGGGTCCTGCAGGTATCTGTCCTTGGTCTGGTTCTATTCAATATATTTTATAAATGATTTGAATAATGGCACAGAAAGTACACTTACTAAGTTTGTGGATGATACCAAGCTGGGAGGGGTAGCAAGTGCTTTAGAGGACAGGATTAGAATTCAAAATAATCTTGACAAGCTGGAGAACATGGTCTGAAATAAATAGGATGGAATGTAATAAGAACAAGTACAAAGTACTGCACTGAGGAAGGAATAATCAATTGTACAAATACAAAATCAGAAATGACTGCCTAGGAAGGAGTATTGAAGAAAATGATCTGGGGGTTAGAGTGGATTACTGTCACAAAAAATTGAACATCATTCTAGTATGTATTAGCAGGGGTGTCGTAAGCAAGACACAAGAAGTAATTCTTCCCTCATCAGCACTAATAAGGCCTCAACTGGAGTAATGTGTCCAGCTCTAGGCACCACATTTTGGGAAGGATGTGGACAAATTGGAGAAATTCCAGAAGAGAGCAACAAAATGATTAAAGGTCTAGAAAATGTGACCTATGAGGAAAAATTGGGTTTGTTTAGTCTGGAGATGAGAAGACTGAGGAGTGACACAACAGTCTTCAGTATGTGAAATGTTGTTAGAAAGAGGAGGGTGAAAAATTTTCCTTTTCCACTGAGGAAAGGACAAGAAGTAATGGGCTTAAATTGTATCAAGGGAGATTTAGGTTAGATATTGGGAAAAACTTCCTGTCAGTGTAGTTAAGGACTGAAACAAATTACCTAGGGAGGTTGTGGGATCTCCATCATTGGAGGTTTTTAAGACCAGGTTAGACAAACACCTGTCAGGGATGGTCTAGATGAGTGTTTCTCAATGACCGGTCCATGGACTGGCGCCAGTCCCTGAGATCTTCTTGACAGTTTAGGGAGGCAGCAAGCTGGTCCTTGGTATCAAAAAGTTTGAAAAACATTAGTTCTTTGAGTGGTTGTTCATGTCCATTCAAAGTAGGTGTGCGCGCGCCGCGTGCACGCCAGCCGGAAGATTTTCCCCTAGCAGCGTCTGTAGGGTCGGCCGTGGCGCCCCCTGGAGTGGCGCCACTACGGCGCCCTATAAAGGGGCCCGCCGACCCTCCACCCCCTCAGTTCCTTCTTACCACTGGTGATGGCTAGCTGGAACTTCTCTTGCGCATAGCAAGTTAGCAGTGTCCTATCCTTGTGTATAGTCCGTATATATAGTTACGTTATAGTTAGTTTACTTAGGTCATTGTATATAGTTCTTGATAGTTGGGGGGTCCCCCCCCCAAGTTTTCGTTGCCCGCTGTGGCATGCCCGGGTCCCCTGGGTTTACACTTTGCAAGGACTGCGGGAAATTCATGCCCAAGAGTGACCTGCACTCTGCTTGTTTGAGGTGCCTCGGAGAGAGCCACCAAAAGGACTGGTGCTCTATCTGCAGAGGCTTCTGCCAGAGAACTCTCAAAGACAGAGCCCGGAACCGGCCGAGGCGGTGCCCAGCATGTCTTCCTCGGTGCGGAGCACCCCGGCACCGGCATCAGGACTTAAGGCCCAGCCCAAGTTGTCTAAAACCCGGCACCAGACAGAGTCGGGTCATAGGAAGTCGGCCTCAGTGCGGCACTGCTCACCGTCGCCGGTGCCCACTAAGAAGAGAAAGCCGGTGAGGGAATGGTCACCCCACCAGGACCCGAGGCCGACGCCGTTCGCGGGTGCAAGTGGACAGGCTGGGCTACAGCCCTCGGCTGCTCCGTCGACTTCCGCACTGCAGAGAGGGTGGTCGAGTCCGGACCGGCCTAGATCCCTGGACCTCAGCGGAGACTTGCGCCTCCCTTCGACACCGGAGGCGTTCGAGGCGGCCTCAGACTTGATGGGACTCCCGGCGCCGGTCTGCCCGCACCGTAGGGAGTTGCCTATCGCGGCCCATCCCCCAGTACAATCGAGGGGCAAGCCGGCCATGCTGTCGCCTTCCTCCCCGCACTGCGCCGCTAAGGCAGCACCGGACCATGTAAGAGGCTCCCCGCCGCCTCAGCACCGCTCTTCAATGGCACCGGGTGCTGCTCTCCCCAGGTCCTCGTACTCAGAGACTTCAGACTCAGAGGCAGACTCCTACCGCTCCAGCCGGTCGCGGAGCAGGAGATCGGTTTCGGGGGCAAGCCACCAGCGTTACCCACAGTGGCAGCAGCAATGGCATCTGCCCTCGCAGTGGCCGTTTTGGACTCCCTGGGCCTACCACCAGTCGGTAGGCCAGGCGTTTGGTCCTCGATCAAGGTCAGCCTCGGTCTCCTCGGTGTTGGTGGCCCCGGCGCAGCTGCCTCCTCCACCGGCACCGTCGCCGGGCAGGGGTGTGCCATATCCAAGTTCAGCACCCCCTAGCCGGGCAGCAGCACCGGCAGCGTCTACAGTTCGGGCTCAGCAGGCAACGCCCGATACGCCAAGTCGCTCACTGGCGAACCCGGTACCAGTTGCGGTGCCGTATTTAGTATCGGAACCGGCACTGCAACCACAGTACCCTGTGCCGCAGGACCCCGAAGGACTGCACGCACCGGATGAAGGGCCGATCCATGTAATTTCCTCCTCTTCCTCCTCAGATGAAGCGGTCTCGGGCACGGCTGTGGCACCGGCCCTGGAGGACACTCGAATGCTCCAACAACTGCTCTGGTGAGCAGCTCAGAGCCTCGCAATCCAAGCTGAGGAAATCGAGGTGGACGCGGACCCTGTAGTAGACTTCCTGGCTCCCTCAGGGCCATCCAGGGTGGCTCTCCCACTGATAAAGACCATAGCGGATACGTCCCGCACCTTATGGCAAATGCCAGCCTCGCTGGCCCCTACTCCCAAGAGAACGGAGCGGCGCTATTTCGTCTCCTCTAAAGGGCACGAACACTTGTATATCCCCCCACCCCCCAGACTCCCTGGTGGTGGATGCGGCCAACCAACGGGAGCGTCAAGGATTTCAGGGGTCAACACCAAAGAGCAGGGATGCTAAAAGACTCGACCTCTTTGGCAGAAAAGTGTACTCCATGGCAGGCCTACAACTCCGCATTGCCAATCAACAAGCAACTGTAAGCCGATATGGTCATAACACGTGTTCAGCCATGTCGAAGTTTATGGAGCTCCTTCCCCAGGACTCGAGGTCAGAGTTTTTGGCCCTGGTGGAGGAGGGGAAGCTGATCTCCTGAGCCTCTCTCCAGGCTGCCCTAGATGCAGCGGACTCAGCCTCGCGCACCCTGGCCACGGGCCTGGTCATGCAGCGGGGAGCCTGGCTCCACGTCTTGGGCCTGCCCTATGAGGTCCAGCAGACCAGTCAAGACCTCCCCTTCGAGGGGCAGATGTTGTTTTCAGAAAAGATGGACAAGCATCTGCATAGCCTAAAGCAGGGATCCCCAACCCCCGGGCCACGGACTGGTACCGGTCCGCGGCCTGTTAGGAACCGGGCCGCGAACCGACCCCTAGCGCATCAAGCAGTGTGTCTCCGCCGGGGCCCCTGAGCCCCGCCCCGCTCAGAGCCGCGTGGCGAGGGGGCGGGGCTGCGAGCTCCGGGCTGAGCTCAGCTGCCTCCGCTCGGCGTGGAGCTCCCAGCCCCGCCCCCTCACCACGAGGCTCTGAGCGGGACGGAGCTCAGGCCCCGTCGGAGGCACGCCGCAGCTTTCGGGCGAGGCGCTGAAGCTCCAGGTGAGCGGGGAGCCGGGGGTAAGAGGCTGGGGCCAGCGGGGTTGGCTAAGGGGCAGGAAGTCCTGGGGACAGTCAGGGCACAGAGAGGGGGCGGAGGTTGGGGGGGCGGTCAGGGGGCAGGGAATGGGGGGGTTGGATTGTGGGTGTTCCGGGGGGGTCTGTCAGGACTCAGCGGGGGGGAGGGACGATAGGGGTTGGGGCAGTCAGGGGACAGGGAGCAGGGTGGTGGGGGTCTCTGGGGGATGGTGAGGGGACAAGGAGCAGGATGGGTCGGGGATTCTGAGGGGGGCGGGCAGTCAGGGGGACAGGAAGTGGGTGGGGGTCAGATGGGGGCAGGGCTCCCACTAATTCTGCATTATGGTCAGTTGTATAATTATTTCATTATATATTACAATAATAGAAATAAAAGTACAAAAATAAATGTAATGCGCTTGAATCGTCCCAAAACCGGTTCCTGGTGCCCAAAAGGTTGGGGACCGCTGGCCTAAAGGACTCGCGGGCCACGCTTTGCTCGTTGGGCTTGCATACCCCTGCAACCCAGCGCAGGCAGTTTAGGCCGCAGACGGCCCCACGCCCCTACTAGCCTCAGACTCGCCAGGAGCTGGGGTGCAGGCGGGGCAGAAATGGCAGGAGGCGTCACCAACGCCACCCCTCCAGCCAGGCGTCTGGTCAATCGAGACCACCATCGGGGCCTATTTGATGGTACGGTCGATGGCAACCTACGTATCGAGACTCTAGATTCTTCTACCCCTACCTTTGGGTCACGTCTGTCCCCCTTCTACCGTGCCTGGTCCCGAATCACGTCGGACAGCTGGGTGCTCCGCACGGTAGAGAGGAAATATTCTATCCACTTCTCCTCCCTCTTGCCCCACCAGCCCTCCTCCCCGTCCCTCTTCAGGGACCCATCTCACGAGCAACTTCTAAGTCAAGAAGTGAAGTCCCTCATGGGGGCAGGGGCGGTGGAGGAAGTCCCTCGGGAGCTCAGGTGCAAAGGCTTCTACTCCTGGTATTTCCTAATACCAAAGGTGAAAGGGGGCCTGAGACCCATCCTAGACTTGCGGCGGCTGAACAAGTTTGTACGAAAGCTCAAATTCCGCATGGTCTCCCTGTCCTCGATTATTCCCTCCCTGGATCCAGGAGATTGCCAGTATGCCGCCCTCGACTTAAAGGACGCTTATTTCCACATTGCCATAATTCCCCAACACCGTCGGTACCTCAGGTTTGTTGTGGCCGATGCCCATCTGCAGTTCACGGTGCTCCCGTTCGGCCTGTCAGCTGCTCCAAGGGTCTTCACGAAGTGCATGGCAGTCGTGGTGGCCTTCCTGCGCAGGCGGGGCATCCAGGTATTCCCCTACCTGGACGACTGGCTCATAAAGGGCCGCTCCGAGGAGCAGGTGGAGACCCAGGTGTTGTTCATCAGGCGGACCTTTCTCAATCTTGGCCTCCTCTTGAATGAAGCCAAGTCCACCATGTCTCCGACGCAACAAATAGAGTTCATAGGAGCAGTTCTGGACTCCACCCACGCCAGAGCGTACCTGCCAGAATCCAGATTCCGTGCGATTTCCGAGCTCATCCTCGGACTGCACCGCGCCCCGATTACCACGGCGCGAGTTTGCCTCCGGCTGTTGGGTCACATGGCGGCGTGCACCTATGTGGTAAACCATGCCAGACTCCGGCTTCGCCCGCTACAGTCCTGGTTAGTGACAGTATATCGCCCAGCCAGGGACCCCTTGGACTCAGTGGTGTCCATTCCCCATTTGGTGCTAAGCGCGCTGCGGTGGTGGCTCGACCCACAGAAAGTGTGCATGGGTGTCCGCTTCGCTGCCCCTCAACCCTCCCTCTCCCTGGTAACGGATGCCTCGGATCGGGGTTGGGAGCGCACCTGGGACACCTCAGGACGCAGGGCTTGTGGTCGCCGGAGGACCTCGAGTTGCGTATCAATGTCAGGGAGCTGAGAGTGGTTCGCCTGGCTTGTTTGACCTTTCGATCCCACCTGGCTGGCAGATGTGTTTCAGTCCTCTCGGACAACACGTTGGCAGTCTTTTATATCAACAAACTGGGGGGTGCACGCTCCTCTCCCCTGTGCAGGGAAGCCCTCACGCTGTGGGATTTCTGCGTCCACAATGCTACCCACCTGACGGTGTTCTACCTTCCAGGGGAGCAGAACGGTTTGGCGGACACCCTCAGCCGCTCGTTCTGGGGTCATGAGTGGTCCCTCCGATGGGACATGGTACGCTCAATTTTCCAGCTCTGGGGCTTTCCCCGGTCAGACCTGTTCGCCTCGAGGGAAAACAGAAAGTGCCGACGGTTCTGCCCCCTCCTGGGCCGTAGTCAGGGGTCTCTGTCGGACGCCTTCCTACAGTCTTGGGGGGTCAGTCTGCTCTACGCCTTTCCTCCGATCCCCCTGATACACAGGGTGATTTTGAAGATTTGCAGGGACCACGCACGGGTAATCCTGATAGCTCCAGCGTGGCCGCGCCAACATTGGTACACGTCACTCCTGCACATGTCCGTTTAGGCGCCCCTGACGCAGCCCCTGCTCCCGGACCTGATCACGCAGGACCGAGGCTCCCTCTGCCACCTGAACTTGGAGTCCCTTCACCTCACAGCATGGATGCTCCATGGCTGAACCTGGTGGAGATGCAGTGCTCCCAGCAGGTCAGACAAGTGCTGCTCGGTAGTAGGAAACCGTCAACTAGGGCCACCTACCTGGCCAAATGGAAGCGCTTCTCCATATGGTCATGTCAGCGAGGTCACAATCCGCTGGGGGTCCCAATCCCCATTGTCCTAGACTATTTGCTCCACCTCAGACAACTGGGCCTCTTCCTCTCCTCGATTCATGTTCACTTGGCGGCCATCTCGGCTTTCCATCCGGGAGAGGGGGGTACCTTGGTGTTTGCGAACCCGCTTTTCGGGTGTTTCCTCAAAGGTACGGACAGGCTATTTCCGCATGTTCGTCAGCCGGCCCCTGCTTGGGACCTGAATCTGGTCCTCTCTGCCCTCTCGGGACCTCCCTTTGAGCCTCTGGCTTCGTGCTCCCTGTTGTACTTGTATAAGACCGCCTTCCTGGTGGCGATCACCTCAGCCAGGAGGGTGTCGGAGCTCAGGGCATTAACATCCGAGCCCCTGTACACTGTCTTCTATAAGGACAAGGTCCAACTTCGACCTTATCCGGCTTTCCTACCCAAGGTCGTCTCACAGTTCCACATGGGTCAAGATATTTTTCTCCCAGTGTTTTATCCGAAACCACACTCTTCCAATGAGGAGAGGAGGTTACATTCCCTGGATGTCCGCAGGGCCTTGGCTTTTTATATCGAGCGTACCAAGCCATTCAGACGCTCAACTCAGCTCTTCATCGCAGTGGCGGATAGGATGAAGGAGCTCCCGGTCTCCTCTCAGCGAATCTCTTTGTGGATCGCGACCTGCATCTGGGAATGCTACCGCATAGCTAAGACCCCTTTCCCTCCGGTCACAGCCCACTCCACTAGGGCGCAGGCCTCCTCTGCGGCGTTTCTGGCTTGGATCCCGACTCAGGAGATTTGTAGAGCAGCCACGTGGTCCTCTAACCACACGTTCTCTTCCCACTACGCCATCACGCACCAGGCTAGGGATGATGCAGCCTTCGGTCATGCAGTACTCCAGTCAGCAGTGATCTCCGACCCCGCCACCTAAGGTTAGGCTTGTGAGTCATCTACTTTGAATGGACATGAACAACCACTCGAAGAAGAAAAAACGGTTACCCACCTTTTAGTAACTGTTGTTCTTTGAGATGTGTTGTTCATGTCCATTCCAATACCCACCCTCCTGCCCCTCTGTCGGAGTGCCGGCAAGAAGGAACTGAGGGGGTGGAGGGTCGGCGGCACTCCGTAGTGGCGCCACTCCAGGGGGCGCCAGGGCTGACCCTACGGACGCTGCTAGGGGAAAATCTTCTGGCTGGCATGCACGCGGCGCGCACACACCTACTTTGAATGGACATGAACAACACATCTCGAAGAACAACAGTTACTAAAAGGTGGGTAACCGTTTTTTTAATAATACTTCATCCTACTGATTGCAGGAGCGTGGACTAGATGATCTATTGAGGGTCCCTTCCAATCCTACATTTCTGTGATTCTGTGTCTGAAAAAGCAAAGGAATTTGTCAGTCCTCCCCTCCAAATGAGGAGAATTAGGCTGAGGCAGATGCACCGGGGCAGCAAGTACCATTTCATAGCAGCCACTGCAGCTAAGGATAATCACCCACTGATCTAAGGCATCATGGAAGTGAGGAAGAGCTCGCTCTTAGAGTAAAATGGATGTTCTTTTCCAGTCTCTCACATGGCCTGATTAATTTAGCTTTGTGTGTGAAAGCTTGCAGGGGTTGGGAGACAGTATTCACCCATTTAATGTACAGGCAGACTGCAGAGTTGCTCTCCCTTTTGCTGCTCTCTCTGTCAGTCATTCTTATCCCCTATCTGGGAGTTTGGGGCCATTGGATCTGCATAAATAAGGATCCAACTGCTTCTCTCTTGTCCAACCCCAAAGGACCCACTCGTGCTCACCTTTATGAATGCTCATGCCTCCCTCCGTAAGCTTCAGAGCCCAATGTCCAGTCTGAGCTCCAACTTCAAAGTGCTATCTACACAGGTGTTTTTAGAGAGCTGGCTTGAGGCCCGCTAGTCCAAGTCTATCAGCCTGGACTGGGAGGCTGACTTCCTCTGGCTGTGTAGACATGTCTTTGTGGCCAACACTGAATTCCTCCATGGCATGAGGTGGGTGCAGAGGTCACCTTTCATGATTACTCTGTGTTTCCCTGCGTAGTGCCCACTCCTCATGGAGACTGTTGCAGAGGTTAAGTGGCATAGAGGGCTTTATGATGGGTCCCTTCACACTAGTGTGATCTCACCTTTAAAGCTTAGCACAAGCTGTAAAATGTTCTCTGTCGGGGTATGTGTATGTGTCAGTTAGTCTAAATTATGTGAAATGAGCCTAATGATTAATATTATAGTGTTCTTAAAATACAAATATTTTATTCTATCCTGTTTGGTTTGCTGTAACTCCCTGTACAGTGGTCTGTCTACTTTCTTCTTCATGCTAAGGTCCACAAGTGTGTTACAGTGGGTACTTCAGCCTGCATGCAGCTTTGGAGTAAACCAGACCTGTCAGTTACTGGCAGCAGGGGAATGCCCTGCTCCCATGGCAGCCTGCAGCTCAACCAGCCCTTCTAGTGAAGAATTTTTCTGAGGGAAATTCCAAGCTTTATTTCAAATGTCTTGAATAACAGTTTGACTCAATAATATGTCTGTCTAATTCTCAGATGCATCCAAAAGGCTGCATTTGCCTTTTGGGGAGACTGTCTCCTTATCTCCCCTTCCTCCCTAAGATATTTGCAGCAGCTGGCACCTCCACAAGCTTTTGGGAGAAAGCTAGGCTGACAAAAGCCAGAGGCAAAAGTAAGGGCCTATGTCTTTTGGCTCATCAACTTATTGAATGTCTTGTTGAGAGGCTCAGTTGGCTCTGCAGGCAGAGAACAGTTTCTTTCACAGCCTAATCCTGGCAGGGTTGCCTGGGACCTACTCTTTGGGCAGAAAAGGAATCAGGCAGATTTGGAAAAACTGGCTCCAGGGACAAGTAGTTCCCTCTCTTCCTTCTGTGTCAGGGGAATGACTGCAGAAGAAAGATTGTGCCTAAGTCCCTAGAGGCCACACCAGCAGCCATGCTTGTGATAGTGGAACTCAGCAGCCTCCCCTCAGGTGACTGAGGCTGTGGATTGAGGTAATTAGACACAGCATGGATACTGCCCATTCTGGAAGTCACAGTAAGGGGTCCTTTGGGCCCAGCTTCCTCCCACTGCTCCTTCCATGGACCACGGACTTGTTCTGGTCATGACAGTCAACATGTTTGATGAGGTTTTCATAATAAAGTAGGAGGAACATGATCAGCCTGATCCGAGAGAGAGAATTGACTTCCTTGTCCTCAGCAGAGCAATTTTCGTAACTCTATGTGCACTGGCCAGATGAGCATCAAGACTTACATGGCAAAAGTTGGACTAGGCAGAATGTAATTTGTACCCAGGAATATCCTCACTCATTGCAAGTCAACTTGATGGGCTGGAGATTGGCCTCTTTGCATCTGTAAACAGCAGTAGAGTGCCATGTGGCCTCTCCATGTGTCAGTACCTGGGATGTGAGGTAGTGAATGACCTCTCATAAAGCTGGGCATTATCTCTGCTGTATGCCATACCATCTTTTCCACTGCTCTCTAGAACCATGCAAAAGATAGGAAGGAGAGAGAGCAGCATTGATACTTTTTGCTTTTCTGGCTGAAGAGGCTGTGTGGATCTTATGGCTGATGAACCTAGCATTGATCTTCCAGGTGACTCTCTTTAGCAGAGGTCTGCTGTTGCAAAAAAACAGTCCATCTAGGACCAGGTTCAATATGGCTATTTAGATCAAATGATTATCACTTTTATGGATCCCAAACAGAAGTCAGCAGATAGAACTTATTCTGATGACTGGTGCAAAGTCCATAGTTTAACCACTTGTTATACAAAGAAACCTAGCCTTGATTTCCTCCAGGAAAATTTGATTGTGTGTGTATAAGTGTGTCCAAACAAAAAGGTCAGGTCTCTGTTGTATGCAAATTTGTTTTATACAAATTTGAACATTTAAATGTTTCCTGGGGGCAAAAATACTTCCTGCCCCACAAGGCCATAGAGAATGACCTCAGAATCTCAGTCTACTTTTTTCAGTACTATATAGATTGAATTCCTGCAGGAGGTGGTGTTACGCTTCCTGTCCATTGGAGTAGATCTCCCCATAGTTATTGTCTCCAATCAGATGAGCTTTGAAGTTGTGAATTTTCTCAGATGAGACCCAGTGTTTTACTTTTAATTCAGATAGGTAGTTCTCACAGTTCTCATGGTATTCATTCCCAAAGTAAGCTGAAGAACTAAAGTGAACTAAACTAAATATTTTTCATTCTGTTAAGCATCAAACTGTAGTTCTTAGAAAAAGTGACAATCTAAGGGTACAAAAATCATGTCTTCTACATTAAGCTCTGATGGGCAACCACATGGCCATCAAGTCATAAATTCACCAAAATTGTACATATTGGATCAATCTTCAGCCAGTACTGTTTTTTGGCAGAAGTCTTCTCCATCTTGTAGTGCCCGAGAGAAAATGCAGGATATATAATATACCTCATTTTGTATGTCCGTATTTAAGGGTAATCCTGCTTCCCACCCAGGAGACACATTGCTGTGAAAATCACATTGTAATGGATCTATGGACATTAGCAAAATGAATAGTAATATCTATCAGCGCTTACCTGAAATTATCTGTCTTTGAATAATAAGATCCATCTAGCCTACCCTTCAGACAAGCTGATAATACTGAAGAAAGATGGAAATTGACATCTAGACATTTGAGTTTATTTTGTGAGGGGGAATTTCCCAGGCTCTGTGTTAGAAGAAATTGTTTTGCTTTTTCATCTAACTATATTTAACACAATCCGTAATTTGGGAAATTAGATTTGAGTTATCCCAGTTGTGGAAGTTGTCTTAAGTGGAACGAATTTCAGGAGGTGGGGCATTTCCCTTCTGCCATTGACTGGTTCTGGTTCTGCCTTCAAGCTGCAAGCAGGCTGACCTACCCATGATAATGGATCTGTGGGCCTTATTACTCAAAAAAAAAGAATTTCCAGGTAAAGAGAGAATTTTTTCTAATTTCTCTCACACACTCAGTCCTGGCTATTTGTTTGTCTAGTCTTAAGTGTCCTTTTATTTAGTATAGCTTGTCACAATGTAAAATTTGTCTTTTTACCTGTCCTCAGAGCATTCTGAGATGCTTTCATAGAGGGAATTATAAGAGTGCGAGAGAATTATTGATTGCTTGATTGATTTATATTGTAGAGTCTGCTGAAGGCCAAGAAACATTTCTGCATTTCTGACTTCTAAATAGAATTTTGCTATATTTTCCCTTTGATGTAGGCTGCAACATATGGTTACCCTTGAGTGTTGTTTTTGACTTCTTTCATTAAGAGTTGGACAAAGGCTTTTTTGAAAGTCAGAACTTACAACTTGCCATTAGAGGTGACAATACAAAGACTTTCATAGTGTCTGATCTGTGTATTTTCATCTTTTG
The DNA here is from genome assembly GCF_020497125.1 of Mauremys mutica. Classification (NCBI taxonomy): domain Eukaryota; kingdom Metazoa; phylum Chordata; order Testudines; family Geoemydidae; genus Mauremys; species Mauremys mutica. Next base: position 131,105,640 of record NC_059074.1, read on the forward strand.
AACAAGTCGAAGAACTTTTTGTCTGGGAATCAGAAAAGTGGCAGTGATGGGGAAGTTGAACTTGTTGTTATAATGTGTTCACTTTTCAAACCTCTAAGAAATTATGGTTCTTCAATATCTCATTCTAAACTTCATATCTGGTAGGGAAGTCTAGATGCACCAAGTTGTGGATTATTGGTCTTGAGTGGCTACCATAATGGCATGAGCACAAAGTGGTCTTACAAATAATCTCTAGCATTTTTACAAAATTCAGTAACTTTCTTCTTTCAAATTCTGAAGTTGTGCTTAATTTTTCTGTTTCAGATCTTGAAATGTTAGAATATGAAGGAAAGTTTCATACCTATATTATGGTGAAATGCTTTCATACATTAAAAGCTCTAGTATATTCCAAATTGTGTATTAAACAGATGTTTTATATCTTTATGGGGTGAGGGATTCTCTAAAGGGTTGTTTTGAATTCAAGTTGTCCATTGCACATAATCTGAATACCATACCAAATTCAGATCTGTTGTATGCTACTTGATTCTGCTGAATGCAGTGGAGATGCACTCACATCTGGTATGAATTTGGACATAGGGCTGTATTTTCATACAGGCTGAGGATTGGTCCATCCTGTTTGCAGTTGAAATTTGTGCCTTCAAAATCTGTCTACATTTTTGAGCTGTCAAAATGAATTGTGAGTGCAACGGTGAGTAGTTTTAGCCTGCCTGATTTACACTCAGAGTTGGATTGCAGGTACATTTTTTTTTGTCCAGTTTGTACCTGCAAAAAGGACACCACTCTTTTAGAAATTGACCATAATGTATATACGTTATGAGGTATATGAGAAAGTGAAAGATGATTCCTGGCTTGCATAACGGAAGAGTCCTCGATTCAACAGTTTCACTTTTCATTTTATTGCAAATTGAATATAGACCTGGTTGTCAGATTAGGTGACATTTATATTGTAGTAATTCTCAACGGCCCTACTGAAGATCCCGGCCTCCTTGTGCTCATTGTAGTACGAACACAGAAAAAGAGACAGTGACTTCTCCGGAGAAGACAATCTAAAAGACTCAAGAACAGAGGATAGGGATATAATATTCAAGCAAATGATGAACCCGGTAATGATTGGCATAATTTTGTTGTGTTGTGGGTGGTTTTGTTTTGTTTTATTTCAAGCAGGGGTCAGGTGAGTGGAATAGAAGGAAACAGAATGATCTTTTAGGTGAAGGTGGTGGTACACGGATGGATACTTGCTGCTATGAAGTAGTAGTGTGTCTTTCAGTCCTTACAGGATCAAGGTGGAAACAATTCACAGAGGGCTGTCTTCACTGCATTGTTAGCTTGAGGTAGCTCCAGTTAACTGGTGCTTGAAGGTTGAGCTAGCTGGCCTGTCCAGAGGGAGGCATGTGGTGAAGCACTAGTGCTGCTTGAGCTAGTAATGCTGTGAGAATGCAGCAGCTCAAGTTACAACAGCTCATTAACTGCTAATTCATTTGCTGTGCTGCTAATCATATCACTTTGTTTTCACACACATATAGGTTGTTTTGCAATGTGATCACTCGCTGGAGTGTGCTAACTCAGGGTTTGTCTACACTGGCACTTTACAGCGCTGCAACTTTCTCGCTCAGGGGGATGAAAAAAACACCCTCCTGAGTGCAGCAAGTTTCAGTGCTGTAAAGCGCCAGTGTAGACAGTGCACCAGAGATGGGAGCCACATCCCTTGTGGAGGTGGGTTTTTTTAGAGCGCTGGGAGAGCGGCAGCGCTTTATCATTGCTAGTGTAGACTAGTCCTCAGCTGACTTGTAGAGAAGATCAGCCTGCAATTTTGCACCAGTGTAGGAATTAAATTATTTTTGTACTTGATGCTTTCCCATATATTCATAACCAGCATACTGTAGTACATTCCATTACTGTGTAATTATGGGGACTGTTTATATTCTGTATAAATCTTTTACCACAATGGTATATAAATATTTCATCATAGCATATAAGCTCCCAGTTGGGTAGAAAAGGTTCATCCATCGGTGAGTCTCAAGAATATAGAAATAATCTTGTCTTGATTTTTGCCTGCTAGTTGGTGTCAGGCTCTCCCTTCTTCCCTCTTTCTTGGAAGGCTAAGTATCTGCATATAATACTTTAAAATGAAGAGGTGGGACTGCAGACAAAATTAAAGGAAAGAGACCAGAAACTTGCCTCTAATTAGCAGAAAGCAGTTCTTCCTATACTGTACTATTCAGTTTTCCTTTGATCAGGGCCATTTTCACTATACAGGCAGGATAGTGGCAGGGAGGTGACAGCCTCTCAGAATATTCTTCATGAGACCAATCAAGCATGAGCTGTTGCATCATAATGTTTAGGGGCCCCTAAAGTTCACATGGGAAGTCTGTGGCAGGGCCAGGAACACAAACCAGACTCCCAATTCTTTTCTGTAGAAACAAGATTGTCCTTTCCTCTTATTCCAAAACTATGCTCCTTCTCTAGGATCCTTCACCATAGATGATGTAAGATGTTTTCCGGTGATTTCTTGGACTGTTTCACAATTATTTGAAATATCCATAAATATCATCTATTTTCTGCATCATGTCAACTGTGCAGAATATTAATGTGTGACTGCCTTGTTTGCATCCATTGAAGCATTTGGTAATTTTAAGTTTTCCTATAATCTACTTTAAGTGTCAGGTCAGTAACATAGTCTAAATCTTTGGCATTCCCAGCCTTTCCTGAAGTTCCCTGGTTGAATCACATGTGTTTGCCAGTATATTACATCATTCATCAGCCAGTAATCTAATTCCTTAGCTCATGCTTCTTAAACTGGAGACTGTGTGTGTGGGGAGACCCCAAGACACATTTTGCAAATCTGTGCTGCTTTTCTTTTAGAATCACCTTATTTTATCCCCCCCCCAAATGTGTCTAGGTCTGTTGCTGGAGGTTTAAATAATGAACCTACCTGGCTATCTACATGAATTGAAGAAATTGCATGCTAAATATAGATTGCTGTCAATTGTGTGAAAGTCAAAAACATTTCCTTTCCTGCATTTTGTCAGCTAAGTCTCATATTAATTGAAGTCCTGTCTCATTCCAGTCTTTTGATCAGTTGGGTCAATAGCCTAGCAATCTCAGTGTGTGAGTTATACTATATAGGATAGCAAAAAGAAATTTTAAATGGTCCTATGATAGGATGCAAAGGTCCTATCTGAGTATCAGCAGATAGGCAGTTAAGTTGCTTCTTAACTGTTCTGCTAGAAAAGAGTGAGGTAATGGATCAGAACTATAGCCTAGTGGTCCAGTTAAGACCTTAGTGCTAAATTAGGAGCTCTATAAAAAGTTCTCTCTGGTAGTCAAAAGGAAGAGTAAATGAGTGAGCTTCTGAGCAGGCAGAGTGCTACTCTTGTCGTAACAGTGTGAGACACAGGAGTACTGGTAAGAGACTGAATTTTATTTCTTGACCTCTGTCATCGAATGGGTCTGGATTATTAAAACTTCACAGGCTCAGTATCCACTGACACATTCCTGTTATTATACTCGATAGCTGAAGAGCTGGGTTGTCTTACCACATGCTTTGAATCTTTTTGTTTTCTCTTGATGTAAATTCTCTTGTTTCTTTCTGCTACAAACTGGGAACCCAAAAACCTGAGGAAAATTCTCTTTTGGTGAAAGACAGTTTGTAGCCAGTGGACATGGTTGCATCATTCCAGTTGTGGTGCATGGATTAGTGGTGCATGCATAAGTGATTCCCCCTTTTCTGTCTCTGGCATACGGCATCTGCAGAGCAACATTCTGTAGATGCAATTGTAGGTCCATAAGCCATTTCAAGTTCTCCTCTGTGATGTTGTGGATATCATCCAATTTACCTTTGAATCCATATTTGGGGCACTACATTATGATGTGTTCAGTGGTTTGGATGTTTTCACCAGTCGTACGAAGGGCAGTCTTTCATTTTCCACTAGTGCATCAAGTAGCTGTATCTTCTATGGTTTGTTTGGATTCATTTCAGTGTGGTCCAATGTCTGCATGGCATATCGAAACTGGGAGGGCAACTGGTTGGATCAGTAACCAAGTGCTTGTTTGGAACGGTAGATGAGGTCCAGACACACTGCCATTCCCTGTCCGGATCCAGAGACATGGGGTGATCACAGGTGGTCTATAGTGGTGTTGGTGATTTGAGGTGTTGTTAGGGTATGTTATCCATAATCTGGCAGATGGGAAGTTCTGAGTAGTCTTCAGCACATTTAAGTTCTCGTGATGTAGCTATATCTCGATGGATAGATGGAGGTTCGATGTTTGCTAATATAAAAAGCCATGGTAGAGGTGTTGATCTTAAAGTTCCCAGGATGATTTGCATGGTCTGATTCAGCTGCCTATCCACAAGTTGGGTATGGCAGCTTCTTGTCCACACTGGCACACAGTACTCTGCAACTGAGTACACCAGGGCCAAGGCTGATGTTCATAGCACCGGGGCAGTTGTTCCCCAGTTTGTTCCTGCTAACTTTCAAATAATGTTGATGCGAGTCTTCACTTCGGAGGCTACTTTCTTGAGGTGCTCATGAAAGGTCAGTGTACAGTCACGAATTACACTAAGATATGTTGGCTTTGGGTTATAACACACAGTTTCACCATAAAACTCGACAGAGTGTTTTGTGCAAGTCTGTCAAATGGAAGGTAGAGACTACAGATTTGCTTGGATTTGGTTTCAGGTGCCACTTTTGGAAGTACTCTTAAGTTCAGATGTAATGGTAATGGTTGTGAGTGCCAGATCATTAGAATACAGAAACTTCTGTGCTATTGTTTCAGGCATATCACTTGTGTTTACGTTGAAGAGTGTTGGAGCAAGTACAGGGCCTTGTGGTCGCCCATTATTTAAAGTTCATGGCTTGCTGGTTTGACCTCCAAGGCACACGCAAATCCTTCAGCCGCTAAGCATGGTGTTCAGCAGCCTAAGAATCTGCACACAGGGGATCACTTTGGTCGGTTTCAGTATCAGACCATCCTTCCAGACTGTGTCATATGCTGCTGACAGATCGATGAAAGTGATACTGGTCTTGAGTTTTTTGCTGGAATCCAGCACTGATGCTTGTAGTGAGGGCCAGGAACTGGTCGCAGCAACTTTTGTGCAGAAGAAAACCAGCTTGTTCCTTAGGTAGGCTGGTGTTCCCAGTGGGCCTGATTTGGTTCAGACTCAAACTCTCCTTCACCTTGTAGATGGTGTTCAGAAAGGAGATTGGTCTATAGCTAGAAGGATAATCTGCAGGTTTTCCAGGCTTTAGGGGTGCAGTGTCCTTGGCTTCTCTCCACAGGTAGAGGATTTCACTGGTCTCCTGGATATTTGTGAAAAGCTCCATCATTCATTTCTGTACCAGTGGACCCAGATATAGGAAATCAGGATAGATACCATCTTTCCCTGCTGCCTTTCCGAATTTCCGGGCTGCATTGATATCCAGACCATTGGGAAGATGGATTGCACGTGGACATCACTTGCTAAAGTTGATGCTGGACTTGCCTGCAATACTGTTTATCCACTGGCTGTTTTTATGTCCACAAAAGTTTATCACCAGTGGCATTGGCTTTCACGTGGGATTTGCAGCCCCCAGGTGTCTCAGGAAGTTCCAGGTGCATCTGCTTGAGTGTGTGAAGTTTAGACCTACACAGCCAAGCCACTATTTCTGCCTTGCTGCAGCCAGTAGGAGGATCTCTGCACTCATATTTGTGGAGGAGTTTTTGGCTTTCTGCAGTCCAGCAAGGAGTGTACGATGACGTGTCGTTGGAGGATGTTCTTCTTTATAGTGGAGATTAGAAGCGCAGTAAAATCGTCACAAGTATTCGCCGTTGGGGGAATGTGGGAGATTATGTTCTCTACAGTCATAGAGAAAGTGGCCCAGTCTGCTTTTTGAATTTCCGGTGCAGCGCTGGTTTTGAGTAGAGAACTGGAATTTGAATGCCAATATGGTCAGTACTGGTCTGCAGGCAATTTGGGAAGTCATCAAGGATGATCTGTGATGGGGGTATTAGCGTACCTGTATCATCTTTAGAGATGAACATCAGGTCAGGGCAGTATCCTCTGACCTATCTTGCAAAGTGGAAAGTGATGCACTGTTTCACATCTAAAAGGAGGAGCATATTCTTTGCTGATGCCCAGGGGTCAGTTCTTTACCTGCAGTGTTGTTTGCTGCATAGCCCCATTGTGTGTGGTGCCTATTAAAATCGCCTATAAAATACAGCAAGGTCCTGTGTATGCTGCAGAGCTGGTTGAGGCCACTGTGCACCAGTGATTCCTGCTATAACATTTGATGAAACCACCAAAATCGGAAATGGGAAAACTAGTTTTTATAGTTAGCTCTGAAACTGAATAATAATTTGTCCACAAACACCAAAAACAAACAAAAAACTGGAAGCCCTCTATGTAGTTTAGATTGTGAAAGGGTAACTGTCAATATTTACTTATTTGGTCTGAAATCAACCGGATGAAATTCAGTAAAGACAAGTGCAAAATACTGCACTTAGGAAGGAAGAAATCAAATGCACAACAACAAAATGGAGAGCAACTAGCTAGCCACTAGTACTGTTGAAAAGGATCATGAAGTTATAGTAGATCACAAATTGAATGTGATGCAGTTGTGAAAAAGGCTAGAATAATTTTGGGATGTATTAACAGAAGTGTCAGTTACCCAGGAGGTAATTGTCCTGCTCTACTCAGCACTAGTGAGGCCTCAGCTAGAGTACTGTGTCCAATTCTGGGCGTCACATTTTAAGAAAGATAAGTTGGAGAGAGTCCAGAGGACAGCATCAAAAATTATAAGAAGTTAGAAAACCTGACATGTGAGGCAAGGTTAAAAAAAAACTGGGCATGCTTAATTTTGAGAAAAGAAGACTGAGGGGGGACCTGATAACAATCTTCAAGAAAGTTAAGGGCTGTTACAAAAAGGATGGTGATCAGTTGTTCTCCATGTTCACTGAAGGTACGACAGGAAGTAATGGGCTTAATCTGCAGCAAGGGAGATTTAGGTTAGATATTAGCAAAAACTTTCTAGATGTAAGTATAGTTAAGCACTAGAATAGGCTTCAAAGGGAAGTTGTGGAATCCCTGTTGTTGGAGATTTTAAGAACAGGTTAGCCAAACACCTGTCCAGTTTGGTCCTGCCTCAGCATGGGGGACTGGACTAGAGGGCTTCTCACGGTTCCTTCCAGCCCTACATTTCTATATATAGAACCATCACCATCTACTGTGAAGGCCCTTTGGGGCCTCGTAGGTGTTCTGTCAAAAACAAAGTTTAATGTGTTAGTGAAAACTCCCACAAATATAATTTATAAAAAATGACATGCCGTGGCTAGGGGAAACGCACCCCCCTCTGGCTGCAACCCATCTTGGCCCGTACCTGCTGCGGCTGGGGAAGAGGTGCCCCGGCCCAGCCCCAGCCTGGACTTGCTGTGGCCGTGGGAGAGGCGTCTATCCTTTGGCCTGAGCCCCAGAGCTGCCGTGGTGGGGAGAGGCTCCCCTCCACCCCCAGACTAGGTGCTGCTGTGGGGAGAGAGAGCTGGGGGGAGTCCTCTTTCCCCGCTATAGCCGCGGGGCAGCCTGCACACCAAACACTTCATCCCTGGCCCCACCCCAGAGCCTTCACCCCCACAACCTCCTGCCCCAGTCCTGAGCTGCTCATCCCCGGTCCCATTACAGAGCTCGCACCCCCAGCCGGAGCCCTCACCCCTCCACACCTCAGCCACACCCCTAAGCTCCCTCCCCCACTCTGAAACCCTCAGCCCAGCCCCGATACATGCATTTTGTTGTGTGTACCAATATGGAGATGTGTGACACATCACCCCGATATTGGTGCATATAACAAAATTAATTCCACGCATGGGTGGGAAAAATTGCTTGTAGGCACTTCAATAATTCAAATAATAAATAGTGATAACATCATGGAATTTGTTTTTTCAGTTCTTTTTTTTTTTTTTAAAAAACCTAGGAAATCACATGCAAAGAAAACTACATTAAAATAATGGTAAGGTTGTGAAGTCCAGCGCTCAGCTGTTAGGAAATGCCAGAATTAAGGTTGTCTGTGCAACTTAATTTATCCCCTTGTGTATATGCTTTATGATACAGTATATAAATCCATGATCACATGCTATTTTTTCCACAGGACCCCCACCTCATTCCATGCACAGGATGGACGGTTCTCAATTAATAAGCATCAGTTCAGTTTTTTGTTTTATCCTTGTACATTGTGTGACCCATGCCTTATTTATGATCCACTACTAAAAACCTCCTGTAGCATGAGTGCTTCACAAACATGAATTGATTTATCTTCACAACACCACTGTAAAGTAAGACCATATTATGCCTGTTATACAGATGTAGAATTAAGGCACAGAGATAATATCAAAAGTACACACTAATTTTGGTGGCCAATTAATGAGAGAGATGCCCGTGGCCTGATTTTTCTGATACCATTTGATAGCATTTCATTTATTCATAGCATATTTCCCATTGACTTTAATTGCCTTTGCGTGCTCAGCACTTCTGTAAATCAGAGATCCCAGGGACTCAAGCTGGGCTCCTAGAAAAATGAGGAACACATAGTGGCCAACGATGAAAAGTTTGGTTTAAGGGTCTTGTCCAGCATCACATACGAAGTCTGTGGCAGAGGCAGGGGTAAAATCTGATTCTTCAGGATGGCCTTCAGCTGCCTTAACCAAAAAATCATCCGTTTTGCTCTTACTGTCCTCTGCCTCATTCATGACACAGCTTCCAACTTGGGAACAAATGAGGCATGGATCCTACAGATAACAGCCTCATTCACTACACAGCTCTGATTCATTCTCTGAGGACCATCCAGCCTCTGCACTGAATGAGGCAGGGGTCCTGTGGAAAAAATAGCTGATGATTATGTGAATCAAAAACTGTTTAGTAATGCACTTTTGAATGTTTGATTTTGCAACTGTAACATTCTTTTAATGTAATGTTTGTATTTACTTTGTATATATACATTTAATTTGTATTTGTATTGTGTATATATAGGCTTATATTATCAGTGGGTGTTCAATAATATCCAGTGTTAGCAGGATTGTCTATTTTGTGCATGCAGTTTGTGTGCACAAACATGGGTTGTATCTACAAAGCTTAAGCATATACAGTAACTCCTCACTTAACGTTGTAGTTATGTTCCTGAAGAATGCGACTTTAAGTGAAACGATGTTAAGCAAATCCAATTTCCACATAAGAATTCATGTAAATAGAGGGGGTTAGGTCTGAGGGAAATTTTTTTTTTGCCAGACAAAAGGCATTATATACATTTTAAACCATTTTAAACAAGCAATTTAATACAGGTATAAGTTTTAAACAATTTTTAAACAAGCAATTTAATACTAAGCTGGGGTGGGTGGGAGGAGTAGTGTGCACGTGCTGTGTTTACAAACATACTGTACAGTATTATAGTTGGGAAGTGCCCCTGCCTTACCCTACACAGGCACAGCCCACTGGCACTGGAGGCTGAAGGTGCTTTAGGCTAAGAGAAACACATTGCACAGCAGCAGCAGCTTCCTCTACTCTGCAAGCACCAGGGGCGGGGTGGGGGCTCAACCCTCAGCCCACCCACTCCCCTCTTCCCCCAAGCCCTCATCCTTGACCTGCCTCTTCTTCCCCCCTCCTCCCCCTTTACTTCCCATGCTGTGTCCTCGCTCCCCCCCTTCCCTCCTCTCCCTTCTAAACGCCGCAAGCCAGCTGATTGCTGCCGTCAGGAGGCAGGGGAGGGAGGGGGAGCCTGCACACCGAGTCCTTGTTCCTCCCCCCTCCCTCCTGCCTGGGGCAATCAGCCTGCTTGCGGTGTTTAGGGGGCAGGAGGGAGGGGGGAAGAGTGAGTACTCGGCGCGCAGGCTCTCCCCGCCTTCCTCCCGCCCTGCCTCCTGCTTGGGGCAATCAGCTGGCTTGTGGCGTTTGGGAGGCAGGGGAGGGAGGGAGAGCCTGTGCGCTGAGTCCTCACTCCTCTCCCTTCCCTCCTGCCTCCGAAACGCCGCAAGCTAGCTGATTGCTGCCGGTGTGGGGGAGAGAAGGGGGAAGGCGCTGATCCGGGGGGTCTGCCGGCGGGCTGGAGGCACTGTGTGTGTGTGTGGGGGGGGGGGGCTGTAGGGAGGCTGCCAGCTGTGGAGAAAGCAGGCAGCCAAACATCATCAGAGTGGAGCATTGCACAACTTTAAATGAGCATGTTCCCTAATTGATCAGCAACGTAACAATGAGACAATGTTAACCAGGACGACTTAAAGTGAGGAGTTACTGTAGTTGAGTAGTACAGGGCAAAACTTTTGTTTGCAAGGGTTTTTTAAATTACAAAAACAAATATGAATAGAAATATTTTCAGGTGATTTTTTAATGAAAACAGGATGATGGATTTTAAACATTCTCTAGCAGTGCTGGAAACCTGAACACAACGCAATACCTATATTCAGTGGTGAGCTGCAGCCGGTTCGCACCGGATCGCGCAAACTGGTTGTTAAATTTAGAAGCCCCCTTTAGAACCGGTTGTTCCTGGAGGGACAACTAGTTCCAAAAGGGCTTTTAAATTTAACTAAAACTCTAGCAGCTCCCTGCCCTTCCCCCAGCCCCAGCTCACCTCACTCCGCCTCCTCTTCTGAAGCTCCTCCGGCTTCTCCTCCCCCTCCCCAGCTTCCCGCGAATCAGCTGTTCGTGCGGGAAGCCTGGGAGGGCTGAGAAGAAGCAGCGCTTCCACCAGGTGAGCTGGGGCGGGGGTACCAGTGGGAGGAGGGCTCCAGGCGGCGATCCCGGCGAGACTCTGGGGTCGGGTGGCGCGGCTTCTGCCCCCAGGGTCCAGCTGCGACCTCAGGCCGGGTGGCGGGGTTCCTGCCCAACCTCCGCCGGGTCCGGGCGGGTGGGTGGCGCGGTTCCTGCTGCCGGGTCCGGGCGGGTGCAGGCGGGCTGTGTGGCTCCTGCCGCCGTGTCCGGGCGGGCAGGCGGCGCGGCTCCTGCCGCCAGTTCCTGCCGCCGGGTCCGGGCGGGCGGGCGGTGTGGCTTCTGCCGCCGGGTCCGGGCGGGCGGGGGGGGCGGCTCCTGCCGCCGGGTCCGAGCCCTGGGTCCGGGCGGGCGGCGCGGCTCCTGCCGCCGGGTCCGGGCCCCCGGGTCGTGGCGGGCGGCGTAGCTGTTGCCCAGCCCCCGGGTCTGGCCCCGACCTCAGCCAGACGGCGCGGCTCCTGCCCGGCCCGACCTTGACCGGGTGGTTCCGGTCCCCCACCAGGCAGCACGGTAAGGGAGCAGGGAGGGGGTGTTGGAAGAGGGCAGGGGAGTTGGGGGGGGTGGATTAGTGTCGGGGCAGTCAGAGGGCAGGGAACAGGGGGATTGAACGGGGGCAAGGTTCCCGGGGTGGCAGTCAGGAAGGAGCAGGGGTTGGATGGGCGGTGGGGGGCAGTTAGGGGTAGGGATTCCAGGGACAGTCAGGGGACAGAGAGAAGGGGTGGTTGGATGGTGCAGGGGTCCCTGGGTGCCATTAGGAATGAGAGAAGTGGTTGGATGGGGTGGCAGGGGGCAGTCAGAGGACAGGGAAAGGGGGTGGATAGGGCACGGGTCGGGGGGGGCTGTCAAGGAACATGGGGGGGTTGGATGGGGCAGGAGTCCCCCGGGGGGGGCATGACCCCTCATGGGGTGAGGAGGAGGGAACCGGTTGTTAGTATTTTGGCAGCTCATCACTGCCTATATTGTAAGCTCTTTAAGACCAGAAACTCTCTTTTTGTTATGTATTTGTGCAGTGCGTCACACCGTGCAATGCTGTTCCAGGGTTTGGGCTCCTGGGCTACTTCTATACAAATTATTAATACTACTGATAATAATTAAAATAATAATAGATATGGTACATGAAAACGTATTGGTGAAATACATTGTAGGCTAGTTTTACTATCCATGTTGAATAAAGTATAAAAGTAAACAAATGGGATCGGTTGAGAACAAGTAAACTAGACTGAAAAAAAATCTTTGTTCTAATAATCTGCAGCGCAGTGTTATTAGTAACACAGACTAAATGAAGATTTTAGAGAAATATGATTTTTATCCTGACATTGGTCCTCTCTACTTGGAAGAATCATCTTAAAGCCTTTATGTACTTAGTTATGAAAAAATAGATTGTGTAACATACCATGGTTAGTGAAGAAAGTCAACATTTTTCTTTTAATCCTTCTAGCCTTCAGGAAAAAGAACAATCACTAAGCATGTCCATTAAAGAAACGACTGCCAAAGTAAGTGCATATCAACTATCATTTTTTTCAGTACATATAAGAAACAAAGATAATGCATTACTTTTTTAAATATAATATTGTCCCTATTGAAAGGCCAAATGTATGGTATTTCTTCTGAATATGTTTAACATATAAATATTCTTAATATCTGTTTAAAAAAGAAATCTAAACCTGGTTAAGGCATTCAAAAATGTTAGTGTGTCTGCCAAAGAAAGCTGGTGGAATGGTTCATTAAATGTAATATTTCTTGGCTCATGTTCACAATAGAAACCAATCTGTTGGCCTCAGCTTAGAAAAGAACTGTCAGCTTTATGAAATAAAAGTGAAATCTGGTCACAATTGAATGTCTTTATTCTTAGGAAAAAAGCCATATTCTCATATTGGTTTCACTGGTGTAAATCCAGATTGACTCCATTGAAGCTAGCGATGTTACTCAGGAATTACAGTAGTGCAAGTGGAAATCAGAATCAGGCCCAGGGTAATTATGATAAATGAATTACATTTTCATCCCAACTGGGTAAAGTTTAGACATACTCGCACATATTAAAAAAAAAATCATATAGTGCATCATAGTTTCCAGGACACTTAATGGACTTGAGTATTGTATTTTCTCCTGTTGACTTTCATTGTATATCATCCTCCATTAGGTCCTGATTCTGCAAACACTTATGCAGTTGCTTAAATTTATGCATATAAATTGTCCTACTGACTAATGTCACTTTCTCATATGAGTAAATTTAAGCAGTGCATAGCTGTTTGCAGACTCAGGAGATTAGTAACCATGTAATCCACGTGTTTATATGATACTTGTGGCATGGTTGTTAGGTGCATTAAGGGTGAATTTTTCAAAGGCACCTGGGGAATTAGGTGCCTAATGCCCAGTGAATTTCCAGTAGCGAAGCACCTATCATGTGTACTATTAGATTTGAAGCTTCCTTTTCAAACATCAGTGCCTTAAATGGCATGTACAAAATGCTGATTTGTTGCTACAGACTGGTAATTGTGTGCAGGAAATATGCTGTTACTCATGCAATCGCTCACTTGCACATACATTTGCCTGTTTTCTCATTCATGCAAAATATGCAGACACACAAGTCTGCTCACTGGCACATACTTTGTATATGACGTATATGCATAATATTTTTTTTTTGCATTTGTCGCCTATAATATCTAACAAATGTCGATACTTATACTGTTATTTTTTTTGTGGGAAGTTTTTGGTACTCCTCTCACCAAATTATTTCGGTAATTTCTCCCAACCCTGTACATGTGAAGAATAGGAGTGTGAAACTTTTGGGTTACCACTATTGCTTTCATCTGAGATACTGCTGCTACTGTTTCTCAAATCTGATTTTCAGTTTCTTATTTTCCATATCTTCCACCCACTATAAAGAATTGTGACAAGATGGCCGATGTTCCTATGGTAGGGCCTGCACTTTTCTTGTGAGGGCGACGGGGGGGGCTAAGATGCAATCCCTTGCCCCTGCTCTTGGGTGGCGAGGGCCCCAATAGTGGCCCGGGGCAGGTATTAGAGGAGGGAAGCGGGTGAGGGGTCTGGGTTTGCTCCTCGTTCTGAGGCCCAGCTCCTCTCAAGCCCTGCGGGTTTCTTACCCTCTTCCCCCTTGGGTGAGGTTACCCTTGGTCCTTAGACACTGGGGGAGGGAGTCTCTTTGCCCTGCCGGGGCAGGGTCTCTCTTACTTCGGTTCTCTCGTCTTTCAAATCTCACAACACACCTCCAACCTCCAGTCCTCTATCCTTCCTCCTCCTCCCTGCATGCTGAAGCAGGGGGGTTTATTAGGTTCCTGACAGGGCCTTAATTGACTACAGATGCTCCAATTAACCTGTATCAACCCTTCCTAGTCTACAGGGAACCACACCTTAATTAGCCTAGGGCTTATATATTTCCCCTCTCCCACTGCTCCCTGGCCCTCCTGTATCACAGAATGTGGTGGTTCCTTATGCCATAATGGATCAATGATCCACTAGTCTGCTCTGACAGTGACTGGAGAATGCTTTGGATGGAGAGTTAATATGGCCTTAATGTGCTTAATTCCACAATGCTATATAATTGGAGGGGAAATTCCTTCCTGATTTTGGCAAATATGTGGTTTATATCCTGAAACACACAGATTGCTAGTCCATCTCTCTGTCTCTCTCTAATATACTGTAACTCAGCATCTCAGAATTTTTCCAAACATTAGAAAGCTGAATCCACACTTAAGGAAAATCATAGAATCATAGAATATCAGGGTTGGAAGGGACCTCAGGACGTCATCTACTCCAACCCCCTGCTCAAAGCAAGACCAATTCCCAACTAAATCATCCCAGCCAGGGCTTTGTCAACCCTGACCTTAGAAACCTCTAAGGAAGGAGATTCCACCGCCTCCCTAGGTAACCCTTTCCAGTGCTTCACCACCCTCCTAGTGAAAAAGTTTTTCCTAATATCCAACCCAAACCTCCCCCACTGCTGCAACTTGAGACCATTACTCCTTGTTCTGTCATCGGGTACCACTGAGAACAGTCTAGATCCCTCCTCTTTGGAACCCCCTTTCAGGTAGTTGAAAGCAGCTATCAAATCCCCCTTATTCTTCTCTTCTGCAGACTAAACAATCCCAATTCCCACAGCCTCTCCTCATAAATCATGTGCTCCAGTCCCCTAATCATTTTTGTTGTCCTCCACTAGACTCTTTCCAATTTTTCCACACCCTTCTTGTAGTGTGGAGCCCAAAACTGGACACAGTACTTCAGATGAGGTCTCACCAATGCTGAATAGAGGGGAATGATCACATCCCTCGATCTGCTGGCAATGCCCCTACTTATACAGTCCAAAATGCCGTTAGCCTTCTTGGCAACAAGGGCACACTGTCGACTCCTATCCAGCTTCTCGTCCACTGTAACCCCTAGATCCTTTTCTGCAGAACTGCTGCCTAGCCATTTGGTTCCTAGTCTGTAGCAGTTCATGGGATTTTTCTGTCCTAAGTGCAGGACTCTGCACTTGTCCTTGTTGAACCTCATCAGGTTTCTTTTGGCCCAATCCTCTAATTTGTCTAGGTCCCTCTGTATCCTATCCCAACCCTCCAGTATATCTACCACTCCTCCCAGTTTAGTGTCATCTGCAAACTTGCTGAGAGTGCAGTCCACGCCATTCTCCAGATCATTAATGAAGATATCGAACAAAACCAGCCCCAGGATTGACTCTTGGGGCACTCCACTTGATACCTGCTGCCAACTAGACATGGAGCCATTGATCACTACCCGTTGAGCCCGACGATCTAGCCAGCTTTCTATCCACCTTATAGTCCATTCATCCAGCCCATACCTCTTTAACTTGCCAGCAAGAATACTGTGGGAGACCATATCAAAAGCTTTGCTAAAGTCAAGGAATAACACATCCACTGCTTTCCTCTCATCCACAGGCCCAGTTATATCCTCATAGAAGGCAATTAAGTTAGTCAGGTATGACTTGCCCTTGGTGAATCCATGCTGACAGTTCCTGATCACTTTCCTCTCCTCTAAGTGCTTCAGAATTGATTCCTTGAGGACCTGCTCCATGATTTTTCCAGGGACTGAGGTGAGGCTGACTGGCCTATAGTTCCCCGGATCCACCTTCTTCCCTTTTTTTTTTTAATTAAAAATGAAGCTAGTCACTCCCCAACAGCTCTGGCCTGTGTTATTAAATTAATTTATAATATCACTGTATTCCTTCCCCACCCACACTTGGGGAAATGCTGGTGTAGATCTTCATAATATGATGATATATTTCCTTTCCTTTTTTACATGCTTTAATGAGCAGTGATATAGTTAACAGTGGTGACATTTAAGATGATGTCATTGGCATCTGAGGGCACACCACTGAAATGAATGGGTCATTTCACACCTTAGAACTATTGCTTCAAGCTCTCTCCAATTTTAGGCAGAAATCACTGATTTGGATACACTTTTTTTTTCACATTTTGAATGTTTATTTTCAACCATAACATCTGGAGACTTTTTAAAATGAAAGCTAAAACCTCACTAACAATTGAGGTCTGACTGTTCTCCATCTTATCCAGATAGTTTGTCGTAACGTTGTGGGAAACATTGCTGTTACTTTAGATGTTCTTACTCATATTTAAATTCCTAATCCTTGTTTAACTATTACAATTGTTGTTTGCAATGTTGTTGTAGCTGTGTTGGTCCCTGAGTATGAGCGGGACAAGGTGGGTGAGGTAATATCTTTTATTGGACCAACTTCTGCTGGTGAAAGAGACAAGCTTCCAATCTCCACAGAGCTGAAAAAGATATCTGTGGAGCTTGAAAGCTTGTCTCTTTCAGGCCTTGTCTATACTACAGAGTTTTGTTGAGAAAAGTCATGTCGACACTCAAAAAGCGCTATAATAAAAATTGGTATTGCATGTTCACACTCACTCCGTCTGTCAGCAGAGCATGTCCTGGGACATCTGTGGAATATCATCGACAGTGTGATTAATGCACTGTGGGTACCTATACCATAGACCAGCTCGACACCTTCTGTCGCTAGGTCTTGTGGGAAGACGGAGCAGATCGTGGTGCATCTTGGGACTGGCCTCAATGTCCCATGATGCATCACTTTCTGTTCCAGCATTCCATGAGCTTCTGGCTTTCTTTCACAGCATTTTTCAACGGCCCTTGTTTGCTGTGCCCCCAGCATCTTTGTGAGAAGGGGTGGATCCCACAGTTCTGATAATTGTCATTAAGATATCGCGGATGGCAGTGCAGATAATTACAAAGTTCTAACTGAAGAAACTCCCAGTTGCCTGACATGCTGTGTGATATGGAAAGGAGCAACTTTAGATTGCTTTAGAGCTCGTCCCAGCGCTGCGGCGCAAGGACACCAGAATGAGAGCTGCCCTTTTGGTAGAGAAGCACTGTGTGGAATCTGGCAACTCCAGACTGCTACTGGTCAGTCGCAAATCATTTTGGAGTTGGGAAGTAGACTGTTGGGGCTGCGTTAATGCAAGTGTGCAGGGCAATTAATCGCATCTTGCTATGAAGGATGGTGATTCTGAGAAATGAGTGCATGAAATAGTGGACAGTTTTGCAGAAATGGGTTTCCCTAACAGTGGTGGGGTGATAGATGGCACACACATTCTAATTTTGGCACCAGACCACCTTGCAATGGAGTACATCAATAGGAAGGGGTATTTCTCCATGGTGTTGCAGGTGCTTGTGGATCACTGTGGGTGTTTCACTGATATCAACGCGGGATGGTCCAGGAAGGTACATGACACACACATCTTCAGGAACATCGGCCTGTATAGAAAGCTACGAATGGGGACTTTCTTTCCAGACCAGAAGATTACAGGGGGGGATGTTGAAATGCTGATAATGGTCCTGGGAGACCAGGCGTACCCCTTACAGCAATGGCTCATGAACTCTTACACAGGAAACCTGCACAGCAGTAAGGAGTGGTTCAGCAACAGTCTGAGTAGGTGCTGGATGACAGTGGAATATGTCTTTGGCAGATTAAAGGTGCGCCGGAGATGCCTTTATAGCAAGTTAGACCTCAATGAGGATGATATTCCCATGGTCATAGCTGTGTGTTGTACGTTGCGTAATCTTTGTGAAGCTAAGGGTGAAAGGTTTGCTCAGGGGTGGAGTGTTGAGGCAGACTGTTTGGCTGCATGTTTTGAGCAGCCAGATACCAGGGCTATCAGAGGGGCCCAGAGGGGACAATTTGAATCAGGGAGGCCTTGAGGCAACACTTTGAAAATGAGAGCCAGTAATGTATACCTCTGTGATTGGTGCTGCAATGGTACATGACATGTAGTTTTCCTAGGAAGCAATGGTGAAATTTGGGGCCTTACGTTCCAGTAAGCAAATGATTAAACTGACTGTATATGTATTGGGAGTGCCTGCTATCTCAATTTGTAGGAAACAAATAAAAATGAGTTACCATTCAAAAACTTTGCTTTTATTGCACAAGAAACAACACGCACACACGCACCCGTGCACAAGAAACAACACGCGCGCACGCACAAGAAACAACACGCGCACACACAAAAGTGCTTGGTGGGAAAGGAGGTACCAGGGAAGGGCAGCTTTCAGAGCTGTGTCCAGCTATCATTTTGAAAATTGTTCAAGGGGCTGGAGTGAAGGGGAAACCGAGAAGTCCCAGAAAGTGGAAAGGACTGTGCAGGTGGTGTTTGCGGGGGGGCACAGAAAAGAGTTCTGAATGTGCTGCAGGGGAGGGCAGGCATGCATCTGTGTTTGCTTCTCCATGACTTTAATCATCTGCTCAGTAGTGTCCTTAACAAACTCCTGATTTTCTTTTCTGTCCTGCCTTTCGGCTTCCCTCCACTCCTTGAGTTCCCTTTTCTCTGCATTGGCGAAGTGCAGTACCTCCCCGAACATGTCTTCTTTGCTCGGTCTTGGGCACTTTCTTATCTGGTGGAGACGCTTGGCCAGCGTGTTTGGGGTGTTCCTCAAGGCCACATCTGCCGAAGCACAAAGAACAATGCACAGAAACATGATTGTTAAGTTCATGCACAGTATTGAAACATTTCAGTAAAATAAAGCTCTGGTAACATATCGTCACTTTCTCATTGACCCTTGACAAGCACACATCTCGGTGAACATCCAAAACATGGTGAGTGTTGGCTGGGGGGTGGTGTGCTACATGATGGAAAAGAGGACTCTGCAAGGGTTGCGGTGCAGCCGACTAGGGAAAAAATTCTAAAATTCTCCCACACTTTTCCACAGGAGGGGGTCATTATAATAGATATCTCACTGCTGAGGGTAAGCAGGGAAGCGAGGGTACATCTGCTACATGCTTGTGGCTTCTGCCCTGGTCCCTATGCTGCTTCCCTGTGTGCTGCTTTGGTCCCTGCACAAGTGATTGCTGAATGGCGCGGGAAAGTTTCCTACAGTGGGGGAAGGAACAAAGCAGCTCTGCCAAGGAATCTTCAGCAGAGAATTGCCGAGTACTTCCAGGAAACTTTCCTAGAGATATCTCTGGAGGATTCCCGTGAGATCTCTGTGTGCATCAATACCCTGTTCTGCCTGTTCCTGATTAGCTGCACAAGGAAATGTCCAGCACACAGAAACACAACCAGCCTTGTATATTTCTATACCCTGAACCCACCCCTGCACTACACAAACTGTAGCCACTTTACTAGGCGTCTCTCCTGCTTCTTGCTCATCAGAGAGCAACTGCTGAGACTGGCTAGACACCTCCAGAGTGGTGAACAGTTCCTGACTGCCTGCCCCATGGGTGACCCTGCTGGGAGCTCCACATCATCATCTAACCCCACCTCTTCTTCATCATTGGGTTAGGTTCTCTTTCCGCTGCCTCCGGGCCCGCCGAAGTATCCACAGGGCTCTTGGCAGTGGAGGTGGGGTCACCACTGAGTGTAGCAACCAGCTCCTTATAGAACTGGCAGGTCTTAGGTGCAGTGCCGGAGTGACAATTTGCCTCCCTCGCCTTATGGTATGCCTGCCTCAGCTCCTTTATCTTCGCTCTGCACTGCAGCATGTCCCGATCACAGCCCTTTTCGCACAAGCCTAGAGAAATCTGCCTGTAGATATCAAAATTCCTACAGCTCAAGCACAGTTGGGACTGCACAGCCTTCTCTCCCCGTATACTGAGCAGCTCCAGCAGCTCCGTAGTGGTCCAAGCAGGAGAGCATTTGCTGTGATAAGCCGTCATGGTCACCTGGGAAGATGCAATGAGACCTCTCCATGCCAAGTCAAGAGGAAATGGAATTTCAAAAATTCCTGGGGTTTCTAAGGGAGAGGGTGGATGGTTGTTTACCTGGCTTCAGGGCAGTGGAATTCAAACTGCTGACCAGATGGGCATTGTGGAGGCCATTGTGGACACCTTCTGGAGGCCAGTTAAAGCAATAAAATCAAGCGTGGTGTCTACACTGACACTTTGTCGACAAACATTTTCTCAAAAAGCCTTGTCTCTCTCGTCGGGGTGGTTTGATCTTGTTGCCAAAACAGGGCATTTTTGCTGCCAAAAGTTGCATCGCAGTCTGCATGCATCCACTGTTTCAACTGTGTAGTGCAGACAAGGCCTCACCAACAGAAGTTGGTCCAATAAAAACTATTACCTCACTCTACATGTCTCTCTATTAAAATGGTCATACTTCCGGGGTTAACTGCATTTCTGCCTTCTCTATGGTCTGCTAACAGCTACTGCTTATTACATCTCAAGCATTCAGCCATCACCTCTCTGTGGGTGGGGACCTGCATCCCTCTCCCTTCAGATCAGGGGTTTGCAGTCTCCTAGCAATTCACCAGTGACCAGCACCTGCCATTTGCTATCTCTCAGGGACAATTTCAGGGTTGCTAGTGACCAGCCAGCTTTTACAGAGCACAATACATTTATTTTAGGATAGTAACATTTAATATAAAATGAAACAAAGAGTGTACATGCATAATAAGTTAACTATCTTCTAAAATGAGACCCTGGCAGGTTCCAGTCCTTCAAACCCTTCTAGCAGGGTTTTGCCCTCCTGGTTACAAACTCATGACAATTTTTAAATCAAAATGAGAGTCCTCTCAGCTAGTTCAGTCTGGCTTTTTATACCACAAACTATTTCTTGTCTCCTGGGTATCTTGAATCCAGTCTGAACTAATATATGCAATTAACTGCAGAGAGTGGTACTTCTCTGAAGCTGTTTTACCTGTCCTAGGATCTGCAATAATCACGTCCCACTGATTTTAGTTCCTTGGCGAAGCTCAGTAACCCTCTCCCATGGAGCTAGAATACTGTCCGTAGTTCACAAAGATACCTATAACATTTACAGATACAAAAGTGTGTTATTAATCCCAGCGGCTAGCATCTGGCACATCTGAATCTAATAGCTTTTTGGAGTTTCCATGCTTCCTAGGTCACTCATCAGTCACAAAAATTACTTAGTTTAACATGCGGTAGTGAATTCCACACATTATATCTGTTTCTTAAAATAGTAAATGTTAAATAGATAAAAATATTTTTAAACATTTCATTGCATTCCCTCGTTGTTTGTTTATTCAGAGGATAAATAGGAAGCACAATATTGCCTTTCTCCAACTCATTTCTTTTTATATACTTTTATCATATCTCTTCCTACTCTTCTCTCAAAGTAAATCTCTCTTTGATGATCGCTGTCTTCCAGCCTCCCGGGCGTCTAATATTTACATTGGCTTTTTCTATCTTTTCTGTTTCTACTACATCATTTTTCAATTGAGGTGGCAAAAATCACACACTACATATTAACAAAGTGAACACTCCTCCACCCATTCCGTTTCCTTGAGAAGTAATACAGGACTTGAGCCAATAACAAGCAGTGATGCTGAAATACATTATTGTACTTGGATATATGCTTGTTGACTGAGTGCTGCCCTTTGCTTCAGACATTGAACAGAGCTTCCATCTCCCTGTTTTTCTAAGCAATTGTTACAGTGAATGCTGAAGACTGTATTCCACTTTTGAAAGAATGTGTTAATTTTAGTGTTCTAGCCCATATTCCCCACCCCATTCCTGCCACTGTAGAGTAACATATCACACATGGAAAAGATGTAAAAGGATGTTACTATGCAAATGTTGTCATCAGTATTTGCTTTATAAGGGCTTGATCCTAAGACTCCTTTCTTGCCTGAGCCCCAGTTGTTGTACTGGGACTGCCTGGCTGAGTAAGGATTACTGAATAAGGATTTGCAGGATTAGGCCCTAAATTAAGATGGTTTCTAGTTGCTCTAAAGCTCTTCGGAAACCTATATATGAAAAACACATTTTTAAAAAAAAACTCCATTAATGTATTGTAATATAAACCCCAAAGCTGCATTAAATATGAAGTCACACATGGCCTGGTTCCATACCTTTTACACATTCCAAACTCCCTTTGACTTCAAAGTGAGACTTTTCTATGTGAGGAATATGGGATTGGGCCCCTAATATAAGGATTAGGATAATACTTTTGGGCTTTTTTCATCTTCAGAACACTTTACAAACATTAACCTCTATAGGTAAACCTCTTAACAGCCTATGAGATGGGTACAAAATACTTATTTACCTATTATACAGATGAGGAAATTGGCAGAAGAGGTAAGAGCAAAATTCTAAATCCTTACTTCCAATGACTTCAATGGGAGTTCTTGAGTAGAGACTACAGGATTTGGGTGTAACTAACTGCCCTAAAGTCATGGGCAGACTCATTATTAAAGTTAGGAATAAAATTCAGGAGGTTCCTAGCTCCTAGCCCTTGACTTACATCACTAGGTATGACTGATGTATACTGTGTTAGTCACTGAGAGTAATGGAAGGTTGGAAAGTAGAGTTGGGATTACAAAGACATGAGCTGTTTGAATCAGGCAAATCAGAGAAAGAGGAGAAGGTTGCTGGATTTTTTAATCTTCGGCATTTTCATTACCTATGGAAAAGGCTTTCTTTTGTAGCAGGACAAGTTATCATAATGAATAATGGTAGCCACTATGGAGATAGCGAAAGGAAAGCTTAGTTTATGTGGAATATAACTAGTGTAAAATAGCAATAATATGATTAGCTAAAGAAAGTTAAGTGAGTAGTTTGTTCCCCTATTTCTCTCTTTCATTTAGTTTTGTTGGAAGATATTATCTGACATACCTGATGATTAAAGTCCAGAATTTATCCACAGAAAGATGTGTCACGGGTACTTGCAGAGCCTTACCCGCAAGCTTCTATCCTGGTCTAGAGGGACATCTCTAGATGTAGGTTAAGCCTTCATTCAGCCCATGGCTTCTCTACTTAGGCTGTTAATAAGACTGCCAATAAGCACCAGTTCTGACAGTGGAGGTTGTGATTTAGACACACTGTTCACTTAATCTACCAACTCATTTCATATAATTACCAAACAGCTGTCTGATGGTAATGACTTTAAGTTCATACTAACATTGGACATATTCACACTTCCTAGAGTGGAAAGATTCCTTGTGTAATTACCAATCCCCTGAGCCATCCTGTACCCACAGAGAGAGATTACCACTTCGACAGAAATCATTACAAAAACATTAATTTATTTTGGAGAGTTGAGAGAGAAAATGGCTCCCGTTTTTTTTCTGGCACCTTTGTAGTAACCCTGGCCCAGGCACTAGCACCTGAAGCTGTGGTGCAGAAGTTCAGAATGCTGTCCTGGGGAAGAGACAGCCAGAGAAAGGGCGGCTCGAGCTGGAGAGGGGGCTCAGAATCTGCCCAAATGGACAGTTGGAAGGCGGTTAGAAAAAAAAGGAGGTGATAAGAGGCAGCATTGGGTAAAATGGATTTTGCTGAGGAAGCTGGGCCGTGAATGACCATGTGCAAAGCACAGATCATATGACTGGTGAGATGGACCATTGGGACATTGACAGAGGGAATACAGCTTGGGTGCCTGGGGAATGAGTGTGGCCCTCTGGGTGAGGAGCTGTCATTTGTGGATGGAAAGGAGTCTTAGGATCAAGCCCTAAGAAAGGGCTGGAAAGAACTGTGGTTAAGGTTGCCAACTGTCTAATCGCACAAAAACATAAGAAAATAAGAATGGCCCTACTGGGTCAGACTAAAGGTCCATCTAGCTCAGTATTCTGTCTTTCGACAGTGCCAGATGCCCCAGAGGGAATGAACAGAACAGGTAATCATCAAATGATCCATCCCATGTTGCCCACTCCCAGCTTCTGGCAAACAGAGGCTAGGGATGCCATTCCTGCCCATCCTGGCTAATAGCCATTGATGGACCTATCCTCTGTGAATTTATTTAGTTCTTTTTTGAACCCAGTTATGGTCTTGGCCTTCACAACATCCTCTGGCAAGGAGTTCCACAGGTTGACTGTGTATTGTGTGAAGAAATACTTCCTTTTATTTGTTTTAAATCTGCTGCCTATTAATTTCATTTGGTGACCCCTAGTTTTTGTGTTTATGAAAAGTAGTAAATAACACTTCCTTATCTACTTTCTCTACACCAGTCATGATTTTACAGACCTCAATCATATCTCCCCTTAGCTGTCTCTTTTCAAGCTGAAAAATCCCAGTCTTATTAATCTCTCCTCATACGGAAGCTGTTCCACACTCCTAATCATTTTTGTTGCCCTTTTCTGAACCTTTTCCAATTCCAATATATCTTTTTTGAGATGGGGTGACCACTTTTGCACACAGTACTCAAGGATTTATATGGAGGCAGCATGATATTTTCTGTCCTATTTTTTATCCCCTTCTTAATTATTCCCAGCATTCTGTTCGCTTTTTTGACTGCCGCTGCATATTGAGTGGATATTTTCAGAGAACTATCCACAATGACTCCAAGATCTTTCTTGAGTGGTAACAGCTAATTTAGACCCCATCATTTTATATGTATAGTTGCGATTATGCTTTCCAATGTGCATTACTTTGCATTTATCAACATTAAATTTCATCTGCCATTTTGTTGCCCAGTCACCTAGTTTTGAGAGATCCTTTTGTAGCTCTTCACAGTCTGCCTGGGTCTTTACTATCTTTAATAATTTTGTATCATCTGAAAATTTTGCCACCTCACTGTTTACCCCTTTTTCCAGATCATTTATGAATATGTTGAATAGGACTGGTCCCAGATCAGACCCCTGGAGGACACCATTATTTACTGCTTTCCATTCTGAAAACTGACCATTTATTCCTACCCTTTGTTTCCTATCTTTTAACCAGTTACCAATCCATGAGAGCACCTTCCCTCTTATCCTGTGGCAGCTTACTTTGCGTAAGAGCCTTTGGTGAGGAACCTTGTCAAAGGCTTTCTGAAAATCTAAGTACACTATATCCACTGGATCCTCCTTGTCCACATGCTTGTTGACCCTCTCAAAGAATTCTAATAGATTGGTGAGGCATGATTTCCCTTTACTAAAACCATGTTGACTCTTCCTCAACAAATTATGTTCATCTATATGTCTAACAATATTATTCTTTATTATAGTTTCAACCAGTTTGCCTGGTACTGAAGTCAGGCTTACAGACCTGTAATTGCCGGAATCACCTCTGGAACCCTTTTTAAAAATTGGTGTCACATTAGCTATCCTCCAGTCATCTGGTGCAGTAGCTGATTTAAATGATAGGTTACAGACTATAGTTAGTAGTTCTGCAATTTCACTTTTGAGTTCCTTCAGAACTCTTGGGTGAATACCATCTGGTCCTGGTGACTTATTGCTGTTTAATTTATCAATTTGTTCCAAAACCTCCTCTAATGATACCTCAATCTGGGACAGTTCCTCAGATCTGTCACCTAAGAAGAATGGCTCAGATTTGGGAATCTCCTTCACATCCTCAGCCATGAAGACCGATGCAAAGAATTCATTTAGTTTCTCCACAATGGCCTTATCGTCCTTGAGTGCTCCTTTAGCACCTCGATCGTCCAGTGGCCCCACTGGTTGTTTGGCAGGCTTCCTGCTTCTGTTGTACTTTAAATAAAAATTGCTATTACTTTTTGAGTCTTTGGCTAACTGTTCCTCAAATTCTTTTTTGGCCTTCCTAATTGTATTTTTACATTTCATTTGCCAGTGTTTGTGCTCCTTTCTATTTTCCTCACTAGGATTTAACTTCCACTTTTTAAAGGATGCCTTTTTGCCGCTCACTGCTTCTTGTACTTTGTTGTTTAGCCACGGTGGCTCTTTTTTGGTTCTTTTACTGTTTTTTTTTAATTTGAGGTATACATTTAAGTTGAGCCTCTATTATGGTGTCTTTAAAAGTTTCCACGCAGCTTGCAGAGATTTCACTTTTGGCACTGTACCCTTTAATTTCTGTTTAACTAACCACCTCATTTTGTGTAGTTCCCCTTTTGAAATTAAATGCTACAGTGTTGGGCTGTTGTGATGTTTTTCCTGCCACAGGGATATTGAATTTAATTATATTATGGTCACTATTACCAAGCGGTTCAGCTATATTCACCTTTTGGACTAGATCCTGTGCTCCACTTAGGTCTAAATGAAGAATTGCCTCTCCTCTGGTGGGTTCCAGGATCAACTGCTCCAAGAAGCAGTCATTTAAGGTGTCAAGAAACTTTATCTCTGCATCCTGTCCTGAGGTGACATGTACCCAGTCAATATGGGGATAATTGAAATCCCCCATTATTATTGAGTTTTTTATTTTAATAGCCTCTCTAATCTCCCTGAGCATTTCACAGTCACCATCACCATCCTGGTCAGGTGGTCGGTAATATATCCCTACCATTATATTCTTCTTATTAGAGCATGGAATTTCTATCCATAGAGATTCTATGGTACAGTTTGATTAGTTTACAATTTTTACTTCATTTGAGTCTACACTTTCTTTCACATATAATGCCACTCCCCCACCAGCACGACCTGTTCTGTCCTTCGGATATATTTTGTACCCTGGTATTACTGTATCCCATTGATTATCCTCATTCCACCAAGTTTCTGTGATGCCCATTATATCAATATCCTAATTTAATACAAGGCACTCTAGTTCACCCATTTTATTATTTAGACTTTTAGCATTGGTATATAAGCACTTTAAAACTTGTCTCCTTTTAGCTGTCTGACATTACATGATGTAATTGAATGGGACTCTTTTTTATTTGATTGTTTCTGATCAGACCCTGCCTGTACTTTATCATTTTCCATCCTCTCGTCCTCACTAGGACGTAGAGATTCTCTATTATTAGATCCTCCCATAAGGGATGTCTGAACCACGTGCTCCTCCACATCCAAACACCTTGCCCCGCACCCTTCCCCGCCATTTCCCCAAGGCCCCATCCACTCCATCCCCCTCCCTCCAACGTTCGCTCTCCCCCACCCTCACTTTCATCGGGCTGGGGCAGGAGGTTGGGGTGCAGGAGTTGTGGGATGGGGCTGAGGGGTTTGGAGCATGAGAAGGGGATCTGAGCTGAGGCTGGAGCAGGGGGTTGGGGTGCAGAAGGGGGTGCAGGGTTCAGGCTCTGGCAGGGAGTTTGGGTGCAGGAAGGGGCTCAGGGCTGGGGCGGAGGGTTGGGGTGGTAATGTACATTAAATATAAAGTATTGTTTGTTTTCATATCAGTTTTCTCCTCCCTCTATTCCCCATACTAGCTATCATCCTGTGCTTTGGCTTTTCACAGTCCCTCTGGCAGATCTAGTTATATTTTTGAACCTGGAAGTTGTGACCCAGGGACTTGGTGCCAAATGGCAAAAGGCACAGGAGATGCATATGGTTTTACAGGAATATTGTGGGTTGGATATTTGCATAATAGTTCACCAAAGGGTAACATGTGAGGTCTCTGCTGAGAGCCAGTGGCTCACTGGTCATCATAATCCTTGCAAAATGTACTTTTAATATATAAGGAATTAGGAATCTATACTAAAAATTATGATCGTAAGGTCTTGGCGTTTAGGCAGGTCACCAAGAGGTGACATACCACAGAAATGTTCCTTTCAGGCAGGAGGTAAGAGATATCTCTTTTCCTGTTTGGTCGTTTGGGTATTATTTATTGTATGTCTATATGCATACTGAACCCCCTTCCAGGCTAAATAAGAGATTGCAAAATCTACAAAATGAAATGAACAGCAGGAGGTGTCCTCTTTATGAAAAAAGACAAAGGACTGTTCTGGTATATCTAGTGGGGGCAAAGAAACACATTGAATCCTTCATGTAGAAGGCAAGCTGACAGCATGTCAGCCTCATGTCACAGCCAAGGCTGGGTATAAAACACTGAAAGGAGTTTGAGTGAACTAAACTCTACAAGACACAAGAGTGTTAATTAAGTCTGGTATCTAGAATGTGTGTTTATGATTTTATTTTATATGTTGCCATTTGTTTCAAATACTTCTTGCTATCGTTTGAATCTCTGTGCTTTGTTAAATAAACTTATACTTGATTTCACTATAAACATATCTAAGTGCTACGTGTTAAGTGGAGAGGTGATTTGAGGTGAAACTGGGAAGCTGGAGGCCACTGTTTCTTCGGAAAAAGTGAATCTGTGAATACTGCAAGTGCCCAGTGTACCATTGGCTGGACACTCCAGGGAGATGCTCAGAGAGCTCAAGAGTCGGACTGTGCCTATTGCTAACTTGTAGTGAGACAGTGGGGCCTGTGAGGCCTAGAGGGGAGGGCTTGTGTTGCCCGTGGCCAATGGAGTTGGGGAGCTGACTCCTGGCAGGCACAGACAAGGCTTCCTCAAGCTAAGGGCGGGTGGTAGCGTGGTGCCTCGCAACCTTGAGAGCTCCCGGGAGGTGTCACAGAAGTCTTTCAGCAGAAACCCTGCGCTACATACCGATGCAGTAGCAGCTACTGAATATGAAACTAACTACAATGTCTTGAACTACTGTAGGCTCTCTCCATTGCCCAACCATAGTAGTATAGCAGAATTTGATGTTTCAGTTAAGAAGGGGTCTGGGAAGTTATTTTTGATAAACAAATTACCTGTACATTTTGTGTTACTGACTCTTAGGCCTGGTCTACACTAGGGGGGGTGGTTCGAACTAAGGTACGCAAGTTCGCGTAGCTGAACTCGAAGTACCTTAGTTCGAAGTACTTACCCGTCCTCACGGCGTAGGATCGAAGTCCGCGGCTCCCCCGTCGACTCCGCCACCGCCGTTCGCGGTAGTGGAGTTCCGGAGTCGACGGGAGCGCGTTCGGAGTTCGATATATCGCATCTAGATGAGATACCCTTAAACCCCAAACCTCTGTTTACCTGAATTCCACTGGTTACCAGACATCATTATTGAAAATAGGCCATTGGTGCAAAGTTCATAATCTTGGCCTTCTGCTTAAACGCTCATGATATCTACTACTGAAACATACTCTGTGTTAGTTCTCTCATGTGGATATCTAATAATACAATACTGTTTTCTCGTTTTTATATTGGAATGTGTTGCAAAGCCAATGAATTCTGATACATGTCTTTACAGAAGTATCACACATCACTTTTTATTAAGTTTTTTTACCTTATGGTAGAATGTTATGTCATGTCTGGAAACCAAGAACATTTGAAGTCCTATTTAAATTGCCTTTATATTTTTTCATGAATGAATTATATATCATGGCTGTCTGCCTTAATTTAGGTTTGTGCAAGTCAGAAACTATGCAGTACTTTGAGGAGAAAAGTGAGTGATATTGAGACCCAACTACCAGCTTTACTTGAAGCCAAAATGCTTGCTGTATCAGGTAAGGTTTACGTGATAAGAGATATGATGGTAATGACTTTCAGTTCATACTAGCATTGGACATATTCACACTGATTTCCTAGAAAAGAAAGATTCCTTGTGTAATTACCACAATGTCTTAGAAAATGTTTAGTGAGGGGGGTATGTAATAGTCGTACTGAGAATGTGGTATCTTCGCCATAGTCCAAATGTATAAATATGTGATCAGTACATGTTAAAAGTACCCACCACTCTTCAGTATCAGAAGAGCCATAAAAATAACAAAACGTGTAATAATTACATGTATGGGTTTTAAATGACACTGTAAAATGGAATACAATAATTGGTAGCTTCTGCTGTTTAGATCATTAAACAACTAATGTTGGCAGCAAAAGAGCAATTTGGTCCTTGGATGCACTCGTGCGTATTATTTACAACCTGTAAAACACTGAAATGTGAATACAGAGCCTGATTCATGACAGGGTTACATGCCACTTATTTGGGATTACTGCACCATTTACTAAGGAAAAAAGACTAAGCATAATTTAGTTTCCAAGTTAAAGAGCTGGCTTTTGTAGTTCAGAAAGTCTTTCCCACACATGTAAATAGATACCTCTCCATTAGGCACCTGCTACAGAGGATAAGCCAAAGTAGAGGAGGTATGGATTCAGGCAAAAAATGTGTTCAGTCTTGCACCAAATTAAAGAAAGAGGTCAGTGTGTATTTTATATGTGCCAGAAGGACACACATGACCTGTGCTGTGGCTATTTGCTCTCTTAATTAGAAGCTATAGTAATATTTACAAAAGCATACATAATTTTAGAATGAAGTATCATGAGGCATCACATGTACTGTTTTCTACAGCTGCATAATGTAAAATTTGAATGCAGACTTCATCATCAAACAAAATCCAAATGGAAATAATTAGGGCCCTGATCCCTGCAAGATGCCAAACATCCTCAATTTCCATAGTCTTCCACGATTCTGTTACAGACTACAACCCCTTATGTTTTGCTTGGGTAAGGATTGCAAGGTCAGATCTGTAATGGATTTTCTTGTGCATATGTTACAGAAACATGGATCTGTGTATTTTTTTTGGACCCACGCACCAGATTCACCAGTATTCTCCAGCTGCTTTGTGCAAAGTAGCCAGAAACCAGATTTACAGTTCTTTGTGTTGCGAGAGTGAAGAAGCCATTAAGAACTGGTGCATCAGATTTTGACACTTTTAGAAAATAAAATGTGTTCATCAAGTGAAATCTTCCGTAGCAAAACATTTTGTACTAGTTTTTAAAAGAGGTTGCTTAGGGTTCAGCAAGGGATGCAAGAGACAATTTAATGCGTCTGTAAACTGTCTTCTCAGTGTTATGAATATGTTGCTGTTGCATGCCTTTTTAGGAGTGACAGCACTGTTTCTCAGCAAATTACCATTTTTTCACTCTGGCCCTCTGAAAAGCTCTTCTAGTTCAAGAGTATTACAAGGATTTTATAAAGTGTTCCTTCATTTTTCCTTTCCCAGATGTCTATATTTTGCTTTCATATGCTGGCAGGAATGATAACTGTTAACCTCTGACAAAACAGGAGCAAATTATTCTGAAGTTTGATATTCGACAGAATAATCTGTTTGAGTGCAATCTTGCAATCCTTACTGAGACAAAACTCCCATTTACTTCAGTGAGTAAGGATTATGGGCTTCAGTTCTGTAAGTTCGTGCTGTTCTCTTCCATGGGCTCTTTTTGTTTTTCTGCACTGGCAGTGTTTGCTTGGTATGTGTGAGTCATGTGACTTGACTTCTTTGCATTTCTTTGTTACTGGTGGGGTTTTGAAGATTAAATAATTTTTTTTCGAAGGTGTAATAAAACTTTGTAAAAGGGGAGAAACATGACTGCTGTTGCAACTGTCCAGTCATGAGGCATCTGACTAGAGATTTTTCTTTACGCAGTTGTGCTCTAGGGAAAAGAAAGAAGAACAGAGGTAGAAAGTGAAAAGCCTTTGACACAGTCAGTCTGAGGAGTATCTTTATATTGCAGTTTAGGAGGAGTTTTATTTTCTGAATATGAGCCCGTTCCTGCAAGGTGCTGAGCTTAGTGTAAACCACAAATCCCACTGAATTCAGTGTACCCACAGCCTCCGCTGAAGTCAGTGGGAGAAGTTGAGGGCTCCTCGCCCCACACACCGATCAGATCCAAGACTTCCCGGTCAGTCTATGCTGGGTCCCTCTTTCTATTCAGAGATTACATGAACTCCTCTGCTGGAGAGCTCTGCATTGCTGCCGGTGCTGCTGAGCTCGCCCCGATGTCCAACCACGAAATGAGATTCTAACTGTCCAGACAGGAAAAGGAATTCAAATTTCCCCGGGACTTTTCCTGTGTGGCTGGTCAGAGCATCCAAGCTCGGACTGCTGTCCAGAGCGTCAACAGAGTGGTGCAGTGTGGGATAGCTCCCGGAGCTACTAAGTTCGATTTGCATCCACACCTAGCATAATTCGACATAGCCATGTCGAATTTAGCGCTACTCCCCTCGTTGGGGAGGAGTACAGAATTCGAACTAAAGAGCCCTCTATGTCGAATTAAATGGCTTCCTGGTGTGGACGGGTGCGTGGTTAATTCGAATTAACGCTGCTAAATTCGAATTAAAGTCCTAGTGTAGACCAGGCCTTAGAGTCCACCTGGTTGCAATGTCAGCCTTTCACCCCTATGACATTTCTAATGGTTTTCTTAAGGGCCTTGAGAGGATGTACCCCCATGTGCGACACCCAATAGCCCCTCCACCTCCCAGGACCTCAACCTGGTTTTATCAAAACTGACAGACCCCCCTGTTTGAACTGTTGGCAAATTGCTCCCTTCTGTACCTGTCCTTGAAGTTGACCTTCTTAGTGGCCATCACTTTGGCCAGAAGAGATTGAGATCCTTACCTTCATGTCAGAGCCACCTTATACTGTATTCTTCAAGGACAAAGTCCAATTGCGTCTTCATCCATCTTTCCTTCCAAAGGTGGTTTCCCGGTTCCAGAGCAATCTTCCTACCAGTTTTCTATCCAAAACCACATACAAACAGGGAAGAGCAGAGACTCAACTTGCTACAAGTTAGGCATGCTCTGGTTTTCTACATAGAAAGGACCAAGCTGTTTCGGAAAACTATGCAACCGTTTGTAGCCATTTCAGACAGGATGAAAGGTCTTTCTGTCTCAGCTCTGAGAATTTCATTATGGATCACGTCATGTATCCTCATGTGTTATGACCTGACAGGGGTTCCTGCCCCTCATGTTCTGACAGCTCATTCTACAAGAGCACAAGCGTCTTTGGCAGCGTTTTTAGTGCAAATGCCTATCCACAACATTTGTAGAACAGCAACTTGGTCATCAGTACACACATTTACTTGTCATCGTGCTATCACTCAGCAGGCTAGAGATGATGTTGGATTTGGCAGAGCGGTACTAGAGTCAGCATGTCAACTAAACTCTGAGCCCTCCACTTGTTCAACTGATTGAGAGTCACCTACATTGGAATGGACATGTGCAATCACTCAAAAAAGAAAAACTGTTACTAATCTTTTTGTAACTGTTGTTCTTTGAGATGTTGCACATGTCCATTCCAAGACCTGCCCTCTTATCCCTCTTCAGAATTGGCTGAAAAGAAGGAACTGAAGGGCCATGGGGTTGGTGGAGGCCCTTATATCAGCGCTATGAGCGCATGGCACCAGAGGGCGCCAGAGCCAACCCAATGGATACCACTAATGCAAAAATTTGTGGCAACTGTGCTCAGGGTGTGCACACAGCTACATTCGAATGGACATGTGCAACGCATTTCGATGAACAACAGTTAAGGAAAGATTAATAACTGTTTTTCCCTTGCTCGTCTTCCACTGTAATTTTGGAGAAATAGAATTGTCTTCACAAAACGTTTTTACTTCCAATGAAATCAGCATTTTCTGACAGAAAAGTTCCCTGTCAAGGAATTTTTGGCCAGCTCTGTCAAAATGGACATTCACTCTAAACTAATGGATATAGAAAAAAGATACAGTTGAGATCAGAGTTGGGGAGGATGAATATGTACTAGTGAATCTGCAGGCCAAAGTCAAGCAGTTAAGAGGAAAATATAGGGTAAAGTTTTAAAAAGCGACTTAGTCCTAAGTCATATAGACACTTTTGAAAATTTAACCCATGTTCTCTACAGTTGGTGATCTGGAGAACTGTGAAAGAAGGAACAATGTGAAAATAAGAGAGGCAATCTTATGTTATTAGTTAAGAATGAGGACATTTTAAATCTTAGTGCAGTGGAGGAAGTAACAACTGATAGGGCTCTCAGTCTTCTCTCTTCAAGCATTAAAAAATTGTTGCAGTGACATAATTGTACAGTTATGTTACTGTCAACAAAAAGACCTCTTGATAGAAAAGGTCAAGATTTATCAGCTAATATACTGAGGTGGTGCAGAAAAATAAAGTAAACTGAAGAACTGCAGGTGGCAGGAGGAAGGAGGGGGAAATACCTAAGATACAGATGCAGTTTCTGATTCAAAGTTCTCTTGTCCTACAAGAGTACAACCATTATGAAAGATCTAAAAGAAGAGAAGTAACTTATTCAATTTTTCTGGATACTAGTAGAAAAAAATACTGAGTTGCCAGGGAAGGACATTGAGAATGAGCAAGAGAAAAAGAAAATAATTCCCAAATAAATGCAAGGCTCTTACTTGAGATGAATAATCAAGACAAGGCTAAATAGGGTTGACTATAATCAGAAATGACATTTAAAGCAGGAATCATATGTACATTAATGGTCCATTAAAGGGACACTAAGACACACACAAAGAGATGCAGAATATTCAGTTATTTTACTAAACATATATTTAGAAACTAATGATTAGATGGTGTATGGGAAAGTTCCCTTGAGGGTATATGCTGTGTTAATTGGTTTAGTGGGCATGATGTTGAGGGACAGCTATCTCAGATTTTAAGTCAGATAGACCCTCTGGTGTAGATTGGCATCCTTTCTATAAAACTGTTCAAAAAGTGCTAATAAACCCACTGGCAGATGTTTTCAATACCACATTGATAGGGAAGAAGCTTACGGCATCAATAAAAGAAGCATTTCTACTAATCCTCCCTAAATCAGTAAATGTCCAGCTGTCATCCTACTAACTCATCTCTCTCAATTTCCCAAGGCCCAAATGTGGATCATGACGTGCAACAGACCCCAAATGGCGGGGATGGTGGGGGACAGGGCTCCATGGACCCCCCTCCCCAGGTCCCTCTGTCTGTTGCTTACCCTCTCTTTTCCCCCAATTGGCAGCCCTTGGGGGAGCTTTCTGAGGGCAACCACCCACAGGCAGACAGTTGGCTCCTCCTCTTCCCTTCTCCTTACGAGGACCGGTCTATCAGGCAGCATGTAGATACTCAGTTTTAAGGGCTCAGTCTCCTTTGCGGGGTTTACCTTCTATGCCTCTTCCTGGGGTGTATTGCTTTGCTGTCAGTCAGGGCGGCTTAAGGAGCGATGCATCTTGTGGCTGTCTCCTCTTCAGCTGGACTATCTCTGTTACCAGCAGCCTCTGGGTGGAGCAGCCTTCTTCCTTTTCACCGTCCTTCCTAGGTAAATTTCCCCCCTTAAACTCCTCCTCCTCCTTGTTCAACCTGGAGGAGCCTTGCAGGTACGTTAGTGTGGAATAGACCCACAGGAGCTTGTTAGCCTCCGCCATACCAGTGTGAGGGCATGTCCTTTCACAGTGACACAATTTTATTCAAAGAGGAAACTTAAAAGATAATGGGGCTTTAATATAAACAACTGTACAATCTGTTTAATGATTATTTATTTTTGATGTAAATCATTTTCAGCAGTAAATTAATATCCAAACGTGTGGATATTAATAACTTAGGGACTAAAGTGAGTGACTCCTCAAAAAAGACACAATCGAGGGGTATGAACTGACCTGTAAAAAAAATATTGGCCAAGGTGTAGGCTAGTGGTTTAAACAAAATATCATCCACTTATATATGCAAAGAAGAGACAGGCAGGTAACAGACTGTTAGATGACTGTTGAGGGATTATTTTATCTGACTAATCAAATAAATGATTCTGTATTTTAGCATTAGAGGCTAAGAAAGCATTTAATCAAGTAGAGTGGAATTATTTTAGAGCAGTTCAGAACAATATGGAATTGTGGATAACTTTCTTAGATGGACAAAAACTTTATATCTGTAACCTGCTATGAAGATGAAGAACAGTGGATATAATCAGAAGTTTTCATTCAGTCTGGAAGCACCAAGCAGGGATGTTGTGTGTTACCTGTATTTTTTACCTTGACAATGGAATCACTCGCTAAAAGAATCCACTGCAACAACATTGTTAAAGGATCCCCAGCACAAAATTTCCTTATATGTTGATGATGATACTTTGTTCTTAGCCAACCCCATAATTACCTTGAGGGAACAGTCAAAAATGTAAATAGTTTTGGAACAACATCAAAGTAGAAAGTTCATCAAATGAAGTCAGACATACCGGCCCAAAGGTTCAATTAGATACTGGTACCTTGGGATACAATTATCAAATAATATATATTAGTTATATGAATTTAAATATAAAATATTTACAAGGAGGAGAGTTGGAAAGGCAATG
Source organism: Mauremys mutica (assembly GCF_020497125.1). Taxonomy (NCBI): domain Eukaryota; kingdom Metazoa; phylum Chordata; order Testudines; family Geoemydidae; genus Mauremys; species Mauremys mutica. Next base: position 131,141,515 of record NC_059074.1, read on the forward strand.
CTATTTCATGCATGCAAGGTAGTTCAAAGAAAATGAACATTTTACCTACACTCACCTTTGTATTCCAGACACATCAATTTACAGTACAGGGCAAAATGCTCCTCAAAGTGCAAAAACAAAACCCCAGAATAAATGCAATCCCAAACATGAAAATCTACTAGTGCTGCCAGTTAAACTTGGTTTAATCTTAACCTAGACAAACATTGGAACCATTTCAGAACAGAAGGAATATTGTTTAGTATTAAACAATAATAACTTAGCCTGCATTTCAATACCCAATAAGTAACAGCCATTCTACTGGCATATAATATCATACAAACTGAGTAGTTTCTCCTCTTTATTATATCCTAATCTAGAATTTAGTCAGCAAAAATGTTAGAGAATCTTCAGCTTTATGAAGATATGTAATAAATACAATAGATCAATTATATCATGAAGACACTAAAAAGTTTCCAAAAAAATTAGAAACCACTTTGGATGTTCATGTCTCCAATATTTACAGCTCAGATCTTTGAAATCAACGGAACTGCACCAGTTTACACCACCTGAGTCTCTTGCCCAGTATATTTCATAAAATATAATAAATAGGATGTTAGTAGATAATGGATTTCTAATCAGTAGCTCTACTGGAACTGCAGTTAATAAGAGTACCATCCCACAGATAGATACGTAAAGTAATGGAGAGTCAAAGAAACAAGAATGCTAGCTTCTTTGGGTTGGGTTAGGATGGGGGCTGGGGGAGATGCTAATAGAGATACAGCCACTGAGAAAAAACTATCGATGCAGTCATTTTGGTCAGTGTCTTTTATATGTACCATTGTAAAAGAAAACTATTTTGAGAGATTGTATCAAAGCTTTAAAAAGTTTAAAAATTGCTTATTCCAGCAAAGCTTTAAATTTTGTAAAATAGCCTGTGATCAGTGCAGGAAGGGATGTGGAAATATAGGAAGGTTTATTCTTATCTGGTGGGATGGCTCAGAGGCACAAGAATTATTGGGGCAAGATTACAGATCGAATCAAATTAATGCTCAAAAATAGCAAGGAAATATAAATTAGCGAAGGTTAACTTGGTAACCCTTTGTAATGCAGAATATTGCACTGATCCATATAAGTAAAAAAAATACTGTAGCAATATTTATTTTAAGTTCATTTTCACTATTTTCAAATTTTTAGATTAATGTGTGATGAATGGTATAATTCTAATTTTTGCATAGTAAGAAAATAAGGGGTAGAGTGGAAGATCTGAAGTAAACCACCATTTTAGGTAATGTCAATTTACTAGCTGTGCAGATGAGAGAGATTACATGTATGTTATAGTCTCTTTAGGTATTGTAACTGTGTGAAAACAATTTTCTTCTTGAAAATAATAGTAATGAAATCTGACAAATGCTTAGACACAGCTGAGGTGTGTGTTTGAGAGGGAGAGCCACTAATTTTTTTCACTTCCTTCATAGTCTTATTCTTGCAAGTGTAAATTAGACCCAGATGTAGAAACTAGGCCAAGAAGGTTTATACCTCATTTGGAAAGAATATTAAGATTCTTACACCGAATAGAGGTCTTATGTCATCATTTCACTAATAAAACAGTTATTCGGTGCTATTAGATACAGTGAAACCCTGCTATAATGCGACCTTTGGAGTCCAAAAAATCCCATCGCACTAAATGTGGGGTCACAGTATAGCGGGGTTTCAAATCAGTCAGGTGGTCCTCAAAGCGGTGCATTGAGGTGTACCACCTAGTGCCCCTAGTGCCCAGCAGGGGAGAGGAGCTGTGGCTCCCCACCTGCTGGGGACAGAGAACTCCGGGGCTGCGGGCGCCAGTGCTCCCTGTCCCTGGCAGGTGTGGGGCCGCGGCTCCCCGCCTGCTTCAAGAGGAGCCGCGGCTCCCCGCCTGCTGGGGACAGAGAGCACCGGCGCCTGCAGCCCCTGCGTTCTCTGTCCCCAGCAGGTGCGGGGCTGCGGCTTCTCTCCAGCTACAAGAGGAGCTGCAGCTCTCCGCCTGCTGGGGACAGAGAGCACGGCGCCAGCAGCCTCGGAATTCTCTGTCCCCAGCAGGTGCGGGGCTGCAGCTTTTCTCCCCTGCCGTGGTGTTGGGGACCATTGGTACGGTATGATACTGTATCATACTGTACCTTAAAGGGGAGCCAACCTGCGATCACGTTATATGCGATTTCGCGTTATGACAGGGTTTGACTGTATATAGTAGCTGTCCTGAAAATGGGAATTGGTTGGATGATTGATTGTGATATGACCTCCAGCACTTTTAAAAAGATAAGAGCATCCCTCTTTTGTGACCTATATATGTGTAAGGTGGAGGTACAGGTTAGTAGCATAGCATGTATATTTAACCACTTCCCTTTTACCAAATGTACTGTTGGCACTGTTGCCTCTCATAATAAATCTGGACATTGGAGACTAGGGAATAAGGTTATTTCCAGATGCCTGCTAAAAGGCTTGCAACAGGTTGGCTTTTAGTTTAAAACACTTCATGTCTCTTAATGATAATTGAGATTAGGTAAAATAGAGCCATCAGAGTAGAAATTTGCCTATGCCTGGTGGTGAACATATGATTAACCACTACTCCACATGTTTATGCTAATGTGATGTTAACTCCTTTGTTTGCTTGAGATCATGTTGCAATCTGCTTAATTTTATGCAAATTAGATATTGTCCTCAGAATCCTAAAAAGTTGACAAAATGGCCTTATGTTAGGCAAGTTTGCTCCGTCTTTCCTTACATGATTCATAAATTGGGCTGCTGTTCCTCTTTCGTCTTTTGTAACTTTCTCACTGTCAAGAAATGCTATTAAGAAAGGGGAAGAAAATTCAGCTAATGTCTCAGTGTGCCTATTGCATTTCAGTATTCCTCCTCAATATCTTGGCTAATTGGGCTCCTTGGGAATATAGGCCTTAACATATAATTGATCTATCACATTTGGTATCCTGCCTCTTCAGTGGTAACCTATACCAGATGCTTCAGAAAAAGATGAACCTCTCAACCCAAAAGCCATTATTTCCCTAACCAATTGTGTAATGTTGTATATTGGGGATAAAGAGATCGGGGGATAGAGAATGAAAGGATTGGTGAGTAGTAATTGGATAGGATGGTAGTGTGTAGTAGGAGGATAGATGGAAAGAGGAGAAGGAGGGTGTGGAAAATAAGCAAAGAGCAAGAAATTACTGGGAATAAGATAACAGAGAAAACATGAAGAAGGGAGAAAATATAATGCAGGGAAGATTATATATTTGTGTTCGTGTGCGCATGCCATTCACATAAATGATCATTCCACCTTGCACTCCTATAGTGCATTCTTGGCCTGACTCTAAGGCAAAGAGTCACCATTTTTTTGTTGTTGATGGACCCCTTTTGAAATGCGATGTTAATCCCAGACCCCCAACCGAGAAACTGATTGACAAAAGTATACATATGCTTCATGTAAACACGTACTGTTATTAATGCTTTAAGAAAAGGAGTATAAGAGTACTTACAGATATCAGTGAGATAGGTGTGCCTGTTTCTTACTGCAGAGTCTTTCTATCCTTGGGCTGGTGGTTGACAAGCAAACTTGTAAATCATTCTCCACTTCCAGTTGTGACCTGAACTTTGTCTTCATAGATGTCATGTTAGAGAATGATGCTTCACATATAAATGTTGCTGGCAAAGGTAGCAATATTTTCATTGCTTCTGTAACTAATACTGAGTACTCCGCAGCAACAGTTGACCAAAACTGGCCAGGTGTCTGTTCCTGAAACTACAGGGCAGTTCAACCAGCTCCTGTTCTGCTTTTCCACTCAAACGGCAAGACAACATAGCAAAAGTTGAGAACAGATCCCAAACCCAATCATATTTCTCCATGTTAATATTTTTAAAGTAAACACTGAAGTACTCTGCCAAAGTTGAAAGGTGAGCAGTGATCTGTCACTCAGTTGTCATGCTCTTAGTATCCAGAAAATCTGTCAATAGAGGAAACATATCTGAGATTTCACTGCTCATTCTAGTTTTCCAAACCTCTACTTTATTCTGAAATGTTGTAATTTTGTCACTCACCTCAACTATGGTGGTATTGCCCTTTTGTGTGAACAGATTCAGTGCATTCCACCATTTAAAAATGTCTGCAAGGTCTGCAAGCTTTGCAATCCATATTGGATCAGAAAAGTTTGTGGCACTCTTGGGATTATGCACTGAAAGAAAACCCAGCAGCTCTTTGTGAAGCTCAAAAACTCATTCCAACACTTTGTCATGAGATAGCCAACTCACTTCTGTATGAAACAATAATTTGTCATATCCTGCACCCATTTCTAAACACAGCTTTGTAAAAAGATATGAATTCAAAGGCCAGGACTTTACAAAATTCACAACTGTGTCAGCTGCATTGAGCACATCATGTAATTCAGGTTCCATTTTCTTTGACGCAAGGGCTTGGCAATGCAAGGTACAGTGTGTTACAATTACCTGTGATTTATGGCTCTCATTCTTGCTACACCACCATTCCGATTGCCTATCATAGAAGCAGCACTGTCCATGCAAACAGCAACACATTTCTCTCAATTCAGCAATTCCGCTTTCATGAAATCATCCAATAATTTGAATATTTCCTGACATGTTGTCTGTTTTGGTAACTCCTGATAAAAAAAAAATCTTACAAAATTTCCCCCAGTCAAACATAACTAACAAAAACTAATAATTGTGCTGCATTACCAACATCAGTTGTCTTATCAAGCTGAATTGCAAACTGTTCACATGTACATAGCCTTTCAGTTAGATAGCATTTTACATTATTTGAAAGCTATTCAATTCTCTTACTATGTAGTTAGAAAGTGTTATGGCTTTAAGTTTCTTCGCTGCATATTCCCTTACCATCACTTTGCACATTTCTACGGCAGCTGGAAGAATCGGTTCTTCTCCAGTGGTACAGGATATTTTACTCTTTGCAATCTGAAGCACTGTTAAGAAAGATTCTTTCAGAGCCTTTTCTGGAACTGATGTTATTTGTCATTTGAGTTTTCTGTTGATTGTTTCTTCTTTCTCATTGGAAAAAGTCTCGATTTGTCTTTATACTCAAGTTGCCTTGTTGCGAGATGTCGTTTCAATTTTGTGGATTTCATTGCTTTGTTTGACAGGATTTATAAGCATACAATGCATTGCGGTCGTCCATAACTAAATTCCATAAAACCAAAATCAGTATAACTTTCGTCAAACTTTCTGTTAATTTGTTTCTTACTCCTTGACTCTGCATTGTCCATGACTTTAGCACAACTAGCAGTACTAGTATGAGGACGTTTTAAAAATATATCCATTTTCCAATGTAATTTGCTCCCGCACTGTAAAAATATATTCCACTTCCACTCACCAAAGACGTCTTAGTCATAAAAAAAAAAATGGAAATCACTTCTGATTTGCTGTCACAAAGCAGTGAGATTTTTTTATGTTGATGTTTATGCAATGTGAGTATTACGGCATTGTTCACGCACCATTTGTTGGTTTTAATTGTTAGGCAATGCAGATGTGTGGTGAGAATTTTTTTTCGTAATATTTTGTGGACCCCTTGTGCAGTCTCTAAAGAGTGTTTCTCTCAGCTGGGGTAAAGATGTCAGAGTCAGTTCCTGACACAACCTTTCACCTTCCTCACTGGCACAGAGCATGTGCTGGGGAGGGAGGAGGTGGATCCTTAGCTGGTGTAAGTTACAGTAGCCCCTAGATTGCCCTAACTTGCTCTGAGGCTGTTGCAAAACAGCCCACCAACTCATGGAGCTGTGTAACTGACCTTTCACCTGTGCTTAATAGATCTTGGATGTAGAAGAAAATCTACCCCTCCGTCTTCAAAGTATAATCAGTGTTTGAATTGACTTGAGCATATATAGGAATCACAGGGAGAAGGAGGGAGGGATTTCCTTGTCTCCTTTGCAATTCTTTCCCCTCTCTGAGTACTGCTATTCCTGCTAAGAATGACTTTGATCCCTGACATATAAAAAGTCTTCTGGAGAGCCAACTTTTTGTCTTTGAAAATACAATAGAGTATTCCAGTGGATTTTAAGGACATTTCTTTGAGTTTCTGGAGAGAATTTACCCAAACTTTTATTTTCTCTGACCCACTACAATTAATCGCTTTTGTGAGCTGCTCAAAAGATATGTCCTACTTTGCACCTGCCGATTTGATCCTAGTATAATGTTCTTGTGTGCCCTCTAAGTGGCATTTCCTTCTGTCTGTCTCTCTCAACTAATTTTTCTATAGCAGATCCTGTAAATGGGCCTTCATACAGTGTATTTTCTGGATCAGGTGCACAATTTGTATTGCATTATGCCTCATAATAAAAATGTTTGGTGTAATTTCTTAAAAATGTTAATTGTGATTGGGCCTCTTGTTTTTTGAGGTATGTAGATCTTGCTCATTCATTGTTCATTTCTTCTTGTCTGCAGACCCATCAGCACTGCTGCTTTCAGAATCTGGTATATATCACTACATCTAATTCCTCCTCTTTTCTTTGCACTAAGCTTTCCTTATGTGCTCATAGACCCTCACTTTATCTATTGAAGTCTAAGTTGTAATCAAACTCTGTATCCTCAACAACCGGGGAGAAGATTTTATGACTTGTATTAGTGGCATTGATGGATACCATAATGGTGATTGCCCTGAGGAAGAACACCTGTTAGCTCTTCAGTTCTTCTTATTGCTTCAACAGGTGTTGATCTTTAAAAAGTTGTTTAGTGGAGGAAGAAAGGTGAATGTGTGCTTTGTGCTTAGTGTCATTGTTTTTTCCCCCAGTTGGCTTCCCAGCATTCACATTTTTCTGTTTTGCAGAAATCATTCCTTTGCTAGATGTTGAGTAACATTGGACATAGCTATAGCACAGCTGGTAGCTTACTTCTCTAAATGCAGTACAAATGATGAACCAATAGTTGCTGCCTGGTTTGGTGCATATTAGAAGAATTCACAGTTAAAATCAATGACACATGATTCCCTATCTCTTAGATTTTTTTTCTCCTGTGAGAGTCATACAATGGAGAGGTGGTGTCAGAGGTTCTCCTGAATCAGTGGAGCATCTCATGACGCAAGCACTCTTTAATTTTACAACAGTCAGTTGCTCTCCAACTTAAGATGGCTGCCTGGGCTTAAATTCTATTATGTAAAACAAATCAGTATTTTGCTGGCTCAATCAAAAGGTGCAATCAGAGTTAGGCCCTGACCAGGCTGGGCTTTTGGCTTAAGATGGGGAAAAGCCTTCCTTCTCTGTCCCAGCTTCACTCAGAACTGCCACCTCAAGGAAGCAGCCTGCCCTTTTTACCTAGCCTGTTGTGTCTTGATTTGGCTTCTGCCTGCTCCCAGCCTGTCTGGCCACTGGAGGGCCAATTATCGTTGGTTCTACTAGCAAGTGATCCTGGGTCCTGGGGCAGAAGTACCCCCCGCCGCCGAATTGCTGCCGAAAACCCGCCCCAGGCCCTGCTGCTGAAGTGCCGGAAGGACCCCCCACCGCGGGTCTTCGGGGCACTTGGGCGGCAGGTCCCGGAGCGGAAGGACCCCCCGCCGCCGAATTGCTGACGACGACCCGGAGCGGAAGATGCTCCGGGGGCCCGGGCCCCGTGAGAGTTTTCCGGGGCCCCCGGAGAGGGTGAAGGACCCAGCTCCAGGGGCCCCAAAAAACTCGTGGGGGCCTGGGGCAAATTGCCCCTCTTGGCCCCCCCCCCGGGGCGGCCCTGAGGGCTTGTCTATATTGGAAAGTATTCCTAATTAAATCTATATATGGATGCTCTTTTTCCAGAGCAAGGAATATCAGCGACCTATATGGATGTAAACTGGAGTAGTTAATCCACTTTAAATTCACATCCTACTTTATTCCTGATTAATTCTCAAATGTTAATAAGCCCTTAAATATATCAGTAAATAGCTGTGACCATTTTACTCCCAGACCGGTCTCTTGTGAATTATTGCTAGAATAGTAGTATAGAAATGTGAAACTTAACCGACGTGGATCTCTGTCTCTCTGTTTATCCTCTGCACATGCATACTCATATATAAAAATAAGATGGCTGTGCTGGATTGTGACAAATGACATCTGTTCTGGTGTACTTAGAAATTACAAGCAATGGTAAAGTGTTACATTAGGCAGGCACATTTTGTGAAATATGCAGTAGAGTTACCAACTTTCTATTTGCAAAAAAACTGAACACCCCTGCCCCGCCCCTCCTCTGAGGCCATGCCCCCTGCTCACTCCAGAGTGGGGCCAGAAATGAGGAGTTCATAGAATATCAGGGTTGGAAGGGACATCAGGAGGTCATCTAGTCCAACCCCCTGCTCAAAGCAGGATCAATCCCTAGACAGATTTTTGCCCCCAGGTCCCCTCCAGGATTGAACTCACAACCCTGGGTTTAGCAGGCCAATGCTCAAACCACTGAGCTATCCCTCGGGAGGGGGCTCCAGGCTGGGGGATGTAGCCGAGTGGCTTGGGGTGCTGGAAGAGGTACAGGCTCTGGGCTGAGGGTGCAGGTTCCTGGGTGGGGCCAGAAATGAGGGGAGGAGTTCTCTGGACTAGGAAAGGGGGTTGGGGCACGGGGTGGTGGTTAAGGGCTCCAGCTGGGGGTGTGAGCTCTGGGGTGGGGCTGGGTATGAAGGGTTTGGGGTGTAGGAGGGTGCTCTGGCCTGGGATCAAGGGATTCAGAGGGGGATCAGGGCTGGAGCTGGGGCAGAGGGTTGGGGCCTGGGAGGGGGTCCCGGGTTCAGGCTTTGGGCAGCACTTACCTCAAGCAGCTCCCAGAAGCAGCGCCATGTCCCCCCTCTGGCTCCTACGGAGGCACGGCCAGGTGGCTCTGTGCCCTTTCCCGTCTGCAGGTGCTGCCCCTGCAGCTCCCATTGGCCGTGTTTCCCGCCCAATGTGAGCTCTGGGGGCTGCATGCGGAGCCACCTGGCTGCTTCTACGCATAGGAGCCAGAGGAGGGACATGACAGCTGCTTCCCGGGAGCCATGCGGTGTGGAGGTTAGCAGGGAACCTGCCAGCCCCACTGCGTTGCGCTGCCAACCGGACAGTCAACGGCCCTGTCAGTGGTACTGACTGGAGCCTGCAGGATCCTTTTTTGACCAGATGTTCCGGTCAAAAACTGGACACCTGGTCACCCTAGTATGCACCTATGTGTTATTGCCAGGTGATCCTGTCAATTTTCACAAGCTGACTGATGTTAGGTCACTGTGCGGATGGGAGGCCTCAGATGATATTGCAGTAAGTATTGGTGATTCAGGAGGTGGCCCATTCCTGTCTGGTCTATACCGAACAAATTCCCTCACACGATGTTAGACGATGTTGTGCCACTGCAGGCTCTCTGTCAGATGAGGTCTCTAAAATTTGACGTCCTGAGTGTAATGTTTAATAAGTATGAGAAGGCAGATTGGGTGGATAGAAGACCGAGTGCTTTCACCAGCATACTCGTCAAGTGGACAGAAAGCCAGCTCAGAACAAGACTGCTGAGGCTTCTGGAAACATCTACTTTGTGTGTGCAGTGTAAAGGGAATGTTGATGGGTGGGCCAGATTTGATAGGCATTGTGACCGTGCACATGGGGTCACAACACCACTGAAATCTGGTCCAGCCACTGGTCTGTCTGGCATTATGGAGGCGTGGGTTGGCCAAATTTCAGTTGTATTGTGACCCTGGGTACCGAGTGGTGGAGCATTGCTCTGGCCTGGATTCCAGGTGCTCAATAACACTCTGGACCACTGCAGCAGCTCTACTCCCCAAATTGTGCAGGCCCCTGTGCACTTCCCTATCTGCATTGGTTATTCCTCCACCAGTGCTTGGGATGCTTAACAATTATGCTTTTTGTTTGGATTGCTGAAGTCATTTATACTGGTTTAAAGTATGAGAATTCTTTGCAAACTTTTGAGGGAAGATCCTGCAAGAGCCCTCAGACTTCCACCAAATAGCCCTAATTTTGTCTGCTGACCACGTAAAGCTTTATATCGTATCATAAGTGCCTCATGTTGCAGTATTGATCTCTCACTGCACAAAATAAAACCCAGTACACCATTGTGGATTTAAATGATCACAAACCAAGTTCTCAATTTCCCCCTCACTACTACATTGCTTCTCAAAACATCTTAAAAGTAGCACAGTAAAATTCCATGAACCTGCCAATGTTTTCATGAAATTTATTAAGCTGTTAATTTCACCCATCTGGTATAATATAATGTGGATGTGTATAATTATACATACACTCTAGTGAAATGCAGTCATTGCTGGTGAGGAACTTGGTAGTCATTCAGCTCTCATTAACACTCCACAATAGTTTAGGACAAAATGAAGAATATAACATTTAATGGATATTGCCGGGGAATTTTGCCTAGGTAACTTACTTATCTAAACTGGAATTTGGCCCAGGCACTGGAAGTAAATATCAGAAATGCCATGGGATCTTTAATGACCACACGTGGGGTTATTAAATCTTGGTTTTAGGTCTTAACTGAAAGATTTATTTATTATTTTGATAGACTACCACTTTATGCATAACCAGCACTACTTTCTTCAGCATTCTAGGTTTTCCTCACAAATTCTGATAAGGGTTTATCGGTTACTGAGTGAGTGTGTAAGATCGTGGGCCTTGAACCAGGACCTGTGAGTCCCTAGACCATGCTCAGACTGTGGCCACCACCCAATAGTTTTCCCAAACTAGTAGAGAAGGGGGCTAGCTAAGCTCTAGCTCACAAAGGCTCTCCCCATAACGCTGATTGAGGAAGATGTCCGGCCCCGCCAATTGGCTGGGATGCACTATTTAAAGCAGAGGTACGGGAAGTTGTTTGAGCAACTTGGTGAATCCCTGGCTACTACGAACTCTGCCTGTTTGCCTGACTCCTGCCCCCCAGCCTGTTCCTGTCCCCTTTATTCCAGACCCCGGTCTGTTCATGGTTCCTGCTTTCCTGACGCACTCCAGGTCCCTGCTCCTATGCCCTGCCCCTGACGCTGTCTCTGGCAATGAACCTTGGCTTGGCACCTGACTCTGACCCTGGCTCCAGTTCCAGGCACCTGATTCTAACCATTAGGCCTGACCGCCTATTCCCCAGACCTTCAGTGAGATCCAAAAGAACACTGTCTACAGTATGGTTGTAGAAATTTAACCCCATGTACGCAGGAAAGTGATAAATTATTGTGCTCAGTTTAGGTAAAATAATTACTTTGTCATCAAAATGAGGCATTTTATCAAATTTATGATATTAACAAAATAAAATATTTTGACAGGTGTCTAAAGGATATTTCTATAGTAACCAAAGTGACTTGTGGTTTCTAAAAAGCAGAAGGGCATTTTTTTATAATGTTGGCAGGTAGGGATATAAATATAATTTTAAAATCAACCTTCTTGTGGCATTTAGAAAGTGCCTATTTTAGTTACTGTGATTGCGGTCAGGAGTTCACTGATGGCACTTTCAGGAGGTGGTGCACAGATCTGTATATGCTTTTCTGATTTTTCATCACAGACTCACAGGCATATTTCTGCTGTCAGGAAAACTACATCAGGGAGATTTGCCTTATGGGCATATACTTGATGCCTTTTCGTCATAGCCTGAATTTTGATATTAACCTCCCCTCTGGGAATTCATAATCATTCAGCATGTATAAAACTTTCATGTATAGCATCATACCTTCTCCCTAGCTTTTTTCAGAAGTAGAAAGAAGGCTCTAGATTTAATTAAGAATGTCTTCTCTTTCATGTTTTATTAAGGATCCTGTGCACTAAGGCTTGTAATGAGTTCTATTTTCTTTGGAGATACCATTGTGGTGTTGTCAGCCTTGCTGCCTTAGAGACATCTGAATATTTACGATTCATCCATTATTATATGTCAACTTTTTCCTCATTCCTCTTCCCCCCCACCACCTGTGTGGAAGCAAATCACAGATTAGGTTTATAAAACATTTATAGTGGCTCGGGGTAGGTGGGGAGGGGGAGGACGACAGTTATACACCTTACTGTTAGGGGTTATTTATAATTATTTGTAAAAATTCACGGTATGTTGAAATTTTGGCATATAGGTTCTAACCTAGGCAATAGAAATGGAGATTTTGTTATAAGTAAAGATAAGATTGTTTGGATTGTCTGAAGCTGAAATTTTGCTGATTGGTGCTTTGGGATATTTCTTAAAGGGAAAAAAAACCTGTTTACCTTAGAAAATTATTGTGTATAGGCAGCAGTTTATTGTACTTTTCAGCCAAAAATTTCATAAAGCATTTTGGTATGTGGACAATAGATGGAGCTATTATGGTCGGGGATACCTATAATCTATGCCTTCTCTTTTGAGTTTTGAGGTGGTAGATGGCTAATGTATGCACAAGTGGATGTGCTTCACATTAATTTCTAGAAGCAGCATTTCATCTGTAACCCTTGAATGCCTTTGCTGGTTACATCAGAGCCCCTAAAGGTTATTTTATAGATCTGTCTTTATAGGTACTTATATGGCCCCTGACACCTTAGGGCTAGTCTACATTTAAAGGTTTTACTAGTATAACTATTTTGGTTAGCGGGTGCGATTTTTTTACTGAAATAGTTATACCAGTGAAATCCTTATTGTGAACACAGTTACAGTTGTATAAAAATTACTTATACTGGTATGGTTATTTCCCTTCCCATATGGGAATAGCTGTAGTGGTAGAAAGCTCCTTTATACTGCTATAACTGCATCCACACTAGGGGGATTGTGCAATTTTAACTATACTGACATAGTTAAAATGGTACAACTTTCTAGTGTCATTAATGTAATTTATCTTTGTGAGGTAGGGAAGTGCTATTATCTTGATTTTTTACAAAACGAAGCACAGAGAGTTTAAAGACTAATATCACAAGCAAGCCAGCGGTAGAGCTGGGAATTTAACTCAGGACTCCTGACTCCCAGTTCTGATTCTCTAACAGGAATCACACACTGCTCAGGAACTGTAGGCAAAATAAGATGGGAGTATCAGGAACCCTGCATGGCTCCTAAACTACATGTTTCAGGGAGAAAAAGAAGTGGAGATTCCTGATTTTTAAGCACTTATCCATGCAACTTCAGCATTTTCTTAATATATTATTTTTAATAGGTGTATACCATTTACAAACACAGTATGTCCTATATATAAAAACCTTAAGGAAATAATGGTATATGGTATTTATTGTTGTTCAAGAAAGATATTTTCTGGAGCGTAACAGATTGATGGCACCCATTTAAATGTACTATATCATCTGGCAATTATGAATTGAGGTACACTATAAAGCCTGATGATGATCTGATGGACTACAAGGTAATGACCCATGAATTACAAGTGTAAAATTTTCTTCAACTTAAATATCAGACATGGCTTTTCCCCACAAATGTAAAAAATAATTAAAAACTAAAAAGGAAGGAATGTTTTCTGTGTAAAAGAATCTAGGTAAACCATAGTTTTGCACATCTTGTTCCAATAGCTTATTAAGAACGTTTCCTGTAATGGGATTCAGTGGAGCAGAAAAATTAAACAGAATGCAAAACTCTCCTGTCTTTTATTACTGTTGTTTTAGCCGCTGCTTGGGTGTTTAGTTGCTTAATTTCCTGTGTTTTCTGTGCAATCTACTGATGATGCGAATGTTTGTTTCCTTCTCTCTTATTCTCCCTCCAAATGAATCTGCAGGAAGTAATTTCTGTACTGCTAAGGATCTTGCAGAAGAAATAAGATCATTAACATCTGAGAGAGAAGGGCTGGAGGGACTTCTCAATGAGCTGTTGGTGCTGAATACCAGAAATGTCCGAAAATTAGAGAGAATTAAAGAAGATTACAACAGATTGAAACAAGAACTGGAGCAGGGGGAGTCTGCCTTTGGTAAGTAGTTCACCAGCTGTTGGGTGATTGAAGCTTTGCTTTTCTATATTGTGGGCAGACCAGCATTCTGCTTGATTGGATGAACATCCCTGTGATGTGTGTGACATGCAGAACATACCATTTTTAGGAGGGAAATTTTGGCAGGACGTTGATAAACAGGCTTGTACATGCTGTTAGGCTTTGTCTTGTCATTCATGAGTGACATTTTTTCTAGCTTTGTGTATATTAATTTTGTAGGGTGCTTTTGATATCTCTCTTAGCCCTGATTCTCAAAAAGTCTCTTGTGCTGAAACCTAATTAATAATAATAATAACGCCTTGTGCATGTACATCATGTGCATAATCAAATATCTTGTACATAAATGTTCTTGTACTTTTTCATCTATGGAAAATGTAGGTTGTCCACAACAATAGGAACCTCTGCCTTTAACATAATTGGATATTTATTCAGGATGTTTGTCGGGAAAGTGTGTAACTCATAGAGGGCTCAAGGTTTTGAAAGCAAGAAGTCTTTATTTAAATAAGTGGTTTAGCGAAAACAGCTAGCAAGTCAACATAAGCAGCCTTTGTGGATTACTGTTTCAAAGTGGAATCAGGAAATTTGATCTGTGATTAAGTGAATGCAACTGACGAAGTAGAGCTGCTTCTAATTTCTGTAGATCCTGTCTTCTGCCTTCCCCTCCTGAAGCCACCCAGTAAGTTACCAGATAAAGTGGCTATGTTGCTTAAGTAAAAGATGGAGTAGTGTTTAATTAGGGTGACCAGATGCCAAACATGAAATATCGGGACATGGGGGGGGGGTGTGTGGAGCAAAAAAAAAAAAGCCAGAGCGCCCCGTCTCCACCCAACTCTCAGCTCTGACCCCCAATACACTCCCAGCTCCCCCATCCCCTCGCTCCTGCGCCCCGAGCTGTGCAGCCGAGCCACGCTCCGGACCCCTCTTGCAGCTCCCGGCCCAGCCGCTCCCGGGCTTCATTGCACCAGCCCCACAGCAGAGGCTGCTCCACTCTGCCCCGCCTGGGACACTCGCCCCGGGCAGCCCCGCTCCGGCTGCAGGGAACTCGGGGACACCCCCCCCCTCCCCCGGGCAGGGGGCGAACCAGGCAGCCGGGCCCGGCCCCTCCTGGCAGGAGGGTGTCTGCCCCACACGTGTCTCTGCCCCCTGCCTGCTCCGCGCTGCCCTGCAGGCTGCAGGGCTGGAGCAGCCTCCGTGCTGCACTCCCAGCCCCGGCCATGGCCCGTGTGCAAACCTGGGAGGGAGGAGGAATGCTGCGTGCTTGGGGAAGAGGCGGGGCCAGGGCGGGGAGTTGGGGAGGGATCCAATGGGGCAGTGAGGGGCAGGGTTGGGGCGGGTCCAGGGCAGGGATTTGGGGAGGGGTCCAATGGGGGAAGAAGGGGGATGGTCGGGGGAAGTAGGGGGTGAAAGCCCCTCCGGGCTCCGTCTATGCACCGGAGCGGAGGGCAAAATTGCTTGTTTGTCCCGTGTCCTGACCGAACATCGGTTGGGACGCGGGACAAACAAGCAAATATCGGGACAGTCCCGATAAAATCGGGACGTCTGGTCACCCTATGTTTAATTGACTACAAATACACACATACTATAGTTACCTCTGCCTGCTAAACATAATCTTAGAATTGCTTTCTTGAGAAAGAATTAGAGATAGTTCCAGAGTTTGAAACTCTTTTCCTACCTCAAAATCTTCTGAGCAGTATGTTGGTAGAAGAGACAAAAGTATTGCTCTTTTGGAAGGTTGCTGAGTTGCGTTTCCTAGGTGACCAGACAGGCAAAGCTATCTTAAAAACAAAAAGATGGATTTTGTAGACCACTAAAGAGATTTAAAGCAACAGTACTCTTGAAAACACATGCAGGAAGGGAAGGAAGACGTGTCCTTTACACTACTAGACAAGTATTTATCCTGCTAGAAACTAGAAAAGATCCAGAAAAGTGGAACGAAAATTGTAATGGTCTTCCTCCAACATTAATGTTCTTCAACATAAGCAAAGTGATCCAAAAGCAGATGATGAAGCATGCTTTCTAATTATTTGGGTTTGCCAGTGGATTGAAGAGGTTTTTTTGGTTCTCCAGGCTGTGCCCTTCATATTGTTACTTGCTCTGTTAGAGAAAGGGAACTTTCCATTACACACAATTTTCCAAATGAGTTCTTCTTTACTGAGCTTTCAGACTGTTTGTGTGAGCTTGTTGAAGCAACAGAACTGGCAGCGCTTCCAAGACTGTCCTTTTTTGAAACACCGAATGTATGCAATGAAGCATCATACTCTGCTGAAATTTACTGCAAATTATGACAATAATAAATTGTAAAGCACTGAGATATGTCAGATTTATTATGCAGATTATAATTTGATTTGTTGTGATTTCACAAGGATAAGTGAAGAAAGTTAATTCTGTATGAAATAAAACCTTATTAAACCAAACAAAATTGCTGAAAGCTGTATAAACCATTAAAATTATTTGATCTTCATATAATCTACACCATTTTACTTTTTGGAAGATAGACACTCCTTTAGATTTGAGAGCATCTAGCATGTGAATTTTGGTTGGAAACAAACCTGTGAAAAGTGGTAAATATCTTGTATTTTAAAAAAAGACATGGAGTTTCATGAACCAGTTGTCTTTTCACATAGTACTTTTATGCTTGGAAAATAAAACATGGAATAGTCTAAACTGCAGATGGCACATTATCATTGAGAAGGCTTTTTCTGTGATTGCTGCTGTTTATTGAATGTTGCACCCTGTTTTCTATGGCAGACTGATTGGTGATGAGGACAAGTTTTATTTTCTTCAAGGTTATTGCATTTAACCTTTAGCAACTGGCAATTGAAATTAGTCGAGTAACTGACTTTGGGATGTTTTGGTGCTCATCACAATATATAGTCTGT
Organism: Mauremys mutica; assembly: GCF_020497125.1. NCBI lineage: Eukaryota > Metazoa > Chordata > Testudines > Geoemydidae > Mauremys > Mauremys mutica. Next base: position 131,158,216 of record NC_059074.1, read on the forward strand.
GAGCATGCATATTTAGAAAAATGGAGGGAGAAAGAATAGTAGAATAAAGATGAAGATACTGACTGTATAAGGAATATCGATGACAGTAGGGGTTGGTAAATACCCCAGTATGCACACATCTCATTTTTTTGATAAACAGGAATATTTAAGGATAATAATAAGGGTAGATGAGAGCTCCTGAATGATGGGCAGGGAAGTTTAGCGGAACATAGTCTGTCATGATTTTAACTACTTATTTTTATGTAAAATATGTCATTTGATTAGAGAATAAGCAACATAACATTTTCATTTTTTTAAAGCAAAGATTTATTCTTTTAAATGAGGCAGTAGTTAATAATAATAATTAATAATGATAAAGATAGAAATATACCTGAACCACTTAATTCATTTTTCCCAGAATCTGTAACAAAAATATTTTGTTAATTCTAGACCATTTTCCCCCTCCTGCATTTCAGAGTTGTGTATTCAGGTATTAGGTGCCTCGGAGGGCTCGTCTTCATTGCAGTGCTAGCTTGAGGTATGCCTCAAATGTTACCACAACGCGACTCCTGTCTATGCACAAAAATCTCTAGCTCAAGTTCAGTGGTGGTTTAAACGTGAGCTAGCTGGCCTGTCAGGGTGAGTGGGTTGAAGCTTGAGTTCTGCCGACTCTTGACCTAGTAACACAGTGGGGGCTCAGCCACTCTGGGCTGCCAATCCAGTCGTTCTGTGTGACTGCTCTCACTTGAGTTTAACTGGAGAGGTGTTAATTTGAGCCAACACTACCATGAAGACAAGTCAGTTTCCTTGTTTATACTAGTTTAATTATTTCAGTGGTGTAGTTGATAGTCTTTCACCATAGACAGCAGATGCTTAATTTTTCTAGCTAGACAATAAGGACAGTGGCATGCCATTGGTTGCCTTCTCTTCCCACTCTTGCTTTATGCTTTTTCTTTCATACTACTTTATATCTGTAGAAAAGCCTTCTACTTCCCCTGCATCAAAAGCCCCTTTTATTCTCCTCCACACCTTTCCTTGAAACCTACTACTTTGGCAAAGCCTTCCTGTGTTGATCTCTTCATTGACTGTTTATGCACATCTTCTCTCTTGAACTTATATATTTTTATTTGTGAGCCTTTCAAGAATCAAGTTTTGTTTATTGAAATAAGTCTTTTGGTAGCTTAGAAGGAGCTGTTTTTCATAAGAAATTTGAAACACTGACTAGAATGTATGTGTGTTTCTTGTGTTTAAATTGGTCACCTGTATTGTACTTTATTAATATTGTTGATTTTTCACTGTAACTCCAATATAACAAAGCAGACGTCAAGGGAAGAGATTTAATCACACAATAATCAGGGCTGGAATTTTAAATAGGACACATCATTAGCATGTTAATGGATTTTCTCACTTTTTGCCAGCTGCCCAAGTATAAAAGATATTGCAAATGTAGTACAAAAATCTGGCTTCGCTTACCATGCTGTGAACTGTCAGGTCTTCGTGTAGGAGACTTAAAAAATACAAAAGGATTTTTAATGAAAATATCAGAAGTATTTTAGATTGCTTTTTATAATAGCGATGTCAACTGATAAGTTAATGTACTTATTTATATTTTAGGATGAGATAATATTGATTTGCACTTATTTTCATCTGAAGATCTCCAAGCTCTTTACAAAAATGGCTAAGTATTATTATTCCCATTTTACAGCTAAAACCAAGCCATAGAGAAGTGAAGTCATTTGCTCGGGATCATATAGTGAGCTAGTGACAGAGCAGGGAATAGAACACTGGTTTCCTGACTCCCAGCCTCTTGCTCTAACCACTGGAATTCATTAGAGTAGATAGATGAATTTGAAATGATCTGCTGACCAAATCTATCTCTAAAACAGTGCTGTCATGGTAGGGGAAATCTTATCGTATGGTAGCTAAGACAACCAAAAGCCTATTCCAGAAAAGTGATATTTAATTGGAAAAAGCACAATGAAGGGCCACAAAATGAGCAGGGGTGTGGAACAGCTTCTATATGAGGAGTGACTAAAAATATTGGGACTATTCAGCTTGGAAAAGAGATGACTAAGGGGGGGGGGAGAATATTTAGGGTTTACAATCCCCCTGAATTGTCTGAGAGTCTACTGGAATTGGCATCGATCTCCCGGTGACTATTGAAAGCAATCTGGAAAATGTTAATAGGCTGCTAAAAGGTCCGGTTGGTGGCACTGTGGGGCTCCCTACCTGGCCTGGCTCCGCGTGGCTCCTGGAAGCGGGTGGCGTGTCCATCTCCTAGGCGGAGGGGCGGCCAGAGGGTCTCTGCCTGCTGCCTCCGGCCTAAGTGCTGACTCCGCAGCTCCCATTGGCCAGGAACCACAGCAAATGGGAGCTGCGGGGGCAATGCCTGCAGCACCTGAAGAAGAGCTCTATGTAAGCTCGAAAGATTGTGTCTTTCACCAACAGAAGTTGGTCCAATGAAAGCTATTCTCTCACCCACCTTGTCTCTGTCATTGAGTATGCACATGCTACATGTTTATACAGTATATTTATAAGGGACTTGTCCTTTAATGAAGAAAAAGCTATACAGGGTTCTGTTTTTTTAATACATTTCTTCCAACTATATGGCTTGTACTTGGGTGCTGAAAATTAAAATATACAATTATAATTTATCAAAATGTACCTCAAAATATGGTAAGAAATTTGTCCTATTGTTTTAATTAAAGTCAGTGTTCAATAAACTATATAGTCAGTCATTGTACGGGATGCAGTTAACTACCCTGTAACATAATATTCATGTGGGTACCAGAAACCATTAATGGGTACTTAAAATAATACAAGCTTTGCATAATCAAATATTTATGAACAGGGGTCTTTCTGACTCTCTGACAAACCCACATATTCGTATAACATGATTTGATTTTACCTAACTAATGATGAATGGTTATTTCAAAGTGTTTTCTGACTGAATTTTTTTAAAGATATATTTTTGTACTCTGTCAGTTTGGGCCAATTTAATCTATGTCAGAAATCGCCATATAATAAATTAAAAGTACACGGTAACCCTCTTGTGGAAAACCTTTTTTATTTATTTAAATATATAATATTAACAATAGCTGTTAGAGTGGAAAATAAGGAAGCTTTTTATAGCTTAATTTTTTGTAATTTTTTTTAGAAATATCTAGAAATTAATTGTTATAAAACTTTACAGAATTTTTAACTGTTCCAAAAAAGGGCCATCTGAAAAGCTGTACATACCACACTGTGACAAAATCATCCCAGGTGTAGTTTAATTGATTTCCATGGAGCTATTATATAAGAAATGATTTGGTCCAATATGTTTGCAGCATCTGCACAAAATAAGTTCTGTGAGCTGAATAGGTTCTCCATAGAGTTTCCACAATTAACCATATATTTGAGAATGACTATTTGATCCTAAACTGAAAAGATGAACCTTCTGATTGCATCTTTTTAAAGAAGTCATTAAAGGGAGATGACCCAGTGTGTAATAGATGGACTTCCATCAGAGGGAAGCTATTCCCAATCACATTATATGTCCACTTCCAATTTGTACAAGGTTATTACTTTCTACAGGACCCAATATATACTCTAGAGAAATTATATGAAATGCTTGTTGCTAAAACTAGAGGTTGAAGGGAGTGGGTTATTGCTTTTGTCTACAGCCATATCTTTTTAAACTGTGACCTTGTCAGATTTCACAAAGTAAGTAGAGTGAGCCCTCATTGGTAGTTGGTTATGAAATCCAAGATGTTGTAGGAAATAGTGTTGGTGATTAGATTAGTGGCATTCTTCCTTCTGAGCTGGCATTCAGCTGATGCTCCAGCATGGTGCTGGGCAGCTTTCTTTCAGGCAAGATATAAAACCAAGATCTTTAATAATTGTTGTCTTTTTAAAAAAAAAAACAAAAATCTTATAACTATCTTTGCAAGAATAGGGGTATGTTACTCAAATTCCAGTTTGAGTGATTACACTCTGATGGTTTAAATTCCCCCTTCCATTTCTTTTGGAGAATGTGTTCTTCACTTCCTGGTCTTAATTGTTGGGTATTGGTAGATATCTTCCATGCTCCAACTCATTAGTAGCAGTGTCTGAGTGATTGTTGAAGAGATTCCTGTGTTTATGGCATTTCTGAAACATTTCTGAAAATTGGAATCTTTCAGGATAATAGCACTATGTAAAAGTTTTATTTTTGTGAATTTCAAATATAGAATTGATAAAAGAACAATTTAAAACTGGATGACCATTACAGAAGAGCAATAGGTCTCCTATAGTTAAGACCAGTTTTTTGTTTAAAGCTTGACTCTTCTAAGTGCTCTAAAAACTACAAGGTTACTTAAAATTTGGTGTGTTTCATGAGTGTGTGGAGGTCTGTTAGTCGTCCAAGTTTGAGGCCATTTGACCAAGGGGTCTCGAGATACAGTGCTCCTCCCTCCTCCCTCAACCCCCTAAAAGGCTTTTCTTAAAATTTAGAGATTCTGGCAACCTTTTTTTGCTCACAGATAGAGAGCAAACTAGGGCTTAGATCATCACACCACAGTGTTCAACACTCCAGGTTACCCCAACAGCATGCATGGCGCCCACCAGCCCTTCGGAGGAAATATAATTAAAACGTTATTTGAAAAAGATTTTGCTTCTCCAGTTAGGCTAGTTGCAAGCCTCATGTGCTTATTCCCTCTCCTAAGGGATTATTCTGAGCATGGGCCGGGGGGGGCTAACTATCTGGAAAACAATGTCTACATTGCAGGACCTCGGTGGCTCCAAGGACATGTCATTGCCATTGAATCTGAGCACCAGCCCACAGCAGAAATCTGAAGTTTAAAAAAAAAGCACGTGTATTGCTCCAATATGCCTGTATCAAAGGGGGAGGAGGTTATTTTGGGGAAATGTAATCTGAGTACAGCAGAATATTCAGAAGACGATGCAACTATTTTTGGAAAAGAGAGAAAACTGCACAAGAAAATGTTTGCTAGGAGGGGATGGTGATTGGAGTAGAAGTGTAGGTAGCAATAAGGGGAGAATTGCAATTGGGGAATTGGGTGAGGGGGAGGAGCAGAACATTAGGAAGGGAAAAATAGGGGCGAGTAACAGGTAGACTGGAGGGAGAATAGCGCAGGGGTGCCGGTCAGTTTAATGGGAAGGGATGGGGACGGGAGGCTGGAAATGTTGGTCGGGGGAGGCTACATGTTGCAGGAAATGGTGTGGCAGTATTCTGAACAAGGAGAGACAGTCACCAATCTTCTCTCACGTGCGTAAATCTAGTGCAACACTCCTGTAATTAAACTGTCACGGTTTTGGGACACAGACGATGGATGAGATTTCTCTCGCCAGCCCTGTTAGGAACTACAGATTGGAAACAGTTCAAAGCACGACCATTATTCCCATTCCACTATAACAACATCTACAGGCGGGCGGGGGGGGGGGAGCACTGAGGAATCACATAGCAACCATGTAGCAAAGACCACTGGACTGGGACTGTTCCTAGCTCTGCCTCTGGCCTGCTACATGACCTTAACCTCACCTCTCTCTGTCTGTTTCCTATCTATAAAATGGGGATAACGATGTAAAGTTCTTTGATATCTAGTGATGAAGAGCACTCCATGAAAGCTAGGTCTTTTGATTATAAACTAGATACAGTAGCATATCCGCTTTCAATCCTAGTTGAGAACTACAGGTGCCTTAATGACCGCTAACTCTAACCAACAAGCATTTCTTTCTATTTAAAGACCTCAGAAACTAAATGGCAAAAAAATTAATTAACTCAGAGTTCAGGATGCCTGGTGATAGCTTGTGCCCTTCCAGAATGTTGACTTCAGCAAAACCCAATCTTCTGAAACCCAGACAATACAGAGTGAAGATAATAGACTCCCTTTGACTTCCATGGACTTTGGATCAGGCTCTTCATGTGTTGGATGCTCTTAGGTGAGCCTCTACTCCAGCCTTCCTTATGGGTAGGGCCGTACCAAATTCACAGTCCATTTTGTTAAATTTCATGGTCATGGCATTTTAAAAATCTCGAATTTCATGGTTTCAGATATTTAAATCTTGAATGTCATGGTGTTGTGACAAAGCAGGAATACATATTTAAAAATGGCAAAATATACACATGTAAAGTCTTTAAGTTAGCATTTCTCAATCTGGGGGTCCCAACCCAAAAGATGGGATTGCGGTATTGCCACCCTTTTTTCTGCACTGCTGCCAGTGCTGCCTTCAGAGCTGGGTGCCAAGCTGCAGCGCAGCTCTCAGGCTGTCCAGCTCTAAAGGCAAGTGCAGAAGTAAGGGTGGCAATACCACAAGCCCCCTAAAATAGGCTTGTGACCCCCTTTTAGGTCAATAACCCAAGTTTGAGGAACACTGTGTGCTTTTTTTATACTTTTACCCCATAGTACTATATCATAGGGTAAAAGTACATGAAAGACTAATGTCATGGCGGAGACCAGATTTCACTACCTGTGAACATGTTTTTCATGGCTGTGAATTTGGTAGGGACCTACTTATGAGACTTGTTAGTTTAGGAAATCTTCACTTAAATTGAAAAAAAATGTTTAATCAGTACTTTATGCTGCAGCCATAGAGACATGGTGAAATCTGACCACAGAACAGAGGTGTTAGTTCTTTAGCTATTATGGTATTCACAAGGTAGTAAAAATGTAGTTACATGAGGCAGAGTTTGATCAGCACTTTTGGGATAACAACCGTTTTCTTTTGAAAATTACCAAGGATCTTTAGTTACCACAAATGCTTACGGCTGCCAGATTTTACAACTTTTATTTTGTTCCCTTATACCAGTATAAATATAATTTAACTCTATTTGAATCAATGATATACATGAGCATAAAAATTGTCCTCTAACACCATGCTAGGGTATTGGTTTGGTAACCACATAGAAAATAGTGGAAACCTACTGACCTCTGTACTTACCTACATGCCTCCAGCTTTTATCCAGTCTGCATCACACGATCCATTGTCTACAGCCAAACTCTAAGATACAACCACATTTGCTCTAATCCCTCAGACAGAGACAAACACCTACAAGATCTCTATGAAGCATTCTTACAACTACAATACCCACCTGCTGAAGTGAAGAAACAGATTGACAGAGTCAGAAGAATAGCCAGAAGTCACCTACTCCAGGACAGGCCCAACAAAGAAAGTAACAGAACGCCACTAGCTGTCATCTTCAGCCCCCAACTAAAACCTCTCCAGCACATCATCAAGGATCTACAACCTATCCTGAAGGACGATCCCTCACTCTCACAGATCTTGGGAGATAGGCCAGTCCTTGTTTACAGACAGCCCTCCAACCTGAAGCAAATACTCACCAGCAACCACACCACAAGAAAAACACTAATCCCAGGAACCCTATCCTTGCAACAAAGCCCGTTGCAAACTCTGTCCACATATCTATTCAAGGGACACCATCATAGGACCTAATCACATCAACCACACCATCAGAGGCTTGTTCACCTGCAGATCTACCAATATGATATATGCCATCATGTGCCAGCAATGCCCCTCTGTCATGTACATTGGCCAAACCGGACAGTCTCTACGCAAAAGAATAAATCGACACAAATCAGATGTCAAGAATTATAACATTCAAAAACCAGTAGGAGAATACTTCAATCTCCCTGGTCACTCGATTACAGACCTAAAAGTCGCAATATTACAACAGAAAAACTACAAAAACAGACTCCAACGAGAAACTGCTGAATTGGAATTAATTTGCAAACTGGATACTGTTAAATTAGGCTTGAATAAAGACTGGGAGTGGATGGGTCATTACACAAAGTAAAAACTATTTCCCCATGCTAATTTATCCCCTACTGTTACTCACACCTTGTCAACTGTTTGAAATGGGTCATCCTGATTATCACTAGAAAAGTGTTTTTTTCTCCTGCTGATAATAGGCCACCTTAATTGATTAGTCTGGTTACAGTGTGTATGGCAACAACCATTTTTTCATGTTCTCTGTGTATATACATCTTCCCACTGTATTTTCCACTGCATGCATCCGATGAAGTGAGCTTTAGCCCATGAAAGTTTATGCTCAAATAAATTTGTTAGTCTCTAAGGTGCCACAAGTACTCCTCATTCTTTTTACTTAATGAGTTACCATAGCAACTTCATATTGGGGGTTTCTTTGGAAGTATTCCAAATAATATCAATATAATGATCAGGCCTGCCCCAGTTTATGACCTGACAAGGACAAGACAACAGCATACGTCTTAACTTCTGTGATTTTAATTGAATAAGCTATAATCAATAAATCACTTTTAGATCCTCCGTGATTAAGGTACTATAAAAATCAAAGCTGAAGTTTTCAAAACTTACAAAGTTTTGGATGCTGAATTCCCATTAAAATGAATATGAATTGGTCATCCAAAACCTCCAGGCAGCTTTCAGAACATCAGCTGTATGATAATATTTACCATTAGAGCAAATATCATCATCATTTGAGCAAATCACTGAATTTCACCAAGGCAGTGTCACAATTCAGCACTTAAGTAGCTACTCAAATTTAAGTATGTACTTAACTCCATCTCTGTTCATATGACAAATGTGCTTAAAGTTAAGCATGTTCTTAAGTACTTTGTTGAATTAGGCCTGATATACCTTATTTGGCGAAGAATTTGATAGTCTTATCCTAACCTAGAATTTGGAACATTTAGAATAACTAACAAAATACTGTGTGAAGTGTCTTTTGTCATGATTTTCTTCATTTCTTCCCCAAATATATAAGGAAGAACCTTTCCAAAGCACAACTTAATCCTTTCTCAGAGTTAAAAATTTGGATTTGTACCCAGTGTTGTGATAGGAATTAAGGAATGTTGAGGAGCACCAGTGTCAAAACAGAAAAACACTAGCAGATTTTTCTAGGAAAATGTCCTCATCATTTCCTTTTCTTTTTTTTCTTTTTGCCTTGAGATGTTGACCTTTGAGAGTGTCTCTTGCAGTCGTGCAACATTAAATACAGAGTTATTTCTAATGCTGATTTAAATGGACATGTAGGTCCATTTTCAAAGTAAAGGTTTTCTTGTCTAATTTTTTTAGCTTGTAAATCTTTAACTAGTGTATTTAGGTTTTGATAAGAATGTCTTTTGTAGAATTAAAAATTATATCTCAAACGTGTTAGGCAGAAGATCATTTTGGTTTCTACTTTCAAACTGTGGAGACAAATGAAATGAAATTCTAAGAAGCAAATTCACTGGTGAAGTTAATGACAGTGCATATTGCATAGTAGGTGTAATTTGATTATAAAGATGAAATTCACTTTAGCTCAGGGGGCCAGAACAAGGCCCACCCACCATTTAAGTCCCATAGAAGGCTTAAAATGGGACTTAAATGTTGTATATAGTTTGTGTTGACTGCCTGCACAGTGTGAAAGTAAGTGGTAAAGTGTGGAGTAATTGCCACTGAACTGCCTTTCAGAGTGTGCAAAAAAGGTGTGGTTTGTTTATCAGGAAAAGCAGTTAGAAGGATGATGTTTCCTTTTTTTTTTTTAAAGGAGACTTCCCTTATTTTAACTTACATCCTCCTATTAATCGTATTTCCTGCTAGCTCCTTTCTGTCCCTCACTTCATTATTTTTGTTTTGCACTCCCATTGAATGCCAAATTATTGCAAGTTATTGCTGCTTTGCCATTTATAGGCCAAGTCCTTCTCTGTGTTATGCCATTTTTAGTTTGATATAAATTCATTGGAATCAATGGAGTTATACAGTAGAACCTCAGCGTTACGAACAGGAGAGTTACGAACTGATCGGTTGACCACACATGTAATTTGGAACCAGAAGTACACAATTAGGCAGCAGCAGAGACCCAAATAAATAAATAAATACAGAACAGTACTGTATTAAATGTAAACTACTAAAAGATAAAGGGAAAGTTCAAAAAAGATTTGACAGGGTAAAGAAACTTTCTTTTCTTGTTTCATTTAAATTAAGATAGTTAAAAGCAGCATTTTTTTCTGCATAGTAAAGTTTCAAAGCTCAATTAATGTTCAGTAGTAAACTTTTGAAAGAACAACCATAACGTTTTGTTCAGTTACGAACATTTCAGAGTTATGAACAACCTCCATTCCCGAGGTGTTTGGAACTTTGACATTCTCCTATACTAACATAAAATTGGAGTAACAAAGTGGTGAATTTGGCCCTCGTATAAAATATGCAAAACTTTAGACCATTTAGATCAATGTTGAATTTGATTCTAATTCTGCAGTGACTTCTTCTGAAGACATATTAGGCCAGACTCAACCATGGTGTAACTCATTTGTGAAGATCAAGCTGCAGACTCACTCTTGGCTTCATCGTCCATGAGTAATATGCCTATCCCAAATTCATGCATACCAACACGCCATTAAATATGTGCTGAATACACCGCGTTTGTTCTGTTGGGAAGCTGGGAGGCTCTTCTGATGTTATATAGCTCTCATTTCTAGCTCTGCAGCATGGTAGATACCATTCTTTGAAAATATGAAAGTTTAAAGTATCAAAAACCCGTCACTGGCCCAGGAATAAGTTTGTTACCCATTCTTGGCCTCAGGGCTGGGGTAATTTTGAGTGGGGAATTGCACATTTGGAAGAATTGTAAAAATAATGGCTGTTGGAAGGTGTGTAGAATGTTAAAATAAGTCCCAGAGAGATGGATTACTAGACCAGAGGCCCAATGACATTGTAAACCTGTATAGCTATATTTACATACAGGTACAAATAGATTTCAAAGGGTGTTTCAAAGAAAGGGTAATATTATTATCCCTGTTTTACATATGAGGAAACTGAGATACAGAGTAGATTGGTTTTGTAGTTCATTGGATAGCGTTGTACTTCCACATAGATATTTTCTCCATGCATTTCGTTGAGCATGTATATGAGGACTTCAGTTCTATGACACTCTGATCCTGAATTTTTGACAGGTTGAAAATTTGAAGGCAGCATTTGGTGTATTCAGAAACAAAAGTTTTATTGAATTAAATATGAAAATGAATGATACAATTGGTACAGAATTCTTTGTGTTTATTTTTTTATTAATATCAATTTTATTCTACATCAAACATTTGTCACTATGCTACTGATTTTTGATTGACTGCATAATTACATTTGTGAAGTTGCCAAATGAAAGGGTGGAGGTTTTGGTAGCAGGGAGGTCAGTTGGCACTTTTGGCACCCAAGAAAGTGTGAAGGGTTTTTGGGTATGCTTTGCCTCATTCCATTTGTTTTGAGGACTGGGTGAAGATGACTCGAATGTTGGGGAGTTGTCCTCATTCAGTTTGTCTATGCACCAGTGAATCTAATTAGGCAGTTCACAGCTGTCTGAACTATTGTTTTAGGCTGTTTGCAGAAGACAACACTGCATTGCTTTGTATTCAGTTTATATTTTGAAAGTTTTATTCATAACAATAAGGTCTTAGAAATCTTTTGAGAGGACCCACAAGTCTTGAACTCAGATCTGTGGGTCTGCAGGCAACCTTTGCATCTTGGCAGCTTGGTAGTAACCTGTGGACTGATTGGAGGAGTGCCTGATCCCACTGATTGGTTTGGCTGTGCTGTTTAGGCCAGAAGGAAGCATAGACAGTTGTTCATGCAACTGGGTGAATTACTTGCTGGCTGCTACATCAGAATCTGCCCTTTTTTCCTGAGTCCTTGTCCCTGCTCTTCTGCCTTGTTCCGGGTTCCTGCCTTGTTCCTGATCCCTGCCTCTGGTCTCTGACTCTGGCTCCGACACTTTGCTTGACTCTCTGACTCTGATTCCAGCTCTGCCCCTTGGTTTGACTCCTGACTCCAATTCCTGCTACAGCCACTAGAGATGATGGCCCCAGCCCTGATCATGACACCTTTTTTTTGTTTAAATGGAAACTGCTGTACAATTCTGTTATAGGGTTAGATCAGGGGTCAGCAACCTCTGGCACGTGGCTCACCAGGGTAAGCACCCTGGCGGGCTGGGCCAGTTTGTTTACCTGCCACGTCGGCAGGTTTGGCCGATCACGGCTCCCACTGGCCCAGGCCAGGGGGTGGCGGGAAGCTGCGGCCAGCACATCCCTTGCCCGCACCGCTTCCCGCCGCCCCCATTGGCCAGGGATGGTGAACCGCGGCAAGAGGGGGCCGCAGTCCGACGTGGCAGGTAAACAAACTGGCCCGGCCCGCCAGGGTGCTTACCCTGGCGAGCCACGTGCCAGAGGTTGCTGACCCCGGGTTAGATTCTAAGGCAAATTCTGCAGCAGCAGAAATGTGGAATATGCTCTTTGGGGCAGGTATTGTCTTTGTGCTACGTGCTGAACAAACACAGAACAAAATGAGGTTCTAGTTCATGACTGAGGCTCCTAGATGCTATGGAAATACAAATGAAAATAATAATAATAATACATGGGGCCTTACCTATGACTTTGTTTCTATGAATCTTACATAATGTCTGCTAATACTGCTATAATTGTACTGTTGTGGTAATAAATATATTTTTAGAATTTAGCTTATGGTACAATCTTGACCTATTAGTGAATTTTCCCCCAGCAATATTCATCCATAAATTTTGTTAGTGTTTTCAGGTGACAATAAAAGCAGCAGAGAGTCCTGTGGCGCCTTATAGACTAACAGACGTTTTGGAGCATGAGCTTTCGTGGGTAAATACCCACTTGGCATCCGATGAAGTGGGTATTCACCCACGAAAGCTCATGCTCCAAAATGTCTGTTAGTCTATAAGGTGCCACAGGACTCTTAGTCTGGATCTGTAAAAGCAGCAAACACGGCTACCCCTCTGATACTCAAGTGACAATATATGGGTTAAAATCTGAACTCTCATAAGACTGTGGCATTCTATGGAAGCGAATAGAGTTGAGTTCACTTACACCAGTGGCAAATTTGCTCAGTGAGTGAGTTAAAAAAATCTGATCATTTTCTGGTACATGAAGTTTCATTTCTGCTTTGATATTGACTGACAATAGTCTGAAACAGCAGCTGGGAGTATGAAAATTTAAGCACACGAAACCCTTGGGATGCTGATCCTGTATAAATGTCATACAGGATGTCACTCTTTTTATGAAATATAATATTTTTATTTTCATTGCCTTTCACAAAGAGTAGCTTGATCTTTCTTAAATAAAAATATTTTGATAGAACTTTAAGGCTATTACACAAATATATGAAATCCAGGGAGTACAAGTTTAAGGAAGCTTGCTGTTTAATTATTGACATTTTAAAATAGAAGCATTATATATATGATAAATTGTGCCATACTGAAAATTCCCTTTCTTGTTGTTCTTAAAGGCCAAGAAAATAGCCGGTATCAAGTTATTGTTCTTTGTATTTCATCAAGTCCCAGTTGATGGCTATGAAGTAAACAGAAGCCTAATTTTTTAATTGACACCAAAGGGTTGATTCTTTTTTTGTTTTTCTTTGATTCATTGTATAAGCTGAAGTACAAGTTTGGAAGATGCGGGAATGGTGTCTAATAGCTGGAGCAGGGAACTAGGACTTGGGTCTGGTCTACACTTAAAAGTTAGTTCAGATAGATATGGTGCTCAGAGGTGTGAAAAATTCTAATGTAACCCTATGGGTGGGTAGATGGAAGAATTCCTCTGTCGATCTGGCTACTGCCTTCTCGTAGACATGGATTGCCTACAGCAACAGAAAAAACCCATCCATCGCTGTAGGAAGCATCTATACTCTACAGTGCTACAGCGACATGGCTACAAAGCTGTAGCTGTGCTGCTCTAGTGCTCGTAGTGTAAAACATGGCCTTAGGATTCTTATGCTTTATTTCTGTTCACATCTCTCTGACTGTATTACTGTGAGAGTTTGGCCAAGTCACTTAACCTATCTGTAAAATGAAGATAATATTTGCCTGCTCACTGGAGTGTTGTGAGGCTTACAGCCGCAGGACTCTGCTCAAACACAGGAGCCTGTGCTAGGAGATTGCATTGCAAAATCAGGGCTTAAATCACAAATAATCAGAAAAAGCTTGAGATACTTGGATAGAAGGTACTATAGAAGTAATTATTATTATTGATGATTACCTGTCAAATCTTTACTGGTAGACCTAAATCTCAGAAACCAATTTTATGGGAATGGGGGAGTCATCTTGATTTAATTGGATATCAGAAAAGGTGTGTTTTTTGTCTGTTCTTTTATCTGTTTAAATCCTGACTTAAAAAAATACATTGAAATAGTGGAACATAAAACTTAAAATGTTGGTAAGTGAAAGAGGATTCAGTCGTCATATCTATAGCAAATGTATTTGGTTTGATGTGCACGTTTAAGGCTTGGGTAAAGATAAACAGAGGCAATGTTTGCCAAGCTGCATAAGATTAAACAGTTCATTACCTGTTGGAATTATCGGAAGACACGCTGCATAATTTGGACTATAATCTTTATATACTTTTAGCTGGATTATACTTTTATCTAGCAGAGTATATTGAAATATGATTAATAATGTGAAGCATGGAGTTAAAAATGACAGGGTGGAACTAGATGTAATATTGTAGAGCCAAAGAAACCTGGATCTAGTGGCATGAAAGCAATATGAAATCCTTTTTTATGCTGGAATTTTTCTTACCTAAATTTTAAAACCTGCACGTGTGAAATTTCCTGTGCCACATACCAAATGAAGGGCATAACAAAATCAGCCACTTTAAGAAGTGTAGGCTTGATTCCAAAAGGTCCTGAGAAACCCCCAACTCCCATAAAAGTTAGTGGGAGTTGCAGGTATCTTGCATCCTTCAGTATCAGGTGCTTGATTTGCTTGAGTTGTGAACATACACATACCGAGCGAAATCCTGGTTCCACTGAATTGTTTTGTTATTTTAAGACTCCCAGTGGCCAGGGCCCATTTCTGCCCTCAGTTACATGGGTGCAACTTTCATTAACTTTGATAGATGTTCCACCCCTACAAAAATGGGCAGAACTGGGTTACAGATTATTTTTAACTAGAAAAACCCTGTCATCGCACAGTCAGCAATCTGCTGTTACTAACAAAGAAGATCCTCTCTAGCAGTTTTTATTCAGGCTAAAATGTAAGTTATTTCAATTATCTTTATTTCATTGAGTTTAGAGTCCTTGTCCTAAAATAAAAATTTAATTGAGAGAGTCAGTGTTTTTCTATAGCTAGAAGATGCCACTTGTGTTTTTTTTTAGTTTGGGGAATTAACGATGTAGAATTTACAGATAAAACTATGAATGGCTTTGGCATTTATTCTTTTGTTGTTGCAAAAACAGGATTGATTTATAGAAAATGTAATGATTTCTCATTTCCACATCTCAGATGTATCATACTCTATCTTCAAACACTGTTGCTGTTGTTTGTTGTTTGTTTTATGGTAGTAACTCCAGGGTACTATGCAGTCTCTCCATTTATGGAAAGAGACAGTCTCTGCCCAAGGAGCTTACAATCTAAGATGTCAAGCAGTGGGCAAAGGGAGTTGGGGAGAGAGAAAATATATATTCAGAGGTGGATTTTTTTTAATTAGTATTAACTGTCCTTCAGCTGACCTCTTCCCTACCTATTATTAGTTGGCTAATGTCCTGTAAATTTCATTGTCCTGTAAGTAAACCAGATAATGAACACAACTGAATGCTTAAAGACAATTCTTGATTTTAAAGGTGACCTTGATTTTTAATCCTAAAATTAAAGTCTTGTAGTGAAATTTCCTCAATTTGTAACAGTATGTACTGAATACCATCAATAACCAGGCTGGGTGATGTGTACTACATTATACATCACGTATTCAAAGATTACACCTATATTTCCCTGATTACATCTGCACTGGCAGAATTTCCCCAAGCATCTGTTGCCCATGAAAATGGGATAACCATTTGTTTATGCAGTTAGTGCTACCAGTTTACATTCACATATGCATGTTAGGTGCCCATATATGTACTCGAGTGCTTGCTCTAATTTTGTGGGTGCAACGTAGGCACCTGCTTTTGAGAATTTACCCTTGGAAGTTGTAATCTTACAGTTTTTTTCTTCAGAGTTTTTAGTTTCTGTACTAATATGCCTTTCATTTAGCTGGACTCCTGGGAGCATTCAATACCTATTTGAATATTTGGGAAAATTATGGCAAAATATCTTCACTCCTAAGGACCGCAATTTTAGCAAAAATAGGTAATAAATATTAACATCTTGTCAAGTATTTGACGCATTTCCCTCATGAACTGACCAGTTCATCTGTCACTTCATTATTTTTGATATATGTAAGGCACCTGTTGTGAACTGTAGGAACCTCCACAATTATAAAAAACACACACAAAATTAATTCAGGTGACCCACTGTCGGCAGTAAAACACATGCCAAGTAAGACTTTTCCCTGCTCAACTCACTCTTCCAGGAGTGACTTGAAGATCCAACAAAACCCTCAAAGTGTGAACATATGTAACAAAAGCCTAGGCAGTATCAATCAAAGAAGCAGATATTACTGATGCTATTTTCTTTGATTTTCGACAATCTTCTCATGTTGCTAAACTGAGCATCAGCTAGCTAGATCTCATCCAAACACAATCCCCATTAGATATGGGGAAAACTGATCAACTGTACTTCTTGGGGCTGACAAACGAGATGTAGAACTGAGTATTCTCATCCTACTGATGTCGTTACACTCAGACATGGCCTTCCGCAGTGGCCTTGTAAATGATTGAATAGAGTGAGAATAGAACCATGTGTCACTCCATATCAGAGAGTACTCCTGGCAAACAAACCATTGGCTATTACTATCCATTGGGCCCTCCCTGGGAGAGAACATTGGAAGCACTCAGTTCTGTCTGTCCCTGCCAGGGTCTAAATATGTGTCAGTACCTTTGTAATCAAAGGTATGTAAAGCAGCCGATAGATCTAAAATAATGTATCATGAATAATCAATTTTCATCCATTACCAGAAAGAGATAATCAACCAATGAGAGCACTGCAGACCTGAAGCGAACAAAATCTAAGGGCTCTAGATATTGCCAGAATTACTTTGCTACAATCTTCACAAGCCTGTTCCCCTCCAAAACAAGCATTTGATGATAAGACTATAAGAACAACCATACTGGGTCAGACTAAAGGTCCATCTAGCCCAGTATCCTGTCTTCTGACAGTGGCCAATGCTAGGTGCTTCAGAAAAAATGAACAGAACAGGTAATCAAGTGGTCCATCCCCCCTGTTGCCCATCCCCAGCTTCTGGCAAACAGAGGCCAGGATTTTCTAAAAAGGTTTGTGGAGCAGGGATCTAATAATTGCTGACACTTTGTCTTCCTAACAGGAGGCATTGTCAGTTGCCATAAGTAATGGGTATAGTATCTCTCCGCTCTCTTTTACCAACCAGAAAGAACATGAGTCCTATTTTCAGGTTGTAGCCTGAAGCTTTCCAGAACCTTGATGGACAAAATTGGTCATTAGTCCAAGGAGATTTCATGCTGGTTTCCCATATCCTTTTTGAGGTATGGTTATAAATCCATGAAAGGTGAAAATCAGGTCTATGTAGCTGAGTAATTTTGTCATTGAAATAAATTGAAAACTCTTCATAGCATGACCCTCTTGATTCTACTTTGGGGGAAGGCTAAATCAGTGGTTTGAGCATTGGCCTGCTAAACCTAGGGTTGTGAGTTCAATCCTTGAGGGGGCCATTTAGGGATCTGGGGCAAAATCAGTACTTGGTCTTGCTAGTGAAAGCGGGGGGCTGGACTCAATGACCTTTCAAGGTCCCTTCCAGTTCTAGGAGATAGGTATATCTCCATATATTATTATTATTATACTTTTGAGTGGAGACAATCTGGATTGTCATTAAGGTGTCTATATCCTCCCCTCGCAAAAGTTGTCTATCAGAAATTATGAGAGTGGATCTGTAATGAATAATGTGTAGATAATAAGTACAGAGTGTTGTTTGTTTAAAAAGACCTACAATATTGAATTTTTTTTAATGTGAATGACTCATGTTTGTTCATAAATTAAGAAACATACCCTCTAACTGAGGGAGGGAGGGAGAGTGGGGGAAATACTGGACTTGAGTAAATAGATATATGTGGAATATTTGCACTGATCCTATTGTTAGTAGTGATAACAATCAGACCAGAGAATTTAAAGTAAATAAAACTGATTAATGGACTTGCAAGGTTGCTGTGCTTTTGGCTAACCAGTTATTTTTCTCATTTTTGTCCTGAAACTAACACTTTATGCTCTAAGTGAATAAATATTTTCCCTAATATTCCCTCTAAAGATAGAACTAGTGTAATAAAGACCTTTCATTATGTTAATTCTAATGGACACAGACAGTATTTAAATCATCTGTGTCCCCTGCAGTCCCACTCCTGATAAAACTTAATACAGCAAGCTGTCAAACAGAAGTAAAAAAGGGCATACAGTAACTTGAAGATTCCTCTCTTCAAAGCTTCATGGTTAAAACAAAGTCATTAATTTTTGTCCCCTTTCCTGCTCTTCTATTTCTTTTTTAATGTCCTAGATGGCTTTTAGCGGAAGAAAAACTTCAAGACGTCAGTTTACTTGTAATTCTGTATTCTTTGCAAGTAGCTCCCGTAAATGTAGAAGTGTAAGCTTTTCCAGCTTCTCGCAGTAAATGTGTGTAGCCCTCACCACTCAGTGCTGTTGATGATGAAATGAACTACTACATGAAAAGCTGAAAACTAGAAGAAGAGATATAAATGAAGCATAGAGATGCTTAAGGAGTGCAAAGAATTGTTCTTTTTAACCTCTGAGGATATGACAAGAAGCCATAGGCTTAAATTGTAGCAAGGGAGTTTTAGGTTGGACATTAGAAGAAACTTTCTAACTGTCAGGGTTGTTAAGCTCTGGAATGAATTGCCTAGGGAGGTTGTGGAATCTCCATCTTTGAAGATTTTTAAGAGCAGGTTAGACAAACACCTGTCAGGGATGGTCTAGATCAGTGGTTCTTAACCTTTACTACAGCCTGCACCCCTTTGATTCTCAAAATATGTTCTTGCACCCCTTATCAAAAGACTCTAGATAATACTTAGTCCTGCCGTGAGTGCAGGGGACTGGACTAAGTGACCTCTCGAGATCCCTTCCAGTCCTATGATTCTGTGCTGAGGAGGATATGGTCTAAGGATCACATTTTTAAATGGGCATCCACTCAGCCTTTAATTTTGCACCTACTTTCAATTGAAATTTCTGAATAATTTCTGAAATTTCCCCTGCAATGTCAATTGAATATATTGTTCATCACTTTCTGTTTTAACTTTTGCAGAGTGTTGATATTTACCATTAAACATTACTGGAGTACTATGTCCAGTTCTGGTGTCCACAATACTAGAAGCATTTCGAAAAGTCAGAGAGGGTTCAGAGAAGAGCCATGAGAAGGATTAAAGCATTGACAAATGCACCTTTTAGTGAAAAGCTCCTGGATCTCAGACTAATTAGTTAGTCAAAGAGAAGGTTAAAGGGTGACTAATCATAGTATATAAGTACCTTTATGGGGAACAGAAATTTGATAATAGAGATCTCTCAATCGAGCAGACAAAGATATAACAGGATCCAATGGCTGGAAGTTGAAAATAGACAAATTTAGACTAGAAATTAAAGTTTTTAAAGTGAGGGTAATTAAATATTGGTACGACTAATTGATAATAATAATAATTATTATTCATTTGTATTATCATGGTGTCTAGGCACCCTAGTCATGGACCAGGACCACAATGTCCTTGCCCCAAGGAGCTTACTGTCTAAGTATCAAAGGTGGTGGTGGATTCTCCATCATTGGAAATTTTAAATTCAAGATTGGATGTTTTTCTAAATGATATAGCCTCATTCAAACAGAAATTAAATTAGGGAAGTGCTGTGGCCAGTGTTGTACAGGAGGTCAGATTGGATAGTCATAGAGGTCCCTTCCGGCGTTATAATCTGTGAATCTATGAACAATAGTTGTTTTCAATTTAGCAGTGGCTGAGTTTCAATAATAGGAGAAGTGATTCCTATGCTGGTAAATTTTCTAAAGCAGTTTGGGACCCTTTCGAATGAAATGCTATCTCGATATATTATATTACTATTAGTATTTTCTATTATTATTAGTCCCATCATTCTCCTGAATTAGAGTAACTGTTCTCTGTTTGCCTTCCTTTTTTCTTTGTTTTAATTTTTGCTAGCTCTCTTCACTTTTTTTATCTCTGCATCATTCATTTTTGTTGTGCAGCTGAAATGAAGACATTTTTTGTTTTTTATAATTCAGAAGTTCATGCTGGGGGAAAAGTGCTAAATTTCTGCTTATTTGACTTCTTAATTACGTAGAGCATTATTCCATGCCTTTTTCAGGACAGTACAGCATTCACCAAGATCTGTCCTTTCTCTCTCTCTCTCCCTCCAATTTATTTATTTATTTTTTTAAAATGCTGCAATGTCCATCTCTTCTCCAACTTGTTTAATTCCTCAAAGGCAGAGTATGTAGGTGTGTTATCTCATTCTTATGCTTCTGGCACTTCCTCTCTCGTGTGACCCCTGCTGAGGTTACTTACGTAGCACATGTGTGGATTGGATAGGGAAATGAGACTGTGGGAAAACATAGAGCACTCTAGAGTATGTAGCATTTTACAAGGTGCCTGCCTGACCTTGCAAAAGAATAGTTGCTGGTTTAAAGGGAATACATTTTCATAAATTTGAAGAATAAAGCACCAAAATGCAAGCATCTCTTCCTGTATTAAAATACTTTATCATAGCTCTAAAATGCCAAACTGCAGCTGAGAACCATTAGGGTACATTTCTTAGCTATTTCTGCCTCTATAGAGTCCCCCTAAGTAGGATACCATTCATCATGTAATACCTTCTACAAGAATATAAAAAGCTAAGAAAAGCTAGATCTTTTTTTAATATCCTCTTGGGTTTTGAAATTTGTTTTAAGAGTTTTTATTGAACCACTGAAGTCTGTCTTCCTCAGCATCCCTATGTTTACTTTATAGCCAATTTTCAAGCATTCAGTATCTTCTATGGACTGTAGTTTAATATTAATTATCTACATCTTTATGAAATGTTCATCTTTCTTTAGGGCCTCAGAGATTTAAACCTGTTAAAACCTGATTTAAACTGTTTCAATCCTTCTGGTTTTTTCCCTTACCTGTTATTAATAGCTCTTCCCACCTCAGTTATGTTTTTACTTCCACTTTACCCCATGACCATTCCTAGGTCCTGTCCAAACATTTTATTTACCTTTTCTTTTATACCTTCTCTTTGTTCAATACCCATTTTATTTTTCTTATTCTTCTTGCCTGCTTCTTTCTCTTACTCTTTTTTGCATACCTACTCCCATTATTTTACTTCACATATTGCACTGTTTTCTAGTTTGCGCTCCACTTACTGTAAGCTTCCTCCTTCACAGATAATTCCTGAAGGAGGCCTCATGGTCAGACCTTTGTTCTTAACTTCATTTTCCATTTTATTAATTATTCCAGTACTTGTCTGTATACAATCCTGTACAACTGAGGTTTTCATACATGAGGAACAACACTATGTTCCTTTTATAATCAGAACAGACTTGCTTCTCATAGAAATCTATACACATCAGTGTTCAGATACAGACAGTTCCTCTTTCCAGTTGCATGCTCTGACTTCGTGGACTTGGTAATTAGATGTTTACCTAGTGCTGATGGAGACCCTTTCAATTTCCTTTCCTCAAAAGGCCTGTTTGCACTGAAAACTGCTAACAATTTTGGACTATGCCTGTTCCTGTCTACAACTTATATCCAGTGTGTAAGGGAATAGGCTGGATAGACAGGTGGCTTTTCCACCCTCTTTATTTTCTATAAATCATATCCTACCCGCCTCTCGCTGTTAAAGATCATGGAAGAGGTTATTGTACAGTACCTTCTCCCACAGCAATAATGCATCTTAAGTTGTCCAAGGGAAAAGAGGTCAATTAGTAAAAGGGCAAAAGTGTAAAGTGCCTCTGAGGAATACACAGATATGCATGCCCTAACTTGCTGTTTGCAGACATATGCAAGGGAGGGATCCTGCATGTCTATTAATGATGTTTATCATTGCTAGGTTCTTTGCTGTTTCAAATTAGATGTACCCATTGATTCACTGGATCCACCGTGAGTGCTGATTTCACATTGTACCAAGTGATCTGCCCAGTTAACGATGAGGTGCCAGTGTTAACTTTGGATGCAATTTGTCCGGTTTTTGCTGCTTTCAGATGGGTATATACCACATACAATTGTTTGTAGACTTGGAAGGATTAGATTTTTATTGGTAAATGTCGATTCACCACACACACACAGACTGATGAAAAAATATTTCCACAGAAAATGGTCAAAATATACAGATAGGCAAAGTAAGAAAATGCTGCTTGAAACTTGTTAGAGTTTGATGTAAGGGTATTTACTCTGTATATTTTGACAGGTGATGTTCACAATTTGTGTTTTCACAGTTATAAAGCTCGTGTAACTTTTTAAATTTCAATAATTTGCTGTCAATAAATAATTATTTAACCCCCACCCCATTGTCTGACACACCCTGCAGTTTCCTGCAACTGTGAACATTTAAATAGATCAAAGCTTTTAAATGCTTAAAGATAAACATGGATATTATCAGTTGAAATTATGAAAAAGTAAAAATAGAATTCTGCCAACCCTAAATATCTGTGTCCTGACTCCGTCCCACTTTTTCTCTCACCACTTACCTCTCTGAATGTGGTCTTCCTGATACTCAAAGCTGGGTGAGGATGGCCTACTTCTAGGTATGTGAGATATGGGATAATGCATGTTCCATTCAACAGGAGTTTCCAGGGCAGTTTTTCCACGTAAATTATGTCCATCTGCTATCTCCATGCTGCATCAGAGAAGGAGCATATTGACTTATGACTATGTATTTCACTCCTTTGGTGGAGAGTGGGGAGCACTGAGGAATACTGCCACTGTGTTAAATTGCAGAGTCCCCCAAGATGATTTGGCTTAGGAACGATGGTCTACAGTTTCTTGTCTGTTTGTATTTGGATACAGAGCTGTAGTGCTCATGCCACACTTATATGCCCTTGAGATATTTTGGGATATTGTTAGATGTAATTTTATAAGATGAGTAGAGAGATTTCTAGAAACAACCTACCTAAAATTATTGTTTAGATAAGAGTTCTGCCTGAATCTGTGGGGATATCCAGCTGGGATTGCTCTGAGTTTTAGTATTATGAGCTTCTTACATTATGAAGTAGACAAAAATAACGTTAATAGATGTGTTGCAGTCCAAGAATAGCTCTGCAAAGGGGAGTTGGGCAGGCAAATTTTATCTGACTGTCTAACACTCAAAGTTCACTAGCCCAGGCAGAATTAATGTAGCTTTTCTTCCAGAGTCACACTGCTACTGTAAATAGTACTTTTCTCAGATGTTACCTTTATTATTAATAACAAACTGTGACAGCATTCTTTCAGTTAGCATCTTCCTGCCTTGAGATAAAAATCTGCCTCTGTGGAATCACAGTCTTTCTGTTAGTTTTAATAAGGTGTACTTTTAAGTAGAGCTTACTCTGCCATCAGTTATTTTATTAGATAGGAATATACCCCAGATACCTGCTCTGCCTATAGGTGTTGCCTAAACAATCATAGTGAGCAAAATCCAGATTTGCTGTAAGCAGGTGCAACACCCATGGAAATATCTGGGCCATATTCTGCTGTGATAGAACACTCTGGGTGTAAATTGGTCAGAAAACAGGTATGATTTGCTGCAAGAGGTAAAGTAGTATAACTTGCACTGGTTTGGCATACAGTGGGGCCAGATTCTCAGCTATGCCAATGGATGGTGGGGAGCATCAAAGATGGCTTTACAACACCTTTGCCCCGCTCACATCCCCTTGGGCTGGCCCAGTCCATGGAGTAATTTAGAGCACCCTCAGTAGTGATCTAAACTATTCCCAACTGAAATGGCACCCCAGGGGGCCATCCACGGTCAAGACAACACAATGACCAAGCCCTCTCCTGCTCTTGTCAGGTGGTGATATAGAGTTGGCATAGCTGATGCTGTGCAAGACAGGGATTTCCACATAGCAAGGGAAGCCCCAGCTACTCTGCTAGGACAGCTTTAATGGGTTTTTTTTTTGTGTTGCTGATGCTGCACAAAGCAGCTTTGTGGGAGACCAGGATCTTGCTTTGGACGTTTAATATACATATAACATTCACACTGAAAGGATGGAAGTTAAGGTGCTGCTGGAAAAGGAGCTAACTGGAGGATGTAAATATAAAGCAGGCCTCCCCATTAGAACTTGCACCCTCCTGTTAGTTGCTTTTTATGTTACAAGCCTCCTTGAATAATGTTTGAAAGCCATATGCGTGCAAGTTTTGTTTTGTATCACTTAGACCCAACATAGAGTCCACATGCCACAATTTACTCCGCTTCTGAATTTGACCCATATGAGTGTGTGATGTTTTTCCAAAAAGTGCAAACATCTTAGAAAGAGAACTTTATATGACATAATTGGCCAATTAGTATATATTATTTGCAGTCACGTTCTAGAAAGTAATGTTTTCCTAGGTCACGCTTTCAAGAACAGCAAAAAAAGATAACTTCTTTTCCCCTTGAATTTTAATTTTGGGGCACTAATGGGTCAATATTTCAGTACAGAAGAGCAATGCATTAATGGTGGGCTTATATATCACAGACAATCTCCATGTTCATTAGGGCTGAAATGGCAAATTTTACGTTTGAAGAAGAGAGATTTTTTTAATTGTGTATCTTCCACATCATAGCCTTTATGCTCTCTATAAATGTTCCTTCTGACCTTGATGAAAGGCTGTAATTAATCTGTAATTAAAGTAATGATAGGCTTTCAGGGGAAAAGAAAGATCTCCTTTGCATTCTTTTGACACAAGAGGGCAATGTTGTAGCAATATACACACAGAGTTACAGACAAAAAAAATTATTAGCAGATTACAAGGGGGACTCATGAAATAGAACTTCAAAAGAAACGTCATTCCAGAACCTTATTTATCAACTTCAGATAACAAGCCGTGATTCCAGCAAAACGCAGAATAAAATAAGATAAATCATCAAAATTACATTCCTCTTTGATAGTAAGGCCTCTTCCCTATTCTTAAGACCTCATTTAAGATAATTGTTCCTTGGTTTTGAATTACATTGTATTCTGTGTAGATTCTTCCTTAATGCCCACCTTGCTATAATACTCCAGATGGCTGTCGTCTCAACAATAGATAAGAATTAAGAATGGTAATAAGGGATATTTTATTTAAATCCACTTCTTTATCTTTTGTTACTTATTCACATATTATACCACAGTGCTATATTCAAAACATGGAAGGATTTAAAGGAGAAAAAATAACTGTTTAAAATTAGGATATGTCAGTACCTTTTCTTTTGATAATTTTTTAAAGAAATCATTGTAGCACGGAAGAGGTGAGACTGCTGTATATGACAGTGAGAAGCATTCACAAATTCAAAAACTTAATTCCCATTCCCATTAAAGGATATGAGTTGGTTCAAAAATAGGAAGAGGGATATTTGATAACGCACTGGCAATGTCACAAATGGGTGCACTTGCAGAATTTGTGTGTGCAATTTAAGAGGCTCATTTCCCTCAAAGTGAGATGACTTAGCTACTGCTTATTAATCACACAAGTGATGGACCCTGTTAAAATTGACACACTTAAGAGGCTGGAACACAAAATGTCTCTCAATATACACTATATTTACTGCTGTACAATGGAGTTAGATATAACATTAAGCTTAGGCTGTACCTACTGCAAAACAGATTTGTAGTAAGCTAAACCCTTCTATTAATCAATTCCTTTAAAACAACGATTTGGCTGGAAGACTGTGTGACGCTATATAAATAGTATTTAGAGCTGGTTGGTACACTTTGGATTAAATGAAATGTTGTTGAAACATGCTGTTTCATTGACGCTATATCACTTTCAACAAAATTTCTCAAGAAAGTGAGAGGGAGGGAGAAAGTGGTTAGGTTCGGATCCCTGCACTACCAGATTCAGAGAGATCTGGGATGAAAAATTCTGCTCTGTATCTGACAGAGGAGCGAGGAGTTGTCTGAGCTGCCCTAACCACGAGGGGATGGATAGGGATTTACGTGACATACCCATGAATCGAAAAGCTCAGATTTAAGTCTGAGAATGGACATGCTGACACAATTTTGTTTTCATGAAAATATTGGAAAGGTTTTGTTTTTATTCCAATGTGGAACAAAAATAACCTTGAAAGTTGCTGCAGAGCAGAATTGTCATTCTCCAGTCAGCTCCAATAGTATTGCAGTGCGCAAAAAAGCCAAGTTTAAAAATGTCCATGCGGTCATGGATAATTGGGCTGGTTAAACTGTCTCTACAGTGGAGATCTATCTCTTCAAGTGCCAGCATGGGGTGTGGAGAGGAATGAATGCACTAGGAATACCCTTAGCATGAATGAACTCCTAATGCCTGCTCACAAAAGAACAGCATTGGTATTGCAGTGGCAATCCCATAGCACTGAATAGATTTGATTCTGCACAGCTAGTGGTTAAGCAAAGACCAGATCTCTGTAAATAAATATTGTAGGGTTGTGGAACCACAGGGACAGATAAAGGCTTTTTTCCCCTCCTGTCACTCACATGGAGCTACTATGGATTTTGAGTTCATCAGACAGGCTTGTTTGGTTTGTTACCATACCTGTTAATTTAACAATTACTTTCATAAGGATGATTGATGTGGTTTATAATGGAACATAGAGCCTCTAACCTCTACATTGCCTGTTTTATGTAAGCAGGTTTTGGTAGTGACAAAGTTGTTGCCATCCCCTGGATCTTAAGTGGTCTCTGTGAAATGAGTTGTTGGTCTAGGGCCATTTTCCTGAGAAGAAGTAAAGACAACACCACAGTTAGCTCAAATTGACATGGCACTGAACCTCACTGGCAGTCGTACAAGAGTCCAGGTCGTGGAGACGGAATTATCTTCTTACCCCTAGAAGTGGTCCATCAAAAGCCAGGATTTAGATTCATTGGTAGGGTCGAGTGGGGAAGCTTGCACTGCTGTTGCTCTTGCTGTGTCTGTATAGTGGAGACAGAAGATTTCAAGATACAGGGATGTTAATCAGGTACCTGTCAGCACCACTAAATTCACACAAGTGATGTTAGGGAGAAAAAAAACAACCTTTAGATAGGATTTTTACTAAACATCTAGCCAGAGATCCTTTGGCTCCTGTTTATTAAAAATGTAGATTCTTGATAATTTGATCCAGGTTCAATATAATCTCAGTTTTCATGAATACTGTCATTTACTTTGTGTATCCTGATGTGTGTGCAATATGATCTCTGTACTCTGCTAATGTAAAGTCAAATTTATTATATAGTTACCCTATATCTACCAACTCACACTGGAGTTTAATGACATCAAGCAAGAATAAAAACTGTTAGTTTTAAGATCTCCCCTGCTATTATTCTAGCAATGATTTGCCACAAACCCAACATACAGTATATCTTAGAAAATCTTTGTCTCCCCCATTGTAGTATAGTAACACCTTCATTGCAGATATAAATATAAAGCTGATTTTGGTGTTGCTAAATCTATTTTAAAATGTTCTGGACATTATGGCAGTAATAAGGCAGGCAAATTACCCTGAGAGAAATCTGGATTCTTTCTGTTTAGCATATACTGGCTGAATATTTTTGGATCCCAACAGAATTGCAACATGGGCATGTGTAACTAAAAGCCTCATCAGGCTGATGGAAACATTCATAAAACTCCCCTGATCAATGGAGTGAAAAAGGTATGAAATATGTTTTAGGTGAAGGTATTATTGTCTGTGAGAATCAATACAAATGTTGTGGGCAAGAGTTTGTTTCAAAACTTGACTCACGATGTTGAGTTATACACCAATTTTTTTCCCTCAGTGTAAGTTTTTTTTTAAAGTAATGAAAAAAAATGTGTATGTCACACTAGCCCTTATTGTAAGGTTATTTTCCTCCATTTGTTTGAAAACTCTCTTATTTTTCCCAATCTACCATATTGATTTTACTGTATCAGAGCCCTGCAAATGTCAGCCATTGATTCAATGTTGTGTTATAGCTCCCTCTTCCAAGGTCACTCAGATTTCTCCCTTTTTTGTCTTCCTCTGACTACCTAGAGAACTATATCAGCACCTGACAGACAATGAAGCGTAGAAAACTTGTGTTGATATGGGTTCATGCATATTCTTATATCCTATTTTTGCACAGTGACGATTGGAGAACAGTCCTTCAAGTAGAGAAGAATGTGAGAGGTAATACATTGCTGTGTTGAGCCAATCCACCAACACCCAGACTTATACTTCCATAGAATTTCAGGCCAGAAGGGACCATTAGATCATCTAATGTGACCTTGTGTATATCATAGGCTATTACATTTCAGCCCAATACCACTATATTGAGCCCAATTACTTTAGTTGGACTGAAGTATTTCAGTCCTGAGGAGACTAAACTGTTCTGTGCCACAGGCAGATAACAGAAGAGACTGAAGTGCCATCAGTGCCAGAGGACCCTGGAATGGCAGAGAATTGGTTAGGTGAGATATCTCCAGGCAATCCATGCTACAGAAGAAAGCAAAAGCTCCCGATGGTTCCTGATGATCTGGCCTGAATGAAAATTCCTTCCTGACCCTGTGTGGCCGTTGAGGGATCTGTGTACAATTTATGAATTCTGTCTCAGATTATGAACTCTGTGATGTATTTTTACCAAACTGCAAACTCCATTTTGAAGGTACAGCCTTTTGTCTTCTCTTTTGTCCTTTTGCTCCCATGTTGGGAGGAAATTCCAATGGATAGTAATGCGGGGTTGACAAAATTGGTCCTCTAGTCCAGTGGTTTTCAAACTTTTTTTCTGGCGATGCAGTTGAAGAAAATTGTTAATGCCCAAGACCCAACGGAGCTGGGGATGAGGGGTTTGGGGTATGGGAGGGGCTCTGGGCTGGGGCAGGGATATGGAGGGGGTCAGGGCTCTGGGCTGGGGGTGTAGGCTTTGGGCTGGGGCTGGGAATGAGGGGTTTGAGGTATAGGAGGGAGCTCTGGGTTTGGGGGGGCTCAAGACTGGGGCCAGAGGTTGACGTGCGGGGTGGGGTCAGGGCCCTGGTCAGGATGGTTATGATTTAAATCATAAATCACTAGTTAGGAAGACTCGATTTAATCATGGTTTTCTACATAAAAGTTCATTCTTGTTGGTTGTTATAACCTTAATGCATATTCTCTACAGCTCAGAGATAGATGTAGGTTTCATTTTTAGAAGGTACACACAATACATTTTTAAACAGTGATTTATTTGGAAAACTTTTCAGATTAGTTTTACAGCTATATCAGAAAATGAATGATTGGTTATTTCATTTACCAAAGGTAATTGAAGCAGATATATATGAAGTCATTGGGAGGTGAACTATCTCCAATTCAACAGGTTAATCATTAATATTTGGAGGATTTTCTTGCCATGATGTATTAGGAGGAGAACATCACCAGACAGACATTTAAATTGTTTTATTTAACTAAAACAACAGCATTAAGTATTCTGGATTTTTTTCTTCAACAGCAAACATATGATATTTTAACAAAACAAGCATATGTCCCTCACTTCTCACATTTGTCTCCAGACTTTTTCTCCTTGTCCAGATCTATTCCACCCCCAACAATTTTTCATTCATTAAACTTTTTGAAACTTTGCACTTTTAGAGAGAGGTAAGGGATTGACTCTGTGTACACAAATTTGCAGAGGGACAATAGAGTTGAGGTTTCTTTATTTCTCACCTCTATATGTTGTTTGTTTATTTTAAAACATTTTTGCTGTTAACAAGCATGTTACCACTGGAGACACAAATCCACAGTTTAAGAACTGCAAAACTAAGCATCTTTGATGGTATCTTCTAGACTGAGCACTGAGTCCCATTGGGTAGATAGAAAGATTAACCTAAATAATCTATAAAGAAGCCCGTGGAACCCCATAAGATTGGGTCCCTAATCCATGAACTGTTGGAACTCATTTACAAAATTTTCTTAAACATTACATGAATATATTGTCTCATACTATAGAATTAGAATTTATAATCCCTATTCCATGATGAGATATCTTGGAGCTATAATATATCTTAATTAAAACTATCTTTAGATAAGTTTTTTCCTCAAAAAGCATTTTATCAAAAAAATCAAATTTAAATTAAAAAATCTGACTTTTTTTTTTAAATCATTGATTTTTATTCATCCTGGCTCTGGTCTGGGGCTGGGAATGAGGGGTTTGGGGTGCAGGAGGAGCTCTGGGTTTAGGGGGCTCAGGGCTGGGGTAGAGGATCAGCGCATGGGCTTACCTCGGGCAGCTCCCAGTCAGTGGCACAGCGGGAGTGCTAAGGCAGGCTTCCTGCCTGTCCTGCGCACCGCAGACCACGCTGTGCCCCAGAAACGGCCAGCAGCAGGTCTGGATCCTAGGCTGAGGCGCGCAAGCAGCTGCCCCACAGCTCTTGCCTTCAGGCACCACCCCCAAGCTCCCATTGTTTGGGAACCGGTGCTCAGAGTGGGGGCAGTGCGCAGAGCCCCATGGTGCCCCCGCCTAGGAGGTGGACCTTCTGCTGGCTGCTTCTGGGCCGCAGCACGGTGTCAGAACAGGTAGGGACTAGCCTTCCTTAACTGGGCAGCACCGCCGATGGGACTTTTAACAGCCCAATTGGTGGTGCTGACCAGAGCCACCATGACCCAGTACTGGGTCACGACCCGCGGTTTGAAAATAGAATTAGAATTGTGGGAGGGGTAGCTCAGTGGTTTGAACATTGGCCTGCTAAACCCAGGGTTGTGAGTTCAATCCTTGAGGGGGCCACTTCGGGATCTGGGGCAAAAATCAGTACTTGGTCCTGCTAGTGAAGGCAGGGGGCTGGACTTGATGACCTTCGAGGTCCCTTGCAGTTCTAGGAGATTGGTATATTTCCAATTACTATTATTATTTTTTATTTTAACCACTGCTCTAGTCAAACATCCTAGACAATAAACTGTCTCCCATCCAGGAGAACTGATTTATCGGGGGAGAGGTCACTTAGCAGCAAGGTCATTTTCTAGAGGTCTAGGATCACCTGAGGAGGCTTATCCAGGAATCACCTGATAGAGAAACTGGAAGGTTTTAAGAGGCACGATCTGATCTATTTGGGGGTCTTCAGCCATTTTCTACAGTTTCAAGCAAAGGGAAGCTGCTGCAGAAGTCTGAGGTAGGAGTGGGGGGAACCCTGCTCTCCTGAACTCGGATGATCTTCCAAGGGAAGAGTGAAGTAGAATGAAGGTGTGATAGGGTGGACTAGGCTCTGAGGCCCCCTGCTGGAGGCCTTGTGGCCCTGTCATACCCTGCCCCAGAAAAAGGCAGTAGAGAGGTCCTCCAAACTGCGTAAAGCGGCTGTGTGGGAAGCAGTCATTCAGGGTCCAGCAGGCTAGTATAAGAAGAGCTGCAGGGCAAGAATGAGTTCAGTTCCTTGCTAGAGCTGAAGGAGAGTGGATGTTGCTATGGAACTCCATGAGGACAAGGCCCTGAGGTAAGGGTGAAGAATGTGCTGGAGCCATGGGGAAGTGGCCCAGGGAATTGTAGCAGCAATGCAGTTTATTTAAAGGGACATAGTGGATGGCTGATATCTATGGGATCCCTGGGCTGGGACCTGGAGTAGAGTGGGCCTGGATTCTCCCCCACCAGCCACTGGGAAAGTGGTATGGACTTTGATGCACCCTAGAAGGGGAACTTAACTCTATTAGTGGCCCAGCTGAAGAGCTGGGGCCAGAAATGACCAAAGAGGCGAAGAGTATCCATGGAGGAAGCCCAGGAGGATTGGCCTACATCACGGCCAGGACTGCTTGAAGAGCAGGGACAACTTGAGAGAGCCCAGAAGGGGCTGAGACAGTTCAAACCAGAGTACTGTCATAGGCCCTGCTGGACTGATTGAGGAGTGAGCTCAGAGATAAGGCTTCAGATCAAGAGACATTACTGAGGGCGGTTGGACTTGTATCCTGGAAGGGGTTTGGTTTTTATTTCACATACAGACTGTATGTGACTTGGCCGGAGGGCTGAGTCAGCAGAGACCCACCACAAACTGAGTGTGTGTGTGCAGGCACACACATTGATACAGGGGGTGCTTGCGAGAGGTGAGTGCACCCCATTACAGAGGAAATTTCCACTACATGCATCTGACGAAGCAGGGCTGCCCCGGGGGGGGCAAGTGGGGCAATTTGCCCCGGGCTCCAGAGGGGCCCCCATGAGAATATAGTATTCTATAGTATTGCAACTTTTCTTTTATGGAAGAGGCCCCCAAAATTGCTTTGCCCCAGGCCCCCTGAATCCTCTGGGCGGCCCTGTGACGAAGTGGGTATTCACCCACGAAAGCTTATGCTCCAATACATCTGTTAGTCTATAAGGTGCCACAGGACTCTTTGTCATTGTTTTCTGTATAATTGTACTCTGTGTATTTCTCATGCTTAAGTAAAGAGCAATAGTGTTTTAGAATCCTGTGCAAAGTGACTCTGTGTGTGATATGTGCTACATGTACCATAGGCCCTTTTGAAGAGTTAACTTGTGGACCCTGATCATTCCCACAGTTGCAGTTTTGGGAGAGGGTGTGTTTGAGCTAGGGGGAAATCTGAAGGGGTCAGCATTGATAACAAGGGCTAGGCAGTTGGACCATGAGGTCTCAGCTCTCAGTACTAGATAGAGGATCTATACCCCAAGACTATGCCTAGAGTCCTCAAGACAGTGGCCTCTGATCACATCTAAAGCACAGGGGATTCAGAAGTCTGCTGAGTGGCCCAGAGTCGCCCAGAGGATTCAGGGGGCCTGGGGCAAAGCGGGGGAGCTGCGGCGCTTGTACTCACCCAGCGGTGGTTCGGGTCTTCGGTGGCATTTTGGTGGCAGGGGGGCCTTCAGTCGCTCTGCGTCTTCGGCAGCACTGAAGGGCCCCCCACCGCTGAAATGCTGTCCGAAGACCCAGACCACTGCCGTGCCAGGGCTCATGGGGCTCCTGCGGGGCCCGGGACCTGGGGCAAATTGCCCCACTTTCTCCCCCCCCCCCCCCCCGGGTGGCCCTGGAGTGGCCAAGAGTGGGCATTTGACTGGATCTGTGACATCTTGAGTATGTAAGCAAGACACATCTAAGAAAGAAGATTTGCTTCCTCAGAGGGAAGGTTCACTTTATCTAGTGTCCTGTCTCCAACTGTAGCCAATCTCTGATGCTTCAGAGAAAGGAAAATAAATCTGTCAGAATACATCTGGCCAATTGTGTTTCAGAAAGAAAATTCCTTCTTGACCCCTGCAGGGGACCTGTGGAAGTCCTGAAGCATAAAATTTGATTGTATTCATTATCCTAATGCAGAGGTGCAAATGTTATGAGCATGTTGAGGGCTGTGCAGTCAATCTAGTTCTTCTCATAGCTTGTGTAGGAAGGGAATGAATAGAGGGATTCCTAGAGTGTGAGATTCTAAGGCCAGAAGGGACCACCACGACCATACAGCCTAATCCCTTGCACACACAAGCTGTAGAATTTCTCCCAGAAGCTGGATTAAATCATATCTTTTAGAAAGATAGCTAATCACCTTTTAAAGTATTATGTAATAAGGATTATGCCCTGCCAAACATTTTGAAATTTTGCCATCCTTTGCATGCAAAGCTTTGCATTACATACCTCTCTCTCTCTCTCTGGTTTTCAACCAGCAGTAAATGTTCATGGCTCCTGTGGTACATTGGCATCCATTATAAGAACATTCTCATCGAATTACTGATCTGTTAAATTATTTTTGAATGTGTTCTCTAGTTTGTTCAATGTACAGGTTGAGTTGATTTATGTATTTAGACCTGGATGCTACAAAGACTTGCACACATCCTTAAATTGACATGTTTGAAGTCCCGTCAACTTCAAGGGTAGTTAAGCATGCATGTATATCTTCACAGGAGTGGGTCCTTGTCTTTGCAAAACTGTTTTGTTTCAGTATTTTTCTTTTACAGTTCAGAAATCTGCTACTGTGTATAGCTCCCTTTCCCCAAAATAAACAGGCATTCCAGGAGTTTGTGGAATTCTGTGGGTGAAATCCTGGGCAGGCCCCTTTGAAAACCATGGCAAAACTCACATTGACTTCAGTGGGGCCAGGATTTCCCCTTGTGTGTTTCACCCATTGGAAGAGTGGTGCAAAACAAAGTGCAAGTGAGAGATACAAGAAATAAAGTACTGTGTTATGGATTATACTAGTTTGTTCTCTTTGCTTTCAAATTCATAGGGATAATTTCATAAGTTTTGTTATTGCTTTGCTGTCAAATACAAAAATGAGATTAAAGCTGTGAAACTATTTCCAGAGACCTCTGGAATTCAAAATATAATTTTCTCCTCTTGAAAGATTTCATGACAAAAATACTTATTGGATAAGTTTATGGAATGCCCAGTCCTTAATCCTGAAAACAAGCTTAATAAATTATTTTAGATTAGTGTACTATATATGCAAGACACTGATATATAAAGATATATATACAAGCTAAAAGAGTTCTTGTCCTTCAGAATAAGTTTGAAGGGCTGCAAAATTATGTGGAAAAATGCCTATTAGAATTCATTGGCTTTGCCCAGAGAGATCTAAGTAATTTTTAGTTTCCCCTAACTTTAATCCTAAATGAGCTCTGATGATATCTCAGGAGATACATGAATGAAGATGGGGAGGAATTGTATGAAGTGACTAGTGTTTCAGATGCTGACATATGAGTATTCTCAATAGTGTACACATATATACCAGCAACTGTGGAGGACTTTCTGATTTTTTTTCCTTTGGTTGAAGCATATGCATTAGTTATTTGTAAAACTGTATGTTGTATATACTAGCGAGTAGGCAAATAGGTTTTTTTTCAAGCTGCCTGTCACAAAGATCTCTGCCTAAGTGTGAGCTTTTGATTTGAGATCATTCGCACTTAAATGGAATTTATAGCATAAACATACAATCAAAACTCAGCTATCACACACTGGCTTTCACAGGGAGTTACAGTGAAGCAGGAGCAGCGTTTACCTTTTCGCTCCAAAATAAAGAGAGCCCCCTCCCACTCTGACCAATACTCAAGTTCATGTTTTACTCAGAGGTGCACGAATTAAAGGCAACTGAGTAATATTGTGTCTTGTAAGACTAAGTGATGGCAGGTTATGTGTTTTCTGTGCCAGCTATCTCTTGTAGCAGTTGCTGCCACTTCTGTCTCTCTCTTTCCCTCTCTCCACCCCCTAAACTCACTCTCTTCCTCCTTTCCCTGAAAAATAACACGATTTGATTCTGACCGCTCAGACCCTAATCTTTCTTCTCAGTCCCTGAAATGACAGGCTTTAGAAAAAGTAACAAAAAAATTGGCTTGGAAATCTTGTGAGTATAGGTTTTCTCATGAAATTCCAATCTAATCTTTATATTTAATAGAATTCTATTCATGTATGAAATACTCATTGCCATGGTATCTGAATGCCTTTGGTATTTCTAGCACATTTTGGTTTTGGCCAAATCTAGGAATATTAAAGGCACTGTAAAAGTACAACAAGTAAAAAAATAACAATATAACCAGGTGCTAAAATTAATTAGGCTTGAGGAATGCATTTTGTCAGTTCTGGGGTTTTTTACATGAACTGTTTAGTCTGCTGAAATAGTTGGTGATTGGTCCTAAGGCAAGATAAAGCAAACTGTACTTATCTGATCACACTAGCAGTACAAGCACTTGCTGTCTTATGAGGTTGCTTTGTGGAATGTCACTTAGGGCTGATCTACACTGGGAATTTACATTGGCATAGCTACATCTCTCTGGAGCGTGAAAAATCCACACCCACAAGAGACAGAGCTATACTGACTTATCCTCGGTGTAGACAGTGCTAGCTCGATGGAAGAATTCTTCTGTTGGCCTAGCTACTGCCTTTTGGGGAGGTATATTAGCTATGCCAATGGGAGAACCCCTCCCATCAGCGTGGGTAGTGTCTACACTGAAGCACAACAGCGGTGCAGCTATGCTGCTGTCGCAGTTTAAGTGTAGACATACTCTCGATCAATTTTCTGCCATTGTGGGAGCCTCAGGCATTGGTGTAACTTGGTTCCTCCTGTTCTCTGCTTGTGGCAGATAGCAGTTTAGTCTCCTGAGGGCTGTAATACCTTGGTCTAATTTCAGTGGTTGGGTTTATTGTGAGGCTGATGTGTAGTGTTGGTGGCCTGTGATACACAGAAGGTCAGGCTAGATGATCTGGTGGTCCCTTCGAGTCTTCAATTCTGTAACTCTGTATGATGAACCTCCAGGCCAGCAGCACAATAGTATGCAAGTCTGGATTAGGGTTCCAATAAATGACATGAGGCAACCCTATGCAAGGCAGACCACGCTGGAGGAATTTCAACTTCAATTGGGTTGCTAATTCTCATTCCTGAGAGGCATGTATAAGAATTGAAGTGAGGTTTTTTAACCCATGAAATCTTATGCCCAAATAAATCTGTTAGTCCTTAAGGTGCCACCATACTCCTTGTTGTGTTTGTGGATACAGACTAACACGGCTACCCCCCAAAATAAGCATTGTGGAGGGGAGGGGAGATTTTGATTAGTGGTAATAGGGCAATCCTCTATTTACCATTGGGCAAACACTACAAAAAAAAACAACTCTGCGGTTCCCGCTGCTGGCCCCTTGTCAGCTGGGGTCCCACCACTGGCCCCACTCAGTGCCTGCTGCTGACCTGGGTGAAGGAACCTCAGGCTGGCAGCAGCCTGAGACCCCGTCTGGCAGGAGCCGGTGGCCAGAACCCCAGAGCTGGGGGGGCTGAGCCGCTCAGTTGCTGCTCTGGGGTTCCGGCTGCTGGCCCCTTGCCAGCCGGGGTCCCCGCCACAGCCCCACTCACCTTGCTTCCAGTTGGAGTTCCAGGCTTCCGGCCCTGTTCAGCCCTACCAGCCGCCCGCTCCACTCACCTCAGCTGCCAATCTGGGGTTCCAGCCGCTGACCTCCTGCCAGCCGGTTAACAACTGATCACTCAGAAGCCAGTGTGCAGCTTAAAGTATCGAAATATGTGCCAGACATTGGAAAACTCAGCAACGAAAAGCAAGGGCAAGGATCACACTAAACTGATAACATCTGCATTTTAATTTAATTTTAAATAAAGCTTCTGAAACATTTTGAAAACCTTATTTATGCTACATATAACAGTAGTTTGGTTATATAATATATAGACTTATAGCAAGACCTTCTAAAAACCGTTAAAATGTATTACTGGCGCGTGAAGCTTAAATTAGAGTGCATAAATGAAGACTCGGCACACCACTTCTGAAAGGTTGCAGACCCCTGCTATCGGCTGAAGTATATTCACAGAACCATTTGTGAAATAATTTTTAATAACAACCAATTTTGTATAAAATAGAGTTTTCAGATAATTCACAAACAGGAAAAGGGACTCAACTCATTACATTGTTCCCTGTGAACACTTTGCTTAGCTCTATCCCTCCCTATTCTTACAAAAGTATAATGGGATTTTTAAGGTACACAAAGAGTATGAGACCTAATTTTTTAAGGTCTCCTCCAAAAAGACCTCCACAGAGTAAATTACATGAGTCCCCCAGGTCAGAATGAAAACCTGTTTTGTTTTTTTAGTGACTCTAGTACTGGACTTTTAAGCCATCTCCTCCAAGCTTTATTTTTTATTTTAGCTTTGTT
The DNA here is from genome assembly GCF_020497125.1 of Mauremys mutica. Taxonomy (NCBI): domain Eukaryota; kingdom Metazoa; phylum Chordata; order Testudines; family Geoemydidae; genus Mauremys; species Mauremys mutica. The sequence goes on from NC_059074.1 coordinate 131,195,761, forward strand.
TTTCATTATTGGTTGATGACATATAAAAGTTGATGACTGAACACATTAGTCATTTAGTATGTGTCATCAAGAAGTATATACAGACTCCTCAATATTTTCCGTCATACAAACTGTTTTGAGTTAAATGAAATAGAATTTTTCCCGTAAATGTTTTGATGAACCTTGGAATCCTGCTTAGTGTATATAATTACAGGATTTGGTTACTGTATAGGTTACAGGAGATCTCACCAGAACGAAATGGTAGTCTAAAGTCTGTTATAAATTAAAGGCTTCATAACCTTTTCTCTTTGCTGCAGAAAGTCCCAAGTATAAGTTTCACTATTTTCCTTCTTTGATTTTTGGGGCCCAGAGCATAGGCTATTGCAGAGGTTCTCAAACTGTGGATCGGGATCCCAAAGTGGCTTAGACTTGCTGGAGCCTGTGGCTGAAGCTCGAGCCCCACTGCCCAGTGCCATAGCCAAAGCCTGAGGGCTTCAGCCCTAGGTGTGGGGGCTCAGGTCAAAGGCCCCCTGCCTGGGGCTGAATCCCTTGGGTTTTGGCCCCCACACCTGGGGCAGTGGGGCTCAGGCGGACCCAGGCTTCGGTCCCCCATCCTGGGCTCGTGTAGTAATTCTTGTTCTCAGAAGCGGGTAGCAGAGCAATGAAGTTTGAGATCCTCTGCTGTATTGTAAAGAAAGTTCTAGACACCTCTAGATGGTGAGTTAGAGCTCTTCAGGAGAAGAATCATGTACAGTTTGCAAGGCTTTCACCTGGCTTTAGTTGTTTCAGGTGGTGGTTTGCCCTTGAATAATTCCTGTCCCTTCTTCCTGTTTCCCTCATGTGTATAGCTGCATCTCATTACATGCCCCTGTGGTCGGATGGTGGAGGGACAGCTATCTTTTTTAAATTTTTCGAATGGACTAGCTGATGTTATGGGTGGGAAAGGAGGACTGCCATTCAGAAAAAGTAACTCATGGGCTTAAAATGTCAGCTCTTCCAGTCAGAGCTAGAGGATGAACATCTTCAAGTTAATTCTAAATTAAGATCTGCTACTGAGTCAGTTCTCTCTCTCCTTATCTACCCTTCCTCCTTCCAAAGTTGAGAGAGTGTATTGTAAATGGGATAGTCACGTGTCCCTGAAAAATGGGATTATCCTTGTTTTAGGGCCTATTCCCCAGCAGCTTTGTCCTGATTTTTGTGAATGCCAGAAAACTGTCCATCTAAAAGTGCTGTCAGGCAATTTGGACAATGAAATTGACAGCAGGCTAGCCAAGAACAGATATGCCTCTATAACCTCCATCTACTTGACTTTTCACATGGGGTAAAATTTTCAAAAGTGCCCAAAGTCCCATTGGCTCTCAAGGAGACTTAGGCTCCTAAGTGACTTAAATGCTTATGAAAATGGGACTTCAGTTCCTAGGTTCTTAGGCATTTATGAAAATTTTACCTATGGCCATCAGTTTTCGAATGAAAGAAAAGTGAAAAGTTTTTTTTACCTTGTTAAATCTTGCAAGTTTAAAAAAAATTAAAAAAACATTTTACAACTCTAGCACTGTAGAAAGTTGCAATTTGGCAGGAAAATGAGAAGTGTCTTTAAGTGTTCATGTGAAAATTGGTTTTAATCTCACTGAGTTATGAGCATTTGAAATTCAACCTGGAGACATGCAGAATTCTGGGTATGTTTTTTTAGAACACTTCTTACCAGTGTTCTATAAGCAAGGGAAGGCTGCACTGGAAATGTGCATGTTGCTAAATTAGCTGCTGAGTGAATGAGCACATCATTTGAGTGTGCAGTAAATGAGGCAAGAGCAAAAAGAGAGGCAGTGTTGCCTAGTGGATAGAGCACTGGACTGGTACTCAGGGGAACGGTGGGGAATGTCTCAGAATTCTATTCTTGGCTCTGCCACTGATCTGCTGAGTGACCTTTAGAAAGTCACTAAATTTTTTTTGCTGTGCCTCAGTTTCCTCTCTTGTAAAACAAGGATATTGATATTGACATCCCTTTAAAGCACTTTGAGATCTATTAATGAAAAGAGCTATATGAGAACTAGGTGTTATTTTTATTATTCACTGTTCATTTTGTGTGTAAATTACTTTCATGAGTTACGTTGATATACACAGATGCATACACATGCTCCATATGTGCATCTTAGAAAAAACTGTGTGATGCTGTTGTCCCTTATGGTAAATTTTGGATTATATTTTTTTCTTCTTAGAAGGAGAGAGAGAAGCAGAGAGAAATAATCCTAACCCACCAGAATAAACATGATGACTCCCAGACCACTAGCTGATTTGAGAAATCATCCTGTGAAAATAATGTTGCTCCCCTTTGTAGTAACATACCCTCTCCATTTTTAGTGGATTTATTCATTATTTAACTCTGACTGTGTGCTCGGCCCTGTTCATTACAAAGAAGAACATGTGGTTCCTACCCAAAAGGGTTTACAGTCTACATAAGATACAGAAAACAGATCAGATATCACTAAATACTGCAGTGGATCAGATAAGAACTAGTCTCAGAATGCCACAGGTTTTCTTTTGAGCTGACTTGTTTCTATGGTGGATGCATCATGTGCTTTAATGAAAGGGTAAAAATACAGTTGGTCTCCCCAAAGATTTTTACAAAAAGCTACATGTGAATAATTGACAGTAGGATCTATCATGCCAAGCTTAAGCTTATTGCTAAGCCAAAATATCTGATACGATGGTTTGCCTAGTGGCAAAGAATTAATTGGATTTTATGCTTTGCTGTCTGTTCTTCCTCTCCATTATCATCACTGGGTTTCAGAAGTTAGCAGTAGGAAAAAACCTGTATGGTCATCTAGTCTATACCTTTCTCAATGCAGAATTTCCACTGCTTTCCTCAGGAGGCTATTGCTCTCATGACATTTTTTCCTTGGTATTCAGCCTAAATGTTCCCTTTGTTAATTTCATCCTGTTTGCAGTGTTGTAGCCATATTGCTCCCAGGATATTAGAGAGGCAAAGTAATATATTTTATTGAGCCAACTTCCGTTGGTGAAAGAGACAAGATTTTGAGCTGTACTGAGCTCTTCTAGATACAGACTTTTAGAGCTCTGTACAGCTCAAAATCTTGTCTCTTTCACCAACAGAAGTTGGTCCAATAAAAGGATATCTCACCCACCTTCTCTTTTAAATTTCATCCTGTTATTCTTAATTGTACCTGCTTGTACCACTCTAAATAATTCATTTCCCTCTTTGGCATTTATACCCTTCAAATATTTGGAGGCTATTATCATGTCCCCCACTAAGTTGATTGTTAGCCAAGCTGCTTGTAGTTAACTTTTAATCTCTCCTTGTAAATCAGTCTCTCCAATCTCCTCTTATACTTTTTGTAGCTTTTCCAGTAACTCCCTCCAATGTGTTATCTTTCTGGTAATGAAGTGTCCAGAACTGAATGCAGTATTTCATGTGAGGATGCACCAGAACTATTTTCAAGAGGGACTGTTTGCTCCCTGTTTTGTGAGTTGATGCTTCTGCCTATGCAGACCAAAGCTGAGCTTTTTTTGTGCTATATTGTGTAGCAAACTTGAAATCAATTTCATTCATATTTCATTGGTTTTGCCACATTTGAGGTGATGAGACAATATTGTTTGCTTTTTGGACTGTAAGATAGCCTGTGGCTAGTGGATCTGTGACTACACTAGCCAACCCTCTCCATCCATCCCTGGACTGGGGGAGTGCAGAGGGAGCATGATGGGCTGTTGCTTCACAACTTGGGTTTGTGGCATGTATGAAAGAGAAAAGAACTGTTCCTTTGGCCTCTGCAGAATCATCCAGTTCTCATCATATCTGTAAATCTGAACTATTTTGATGGAGTTATTTTTTATTCTTTTTTTCCTCTTAAAAACATACAACATTAAAAAAGAGAGAAAATTGAGTGCCAGACAATATTAAGGTAACATTAAGACCTGGAACAGGTTGGCAGGGCTCTGCTGTTCATCCTTTCTGTTAGCAGCTGTGGGCATCCCAAAGGAAGATGGACTGATTTCTGCTGACTCATTTTCACAGGTGTGGCTTGTTAACTCCAAACTGGTCATAAGGGTGGTGGGAGTGGCCTTTGGGGAGAGGGGACTAGGACACATAAGGGTCTCTAGAGTTATAAGTAAAGCCAAACCCCAGGAAGAGAGTAAGTTTGGACACTGGATTGGGCTCTCTGGAACTGGGAGGGCGAGACTCTGCTCATGTGCAGGGCCCTCACTATTTAGAGCAGACGTGCTGGGTGAATTAGTGTATTGCTGATCTGTGCTGGGTCAGTGACATGGCCCGGTGACTGGGCTGAACATGGGGTGCGACCCACTTTACTAATCCTCCAGGACCAAATCCTGCTGCCCTCTTGCAGGCCATATAAAGGATGTGCCAGTGTACCGCAGAGCAGTGCAGCTCTGTGCAGCACAGCAAAGTTTGGCTTGGAGGGTGAATGCAGGAACAGACTGTGCAAGGGCCTTTGGCTAGTGGATGTGTGAGTGCAGAACCCTCCAATCTTCCAGGTTCCTAGAGCCTGAGCTCCAGCCCAAGCTTGGACATCTATATGGCAGTTAAACAGCCTTGCAGCTCAACCCCCACAAGCTGGAGTTAGCTTGGCACGGATCAGCTGCGGGTTTTTATTGCAGTGTAAACACACCCTAAGTTTTACTCCATGTCCATGAAGCCTACTTGCAACATAATTACATTATTCTTTAAATATTACCTGTGCATACATCTCACAATGATTATGAATCTTGACAAGGTATAAGTGTTCTGTAGATACAGGACACACATCCATAAAAAGTAGCATGTATGTAAGGTAAGAGGTGTTTGGATCAATGAGTTTGTGAGGTCTGAGGTGAGAGTTGCTCGCAAAGAACAAGGGATCCTTTGCTACGGAGCCTCTGTGTCACACTTACTGCTTTGGATGTCAGTTTCTATTCAGTGGAGGTAAGACTGGCTGAAGTGGAACCTAAACATGAACCTAGCTCATTTTGGTTGAGAAAATATGGTTTGCTTTCATGTCAAAGTACTAGGAGATTTGCCAGCAGATTATAAGGTCACAAGTAATGTTGATAATTAATTGTTTTAAATGATCTCCCACATGGATTTTAAAATGCCAGGCAAATAGCAGAAAGAAAATGTAGTGAAATATGATTTAGGAAAAGTTGGTTCTCTTCAAACTTTATTTTTATTTATTTATTTTTAAAGTGGCAAGGGTTTTTTTCTTTTCTTTTTGTGTGTGTGAGAGAAAATATAAAACCTTTGCCCATGAATCCCTATTGAAACATCATCAAAACATACAGTACAAAGGACTGGTAAATTACTTTGGAATCTGTTCTGTTCTTTGTAACTGTAACTCACTGCTGTCTGTCATTCTTGCTAAGATAGCAATGTATTTCTTACATGACAGACTACTCTAACTTCCTACCTACAAATTACTGCATACATTATGGAATAAATTTAAATTATAATGCAGAAAAATATCAACTGTCAGAGAACAACATGAACTTAAGTTTGATGTTTTCATATCAGGACATACTGCACAGGGTTTGACTGCTCCTCTGTTAGGAGTTAAAGTTAAAGGGCTGTATTCTCCCCTCAGTTACATCAGTACAATCCCATTGCATTAAATGCGGTTGTACTACTGAAACATAGAGAGGGGTAGTAGAGGAGAATTTGGCCTATGAATGAGTATTGAGCTGTTCAAACAGCTGCATTTTCCATCCCAAAGGTGGCTGCATTTCAATTAGAGGTGGATTAAAATTAAATATGACATCAAGATTTTGGATCCTGGTCTCTATATTGGGAAGGGCAGGGGATATTCAGAGCCCTCCCGGTTAGACACTTCACGCAACTTTGCCCCCTGGATTGACTCTCCTTCATGCCTACAGCTGGACTCATCTTCCTCTCTATTCTGAGCCTTTGACTTTCCTCTCAGGTGAGGCAGCTGAGTCCACTCTAGTTTGTGACTAGCCAGTGCAACACCTGCTATTCTGCCTGTAACGTTCTGCTCTGTCCAGGTGTCCTTTAATTATAGGCTTTTTTCACAAAGTTCCCAGTGTATGCCCTGATTTTACATGGGATTTATGTATGTGCCTAACGTTAAGCAGGTGAATAGTCCCATTGACTTTAATAGAATTACTCACATGCTTAAAGTTGGGCAAATATTTTAATATCTTGCTAAATCAAGTCCCTGACCCGCTTCTGATTTCAGTGGAGGATGAAGTGATTCTTTTATACATTTGTATATGGTTAGATAAAGCTTACAGATCAGTTTGGGATCAGTCAGGATGAAAGATGTCAAAGGGAAGGAGGGGGAGTTATGGTTTAATAGCTAAAGCAGAAGGCAAAGTCCTGAGCTCTAGGTTTAAATTTTCAGAAGTACCTAAGTGACCTAGAAGCCTAAGTCACATTTTCAAAAGTGACTTCAGCACCTAGGAGCCTAAGACCTATTGAAAGTTAATAGGATTTAGGCTCCTAAAGCCTAGATCCACAAAGGGGAATTAGATTCAGTGTTGCAATGCCTAATTTTAGTCACCCTGCTGCCCAGTGGAATCCTTAGCCTGCATTCATTGCGCAGGCTCCCTATACAATGCATGGGAAAAGTGGAATACCCAAAAATGGTATTTACAAAAGCCAACATGCAGAATGAGGAGCTGCTGAACCTTGCCAGTTGGAAACACCTATCTCTGAGTTGGAGGGAGGTGCCTAATTCCAAGAGAGGGTTTATAGGTGGAGAGTTCATGCTTCAAGCAAGGTCAGTTCTTTCTCACAAAAAAAAATGAGGAGGAGCCATTTCCCCCTTACACCAAATAGCTCAGTGATTAGGGTGTGGGAGACCCAGTTTCAAGTTCCCACTCTGCCAGATTCAGATATTGGGTGAGTGCCCTAACCACTGGGTTATAAGGTATTCTTGGGTGAGTTTTTCTCAGACTCTCCTGTTGAAGCTGTTCCACTTTGTATAAAATAGTTAAATATTCATTGGGCCAAACAGAGCATGAGAATAACTGTATAGCCCAGGGGTAAGGGCCCTCACCTGGAAGACCCATGTTCCAGTCTTTGTTCCAATGTCTATTGAAGTATTGTATACAAAGTGGAATAGCTTCAGCAGGAGAGACTGAGATCCCCACCCTGGAATATCCAGTAGCCCAGTGATTAGAGCACTCCACTGGGAGGTGGAGACCTGGGTTCAAGTTCATGCTATATGTCAGGCAGAGTGGGGATTTGAACCTGGGTCTCTGTGAAGGAGTTCACTCATTGCAGGGGTGCCTCCTTGTGCCCAATCACGGCATAATAGCTCTGTCTGGTGCCCCCTGTTGACAGTCACTGCAGCACTGCCATGGTCACTTTTCTTGTTACTTGGCCCTCTGGTTAGGTCGCATATTCAAGGCTGTGTCTTTCAGGGTATGTATACAGAATCCAAAGGGGGAGGTTTTGAGATTAAGTAGTCCCCTTGGTAACAATCTCACAGCCCAGACCCTTTTATTTTCACTCTTCTCCCACAAGGTAGGTTCCCCACATCAAGGCTAGGCCTCTGTAATTGTCCCTCATTAGGAGTTGGTAGGGTAGTGTTGGCCCACCTCCATGAGGCTCCAATCCAGACCCCAGTGTTAGGCAGCTAAATCCCACACAATGGTGTGCTATGAGGCTGCTTCCCTAGATCACTTCCTACCAGTTCCCTCGCTTCCCACAGGGTATTAAACCACAAAGATAAAGTCTCTAATCTTCAGATAGTCCCAGATCCCTTAAAATGGTAGGCTTGGTCAGGTCACTATAGTCAGGCCTCAGCCACCGCCAGCTCCTGTGGTGCTCTGTCTCAGGAGGTCAGAGTGGATGTTAACTCGCGTTCACTGTCTGCTCACCAGTGAGATACTCTGTTCCTCTTTTAATTTCCTCCTCTAGCCTGCGCAGGTTTTGCAGGTGCTATGAGACCCAGACCAGCTTCCTTTCTAGTTTGGGGTTTGTACACCTCATCACAATCTCCCACATCTTGAGTGGGTGCTCTGACCATAGGGCTATAGGGATGGGCATCACCATCTCCTTTTCCTCCTTCTTGGCTCTGTTTAGTGTAGGGCCTGATCTGATAGGTGTGCTGGTAGATGGCTTCTGAGCATGCCTACTGGATTGGGTCCTGGCGGAGAGGTAGGCTGGGGAATGTCTAATTTAAAGATCTTGCTGGGGCTTAGGTGCTGAGCAGCGTAGCAGTGTCAAGAATTAGGCAGCTTTGCATATGCCCACTGGCAGAAAGTTAGCTGCCATGGGTACTTTAGTGATGGAGATTTAGGTACCTAAGAACCCTAGGTGCTGTGCAGGATTAGGGAGAATCTGAGCAGCAGTTTTGAGGATCTAAATTTTGGACTTGGGCACCTAAAGTGTCCTAAATCACTTTTATTCTCATCACTGCCACAGACTTCTTGCATGACCCTGGGAAAATCTATTAATCTTGGTGCCTCAGTTTCTTCATCTGTAAAATAGAGAGATTTTCTTGCCTCACAGATATTCTGAGGCTTAAGTCTTAAGATTTTCATTAGACATTTCATCTTGGATTTTCAAAAAGTCTTAAAGAAATTAGGTGCTCAACTCTCATTAACGGTGGTCCCTTTAAAATCCAAGCCTACATCCATCATTCAGGTAATTCTCACAACCCCCTCTGGACTTATTAGATTTACATTCTGTAATTTAAGAACATAAGAACTGCCAAGCTGGGTCAGACCAATGGTCCATCTAGCCCAGTATCTTGGCTCCAACAGTGGCCAGTACCAGAGCCTCTCAGGGGAGGGCTGTACAGAACAGGGCAATTTTGGAGAGATCCACTCTGTCTTCCCCTCCTGGCTTCTGGCAGTCAGAGGTTTGGGGTTGCATCTCTAACCATCTTGTCCAGTAGCCAAGGGATGGACCTATCCTATGTGAACTTGCCCAGTTCTTTTTGTAAATCAATTATACTTTTGACCTTCACAACATCCCATAGCAAAGAGTACTTCCTCTTGTTTGTATTAAACCTGCTGCCTATTAATTTGATGAAAGAGAATGTGGTGTATTGTGTGAAAGAGTAATTTCTTGCATTCCTCACTTGTACCAGCTCCCCCATCAACCTTGGTATCATTGGTAAATGTGGTTTATATAGAAACTCCTAATCGCTTCAGTTTCACTTGTATTAATGTTAATATTGCTCTAGTGCTGAAACTTGGAAGACTTGATCATTACCTCTCTCTGTGTTGGCTTATTGTTATGTTGCTATTTATTGATTGCATAGCAATAGCATACAAAAGACCTCAATCAGGAATTTATAAATGTCATGCACCCTTCCTTCTACCCATGTGTGAGCTTGATCCTGTGAGGTGCTGAGCACTCTCAACTCCAGTTAAAGCCAATGGAAACTGATGTTGCGTAACACCACACAAGAACACTCATAATTGCAGGATCTGTCTCTTTCTGTCCAAGATTCAATTATTAATGCCCAAATGTTGACCTTTCTAATTAGTTTTCTGTGTACTAATACAGTGTATCACATGCCTAAGGAGATCACTTATTTCCACTAATCAGTTTTGTTGGTCAAATTTTTTAGGAAGTCTTGTTTGACAAAACCCAGTGTTTTTAAACAAATGTTGGCAATTATCTAGTCTTTGTGCCAAGCACTATAGTTATTTCATCCCTTATAAAGAATTCTAAAATGTTCCCTTGATGATGATGTCAACCATGTGTTGTTTCACCTTAATCCTTTTTCAACTGACATTTCATTGTCCTTTTAGTTCTATAAGTCTTTTTTTAGTTTTGAGTTTCATATCAAGGAGATGTACAATACTGATCTTGATATGTTGGATGTGTAATAGTGACAGATTGAATCTATTCTTTATTTAATTAATTTAAATGTGTAGAGAATGGGAATGGGATTGTGGTGGTGAGGTGAGGGAAGGAATGAGGGACAAGCTGCTCATTGTGTGATTTGGTGATTTTTTTTTCCCCTCAAAAGCACTTTTTAATCTATTTTATTCTGTGCCTCATTGAACTCTGGGGTCTTGCCTGACTATTTCCTGTGCTGTTGAAACTGAGTGAATGAAAGAGATGTGGAGATCAGTTGGAACATAGTTGGGTGAAGGAGTCAGGAAGTAGGACCAAGGAAAGAGACGGATCTGGGAAGTTGACTGAAGGAGGAGCAGGGCTACTTGTATAATAGGCGAATGTGTCAGAGGCTCCTTCACCATTAGGAACTATTAATGACATCCTTTGGGTTTCCTCTCCTGATGTCATTCCACTCTCTCACCATCCCCTCCAGTCTCTTCCTTCTCTCCTCCCTCTTCCTCACCATACGAATAGAGAGATCTTGTCTGTAGGAGCAGACTCAAGGTCTTTCCAGGGTCAGGCTTCCCCTGTGGAATAGAAAATGGGTCACAAATCCTCATACGAACTGCATGGCCCCATGGGGCTTGTAAGGCCCCAAAGTAATGAGCCTGTGTCACAGTAACAGGACGAGTTGTGTTTTAGACCTCTTTTAGTCCCCCTTGAGTACATGCCACAGGTGACAGGCCTGGGATCCTGTACCTCATAGAGATTGATCCCCATGGACCCAACCACTCTAGGAATGGGTCTCTGTGCTACAGCTCTCCTGTTTCCCAAATGTGTTAACATGACAGGGCCAACTGTGTTTGGCATCTGTAAGTCCTTTTCCACCAGGGAACTGTGATCAGCAGTTGATTAAAGTAATCCAAAACCAGCTTCTTCAAAACAAAGTATCTTTTATTTATTCACACAAAGTTACAACGCACACAGAGCAAAGGGGTAAAATAATAAAGGCCTGTATGCATATTTCCACGTACCTAAACCTTAATCTTACGTTGCAAGTTTCATTCAGCCCAGTTACCTCTGTCTCTGAGGCCTGGTCTACACTAGGGTGGGGGGTCAAACTAAGGTATGCGACTTCAGCTACGCGAATAGCATAGCTGAAGTCGAACTACCTTAGTTCGAAGTACTCACCCATCCAGACGCCGCGGGATCGAAGTCCGCGGCTCCCCCGTCGATTCCGCCATCGCCGTTCGCGGTGGTGGAGTTCCGGAGTTGACGGGAGCGCGTTCGGAGTTCGAACTATCACGTCTAGATTAGACGCGATAGTTCGAACTCCGAGAAGTTGAACGCTACCCGCCGACCCGGAAGGTAAGTATAGACCTGCCCTGAGAAGCAGACTGTCCTGCTGTTGCATGTTCTCTCTGCCCAAGACTCATCTCCAGTTGCTGCTGCTGGCTACTCAGTCCCCACTGTCCTTTCTTTAGGGGGTCTTTTAAACTCTCTTTGATTTCTGGGCTTTAACCTTGGCAAATCAGTTGTGTAACTGTGTGCCTGGAAAATAGCATCTTCCCAATTAGTAATGGCCCAGCCACTGTTATTTGTTTTTGTAAAGGGGCTGCTCAGTATGACAAAAATAACACTTAGCTCACAGAACTGAAAGCTGGAGAACTTGCTGCTTTATTAAACTGTATCACAGCAACTTGAGTAGGGGGGAAAACTCCCACTTACAAACAGGAAGTAGGGAAGGGTGGAGCATGACTCCATCTCCTACTATTCTGAGTAACCCAGTTAACCCCATGCTGACCACTTTACTACAATCTTCACTCCCTTGAAGGTGTTTACCCCATATGTCATTTCTAACATTGTTTTGTTTCCTGATTGCTACCTCTTCTAATAGCCTCCTTTGGTTTAACTCTATGCAGTCAGGCAGAATTGTATCAAACAGGTAAAGCGAGGTGTACATTATAGCTACAAAAATAAAACAGATATTTCCCTTGGTTAAAGTAATATTTACATTTTTTTTGGAATATGAGCTGTTGCCTTTGTTGCCTTTGTCATCCAGAAGTCTTCCAAATCTGAAAAGGATAACAAGGAGGCAGAAACCACCATGTAATGACTTTTCTCTCTCCCTCTCTCTGTTGTCACTGTAACATTTGAATAGATATACAATAATTTGTTAGTGTTCCTAAAGAGACACACTGTAGTTCTTAATGCTACACAAATCAAAAATCTGTCTGCATAGGTCACTCATGTCTTGAATTGTTTCTTGTCTGATTTATGTAGAGTGGCACACATCATGAATGCAAAAATACTGTCACTGAGGTTCTTTCTCCAACAGTGGCATGCTTTAACACACAATGGGCATTTAACATGAGGAATTTAGATCAGACATTTAGGGAAATAGCAAAGAATCTAAGCTGGGCATGAAAAATAGAAGCCTTCTTAAAAATACACAATAGGAGAATCTTTGTGTAAGGCTCTTTATAAAATAAAATCATTTGGGTCTCTGAATTTTCACTACATTGATTCATCATATGACTTTTGGTGTTCAGGTGAATCGCACCTGTGAATGTGATCTCTCCCAATTAGATTATCCTTTATTTTCTTTAGATGCTGTAAACAGTATTTCATTTTTCCATTGCAGGACTGCTAGCAATTTTTCTTTGATGCCAGCTGATCCATCTTAGTAAAAACAACCAAGGAATAAATACTATAGAAACAATTTCAGCATTTTAAAAAAATACTCAGACATCTCCTGGAAAATGTTGAAAAATATTATCTGTGGAGACCATTTTATTTATACAATAGCAATTATACTGTAATTTCTATATTTCCCTCATCCTATCGGGGGTCTTCGCAGGAAATCAGTTCTTTGTTTCTTATGGAGTTCATTGAACTCTGATACTTATTCCCTTGCTGAAACTATCATACTCTCTTTGTGATATTGTCAGAAGTTGCTATGGAAATGACTGTGTCATCACAAGCTGAGGATGACGACTTCAAATAGAGATAAGCAGCAGAGATTGATAAACTCCCCAAGAAACAAAGATTCAGAATTTATGCAAATATCTGTAGGAGTAACAACCACCACCACCATTGATTTATAGCAGACCTGTTTCTAAAGAGATTTTGATGCCTAATGGAATATGTAATCTTAAATTAGTTGTGGAAGATGATTTTTTTTTATTTGCATTGCTAGATTTATTGGGCCAAATTCTATCTTCAGTGGGATCCCACCGGCATGACTGAGGGCAGAATTTGGGTCACTCTGATTACCAGTCCTAAATTCCTGTACTTAATGTATGGTTGTCGTAGGCATGTATGTTTAAATCAACCTTTAATAATAAGAAGAAATAATCTAAGAACGAGATCATGACTAAATGATGTTTTCCTGTTTCTTTAAACAATTATCAGTATATTCTCTAGTGCAGCTTGTAATGGTCAGTTCAGAAGAGCCAGTAGCATTTGATGAGTATGCATCTACTTTGCCATTGTTCATAATGGGCATATTCATAAATGCTCACATTTAATTTTTTAAAACAACCAAATCAACCTGTGCACTGTAGTTTGTTTGTTTTGAATATAGTATTTTTTGTTGTTATTCCAGATTGTATATTTTTAGATGAAGTTACTTTCTCAGATATCTTGGGGACAGTTTTGGGGTACGTGTGTTACGAATTGAATTATTAACATTAAAGCATGCTGCAGTTGGGTACCCATCATATCTGAATAAGATCTAATAAAACATGTGCCAAGGAAATTTTAGTTCATTTTATCATTGTTTGTTTTCGTGGAAGTCACTGGCTTATGCTTTCTCTCGTATGCCTTTACTTTTATCCTTAATTCTGCTTCCGTCAAGGGTAGTGGTGATGGTGGTTTTTTGGTTTATTTTTTTTGGTTGGTTGGTTGGGGGTTTTTTTGTTTTGTTTTTTTTGTTTTTTGTTTTAAATCCTGCCTGGCTCTCATAGGATTTTGGTTACCATTTATGAAATAAATCCAGGCCGTTTCTTTCACACATGATATGTTGAATGAATCATCCTGCTCCCCCCTTTTTATTTCAATTTTCAGGATATTTGTATTGTCTGAAAAACTTCCTTGCAGTGACATTTTGCAGCAGCTCATTATATGATCTCCAAATTTGGGCTGCTGTCAGCATTCTGCAGCAAACTTATTCTGTTTATTTTTAGCCTCTTACAATTTGCTGCTATAATAACCACAGTCTTTGATGCCTTTGAGATATCACCTTTAGTTAACTAGAACAAGACAAGGGAAAAGAACAGATGAAGCATTTGTTTGTCGCTGCTCCCTTTGGGGATTAGAACTTCGCATTAGCTTAAACAAAGGGTTATCCTTACCCACCAAAATGACAATGAAATAAAGAATCATAATATAGGCTATTAACTTTTTTCTGTTTCTCCTTATGTTAAGGGAAATCTTGTGTATGTAGTCTCTCAGGAAATTTCTATGTGCCGCCCTAGCATGAAATGTTTTTATGCATTTGATTCCATTGATTAGTTAAGCAGAATCCATGTCCACAGCAGGAATCTGTATTTTTTTGTCTGTTGTTCATCACTGTCGGTTTACCTAATTAAAATTCCCTCTATGTTTTTAAGTACTATATCAAATCACCAGTTTTACTATGAATATTCATTTGGTTCACCCAGTCCTTATGATTTTATTTACATTTGATACTTAATAATCACTGCATGCATTAATAATAGTGAATAAGAATCTTAAAATTAAAGAAACTAGAAATAAAGAAAAAATCCCAGTGACATGTTCATTGGTAAACTCTTTTTACCAAATGGTAACATTTGATGCTTAGTTTTTTGGGGTGTCATTATCAGATATCTTTATAATTAAATGAAAAATTGAGAGTGCTTTCTATTTATGAAGTAATAACTCTATCCTGAACTAAATAAACTCAGGCCAGAAGCCAAGGAATTTATTACGGCAGGTGATGTTATTATTGAATTAAGAGCGAGCATACCCTCAAGTTATTAGGTTGAACTGTACATTTCAGTACATCACTACTGTGCTCTGATTTGGCTTTTTCCCTCAACTCACCATCTATGCCCACATCAGGTGTGGAAGCCACAGCTTCTGACCTTACCACCTTTTGACCTCTCTCTATCACCACCTGTAACCTCAGTCTTTTAAATCTCTCCCTCAACTCTTCCATATCTGTTGAGAACAGAATAGTTTTCACCTTTACTCCCTACTAAAAGTAGTTCCTTTTCTGACAAATTTTTAATGTCTTGGCTGGAATAACTGGGTAGAGAATGGTTCAGTAGATGAAGCATTTCTATGGGCATCCCCAGATATGTTCATATACATTTCTTCATTCTTCTGTTTTCTTCACAATACATCAATGACTGTATAAGTATGATTATTAAATAGAGAATGGGAGAATTCTTGTGCACCAACACAAAAGATGAGCAATAAATACAACATTTAAAATGCAGCATTATTTCTTAATTTATGGTCATCACTGAACCTCAAAAATAGAAGATGATGCAACCGTGCTTGGAATGGATGTTTAAAGACAGTAATTGCATAGAGTGGAGGGATTGCCATAATTATTATAACTGGATGAAAATTATGGAATTGTGTTCCAGAGGAAATAAGAATGGCCTGAAGACTCAGTGGCAAAACCAACTTCTTTAGCTTGGACTTCCCTCAGCAACAGTAACAGCAATGGCAACAAGAACAACTTAGGAGGAAAAGATGAAACGATTTCATGCATACATTTGTAAGCAGAGTCAGGATGAGCCCCACCCTGACATCTGGTGGTAAATTATGGGGAGTGCGGAAAGTGTTGCATTGGTATTTCGGTTATTTGCATGGGCACTCCCAACCCACTTAGCATACCGCAAAGCAGCATGGGATGGTTACTTTCACAGCTGTGGGAGCCCCCAATTTCGTTGTTATTGGGGCAGGAGGAATGAAATGTTGTCACCCTGATTGGGTAACTGGGGAACTACAAAATTGTCTTGTGATGGGGGGTTTCATTGTCAGCTGGATAGCACTTGCTAGATGGGGCACATGGGTTCCAAAACCCATTGAGAAGAGAGAGGCTGGGGACAGATATCTGTACTGGGTGGTGCAGGCTTCTTGTGTGAGCCAGATGCACCAGTTCCACCTGTGCCTCTCTCCACTGTGGAATGTCAGAGTTAATGTTTGATTCCCTTAAGAATCTAGATACAGGTTACTGAGCTGAACTCACTGGCACTGGGGCTCCCCTACTATGAGCTGGAATGACTAAGAGCTGAAATCACTAAAGAGCTGAACTTGCTGAGAGCACTGAGTACTGTGCTTATGAGTGGGGGAGCCTGAAGCAATACCATGGAGCAGAGCAGCTGGCAGAACGGAGTGGAGCAGTTTGTGCAGCCCTGGGTGAGTGGAGCCAAGCAGCTCGTGAGGACGGCCGGAGCAGATCACAGGACAGCTGGTGGACCAGAGCAGCCCACAGAGCCAGCGGAGCTGAGCGGTGGCGGGGACGGCTGGTGGAAGCAGAACCCCACGAAGAGGCAGGGCAGTTGGCCCCGAACCATGTAAGGTGCCCCTTTTCTACCCAGGCTGGGGAGGGGGACCTCTGCAAAGAGACTCTTGAACTCTGGGGCTGCACTGACCCGGGACAGAGACTTTTGGATTGTGGGACTTTTGGGACTGTGGGTGATTTGGGGGGTTGCTGGACTCAAGGGCCCAGAAAGAAGGACACGGCCCAATTTGCTGGAGTGGGTCTTTGCTCACGGTTTGACCCATGATCTCTAGTTAAGGTATTTTCCAAATTTAATGCTTGTTGTTGTTTATCTTATGTAATTAAACCTTTTCTGCTACACCAAGAGTCTGTGCTTGCGAGAGGGGAAGTATTGCCTCCTTGAGGCGCCCAGGGGTGTGTGTAAGATTTTCCCAGGTCACTGGGTGGGGGCTCGAGCTGGTTTTGCATTATGTTGTGGGGAAGGGACCCCTAGGTATTGAACCCGGCCCTTGCTGCTATCGTTTCGGCCCGGCAGAAGGGTTACACATTTTAAAAGTGTTCAGCAACTTTCTAGGGAGAAGAGACATTTTTAGTCTGTTGCTTGGGCTCTTTCTTGTCCAATTCCGTTTTGTGAAGTGCTCACCTATTACAGTGATGGGGCATATGTTGAGAACCTTAATTGATAGATCACATTATCTAATAGGAAGAAAAACGTAGAGAAGAGGAATTTACATAATGTACAGTTGCAGAGAAATAAACGAGATCATTATACTAATCAGATCTCCATCAGCCAATTAGAGTACAGAGAATTTCAAAATTGAGAAATAAGTGTAGTTATGGGTTAATAACTGTATCACATCCCTATATTTTGAGTAGTTGCGACAATTCTATTTGTCTGATTGCTAATAAAAATAAATGTGTTGTTTAAAATGCAGTAGAGAAGGGTTTTGTGCACACTGACAAATCTTAGAGACATTGCACGCTAACATTAATATTCCCTTCATTCTTGCTTTGTTTACCTCTCTACTTCCTTCATTCTTGTAATAAACACGTAATGGTACTAAACTACATTTATTGGATTTCTGTAATGCATCAAGAAAGATCTAAATTATTTTAGTGTATCTGGACTAAAGGATTTGTTCTGAAACCACTCACAGAAAATTAAATTATTTTATTTATTATGACACTGATTTAGAATTTATTTTTTAAATTAGGTAATATTATACTTCGAATGAGCATCCAGCTCTTTCTAATAAAACTGCTTCATGCAGACCATCTTTTCTATTTCTTAACTCTGTTTGCTGTCAGCAATGTTAAACCCAAGGTACAGAATATCCCTTATGTCTGAGGATTTCAGTCTTCCTACCATGAAGTGTAGTATTGTCGTCCAAAGGTTAAAATGCAGCATCCCTGTTTCACCTGAGAAATAATATAGTTTGAGAATACTGAGTACACAATCCCATGCTCCTGCTCCTGTCAGTCTGGGCAGTACAGTGAATGGGGCTGCAGAATTTAAGCTGCTGCATTCCTTTTCACAGCTGCTTCTCTCTCCACTTATCAGATACCCAGCTTCCTCCAGTCCACTTCAGTTTCTTTCATATCCAATTCCATTCTCCCCTGCCAGCCACATCTTTCTTACCCTGCTCTCCCCTAATTCCTGCCTTTGGATTAAGCCTACTAATTTTCACCCTCTTGATTGGCCTGATCAAACTTCTTCCCTTCCCTCCCTTTTCCTATCCTGCTGCTTCTTTGTACTACTCTGTACAATGTCTTTATTCTACTAATTTTCCATTTTGACCCATATTTTCTGTCAGAACTGGGACACTGTCCCGTTCAATGGATTTCTATAAATCCCCCTACAGACAGTATGCACTTCAGTTGCTAAGGTTTCATCAAGAAAATTTTACAGTATTTTTAGCCATACACATTTATATCACTCTTGATACATTGTAATTACACAGGTTTGCAGCTGTTGTTGGTCTGCAAACCTGTGAGAAAATTGCTATTGAAGAGATGGCTGGCTAAATATTAGGAGACGATTAACAGTAAAGATGACTGTGTCCCCAAATACTAGGAATTCTCCTTATTTTGGCCTGTCTCAGTATTCTTGTTGGTTTTACAAAAAAAATCTTGCATTCCAGACTTTGCACAGTTTTACAGACTGGTCACAAGAAAAAGATCTGGTAAAATCACCAGAAGTTAGCCGAATGCATATGAATTTCAGGGACACCCAACCATGCTTATCATATGTTGTCATGTACTTTTCCCTCTCGATGTTTTCCAGGGGTTTCCCCTCTGCACAGGTCCTCAAGTCAGTTATCCTCCTTTTTGTTCCATCTATAACAGTCTATCAGTATATTATGACAATCTGTTAGCTGAAACTGGTAAAAAAAGATAAAAGGCGATTATAACACTCGTCAGATTATTGACAGCATGGTCAAATCAGTATTTATCCCCAGAGTCTTCTGAAACCAAATAGGACAGATCAATAAAATACGTCACTTGTCTCATAGAGATGCACTTCTTCCTTTTAATTGGATCAGGGTCTGTCTATTACCAAGATGTAAATTCCATCACTCCAATTTCTAATCCCGATCCAGAGTGTGGTCAGCATTATACATTGAGTCAGAAACCACCTGGCATAGCTCCATGGTTGTAATGGAAACCATGAGATCTTGAGCTGTCATAGATGGTTTGTCTTCCACCTATACAATGAAATCCCCCAAAAACATCAGACTCAGAGACTCCAAACACCATCAGAGAAGAGAACTTGTCCATCTCAACTAGGGCCTTTGCAGTACTATGGGGAAATGTATACATTAGTACTAGTCTCATCTTAAATCCATCCCAGAATTCACCCTTTATATGGACACACAATATTAAATCTAGGTTACAGGTGGGAGACATCCTGCCATTTGAAATAGGATGCACATAGCCATACTACTTGTCTGACCCTTCTTCATTGTAATGCTGAACTGAGTACCTGATATACAACATTGAGACCAGCAAAATAATATTTCTACCAAGCTTATGGAGTTTCAGTTTTGGACGTCATCTCCTCAGGGCAGGGCCCAGTGCAGCACCAGTCCAGCTGGTAGAGTCTGAACTTAAACAACAGTAAAAAGATTCAGACTAAATTGTCACCATTGCTGTAAAAATGGGAAGGTTTCGTGTATCAGTATTGTCCAGATGAGCGGATGCCTTCATATGAGAATCAAAAATCACAAACAAGGAAACAAATTTCTGAAATTAATCAGTCTTAGTTTTAAGTACTCTTGGCTTGCTCTGTTTGAATCACTATCTTAACATTACTTCCTGTATGTGCCAGTCTGTGTCTGCATCTGTGTTCCAAAACAACAGTGCCGGCTGCAAAACGAAAGTGTGCTATAATTTATCAAAGACAAAATTAAATATTCCTTATTTTAATGCAATTTCAAATTCTAGAGATGTATTGAGTCAGAATGGGTGTATCATGGAAATGTCACTTTCTTTTTAAACTCATCATCAGTATTCTTAGCGTAGCTGTCTTAACTGAAAAAAATATCAAAAGATTAGCCAAGGTGATTTTTTTCTCTAATTCCCATATAAAAGCAATCAGTGTTAACTAGATACAACACAGTTATGCAGTTAGTTCTGAGAAAAACTATGTAAAGCTGATTTATTAACTAGATGAATACAACAAAGTTGACCTCACTTGACCTAAAATTATTTTTTTTTGCCTTTTTTTCTGGATGCTTCTAAAAGCATTTAAATGGAAACATAACTTGTACTTGAAAATAAAAATCATACTAGTGCAGTTCCTGTTTTATTATTATGGTTGATATAGCAAATGATCATGTGTTTTATTACTCAAATTAAAATCAAACTATATAAAGATATTAATGATATGCTGCTGTTCTTTCAAAGAAACAGATTAGTGCCACTAAGATGCATACTTTTTAAAGTTTCATCAGACAACAATATTATTCAGTGGAGAAGACAGTGGTTTCCAATTTCTTAAAATTATTATAATCATAAATCCATTGACAATACATTATAATATGCCTTTGGTTGTAATGATATTAAACAGCAAAACTATTTGAATAGCTTTAGTGTCCTATCAGCACCAATCCTTCGTATTTCGACTGAGCCCTAGAAGTAGTGAATTCTGTTTATTTCTGGAATATCATTACTGGTATTGAGTTTTAATTGGCTTTCTCTTCCAGACAGGGTGCCCTAAGAGAAGGGGTTCAACTCTGGTACTTCGCATACCCTTATTGCTGCTGCTTGTGCTACATGTCTTCCTTGGTCTAATGGTGATCTCCAGAAATCAAACAGTAGGCTTCTAGATTAGCAAAAAGGTGTCAGGGCATCTTCTGTACAAGCATTAGATGCAGGTGGACACAGGAGTTATGAGCGAGGTCAAGAGGTTTTAATTCTCTACAGTGACAGCACTTGTGGCATCTTCGAGACTAACAAATTTATTTATTTATGTTAGTCTCTAAGGTGCCACAAGTACTCCTGTTCTTTTTGCGAATACAGACTAACACAGCTGCTACTTTGAAACCTGACAGCACTGTGAGCACTATACATTTGAGTTCTTTGACTTGATCTGGATTGCCTCACCATCATCAGTAGTTAGTTCCATCAGTCTCTATGATGGATTTCCTATATTTTTCATGGAAAAGATGAGACAGATCCTGCATCTCCAAGAATGAAAAGATTTGTGTGGCATGGTAGTTCATATTTGTGTTCTTTGTTTTGTCCTCACAGTTTAAAGATGCCAGTTTATAATGTAAAAGCAACAAAGAATCCTGTGGCACCTTATAGACTAACAGACGTTTTAAAACGTCTGTTAGTCTATAAGGTGCCACAGGATTCTTTGTTGCTTTTACAGATCCAGACTAACACGGCTACCCCTCTGATACAGTTTATAATGGTCATTCTTCATCTGGAATGTGCAAAGCAGGACTTCAGAGGCATTACTGAATGCTTTGGAAGGGCTAGTGAGTCTGAAACAAGTTATCCTAAATGATCTAGTTGTTCAGCAGAAAAATTGAAGTTCTTGGTGTTGCAGTATTGTCCCCTGGGTCCACATATGCATGAAGCTGTTATAAGTATGAACTGGAGACATTGGGAAACAGCTGCCTGAAAACAACACTGGGAAAGGAAAATTCAAGGCTGGGGGAGGGATAGCTCAGTGGTTTGAGCATTGGCCTACTAAACCCAGGGTTGTGAGTTCAATCCTTGAGGGGGCCGCTTAAGGATCTGGGGCAAAAATCAGTACTTGGGCCTGCTAGTGAAGGCAGGGGGCTGGACTCAATGACCTGTCAAGGTCCATTCCAGTTCTAGGAGATAGGTATATCTCCAATTATGTATTTTCTTAACTCTTTTTTGAGAACTAAGCAGTTCAGGGGTCTTAAAATGAGCTCCAGGATGGATCATGCTTGGCGATAATACTATACTATACTTCTTTATTCATTTCTCCAAATGTGGGAAGAAAAATTCCCATATGTTCTGATCAGAAATGCTGTGCTTAGATAACTCAAATGTGGTGAAACTTAAAATTCAAACTTGTGGTGTTTTAGATCTCAGTGGCACTTAAAAACCAAGCAAGACTTGAAGACATTTGGTTCTGGTAGGAGGGATTATTGTTTTTCCTTTTGTTTCATTCTCCTTGTGTTTTGTGTGGCTTTAAGCATTAACTCTTTGGCCCAGATATTTAGCTGTTATATGTTTTGATGAGATTACATGTTTGGTTGATAAAGGTAATAGTGCTGATGTAATATACTTAGACTTGTGTAAGGCATTTGACTTAGTACCACATGACATTTTGATTAAAAAACTAGAACGATACAAATTTTACATGGCACACATTAAATTGATTAAAACTGGTTAACTGATAGGTCTCATCATGTAATGGTAAACTAGGAATTGTCATTGAGAGGGTGTATTTATAGTGGGGCTCGGCAAAGATTAGTTCTTGCACCTATGCTATTTAACATTTTTAACAATGACCTGGAAAAAATGTAGACTCATCTGTCATAAAGTTTGCAGATGATATAATAATAATAATGAATAGGACAGGTCAGTGATACAGAGCGACCTGAATCATTTGATAAAATGGGCTCAAGCACGCAATGTGTGTTTTATACCATCAAATGTAAATGTAAGGAATCTAGGCCATACTTACAGGATGGGAGACTCTATCCTGGGGAGCAGTGACTCTGAAAAAGATTTGGTGATTTTGGTGATAAACAGCTGAATGCGAGTTCCAAGTGGCCAGAAGGGTTAATGTGATCCTTGGATGCAGCAACAGGAGAACATTTGTGTAGTAGTAGAGAGGTTATTTTGCTTCTGTATTTGTCATTGGTACAATCTCTGCTGGAATACTGTGTCCAGTTCTGGTGTCCACAATTCAAGAAGGATGTTGATAAATTGGAGAGGATTCAGAGAAAAGCCATGAGAGTGAGTAAAGGATTAGAAAACATGCCTGATAGTGATAGACTCAAGGAGCTCAATCTGTTTAGCATAACAGAGGGAAAGTTTTGGGGGTACCTACAAGGAAAATAAATATTTGATAATGGGCAAGGTAAAACAAGATCCAATGGTGGAAGTTGAAGCTAGACAAATTCATGCTGTGGAAATAACTAAGGTACAAATTTGTAAAAATGAGGATAATTAATCACTGGAACAATTTACCAAGGGGTTGTGTTGGATTCTCCATCACTGACAATTTTGAAATCAGGATTGCATTTTTTTAAAATACATGCTCTAGTTCAAAAGGAATAATTTGGGGAAGTCCTATGGTCTATGTTATACAGGAGGTCAGACTAGATGCTTACAATGGTCCCTTCTGGCCTTTGAATCTATTAAAAGAGCCAATAATTTTCATCAAAACAAAAATTTGAAAAGGAAAAAAATGCATTCTTTTTTCATTTTCTGACCAGCTCTATTAGTAAATATGAAAAATTCTAACACCTGTCGAGCTTAAAAGTATAAAATTAAAATGAGAAAGAGAAATGAAAAATTAGGGTAGAACCAAAAAAGAAATCAAAATGAATAAACAAAAGAACAGCACTGAATAAGAGAACATTTTATTTGTGCGTGGGTTGGATGCTTCCCTCACACCTGCACTTTGGAAAATAACTTTCGTGTGACATATTGTGCAAATGCAGCGGTAGCAGTGCACAGACCGCTGTGCACACAGAGACTGCATGTTATATTTGCTAATCATTTTAATTCCTGGGTAGATATTACTGTTGGGTTCAAGACATATTGAATAACACAACCACTGCTTCTCCCCACTTCCCACAAAAAAGAAAAAAAAATCCCATTGAAGTTATTCATAGCAGCTGTAGATGCAGTGACCTTATCACTCACCAATTTTAGAGTGGGAAGATACAGGGCTTGTCCATACAGAGACTTAGTGTGTCGCAAGCTGGGGTGTGAATCGACAGTGCACATGCTTGCTGTGTGCTAACTGGCCATGTGGACCCTGCTACTGTGCACTAAAGCCTCCATAAGAGCACACAGACCTTTTAGTGTGCAGTAGCAGGATTGACCTGGCCAGTTAGTGCATTACAAGCTAGTGCGCTGCAGAGTCACACCCCAGCATGCTGCACACTGTGTATATGTAGACAAGTCCAAAGAGTGTATTCAGGTAAAAATAGTCTCCCTCCTTTTTGCACCTTCTCCATGGTCCACTAAGGTGAAATCCTTTCTGCCAGAGAATCCACCGGTATATTTCTACACACCACCAGCTCAGGATAAAGATTGAACCATTCTGACTTCCCCCTAACTACCTCTGTCTGTATAATGTCTCTTGTTATGACATATGAAAACACCACCTTGCCATGCCTTTTTCCACAAGTCTGCCTCCCTCCGAACCTCCTTAGTTGCAACCGTTGTGTATGTAATTCTGTATAAGGCAAATAATCACCTCAACAGTTGCCTGATCTAGAAATTCTCTGTGTTTAGGTAGTTATATCTTTTTTGTGTTTGCAGCCAGACAAAGTAGTAGCCCCCCACCCCATGTAACAAGTTGTCATCATATCAGTAGTTTGTTACAGTGAAAGCTTTTGTGTACCTACCTATCAGAACTTCATACTCGTTCAGACTGCTGATGTTGAAACAGTTATAGGTTTGAATGATTGACTGTCCCTTCTCTTTTCTCAACATCTCATGTGCTGTATTTCTTCCCCCATATTTATCACACATTTGTGGTTTCAGAGACAAAATGGTGTGTGTATTGGCAGAGTTGGACTCATCTAATATTAAGGTGGTCTTATCTCATACAAAGGCAGAACAAAATTTCTGGTCAAGGAGGTAGAAGGATGGCTGCATATGGTGGCATCCACTGCAGTGTACTGATGGGACATTTTGGATATATGGGCGTGCAGGGACTTCGCCAACTTAACACTGTTGTACCTTACATGTTTTGTATAACAGCATACCAACAGCTATCTAAGTGATATTTCTATCTATTGGTATGAAACATATGGGAACAGAATTATATCTCCCCAAATGTTGCCTACTTCCCATTGTGAGTATATTGGGATCCATACTCCCCAGGCCCCAAGGCTCTGACATCCACATGGAGTTCTAGGTTGCCGCTAATTGTGATGTTACCCATCATCTGAATATTACTACTCATCAATGTGCATGTCTGCCTATCCCACTGTGGTCACTTGTTCGGGTTCTATTGCATACCAGTTACTTACCAGAAGTGGAATATGTTCAGCACCCAAAATGGCCTTAATTTTGGTCGGGATTGTAATGGAAGGGTTTGAGTTAAAGATGTGTAGAGGCCATGTGGTCGAGAGCAATATACTGAGAGTTGGACTCTTTCGGTTCTATTCCCATCTCTGCCACAGAGTCTCTTGACTGATTTTGGGCAAGTCACCCAAACCTCTCTGAATCTAACCAAAAAGTGGGTATAGTAATACTTATAAACACCTCCATGATGTAGCTAAGACTTTGGAATCCTTAGAGGAAAGATGCTTTATAAACATTAAGGAGAAGGTTCACCAGCACAGTTCTTGGCACACTGGGTGATGGTATAGGTGGCTGTAACCCAGAGGCTGTTGGTAGTCATCTGGCACAAGCTGGAGCAGCCTCAGGGCTGTTCTAACTTCTGCCAACAGATAGAAATTCCAAGGAGCTGCTCCACTGGCCAAGATTGCTGGACCACATAGCAATCCAGCTGCATTGTCTTCCACCTCAAGACACCTCCAGGACATGCTGGAGTGCCCAGTATGAATGCATAAATTCTTATCGGCTGCCAGTTGCTGCGGGATACTTGCAAGGGACTGAGGATCTGCCCATAAGTGTTATACAAATATCTGGTTTGGTGAAGTCATGGCTCTTATTCTAGATAGAACTTGTTCCTCTGATGTACTTGTGGTCCCACCAGTTGAGATTCCATCTTAGAAGCTAAAGTAAGTTGGCATTTCTTCTGTGTATCTTGCAGGATGATTTTTGACCTAGATAAATTTGTTTTTGACCAGTAGATTTTTTTTCATTGCCATTCTTATACCTTCTCCACTACTCATGTGACGTGATTATCCTATCCATACTACCATACTTTAAGATCCTCTAAGTAAAAGAAAAACAGCAATAACTATAGGCATAAATCAGTGCAGGAAAAAGGTACACCATAATCAAGCATAGAAATTGTGCAGGCTGTTTCTTGGTCAATGTAGGTCAGAGAAACAAATATTCCTAATGTAATTGACAGAGCAGAAGAAATATTTCTTTGTTTTTGTGGGAAGGGGAGGAGTATCATTGTTATGCTTTCTGTACTCTGGTAGGAAGCAAGTTGTTTTAATACCTGAAAAACCAGCAAGTTCTCACTACAAAAGAAAACCCCATCTTCACTAAATGCCTCTGTCACTCATCTTTTAGCTAAGGAATCTGTTAATAGTTTTTCACATTATCTGCAGTCTGGTGATTTTAGGTCAGTTTTTCCTGTTAGCCAGTACCAGTTTTCAAAGTGTAGACATGATCGCATGGGCTAGCCTCCCCAAGTACATACCCACAGGGCCCAGGTTGGTTTGCACTCAGGGTGGCTAGCCCATGCCATCACCTGCTGCTGCCCATGGTACCACGGCTCCATTTAGTGTTTTAGCATGCTAGCTTGATGAGAACAGGAAGCTGCTGGAGCCTTTCACTGTGGAGTGTAGCTACACACACCGCACACATGGCTGCAAGTGTAGGCCAAGTCTAAATGCGTTTTCCAGTACCTCTCTCCTGCACCTCCCTAAATCATTGGTTCCCCTATATGTCACAACCCCCGGGTTCCTCCCCAGTATGGCTAGGGAGATCTGCCACTTTCACACCCAGTAGGTAAGTCGCCAGACAGTTCTCATTTTCACCACATACCCAGATATCAATATTTCTAATGACCAAATTCCCTTTGTCTCAAGCTGTATCCCCATCTCCTGGTATGACCAACTTGGTGCACAATGTCATGTGACCAGCATATGGGCAGTCATATCAGGAGTCCAGTTCAGTGGTCACAGCAGGTGTCAGGCTTAGTGGTTGGAACAGGAATCAGTAGCCAGGAACTGGAGCACAGGATCAGAACCAGAGCTCAGGTGCCATAACCAAGGGTCACAGCTGGTGTCAGGAGACAGAGCCTAGGGACAGAACCAGAGTCAGCCCAGATATCAGAGCTAAGGGTCAGGAATAAGAGCCTTGGGTCAGAACTGGGTTACCTGGAGTGAGGCAAGGCTGGGAGCAAGTAGGAGCTATCAAAGCCTTGGACAAATACTTTGAGCAGCCACTGAACTGCTGCAGCTGCTGGGTTTAAGAGCCAGTCTTCTGACTCTTCCAACTAATCATGTGGCGTAGCCAGTCAGGCAGCCTCCAACAGGCCAGCTGTTCTCATTAGGTTGCCTGGAGGCTGGCTGTGCTGCACCCTAATTGATCACTCTTAGTGGGTCAGCAATCTCCTCTACTTGTAGTGGAATTGCTGGGACTCATGTAAATGAGGACTCCATCCTAATCTCCTCCCATATTGACACTACCTTCCTCAAAATTTCTTAATATAATCTTCCTGGAAGATTGGGGCTGCCAGTCTTGGGGTAGACCCTCTCTACAATGCCCCCTTTCCTGCTGTCTCTGTATATAATTTATTTTCTCTCTGCTCCTCCAGTTCAGCAGCTTTGATCCCAAAATGCTGTATTGATCTCTGAAGACTATGAACTAAACCAGGTGTATACATATGCAATTTGCCCATAAGCAAGTAGTCATAGATCCTGCACTCTGTGCACTAAGCTAGGTATTCCCCACCCTGACTAATCAGTTGAGGGTCTTCCACCTCCACTGTTAAACTGAGATTTTGAGTCTGTAACTGGGTATTAGGTTGTCTGAGCTTTGTCTTCATTTTAGAAGCTAAAGTTTTTTGTTTCTTGTACAGTTTTTACATAAGGAGTCTATTCCTCTCAGTGCTAAACTCCCAAATACTCCCTCGTGCTACCTTATCTTTTTTAATTTTGATCAGAAAAAAAAATGTCTTTTTGGAGCCCTGAGGATCCATCCCCTATTTTTCTGTGATCTACTCTCCCTGCTCCTTTGGAGCATGTCAGCCCTGCCTAATCAATCACCAGGCTTACTGTAGAGTGGTGAGAGCTGAGGCTCTCAGGGGTCAAGCACAGTGTCTTTGTGACATTCCCAGCCCAGGAAGGCTACTCAGTTGTTAGAATTTTAATCATACCCTTTATATTTTTGCCCAGACTATTGTGGTTTAGAAGCTGTGCTAATTGACCTGATGTTCTGGTTTTAGATTTATGGTCATAACCCTTAGAGCTGATTTACACAATGTGCTTTGAACTGAACATTCTAATGCAAATATAATGTCCTATTAGTAAACTACAAATGGTTACTGTGGGGGTTTGTACAATGATTTGAGCTCAATATTACTGATATTCCGTACTGCAGATGTGTGTGGGGGGAGGGGAAAGAATAATTAAACAAAATAGTGGTATGAGCCCCAGAAGGAGCATCAAATCAACAAAGATGAAATACTAGAAGCCTTAATTTGCGTTTAATGTGTACGCTATGTTGAGAGGAAGGGACAGTGTGGATATTTATATGTATTCAGCATAGCGGCCCAATCTAATTGGATGGAAAAATTGCTACCTGGTGAGTCATTTATTTTCCCCAAACTATTCCATTTTTCTACTGACTCTAAGGATAGTGACTTACACAATTTTCAGCATAAAGAGATATTTTGTTGTAATATAATTGCCCTTTGAATATAAGCCATATTTCCAAAGTGATGGTTGGGGATTTTGTGTGTGGCTCCCATTGATATTACCAGGAGTTGCATAGATGAAATCCACAATCAGCTTTGAAAATGTGTCCAGTAACATAGCTCTTTATATCATTGGCATATAAACACTTTTCATTTCTACGGCTATGTCTACATTATGAGCTCAGGCTGCGATTCCCCTGGTCTCGTACATATACTGGCATCAGCTCATTGAGCTAGCACGAGTATAATAGCAGTGTAACCCTGGTATCATGGGTAGCAGATGCATGATTGTGCCATACCATGTGCAAACTAGCTTGAAACAGGTGGGTATGTACTTGGCACATCTCAACCGTATCTCCGCTGCCCCTGCCTGCCTACTGCAGCTACAGTGCTATTTATACTCGTGCTAGCTCAATGAGAGCTAGTGCACATACATGTACATGAGCAGGGCAGTCACACCCTAGCTCATAGTCTAGATGTAGCTTAAAACTTGTCCAATATTGCTTGACAGAAATGTGATGAAATGTTAGTCGCAGAGCTGAACGCTAAGGTAAGCTAATGAGTCAAGAAAACGTCACACATCCCTCATCTGTATCTACTGATTCCTTTGGGTTTATTAGAGGACCCATCCTAACCTCTTGGCACTCTCACAAAGTTTAATATACAATTCCTAAAGAAACCCCAAACAATCAAAATGAGACCATCCAGCCCAACTACTCAACCTACTTAGCACAATAAACTGACCAATCAGACAAATCAATTAAACAAATTTACTGCAGCATCTCCAGAACCCAGTCACTCCACAGCAATTGGCTCCAGATTACATCCTGAGTATCTCAGAAATGAGTTTGCAGCATGCCCTGAAGGTTGTCAGATTCAGCCTAATCCAGACCAATGGGAGTGAGTTCCAAAGTCCACAGCCCTTCAGAAGGTGCCCTGCCAGCCGCCCCTCCTTTTAAATCCAAGGGGGCAGTAGTTTGAGTGCCTCCAATAATTGCAACTATGAAAGAGCCGGTGTCTCAGAGAAGATTAGGGACCAATTTAGGACTTTATAGGTCAAAACCAGCACCTTAACATATGCTGCTGTCTTCTATTAAATCCATTTTGGGTGTGGGAATTGCGTTAGGAGGCACTATGTCAAACACTGATTTAATAACGTCTTTATACACAGGACTGACTCAATTTGATGTAGTTTATTACAGATCCATCCAGCAGTGCTTGCAGGGTGTGGGGAAGTGCTTCAAAAACCTTGAATACTTGGATGAAATTCTAAGCATCCCAGATGGGGTGAAATGGATCTGCCTGGGAAAAAAACTGGTACAGATTTTTTTTTTTTAAGTGAAAAGGTTTTGTATCCCAGTAATAACTGAAAAAGAGATTTAAATTTAACTACAGTCAAAATCATATTCCAGTAACACAAAGCCTGATTTAACTCAACTACCTAAGAACAAATGTACTTGTTCTCAGTTAATAGCATCTCCTCATCCCTCCTTCTCTCCCTTTCCTAAGCACTGATCCCTCCCTTTCCTCAAAAGGTTCTTATCACAAAATATCTTTTGTCTCCCTTCCCATCCCTGGCATGCCCACACCCAGCTTCATTCCTCCCTGCAATTACTTGCCTAGCTCACCTCACCTGCCTCCTCACCATGACCTGCCTATTTCCACATTTTGGCTTACTCCAGATTTCTGCCAGTTCCCTTTATCCATACAGACATATGCTCCTGACCAACCTGCCTCCCCATTCTTGTGCACAGCCTAGTGATTCAGTCTGGGAAAGAAAGCAGGGAGGGAGGTTATGTGAAAAATGCAGGTCGGGCATCAAGAAAAGTTTCTGGCTGTGGGGTGTGATGAGGCTAACTGCTGGAAATACCCTGGACCTAGTGGCCCTAACTGATTTCTCCAGAACTTCTAAAATTAACGGTTTCTCAGGTATCACCTGGAAAATGGTCAGTGTCAAAAGAGTTAAACTAACGAAAGCATTTGAGCTCATAGTTATGGTTAAAACTACATTAGTTTCCACATGAACTCTTTTCTGCTAAAACAATGGTTCCCAACCTCTAGGGCAAATCCTCCAGGGACTTGAAATCCCTCTGGAAGTAGAGAAGCACAGCAGTTTCGCTGGTGCCACTCAGCCTGCAGTACAGGTGTCTAAAGACACCGAAAAGGGGCTCTGAGCTCCATGGGCTGCTCCTCTCTGAGTGCCCTGAGGCTACAGGAGGAGACTGGATGTAACAGCTGGCAAAGCTAGCAAAGGTTGGAGGAGAGGAGCAGTGGAAATGGGGAAACTGCAAGACTCCTGTCCACATTGAAGAAAGTGTGGGTGAGTGGGTGAAATCAGTCAGTGGTCTGAGGGTTCTGTAGCATTCTGGTGAGTTGGGGGTGGGGGTTTTCTGCTTTTATCTCACTTTCTAAGAAGCAGTCTAACATTGAGTGCCCACAAAACTGTCTTATTGGCTAGGGGTCTAGCAGCCTCCAGACTCCCTGTATATTATCCTTGGCAAATATTTGCACATATTGCTCATTATATACAGGGAGGGAAGGGGAGAGAGAAAAAGAAGAACTGGGGGAAATAATGTAACATAAAAAGCAAAATTGCCCCCCCCCCAAAAAAAAAAGTGGTGTGGGGGGAGAGGAGGCTTAGGAAGGCCTGGGGCCAGGTGGGAGAGAGACTGGACAGAAAACACGAGAAGTAATGACAGTGCCAGGAATACAGGAAACCCAGGTGCAGCTCCATCACAAATCAGGATCTTCAGTGCAAGAAAATTAGAACCATTGTGCTGAATCAATGTGGGGTTTCTTAGCAATGAATGACTTCACTTATCACATATGCAGTAAGAGCTAGATACTGTGTTAGGAAACTGAAACCCTGCTCTTTTCTTTTGTGAGTTAAGTTCAGATCCTGGAAATTACTGTAACAGATCTCTTGTGGTTTAATTCAAATAAATGCTTTTCCATTGATACTGAAACTGTCCATTTCAATCCAGAAAGAGATTTTGAACTGCTAATAGGGCTGCTCCTTTCATTATCTCTTTAAACCAAAATATGTATTAAGTCTCTCTTTTTATCAGAAAGGTTACCAGCCAGCTCAAATATTTTATTATTTATCCAGGTGATAAGGAGAAACTGCATACTTATCTCTGAGTCCAGTGACAGGGAAGGATATCAAGAAAAAAAAACCCACAATCCCTTGTAGAGTAATATAGGTGGAAATTACACAGCAATCTGCAGTATAACGGATAATCTGTCGTCCATTAAAATTACATCTCTTGTTTTATTGTACAATTGAATAGGGTAGATATAACTCATTTGGAAAATGTACTTTATGATCTTGTTATAAAAAAATCCCTTCATTTGGACCCTCTTAAACCAATGTTATTAAAGCTATCTCGGTCTAGAGGTCTAACACATTATCTTTTTGCACTAAAAAGTATATATAGAAACCGGCAATCTTTTTATATTGTATTACTTTTAAATTAACTGACTGTACATTAATGGCCATATTTTCAAAGCAGGTAATAAGGGGTCTGGCTGCTGAACGGTGCTTGCCCTCATTGTACCTCTAATACATCCTGTTTAGGTAACTATGGTGCACACAAGCAAGTTTGGGTTTTAAAAGGGTTCTGTGTACGCACACTTTTTTGTGGCTACATCTGTTGTGCTCAGCTTTGAAACTTTAACCCCACTGTCTTCTCATTTATATTCCATACAGCTTGACTCTGGCATTTAATATAATCAGTAGAAACACACTTACTTAGACATAAGGCTCTACTGTCTCTTTACCCTGAAGTCCCACATTGGGAACAATTCAGAGGAAGGGTGCATAAGGACCAGGCTGTGCCTAGCATCTGTGCTGGGGTACGTGGACTGGTGGGAAGGTTCCTTGTGTGTTCTCCTCACCACCAGCAGCTCCTTACTCACTTGCATAGGGCTGGGCACAATCTAGCCCACAGAAACATAAACTAATGTATGTTAAACTCACAGTATGCACTTTCTAAACTACCCTGCGTCTTATACACTTACTCTGCATGCAGTGCATGTTTTGAGAGTTGAGGGAATGCACATTCATTAGATGCTGATGGGATCTTACCTACCTGTTTATCTTGGAACACACTTTCATACAGTCACTTCAGTTTCATGTCAAAGATCAGTCCAAAATAGCTCTGTCACGCTGTCTAGAGTGACTCAACACCATAAGTGTCTACCTCTAGGCAGACTGTCAGAAAACAAGGGCAGATACCTCAAACAGGTGGTATGTTCTATAATTAATTTTTACCAAACCAGTAACAAATGTGAACTCCCGGATCATGATAATAATCTTACCATGGAGTCACAGACAGTCCCTGTAGACTCTCCGGTCTATCTTGGCACCCAGGCAGACTGGACTTAGTGATAAATGGTCACTTCCACCAAAAATCACACCATCTTCAGGTTGCTTCCAGTTCCAAGAGACCAGGCACTTACTGCAGATCAATGGATACTCTAGATCTTACACCAAAGACAATGCCTGTAACCAGTCCTGTAATAAACTATCTAAACATTTATTGACTAGCAAAAGAGAGAAGAGAGTTATTTACAGGTTAGAGCAAGCAAACATACACACCAATGAATTACCATCTATCCTAAGAGTGACAGAATTGAAGTGATGCGTCAGTTCCAAGTGTCTTTCAGGGCAGACCCAGGAGGCAGCTCCTGGGGATCTCTGGCTTCAGTTTGGTGGCTCTGGTCATGTGAGAGTTCAAACAGCAAAGAGATGTAAAATTTTCCTGTGACTGTTATTTCCTTCATTCAGCTTCCAAATCCACAGGATGCACTTCTTTGCACGTAACCTTTCTGACGTGCAATAGGACCGTTAACCAATCCTTTGTATTGTGATGTTCCTTGATGGCCTATCTGATTTTGATAGTCTTTCAGGATGGCTGGGGGAACGATTCCTATGCCTGGGTTCACAAGTTCAGAGCAAACATTTTTAAAGTTATAAAGCAAAATTTACATATTTTCTTATAGCATTGAATACAGTGATTACCATAAGGTTAATGCATGCAGCAATTTGCCAGCATTTCATAGAATCTAAACACTAAATATATTCTGATAAGACTAATGCCTATTTTGAGCAAAACTAACATACAACTGGTCTGGTCTCCAGCTATGAGTCTGTCAGTTCTTAGCTCATGCTTGCAGAAGGGCCGAGTCTATGCACCTAGCAGCTCAGTCTCCAGAGTCCAATATTGGGTTTGGTACTGTTCATCAGGAGGAGATTCCAAAGCCAGAGCAACAGCCGGTAGAGGAGATTCTACCTCCACCAGTATTGTCTTCCTCTTCATCACCACCAGACAAGGCCATTTTGTCCAGCATGACTTTACCTCCTCCTGATTATTTTAAAGTTTATCAGGCATCGCTAAAGAGAGTTTCTGCAGGTGTACAGGTCAAAGAGGTCAGGAAGTTTTCACATTGCCTGGTTCACATTTAATCATCCATGGGTCTCTCCAGTTACTCTTCCAATTAACAAGGTGATACTAGAACCTATAAAGGCTTTATGGCAAACTCCATCTTCACTGCCTCCCACCTCAAAAAGGGCAGAAAGAAAATATTATACACCTCCCAAGGTTTTCAGTAACTTTGCACTCGCCCACCAACGAGCTCCTTAGTTGTGAAAGTGGCTAGTGAGAATGTGTGTCAGGCACACCAGGCTGCCACTCCCAAATCAAAGGATGCTAAAAGGTTGGACTTATTTGGCAGAAAGATTTATTTGACGGGGTCTGCAGCTGTGTATTGCTAACTAACAGGCTTTGCTGAGGTGGTGTAATTTTAATTTGTGTGGTTCCAAGGAAGAGTTCAGAGTTGCTTCTGGTGGAGAATGCTAGAGTGGCGTTCTATTCCCTATAAATAAGGGCAGACTAGTCACGAGAATATCACTGCAGACAGGGCTGGATGCAGCAGACTCAGCAGCTAGAACCATGGCTTCTGCAGTGGCCATGCGTGGATCATCCTGGTTGCAGTCTTCTGGTCTTCCCTATGAAATACAGAGTACACCTGTACCTCGATATAACGTGACCTAATATAATACGAATTCTGATATAACGTGGTAAAGCAGTGCTCCAGGGGGGCGGGGCTGCGCACTCCGGTGGATCAAAGCAAGTTCGATATAATGCGGTTTCACCTATAACGCGGTAAGATTTTTTTGGCTCCTGAGAACAGCGTTATATCGAGGTAGAGGTGTATTATCTAAGACTTGTGATTCGAGGGGCCTTCTCTATTCTCAGACCAGACAGCGAGCTCCATGGACTAAAGAACTCTAGAGCCACCCTAAAGTCTCTAGGTCTGTACACGCTTTCCCTGATCAGAAAGCACTATCAGTCACAACAGATGCACTGATTTTCCACTTTTCCTCTTTGCCAGGGCCTGTTTATATTTAAAAAAAAAAAAAGGTCCAGGGGGTTATAGGTGTAGGCCTCCCCCTCCTATTGCTTCAGCTCCAGCTCCAGGCCCCTCAGGACACCCAGGAACTGCGAAGCAGCCATTTTGATGGACCAGTAGAGGCTGACATACCTGTTTCTATCTCCAGACCCGAACCCACTCATCTTCACAAACTGTCTGCTCCACTTCCACAGGGCTTGGGCTTGGATCACTTCAGACCCGTGTCTCTTGAGCACTGTGGAAGTAGGATATAATCTCCAGTTGCACCTACCCTTTCCTCCCACCCTCCAGCTCTGTCCCTCTTCAGGGACCACTCACAGAAGAAACTCCTTGTCCAAAAAGTTCAACACCTCCTTTTCTTCGGAATCATAGAGGAGGTTCCATGTGATCTGAGAGGAAAGGGGTTTTATTCCTGGTATTTCCTAATTTCAAAAGCAAATGGTGGTGGGTCTCAGACCAATTTTAGACCTGTGTCAATTCAACAAATTCTTAAAAAAGGATAAAATTTTGCACCCTAGCTTCTATTATCCTTTCCCTGGATACTGAGGACTGGTATGCCGCCCTTAACTTAAAAGATTCCTACTTCCATTTGGCAATCAATCAAGCTCACAGGAAGTACCTCCGATTTCTAGTAAAGCAAAATCATTACCAGGTCACTCTACTACCTTCTGGCCTGTCAGCAACTTGCAGGGTCTTTATCAATGCCATGGCAGTAGTAGCTACATTCCTCCAAAGATTAGGAGTACAGGTTTACCCCTGCCAGATGACTGGCTTGTCAAGGGCCAGTACAAATGTCAATTTTAGAGCCCTGATACAATCAACGTTCAATGCTCTGGGACTGTTAATCAACACAGAAAAATTTCTTCTTTCCCTGGTCCAGAAGATAAAGTTTATAGGGGCTATACTGGACTCATCTGAAGCCAAGACCTTTCTTCTGGACTCTAGGTTCCAGGCAATTCGGTCAATTATCAGAGATTTGAAGGCGTTCCCAGTCACAATAGCTTGAAATTGTTTACCTCTCTTGCACCTACATGGTTCAATATGGCAGACTGTGACTCAGAACTCTGCAGGGCTGGCTGGCATCAATCTACTTGCCAAGCTGTCATCAATTGGACTCCATTGGAAGCCAGTGCCTTCCCATGACCTTACCTCCCTAGATTGGTGGAGAGATCCAGCCAATGTATGTGTAGGCATTCCATTTGCCCACCTACAGCCGACTCTCATGCTAGTGACAGATGCTTCGGCCCTGGGCTGGGGAGCCCACCTCAGTTCTCTACAGATGCGGAGTATATGGTTTTCAGAGAACTTAGCTTTACACATCAATGTCAGGGAACTGAAAGCTGTCAGACTGGCATGCCAGGTATTTCTATTGCAGATCAGGGGAAACAGGCTGTTAGTACTCACAGACAACACAGCGCCAATGGTTTACCTCAACAAGCAGTGAAAACTCCACTCTTCTCACTCTGCCAAGAAACGACTCTACTGTGGGAGCTTTGTATTGCCAACACAGTAGATTTATAAGTATTGTGCCTGCTGGGCATGTGTAACGACCTAGTAGTCCACCTGAGCAGACTATTTGAGTCACCATGGCTGGTCTCTTTACTCTGATGTGGCCAGATACATCTTCCAGCCTAGGGGTTTCCCCAAGTAGACCTATTTGCAACAAGTTCCAACAGAAAGTGTCAGCACAGATTCCATGACAGACACCTTTTATTGATGTGGTCAGGCATGCTCCTCTATGCTTCTGTACCAATCCTGTTCATTCACAGGGTATTGCTAAAAATAAGATGGGACCAGGCCAGAGTCATACTTCTAGCCTTAGAATGGGCCCATCAGCACTGGTTCTGCACTCTCCTGGCACTGTCAGTGAAACATCCAATTTCACTTCTGCTTGACTGAGGCCTAATCACCCAGGATCACAATTGTGTTCTTCACCCTACCTTACAATCCCTTCACTTAACTGTGTGGATGCTCCATGTCTAGACACTAGAGAGAAGGCTTGCTTGAAAAGCATTCAAGAGATCCTGCTAAATAGTAGAAAGCCTTCTACAAAAGCAACTTACCTTGCTAAATGGAGATATTTTTCCAACTGATCTCAGGCAGTATGGGATACCACCGACCAGTTCTTCAGTTCAAGTACTTATACCTGAAGCACCAAGGTTTGGTGGTTAGTTCTATTAAAGTACATCTGGCTGCTGTTTGTGTTGCATCATAAAGTGGACAATTGTTCTTTGTACAATGACATATCCACAAAGTTTTTAAAGGGCTTAGTCAAATTATACCCACAAGTGCAGGACCTGTTCTCCCATGGGATCTAAACTTAATATTGTCAAGACTTATGTGTCCCCTGGCTGAACTGTTGGCTACCTGCCTTCTGCTGCTTCTGTCAGTGAAGGTGTCATTTCTGGTGGCCATTACCTCAGCCAGAAGAGAAAGAGAACTGCCGTCATTAATGTCGGGGCCACCATATATAATCTCTTTTAAGGACAAGATTTGCTTGCACCCTCATCTGAAATTCCTCCCAAAGGAGGTTTCCTCGTTACATTAAACAGCTAATTTATTTGCCTATTTTGTGCCCAGAACCACATACGAGCAAGGAGGAAGAGCATTTGCATACCTTGGACGTCAGAAGAGCCTTGGCATTTTACATAGATAGAACCACACACTTTTGTAAATCTTCCCAGCTGTTTATAGCAGTGGCTGACAGAGTAAAAAGTCAATCAGTATCCACCCAGAGAATTTCTTCCTGGATTGCATCCTGCATATGCATGTGCTATGATTTGGCTAATGTTGATCCACACGACAGTCACAGTTCATTCAATGAGTTCACAGTCGGCCGTGGCAGCCTTTCTGGCATAAGTTCCAAATGCAGAGTGGTAACACGGTCCTCCGTACATGATTGCCTTCCATTATGCTGTGGCTCAAGGCTCCAAAGACAATGCTAGAGAAGGTCAACTTGTTCTCCAAATGTTATGGAAATAGACTCCGATCCTGCCTCCATTCTGTGGCCTGTGAGTCACCAAGAGTGGAATGCACACGTGCAATCATTCAAAGAAGGAAAAAAGGCTACTAACCTGTTCCGTAACTGTTGTTCTTCAAGATTGTTGTTTTCAGTTATGTGTAAGTGTTGGCACAGGAATTTATTGCCTTAATTGATATTTCAAGGTGGTTGTTGTCTGCAGTGCTGAATGTTGTTTTTCTCATAGCTATGTGACAATATTCTACTTTCATATTACTTCTAACCTTCTCTGAAGGCAAGCCTACACTACAAAATTAAGTGGACTTAAGTTACATTGATGTACAGCCATTACAGTAATTAAATTGATTTTTTATATCCACACTACCCTCCTTCTGTCGGCGGTGCACATCCTCACCAGGATTTAACTGACAGTGGGGTCATTGTGGGGCCACCCCCATTGTTGGAGCCCCTGCTCTTATCCCTGAGGGGCAGGGCTCTGGGCCAGGGCTGACATCCAGAACAGTCAACACAGTGTCTTCATCGACGTAAGTGCTATGCCTTTTGTGGAAGTGGAATTATTTGGATGGTGTAGTGGGCTATTTACATCGTCAGGAGCAACATTGCAGAGTTAGGTTGATGGTAAGCTGCCTTAGGTTGATGTACAGCTAACTCTGTAGTGCAGAACAGGACTAAGTGATTCTGTTCCTCTTTCCTTGCTTTAAAATAACCTGGAAGGACCAATGTCTTAGCCACTATGTACTGTACTGAAGTGAAGACAAGTGCTTGTCATATTCCTTTGTCACTTTCCACAGTGATATCCTTTCTTTGCCACATTTTGGTCTTCACCTCTTTGCAGAGCCCTTGTTCAGGGCCGTCCCTAGACATTGTAGTGCCCTATGTAGCCCCCCCGGGGGGGTTGGCTCCAGGCCTCCACGGGGCGGGGGGGGGCTGCGCCCAAGGTCTCTGTGGGGCAGGAGCAGCATGAGACAGAAGAGTGGGCTGGGGCCAGGTCACTCCACTTCCCACTGCCCAGTGAATGCAGGGCGCGCCCGACCCCTGCTGTAGTCCCCCGGGACGTAGCTCGGGAAGGGGTGGAGTGGAGGTGGGGCTGGGGCGGAGCAGGGATGGGAAGAGGTGGAGATGGGGCAGGGGCTTTGGAGAAGGGATGGAGTGGGGGCAGAGCAGGGGTGGGAAGAGGCGGAGCTGGGACGGAGCAGGTATGGGGGCTATGGGGAAGGGGTGGAGTGGGTGCGGGGGCAGCTTTCCTGGCCAGCTCAGTTGGCCGGACAATCGGGCTGGCTGCTGGAGCATCACACAGCTGCGTAGGGCACCAGAAAATTTGGGGCAATTTGGTGCCCTACGCAGCTGTGTAGTTTGCATATGGGTAAGGGCGGCCCTGCTCTTGTGCATGTATTCTCCCATGTCTCTTTCAGTAGCCAGAATCCATGGCTGTTGGGAACCAATTCCACTCATATCTTCTTGGCTGTGTGCCTATGCAGTGTTTGTGTTCCATAAATGAGTCTGTAATATACAGAGACCTTCTGAACCAGTAATCACATTTGGTGTAGCACAAAATTACATTTTGTCCTTTTGGCTGAAGAGGAGCCTTTCTGTGTCGCTGGATTCTGCCCAGATTGTACAGCCAGACTTACCCGCACGCTGAGCAGCTGTACAATTAATAAGAGAAAAGAGACTTTCAGCAGCAGCATTATGGCTGGCATAAAATTCTGAGCCTTTTCTTGTTTTGGAGGATTTCTAGAGAGACTGTTTCTGACTGTGACTTGTATTTAAAAGCTGACGTGGGGCCATCCATTTTAAGTGCTGGGGCCTTCAATTTAAGGGCTAAAACTATGTTTCTGGCTCAGTTGAAGAACCACAATGAGAAGAAATTAGCATAGGCCACCATGTGTTTCAGTAACCTTTGGCAGACATACAGTGTTATTTAGCTAGTACCTAATGTAATGATTCCTCAACTGTGATCTTTTGACCACTAGCAATCCATAGAGAGCAGGTTGGTCATATGGTGCAGACTGTTGTTGGTTTCCAGCTGCTTAAAGAGGTGTCCAGGCTCTCCATTGCAAAGAACAGCTTGTAGCACTGTAAAATCAGCTAGAAATGAGGAGCAGCCAACCTTGCTGGCTGTACTGAGGAGCTGTTGTTATGTAATAGGAGGAAAAGAAATGGGGGTCACAGGTAGGATGGGAGCTGCTAACTACTAGTGGGAGAGAAATGTCCAAGGTAACAGGGATGAGGTTTTCAGCAGA
Organism: Mauremys mutica; assembly: GCF_020497125.1. Lineage (NCBI taxonomy): Eukaryota > Metazoa > Chordata > Testudines > Geoemydidae > Mauremys > Mauremys mutica. The sequence continues at coordinate 131,235,865 of NC_059074.1, forward strand.
ACAGGTGAAGAAGATCAGAGGGCTGCAAGGAAAACCAGGTAACAGGGAAGAGAAGACAAGGGGGACCAAATGGCAGAGAAGCTTATGCAGATTGAGCAAGGGGAGAGAAAGGAACAGAACAGCCACGAGTGGGAGGATAAAATGAAATGGAAAACAAAAGGAGACCATGATTAAGGTTTTCAAGAAGGGCAAACCACTTAAAGACAGCTATATGTATAAATTATCAGAGGGGTAGCCATGTTAGTCTGGTTCTGTAGAAGCAGCAAAGAATCCTGTGGCACCTTATAGACTAACAGACGTTTAGTCTAAAACGTCTGTTAGTCTATAAGGTGCCACAGGATTCTTTGCTGCTTCATATGTATAAATGTTCTTCTAATATTGTGTGTAACCAAGGGCTGTAGTTGCTGCAGAGAAGTTATAAGACAGCAAAATGGATTGGGAAATTGGGAGGGGAGGTGGCTCACATGATCACAAACGGGATGGGTGGTCATGAGACAATCACTCTGTTAAGATGTGTTTATCCCATGAGAAAGTTTGAAAAACCCTGCCCTAGGAAATCTGTTCAGATCTTTTTTTGGCATGTGTTCCTAGAGCAATACAGTATGGGGCTCTAATATGTCAGGATATTGAAGCTAAACAATGTATAGAAAGGGCCTGGGTTTCATGAGATACTTTAACTCCTTAATTCTACTGATATCAGTTTTAAAAAGTTTTATAATAAAGATAACTTTTCCAGAGGACAGTTGCTTTGTATTTCTAACAGAGATGGACCAGAGTCCCATAGTTTTGATCCAGATTTGGAGTTGAATTTACATTTCTCCAAAGGCACTCCAATAGACTGCTGAGAGGGCACATTTCAGATCTGGGTCCTGGTGGTGGGCCCCAAATGGAACAGCTCTAATTGCTGAGTGGTGTTAAAATATAAACAAACAAACATACAATAACCTATGCTCAACAAGTCCACCTACCCTACATATGATTATCAGAGAGACAGCTTGCCTAGTCGATAGGGCACTGGGACTGGGAGTTACGAGATCTGACCTGATCTGCTGTGTGACTCTGGGCAAGTCACTTCATCTTTCAGTGTTCTTTTAACCCTCTCTCTGTGTGTGATGTCTATTAAAATCATCTGCTTTTCAGGACAGCAACTGTCTCTTCTTATGTGTTTGTTCAATGCCTCACGTAGTGGAGCCCCAGTTTTGTTTGGAGCCTTTAGTTACTATTGGAATGTTAATAATGTTTATAATGGCTTAGTTTAGAAGTCCTAAATTTATGTTAATACATAGTCAATAATGAAACTTAACTTTAACAACATTGACCTATTTGGTTTTTAAAGATATATTATTTACTAAAATGATGTCGAGGGTAATTCCCCTGCCCCTCAAATGCTATGTGAGAAGCTGCCATATGTTTAGTTTGCTAGATTTATAAAACTCTAAACGAAGCTTAAAATCCATATGGAGCTATGGTAATTCCCTTCAATTTGAGCGATTTAATCATCACTGACCTTGAAAGGTCACTTGTCTCTTTAGATGAAAAGTACCATGTACAGTGCAGTAGGTTCAGCAGGCAATTTCTGGGAACATCTGTTTCAAGTGTCTCTTTTTATGTAGAATGTTTTATATCCCTACTTCCCACTCCTAAACCTTTTATGCCATATTCTGAACAGAACATGATCTTGGTTATGGTAGGTGGCGGGCCTGAGAACACCACCTATTATTTAGATTGCCCAACACACCCCATTGTAAGACCCTGGTTTCGGTTGCTCAGAACTTTGCCAAAATGTAACCATTTGGGCTGAAAATTTTCATGCCAAATGTCTGCCTTGGTCTGAATTGTTTTGGAAAAATTCAGCCAAAATGGTTCAGCCATTTGTGAGAATAAGGCTTGGGGGGAAAATACATTGTTTTACCATGTTAAATAGTTATGGAGGCTCTTTTTTTAAAGCTCTAGAAATGCCATGCTTTGGATCAGGGACTTGAAATTTAGCTGAGGGAGACCTTTGTATTAGGGATATGCTTTTTGACATCCCAATGAAAATCCAGCAAAATGTGGCCAAGTTATAAGCCTTTGAAAAATCGTTGTTCTCACATGCTCAGTAGAGATGCTTATATTTTAGCAGCAAAATGTCCTAGAGATTCAATCCACAATGGGCATGCTTCAGCTTGGGGCTGAGTGGGATTGTCACTCCAATTGTAACTCTGGGCTATTGTGGGCCGTGCTGGATCTAGGCTGGATATCTGAATTAAGAGCAGCAAGACTATCCCTCCTGTGCTGCTTATGACACCCTTGCTGGGCCCAGGCACCATGGAGAAGGAAACTTCCTGATTCAAATGCAGAGGGGACAAGAACTTACCCATGGGGGCAGGAAGAGTAGTACACTGGGACAAGGAGCCTGAGGGGTGGAAAGACTGGAATTGGAGGCTGGGGGGTGGTGGTGGGGAGGGAAACTGGGACTGGGCATTGGGATAGCAGGGGAAGACTAGATTGGGTAAGGGGGGGAGGGATAGCTCAGTGGTTTGAGCATTGGCCTGCTAAACCCAGGGTTGTGAGTTCAATCCTTGAGGGGGCCACTTAGGGATCTGGGGCAAAAATTGGTTCTGCTAGTGAAGGCAGGGGGCTGGACTCGATGACCTTTCGAGGTCCCTTCCAGTTCTAGGAGATTGGTATATCTCCAATTATTACCTATTACCTAAGCAGACTAGAACTGGGAGCTGGGGAGGGAAATGGTGCTGGGACTAGGAGCCAGTAGGTGCGGGGGGGCTGGAAGAGGGAGACTGGTACTGGCTGGGAAAGGAGACTGGGACTGAGAACAAGTGGGGCAGGATGAATGGGTAGGGGAGGCAAATCAGATAAGGAACTTGGCGAAGGAAGAATTGAGACTAGCTGGGTGAGGAGACTGGGGCTGGCATGAGAGACCTGAGGAATGGAGAGTGAGACTAGCTAGGTTAGGAGAATGGGACTGATGGGGATGACGAGCCACCAGTGGGGAAGAGTCATGACCAGGACAAGAACAAGTTGGTGGGGATGGGACAGAAGGGGTCAAGCTTGGGGGGAATGGGCAGAAGGGTCTGTGCCCACTAACGCACACACCCTTCCAGAGCCTTCAGTGGAACCCACGATTCCTGAGTCTCACAATTCCTCTGCTGTCAGCAAATATCTGTGAAAACCACTGGCAAAGTGTATGTCCCATCCCTCTCTAGTGCTGGGCCACAAAGAGAATAATAACCTGCTACTGCTACCAGTTATTCCATTAGCTCAAATGGCAGAGGTCTGTGTCATGGATCAAAAGGTTCCAACCATGCTGATGATCCATGTGGGTGTCAATCGGATACCATATAATAGAATTTTTTGGGAAATTACACACGAGTAACTATAGTAAAAGAATGTTAAGGTTGCAAGGTCAAGCACTCAAAAGTTAGGAAATACAAGAATTAAGGCTTCCTTTGGAACCTTAACTTGGCCTCCTTATTTGTATGCATTATGACAGTCTTGAATCACATGATTGCATATTATTTTTTCCCCAGAGGACCCGTCTCTCACTCAGTGGACAGGCTAGACCTGCTCTGGGGTGAATCAGCGTTTTGTAGTGTAGAGGTCTGTGCAAACTTTTCACATCAAAACTAGGCAAACTTGCCTGGTTGTAGGTTTCAATGGAAACTCAAAACTCATCAAGCTTCACCAAAACTTGAAGTCTTGGGCCAGCTTGCTGCCAGATAGAGAGCCTGGAGAGAGAGAGCAAGAGACTTACTTGCCACCAAATGCTTAGAGAATACTTTTTACCCCTTTTTAACCCAAAGGAACCCATACCCCTCCCTCCAACTAACCAGGCACTAGCTCCCTTAGGTATCTTCTGAGAGGACCCCATGTGGGTACTTCCCTCCCGACACACACTGTGTTCAGAGGTTAGATTTCACATTCTGCCTTCCTGTATGTTCAGGGGTGTCTTGATCTCTTATATAGGGAGTGTTGGTAGGTTTGCTATATCCAACCTAAATCCATAAGAAACATCTTAAGGAGGGTGAGCTGCTTGTGCTCCTCTTCCCTGCCCACCTTCCGTTCAGCAGCAACGAAGGCAGGTAATGCTTCTCCAGTTCTGCAGCTTCCACTTTATTAGAGCTTCATGTCTGAGATGTTGGAGAAGGCACTCAGTGAAATCTCTATTACCATGGTGCATTCTGATATGTGACAAATTCAGAATATGGTAAAGGCTAATAGCCATGGTAAACCCAGAACCATAGAGGTATTTCCTGGTCCTGCTGCTGAGTGGACAGGTGAGCTAGAGCAAAGTAAAAAAATCCCACTTTCCTGAAGAAGTTTCCTGTGGATTTAGGGAGGAACGAGACAACCAGGAGTCTCTATAAATGTAATGGGGGAATGAGCTAGTTAACCACTTCCAGAAAATCCATTCATTTCCTAGTAATTTATTTCAATTTTTTAACATATTTTTGCACAGTTTTTAGAGGGGAAAGTTAAGGTTGGTTGTGAGGTGTAAAATGGTTGAGAGTACAGGAAAGATTATATGGTAGTGGAGATTTCTCAGCCTAGATCCCTTAACTATAATTTCCAAACATCAGGAATTGCCATACTGGCTCAAAGTGGTGGTCCATCTAAGGCAGTGGCCAGTGCCAGATGCTTCAGAGGAAGAAAACCTGCAATATGCAATTTTGAAATAATCTGTCCCAAACTGAAGTTTCTTTTTAAATCCCATCAAGTAAGATTGACTTATACCTTGAAACCTAAGGATTTAAAGCCCTTCCAAACATCTGTTTGTTTTCTTTTTAACTCTTATTATTATTACTGGAAAATAACCTTAAGCCCAGAAAGAAAGACAGCCTTTCTGGAATATTTTCTCTTCTGTGTAATTCACCATTTTCCTTTCTTAATTCTTGCCTTTTCCAGAGGGGGTTCTCCTACTAATGTTTCCCACACAAATGCACTGGTTAGACTCAGTGCTTCTTCCCACAGAGCATGTTCTTTTGGATTTTCCCTCCTATGTCAATGGGGTGCAAAATTGCTTGCTGCTTTGCAATCCAAAGTCTTGCTACTGTTATTGTGGCTTGACAAATCAGCTTGACATACGTTCTGAGGAGTTGAAATGTAGTCTCTTGAAGTTTGACTGCCTTTTCAAGTTAACCTTCAAATACACTAAAGCTTTGCCACAGTTTTCAGAATATGACTTCACACATTTCATTCAGCAGACCTTCCACTGTAATAGAAAAGATCAAATACTTTCAACTAATCATGTGCTTCTTTGTTTTTAAAAAAATCCTTTTTACATTTTAAAAGCCAAATCCTGCTATGCTTACTTAACACGTACTCTAATTCTGTTATCTGTTTCATCCGGGTAGGTCCATTGAAATAAATGCATTTACTTACCCCAGGATAACTGAGAACTGAATTTTACCCTCAGACCTTTGCCAAACAAAATTCTCAGTAAAGTCAGTGGGAGTTTTGCTTGAGTTGGCCCAAAAAACCCTTGGGAAGGAATGTAATGCTTATGAAAGGGAGAGACTAATTGTATGGGCTTGCATCACATAGGGTATGGCTACACTTACAAATCTGCAGCGCTGGTAGTGGCAGCGCTGGTCGTCCAGCTGTGCAGGGCCAGCGCTGGTGTGTGGCCACACTCACAGCTACCAGCGCTGGTATGTGGCCACATTTGCAGCATTTGCAGCGCTGTTGGGAGTGATGCATTATGGGCATCTATCCCAGCGTTCAAGTGGCAGCAACGTGCTTTTCAAAAGAGGGGGGTGGGGTGGGGTGTAGTGTGACAGGGAGCGGGCGAGAGAGAGAGAGTGGATTTTTGGAGCCAACACTGTGTGTTAGCTTCCTGACTTGAAAAATCAGAACATGTTCCCGGTCCCTTACCCTTAACTCTTAACTGCAAACAGCCTGCAGCCAACGGATTCCCTCTCTCCCCTCTGCCCCGTTTCTGTCAAGCAAACACTCACTCCCTGCCTGCCTCATTATCTCATTTGATTGTTCACAGATTGATCACAGCAAACAGGAGCTGTGTTTGTTTAGATAAGCAGCTCCAGTAGAGCAGCTCCGGTAGCAACGGAGCTCCGGAGGTTCACAACAAAACAAAGAGAGGCTGCATAACAAAACAAAGGGAGTAATTTAGTTTAAAGCATTCTGGGATACATCCTTATACCCTGGAGGCCAATAACAGCGCTGGTGTGTGGCCACACTTGATGACCAGCGCTGCAATCCTTATTCCCCATGCTGAGTGAGGTGTACGGCCAGCGCTGTAGTCAGGGAGTTGCAGCGCTGGAAGTGCCCTGCAGGTGTGGCCACTTACTAATTGCAGCGCTGGAAAGCCTCCACCAGCGCTGCAACTCGCAAGTGTAGCCATACCCATAGTGCAGGCAAGGCTCTTCACATTCTGTTCTTACCTGCAAACCCCAGTACTACTTCAATCCTAGATTTAGAATATGGATTATTCCTAACTGTGCCAAAATGAATGTTTCCATTATTTTACTGGCAGACATTGTATGGTGGTTAGAAAGGAGAATGGTGGTATACCATTGAGAATCAGCTGTGCCTGACCTCGATTGTTTGTAAGACTGGACTCAAGCTGTCAGGCCCCAGGAGGAAGAAGAAAATGTGATATAGTAATGACAGAACAAAAATGCTGAATCATTTTTCTCCAGATTAAGCTTCTATGGGAAAATCCTATCTCTGGTCTCAGCAAATACACTGGGGTCTATTCTTCTATGAAGATTTACAATATTTGTCCCCTTAATTGGCAATAACAGCGAAGTACATCAATCCCCAGAGCACTGGTGGAAAAATAGGCCCTGTTTGCTTTAATTTAAAAATAAACCTTTTTACATGTTCATGCAGTACACAGTCTCATAAATTATTTTCTCTGGCATCATCAAGCACTTTCTGAGCTACATTTAAGAGACTCATGCATAGCTTTTGGCTTGAGTTTTCTTGCACTAAATGGTGAAGACTGGTTTTTATTAAATTAAAACAAAATCTAGAAATCTGCAGCTTGTCCTGTATTTCCAATGGATGGTCCAACGGTCTGAAATATTCATGTACTTGTCCTGATGCTTCTTGAAATTCATTATCAGGAAAGTAACACAAATAGAATTTTTAAGTAGTTTTTTTTTAGAAAAAAAGCCCTTCTGGTCACAACCCTTTCAATTACATGCATAAGAAAGCAAAGAGGCAACATTAGTCTGCTGTGAGAGGAGAGAGCCACAGAAAGTTTGTGTTATTCTTAATTTAGTTAAAACATTTGGCAGAGGTGTACATGGTGTAGTGATGTGAGGATATTTTCAAAAGAGTGTTAGCATTTAACTGGCCTACTTTGGACTAGCGGTGTTCTCTTGTGTGTTACTTTTTGTCATTGAATAATGCTGATTTACCAAGCTGTGTGCTTCAAGGGCATTGTAAAATAACAGGTAGGGGCAGGACTGAACTGTGAAAGCGAGAATTACTGTATCAGATCATGTCCAATTAGAATATGACAAGCACAGCAGGAGAAATTGGAAGTAGGGTTTATCTTTCATGTAAGAGAGGAAGTCGCTATATCAGTTAGAAACAAAGTAAGTGTGAAACAGATTCTCCACCCTTTCTCATTCCTCTCCAAAAATTAATATCTATTGACATTTATATTGGGAAGAAGTTGTACTATCTCATGTTTAAGGGTATGATGGCAGTGGCAACTGAACAAAGAGCATTGCAGCTATACACATTAAAGCTATTCTTTCTTAAAGTACATATCAAACCATAAGTCAAAACATTTGTAACTGACAGATAAAAATAGTTTGAAAAATTAGGTTTTCTTTTAGCTTAAAACAGTGGTATGTGATTAAAGGAAGGCTTACAGTCTTACAAGGTCTCTTGGGCTTCGCAGATAGACCTTTCAGGAAAAATAGGAATTAATAGTATTTAAAAAACTAGATGCTTTTTACAAGCTTTGTAGTATAGTACAGTGTTGCCTAATATAATAAGTTTTGATATAAAATTCTCTTTGTTATGAGGGAGAGAAACTGCATTGGCCTCCATCACCATTGCAATCCTTTATATAATCTATTTGTATAACTTTCATTAGCACTTCGCTTACAGAGATGCAGAACTGTAAATATAAATAGATGCAGTTTTTAACATATAGCCTTTTTTGGTCCTTCTGGATCATAGAATGTTGTGTTGTATAGCACCTCTTGAAGGTGAATTTGAATTGACAATGCCACGGAGAGCAATGTGAGGCTTTGCAAGAGTATCATCTGTGGAAACAATCATATCTGATTGGCTGAGCAAAGTGAGGCCTTTCACTCAGCTTTATGGAATTTCTCTGCTTGTCTGCCTCTTTGGTTGTAACCCGATAATTTTTGAACACCACATCTGATCAATTCCCAAAATTCAGGGAATCTTCTAGGTATCAGTGGGCAGAACTCAACTGATTTTGGGGGAGATTGGAAAACCGAAACGAAAAAATTGGGTGGGAGGATGACACAGCTCCTGGTATCTGGTTGTCACACCCAGCATCTTTACATAAGTCTGTAATTGTCTATCAATTACAGAACTTGTTGATGGCAGCTGTTAACACCTTCCAGCCTAACAATACCCACCCCCTTTCATCTCTGTCCATCCTTCCAATGGACCTTAAAATGTTGCCTCCTCCATCCCCCGTGTGACTTCTCTCTGAGACAGAAAGAAAATAAATAATTTAACAGATTATGAATTGTTGGGTAGATGAAGGGATGCAAGGAGCAGGGGCGGCCCCAGGCACCAGCGCAGCAAGTGCGTGCCTGGGGCAGCAAGCCACGGGGGGCGCCCTGCCAGTTGCTGTGAGGGCGGCAGTCAGGCTGCCTTTGGCGGCATGCCTGTTTGAGGTTTGCCGGTCTCGCGGCTTCGGCGGCAGGTGCTGAAGGCGTGGGACCAGCAGATCACCCACAGAAATGCTGCCGAATCTGCGGGACCAGCGAAACGTCCCACAGGCGTGCCGCCGAAGGCTGCCTGACTGCCATGCTTGGGGTGGCAAAAAACATAGAGCCGCCCCTGGCATGTGCAATGAGCTTGGCCTACAGAAGCAACAAACTGTACAACCCTGTAGTGTATTTGGAGGAATGGTCTATCAAGAGTTGATATCGTTTACATTATCAGTTTAAGAAGTTAAATATTCCCATCTGACTTAGAGACAGTAACTTTGCTTAGAGACAAAAATGAAGAACTATCTTTGCCACAGTATGGAAATGTTGATCCATTGGATGCTTCTGTCCTTCAAGAAAGGATTTATATCTCTTTCGCATCTTGTCCAGTTTGGGGCATATGAATATTCAAAAAAGGATATTTTTAGTGCAGTGCATTAGAAATTTGCATAACATTCATTGAAATGAAGGCTAAAAATATTCCTTCCTTCATGTGGAATAAATGACATGCAGCAAACTCTTCAGATGGGAAGTCACTAGGAGATAGTGGACATGTATATATCCTCACACATATTTGGTAATGTCTAGGTCCCAGTGTATACAAGAGCTTAGAACATTGCGTGGATTGGGAACAATCCCAAGAACATTTAAGTTCCATTAAAATTGTTTGGTAGCTTGGGACAGCTTCAGTTTAGTCCCATATGTTTCATTAAGTTTTAAAGGGATCTCAAGCATCGACTGTTACAGTAGCTAGGTCCATCTGGCAGCCTTCTCCTGTGGTAATGGGAGGATCTAGTCCGTCCTTTTTGTGGGATGAGAAGAATCTACCTGTGCCTCTTTCTTCTCTCCCCACCATCTGCATTACACAGCTGAGGGCAAAATTTAGCAATAATAATAATAAATTTAAACACATTAATTTAATATGTGCTTTAGACTTTAACGTAGGGATAAACATTCAGATCCTAATTTTAATATGAAAAAACTAGTAGAATTCACCTTCAAACTGTAATGTAATGTATATGTAATGTAGTGTGTAAGGGATGGGATGTAAAAAAAATTAAATAAAAAATCAAGGGACATTTTTCACTAATAAATCTCTATATTTTACCTCTTCATCTTGATTCCTTAGTAAATAATAAGAGTAGACAAGTTAAAATTAAATAGCCACAGCACTCCCTAACTTTGACTTTTATTTTGCAGAGACAAACGTGAAGGAAGATGCTGTGAAGTTCATGGAGATGCTGGAGGATAAGCTGCATAGGTAAGGATGGCATGGTGGAAACCTTTTAAAAAAAATCTAAAATGTTACTTTATAAATATAACTGTTGCTTTAGAGTGTTGGTGAACACTTTGGAATATATTGTTTTTTAAATAGCAAAAATCAGAATTTAGAAAGGAATAGTTCAAAGGGAATTTTTGTTATTGTTCTTTCATCCCATCATCCTGAGAAGTGTAACAAAATCTTATTTAAAAAAAAAATCTACAAAGGCTTGGAAGTACCATAAGTTTCTACATTATGGGCCAGATTCATGGCCCTGCTGCAGCTGCTTTGCACTAGTCTGCCAGTGTAAAGTGGCCATATAGATCCGCATATCCAGTTAGTTGATTCCCCTGGTGTAAGGGTATTCTTCAGGGGCATAGACAGGTCATATACCACATCATCCTACCTCTGACATAGTGGGTATGACAAGACAGAAGGGGGCATGGTCAGGATATCACTGCATCCACCTCAGCGCAAGCAATTAGAATGAACACGAGGCTGCTCTATTTTAAGTTGTAGACCAGACCAGTATCCAGCAGTTTGGGTTTGTGGGGAGCAAAGCATTGATTTAAAACCACCTGCGCCCGCCCCCCAGCAGTTGTACACAAAAGCACAAATTAGCTGGGCCAGATGATTTCGCTCTGTGCTCTTATGTATTAAGTAATGATCTACTTAATTTTTAATAGTTCTGAAAAATATAATGAAATCTTTCTTCCTCTCTAGCCCCCCACAAACCAATAGAAACCAAAACAACAATATAGCTGTTTTAAGTATATAACCCTACTACGAATATATATTTTTAAACTACTGCAAAGATTAATATTTAATCCTCTTGCTATGTGAAGAACTCTTGTGCCTCCCTCAAGGGTTGCCTTGCCTTTCCATAGCTTATCACCGGGTGCTGTGTTGCTGTTGTAATGGAACCATCTGTTAGAATGGACTTTGTTTTAAAGAGGCATTTACATTTTTAAAAGTCTGGCTACAGTCTGTATTATTGATTTGTGTAAAAATCTCCTTTGTATTGCTGGTCTGGAATAGAGAATGGTACTTCTACCCATGCAGTATTTATCATAATGGCTGAGGGAAGGTTCCAAGTTTTTAGACCTGTTCATATGTGCTTTGGAATACTAAATATTTAGTAGGTTATAGGTTCCATATTTAGCACTAAATCAAAATCATAGTGCAAAATCTTGTTTGTTTAAATTTTCATCAAGAATACAAATTCCAAAGAATATGGTGTAGCAACACAGTGATGTTTCTGGGTTTCATAGGTTTATAGCAACACAACAGATCCCTCAACAAACAAAATCACCTTCTCTTTAACAGTTAACCACAGGGAAAGTCAGAGAAATGTCATTTGCATTTTCTTTTGAAGGAATTTTCTGGTTGTGGGCAGACAATTGTGCTGCTAGCTTTGTAGTTAAGTACTCAATTGCTTTAAAGAAATTAAATACTGCATTTGGGTTGTTGGGTTGTCTTATCAACTCAAAACTTTTTTTCTGCATTAATGTTGTTCTAATCCTAGGAATTTTTTCAGTGTGTTTTGTATATGCTGTGTGCTGTTAATGGGTTTTGAAAGAGTATGTGGCATGTGTCTCTCACCCACCCTCTTCTCCCAGTACTCATATTTCTGAGAGTGAAATTTGTGCTGGACTTAGCGATGCCATCATGCTGGTATTCATCCTGTTTCGGTGAAGCGTGTCATTTCTGGGAAAAGATTGAAAGCTAAACCCTCCTGTGGCATTATACTACATATTGGAAGCCCATGCTGTCAAGTCATTTCTTTATCAACAAGGAGTGAACATTTCAAACTGGTTCTAACAGACTTCAGCAATATACTGTGTTGTAATGCAACATGTTCGAATTGTATTGATAGGTTGCATTCCTTAGTACCATATAGACCAGGGGTAGGCAACCTATGGCACGTGTGCCGAAGACGGCACGTGAGCTAATTTTCAGTGGCACTCACACTGCCCAGGTCCTGACCACCGGTCCAGGGGGCTCTGCATTTAAGTGAAGCTTCTTAAACATTTTAAAAACCTTATTTACTTTACATACAACAATAGTTTAGTTATATATTATAGACTTATAGAAAGAGACAGTCTAAAAATGTTAAAATGTATTACTGGCACGCAAAACCCTAAATTAGAGTGACTAAATGAAGACTCGGCACAGCACTTCTGAAAGGTTGCCGACCCCTGATATAGACTTTACTATGTCTGTTTCAATCTTTGTTTTCTACTGAAACTACACTATAGGCCTTAATGTGATATTAGTTAGCGGTTACTGTCATCAGGTTTTACAGGTTTTACTAAATACATGTAGTTGAAGTTCTACAAGTACATTCCTGCAATCATATTAGTTTATTTGTCATGCATCTTTGACCATTACCCCAGCCCTCTCTCACTCTTCATCTCCCTGGGACTAACATTGCACTAGTTTAACATTGCAGACACCTGAGCATCTTCAAAAGGCTACCATTTAAAAAAAAATTAATCTGTCAGAAAAACAGGTTCTCCCAAATGTGGACTCTCTCCCGCACACCTCTCCCCCTAAAAAAACCCAACCCTATTTCTATCCAAGTCCCAAGATGGGCAAGATTCAGTCCTGCACTAGTGGTAGCTTTTCTGTACATATAAATGTCACAGTTCTAAAAATCTCATATCTCAAGGAACTGCGGGTCTAGAAATGGGAGCTTTATTCATTGGAAAGAGGAGATTCCTAGCTTTTCAATGGTAACAGCACCCACTTCTAAACGTGGATGGGCCTCAGATATCATATCTCTCAGATCATGATATGTTTAGGTATGCAAAAATATTTTAGGTCTTTTTGGAAAGTTTCTAAGACTCTCTGAGCCCTGCACAAGTTGGACTTACAGTAAGTAAGGCATCTGATTTTATAGGGAGAGGGATAAAAAAAAATCTACTTTTTAGAAACGCTCTAAAACTTTCCTAAAACAGCTTTTCTATAACTTGTGACGTATACAGAGTATATGAAGTATGATATAATGGTTTTATCAGGACTTGCTTGGGATGATGTGAAAAGCTCACTTTCAGCTTTAGTGTTTGCGATTAATATGACTATCCCAAACTCATGACAAAATAGCCTTTTATTCCGCAATATGTCATCGTGTTGTATCTCAACTCCATGTCTCCTCCTTCCCCCCCAAAACGCATATTTCTCCTACTTTCTTATGTCTACAGTGAGTTGTTCCTTCTCTCTGTTACTAGGAGGCAGTTCAGATCTGCCAGTCTTAAGCAGAGCGCTAAGATCCTTGCACTGTATTAACCAACAGAATTGTTGCATCTCCTCAAGAAGTAACCAGGATGTTTCAGTCCTCCCTTTTACCAGAGTAAAAGAGTACATTAATATTAAAATGGATAAATTGAATTCATAGGAGGATTTCCCTTCTGCATCGTGCAGGTGCGGTTTTCAACAGTGGCAGAGCCCATCCCCAGAAGGGTTGCCAAAGTTAAAAGATCTAACAGCACATCAGAAAATTTACTCATTTTAGCACACTCCATGAACTGTGAAACTGTTTTGTGTCCAAAAGGAAGTATCTCCTGAAATTCAAGGTACTACTCAGTGCTCACCAGAAGAAGTGAGGGCCTCTTGACGAGAAACAGAGAAGTTACCAGCTCCTTCCTGTCAGCAAGGCTACCAGGTCCCTGCTGAACACTTAGAGGGTGTTTTCTGATTAGGAAAAAAAGGTGTAATCTTACCTCATTGTATCCAACATATGGAACAAACACTAGGTAAAATCCTAGTGAAATTAAGACAGTTTTTAGCTTTCAGATTTGTTAGCAGGTCAAGATAAAGACTATGAGGGAGCCTAGCATTTAGCTTAACCTCATGTTAAAATTGCAACTGCCTTGTCTTATCTAGTGTTAGTTACCATGTTTTTTCCTAGCATAGACCATGCCTAAGAGGACCTCTGCAGCTGCCAAAAGCAATGAGGTTTAGTCATGTTCAGTGGTATTCCTTAGTTGACTGTCTTAGGTGGAGTTCATTTTCTAATGTGTGAATGCCTAGCATATCAAGGGATCGAAGAACATCACAGCAGATTTGACTCATCAGATGCTACTTTAACCAATGTGAGTGGAATTTGCACAAGTTCACATTCCTCCTTCTTACTTTCAAGTGGGAAGTATCCGTGGAGGAGCTATTCATGTCCAGAATGAATGCAATGTCTTCCCTTCTTGTTTGACAGATAAAAAGATGATTGTGTGCTATGATAGCTGTGGACACTGTGCCATACTTATGACCTGCTGGTTTGCTTCATACAGTAAAAGCTGTATTATTTGGCCCTGTACCAACCGGAAAGCTCTATAAATCAGCATTTCTAATCTTCATAGGAAGTCCAGTTCATAGACTGGTTGATGCAGGGCTGGCAGGCTCCCTACCTGGCTCTGTGTGGCTCCCTGGACGCAGCGACATGTCCCTGCTGCTCCCAAATGGAAGAACAGCCACGAGGGGTTCAGAGTGCGGGAGGGGGTGCGGTGCTGGGGGCTGTGGCGCAGGAGGGGGTGCGGGGCATGGGCTCTGGGAGGGAGTTTGAGTGTGGAAAGGGGTTGGAGCTCAGGAGGGGTTTTGGGATGCCAAATCCAGGGCACCTCACCTCAGGCGGCTCTCACAAGCGACGACCTGTCCCTGCTGCTCCAAGGCAGAGGCACAGCTAGGTAGCTCTGCGCACTGCCTCTGCCTGCAGGCACCACCCACGCAGCTCCCATTGGCCACAGTTCAAATAAACTAAGTTTTTTGGCTGAAAATCTTTATTCAGTTGGTATTCCCTGAACTATTGTTCTCTCACAGAAACATGGACTATCTAGATAAAAGTATTGTCGTATCCACATTAGTCAAGATGTCTTTAAATATAGCCTTAATGATTTTATTCTTTGAAGAACTAGGAAGTCCTGCTAATCATGGATATAAGCATATGTCACAAGTCCCTTCGTGGAGAAAGCCTTCCTTAGACTGAGGATCCAAGATAGAAAAGAATTTACACACAAATATTGCAGGGTTATTAGAGCAGTAAGATTTTGGCCATTATTTGCAAACCTGCGGGCCTAAACTTAGTCTCCTAAATCCATATTTAGGCACCTAAATTAAAGTGGCCTGATTTTTAGAGGTGTAGAGCACCCATAAATCCTTCTGAAATCAATAGAAACTGTACTTTTGAAAATCAAGCCTCTGTTATTTAGGTCCCTAAATATGGGAGTCTAACTCTAGGCACCCCGATTTTCAAATTTTGGCCTTCCTTTTTTAGACATGCAGAGAAAGTCACTCCTCTTCAGCTGGGTTAAAAAGAACCTACCTTCTATCAAAGTTCATTCAGACTGCTTGAGTGAGAGAAACTTCCTTCCAGTGTAAGAGACCTAAAATGTATATCTCCACACAAAAATCTTCATTAACTTTGAACTAAGGTTGCTAGATTATCTACCCTACCAATGCAAGCCATAAACAAGTAGGAAATAAGCACTAATATATTCAGCACCCATCTTTGTCTCATTCATTAGTTCCCCTTCTTAGCCTCGACCTCAGCTACCTCCCTTCCACTGTAAGCAGCACAAGGTATTATAACACGTATGTGTGCAATGGTTGGAGTTTGTAGCTGACAATTAGAAGACCCTGAAGAACTTTGTGAAACAAGGTAGAATTTCAGAAAGTGAACATTTAAAAAATGTTTTCTCTGTAAAAGTTAGTAAATATCTCACTAAAAAAAATTACATAGAAAATTTAATTAGCCTCTGAAGTCATGCCAAATTGTAAACTAAATTAAATAATTAAAATATGAACCATGGATTTGATTGCTGCTTTAAGTGAAAATCTCAATACAGCCTTTAACTGTGGAATCACTACTGATGCTTCTATGAGTCAAATGTCAAGTAAAATATTTAAATAATTCTAAAATGTGACTTTATCATTAAAAGGTGCAAGCTGCTTAGTAAGAGTCAGGGTGAGAAAACAATAAGGTTTATTTTTAAAAGTTCCATTAAAGCTGAAAATCTCTAGACATCTGTTCATTTGTTTCAGACATTTATAATGAGTCTTCAGTGGTGTCCATAAAAATATTTGGAATGTACCAGCTCTTATGATACATGAGAGCAGCTTCTAACATCCCTGTCAATCACTGATAACCTATAAAACCTCAAACCATTAAGCAAATTGAGCAAATATGTCAGAATCAGCCCAAGAATGTCGTCGTCTTGGTCTGTGGGTTGCAAGCCATAAGTTTTGCAACATGACAACCAGGTTTTATGGCATACTTAAACATTTTTTGGATGGCACTGTATTTTAACATGAGTCTTTCCTTATCTACAGCCTATTATTAATGATAGATTTACTGTGCAGGAGCATCTACCAAGAGAAAATATATCTTGATGGAGCAAGTCGGAAAGCAAATAGAAAGTCAAGAGAACCCAAAAATTGTAATACTATCTCTTATCCTTTCCAACATATTCAGAATGTGAGAACCAGAAATATCATGGAAAAATTAAACATAGTATCAGCACAAACCCCAGTAACCAGCTCCATTATTAGTTAAATAACTAGACTTTTTTTAAGGTATATTGTCAAAGTTGTCTGCTATACTTTAGGTCACCTATCCTACAAGTTGTTCTGCATTAGCAGACTCCTGCTATCTGAAGCCCTATTCAAGGTCAGAGGGGCTCTGCTCAGACACAGGATCCATGTGTAACCACCTGAAGTATCAGAGCCTATATTGATAAGAGCATAAGCCTGCAGACTTCAGCCATTTTGTTAATAAAGCACCTCTTATTTAGGTGCCTAAGTATGGGAGCCTAACTCTAGGCACCCAGATTTTCAAATTTTGGTCTTGCTTTTTTAGACATGCAGAGTCATTCCTCTTCAGCTGGGTTAAAAAGAACTTGCCTTCTATCAAAGTGGGTTTTCATGCACAAACTTCTTATATACATAGTGAATGAGATTTCCCTCCCATTATGGCTTCTGTTTGCTGCTGCACACACAGCCCCACAGCTTGCTGGTGGTGGATTCCCTTGGTGGAGATACTGCATTGGCCAGGTGTAGGCTGACCAAAATAAGTCCCCTCACAAGTCCCAAAGTGGGGTCCATTCTAGGGAGCGCAGGATGGGCTGCAGTAATGTAGAATAATCCCCAGCCTGCCTAAATAATGTGGGGGGCTGTTTCAGCCTCTTGAGTAGTTCAGATTTGGAAGTGTGCTAATGTGACTTGAAGCTACATTTGCCCTCCCTTCCCCAATGCTGCGAGTTGTGTGCTGTACCTCCAAGAGACTCAGCACAAAATCTCACCCATTGTTTCTAAATACACTAATTTTGATTACTGCAGCAGAACTGTTAAGTGAAAGGTAAATGCAGGTTAGACAAAATATTATACCTTACTAGTGACACATTTTGCTCTCTTTTTCCCTCCCAGCCACCCTTAGTCATACAACAGCTGTGAGAACATTAGTTACAAAATAGTGAATAGCAGATACTTTATATGCTATGATGCATGCCAAGATGTCGTATGGCCTACCTGCTGATGGCCTACCTACCTAACTCCCTTATCACAACTGCCTGAGGCAGGAAACAATTTTTTTGTACCAGTTGATGTAAAGATGACATTTCTTGAGCTGAGTGAATGTAATGTGATTGTACAGTACTCCAAGCCTCAAAAGATTATTCTGTGACTTCCATTCATCATAGAAAATAGGGCCTTTTTCTAATTCTCAGATAAAATATTGTAAAATTATTTTTGGAGAATAGCATTTTTAAAGGATAACTGGTGACAATTACAGAAAGCAGTTTTACTGAGTTATTTTCTTTATTCTGCAAATGGCATAATAAATGAATATGACTGCTAGTAAGCTGAAATATTCCAGGGAATGTGTTTTTCCATTGTTGATTGCACCCTGTAACCTTGCAAATGCAACACAACCTTTCTCCGTTAAGTGATTCTCCATTGCTATTTGTCTTGCTTTATTTCCATTTAGCCAGTGGTGGATTTATGTGAAACAAACCGTACAGTGGTACGGGGCCCCCAACGACAGGGGACCCCAAAATGCAGCCCAAATATGACAAATGACTGAATTTAATAAGGGTTGCAAGTCGTGAAGCGGTCCAGGCTTTCTGCATTCTGCGAACGTATTCTGCAAACTGTCCTATAAACGTGTTTTTTTGAAGTGGTCTAGCAAAGAATGTTGCTTCACCATTTTTTCACTGTCTTGGCAATACCATAACAGCAGCTAAGAGAAATCATCATTTGCCAATCAGTCTGTCTGCTTGACTAGTTATCCAGTTGAACAAAAGCACCCTCCCCCGCACTTCGCAACAGCCCGTGATTTGTCACTAGTATGTAATGGTTCAAATTCCCATTTTTACAGAGCCTGCTAAAAACACGGGATTAACTGGGTTAAATCTAATTGGATGGTCCACGGCCCACCCAGGCCCACCTGTGGCTTTGCCCCTGCTCTTTCAGACATTTTTAATCTGCGTAAAATCAAGATCAGTTTTTTAGCAATAACGAAGCGATACTTGAGTCTGGCAGTCAAAAACACAAAAAAATGAAGATGAGGCAAGAAGACGAAGCTAAGCAAAAAGGCAGTTTGTCATCTTATTTTAAAAAGCTTGAAGTATTGAATAGTGGACATCCATCAAAAAGTATGGGCGAGGAAACATCTGAATTATCTGGTCACTTGCCGAGTTGTGGGGATATCACAACGACTGCAAAAGTTGAACAAGTGGACTCCGAAGTGACAACGAATTGCAAAATATTGTCGAAGAAAGAGAATAAACCTACCCTGAAGACATTGTATTATGGCAAAAATCTGTTTCATTGGATATGATAGAATATTTCTTAGTCAATAAACCGAAAAATATAGGGAATATGGAAAATTTGAGAAGAGTATGAGGTTGCAGGACGAAAGCAATTTAGAGGTCTTCATGAGTGTGATTTTCTGAGGATGAAGAAAAATTGGATGACAGAAATGAGAATTTGGTTGATTTTTTTCAGAAACCATTATGGCAGTCTACTGTTATGTTTGCAAATTATTCCCTGACCATAGTAAAGGAAAACAAACATTAGTCAGTGGGCACTCTAATTGGAGAAATGTTGCATGACATATTGCTGATCATGAAACTTCCAGACCTTATATTAATGCTATGTGTAAGTTCGTTCAAAGGTGTAAATTATCTGGAAGAATTGATTCTGTGTTGTTGGCTCAGTTTGAAAAGGAGTGTTCTTATTGGAGGAAAGTGCTGAGACATGTTGTTGCCACAGTCAAACTGCTGTCTTCTTTGGGACTACCTCTAAGAGGATATGATGAGTCGTCATTGTCAAATCAAAAAGGTAATTTTTTAACCTGCCTTGAATATCTTAGTGAATTTGACGATTTTCTCAAAGAACATTTGAAAAGTCATCAGTATTGTGGCTCACGGAAGACCAACTTTTTAATGTACCAAACCTATGATGAATTCATCACTATAATGGCAAAGCGGCTCAGAAACCAATCCACTGATGAAGTAAAGGATGCCAAGTACTATTCCATAATCGTCGATTCAACACCATATGTGAGTCATGTAGACCAATTAACATTAATTTTAAGATATGTGACCAGCAATGCTGAAGTTATAGAGCGATTTCTTTGTTTTGTCTTGCTAAAATCCCACACTTTTGAATATCTAGAGATACTGTTTTGTAAATCATTGCAAATTTAGGTTTGAACAACAAAAATTGTCATGGGCAGAGTTTTGATAATGCCGCAAATATGGCAGGAAAATATTCAGGTCTACAGGCAAGACTGAACAATGCAAGCCCCTCTGCTTTACTCATACCATGTTCCAGCCATTCCTTAAATTTAATCTGCAATGCTGCAGCTGAATTTTGTGAGGGAGCTAAATGTTTTTTTTACTTGGTTCAAAACGTGTATGCCTTTTTTTCGGTTTACATGCATTTGTGGAGTATGTTACAATCACTCTTGGAGCAGGCAAATTAAAAACATTTGACAGTCAAAAGAATTTGTGACATCAGGTGGTCTGCTTGTGCAGATGCTGTTTTGGCTTTGAAAATGAGCTGCTATGATATAAAGAAAACCTTATTAGACATAGTCACATTAAATTCTAAAAAACTGAGTGTGAAAACTGAAGCAAAATCCTTAGCAGAAAAGTTTGAAAAGTACGATATTGCTGTTTTTACTGTTTTGTGGAACTGTTTACTTCAAAGAATTAATATCATCAGCAAATCACTGCAAAAGGTTGATACACATTTATTGAATGCTGCACAATTTTTAGCCTCAGTTAAAAGTTTTGTCGTGGAAGCAGAGGCACTAACATTAACAGAAAATATATCTGATGAGAAGCATAAAAAAGCAGGAAGTTAATTTTCCATGAGACTAGAGACAATGAAATCAATTTAAAAGTGAAAGAGATGATCATTGTTGAGACTGTCCATATTATTTGTGACACAATAATAGTACAATTGCAGAGTAGAGGTGAATCTCTAAAGAAAACTTTTGATTTATTTTGCATGTTTTTTGACAGAAGTATGGATGAAAATGCTAAAAGTCACTACAGTAAGAAATTAAGTGAATTCTACTGAGAGGACATAGACACAAATCTTTTTGAAGATAAAATTAATGAAAGGTTTCACTTGATCGAAAATGATGAGATCTGTGCTTCAAGATTACCAGTTAATTTGTATAGACTTGTACATGATGGTTTGCAGGCAACCTTTCCAAATGTGGAAACCATTCTGAAAATATTTTTAACAATCCCCCTCACAAATATTTCTGGTGAACATTCTTATCCTGTTCTGAAACAAGTTAAAAATTATTTGTGACATACGAAGAGTCAGGAACATTTGACAAGTTCGGCAATATTGACAATTGAAAGTGCCTCTTTACAAAATATTACTTACAATGACTTCACATTTTTCTATACTTTTCCTTTACAAAATTATCTGAATAATTTTTTTTTCAAATTGAATACGTGTCTTCAGCGGAAGTTAACTTTTATTTTTCCATTCATGCACCATCTATACTTTTTATTTTTACACATTTTTCATGTTAGCGTAATGCAATTACACACTTTCATCTAGACCAGAAGTTCTCAAACTGTGGTCCAAGACCTCCATTCAGGTGGACTGAGGAAAGGTTATTAAGGTTTTTTTTATAAAGCATTCTTATCCAAAGCACTTTACAATAGTTAGCTAACAGCACAGACAACATTTGGAAAGATCATTAATTGGTCCGCCGAAACCCTCCGCAATTTTCAAGTGGTCTGTGGGGGAAAAACGTTAGACTACAAAAACAATCAAGGTACCTCACTTTATTTTCATTAACTTCCTATTACTTATAATATAGGAGGTGGATGAAGAACAAAAGAATGAAAAACAGTGGGGAGATAAGAGAGAATGTTCTTTTTCTTGGCTGGGTCCCGGGGGGGGGGAAAGGGGGGGTTCAAAAATGAAGCTGCGCACAGGGACCCACTAACTCTAAATCCACCACTGCATTCAGCAGTGTTTGTTTTATCTTAATAGTACCTTTTGTCAACTCCTGGAGACAGTACAGGTAATGATAGCAGTCTTACTTTAGTGTAAGGCTGTGTTCATTTGTCTAGCTGCTTGCTTAATGGAGCATGAAGAGTGTGTGGTGTTTTTAGGATAACCTGCACTCATATTTACTAAAGGAGCAACAGTCTTAACACAAAGCATGATCATATATATCTGCAAGTGATTAGTTATACTTTAAGATGTTCACTCTTCCTCCCTGTCCCTTTTCAGTGATTCTTCTCACAAAGGTCTCCTAAGACAGGAGGTACAATCCCTTCTAACCCTAGGGGACATTGAACCGATTCCACCAAACTTTGTAGAGAGAGGATTTTATTCCTGGTACTTCCTCATCCCCAAGAAAAGTGGAGGATGGAGACCAATACCTCAAGAGCTGAATTTGACTAGTTCAGAACAAATTTGGCTATAGCCTAGCTATTCAGATGATCAGCGCTTAGTCATTTTTACATAATGTACATGATCAATACAGGAGGGATGGCAGTGCACTGTTAGGCTTGCTGAAATAAAAAAGAACACTGGAGTAGTTACAGGCCTCAATTCTTATTCTGATGAGTGTTTAAGGGAATTTACAAAATCAAATATAAATGGGAGTGTTTTCATGACTATAATTGATAGAAACCGTTTGGGGGATTTAAAATGGTTCCTTATAAGGTTGGAAACAGAAACTTACAACAGCTTTCTGCTAATGCATGAAAACCAGAAAGTGACACTGAGTAGAAGCTGAATAGTCTCTTTCACTATGCAAGCTGAATAAATTAAAAATAATCACGCTTGCATAAATGGGTAAACAAGGCTAATATTTTTCACACCTAGGTGCCTAAAGATAGGCTATTAAGCCCATATTTAGACACACAAATAAGTTGCCTGAATTTAAAAAGTGCTGAGCATCCAGTAATTCCTATTGACTTGAATGGGAGTTAAGGTGTTTGTCTTCATCTGTTACAAGGGACTGGATTGGGCTCTCCTGTAGAAAAATCCATGACAAGAGCAGGAAAATATAAAATTCCCCTCACTGAGTTTCCAATATAACATGTGGTTTAAGGAGCAGAATTTGCCTGACCAAATATGGGGCAGAGGGTTTGTTTCTCTGAAGTATGGATGTCCAGAAACTACAGGGAAATTGCAAGGTTCCTAGGCTATCTTCAGAGGGTTGAGCCATGGTATCCATACAGAAGACTAGCCCCTCTGGTATCCGTACAGAAGACCAGCCCCTTCCACTCCCACCAAACAACTCCCTGCACTTTACTTTCCTCTCTGAGGGAATTTTAAAGATTAGAGAGAGAGTCTCCCATGGGATGATGCCATGTAGAGTGACCTTCTCCAGACTCCTCACCCACTCTGTCCAGCCTTACCCACATAACACATGGAGCCTGGGGGAATGATGTTACCATGGCTTCTTTCCCAACTTCATCCCTTATGTGTTTGCCAGTCACTGTTGGCCAGTATTCTGAACACTTTTCATCTATGTGCATAGAAGTGAAGGGAACAATACGTCCCATTGTTATTGAATATGATTTTTATTTTACCAGTGTCCCCTAAATGTTTCACACCATATAAGGATCACCCTTTTCACCAAACCATTAGACCAAGTAAAGATTTTAATTACAAATTCACCCTTTTGAAAGAATGTTACAGAGAGCCATGGGATTTGTATGCTACAGGGGGAAATATTTCACGGAATAGAAGATGCTCATTTACTCTGGTAATAGGGGACATATAATTACCTAGAGCTATCATAAAAATATCCGTGGGGCTGCGCAGTAAAGGATATGTACTTTGGAAACCAAACTGATGATTTCCTAGAGTAAGGTGTTTTTAATTTATCTGAAATTCTCATCTTCAGTGGGATAAACCCCTTGAGACACTCCCTCTGTGCTCAGTAAACATTCTGCTGCTCAGGGACTAGTTATGATTAATTACACCCACATTGCATTCCATAATACTCTGAAAATTAAAAATCTCAAAACAGTATTAAAATTATTACACTATTGTACATATTCTGTCATTTTATATGCCAAATAGCATGGCCTTAATAAAAGTTACTGCAATTCAGATAGGCATCATGTACCAGAGCTGGATTTGAGAATTCTGAAAGTGGCATACTGAGATTAGCATGCTAATAATACTGCTGTTTCATAGCATTGCTGATCTTAGAGCTCAGGAACAAACTGAAAGACTTGCATGCACAGAGCTCTTTTTTGTGTGCACTGTAAGTGGGAGATATGTGATGCTTAAGGCCCCACTTAATTTGCGATATTGCGGAAATCGCAGATCCCACAATATTAGGTTTCCACCGCAATTTTGATTTTAATTAGCTTATTTTGCACAGTCCACAATTTTGCATACATTTTCAGGTTTGCAACACACACCTTTTCCCCATTAGTACAGTAGACCCCCATTTATCCAAGCTGACAGTGACTGGGGCTTGGACTGTCAGTCCCGCGCATTAATGACTAATATAGTTGCAGCAAAATGTCTGGTTATCAAAAAAAAAAATTAGCAGGCATAACATAATACTTGAGTGTTCATATTATTCCAGCAATTTTTTCTTAATCAAATAAGTCTTCTCTGGCTTTTCCAAATTACAGCAATTAATAAAGGTTCCTTATTACTTTGCCACAATTTTTCATGTCTTGTCTGAAACTCAGCCGCAATTATTTGACAATCATCCTGTGATTCAGATAGGGCCCTAGTTATGCTTTCTCCGCTTTTCACATCTATATTACTGTTTTTAAGTATAGAGTAGAGCATATAAAAGTAGAAACAAAAAAAGTCACATCAGGGGCTAAAAGCTGTAAACTGTTACTTGCCTGAGTAGTCTCTACCCACCTGAAGAGAGCCTCTGACTTCAATGGACCACAAGTGTCAATAACTATGTAACTTCTGTAACTAAGCTTTGCAGGGTTAAGCCCCATATAACTATCTTTTATATTGAAAATCTAGTATACTAGTGGCAATTGCTGTCATAGAAAGTAAATATCATACATGACTTACAAAATAGGTTTATGACATGAATAGAAGATGACACCTTTTCGTGGCATCTGAAAGCATTCTGATACAGAAATATTTTACTGTGATTTAAAAATTCTCTGATTTTAAGACATTTAGACAGTTTGCAGCTGATGAGCGCTAAAAAAAGAACAAAACCAGTTGGCTCCTGAAATACTTATCTAAAAAGCCTTGAAGTGATGCTAAAGCCACATTGAGAAGATTGAAGCCCATTATATGGAGAATCAATTCTGCTTTTTTTGTATTACATATTTATTTCCGTTGCTTTGTTCTATCTTTTTCTTGTGTGAGATGGTGTCATGAAAATAGGATTTTTTTCTTACGGGCTCATCTTCTCATGATGTTCATTCCTACTCTGAAATACAACTCTCTGTTTGTGACATTACAATTGTTTGCCGTGGAAAAGGTTATGATGTCATGAATTGAAGGATTATCATTTCAAGTAGGTAAACAGCAGCAAGAGCATATGAACTTGTAAATAAAAATCTTGTTTTCATACAGATTTCTTTAGGAGGAAAAAATTGTAGCAATCTAGGATATATTTGCGGAGTTGTTTTCCCTTTCCTGTTCACAAATTATTTACAAACTTTTATAACTGTTCAGCTAACCTATTGTATGAATCATTCCAAATGGCCAATGAAGTACTTCCTTTGTGAGAGCAGCAGAGAGTCCTGTGGCACTTTATAGACTAACAGACGTTTTGGAGCATGAGCTTTCGTGGGTGAATACCCACTTTGTCGGATGCATGTAGCGGAAATCTCCAGGGGCAGGTATATATATGCAAGCAAGCAAGGAATGCTTCCTTTGTGAGCATTCTTTGGAATATTTATTCCTGCGAACGTTCACGACATTTTTTGTTTCCATAAACATTCTTAGGAATAAAAGCTCATCCAAATGTTTAAGAAAAAAGGGGTCATGAATAGTGACAAAGTGAATTGGTAGATTTTATTCACAAGAATATTCTTGAATAATTTTTGCTATATTTGCTTGGCCCTATTGAGGAGATATCATCTGCTCTTTAAATCAACTTTGAAAACTAAGTGTTGTAAAAACAAATATGAGCCCACTTAAATATGAGTCATTCTTTCCTCCTTTTCTTCTGTTTTGAACACTTCTCTCCCCACCCCATTTTCCTACCTTTATCTTCAGCTATTTGATTTCAGCTTCAGTTTAGTTCTTCTGGATATTCCTATTTCTCCTTCTTGTCTTTCTTCTATTTGGTTATTTTTCTTTCTTTTCTTCTTGTGTTTCTGCTTGTCTTCTGTATCCACTTCTTCCTTTCATCTCCATTTTCTGTGTTGGGTTTTCTCCCTTGCATCTTTACATGTTTTCATTTTGTTATATTTCATCCTCTGTGCACATCACTGAGGGGAAAATATAGATGCATATAAAGATAGGCTTACATCACAGAAAGCCTGGTTTCACCTTCATTACTTACCTACCCTTAGGGCCAGGGTGGGAAAAAATGGTGATTTAAAAAAAAATCTGATTGAAATAAAAAAAAAATTAAATACAGTATATTTTTAAAAGCAAACTTATTTATAATTAAATATGAAATTATGGCAACCTATGCTAAGGCCTAAACATTACTATAATCTATTAAAATTAATTAAATTATTATTAAAAAGTAGTACTAAGCATTATCTGTTTGCTGCCAAGCTCTAAAAAAAAAATTAAAACCACTGAACTGGTGGCAGTCACTGACTAAGCAACCTGGAACCTGGATTTGTTGAAATGCCAAATCAGCTTTTGATATCAGTAACCTCAGAGAAAATAATTTATTTATTTCAGTGTATTCAACTACTTCAGCTCAATTATTAGTACATTCAAAGTTAAACCAATTAGGAGTTGAAAAAGCAGGAATGATTTCCTCTTCCAATCTCTGAATAAAAAACAGGTGTGACAGAATGAGATTTACTAGTTCAAAAATCGTGAAGGACATGGTGACCAAGAAACAATCTAGTCAATTCACTAACTACAGGTTTTTCTTATTTGGTTTAGTAATTCAGTTTGCTTAATATGCAAAATATGTTTTGATAAACTTTTTAAAATATATTCTGTACTTTTAAGGTAGCTTTATTTAACTAATAAAAACATTGAAATGCTGTTTCTGTTAAATTTTAATTGAGATATAAATTCTATTCACATACGGCTAGACACAAACAATTATCCAGTAAATAAGAAATGTACTATTCAGAATTTTCTAATGTATAAAATATAAAAAAATAAGAATCTGAATAAATGTGAGCTAAGCTTTAATTGCTTAAATAAGTGTGCATAGATATAGTGTGTAGTTGCAAATCAACATATTTAAATTATCAGTAAATGAGAATTAATCTTTAGGAAAATAACTAAAAAGTACAAATGCAAAACAAGATTAAAATCAGTTATTTAAATCAAGATTTCCTGCTTGCTGATATTAAATCATGATTAAAATCAGTGATTTAAAAAGCTTTGATTTAAATCAATCCATCTTGTTTAGGGCAGAGCGGGATATCTTTCTGGAACATCCTGGGTTGTACCAGAGCTGTACAAATTTCCTGGGTTTTAATAAACTTGAATCAAGGGCACCCCTTTAGCCCAGGGCTGTAGTTCAAACATGTTCCAGTTTCTCTTGGCTATTAAGGGGAGAGAAGTTATTTAAGTTAAGCACCAATGTGTTCACAAGAACAAATAGATATAAACTGGCCATCTACAAGTTTAGACTTGAAATTAGATGTAGATTTCTAACAATCAGAGGAGTGAAGTTCTGGAACAACCTTCCAAGAAGAGCAGTGGAGGAAAAAGCCTAACTGGCTTCAAGACTGAGCTTGTCAGGTTTATGGTATGATGAGACTACCTACAATAGCATTTAGTCAATCTGTGACTGCTAGCATAAGATACCTCCAATGACTGGTGATGGGACACTAGATGGGGAGGACTCCGATTTACTACAGAGGATTCTTTCCCAGGTGTCTGGCTAGTGGGTCTTGCCCACATTCTCAGGGTCTAACTGATCACCATATTTGGGGTCGGGAAGGAATTTCCCCCTGGGTCAGGTTGGGAGAGACCCTGCAGGTTTTTCGCCTTTGCAGCATGGGGTACAGTTCACTTACAGGCTTGAACTAGTATAAATGATGGACTCTTTGTAACTTGAAGTCTTTAAATCATGATTTGAGGACTTCAGTAACTTAGCCAGAGGTTAGGGGTCTATTACAGAAGTGTGTAGGTGAGGTTTTGTGGCCTGCATGTGCAGGAGATGAGACTAGATGATCATGACGGTCCCTTCTGACCTTAAAGTCTGAGCTAATTTAAACCCTATCATTTTGTATGTATAGTTGGGATTACATTTTCCAATATACATTACTTTGCACTTATCAGCACTGAATTTCATCTGCCATTTTGTGGCCCTCTCACCCAGTTTAGTCAGATCCCTTTGTAACACTTCGCAATCAGCTTTGGACGTAACTTTCTTGGGTAATTGTGTGTCGTCAGGAAATTTTGACATCTCTCTGTTCACCTCCTTTTCCAAATCATGTATGAATATGCTGAACAGCCCTGGTCCTACTACAGATCCTTGGGGGATCCCATTATCTACCTCTCTGCATTTTGAAAACTGACCATGTATTCCTACCCTTAGTAACCTATCTTTTAACTAGTTACTGATCCATGAGAGGACCTTCCCTCTTCTCCCATGACTGATTACCTTGCTTAAGAGCCTTTGATGAGGGACCTTGTCAAAGATTTTCTGAAAGTCCAAGTACACTATATCACTCTTTTCCACATGCTTCTTGATTCCCGCCAAGAATTCTAATAGAGTGTGAGGCATGATTTCCCTTTAGAAAAGCCGTGTTGACTCTTCCCCAACGTGTCAATCATTCTATTCTTTACTATAGTTTCAACCAATTTACGTGATACTGAAGTTAGGCTTACTGGCTTGTTATTGCCAAGATTGCCTTTGGAGCCCTTTATAAAAATTGGTGTTGCATTAGCAACCTGCCAGTCATCTGGTACATGCTGTTTTAAGTGTGAGGTTACATATTTCATATTTGAGTTCCTTCAGAAGTGTTGGGTGAATACCATCTGGTTCTGGTGACTTTTACTGTTTAATTTATCAATTTGTTTCAAAACCTCCTCTACTGACCCTCTATCTGGGATGGTTCCTCAGATTTTGTCATCTAAAAAGACTGGCTCAGGTGTGGGGAACTCGTCACATCCTCTGTAGTGAAGACCAATGCAAAGAATTCATTTAGCTTCTCTGCAATGGCCTTGTCTTCCTGGAGTTGTCATTTAGCATGTTGATCATCAGTGGCCTCACTGATTGATTAGTAGGTTTCCTGCTTCTGAAGTACTTAAAATTCTGTTTATTGTTAGTCTTTTGCTAGCTGCTCTTTAAATTCTCTTTTGGCCTGCCTAATTATACTTTTACCCTTGACTTGTCAGAGTTTATGCTCCTTTCTATTTTCCAAAGTAGGATTTACTTCCAGTTTTTAAAGGATGTCTTTTTGCCTCTACCTGTTTTACTTTTCTGTTTAGCTAAGGTGGCATCTTTTTGGTCCTCTTACTTTTTTAATTTGGGGTATATAGTTAGTTTGAGCCTCTGTTATGGTGTATTTAAATGGTTGCATGCAGCTTGCAGGCATTTCACTTTTGTGACAGTTCCTTTTAATTTCCATTCAACAAGCTTCCTCATTTTTGTGTAATTCCCTTTTTTAAAGTTAAATTCTACTGCGATGGTTCCTTTGGTATCCCCCCTCCCCTCCCCCCGAACATTCAATTTAATTTTATTATGGTTGCTGTTACCAAGTGGTTCAGCAATATTCACCTCTTTGACCAGACCTTGTGCTCCATTTAGGTCTAAATCGCTAAATTGGTCCATTACTAGGTGAAAATAGTAGAACTGAATTGCTCAATAAATATTTCTGTCCTGTATTGGGAGGAAAAACAGATTATGCAGTCTGATCATATGGTGACGACAACTCTCCATTCCACTAGTATCTCTGGAGGATGTTAAACAGAAGCTACTAAAGTTAGACTTTTTACAGCAGATCCAGATAACTTGAATCCAAGAGTTTTTAAAGAGCTGAGGAGCTTGCTGGACCATTAATGTTGATTTTCAGTAAGTCGTGGTGCATTGAGGAAGTTCCAGAAGATTGGAAGAAAGCTACTTTAGTGCTAGTTTTGTAAAAGGGCAAACAGGATGAGCCAGGTAATTATAGTCCTATGAGCCTCATATTGATCTCAGATAAAATAATAGAGCAGTGGATATGGGATTCGATTAATAAATAACTAAACCAGGGTAAGGTAATTAATGCAAATCAACATGGTTTTATGGAAAATAGATCCTGTCAAACTACCTTGCTATCTCTTTTTGATGAGACTACAAGTTCGGTTGAGAAAGGTAATAGTGTGGATGTAATAGACTTCAGTAAGGCATTTTATTTGGTACCACAGGGCATTTTGATTAAAAAACTAAAATAAGATAAAATTAACGTGGCACCCTTAAATGAATTAAAAACTGGTTAACGGATAGGTCTCAAAATGTAACTGTAAAAGGGAATCATCATAGAGTGGGGTCTGTTTCATGAGGGTCCTACAGGGACCAGTTCTTGGCATGGTGCTATTTAACATTTTTATCAGTGGCTCGGAAGAAAATATAAAGTCATGACTGATGAAGTGTGCAGATGACACAAAAATCTTGGGAGTGGTAAATAATGAAGAGGACAGGTCGCTGGTTCAGAGTGATCTGGATTGAAACTGGATGTTTGTTAGAGAAGACAAGGTCAAAGAAATGCACCTTACCCTGGGGGCGAAAGATAGTGATGTTTCTGATATTCCTTAGTTCCTGTTGAAGTTCATTCCACAGTCTCAGACTGGCCCCCAAGAAATTTATCTCTCACACACACACAAGCTTTAACCTCCTGGTAGAAAATTCCATTGTGTCTGAGAACTGGAGTTGATAACCATGATTCCATCCTGAAGCTTTAGGTGAGCCCAGGCCATGGAGCTGATTGAAGGAACAAGACCTGGAACTTGACTCTAAATCCTATGGGAGGCCATGAGAGAAATTGGAGGACCGGTTTGTTATGCTTGCAGTAGCTTGTGTTGCTGACGAGGTGCACTGCAGCATTCTGTACTAGTTGGAGATTCCTAAGTGCTGCATGCTTTACGGGCAGCTATATTATTTTGCTGTAGTCCGGCCAAGAAGTGACAGTGCCATGAAATAATTGAGGCTAGGTCATCATCCACCCAGATAGGGTGAATTCTCAACCAGAGATGATAAAAAGAGTTACTTGTGTATGTTGCTATATGAGAGCTTAGCGTCAGCGAGAAATCCAAGATTACTTCTACACGACAGGCTAAGCTGACCAATTGTGGGTATGTATCTTTAACCAAAGGAGACTGTACTGTGGCTGCAAACTCTTCAATGTGATTTCACCTGCTCACCAACATCACCTCTGTCTTGCTCGGTTTCAGCTTTAGCCAGCTTATTCTACATCTATGAATTGATCTCATCCAAGCAGTAGGTATCACAGATAATTGCAAATCTCCTCTCCTGGTGACCTACTAGGACTGCTGTGAGGGGAATCCAAGCATCTGCTGTTCTGGATTCCAAGGGTGTTTCAAGCACCTTGCAGCACTGATTCCTTCCTTGGCCTCTCTGGCACTTTTCCTGGGTACTGATTCTCAGTCTTCTCCCCGTTATTTGAAATGGCGCTCCTCAGCTCACCTAACCAAGGACCCAGACCAGTGCTGGTCACCAAGATCTCCCGGTTACTTAAACACACACCTCTCCCACAAGCCCACCCTGAATGTGTGAAGCTTCTTGTTTAACTCTAATGCTACATCTACCCTGCACACCAGTGTTAGCAGCGTGTGGGTACATGTACCTACACTCCTTAGTGAAAAGGATGCAGTGTACCCACTGCAGTGTGTAGCTACACGTCAGTGAAAGGCTCCTGCAGTGGGGAAAGGTTTCACAAGCTCTGTGATGCCAGAGTCTTTCCCTGCGGCCGAGGAAGGCTTCAGTGATGGGGAGCCGGCAGAGCCTTTCCTCACTGAATCTTCCTGGCCTGAGCCTTTCCTTGTGGCAAGGAAGGGCTCCAGCAGCAGGGAGGCCACGGGACACTACACTGCTAAAAATAGCGGTGCAGACATAGGAGAGACAACTTGTGTACATACCCACCCCCTTCAGGAATGGCTTTTTAGTGGCCTAAGTTGTGCCTCTATCTACACTACTGTTTATACCTGTGCTGGGGGGCTATCCGGGTATATACTCTACTCACTGCCAAAAGAAGAATGCAGTGTAGATGAGTCCTCAGAGACATGCAGCAATTGTGAAGCAGTGAACACACACTCATGCACCCTTCACAGAGTCTAACACATTTATGCTTTTTTAGGCTTATTCAGCCAAAGCCTAGGAAGGTACAGATCATACAAAACAATAAACATTACATGCATGTCCCTTTCTATTTCACTCTTCCCTTGTGAGTCCTTAGTGACCATTGGTTTCCAGGAAGGCAGGCAATGCAGGGAGTCACATGGAGAGTGGTCTCTCATGAACTGGAGAAAATGGCACCTGAGCAGACCAGCCTCTGTCCTTTTAAAACCTTCAGCTCTCTGTGTCAGGTGATACCAGTGTCAGCTTCTCACAAGAGCAGAGACCACTCCCCACATGTGACTTTGTTGCCAATATGACTTCCCCTTGCTAACCCAGTTCTTCTGGGCAGTAACTGTGTAGAATAAATAGATTTCCAACCAATGGGTATATAGTCAACTGCCCTTCGTTGTTGTTGTTTTGTCAACAGCGTTTAGAATTTAAACTCAACATGGTGGCAAACAGAGCGAGAAGAGGCAAAAGGCTGGACATTCAAAATGGAGTTTGCAGCCTGACACAGACTGATAGGGTATCTCTCACAAAATTCATGAATTGTACAGACGTATCCCTTCACACTGGAATGGTCATAAGTGGTGAAGGATAGCAGACCTGTGTGCCATCTTCATAATGCTGGCATTTGAGCCCATGTCATCTGAATAGCTCACTTAGTGGTTGAATGTAGGTGTTGAGAAGGACTAGAGTGAGAACTGATGCTTGAAAGACTGCACAGATTGATGGGTCTAGTGGTGGAGGTGCAGTTTCCCATCACATCTCCATATATAGTCAGATGCTCAGCTGGTGTAAGTCTGTGTAGGAGCATTGACCTCAATGTTTAGGATCTGGCCCATAATATTTATTTGCATAATGGGGCCCAAAACCTGACTGGGACCTCTGTGCACAACCATAATGTAAAGAATGATTGTTAAAAGCCAAACACAAAGGAAGAACTCTGCAAAATAAAAGTGGGTTATGCAGAAAAGTGCATTACGGAAAAGTAACCAGCAGGTTTTGTTAATGTGGCAGAACTATTACTTACAAAAAATAAGATTCTTTTTCAACTTACAGTCCATTCTCTTTGAGATCTCATTTAAACTCCTGTGTCTAGGAAGCTATAGTATGTCTATGTATTGTGTGAGAGAGGGGGGACTCAGAAGGTACCTGCCATTCTCCAGTTTAATTTATCCCCTGTCTCTAACAAGCTCCAGCCCAGTCAGGTGAAATCTGTCAAACTTCTCCTACTGCATGAAAGGACCTTTTATTTTTGCTGGGAGTTAAATGGTCTATTTATTTGTGGCCTCCAAAGATAATGACTCCAGCCCTGAGCTAATTAAATGTCTTTCTCTTTCTCACCACTTGTATTCAATTGGTTTGCATGTGAGGTATAGAATTTTGTCTTCATTCACTTAATCGTCACCCTTTTATCCCAGGCTCAGGTGAAGATTTTAGCTAAAAAAGAATAATAGAATATTAAAATTACAACAAAAATAATAGCCATTTGTCACAATGTTATTTCTGGGATGACTTCACAACAGCCCCAAATATATTTTAAGATTTCTGTAGTGTCCTGCAAGCATACAATAACTAGGATATGCTTAGTAGAGTAGGTTTGTAATTTAAATAGTCCCACCGGAACTTGGAAGGTAATACTTCATTGAGGTGAATTGGGTAAGATGGATGGGAAAAAATATCTTTGCTGTTACTGTTGTGTTTGGGTGTAGAAAGTTTTTCCATGGCTCAGACAGGGTAGGGATTGAGACCATCCCTCTGGAAATGCAGGGGACCAGAGCTCAAAGTTAGTTGAGACTTGTCCCTGGCATAAGAGGCTGGCAATGTTCAGTGGTGGAGTTGTGCCAGGTGTTGGGAGAGTGCCCCAGTCAACCCATTCACATCATGAGCTGCAAAGCAGCTTCTCTTCTCCAATCCAGTTTTTCTTCCTGCCCTCATGTCTTTCAGCAGGGAGCAGAGTTAATGTTTACTCTCTCTCATACAGCAGAAATGAAAATTCCACCAGATCTTCTCTTCTCTTCCCTCCAGTGCACCACACAGTGTGAGGAGGAAATATGTACCACTCCTAGCACCAGGCAAGACCGTAAGGAAGAGGGAGATTTACCCCATGAATACCTGCAGAAAGGAAAACAATTGCAGTGATGGAACCCCTACTCCCACACCCCTGTGGTGGTGAGGATGCATTAGAGCACCACTGGTGAAGAGAATAGTTGCTGTGGGTAGGGGGAATCTTCAGACTGTGTCTGGGATAGGGGAGAGTTTTCAGTGTAATTGTGACATCAGGGCAAGAGAGGAGGCAAGGCCTTCAGGCTGACAGTTATCCAGGAGTGGGAGACAGACTAATACTTTTATTTTTCTACTTCAGACACTAGAGAGTTTAATATCTGATATTAAACCAATATTGCTATGGTTTGCATTATGCTAGGAACATTTTGTTAGGAATATTTAGCTACTACATAAAACAGCAGAAAGTGAAGAAAGACCCCCTAACATCGCAGACTCCACACATTTATTGTGCCTTTGATTTTTTTTCCCCATTGTTCCAGTTCATGAATGTTGGACTGCTGATTCCGATTTATTTTTTTAAGTAATAAAAGAGCTTTAAAGCATTTGTTTGTCGGAGGAAAACATCTATACCTTTAAAAATTCTTGTCAATAAGACAAGATTTTGTACAGATACAAAGAGGAAAAAAGTATGTCAAAATTGGGCTTGTCGTCCTTGCCAGTGTCCCTTAAAACTTCTGAAACAGTGAAATACAATAATTCAGCCCTTACTAGCTCTCTGTCCATAGTAATTCAGAATTCATCTGAGCTGGGACTTTATCCAGGCTTCTGAACTAAATTATCTTATCTTTTCTCTTTGATTGTTCATCTCTTAAGACTGACTTACAGTGGGGCATCGCTAATGCCAAGGTTACTGGGAATGGGATTCTGTTCTTATTCATGAAATGAAATGCATTTTCTTCATGCTTTTCTTCTTCCCTTCAAGTCATTTTATACCTAGAATGTCAAAATCAGTCAGAGGGCAGTGATAGGATTCTACCTCAAGCAACAGCAAATATCAGCATTCCTTAAAAAGAAAAAGTCCTGAAAGTTCAGAATCCCTCTAAATTGTTAGTCGCTGTTTATGATGTTCCCATCCTTCCTTAGATATCCCACATCTCTCCATTTCAATCTGTGTGCTGTTCTCTGATTCTCAACAACTGCACCAGTAATGATACAGTTCAACAATTTACTAAAGTCAATTAATGTCATTGTTGCCCTTCTCCTGCTTACCTGAGAATAAGCAATTTTCTTTCATTGTGCTTCCTTTGCAATACTGCGATTTCCATATGTGGAAACTGATGGAGTATGATTTTCCTTGCATTATCCTTCTCATTTGCTTACTGTCCTCTTTCCTTATCTCCTTCTACCTACTTGAATTATATGAATTCCATGAAGAAACCTAAATCCAAGGACACCATTTTATATTCTCCATTAACCAGTTGCCAATCATGAGTCTAGAGAGAATCCATTCTGCGAACCCTCTTTCTTGATTTGTCCAAGACAAATAGTGAAGGATTTTAGTGACAAGTTTCCTTTTAAAGGAGCAGCTGGCTACTATCTTATGTAGTCTCTACCTACAGTTTATGTGAATTTATGTATGAACATAAAAGGAATTTGCATGCTAACAGTGACTACAGATGAAAATTGCATGTATTCCTATTACAGGATTTCATATTCTCAAAGCCCCAAATCAACTCCACATCTCAGAGGTGCACAGCATGTAAAGGGGTGCAGTTGTCCCATTTAAAACTTAGCCAGTTCCTGCAAGAACCTCAGCACTATTAACTAAAGTGAAAGAAATACCCATAATACACAAATGTTCAAATTACCACTGGGAAAGGTAGAAGTGGTGTATTTTGTTAGAATCTTCTGACATACACACACCCCAATTCTTTACCTTAACACTTTATTTTTCAGATTCCTCTACATGCTGTTGTTATGCCAGGTTAGGATATTGTGATACGAATTAACAGATCGGAGTAATCTGAATGGTGTGGCCCAATGAACTCAGAGATACCAGACATTTTAGAATGTGGTATTCTTTTATCTAAATAAATACATTTTAGGTCTAAATTTAGACTAAGCTCTTCAGGGCACCAGCTATTCTATGCTATATAGACTTTTATACCACGCTCATTACCATAGTAACTGAGCACCTTTCATTATTGCATTAAGCAATGTGACTAATATTGGTCACCTGTGGTTTGTTTTCTCTCATGTCCCTTCTCCAGAGGGACAATTCTGTGTGCGGTGTAGTGTTTTGTTGGTTTTTTTAATGTACACAGTGCTGTGTGTTTATATTGGAGAAGGGAAGAGTAAAGAAATGGACTTGCACTTGGAGTGGAAGGTGGTGAGGTTCATGATGGTCCTTAGTTCTTGTGAGAATTCATTCCATAGTCTAGACTAGTCCTGAGAAAGCTGCTTCTCCTGCACAGATGAGCTTTTCAGCCAGGTCATTAATGATCTGGATGATGGGATGGATTGCACCCTCCGCAAGTTTGCAGATGACACTATGCTGGGGGGAGAGGTAGATACGCTGGATGGTAGAGATAGGATCCAGAGTAAACTAGAAAAATTGGAGGATTGGGCCAAAAGAAATCTGGTGAGGTTCAACAAGGACAAGTGCAGAGTCCTGCACTTAAGACAGAAGAATCCCATACACTGCTACAGGCTGGGGACCAACTGGCTAAGAGGCAGTTCTGCAGAAAGGACCTGGGGATTACAGTGGACAAGAAGCTGGATATGAGTCAACAGTTTGCCCTTGTTGCCAAGAAGGCTAATGACATATTGGACTGGATTAATAGGAGCATTGCCAGCAGATCGAGGGAAGTGATTATTCCCCTCTATTCGGCACTGATGAGGCCACATCTGGAGTACTGTGTCCAGTTTTGGGCCCCACACTACAGAAAGGATGTGGACAAATTGGAGAGAGTCCAGTGGAGGGCAACGAAAATGATTAGGGGATTGGGATACATGATTTATGAGGAGAGGCTGAGGGAACTGGGCTTATTTAGTCTGCAGAAGATAAAAGTGAGGGAGGATTTGATAGCAGCCTTCAACTACCTGAAGGGTAGTTCCAAAGAGGATGGAGCTAGGACTGTTCTCAGTGGTGGCAGACGACAGAACAAGGAGCAATAGTCTCAAGTTGCAGTGGGGGAGGTTTAGTTTGGATATTAGGAAACACTATTTCACTAGGAGGGTATTGAAGCACTGGAATGGGTTGTCTAGGGAGGTGATGGAATCTCCATCCACAGAGGTTTTTAATGCTCAGTTTGACAAAGCCCTGGCTGGGATGATTTAGTTGGTGTTGGTCCTGCTTTGAGCAGGGGGTTAGACTAGATGACCTCCTGAGGTCTCTTCCAACCCTAATCTATGATTTTCCCTTGTGACAGAAAGTTCCATTGTGCTTGAGGAATGAAGTTGTGAACCACAAGCCTCATCCCAGAGCTTTTAGGTGATCTTTTAGATATCCTGGGCCCAGTTCATTGAGCACCTGGGAAATAAGGACCAAGACCTTGAACTTGACTCTCTAGCCTATCCAGAAGCCAGTATATAAAGTGGGAGACATCCCTGACACAAAGACCACCCTTTGCCAAATTTCAAGCCTTTGCTCCTCTTTGCACCTCAACCAAAGGGCATTTCTTCTTCCTGTCTTTAGTCATTCATTTGAATAAACTCAGT
Organism: Mauremys mutica; assembly: GCF_020497125.1. Taxonomy (NCBI): domain Eukaryota; kingdom Metazoa; phylum Chordata; order Testudines; family Geoemydidae; genus Mauremys; species Mauremys mutica. Next base: position 131,273,657 of record NC_059074.1, read on the forward strand.
TCATTCAGCACATCCCAAATTATGACTCACATCACAAATTCAATTGACATTTACTGCCGCCACTTGTAACTTATAACTCTGGTAGAAGGGAGCTTTTTGTAGAATGTGTATTTGTATATACAAGAAGCAAACCTGAAAAACATGATGGTTCTAAAGAAAACACTTGAACCAGTCTGTGTACTGAGCTTCTCCTGTGTGCTGTTGAGCACTTGCAACCCACAGTGACTGTAATTGGAGTTGAGAGGATCAGGCTCCTTATGCATATCATGTTGTTAAAAGAAACAAGCACTCATTCTCTCTTGTACAACCTAAACAGTGTTTCAAAATGTCAGGCCAGATTTCCTGTTGGTGTAAATTGACATAGCTGCTTTGACTTCAGAAGTGGAGCTATGCTGATTTAGATCATCTGAGAATCTGGCCCCAAATCTCAAATGCTGTGTTTTCTCCTAGTTGCAAAAGTTTGGAAACTGAAATTTCCTGGAGTTGGCAGTGCCTGTGAAATCATAAGTGCTTCTGAATGATTGAGCAACCTCAACTCCAGCTGAAGTCAATGGAAGCTGAGGGCATTCACATACGCTCTAAGGTCCCAGTTTAGGAAAGCATTTAAACATGTGCTTCAGTTCGTCCCTATTAAGGCAATATTAGGAGCATGCATAAATGCTATTCTGAGTAGAGATGCTTCCCTGAATCAGGCCTCTTATTTAAATCTGATTTAAGGTTATATATTAAATAATATAGAAAAAAATCTCATCTCAACCATAGCTCTCTAATGAAAGAAACAAAACTCTCAACTTTTGACATTATGGGGCTTCACCATTATCACGGGATCCAAAGGCAAGTGACATGGAAATAGACTTATTTGTGCTAGTACCAAACTTGAAGGTACTTTAACAGATTAGATGAATGGTAAAATAGGGTTGAGAAACTGCATAGTATGCTCAACTACCAAAGCTAAGTTTTTACCCTTATGAAGGGCTATTTACAGTAGAAGTTTTAATGTAGGAACTATATTTCTCCATTTCTTCACAAAGAGAAAAAAATGGTTCTTAAGAGAGGCAGTAAATTCTGTACGTTATAGATTAGATAATACGGTAAAAACATTGTACAGTAAGTAGAGGCACTAAATTGAGTAGTACGTGCTCGCTACTTATTTCTTTGTAAATTAGTTAATTTCCTGCATCTGCAATGTCAGTTCCATCACAACATCCACCTTGCATTAAGAATCAAAGTGGAAACAGTAAACTGCAGCAGTCTATCATTTTGTGTTTCCAGCAGAGATAATTTAACTATAACACAGTGACACTGAATATTGATAGAAAAATGACAGGCCATGATTAAAGTTTTGTGCCAGATAAAATGAATAGCTGGCAGATGAAAAGAAAACAGAAATTAATTTCCCTTCTGACTCCTGTACAAGTGTATTTTCTAATTGTTATTGCTTAGTATTGTACTGTCTTGTTTTTTAATAACAATAATAAAATATCCATTATTGGTTTTCAGCAATAAAAAAAAAATTGACTTCCCCTTTATTTTCTTGAACAGAAAGAGTAGTTACATAATCTGGCCACATAAAATCCAAGAAATCAGTCATGCCCTCAAGATGTTGATGTTAGTTTGCTTATCCTTTTATGGGTAGGAGAAAAAAGGAAATAATATTATCAGGCTCTTTTTAGATTTCAATTTAGATTTCAGCTCTTAAATACTATAGACTGTGGATGCAATAGGTGATGTTTATCCTAGCCTATGAGAAATTGTGGATAATGACTGTTGCTGATAGGTTTAATCTTTTAAACATTTGGTAGAAAGTATTGCCAGCCATTCGTGTTTCATTGTGCACTCGGTATACTGACAGCACAGTGAGGGACTGCAGCTTTTAGTATTAATATTGTTAGCAGACTGCTACACAAAGTTGTAAATGTTTTGACCAAAAAAAATTCTAAACTAATGCTATACACGAGTAAAATAACTAATGCTATTATTCACTGTAAAGGTCTGAGAAAATGAACCTCATCCACCACCACAGAATATGTTTATTGATATTTTCCACTAAGCATTTTCCAGGATTGAGAATTTTTACAATATTCAGTTGTCTCATGAAATAGACACATACACAAGTTTTTAAAATATGGATTTAATCGTATGACTTTAAGCACCCAGTTTTTAAAATGTTTACCATATAAATTAGTGGGGATGGGCACAGGGATGGGATTTACATGGGGGAAGCACAATTTAAATCTAATCACTTAAGTCTATCAACATGCACATATTTCCAATCATGAAAATGTTCTAGAAGTCAAAATCCAGAGAAGCAAAAAGAAGATGAGAATGAGAGATAGAATATTGAAAGAAAATAGGAGCCACTTACCCATGTTGTTCCTGTGTTACAGTCCAGCAGTGCATTTTCCCCACTAAAATATTTCTGCATTGACTCTGGGCTTTGAACAATAAGGCTCTGGCCTTCGCTGAACAATTTTCAAAAGTGTGCATCTTAGCTGCTAATATAAACATGCTGCTATACACACAAAATGGGTATGTGCATTTAGTTTACAGTTCCCCATTCTTTAGTCTTCTATTCTGTTTTGGTAATGTAGATATGTTTGAAAAATGTGTCCTTAATTTTATAGCAGTTGTGAAATAAATTTACAATAATAAACCTATGTAAATTCTTTGTATTCAGAATCACTCTGAGGGCTTGTCTACATGGGAACTCTTAGGAAAGTTAATACAAATGGATTTTTAAATTGGATTAGTTAAACTGTATTAAATCAGACTCAACTGTATTAAATCCCTGTGTAGATCCTCATAGTCAAAATTAAAGTGGTTTTAATTTGGTTTAGCTCAATTCACTTTGAAAATGTGAACAAAAGGTTTAATTCTTAAAACTACAATATCCACTTGCTGAAGTGAAAAAACAGATTGACAGAGCCAGAAGAGTACCCATAAGTCACCTACTACAGGACAGGCCCAACAAAGAAAATAACAGAACGCCACTAGCCGTCACCTTCAGCCCCCAACTAAAACCTCTCCAGCGCATCATCAGAGATCTACAACCTATCCTGAAAGATGATCCCTCACTCTCACAGATCTTGGGAGACAGACCAGTCCTCGCCGCTTACAGACAGCCCCCAACCTGAAGCAAAAACTCACCAGCAACTACACACCATAGAACATAAACACTAACCCAGAAACCTATCCTTGCAACAAAGCCCGATGCCAACTCTGTCCACATATCTATTCAAGTCACACCATCATAGGACCTAATCACATCAGCCATGCCATCAGGTGCTCGTTCACCTGCACATCTACCAATGTGATATATGCCATCATGTGCCAGCAATGCCCCTCTGCCATATACATTGGCCAAACCGGACAGTCTCTATGCAAAAGAATAAATGGACACATCTGACATCAGGAATCATAACATTCAAAAACGAGTGGGAGAACACGTCAGCCTCTCTAACCACTCTGTGACAGACTTGAAGGTTGCAATTTTGCAACAAAAAAACTTCAAAAACAGACTCCAAAGAGAGACTGCTGAACTTGAATTAATATGCAAATTAGATACAATTAACTTAGGTTTGAACAGAGACTGGGAATGGTTGGGTTATTACACTAATTGAATCTATTTCCCTATGTTAAAATATCCTCATACCTTCTATGGGTCATCTCGATAATCACTTCAATGGTTTTTTTCTCTCTCCTGCTGCTGATAGCTCATCTCAGTTGATTGGCCTTTTACAGTTGGTATGTCTTCTCCCATCTTTTCATGTTCTCCGTATGTATAAATATCTTCTTTCTGTGTGTTCCTTTCTATGCACCCGATGAAGTGGGTTTTAGCCCACGAAAGCTTATGCTCAAATAAATTTGTTAGTCTCTAAGGTGCCACAAGTACTCCTGTTCTTTTTGCGGATACAGACTAACACGGCTGCTACTCTGAAACCTGTCAAAAGGTTTAATGCAGTTTAGCGAAGCCACTTTAAATTCACACATTAATTAATTTGGGTTAATTTTCCTTATTATCCCAGTGTAGGCAAGCCCTTAGCATATTAAAAGGAATTTCTTTATATGGGTTGAAAAAGCTTCCTTCTTTGCTGCATCTCATTGAACAATATTTTATATATGTAGCTCTTTACTTGCATTGATATCCCAGAGTCCTTTGCAAGAAGATAAGACTCCAATGATCATTGTTTACAACTAAAATACTTGATATATGTAAATCATGTAATTTAGATCTAATCAGTCATTTATACAATACAGTACACATTTATTTTGTACACCGTCTTTCATACAAATTTAATCACAAGAAGTTTTACAGAGTTACTTCAAATAATAAAAGTACAGCACTAAATAATGAATAATAGCAGGGGGAGAAAGAAAGGAGAGGAAATTGGAAAAATTGTTTTCAGCTGAGATATGATATGAAATGAAGAGCTATAGAGGCTATTTCTGGCAGCCAGAGGTGCAAGAAAGAACATTCTTTACCAATAGTGAAAGGCCTGGTGAGGGTCAGTTGTTAAATAGGGGAAGGCGCAGGGAGTGGGTAGAGAGAGGTAAGGTCCATGAAGTAGGCAGAGGCAAGTCCATAGAAGATTTTACAAATACAAAGGAAATATAGGAGAGGAAGATGGGGAGAATGGAGGAGTAAGAAGGTACCAGTGGAAAAGTTGGTTTTGACAGTGAAACATTAGCGATGTCGTAGTATGTAGTAAGAGAATGAAGTAGGTCAGGAGGAGGAACTGGTTTTAAGGAACCAAATGTCCAAGTGGTCCCAGGGTACAAGGAGAGAAGGCAGGGGAGGGAGAATAAAGGAAAAAGAAATAATTGATTAGAAGGATTTGGAGTAAGTGTCAAAGGGGGAGGAGAAATTAAAAAAAAAAAAAAAAGCAATCTTGGAATAAAAGAAATAGGACTGCTTGAGCCTTGTTGGGGAAAGACTGAAATTGCAAAGTGTTTAGATGGAGAAGAGAGTTAATAGTGCTCATGAATAAACAAGGGTTGTTAACAAGTTTGGAAACAAGGGAGCAGCAGAAACAAGGTTTTGGTGCCCTGGGAACATCAGTATAGCATAAAGTATGTAATGAACTTACAAGATTTCCAACTTTCTTGGTGGCCGTAGAGATGAGATATACAACATTGTTTTAGTAGGCATTGAAATGTGAAATTGAGACTCTGGTGTGTATAACAGGCTTTTCTCATTGGCAGTGAGAGAAGTTCCCAGCCCCAAAATCAAAAACAAACAAACAAAACCCAACCAAACCAAAGTTTCCTTCCCTAAATAGTCAAAATCAAAGCCCCTTCTAGGGTCTGAGCAAGGGAAAACCAATACCCCTGCTTGAACCGAGTCCAAGTTTTCCATTCCCCACAGTCTATATTCTTTTCCTCTTCCTCCTTTTGTGTGTGCCAGCTGAGTCCTGTGGTTTGATGAGCTCCAGCTGTATCTTCTCTACCAGATTATTCCTAAACCCAGAGCTGACAGGGAAAATAGGGTTGTGGGGACCTTGACTGACTAAGCCTCATGTGATCCAGTCACATGATGGAACATTACAGAGCGGGTTTGGATGAGCAGTGGAAAGTTATAGGCATCAAAAAAATACAAGGGGAGGGTCAGGAGGCTAAAGTGGTAGAGTGAATGTTAAAGAATCAAAAGCAAAGCTGGAAAATCTAGATACAGATGTTTGAGATAACAGGTGTGAGGGTAAATTTCTGAAGGATTAAGCAATGTTTAAGTATAAACATGGCTATTAATACATAACATTAATGGTAATATGGTAAACTACATTAAAAGGCCAGGTATCTAAAAATATGGTCTTCATGGGGTTTTTGAGTGGCTTAAGCATTACTTTTCTTGATTTTCTTTCCCTCCTTCTTCCTGGCCTCCCTTAGGGTGGTTACCTTTCTAGAAACAGCTAGACACTGTATGGACATACAGTAAGAGAAAGATCTCTACCCCAAAGAGCAGAATCTAAATAGATGAAGCAGAGAGTGGGAGGGAAAACAGAGGCACAGAGAGATGAAGTTACTTTCCTTAGCTCACACAGTAGGTCAGCGGTAGAGCTAGAAATAGAATCCAAAGCTCCTGATTCCCAGTCCTGTGCCCTTTTTACTAGACCATATTTCCTTCTGATGTTAAATGATATCCTGTATCCTTTGTAATGACTTTCCCTGGTTATTTCTGTCAGACCCATTTGATTACTCCTTAGGCATTTTTTACCTAGGGATAACTCCTCTTAATGTCAATTCAAGTTTTTCTTGATCAGAGGGTAAATAAGGCATCCTGAATAGGGCTTGCAGACTGTGGGAAATTATTGGCCCACTGTCTTTAATACATTTTCCAAGGCATACACTGTGTGTAGGATGAATCAATAGTAAACATCTTTCATCTTCCTGAATGTCATTAATTCTAAGCTTTTTTTCCTTGATGCCTGCACTTAAGCCCTGATTCAGGAAAACACTTGACCATGTACACATGCTTGCATCCCTTTCATGTCAATGGGACTTATTCATGTGTGTAAAGTAAGCACATGCATAGGTGCTTTCCTGAATCAAAACTTTAGTCCTGATCCCAATAGGGTTGCCAGGTGTGGTTGGACATGTCCCTGGAGGTTTCCTCACATGACATAATATTTAAAGATTAATCTTTAATTTCTGGAGACTTTAGGACAATCCTGGGGAGTCGGCAACTCTATTTTCTATTAGGAATCAGTTCTCTAAGTTACACATTTATTTGTTTCTATTTAATTTATGTTCCCACTGCTGGAAAGTTTTTGCATGTGTATTTATTGAATATGAATTTTATTATGCTTGGTTTCATTTTCAGTCTCACTTTATTGGCTTTCATGATATGGCTCCTCATAGAGGTTCATTCTGTCAATTAAAAGAACAGTATCTTCTACACAAAGAATGTTTTGGCCACTGTGGATCATGAGCCATTTTTCTTCATGTTTCGGTCATCAGAAGACATCTCTGAGATAAGCTGCAATGAGATTTACAAAAAATGCTGCCTCCTTGTCTAGCTCCTGTTACTTTTTATAAAAATATTTTGGCTATTTTTACTTACATGGGCATATGTTTTTATTTAGGCTAAAGTGTGCAAGAGCCAAAGATGACTTGTGTGTGTCTGCAGTGCTCTTAGTAGGAAACCTGTTTTCCTGGACTTCCAGCTAACACTCTAAATAGTTTTAGAGCAATATTCTGCTGAGGAGCCACATGCAGAACTCCTGTTGACATCACTGTGAATCTTGCACCAAGACTGAGGGGAGAAATAGCCTGCAAACTTAATAGAAGATGGAAAGAAGCCTCAGTGGACAAATCCCCCCTTAATATATATATAATCTTGGGTCATGCTTTTTTATATAAAGAGTACACTTATAAATAGTTTATAAAGGATCAGTAAGTGATTAGAATATGTTTTAATAAATGGTTAATCAATTCTTATAGATTGTTATAGAGTCCAACAAATCAATAGGTTTCTTGTAATACCTTTGATTAATGTACTTAATACATACTGTTATGTCTATAACATGCATATATAACATCTGTTAGTCAATTATGAATATTGAATAATGTATTTATAAATGCAACTTCAGTATAAAGTGTGACCTAATCTTGACCTGTCCACAATGTAGGTCCAATCCTACAGAGTTATACTGTGCTTAATTTAAGAAGAAGAGTAGTCCCATCCACTTCACTAGGACTACAAACATCCATAAACTTAAGCATTTACAAAGTGGATTTAATATGAATAAGCCAAACACCATAATTCAATTATATATCTAAAATGCTGAAATATTCAAAAAATTGGACCACATAAACAATTTTTTATTTATTTGGCATGTGGTTTTGTGTTTGCTGTTTGCAATTTTCAAAATACTTGTTTAAAAAATGCCCCTAAACTTTCAGTAATTTTAAAATAAAAAATTATGGAAGTATAGCCCCAAGAATTAAATAGACTCAGAACATCAAAAGCATCTGTGCATTTACTGCTTTCAGTTGAAAAGTTCAGCAACATAGTCTATTAACATACATATTTGATAACCTAGTTAGGGATACATCAGGAAGTACCAGAGTTTTACTAATATAGTGGCAAAATAATAATGTCCTTGAAATACACCCAAAGCTATTAAAGACATGTACAGTATTTATGGAATGCTGAAATCTGTGTAAATCTTAATCATGATCAACTCATGTTGACCAAATGGCTTGAGTAGTGGGTGAATAACATGTGCCCAAGACATTGCTGCTTTATAATAGTTCAAACACCATTTGTTTTTCTGGCAGTAATTATTGCATATATCATTATTTCTATCCTAATTGTATCAATGGGGTCTTCCATTAAGTTGAACAATCAAAGTGGGCTACCTGTTGGAAGTTCCAGGTCAAGTCTTGAGTTGTCTAAAATGAATATCTCATAAAATATTATATATATTGGTGCTGACAAACTTTTTATAAGGGGCAAGAAAGTTTTCAACTATGTAACCATTACACTGTAGTGACAAGCACCATCTAGTACAGAAAATAAGTAGGGTTTATTTTATTTTATTTTATTTTACTTTACGTGGAGGTGGAGTGCTGACTGGAGGGAACACAGAATTCTTATGTGGCATGTATTGAAGATCCCTCTTCCCTTCCCCCCCCCTTCTAATTAGCATTGCTCAGAACCCATTGGGATTCAGGCAGCAATTTGAAGACCTCATGTCACATTCCACCTTAATTAAATATGCATCCATACAAACTGTAAGCACTAATCCAGTGGCTCCATTTCTGACTCCCAATTATTCACACTTATACTCTGAAAATATTGCAGCTTCAAGTTTGGGTTGGTAAGTTTTATTTGTGCAGTAACAAATACTGTTGTTCAAAGTAAAAACTTGTCACTCAAATAAGCATTTTATTACTAACTGCAATTAATTTATTCTGTGTTCAGAGTAAAAATCTTTAAATCAGATATTTGATTACCACAGATATTTGTCAAGAAAGTTGGAATAACAGTTTGGTTTGTTTAAATTTTTTAACTTATAACTGATAGATCTGAAGGACATTGATAGAAAATGCTGCAGTTATTAGATGTTAAGATAAATCTAGACATTAGAGCAGTGAAATGGGAGTCAAGACTTGTGGGTTCTATTCCCTTCTCTGCCAATGACTCACTTCACTGTACTTCAGAGAGTAATTTAACCTCTCTGTGTTTCGGATTCAGCATTTGTAAAATGAAGATAATATATGCCTGTGTGTCATGATGGTACTGAGAAGTTTAAGTACATGATGCTGCAAAACCTTGCATGCATGGAATTCTCATTGACATCAATGGAAGAACTGTACATGAAGGGTTTTCAGGATAATATTCATAAAGCACTTAAAGATCTTTGATTGAAAGAAGATACAGACGTGCAAAATATTAAGAAATTCTAAACAGAAACCTCCTTTCAACTCCTTCTTCTGCTGGAAAAAAAGGGAACAGTACAATACCACAAAGTGAGGTTGGGGAAAATAGACAAAAAAGATAGGAGAAGGCTGAGGGAGAGTAAAAACAGCTCTAATTTAATTAATAAAACTTGATTGACCGATGCTTTAGATTTTTGTCTAAGTTTCACTCTAACAAGAATCTGAAAAGTTACATACATTTTTTTCTTAAAGTATAATTTGACCAACATATTTAATGCAGCAAATAATATTTTAGTTGAAGTGATAACGTTCTCTCTCAGAACAACTTGAGGAAGATTATGTGAGTACTTTTTTACAGTACAGATATAAAGCCACTGAGAATGAGTAAGGCTCTGATCCTGCTCCCATTGAGGTCAATGACAAAACTTCCATTGACTTCAGTAAAATTAGAATGGGGTCTAATCTACCTACTGTACACACCACAGAAGGTAACAGCATTTTAACAGATTTTTCTTGACATCCACTTTGCAGTAGATAAATCCCTCTACTGCTTCTCAGCTTGAAATAACTCATTACCATTTTAAAAAGTGCTGAGCTCTTTATGAGAGCATTGACCTGCCCTTTTGATTAGGTTTAAAAAAAAGTTGTATGTTAGGAACTATTCTCCCTGAAATAAATTTTTATTTTCCTCTGGCTTTTATTTCAGCTGTGGGAACCAGCTGCTCGAAAGAGTGTGGGAAGCTGACTTGGAGGCCTGTCAGCTGTTGATCCAAGGGTTTCAGCTGAAAGAAGCTGGTTGCTGTGTTTCAGAGGGAGAAGAGGGCCGAACAGATGAGATGGATGCCGCTGATGATCACTGTTCGGACACAGCGAGAGGAAAAGAAAGCCACTTTCCAAAAGGCACAGAGCGGGGCGCTGTTCCATGCCCCACTGCTCAAACCAAATGCCGTGAACTCAAAGAGGTATCTAGCGTTTTCTGCAGATTGTTGAATGATGTCATTGTTTTTCATTTTGAGAGGAAGGGTTAAGGGTCAGCAAAGCAGATTAAGAATTAACTTTAGATTTGGCCTCAAATAAGGACAAAAATAAAATAGCTTTATGAAAACTCTGTCAATCCTTTTTCCTTTCACCATCAATCTTTTCGAAATTAAGAAAGAAAGAATATGTAACGTACATATTGATTTTTGGGAGAAAATATTCTCATAAGATTCTTTATGGATTTAACACAAATTGTCAACAGTGTCTCCTCTCACTTACATCAGTTTCATGCTAGTGTGACTCAATTGACTTTTTATTCCTGATTTACATCAGCATGAGGGAGAGGAGAAGCAGGGTCCCCTAATGTCGGTGGAATGGTCTAAGTCTTTCCAGTTCAGATGCTGGGCAGACTTCCAGTTTGCATCAAATATTAAAAAGGAAAAAATGAGGAAGCTTAAAGGGCTTGACATATTTCTTTTAAGTTTTGTGGTTTGCTTTGGAATTTCTGTCTTAAATATTTACAACTACCCAATAATCATTTAACAGCACTGCAAGGATAAGCACGCTGTTAAGGAGTCATACCATCCAACAACACCATGTAATGTGACAAACAAACCCTATGACATGCATTGTTTTTATTTCTTTAGAATTTTGTCGTCAAAAATTAAACGTGTGCTTAAGAGCACTTACTGTTAACAGCCATTGAACTTTGAACCACGTAGAAAATTGATATTTAATTGTGCATTTCTGTTGACTGAGATTTAGCAGAAGTCAGGCCATTACCCTACTGTAAATTCCCGTCTGGTCTAGTAAAATTCTATTCTGAATCAGGCTGTGAATGGTAATGTCAACCTTTTGTAAAATAAAATGTTTTACATAGCTGGACAACTTGTAACACAGAGGGCATTTTCATCCTAAATGGCCAGCTGTGATTTTTTTTATTTTATCTGCTGTCCTTGGTGAATCTGCAAAGATAATGCCAGCAATTCTGTTGCTTGGGTAAAGCTTGACTTCTTCCAAAAGTATAACTGAGAATCTAGGGAGGTTTGGGATTGACTGTGACTGATTCTTCTACAGTCAAGGCTAGTAGAGGCAAATTCCAATCTCAGTTGCAGCAGCATAAATCTTGGATTAACTCCATTGAAATCAACCAAATTGCTCTGGAATTACAAAGAAAGATTAACGATTGTTCTAATGAGTCATAAATCCAGTGTCTTTATTAAGTCCGTGATTTTTTGGTATCTACAGAGTTATGAATTTAAGTTCCTAGGCTCATCTTTTGAAGATGTTTAGGTGTCCTTTGAGGACCATGACTGAAAGGTCAGACAGAGTGATAATTTTATGAAAAGTGTTCACCCACCAGCAATATGGTGTTTTTTCTTATTTTTCCGTGTGAGTTTATTCAAGAGCTTGGTGATTGTTTGGTTTCACCCACATAGTTGTTATTGGGGCATTTAGTGCACTGCATGAGATAAACCATATGGTGTGATAGGCATGTGTAGGACCCATGGATCCTGAAAGGTGTGTTGTGGGGGTGTTGATAATCATAGCTATGAAGATATATCTGCAGGTTTTGAATCTGTTGTTATGGCAGGGTCTGATGTCACTTTGAGTTATGTCCTGTTCTGGGGGGAGCTTATTTCTGCTGATACTGGCAACATTGGAGGATCGTTTGAAGTCCTGAAGACAGCTTTTGGGAAAGATTTATTTCAGGATGTGGTCCCCATCGAGTATGGGTTGTAATACCCTGTATGGTTTCCATGGTGGGGTGGTAGGTGATAAATACGGATGTGCAGTCAGAGGGGTTTTCTTTCCTATATCGAAGCAGGTTCTCTCAGGATATTTGGATGGCCCATTTAATCATGCAATCTACTTCTCTGGTGGAGTGTCATTGTTTGGTGAAGGCAGTTTTAAGTGCATTAAGGTACATATCCTAGACTTTCTCCTCGGCGCATATTCTTTGTTATCTGAGTGCCTGGCTGTAGATAACAGATTTCTTGGTATTTGGGGTAGTTACTAGATCTGTGAAGGTAAGTGTGGTGATCTGCGGGTTTCTCATATGTAGTTTCCTGTATGGTTCCATTATTGAAGCTGATCATGGTGTCCAGGAAGTTGATGCTGGTGCGGGAGTGTTATAGAGAGAGTTTGGTGGATGGGTAGTGGTTGTTGAAGTTGTGGTGGGAATCTACAGAGGAGTTTAGATTGTCTCTCCAGAGGATGAAAATATCATTGATGTATCCCAGGACTATCATTGGTTTCATGATGCATTTTTCAAAAAATTATTCTTTGGGGTGGTCCATGAACAGGTTGGCATATTGGGGAGGCATCCTAGTACCCATGGCTGTTCCCATGGTCTGGGCAAAGTGTGTGTTGTTGAACATAAAATTTTACAGGTGAGAATGAATTGGGTGAGGTTGGTGTGGATATGAGTGTTGTCCATTGTCCTGTAGATATTTGAGGTAGAAGGCAATTCCCTCATTGTGAGGGATGTTGGTATATAGGGAGGTGACATCCATTGTGGCAATATGGTGTTTGGAGGAAGGCTGTTAATGTTGCAGAGTTTATGGAGAATGTCAGTTGTGTCCTGTAGGAAACTGAGTGGTGAGTGGTTTGAGGATGGTTTCTCTGAGTCCCGATATTCCTTCAGTAAGCATGCCATGGCCAGATATGATGGGTTGTGTGGGTTCTCTTGTTTGTGTATATTGGGAAGCATGAAGAAGGTCCTTGGGGTGGGTTCAAGAGGTATGGGGTTCTATAGTTTCTCCTGGAGTTGTTTTGGGAAGGATTTGAGGATATCCTTACATTCCTGGGTGAATTGTGGTGTGGAGTCTTCTCTTACTTTATTATAGTAGGTGGCATCAGAGAGTTGTCAGCTGGCCTCATTGACATAATCATCACATTTGAGGATTATGATGGCTCTCTTTATCTGCTGGTTTGATCACTATCCGGTGGTTGGATTTCAGAGACTGTATAGCTGTCCTCTCCACAATGGAGAGATTGTAGTGGATATGATGTTTTGGGATTTCACAGTCAAATTTTTCCTTGAAGCAATCAAGTGTGTGGTTTCGTCCACTGTGGGGTGTCCAGTCAGATGATTCCTTTTTCTTATAACCATCACTGGGGACAATACTATGAACAGTATTATCTTTGTTGTGAAGTACTTCTTTGAGGAAGAATCAGTGAAATAATTCTTCTAGTTCTCACATGTTAGTATGGTATCAAATTCTGTGGTGGGGCAGAAATTCAGTCCCTGGGAAAGTAGATAATTCAGCTCTGGTAAGAAGTAGCCTTGATAAGTTGATGATGTTGGGGTGTCACCTAGTATCCATCTGGTGGATCCTGGTGTCATGGTTTCTCCTGGAAGTGGTGTTCTGTAGGTTGTGGATTTGTTGTAGTTATTTCCATTTTTTGATTTTGTGTTGGATGGGGTGGGGGTGGGGTTACAGTTGTTTTGGCTTTCTTGCGTGATCTCCAGGTAGGATTCCTGATTTTTTTTTCTTTTCAGCATATGGGAGCATGTGATAATTTCTTATTTGAGGGGTGTCCCTTCTGGAATATGTGAGGTGCTGGAGATGGTTCCTCAGTTTTTCTGAAGTCCTTCTGCAGAGCTCTTTAGCATATTTAGAGTTGTGTGTAGTTAAGTGGTCAGAGGGTTATAGATGGTTAGTCCTCTGGGAGTCCTCTTAAATTTGCTCAGGAAGTAGAGGACGCTGTTAAGTTTGGTTTCCTTTTTCTTCATGTTGTGGAATTTCCATTTCAGACAGTGAAATTTGATATCTTCCGTGGTTGGTTGTGGTAGTTGTGTTGGTCCCAGGATATTAGAGATACAAAATGGATGAGGTAATTTATTTTATTGGACCAACTTTTATTGGTGAAAGAGACAAGCTTTCGAGCTTACACAGAGCTCTTCTTGGAAAGGTACTCAGAATATCACAGCTAAATACAAGGTGGAATAGATAAGGAGTTAACACCTGTTGCAAGAGACCATTCAAGGTGAAGTGGATAGTTTACACCTCTACGGTTGTGTGACAAAGGAAGGTTAGTGGGTTACAGATTGTTGTAATGAGCTATAAATCCAATGTCTTTATTCAGTCCACGTTTTTTGTTGTCTAGCAGAGTTATGAACTTAAGTTCCCAGACTCACCTTTTGAAGGTGCTTTTCACGGGTTTTTTTTTCTTTCTTCTGGCTCATTACAATAATCTGTAATATCCTGGGACCAAGACAGCTACACGACTGAAAACAAATTTTACCACGATTTTCTCAGTTGGTGCTGTGGTTTAGACAGAAGCATAACAGGCTAGTAGCATCTGAACAGGAATGTTGGGCAGTGTATGTCTATTGAGAGAAGGCATGGAGTGTATCTTTCACAAACACCTCCTAACAGCCAGTTATGGGGTGGAATATTTAATAAACACATTACACCTTTCTATAGCCATGGCAATAATTTGAGAAAGAGAAACTGGGTAAAGGAAGGAAGCAAGTCCTCTGATCTGTAAATGCACTTACTTCAGAGGTCTGGCATCTCTTTTCCAGCATTTAAACTTTCTGTCATGATGTATAACTGTGGAACTTCTGTGGTTGTTTAAAAATAGCTCTGTCTATGGCTAAATAGGTTGTATACCTTTTAGTTACTCTTTCATTTGACCACTGAAAGGGTTTTAAGGTATCTCTTAGGGAACAGCTTAATGATGATCATTAGTAATCAACCACATGATGATTTATCATATGACAAGGGATGGAGATTATAGATACTCACTTAAGGAAGAACGTGCATTTACCAAATTATTTGATGGTATTCTTTGAGTCCTTATGGAGTCCTTCTAAGATACATATCTTGATAAGATTGAGCTCACTTTTATGGGGGTGACCCCCTTTAACTATCTTATCTCTGTTTTAGGCTATGGGGTATCAAAAGAGGAGTGGTATCCTTTGAAGAATATTAACTTCTTTTCAAAAAAGAGGAACAGAGGCATCATTTCTGTTGGAGCTTGCAGAATTGTTAGATTCAAAACCTTGACAGAAAGGATATAATAATACATATGCACACACACATACACTGGCAGCCTGGCAATTGTTTCACTTTATACTGAAATGTTATGAGTGAGGAGTTGAAGGCTGGAATTCTAGTGGTTCATTTGTCAGTATTACCAATAACTACTTCATATACTTTCACTTCCAGTCATTTATCTTGTTACCTCTGACAAAACATTATTGTAAACTGGGTCCTGGGTTCATGGTGATGTATTATAAATACAATTTCCTCACATACGATTAACTTTTGCTCATAGGTTTCATTAAAAACTTAGACTATTCTTATGAAAAATGGTTTTGAAACAGGAGAAGGGGAACAGCCAGGCATTCACGATCCTAGTGGATTTGCTCCTTGACAATAAAGACTTGTTTATTTTATTATTATTTTTAAAGATATATCCTCAGTAGATCACAGAATATCACATGCTCAGTCATGATCGTTCAGGCTTTGCATGCTTTCAAAGTTCCAGATATCTTACTTTCCTGTGTGATCATAAGTTTATTATCTGACAGCCTTATCCCTGTATTTCTTAAGACAGTTGGAATATATTTTATAGTTGTACTTACACTGAAGACTCAGTGATCTTCACAAATACTATTCTCTTTTTAACCTGCATATGTAGAACTCAAAATTAAATATACTGTGTTTAATGGGACAATAAACTCCCTGAAAATTGCCAAAGCACTCTTGAAACTACCTGTGGCATCACCGAATAACCATATCTAACAAACTTCCGCTGTAAAACCAACTGCAGAGCTGGGGAAACATCTATAATCCATGACAACCCTGCTGGTAGAAGCACCTTTACTGGTTTGTGCCAGAACTAAATCAGATGGGACCAGCCAGAATTATCCTGGAACAGCCAAAAGCACCTGAGAATAAATGGCACCCTACTGGAACTACCAACAGCTAGTTAGAACAGCAGTCTTCTTTAACTTATTGGAACAAATCCATAAACAACACTAATCAGTCTGAACCAAGCCAAAGTACTCCTGCACCAGTCAGAGCCAAGACAGATTCTGGCAACTTCAGGTATGGTTCTTCTATCAGGAACCAAAATTAACTTGCTGGAATTAAGAAAGAACACCATGGAGCCACCTTTAGTCTGAAGGAACCAAACCAATCATGGCAATTGAGTGTGATTCTGCCATGGTCCCAGTAGGTCCTAGAATTGTTCCTTAAAATTTTATGTAGCTCTAAATTGACTCCAAGTATTTTTACTCTGGTTTCTTAGAAGTGGAGGAGGTTGGAATTTTTTTCATAGTTTGTTTCTGGGTAATTTCTGAATTATACCAGGATTTTACCCAGCCTTATATACAATAACACTTCATTTCTCAAGATATTAACACCTGCACATTGCATCTCTCCTTGTGTGTCCTTGCTTTGACTTTTGTTTGTTGATATTTTCCTAGTAAGCAACATCAGAGGCACTGCTGACAACTAATATCTGTGTAGATTTGTATGTGTTAAAATCTCTCTAACACCTGGTATCTGTATGATCATGTATACCCATGAACCTTCACGTTTCATTTCCTGACCTGTCCTTTTTTTCTTCTTCTTCTGGCATGCTGTGCAGTGTTCCCTCTTTAACCTTATGAAGGAAGGAAACACCTACTAGATTTCAAGAGAATTCAGGTGATTAAAGTTTCAAGGTAAAAAAACAAAATGTAGTAGTATTACCTTTGGTAAGCCAACATGTTTGGTAGCTACCACATCAGTCATTTGTAACATGTATAATTCCATCTCAATGCTTGAAACAGAGTGTGTATTGTTAGAGTAGAGATCAGGTTGCCAGGTTCTCTTCCAGCTGTGCTATTAATTTGCTTGATCTTGAGCAAGTCACCTTTCCTCTCTATACCTCAGTGTTCCCATCTGTAAAGAAGGTTTGTAAAATGCTTTCAGATCCTTGTTGAAAAGGTGCTATATGATTACACAGCATTTTGTTTGATTAACTATGTTTGAGATATTAATACTCTGTGATATTGAAATGGACTCTCACTAAAAAAGAAATAACAGTATACTTTTAAAATGACAAATGTTAAAAATTAAGTCAAAACTGTATGTGATATAGTGTTTGTCAGAATTTGGTGATAGCAGTCAGCAATAAAGCCTTTGTCAGTGGGATGCAACACATTACCATAGATTAAAGTACCCTCTGATCCAGGAAGTAAATATGCCAGATGTAAAGGGCAACACTTTTTTAGAAATCTAAACAAAATGTACTTTCATATTAGTTTAATTAAATATTGTATTTGTAGAGATTCAAAAATCATTTGGAGACTTTAAATTTATCTACCTTAAATGTCAACATTGAGCATCAGTGAAGGTCAGTGTTTGAGTATGTTTTCTATATCCTTAATCCAACCTGCAAAGGGATTCTGTAACAACAGGCTTGTATACAGTGCTCAGGTCACCATTGTACAGCCAGTATTTACCCACATTTACTACACAACGATGTCACTGCCCAGTCTAACCATAAGGAAATCCTGAGAAGTTTCAGATACCACTGTGTGTTATCTCTGGGTAAAGACTAGCTTTTTAATGAAGACATCTGTATCTCATAAAATTTAATCCTTCCAAGAACATGAAACATAGTAAAAACCAAAAAATGCACTAAGCAACAAACAAAAACTGAAGACAGAGTTAATGTCTTTGCAGAGTTCCCTTCTTTGTAGAGGTGAAGTTCTGAAAAGTTCACCAAGAATATTCTATGTTTTATCATTTGTTTCCTATATACAGGTCTCTGATACTGTGTGTTGCTTTGTCAAAACACTAACTGTAGCCCTCACTTGAATAGAGCTAAAAATAGTGTGTGTGAGAGATACTAATATCTAATTTTACAGTTTCATGACTTCCCCAACTACCCCTCAGCCTAGCCATTTAAATATTTTCTAATTTCTTGTATCATAGTAGAAATGTGCCTTGAAGAAGGCGAAGATAGTAGCCTTATGGATCAGTTCAGGGAAGTCTTCCATGTCTGTAAAAAAAAAATCTGTATGTGCAGACCATGGTGTCTGTGTGGGACATCAGTAGGACGCTGCACTGGCGCAAGGATGTACTCGTGCAGTGTCACGTAGATGATTGGGGCCGACAATCTTAATTTATAAATTAGAGTTTAATCTGATAATCGTTGGTTCTTTGGACAATATATTGACCAAATAAATCTAATAATCTACATTTCACCTCTCTCATTCTTTCAGCTTTTTGTTACAGAGTGGCTAAAAAAAAAGTTAGAACAAGTTTTGCTTTCCACATACAATTTTTGAACTTATACTGTTCTTTACAAACTTGATAGAAGATTCCACCTCAACTCCATCTACTGATTTTGAAGATGATATTCATTTGTTTGTAGATTTGAGGGGGAGGAGCAAAAATCACGCTTGTTTATAACAGAAACTGTAGACTGAAATATGGCCTGGCTGCTATTCCATAATAAGCTCCGTGGAAAATAGCTTTCAGGTTTCTCCTTTGATGACTTCTATCTTCTTTCTTTCTACTTATGCTGCAAAACAATATAAGAGTTCAGCCTGTGTAATTTTTACTATGCTATACTGCTGCTACACAATTACATTAAAATCCTCGTGTTTATACATAATGTATTATGTTTATCTTATGACATATCCCTAACAGGTTGTGGAGGATATTTCATTTGGTACAGATGATCATTTGTATGAGGTAAGTGCTTTCTAGACAACATAAGAGGATTGGGGGAAATTGTACTAACTTCCTTGGGATTCCTTTAAAACAGATAAATCTTTTTCACCTTTGGGTGAAAATTGCAGAATAGGGGGCAGATATTTAGGAAAGCAAGGCCAAAACCAAAATGAAGGGACCAATCTTTCCGCCATTGAAGATAATGGGAAAACTGCTAATGACTTCAGCAGAAGCACGATCAGACCCTAAGGCAGTGATTTTAACACAGATGTAAGAAATAGCATTAATGCATCAGAGAAATATAGACAGCTAGTGATAATTAGTTTTCTCTAGTGTACGACAATAATGATATTTTAACATGGAGCAAAATCATAATGCTTGTTTCCTCGTCTACCTGTACCACACTTTTTTTATTCTATTTGAATCCCTTTGAACAAATTATTTTTCCTTTCAGAAGTATATAAATGTTTGGAGTATAGATATTCAATATAAATGTTATCTGGATACAAATCCTGGATGTTTGTCATCTTTTTGGTATCTTGTTTTGCAATCATTTTGTAAATAAAGATGTCAGATCGTACAGTTTGTATCCTTGAGCAAAGTCTAAAATAATGAAGTAGTTTGAGATACATTTCCTGTCAAAAATAAATGGGAGGACAGCCTCTTTTTGGCTATAAACTGAGTGGTCAGATAATAAATCCATAGTTACACTTGTTGCCCTTGGGAGTAGTATAAATTCACCATGGCCCAATTCCACACTGGGATACCTTGGGCTGAAGCTTACATATTGAGAAAGTTTAATTGCTTTGCACCACTTCCAGCAAGCAAATTAATTACACAGGAAGTAAACCTTATTTCACATTCCATAGTAGTATATATGAGTATATGTACCCCCTGCTGCCCAGCCATGCAAATTCAAAAAATGAACTGTTGCAATATGGGGTAGCGATCTGGACAAGCTGCCACTATGTATTACCACCAGTTAAATCCAAAGGCTGCATAGAAGCTGGAAAAATCCAGGCACGATACTCTACCTCAAGAGACAAACTCAAATTACTATCTTTGTGGACAAGCAGACTGTGAGATCACGCCCATGAGACTGGATATGCCAGAGAAAGTTCAGCTGTGCATGATGGCGGCATGCGCAGGAAGAAGCTTTTGGGGGTGAAGGTTATCTAAGCAAAAAATGAGTTCGAGATGATTAAAACTGCCTCTCATGCCATTGGCCTCAGCTGTGAATCAGGACAAAGCCATGCATATGCCTCTGAACAGTGTTGACAAACAAAAGGAGTACATAATCCCACAGGCACCAAGACAGAGAAAACACCTGTTGTCAGAAAAGAATGACAACAATGGTACATGGACAGTGTCCAGTCATCAGCCACAGGCAGCTGCCAAGATAGCAGAGTCTTTACAAGATAGTACAGGGAGCATATGGCCTGCGATACAGAATGTAAACACCTCCAGCAGACTAATACACAGCAGTGATACAGAAAGCTGCAGGACAGTTGCTGGATCGTGGTGACTAGACAGAGGTAGAAAAAGGAATTACTTATACTGTGAGCCACCTGCAAATCATATCCAGCTATGCTGACTC
The DNA here is from genome assembly GCF_020497125.1 of Mauremys mutica. Lineage (NCBI taxonomy): Eukaryota > Metazoa > Chordata > Testudines > Geoemydidae > Mauremys > Mauremys mutica. Next base: position 131,294,300 of record NC_059074.1, read on the forward strand.
TTTACACAAATGGATGTGCACATCAGAAAGCAATTTCTATGAAAAGTTCTGGCCCAGTGCAGATTATCACTTGCAAACCAGTAGATGACATTACCCACAGGAACATCTCACAACAGGAATTGGAATTATCCCAGGTACATTAAATGAAGCCAGTGTAGTAGTAGTAGTACACTTGCATATTCAAAGCCTGCCCAGCCCAGAAATACTGTATCATTCAGACAGAGGGAATACAGATGATAAGAGATGGGAATCTGCTCTCACACAGAACATGGCAAGGTGTTTTGTGTGACTGAACACTGGAGGACAGCAGAAAGATATAGACCTGTGTGGATGCTCTTCCGAGAACGTTCTTCAGCAACTGTAACACAGGGAACATGAGGGGACAGAATGGTCAGGGTTGCAGCATGATTTTGGCAGTAATTAACATGCCCATGTGCCACAACATCCAGCATTCTGTACCACTGCAGAGGAAGTGGGAAGATAGAGCTGATTGAGCTAAAGAAATGCAAGATGTGGATGTAAGGTGTGACGTAATTGCAAAGAACCTGAGTGGGAACCTTAGTACTTGAGTCACTACACATAAGAAGAAGCTCTGATGCATGTTGTTGTGTTGAAGCTGCTCCCGAACACCCCCACATGCCCATGCGGGAGCTTCATTCTTGGCAAAAGGTTGATGGGATGGCAAGAATTAAAGCATGTATGATAAGCCATCGTTTGCTGTGTTCCTAGTTACCTTTTGGAGTTTGCTTGGGTTATGTTTCACATAGCCCATCTCCTCTCACCAGTATGCCAGAACATACCAATCCCTGTCACTCAGACATGCAGAGAGCTCTGACAGAGTGAAAAGTTTGGAGGGTGAGATGCACAAGCAGTGATCATCTCTTGTGTCCATAGTCACACAAGACACACTCAGGCTTTGACATACAAACACAGACAAGTACAGTCCCACACCATCCCACCATTCATCTTGGTCTGCGCATCCAAACTAAGTCACCAGACCCAAAGGTGGCACACAGAGGGTGAGCCAGAGCTTCCCATGATGTGGTATCTCTGGAACCAAACTGCCAGGCAGTAGTCAGTATTGGGGCACAGCTTGTGTGGTTGCTGTAGCTGGGTGGTCACTCATCACCAGTAATGGGGTGATAGCTTTACAAACTATTTTCTCTGCTGCCCATTATGGATGGTGAACCACTGCTGCGTCTGTTCAGTATTTTTTTAAAGTACGGTAGATTGTTGTCATGTCACTCACAGACCATGAGAATGGTTAGTGCAGCTGTGGTGGTTTCTTGAATAGATGCATGCAGTTTTGCACATTGATGCTTGCTCTGCACATATTATCCTGGGTGTTGTACATTATGCACAGAGAGAATTTGGACCTGTTCTCAGTAGTCAGTGCCACCCTCTTCTCTACAGTGACTCTCACATTAAGGGATGCGTAACGTGGAGAAATGTTTTCTCCTTGTGTAGTTTGACCACTGTGTGGCTAGATAACTCACTGTCTGAGTATGGTATGAGATTATACTACGTATGGTTTAGGCCAGAGGTGGGCAAACTATGGTCCACGGGACCGTCCTGCCTGGCCCCTGAGCAACTCCCCAGGAGGCTCGCCCCCAGCCCCTCCCCCACGGCCTCAGCTCACTGTGCCACCAGCGCAGTGCTCTGGGTGATGGGGCTGCAGAGCCTGGGCCTGACCCAGTGCTCTGTGCTTCGTGGTGGCGTGGCTGGCTCCGGCCAGGCAACGTGGCTCCAGCGCTGCCAGCCACTGGTGCTCCACGCAGCGCGGTAAGGGAGCAGGGGGGTTAGATAGAGGGCAGGGGAGTTCGGGGTGGTGGTGTGGATAGGGGTTGGGGTGGTCAGAGGACAGGGGGGTTGAATGGGGGCAGGGGTCCTGGGGGGGGGCATCAGGGCAAGAAGCAGGAGGGGTCAGATGGGGCCGGGGCTGGGCCATGCCTGGCTGTTTGGGGAGGCACAGCCTCCACTAACTGGACATCCATACAATTTTGGAAACCCCGATGCGGCCCTCAGGCCAAAAAGTTTGCCCGCCCCCGGTTTAAGCATATATTCAAGTGTTGGTGTACTTTTTGACATACTTGGGTGTGATTCTTCAGAGGTGCTGAGTACCCACAGCTCTGATTAACTTCATTTTTGAGTGGTAGGAAATCAGCACTTCTGAAATGTCTGTCTGAAAGTGGAAACCCCATCTTGTATTTTAAATTACTTCAAACAGTTTTTAATGAGTGTAAAAGAAATATCAGTTCTAATTCAGCCTAGACGAAAAATGTCTCACCACGGTTTCTGTATCAATAGTTCTAAGGCTTTTTGTGCTGAAAGTTTTCAAATTAATCAAATTGTGCCCCTGATAAGACTATACAGCTTGCTTACTGTTACTGTGTCACTGTATAGGAAGGGCTGGTTTGGGGGATGTATCTGGGACTCTCACTTCTGAGACTGGAGTGAAGAGGAACTTTGTGGTGAAAACAACAGTGACAAAAAAAGAGTGTGTTGACTTCACTAATTCCTATATGCAAACTGCTGAACTAGAATTCAGAGAGAGAGTATGGTGTCTGCACTGGAATTGACCAAACATATATTTATACAGTACCACTTAGCTACAATGTCTGCCAGTTGGAAGTAGGGATTAAAATGGCTTTTAAGAAAATATGAACCACAGAAAATAAATTGAAAAACATTCTGATCTATTAAGGCCTAGTGTGCTGACATACTAATGCAGGTGCAGCAACGTCTGTTGCATATCCACAGCTGAAAAGGGGAGGAGAGGTGAATAAGTCCACTTTGCATTAGAAAGCTGAGGAAATTTTCCCACCACTGCCACAAATATATCTTACAACTTTAGGAACAACAAAAATAAACGCCATCAAAAACTACACCCTCTGCATACACAAATCCATACCATAATTTCATCTCTCTCTCACTATATTAATGTCTCCTAGCAGTAACATTCAGATTCCTAAAAGTGAGGTCAGTGCAAAAAATAACCAAACAAGTCTTAAGGTGCTATCAGAGTTACGTTGGCTTGCAGCATTAGCGTAACCAGCAAGCAGGAGGATTTGTGTTGAGCTTGAGGCAGAGTTCATTTACTTCTCTGAGATATTGTTGTGCAGTATACACAGAGCAGATCTAATCAGGAAGTGGTTGGAATAGTTTGTGTCAGTGGCAGTGTTTTTGCCTGCCTATATATACAAGTGTCAGGTAAAAGTATTACTAGTGCCAATACTAGGCATGAAAGATGCTGAAAGGCACTGTTCCCTCTCTATTTTTTAGCTGTTACCTCCTTTTTTAGAAGTAGAGGATTTAGATATAGAGGATTTGTTTTTGAAAATGTAGTATACTTACTTTTATTGACAGCATTGGTGAGTCGTCTCACCCCATACAAGACAATTCCCAGCACTCTGTCTTCAATGTTAAACGACAGTTGAAACTATCTATCTACAGCATGACCTCTCCTCCCCCTCCCCGAAAAAAATCAATACATTGCCTTATACTCATATCTTGTGAAGACCTTGGTGTATATTTCTCATGACCTACTAATGTGGTATCCAGTGACACAGCTTGTCTAAACTAGGGAGGGAATTGTTTATTTTAACAGAAGAAGCTCTCTCCCATATATAGATAATACACCCAGTTTAATATTATTATTACATTAAGATGAAGTTAAGCTTGAGAACACATTTCAGTAGTTTAGGGTAAACTATATTACAGGAGTGTTGTCATTACCCACTAGAAACCATGCAGTAGTCATATGATTATGAGTAAGGGATATTGGAATTTGTGGACCCAGATTAAATTAAACTCATTTTAAAAGAAGTATTTGATTTTTTTTTTCATTTTCCCCCTTATGATGTCATAGGTCTGGACTGGGTGCTAAATTTATTACAGGACTCAGTATTAATCCATTGTAATTCTGGATCCAGTTATCTGATTTATTTGTAAATTCTCAGAAAATTAATTCCGTACTCAGAGAAAGTGCTGTAATTTTGGGGAGGATGGGCTGTATTATTCATATGTAACAAACAGGCTGATTCCCTTCTTTAAGTGCAAAACTTGACTTAACAATGGAGTAACTATCAGTGCATCCATAATAACTGCACACTATTATTTCAGAATAGTTTTTAAATTAATCTACTGATAGAGCAGAAATTGAGTCTTTGCAGTAGATCTCACTTAGGAGCCTAAATTTTAATTTAGCAATGGCATAAAGGATCTGTAGCCATCCTTGTAGTACAGTGTTTATCTACAAGGTTAGCATTCAGTATGATGGGAAATAACCTCAGACATTATTTTTGGAAAGTTGGTGCCTTTCTTAACTTGTGTGTGAATGTTCCTTTTAAAAAAAAATCAAACAGCACAGTGGGTAGTGATACACAGCATCAAAGGGTAGACATGTTGCCTATTGAAATTTTGGGGATTTAGTGATACCTCAGGCCTCCAGGTTCTCTACATCATAAAAACTGTGTCATTATCATTGCTGAGCCCAATTTGTACTTTTGTGCCTACATTTCCAATCAGTCATCTCACTGGTGCCCACAATCTCAAGCTCCTAATTAAATTCCAATAAGGGACTGGATTTAAGGCCCTTTTAAACATTTTTCTCATTAATATTTCATTTCAAAATTGCATTGGATGGGGAACACATTTTAAGCTAATTGTCTATGAATGTACAGAGCACCTAGTTACACACTGTTCATTATGCAAATCAACAAGAAGAAATATTTCGAATAAGTACTTGTTGCAGACCGTTTGGGGTGTTTTCCAGATTAAAGTTTAGAAACTCTGCTAAATGAAGTAGATACATCGGAACACGCAATGCTCTTTTTATCTTACAAAAAAAGACAGTCATTAAACCAGTTTTTCCAATTATTTATATTTTGGGGCTTTGCTTTGGCTGCTGTTTTAACATACTGAGCAGGTTAGTTGACCAATGTTATATTAATTGTTTATAGGCTAAATCCTGCACCTGGTGCTTTACTAGTGAGACACCAGCTGGAGCTGTTCTGCCTGATTTGACTCTGTGCCTACCCAACACTGAGAGAATCGTAAACAGAAAACTCCCTCCCTCTTAGAACTGACCATGGAGAGACTTTGCAGCTATCCAGCCGTGCCCCTGTCCCTGGAGGCAGAGTCAACCCACATTTCCATATGGTTATTGAAGGATAGGTCTGGACTGGCAGGCTGAAGCAGCCTGGACAAAACAATTTGAAGAGCTGAATCAGAGGATCTGTATAAATGTTGTAATTGTTAGTGTTATAAATTACAGCACCAAGAGGGTCTCCGCTAACAGAAGAAAAAACTCAAAACCTACACAAATATTTGATCTTGAAACATTTCATAATATGCTCCTCTTCTGCCAACCTACCCCAAAACAACAGTTATTAACAGTGCTATGGCTCTACCTAGAAACAAGGTAAAAGTGCAGTCACTCAAGAATGATATATGAAGACTGGTCCACAAACTCACCCATATTTTATTCCTCATCTGAACAGCTGAATTACAAGTCTTCTATTTCCCTTATTTATTATTTGTATTACAGTAGCACCTACTGGCCCTAAAACAAGATCCACATTGTGCTAGACATTGTACATACACATAGCAAGAGACAGTCCCTATTTCTCAGAGTTTACAGTTGAAATAGACAAGACACTCAAAAGCATAATTATCCCTATTTTATAATGGGGAAACCGAGGCACAGAGTCTATGACTTGCCTAAGGTCAAACAAGTAGTCTGTAGTAGAGCTAGAAAAAGAACCCAGCTCTCCTAAGTTCCAGACCAATGCCTTAACCACAAGCGCATCATTCCTCTAAGTATATGTTGTATATTGTGATCTCACTTCAGATTTACATCTGTGTAATTAACTCAGTAGCAGCGAGAATTTGGCATTAAGTAAATGGGTGCTTTTGTCACATGAACTTGAAAACGGTATACAAAGATGTATCAAAACGTTGTTTTTGTCGGTATGCCAAAAGTAATACTGTCATAGGCCTATTTTTTGTTTGGAATGGTAGAAAAATCTCAAGAGTTCCTTGTCAAACCAATTTGACATCTTCATAATTCCTTTCTGAAGGTTCATTCTCTCTTTAAAATTTTATTTAGCTCTTTGCAACAAGAGAAAGCAGTAATGCGTCAGAACAAAATTACTATTATAAGACATGCTTGCTAACAAAAATAAGTGGGGTGCTAAAATGAAGATAAATATACATGTAGTTTGTGTTTCTTAGCGTTGATGCAAATGGACAAGTCAAACTGGATGGAATGAAAATATGCAGCAGTTTATGTACTGGATCTGACTTTAATCTCACTTACACGGGTGTATGTTAAGAGTAGATCTGTTGAACTCACTGAAGTTTACATAGGGGTTTAACTGGTATAAGTGAGTAAACAAGTAAGCCCACTACATAGTTCTGTATCTGAAGTAATTCGATCCATTGATACCAAATATAGTGGTCAGAGTGAAGTGCTGGTAGTTGGGAGTTACGGGTTTTGAGCACAGCTCTACTGCTGTTTTGCAGAGTGGCCCCATGGAAGTAATTTTAAACACTGTGCCTTCGTTTTGCCATTTGTAAAGTACAGATAATACTTCCTTACCTTAGTAGAAGATGATTGACAGTCTGCACACTAGAACTGTGAAAACTTGCAAACATTTATTCTGTTCTCCTTCCGGCATGAGCCACTTTTTCCATGTTTCACCTAAAAGAAAACCTGACTTCACTGAGTCATTCTGGGACTGAAGAGGGAAGTGGGGTTAGCGGGTTTCTTGCTGTGATCAATGGGGCCAAAGCTAAGTGGAAAATTGTTACTTCCTCAAACGCTAGTGTGTGATGTGGGACTTTTTTTTTTCCCCTTGCTGTACCACTTTTCTAGTTGGTCATTATGATAATGAAATTAGAATCCTGCTTTCCTGAATACTTAGCAAACAGGAGTCTGTATGTTTCACGGTTTTCATAAGAACAGACCAAAGAGTCTGAGTTGGAGGAGACAGTGCTACTTTTCCTCTTAGAAGACATTAAGGGTATATCTGTACTGCAAGTGAAGGTGTCATTGTAGCACAGGTAGGCATACTACACTAGCTTTAATCTAGCTAGCACGGGTAACAATAGCAGTGTAGATGTGGTGACATGAGCTTCAGCATGTGCTAACAACCAGAGTACAAGCCCTCCAAGGACCCAGGGTATGTACGATTTTCCCTGCTGCTTCTCCCCTGCCAGAGCCTTTCCCCACTGCCTCCCAGCTGCCAGAGCCTGTCCCTGCAGGGGGAGTCTTTTCCCACAGAGGGGAAAGGCTCCAGCTGCAGGCAGTCAGCAGGACACTACAATGCTAAAAATAGCAGTGGAGGTAGGGCTTGGGCGAGTAGAGGGCCATGTAGGGTATGTACTTGGGCAGGGCCGGCTCCAGAGCCCAGCGGGGCAAGCACCTGCCTGGGGCGGCCCTTTCCCGGGGGGGCGGCAGGCTGGGCCGGCGGACCTGCCGCAGTCATGCCTGCGGGAGGTCCACCGGAGCCCCGGGAGCAGCGGACCTGCCGCAGGCATGACTGCGGAGGGGACGCTCGGCCGGCGGCTCCAGTGGACCTCCCGCAGGCATGCCTGCGGCAGCTCAACCGGAGCCGCCGGACCTGCGAACCGCCCGCAGCTGCGGGAGGTCCAGCCGAGCCGCGCGACCAGTGGACCCTCTGCAGTCATGCCCGCGGGAGGTCCGCTGCTCCCGCGGCTCAGGGGCGCCTCCCGGGCATGACTGCTTGGGGCGGCCAAAAACCTAGAGCCGCCCCTGTACTTGGGTACGTACCCACACCCTTCAGTATGTCTTTTTTTGCCTAAACTATGCCTCACCGGCTACACTGCTATTATACCTTAGTAGGGGAGCTGTGTACTTTATACGATACCAAAAGACACATGCGGTGTAGCTGTACCTAAAGCTAAGGTGGCTATGCCTATCCAGGCAACAATCACACCTTCACTTGCAGTGTATGTCGACAGATCTGCAGAGACCAGTCTCCCTTTCCCCAACAGCACTGTTAAATCACCACTCTGAGATGCATGGATACACTGTATTAGGGACTGCTGGTTCTCAAAAAGGAAAGGAAGCTTAAACATTAGCCATTTCTTTGCCTAGCACTTCATCCTGTGACAGTTTTTGTATAGCATCTCTGCAACAGCACATGGGTACATGATTGTATGCATCATTTATCTGGAAACTAACTGCCCTCAAGTTCATTTTAGAGCTGGAAGTCACACTAAAAGGGTGTTTGGAGCTCTGGCTCCTCAGCCAGTCAAAAGAATAAAGAAAGAAAAGCTTTGACATCCTGACTAGCCTGAGGGGTTGAAGTCTCAAGCTAAACCTCAAGTTTAAATGGGAAACATTGGAAATTCCCTAAAGAGTGCCAATAACCAGAGAATGTCTCCAGGTTATCTAAGTCTATCAAGCAGTGCTAACTTGAGGCGTGACAGTGACAAATCAAAAGAGAGGAAGAGATAAAACATCCAGTCCAGCTGGTACAGAACAGAAAGAGGATTTCTGCTGGTATGGGATGAGCAAACAGGAAAGGAGAAAGAGTCTATTTTTAGTTACATCAGTGTAAATCTGAAGTAACTGTTGATTTTATTTGAGATTACGTTGATATACAGAGCCTGGAGTGACACAGGACATCTGAGTGGAAAAAGAGGAAGGAAATTAGAATTTTCTAAGGCAGCATTTCCCAAACTTTTTAAAGTTGAGGGGTCCCACTTCAGAAAAAGGAAACCAATCATGCCCCTCCAACCCCGACAGGTATTTGTTAAAGTCCTACCTAAAGGATGCAGACATACGGAGTAGAATGTACAGATTCTTATAACATGATGCTTCCTCTTCTTTCTTATGTGCTTCGCTGAGCAGTGGAATAGTTTAAAATGTTGACATTGGCGTTGTAGCCAGTGAAATGAATGGCACAATTCACACTTCTACACTACTGTTTCAGGCTCTTTGGAGACTCAGGCAGACATTGCTGCATATGTACACTTGGGTCATGTTTTCACATGTTTTTTTTTAAAACAAAGTAACAGCTAGACACTAACTTTTTATAAAAAGAAATAAAAGCTGGGATCCTGGAGGACAGTTGGGAGGTCTGTCTGTGCACCCTTTTCCCCAAGAGGGGCACACCTTTTACCTGGGGGAAAAGCTGCTCTAAGATCTGACATGGGCTTGAAGGACCCCTCTGCCTACCCACAAAAGCTAAAAGATAAGAAATACCGGGTATACCAAAAGATGGACCTTTTCTGTAACTGCTGAATCAGAAAACAAAAGAGAAAGCGAGGTCTAATTAGGAGCCCACTTCAACTAATACACAGATCATAGCTACAATGAGAGGGTGTGGTGGAAGATCTCCTTTTGCATGTGACTTTAGGAGATGATCTGGAGGAGCCAAATGAGATGACCTATGTTGTCAACAGAGTAAAACTTGTCTGAAGTAGACCAACACAGAATAGTTCTTCATTGACTAGGGTATTTCTTCATGGCGGAGTTAACACAGGTTTTTACTTGGGTGTGGCCCTCAACCTCCCTCCCATCCACACACACAATTGTCTTGCCTGGGCTAGCTGGATTGTCCAAGGCAATAGCTTAAAATCAGAGGAGGCTTTCATTTGGATTGATGACCCACCCATTCTGCAATGTGGGTGCAGGCTAAACCACTTGAGGGCTGATGGTCCTTCAGTGCTTTCCCACAATTACCCCTGAGGGACAGACAAGTTCTCTGACAATTCACTGGGAAAGAATCACAGCATAGCTCAGCTTACTGCAGTGCCAAGAACCCTGGCATATGCCCCAGCAGTCCTAGCAACACCCATGGGTGAGTGCACACCACTGAGGACACAGTAATTCAGGTAAGGCTTTGCGGTGTGGCCACACACAGCTGAGCTAGACAAACCCAGATGCTCAGACCTAGGTGCCGATCACCTGAGTTAATGCTGCAGTTAAGATGTCTTAAGGCTCCTGTGTATTTCGTGTACCATGAAGCACAGATGAAGGCAACTTTAGAAAGGATTTGGGTTCAAGGGACTCTGGAAACCAATCCTGTCTTTCAGCAATTGTGCTAGTTAGGTGACTGATATTAGGGCTAAAACTGGCCATGCAACAGTACTCTAGGAAAATACTCTGACCTCAGACTTGACTTAACCCATCTGAAAATGGGGACGTCCCAATATAACACACACCCTTATTGTATCATTATGCTTAAATATAATGACACACATTTTCAAAGACAATCACTTAATCTATACACTATTTTTTAACTTTTGCCTCCGATGATGATTTTTTTCAAACCAGCCTTGGAAATCTCATAGTTGTTTAGCAGCGTGAGTCTGCTCTAATATACTAATAGCCCTTAATTAAAGCAATGTACTGTAGTCTGATCCAGACAAAGTACTCAATATATTGATATTATGGAACTAGAGCCTGCTTTTTGTTTACATGTCACTTTAAAACAGCACTTCTTCATGTTCTGTACTGTGGTCATTTATTTTACCTAAGCGTACAGTCCGCAGCGATAGCTTGATTTGGAAAATCTCATTTATATGTTTTATCCATCAAAGCAAATCTGCACTTAAGAGCTTTCAAATCCTAGTTAAAAGCTAAATCAAGTGCTCGTATTTTATAGTACCGAGCAAACCATCACTGCACCAACCTCCCCCGCCCCCGTGCACACATGCAACATTGACACATTTGAAATGCTGGCTATATGAACATCTAATTTTCTTATGATGGTTAACTTCTCTAGAAAAAAAATGGCATTCAAAGATGAAACTTTCAGTAGGTAATCATCATTTTTAGATATACTTTCAGAGCAATGACTGTCAATGATTTACTAACTCTTCTTTTTCTAGCATTAGAGTTACCAAAGTTTACTTAGAATGCTGCAATCTTTTCTTGTATGCTTCTCACAAAGCTATTCTATAATAGCCTTCCAGTTGTGTAAATTGCTCAGCTTAGCCCTCTCCCTAAAAAAACATACAAGAGCTTGCTGGTGTACGGAATAACAATTTACCAGCTCGATGGATGACTCATTTTCTTTACCCAGTTCTGAGACAAGGACATTTACAGTCAATAGAGAGAGATACCACCTTCTCCCCACCTGCCTCTGAATTTAAAAACAATAGGCCAAATTCATCACTGGTATAAATTCACTGTTACACCATAGATGACTATGCCAACACTCTAAAGATCCACAGAACCAATATACTTCACATTGAACAGCACACTCCAGCAAAGAAGAGCACACATGCTTCATAAGAGAAGCTCTGTCTACCTTGTAACCTAGGCAGTGAAGCTGTTTGGTCACCGTCCCAACCCACCCACCCCACTGTAGCTTCCCCCCCACCCCCTGTGTATTTTTCCTCAAGGAAGACATTTCTGGTTTAGCTTATTATTAGTGAATGCTTGGGTTTCTGCATAGGCCCCAGAATCCTTTGCCATTATTTATGCCATGATTTAAGGAAGCATCACAGCAGCTGGCATTGTGGATTCTGAGGCTCATATAAGAGCCAGGATACTAGTTGCATGTGTAAAATTAACATCACCTGTTTAGATGAATTTGTAGGGGATGCAGCAAGAGAAGAATAGTTCAGGCTGACCGGTTAGTGAATGACCGTGGTTGTCTCAGTACTGTGGTTATGGAAATTCAGAGCTGGTACCTAATCACCCATTTATATATACTTCGCTTTCCCCGAGCCTGGCCATGTCACCCAGTGTAGATGCAGGTGCAGATTAAAATAGCAAAATTGCCTTTTGTATGTGTCACAGTTACAATTTAATTTTAGAACTTTTTTTTTCCAGAATGATCATTTGCCAATTTGTCATTCACCTAATGAGGAATGACACTGCAAGGAAATATGTGTAGCGAATATTCTAAACCTGGTTAATTGCAAAATTTGATCCATCCTGTAACGGGAAGTAGCATTACACATTTTAAAATGGACTGTGATTGAAATAAAAATTGTGGGAAACAACTAGTTTTTTAAGCTTATATTTTCTTGCTTTCTTTTGTAATGCAATAGCAGAATACTGTTAATCTAAACCAGGGGTGGCCAACTTGTGGCTGTGGAGCCACATGCGGATCTTCAGAAGTTAATATCCGGCTCCTTGTACAGGCACCGACTCAGGGGCTGGAGCCACAGGCACCAACTTTCCAAATGTGCTGTGGGGTGCTCACTGCTCAACCCCTGGCTCTGCGCCCACTCCACCCCTTCCCACCCCCTCCCCTGAGCCTGCCATGCCTTCACTCCTCCCCCTCCCCCCAGTGCCTCCTGCGTGCCACAAAACAGCTGATTAGGTGGTGCGGGGAGGGAGGAGGAGGCGGCGCTGAGCAGCAGCCGGTGGGCAGAAGGTCCTGGGAGTGGGGGAGCTAGTGGGGGGCTGCTGACCTATTACTGTGGCTCTTTGGCAATGTACATTGGTAAATTCTGGCTCCTTCTCAGGCTCAGGTTGGCCACCCGTGGTTAGTTAGATCAATACATGTTCAGTGTTCTTAAGATGAAAAACATTAAATAATGGCACATATGTCAAGCCCGGCCAAAATTCTGAATTATTCGAAAAGTCAACACTTTAGCCATTTTTTTTAGTCTTTTCAAAAAATTTTAGCAAATTTAGTGCTTGAAAGAGATGTCAACATTTATAGCTTTCAAGGAAAATTTTGAAAAATACCAGTGACTTAGAAGCCCAAGTGATGTTTTCAACAGCAACTTAGGCACTTAGAAAGTCTCACTGAAAGTCATTGGACCTAAATGTCTAAGTTACTTTTGAAAAATAGGACTTTGATTTCTAAAGTATTTTGGTGGTTTTGAAAATTGTACCCCTAGAGACTATAGTCTATTTAACGATAGAACATGCACAGCATAGGCAGTGCAAGATTCCCCTTCACTGAAGGGCTGGGAGTGAGAGGGCAGTTCTGTCTCAGTGACTATTTAATTCCCTGCTGAGTGTGACAATTATCTTGACTTATTTTGCTGCTTGGAGATGGATTGAGACCACCAGCTCATTTCATTTCACATAGGTCACCAAATCATCATACAAAAACAGCCTTCAGTCAGTACAGCCCACACCATGGTTTGAACAAGTGACCTAGCAACGCAAGGCACTGTATCCTGTTACCAGTTCCCTGAGCCATCCAGTGTTACTGTTTTAAAATATTTATTTTATCCTTAATTTGCCATGAATTTGAACTGTACTAATGGAATCAATAGCAATCACCTTTTCTTTTCCTTTTTCAACTCCTAGGACTTCCACTTATTTTCTGCAGAACTGGGAGAAAAATGTGAAGCAATAAGTGAGAAACTGGTGCAATTAGAAGATCAACTCCAAACATCAGTCTGCAGCTTGGATGACGGTTTTATTCATATCCTTTTGCTACATAGATTAACTATTTATCTCCCAGCTTCATGTAAAGCACTAGTTTATTTTAGCATGATCTGAATATGTTAAGTAAGGTGGAAATGAGTGAATTTAGCTAATGTGGACATTTGTGGTCTAATAAAACATTCCCATAGTGCTCATTCACTATGGATCTGATCCAGTTCGTGATGAAGTAAATGACAAGACTTCCGTTGACTTAAATAGGAGTGAGATAAATCCTATAAATTTAATCTTAGACTAAATGTTTAAATAGTCATCTGCTTATCTCTATCAATCTAATCTCTGAGTTTTATAATGTACACATCACTGCAGGTGTCTAGTGCATAAAGTAGAACACTTGTAACAGCCAACACAAATCTGCACTTTCAAACATGATCTATTTAGTCAAATTAAATGTGAGTTCATGTGCAGTCAGAATTGATTATAGATGTCTAATCTGGCTATTGTTCCTTTTGAAATATTCAGTAGTTGCATCATGTGGCATCTACCATGTGATTTAACCTGCATACAGTGTAAATAGCCATAAGAGAGTTGGGTATTTGATTCTCTTCCAGCTGAAAGCCCTTGGATAAAATACAGAAAGAACCAAAAGGCTGCTTATGCCATCCAGCATCCGGGTAAAGGTTGCTTAACCTTTACAGAGCCATCTGCCATACCTACATATGTAGAAATTTCCCAACTTTAAAAGTACAGACTATCTTTTCACCTGTGTTGTCTAATCCTCTTATTGTGTTTATAGAAATAAATTACTTCCACCAAAGGTAGTGATTCTGCTGAGAATGGAAATTAGCCTTCAGAAAGTGTAAATGTAAAAAGCATAAGAAGAGATTGGTTGGGCTGGGGTCTTGGGTTAGTATTTATTCTTTGTAACTGCTGAAGAGCTTACAATCTAAGCTATACAAGCCAAAGACATGATGAGCCATGGAACACTAGCTCGAGTAAAAGAAGATGAGAGGAGAATTTGGGTGGAGGAGAAAGTAGCAAGCTTTCCTGGAGCAAGGAGCAGAAAGAGGGCTTGCTAGGGGTCACAGGGAGTTTGTGATTGTTCGTGGCACAGGAGCAATGTGATAGAAATGAGTAGCCATGAGTGCGAGAAGAACAATGAAAGGAGCAGTAAGGAAAGAGGTTCAGGAATAGCATACAAAATGAGAGGCAATATACAGATGGGGCCAAGATTACGTAACACTTTGAAGGCTAGGATATGAAACTTAAATACAGATTGAATCCTTTCATTGGCTTTCTCAGAGGCCAGCAATTTTGTTGGAGTGACAGGAGAGAAGAATGATTTTGGAAACACTATATGGATTTGATTGGAGAGAAAAGATGGGAGAGGTGGGAAGGTCTAGAGAAGAAGTTTAAAACAAGATAATGATGGACAAGAACTGGACACGGGTTTTCAGGGAATGGGGAGTAATGATGGCTATATTACAGATCAAAAAAGGGCATGCTTAGTAGAGACAAGTATATGGGGAGAAGTGTAAATATACCACTGTGATTGTAAATCTGGGAGACAAAGTGCCACAGTTACAGGGAGAACAGCACCTTGGACCTCTTTTAGTCCCTCCCTCTCATGTGCACCTGTTAGGTAACAGGGCTGGCTTCCTGCACTTCAATCCAGGCAGAACCACACAGTCCAACCACTCTGGGACTGGGTCACTGGGTTGCAGCCTTCCTGGTTCCCAGCCAGGTTAATGACACAGGCTGAACAGTGTTTGGAACCTGTAAGCCCTTTCGCTCTGGGAACCTGTGACCAGGGAGTTGATTAAAGCAACTCAAAACAGGGTCTTCAAAACAAAGTATTATTCATTTGTTTCCCCAGAGGTACAAAGCACATAGAGCAAAGGGTAAAAACAATAAAAAAGCTAGACACATGCTCTGACCTACACCTTCATCATTCCTCATCAGCTTTTGTAGGTTCCTGTTAGCCCAGCTAATCCCCATCTCTGGCTGGGAAAAATACACTTTCCTACTTGCAGCAGGCGCTCTCTGTCTCTGTGTACCCCTTAGCCTATCAGCTTTCATTGATTCTCTCTGGGCAGCCTCACCTTGCTCACCTAACCCTCCTCCCTTTTCTAGGCCCATGCTCCTGTGATGGGTTAGTGTTTCCCTTTGGTCTTTCTCTCATCAGCCTTGGCTCTCACTAGGATTGGGACATAGGCGTCACCTCTTCATGGCTATAAACCTGGCTACTGTGTTTTACTGTTTGGTGGGATGCTCCTTATCTAGCCCATTATTTTACCTTCCCTGCTTGGTTCTTTTAACAATGCCTTTTGATCTAACTCCAACTCCATAGCAACTCCATCATGAATAAGGAGAGTCATGCACCATATTCATAAAAAATAATACATGTTATTTCCCAGTTTGTGTCTCACAAATTCTTAATCGTTGTGTTTTCAATGGAGATAGAGAAGAGACAGAGTGGAAAAGTATTGAAAGGAAAGATGAAAAAGTTCCATTTTGGAGAGTTTGTAATGGTAGCTTGTAATGACACCCAAGAGGAGGTGTTAGAAAGATACTCGGAGATAAGGAACTAAACAGAAGGCATACAGTTCTAAGAAACATAGATTTGAGAATCATCCTCATCAAGGCTGGAGTTGAAACCATAAGAACAGACAAGGTCATGAAGGAAAGGCAGTATAGAGGCTAAGGACAAAATCTTAGGAGACACTAACAGATGGAAGGCAAGAGGAAGATGAGACACTTTATTTGAGATGCTGTATTGTTTTATAGACCTGCAGAGCCATTACCAACCTTGCAAAAGTTTAAAAGCATAAAATAAGCCTGATATTCATTAAAAGTGCATAATATTTTTACTGTTTAAAATTCCTATGAGAAACAATGATTCAGCCAATGTAATTAGCTATTTTGCAGTAATTTGTCATCACTTAGAATCCCTCGCTGCTCTAAATGTTTGTCTTATTTTTACAGGAAGATAATTAACCTGTGTTTAGCACAGACCAATTTGTAATGTGTCTGTGAGGCATTTGTATAGTATAATTGATCAACCTTAATCCTGTTTGAGATCCCTTTGCAATGCTATATACATACACTCATTTAACTCCCCTATAATAAATGGCAGGAGGTTCTAACTTTACACCTTATAGCTCATTCTTAATTGAGCCCAGTGTGTCTAACAGGTAGAAGAGCACAGGGATACAGGAGTCTTCTATTCCCAGCTCTGCCACAGACTTGCTGTATTTTCTTTTGGAAGTCACTTTACATCTATACTTGAATTAACCCAGCTGTGAAATGGGTCTGACAGTAGTTACCCACCTTACAGGTTTGTTTTGAGGTTTCATACATTTTTGTTTGAAAATAACTTTTTGAT
Organism: Mauremys mutica; assembly: GCF_020497125.1. NCBI lineage: Eukaryota > Metazoa > Chordata > Testudines > Geoemydidae > Mauremys > Mauremys mutica. Next base: position 131,311,018 of record NC_059074.1, read on the forward strand.
ATTTGAATGACAGACACTACAGAAGCACATAGTATTAGTATTATTTTTATAAAGGCAGTGTATGCTTCAATTTAGTTTAAATTCTAAATGTAAAAGTTAATTAAAAATCATTTTGAACTTTGAACAGACTTGTGGGTCAATCTCATTTAGAGAAACAATTAAGTTTTCACCCAGATTAGCTTTGAGTGTCCCAAACCCCCATATTTCCTTCCCCACCTTGACTACATTTTAATAGACAATATCTTTAACCTATTATTAAGCAATTTTCACTATTCACAAGATTGATCTTAACATGATCATGCACTTTGCAATTAGCATTAAGATACATACAAGGTTCACAGGTAGTGTAATTAACAATAGTGAAGAAAGACAATTTAGTGGTGTTTGTTAAATGCACTATTAGGTGAAAATTTGGTTTCTAAGTCCAGGTACTGTAGATCACAACAGAAATCTGGAGATTTGGAAGTCTGGAGATTTGGGTTTGCGTCAAGACTTGGCTCTTTGACATCAGTGATTACATAAATGGAGTTAAATCCTGTGGGAAAGATGCTGTTATGGCTTCCAGGAGGTGCATCAAGAACAAATCAGAAAACTTATTTAAAGTTTGTTGAATATCTCAAGTGATTGCTAGCAACATAGAGCCTTTAAACTCTAGATTACTGACTAAAATCCACTAAAGGTGAACGTAACCAAAAGTTATCAAGTTGTCCTTTTGTTTTATTTAAAAGGGATGAAAAAAAATCAAATCTTTAAACCATTATTCAAAATCAATCTGTTGGCTGTTAAATAGCCTATGAAATAATCATGATCTCATTCCTGATATTCCTTTGTTACAAAAACTAGCACCACAATTGGCACTAGTTACTACTGTCAACAAGGAGGTTAAGGATTGAGCTTTTCACAGCACTTACTTGACTTCAGTGAAAACACATCTCAAATAGTAAGTGCTTATATGGTCTTTATTAAAAATACTTTTAAAGGTATAAAACTATGTAAGGACTATTTTATTTGTAAAATGTGATCTAGAACTTAATGAGTACTGTAAAAACTTCCCAGCAAAATTCTTGACTGCTCTGTATTTAGATAAAAGAAAGGAAGCTGTGAATATACTGAGGAGGAAAAAAAGTATGTATGGACAAAATTTGCTGTGAAGGTATATGGATGTCTCTTTTTAATGAAAAGGACTATAAACCTCCCACAGATAACTACATTCCTGCAGCTGTCAAGAAATTCTTCCAATATTTAGTATACATCTTGGCTTTGATTAATAATTAAATCTATATTAGAGGAAATAATTCCCAGTTGCCATTGTTTTTCGTTATACATTTAGATGGCACATAACGCTCGAATCAGCCATGCTGTTACTAGTAATTGCTGGTATGACATGAACAAAGCAGAAGGCGATATTTCATGGTGTTGAATATTTACACAGAGCCTCTTGGGAGTCTCATTTGATATTGAAGTTTCTCACTGCAAATATTAAACAGTACCTTTGTATAAAAAAAATCAAACAAACAGAATAAAAAATCTCCTCTGTAGCACTCTGACTGTCTGACATGTTTGCTAAATTATATGTAGCATAACCAAATATAACCACAAAACAGTCAACTATAGTTAATCAGTGGCAAGTGTATGAAAACAGTCTGCATCATTAATTGGAAAAACCAAAGAAGGAGAGGTGACTCATTGCTGGTGTCTGCAGGGCTGATGAGAGGTGTTACTTCACTGACAGGAAAGGCCTAGAATTTCCAGTAAAATTAAATGGCTCCTATATTGCAATTTCACAGTCATTTTTGTTCTTAATTAGCAGTTCGGGTTTGATAGACAATTTGAGTGCATGTAATAGTTCCTTCTAGAGAAAATGCTTTTGTTGAGAGAAAACTGGGTTGGGCTACCGTATGTTAAATGCACAAAATCCCCTTCCCCTCCTTTTAAAAAACCCAAATATTAAGTAATGATTTTGAAGTTGTAATAGCATGTTTAAATGTTGATTAGACACACACAGGTCCTAACCTGTTTACTTCACCGTGTATTTGGTGAAGACATGGGGCTTGATTCTGGTCTCCTGTACATCAGTGTAAATTGGGGTAACTCTGCTTAGTCAATGGACTTACACCAGTGTAAAAATGATGCCAGAGCAGAATCAAGCCCCATGTCTGTACCAAATATGTGGTGAAATAAATATTTAGTTCTTTACCATACCTTAGTCAGGAGTCACCATCTGGATGAATCTTTAAGAAATTAATGTTCTGCATTACTGCAGGAACAATCAGGGCTGTAGTAGTGTGGTATTTGACTCTCCTCGGCCACCATCCCCCACAAACCCCAGCACCACCTTCATTTTTTATTATAGAATTGCAGGACCCAGTAGGACACTTGTCATGAATGTACCAGTGGGTTTTGCAGCATCTCCATTATGCCTTATAGTTCCACCTCCTTATACTTCCATGGATGGCTCTCTTCCGTACTCTATGTTGGTAAATAAAGTAAGGAGATTCACAGATTAAAATAAGGTCTAATTTTCAGCTTGGATCCCTGACACTCAGGATGGCAAGGACCAGCCGTAATACATTTTTAGGAGGGGCAAGGAAGGGACCACCACTCTTAGTCCTTGGCCAATTCAAGACTTGGTTTTGACAGACAACAAAGAAAGCACCTGCAGTGCTCCTTTCATCACAGGAATGGTTGCATTCATCCTACAAGGAAGAAAAAGGTGGTATACAAAGGCTGGAGATGGGCTTGGAAAACTCCTGCCCTCACTCCAGCCCCATGAGAACAGTGACAGAAACAGAGAAGAGTAATTGGCAGTAAAGGCATCCCTAGCTCGCTGCTCCTTCGATATGTAACTTGTATAGTGTGGTGGGAATCACAGCACCTACAGTATAAGACATAACATTATGTACTGATCTCAGACCACTGCGGTACTGAGAGCCACTGTAAACAGACAGAGTAGTTTGCCAGGTAGAATAGGAAAAAACAGCCAAACAACCCACAAACATCTTTCTGGCCATTTGTGTTCCTCCCGTACACATTTCCCCCATGTGTTCAGAGTGCACTATTTAAAGCAAGCTGATATTATATTATCAGAGATCTAAACCAGAAAATCCCAGTCTCAGCCATCACCTCAGCCTGTAGCTCCAAGGCCTTCTGTCACCCAACAAACTATTCTTAAAGAGTTTCCTGTCTTCCTCCCTAGGGTCTCTGGCTTGTAGCATCCAGCCCTCCTCCTGCCCTTGAGCACTTTGTGCCAGGGGAGGAAGAAGCTTAATTGGGTTAATCCCATTTTCTAGCAGCAAACTAGCAGCAGCCCTGCATCCTATCAGAGACATGTAATGAGCATGACCCTCATGCAGAACTCCATTTGTTACCAGTAGAGGTTCTACATGTCCCTTTGCCACAGTATTTTAGCCTTAACTTTACAATTACTGGTGTCCTTTGGTTTGTCATATTGTGAATGTGGCGACATTCCTGATACTACTAGAATTTATTTCAAGCGTAAGCCAGTCATATCTCTTGCTCCTCCAGCCCACAGCTCCTTTTCTTTGTATTTTTTTCTTTTCTTTCTTTCTTCTTCCTGCCTCATAGATATAATATTCAGTGGTAATGAAGCATATAATTTTTGCTTCCATTTTTTTCTACCTAAAAACCTTTTGTAATCATTTAGCATATTACAAATAACAGCATGTTGTTCCAGGCTGCATATCAAAGGTAATTAAATCTCAGGGGTTTCTTGGTGTTCATAAACTGCATGAGCTATGCTTTTACTAGTTCTGATTTCAGCAGAACTTTATGATTAAATTGCATCTTGGTATTCAATCTGCAGGGCTGGCATTAGACTCACTGGGGCCCAGGGCAGAAACTAAGGAGTGGGCCCCCCACTCTGCCTCCCTTACCTGCTCACACATTGGATTTCTGCAATGTTTCTGAAGCTGATGCACAAACCCTCACCACGCAGGGCCCCCTATAGCATGGGGCCCTGGGCAGTTAGCCTGCTTGCGATAGTCTAATGCTGGCCCTGGGTCTGAGACCACTTATTACACAATAACAATATTTCCCTGCCTCACAGAGGTGGTGTGAGACTTAATTCGCTAGTGCTTGTAAAGTGCTTTGAGAGCACTGGATAGGGAAAGTACATAGAAATGCATATTATTATTATTTATATGAAGTCATAGATTAGATTAATAAATCTGCCCAAAAATTAAGGGGAATGTACCCTCTACCAAAATAAATGTGGTTTTTTTCCCCATGGTAAAATGTAAAGAGTGAAACATCACAGTAAATGAATGTAAATTACATAAAAGATGAAGTTTTGAGGAAGCTATAATAGAATCAAAAGCTGCCAAAAGGCTTTTCAAACTGGTGTTTGTGCCTGCCATAGGAGTGATTTGCATAACTTTCCCATGATTCTCTAGAGTCACATTTTCAAAAGAGAGAGAGCTTGCTTTTTACAGTCACATAACCTAAGGGTGCCTTTTTGTTTTGACATTGCATCGACATTGTACTTGAGTAAAACAACATTTGATAATGGATGAGCTCTAAGAAGGCCAAAAGCAATATAGCATTTCCCCTCTGTGTATTAAGTTTTGAAAAAAGTAAGGTTTTTGTTCCAGTTCCAGTCTTTTTTCATTTGGAACTCAGGGTCTCATGAATACCCTGTGATGCTTTACTGTTGTAAACTAAGATTTACTTTTCTCTATTATCAGTTGAATCTGTGTTACCATTTTTGGGCCCTGAAACTGCAACCTGACCTATGCAGGAAGATTACTGAGTAAATTAAGAAGGGGGAAAAGAGGTCAAGAAATGGTCCAAGAAAATTAGACAATTGGCCTGTTGTTCTTTCTGGGATGGCAGTTCCTCTGACTCATCACCAGCAGGCTCCAGAACTAAAAGCTCTGTTTTTTTCATACATAGAAAGAATAAGCATAATAATAAAAGATTAGATTCCAGTGTAACGTGTCTGGCCAGGCCTCTATGGCTGACAGGGGCGGCTCTATGTTTTTTGCCACCCCAAGCACAGCAGTCAGGCAGCCTTCGGCGGCATGCCTGTGGACGGTCCGCTGGTCACACAGATTCAGTGGCATTTCTGTGGGTGATCTGCTGGTCCCGCGCCTTCGGCACCCACCGCCAAATTGCCGCCGAAGCTGCGGGACTGGTGGACCTCCCACAGGCATGCTACCGAAGGCAGCCTGACTGCCACCCTCCCAGCGACCGGCACGCCGCCCCCCGCGGTTTGCTGCCCCAGGCACGCGCTTGCTGTGCTGGTGCCTGGAGCTGCCCCTGATGGCTGACCACTTCACATGCAATCAGAGGAACAGAGACATTGGCAGAAAAGGGGCCCCAAAACACTGCTTATGCTGTGATCAACCATGCCACAACTTCTAAACTAACCAAACCCTGCTCATAGGGCAGGTCAGCCATGCCACACCTGCTAGACAAACGCAACTCTGCTCATTATGGGTCGACCATGCCTCATACAGCCGACTGTAGAGGACTGAGAGGGAGAGCAGCACAGACATGGAGGAACAAGCAGGCGGTAAGGGGCCTCTTGGCTCACCACTTATGTCTGACTGACTAACTCTGCCTGCTTTAAAAAGGGGTGGTAACCCTTTTGAAATCCTGCCTTGTTCACCCTAGGCTTCAGTGAGGCAACACAGCTGTGCTCTGCGGTTCTTCTGTAGTACTGTCTGGCTCATTAAGAGATGCAGTCAGACAAAGGCCTGCACTATACAGCTGTTAGGTAGCTATGCCTGGCTCTCTAAAGTTATGTCCACACTGGGGGGAAAAACACAACAAACCACGCCATGGCAGGGAGTCTTAAAACCTGGATCAACTGACTTGGGCCCGCACTACAGGGCTAAAAATAGCAGTGTAGACATTCCCACTTGAACTGAAGCCCAGGCTCTGAAACCTGGCAAGGGAGGAGGATCTCAGAGCCCTGACACCAAGCCAAGTGGGAACATCTACACTGTTATTTTTAGCCCTGTGAACCTGAGTCAGTTGACCTGTGCTCTGAAACTCTCCCCCAGGGGGTTTGTTTTGTTCGGGTTTTTTTGCAGTGTCCATGTACCACAAGGGATCCATTGAGACAAAGGGCTGTGCCATGCAGCTGTTATGTAGCTCTTCCTGGCTTACTAAGGAGTCCAGGGATAGGCCAAAACCATATTAGCAGCTTTGAAACATTCAGGAGGTTAGCAATTCGGGGAGCCATTAGACAAAGTCATGACAGAGTCCTCAGCTAAATCAAAAAGACCTTACAGGACTTCCTGATTCCAAATGCAGGAAAAGGAATAGCCAGCTCTATTACAGGCTTAAATATCCTTTTCATGGCTAATCCCCGAAATACAGAAGGTGAGGCTACACAAAGTCAGATGGAACAAGTTTAAGGCCAGGAAGGGGAGAGAGCTCTCTTCCCATAGTGCAAATTCCAACATTAGAACAACTTCTGACTGTGGTCAGGTGGGTGCAGTGAGCAACAACTGGAGATGGGGTAGCTATTAAAATTCAAGGACCAATGGCCTCTCAACATTAGACAGATGGGCCGCGGATGTTGTTCAAGAAAAGTGTGTCAGAAGATTCCAAATAATTGTTTTCTCCCCTCTCCACTACTCTCAAATCCTCAAAAGTGGCAGAATATACAAGAGGCTATAGATGATCTTTTGTGAATCATTGTGACAGAGAGAGCCACCGAGGCAGTGTTGTTCTCCTGCCAATATTCATATTTCTGGTACCCAAGAGATCTGAGGAGGACAGAGATGTGCTGAATTAAAAGCACCTGAACAAGTTCATAAGGAGGCTCAGGTTCAAGATGGACACTTTGAAGTCAATAGTGGGAGTGATCTGCCAGGATGATTACCTTACATCAGTCGACTTGAGGAAGGCCTACCTTCATGTGCCAGTTCACCGGGGCACAGGGGAGTTTTGCAACTTACTCATGAGGCCAATCATTTTCAATACAAAGTGCTGCTTTTCAGACTGTCAGCTGTTCCTCGAATGCTCACAAAATTCCTCATTTTGGTGGCAGTTCACAGGCAATAGTAGATACAGATGTACCCTTTCCTGGGTGACATTTAAGTAAGAGCCCCATCCAAGGAGGAGTCCACTTGAGTAACTTGAACCACAATTCATATGTTGCAACAGCATGGATTTATAGTACATTCCAAAAAGGTTCATTTTCAGCCATCTCAGTGCCTAGTTTATCTAGATGTAGAGGCCCACAAAATGTTTCTGTCGGCTGAAAGATAGGACAAGATTAGATCAGCAATTACCCTCCTGAGGAGATGCCCAAGGACATCAGTCAGCACTCTAATGAGTGTTCTAGTGGTGATCGTGTCCTGCATAGGGATAGTGCTCTGAGCAAGTATGCATATGAAGACTCTCCAGGGCTTCCTGCTGTTGATTCCCTGTTCTCTGATTTTTCCATCTCAGAAAGTGACCATTTTGTCACTTGTTCTGAATTCCCTGGATTGCTGGATGAGTCTGGAGAGGTTCCAGGGAGAGATGAACATGGCAGAACCAGACAGATCTGTTATAACAGATGCAAGTCTGGAAGGATGGGGAGTATTCTCCTAGAAGTGTGTGACTCAAGGAACATGGTCCTTTTTCAAACAAAAGAAAAGCATAAATTTTCTAGCACTGGTGGCAATAAAGTACTCTCTTCAACAACTGGCCTCAGCATTGCTCAACAGTCATATCCTTATAATAATGGACAGCCTATCAGTAAGGGCATATATAAGCCTTTGGGCAGTATGAGATTAAGGGATCTACAGAAAGAAGCAGCATCACTCATGCAGTCAGTGAAGGCCCATCTGCTGTCTATCAACGCCTTGCACATCAAGGGCACCAGCAATAAAAATGTTGACTGGCTGAGCAGAAGGAAAAACAGTTAGGCATAATGAAGGCTTCACAACAGATCCTTCCAATTGAATACCAAAATTTTCAAAATTCCAATTCTGGAAGGCTTGCCAACACTTTGCCAGGAGAAGAGAGCCAGAAGCCGTGGGCATACATGCCTTTCCCCTAGTGCCCATCACCCCCAGAGTAATACAGAAGATTAGAAAGGAGGAAATGGGAGTGATCTTAGTGGCTCTTCATTGGCCTGGAAGGCTTTGGTTTCCTGACCTGGTGGACATGTCAGTGGGAGTTACCATTTTTCCTGAATCTGAGACCAGATTTGTTATCTCAGGAACCAGTTCTTCACCAAGATCCAAGCACATCAAATCTAGCAGCTTGGCATTTGAAAGGAAGTTTCTAAAATGAAAGGCAACTCTGTTGGCATCTAGGAGAAAGTAAAAAAAAAACAGGTCTTATTCAAGGATTTGGCTAAATTCACACAGTAGGAGACATATTCAGCATCATTTAACCAAAATGTTTTATGTTCTAGAATTTTTACATGGCTGTTTTTATGTCAGGTTGCAGGCTAATACCTTAAAAGTACACATTTCTGCACTGTCGACAATTTTGAGTGTATCTAGAAAGTCTTCTGTGTCCCACTATAACAACGTGTGTCGCTTCATTAGAGCAGTTCAGCTATTGGGTCCTTCTAAGATGCAGAGAACATTGTGCTCAATGCCTTAGTGCAGGTGCACTTTGAACTTATTAAATCAGTTTAATTGCACTACTTGGCTATCAAATTAACCTTTTTCATCCCTATCAGCTTGCCCAGAAGGGTGTCCGAGTTGGGAGCTCTATCAACTGATCCATCCTTCTGCATCTTCCACAAAGATAAAGTGGTTTTGTGAATGGTTCCCACCTTTATTCCAAATGTTTATTTTTCATTGAGCACAATGAGCACAGTTAAGCATTTTTCATTGCTTTCCTTTTGTCCACATCCTTCTCACCCAAAGGAGAAACTGTGGTATTTGTTGGACGCAAGCAAGCCTTAAAGGCATATCTGAAAAGAACTGAGAACTTAAGAACAGACTTCCTGGTCTTATTTCATCCAAGGAAAAGAGGTGCTAAAGCATCTAGATCATCAATCTCACAGTGTATATGCTGGTGTGTATAGAGCAAAAGGTCTCAATCCTCCAGTGGAAACAACAGCTCACTCAGTACAAGTGGAGGTGGCATCATGGGTTGAGAAAGCACAGGCCCCTTCTCAGGCAATCTAAAACTGCAGCTTGGTCATTCTTGCATACATTTACCAAGTTTTACAACACCCATACTCAGTCTTCAGCTGATGCAACCTTAGGCAGGTAGGGCCTGCATGGTGTAGTGATTCCTTAGAGTAAGAGAATTGTTCCCTCCCTAGGAATTTTGTCACTGTTCAGAAAATCCTACATTGGGGATCTGTGGACCTTGCCTGGAGAGAGAATGGGAGAATTTGTGGTTGCTTTCCTGAAAATGTTCCCTTCTTGAAAGGGATAGGTCCACAGAGCCGGCCTTCCCCTCCATTAAGAGAAATCTGTCAAACTTGTGGTTCAAAAGTTCTCTGCAGAAGTTAAAATCTTTCCTGTGGTTCATGTTTCTTGTCAAGTATTTTTTTGCAAGGTACTGATGCAGGATGAGAGACTCCTTTTTTGTTTCACAACCCAGAGGGCTTAGCTTTGGAAGCATCTTGTAACTGAGGGAGTCTTTGGAAGGTGGGGCAAGTTCTGCCCCCTCTGGATACAAACTAGTGATGACTAAAGCTATGTTTATGTCACAGAGGTCCTGGAATCCGTGACTTCCAGAGACCTCCATGATATTCTCCGCTTCAGCCCCAGGGGCGGTGGGACTCTGGAGCTGGCAGCCAGCAGGGCCCTGGCAAGGTTCCACATAAGGTGACAGACTCCTGAGGGGGCCCTCCTCAGGGTTCCAGCAATGGGTCACAGCCTCATGAGGAGTGGGGGGAAATGCTCCTCAGGCGAGCAGCTGGGGGTGTCCCATTTTCTCTTTGGGAAATATGGTCACCCTGCAGCTCCCAGCCATCATGGACAGAGGGGGGGCTCCTGCAGCTTCCACGGGAAGCGGGGAACCCCACAGCTCCCAGCCACCATGGCGGCGGGGGGGGAGGGGAACCATGGAGCTGCAGCAGCAAAAGTCACAGACAGGTCACGGCATCCGTGAATTTTTGTTTATTGCCCAAGACCTGTCCATGACTTTTACTACAAATAACCATGACAAAATCCTAGCCTTAGTGATGACCCATACTAAGGCTCTCTGCAAAGAAGGGAGAATTATCTGAAAATTATCCCATTTCCTATGTATAAAGTGCTGGGGAGGACATGGTGGAAGTTGGTAACTGGTCCAAATCCTATCCTCATGTGCAAGTGTGTGGCTCCCATTGAGTTCAGGCAGCACAATGCATGTGAATCCAAGGATAGTACTTGGTCTTATATTAGTGAGAATTACTGTTCAGGAGCTGAGGGGTTGCCCCATTAATAGCAGGAGCTCTTTCGATATCCATTAATAACTGCTGAGATTTTAGGTTATTGCAGTTGTTGATTGACTGCAATAGTGTCTTTGGGCATCAGAATAGACAACCTCTATATTGATCTACACCTTCCTCTCCCATCCCTCCCCCCAAAAAGAAACAAACCCTCCAACCGAGTTCTTTTCTAACCCTTATAAGACAACCGCTAAGTAATGCCACTTGAGGACTTCAAAGTTACTGGGAATCCAAAATAAATAAATATAATAAATAAATAAAAAGAAAGTGTGAAATATGTATGAATATTTAATCTAACCAGTTTGGAAGAACTTGAAGCCACAATTAGATAGCAATCCCCATCTGTTGTGAACAGCAGAACAACAATTTATTTCATAACTTGGCAAGAGAAGAGGGGCTACCAATCACCTTTAGGTTTATTCCTTAATAAAGCATGTACAGTCTCTACAGAGGGAGATCCAGATGGTGAAGGAAACTCTGCAGGCCATGCTGATGCAGCTCCAGCCGGATAAGGAGGCAGGAGAAGATGAGGCTGGAGACTTCCTCTGTGACAGCTGGTGTCCAGGAAAAAAAGACTTAAAGGAATAATATTGAGGCGGTTTTGGTATTTTAATGTTAATTCACAAAGGGTTGCTTTTAGTAACGGAATACTGCCTTACCAAGCCTTGAGGATCTCTTCTCTCCCTGCATAACTAATAACAACTAAATCAATTATGGAGAAATGGAGCCTGGAGGTTTATCAACAGAAGTGTTCTACACAGCTTCACATGTTCTGGCACAGACTGGAAAACAGCTTTCAGAGCAGAGCATCTCCTGTAATTGCGTAGATTACAAATTGATACATTTCAAGTGATTCAGCAGAGTCTCCTTTAATGTCAGAGTGAGATTTTTCTAACTGTTATAAACAACTTCCTTACTCGTGCATTCTTCAATCTTTTTCTCCTTCAACATGTAACGTTAAAGGCAGTATTCTTCAGTATTGCTGAGAGACAGCTGAGGAAATAAGTAATTTTTTGTCTTTGTAACACCCACGTTATTTTCAGATTCCTACAAAATATAAGCCCACTAGGATAGAATTCAAAATAACCAAATTCTTCTAACTTAAATTAGGACTGCACTTACCCAGTGGCATTCAACATAGCAGAGAAAATTAACATCAGACTAGAGAATAATAACTTTTCAACCATTTTCATTTTATAGCAAATACATATTAATACTAAAAGCTCAGAACATTTAAAGTGATAACCTACTGATTTGTGGTCTTTATATTTGAATAATGTATGAGCATTAAGTCATTTTTCTTAATACTATGCTTACTTCTTTAACCTGCCCTGTATTGTCATAAAAATGAAAGGTTTTTGGATGTGTATATACATACATATGTTTGATAAAGTTATATCATCTGTTTAATCTCTTTATTTCCTACAGGAAAAAAGAAAAGGAATGGAACTAAAACCAGCTAAATATTGGTGATTTACAATGGTGCAGTATTCAAACAATTAGTAAATTGTGTACTCATAAATCAAAACATTCTTACTTGGATGCTAAAATAAACTGAGGTTATCACATTTTCATTCGGAATCCTATTTCTACTATTTGCTGCAGAGACTAAGGGGGGGAAATTAAAAATAAATACAAAAAACAGCTCCTTAGAAACTCAATTCAGTTTAATTCAACCTTTAAATCACTAGCTCAAGCCAATTATTCACAACAGTAGATTGTACCTCTTTTAAAAATGGACTTTTTAAAAATAATAATTCATGTTTGTGCCATTAGAGTTGCTGGGTTTACAAATAAAGCATGACCAGGGCTGGCTCCAGGCACCAGCCGACCAAGCACGTGCTTGGGGTGGCACCTTGGGCCGGGGTGGTGCTCGGGCTTTTTTTTTTTTTTTTTTTTTTTGGTTCAGCGGGGCAGCGCTGGAGGGTTTTTTTGTTTGTTTTTGTTTCTGCCTGGTGGTGCTCGGAGAGGGGGGGTGTGTTTTGGCAGTGCAGCACTTGGGCAGTGCAGTGTTTGGGGAAGGCGGGGCTTCGGGCAGTGTGGCGCTCGAGGGGGACGGGGGCTTCGGGTGGTGCGGCGCTTGCAGGGCCTGGCTTTGGGTGGCGTGGCGCTCAGGGGGCAGCACTCGCGGAGGGGGGTGTTTCGGCAGGGCGGCGCTCTTTTTTTTTTTTGCTCGGGGCAGCAAAAAAGTTAGAGCTGGCCCTGAGCATGATGGTTTCTCAGACATTAATCCCTGGACTACTAGTCAGATAGACCTAAAATACTGTGTTCATTCTTCTTTGTGTACTTAAATACTAGAGTTAAAATTTCTACCTCAAAGTAAGTGTGTGTGTGTGTGTGTGTGTGTGAGAGAGAGTGAGAGAGATATGAATAAATAAAGCACCAGGCAGCTGAGATTTACAGCAGGGTTATAATTTCATCCAGGGAGGTAAAATTGACAAACCATGAGAGTCAAGTTCCAGTGGTTTGTGTAGTCATCAGATCTTCAGGATGGATTACAGCCCTGTAATTCAAAACATGGTTGGCTTTTATCTTTAGATCAGAATCCATGTTGGGACTTAAGCCTGGTCTACACTGGGGGGGAGGGGTCGAACTAAGGTACGCAACTTCAGCTACACGAATAGCGTAGCTGAAGTCAAACTACCTTAGTTCGAACTACTTACCCATCCTCATGGCGCAGGATCAAAGTCCGCAGCTCCCCCGTCGACTCCGCCACCGCCGTTCGCGGTGGTGGAGTTCCGGAGTCGACGGGAGTGCGTTCGGAGTTCGATATATCGCGTCTAGATGAGATGCGATATATCGAACTCTGAGAAGTCGATCACTACCCGCTGATCCAGCGGGTCGTATGGACGTACCCTAAGAGTCCTGGGTCAGTGCCTTGCATGGGTTTCAATTCTCCTGTCTCCCCTTGCAGCCTTTCCCTTACTTATTCACAGCCTCCAATGGAGGGCTCCTGCTCCTGCTTTTTCTCTTCCTTCAACCTACCTGCTCACCCTCTCCATGCTATCCTTGGAGAGTTCCTGCACATTCCCTCTCCACTGCACTTTCTGCAAACACCCATAAAAGTGGATGAACAAAGCCTTCGTTACTAGCCATAGGCAGACCAAATGCAGACTGTATGCTGTTATTGTTTTACCGACAGGGTGAAATTCACCCTTATGCACTGGGCCAGCCCTCGGCCTATGCACCACTTAAATCACACTTAATGGGGGGCGGAGGGGGGAGGAGAGCTTATTCTGTACAGTGAAGAAATTCAGCCTGCCCTCCTTAAAGTTAGTGACAATTCTGAGTAAAAACTGATGGTACAATATGGCCATAAAACTGGCATGATTACCAAGTTATAATGCTGTTGGGCCTAAATGTGGGCTAACATCTAACAGAGCCAAGGCTCACCAAGTGCCAGAAATGACAGCTCACTGTGTTACTGAGTTCACCCTGCATATATAACAAAGCGCACGGGCCCAGAGTGTGAACATCATGCTCCCTTTGGTTAGCAGTTACTCACATGAGTACCACCATGGGGCGAATGCAGAGCTGTGTCACTGTTGACTGTGCAGCACGTGTGAGCCAAACACGACCCGCATTGACTATTTATAAAGCACAAAGCACAGCAAGAACCAAATGGAGCTGCTTTGCAGCAGTTCAAAGTCACAGCACTTTTCTCACAATGCCTTCAAGTAGGGCCAGTTAATCCTCGGGTTCTGTTCTTTGTCTAGCTGTATGAGTTTTTGAAGAAATTCCATTTTGATTTAAAACATCGTGGCTTTCATGTTTCACGTCGTCAAAGAGGTGTTAGTTTTTAATTTATAAAAAGTATACAACCACTATAATAAAAAACCAGAAGTCTTAAACTATCAGTCATTATTTGATTTGTATGTAATTTTATATTTTGATGTATTAACATTTTATTTTTTTGTACACCTCTCTCGCTCGCTGTGGCTTATATTCTCAATGCATCATTCCATTATCTTTACATTTGTTGTGGGAAGTTAACAGGCAACCCAATATTTGTTCCAAGTTAGTCTGAATAAAAGGTGTAATAAAGTAAATCATTTACTGCACCTCAGTCAGCTTTCTTTTACTGTGGATAGGAAATATATTCTTCTGCAAATAAAGAGAACATTGTTTATAAAAAATGTTGTAAGGTCTATATGCATTTATTGTTCATTCAGTTTAGCAATGCTTTGAGTGGGGAAATTCAGTGTCTGGCACCTTGCAGAGAAGGGAGGAAGCATCTATTAGGGAAGTTCTGGGAACATCCCATCTTCTGGAGACGTTTCTGAAAATCCATTCCACTAGGTGCAATTTAGTGCACCAGCAAACTCTATTGATTTTCAGAAGTCTCTTTGCATGAAAGGGGTAGTAAGGATAGTCAGTAGCTAGGGCATGTACTGGGACTTGAGACCTCAGTTCAATTCCCAGTTCAGCCAGAGACTGCCTGTGTGATCTAGTCACTTAGTTTCCTCAATTCTCCACCTGTAAAATACTTCCCTGCTCCTCAGAGATATTGTGGGAATAAAGTCCATTAATGACTGTGAGATACTCAGATACCACAGCCATGAAGGGCCAGCTAAGTACCTAGATTGATTTAAAAAAAACCCCTCTAAGCCTTAGTACAAGATCTCCGCAGCAACCAAATCCCAATTAAGGCCTTGTAATGTAAGTGTGAGTTTAGTGGTACACAGGCCTTATCCTGCCCCTTTGAACAGGGGTGAATTTCACCCTGTATGAGCCAGGGATGCAAATCATCTTTAGCAGGTATCCAGGGTAAGGCAGGAATCCCATCATGGATAAATCCCTCCCTCCCCACACACCCCACGTATTCCCACGTTTAACACACACCCCCATGCTCCCTTTAATTCATACAGAGCTAAGGTGAGATACAGGGTCATGAGAGGGAACTATAAATTCCCCACCAATTTGGTCTCTGAATATGCACACACCAAAGAGAAAAGAAAATAGGAAACCAAATGCACACACGGAGCAGACTGTAAACACTTTGAAATAGCTGTTGCTCTCTGTATTTAAAATTTACTTTGGGGAATAAGGGGTGGGGTTGGGGTGGGAGAGAGAAGCAGCCTGAGGATGGCTCTGATCTATCCAAATATTTTTGTTCTCAGTCAGTTAGCTAATCCCATTTTTTCTAAGGCTTGACATTTCAGTCTTTTACTTTCCTATCATTACTTAGTAAATCAAGATAAGCACCTCTTTTCTAGAGAGGCTGGAGAAGGCAGTTACAGAATGGCTCCCGGACATGCAGCAGTGCTTCAGAGAGCTTCAGGGTGGAATTAGAATAAGCTTTATGTATCCTCTTAGTTTGCTATCCTATTAACAGTGAGACTGGGACCAAGAGATTTTTAGTTTCAGAGATTTAGCATATGAACAATGAAGCTCCAAAAAAAATTATGCACATACAGATTTTTTTCTCACTGTCAAGGAGGATAATAAAAACTTCCGGGGATAAAAACTGAAGGACGCAGAATATTTCTTCTGCATCTGAAAACCAGCACAACGAAAAGCCATGATAAAGCTGCTCACTTTTAAATCTCTGAAGGAGGCCTAAATGTGAATCCTGGTTAAAAGCAGCTGTGGTTTGGCTGAGCACAGGGGAGTCTATGAGTACATCTACACTGCACACTAAGCCCAGGCTCTGACTCCCATTTGAGCCCAAGCCCCACTTCCGTCCACACACAAATCAGTCAGACTCGGCTCAGCAAGCACTCAGGTCCTATGACGGACTGGGGGCGGTCGGAGCTGGAGTCTTGCTGTAATTCACATCCAAGCCCTGTCGTTTTGCAGTGTGGATGCAGCTCAAGTCACAGACCCAAGTCACGAGGTCTGTGTAGTGCAATATGGATGCTTTAGCACAGCCGAGACCCAGGTCAAGCACTTGTAAACCAGGTTTACAATGCAGCACGTTTGGGCTTAAAAACACCGAGTCCACAAGCCTGGACAGACCTGGGTTTACAATGTAGTGTAGATATACCCTATGTTCTCCGAATGCGCAGTATTCAGTCACGTTCCTGTGGGGAGGGTGATATGGGAGACAAGAAGGTCAGTATCTTGAGAAGAGAGACAGGTAAAGCCACTAAAAAAGCCAGTGCATCATTAGGACAGTTGCTGTTGCCAGTGTAGATGAAGAAACAGCTTGTAATAAAAATAATAATAAAAAGCAATGCAAGAGTGTAAAGGGCAGAAAGAGATAATATGAAAATAATCACAGCACGGCTCAGAGACGCATGATAGATCTTGCTGGAGAAACGGAAAATTAAAAAGACCTTTGCACAATGGCAATCCAATATACAATGCAAAGAAAACAATCTCTGATTTATCACTATTCAGACAATGAGAGAGTGAAATGCCAAAGGGGAATCCCTTATGATTGTCTTGCCAAATGGGCATTTTAATTTTTGGAGGGCGAGTTGATCAGCTCACAATTACATTAGACTCTGATGCTAACTTCCAGTAGCTTTAAAAACACACACACACACCCCTTCAGCACGGAGAGAAGCAGTGCAGCTCATGTGCATTACTCCTCTTTCCCTCCACTGTGTTCTACAGATTCTTATGTCTCCAGAGCATCTCTGCCCAGCACCACCCACTCAGAACACTGCATGGGTGAAGCTTTTCAGATGGTTAAGGATAGAGTAGGTATCTAAGAGTGTCTCTTCTCACTAAGATGCCCTTTCTAGTCACTGGTATATGCAAGTCGGAGAATTCTAAAAGATCAGGGCCAGTCTCAACAAGTGTGCAAGCAACTCTTTGGGCCCAAGTACAGGTCTGGCAACTCAAGTGTACATGCCAGCCTTTCCGTGTTATTGCTTGGGATCACTGTCAGACTACACAGCCTATGGTTATCCAGGTCATCCCATTTACGCTTTTAAAATATTTTCACATTAGACTTCCCCAGTGTTCCAAGAGCTGTGACAAATCAACACTCTCTTTTCCCAGGGTTTTGCATTTATTGGTATTTCCTATGGGTTTATTAAACATCTCTTTCAGGCCCAGTCTCTCAGTTTACAAGACATTAACCAAGACTGGGGTATAAACTGCAGCAAGGGGAAGAAGATTCAGGAAGGGCCTGAATTTAGATTCTTCTGTTTCTGTCCTGCTACCAGATGGGGAGTTTGGCTCATGATTTGCTGCTTTGCTGTCCTGCTGCTCAGGGGTCATGGTAGATTACCGCTTTAACATGGGCTCCCAGTGCAGTGTTGTAGCTAAGAAGGTGAACAGGATCTTTGATTGTATAGGCAAGGGAATATCAAGTCGAAGCGGGGAGGTGGTGTTACCACTGTTGCTCTGTATATAGCAATAAAGAGACCATTACCGAATGCTGTAACCAGTTCACGTTCCCACATTCCAAAAAAAGATGTTGAAAAATTGGAAAGGATTCAGACAAGAACTACAAGAATGATTCCGGGCCGGGAAAACATACCTTATACTGAGAGACTTAACAAGCTCAATGTATTTAGTTTATCCAAGAGACAATTAAGGGGTGACTTGATCAAGGTCTACAGGTACCTGCATGGAAAAGCGATTTCTGAAAGTAGATGGCTCTTTAATCCAGCAGAGCCCAGCAAGATCCAAAGGTTGGAAGCTGAAACTTGACCAATTCAAACTGGAAATAGTGTGCAAAATTTTAACAGTGAGGGTGATTAACCACTGTAACAGCTTACATGGGGATGTAGGGGTTTCTTCATTGCTTGCAGTCTTTAAATCAAGAATGGACACTTTTCTAAAAGATATGCTTTCCAGAGGAGAGCAACAAAAATGATGGAAGGTTTAGAAAACCTAACCTATGAGGAAAGCTTAAAAAACTGGGCATGTTTAGTCTTTAACTGTTTTCAAATGTGTTATAAAAAGAACCAGTTGTCCTCCTTATGCGCTGAAGATAGGACAAGTAATAATTGGCTTAATATGCAACAAAAGAGATTAAAGTTAGACATTAGGTTACTATATGGTTAAATGCTGGGACAGATTACCTCAGGAGGTGGAATCCCGGTTTTAAGAACAGGTTAGAGGAACACCAGTTAGGCATGGTCTAGATTTACTTGGTCCTGCCTCATCCCCATGGGCTGGACTAAAGGGTCCCTTCCAGTTCTACACGTCTATGATTTCTATGCTCTAGTTCAATGAGAAATAATGGCTTTAATGTAGAAATTATTGCTAAAGTTCTATGCATTGTGTTATACATGAGGTCAGATTAGATCATCATAATGGTCCAGTCTCGCTTTAAAATCTGTGAATTATGATTAACAAAGTAATCAACAGTCACAGGGAAAAGAAACACTTGCCAACTGCTCTACATGCTCTCTAGCTGTATCAACAGCTAGACTTTAGCTCTAAAGGGCAGCTGGATACAGGCAAGTGAAACTGAGCATTAAGAAGGGGCTTACTGCAAATCTTTCCTGAAATGCAGAGACTGAAGTGCTCATAGAATATAGCTCTGTTCAGAAGCCTGACTAGCCAGGCAGAGCGGACAAAGAAGCACTCACTAATGCATGCATTGCACAGACAGCAGGCAGGGCAGACTTCAGGGAGCTTTGATCTGCGTTACCACAGTGGGCTGTCTGGGAATATTCATGTCCGTCAGGGAATGACGTGCAGCTGTGACAGCCATCCAAAGGACTGAGAGATTGAAAAGACAGTCTCCTATTTGTAGCTCACTACAGGCTTCTTAACATCAATCTCTTCCATCTCTGCCTAAACCACCTGTGTCATCTGCCACCAATGGCGTGGACCATTGCAGCCCCAGCTGGGAAAGCCCCAGCCTTGGAGGCATTGGCAGGGAATTGAATTGGAGTGGAAAGCTCGCTCTCTGGGGAGCATTATGCCTTATGCCGGCTTGTCTCCTGTGTGACTGAATAGAGCAGTGCAAACAGAGAGAAGGGGTTAGACGAATAAATGAGTTTATCACAAGTAACAGATTAATTCAACAGGGCTTTATGAAAACGGCACTAATCGACTAATGGAGGGAGAATTCCATGACTGCTTAGTTCCACAGAAACAGAAGTAAGGTATCAAGTTACAAGCATGACACCATCAGAACTAAATGCTCATTGGCTAATTTATCTGATGGGCAGGACACTAGCCCTGGTTCTGAGCTGCTCGCAGGGCCGACTCCAGCTTTTTTGCCGCCCCAAGTGGCGAAGAGAAAAGAAAAAAAAAAGATAAAGCCGCGATCGGCGACAGCTGTACCACGCCGCTTCATTCTTCAGCGGCAATTCAGCAGCACGAAGACCCAGATGTGCTGCCCTTTTCCATTGGCCGCCCCAAGCACCTGCTGCCTGCGCTGGTGCCTGGAGCTGGCCCTGGTTGCTCAGTCCAGCAATGGGAGAACAGAGTTGGCTGCACACAGCTTTGTAGCTCTGGGATTCTGGGGTTCCCAAAAAAGGGCTGGTTCAGACCCCAGCATAAACTAGAACAACCCCAGGGTGTGCACCAACTTGCACCTCATCTACAACAGTCTCCAAAGGACAACTTGGCAGCCCAGAAGAGTCAAAACATTGTGCACTTTGGCCATAGGCCACCCTCCCCTAACATGTCCCTGCCAACTACCAGCAAGTCCCTATGCTACTAGGAGATTCAGCACAGGGCCATTCCAACAGTCATATACTACATGGGAACTATGCTGGGATAATTCACCGGTGAGGTGGCTCAACTGCTCTCCACCACTTGCACCATATAAAGGGGCCTGAACACAGTTCAGTATTGGAGCTTTTGTTTCTAGCTGGTTGTAGAAGCTGCTGGCTTTTCAAAATTGACTCTTTGGCTGACAAAGAGAAAACATGGCAAATGAAACTAAATTATAAAAGAGAAAAAGAAAGATACTCAATAGCCAATGTTTATTATATATCCTATGAATTTACTGCCACTCCAACAAGAGGCTGGGATGCAAGAGTTAGCAGTTTGCTGTCTAACTGATGGCTAGCCCATGCTACCCTAGAAATATCTTATGTTGTACACTATTTCTACTGAAATGCTAAATGGTTCTCTCTCTCTCTCACACACACACACACACACTCAATGTTTCTATTCATTCCTACTTGGCTCTTTTGCCAACTCCAATAAAAAGAATTCACAATATTGCCAAAAAACAAACAAAGCCACCACCTACACAAAAACACAACTGATTTTTGCTACACATTCCTCTCTCCAAGTTAAGATTGTTTTTTTAAAACAAATCTCAGCCTTTTTGGAGGAACCCATTTTTCTTTTTTCTTGGTTTTGTTGGGAATTTGTCTTTATTTTCAAGAAGAAAATGTAGTGATCCCTATTATGATTTCAGGTACCATTATATGTATCCATAATATGCTGGTGTGACAAGGGTGCTGACCCTTTCTCCAATCATCAGTCTTTAGAAAGGTTGCTAGGTAGGTCTAGTGCCAGCCCCACCCTAATCAGGCCACTGCATCCCTTCTGGATGATTTAAAAAGATAAACTGTGGTATAGTAAGCCCAGGTTGGGGTAGGCAGATGGCTGGGGCTAGCAAAATGGAGTGCATTTGCATCTGCCCACATTGGGCTCAATCCAATGCCCACTGAAGACAATGGGAGTCTCTCTGTTGACTTCAATGAGAGATCATAGAATCATAGAATATCAGGGTTGGAAGGGACCTCAGGTGGTCATCTAGTCCAGCCTCCTGCTCAAAGCAGGACCAATCCCCAACTAAATCAAAGGTTGTTTTATGCACTGAAACAAGGAGGAGAAGGACCTTGGAGTATTGGTTGATCACAGGATGACTATGAGCCGCCAATGTGATATGGCCGTGAAAAAAGCTAACGCGGTTTTAGGATGCATCAGGCGAGGTATTTCCAGCAAAGATAAGGAGGTGTTAGTACCATTATACAAGGCACTGGTGAGACCTCATCTGGAATACTTTGTGCAGTTCTGGTCTCCCATGTTTAAGAAGGATGAATTCAAACTGGAACAGGTACAGAGAAGGGCTACTAGGATGATCTGAGGAATGGAAAACCTGTCTTATGAAAGGAGACTCAAAGAGCGTGGCTTGTTTAGCCTAACCAAAAGAAGGTTGAGTGGGGATATGATTGCTCTTTATAAATATATCAGAGGGATAAATATTAGGGAGGGAGAGGAATTATTTAAGTTTAGTACCAATGTGGACACAAGAACAAATGGATATAAACTGGACACTAGAAAGTTTAGACTTCAAATTAGAAGGTTTCTAACCATTAGAGGAGTGAAATTCTGGAACAGCCTTCCAAGGGGAGTAGTGGGGGCAAAAGACATATCTGGCTTTAAGACTAAGCTTGATAAGTTTATAGAGGAGATGGTATGATGGGATAGCCTAATTTTGGCAATTAATTTGGCAACTGATCTTTGATTATCAGCAGGTACGTATGCCCAGTGGTCTGTGATGGGATGTTAGATGGGTTGGGATCTGAGTTACTACAGAGAATTCTTTCCTGGGTGCTGGCTGGTGAGTCTTGCTCACATGCTCAGGGTTTAACTGATTGCCATATTTGGGGTTGGGAAGGAATTTTCCTCAAGGGCAGATTGGCAGAGGCCCTGGAGGTTTTTCGCCTTCCTCCGCAGCGTGGGGCATGGGTCACTTGCTGGAGGATTCTCTGCAGCTTGAGGTCTTCAAACCACAATTTGAGGACTTCAATAACTCAGATATAGGTTAGGGGTTTGTTACAGGAGTGGGTGGGTGAGATTCTGTGGCCTGCATTGTGCAGGAGGTCAGACTAGATGATCATAATGTTCCCTTCTGACCTTAAAGTCTGTGAGTCTATAAGAGGGATTAGAAGCATCTTCCACCCTACATAGGGCTAGAACCCACAGTCCTCAGCTCAGGGCGCCAGTGCCTTATCCACTGAGCATCAAGCCCATTGTTGGTTCAGATTCTTGAGTACCTGAAACTCCTGAACCTGAAGCCAAAGCCTGCAACTGGAGCCATGAGTAACATCCCAATGAGGTAGGGAAGAAGTGTTATCCCCATTTTACAGATGGACAGTTATGCTTGTCTACATGAACAATTTGAGCCAAGCAGGGTTGTGAATCTGCCCTGAACCAGCCTGCTGCATACTAACTGTGCATGTGCACCCTGCTAACATACATTCACAATTCATTAGAGCACTTTGAGCTAACCCCATTTCAAAGAGGACTAGACCAAAGTGATCTAACGAGCTACTAATGCACATCAGCAGAGCGCACGTGGACAGTTAGACAGTGGAAGGCTAGTGCGGGGCAGATTCACACCCCAGCTTGCCACAAACTAATTGTTCATGTAGACAAGCCCTAAGTGACCTTTTTCAAGATCACACAGGAATCCTCTGGCAGAGTGGGGAATTAAAGTCCGGTATCTCAGGTACCCAGTGGGACCTCCTGCATTTCTAGTATACAAGAGCTTCCACACATGGCTAATCAGGGAACAGAAACAATGTCATGTGACATATCTGACCAATCACAACTTCAATACAATGAGTTAGTGAGAGGCAAGCCAGGATGTGAATCTTCAGCACAGCAGCTTGCTGTGCAGTAACTCACTGTGTGGAGACTTGCAGCCTATGGAGATGACTCTTGCTTATGATATACAGAAATGTGTGGAAATGTAAATAGGCTCAAAATCTATTGCCTAAAAATACACTTGACAATAGCTAAGCCAGGCCTGGTAAAATACCAGTGAAGTAAAGTGAGACAGCCCAGAGGCAAGTGAGAGAGAAATTAGGGCATAATCCCAGGTCATATTGTAATATGTTTTGGGCCTAACTGGTTTTTACAAGTGTTTTAGATAAAATGTTAATGTTTTAGAAAATGCTTTCTATATTGATATTTACTGGCATGGCATTTATCCAGATGTTAATTAAAGATAAGTTTTGTATTAAATAACCAGTGAGGGAGTAGAAGATATTTTAATTATGGTAGCAGAAATGTAGATAGGTAAAAGGCAGATTTAATACTAATTAATTATGGGGCGTTATTGTAATTGATTATAAAAGGGGTAGCACCCTAATTTTAGATTAGGCCCGCCCATCCACCATTAAGGTATAATTAGAAAAAGGATAATACCTATTCTTCCTATACAGGGACTGATCACCCCATAATACATCACTTTATCTTAGAATGTGAGTAGCAGTGCAGTGTATGGCTACATTGTAATGCCTGTTTGATTTAACTAACACTGTTATTTTATATAAAGTCTTTAATTTTATAGGTTTCAGAGTAGCAGCCGTGTTAGTCTGTATCCGCAAAAAAAAACAGGAGTACTTGTGGCACCTTAAAGACTAACAAATTTATTGTAGCATGAGCTTTCGTGAGCTAAAGCTCACTTCTTCGGATGCATAGAATGGAACACACAGACAGGAGATATTTATACATACAGAGAACATGAAAAGGTGGAAGTATGCATACCAACAGGCAGAGTCTAATCAATTGAGATGAGCTATCGTTAGCAGGAGGAAAAAAAACTTTTTGAAGTGATAATTAAGATGGCCCATAGAAGGTGTGAGGAGAACTTAACATAGGGAAATAGATTCAATTGGTGTAATGACCCAACCATTCCCAGTCTTTATTTAGACCACAGTTAATGGTATCTAGTTTGCATATTAATTCAAGTTCAGCAGTCTCTCTTTGGAGTCTGTTTTTGAAGTTTTTTTGTTGCAAAATTGCCACCTTCAAGTCTGTCACTGAGTGGTTAGGAAGGTTGAAGTGTTCTCCCACTGGTTTTTGAATGTTATGATTCCTGATGTCAGATTTGTGTCCATTTATTCTTTTGCGTAGAGACTGTCCGGTTTGGCCAATGTACATGGCAGAGGGGCATTGCTGGCACATGATGGCATATATCATGATGGCATCTACCAACGTGATATATGCCATCATGTGCCAGCAATGCCCCTCTGCCATGTACATTGGCCAAACCGGACAGTCTCTACGCAAAAGAATAAATGGACACAAATCTGACATCAGGAATCATAACATTCAAAAACCAGTGGGAGAACACTTCAACCTTCCTAACCACTCAGTGACAGACTTGAAGGTGGCAATTTTGCAACAAAAAAACTTCAAAAACAGACTCCAAAGAGAGACTGCTGAACTTGAATTAATATGCAAACTAGATACCATTAACTGTGGTCTAAATAAAGACTGGGAATGGTTGGGTCATTACACCAATTGAATCTATTTCCCTATGTTAAGTTCTCCTCACACCTTCTATGGGCCATCTTAATTATCACTTCAAAAAGTTTTTTTTCCTCCTGCTAACGATAGCTCATCTCAATTGATTAGACTCTGCCTGTTGGTATGCATACTTCCACCTTTTCATGTTCTCTGTATGTATAAATATCTCCTGTCTGTGTGTTCCATTCTATGCATCCGAAGAAGTGAGCTTTAGCTCACGAAAGCTCATGCTACAATAAATTTGTTAGTCTTTAAGGTGCCACAAGTACTCCTGTTTAATTTTATACTCATTCACAATCCTCCCACTAAATTAAATCACTGTAAGCATGCCGGAGACTCAAACCTTAAAGAATTCAGTTTGGTTCTCTTCCTTACCTTCAAGCTACTAACTGGGAATACATAAATCAAAGGTTACACACAGGGATGGCTCTATGTATTTTGCCACCCCAAGCACGGCAAGCAGGCGGCTTTTGGCAGTGCGCCTGCGGGCGGTCTGCTGATCACGCAGATTCGGCAGCATGCCTGTGGGAGGTCTTCCGGTGCCGCGCCATCGGCGTCCCCGCCGCCGAATTGCCGCCGAAGCTGCGGGACCGGCGGACCTCCCACAGGCGCACCGCCGAAAACCGCCTGCCTGTTGCCCTCACAGCGACTGGCAGGCTGTCCCCCGCGGCTTGCCGCCCCAGGCACGCGCTTGCTGCGCTGGTGCCTGGAGCCGCCCCTCGTTACACACTACTACAGCACAGTGAAAAGTCCTACAGTGTGACGTAGCGTACTGTGCTGTAGCAGTGTCCACATGGCAAGTAACTGTGTGGCACACGGGTGCTCTGTAGATTCACACCCTGGCTTGCTGCCCCTTAACTCACCATGTAGACAGGCTCTAAATCAGAAAGCTCAAATTTCGACTATTTACACTCAATGCACAGAGAAATAAATGAATATATTTGAACAATAAATGCTTTGGAAGAGATTGTGATCCACTCCCAGATGTGACATGGGCTCGAATACAGGGTAAATTAATCAGATACATTGATCCTTGTGAATTATTGACTCAGGTCTGATCTACTTGATTAAGTTGGTTTCCTCTGTGTGAGACACTGCGTCTGAAACTGTAAAGAGAAGAACAATCCAGAATCGTACAACACTTACACAGCTCTGTCCTGCACTTGTCAGAGCAGCCATTGTTTGATCAATCTACCCTTGGTTATTTTCATTAAAGAGAAGGAAAAGGTGGAAGGAACACACTGTTTCGTACTGAGGTACGTGGCTTGTTGTTTCTTATTTTCCACAATGAACTAGTGACTGCAACTAGTCTCTCTGCATTAATCCTGCTGTAGATAAGAAATGTCTCCCTTTTCCATGCCCTTCCACGCCTCCCTCCACTGAATGTACCCTCTATCTGTATTGAATTTATGGCACCACTTGACATTTTATCTCCTGCACTGCCAGTGGCATGCTCTGATATAGAATTGCTGCACCTCTGCATTAATACTCCCTGGTTATGACAATACAGTGCACAGGGAGCAGAAAGGCATCCTCGGCCTTCTTGTGTTGTCTGTATTGTGTACACTTATTATCATGAATTGGAAATGTAGTATTGATTGGATCTCCTCAAATATCATTGCTTAATAACCCCATTAAATATAAAGTAGAACTTATGTAGTGGAAGAAATGGAGGACTGATAGTGTCTCCTGCAAGACAAATTAATCATTGTGTGTTTGTAATTAATGTCTACTCCTCTGCAATTTTAATTCACAAAAGAATCTAGCTTTTTAGAGTCATCTCAACAGGAGATGTATGGGGTGGGTGGGCGGGCAGGCAATTGTTCAGAGATTTCTTTAGTTACTTTCCATGTAAACTGGAAACAGTGTCTGCTTCTCTATAGCAAAGAATGGGGAAAGGCTTCAGATTTTGCTTCTAAGGCTATTAATGGTTACTGAGCCATTTGTTATAGGAGGTGATTTTCAACTCTAGAGAATAAGAGCAAGATCGATAGAAAAAAGAAAACAGTCATGACCTTCTGATATGGACTGTCTTCCTAAACTATCTAAAGAATTAGTCGATGTCTCATGCTCAAATATTTCAGTAGCCCTCTTGGGTCTGAGCCTCACTTATTCTGTGCCTTCAGGCTGAAATTCACTCCTGGTCAGAGGGCCAGCAAAAGGCATATGCACCACTTCAAGTCAGCAAAGGCCTTCAATATATAACTTACACATGTCTTTAGTGGTGCACAAACCTTTGAGCACAGGATTGAATTTCATTCTAGGATTAGGAACTTCAATATTCTCATGTAGTTATTTAATTTTCTCTCTATATATCATTTTGATTCTGCTTTCCCTTTTTGATCTCCATAGGTAGCACTATCCCTCTGCCATATACCCAAGCAAGGTCCTGCTATAACTGATAGGCACATCACATGCAAAATTTACTGGGTTGCAACATCCCATGCCTCAGGGATGCATACGCAGAAATTGCATCAACATGGAAAGCACAGAGCCCCGATACTACAGAGCTAGTTTATTTTGGTCAATGTTTACAGAAAATCTGATATTCTGAGAAGGGAGGAATCACATGGGAAGTTAGTCACTTTCCAGCGATAGTTTAATTCACTTTTCATGATTTATGCCTTCTGTGGAAGACAGAGGATACTGGGCTTGATGGACTTCTTGTCATTAAAAGAATGACGTCTTTGGTTCATATCAAACTTTGTTATGGTAGAAAAACAATGAATACTGACAAAAATATTCAACACTGAACAACTAGACAGTCATATAGTACTAAGACAATTTAATATGAAGGGAGTGTGTTCTAATGATTAGAGCAGGGGAGTAAGAGTCAAGGATATCTTGATTGTATTTCTGGCTCTACAACAGACTTACTGAATGACTGTGGGCAAGCCGGTAAACTTTTTCTGTGCCTTAGTTTACCTATATTGAAAATCACTATAATAGCTGCATTCCAGGGATGCTGTGAGGCTTAGCTGATGTTAAAGGGCTTTATAGCACTCACGTTTACAAAAGCAAAAACTGGGTTTGTCCTCATTGGACGACAGAGCCTCTGGCCCTGTAACCTGCTGCTCAATTCCAAACTATCTGTCCATCTATTTAGAGGTGTTTATACTGCTGTGCATCGCTGGGCTCTCTGAGCAAAACAGATCAGCAATAGTGAATTCCCGAGTCCTAACAGTCTCTAACTCTAACAGTCCTAAAATGCTCTTTGCTCAGGCCAAGTGGGTTGCACCGAGTTTTCTATTCAGCCTCTTTTTAACTAATGCTAGAATTGAATCTGAGTGCCTCTTGCTTTTTGCCAAATGAGCTGTTGGTCTGTACGTATTCCAGCCTACTTACCGCATGCATTCTGCACCTCACAGAGATACAGGATAACTTTTCTGAAAGTCTCTCTCAAAAACAACACGGTGCCTCAGATCAAAGAAAGAGCCTGTAATAGGGCTTGTAGGCATCATCCACAGGCTGGCAGGGAAGAAGTTAATCACGGGTCAGGTGCCTGCCCTGAGTTCAGGATATTGTAAGGTAGTGCTAGGCTCAGCCAGCTACATGTAATAAATAATTCATGCCCCTCCCCAACACCCCAATCACATGCTAAAGAGGGGTGTGCTGTAGGCAAGTGGAAGCTGCATCTGGCAGTGAGTCAGAATTTAGAGAAATATTGGTATAGCAGGAGTTAGTATCAGTTAGGGACAAAGACGTCAGCTCACTCTTCCCTTCCTTGGATGTAATGGCAGCATTGTAATAAGGAGCTCCTGGGAATCCCTTCCAGCACATCACTGGGCAAAAAAGACCCTTTAATTCTAATCCAGGGGATGATCGATCCCCCTAATAGTGCAGTACTTCTGCTGCAGGACTTCAGTGCAATGTCAGCATCAGGTATAAATCCAAACTTTAGTGTAAAACAAACTCATGCCCCAGCCAAGAAGTGATTGTGTTACCAGTGAATCACAGTGTAATAGTGATGCAACTAACATGCAATGCCTTTTGAAGGAGGACAGTAGAACTTTTATTACAGCTGATATGCAGGAATGTAAGAACCCCCTTGAAGCAGAACCCCGGCTGAGTGTAAAGTGCACTGAATTCCAGCAGGTGCCATTCACATCAATTAGTTCAGAAAGTGGGTCAGCCTTCCTGCTGCCTTATCCACTTGCTGATTGCCTGAAGCTGACTTCCTGCTATTCAGACCATCTGCTGACTCCTTTCTGTTGCCCTGTCCACTTCTTCAGAATTTTCCTTGCCAGATCTACCATTTTCCCCACTAAGCGACTTAAAACTAGGTTGTTTACACTGAAGAGCTTTGAACTAAAACAGAGGAGAGGAAGTCAATATTCAGGCTAGTAAAGAACAACAGAGTGTATGCTCCAAAGATTTTAGAAACACTGCCAAAGATGGGGATTGTTTTCTTACCTTGCGCGCATGCACACACCCACACGCACGCACACACCCACACAGTAATGGTGCCAATTCAGCTATTTATTGGGGTGGGGGAAATCCAGTTCCCTCCTGGTCTAGCAGGGACCCTGTTCCAGGCCCTACTCATCCCCCACCCCTCCTGTAGGGACCCTGGGCCTCCTTTGGGCAGGAAGTCTCACCTCTTTTTCACCCACACACTTTATGAGTCGGTGCCACCAGGAGTCAAGTTCTTGGTGGGCTCCCTGTGCTCTGTCATACAGGAACAGACTCCATATGTACAAAGTCACACCACCATTCGGCCTGGCTGCCCCTCTCATCTGGATGAAGGGGTGGCCAGGCCAAATTTGAGCGGTTTTGTGACCCCATGCAGTAGGTTGCAATTTCACTCAGTGAAATTTGGCCTGGCTGCTCCGCTGTCTGTAGAGAGGGACGGCCAGGTCAAATTTCATTGGCATTACGACCACATAGCCAGAGCGACTCGGGAACACTCCGGCAGCAGCAGTACTGATTTAGTATAGGACCACTGCTTAAAAGTGGTCAGGCCACGGCCCCCTAGATCCACGGCCTATGGAACGTGGAACAAGCGCAAACACCTTGGGAGGGGGAGGCATTTGTCCCCTAACCCTCTTTAATTGATGCCACTGACAGGCCAAGCTTTGACCAAAACCACCCTTTTCCCACAAAAAGCCTGGTAAACCTACAGTCCTGTCAGCCAAAAACCTGGCAAACACATAGAGCAAATTTCAGAGTGTGTCATGACCTGCCATGTCCTGGCCCCTACCTTTAATTTGCAGCTTCCAGTAATCCTTCAAAACATTTCGGTGGAGTGGACACCATGTTATGGAAGGTCACCTTAGATCTGGAATGGTCCCCAGTGAAAGGCTTCTGGTCTG
The DNA here is from genome assembly GCF_020497125.1 of Mauremys mutica. Taxonomy (NCBI): domain Eukaryota; kingdom Metazoa; phylum Chordata; order Testudines; family Geoemydidae; genus Mauremys; species Mauremys mutica. The sequence goes on from NC_059074.1 coordinate 131,340,835, forward strand.
ATGGTATAATATTGATGCAAGACTTTATTTCAGTGTTATGCCCCCCAAATTCCTCTTCCTGTGGCGATATAGATATCTCCTGATTGCTGAAATTAAACAAAGACAGATGCCTGCTTAGAATTCTTGTGCCTGCAGCCAGTAAATGTATTTCATCACTATGGCTGCACAAACCAATGTCATCTAGAGAAATGTGTTCTCTCAGAATAAAAGAATTAAGAAATATGGAGCAATTTTACCACCTCTAATGGAGTCACAACTGAGCTATTTGAGGAAAGATGGGCCAAATGGGATGAACGGATGAAAAAACCATAATAATAGATACTCTTACTGTAACTCAGATCCTATACTGCCTCAACTCTGTTATATTCCAGTATCTGTCACCTTCTCCTTTGATATTTATGTAAGAAAACATTTATCTATCATTCATAAAAATTATGAACTAAAATGTCATTTGTAATTGGAATGCATAGTTGAGCATAGGCAACATGGAAATAAGAAAGGCACAGTTTAGCTTCAGACAGGTTTGAGAACCCACGCCTTTAAAGGCGTGAATAAAACATGGCTGTTCGGAGTCAGCTCAGACACTACAAAAGTCCTGCAAATTTCCCCATGAGTTCAACACTCTTTTAATCTTACTAGGCTGTCGATGCCAGGCAAGACTTTTCAAAGAATGCAATTTAGTGTGGTTGATTTCACAGATCCCTTGATGCAGGCTCTCACAAGACCCTGGGGTCCACCACACTTTTACAGTGATGGCACTGTAGTTATTGCATTGGCTGAAAAAAATAATATCTGAGATTTATATAGTGCCTTTCATCTAGAAAAGCTGCGTATATTTCACTCCCCACAGAAACAGAGTCACCTCTAATGTGGAAGAACAGGAGTTGTTCTCTGGTAGTGACACTACACATCAGTTTTTAAAGGAGAAGTGAAGAATATAGTCCCCATTGGTAACAATATGGGATAGGGTGGACTAAGACAGGCAGAAGGTTGCTGGAATGTGATTTGGAAAGGCAAGGTAACATCTTTCCCTTAAACACAAAGAAATAGACACACATTTCTCTCACCAGCACTTCCAGGAAAGAGAGGCCATGTATTTTAGTTTGGACAAGCCATTCCAGATGACTTGCCTTTATTGCAAGAACCCTTTCAGCTCACCTCAGTGAAGCTGCTGCCTGTATTACACAATAGTATGACTCCTTCCTCCTGCCACACATCCTACATTTATAGGATAAGGGTCTGTCTCCTTTGTGTAATGTGATAGGCTGAAACACATGCCATCCTCTCTCTTTAATCGGCAATTTCCTAAGCCTTTCATTAAAATTAGCATAATTCCACCTGAGAATTAGGAATTACAGAAGTTTTTGTACAGGTTTTGAATTGGCCCAACTTCCTGGACTTCAGTGAAGTTATTGATTGAGGGCATGGCTAGATGTAGAGTGCTTTGAGTTAAACCAGCCTTCGCAGAGCGCAGTAGGGAAAGTGCTGCAGTCTGTCCACACTGCCAGCTACCAGCACACTGGCGTGGCCACATTAGCAGCTTTTGCACCAGCCACAGAGAGCAGTGCATTGTGGTAGCTATCCCAGCATGCAAGTGGCTGCAACATGCTTTTTAAATGAGGGAGGTGGAGTGTGACAGGGAGTGTGTTGTGTGTATGTGGTGGGAGAGAGAGTGGGTTTCTGGGGGGCTGAGAGCATGTGAGCATGCTGTCTTGTAAGTTCAGACAGCAGCAGACCTCCCCCTTTCCCCCAGCCTCTCTCTCTCACACAGTAATGGTTGCTTTGTCTTGGAGCAGATAAGCATGCCGGCTGTCAAACGGCGCTTTCAAAGGGCATATCCAAAACAATGACAAGAGTGGCCACTTGACATAAGGGGATTATGGGACGTTTCTGGAGGCTGATCAGCGAGCGTAATGCAACACCTCGTTCACACCGATGCTGCGGCGCTCCAGCAGGGGCACATCAAATGTTATTCTACTCGCCGAGGTGGAGTACCAGCAGTGCTCTAGCATGGAGTCAGAGCACTCTACATGCCTTGCCAGTGTGGACGAGGAGTGATCTAGTGCACCCAGGGCTCCTTTATTGCGCTGTAACTCGCAAGTCTAGCCAAGCCCTAAGCCTGTAGCTACGAAAACAAAAACGTGAAGAGTGAGGGAAATTTAATGGAGAGGGGAGGGTATGAAGTAGGGAGGCATTTAGGGGTCATCTGACAAATTTGGAAACGCCAGGTGCAATGCCCTGCAGTGTAGGACATTTTAGACTGTAGATTAAAAACCACATTTAGATTAAGACCTGTGACTGGTACCAATATAAGGGCCTGATTCTCCCATCTCACACCTAGAATAGCTATTTCCACCTATTGTAAAGCATGTGCAGAACGTTACCGTTATGATTCACTAGCAGCTCACCCACACTTTGCTCAGGTGTAAACAACAACTCACAAGATGGGGAAGTGGAGAATCATGCCCCCAAATGGTTTGTTTTATTAATCAAAATAGCCAGGGTTAATTTTGCATTTACAACATTGTTTAGATAGCACAGGGAGCAAGAACATTTAGCTCAATTGCTTCCTTTGTGTCCATCTCAAGAACCAGAAAGATGCACTGATCCTTGATGTATTTTCAGACCCAGTCAGTGAGACAAATGACATGCATGTGCCAGACAGGTGAACCAACCGCACATGATTCCAAAACAAAACAAAAAAAATCCTAGTGCCAGTAATCCAGCTCAGAGTGAAAATAAAGATGACTATTCCTACCCTTACAGCCGTTATCAGTGCTGTACAACTGAGAAGAAAGGCAGGGAGCTTACACTGTACACTGTGACAGATACCAAGAGACCAGAGTGCTTAGATTTATTGCAAACATATCCATGGACAAATGTGAACTCCAGTTCACACAGAGATCGGGATGGGGCTATCTGGATGAGAGCATGATTACGAAGATAATCAGGGCTGGGGACTCCACAATACACACCTTAGTGAGCAAAAGGTCTCTGATTTACCTGCAGGCTCTTTTCCTTCTTCACCTTTTCTCAGTGCTTTGGTACTATCCATTTCCATCTGCATTTCTCAGACCCCTCTCCCCCTCCCTGTTCCCCTCCCCACCTATTTTATCACTACAGAGGCTAATTAACCAATTCCAAGAAAGTAATTAGTGGATAAAATAAGCCGTTTACTTTTTGAAAATGTAAATCCAGAGATTCCTGTACAGAAATTGCTGCGAGATGAGCACAGTCCAGCAGGTGAAATGGCACTTTACAGCTGTCCCCATTGTACATTGGCTATTAGGCCTGTATACTGTTTTGTTTTTTAAATCATCCAGTTCCAATGCAGCACTGTGATTCTAAATGATCATCTGGTGCCAAGGTTATGTAGTGCTCTGTCTTTATGACAGAGAGAGTGAGAGAAGGGCTGGGCTGGGCTGAGCAGCTTGATGGGGAGAAAAAGTAAGATGAAAGGCAAGGTGCTGGGTTTCTCCCAAGTCTTATTTTCTTGCCTTACAATGCTACACAGAGGCGCAGTCAAAACAAAATAATAATGAAGTTAAAAAAAAATCTGTGGCTTCCTGCTGTTGCCTCTCTCTGTGTTGTTCAGGATGTATGTTCCTCAGAGTCATCTGCTAACATTTGTCAATATAGCTCAGGAAATCATTAAGGGCTTTTACACCTCCACCCTAAACAGAAATCCAGAGCTTCTTGCTGTTAATGTTGCTATGGACCTAGATTTCCAAAGAAATCCAGGCTAAAGACCAGGACCCACTGCCATTCACACACCACCCGTTAAGTTATGGGAGCCTGCTCTCCATCAGGCAGCTCCTGAAGCCAGAACTTCTGACCTCTCTAGCTTGTCTTACTAGTTCTGCTGACAGAGTTGATGCCATGTGGCAGATGTATTCTTGAGATTCCAGAGTTCCTTATTTATGACGCAAGCAATTATGAGACCAACCTGGTGGCAAACAATCAAACTGCATTATGCTCTGTCCCCAACATCAAGAGGGAGATTGGTATTGACACATGCAGGTCTCAGACATGCTCTGAGACAGGTATTATTGAGTGCTGCTCTGAGGGGATGTTGGCTCCAAGTGAACCAACCCACCCAGAATTGTCTTGGCTCAAGCTAAAAAGTTGGTGTAATGATGCTGGTTCTGGCAGGACCCAACTGAGCGTGCCAATTCAGGACAAATTGCTTAAAGCAGGGCAGTTACAGCCCAAGGCTGGGGTTTTTCCATCTCTAAGGCAAACCAAACCAGCCAAAGAGGACTTTGGTCTCACCCCACTGGCTAACCACAAGTCACACAAGCAATTCCCTTAGACACTCCAGTTCCCCAGTATCACCACCAGTGCCACTCATTATGGGGACAAATGGTTATGAAAACCAATACCCCGGTAAAAGAAAAAAAGGTTCTTCTGATCCCAAAGGACCAAGCCCCAGACCCAGGTCAATATACAAATCAGATCTTACCCACAAATCACGCTGTCGCCAATCCTTTAGAATCTAAAATCTAAACATTTATTCATAAAAGAAAAAAAGATATAGATGAGAGCTAGAATTGGTTAAATGGACTCAATTACATACAGTAATAGCGAAGTTCTTAGTTCAGGCTTATAGCAGTGATAGAATAAACTGCAGGTTCAAATCAAGTCTCTGGAGTACATCCTCAGCTGGGATGGGTCATCAGTCCTTTATGTAGAGCTTCCATTTGTAGCAAAGTCCTTCCAGAGGTAAGAAGCAGGATTGAAGACCAGATGGAGATGAGGCATTAGCCTTTTATAGTCTTTTCAAGGCATAAGAACACCTCTTTGTTCTTACTGTGGAAAATTACAGCAAAATGGAGTCTGGAGTCACATGGGGAAGTCCCTGCATACTTTGCTGAGTCACAAGGCATATCTGCCTTCTCTCAATGGGTCGATTGTATAGCTGATGGTCCTTAATGGGCCATCAAGCAGGCTAGGCAGAGCTGACACCAACTTGTCTGGGGTGTCACCCAGAAGCATAGCATAAGTTTGAAATACAGACAGTATAGAGCCAATATTCATAACTTCAACTACAAAATGATACACACATATAGACAGCATAATTATAACCCGTAAACCATAACCTTGTCCTAGACACCTTATTTAACCCCCTGTATACAAGATTTGGTGCAACTACAGGACCTTGGTTGCAACCATGTTCTATATGGTCCCAGTTTAAGTCAATAACGTGACAGCTGGAGTGGACACTGCACGGGGCAAAGACCAAGAAAGCAAGAACAATTAACTCCTGACAGCATGATTTATTTGAGCCATTGACCAATTCACTAGCCACAGTGTCTCCACACACTCCTAGCTATGTAAGTCTGCAGAAGTTCATTTTCTAATAGCAACACATTTGACTTCTGTATTAATAGAAGCACATGCTGCTTGGTAAGCAACTTAGGACTTTCAAAGCTAACCTTGCCAATTCAAGCCAGGCTGCTGTTTTTGTTTTCCAGGATCCAAATGCTCTGTGTAAGTGGTTCATCAATGTAGCAGCAGTGTACCAATTTAGGGATCAATTGCTCTGACTGTGGCTGCGCTGGTGCAGAAGCAATCAGGTCAGATTTCTCCATAGGTTGATGCCTTGGAGAATTGTTGCTACTCTCTCTGTTAGGAAATGTTGAGTGCAGTCAAGGAGCTGAAGTTGAGGCTGCCACTGCTAGTGCTGTATCTGAGGCTGCAGAAGATTCTACTGTCTGATTTGCCCCTTCTGGCCTGTCTGTGTAAAGTAAAGTGCTTGAGGCTATCAAGTTACAGTCCCTCTCTCTCTTCTGTCAATCCATGTGAAACCTGTACTGTATGAACTAAGGATTACTGTGTGTGGCTAGCATGCAATGTGGGGTTTGGAACACCCTATTTGACTGGGTATTACTGAGCAACTGCTCAGTCATTTTCTGCATGAGAGTGCTGGCAAGTCCATGTGTGTTTTTCACATACACTTAATGGACCTAGCGCAGGGGTTCTCAAACTCAGAGGTCGTGAGGTTATTACATGGGGGGTCGCAAGCTGTCAACCTCCACCCCAATCCCGCTTTGCCTCCAGCATTTATAATGGTGTTAAATATATAAAAAAGTGTTTTTAATGTCTAAGTGGGGGGGGGGGGAAATCACACTCAGAGGTTGGCTTTGTGAAAGGGGGTCACCAGTCAAAAAAAGTTTGAGAACCCCCGATGTAGTAGTTGTTTTGCAAGAGTCATTATTCCAGGAGGTTTATGACTCAGTAGCCATAGATAGGGAGGTAGATTCAAATGGATTGAGGATGATGAGCAACTGTTCTATCATATTCGCTGAAGAGGGGATTAGGTTAATGTCACCAAGAATGCTTTCTGAGCAGTGTTCTGCATGTAACATTAAGCTTTAGACATCAGTTCACTCTGCAGGAGATATTAAGCTGTGAATACCAATGTTGTATATGGTGGATACAGCATGAATCCCTGATTAGAAACATATTCATGTCCACATAGTTGCAGCCATGATGGCAGACTGACTCATGTATTGCAGAAATAAGAAAAATGTAGTAACCATTATATAACATATTCAACATAACGGCTTAAGAAACTATAACTGCAAAGTCACATAATTGAGTCAACACTCTGCTCAATACATTCAAATATATCACAATCACCTAGTCTACGTGGATATATTTCCCCTCACTGCCTCCCTCCCACCAATGTCATTTTTCTATGTATTGTAATGATCCCTGCAGACAGCACCTCCACCATTAGATGCAGGGGCAGCTCCAGGCCCCAGCATGCCAAGCGAATGCTTGGGGCGGCAAGCCGCGGGGAGCGCTCTGCCGGCGCCAGGAGGGCGGCAGGCAGGCTGCCTCCGGCGGTTTGCCTGCAGAGGGGCCGCCGAAGCCACGGCTTCGGCAGACCCTCCGCAGGCAAACCGCCGAAGGCAGCCTGCCTGCCGTGCTTGGGGGCGGCAAAATCCCTAGAGCGGCCCCTGATTAGATGGTACTGTATCTTTATTTTAGGGCTAAGTTGTTGTCTTGTTTTGATATTATTTGTCTTGGTTGGAAGGACAGGGCAGGAGAAGGTTAAATCCCATCTATATGTCTGGAATTGTTACTTGCAGCATCCCAAAAGTCCTTTGATCTCTGTAAGCAAGTATTACAGTATTTTCAGATCACAGATTTATTGCTGTGTTCCTAGTACCTCTGTATTTAGTTTCTGGTCAGTAGCTAATTAGAATTTACTTCAAAACTCAGTAGGCGTCTCTGTACTAGAGTCTTCATCTCAGATAATTGTGGTACCACAGCTGTCCATGACTGAAATGAGAGAACATCTCATTTCTGGGAAATAACAACCATCTCAGACTTTAAAGGTAATAACCATTCAGACTGTTTTTGGATAGGCCATTAATGGTGGCGAGTCCACCGCCTCTATGGTCCATTGGGTCAATAATCTGAAAATTAATGAGAATTTACTTAATGATTCATAACTGCATTTTTTATACTACTGAACAAATGTTAGTCCCAGCAAGATACTGTGAACCAAATCTTACCTCTAGCTCTTTCATGGTACTGAGCCAGCCAGAGCAATGGGGCCTGTCTGGACTTCATTGCCACAGAGCCTGATTAGGGCAAAATCCCTTTCCCTCACGGCCATCTCAACTGGTGCATGGTGGAATAGCTCCACTGACGTCAACAGATCAATGCCAATTTACACCAGTAAAGGAGCTCGCCCAGAGACTCTACCCTGCCAAGCACAAAGAGGCCTCCCAGCTCTCTGGGAAATGGGTTCATCTGTGTGGCCGTCAGCCAGCTGGGGGAAATCTGAATGGGCCGGTCAGTCCAATACAATGATCCTAATGACAGCAATGGGATGGAGCAGGTGGAGGAGCAATGCCTGACCTGTCTTCCAGCAGGCAGGGAGTGCACTCTTGTCATGTATTTATGGTGGAGTAACAAGGTGGGTCTGGACAATGAAGGCCAAGTTGCCAAAAGGAATACAGGGAGCTCAATAAGAGCAGCAATTTGTTAATCCACCATAGAGAATACTGTGCTTCGAAGCAGGGAGAGCACCACACCCATGGGTCATAGGATTGGGTCGTACCCCAAAATGAAGCATTTTTCTGGTTATGTTGCAACATGCAGCAGGAACCAGGATCATGTTCCTGCTGCATGTTGGGATTTCTGGACATGTTAGAGTAAAGGGCTTTATTAGAGCCCATTCGAATAGTTCACAAAATGGCCTTTAACAGGACATGTGGAGAGCCCTACAATAGTCAAATGCATCGTGCCACTGTCCAGGTGAGGGTTCAGCTTCCTTTCCCCCCACACGCAGAACTAACGTGAGAATTTAAGATTTATAAACAAAACATTACTTCCCACCATGGACTAACTGATTTGCCTATTTTTAGTTTGTTTTTTTTATGAAACAAATTAGTTAGTTATTAGCAAACTAGTTGATATTCTGACCCATTTCACTCACATTCAGTACAGAAAAATTGCTCTTTCCTGAAAATGTTTTTATATTTATGAATACAAAGAAGTACAGTCCAGGAACTCACCGAGTTTTGTTCTGTCTGGCTTGACTTTAGTCTCTGTGCTAAATTCATAGATTCACATAAAAATGGAAGAAAATGAATACAAAATCCAGATCAAAGAAATACCAAGCTGAGGGTGAAATATTCAATGCTGGGCTCCAGCCATACACAAAGGACCCAATGCTGCAGGGTGTGCTGAGCACTTATTGTGTGATGCTGACTTCCTTCAACTCTCTCAGATTTCACTGGGTTTTCTGACTCAGCCTTAACCATCTTTGATTACAGCTTGCAAGTGAATATTTGCTCAGTTCCATCCTCACAGTCTCTCTAGCTATTCAAGTCTCTGACAAGCGTGTGGAATCCTGACTCCCTTTGCTGTACCATGGGGCAGAGACAGTGCTGCTGGATGGAATGTTAAAGGGATACTGACAAGTTGATTTTGGTTCACAATTTAGGTTTTGTTAAAACAATATTTTGCATGACGACTCAAGCAACACATTCAGTGCCCAGTCTAGATTTAACCATCCCTTTGCAGATTTTGAAACCCCAGTGTTCCAGCACTGTATTTGTCTATGAGAGCCAGAAAGTGAAACTGATTAAAAACCAAGATAAAATTAACTAGTCCATTTTGATCTGCAGAAAAGGACCTAGGGGTTACAGTGGACGAGAAGCTGGACAAGAGTCAACAGTGTGCCCTGGTTGCCAAGAAGGCTGACGGCATTTTGGGCTGTATAAGTAGGGGCATTGCCAGCAGATCGAGGGATGTGATCATTCCCCTCCATTCAACTTTGGTGAGGCCTCATCTGGAGTACTGTGTCCAGTTTTGGGCCCCACACTACAAGAAGGATGTGGAAAAATTGGAAAGAGTCCAGCGAAGGGCAACAAAAATGATTAGGGGGCTGGAGCACATGATTTATGAGGAGAGGCTGAAGGAACTGGGATTGTTTAGTCTGCAGAAGAGAGGAATGAGGGGGGATTTGATAGCTGCTTTCAACTACCTGAAAGGGGGTTCCAAAGAGGATGGATCTAGACTGTTCTCAGTGGTACCTGATGACAGAACAAGGAGTAATGGTCTCAAGTTGCAGTGGGGGAGGTTTAGATTGGATATTAGGAAAAACTTTTTCACTCAGAGAGTGGTGAAGCACTGGAATGGGTTACCTAGGGAGGTGGTGGAATCTCCTTCCTTAGAGGTTTTTAAGGTCAGGCTCGACAAAGGCCTGGCTGGGATGATTTAGTTGGGAATTGGTCCTGCTTTGAGCAGGGGGTTGGACTGGATGACCTTCTGAGGTCCCTTCCAACCCTGATATTCTATGATTCTATGATTATCCAACATAGAGAGAAATGTAAAAAATAATCAATCAGCCAAACCCTTTCATTTTAATAATTTAAGGTGTTAGGAAGATAGGTAAGGAAAGCTGTTTCTTTACGAATATAGGAATATTCTTTATTCCTTTAAACAGATTTCTGATCATGCCTCATAGACAGATCAGATGTCTTTTATGAATTAACAGTTATAACTATTATTCAGGATTTTTAAAAACTCTATCAATGAAAACCAAAGCAGGTTAAAAGGCACCAGCACCTCACCCTTCCATTCAGACTAAGGCTAAGAAGAACACTTTTATTAGTCAGGCACATCAGATAGAATATCATAGCACTCTACTTCTCCAGCCCTGCATGACCAAGTCCTTGGGGGTTACAAATTTATGGATTATACTAATCCATGTAAATGTAATTATGAGTCTTTTTATGGTCTTAGAAACCGTTGCATATTAGCCACATACAGTACTATGATCACTTCTCTAATCCCATTTTTCTGATCTTTACAGTGAATATCACTGTGTCCTCCTTTACTGAGAGTGAAATTTGATGCTTTTGATCTGGCAGGATTTAGAGCCACCTGATCATGGTTCATAGGTGGCATGGTTTTGAAGGTTAACTCACTTGCTCTGCCTTGGAAAGGGATAGGAAATATTGCTCTGCCTTATATGGAAAGGGATAGGAAATATTGCTCTGCCTTATATGGAAAGGGATAGGAAATATTCAGGGCAGATTACATTAAAACATGTATATAAAGATTATACTGATTTTAACTGTATCCCTCTCCCCCACCCATCAAATGTTGCTTGTGTTAGTAGGTTGTGAGCTCTTCAGGGCAGGGCTGCGTTTGAGCATGTGCACACACAGAGCTGGGAATATTGTAGCTGCTCCTGGAATACAAACAAATAAAATAAAATAAATAAATATATTGGAGCCAGCCCCTGCTGGTGCACAATGCGGCAGAGAGCTGAGCCTTCTCTTCACTCCTCTCTCCCACCTTGTACTCTTCATGCATGGGCTGGCCACTCTTGCAACCCTTGTGCTCCCCCTAGTGCAAGGATCGCTCAGGGCATGACACACTGCAAAGAAGAACCATTCACCACCTTTACCTACCTCTGCTAATAGAGCTAACTAACCAGAGAGGGAAATAGCTGCACTTCACAGGGATCCAATGAGGAATTGTGCCTCCTTTAGAGACGAATGACAGGTTTCAGAGTAGCAGCCGTGTTAGTCTGTATCCTCAGAAAGAACAGGATTATTAGAGACTAACAAATTTATTTGAGCATAAGCTTCTTCAGATGCATAGAATGGAACATATAGTAAGGAGATATATATACACATACAGAACATGAAAAGGTTGAAGTAGCCATATCAACTCTAAGAGGCTAATTAATTAATATGAGCTATTATCAGCAGGAGAAAAAAAACCTTTTGTAGTGATAATCAAGATGGCCTATTTCAGACAGTTGACAAGAGGTGTGAGGATACTTAACATGGGGAAATAGATTCAATCTGTGTAATGACTCAGCCATTACCAGTCTCTATTCAAGCCTAAATTAATGGTATCTAGTTTGCATATTAATTCAAGTCCAGCAGTTTCTCATTGGAGTCTGTTTTTGAAGCTTTTCTCTTGCAAAATTGCCACCTTTAAATCTGTTACTGAGTGACCAGAGTGGTTGAAGTGATCTCCTGCTGGCATGGGCTGGCTCTGAACTGTCCCCTGTCTCAGGACTATGTCTTGATGGCACAATCTGGTCCAGTTTGAAACACTGATTGGTTTGTGATACACTGACATCCAGAGGATGGCCTAATTCCTACATTCACAGAGGCAAAGATCACACTGAGGCTAACTTCATAGATACTGGTTGAAAAAGAGGAATTATATTCCATGTGTGTGTTGGGGGGAGAATTGAATGAAATTAAGAGTTTGTTTTGGTCAACATTTTTCATTGATTTCTTCCAGTTTTTCAGCAAATCAGTTTAAAACAAATGTGTTAATTAAAAAACTGGAACATTTAGCATGATGCAAAACAAATTTAATGAAAATTTCTGTATTGATCAAAAAGTCAATTTTTGTTGGGGGAAAAAAAGAAGCTTTTGGGTGAAAAATTTCCAACCAAGGATACTCAGCACATTGGCTGCTGAGCTCTTTTGAGGATTTGGCCATATAGTTGGCGGGAGCTGGACTCGTTAGAAAGTCTGGCCCCAAATTGTGGGTGCTGGGCTCTTGAAAAATCTGGTCTCAACTGTGGGATTGAGCATCTGAACAAATAAGGTCAGATCGGAAGTTATCACAGAATCATAGAAATGTGGGCAGGGCTGGCCTCAGGGAAAATGGTGCCCTGGGTGAACTTGTATTTTGGCCCCCCAGACCCTCCCTCCCATCACCCTCGGCCTTGCTGCCTCTCCGCCCCCCCCGCCCCACCATCGCGCCGTGCTCCCTTCTGTGGCCTCACACCCCAGGCCTGTCTCACTTCTTGTCTCTTGACCATGGTGTCCCCGCTGACCATGGCGCCCTCGGCGGTTGCCCCACCTGTAAGGCTGGCCCTGAATGTAGGGCTGGGAGGGACCTTCAGAGGTCAAGTCCAGCCCCATGTGCTGAGACAAGATCAAATAAACCTAGTAACGTGTGTGTGGGGAAGAGAGGTGGTGTGCATTTTAATGCTACAGGCTGCCTCTAATTAGCAAAAATCAGGGAGTAGAAAAATGGCAAAAAATAGCCCCCCTTTTCACTGACATTTTAAAATAAACCCAGAAGCAGAGTCAAATCTGAGGCCCAGTCACCCAAGCAGCACACAGGTTGTTCTCTAAAATACATTTCTTTAATAAGCAGTACTCACGAAGGGTACTTATACTGACAGCCAGGGCCGCCCAGAGCGGGGGGCAAAGGGGGCAATTTGCCCCGGGCCCCGGGCTCCGCAGGGGCCCCCAAGAGAACAGCGGAGGCTCCCGCCTCCGCCCCTCTCCTGGAGCCTCAGCGCATCAAGCGCCGAGTCTCTGGCCGAGCCCCTGAGCCCCGCCCCGCTCAGAGCCGCGTGGTGAGGGGGCGGGGCTGCGAGCTCCGGGCTGAGCTCAGCTCCCTCCACTCGGCGTGGAGCTCCCAGCCCCGCCCCCTCACCACGCGGCTCTGAGCGGGACGGAGCTCAGGCCCCGCTGGCCACACACTGCGGCTGTTCCGGCGAGGCGCTGAGACTCCGGGTGAGGAGGGAGCCGGGGGTAAGAGGCTGGGGCCAGGGCAGGGGGGAAGCGGGACCCGCCGCCGAAGCGCAGCCCGGTCTTCGGCGGCGGGGGGCCCTTCCGTTCCGGGACCCACCGCCGAAGTGCCTCGAAGACCCGCGGCGGGGGCCCTCCCCCGCCGCCGAATTACCGCCGAAGACCAGGCTGCACTTCGGCGGCGGGTCCCGCTTCGGCAGTAATTCGGCGGCGGGGGGCTCCCGCCGTGGGTCTTTGGGGCACTTCGGCAGCGGGTCCTGGAACGGAAGGGCCCCCCACCGCTGAAGACCCTGGGCCCCCGGAATCCTCTGGGCGGCCCTGCTGACAGCCCTAAAGGCTGAAGTTCAGTCCTCTGTATAGTCACAGCACAAGCAGAGCATGAACATTGACAATTCACACTTCCTTCTTTGCACAGCTAGTGTGCATCAACCCTGCTCTGGAGGGACCACTTCTAGCAGTGAGAAAGTAGTTCAGTTTCTCTGATCCATTACTTTAATGGCCTCTCTTCTTGAGACTGCCAAGAACAACTGATAGCAATTACAATATGGGAGGGAAGGAATCCTCCTCCCTCTGAAGTCAATAGCAAACCATCCTTGGATGTTAGTTGCAACAGGATCAGTACCATTACAGGAAATAAGGATGTACACTAAAATGTTGAAGAAACTATGGAGAAAAGAAGTTTTGAAATCCTTGTAACTTGGTAAAGTAAGCAATTGAGCTACCTTCCTTCTTGATGGGTTTTAGAAGATTTTCACAATGCTCATACGGGCAGAAGTCCCAACAATGTGGCACGGGGATTGCACACACATTTCTTTTATGTATTCATTTGTTTGTAGTGGAGGTAAATAGAAAAACTCCAATGCTAACAGTTCAGCTCTCAAAGGCCTCTTCAGAACCGAATGGATATTATTACTGATGTTTCTGCTTCAGACGAGTTTTACATTTTAAAAGCTTTCCTTTTTTCATTCTACCTTGCTCAGCCCATTCATGAGCCAAGGTTTCTCTTCTGATTTTGATGAACTGTGTGTCCAATGAATCCAGCTTTGGTTACCACGAATCAAGTGCTTGACTGGCAAGCTTGGAGACTACAGGGCTTTATCTATACACACGACATATACAACATGGCTAGCAACAGAGTAAGCTTTCTCACAATGCTTCCTTATCTGACCTCAATCTTGACTGGCAGGAATGATGTCTGGGGATAAGAACCTCTTTGGTGTATTGGTTCAGTCTCCGTGGGCCTTTTGGTCTTTGGCCTTTCTACACAGACGGCCAAGTCTGGTCAGCTTTGATTTTTTGTGATGTGGACAGGAATGGAATAAGCAACTCACTTCACAGTTGTGTCAGGTGCTTAACAACTTCATGAGACCCCTACTACTGTTGTGGGCCACATTAAACTACTGGCCTAGTGGTGAGAGGCCTTAGCCTGTTTGTTACCAATCCCCTGAGCTGTTCAGTCAAACCCAAGCAGAATGCTCTCTTGTTCTGTGCCAAGCCAATCCTTCCCTAACTCAAAAACTTGCTTCCACTACTACCCACTCCCCAGCACCTCACTCCCGAATATGTTTGCTTTGTCATTAACTGAGAGGACTCTATTCTTTCTGAACCCTTTGGGATTATATACTTCATTTCCAAGCAGTAAGGCACAGCCAAGCAACTGGCTTGACTTAACAGAACAGCAAAGCTTTTCTTCAGACTAAGACAGTACAAGGCCACTGCTTTTGAATGCATTCCTAGATAGCACAGACAACCCCAGTGTCAGGAATGGCATAAGACTGCTAGTAGTGCTGTGCAGTTCTAACGGGATAAAATCAAGAGTACAAACCAAACATAATTGAAAAAGTTTTTCTAGTCAACTAAGAGGGTGCCTTGAGTGTTCCTGACACAGAGGATGGGTTTCCCCCCCTTAAATTGCCAGAAGTAGCAACAGGACCAAAGAGTTAGAACCTAAGGAAAGGCCAAGCTCATCTTTTATTTCTGATACTGGACAATATAGGGAAGGAAAGCTCCTTATTTATTTTCTGTCCGTGGTAAAAGTCTCAAAATGAGTTTCTCAACTGCATCCCACTGCACCAATATAATTCTGAGACCGAATCTCACAAACATCCACTGGCCAATACTTTCAATCTGCTGGCCTAACATTGGGCTCCTAAGTCCACGTTAAGGCTCCTAAATATGTCTCAATTTTCAACAGAGCTGAGTGTTATGTTCTAAATGTGAAACTTCTTCATTTAAAAAACTAGTTAACAGACAATGCTTCATACATTAGCGATTGCGAAATCCTTCAAGTCACTTCCCTTTTAATCTGCTTCAAGACTCTTCAGAACAAAGTTCTTTCCCAGTATAGTGCATAAGTGCAACAATACCTGGAAATTCAATTACAGGCTTTTGTTCCCTTTCAAAATGTCATCTCCGATATTTTCCTTTTATTGTGGCTATAACGAAAGGGGTTTTTTCCACAGCCTTTTGAAATGTTGACATCAAAGCCCACCCAAGATTAGTGAAGTGCTCCTTTGCCACACAGTTTCGAGGACTACAGTAGACTTCTCTGTGTTACAGTGTTGCTCTACGAAGCTCCCAACTCCTGTGAATCTCTCCTACATTCATGGCCAGATTCTGCCCAGGGTTATTCAAATGCACGAGAGGGAGGTGAAGAGGGCACCGAGTGCTCCTTCCATCTCTCTTCCACACAGTATCAAGGCAAGGTTCAACACATTCACTCCCATGCTGCCCATCACGTCACAACCCAGTGCAGCAAAGGCAGCTGCTTGCCCTTTATTGCATACACAAGGCAGGAGCACGCTCGGCTCTTTTTAATCACTTTCTCTTATCAGTTGAGTCACAGACCAAAAGTTTGCATTTCTGAATCCTAAAAATATTCTCTCTCTTTTGGTCCCTCGTGGGCCCCTTTGACACATACAGGCTGGCTGATCCGAGTGCTCCTCTCCATCTGGCTTTCCCAAAATGTAGTGTGTTCCTCTGAACCAGTTCTTAAGTTGTATGAAGCTCAAACAACAACCCTGGACTTTCAGATACTTTTAAAATGCATGTGATGTGGCCATATCTCACCCAGGAGTCAGGATGAGACAGCACATTCATTTTCAATGTATGCCCTGAGCAAGGGTTTGAACCCAGCCCTTCTAACATGGAACACTAAGGATTGGATTTCAAAAGCACCTAAGTGATTTAGGGGCGTATGTCCCATCGAATGCAATTGAAAAATCTCACTCTAGAGCACCAGCTCACTGACTCATTTATCTTGATATCAAGTTTTGTTTTTAAAACAGTTTTAAAAAAAATCCACTGCAGACTGTCTTTGCTGGTTTTTTAAAAAGGCAGCCATTAGTAACTAAGGAATAAAGGTTTCATAATTAGGTGCTGTGTATTTTTTTTATTTAAACTATGAAAAACCCACCAAAAAGGTAAGCCAGCCCCATCTTTAAACTTTAAACAATTACATGCCTGCTAGAAATGTTAGCCCACAGTTGGAAAATAGATAATCCATCTAAACACACTGTGGTGTAAAGCTACTATAAAAATTTGCTTTAAGTACAAACTTCAGAGAGGACGTCAACCTTTGAATATTCTTTCAAGTAGGAAGTGCATGGCTGAAATTAATCTGGCATAAACAAGGCGGGGGAGGGGTGGGGGTGAAATCTACAAACACAAACCAGCCAAAGATTGACAAGGGTTAGGGAAAGTCAAGCAGAGCTGCCTTTTCATCCCTTAAATCTGCACTTTTCAAAGCATTGGGCTACAAATGAACTATTCCTCCTTTAAAAAGCAACAAAGAGTCCTGTGGCACCTTATAGACTAACAGATGTATTGGAGTATGAGCTTTCGTGGGTGAATACCCACTTTGTCAGACACATGCATCTGACGAAGTGGGTATTCACCCACGAAAGCTTATGCTCCAATACATCTGTTAGTCTATAAGGTGCCACAGGACTCTTTGTTGCTTTTTGCAGATCCAGACTAACAGGTACTCTGATACTATTGCTCCTTTGTTAGCACCTCCCATTTGGTTACCTTTTGTTACTGGTTCAGCGGGGGAACTCAAGGACAGGACAGCAAACAGTGTAGTTTATGATTAGCTCATCAAAAGTTATCTGCCCGGGGGATGAGATTTCCTTCTATAGGACAGGAGAGAGTGGAATAAGGTACTCTGAATCATACTCCACTGCAGAACATTCTGAGACAATCAGAAGGGTTCTGTGTCACCTTTGCTTGACCACGCCAAACAGCCAAAGACATCTGAAGACAGGAATGCAATGTGGGAGGAGAGGAAAGAATCTATATTAGAAAATTCCAGGATTCTCTCTCCGTCACTCTGAAGCCTAGAATGTGTGTTTAGTCAGTGTGAAGTGATGGAAACAGCTACAAGTACATTGGAGAGCTCTTTTGGTTCAGAATATTACCAGATGCAATCATTACTGGGTTTTACAGTCTGTTACAGTTCAATTTTTAAGTTCTCAGCCATTTTGACTTTATAAATTACACCCATGTGGTGTATGGCTACAGTAAGGCATGGAGCTATGCCATATCAAGAGTTCTAGACCATTGAGACATCAGAGGTAACTCAGCCAGTCACTACACTTACTCTAGTCTACAGCTAATTTGTATGTAGGGCTGGCTCCAGTGTTTTTGCTGCCCCAAGCGGCGGGGGAAAAAAAAAAGCCACCACGATTGGCAGCACTTCAGTCGCAGCTCTACCGCTGCCGCTTCATTCTTTGGTGACAATTTGGAGGCAGGTCCATCCCTTAAACTGAGGGACCCGCTGCTGAATTGCCGTCAAAGAGCCGGATGTGCTGCCCCTTACCGTTGGCTGCCCCAAGCACCTGCTTTCTGTGCTGGGCCTGGAGCCGGCTCTGTTTGTATGCAACCATTTTGTTGGTTGTATGAGGGAGACTGCACAGATAGTGGATTACTTGGCCCAACTGCCACACCCCTGTGACATCGTGGGCTTTCAGCTACTAGTCCTTAAATAATACAGCTCATTCTTTTGCTAAAGGCCTGTGATGGGGTGCACTGGCCAACCCAAACTGGTCCCGGGGAAGAAACCCCATGATCCCTGCCTCTGCTCTGTGACCTTATCCAGGATCAACTGGTGTTAAACAAGAGGATGCCAATTAAGAATCATGTAACCTGCGGACAATTTCTGAGTGGAGGTCTGGGAGTTCAGAGACCATCCAGCAGACGGCAAGTGAGGACTGTAGCTAGGAGAGCTAGGAAGGGGAGGTTCTCCTGTTCTGCAGACTAGTTATGTTTCTCTTCTTATAATTGTGGCTATTAAGGACCATAAAGTAATTGCAGCCCTAGGACTGGAGATAGCAGGGTCTATAGCGAGGCTTGTGTTTTTGTTTACTTTACTCTGAAAACAGCCTGAAATAAAACAATAAACACAGCATCCCAGGAAGCAGGGAAGACTAAATATTATTGAGCAGAAGGGTCTGACAAGTCTGAGCTCATTTACAGGCCAAAGGTTGTTCCATTTGTAAAGATAGCTGAGAAAAAGAACATGGTTGTTTTAGTGTGTGTGGATTTTCAGCTCCCAAAATTAAAAAATCCCATGATTTTCTAAATGCTTTTTAAATAAATGTTGGGTTCCTGGCTGTCTCCCTGGTACAGCCTATGTGACTGGACTGTGAGCCTGATTCTCCACTGCTCTTCATCCTGTATAGTCATTCACACCAGTGCAAAGTGGGTGTAAAATGCTACCATATCAGCAGGGCTGGCTCCAGGCCCCAGCGTAGGAAGCAGGTGCTTGGGGTAGCCAATTCAAAGGGGCGGCACTCCGTCTGGTATCGGGGCGTCCGGGTCTTTGGCAGGAATTCAGCGGCTCGTCTGTCATTCCCTCTCTTCCTCTTTGAGCTGCCACCGAAGTGATGAAGAGGAAGAGAGGGAGGACCTGTCGCTGAACTGCCACAGAAGAAGCGGCGCGATTGAGCTGCTGCCAAAGTGCCGCCGCTCTTTTTTTTTTTTTTTTGGCCACTTGAGGTGGCAGAAAAGCTGGAGCCGGCCCTGCATATCAGAATGACAGTGTTTTATGTCCACTTTGCACTGGTAAAAATGCAATGCAGGACAATGGAGAACCAAGCCTTGAGCCTTTAGTCTCCTGCTCCTGGGGCTGAAGTGGCAGATGGATGGGGACCTTTAAAAAAATAGATACTTGCAACACAGCAGTATTTACATTTATCAAGGTATGTGTGATATTCCTACATTTAAGGCTGGTCTACACTGTGAGGTTAGGTCGAATTTAGTCGCGTTAGGTGGATTTTGTAAGCAATGCACCTACACAACCAACCTCGTTCTGTTGACCTAAGGGGCTCTTAAAATTGACTGCTGTACTCCTCCCTGATGAGGGGAGTAGCACTAAAATAGACCTTCTTGGGTCAAATTTCTGGTAGTGCAAATGCAGCGTTGTGCAATTCGATGGTATTGGCCTCTGGGAGCTATCCTAGAGTGCTCCAATGTGACTGCTCTGGACAGCACTTTCAACTCCGATACACTAGTCAGGTACATAGGAAAAGCCCCGGGAACTTTTGAATTTCATTTCCTGTTTGGTCAGCGTGGCAAGTTTAGTAGCACAGGTGACCATGCAGCCCCAGAATCGCAAATGAGCTCCAGCGAATGGGAGACACTGGATCTGATTGCTGTATGGGGAGAAGAATCTGTGCAGGCAGAACTCCAATCAAAAAGAAGAAATGCTAATATATATGCCAAAATTGCACAGGGCATGGTGGAGAGAGGCTACACAGGGAGACACAGCAGTGCTGCGTGAAAGTTAAGGAGCTCTGGCAAGCCTACTACAACACAAAGAAGGCAAACGGTTGCTCCGGATCAGAGCCCCATACATGCTGCTTCTATGATCAGCTGCATGGCATTCTAGGGGGGGACCTTACCAGTACCCCACCACTGTCTGTGGACACCTGCCAGGGGGGGAGTCTCATGCAACAGAGAAAGATTTTGTGAATGAGGAAGAGGAGGAGGAGGAGAATGTGCAGCAGGCAAGCGGAGAATCCGTTCTCCCCGGCAGCCAGGACCTTTTCATCACCCTGGAGCAAATACCCTCCCATGGTGGGTTCCCGGACCCTGAAGCCAGAGAAGGCACCTCTCATGAGTGCACATTTGTAACTACACTACAGGGTTTAAAAGCAATTGTGTTTAATGTTTGATTTGCCCTGAAGAATTGGGATGCGTTCATGGCCAGTACGGTAGATTTGCCCACTCAGAATTGATTCCTGGCTGTCAGGCATTGCAAGCTTCCACAGGGCTATCGCCACTCACTTCTCAACTGTCTGGGCAGGTCTCATCCTGGTATTCCTGCGCTTCAGGGTCGGGGAAAGCAACTCAAAGTTCCATGAAAGTGGCCTTACACATGCGAAAGTTTCGCAGCCACTAGGAATCATCCCATACCTGCAACACTATGCGGTCCCACCAGTCTGCTTGTTTGCTGGGTCCAGAATCGGCATTCCACTGTATCAACCTGCCCCATTGCTGCCATGATGTCCCAATTGCCACATCCCATGCTTTCAGGAATGTCTGTGTCCACGTCCTCCTCACAATCATCCTCGTACTGGCGTCTCCTAGCCAGGTTCTGCACATACGGCAGGATAATGCGCGAGGTGTTTACAATGCTCAGCTCTGAGCTGAGCGAGCTCCATGCTTGCTGTGCTATCATGTCTGCATGGATAACTCAGGAAAAAAGGAGCGAAACGATTGTTTGCTGTTGCTTTCAAGGAGGGAGGGACGGGAGACTGATGACATGTACCCAAAACCACCCGCGACAATATTTTTGCCCCATCAGGCATTGGGAGCTTAATCCAGAATTCCAATGGGCAGTGGGGACTGTGGGATAGCTACCCATAGTGCACCGCTCCATGAGTCGATGCTAGCCACGGTATTGAGGACGCACTCCGCCGATCTACTGCGCTTAGTGGGGACATACACGATCGACTGTATAAAATTGCTTTCTAAAGATCAACTTCTCTAAAATTGACCTAATTTTGTAGTGTAGACATACCCTTAGAATGGGAAATGCAGCATTTTAAATGTTACTGGTACTGCAGGTTTAAATTGGCTTAGCTCCAATGCCTTCAATTTCTGCTCTAATACTCCAGTTTACATAAGCTGGGGGTCCAATGCCGCATTTTTCATGGCTCCAATTGTATTCGATATTCATTTGTGCTGTGCAGCAGGAATTGATAGGCCTGTAATCTTCCTTCTTCATAACACTGGGCAGAATTAAACACACCAGCTGAAGAATGAGCACCATAAATTCTGCAGTTTTGGCTCTTATAACTGTATCTCAGCATCTGTATAGATAGATGAAGCATTTTTACTAGTTTGCATTAGTGGCCTATCTCCTGGCACCCACTGTTTAAAGCATCATATTTGGAAGTAGAGATCTACAAAGAATGCCTGCTGTCTAGTTTGACCCCTGCAATCCAGTAAGGCCCAAAGCGTGTACTTTACAACCTGTCCTGTGTTGGGTGCCATGCAGAGCTGCACTACCAAAGGTGAAAGTTCAGGTGGGATAGCAGCCGAGGGAAGCACTATCCTTTGGCTCAGCACCCAAAGGCAAAGGGGGAACGTGCCTGCTGTACAAAACATTGGGACAGAGAGTGCATCCTACTCCCCCAGTGAGCCAGGGCAGCACTACTCTTCTCTGTCACTCTTTGCCTGCTCTGGGGTGGTTTGAACCTTTGGGGGTGCACAGAGAGAGCATATGCTGCACTCCTTCAAGTGCAAGGACTGAGATTATCCCTCATCCTTGCTGAGGGTGAAGGCTCTTTCTGCCCTCCTCCGCTCACCTCCACATTCACATAAAGGCCTAGAGTAAGCTAGTAAAATCAGCTCTTGTAAACTAAGGATGGGTGAATTGGTTTAGATAGACTAAGAACCTTCATCCAAAAAGCCTGACTCACCTTCCCAGTTTGGCTAACAACAGAAGTGAATGAGAAGGAGTTTGATTTCCATGCTTCTGCCCTTCCTGGTTTCTGCTAGAAGTGGAAGTGCTGAAATAGGTGAAAGACCCTCATGGAATTACAGATGTGAGTGGAAACCAGAAAATACTGGAAATGTAGTGAGAAAACATTTCTCATGGGGACTTCCAGAACAATGAGATTTGAACAGGCATCCACACTGGGGGAGTTTTGCTTATCTAAATCAAAGCGCTGAACCTTTTGATGGTCACTATCACTACTGTGAGGTTATGTGTAAGCATGGTAGCTCATTTAACAAAACCACCTTATAAGGTGCTGCAAGTTACCTTGGGAGTTAGCACATTGTGCTCCTGCACAGTCAAACTAACGTGACTGCTTAGACTTGTATAATCCTGGTGGCTAGTTAGCAATTATTATAATAACCCACCCAAACTGCCAGCTGTTTAATTTTGGCTCTCTCCTTCTCCTCACAGCAGGTAACTCCACCACATGGCTACAGTACTTTTAGTTCTACTTTGGCCCAGAGTTGAAGGATCTGTAGTTGCAGGCTAGGGGATGTATTATCATCCATGAATATAAGAAAATAAGTACGGCCATACTGGGTCAGACCAATGCTCCATCTAGCCCAGTATCTTGTCTTCTGATGGTGGCCAATGCCAGGTACTTTAGAGGGAATGAACAGAACAGGGCAATTATCGAGTTATCCATCCCCTGTCATCCAGTCCCAGCTCCTGGCACTCAGAGGCTTAGGGACACCTCATGGGGTTGCGACCCTGACCATCTTGGCTAATAGCTTCAAAGTACGTTTGCATTTGAATTGACCACACTAATGGGAGCATTCTACTTTTGAAAAAGCCTTTGCTTGAGTCCTAATGACTCAAAAATGGTACAGTTTCCTTCTGGGGATGTAAATCTACCTTGTGGCCTGGCCACTGACAATATTGTTTATGAAAGGAGTTGGACAATGTGGAATGTACACTGCATGAGGGTCAACTCCCTTGGTGTCTTTTACCAACGACATAGAGAAGGATGGGGAAGTGTTGCAAATTGCTTGTTGGTTACCTTTGTTAAGAACTGGTACCTGCCTGGAAGAGGCTATGGGAACACTTGCACTAGTAACAAGTAAACTTCCTGTGCAATCTGCAGAATAGTTCAAAGCAGATGCTGGACCATGTCCTGCCTTACAGAAAATGTGAGATTCCTAAAGAGAAGATAGCCCCAAAAGGGCAGAATAATATTGATCCGTAGTGCTGTCCTTCTCTTCAGGTCCATGGTGAGTTAGTCCCTCATGGCATATATTTGATACATGAGACTGTTGTTCTTACTGAGTTTCAGCCCATGTTTATTCACCTTCCTTATGAAGCTCATCAAAACGGTTTCAGTAGGTGGGGCGCAATTGCACCCAGACCCCATACTGGGTTTGCATGGGAAAATTATTATATTGGTAGGAGTTTTTGAAACAGCAACTGCAGACATCCACTGTGCCACTATTGTAACTTAATGAGTTTTGAAAGACCGTTTGCAAACTGCTGACCTAGAAGAAAAGCCTTGGCAGTCATTTGTCATGTTTCTTACATACAGCCATTAAGCAATTTGACATGCAACAAGCCAGAGGGCAAATCCTGAAATTCTTATTCAGTTTTGACTCTTTCCTTACCCAGGTAACACTACCAGGGACTTCAGTGGGAGTCTTGCTTAAATAAAGGCTTCAGTATTTGGCTCCATATAGCTCCTGAATAATTGTTGCATGGGAGAAGGTGGTCTCCCCAAGTTTAAATGTTGAGCTTCAAAATCATTCTTTGAAGAAAAAGAAGAATACAGCTCAATGCAACAAAATGTCCAAGGCACCGATAGCAGCTGGATAACAGCAAATGGTTGAAAGGGAAATGCCATAATGCTAGGTATCCAGAATTCCAGTATGCTGCTTTTGTAAATTGTCATAAGCTTGTATTTGTAAGAAAAAAGTATGATCCAAATTTAGCAACCTGCTCCACGTTGTGGAGGACGAAGGCTCTTCTACATAGAAATGATTGTATGGGAAAACATAGAAGGCAATACAATTTACCTGTAAATCAGGAACAGAGGATCAATGTTCCTGCTTATTATGATCATAGAATCATAGACTTTAAGGTCAGAAGGGACCATTATGATCATCTAGTCTTACCTCCTGCACAATGCAGGCCACAGAACTCCTGCACCCACCCACTCCTGTATCAAATCTGTGTCTGAGCCATTGAAGTCCTCAAATCATGGTTTAAAGATTTCAAGGTGCAGAGAACCTTCCAGCAAGTGTCCCGTGCCCCACACTGCAGAGGAAGGCGAAAACCCCCCAGGGCTTCTGCCAATCTGCCCTGGAGGAAAATTCCTTCCCATTGGACAATGATTTTTGCTCCAGATGTTCTCCACTAAAATAAAGCTGTGCTAAGATAGCACAATAAAAGGAGTACCTTTATGGACTAGAGACTATATTTTGTATCAAAAGATTGTAATTACACACACACACGTTCCTTGACACCACATTTGCTGTATTATGTTGCATCATTAATAGAAACTTATTTCTGGTTAATTCATGCATATGTTTGTTAATTGATTTATAGGTCACAGAACTATCCCGGAACTCCTATTTCTACTGAGATACATATTCTGTAGACAGCTACATAGCACCAGAACCTGTGGATTACAGTCTTTGTGGTTCATTAGAAGCTCCTGTAATGAAAGAAACTGTTCAGTGTTTAGATATGGATCACTATAAACTGAGATTTGCAAAATTCTACCTACATACTCAGCTGGGAGAAATAATTTTTAGATGAGTGAATTAAGTGTCATTAGCCCTTTCATCATCACCATCATGGCAAATACTAGGCAAGTAGATTTTATAGTTGGATTGGTTAATTGCCAGGCCCATTTTGTCAGAGCTCTCCAACACAAAAAGGACTGTCCCCCATTTATGGGAGGACATGACTGACCCCTAACTCTTCTATCTGTGTCCTTTCATGCTAACTGGAATTGCTTTCAGCCCATTTTAGGCCCCACTACAGAGATACAAGCCCACATTTTCAAATTCAGATCTTGGGCGATTTAAATTCTCAGTGCCCAGCTTTAGTTTATCTAGGTTCTGATTTTCAGAGCTGCTGAGGATCCACAAGTTTCCACTGATTTATACTGGAGTTTTGGGTGCTCACCCCTCTGAAAATCTTGCCCTTGTTTTTTAAATAGGATAAAAGATGCTTTGGAGAATTAATGGGCCATGTTCACTATGAAAATGTCCTTGGCTTCTTTCCAGCAGTGCCTGTTCCAGTTTGCAAGGCATTGGTAAATCTAAACCAGCAGGTTTAATTCACCCAAGTTTGAGACCCTTGAGCTTCAGGTGACATTATGAAAGATTCACTCATTTCTAGTTATAATTTCTTCACTACTAACCACAGACTCCCTGTGCCTCCCCCATATTACAGAACCTTCCTTTGTCACCTCTGTAACTATTCAGCCAGGATACTGGCTTCCATCTCTACTACTTCTAAATGTCATCTCTCTTACTTCCCCTGCTCACTCTCTCACCAGGCTGGATCCTTTATGCCAAGACTTCAAGAGCGTGGCCTCATTAAAGCCAGTAGCAAATAATGAAGACACATTATGGGGCAGACAGCAGGAAGTGTGTGAAGCCATCATGAACTAAATGTGAACAGTATTGATGCTGGGCAATAAGCAGCATTCATCAGTGTAAAACGCAATAAATAACCTGCTTTGGAAAATGGATTAGACTTAAGTTCCATTTGGGCCTTTCAAACCTGGCCAGATATCAAGCTTTAATTTCTTATTTGGCTCTAGATCAAGCCATTCCATTCCATTCTCCTGATGCATCATCTTGCCATCTAATAAATAATTATTAGAATTTATGTAGCACTTTCCACATACAAACTAATCCTCACAACATCCCTAACAGGCAGGGAAGTAAGTCCCTTTAACTGTGAGGAAACAGGAAGAGAAGTTAAGTCACTTGCTCAAAGTCACGCAGGGAGTCAATGACAGAGCTGGGATTGGAATTTGGAATGCCTGGCGACTCTCAGTCCTCTGCTCCTTTCTCTACACCATGCTGTCTGTTGTGGGTAAACAGAATGCAGGCGATTTTACTCTGAACTCAATTCAACCTCCTTAACCAGACATTCTTACATCTAACTTTGCTCTCTGATTGCTGTAATTCTGCTGCATTAAATAATTCCCTGAAGTGGCTCTCATTTATTTAAAATGCTGCTGTTTAGCCATTTAGCAGCCAATGCATAAGAGAAATATAGTCTTATTGTGATTTGCTTCAGTTACCAAACAGAATAGAAAATACAGTATTAAAAACACTGCACAGATGCCTCAGTGATCCGTCACCAGGGGCGGCTCCATAAATTATGGTGCCCCAAGCAGGGCGGCGCGCTGCGCCGCCCTTCCCCAGTCCCGTGGCCGGGGCAGAGGTGTGTGCGGTGGGTGCGCTGGTTTGCGGCTCCGGCGGAGCATCCGCAGGCATGCCTGCGGGAGCTCCGTCCGAGCCGCGGGACCAGCGCGCCCGCTGCAGTCATGCCTGTGGCAGCTCAAGCGGAGCCGCGGGAAGAGGGGACCCTCCGCAGTCATGCCTGCGGCAGGTCCGCTCATCCCGGGGCTCCGGTGGACCTCCCGCAGGCATGACTGCGGAAGGTCCGCCGGAGCCAAATGCCGCCCTGCCCCGACAATGCCACCCCACGCGCCTGCTTGGCGCGCTGGGGTCTGGAGCCGGCCCTGTCCGTCACCCTGCATGTCTGAGCTACTTACATCCAAAGCTCACTGTCAACAGTCACTCGGCCCCACAAAGTCCCAGGACCTCCTGGTCAACCTCCTCCTTGCCCTGGCTAAAATGGCCATCTACGCAACCAGGGAGAGGAGGTTGGCCAATGGAGACTCCTGTGACTGTGGGGCTTGTTTCCGATCCTCTGTCCGTTCACGCATCCGGGGAGAGTTCCTCTGGGCAGCATCCACTGGCTCCCTTGATGCCTTCGAGGAGCAGTGGGCACTGTTTGGGGTTCTCTGCTTGGTGTCCCCATCAAGCTCCCTTCTTATGACCCTTTGACCGCACTCCTGTCCCTGTTCTTTTATTAGTTGTCCCCCGAAATCAGTTGGGTTTTTGAGGCCCTGTAGATCCTCCCCTTAGGCTGGGGGGGATCCTTTAGCAGTGGGCGGGCTTCCGCCCACCCAGTCCCAGAAACCCAATAGGTACAGAAGGGTAAAAAATGTATGATGTTATGCTCTCAGTCAGTTGCCAGCCCTGTATCCAGCTTGTGATCTATGACCGGAGTTTAAAAAAAAACAAAACAAAAACCAAAACAGTCACTCGGCTCTGTCTCAGCTATCATTATTATCCTAAGGTAGATGCCAAAAGGATGTGAAGAAGGGCTTTTGTCCCCTTATTCCATGCCAAGTTTACAGGGCTAGAATTTGCACATAGTAATAATAACACATTCTCCCTCAAAACATTGCCTCTAATCTGCACAAATGGGTTCTTTTCTTGCTAGTGGAGGCCTGGGGCAGTTTGGCTGAGCTGAAGGGAGACTGGTGAGATTTGCAGCGCTGGTGGAGGCTTTCCAGCGCTGCAATTAGTAACTGTCCACATCTGCAGGGCACATCCAGCGCTGCAACTCCCTGGCTGCAGCACTGGCCATACACCTAGGTCTGCTTGGGGTATAAGGATTGCAGCGCTGGTGCTGTAGCGCTGCTCGTAAAGTGTGGCCACACACCAGCGCTGTTATTGGCCTCCAGGGTATAAGGATATATCCCAGAATACTTTTAACTAAATTACTCCCTTTGTTTTGTTATGCTGCCTCTCTTTGTTTTGTTGTGAACTCGGGGCTCCAGGAGCTGCTTATCTAAAAAACAAACACAGCTCCTGTTTGCCGTGATCAATCTGTAACTGACTGAACAATCAAATGAGATAAACCCACTACCTTGCTGTGAATGAGGCAGGCAGGGGGATGAGTGTTTGCTTGACGAGAGAAACAGCGGGGGCAGGGGTGAGAAAGGGAGTCCGTTGGAGCAGCTGCTTATCTGGTCTGCAGGCTGCTTGCAGTTAAGAGTAAGGGGTCGGGAAAAATTTCTGATTTTGCAAGGCAGGGAGCTGATACACAGTGTCAGCTCCAAAAATCCACACTCACTCTCTTCCCCAGTCCCTGTCACACTGCACCCCACCCCCCTCTTTTGAAAAGCATGTTGCTGCCACTTGAACGCTGGGATAGCTGCCCATAATGCATCACTCCCAACAGCGCTGCAAATGCTGCAAATGTGGCCACATACCAGCGCTTTCCCTACACAGCTATACGACCAGCGCTGTAATTCCCAGCGCTGCAACTCTCAAGTGTAGCCATACCCTGGGATTGAAGGCTGCACCTGCTTAGCTAAGCTTCCCATCAGCCGGCCAGTCTCTGGGAGTTAGGCATAGCACTGTAGTTCAGACTCTTCTTCACGTTTCCTTTCATCTTCCTCCCCCAACACTTCTCTTGGCAAATATTAACCAGGACCCTTTAATTTTAACTCTCAGTGAGTCTGTTTCTCATTTGCTTCAGCTGAAGGCCTTTTTGGAAGAGCATTTTCGAACTGAGATCATTCAGGGGAGCATCCCTATCTGAACTGTCTGGCAGACATGGCCCAGCTTGCAGTAATGCAGCTCCACATCCAGCTGGGATACAGCACTTTTACCTACTGTGCCAAGCCCGCGGAGCATCACCCTGCCAGGATAAATGGGCTCCAATGTGGAGTGATATGGGATGGACAGGAAAGCCTGACACAAGCATGGTACCTCACATAAACCTTTGGCACAAACAGACAAAACTCCCTAACCCAAGTGCTCAGAAAAAATAAAAGTCATCTCATCCTGTCTTATTGCTGCTCTCCTAGCTAAGGAGAACAGCCAGTTCACTTTCCCATATCAGGAAAAGTATCAGCTTATTATAGAAATCCACTATTTCCCTCCAAAATGGTGCTAAATTCACTCAGTCCCAATTAGCAGGCATTTGCTCTTCCTTTCTTAGTGATCAGCCTAACAAGGTCCTCTCACTCACAGGGCATTCCTCTGGGCTGGTCTACACTGGGGGGCGGGAGGAGGGGTCAATGTAAGATATGCAACTTCAGCTACGAGAATAACGTAGCTAAAGTCGACTATCTTATTTCGACTTACCTCCCATCCTCACGGCGCGGGATCGATGGCCGCGGCTCTCCTGTCAACTCCGCTTCTGCCTCCTGCCCTAGTGGAGTTCCAGAGTCGACGGGGAGTGCGGCGGGGATCGATTTAGCACGTCTAGACAAGACGTGATAAATCGATCCCCGATAGATCAATCGTTACCCACCGATCTGGCGAGTAGTATGGACGTACCCGTTGACTCTTCACCTAGAGGCTCTCTCTAATAAGAAGGAAATTTCTTAAGCTAGTACATGCCTGAGAGCGCTGTGCTGCCAGGGGATCACTTAGGCAATGTCTACACTACGCAGCTTTTAGCGACACAACTGTGACACTACAGCCGTGCGGTTAAAAGGTGTGCATGTAGCTGCTGTTTGTCGGCAGGAGAGAGTTCTCCTTCCGACAAAAAACTTCCACCCCCAACAAGCGGCATTAGCATTGTCAGGAGAGCGCTCCTGCCAACAAAGCACTGTTCACACCAGCACTTGTTGTGGATAAAACTTTTGTCTTTCGGAGGGGTGTGTGTGTGTGTGTGTGTGTGTGTGTGTGTGTGGTTTTAACACCTCTCAATGACAAAAGTTTTATCTTTCACTTGCCAGTGTAGACAAAGCCAAAAGAGGAAACCCCTTGCCCTGAAAGGTCATTCGTTCTTCACAAGAAATACATGTAGAAAAAACCATACAAAATAAAAAGTAAAACAACTAAAGAACAACAAAAAATAGAATTCTCTTCAACATCAGCCCCTCTGGGGAGGAAGGAAAAGGATCTCAGTCTGAAAAAAGAGGGTCTTTCCACCAGAATGTCTTGGCACCATAGGCCTGTTTTAAAGGTATTTAGGTATGCAGAGATGCTGATATAGGTACTGAGTGGGATTTTCAAAAGTGCCTTGCTGTCTAAGTCCCTTTAAAAATCTGGCCTCATGTGGCTACTGCTGTTGTCACACTGTCTTACAAAGAAGAGAAGGATAAAATGGTTACTGGCAAATATCTTCCCTTCAAGTTAGAAAACAAAAATTCATGTCCACTGTCCTAATTCCTCATCTGTGGATGTAATTTACACAGAATGGGAAAGCCCTGATAAGGGGAAAATCAACAAATAATGAAATTTTGTAATCCTCAATGGTCAAAGGCTAATTTAGTTTCTATTTCCCCAAGATAGATGCTGCCACAGCTTCCGCACGTAGAGATATAATTAATCCTTCAGAAAATGATTTTTTCAAAGGACCCCCATGGATAGGAAAATAAAGGAGAACCTTAGATGTAATTCTGAAGCCAGCTTAGCCTGTCTTCAGTCATCTCACACCACAATCTGTTCTGCTAATGTAGCCAAGCCATTGTGTGATGATTTAAAAGATACGGAGCAGCACGCACCAGCAAGTCAAACTGTTGTCTGTCAAGCCCGGATGGTCCATGAAGCTGCTTCCATCTATCTCAATTTTTAAACTGAGCCCATCATTGTGGTATCAGAACACTTTCCAGCCAAAGGCTGTGGAGATCTCAGCAGTATTCTCTAGTCTCCTGTTAGTGAAATCAACTGTGCTCACTGCTAGATTCATTGCTTTAGCAGTGCTGTGAAAGTACCATTTCAGAGCTTAGCAGATACCCCCCATTAGCCACAGATCAGTTATTGAGCAACCTCTGTTCAACAGCCAACAGACTCAAAAACAACAAACAGCCTAACACAGCTGCCAGTGGGGAGTGAAGCATCTCTTTAGCCCATTGGGGGCTGTGGCTGGCCTTGGCAAGGATAGAGGATGAAGGATCCAGCGGTAGGGAAGAGGAAGTGATGGAAGGGGGTGTTATAGAAATTACAGTTGCAGGAGAAAGATTGAGGAATTTACTTCTTAATCTTCAAACCTGTCAATGTGTGACACAACCAACCAAAATGTATAACAAA
This sequence comes from Mauremys mutica, assembly GCF_020497125.1. NCBI lineage: Eukaryota > Metazoa > Chordata > Testudines > Geoemydidae > Mauremys > Mauremys mutica. Next base: position 131,371,902 of record NC_059074.1, read on the forward strand.
TAACCAAAATTTAGAACTGTGTTTTGTTGGGCATCATGCCCTACTTGATGGATTATAAAGACCTAACTGTAAAACCTGTTTTTAAAGATGCTTCCTCTCTATGTGTATTAAATAAACCAGATGACCATTTTTTAAAGAAAAATGCAACATGGAATGTCAGCAGGTTTTGAATGCTGGTCCTCAGCACAGACACATACCAACTGAGCTAGAGGAGGGCCCTTTAGCTTTCTGCAGACCAGCCACTAGAATGGAATGTGATACATGCTTTGCTAGTGGATCTCCCATTTGTTAGATGGCAGTAGAATGGTGGTGATTAGGATTTCTGGGGTGCATTCCTGTTTCTGGGTTAATCTTACTGAGAGAGAGGCAGGAGAGCACTTTGCTCCAGACACAGTTCTCATAAATAGTTGCTGTTTGATGACCAAATTGTGTGTAAGTTTATTTAAGCTTGAACATTCAACCTGAGCAAAGGCTCAGTGGACTGTATGAATTTAGTAGCCAGGGTTTAGTAGATAGGCATTATCTCTGGTGTACATTCTGATAACCACTGCAAAGAGAACCCATCCTCAGAAAAATGTACAGTTATTTGAGAAGATCCCATAGACTCATAGACTTTAAAGTCATAAGGGACCATCCTGATCATCTAGTCTGACCTCAGGCACATTGCAGGCCACAGAACCTCATCCACTCCTGAAATAGACCTCTAACGTCAAATCATGGTTTAAAGTCTTCAAGTTACAGACAATTCACCGTTTATACTAGTTTAAATCTGCAAGTGACCCATGCCTCATGCTGCAGAGGAAGGTGAAAAAAACCCCAGGGTCTTTGCCAGTCTGACCCAGGGGAAAATTCCTTACCAACCCCAAATATGGCAATCAGGTAGACCTTGAGCATATGGGCAAGACCCACCAGGCAGATACCTGAGAAAGAATTATCTGTAGTAATTCAGAGTCCTCCCCATCTAGTGTCCCGTCTCCAGCAGTTGGGGATTTTTGCTACTGGAAATCGCCAATGGGCCACATGCCATTGTAGGTCAGCATCCCATCATACCACCCCCTCCGTAAATTCATCAAGCTCAGTCTTGAAGCCAGTTAGGTTTTTTGCCAGAGAACATAATAGCTAAACAGGGAGACAAATCCAAGCATTTCCTTCCAGCTCCTTTTATATCCCCAAAGCAATATTTTTAAATCTCTACCTCTAGGGTTTTGCCTAGAGTAAGACTAGTAGTCAAGCTTAGGTCAGGCTTATTTTACGCATGATAACTAAACCTAACCTAAATTCAACCACTATTCCTTGTCAAAACAAAAACCTAGGAGACTAGGACATCAATAGACTTGGAGGAAGCCTACCTTCATGTCCCACTAAGGCCTTGTCATCTTTGTTGATAATGTTGGCTTTTGTAAGCAAAAGGAAGAGCTGTGCTCTTCACACTCTCCCCCTCCCCCAGGGTAACTGCAAAGATTTTGATTGTCATCACACCCCAGTTAAGATCCCAAGTGTGACCCCACTCATGTATCTTTTTCTTCTCATGCTTCTGCTTCTCTGAGGAGGGGCTATACTCCTCAGAGAAGCAGAAGCATGAAATGCCAATAAGCATAATGAAGAAGCAATTACTAATGATACAGTGGTGCAGGTTCATAATAGAAAAGTTGTTTGATCCTATCTCAAAGTGGCCATTTGGGAGTAGACAGAGACACTTCACTTGGTAAAGTTTTCATTAGAAGACCAAGCAAGCAAGATTCAGAGAATCCTATCCTAGATCTTTAGAGATTATAGATCAAATTCATCCCTGGCATAAACCCATAATCAATACAGTTAAACTCATGATGAATTTGGCCAAATGTAGCCTTGATTCTTTCATGTCTATAATTACTAGGCATGATGGCTGGGATTTACAAAAGCACCTATATGACTTAGGGCAGGTCTACACTAAGGGCGGGGGTCGAACTAGGGTACGCAAGTTCAGCTACATGAATAGCGTAGCTGAACTCGAAGTACCCTCGTTCGAACTACTTACCCGTCCAGACGCCGCGGGATCGAAGTCCGCGGCTCCAAGGTCGACTCCGCCACCGCCGTTTGCAGTGGTGGAGTACCGGAGTCGACTGGAGCGCGCGGGGAGTTCGAACTATCGCCTCTAGATTAGACGCGATAGTTCGAACTCCGAGAAGTCGAACTCACCGCGTCGACCCGGCAGGTAAGTGTAGACTAGCCCTTAGAGGTAGAAGTCCCACTGAAAGTCAGTGCGGCTTCTGCACTTAAGTCATCCGCATACTTTTGAAAATCCTGCCCTATGATCTTTTGCATCAGAAATTAATCACAGCTCAATCTAAGAGGAGACAAGAACCCCAGATATTTAACTCACAATTCCCTACCACTAGATACATTGTTTATTTATAATGCCAAAATTACATTCACTAGATCTTTGATAGACTCCCTTTGCTACAATATCCACCTCCATTTCTTCAGTTTGATTTATGAAGGACCTTTAATGCCACCTTTCACACTGCAAAGAGAGGATATAGTAAACAGATAGATTATGCTGTTTACAAGCATGGAAACTAGCTACTGTTAAAGGTGGCATTATATTGCATACTCCCACATTAATACCAAAATGGTTTAGATTTGAATTAAATTGTTCCTACTTTACTCTTAATTATGCTTGTTTCAATAGTAGATAATGGGCAAAGGAGCCCAGAAGCAAAGTGTTTTCAATCTTGAAGTCAATGGCAATTGAGGGTGCAAAGCAACTCTCAGAATCTGACCCTCAGGCTGCTTTTGCAGCATATAGATTTTGCAGTGGGCGTTTTTAAACTCCCTTGTCTGCATTTACCACTATGAAAGCAGCAATATGTGAAGACACACATCAGCTGCAATGGAAAGCTACAACATTTTCTTAGCAGCAAAGTCACATAAGCATTAAAAATTATAGTTTACTTCTAGATTTTATATTCACTGGTGCAGGGTGAAGGGTTTTCAAACATTTTTAAAAAGCACCATTTTGTAAACGTGTTTCTATGAAAACACTAAACTTTGAAACCAGACTTTTTGGGAAATGATTTTTACCACATACCCTGCTTGAAAGATTTTTTACTTCCTGTTCCCAGTTAATAATTTTGGTTGAATTCTCTAGTTTAAACGGGCATGAAATATTAATGATTAGGCTTTTACGGTAGTAACTAGTCTAAGAGACATCTTGAGTTTATAATTTAACTTGCAAAGTCAGACAATATTTACTCACCTGTTAAAGATTTGCATCAAGGTGATAATTCCCTGAAATTTTACAATTGCTAATTGCTGGTATGAAACTGATAAATAAATTAATGAAGTAGGAAGCAGCGGTGAGGCAGTAACTTATCCCTGTAGTATGTCAACCTCTTCACCAAATATTTGGATAAATCAGTCATCCATCAGCCCTAGTGTTATGTAATTATGTTGGATGTAGCTTTGAACAGATGTCTGAAATCTTTCTGTTTATAGCGTAACATCTTTTATATATTTATTGCATTACATCAGACTAAGCATGGTGAAATGAAGGTCCTTGTTTCCCAGGGTTTACTAATGGGAGTATGTGCAGTCAAACAGGACAGCAAAGGAATCCAATCAGCTTCAAAAGCTAGCATTAAAAACAACAAGAAAAGATACTATATTATAAACCAGGACAAATTACACTCAGAAGCAAGCCCAGCTGGAGTTCAAATAAGATACTAGTGAAGATTTAACAAGATCTTATTGCTGGAAAACAGTTTGATCTTGATTGAAAGCACATTCCAGACTAAAGGAACTTATAAGCAAAAGGACTGGGCTGGCCAGAGTGAAAAGATTAAACAGCAGCATCAGGGTTTAGTGACAAGTATCTCTACTGACAATGCCTCATTCAAAAGCACAAGGGTGGGGTGGAGGGGCTGCCTAATGCACCTCATTGTCAGTGAGAGGAGAAATGCTATTGGAGTCTATGGGCATGGCTACACTTGCAGATGTAGTGCACTGGGAGTTAAACCAGCCCTTGGAGAGTGCAGTAGGGAAAGCGCTGCCCTGTGGTTACACTGTCAGATTCAAGCGCACTGGCGTGGCCACATTAGCAGCTCTTGCAATGCCACAGAGAGCAGTGCATTGTGGTAGCTATCCCAGCGTTCAAGTGGCTGCAGCGTGTTTTTCAAATGGGGGGATGGGGGTGGAGTGTGACAGGGAGTGTATTGTGTGTATGTGGGGGGGAGAAAGACTTGGTTTTTGGGATGCTGAGAGTGTATCAGTATGCTGTCTTATAAGTTCAGACAGCAGCAAACCCCACTCCCCTCCCTGCCTCTCTCTCACACTTACAGCAAGCAGCATTCCACAGTAATGGTTGCTTTGTCCCGGAGCAGATAAGCATGCCGGATGTCAGAAACTGAGCTTTGAAAGGGGATATCTGCATTCCTACAGCCAAGTTCAAAACAAAGACAAGAGTGGCCACTTGACTTAAGGGGATTATGGGATGTTTCTGGAGGCCAACTGCAGTGCAGTAATGCAACACCTCATTCACACTGATGCTGGGGCATTTCAGCCGAGGTGCAGCAAGCATTATGCTTCTCATGGAGGTGGAGTACCAGGAGCGCTCCAGCTGCAGAGTCCAGGTGCTGTAAGTGCCTTACCAGTGTGGATGGGTCAGGAGTTAGGGTGCCTGGGGCTGCTTTAATGCACTCTAATTTGCAAGTGTAGCCAAGCCCTATGAGTCACAACAGTGTAAGACCGGTGTGAGAGTAAAATCAGACCCGTTCTGTCTCTCTAACTGTTGCCATCTTGTCTTTTGTGATGCAGGGTCCTATTTCCATCTGAGACATCTCTTTGGTAAAACTGGTCAATGAAGGCATCCAGAGAACCATCTGCTTGGGGTCTTTGGACAGCTAGGTAATGTGATGCATGTTAGGATGAGCCAAGCTCTGCATTACTGTGACTGAGGGTGAAATGGACCAGGACAGGCTTGTGTGTTTTTAATCGTAAAACCTTTTTTCTTCAGATTGGGCTTGAACTGTTAAATCTCCATGAGATCTGCAAATCAAGTGTAAAGTTTTCTGAAGTGTAAGGTTTCTAGTATAAACACATGGGGTAGGGGAAGGAATTATTTCCCTGTTCAGAAAAATTGGCTGAACCAATTTTGCTCAAAACTTTTTTTTATTTTTTATATATACACACAATCCACCACTGGTCTGAGACCAAGCATGGAAAAAATTCATATCAAAAGGGGCATGAAAAGTTGTGAGCAACTGAGAGGTGAATTAGAATGGAACTCAACCTGAATTACAGTGGATGCTAGGCAGGGCCCACTATAATACTGAATATTTTGGACACCTCAAAAACATAACAGTTCTGAGCCATAAATCCCTATGGAACGGTTCCTTATGGGAAGGAGCCCAAAGTGTTCAGCAGTTACCAGCCAAGTCACATGCACCCAGTGATTCATCGCAGGAGCATGATTCCAGGAACTGTAACCCACCGTCAGTGTGAACAAACAACTAGCACAGAAGGTTTCACAAAACAATAGGTTGGTATCTGTGGAAACTTTCATTCAGGGGCAGTGTCATTTTAATAGCTCCAAAACCACAACAGCCAGTACTTGTGTTACATGAACATTAAGGGCTAGATTCACGAAAGGGACTTAAGTGGCAGAGTCCAACCTTTAGGCACCACTGGCATTTATAAAACCAGCTCTCAGCTGCCACCTATCCCTAAAGGCAACTAAAGTCCCTGGGTGCTCAAGTGTCCACCAATAAACCCTCCAACGCATCTATATATCCTGCATTTTGGCAGAGGGTTAGATTGGATGACTCTTGCAGTCCTTTCTAACCCTGTGGTTCTAGAATTCTATATTTCTGCAAATGGGCATGCACAAAGGTGAGCAACCAGGGTCGGCTCCAGGGGTTTTGCTGCCCCAAGCAGCCAAAAAAACCCACCCGCGATTGCAATCTGCGGCAATTCAGCGGGAGGTCCTTCACTCCGAGTGGGAGTGAGGGACCCTCCGCCGAATTGCCGCGGAATAGCTGAAAGTGCCACCCCGCTCCGGAGTTGCCGCCCCAAGCACCTGCTTGATAAGCTGGTGCCTGAAGCCGGCCCTATGAGCAACTCAGCACCTCTCTCATGCCTAAGCCCTGGCAAGTTAGGTGTTCCCCCATGCCTAGCTCACCTGAGAGACCCAAGCTGTTCGGCATTCTCAGAGGCCATCTCAGAGAGCATGTACTAGACTGGGGCACTCCCACAAGACACAGCCCCATGGTTAGAGCACTCACTCAGCAGTGGGGAAACCTGGGTTTAAATCTCCACTCTGCCTGAAGCAAAGCAGAGACTCAAAACCCATTTCCTAGGTGAGTGACCTATGGAGTATTCTGGGCTGGGGCTCTCTCAATCTCTCCTGCTGAAATTATTTCATTTTGTATAAATACTTAAATATTAATTGAAGCAGAGACTGGAACCCAAGTCTCCCAGCTGCGTGCCCTAACCACTAGGCTATCAAGTCACTCCTCTCTATCTGTGACCCAGCCAATGGAAGTTTTCAGAGAAGGACCTGTGTAGCTGGTGCAAAATATTTCAGGGTGGGATGGGCAGGCAGAGGCAATGCATGGGGGGGCATGCGGGGTAACGTGCCCCCCCAGACTGCTTTGTTACATGGGGCGGCCAAGCCCCTTCCCTGTAGGGCAGCTGAGCCTGCGAGCTGTGCCAGGCAGGGAAAGGCAGAGGCAGGAAGAACTGGGAGCTGCAGGGAGGGGTTGCTGCTTTCCAGGAGGAAAGCTATTTTGTGTGTGTGTGTGTGTGTGTGTGTGTGTGTGTGTGTGTGTGTGTGTGTGTGTCTTGAGCTGTTCTGGGGTTGTGCCCCCCACTATCAGCAAGCGTGGCAGAGCCTTCCCAAAAGTGGGGGGCCCCTGCTATCTAAACCCAAGCTATCTTGCCCAGCTGTGGCCATAGGGTAGAGTCCAGTCTCTGCTTTAACTCAGGCTGGAATCTGCCCTCTTTACAGTGAAGATGCAGGCTAAACCACACTCTAGGGCTGATAGTCCTCTGATGCCATCCCACAATTCCCCAAAGAACAGACAAGTTCCTCCCCTCCCCCCGCATTCATACATTTGACTAGGAAAGCAGCCTAGAGCATCTCAGAACAAAGAACCAAGGGATATGTCCCCACACACATACAGGTGAGTTCGGAAACTATGAGGACACAGCAACTCAGGTATGGCTTTGCAGTGAAGACATTCAGACCTGGGTGATGATCACCTGAGCTAACTCCACAGCGAAGACATCGCCTGAATGGGAAATGCGGGAGTCAGACCATCGTTTTGTGACTGTTTGGAAGAGAGCTTAATTTAATCAAGTGGGGGATATTTGCATTTGGAGCAGAACTGCACTTGAGACCTTGTCCACAGTGGGGATTTGTCTCCACGACAGCATGAGTGAACAGCCACCATTGCCAACTCCTAGGATAAATAGAGTCAAACACTCTAAACTGCTATTTGCACTGGTGAAGTTACCCCATCTTACTTAGACTGTGAGCTCCTCATTTTATTCTGGGTGTGTGCAGGGCCTAGCACAGTGGAGCCTGGTTTATGACTGGGGCCCTACTGGTGCAACTGCAATACAAAGAACAGATATTAAATATTTGTAGGATCCACCAGTGCAAGTCGCATCTGCTTTTTTACACTAGGGGGTTTTGCTGGTGTAGCTACACAGAAGACATTGGAGCAAATCTTGCAGACAAGAACTTTGGGATATTCCTATTTTTGTGAGATTGCTAGAATAGCAATGACAGCTAGCAGAAACAAGATAATTATAACAATAGAAGCTACTCACTTACTGCAGGGAATTTGCTATGAGCAGAAAAAGTGTTCTACAATATTTGTTTTCGGGAGGAATAGGACAGCTAGGTCAGGGACACTTAATAGCTCGGAATACTTAGTGCAGAAAAGCCTTGTAAAATACTGCTAGTGACACCATAGGCAGAAATCACATCAGGTTAATGGAAATGTATGGAAATTCCACATACCCACCCCCACGGAATACATGAGTTTGAATCTGCTTTCCGGAGACCCTGTTGGGAGTGTGTGGGGCTGTCCATCCATCTGGCAAGGTTACAAACACGTCAGCACTGTCTACAACATGCCTGATGTAACCTCCTCTCTGTAGCCTTTGCACTCTTCTTGCAATCTTTGTTTTATACTGAAGAATGAAGCACTGCAAAGCGGAAGCAGTGAACCATGAAAAATGTAAGGGTCCAAACTGCTGGCTCCCATGAGAAGAGAAGAAAAAAAAGCACAAAAGGAGGAAAGGGGGAGGGGAAGGAGCTAAAAATACAAAGAAGATCCTAAAGGGGGGTTGAAGGAGAAGGGGAGGGAGACATGAAGAATGCACCAGAGACGTGTGGTTCCCCTTGCTGTGTGTGGTTCAAGAATAGGTTATTACTTTGCTTTCCATGTATGTTCCATCTGTCAGTATCGAACTGTCTAGGTATTTACGTTACACTCATCATCAGAGAGCCTGTCACTAGCTTTTCCTCTCTTCTCTAAAGCAGTTGAGAGGAGAGTAGAGCTATTTATGGGCCAGCTTTTGTTTATTTTGTGATATGTGAGTTTTAATTTATGGAGCAGGCACCCATTGCACAGGAGGGGCCCCTAGAGTTATATTTTAGTAATCAGAAGGACCAATAATAAAATAATAAGGAAATAGTTACTGCATGAATCAAGAACAGGTTTCTCTACTAGAAAGCTTTTCCTTGTGGCAGTGTGGCAGACTATACTATACTTTTTAATTAAAAGGCTCCATGACCGATGACCTGAGCTCATCAACAGCCAGGGTACTAATACAAACTATAAAACTAGGACACACTTAAACAAACACTTGTTTATATTTCCTACAGAAGGAACTTTCTTTTGTACTGCTAATTTATGGAACAAATGCAGTCCTTTCATCCTGATGCTTTTGAACGAGGCAAGAGCAGGCCATGCTTTTCTGGATAGTTTGGGGAGGGAAATTTTGCCTATCAAAGTAGGGGACTCTTCCACTGACTCTCAGAGACATTGGGCAAGTTGCTCAGGCCTCATTTTCAGAAGATCAGCCACTTTTTTTTGCAGGTGCAAATCAAAGTAGTTACATGTCTAATGATCTGGTTTATGTCTGCAGTCAGACAGTCAAATATATTAACTACTAAGATTTGTACCTGCCCCTGACCTGAATTTCAGGCCTCTTTTTTTTTTTTTTTTTTTTTGGGCAAGAGCAATTTGTGCCTAGTCTCAGCCTAGCTGGATATTTACTCTTTAATTCTCCTGTGTCTCAGTTTCCAAGACCGGGGACTCATTGCTAAAAAGTGGTAACACAATCAATAACCTCATTGCATTCACTTCTAAAAGAAGAGAGATTATTTCTTTGACCTAGCTTTCCTTTAATCATTCATTATTTACAGAAATTAATAATACAAAAATCAAAGCAAATAAATCATTCCACCCAATGGGGAGCGAGAAGGACAACCCGAATGCTGCTATTGCATGTATTCATTATTAAGTGCAAAATTAGTCTGGAAAAAGGCATGGTATGAAACCAATGGCCAGATCCTCAATTTGCTGAAATCCCATAGATCATTTGAAGTCAACAGAGCTATGATATTTTATAACAGCTGAGGATCTGGCCCCTAGACTTCAAAATTTCAGAGTTAATCAAGAAATTTTCTTCATCTCTCTTTCACAGTGAGCGCGCTCTCTCTTTAAAAATAAAACAAACAAACCAACCAACCAAAAACACCTCTCTTTGGACTACTGTTGTTCTCTAAAGAAGGCCAATTGCCACTGCAAAATCAAAGTCCGCTTCAATATACACACAGGAAAATCATGCAGCTGCATGCTGTCTTTCATATCTATGAAACCTCACCCACTTTGCCAGGAAACAAACAAGAGATGGGATCACCAGTGTGCTATATTACTCTACTTAAAGGGCTTTTGCTATTGCTAAAGACAATTTGCTATTGTCTGAAAAAAATTACATGCAGTCTTTATTAGTCACACTTTTTCTCCCAAGAACATAACCTTAATTACTGTAACTAGATTTGTGTGCCTAATGTATTTGGCCCCACTTATTTTGCTTTTGAACCTGTTATTTTCAATCTTTGCCCTAAAAAGAAGCACTTTATTATGACGACTATGATTGTGTTGTTTCTTCACAAAATGCCATGATGTTTATTTTCCTCTGCGCTGGAGGGATTGGAGGGCTCTTTAAACTGCTTTGTTTGGCACAGGAGCATCCTTGTTTTCCCTGTTATTCATAAACTATAAATATAAATGATTCAAATATATTAAAAAAAAAGCAATGCTGGATCATTATCCCTTTATTACTAGCTGTGTCTGAAACCCTCAGGCTTGGAACAAGAGCTAGACATGGATCATGATGGTAAAAGTCCTACTGCAGTAGCTATGTATTCTAATTAGACTCTAATAAGAAATAAATCCATTCATGTATAAATCCTGGGATTTCTCATATGTGTGGATGTGCCTCATCACATTCCCTCAGCCCCCAGAAAGCTACTGTATAATGAGATGGCTTTGCGATTTCTGCTACAATAAGAGACCATTATTCTCCTCCAATCTACAGTGTGGTTGTGATAACTGGTTTCTTTGTTATTCACTGTTTTTGTTTGTGATATTTTCATTTTAATACATAACCAGAGGACACAGGGCAAATTTTTATAATTGCCTTTTATTGCAATGGATTTTAAACTTTTGTCGACCTTGTTTACTAAGTTGTTGTCATGGAAACAAATTCAGATGGTTGTTGAATTGGTTGTGCCTTTACATTTTGATTGTCAATGATGGTGAAAATACCAATGATTGGCTAGTTGGCCATTCCACACAGCATAGAGAGAAAGCTGCTAGTAGTAGTTAAATCCTCTGGTGATGTTATTCTCCTTAAATTTCTCCTGATTTCAATGTTCCCATTAGAATTTGTTACATTTACTGCTCAATAGAACGTTACTTGCAGTAGGAGAGAAAGAATGTGACCTGTGAGAAGGAAAGATGCAACTTTTGGAACTGACTGCTCATATGACACTCAGAAGGCCACACGGGAGAGAGTCTACAGGGAACCAGCTGGTGCTTCAATTGCTTCTCTATAGTGTAATATTTGTTTTTAAAGATTTTCAAGTCTAGCCCATTTGTGCAGCATGCTGTCACACTCAGGATGACCTACTTTGGAATTCTCAACAGATCCAAGAATTTACTTCCTTGCTAAAAACCGCGGTATTTCTGTTTGCTAATTATTGTGCTTTTTAACTCCATTTGGGTGCCTAAAAAACCATAACAACCTCAAAGAACTAGTGTGTATTGAACACCTTTTGCCTGCTATCTCTAGATACAGTTACACACAGCCCAGGCTAAACAGCTGCCACTTAAGCAATGGGACTCTGTCTGTCAACTGTGGTTTGTGGGCAACTGGGTGCATAGTGGGTGGGGGAATCATCTCTTTAGGACAGAAGGAAGTAACAGCAATACTGGTTGCCCTTTCCATAGAGATCCCAAATGCAGAGTCCATTTCTCACCAGCATGTTTTCAGCACAGAGCATGCTGCAGGACAGTGCATGTTTAGAGTGGAAATGAGTCATCAGCATGGAAGATGAACTTGGGAGATCAGTGCATGCAACCTGCAGACTGGGCTGTTCAGTGATAGTGCTACTCATGGCCTCACTCTACTGCACAGGCCATTTTGCCTCAGTGAATTAATTAGATGCTCAGAGTAGGTAGTAGGGGAAGATCATCTGAACTCATTACCCTCCCAAGTCCTGATGTCTGAGGGTTGAAAATTACCACCTGCCTAGTTCAGGAGGGTGACAATTGCCAGCACGATTATTATATTGCAGCTTCATGAGGAATTTGAGGTGAGGCAGCCCTGGAAAGGACAGGGGGCCACATAATTGAGAGACCGGATATATCCTGTTTATATTTGCCTATGCACTTGGGCATCCAAAATATCACACTGGGTCTATCAACCCAGAGGCTGCTGTAAGTTACACTGGGGACTGAACTGGCCCACAGCTGTCGTCAAAATGGCGGGGGGGCGGGGCTGAAAAGTGATGTATAGCCAATTTTCCCCTCTCCTCCTTGTCTCAGGTGCACCAAGAACTACTCCAGATCACAATGATTCACTGGTTCTTTGAGGCCCCCTCTCTTCTCCACCCTGGCCCTCATCACCCCCCTCCCAACACACAAAACTGCAGTGGTACTGCTTCAGTTTGAGTCTTCTGTGCCTTGGCTAAGGTGCCAGTATTTTGCCTTCAGTACATCTCAATGGATCACTGGCTCAGCTTTTTGTAACCACATTCTAAGATTGCATTATTTTTAGCACTTTCCTTCTTTCTGTGTTTCAGCTTCTACAAAATTGTACAGATTTTGTCGCTAGGTTTTTGAGTATGGTTTCCTGGAGTCCAATCATGCCACTTACTGGTGCATGCTCCAAGATCATGATTAGTAATCTCTCTCCTCTTCTTTGGAGTTCTCTAGAAATTAGGAAGACTTAATCATATTCTGGTCTGTGACAAACCAATGTATCAGTTTTTCCTCAAATGGTCTGCATATGATCATCAAAATGCTGTTTACACTTTGTGTTCTCCATACACAAATACAAGTAGACACCCTTCAGGAGAGATTTTACAATGCTATTTCCAAACATATCTTGGAAATACAGACTACTTTTGTTCTTATTAAAGAGCCCTATGGAAATGTGTGCTACAGACAGGACCTAGACAGGAATGTGAAGGAAGACAAGTTCTTATAATTAAATTACCATCGTGTGTTGGCCCTTCAGAACAGTTATTCTCTGGCTTCCAATTATTTTTTTTTAGTCAACATTAGTTTCTCCACCAGTGCTATGATAAATAGTTCTATAAAAACAAAATGGGGGAAACGCTTTCAAGGCAATAAAAGCAAAAGCAATAGAATACATAAGAACACAACAGTACAAGTGGAAAACGTTGCAATTTTTTTTTAATCTTCTCATAAAGACATACTGTACACATAAGGACCACTACCTTGCCCCTCCACCACCAAAATCTCTTCTCAATTTTGTACTGCTTGTATTGTATGTAATTACTATAGTTTCTTACAGCCATGTTCATCTTTGAGCCTTTCTTATTCTAAGTAGTAGCTTCCTAGTAGCTCCATGACACATGCAGAGCTGCACTGTAAGCATTTTGCAGAAGAAAAGAAACTGGGAAATGTGCAAACTGTTCCCCTCCTTCCTCTGACAGAAAGAAAACAAACAAAAACTTCCCAAAACAACAACAAAAAAGCACAGTAAAAAACCAAACAAACATTTTGCAGAAGTTATCAATCTCCCCCAAACCATTACAAATAACTGACAAAATAACTGAGAAATGTCATAACATTACCACAGCCAGGAGGGAAATGAAAAGAATGAGGTTGATTTAGAGAAGGAAAACAGAAAAACAGTCTGCAAATATTTCCACTGAGTTTTCCAGTTTCATCTTAATTTCTTGAAGCAGAAACAAGAGTTATATATATATAACTAGCATAGATTTCTATATAACTAGCATATATATCAGCTCCATGTGCTCTACCAGACAAACATGCCTTCTCTTAACAAAGGAAGTTCTCTAAAATCCATGGATCTGGGTGAGAGTTTTTGCCCAGCAAACAGTCATTGAATCAGTCTCCGAGTCCTTGCTTTGCAAAGCACACAAAGACCTTTAGTGTGCAAGATATACATATAACTCCCAAATTCTATTTACTTTATGTTCTAGTTATGCAGAAAATAAGGTAAGGGGTGAATTGAGACATTTCAGGATTATTGTTATTATTATTTTTTAAATAGGCTAGATACCCAAGCAGTATTGTGGGCTTGAGCTCAGGTGGCTAGCCGAGCCTTTGCCATTGCTGCAACTTCCACACAATTATTTTTAGTGCATTGGCATGAGTCTGTCCACACAGCTGCGAGGCTCGCTCCTAGCTGCCGTGTAGCCATACCCCGAGAAACACAATTCATTTACTGGCTCCTCCTCGCTCGGGGGCGGGGGGGGGGGGAGGAAGTCATCTGCTAGAAATCTATGCTAGTAGATTACTTCCCCCTCTGCATAAACTGTCTTGCTAGCAGTATATTCAGGGGCAGTGGTGGCACAGTCAAAGTTCCACCCAGTTGACATTTCCCTTGCCCCTCTCTGCACAAGTGGGGGAGTAGCAGCCCTGAGAAGGCTGCTTGTCCACCTACATGTTGATACACCTTACGCCCTCTTACTTTCCTGTGCAGGTACATAAGGCAAACAGTGACATTGCCCTCGTGCCTCAGTTCCCCACTCTTTGGCTTGTGTGTTCCAACCTTTTCTCCAACCCTACATCCGTCTTGTCTGTTTAGACTGTAAGCTTTTCAGAGCCAGGGCTGTCTCTTATGATGTGTCTGTACATTGCCTAGCCTAGACACTCTTGTTGCCTGGAGCCTCTAGACATCACCATAAAATATATGGTGATTAACAATAACATCCATAGTGATCTGCTCCGTATTCTACATAAGTGTTTGTAAGAACCAAATCTGAGATATTCTCTTACAGAATCCAGCATATTTTTTTGTATAGTGCTGGTCTGGGCATTAGAACTGACACTGAGATTCTTGGGCTGTGAGAGTTCACTGTGGGGCATCTCTCTGTATGTTGCCAGTCAGGAAGATGTTATCAGTAAAAGCTCTTTCCACTCCATTTTGACTCAACATGCACACATGATCTTTCTATCTCAGTTGCCATCAGGCCAAAGGTAGTCGCTCCAGACATTATACATGCTGCTTCCAGTGGCAACGCCCTTAGATATGATCAGGCAATGAGACTTTTTTCTTCATGGTGCAATGATTCTAACTTACTGCATTAGTTGAGCATGTTCTCATGTCAATTCCAGTTTTGTGTGGCACTACAGAACCCCTAAACCCAGGGATCTATCCTTTGCCCACTTACACAGTAGCAAATAATCTCAGTTCAATTAACCTCTTGACATAAACTCAGTTGTTATTTTTCTAATGTACTCCAGACACAATATTCACCCTCTTCCCCAGACTCCTCTCCCCAACACCACAAATACACATGCTCACTCAGCAGTTGCCCTTATGAGAGAACCTGCCTACGGAAGCCTGAAGCCATTTTTACTGGGTCACTCTCTGGTCAGAGCCACTCTTCCATTACAATTCCAGGCCTTCACTCTGGATTTATAGGAATTTCTTTCAGGTTAGCTCTCACAGGCAAAAGTAGAAATAAAGAAAACATTGAGAGAAAAGTCACATCCAGTAATATTGGCCCAAATCCTGAAGTCCTTACTAAAAGCTAGATCTGCAGGTGTTCCAGAGCTATGCTTGGTAGAGGAAGGTAAGTGGCTTAAAGCCACCTTTCTGCCCCCCTGATCCTGTGGGTTGTCTGGGGCCAAAGTGGCTCTGGTACAAATAGAGTAGCCTTAGAGTTGCCCTAAGTTGTGCCGGCAGATAATGTTCCTCAAGGATCTGCTCTCCAGCACAGTGCTCTGGCCCCACCCCACTAAGCCACTTCTGGCTTTCAGCCATCCCGAAACACCCTCTACATTTGGGGTGGGGGAAGGAGAGAGGCAGACATAAGGAGGATCTGGATAGATGCTCCTTGCCTCCTGTTGATCCCTTGAGGTCTACATAGATCTTCAGGAAGCTGCAGGATAAGATGGAGGACCCCCATCTTATTCCATGGGAGTTGAGTGGGGACACCACACATTCCAAATGGCAGAACTCATAGGAAATTCTATGTGCCTGATGGACAACAGCAGGTGCAAGGCGGTGTCAATGAGAAAACAAGGTAGAGAATCAGGCTCCATGAGTTGAAGCTTGTAGACTCTCTTCTCCCTGGCATGGATTATTCCACAGTACACAGGGAAGAATGGAGCCCTGTGAAGGTTTCACATTTGTCCAAGAGTTACACAGTATGAAAAGAGAATACCAACTAATGTGCATCCCTCACTTATTTTCTCTAGTCTTCTTTCGCTTATCTGCCTCTTTCTAAATCCCTCTTAATTCAACAGGTAGTGCTGTATTTATTACTGCCAATAGTGCATTCTTCCACATGAACACCACACCTATTTATTACCCTGGGCTCTCATTTAATTGAATTCAGTGGATGACAACACCATGACACTGCTAAGATTAATGACTCAATAATTTTCAAGACAAGGCAAAATGTGAAGTTAAATTGATTGCATTAATTGCTTCTTTGAGAACACTATCTTGTATCTTGTTCAGCAATATCCTGGAGTGCTCTCATCAAGGGAGGCCTAGTTGCCCATTTCTTTTTTAGGGTTTGGCTCTCTGACATTATTTTAGAGTTACTTTTAATGTCTTTTCCCAGCTGAAGAGATGCAGCCTATAATTGCACTGAGATCCCGACAGACAAAATGATAAATAGAGAGGGCTTTTCAGAGTGGAAACCTGGGTTATTATTAGATCATTCAAGAGAAGGTGTCAGAGCATGGAATGGAGAATTAAAGTGGCCAGACATCTCACTCTTAAATGGATATGCGTGGATTTTAACGTCACATTCTAGCATCTTGATAGTTGTATGTGTTTATTTAAAAATTCCTCCTTACATAAATGTTATGACAAAGCAACATCTTGTTTTCAGTGCTGTTGGTAGGCCATGAGATGATTTATTTAACACCTTCAGTATCATATGGATGTGCAGGGTAGACACTGCATAGAAAAGTGTCATTTTTGTGTAGTTCCCCTTTCTGAAACTAAATGCTACCGTGATGGGCTGCTGTGGTGTTCTCCTCCTCTCCCCACAAGGATGTTAAATTTTATTATGTTATGGTCACTATTACCAAGTGGTACCATTTAGCTATATCCACCTTTTGGACCAGATCCTGTGCTCCATTTAGGATTAAATCAAGAATGGCCTCTCCTCCTGTGGGTTCCAGGACTAGCTGCTCCAAAAAGCAGTCATTTTAAGGTGCCAAGAAACTTTGTCTTTGCATCCCATCCTGAGGTGACATGTACCCAGTCAGTATGGGGGTAGCTGAATTCCCCCATTATTACTGACTTTCTTAAATACAGATAGAATCATAAAACTGTAGGACTGGGAGGGACCTCGAGGTCACCAATCCAGTCCCCTGCGCTCATTGCAGGACTAAGTATTATCTAGACCATCCCTGACAGGTGTCTGTCTAACCTGCTCTTAAAAATCTCCCATGATGGAGATTCCACAATCTCCCTAGGCAACTTATTCCAATGCTTAACTACCCTGACGGTTAGGAAGTTTTTTTTGTTTTTGTTTTGTTTTTTTTAAAATGTCCAACCTAAACCGCCCTTGCTGCAATTTAAGCCCATTGCTTCTTGTCCTATCCTCAAAGGTTAAAGAGAACAATTTTTCTCCCTCCTCCTTGTAACAACCTTTTATGGACTTGAAAACTATTATGTCCCCTCTCAGTCTTAAACAAACCCAATTTTTTCAGTCTTCCCTCATAGGTCATGTTTTCTAGATTTTTAATAATTTTTGTTGCTCTTCTCTGGACTTTCTCCAATTTGTCCACATCATCCTGAAATGTGGCACCCAGAACGGGACACAATACTCCAGCTGAGGCCTAATCAGCATGGAGTAGAGCAGAAGAATTACTTCTTGTGTCTTGCTTACAACACTCCTGCTAATACATCCCACAACGATGTTCGCTTTTTTTTTTTTTTGCAACAGTGTTACAACATTGACTCATATTTCATATGTGATCTACTAGGACTCCCAAATCCTTTTCTGCAGTACTCTTCCTAGGCAGTCATATCCCATTTTGCATGTTTCAATTGATTATTCCTTCCTAAGTAGAATACTTTCCTTTTGTCCTTATTGAATTTCATCATATTTACTTCAGATCATTTTTCCACTTTGTCCAGATCATTTTGAATTTTAATCCTATCCTCCAAAGCACTTGCAACCCCTCCCAGCTTGGTATTGTCCACAAACTTTATCATCTAAATCAATGATGAAGATATTGAACAGAAACAGACCCAGAACGGATCCCTGCAGAACCCCACTTGATATGTCTAGCAGCTTGACTATGAACCACTGATTACTCTCTGGGACTAGTTTTCCAACCAGTTATGCATCCACCTTATAGTAGCTCCATCTAGGTTGTTTTCCTCTAGTTTGTTTATGAGAAGGTCATATGAGATAGTATCAAAAGCCTTACTAAAGTCAAGATATACCATGTCTACCACTTTCCCCCTAGCCACAAGGCTTGCTACCCTGTCAAATAAATGTGTTAGGTTGGTTTGACATGATTTGTTCCTGACAAATCCATGCTGACTGTTTCTAATCACCCCTTTATCTTCTAAGTGTTTGCAAATTGATTGCTTAATCAATTATCCATTATCTTTCCAGGTACTGAAGTTAAGATAACTGGTCTGTAATTCCCCAGTTTGTCCTTATTCCCCTTTTTATAGATGAGCACTATATTTGCCTTTTTCCAATCCTGTGGAATCTCTCCAATCCATGACTTTTTGAAGATAATCGCTAATGGTTCAGATATCTCATCAGTCAGCTCCTTGAGTATTCTAGGATGTATTTCATCAAGCCCTAGTGACTTGAAGACATCTACAACTTATCTAAGTAATTTTTAATTTTTTTCCCCCTATTTTAGCCTCTGATCCTACCTCATTGTCACTGGCATTCATTATGTTAGATGTCCAATCACTACTAACCTTTTTGGGGAAAAACAAACAAAAAAGTCATTTAGCACTTCTGCCATTTCCACATTTTCTGTTATTGTTTCCCCCCACCCCTCCACTGAGTAACAGTACTATATTTGCAATTCACCAGTCATAGGGTATACCCCGCAAGTTCATGGATTCATTAAAAATCTTTGCTATTGGACTTTCAATGTCATGTGTCAGTTCTTTTAATATGTTTGGATGGAGACTCTGATTTGGTCCCATTAAGCTGTTTGAGTTTGGCTTCCAAATCCAATGTAGTAATTTCTACTTCCCTATCCTTGTTCCCATTAGCCACTCTGGCACTGGCTCCAGGCTCCTTTAATTGCAATTAAAAATTGAGGCAAAATATTCATTTAGGTATTGGGCCATACCCAGATTATCTTAAATCTCCACCCCTTCCTCAGTGCTTAGTGGTCCCACCTATGGCAAATTGTAGAAGAACCATCACTGCTGGGAACCATTGGTCCACTTATTTTGGGAGAGATGGTGGGAGAAAGAGACGTGACATTTAGGATGGTAAAGCCCTTCAAGGCAGGGACTATTCTATGTATGTGCGCATAATCCAGCACAAAAGGGACCTGACCTTGATGGGGGATACTGGGGACAACCACAATAGAAATAACAATACAAAAGAAAAGCAGAGGTCAGACAAACCACCACATGATAGGTCTCTGACATTTAATGCACATCAGTTGTTCATATAACTCGTATTTTCCTAAAAATATATTATATGATTTTTCTTCTTCCATGCTCTGTTACTTAAGGGAACTTTATCATTTAAGGCATTTCTATTCATTGCAGTTACTATACTATGCAGACTTGCTTTGTTTTGCAGAGGCTGAGATTGGAGAAGAAAACATTTCCAGCCTGATAACTGATCATGTTCTACTTCAGTGGCTAAACATGATCTCCCTCTTTTAGTGCAATATTATTTGCTTTGCCATCCAGCTGTATGCCTCCTTGTCCAGACCTAAGAGCATAAGAGATTTCATCCACAGGGGAAACTGTTTCAGTAATGCTGCAGCAGTAGAGAAAATTTATGACCCCAAAAAGATGGAGATTTATAGTCAGAGGCCATTGAATCATTACAGGTTTTGAAGGAAAAAGGGCAACAACAATAATCTTACCAGGTTCAAATGCATTTTGATACGACCTGATGATCAGCACACAACAGAAGAGATTTCTTTGCAAAGGTAAGATTTAAAGAAGCAGAACCTGTACAATCAGGTTTCATACAGCACTGTTCATAGAGTCCATGCACTGTGAATGGCACTGCTGGATGGAGCTTTGCTGTTGGCACCAGATACTTAGAGACACCTTTTCAAAAGAAACCACTGATTTTTGGAGTGGCTCAGATTTTGGATGCCCAACTGCAGAAACCATTGCCTGCTTCCAAGGAGTGCTGAGAACCAACAGCTCCATTCAAAGCTAACAGGAACTGAGGCCCACGGCATCATATGCTAGGCAGCCAGAAAGGGAAGCATACCAAAATCAGTGGCTTCTTTTGAAGACTTTGGCCCAAGTGAAGTCCATTCCACAGACTTTTTCCATAGATTAACATTAGCTCATTAACCTCAGTCAGGCAATCCCCAGTAATTTGCAGGAGACTGCTTTGCTGTTGATCCTTGATGGCTCTAACTGTTGGTGAAGGAGCATTCCACAGAACACCTTCAGAAGAGTTTGATCCATGAATGATCTTCAGTGACACCAGCTGAATATCTAAGGTGCATGGAGGGGCAAAGTGCATGAAATGCTAGGGAGGGAATGGGATGTAAAACGGTGGCATTGGGTGAAAACAGGGAGACAGAGGAAGAAATGTTTTAGGAGAAAAGCTGAAAACAAAACCAGGTTGACTTGGAATGAGAGAGAGCGTGAGAACAGAGTACTGGTGGAATGGGGAGGGTAGAAATGAACTGGATTGATGGTGGAGGTCAGGGTGAGTGTGAGAGAGTGTGTGGAAACTGGGTTGTGAAATAATTGGATGAGTTGCTACTCTCCCCAGCCAGGCTGGAAAGCCCCATCCCTTTCTCCCTCTGTTAATCTCTCCCTCCCTACTGTTTTCACACTGAGGATGTTGATGAGTACATGGTTGCCAGAGTGAAACTTCTCCAATGCAATCCTTGTTACATTGTCACTAGCTATAGTCCTTGAAGAAACATATACATATATAAAAGATACTGGGTTTTAATGTGAGGGGGAAGGCAGGGATCATATAAGAAGTACATTTGCCATCATTAATCAGAAAAAAAAAGTCTTACACTAATGCTGACAGTACAGTTTCAGCTTTCCACTAGATTTATACCAGATGTGACTTGAGAAACATGACAATTGTAGTGGAAAAGATTTTTTTTCTTGTTTTCTAAGCAAGAAACCTGCAAACGCTGGGCTCCTAATTAAATCACAGTTCTACTGAAGTGTGAAGGTGTAGGAGACAGACGTGTTTCTGCTTCTAGGGTGCAAATTACCATTCATCATCGTTCCCTTCAATTCAGTCAAAGCATAGTTTAGATATGCTCTTTTCCTCGCTCTGTACCTTCTTTCATGCCATGACATCATGCTGTGCTGGAAGGAGCTCTCTGATTAAAGTCAGAAAGCACCCTCCCACTTCCCCTGTCAAGCCTCTGCTGAAAGTCCCACAATGCTTTACAAGAGTTGCTAGTGGGCCAGCTACTTGGGTTATAAGATCTGAAGAATATGCTGAAGTGGAGTATATCTTCCCTCAGCCCACTGTACATCAGTGTATTTACAGCTCACAAAGCCCCTTTATTTGGACCATTACATATAAAACATCTCAACCTTCCCTGAAACAGTCACCTCTGGAGTGGAAGGCAGAAGTCTGTACCATACTCATGTTGACACTATGCAACTGTTCAATGAAAGGTACCTATGTGACACTATGCTCCCATATTCTTCATGGAGATATTGTTATGATGTGAGTATGGCATTATGATGCATTTTGTGCAAGATAAGGCATGTGAGATATCATTGGGAAAGTAATGATTTATTGAATATGATTATCCTATTTGTATGCATATATCATTTCTGTATCTGAAGTTAGGAATACTGACTATGTATCAATGACAAGTGTGTTTGCACCGGGGGAACACCCACCAGATAGAATGCAATCAGTCTAGATGGCCTGCTGTAAGAGCCATTAGAGAGAACAATGGGTCTCAGAAGATGTTTATCACCTCCAGAGAAGCCTTCCTGGGGACGCTGCAAACAGACTGAGCCATAGCTTCAGGGTCATGTGATCAAGTTACCTGATACTAGACACCATGATAATGCTAGTATTTATCCACTGATGGGGATGAGGGGGTGGGAATCACACTGGAAGACAAAGGATCCCCGTTATACGTAAAACCTATTTAAGGCAGGGGAGTGAGACAATCAGGGTTCATTCTTCAGTGCATCCCAGCCCAAGATGACTGCTGTAAACATCTAAGAAACAAAGACTGAATGAGGGGAGAAGGACTGAGCCCAGGCTGGAAGATTGTCTAGCCTGTGAATGAAATATCTGAAGTTTTAAGCTGCAGGCAAGTGCAGCTGGTCTTCAAGAATCTCTGCAATCTGCCTAAAACAACATTTAGGGTGAGAAATTACTACTTGTAACCAGTTTCTTTAGTATCTTAAACTTAAATTGCATTTTTGTTTTATTTGCTGGGTAATCTGCTTTGATCTGTTTGCTATCCCTTATAATCACTTAAAATCTCTCTTTTGTAGTTAATAAACTTGTTTGTTATGTCTAAAACCCAGTGCGTGGAATTCCTTCCCACACAGAGCTGATTTCAGTGTCTGTGTGTGTTTCTACAGCTGGGCATGTCCCTACCTGTATGTGTGCTGGTAAAGTGCAGCCTGAAGCCTGAAGGAGGGCTTGGCTGGCTTGCCTTAACAATGCAGTATTGAAGGGAGCCCAGGCTGGTGGGTCAGGTGGGCTCAGTAGTACCCCAGTTCCAAGTGGCACCCCAGGGGGAGCCCAACACAACCGCCTTCAGCTAAATTATAAGGACATTTTAGAAGGAGACAAGAAGGGTGTGGTAATACCTTTTACTGGACGAACTTCTGTTAATGGTAGAGACAGGCAGAAGAGCTCTGTGTAGCTCAAAAGCTGGTCTCTACCACTGACAGAAGATGGTCCAATAAGAGAGATTATCTCACCCACCTTGTCTCTGATATTCTGGAACCAACACAGCAAACAAGGAAATTTTAGATATACAGAACATAACAACCCGATTGGAATTTCTCAAGACACTGGAGCTCTGTGGTACTTTGATGGGATTTTGTTTAATAACCACAAGCAGTTAAAGGCAGATCTGTGTTTTACAGCTCTTTCAGAAGACATCACCTCCAGCAACATGGTATCCCTTAGCATTTCGCTAGAGCACTGATTCAGAAAGAAAAGGCGGCCAGCTACTGACTCCCCACAATGCTTCTTGTGGCAACATTTTCCTTGTGTTCATAGAAGGGCTGAGAAGACCCAACTCTGCTTAACCTACAATATCTGAAAAGACTTCAGTCCAAGGAGTTCTGGTCCATGACTAGGGCTCCTAGGTGCTGTATGGTAACAAATAAAAACAAAAACAGTACTGATGGTAAAATATACAACTAGATAAAAAAATTTGCTCGGTAACAGAAGGCCAGAGCAGAATGGTAAATGGATACAGATCATGTAGCAGAGAGGTGATAACTTAGTATCTTGGATTACCTACTATCAATGGAACTGGTTTTGGGTTCAGTTTTAGTCACACTATTCATAAGTGACCCAGAGGAAGGAAAATGCAACTCCCTCTCATTTTTCATTGGCATTGATCAAATTTTCAAACTTGGGTCCCTAATGTTAGGCTCCTAATTAGGCCTCTAAATAAGAGACGTTTTCATAAGAACTGAGCACCTACAGCTCCCATTTAAGTCAGAGTTTTGCCAGAGTCAGGACTAACTGAAAAACTAAGTAAGGACACTAGGACGTAATTCTCCAAATGGAGTTTTGTTATGAAAGTTGAGGGCCTATATGACAAAAAGCATTTCCCCATCTCCTCACCCCAAGTAGTTGCCAAGGCATTGGTAGCTGTGGGAAGCCTCTGGAAAGCCATATTTTCATTCCCGCTGAGGAGAAATTACAGCAAATCAACTCAATTCTGTTTCACTTTATGTGTGTTGTCACAAGAATTAGTTAGCTTGCCCACCCCCACCCTCGTACTTGTGGGTCTCATACATTGGTTGCATCTTTTTATTAAAAGTAGAATGTAAGCTCTTTGGGGTGGTGATTGTCTTTTTAAATATAGGTTTGAATGGTGCTTAGAACAATGGGATCTTGATCCTGATTGAAGATTCTAGGCTCTATTGCAATACAAATAACTCCCTAGTGAGGAAAAAAAAATAATCACAAGACCAGGAGCCAGGGAGTCCTCTGTACCATCCCACAATGGATAGCAAAGCCTTGTCTTCCCCTCCACCTACTCTTCTGCTCAAGTCTGGCTTACACACAGTCTTACACAGAAACAACAAAAGGTGCAAATTAAAACCCAATTAGTTATTTCCACACTAGTCTGTGTGTACACTCTTATTTCAGAATAGAAGTGCTAAAGTCAATTTAGCTACAATTTGTAACAAGCCAATTTTAACCAAGGCAACAATAGCTGATGTGCACTAGCTACTCCACACTAACTCTGTGTGTGGAGAGACTCTTATGCACAATAAGATTTGTTTATTGTGTACACACACACAGAACATGAAAAGATCGGGGTTCATGTTTTCATGTTCTCTGTATCTATATCTTCCTACTGTATTTTCCACTCCATGCATCTGATGAAGTGGGTTTTAGCCCACAAAAGCTTATGCCCAAATAATTTTTTTAGTCTAAGGTGCCACAAGTACTTCTCGTTCTTTTAACTTCACTGTGTAGACAAGCCCTAAATTAACATTAGCTATTTTTGTTCTAGAATAAGATAATTCATACACAGATTTGCAGCAAAATATCCACAAACATTTGAGGCAGCCAAATGAGTTGAATTGGTATAAATGTGTGTGTAGACCAGGCTTCAGTCAGAACAAAGGAGAAGATAATCCCCTTGTAATGCAGCATTTAACACCAATCAAAGGTGATAATTGCTTCAATCCAAGGGGATTAGCACATTGTAACCTGGTTATAAAGTGGAGTGTAATTTCCCTATGAAAACGTGTCTACACAGGGAAATTATACCAGCATAAGCTAAAGTGTGAATTTAAATCAATAGTGTTATAACGCCACATATGGATACACTTATTCCATAGTAAGGATGACTTTTTAAGTTTATATTGTCACTTTGGAAGGGGTTTAAAAGTGTTTTTTCACCCCTTGGTTTAGTTTATAGGAGAATAAAAATGCTCATGCAGGGAGTTATACCAGAATAACTATATTGGTTTAACTATACAACTAGTAAAACTATCCTGTGTACACAAGCCCTAGACAAAGTGAAGCTTCAATCTAAATGAGAGTGAATGCCCATTGAAATAAGGTGAAGCAGTTTCCTCCAGTTTACTAGAAACAAGTGTTTATTTTAAGAGTTCACTGTAAGTAGGTTTCATTGTACATTGATCAGTCCTCTGATTACTCAGTGAGAACAGGCAGTGTATACTATGTGTAGTCATATGATTTTGTTTGCCCCAATGTGCATGTTTATCTATAGGGATCTACGTAATAATGAATGTGTATACATATGCACACATATACTAGCCAATCAGGTAGTCTTTACTCAAGCAAAACACCCATTGATTTTTACAAGTATTTTTGCCTGGCTATGGACTGCAGGATCAGATCAACAGCGAACATATTATGATAGGTTTTAAGTTCTTAAATACCCAGCACAAAGTCCAGTATTGACAGCACATATATCCAGGCATATGGTTTATAGAATGTATGGGGGTTGGGGGCAAGGGAACAGTGAGAGACTACTGCAGCTCACTCACTGGAAGAGTTCAGAGAGAAGCCAATGAAGCTCTGATACAGGCTAGAGGCGCTCACAGAGTGGTTTGGAACAAACCAAGGAGACATACCAAAGAGCTGATCCTGCTACCATGGATTCCAATGGCAAAAAACATTTACCTCAGTGGAAGCAGGATTAGGACCCAAGAGTACTGAGAGACAGAGAGCAGCTAGTAGAATTGTTAAAGTAACCAAATCTAGAGAGAAGATTTCTGATCCTGGAAGGACTCTATAGTTTAGCAGACAAAGGCATAACAAAGCCAAAGACTGGAAGCTGAAACTAAACTAGCGGATTGCACTTTTGTTGCATCTGTTGGCTGAGCTCATTGCATACATCAGGAGCTATTTGCATCCCTCCCTGTGTGCTACCCTCCCATCCTCCTCTATTTCAGGGACTCCTGGCAACCTTTCACCCCCTTCCTCATGCCTTGTGTGTCTCCCATTTCCTCTTCTGCCACATGCCAGGACTCTGTGTGCAGGGCCGGCTCCAGACCCCAGCGCACCAAGCGCGTGCTTGGGGTGGCAGGCGGCTCCAGTGGACCTCCCGCAGGCATGCCTGCGGAGGGTCCGCTGGTCCCGCAGCTCCGGTGGAGCATCCGCAGGCGTGCCTGTGGGAGGTCCACCAGAGCCGCGGGACCAGCGGACCCTCCACAGGCACGTCTGCAGGAGGTCCACCAGAGCCGCGGGACCGGCGACCGCCAGAGCGCCCCCCCACAGCGTGCCGCCCTGCTTGGGGCGGCGCAATTCCTAGAGCCGCCCCTGTCTGTGTGCCCCCATTTCCTTCTGACCTATACCAGGCTCTCCAGTCTCTCCTCTGTGTGCATATCCTTCCCACCACATGCCTTATACCCCTTAAGTCTGAAAGGAAGGTCAGAGAGATAACTCTAGAGTGTAAACATTTACATTGCTTGAGATGGGAGGGGGTATTGTTATGTGGAATGTGAATGACTGCCATCAACAGCTTCTCTATCAATAGGCAATTAAAAACTGGTTGAAGGTACTGGCTTTGCTAACCAGATGCCAGGGCCTCCATGTGTACCCCCCTAGGGTGACCAGATGTCCCAATTTTATAGGGACAGTCCCAATTTTTGGGTCTTTTTCTTACATAGGCTCCTTTTACCCCCCCACCCCCATTCGGATTTTTCACACTTGCTGTCTTGTCACCCTAGTGTCCCTGTTTCTCCTTTCCGTTTTCCAGTTTTCACCAAAATCAATAGGGTTCTGCCCATTGATTCCTAGAACATCCCCTGAAATTTTGGAATTGATCAGATGTGGCATTCAAAAGTTGTCATGGGACATACAGACAGACAAGGTGAGCGAGGGTAGTCTCTTTTATTGGGCCAACATCTGTTGGTGAGCGAAGCTTTCAAGCCACACAGAGCTCTTCTTCGGGTCTGGGTCACAGTTAAATACAAGGTGGAACAGACTGTTTAGCATAAGTAGTTAACTCATATTTCAAGGGACCATTCAAGGTGAAGTGGCCTGTTATCACCCCTCCAGTTATAGGGGGGGAAGGAAGGCGGGTGGGGGAAGGCAGCTAGGAAGGTTGTTAGTGAGTTACCGAATGTTGCAATACACCATAAATCCAATGTGTCTGTGCAGCCCATGATTTTTAGTACCCAGCAAAAGTTATGAATTTCAGTTCCCAAGGTCATCTTTTGAAAGTATTGTGCAGGTTTCCTTTGAGGATCAAGACTGATCGATCAAACTATATCTGAGCTCTGTGTGAAGTGTTCACACACCAATTTCCCATGTGGGGTCATTTGAGAGCATAGTGAGAGTCTGATTTCCTCACATTGTTCCCTCCCCTCCCCCCAAATGACTGGACAGGTATTAACAGGCTACTTCACTTCGACTGATCCCTTGAAATATGTGTTAACTACTTATGCTAAGGGCTTGGCTACACTTACAAATTTGCAGCGCTGCAGCAGGGTGTGAAAACACACCCTCTCCAGCGCTGCAAATTGCCAGTGTGGTCAAAGCCACAGCGCTGGGAGCCGCGCTCCCAGCGCTGTACGTTATTCCCCACAGGGAGGTGGAGTACGGACAGCGCTGGGAGAGCTTTCTCCCAGCGCTGGCGCTTTGACTACACTTAGCGCTTCAAATCGCTGCCGCGGCAGCGCTTTGAAGTGCTAAGTGTAGCCACAGCCTAAGTTTCAGAGTAGCAGCCCTGTTAGTCTGTAGCCGCAAAAAAGAACAGAAGTACTCGTGGCACCTTAGAGACTCCTGTTCTTCTTACTCATGCTAAGCAATCTGTTCAAACCTTGTTTTTAACTGTGAAACTGAGTACCTTTCCCAGATCTGAAGAAGAGCTCTGTCTAAGTTCAAAAGTTTGTCTCTCACCAACAGTATTTGGTCCAATAAGAGATATTACCTCACACACCTTGTCTCTCTAATCTCCTGGGACGGACACAACTTCAACAACACTAAATACAGATAGACAAACAGAAATGCCATCAAGTTGAGTGTAGGACCTCTGTCTGCCCAGCCAACACTCAACTCTGCACTACGCACTACTAGCAAATTTTGCAACAACCTATTTCAGACTAGAAATCAGGCACAAATGTTTAACAGTGTGGGTGATTAACCAATGGAACAACTTACCTAGGGACATGATAGGGTGACCAGATGTCCTGATTTTAATAGGGCCAATCCCAATATTCAGGGCTTTTTCTTTTATAGGTGCCTATTACTCTCTACCCCCATCCTGATTTTTCACATTTGCTAATTGGTCACTCTAGGACATGGGTGGAGTCTCCATCATTTGAAATCTTTAACTCAAGACTGGATGTCGTTCTAAAAGATATGCTATAACTCAACCAGTAGTTATGGGCTTCATGCAAGAAGCCCTGTGTGAAATTCTTTTGCCTGTGTTATATGGGAAGTCAGACCAGATAGTCATCATGGTCCTTTCTGGCCTTAAAAAAATCTATGAAAAAGCCTGTGACATCTAGGCAGTAGGGGTCTAGCATTTAGATAACAGGTATCAAAAAACAGATTCCACCTAATTTTTCTGGCCTCTTGATCTTCTTTCATAGCTCTCTACTCATAACTTCAGGTTGACCCAGATTCCTCCTGCTCCCCTCACCCACATGACAACTTGTCTCCCAGGAACAAACATAACTTTAAGCAAAGTTCATAGGCATGCTCCTTCTTTCTCCTGGTCACAGGGTCTTTGCAGAGGAGCCAGTTCAAGGCTTTCCCCTTTCCCAGCTGTCCTGCTGCTTTCAAGTACTGTACAATGAAGACACGTCCCAGAAAGTGCCCTGCTGTGTTGCTACAGCCCTGAAAAGGCGCCAGAAAAAAAAAAAAAAAGGCAACAGAATTTTCAGAAATGCTGGGCATCTGTTGCTCCCTTTCACTTAATCTGGAGTTGTGGGCACGCAATACTTCTAAAAATGTTTTTGGTGGGGGTATGGGTCACACCCTGCCTTGCTGGTATGATTTATCTGAAATGGAAATACTTGCATGCAAATGCCATAGAAATCCCATGGACATATTCTTGTTTTAATTCCAAAAAGATTAAAACAGAAACATTTTGAAATCTAGCACTCTGTAGCAGCATCTGAAAGCGGACAGGCAAAACTGACATGCAACTATACCACTCAGAGGCAATTTACAGCAGCCAGTAGAGATCATACTGTTTCTGACTCAAAACAGACCAGGCAAAACTGACTGACTCTTTGGCCTGGTCTATGCTGGGGGGTTTGGGGGGGGAAGAAGGAGGAAAATCGATCTAAGTTACGCAACTTCAGCTATTTGAATAACGTAGCTGAAGTCGACGTACTTAGACCTACTCACCGCAATGAAGACACCCTGGTGAGTCGACTGCTGCCGCCCAGGCCCCAGCCATGGGGGGGGGGGGGGGGGGGGTTGCAGAGGGACAGATTTGGGGGCAGAGGGACATAAGTTAAAACATCAAATATGCACAAAAGCCAAGAATTCAACAATAAACTAGAACTGTTTTACAGTAAACTGTGAAATAAAAGTATCCACCAAACAAATATATTTGTACACTTGATTAGAAGTTAAACTATAAAAAATCCTAGGACTATGTGTCCAAATTAGAGATGTTTGTCAGTGTGATGGAAGGTATGTCATTAGCCTGTAGGGCCTTGCTTAGCAAGTGGATTAACATGTTTCTAAACACTACAGGGACTCTACAGTTTAGCACAACCTGCTAATATTTGTATTAACTGCTGCTTTTATACACCACTGTCTTGGTTTGCACTAGGTGCTAAGTGCTGTTTAAAAATATGTTAACCAATGTGTTACCTAAGGCCTGGTCTACACACCAATTTTGTGCCAGTATAACTATTTCATGATTTTTTTTTTTATAAACCAAAGTAGTTATATGGGTACAACCCCCAGTGTGGATGAAATTAATTGGTATAAAGTTTCCTTATACTGGCATAGTTTGTTCCCCTTCGTGTGCAGGAATAGCTATATCAATGTAAAAGCACATTTATACTGGTAAGACTGCATCCACATTGGGGCCAGGGCGGAGGGAGCAGAGGGGAGATGGTGCTGCTTCAATTCTATTCTGGTATAGTTAAAATGGTACAACTTGTGTGTAGACAACACCTAACTTTTCCTGATAGAATCATCATGGTACATAGTTGTTGGCTATTGCCAAATCTTCTTTTTATTTATAAATTACTGCCTAAAACTCATGTATCTTCAGCAATAAGAAGAAGACACCTTTAGTTCAAGGATCTCAAAGCACTTTACAAACATTAATGAAGCATTAAGGTCACTTGGTATTATACAATTTGGTATTATACATATTTTACTGGAGGTCTGAACAGGTACAAAGGTTAAATGACTTGCCCAAAATCACACAGTACGGCAGTGACAGAGCCTGGAAAAGTTAGACCTTAATGTATTCGCTAGGATAATGGCAGAATCAAGAGTTTTATCACATACTTCCCTCCCATTTCTCCCTAAGGAGCAAGCGCTGATGAGCTCTCACCTGGCTGTCATTTTGTGCATACCCAAGGTCATGATGAATAGTAAAATATGAAAATCTAATCTGCTTTAATAATGCACAATAATTTCTTTCTGTATGTGACCTCACAGAGTTCAGCTCCTCAGCTATAACAGGCTAAAGATTGCTTTCAAAGTCTTAATTCAATTTCAGAAAGTGCTATGTGAACTCCTGGAGAACAATAAGGATTTCTCTCTCTTCCTACCCCAAAAAGAATACATCACAAAGCTGTCCTGGGTGAGCTCTGATTTCAGATCCACATAACTCAGCTCAGATGCTTCCTTCAAATTTGAATCATCTAGGGATTTGGTTGCCACACAAACAAAGCCCATTACCCCTTTCCAGGCACTTACATATCAGAAAAAAAAGGCTTCTTAAAAGTTGCATTAATCCTTCTTCAAGCAAACATTCTCTGGGTATCAGTGTACTCTGGAGGTGCCAAAGGTATCTATATTTTTTCCCTATATAGATGCATATAACAGTATTTTCCATTATTGAAAAAAATTGCACAACATTTTACCATAGTAGCCCCAAACGCTGCAATATCATTATGGTAAGCTATGCTTTAAAACAGTTACTGTAAGATACTTTAGTGCTTTTATTATATGGGTCAGGACAAATGTGAACACACGTTTGCTAAGAGTTCTGTAACATGGCACCCACTCCCTGTAATCAATGGGGGTTAGGTGCCTTTAAAAATCCTACTAGGTGCCTAGCTGCATCTTTAGGTGCCTAAATGTCTTTGAAAAATTGGGCCCTAAATGCCTCTCACAGGGTTTCTTGTATAGGTGCTGACTCCGTGGGTGCTCTGGGGCTCGAGCATTCACTGAAAAAAGCTGGATTAATCTTTGTGGGCCCCAATGTCCGGACCGTGGTCCTGCCTCTGCCCACACTTTGCGCTGAGGCCCCACCCCCACTCAGCCTCTTCCCCCAGAGGCTCTGCCCGCCACTTGCATGGAAGGTAGGGGGCGGAGAGGAGCACTCACTGGTAAAAACAAAAGTCAGCACCTCTGCTTTCTTGGACCTTCTTTTGAAGCCTTTCGTACTGGTCACCACTGAAGACAGGATACCGGACTAAATGGATTAGTGATCTGATCCAGCATGTCATTTCTTATGGTCCTGTGTATCACTGAAGCCAGTGGAAATTTTGCTAGTGTCATAAATTGGAGCAGGATCTCAGTCCTAGTTACCTGCTGGGTGGGACTGTGGAAATGACTATCAAAGCAGAAAAGGAGCCAGACCCTTCTGCTGGTGTGATTTCAATGGAACTACGGCAATATACACCTGCTGAGGATCTGGTCCAAGATCTTACCAATTGTGATTTATGGCCAAAAATCATTCTTTTCCATTACACAGTTTTAAAGCATTTAGTATTGACACTTCTTTACTTATAAATTATTAGCATCTATATCAAGCAACGACGACTGTAAAAACAAATGCATTGTTGGATTTAATTGTATTTATCTGATCAAGCTCTCAAGGAAATGTTCTCTGGTAAGGAAGCAGAGGCTTTTTTCCCCCTATAGCAAATGAGGTAAATGTTTTGCTAGCTCATTGCATAAGAGCATTAATCTTTTCCTGCTCATTCCCGGCTGAACAACTAGACGAAATTAAGTTTCTTCCTAATTATTCTGCTGCATGACTACTACATTATTCAATTCAAATTTAATAACAGCACTTAGCACATACGATAACTATTTTAGATCTTCATAGTTACATTACAAAATAAAATAATGAATCCAGAAATGTTTAGCACTCCGTTAAATGAGTGCACTATATGGGTAAATAACCATTTGCTTTACATCTCACACGACGTAATGTAGATTAGAAGTCATGGCATTCATGTTAGATTTTTAGGCACCAAGTGGAATCCTAATAAGATAAAGAACTTTAATAAGTTGATCTGAATTTAGGAAGCAACTACTTCCACCGATTTACAGGAACGGAGGCTCTTATTGTCACGATACTAGGGACTGAGTACACGGATGGCAAAATGGTGAGTCTGCAGGAAGTCGACCTGGAAGTCAGGACATTACCCCACACCAGCTGCCTGTATGGCACTAAGATATTCTAACATCACACCTTTAAATCCTTGTCTGGACAAGGCCCTGGAGTGAGATCCATTCAGACTGCATTGCAAAGATCATTTTCCTAGATTGATATTTTGACCTTTCCTTTCTTTGCATTGCTCCACTGACTATCCCTTTTCCAGTGCATCGGACATAAGTTACTGGTCTTCACTTTCAAGGCCCTTCATGGCCTATTTCCACCCGATCTATCATCTCTCACACGCTATCACAGTGTCATCTTCCAGTTGTGCTCTGCCAATGATGCCAGCCTTCATCATTCACTTGGTAAGCCTTCAAGCAAGCATTTTCATTTTTTCTCCCATGCTGCTCCTCCCACTTGGGAGGGACTCCCCATAAACACTGACAAAGCTACCTCATTGTCCGCCTTCAAATCCGTTCTTAAAACGTTCCTTTGCAGTGATGTCAATAGTTAAGCAGCTAGTGTGCTGAGACCACAGCACACCTGAGACCACAGCACACCATGCTGACGACTGTCTTCTCATTATTTCCTTTTGCTTCCTCATCTGTCTGTATCTACCTGTTGTCTCATACTTAAATTGTAAGCACTTTGGGACAGAGACCTTCTTCGTGTTGTGTGTCTGTGCAATATCCAGCACAATGAACACAGAACTAACTAAATGCAGAACTAATTTCTTCTACTCAACTTTCCCTCACTAAGCTTTTTACCACAACTCCCACTCCTTCACAAATGCGCACAGAGAAAAAAATCATTAAGCTATTTATCCATTTGGCTGAGAAAGAAGAGAGTGACAATGAGAGTTAATTTTTATTCGTAGATAATTTAGGGGGAAAGGGGCACTCAGATATTACAAAGATGTGAGCTACACATTAGATAGATATCTATTAATGCAGCTATACTACAACATTAGCTATAACCCATAACAGATGAAATTGTACAAACAAAACTAATACGCTAACAGAGAAATTCTATTTCAGCTATGGTACCTTGTATCTTTTAAATTAAAAGACACCAGTGATGCTGATATGACCCTCACTTCAAATACATCTAACATAAACCACCACCAACTGTCTGAATAACTAGTACTTCTAAAACATCTGAATGCAAATAATCAACACCAAATTGCCCCTTGCACACTTCCCAGTATACATGGGTTACCTTTATCCTCCTTCCCACCCCATACTGAGATGCATTTCTGTTGTGATCAAGTGGGAATTTTCTGTAATATTTTTATGAATACTATGTGTATCCACACTGTTGCCTGACACTTCCTGGAATGCCCCTTGCATTTATATAGGGTGGGGAGCCAATCAGGAGTCATGAAGCTGCTGTCTGTCAGACCCCTCCAAGGCAGAACTTCCTATGGTCTGGTTCCACAGCAGGTCATGAGTAGTGGAGTGCAAGCTGGGTACAGCTGCTACTGGGTAACAGCATGGCATTATCTGTTGCCTGGTAGCTCTGCAGACCCAGGTTCTAGACCCACTGGGCCTGATAAGTAGGAGTATAGAAGCCCCAGAAGTTTGTTCTCTGGAGGTGGTGAGGCTGTGTGGCCTACTGGCATATCAGAAGCATTCCTGCAAGAGACTTGTCTAAAGCTGAGGCTGTAGCATGAAGCTATGATAGATGCTCTCCCCCGGCCCCAACAAAACACAACAAAAACCCACCACCACCAACAAAAACCATGTAACCAATGATGGCTCAGTGAGGGAATAGTTTATTTTAAGTAAAACAACAGCAGCAAATACTTTGGGATGATTTGGAATCAAACTGTGCAGCAGCTAAACTTACATATACCTTACTCCTGTCCCTCCTTTAGTTTATCCAGCTTAGGACTAGTCTACATGGGAACACTCAGGAAAGCCAAGACAAACTGATTAAGGTGTGAAGTTAATGTACAGATGTGGAAACACATTAACTCCCTCCGTGGATACTCTCATTCAGAAATAAAGTGGCTTTAGTTCACTGTAGCTTAATCCTCCATTCCTAAGGCCACTTTATTTCTGAATGAGAGCACCCACATGGAGATTTAACGTGCTTTAACTTCAGAGTTTTAGTTAATTAATTAATCTCAACTCCCCATGTAGACATGCCCTAATTGTGTCACATTTCAAATTAGATCATAAGCTATTTGAGGCAGTGACTGCAGTGGGGTCCCAATCCTGACCGTTACTACGAAAATAGGTGGCCTCCATTATGTAATTAATAAAACCAGCAGCTACACTGAATCATGAGAACCAAGAGCACTCATACTGCCATTAGACAAATAGAGCAAGCATAGCTTTGTTCATTCATTTTAAATTCTGATGCAGAGTAACTGCTTCACTAGCAACCATTACTATGTAGGGCAAACATCTCAAACTAAATTAGTAACACAATAGCAGGCAGGAAGAGACAGTCTCATTGCTGATTTTGCCTTGGGTTATTTAAAGATGACAGAAATTTCTAGGGAGTCCAGGCAGCAAAGAAGCCAGTATTTTCATGAAGGTTATATTATATATGTGCAAATGAAATTAGTAGAAAGATATATCACACTGCAGTCAAAAGAAAACGGAAACATTTCACTTGCTGCACATGGACATTTCTCCTCAGGAAACTCACTGTTCCTGTCAATCAGGTTAATGTGCCTGTACAATTTACCCAACAGAAAATGCATCATAGTATCATTTACACTAGGAAATGACAAGTACAGCCAAACCATGAGTGCACTACTGTCGAACACCTTCAGACTGCAATAGACATACACCAGCTGAGGAACTGGCCTGTCCTAGCACCAATCCAAATAAAATACACCAGCCACTTCTAGAGCTGGTGACAATATATGCAAGTTCAGTGACCTGCCTCTCAGCACCCTCATTAAGTTCTGTGAGAGGAGACAACTAAACTGCTTGGAAGAAGAGCAGGCTGAGATGAAATTTGCGAGCCACAGTGTCTTTCTGGCATGTGTCCTTTCATTAGATCATCATAGTGATGCAATGCATAAACTATGCCAACATAATGGGGGTCTTTGTCTGACTCAAGTGGCTAGAGCATTTATAAAATGGTTTATAGATCCTCTGCTGCCTCCAAGCTAACAGACCCAAACCTTTAGCTCAAACAAACCTTTCAAGGGTCCCTTCCAGTTCTAGGAGATAGGTATATCTCCTATTAATTTAATTTAAAATTTAAAATAGAGACTCGAGTCTTCTGGGTCTAAAAAACCATGTTCAATCGCCTGTAGGTATCCCAACCAGAGGTGTGATCACACATTGCCCACAGTACAGTGGATTGAACACTTTTGGGCTTTCCTCTCTGACAGAGAAACCTGAGCATCTCTGGACCCACAGGTTATCTTGCTTCCTCACTGCAGGTTCTCAACTTCTTTTGCAGCAACCAGGATCCACCATCAACTGCACAGAGGGTCTTTTGGTGTTCTCCAACCAATGACTGAGGAGTTAGGGGCTCATTAGCCATGATGAGCCTGATATGGGCTAACAATTATCTAGGATGTTTAGGCAGAACAAGAGAGACATCCCATATTTTTGTTAGTAATAACTGCTCTGGGTGTTGTTTGAGTGTTTTCCCTGGGCCAAGACTGGCACAAATGTCTTCCTCTGAGAGATTTCAGGGCTCCTTCAGGGTGGACTGATTTTTCTTGCATTTGTTTTTCACCTTGTCTAAAAGAAAAGGGAATTGGGTAGAAATGTAGGAAAGCAGTTTAAAACAGCTCAGATTCTCCTTTATGCCACAAATACATGCAGCAATGTCTTTTTTTGTTTTTTGTTTTTGCTTAGATGTCCATGCAGAAAGGATGGTGGAGGAAGGTAAGTTTGCTAATACCACCTCAAACCAGCCACTAAAAAGAATTAAAAGGTTAAAAATAAATAAATAAAATAAGAGCAGCTTGGTTTTGATCTAATGAAAAAAGGCTGAATTAGAGAGAGTTGCTAGATTTGACCACTTGTCTATACTGTACCTTTTATTCTTCATCCAGTTTGATGTAGCACAGATGTTAGACAGCTAAACACCACATACATCAATCTCTAGAGCCATACCATAAGATAAGCTGCTGCATAAGCCACAATGACCCATTGACATCATTCAGACCTGTGGCGGGTGCAATCTATGAGCAATCTGCAAAAGCCTTTAAAGATCTTTAGCCTTCTGGATTACTTCAGAGCATCTCCCTTGCCCTATAAACAAACTCAGACTCCATTAAGATGACTCACTGGAACTGTCTATCCATCCACTGTTGTGTCTGAGCAAAATCACATCCGATATGTTGAAAGTAGGCAGTTAGGCAGACAAGATAACTAATGCATAAACAATCACCCTCAAGAGCTTGGGTCAGTAAAGTTAATAAGAAGCTATTTTCTTCCCCAGAGTCCTCAGAGCTTCTTTCAGAGTCCTGAGCAGTCTTCCATTTTTTACTGTATTCCCCATTTCTACAGGCACCTTGATGCTATGGTGACAGTTGCATAAAAAATGTACTGACAGAAGACAGCCCCAGATTTTCAAAGTCACGAGTCAGGCCCTGCAAAATCGTGAGATTGGCTTAAGAATCATGAGACTTGAAAAGAACCCACTGGTGGGTATTTTTGTTCATCTGCTTTCCAGTTATTTGAGTTTTTAGGGTGCATTGGGTCCCATTTTAAAGTCTTTTCCTGCAGGCATGAGAGCTAGAAACTTTTTTTTTTTTAAATTGACATTAAGATTTTCACAGAACCACTTATTTCCTGGAGCTGGGGCTATAAGTGAAACATCAAATATTGCCAGCTCTCATTATTTTAATTGGAGACCGATTATATTGGATCATGACTGATTGAGGAGGGCTGGGCTCAGCAGCTAGCTGATGTCATCCTGACTAGGCCAGAGAGATCACTGCAAAGGCAGAGGAGACACTCTCTACTCCCACTAAAAATACTGGTCTTCAGAGGGCCCCCACCTCCTGGCAGCCCTCCAGCAAAGAAATGGCCAGGTTTCTGTCACTTGAATCCCCTCTCCCCGCACCCCCAAGTTGTTGTGCATTCACTAATCAACTGCACTGAAAGAACTGGGAATTTCCCCACTTCCAAGCTAATATCAGTAAGGTTATCCGACATCACAGGGATGATTCTTCCATTTCCGAGAAAAGAAAATACATATTAGGGTAGGTTTACCTTAGTTGGTTGTTGTTGTGGGTATAGTTATCATAGAATCAATCATAGAATCTCAGGGTTGGAAGGGACCTCAGGAGGTCATCTAGTCCAACCCCCTGCTCAAAGCAGGACCAAACCCAACTAAATCATCCCAGCCAGGGCTTTGTCAAGTCTGACCTTAAAAACCTCTAAGGAAGGAGATTCCACTACCTCCCTAGGTAACCCATTCCAGTTCTTCACCACCCTACTAGTGAAAAAGTTTTTCCTAATGTCCAACCTAAACCTCCCCCTCTGCAACTTGAGACCATTACTCCTTGTTCTGTCATCTTCTAGACAGTCTAGATCCATCTGAGAACAGTCTAGATCCCTCCTCTTTGGAACCCCCTTTCAGGTAGTTGAAAGCAGCTATCAAATCCCACCTCATTCTTCTCTTCTGCAGACTAAACAATCCCAGTTCCCTCAGCCTCTCCTCATAAGTCATGTGCTCCAACCCCCTAATCATTTTTGTTGCCCTCCGCTGGACTCTCTCCAATTTATCCACATCCTTCTTGTAGTGTGGGGCCCAAAACTGGACACAGTACTCCAAATGAGGCCTCACCAGTGCTGAGTAGAGGGGAATGATCACATCCCTGGATCTGCTGGAAACGCCCCTACTTATACAACCCAAAATGCCATTAGCCTTCTTGGCAACAAGGGCACACTGTTGACTCATTCAGCTTTTCGTCCACCGTAACCCCTAGGTCCTTATGTGAAACCAGAAGTAACAAGTGACCTTCCTTTTGCTCTTTCAGCTTCAGCAGAGCCTCTCAGAGGAAGCTATCTGAAGCATTTATGAGTTTGTCTCTGTTCTGTCTGCAATCTGCATGTTCTTCAGTGAAGTTTAGATCCTTCTAATGCCTTTCTTTGCTGGTTATTGTTACTCTCTGTTTGGGGGCTCTGACTAAAACATTACATGTACTAACCGTGATTGTAACAAAGCAGCCACCTGTTGGCAAATTGATAGTGTAAGTCCAGTTCCTAGTGGAGAGGTGTTCACGTGAAAAAAAATGACTCAAAATTGACACTAATCATCCCTTTTCTAGGCACTCTCAGCATGGAGCAAATGGCTATGAAAATCCACTCAGCCCTCCACGAGAGAGACAGACAGGTTGGTTGGGTGTCATGGTGAAGCTTGTTCAGCAATTACCCATATTGAGACTGTTCTGCACAGTAACATTCCTTGGCACTGACATCCTATTGATCTGGTAAATGTCATCAGTGCAAAACATTTAAAATCTTGGGAGGAAAAGAAAAGGAGAGAAAATATGGACTACTGCATTGGTAGTTCATAGCACTGCATGTGCTGAGTTCTTCTCTAGTGATATTCATTGGAAAAGTTTCCCACTCATAGGTCCATGCTTTAAGTATGAGGCCATGCCTCAAAGCTCAAAGTGAACAAGTGAGGAAGGCTGCTGTCCCCCATCACACAAGTGATACATTCCACTCCTACCGTGGCCCCTGCATCCCATAACTGGCAGTTCTCTTTTCCTGCTAATGACAGAGGATGTTTGTTTGACATTTGCTCTTTTTAAAAATAGTCGAAAAACAAGCAGCTGGTCTTTGTGCTCCTTATGGGTATCTAACGCCAGGACTTCAAATGCTTATTTGCACAAGTGGCCATAATGGTTAGCCATTGCTTAACTATGTATTTACACAGTACCATGGTCCTACCCATAGAACCTCTGCAAGTGCCCAGAACATAGGGAACTGTTAGGGATGAATTACAACCTTACCCATTACATAAGCCTCTTTCTTCCTCAGGTGGTGCAGTGTAGTGGACACACACGCACAATGCAGGGGTCCCATCAAGAAAGGACAAGTGGCTATATACAGTGAGCCAGGTTTTCTGCTCTGCCTTACCTGTGCTTGTTGTGAGACCAGAAGGGAGGGGGAGGGGAAAGGTGGCTTTACTATATCCAGTCCACTTCCCTAAAATCAAAGCAGTCTAAAACCTACTCCGAGTTATACCTGGCTGCCTATGCTCCCAAGCAGCCATTCTGGTAGCAAGTGATAGCTGGAGAACAGGAGCGCCCTGGTATGTCCCTAGCCTGCTGCACTAGTCCTACAACACCCAGGGAATTTATGACAAGGGAATCCCCAAGTAGCTGGTTAACCTGATTTCTAGCCACTCTGCATTGTTGGAGTGGTACAAAGAAGCCGGCATGAGGGCCAGACACTGGCTTCATGTCCTCCCCTTCTGCTTGCTGCCTTTGTGCCCTCTGTAAGATATCTGCACACCAGGGTTAACACATCATACATAAGCTGAAAATGGTCCAAACTATTCAGGGAATAGGAATGAATAGAGAATTCATTTGTAGAAATTGTGATCAGTTTGGGAATAATTTACCAACAGGAAAAATAAAAGTTCCATTCACAACAAATAATTTAAACAGTTCGGTGACTAATATTGCTTGTTCTATATCAGGTCAAACTAGGGCACACTTTGATCTATGTTTTAGCAATAATCATGCAAAGGATCAGATACTCCAATACAACAATGCATGGTTTTATCCTAGGGTGCTAGCCCTAAAAATAAGCATTGCTCTGTGTTTTTCACACAGCTGTCCTTTTATTTTCTTGAAACATGGATTATCTTGACTAGGGTTACACTTAATCACTCTACGTGCGTGGGCACATATGCGTTGGGGGGGGGGCATTGCAGGGAGGGAGAGACCAGAAGGGATAGTAAAACACAGATACAACTGCTTTCCAACGATTAGCACCACTCCTACTTATACTTCCATAAATCTCATTCCTGCAACTGGAAGACTGGCAAAACGATAGTAGCATAGCACCAGGGAACGAGTGCTTGACTAGGAGTCAGGTAAACTGGGTTCTATGCCTGGCCCTGCCAAAGCTCTTGGACCTTAATCAAGTCACTCAATCTTCCTGTGCCTAATTTTCCTCATCTGTAAAATAGGGATAATGATACTTTTTAAAATGTTTTCAAAGGTACTGAGGAAATGTTCTATAACAGTGCAAGGGATCATTTTTGTAAGGGGTTAATATTTAATTTACTTACAGAAAATTGTACGACTATCTAGCATTGTTGTGGGGGTTAATTAGGGAAATCAGAACCTGTTCAGATGTATTGTTTATTGCAGAAAACAGTTTCAAAGCAGCTGGAGTCTCAGCTGTGTTATGGCTGGTATTGGTTTCCTCCCGTTTTGCTTTGTTTCCTTCTCTTTGTGTTTATTCCCCCAGTACAAACAGCAGCTATTAGAGGCCTTCTTACCTCAGGCCAGGAGGCCTGCTTCCAAAGGTGACACCACCTCTGCCTTGGGGATCAATCAGCCACTGGGCCATAGCAGTCCCTCCTTCTGTGAGGGATTCAACCTCTGAGAACACAATACATCTGCTCTGAGAAAAACTCCTCAGGAAAACCAGGCAAGCATGGGGTCTCAAGGGAACTGGGAGAGTCAGAACACCGAATTCATCACGAGAGGCACTTAAGAAACCCACACACAGGAGATCCAGTTGTAAACATTTTGCTATTTTCCATCCAATGTTTATTATAAGGATTGTGAATAAAATAAACCACAGATCATTGTAAGCAGCAACAATATAGCAGGGACACAGCTGATACTCTGATCAGGGCAGACTAAGGGTCTAGTTTCAACAAAATCAAAGCGACCTTTATGGAGAGCGCTGAGGCATATCTCCACCTACAGTCAGAGATCCTTTGCTTGAGTTACCCCTGCAGAGACTCACACTTTGGGGGCTCATATCTCACTCCCAGCTTTGCTCCTGGATCCACAGATGATGATAAAATATCTGGACTCATAGGCACCGACTCTGTGGAGTCTGGAGCACCCACGGGGAAATATTAGTGGCTGCTCTGCACCCACCGGCAGCCAAACTCCCGTCTCCACTGCACCTCACATCACCTCTGCCTCCTCCCCCGAGCATGCTGTGTCCCCACTCCTCCGCCTCCCTCCCAGTGCTTGCCGCCGCCGGGGCGGGATGGGGATTTGGGGAAGGAGTCAGAATAGGGGCAGGGACTTTGGGGAAGGGGTGGGAGGGGGTTGGGCAGCGGTGGAGTCAGGGCAGGACCGGGAAGGGGTGGGGTGTCAAGCACCCACCAGCACGAGCAGAAGTCGGTGCTTATGTTTGCACTTCACAGATTCAGATAA
Source organism: Mauremys mutica (assembly GCF_020497125.1). Classification (NCBI taxonomy): domain Eukaryota; kingdom Metazoa; phylum Chordata; order Testudines; family Geoemydidae; genus Mauremys; species Mauremys mutica. Next base: position 131,413,890 of record NC_059074.1, read on the forward strand.
GTGTAATTACTCCCATTTTACAGATGGCGAATCAGAGGCATTGAAACACTAAGTCACTTCCCCAAAGTCCAATAGGGATCCAGTAGCTGAATGGTGACAGAACCCAGGGCTCCCCCACTACCCCGCTCCATCATTTAGCATACACCTGTGACAGATCTGCAAAGCAGGGGACTACAACTTCCATCAATACCTTCCCTAGTGCACTTCCCTTTATCCTGGCCAGGTAAGGGAAGTGGCCGTGTTCTGTTTGGGAGTGGGAGCTGCATGGCAGCAGGGAGCTTGAGAGAAGCCTCTGGACCTGTGAGCAGAGCCACATCTGGAACAGGCTGTGACCAGTGGCAGATTTCGTGTTAGTGGGGCCCTGTGCTCAGCTTCATTTTCGGGGCCCTCCCTTGGGACCAAGTCAAGAAAAAGAACATTCCCTCTTATCTCCCCCATCCCTGTTTTTCATTCTTTTTTTCCTTCATCCTCCTCCTTCTATATTGTAAGTAATAGGAAGTAAATAAAAATAAAATGAGGTACCTTGATTGTTTTTGTAGTCTAACTTTTTTTTCCCCACAGACCACTTGAAAATTGCTAAGGGTCTTCGCAGACCACTTAATGATCTTTCCAAATATTGTTTGTACCGTTAGCTAACTATTGTGAAGTGCTTTGGATAAGAGCGCTTTATAAAAAAAACCTAAAAAAATCACATTGGGATGCAGGGTCTGGCCAGGAGTTAGGATGTGGGAGGAGGCTCAGGGTTGGGGTGCGGGGTGTGGGAGGGAGTTAGGGTGCAGGAGCAGGCATTGGTTTGGGGTGTGGGCAGTAGCGTAGCTAGGGGGGAGCGGGGCAGCGGCCATTCCCCCACCGAACACAAGTGGCGCCTTTTTAATTTTACTCACCTGGGAGGAAAAAAAAAAAGGGCAGGGGGTTGGGGCGGGTGGAAACAGTCCCAACACTCGCTGGGTCACCTTACCTGGCTGGCTGGCAGGCAGAGGCGTCCCTCTCCTGCTGCTGCTCCTCTTGGCTGCCAAAGAGAGCTGTGGTGGCAGCAGCATGCGAGAGCTGAGAACCCCTGGCTTGCTGCTCCCTTTCCCTGGCCTTTTTCCAAGGGCCACCAGCAGCAGTGCATGCCAGGGATTGCACCTGCACTGCCTGGCACCCAGAGGAGCAGGGCAGCAGGACAGACGCGGACGGCTGCCCCACGAAGGGGGCGCGGCTGCCTCCCCTACAGCGTGCCCCCAGTTGGCCCCTCACCTGCCTGCCTCACCTGGCCGCCAGCGCCAGCCTGCAGCAGGGGCCCTGGGAGCCAGCAGGAGCCTGGCTTACCAGCTGGGAGAGTGCACCACACGCTGTGCCTCCAGCACAGCTCTTAAACGGCTCCATCCCTGTTCTCCACCACAGCTTCTGCCCCCGCAGCGGTCCCCCCTGTGCATTTCATTGTAAATCCACCTCTGGCTGTGCCTGCCAGACATTACAGCTGTGTGGGACTTATGGGGGGGCAGCAGGGTCTGGGCTGGCACCAGCACAGAGAGGCCCCAGTGACAGACAGTAACTGAGCCTGGCCTGGAAAGCTGCAAGTGTCTATTTGCATCAGTAGAGACTGGACCGGAGAGGGCACCCCAGGCACTAGGCCTGACGAGCCCAGATTGACAATTGGACTGCCCCCAAGAACCCAAACAGTTTAGGCTGTAAATACCCTAGGTACAGAGGCCTTTCCCTTTTTCTGCCAGCCCTAGTACATTACCCTTTCACTTAGCCATGTGGCAAGTGGCTACTGGGATCCAGCAGGGCTAGCACCTATAAGGCCTGGCTGCTGAAGCACCTACAGTGCTCGCCTCCAAGTTGCTGTACACCTGGCATGCTACCGGCACTCTAGGGGTTTGGTGTAGTGGGCAGCCACAAGAATTACACACGCTCCCCATGCATTAGTCTGGCATCAGGGCTGCAGAGGTTTTTGGGCATAATCTGAAACTAAGGGTCCCCCAACCCTTCTAAAAATAATTTTCACAGAGGGGAGACCCCGAGAAGGGGAAAGAGCGGAGGGGGGGGAAGCTTAGAGTGGGAGTCTGCCCTGAACTCACCCCAAAATGGCAGCTCCTATCCCACAGAGCTGAGCCAAACTTCATGCTGTGGACATTGCGACCTGGTGCTTGGGATTGCAGCATCATTCAGGTTTGGCTTGGCTGTCCCTCCATCATGAGTGGCGCCGCAACCCCACGCACCGTGTTACACCATCACTTGGTTTGGTGGCTCTCTCAAATGGGAAATTTGGTGCAAACAGCCCTTTTTGCACTCACCCTCCATTGGGTGGCCCTGTCTGGGACGTCCCAGATACCGGAACAGTCAGTAGCTACCGGAATAAAATGTAGGGCACTGAAATATCGCACTAATTAAGCTCAATCCTGTAAGAGTTGGCTTTTCTGGGGTCAGTGTTGTCCCAGAAAAATGTATTCCAGAAAGTTCCAACAACTTGACACCCATTGGGCTGAAGTAGCCAGCTCCTCAGCCTTGATGGGAGGAATCCTCACCCATTCATCTGCCCAGAACCCCGCCTGGCTATTCAGGGTTGGCCCTGGTGGGGGATTTTGCCCTTGTTGACAAATGTATGTACTTCATTAGAATTGCTTATAATACTATCAAATATATTTTGAGTCTGGATTAATTTATTAAGGCATCAGAATGGATCAATGGGTTTCTCACTTACACCCATTATTTATCAGTTTATTCTTGATATGCACCAGTCTATGTGGGAGCAGAATCTGGCCCAACAAATCTATCCAAAACTTCAACTATAACATGCATGGCAAGATCTTCCAGCATCATTAATTACAGACCAGTTAAGCAGAAGATCTATAGTAATGGATGGGGGGGGGGGAAGAAGAGGGAAAATTGTTTGTACAATAAGAATTAGCTGTTGTATCAATTCACATGAGGCATGCAACTTCAATATTCACAGTCATCTACACTAGCTCTCAAATAAACAAGCAGATAAACAAAATAAAGATTTAATTGCTCCAAAATGTCATCTGGCACTTTCCCCCTGTATTCATTGCATCACGTTACTAGACTCAGTGGAATTAATATGGAATTGTTGTGGCAGTGCCAGCAAGAATGTGTTGCAGAAGCCTGAGTACAGATTTTTCCCACCCAGTTCTTTGCCACTCTTGTGAGCACTAAAACAATCACCGGCCTGCATAAACAGTTGTTTGGTTTGTTAAGGTAGAACTTCAGAGATGGTACATTTTTAAAGTGACAGCTTAGAATCTCTGGGTGCTAACCCTTTACTGTTTTATTCTTCAGATAAACATATCTAGGGGACAGGAGTTGTCATCTTGGCTCAGACAAGTGATCCATCTAGGTCAGGGGTTCTCAAACTTCATTGCACTGCCACCCCCTTTGACAACAAAAATTACTACACAACACCAGGAGGGAGGACTGAAGCCTGAGCCTGCCCAAACCCCGCCAGCCTGCGGGGGGCAAGGGGACCAAAGCCAAAAGGGCTTCAGCCCCAGGTGGGGTCCTGTAACCTGAGCACCACTGCCCAGGGTGAAAGCCCTTGAGCGTCGGCCCCAGGCAGCGGGGCTCAGCCCCGGGTTCTAGCCCCCAGCAAGTCTAATGCCAGCCCTGGCGACCCACAGTTTGAGAACCGCTGATCTAGTCCAGTGTCTTGTACCAAACCGTGGCCAGTAGCAACAGCTTCAGAAAAAAAGTGCAAGAAACCCTAGGTACATATGGACTAGCCTGCCTATAGTTTCTTCCTAATCCCTGTTAAAGTTTGGCTTATGCTCTGAAGAATGAGGAGTTATCCCCTTCCCAAACTCTTGTCTCTTTGTAACATTTACTATCCTAACTCTAGATATTCTTTTCAGTGGTAGCCATGTTAGTCTCTATCAGCAAAAAAAACCAAGGAGCCCTTGGGGCACCTTAGAGACTAACAAATTTATTTATAAATACATGAAAGGATACCTGCTCCTGTATCTTTTACTTCATACATCTGATGAAGTGGGTTCTAGTCCACGAAAGCTTATGCCCAAATAAATTTGTTAGTCTCTAAGGTGCCCCAAGGACACCTCGTTTTTTTTCCTAGATATTCTTGTTACCCATATAAATATACAATCCTGTTTTAAATCTTTCCAACCTCTTAGCATGTGGAACTCATTGCCACAAGTAGTCATCAAGGCCATCTTTATGGGTGAGAAAGGATTGCCTTATTTTTTTCCCTTTTATATGTTTAACTCAGTGCTCATCTCAGGCCAAATAATGAACTAAGAATAAAAGCAGTTAAAAGCTAGCCCAAAATAAAACCTTTAAGAATTCTTTCTCCAAGGTTTAGGTCAGCCAGCTCCAGATATCACTGGCGCATACTGAAAGCAATTTGTGGCAGCTGTGCACAGCTATTTAAGTCTAGGGCCTGCCCATAGCATCTTAAGCTGGAAGAGTATTAAAAGGTTAAAAGGACAGAATTGTGCTGAGGAAATTCTCCCCACAGACATAATATTAGTTGGCCGTGTGGTCTAAATGGTTAGAGTCAGAGGGATGCTGCATTCCAATTGCAGAAGAGTCAGTGAGTCACTTGTGTGACTGCGTGAGTCACTTTACCACCCTGTATCACAGTTGTTAACCCACCTAGAAAATGGAAGAGAAAAAAACAACAACCTCTATGAAGACCAATTGCTGCATCTGAGCTGAAAATTCCAGGGCAATATAAACTACTCCCCTTATAATTAAGTGTGCAGGGTGGAGGAGGGACCCAATAGATGATTACAGGCAGCCAAATTTTGACCTTGGATGTGCACAAGTTCAGCTCCCATGGACTTCACTGATACCACGTTTCTTAAGACAGAACTTGGCTCAAAATAACTGCAGAGAAGATGAAAGGCATCACAAATACCCCTTGTGACCCATATGTGAAAGAGAATTCCCTTCATATACGACACGCCTTCCCAACCCCATGGCAGCTTCCCTGCCTTCCCCTGCAGTCCCTGATCTATGTACGGGGAGGAGACAGGCTGGGGAGAGGAACTGGGGGGAATGATGCGTTGTCCTCTCTGTTGTGCCTAGCAGCTTTTTTGTTATTTGTACTTTGATGGTGTCCAGAAGCTTCAATGAGGGATCAGAATCCCCTGTGCTAGGCACTGTGCAAACACATAATAAAAAGCTAGTCTCTGCCCCCAAAAGATCGTACCCTGTAGGTAGTGAGCGTTTCCCTTGGAAAGGTGATACAACTAGAGAAGTTTGCAGGCCTGGCACACAACCTATTCCTCCAGGGAAGGGGAAAAAACTCTGCCTGAAAATGGAGCACACAGATTGGGAGGAAACTCCATGGAAGGGAATCTCATGAAGATTTTCTTCTCTGTTCAGTGGCCTCCTCTGGGTTTTCCTGTGAGTGCGCTCTCAGTCAGTTATTTTTCCCCTTAGACTAAACCTTAAAGTGACACTCGAGTAGCTTCGGCCCCAAACTTAAGTCCTGCTTTCTTCTTCCTTTTTTTTTTCTTTTTATTGCAAAACATCAGATCTTAGCCCATGAAATTAAATACAAATAATTTAATTAAAAGCATTTTCCTGCAGCATTGGAAATGAAAACAAATCATTGTGCTAGTGAATGGGAGCCAGCAAAAGTGCTATTTATTATAAATAGGAAGTGAATCAGTCCAGTTTTGTTCACTGTTCAAGCTGAGTGAAATGCAAAAAAGTAGAGGAACACCCTCATTAAGGGAAAAGTAAATTTGATTTTAAATGATGTACAGTGTCATTACTAACACGTAAATAATGTATTGAAATGTATGGGATTAAATCCTGCTCATTTACACCTCTATAACAGAGCCAAATTTGGTCTCCAGTTCATAACTTTATATGTAATTTAAAGTCATCACAACACTTAAAACATATGATAAGCTTCTTGCTCTATCTTGGTCAGCTTTCCAGGATGAAAAATTGTTTTATCCCACCTGCAAAACCTGATTTCATGGTGTGGACAGTAAAATCACTTGCTTACAGTAGGAGGATAAAAACCAAGGAGTGTGACTGGAGTTTCAGCAATAATATCAGCAGGGATCCCAAACTCTTTCCACCATTTCATCAGCTGCCAACTGAGAACAGGCAAGAGGGTCACTGCACAGGAAATTGGAAGTAGTGCAGCCATTCTCAACATTTCTTCACTCTCCAAATGTAATCATTGTTACTCACACACTGATTCCTCCAAGCCATATCCTGGCTGTAAAGTAGGTGCTGACACGTCAGGACAGAGTTTTGCAGCTTGTCTTGCCTGTACAGAGTATGCCATCGCAACCTTCATCTTGATCACAAACAAAATGCTTAGTAGGTGCTTTTCTGACTAATGATGGCCACCGTGGTGAGTCTCCCAGCTTGGGAGGAGCAATGAGGTTGTCTCTGATGATCAGTGAGAGCATTATAGCGCCTGATGCAGCACCTAGTAAAAGTCCCTGGAAAGGTTCTGGTTGACTTCAGTGAGAATTGGATGGCACCCATAACGAGGGGGCAGCTAATGCTTTCTTTTTATGGGCATGCGAGCAACAATACTTTACAAGGCATCTGGGGCACCATACCATCTTCCTCGTTAGTCTGGGGTGTAGTAGAAGGGGTCCATCTTAGCAAATAATGTATTTAACAAATGTTGCCTTTATTTACTGTTTGCTAATTGTTCCTGAAAGGATCACAAAGACCTCAAAATTTATTCTGTTTTCAAAATTTTTCACAAATTTCTTCAGCAAATGATTCTTGTCCAGCAGGTTGCCTGAATGGCAAGTGTTATACATTCAATTTGTGCTGTAACTTAAGTGAGCAACATAAGTCACTTAATGTAGCTCACTTAACTGATTGTGAAAGTTTTGGTATTTCACTAGTTATCCAAGCCCTGCAGTCAGGATGTGGAAAGCACATCATATGACAGATGTAACTAACCTACACACAGCAAACTGCACATTTTATGATTGATATGCAATTTGAAATTCTTTTTTCAGCAAGTAGTTAGCAGAAAACTCACTTTTTGAAAGTCTTTGTCATCTGGATCATAATCTGAGATCTGCACATGGAAGGAGCCTTGTGCATGTGACTCTCCCACTTCACCTGGAAGGCAGACAGGTTAGCTGCCTCCGTGGCACTGTCCTCCCCTGCTCCTCTAGGCATCACAAACAATTCCAGGGGTCCAGGGTCTGTGAAGAGGGGTGTGGATGGACACTAGGCAGGTAGAGGAATGAGTGGATAAGACAGGGACAGTGTAGTTAGGATGCATGCTGTCCTCCATATGGTCCCACAGAGCTTATCCAGGGAAGATAATACAGCCAACTGGAATTTTGCTTAAGCATGGACTGACTGAAAACTGACTGAGCACCAAAGTGCTATTTTGTCTGTTGGCTCTCTAGTTTCCTTACCTGAAAGCCACTGATCATCTTCCTAATTGGGAATAGGAACAGCACTTAGGTACCAGTGTGATATGATCTATATACAAAATTTAAGATAACATTGATCAAGAGCAAGAATAGCATTTTCTGACATGCTGTTATGTGTCTGTGCTGTAAGACCAGGCTCTCAGAATCATTATGGTGGTAACTCCACACTTAAGGATGAGGAGGAGATAGAAATTAGAGATGGAAAAATCCCTACCCTGGCAGATCATTGAGTTCATTTCCCTGCCAATCTAGTATTGTTTCCTACAATGCAATTACTAGTGTTTCATTTAGTCTAACTTTTAATGTCCCAAGTAATGAGGGTTCTCCTTTCCCTTTGGGAAATCAGTCCACGAACCAAAAGATCTCACGGTCAGGAAGTTCTCTCATATTCAGCCTAATTTCTCATTTTTTAAATTTTGTCCCATTAATTTTATACTTCTCCTACAAGGATTAAAGAATTAAAGTTAACCAAACTTAAGATAAGGAAATAGATGTGTTGTAAAGAAATGCCCTGACTGGCACGTAAAAGGAAGACCTTGAAAATAATGAGGTCTGAAACCTGAAGGAATGAAGTAGGGAGGGTGTCTGGTTCAAAGAATAACTAAAGAGATAAGGGAAAGTTTCTAAAAAGAAGGCCTCTGGCTGGCAGGGGTGACTGAAGATGGTTTTCAAAAGTCAGAAAGCAGCTCTCTTAAAAAGGCAGCATTATGGACCTTCCTCCCCCCACATACCAGTGTTATCTCCTATGTGAACCCAGGTGCAACGAAAAAGCGGTTGGTCAGCAGGAAGGAGGGCAAGAGATAAGGAGGTTGTAAATCTTATCTGGATTAAGACTGGAAATAAGGGTAAACTGTCTCAAATTGGTTTTTAGCTGAAGTCAGTAATTGGCAATGACATCACTTGTTTGTTAAAGGGTATAAAGAAAGAAAAACTCTTAAGGGGTTCATTGCTAATACCTGTCTGTTGGAGCTGACCAACAGGAGTCTAAGCACCCCTGGGGTTAGTCTGTGTTTTGTTATTGTTTGGATGCAGTAAATTGCTTATCAGTTAGGCTTTTTTGGCATGGTTAGAGCAACCGTATAAAGTCCCATTTGGCCTTTGGATTTAAAACAGGAATTTATTGTTAAATTGGTATTTGGTGATTTCCCATATTAATAATTTCAAATATTATTAGTAATTCCAACACTCCTGGACATACCCCTTTCTATTAACTCAAATAATTCCTCTTCTGCCTCAACACTTGCACCTTCCAAAAGCTCATAGATGGAGATCACCTCCCAAATTTAGCAAAACTTTACAGATTAAATCACTTTTAGCCACTCTTGATAAATAAGTCCAATCATTTGCTCCTTTTCTCTGAATTTCCTCCAGTTCTATCAAAAATCTTGCCTAGAAGAGAATGCAATAGTATTACATGGCCCCAGAAGATAACCTTGGAGTTTGTTTCACAGTACATGAACCCACCCGTGACTCTGATCCATCCCTGCTCCCTACCCCCTGGCTAAAGAGTCAAGAGTATCTGAGCCCCCCCAACTGAGATCATCAACACTTCTTTTTGAGAAAGAAAATCTATTATCCCCTCAAAGGATGTCATAATCCAGCAGTTACTTAAATTGGTGCTTGATGTGACCAACCTCTCCAACTACAGTCGAGAGTCCAACTTTTGATTCTTAAATAAGCTATTTGAGAGCCACATCAAACATCTCCTCCAACTCCGCCTAGATGCTGCTAGGGTCCCCGAAGGCTTCCTGTAGCAGTCAGTGTAAGGTTAGTGGCAGCCCAGTGTTGTGCAATGTAATGCCTATCTAATGGCAAACTGGCACAGACTTTGCGTCCAGGAGTGTAGCATTCTTCAACTCTTTTCCATATTAGATAATTAGGATGTTTCCACACACTGAAATCCATATACGACACTACTGTAGCCAGTTTTGGAAGCACTGCACATAATAGTTTTCCTGGCCTACAATTTGTTGAAAGTCCTGGTCTCTTCAAGTCTTGCTCACTACTGGATTGCAAGCCATTGTTTGGAGCCTGTATAACACTCTCTCCTTGCATATGCCAGTGCTTACTAGTACCTAAAGAGAAAGTACATTCTCTTGTCTCAAAATATAAGCAGCTGATATCTTCCATGTGCACCCTGCACTATGCCCTTGCTAAGGAGTGTATATTACAATATTATGTAGGAAGCGTTGAAGCATTGTGTGGCATATATCTGTGCAAGTGAGGGGGTATGTCACGCACCTGCTTCTTGGCTTTGGGATGCTGCTCTCTCTAACTCTGCTAGGACATTGCTAGCTTGCCATTTAGACTGTGCCATGCTGCAAGTCACATCCATGGGCATGGCAAACAATGCTAAATACTTCAATCCCTGTTGCTCAAGCAGTTTGAATTGGGTTGTTTGCGCTTGTAAGTGGAAGTGGCATTCTACAAGATTTAATAGAAAGCTCCCTCTGCTATGGCCAGCCCTGTTTCAAAACAATACTGCCAAATAATTTTCAGACGTAGTTCCCAGCTCATTCATGTGGAAAAGTGCTTATTATCTTTGGAAATTCAGAGTACTGGTGCGAGGAAAATAGATATGGTTTTCTTTTAAATAACATGAGCAATGTTGGAGCAGGATTACATCTGTCACTGATAAAAATGCTATATTTATGCCTCACTATAATCCATTCATTGGTTTATGGACCGAAAGTCCTTCAGGAAGTGTCACAAATACACACGATGTTGCCGAGTGCTACATTTTGCATTTGGATCTCTGATTTATCTGACAGATGTGTACAATCACATCTAGTAGCCAGACAACTCCCCATTTACTATACATCTGAGGAGGATCAAGAGGGCAAATTATTCCAGCTAAGGTCAGCATTAACTTGAGCTCAAAAATATTCCCTCCAGATCCACCTGTTTCACAGAGCAACATGCAAATAAATGTTATTCTTTTATTAATTCCGCCCACTTCCCCATTTCACATCCCCTTTTGGGGCTCTGCCATCACAGATGCAGAAGACATACAGATCCTCAATTAAGCACAGAGTCCACGTTCAGCCCACGGAAGGAAAATTGCAGTTCTAATACAGTACCTAGGAAGTTGAATATTAGTGACTCTATGCATATGTGCTGTATATATAAATACACAGCAGTTCTTGGTTTCTTTAGGGTAAGCGTTATTTATTTAGAACTGTGCAGAAAACTTAAGTATTGATCACATTAAAAATCAATGTTTAATCAAATCAAATATTTCCTAAAAATGTGCTTTAAACACGGAAGCGTCTCCAGTTTCTCTTTTCCTTTCAAAGAGCATGAAACACCTTACTTTCCTCACAAGCTACATATGTTGCAGAGTGGCCAAACAACGACTTTATTCCTAATTCATGCCCACTGCCCAGCTGTTCCAAATGTATGCAAGGGGTCACCTGCTCATTCCCACCCTCTTGTGCTCCCATGCAACAGCCCAGGAAATTATAATGCCTGCATTCCTCCAAAGCGCAGCTATTTCATGCTCCTGTCAATATTGTGCACAAGATAGAGAGCAAAGGAGACATTGCCCTGCCACTCCCAACCAACAGTGCTAAACAGGCACGTGGTTGGGGACATGCTAATAATAAAAAATTCTTCCTCTGGTGAATAGGCCTCTTAGATGAGTCATTCTCAGCAGGGTGGATTCATCTGCTGGATCATAAGCCCTTCACAGCTATTATGTCAGCTACAGTTGTCCTAGACCTATGTTAAGGTTCCTTGGCCTGGAAGAAGGATGAAGGTAGAATTGGGGCATATCACTAGAAGCAGTTCATTGTTCATGAAAAATCCCTTATTAAAAGTAATGTGTTTGTTAGAGCCATTTAAGTTAAGTTTGCAAGTCTGAAGAGTTTAAGAGATATTCCACAAAGGCTCTCATGTGTAGATGTCAAAGCTAAGGGGCCCACGCCACCATGTTCACTCAGACAGATTTGATATTTTTATTGTCAGTGCTTGAGAAAGTAATGGCATTAATAGCTGTAACAACAGAGAACTGTGGCTCCCTCACAGCAGGTAAACAAAATCTGTGCAAGTGAGCAAAAATTGCGATAACAGAAGCCTCATACCAATTAGAGAGCTATAGAACAAACTGCATCAGCAAAAATTCCTGTCAGGAAACTCCTTAAGGCTCTCCTTGTGTTCTTTATATGGATATTTTCCTCATTCAGCATCCTGAAATCTAAAGTCTATGGCAAAAATTTATACCTACTGTTCTTTTCTGAAGCGGAGTAAGTTGTACAGCAGGTGTTGTCTGACATCCTGACAATGATGTGATATTAGCTGCCCTGGGAAATGGCAACTTAAAATAAAACAAAAGCACAGAGACACAAACAGATGGACACACTCACACAGACAGGCAAAGACTAATACACACAGACATTTAAGTTAAAGCTCTAGCCAGCTGTGGGAAGCTGAAACTTCTGCTTGGATGTTTCCATTTGAGCAGCTTTCTTAAAATTAGAGTACTTGGAAAACAGATGGGCCTCGAAGCAGGCCACAAAGGTAATCAGAATGGAGCTATAATGAATCAAACAGGGAAAGTGCATATCAGAGCTGAGAATCCATCATCAAGAAAACCCTGTCACGAGACCATTCTGATTTAAGGAAGAGGATGGTTGGCTTGTGGTATCACAAAGAGATAGGAGTGGTCTCAGAAATAGGTAGAACCCAAAATTAGACAGACACACACACACACACACCCCTCTGTTTATGGGGTGCCCTACAAGTATACAGCACTTCACAAACACATAGATTGTGTGCTCCTCAGGGTAGGGACCATGACTATCTAATGAAGACAGACATATGAAACTAGCAAAACAAACAGAGTGATGACAATGGGACAGAGTCAACATGAAGATCAAAACTGGAAGACTGTGGAGAAGGAGGGGGCATTTAGCAGACAAGAAGGCTGTTCCACATAGAGAGACATCTTGAAAGAATGCCTGAATGCTTAACACTTTGATAGCCTTTTCATCTGTAGTGCTCTATAGAAGCAGGAAAACATTATGCCTGTTTTACAAAGGGAGGTGTAGAAACTCACCTGAGGTCAGACACCAAGTCAATGGCAGAGCTAGAAATAGAACCCAGCTCTCTCGAGTCCTCATTTACCAGCCTATCTGCTGCACCACATTATCTCTTGAGATCAAAAGGAGGCAAAGGAAGCAACCTAAGAGTGTGAGGGAGAGGAGGAGGAAATAAAGCCAGAAATCTCAGCAGAGACAAAAAGAGATGGAGATTTGCTTCTACTACAAGTAAAAGAGCGGAAGCCACTGAAAGGATTCAAGGAATAGGATGGCACAGGTGACATGAACAGGTACCTGTTACAAATAAATACATTTGATTCTCTTGTGGCTCTCTGCAGCTGCATTTGATTAAAAAAGGCTCTTCTGTGTCCAGATGTTTAGTCTCATTGGCCTGTGGCATCAATGCTGAACAGCAATGCCCACTTTAAAGCTTTATAAACATAGTTTGAGGGCGCTGTTTTCCTGAGAAAGCAGAATGGTTCTGACAGTACTGTCCATTTAAGTGCACTTAATACCCTTCTTATACTCACAGACTTTAAGGCCAGATGGGATCATCATGAGCTAGTCTGACCTTCTGCACATCACAGGCCACAGAACCTCATCCACCTGCTCCTGTAGTAGGCCCATAACCTTTGGCTGAGTTACAGAAGTCCTCAACATCTTGATTTAAAAAGACTGAGTTCCAGAGAGTCCACCACTTACCCTAGTTCAAACCAGCAAGTGACTGGTGCCCCACACGCTGCAGCAGAAGGTGAGCCATCCCTCCGCCCCCCAATCCCTGCCAATTTGACCGGCAGGAAAACTCCTTCCTGACCTCAAATATGTTGATCAGTTAGACCCTGACCATGTGGGGGACACCTACCAGCCAGCCACCTGGGAAAGAATTCTCTGTAGTGACTCAGAGCCCTCCCCTTCTAGTGTCATATCTCCAGCCACTGGAGATATTTGCTACCAGCGGTCACAGCTGGACCATATGCCACTGTACAGAACCTCATCATATGTTCCCCTCCATAAACTTATCAAGTCCTTACAGGATTTTCACAGGCAGTGGGGTCTGCATCCAGGGCCAGCTCTAGGGTTTTTGCTGCCACCCCACACCCAAACACACAAAAAGTGTCCGAATTGCCACCCCTGAAATTGTGCTGTCCCAAGCTGGTGCCTAGAGCTGGCCCTGTTTGCATCAGTTCTACCTCCTACTAAATCCTGCTCTGGTCAAGGTTTTTTGTTTTGGAGAACATTAAAAAAAAGGAAACCTGAGTGAAGTGTTGACCATTTTGTTTTCACAAAAGGCATATTGTCCCTGGAAGCTGCCAATAATACATTTGTTGTGAAAGAAGAAAGGAAACTCCTTTGTATATTGTCTTTGGAAGTTTCCACTAACATATAAACAATAGTATCCTGTTTCACGTTTTATACCCATCTAGTGGAAGTTCAAGAGTCCTCTCCCTTTTAATTCAGCCCATCAAGGGCAGGCAGATGAAAAGACTGAAATAAATCATTCCCCTTCTCAATATTATTAGAGGACATTTTGAGTGCCACCTCTTGTAAAGTAGGCAATAGGGCCTTGCAGTCCAAAACACTAGTTTGCAAGAGCATCATGGTTGGTTTACTTTATCAGAAATGGTATGAAAGGATGACATAGGCCACAAAAAGGCCAAATTCACTGCTGAGGTAAGCTCGCACCACTTCACTGTTGCCAACAGATTTTATCCACATATGCCAACAGCACAGGGAGAGACTTCTCTGACAGGAAAGCAAAGATATCCAGTCAAGGGATTCTAATGTCAAGGAGAATGATCCCATAGTGTGAATTACATTCTGTTGCTGTTTTCAGTGCTAGAGAATTATATCAAAATCCTAGGAAGCTACCTCGGAATTATAGTGGGGATGGAATGGCATGATGGCTTTTGAGTTTTGGGTAGCTTTTGCCTCCATAAAAAAGTCCTTGTTTTTAATGGGACTATGGCCCAGCAATGTTCACCCCACTTCCCCAATTAAAATATTCCAGTCCTGGATTTTAAAAGCTGTGCACAGCTGTTCTAAATTGATTTACAGTAGGCTATGGTGACTGCTGGCCAAAACCTTGGAAACACATTTTTAATTTAGCTATTTGGCCAAGCTCTAGCCTACTTGAAGCCTTTAAAAACCACACTGGCCCTCACGCTGAACTCATTACATTGAAGTCAGTCAGGAGCAAGTAAAAGGAATTTAGTGGAGGTTCCCCACTGCAAAATGCATGAAAGTGGAGTCAGAATACGGCCCAATGTTTTACCATTTGCACAGAGTTTTGGAGGGTTTCTTAAAGTTTTATTCCAGGCTCCCAGCAGAGGCAGACAGACCCTCTGCTGTTTTGTGAGTTTAATGAAATTTAAAACATCTTTTTTTTCTATCCAGATGTGTTAAAAGATATGAACCTCTGCTGCGTTATGGCCAGATGCTCGCTGTCCCCTGAATGAATGTGCATAGAAGGGAAGGGTGCAAAGAGCTCTCCCTAGCACACCTGCCAGGGACTATCCGGAATCCTTGCTAGTGCCAGCACAGGAGCTAATGGTCTGAATGGGGTTAGGAGAGTGCAAGGTGACAGTCCACTAGGAACGGAGCAGAGAGCATCAATGCAGCCAGCTGAATGTAGAGAGGCAAGCATGCTGTAACATTTCCAAAGGCATCACATCTATTGTTTCAATTCATGCAGCTTGGAGACACCAGCCAGAGTTCCTCCAACAGCTCTAGCCACAACGGGGACCGGCCCCGCCATCCTCCAGTGCACAGGGTAGAATCTTGCCCTTGGCTGTTTTGGATGCCTTGAGGTTAAGGCACTGGCTGGAGAACTGAAAGCTCTATATTCTATCCCCAGCTCTGCTATGGGACCTTGGACAAATCATTAAATAACTTCTCAGTGTCTCAGCTACCCCATGTGCAAAACAATACCATCCTACCTCCCAGGGGTGTGTGCGAGGCTAAACATACTACAGCTAGGAGCATCACTATAAAGCAAGTAAATAATAAAATAGTTTTGTGCCGTCACCCACAAGTTATGAGAAGGAAACACCTGGTGCAGCAGTGCCACAAGACCCATAGAGATTTACAAGAAATTAAGTCTTGCTTAATTCATTGACCACCTGAAACCTGGTTCCTCTCCAGAACAAGCTTTTCAGTTTTACTACTGTTTGCTTGTCTGTTGCTTAGAGGTGGAAATTTAAAAAACGTTTGAGGTCACATAGGGCCACAGCCCAAGCTCAGGGACCCTCCCACCTCACAGGGATCTAGAGCCCAGGGTGCAGCCCGAGCCCAAATATCTAAACCCCAATTAAACAGCCCCTTAGCCCGAGCCCTGTGATCCTGAGTCAGCTGATATAGGCCAGCTTGGGGGTTTTTGCAATGTAGACATATCCATAGTTAAAAAAGCAGCAGAGCGGCATTTTGTGAGCCTCCATGTAATGAGTATTTTAATCAGAAAGTCCTCCCCCTGCCTTCTTTAATGGTGGTACCTGCATTATATGAACCATTTTTAGTGAACTTCCTGCTTGTGAAAGGTATTGCCTGGGAGATTGAAGTCCTATTATATAGCCACAGTAGTAGCAGTGGAATCTTTCCCCATGCTGCCAAGACAGTGGACTCTCTAGAACAGGGTTGAGGCACATCTCGGACCATGGCATTGCAGTTTGTCTGGCCCATGTGTTACTTGGCCTCTCTGTTGCAACTGTTAACGTGTCAATTTGTAGTGATGGGTTTTATGATGTGGGCATTTATCTACTAGGAAGGAGACCGAGCCCCGCAATGTGTTTTACATTGGACACACACAGTCAAATGGTGTGTCTGACGGGATCAGAGTTTAAATTGGTGATTTAGGCATGAAGTGTTACATGAACTCTGCCACTTACCTCAGCAGCTAAAGCTTCAGTCTCAGAACCTGGCAGACCTAAGTGTTCAGTTTTTCAACTCAACTGTTTCCCTTGGCATGTGGATGACTTAAATATTCTGAGCTTGATTCTCTTTTACACTAAGGCTGTTCATGCCATTCTGGCAGCATAGCATACAGGGCCCTTAGTGTAAATACAAAAAAAGGTCTTTTTTCTTCAGATGTAGGAAGCACCTATCCATTGCTCTAGGCGGCATTGTTAATTGAGCTCCTCTAAAGATATTTATGCAGAGCAGATTTTTTTTGGAGGATCTGCTGGTGGTTTGAGGTTCTTCGGTGCTTGACTGCTTAATATGTAGGCATCATTGTTTCCTTTTAGCTATTCTGAGCCAATAGCTATTGAGAACCATGTACAGATACATAATCCAGACATGCAAGGTGCTGAATTACTAATATATTAGGCTGGAGACTGGGATATTGTCTCCTATCAGACAAGCCTATGGAAATTGAAACAGCACAATATTCAATGGCATTATCTTGTACGTGTTCGATAATTGAATGAACAAGTGAATTTGCTGTGGCAGTTTTATGAATCCCTCCTTAGTTTTAACACACATGCTAAAATTGTATGTTTTCAAGTTTGTGTTTTCTTAGGGCTGTCTCAACAATAGCATATTATGTGACCCATCACTGTAAGGGCAAGGACAGCAGCCAATTTATGCACGTTGCTGTCAGATAGGCTTGTTATGAGATGTCCATTGTAATTCAGCATTCGCTGAAATGTCAACATGTTGCTTTTTTAAGGGCTAGTGCCAGCCATAACTAGAGGCCTCATGGGCAAAAGAATGGCATAAATCTGCTGTCCTACAATATTTTATTTTGAAATCAGTGAGCAACACAGTCAGTTCTAGTGATGTGGTGATTTCCTTTCTTGTCAATTATTTTTCAAAATAGCAAGATACTGTGTGTGTGTAATCAAGACCAATGACTAATTTTGAAGAACGAGTACATGGGAGGAAAATCAGAATCTGCAGTGAGCACCACTACAATCCAGAGCATATAAACCTGAGAATAGGACTGCACAGCAGCTGGGGATTGGTCAGCAGCTCTGTGGAGTAGAGGCCCTGAAGTAGGATGTGATCCTGGCAGTGAAGAAGGGTGGGACTTTGGAAAGGATCAAAGCTCTATAAGCTATAGGACAGCGGCGGAGTAACCTCACAAAGACCCAGTGACAGAACAGCTCTTCCGGGTAGGGACATGAGCCAATTCCAAGCTTGAGAGAAGGAGAAAACATTGGTGTAAGATGCAGACCTGGAAGGGAGACAATGTAAAGGAGCTTGGGTAGAAGCTGGGCATCAGAAAGAGAATGTGGCACTCCAACATTCTTTCCAAACATCTTTTATGTTGCAGTTGCCTATGGCTGCAGTGTGAATAAAGCTTGTGCGGAATACACAGTAAGGGAGCATGGACAGGTGCAGGCAGCCACCATTCAGTTTGTAGCAGGTGTAAGGAATGGTCACAATAGCCATTCCCGTCATCACAGAATGCTCAGCCCTTGCTACCTCCCAGGAACAATTCTCTCAGAAAAAGGGATAGGCAACTGACAGGGCTCGCACAGCTTTAATTCTCTCCCCTGCATTACAATACAGTCTTTAATCGCTATTTTCCCCATCAGACCCCTATCTCCCTGAGTTTGGATGTACTGGGGGACAGAATTAAAGTTGCACAGGTGACCACACAGAGGCATTTCCTGAATCTGAGTGCTTGAGTTTGCAAACAAAACAACATTCTTTTAACGTAGGGCTTTTTAAAATGCAATTTTGTATATAAAAAAGGCAAATCTCTTGTACTCTGATATATTCTAACTTGAAGGGACTATTTAACACATTGTAAGGCACTCATATTAGGGTCTGAAACTTTGTGCACATCAGTATAAAAATCCAGGGAATAAGCCCTGACTCCCTGTCTGGGATTATGAACAAATATGTTTTAGGATACAGATGTTTTGTTTATTATACAAAATTACATCAGTTATACTTGGCAAAAAACCAGAACAGCTACATTGATTGTGCTGAACAAAGTGGTAAATTTAAAAATTCAAATTCCTATTTCATGCCTGCTGAGTGTGTGTGAAATTTGAAGCCCAATAATGAAGTACATTTTATATTATAGAAACAAAAAAGTGAGGAAAACAAGGCTTAATTTAAAAATAAGGAGGATGTTAAAGGTTTCCCATTAAAATGTTTTGAAGATTGCGTTAGGTGGTGGGAGAGAAGTATGCTTTGGTCCTCAATTTTGTGAAGGGCAGCAGGTTTGCTTGTACCCCTCTGCATTCTCATCCCTCACACGCTAAGGGCAGGGACAGCATATGCGAGTCTTGGGAATAGCCTGTTAATTTTCTGGTAATGGGGACTGTATTTGTGGTGCAGCAGGTGCATCTACTGCTTCTACATGCCACCTGACTGGAATTCTCTTCTTCTGCAGACACCACAGTCCTCTAAAGAGGAGAAACCTTGGATGAGGGATTCACCAATGGCCGAGATTTCATCTAAGGACTTGGCTACACTTGCAGCGCTGCAGCAGGGTGTGAAAACACACCCTCTCCGGTGCTGCAAATTGCGGCGCTGCAAAGCGCCAGTGTGGTCAAAGCCCCAGCGCTGGGAGCGCTGTACGTTATTCCCCACAGGGAGGTGGAGTACGGACAGCGCTGGGAGAGCTCTCTCCCAGCGCTGGCGCTTTGACTACACTTAGCGCTTCAAAGCGCTGCCGCGGCAGCGCTTTGAAGTGCTAAATGTAGCCACAGCCTAAGAGGCTGAATGTGCCAGCAGATGTACCTGTGCAATTAGGACAGAGAAGCAGCCTGAGGAGGTGAGCACTCATCTGCCCTCTCCAGACAGATCAGCAGCCAGCACTGGTGGCCACATAAGCTGACCGGTGACATCACTTCTCCAGCAACATGCAGGACACTGTAAATGATGAGGATATATGGTGTGTGGGGAGAGGGAGTGATCATAGCTCTGGCTATTGTACAGCTGTGCCCCTTGACGAAAGGTTTAGGTAGGGACCCTTTAAATTCCTTTCCTGTGTGAGGCTCTGCGGGTGCTTTGCACTATTAGAAACGTTCATCAGTTCCTGGTTAGCCATGGTCAGTGTCCAGATCTCCCAGCCCCCTCATGGGTCACGCTGGGCTGGAGCTGTGGCAGAATGCCAGAGCCTGTGAGGAGAGCACAGGGATAGATGCCGGCTGTCTCACTCTTCCCTGAAGAGCTGCCCAGTGTTCAGTCATCTTGGCTCTGTGCCATGGATCAGCCCATTTTTTTCCCTTTATGCCTTCAGTTTGCCTGTGCCATTGCCTGAATACATTATGTCATGCTCTGGCCCCACAGCTGTTGTTCATGTACACAGCTGCAGAGCTGGTCGGGGACTGTGGGTCCAGCAGCAGATTATATTGTGATTTACCTCCAAAAAAATCACTAACTAGATTTTCTCTTCTGGCCCTTCACATGGGGCCCATAGCCTTGCTCTGGCTCTTCACCACTTACCTCTGCACCAGCAGCCACCCTGACACAGCAGGGATGCTTAGCATCCCTCTAACAATACCCTTCCCCCCTCTCATACGATGAGGGCATCTGCCCACACAGACCTGACTCTATGGTAGTGGACTGATGAGTTTGCTTGCGGTGTGGGTGCCAAGTGCTGCAGATCAGAGGCATTTGCTTATCTGGTTCTGAAAACCTCAGATCCCTTCAGAGTGCTAGGCCTGACTGGCTGAGCAGACAGAAGTCTCAAGCTCAACTGTGCTCACTCCTTAGCTCTTGATAGCACAGGATAAATACAGTGCACATGAAAAGACATGAATAAGAACACCCTTCATTGTGCCAATGAGACTTTTAGCTCTGTGTCCTCCATTCAGCTTTACTCCTGCTACTAGGCAGGAATAACTTCTCATGCTTGCCTTCATGCAGGAGCAGGTTCCCATGCTAGTCACCTTTTCCCCTTGTACTTACAGGCACAAACCTCCTTACTGGTGTTGTGCAGAACCAGGCCCTTAATCTCATCAGGATTCCTTTTAGACACTCTTACATACCCCCTACCCCCAGGCAGAACAGGTTTCCATTGCTTCTTCCTAGGACTCCTCCTTCACCTGACTGTTCCTGAATTCCTTTTATTGTTTTGCGGGGAAGGGAAGCTCCTCTTTCCTTGCACTTAATGCTAAACCTTTGCTTCTTTTGTGCCGTACAGATGACAACTGAGGCAGAAAAATGGTCTTCTAGCCTTCCACCTAGCACAAAGGTTCTTGCCCACAGGCAGTGGACCTGGCCTTTGGTGTTCATTTTAAGAGACCCTCTTAAGTGTTTAACATGTCAGACCGACGTACATTCAGTGCATGTTCCTTAAAAACATCAAGGAAGTGCACTGCATTGGCTAGAGAGAGGGAATTCTCTTAGTGTTCAAGGTTTGAAAAAGAAGGGTGAAGGAGGCAGACATCACTACTGTAATAAGGCCACAAGCAGACTAAAATTGAATTTCGAATTCCCTAATGAATGGGGTGCAAAGTCTCAGTTTATAATTAAAATGACCTGGAGGTTGAGGAGATGTTAGTAATAGTTAAGTTTTGCCTAATTAAAACAGATGGCTGATACACAATATCTACTTTTTAAAAACCCTTTACCTCTGTGGCCTGGTATTGGTCTCTGCTGGAAGCAGGATATTTATCTATTTTAAGCATTTGAAGTCTGGCATTCACTGTAATATATAGACACCAAAAACCATTAAAAGAAGAATCGATTCTGTCTGGGCTGGGCAAATTGCAAGTGTTTTTAAGGGACACCTGGGAGTAAGGATTTTAGGGAAGTTGCATGTAACCCATATTCCACTAGCCAATGTGTAGAAGAGGCATGTCTAGTTTGGTTGGAAGGCTATTGACCTTGTTGTCTGTTCATTGGTAATAAGAGGTAATGTTATCAATTAGTTGTGCTATTGTGAAGTGCCTCCAATGGTTTTGAGGACGTACACCGAATGGGTCCCAGCCCGCCTTGGAGAGCAGTATACAGTGTAATATTCACAATACTGTAAGGAATCAAGGAGCCAGTCAGGAAGTGCAGCAAGAACTAGACTGAGAAAAGGACAGAACCAAAACAAGTACACCATAAGATGAGCACATCATCAGTTTGTCAGCAATCTTATGAATAGTTCATCTCCTATATCTCTATTTGGCTTTTGCCACCCTCTCCCACCCTCCACCTCCCCAAAGATCCCTGAGGCCTCAGAGGAGCCTCTAGTAGTCTTGCCAAGTGCACATGGGGGAGAGTGTAACCCTAATAATCTATGATTCTATGCCAGCTCAGTATGGCACTCTGACCTTCTTCGGTGATGGCTAGGCCACAAAGGTAAAGGAGACTGCTATAGTCTGGGTTAGGTGAGGTGGGTCTCTTTGCCAGGGCCGGCTCCAGACCCCAGTGCGCCAAGCAGGCGCGTGGGGCGGCATTGTCGGGGCAGGGCGGCATTTGGCTCTGGCGGACCTTCCACAGTCATGGCTGCGGGAGGTCCACCGGAGCCCCGGGACTAGCGGACCTGCCGCAGGCATGACTGCGGAGGGTCCCCTCTTCCCGCGGCTCCGCTTGAGCTCCCGCAGGCATGACTGCGGATGCTCCACCGGAGCCGCGGGACCATCTGCAGGCACTTCTGCCCTGGCCGTGGGACCGGGGAAGGGCAGCGTGAGCAGCGCAGCGCGCCGCCCTGCTTGGGGCAGCGGAATTTCTAGAGCCGCCCCTGCTCTTTGCTCAGTTAGTAACAGCTCATGTATTACGATGCAGAGGTTCCATATTCAATCCCTACTGTTGAGAGCAAACCCAATGAAAAGGCATTGCAAATGGTGACCCCTGTGGGGAATTGAGCAGGGTGGACCTCTCAAACTCCTGCTTATTTGGTTGATGCACTCAGGACCTTCTTAAGCTACGGCTGCAACAGACTCACATCCTTGTAAATTGGGCATAGAGGGAAACCTCAGATAGCTCAGAGGTTTGAGCATTGGCCTGCTAAACCCAGGGTTGTGAGTTCAATCCTTGAGGGGGCCACTTAGGGGTCTGGGGCAAAAATTGGTCCTGCTAGTGAAGGCAGGGGGCTGGACTCAATGACCTTTCAAGGTCCCTTCCAGTTCTAGGAGATTGGTATATCTCCAATTATTACCTATTTAGTTACCTGTAAACACATTCAACCAGTGCATTAGCTGTGAGAAAAATTCAAATGTCCAACCCTTAGGAAATGTCAACATTTGTTTTTGCCTCACAATGAGAGACTTGACATTTCAAAAATATTTCCACCAAAAAAATTCTGAAAAATTTCAGTTCAGAAGTGTCGGGACATTTCACATCAAAATGTAACATTGACATTCCTGAAATCAAAATGTTTCATTTTGGTCTGTTGAAATTATCCAGAATGCTTTATTGTCCCCAAGTCATTTCAACATTAAACTGCATTTGCCTATGGGGCACTGCCTTATTACTACTGTAGTTCTGCTGCCCATTCTTTCCTATGGACCAGGTTCTCTAACTGGACAACCCCTCCCATTATGCACCCAGCGTTACTCTGCTCAGTCAGAGAAAAATGAACACGTTGCCTTATGGGAGTTGTATATCTGGCCCCAGACAATTCTAGGTGCTGGGCTTCCTGGCAGATATACGTCTTTCATACAGCGATATGCTATATTGTTTAGGGATCCGTTAAAAAATCTGATTATTCCAATGGAATTTTTTTCTCCCCCCCAAAATCAAAGTTTCTTGAGGAAAGTTTCAATTTTGCAGAAACTGCATTTTCCATGGGAAACTCATTCCAATGAAAAATTCCCCTCCTGCTATACTGTCTAACTAACATTGTTAAGCATTCAGCTGCCCTCGGGCCTAGTAGTGACAGTTGCATGTAGCCAGACACTCATCCAGTTGACGGGGTTGTCTTAAAAAATAGCAGCTCTCTATATAAAAGGTAACAGCAAATAGGGACCTTCATAACAACATACAATCCTGCAACCTGAGGTCCTACACTGAGCTGGGTCTATTTTTGGTATGGGTATCTCCTGGAATAACCACAAAAAATGGCATATAATGGAGGTGGGGTTATCTCAGGAATGGGTGTGTCTCTGAGAAAGAAGAGGCATGTAGTCAGTTCAGTTCTTCATGGAAATCAAGCAGCAATCAAACATAGGCAGGGCCTGACAGCTGAATGATTAATTCTTTTCTCCCATCCCTGGAGGGAAGTCTTGGCAGTGGGATGTTGCTGAACCCATTTGTTTAGGACAGGGGTGAACTAACTTGTGTATTCAGCATAAGGATTTAAAGAGATTTAGTAGAGGGGCTGTGGGGAGATCTTTCTGCCCAGGTAATTCCTGCCTTGTTTCTCTTGCTTGACCATTCCCCTCTCTCACATTCTCTTTACTTTAGCTATGGGTAAGGGAAGGAATCACATTTTGGTTCCTCTAAGCATCCCTTTGTGTACTGGAATTGGGTCTCAAACGCTTTGCTATATACTGAAACACAGGACACTCTACCTCTTCTCTAGGCTGTTCTGAGGTGCTGCCCTTTGCAAGAGCAAGGTGTACCCACCCCTACAAACACAGACAGCTTGTGTGCGTGCACAGTTACTGTTTTGTAGTCTGTTCTCCTGTAGAGAGGTCTATACCACAAGGTGGATTTTGCATTGTGTTTAAAGCTGAAAATTCACCACGAGTGCTAAGGAAAGTCATGATGTCTTCTCCTTCACTTAAGCCATGGAGAATGCAGGCAGGAGTGTTTGCACTAGTTGTAGACCCCCTACATACCATGGAAAATGGCAGTGCTGTCCCCTCATAGGACAGCATAGGAAGGGGCAGGCCAGGGACAGAACCACAGACTCTGTACTCATGGACATCTATTGGCCTCAGCACAGAGAGGTTGTGGCTGTACAGGCTGGAACAGCAGACCCAGGGAAGGATTGCAAAGCAGCCTGCACACTGGCCCTGGGTTTAGGATCAGAATCAGGCTCTATGTGGGTGGAATGGATTTCACCCTAAAAATTGAGACACAGGAGCTTCCTTGAATTTTATGACAGGTTTCAGAGTAGCAGCCATGTTAGTCTGTATCTGCAAAAAGAACAGGAGTACTTGTGGCACCTTAGAGACTAAAGTTTATTTAAGCATAAACTTTTGTGGACTAAAACCCACTTCATTGGATGCATGCAGTGGAAAATACAGTAGGAAGACACACACACACACACCATGAAACAATGGGTGTTACCATACACACTCTAATAAGAGTGATCAGTTAAGGTGAGCTACTACCAGCAGGAGAGGGAAAAAAAATAGTAGTAATCAAAATGGCTCATTTCCAGCAGTTGACAAGAAGGTGTGAGGAACTGTAGGGGGGTGGGGGGGAGAGGAAATAAACATGGGGAAATAGGTAGGTAAGTATAGTGGTCCACACAAGAGATCCACTGCTTGGACATTACAGTGCTAATAAGCAGTGGTCACATAACCACCACCCTATACTGGAAACCTACTGACCACTAATCTTACCTGCATGCCTCCAGCTTTCATCCAGACCACACCACACAATCCATTATCTATAGCCAAGCTCAATGATATAATCGCATGTGCTCCAACCCCTCAGAGACAAACACCTACAAGATCTCAAGCATTCCTACAACTACAGTACCCACCTGCTGAAGTGAAGAAACAGAGTGACAGAGCCAGAAGAGTATGCAGAAGTCACCTACTACAGGACAGGCCCAACAAAGAAAGTAACAGAACACCACTAGCCGTCACCTTCAGCCCCCAACTAAAACCTCTCCAGAGCATCATCAAGAATCTACAACCTATCCTGAAGGATGATCCATAACTCTCACAGATCTTGGGAGACAGGCCAGTCCTTGCTTAAAGACATGCCCCTCAACCTGAAGCAAATACTCACCAGTAACTACACACCACACAACAAAAACACTAACCCAGGAACCTAACCTTGCAACAAAGCCCATTGCCAACTCTGTCCACATATCTATTCAGGGGACATCATCATAGGACCTAATCACATCAGCCACACTATCAGAGGCTCGTTCACCTGCACATCTATCAATATGATATATGCCATCATGTGCCAGCAATGCCCCTCTGCCATGTACATTGGGCAAACTGAACAGTCTCTACATAAAAGAATAAATGGACACAAATCAGACATCAAGAATTATAACATTCAAAAACCAGTTGGAGAACACTTCAGTCTCCTTGGTCACTCGATTACAGACCTAAAAGTCACAATATTACAACCAAAAAAACTGCAAAACCAGACTCCAACGAGAGACTGCTGAATTAGAATTAATTTGCAAAACTTGACACCATTAAATTAGGCTTGAATAAAGACTGGGAGTGGATGGGTCATTACACAAAATAAAACTATTTCCTCATGTTTATTTTTCCCCCCTACAGTTCCTCACACCTTCTTGTCAACTGCTGGAAATGGGCCATTTTGATTACCACTACAAAAAAGTTTTTTCCCTCTCCTGCTGGTAATAGCTTTCCTTAACTGATCACTCTTGTTACAGTGTGTATGTTAACACCCATTGTTTCATGTTCTCTGTGTGATTTATAATCTTCCTACTGCATGCATCTGATGAAGTGGGTTTTAGCTCATGAAAGTTGATGCTCAAATAAATTTGTTAGTCTCTAAGGTGCCACAAATCCTCCTGGGTTTTTTTCTTGAATTTTATGAATAACTGGCTCCCTTCAAAGTCCTGCATCCCCTATGAGCATAGGGGACCTTCAGGTCTCCAGGATACCTCCACAAACAAAAATGTTCAACTCTGAAGACTAAAATTGGGGAATTTTTAATCCTATATTTTATAAGGTCTATTTTCAGATGTTTACTTTGCATTTTATCAGGTGGTTTGGCCTAAAACTAGAATCAGAGAAATTAAACTAACTGGAGGTTCTGCATCCATACACATGCCCCTTACAAAATTACCTAACTGTTCTTGCTACTGCTTTCCTGAAATAATGCCCCCACCCTGATTGTACTTTAAAACAAAAAAGGAATAGCTTACAGATATTAACTTAGTGAATACCCTTGCTTAATTTGGTGTTTAGGTTGAGCATAAACATCAGTAACCTAATGAATAAGAAACCTTACATCAAAAAGCAAAGATTAGAAACCCAGAAATTCAGAATTAAGATTAAATTGAAAAGACCACCAAATAATTGATACTAAAATGCACTCAAACCACCGTAATTCGGCCACAGAAGCAATGATGTGGAAAACTCCAGAAACTCTGAAACAACCTCATCTAGCCACAAAAATTTAATCTAATTAGTTACTGAAAAAACTTGGATACGTTTTACTTAACTGTAGTCTAGTTGCACCAGCCATTGATTGATTTACATGTACATACACAAACACAGTTACAGTTTTAAGTCCTCACTTATAAGAAAAAAATTACAATATCACAGCACATTAATTGCTCATGGACTTGGAAAGTGGTGCTGTTGCTGACAAGTAACATGCTCTGCACACAACTCATCTCATATTTGGAAGAGATAAGCCTAAATACAACAAAAACCAAAAAAAAAAACCAAGCAAAAATTCCTGCTGCTATAAATTAGAGGAAATCTGCATCCGTCTGCAATTTCACTTCCCTGTGCAGCTGGGAGTGAGGTCTGGGCATTGTTGGGGGTTGTCAGTCACTGAAACCAATCCAAGAGGGACTATAATTACCCATACCCAACTGTTCAGTCCAAAGCAAAAAAGTCTCTGAATAATGTTCTCTTTTTAATTACCTGCAGGTTTCTATCTGTCTTCAAGGGACTGTTTTATCAAGTCTCTATACACAAATACTAGAGCTAAAGGTGATGCAGTGTTAAGGGAACAGCTTGGTGAAAGTGATAATTTCTGCTTTTCTGAAATGTTTAAAAAATTGTTTTCAATGGCAGAAGCAGTTTCTCTCTACTAAAGAAGGGCAAATATCTGAATGGAATCTTTAAACCAGAGAAGTACCCAAAAATTCAGATGCTCATCTGTACTTTATCTAAAATACCTGAACTTCTTGATTCTGCCAAGTTAGGCAGAAAGTGTGATAAGAACAAGCTCTTCCATGAAATTTCCAATATGCCTGCTTATTACTGGATCAGAGGTAACACATGAGAATCCTTCTTTGGAGTGCTTTGGCCCTCTTAGCTCAAGAAGTGCAATCTGCAACACCTGAGGAGCAGAAGCTGCAAAGGAGGAGTTAGTGCTGGATTGACTGAGAAACCCCCGGATAGGAAGGGGAACATGAACATGTCAAACAGTGTTTCAGCTCCAAACCTGCAATAGCATGAGACAGAGGGAAGGGAGCACCTGAGCCTCACTTCTCCAATAAGTGATAGTAACACAGAACTTAAAAAAAAAAAAAAAAATTCAGCTTACAGGTAGCCTGACATTCATATAGCCTGAGTCCATGTTTGTACTTTTTTTTAAAATTCAAAGTGTTAATGAGTTAGAACCATGTTTCCCTTTGTAGGGCGTGGAAAGGTGTGGGAAGAGATAAGAGCTGCAAAAAGTCACTAAAAAGTGAACTGTGCAATTGACACATGAAATCTGAGGACACAGCCCTAATTATCTACCATAATAGGGAACAGCAGTTCTCAGAGCTGCTTAACAATTTAATGTAGTAATTTAGGACTAAATCCCACTTGCCTTAGAATCATAGAAGATTAGGATTGGAAGAGACCTCAGGAGGTCATCTAGTCCAACCCCCCCTGCTCAAAGCAGGACCAACACCAACTAAAGCCTTTCCAAGTAAGCAGTCCTACTAGGTAAACAGCTTGGATCAGGCAGGCCTTGTTTACACACACCTTGGCTTGTACCCTTTTAACTTTCCCCACTATGGTTAAAGCAGCACAACCCTGTCACAGGGTCCACTCACCACTAGAGTGCCTCCTCCTGGCTGCTCGGGGGGGGATTAGCTCTTTCCAGGTTTGACACCTACTTCTGTTGCTCATTCACAGGTCCTGCTGCCTCTCTCTGTGAGACAGGATGCTCTTCCTTCACAGCTTGGCCCTCCAGCCATTTCACTGTAGTCCTCCCTTTACAGGGTACTAAAGTCCCACTGGACAACTGTCCTAGGCAGTTCTCTGCTTCACTGCCTGGTCTGTGCCACTTCCCCAGCAGCTGGTAGGGGAACCCAGGCCTATCCATTACTCTGGGTTCTAGCCAGGGATCTCACAAACAGCAGCCAAGGTCTGCACAGTCCCAAACGTTGCTGCTATTTCCCTAGACTGCTCCTGGTTTGTCTCTGTCAGACTCTTTCTCCACCCTTCTCTGGGTATGCTTTTCCTTCAGGGCCAGGACCACAGGGCTTCTGTTCTCCCCAGGTTTCCTCCTTTCCCTCTCTCAGGCTGGAGAGCAACTGCAGCTCCCTCTATTCTCAGCCTCCTAGTGCTGCACCAACTCAAGCTGTTCCTGACCATCTGGGTTCTATCTACTGTTAGGGCTTGCCTAGCCCGCTTCATTCTCCCCCAGGTGCAGCCTATCAGATTAATTAGCCCCTTCCATGCTATCTTTACCTTTCCAGGGGTGGGGTGGCGTGAATGCCTCATCACAACCCCCTAGTGCGAATGTAGTTATACTGGCATAGAAATGCTTATACTGGCATAGCTATTCCCATAAGGGAAGGGGAATAAACTACAGTATTCTGGTTTAAGCACCTTTTCACTGGTATTGCTGCATCCACAGAAGGGGTTGTATTGGTATAACTATATCTGTAAACAAATCACACCCATAACTGAAATAGTTACATTGGTTGGTACAAAACCTGTGTAGGCTAGGCCTAAGATAAGCAGGATTTTGCCCTTGCATTGTTTTTCCACAGGTAATATGCACACTACTTTGAATTAGCACAGGTAGATTCTTGCTCCTTCTATGTTGCTTTAGACTTCATCCTATTTTGGGGGGAGTTTGCAAAAGTTATAAACAGAATAGGAGAATGGAACAACCTGAAAAAAACAAAACTCATTTTTTGTTTACGAGAGTTTTAACTGACTACAAAGTTCATACAAATGTAAAGATCAAAGCTGCTTCCACTTTGAAATCCACGGTAAACTTCCATTGACTTCAGTGGGATCAGGACTGTGCCCTTAGTTATCACAATGTATATAGAGCCCATACTGTATAAGGGCCAGCCCCAGCTTCATTCTTTGCGCTCAAAGGAATGGAAGGACTGTTTTCTATGTACCCCAAAGAGGAAAGGAGGCCTGCCCCCATCTTCACCAGCCCATTGAGAGAGAGTGCAGGCAGCACACTGCCATATGCACCAGTGAGCTCACGGAAGGATTGTTTGTGCCTTTAGAACAGCGGTTTTCAAACTTCTTGACCTGAGCCCCTCCTTTGAGTTACAATGTTTAGTTGCATCCCCTCAACCCAGACCAAAAAAAAGACACAATACCTGCCCCTCCCCCCTCAGGTTTTCAGGGTGGAGAGAGGCACATGTGATGGTCTCTGGGAGTGGACTAGTGCTGGGTGCTGAGGCTGCCGGAAGCAGAAATCAGCATGGCCACGGCGGATGTTGACACTGACCCATAGGCTGGGTGACCTGCTGAGGTGAATCGGGGGTGGTGATGGTGCTCCCTCCCTGAGCTCTGTACACTGGCCCAAACCACCTGCTCATTCCTTCCCCTCTCCAGAACATCCTAAGGAGGCATGCCCCACAGGTTTAAAGCCTTTGCTGTAAGACATGTAATTCATCCCCTGATCTTCCCTTGGGGGTGGTGAAATTTAGTGGCATTCCCAACACAAGGCAGTGCCTTAAGACATGACATAGCTCATAGGAAATAATGGAAATGAAAAACAAAGAATGAAGTAAACCCACTTTGGCCTGTTTTGTATTGGCTCTGGTTTTAATGGAGCATAATATGCTTGTGGCTAGGTGACTCATGCCCTTTCAAAGGAATAAGAGTAAGCACAAATATAATTACTGTAAGAAAAGACAGACTATATGGGAGGAGTAAGCAAGAGATAGGGGATTAAATGTTTAAGGCATTTGAGTGAGAGTCACCTGTAGACATGCCATTTTGGGAAGATCTTTCTTTCACCCTGTGAATATATCCTGCCTTGGTTGTGAGAATGAGTCCATATCTTGAGAGAGTGTAATGTTATAATGTTTATGTTTGCAGAGCATCATGTTAGCAAATGTTTCCAGTAGTCTCTCTGGAATGTTTGAATGCTCAGCAAACATCTGCATAATGCCATCTGAGGCCCTTCCAAAGTGCTGTGTTGGTTATGCTGAGACCCTGAAGGGGTCAATAAACATGTATAAGAAAACAAACCAAAACCAAAACCAAACAACTACAATGACAAAACCATTATACAAAGTGTAACCTATGCTGTAACATTTCATGTTACATTTCACTGTAAAACGAACTACAGAGATGAGCCACACTGGGGTACTGCTCAAGGCACATGGGGACAGCCAAGACATTTGTCTTTTCTTTCATGGTGCAATGGAACTTACTTCCTCTGTTATGGAATCCTTTATTCTTTGACCCAAAGGAATTTGATATTGTTATTTTCAAGTAGAGTACTTGCAAATTTTTGAAATTAAAACAATTTGAGGTGGACCAAACCCCAACCCGTTCTTATGCATGGACAAAGGGTTCTCCTGTGAACTCTCAGGCACTGAGGAAGTAATTGCCTCTGCAGGAAGAGGTGTATGGGACCTTCACCTGTGACTAGTGGTGCCAACATGAAGCTGTCAGCCAGCATGGAACTCTGAGTAGGTAGCTTCTTCATTCCACCCCAGCCTGCCACTCAGGTGGAGCGTTCCAGGGCCCTACCACTACTGGACATCAGGGGAGATGTTATCATCCCCAATCACTGCCATATATTCCAGCTGGGATGGTAGCGGTGTTGGGGAGAGGCATCACAGACTCTTCATATGAGGGGGCTGGGCAGCCTAACGTAGTTATGTGGTAGCTGCTATGGGGCACATGCGTGT
Source organism: Mauremys mutica (assembly GCF_020497125.1). Classification (NCBI taxonomy): domain Eukaryota; kingdom Metazoa; phylum Chordata; order Testudines; family Geoemydidae; genus Mauremys; species Mauremys mutica. Next base: position 131,445,170 of record NC_059074.1, read on the forward strand.
TTCCCCCATGGGTTTATACTGTTAATGATAAATAAAAGCAAATGTCTTTTATACATTTCCCCCAGAGGCGCTTACTTTCTAATGTGCCGGGGGGACTCCCCCGGCTCCGCCCCAGGCCCCACCTCCACTCCACCCTTTCCCACCAAAACCCAACTCCCGCCCTGCCTCTTCCTGCCCCCGCTCCCAAGTGCACCCCACCCTCGCTCCTCTCCCCCTTCCCCCCAGCACCTCCTGCATGCCGCTGAACAGCTGATCACTGGTACGTGGGAGGTTCTGGGGTGTGTGGCGGGGAGGTGCTGATCGGCGGAGCTTCCAGTGGGCGGGAGATGCTGGGAGGAGGAGAGAGGAGCTGATTGGGGGGGCTGCCGATGGGTGCTCAGCACCCACTATTTTTTTTACTGTGGGTGCTCCAGGGCTGGAGCTCCTACAGAGTTGGCGCCTATGATTTCCCTCCCTCAAATATATCCATAACCTGTACCAAATCTTTGATATCTTCATCCTCCTCCCTGATGTAAAGCATTATTTACCTACTGGCCACATTACTGGTCTTGCTATATGAAGAAACATCTCTGCTTTCACGTTAGGTGCTTTCTTTGCAGCTCCCATGGTAGGTAGAAAGAATTCAAAATATTGTATTGTTGAGAGGTGTCCTTGTGAGTTTATTGGAGATGGAGGAAATCATTTCCACATCTTTGGCTTGATACAGCTTCTGACACCATATAGTGTTCTCTGAGTGCTTAAGAGTTGGATTTGTCAGAGGGGAAAGGGCAGCTCCTTTACTAACTGCACATACCCTCACCTCAGTCTGTGGCTCCTCAGATTTCTGGAACCATCTGGTTCATGCTAAATAAGTCAAGTATTAGTATAGCCACTCCAATAAGAACCTCATTTTGATTGCATAGTTGCACCCATGCTAAGTGGGAGCAAGACAACAACCTTCACAAGGTGCTTCTGTTAAGTGCTGGTGTTTTTTGTGCTCTGTGTTTTGTGCAAAACCACCAACACACCAATGTCGTCAGTTGGCCACTGGATGTCCTTTTACTGACCTCCCAGTGAACATAGCAATGATAATACTTCCTCAAACCGCCCTTTCCAGGACCAAAAAAGAACAGTTGGGCCAGTCCTTCAAATATACCAACTTAACGTAGAAGAGATGTCCAGGGAAAAAGTGGATTACCTCTTTAGAACCCTCAAAGACCATCACATTGACATTGTGGCCCTCCAAGAAACACACATGAAAGGAGAAGATAAAGCTGCCAGACATAAAATCTATGGCTATATCAAAATCGCTGGTGTCAACCAGGGCTGTCCCTAGCTATTTTGGTGCCCTACGCTGTGTGGGGCCCCAGGCATCTGTGGGGGTGGGGCTAGCCCCAGGCTTGGGAGGCAGGGGGGAAATTGCCCCCCAGCACGAGCAGGTGGAGCGGAGCAGGTTGGGGCCGGATCGCTCCACTTCCTGCCGTCCAGTGAATGCAGAGCAGGCCCAATCCTGCACTCACAGGGTGGCGGGAAGTGGAGCGACCTGGACCAAGCCCACTCTGCTCTGCTTCCCTGGCTCCCAGCCTTGGGGCTTGGGAGGCAGGGGGGAACCGCCCTCCAGCACTCACCGGTGGCGTGGCTTGGAGCCGGTGGTGCAGAGAGGGCTGGGGCAAGGTCGCTTCACTTCCCACCGACGGTGAGTGCAGGGTGCCCAACCCTTGCTGCAGTCCTGAGGGGAAGGGCTGGAGTGGGGACGGGTCTAGGCTGGAGCATGGGCAGGAAGAGGCGGGGCAGAGGCGGGGGCTTTGGGGAAGGGGTGCAGTGGGAGTGGGGCTGGGGCAGAGCAGGGGTGGGAAGAGGTGGGGCGGGAGCCATGGGGACACCTTTCACACAGTAAGCCTCTGAGTGCAACCCCCCCTTATACATTAAAAACACCTTTTTATATATTTAACACCATTATAAATGCTGGAGGCAAAGCGGGGTTTGGGATGGAGGCTGACAGCTCGCAACCCCCCCATGGAATAACCTTGCGACTCCCTGAGGGGTCCTGACCCCCAGTTTGAGAACCCCTGGTGTATGGGTAGGGACAGCCCTGCTGTCAAGCATCCAAAACATGGGCTAACAGTGTACATGCAAAATGGATTAGAGCAGGGGTAGGCAACCTATGGCATGGGTGCGGAAGGCAGCATGCGAGCTGATTTTCAGTGGCACTCACACTGCCCGGGCCCTGGCCACCGGTCCGGGGGGCGGGGGCGGTCTGCATTTTAATTTAATTTTAAATGAAGCTTCTTAAACATTTTAAAAACCTTGTTTACTTTATATACAACAATAGTTTAGTTATATATTATAGACTTATAGAAAGAGACCTTCTAAAAACATTAAAATGTATTACAGCCACGCAAAACCTTAAATCAGAGTGAATAAATGAAGACTCAGCACACCACTTCTGAAAGGTTGCTGACCCCTGGATTAGAGGATGTGCAAGTTTTGGAAGAATCATCGACAAGTGGAAGAGAGATCAACATAGTTAGAATTAGGGACATCATAATAGTAAACATATATAAGCCACCTAACATCATGTGGTCCGATCCCATCTTCTCTTCCTCATCTGGCCATCTACAAAGCTTACTTTCATAGCCATCACGAAGACTGGGGATACTTCTCAAATGACACAGCCAGGGAGCAGATCACAGAATGGGCCTCCTTTGAAGACCTCCACCCGCTCAATGATCCAAAGCAACCTGGATCTTTTCGGTCTGCAAGGTGGACAATGGATCACAACCCTTACCTGTTTTTTGTGACCCGTAATAGTGCAGGTGTCCCACTGGCCACAATAAGAAAAATCCTGAGCCACTTCCCGCATAGCCAACATCGCCCAATCATCCTCCAGATTGGCCTGGAAGTGCCTCTTCTGCAGTCTGTGCCAAAGCTGTGTTGGAATTTCTGCAAGGCTGACTGGCTCGCCTACACTTCAGAAACAGAATCTCAGATCCCATGGCTCGAACCGATACCTAGAAACTTTGGTTGTTTTACAAACATCCTAAAATCGACCACTAAGAAGTACTTCACGCGTGGTTACCGCAAGGCTTTCACCCCATGCAGGACAAAAGAATCTGAGTCTCTCCTGAGGGAATATGAAACAAGCGGCAACTCAGATAAAACCACTGCGCTGCTTGAGTCCTTGAATTCGGCATGCCTGGAAAGGTGGAAAGAGACAGCTGAAAGAATTGATTTCACCCATTCAAGCCCTAAGGCATGGGCTTTTTTGCGGCAACTTGGAGGATCCCAGCCAGTAATGCAATGCTCAGCAAAGGTGACAGCAAATGCTGTTGCCTCTCATTTTCTTTCTAACAGCAAGATGCCGACAGACAAGATTACATGCCAGGAGGTCCAGCAGGAACTCCGCAGAAACCTTCAACAATGCCCAGAGGAATCCCTACTCTCTTCTGCATATTCTGTTGAGGAGATCAATGTTGCACTGGTGGAAACCAAAAGCCGGAAAGCTGCAGGGGTTGATGGCATTCGTCCAGAGTTTCTCCAGAATCTGGGGAGACGGGGATGGGAATGGCTGGCGGCGCTTTTTACTGCCGTGCATAGAACCAGAGAAGTGCCAACAAGTTGGTGACAGGCAACAGTGGTTGCCCTTCTGAGGCCTGAGAAACCCCCAGAGGATGCAGCCAGCTACCTCTCTCCTCTCAACCACCAGCAAGCTCATGGAACAGGTGCAACTCTACCGTCTGTCTGATATTATTGAAGTCATCCTCCCAATGGAGCAGGCAGGATTTTGCCAGAAGAGGAACTGCTGGGACCAAGTAGCTTTACTTACCAGCTACATTGAAGCAGGATTCCAACATAAGTTGAAGACAGGAATCACCCTTGTTGATTTCTCCTCGGCATATGACACTGTCGGGAGACAGGGCCTCCTTCTCAAGGTCTCCCACATCATTCACTGCCGGCGAATGATCCACCTCTTGGTAGCAATGACTGGGGACTGCTGCTTTAAGGTACCCCTTAATGGCCAGATCAGTAGACCAAGAACTCTTAACTCGGGCATCCCTCAGGGCTCTGTCCTGGCCCCAATACTTTTTAATCCATACACCACGGATATACCAGCAATGGAGTCAAGGAAATTCATGTATGTGGATAATATTGCCCTAGCTGTTCAGCATACAAGTCTCCATACCATCAGCTGCACCCTAACCTGAGATCTTAGCACAATGGCTGAAAATGCTGGAAATTTAGGCCTGATCCAAAAAAACCCATGACAACTGCTTTCCACCTGAACAATAACATGGCTAATACCAAACTTGATGTGTAGTTCTGCGGTGAGACTGTCATCCGCAAAGCTAATCCAAAGTATCTTGGCGTTACACTGGACTGGCATTTGACCTTTCAACAACACCTTGAGAACACCTGCAATAAGGTCAGGTCTTGTGTCGCGCTTATCAGAAAATTGTCCAGAACATCATGGGGCTCCAGTCCAGGACCTTACAAACTGCAACAATTGCTTTGGTATATTCTGCAGCTGAAGATTGTGCACCAGTGTGGTCTCATAGCAGTCACACTAAACTTGACACTCAACTCAATAATGTTATGCGCATAGTGTCAGGGATGCTCAAATCCAGTCCAGTTGACTGGCTCCCAATCCTATCGCAAATCCAGCCTCCACAGATTAGAAGAGCTGCTCAGACATCTCGCTTTCTTAATCATGTCAATGCGAATACAAGGCTCTCACTGCACCATGACATGCAGAACCTGCCAAAAATTAGATTAAAATCCCGCAGCCGTCTATGGAACCATATCAAGATCCTTACACCCAACTTCGATGCTGAGGCTCAATGGAGAGTCACATGGAGCACTTCAACCACTCAAAACAAACAGCTCATCATTGATCCTGTTGAGGAACCACCTGGTTTTGCTTTATGTCAGAAAGACTGGTGCAGATTGAATCGCATCAGGACATCTCCTGTGAGATGTGGACAAACCTCCTTTAAATGGAAAATGAGGCAAACACCTGTATGCAACTGTGGTCACCAGGCACAAACGATAGAGCACATCATATCTGAATGTCCCCTTCATTCTTTTGCCGGGAGCCTGAAGGACATTCACCAGCTTGCTGCTGCGGCAATGTGCTCGCTATCAAACGTAGACATAAATGTGTAGTTGTTGCTACCTACCCAAGCCATATGAAAGAAGAAGATCCATGCTGAGTAACACGGTGTTTATCACTGCACAAGTTGCACATACAGATGAGCCCAGGAATCACAAAGAAACCTCAACTAACTGGTTAAGTTCAGTGCTTGGTCAGCAGTTAGTCTACACAGCCAGATACAGGGGTATTTCTACTGAAAACAAGTCAATTTCCACACAAAGAAGAAGAGCTCATGCTATCATTTTCCTATGCCAGCCCAGAGAGTGGGTTAAAGATCCTTCATTCCAACAGGGTTTTTTTGCCTTCCTCTGCAGCATGGGGCACTTGCAGGTTTAAACTAGTGTAACTGGTGGATTCTCTGTAACTTGAAGTCTTTAAATCATGATTTGAGCAATTCAGTGACTCAGCCAGAGGTTAGGGGTCTGTGACAGCTAGGAGTGGGTGGGTGAGGTTCTGTGACCTGCAATGTGCAGGAGGTCAGACTAGATGATCATGATGGTGCTTTCTGGCCTTAAAGTCTATGAGTCTGATGGAAACACTATCCCTATATGGAGGGCTTGCAGATTGCCAGGCTCCCGTTGAGCCTGTTTTCAGCAGGTGGAAGGAACTTCTGCAGACTGCTCTTAAACCAGCTCTACACTAAAAGTTAGGATGACCCAGGTGAGTCACTCAGGGGTGTGAAAATTAATCCCTTCCTCTGAGTGATGTACTTAAGATGACATAACCCCTAGCTACTGCCCTCTCAAGGAGGTAGATTAACTACAGGGGCAGGAGACCCTCTCCCATCACTGTTTACACTGAAATACTGCAGCTGCGCCACTGTAGTGGTTTAATTGTAGACATAGCCTAGACCTCAGGCTTGGGATTAAAGCCTTTCGATTTTTATCTTTTTCATGTAAATATATTGGCCTCCTTTCATTACTTCGATGATTGCAACAGGAAATTCTCTTTCTCAAGCCACAGAAATAAATTTAAAACTAGGGTTACTTGTTTTGAAAGAGAAGGGTTGGAGGATGAATCTACAGTAATAAGAGCTGATCTCAACAATAAAAAAAAGGTGTGTGTGTCTTTTCTTTGCTCAGTTAACATCAGATTTACTCCTGTGTAATTCTGTTGACTTCAGTGGAGTCACTTCAGATTCATTCTGGGGTAAAAAAGGAATCAGCCCCACAACAGGCTTTGGTACAAAGCATTTTGGGTAAGTAGCAAGAGGAAGCTCTTTTCTAGGGAAAAAGGCTGTACATTTACTATCTTTCCTGCCTTAGAAGAAAATCCTCTTAAATTCAGGTGACACAAAAGGAAGTTCTATAAATGAGGAATTTTATATTCTATGAGGTTTGCTGGTTTTCTTGATCTGAAGCTAAGAGTAAATCAGCGTCACAATCAAGGCACCCAGAGATACGGTTGGCAGCAATTAGTTTCTTACTGAGTTTGAAAGATGAGCTATTACATTTAGAGTTATCCACAGCTTATGAGATTACACATACTGGATAACTGTTAGAGAAATTGCTTAAAGGCAGGACTGTGAAATGACTGGTTTTTCATTTTACCTGGACTTGTTCATAAAAACTGATACTCACAGATACAAACAAATTTGACACATGGCAACATACTCGCCCAGACTTTCATGGTGAAAACATCAAAATTATACCCATGTGCAAAATCTCGATTTCAGGATTTAGACTGTAAGAGCTTCAAGACAGGACTGTCTTGCTCGCTCTGTATTGTATAGCTCCAACTGGCATTAAGCAAGTAACTGTACAGACAAAGAAATTTCCCATTTTCACAGCTTTTTGTTGAAAACAGAATTTTCAGCCTGCGGGCAGCTCTCACGCATACTAGCTGTGAACGGTGTCCAAAGGACCAGACCCCCACCTGAGCATAATGCACTTGACCATTCCCAGCATACCCCTTACACAGAAGGGTGCAGAGAGACTTGTCCAGGAACCAGCTACATTCGCTCTGTGCCCACTGAAGACTCCCCATGCCAGAGGAGTCCCCAGCAGGGTGGATAGGGCCAGATTCAATCTCCTTTGTGCCACCAGATTGGTGCAGAGATGCTGGAGCAAAGAAGTATAGCTGTTCCTACATGTGTGAATGAATATGGAGACTTGTGCTCATTCTCCTGCACAGGACTCCCCAAACCATGGATTTTCAGTAGCCTCACTGATTTCTCCTTTTCCATCCTTCATGTAGGGACCATTCTAGAAAAGTCAGAACAGAACAATGCTGAAGAGAGTACGGATGGGTGACAGTGTAACCAGAGAACAGATGCCAGTCTCTCAGGGCATCTGCATCCACAGACCAGGCAGCTGCTATGAAAGGAAGGAGGTTAAAACGACAAACTATCTGAATTATACTAGCTGCAGCAATAAAGCATCTTCCCGCTGAGTAAACCTCAAGTAACCAGTGAGTTTGTTTGGTACGATTGTAGTTTATTCAGGTTCAACTCACCCTGCCAGCTCATAGATGATTCAATGACCTTTCTTGTCAGCAGGAGAAATGGATACTGATGCCTGAAGTGATTCTGGTGTGAATTATGTACACTTGAAAGGTTTGTTGAATACATAGAATGTGTAAATAAGATCAAGAGAAGAATGTTTTATTTGAGGCAAGAAACCAGGCAGAAATTTTCCTAGTTGTGCAGACAGCTAGGGTCTGATTCTTCACTGCTCTGTACCTTGTCTAGGCATTTGCATATATACGCAAAGTGGGTGTAAAAAGCTAGCAGTGAGAACACTGCCTCTTCTATTGTGTAGTCAGAGAATTGGGCCTGCATATATTTAGTTAAAGTACAGTATTGTATGTCATAATAGGAAAATATCCTCAATCACAGGAATATTTACTATACAGCTTTAACTTGACCTTGCAAAAAACAAAACAAAATAAACAAGACCTGAGAAAGGTCATCTCCTTTATATTATGGGGAAATAAGAGCTTAAAAAAACATCTTAAGCAATGGACAAGCTCCGTCCGTGGGAATGATCCTTCCATGTGTTCTTGGGATGCTCATCACCTCAAAGGGGAAGAGGGGAGGATGAAGATTAGTGAAAAGAAAGGAACTAGAATAGAACCTGAGATAGCTTCATGATTTTACTGTGAGAAAAATAACTTTCTCCTGTTCGTTTTTTTTTTGTCCAGAAGCATCAACTTTCCAGGATTTCCACACCAGATTATCTCTAGATTTTATTGATGACTAGTGTATCTATTTTCTTAACCTTCGCTATTGACTTGTATACACACAAGGATATAATTGCATGACAGAATGTTAGCAGAATGTGGTTGTTTCTTTGTCCAAGGATGTCAGAAGCCTCCCAGCTGCTTTGGTTTTATACAGCAGGATCGCTAAGTGCACTTAGTCGGAGGCAGTAATGAAGAGTTCTGCTAACCATCATAGAGTCATTTTTCCAAATTGTGTTTGTTGCAGCTGTAAGAATGTGGTGCATGCAATTTTGTGTAATAGAAATATGTAGGGGGATGACAGTCAATCTGTTTCCCTTGTCATTTTGGGACATTGTTTTCCTTTTTCACTTAAAATGATCCCAGATAATCTAAATGAAGTCCCAAGTTGCCTGTATGCTATTGCTAGCAGAGACATTTCTGTGGAACACAAGAAAGAGACAGTATAAAGGTAGCAGCTAAGAAATTGAACTTGTCAGTTTAATCTTAGCCTCTTTATTTATACCATTTAAACATTAAGATCTCTAGTATACTCCATCAGGATGTGCTTACTACAGAAATCAGTTTACATGGGGCAACTCTCAAGTCACTGATTCAGCCTAAGAAAAGTGAATAGCAAAGACTACTCCTTACCTGAGGCCTGGTCTACACTGGGGGGCGGGGGGAATCAATCTAAGTTACGCAACTTCAGCTACGTGAATAACATGAATACGTGAATAACGTAGCTGAAGTCAACGTACTTAGATCGACTTACCGTGGTGTCTTCATTGCAGTGAGTAGACTGCTGCCGCTCCCCCGTCGACTCTGCCTGCGCCTCTCACGGTGGTGGAGTACAGGAGTCGACAGGAGAGTGCTTGGGGGTCGATTTATCACTTCTAGACTAGACATGATAAATTGACCCCCGCTGGATTGATCGCTGCCTGCCGATCTGGCGGGTAGTATAGACATACTCTGAGATAGTAGTGGCAAAAGTTCTGTGTAATGGGGTCACAACAGGTATGAAATTCTAAGTTCTGGGGTTTTAAATCCTGAAGTTGATAAATTCAGTGCCTGATTCATCATGGCATTACTTGGGTTTTATATTGGTGTAGCTTCATTGAAATCAACAGGCATAAAACTGGAGTAACAATGGTCAACCAAATGAGACTGTTACAGTCAATACCATTTTTATTAGCATGCTTTTGTTCAGTTCAATATTTTATTTCATTTAAAGTCTTCTCAAACTGTTTTTCTCTCTTCCTTATCTTATGTTTTTGTTTTAAAGGTCTCTTCCTTTACATGGGACAGCCATTTATGGTTCAGTCCTTCTCATTGCTCACTGTGGCATTTATAAGCACAGGTTAAAAAGTGTTGAGCAGGGGCACTCAATCCTCCATTCATGAAATTGCTGCATAGCCACCAATTTTGTCCTCAGTCACTCCTACTACTTGACAGGGCTAAGAGAGGGACTGATCCAAAAAACTTTTAAAGTCTTTCCTGGGGCTCAGGGGGTTTTGGATCAGAACCCTAAACACGTCACTAGCACAGTCAAGATTGCATTTAAGACCATGTCCCATAGGCATCCCCTCTCCATCCATGTCCTGCTTGGGAACAGGAGCATAAGGGGCCTGATTCTTGTGCTCAGTGTAGAGGACTAGACCTAGAACTTAACCTTACTCATGTTTCTTGTGGCTCCCACCAGGGCCGGTGCAAGGATGTTTCACGCCCTAAGCGAAACTTCCACCTTGCGCCCCCTGAGCCCCCGCCCTGAGGCGCCCCTCCCGCAGCAGCTTCCCACCCTCTGCCCTGAGGCACCCCCCCCGCCCCAGCTCACCCCTGCTCCGCACACGAGCATGAGCACCCCGAGCACGCCGTTGCTGCTTCACTTCTCCCACCTCCCAGGGTTGCGGCGCCAATCAGCTTAGGTGCTGCTAGCCTGGGAGACGGGAGAAGTGAAGCAGCCGTGGCGTGCTCGGGGAGGAGGCGGGGCAGGGGTGAGCTGGGGCGGGGAGTTCCCCTGCGTGCCGCCCCCCCGCCCTTCCTTGCTGCAGGCAGCCCTCCCCGCGCTACCCTGCCCCAGCTCCCTTGGCCTAAATGCTGGCAGTGACCAGGGGGGCCGAAGATCCGGCCTCCACGGTCGCTGCCGAAGAAAATGGCATCCCCCAAATGCCAGCGCCCTAGGCGACCGCCTAGGTTGCCTAAATGGTGGCACCGGCCCTGGCTCCCACTCTTACTTACACTGATGCACACTAGGCCCAGGGCCGGTGCCACCATTTAGGCAACCTAGGCGGTCGCCTAGGGCACTGGCATTTGGGGGGCGCCATTTTCTTCGGCAGCAACTGTGGCAGCCAGATCTTCGGCCGCCCCTGTCGCCACCGGCATTTAGGCGGAGGGAGCTGGGGCAGGGGAGCAAGGGGAGGGCCGCCTGCAGCAAGATGGGGTGGCCGGCATGCAGGGGAACTCCCCGCCCCAGCTCACCCTTGCCCCGCCTCCTCCCCGACCACACCATGGCTGCTTCACTTCTCCCACCTCCCAGGCTTGTGGTGCCTAAGCTGATTGGCGCCGCAAGCCTGGGAGGCGGGAGACGTGAAGCAACAATGGTGTGCTCGGGGTGCTCGTGCTCGGAGCAGGGGTGAGCTGGGGCGGGGGGGGGTGTGTGTGACCATCCCATTGCAGAAGCCAATTTGATTTTCAGACCCCAGGCTGAGTTTACAGGACTGGTAGTTGGAAAAACCAACTTGTTACCTGTACAGTGGGTAGATTTGATATGGAATCACTAAGACACAGTGGGCCAGATTCTACTCTCAGTTGCAGCAGCATAAATCCAGAGTAACCCTACCACAGGGCAACTGAGACTACAAGATAAAATCTGGACCATGACATATGGAACCCCTATGATACCATTTTTGCCAAGGCTCTTTACAGCCTGGAACAGCCCTTTAATATATTTAATCAAACATTTACTGTTACACGTATCCTATATTCTTAAAGAGAGAGGAAAACATTGTGAATGAGAATGCTAGGAGATGAACCAAAAATAATTCACCCAAATAAAACAAGATACCAAGCAAAACAACCCTCCCTCCATAAAATGTTGCCTGCAAGAGTTTGTTACCATTTACCAGCAGCAAAGGACATTTTCTTTGTCTGTTAGCAACCTCTTTGACTCCTTCAAGGAACCATGTTATTTAAGTCTTCTTTTGCCAAGCAGACCTGGGTGGGAGATTCAGGGAGTGGGGATATGTTTGGAAAGCAAACAGACAGAATACTAGCCATAGAGCATTGGGCCAGCCTGCAGGCAGAATTCTTTTTGTAGGTAGTCCAGAAAATCTCTGTAGGCTTTCAATATAGCCACAAAAACATATTTTCCAACTGTGGGTTAAGCAATGAATTCAAATGAATCCAAAGAGGAGTCTCTGGACAGTTTAACAGAATCTACTTCAGGCTCTGAAGAGTGATGCTGCACATGGCAAATGCAGCATCAGGCATACTGCTTGTCAAATATCCAGTGAACAAACACTGCTGTATAGTTAGAAAATCATTAAACTAAGAAATGTTGAGAGAAAGACATAAGATAAATGGAAATATAATCTGAAAAAGAGAGCACTTTTGGAGAACCAGTCATGTTATATGGCCTGATAAATACTTGTGCCCTTAGATAATTTGCCCATTTCCCATCTGAGTGCACAATTGTACCCCCAAGTCCTTCTGGACATTGCCTGAGAGGAATGCTATAGCCTTCTCTGTTCCTTTGGCTGGTTCACAAACTGTCATGTTCACCTTTCTTTACCTCTCTGAAGAAAAGAATGCATTTCCTTTGAAAGCATCAGTCAGTAATTTCCATAGATAACAGGAAAAACATATTTTGATCAAACCAAAAAGATTGTCTTTTCTATAGAAAAAGATTGTTAAATAATATGCTTCAGATTATTACTAATATACTTCATATGCCAAAACATACACTATAAGAAATACCTTCAGATTTGTTTATACTGTAAGATACATAGGAAGAAAGTCCATGGAAAATCCAAGTCACTTAAGAGCCCTCATAATAATGCCTACGCATGCTAAAGCACTTTCAGTTTACAAATAGCTTCACAGACATTTGTTAATCCCCACAATAGCCCTGTGAGGAAGGCAATTGTAAATATTATCACCCCTCCCCACTTCACTCAGAGTTAAAAAGTGTCTTATAGTTTTTGCTGTTCTGCCTGTTAGAAATTTGTGCAGTGTGAATATGTATTTGGCACCAATTCTGATCTCCATTGCATTAGTGTAAATCAAAAGTAACTTCACTGAAGTCAGTGTAAAAACAACCTGAGATTAGGAGTACTTGTGGCACCTTAAAGACTAACAAATTTATTTTAGCATGAGCTTTCGTGAGCTACAGCTCACTTCTTCGGATGCATAGAATGGAACACACAGACACTCCTGTTCTTTTTGCACTGTGTGTTCCATTCTATGCATCCAAAGAAGTGAGCTGTAGCTCACGAAAGCTCATGCTAAAATAAATTTGTTAGTCTTTAAGGTGCCACAAGTACTCCTGTTCTTTTTGCAGATACAGACTAACAGGGCTGCTACTCTGAAACCTGAGATTAGGATCAAGTCCTTAGTGCTGAAATACCAGCCCAGCTACAGTTCATAGAATGTCTGATGTGCTGAAGTCAGTATTTACAAAAGACGTTTTTCCCCTTGTGTGAGATCAAAAATACACGTTAGCTTTCGATTAAGACTCCTGTTCTTTTGAAGTCCCGATCAATACACATACTTACAATAGCCTCCTTACCGTCATGTGATTTCTCTAAATAGTTCTTCCATTCTTTCAGGCTAGCTGAATAAACATCTTAGCATTCATGAATATTCTTCCACTAACTGGTGTTTGGGATAAACATAAATTTCCATTGCCTCGCTTTTTGTTTTACTAATGATTCCTGATAACTCCTTTGTAGAACGTCATTAGTAGAGCTGGTTGAATTATTCATTGCAAATGAATTATCCAATTAATTTGGTATTTTTTTTACTGTTCTCAAATAGTTTATTCTGGGTCCAATGTCTACAAATTTGTTCATTAGTTTTAAGTATTTATCCAATAATTTACGAACACATATATCAGCCTATGGATTTTTTTTAATTTTTTTTTTTGCAACTAATTCATTTAGACCATTTACTACACATTATTTGTGGTGTGCAATTGATCATATGGTACATTTTCTGCTCACTGATTGGATGCCTGCATTTTTTTAAAACAGAGGAATAACAGATGACAAATGGTGAATAGTAAAAATTGAGCTAGATGAAGATCATGCTTTCTGTAAATTGTTGCTGGTTGGTTGCTGTGTAGAGTGTTTGATAAAACTTAACTGTGGACTTCCTCAAAGATGCCAACATTGCAGATATTTTAAGGAAATAGGAGGGTGTGACCCACAGAAATGAGAGCTGAAAACACCTATTAGGTCACACAATCTGTTCTGTTGCCTGTACCAAATGTTTGCAGATATTAATTAGAGTGTATATTCATTGGGGAGGGACTGTTTCTTACTCCATATGTGTACAGCATCTAGCCGTAGGGGGCACTAACCTTTGAAGGGTCATTTGGGAACACTGCATAATAAGAAGCAGCAAAGAATCCTGTGGCACCTTATAGACTAACAGACGTTTTGCAGCATGAGCTTTCGTGGGTGAATACCCACTTCTTCAGATCCAAGCTTGCATCCGAAGAAGTGGGTATTCACCCACGAAAGCTCATGCTGCAAAACGTCTGTTAGTCTATAAGGTGCCACAGGATTCTTTGCTGCTTCTACAGAATCAGACTAACACGGCTACCCCTCTGATACTTGACTGCATAATAAGATAACATCTTACACACCCACACACCCTACCCCCTACCGCTCATCTCTTTATTGGTTATCAGGGTTCAAAATGATGTTTGTGTATGACATTTTTAAGCAATGCAAAAGAAAAAATAGCTGTGATTTTGTACTAACAAAGCTTCTTCCTTAGCCTGAAGAAAAATCTAAAATTGTTGTCCCTTATCTTTTTATTTTGTACGCCCTCCAGTTATTATTCCTTTTTGGTTTTGAGTCCCTTTAATTATAAAATATTAATTGCAATTCCTCCATCTTTACTAGCTGAAATGGTCATCAGACCCAACAATTATCAGCCAACACCACACTGAATTCAATCTCAAAACCCTATCTTTTTTGGGGGGGTGGAGAATGTAATCTGAATGCTAACATTTTCTTCCAGGCTGCCTGACCTACCCTAAGAGATTATTTCTTCATGCCATTTGTAATAACAAAATATGAAAATGGACTTCTCCATCATATCAATTAAAGTATTATCCAGGCTGAAAGCAATTCTACTGTTATAGTTGATGGAAGTGTACATGCTGCTACAAAACTGTGTAATTGCCTAGGTTGCACAGTGAACGAGGGGATGAAATGGAACATTTTATTATACAGAGTTGAGCACTTTTTTACTGTCGTTTCACTGCTTCAGTTCCCCAGCAAATGCAGCTTCCAGGGTCACCTGGCAATACAAACGCTAAGCTCAGTTACAGCAGCAGGGACACACTGTCCAGTACATATCCAGACACATATCCAAGGGATGACTGGGCAAAAAAACCTCAATGGCAAGCGTGTATTATAAATAACAGACTTGTTCTGTTATATATATTTTGGTATGGGTAATTGGAAAGATTAACTTCATCCCAAAAGGGCTGGGAACATCAGGCCAGATTCTCTGCTCATATGAAGGGGTGCAGCTCCATTGACTTCTATGGAATCTCGCCCATTATATTGGCAGAGAATTTGGAACATTCGGTTTTAAGGCCAGGTTCTGGCATGCTCATTCATACTGAGCTTGGTACCTTATTCCATGTATAGGAACACTGGTTTCAATGGGATTTCTATTGCAGTAAAATGCTATTCAGCATGAGTAAGGGTGGCAGAATCTAGCCCTAATTTAAACGGTGGGGGAACTTCAGTCCCCCTTACAAGTCTCAGAACACCACTACCTCTGCTGAGTATGTGTATTTTCTACTGTGGCAGTGCTGAGTGAATTCAGCTTTAATTAATTCACCAGTGTTGCCTTTGGTAGAGTATGACTGACACAATTAGAAAACTGTCCAGAGTAGAGAAAAGTACAGACACATTAAAAAAAGAAAAGAAAAACCCTGCTATCCCATAAGAGGGGAAAAACCAAACCAACACATTTCTTTGCCACAGTCTCCTGGCTTCCTGTGGTGATGAACTGGGACACAATGTTAATCCATGTTTTTATTTTATAAGACACATAGTTATCTATGTCCGTGTGCAAATAAGCTCCTCAACCAATTTAATTTTATTGTTGAGGCCCCTGTCTTTCCTCCCCCATTCCCACTCCACACTCTTGTTGATCCTTTGTTTCATCGTGACTGAAATTAGACTTTGCAATCTGATTTGCATGGACAACCTCTTATAGTTGTATAGCGTCACCAAGAAGCCACTGGGGCTCTGTGGCAATGCAAGGGTCTGTGTTAATGTATCTGATAACAGGTGTGATGGAGTAGGTCAGGCTAGAGCTTAATGGTCCTTTCTGGCCTTGAAATCTATGCTTTTCCTCATGATTTCCAACAGAACACTAGGGCTCCTTTTCTCAAGCTTCAGCATCACTCCAGGGGGCAGGCCCACAACCATCTCTCCTGGTCCTTCCCATTGTAGGATTCAGAACACTTGGCAAAGTGCCTGGGGCCTTAGGCTGGGTCCTGAGTTTGCATTTTGAACATAGGTGTTGTTTGACTTTTATATTTGGGGGGACAGCTCCAGTCAGGCCAATGGGGCCACGGGTGGGAAGGCAAATTCCGTGCCTGCCTGAGGCTTGCAGTTTGGGGGGCAGTAATGCTTCCCCTGCCCCCCCGATCTACAGTCAAGATCTTGAAATACTGCTAGCTATGTCCTATCTTGGGTTTGTATGTGGCACTTATTACAATGGTATCTAAGCACTGCTGGCCTGTCAGTCAGGGGGTAGGTGTCAGACTAAAGAAGGGAAGCTTCATGGGGCCTATTAGATGAGGAGAGAAGGCAAAGGGCCTATTTGAGGATCACAGGAAGGAAACAGGGCTCTGAATTGAGGAAGATGAGGAGGAGAAGGCCTTCTCTGAATGGGGAGGGGGAAAATCAAGATTCTTGTTCTCATTAATTCAGGAGTAGGCCTGAGTACTGGAGGATTCAACTGGATCTCTTCCTCTTCCTTTCCCCACTACCATTTTGTCCCAATCCTGGAGGTTATCAGATGTCAATAGGTCAATCAAGCTCTTTCATTATAAAACACAGTGTGAGACACTGTTCTGTACATGTCATCCATCCAATGATAGATTTCCCCTCCTCAGCTGGTTAAGATATTTAAACATTAACATCCTGGAGGTATGAGTTATATAGTCAGACTCTTGTTATAAACTATAATACAGATCTTAGCGTGTGTTAAGATCCAAGAGTGGCTGTAAATTTTTAACCTGTTGTTCAGCTGCACAAGCTACATAATTAACCCATCTCCTGCTAAATATTTCAGCTAAAAAGTAATTATTCATCTTTAATGGCTAAAGGCTGGGGTAAACCTGCCACTACAACTTATAATAGTGGAAACTCTTAATTTGACCCCTTCCTCTGCAGAGTAGGCCTGATTACTGGAGGATTCAACTGGATCTCTTCCTCTTCCTTTCCCCACTACCATTTTGTCCCAATCCTGGAGGTTATCAGATGTCAATAGGTCAATCAAGCTCTTTCATTATAAAACACAGTGTGAGACACTGTTCTGTACATGTCATCCATTGGAGGTCAGTTGAGGGGAAAATGATAGATTTCCCCTCCTCAACTGGTTAAGATATTTAAACATTAACATCCTGGAGGTATGAGTTATATAGTCAGACTCTTGTTATAAACTATAATACAGATCTTAGCGTGTGTTAAGATCCAAGAGTGGCTGTAAATTTTTAACCTCTTGTTCAGCTGCACAAGCTACATAATTAACCCATCTCCTGCTAAATATTTCAGCTAAAAAGTAATTATTCATCTTTAGTGGCTACAGGCTGGGGTAAACCTGCCACTACAACTTATAATAGTGGAAACTCTTAATTTGACCCCTTCCTCTGCAGAATCCTTGCAGTTGCTGCTTCAACAAAAAAATCTCAAAGATTCATACAAAAATATTTTATGGAAAGTTAATATACAATGAGCCTTACCAAGTTGAGCCACCCAGGGTGGGAAGAGCCTGTGGGGCTGAGGATGTTTGAACACGCATGTATAGTGCAGCACTGCAACAATTGCAAAACTGGGATAGCAATGAGTCAGCATTGCCTAACAGATTGTGTCTACAAAGAACAGATTGCAATGAAGACAACGACCTATGAACCATGAAATTATACCAGGCACTTTGATGGTAAATTCTTTGGTGCAGCGACCATCTTCTTGTTATGTGTTTGTACAATGCCTAATATAATAGCGTCCTATGTTGTAACTAGCACTGTGCTTGCAATAGCAAACAATATGATCAATCACCAGGGGTTGGCACCACCATGTTGCGTGATGGACAGTTAATAGAATTACCGTACTTAGTGACGGACATTGGTGGTGGTGCAGGGGGGAGGGGCTTATGTCATTCAGTCATTCAATTTTTTGAAAAATTACTATGGGTCTCAAAATTTTTACCACAGACACTTGCGTCCATGTATGGACACATTGCTGATCCCTATCAATCACTGGCCCTATGGTTTTTTTTAATTATTTATTTGTATTGTCAGTGACCTGGACTTCCAAATGTTGCCACAATACAGAATATATAATAAAAATCATAGGGCCAGCAACTGAACATATTGTTTGTTCTTATGTGTATGTAGTTACAGCACAACTTGATCTATGTAGCATACTCCAACTTCCTGGGTGTCTACGGCAGCAGTATCAACTATTTCTTTCTGTGGTCAGTGCTACTCTTTGCATTTCATGTTATGATTGTGCCAGCAAGGATCAGTTTGCTCTGGTGATACCAGGCCAGTGAGAGCTCTTCTGGGAGTTGATGTGCTGCTGATGTGTTAAATGTATCCAGCTGACTGATACCACAATGAATGTTTCCAGTTTGAGAGGACAAAGCTCATAAATACAAAGTTGTATGTAGTACACAGCTGGAATCTGGTGTGGTTGTTGCTGTGCCGGGTGTTTGTGACAGGCATGCAAAAGTTTTGTGTGTTGGTATGCTTACGAACCTTTTGCAACACACTGTTGAAAATGAATAAGTGAGTGCGAGTGCAAACATGCTTCAGGAAATTGAGTTCCTGAGAAAACTGCATCCTTTGCAAATATGTTTTTGCCTGAGTCATGCCATGATCGTGACCACTTCTTTCCGTTGTTGAAATCTATCACCAACTCTGCATTTGTGGGTCTTGGGAACAGCCAGATAAGTAACTGCAAGTATTGGCATATATAGCATATCAATTTCTATTTCTTACACTTTGCCACATGCATTTCATTATAAAACCCAGCAGCTCAACTTTGTCTATATGCAATCATTATTTCTAATGGCTTCTACCAGTGCTTCACCATCCTTGACATTTTATTCATTGTTCATCACTTGCTCTATTCCTGTTTGTTCTATTCAGATGTTGCTTGATTAATTTGCCTCACTGCAGTTAAATTACATCTGTACCTGCATAAGCGGATGGCAGCCCATGACATGTTGTATTTTGACCTCATCCTCTATCTACTGAGAGCGAAAGGGACACACCAGACTTTATATACTCCTATGAGATGGTCTATGACCAATGAGCCTTACCAACTTGTAGTTTGTGTAAAGGCCATTTGCTCCCTTGTATTGCTACAATGGTCATGCAGTCTGGCTGATATAACACTGACTAACCCTGTTTAAGCTAGCTGCTATAGGATTGCACCTTACCTACCCCATACATAGGCCTCACCATTCATATCAATCTCCCTCATTGTGCTCATGGTTGTATCTCCCGGTGATGCTGCTGATGTCACAGCTGGGGCTCAGTGTTTATTTACACCAGGATTTTTGGGGGCTTGTGTGATCAGTCTAGACACTTGTTCTCATATTTCCTTGTCGGAAGTCCATTTCCCCCCCACCCTGTCTCCTGCTGGAGCCTGGCAAGCGGTTGTGAAAGGTTTCATATGGCTATTTATTCAACACAGGCAGCATCTGGGCAAGCTTCCCCACACTGCCTCATCCAACCCTGATTGGAAGCAACCGCTTCTTGGGATGACAAAGCCAATTCAGTCTCTGTGCCCCTGCAGGCCTCCATCTCTTAGTAAAGATTACCAACAAGAGTGGTATTAAGAGCCAGTTTTCAGGGGCGTTTACAAGGATCCATTTCAAGTAGGCAAAACATTCTGTTTTGGGAGTTACCTGTGTTTGTAACAGGTCAAAAGTACTGACTGAATTGCTCCAAAGCAATGAGTGCAGAGCATTCAGGCCAATAATAGGTCTGAGTTCGTTAATACCTTCCTCCTGATAAAGTAATACTAAATCCAAGTCGGAAGATTCTTGCCTATATTAAATCAATTTGAGCTACATCGTAGTGTAGGAACTGGTCAGACACCACAAACTCATTTCACATAGGCTACTGAGCAGCCTTCAGCAAGAAATGGCCTTCCAGTAATTAATAGCTTAGGCTGAAATTGAACTGGCAAGCTGTTTTTCCTTAGTAAATATCATCACTCACATGAGTATCTAACATCAAAATGGTTAATTACAAATACATAACAGTTGGGATTTTTCTGCTTTTAAACCGCCTCAGCTGATCTTATGCAATTTCCATCACCTTGAGTGGAAATCTTGTCTAAACAGCTGTTTCTTTGAGATTTCAGCTGCATCCAGCCCTGAATTAAAAAAACACCCCTCCCCCCCGCTCACTGCCGGAGCCACGCTGTAACCAAAGCCACAGGGGGTGTTCAAAGCCCAACTACCATCTAAAATTCAAATATGTTCAAAATCCTGATTTTGTCCCATTTCTATTTATTACATAATGAAAAACATAGGCCAACATGGATGGCTAGGCTTATTGTGCTACAGTCATGGGGGAATAAATTCTTCATTCAGGTTTGGCTCCTCACTCCTAGGTTGGCGAATACAGGGATGCGGTGCACTCAGCCCCTTCTGCATAAGGCTGATTTTGCAACATTTTCTGGCTAGACTTAGGAGTTGCATTGTTAGGCACTAGAAGGAGCTGCCTGCAGCCTTCCTTGGCTATGTGGAAGGTCACCTCAACACAACATTGAGGCTCTGGCAGAGAGGGAGTAAACAGAAAAAGGAAATACTAGGATCTTCATAGTTAGGAGGAAAACCTTCCCCAATGAGAAAAAAAGCTATAGGATAAATGAAGATTACAGATTAGTATCCCCCAACAATATGAAAACCTCAGTCACTTCAGATAACTATATATTTTGATATCATTTGCACAAAAATGACACTTGGTAGTTTTATTAGTGTATGATACAAATGCAATCCCAAAGAAAAGCAGCTAGCTTTAAAATCAGAAGGCATGTGCTCCATGAATTTCTCCATCCACACTACTCTAAGTCGTTCTTCATTTATACAGGAGCAAGGGAGTTGAGCTCTTTTCATTGGTCAAAGACTTAATACTGTCTGTCAAATCAGAATGCTTGGAATCTTTATCGGTGTATGTATGGATACTTGATTACCATATGGAAGACAAGGTTGCACTAAGAAAATCTTTTCATTAACATTCAGTACATAATCTGCCTCTTCAGTGAGAATTTTCATAGTATAATACATCTCAAATATAGAAACGTGATAATTTTGAGTCTTTCCTTGAACAGCATTCATAGGTTTCATTTTATTCCAACAGCCTCACCTGAGTGTTTTCCAAGACTAAGACACTCAGGAACATTTCTCTTGCATTTCATAATTAAGAAACATCAACATTTGCTGATATTTATTTAAAGTAAGCTGACTAGCTCACTAAACTGTCCCCCCACTTCCTTTCTTAAGTGCTTTACTCACATTTTTGTTTTCCTGTGATGCTTGTTCAGGCTTCAATATACTAGATAAGACAGTATTTCTTAACTGCTGGAGAGGTTGCTATCTTTTCAGGAGTCACTCACAATGTATATATTAGAGTCCTCTAAAAAACATTGGCATGAACTGTCCCCTCTGTCCTACCAGGGGAAGTGGTGTCAGTGTGTATTCTGTGAAACTGAGCTGCGTGGGCACTATAGGGTAGCTGGAGAGAGTGAGATGGGAGTGCAGCGGCACAGATCCTGTGCTCAAATGGCTCTTGTCTTTCACAGCTGTGGATAACTGTGAATCTAGGGGTGTGACTGCTCCCCTCCCCCCTGTTTCATCTGTGGGGAGATAAAGTCTCATCCTTCCTAGGGAATGATGCCATGGGAACCTCATGCTGATTCTAGTCCCACACACCTGCCTTTCCTGATTGGTAATTATAGAAGGGAAGAGTTAGTACTTCTTAATAGCATTGGTGTGGTAATTATAATATATAATGACTTCTGTAGCTGTTACATCACTTACTTTTCTTTAAGAGAACAAGCAATTTAATTTCACTCTGCTTCCAAACAGATTAAATGTTAATCTGGCACAAAGATTAAGGGGCATCAGCTGTTCCCCTCAGACTGGAACACCATGCCTCACTGGGGCCACAGCTCCAGTTGGTGGCTCCACCCAAAAGCAACTGCAAGGTTTGAGACTACTTCATTGCTTCCAGCATCAGTGTGTGAAACGTAGATGGGATGTAAGGGAGAGGAGAAGGAAGTGCAGAGTGGGCATAGAGGTGCTCAGTTTGACGGTAGTTGTGGTGAGTTGTGGTGCCCCTTTGGAACGGAACAGAAAGGCTATGCCTCAAAGACTGCTGAGAATTCCATGTGTGCAAGCAGATGAATAAAACAACTTGAAATGATACTGGTTTTGTTAATGAATTCTCACTTGGTAATACATGGGCCTCCACCAGGGCCGGCTCCAGGGTTTTTGCCGCCCCAAGCGGCGGAAAAAAAAAAGCCATGATTGTGATCGGCGACAATTCAGCAGCAGGTTCTTCCCTCCGAGAGGGATCGAGGGACCTGCCACCAAATTGCCGCTGAAGAGCTCGACGTGCTGCCCCTTGCCCTTGGCTGCCCCAAGCACCTGCTTGCTGAGCTAGTGCCTGGAGCTGGCCCTGGCCTCCACTCTCTCAGTTGTGCTGGTCTGAGCAGTGACTTCACTGAAACTGATGAAGTTACAGCAGTATAAAGCCAGTGTGAAAGAAGAATCAAACACATGGGAGCCCAAAAGGAGAGAGAGAGACACATATGAAAACATAGGGATGGGGAGGAAGGTGTTTTACACCTAGAGATAGTGGGAAGAAATGATTGAAATGTTTAAAGTATTCACGCCCTTCAAAAATATAGGACAGAGTCATCATCAAACTGTGGCAGATGTGAAGAGTCCATAACCACCATCCTTTCTGCACCACTATGTTACTTAGAGTGTATCTACATGGGAGGTTTAACCTGAGGCTTTTAGATGAGTGTTAGATAACTCGCAGTACGCACCTCACACCAATAACATGCACATAGAACACCTGTTCCATTTTCAGTTCCCTTTCTGTGAACACATGGTTGCAGTTCGCTGCAAACTGAGAGCATAGTGTTCTCTGCAGGTATCCCATGGTCCTTTACTTCACTTCTGTGCAGTGTGCATCATGGGATTGGTTTCACTGGGAATTGTGGGAAGCCAGGCAGGTTCAAATTCTTTTAAAATCCCTTGTTTTCATTGTCTCCACCCCATACTTCCTTTGTGGGCTGTCTCATGCCATTTTCAAATTGCTGTTGGCCAGCATGGACCCAGCAATGCTCTGTGCCACTATCGTAACAAGCGTGAAAGTTCACAGGCTGCTTGGACCATATTACAAACTCAGAGCCGGATGAGTTCGGCATTGGAGTTTGCCCATAACACTATGAGCAGATGATGCGGGAGCAAGATAATGTTCTATGGCAGCAGCCGCATCAGTTCCTCTGACAGCAGGAGGATGCTCTGCAGTGGTGACACAGGACGAGGCAGAAGAACAGGAGGATGCTGAGCTGCTGGAAGAAGAGGACAGGTTCCTGGATCACTTACATAGATTCAGTGCCGTTTCTGGGCCCAGGAAACCAGCGTGGTTTGGTTGGAGAGAATTGTTCTGCAAAGCTGGGATGACAAGCAGTGGCAAGAGAACTGCAAGGTGGGGATGGCGACCTTTTTAAAAAATCTATGCAGAACTGATCCTGGAGTTTCAGCAACTGTGTACCCCAGACCCATGGAAAAGCAGGTTGCAGCAGTATTTCTGGTCCTACTTCCTGCTCCTGCTCTCAGCTACTTCCTTGCTCCTGCCTCCTGTTCCTTGTTCCTGGCTCCTGCTCCTCACTCCCATTTTCTGCTCTGGCTCCTGCCCCTGTTCTGGCTGATATTCTGTCTCTGACCCTTGGCTCCCGATTCCTGGCTCTCGGCTCCGGCTTGCTCCCTGGACTTGGTATTTGGCTCCTGATTCGGGCTCTGGCCACTAGGCCTGGTGACCTCTCCACCAACCACGAGGCCAGCCTCCAGCCCTGACCATTAGGCAAGCTTGCCCATGGCCCGGTCCCTGACAGATTGAGTAGCCACCACTGAAGAGAGGATGACTCAGAAAGAGAAAGGGGAAGGGGGCAGAGCCACCCACAGGGAAGGATCCTGCCGAAGGTGGCCCTTCTCTAGGCAACCTGCTGGGTACCATGCAGCTCAGCCAATGCAAGGCAGGAATCGGGGTCCATATAGCAGGGCAGGACTGGGGCTGGCTTTCTAGTTGATTGTCATCAGGGTCTTGGGTCACAAAAAGATCCTGGCTCTCAAGGACAAGCTCCTCTCTGGCATCCTTCTGTTCCTCCTTTGATGGATCTTGCCAGTTGCCCTTGGTGCAGGGGCAGAGAGCAGATGGCAGGCTCTGAACAGTGCCTGGGATGATTCATACAATAGTTGTGTAGAATCCTCTCCACTTCATCAGAAAATAGATAGGTCACATGTCTCCTGCTAGATTGTTTCAATGTCCTTTCTCCCGAGCTGCTTGCTCTTTATGAGGCACTGGCTGACATCCCAGTCATGACCCCTTACAGACATCTGCTTTGCAACGTCCCCAAAAAGTTCCTTATTCTTGTGGCTGACCAGAAGAGCTTCCTGAGCAACGCTTCTCCCCAGATGGTGCTGAGATCCATGGTCTCAGCACAGCTCCAAGCAGCTGCATTAGGCATGTTGTGGGGCTTCTGGAGTTCTATTGTGGTTGTATCACAAGAAGACTGATACACTGGGATCCAGGAGCAAATGGGCAAAATCTATGCCACCTTTTTAAGAGGGAAGGGTCATCCTGGAAACCAGGGCAGAGAAGGCACACAGATAAAGAGACAGGTCAGTAACAGTCAACTTGCAAAGCACTGTGGGATAGCTGTTTGAAGCATGCAAAAAGTGATGCCAGCAATTGTTGGTACATGAACAAAAGACTGAACTAATTAATTTCAAAGCAAATTTGGTCCATTTTGCAAGAGGACTCTAGGGTTCCTACTAAATGTGGAGTTAGTGTGCCATGATGGGCTGCGTTGTGTATAAACAAGTGTTTTCAAACCCAATTAACTTGATTTGATCTGGTTTTAAACCCCCATGTAGACCAGCTCTTAGACTATGATAAAATACTTCGTTCTCACTCCATATGATTATCTCCCCAAAAATATGTTCTGGGACAACATTATCTTGTGATGGCAAGAGTAAAAGAAAGAAGAAGAGAAAAATATAAATGATGTAGTGCCTTGCAACTAAAGTTTCTGATCAGGATTGGGAGGAATTGAGGGGAAAGAATCTAAAGGTCTGAACTGGCAGAAAACATCCAAAGCCATGGATCCTGGATCTGCAACTGGCTGGTCAAGTTCAGAGGAAAGGTGAGCGTGCCAGGAAGAAAACATTCTAGCTTGGTGCTCCCAAGCTGTATATCTAGACAGCAGGTGGGAAATGTGCAAATTAAGTGACCACCTCCCACACTTCACTTCTCATTTGTTGGCTTTCCAAACACTGCAGCTATCACCAGTTACTCAAGCTAAAAGGTTTAACTACTGCCCTTTGTGGCAGTGAATGAGGAATATTATTCTGAAATCTCCGTAATGTAGTTCATCTACCAAATATATGGCTTACACACAATACCCGATGATGTAGTAGAATGAACATATTGGTACCGAGTAATCTAGCGATCTTAAGACTCTGATTTATAAATCTCTATACCGTAAGATGCCATAAAAGTTACATTTCTATGTGTATAGAAGAAGCTGTGCATTGATCATACGTTGGTGACCTTCATTCTGCTATTGTTGGAGACAATGAAACATCACTGATTCATATCAATGTTAGGTGTCAAGATTGTGAGTTATCTGCTGGAAGAGTACTACTGTTGCAGGCTCCAGTGAGAAAGTCTGTGGGCAGTTACAAAGACTTACAAGTCTTGCAGTCAGCTTTAATGGGATTCTCATGGGTTCCTGCAAACTTTCCCACAAACCGTCATTATAAGTATCTTGAAGTAATATGTCTTTTTATAAGATCTTGGCAGAAACTGAATGACTTGTGATGGGTGTGTATTCATTCATGCCAATGGTAACCAGAGTAATTAAACAATCAGACATGACTTGCAATATGATGCAACATCAGCATGCTTACAGGTGCAGTGTAAAAAAAGAATACAGGGTGTGACACGAACCACCCATAACTGTGATGCAAAGGTGTCATTTTACAGCTTACGGCTTATATCTCCTATTGTAAGGAAATTAGCTTCAGAGAAATAATGAACCATTTCAATATTGGAATGCTTACTTGTTTGGTAGGCTTGGTTCTAGACTAAGGACCTCCAGCTGTGAAGTAGGATCAGGATCTATAATACATTATACGACCCTCCCTCCTTCTGTATTCTCACCTGAAACCAGGGTAACCCACTCTTTTACCTCCACCATTGCTCTGAGTCGGTAT
The DNA here is from genome assembly GCF_020497125.1 of Mauremys mutica. Lineage (NCBI taxonomy): Eukaryota > Metazoa > Chordata > Testudines > Geoemydidae > Mauremys > Mauremys mutica. The sequence continues at coordinate 131,471,466 of NC_059074.1, forward strand.
CCTAGTCTCTCCATCTACACCCTAACTTTAGGCCAAGGCTATCACCTCTGTCTCTATCTTTGCTCTCAAATTGTTCTCTGTTTAGTCTTTCAAATAATAAGATACATCTTTTTGAAAATTTATGGATACATTTGAACCTAAGGGGTGATCATCCCCCAAGATCCATGCATGGAGGCAAACCCCTTTGTGCAGATCTCCCTGCACACAGAAGAGCAACTGGTTGCCTCCAAAGCATTATCCCTCATGTCCTGGACCCCATGGAGGCAGTGTAATACGTTTGAAGATGAGCACAGTAGGGCTGGATGGGATGAACATTATTCCCCACGCCCCATCCCATTCTGCAAGAAGTTCATTTGAGATTTAAAACTGCCTGAGGGTCACACTGAGGTACAGAGGAAAATAGGAATTACCATACTGGGTCAGACCCTAGATCCCTCTAGTTCAGTATCCTGTTACCAACATGCCCAGCACCAGCTGCTATAGATATGGGTGCAAGAAAATTTGCAGTCAACATTTCGGAATAACCTACCTGCCCTGGTAAATGTTGTTCATAAATCCTGATAATTAAAGGTTATAGCCCTTTGTGAAAATGTAGCAAATCTCTGTATGTGTCTAAATCAAACTACAACCTCTATTTGTTGCGTGAGCACCAGTTTGGTTGTAAGTCTGACCTGTGCCTGTCCTCCTCGTTTTCTGTGCCTCCATCTTAGACTGGAATCCTAAGAGGTATTTGTGACATTCTGTCCCTCAAAACAGCACCTTGGAACTCCCATATTCACCGCTGTGATATGATTCTGTGTTTTGTACAAAGTATGCCTTGTGAGGCATCATTTAAGAAGTCTTGATTTGTTGAACATTTATATCCTGTCAAATTGTATGTATTATCACCATTTCTCAAACTTCCAAAGATTGTCATATGCGGCTCGGAGGGTCAGTAAGTTTGGCCACTCCTGGTATATAGCCTTGTTCCTCTGGCAGATCCCCAGTATCTACCGGTATGTAGGCTTTAGATCTGCCGGTTTTGAGGGCTGAACCTTTACTACTTCTACAGTAGCCACCCCTGGAAGGATTCAGAGGAAACTTTGTGAGGGGAACTGTATCTATTGGGTTTCCAGGAAATGGGGCGGGCGAGCCCGCCCCATGCTAACGGAACCCCCCCCAGCCTAAGGGGAGGTGCCACAGAGCCTCAGAAACCCACTAATTGCGGGGGACAACTAATAAAAGAACAGGGACAGGTGTGCGGTCAAAGGGTCATAAGAAGGGAGCCTGACGGTGACACCGAGCAGAGAACCCCGGACAGCGCCCACTGCTCCTCGAAGGCGTCAAGGGAGCCAGCGGACGCCGCCCAGAGGAACTCCGCCCGGAGACGTGAGCGGACTAAGGATCGGAAACAAGCCCCACAGTCGCAGGAGTCTCCATTGGCCAACCGCCTCTCCCTGGTCGCATAGATGGCCATTTTTGCCAGGGCGAGGAGGAGGTTGACCAGGAGGTCCCGCGACTTCGTGGGGCCACGGATAGGGAGTGCATGGAGAAGGAGGTGTGGGGAAAAGTGCAGCCAGAAACGCAATAGGAGATTAGTGAGGAGCCGGTAGAGGGGCTGCAGCCTGGCGCACTCTATGTAAATGTGCGCCAGGGTCTCCCTCACGCCGCAGAAGGGGCAGGTGTCTGGGACAGGGGTAAACCGCGCCAAGTACACGCCCGTACTCACGGCCCCGTGGAGGAGCCGCCAACTGATATCCCCGACGGGCCTCGGGACCAGGGTGGAGTACAGGCTGGCCCACCGGGGCTCCTCACCCTCCAGAGGTGGCAGGAGGTCCCGCCACTTGGTGTCGGGGCGGGACACGAGGGTGAGGAAGTGAAGGGTGTGGAGCACGAGCGCGTAGAGCTGCTTCCTTGGCGCGGTTTGGAAACGGACCGGTTGCAGATCGTGCAGCCGGCTGGCGGAGAAGGGGCGGGGGGGTCGGTCGGGTCCACGGGGCAGGGGCCCGATGAAAAGGTCTGGAGGGCTCGGGGTGGGGGGTGGGCGGGGCGTGCCCTCACGCAGGACCCGGTCGAGGTAGGCCCGAGCAGCGGGCGGCAAAGCGGCCTTCACCTCCTGTAGTACGAGCCGGGGAGTACAAGGTCTGGAGAGCCCCATACGCCGAGCGAGCGTCGGGGGATCCAGCCAGTCTCCCCGGTCGTAGTCCAGGAGGTCTCCAACCCTGGTAGCTTCCGCCAGGACCAACCTCTGGCGCACCGCGGGGGACTCCGCCACCTGCACACGGAGCTGGGGGTTGTGTAGCAGGGGCTCCGCGAGGAGATCTGCCCCTTCGGTGGCCGCCACGGACCTGGTCGCAGAGAACAGCTTCCAGGTCCGGAGGAGGTCCTGGTAGAAGACCGGCAGCCCGGAGAGGTCTCGCGGAAGGCCCCTCGGGTTGAGATAAAGGAGCTGCCGGTCGTATCGGAGCCCTCGGAAGCGGCGTAGGAAGGCATGTGCCAGAGCTCTCCATGCCGGACTACCCACACCATAAAGGAGCCTCTGCAGTGCCTGGAGGCGGAAGACGTGGACCTGAGTGCGCAGGCACTTCAGGCCCTGCCCTCCCTCCTCCAGGGGCAGGTGGAGCACCCCTGCAGGGACCCAGTGCAGTCCTGGCCAAAAGAACTCCAGAACCACCGTCCGGAGTTCGGTCAGGAACCCCGGGGCCGGGACCAAGGTGTTGAGCCGGTACCAGAGCATGGACAGGACCAGTTGATTAAGCACCAGTGCCCTCCCTCGGAGGGAAAGGCACTGGAGGAGTCCTGTCCATTTCCGGAGCCGCTCCGCCACCCTGCCCTGCAAACCTTGCCAGTTCTCCGGCGGAGAGGGATGCGTGGCAGAAAGGTAAACGCCGAGATAGAGCAGTGGACCCGCGCTCCACCAGATGGCCTGAAGCGCGGTTGGGAGGGAGCTCGCCTGCCACCCGTCCCCGACCACCAGGCCAGAGCTCTTGACCCAGTTGACCCGGGCGGAGGAGGCTGCCGAGTACACAGCCTGGCAGGCTTCCACCCGCGCCAAGTCGCCCGGGTCCTGGACCACGAGGAGCACATCGTCGGCGTACGCCGACAGGACCAGCCGCAGCTCCGGCTCCCGAAGCACCAACCCCGTCAACCTCCTGCGGAGGAGACAGAGGAAGGGCTCGATTGCCAGGGCGTACAGCTGGCCCGAGAGGGGGCACCCCTGCCGCACTCCCCGCCCGAAGCTGACCGGCTCGGTCAGGGTCCAGTTGAGCCTGACCAGACACTCTGCGGAAGCGTACAGCACCTGGAGAAAACCCACAAACTGGGACCCGAAGCCTAACACCCGCAGAGTGCCCAGGAGATACCCGTGGTCCACCCTGTCGAACGCCTTCTCCTGATCCAGGGACAGGAGGGCGAACGACAGACCATCCCTGCACCCAAGCTCCAAGAGATCCCGGACCAGATACAGGTTGTCGAAGATGCTACGGCCCGGGACGGTGTAGGTCTGGTCTGGGTGGATCACGTCCTCCAGCACGGCCCCCAGCCGCAGCGAGATGGCCTTGGCTACGATCTTGTAGTCCGTGCTGAGGAGCGAGACGGGACGCCAATTCCGTAAGTCGCGGAGGTCCCCCTTCTTCGGCAGTAAGGCGAGCACGGCTCGCCTGCACGAGAGAGGGAGGACCCCGCTCCGCAAGGACTCGGCCCAGACGCTGACCAGGTCCGGGCCGAGGACGTCCCAGAACACGCGGTAGAACTCCACGGTCAGCCCGTCCATGCCCGGAGACTTATTGGTGGGCATGCGGCGGAGGGCTTCCGAGAACTCGGCCAGAGTGAGAGGCAGCTCTAGCCGGTCTCGGTCGCCCGCGCTGACCGTCGGGAGCCCGTCCCAGAGCACTCTGCAAGCGGCAGGATCGGTCGGATCCGGGGAGAAAAGGTGCGCGTAGAAGGTCCGGGCCCTCTCGCACATCTCCGCCGGATCCGTGAGGGGGGAGCCGTCCTCCGCCAGAAGGCAGGTGATGTGCTTCTTGGCCCCCCTCCTTTTCTCCAGGGCGTAGAAGAAGCGGGAGCCGCGATCCATCTCCCGAAGGAGGCGGATGCGGGATCGAACAAAGGCGCCCCGGGCCCGATAGTCTTCGAGGACCCGGAGCTCCTCCCGCTTCTCCCGGCACGCCCCGCAAAGGGATGGATCCTCGGGGCTGGCGGCCAGACGCCTCTCCAGCTCTAAGACCTCCCGCTCCAACTGCCCTATCGCCGCATCCCTCCGTCGGCTGGCGCCCCGGGTGTAGTCACGGCAGAAGAGCCGGGCGCGCACCTTCCCCACATCCCACCACCGCCGCGCCGAGGGAAAGGCATGCCGCTGCCCTCGCCAGGCCAGCCAGAACTCCCGGAAGGACGCTACGAAGCCCTCATCCTCCAGCAAGCTGTTGTTAAAGTGCCAATAGGCCGGCCCCGGCCTCTCCGCACAGAGAGAGGCCGTCACGGTGGCGAGGTGGTGGTCCGAAAAAGGGGCCGGCCGGACGCTGGAGGACTGGGCCCGTGAGAGATGGAACCGTGACAAATAGATGCGGTCCAACCGGGAGCGGCACGACCGATGGGCTTCCACCCGGACATAGGTGAACGTGGAGGCATCGTCCGGGTGGTGGTCGCGCCAGACGTCCACCAGGGAGTGATGGGTGACAATCTCCCGGAGGACGTCCGCGGCGGCTGGGCTCTGCTCGGTCCCCGAGCGGTCCCGCTCCTCTAGGACGGTGTTGAAGTCCCCGCCCAGGACCAGGCACTCACGAGGATCCAAGGAGCCGAGGAAGGCGGACGCCTGCTGATAGAACTGCAGCCGCTCCGGGGGCGATGTCGGGGCATAGACATTGACGAGGTTGACCACGAGCCCCTCCATGCGGACCCGGAGGTGCAGCAGGCGGCCCGGCACAGCCTCGGCGACCCCCAGCACCTCAGGCCGTAGGTCGGGGGAGAACAGGGTAGCCACTCCAGCCCGACGGGTTGTGAGATGGCTGAAGTAGACCTCGTCCCCCCACTCCAGCCGCCAGCTAGCTTCGGCGGCCGGATCCGTGTGGGTCTCCTGCAGGAAAACCACAGAGTACCCCCCCTCCCGAAGGAAGGAGAGCACCTGGCTCCTGCGGAAGCCCACCCTACAGCCCCGGGTGTTCAGTGTGGCAAAGGTGACGAGTGCCATGAGGAGGGCTGGGGGGGATCCTCGTCGGCAGGGGCGCTCACGGCCCCCGTTGGGCCGCGCAACAAACCGTGGCCCATCCCGAAGGTGAGCAAGGAGTCACGGAATTTGCGCACCCGATGGTAAGCCGCGGCACCCTGCTTCCCGGTCCTCTTTCCCTCCCCCATGAGGGCCCTCGTGGCCAGGAGGATCTTGTGAAAGTCCCCCCAGCGCTGGAGAGCAAGCGGGATCTTGTTGCGGGAGCCCCGGACGTCCTCCAGGAACTCCTGCAACTCCTCCCGCAGCGCATGGGGGGGCGGGGTCACTGGCCTCCGGGGGTCCACCGGTGGGACCTCTGGCGCAGCCCCGTGGCCCACCGGGACGGGCAAGCAAGGGGCGGGCCCTGGCTCAGTGGGGGGCGGCGGAGGGAAGAGTACAGCCCCGAGTGGGTCGGAACTGTGAAATTCAAAGGCCGCTCCCTGGGAGTCATCCTCTGGGAAAGGGAAGGAGACAGCCCCAGGGGCGGCAATGACATCATGGGAGGTGGAGGGGGCAGGGCTGGGGTCAGGAGCAGGGGTGGGGGGAGGGAGAGAGACGGAACCCTGGGCCGCAGGAGCTGAACCATCGGTAAGTGGCTCCTCGCGGCCAGGTACGGGAGTTGGAGGGGTAGGGAGGGGGTCCCCAGTGACACCGGGCTCAGGCTCAATGGCAGGTAGAGCAGCCTCGGCGCAGAGAGATGCAGAACCCTCAGAGGGGCCCCCACCCGGGAAGGAACCCGATTGCTCCGCACCACCGAGGGACACCCCCGGTAGCCCATCTCCCTGCCACGAGGCACCGGCCGTTGCCACAGCAGGCTCGGCAGCCAGCAGCAGGGTGCCGTCTGCAGCCGGGCAGGCTGAGGAGTCCAGGGGACCCTCAGAGGCGGGAGCGGACGCAGCGGGAGGGTCGGTGGAGCACGGGGAAGGGGAAGCTGGGGTGAGGTCGGCTAAGTCGAGGCCCGTGGGCAGAGGGTCGTCCTCCCCCGGGGTGACCGGGGTCAGACCCAGGGCCTCGATCTCCGCGAAGATGGAGGGGAGCTCGCCTCCCACCACCCCGGGGTCCTCCCCACTCGCACCCGAGGCGACGCTCACCTCGGGTATTGCAGGGGGTACAGGCGGCAAGGGACCAGGAGGGGCCGCAGCGGAGGCCTCCGCAGGGGGGGACTGCGGAGGAGGGATGGTGGTACCGTCCGGCGCTGCCACGTCTGCCCTAGCCGTCATCGGCAGATGGGTTGTCCCTGTGGGCATGGCGGAAGGCTCGGTGCCTGCGGCCCCCCGTCTGGTCTTACAGGGGGCTTCCGCCTCAGGTGGCACGGGCGGAGCCCGAGCCTTCCGCTTACCCCGCTTACCCTCTACCCGGGTCCAGCCCTCCATGGCATCGCCTGCGGGCTGGTCAACAGGGATTGGGTCAGGGGGCAGAGAAGACAGTTTTGGGGCTTGGAGAGGCACAGGTGGGACAGCAGGAGGGAGGGAAGAGTCCCCCTGGGGAGAGCCCTCTCCCACGCCCGGCAGTACCCCTGCCGCACCCTCCTCCACAGGCCCCGCCAGAGTGCAGGCAGCAGAGGCAGGGCACTCCCGCTCGTCTGGGCGCACGGGAGGACGGCCCCCTGAGGCCCGAGCGGGAGCAGTGATGGGCTGAGGAGGAGGAGGGGCGGCTCTGGGCACCGGGCGGCCGGGGGCGCCGGCGATGACAGGGCCAGCGCTCTGCCGGGGCTCGGGGGTCCCGGACGCTCCCCCGTGCCGGGCCAAGGGGCAGTCCCTCCGAACGTGCCCCGTCGCCTGGCAGAGGTAACACCGGGCCTCCCCCGTGGAGTAGTGCACCCGGTACTGGGCCCCCTGATAGGGGACCAGGAAAGACCCCTCGAGCGCCTCTCCGCCACGCGCCGCCGGCGGCAGTTGAAGCTGCACCTGCCGGCGGAACGAGAGGACGTGACGGAGGGCGGGGTCTTTGCAGCCCAAGGGGAGAGGGCTCACCACGGAGATGGGCTTCCCCAGAGTAGAGAGGGCGGGCAACAGGGCGACATTAGGCAGGAAGGGAGGGACGGAGGTCAGGACCACACGGACCCCCAGGTCCTCCAGCGGCTCCAGGGGGACAAACACGCCCCCCACCGCCAGGCCCTTCTCCACCGCCTCCTGGGCGGCGGCCTCCGAGGCAAGGAAGAAGACCGCCTTGCCGTACATTTTGGAGGCCGCCACGATGGCCGTGGGCTCCACCACCCTCGCCAACGCCCGCACGTAGGTCTCCACGTGGCCGCGGCCGGTGGCAGGGCCGCGGTGGCAGGCTCCGCCATGGAGGGCTTTGTCTTCCTAGCGGGGCCCTTTCCCTTCTTTTTGCCCTGGCCCTTTCCGCCGGCTGGGGGCCCCGAGGGACGTGGCAGCAGCAGAGGGCACCCCATCGGTCGCCGCTGCCGGCGCCTCAGCGGTAGCGGTGGCAGGAGGTCCGGCAGCGGCAGTTGAGGTCGAGACTGGGGGGTTTTGGGGGGGAGCAGGCGGGGGAGGGGGGACAGGCGTTGTCCCAGGGGTCCCACCCACCGCGTCTCCCGCCATGCTGAGTAGGGAGGGAGGGAGAACACCAGAGAAAGGGGCGGGGGGGGGAAGGACAGGTCAACCACTCCTCCCTGCTAGGCTGTGGGCAGGGGAGGAGGGTGCCAAAACGGGTGGGGCAGATAGGGGGACTACCAAGGACTCGGGGGGGGGGGGTGTCAGGTACCAACACAGGATCGAATTCCGGCTCCTCTAGCTGCACTAGGGGAGAGGAGGGGGAAACAAGAGCAATGGGGGGGTGCAGTGCAAGAGGGGCAACTTAAGCAGGGGAGAGGCACAAGCGCACTGATAGAGCTATGGGCGCACGAGGGGAGGGGCTAATCAGGGTGAGGGGCCGCGGAGGGAAGGTAGCAACCAGGCTGGGAGTGGGGCAGAGGGACCAAGGGGCTGGCTTTAGGGCTGGGGCAGGACAAACAAAGCTGCAAAGGGAGGTGGGCGGGGCAGGCAAACAAACTGAAGCGGGGGGTGGGGCAGGGAGGCTACGAGGGGCAAATGGGGCAGGCAACAAGGGGCAAAGCTAGGGGGCCTGTTGCTGAGGGGAAGGGGTCAGTCCAGGGAAGGGGGGTGCGTGCACCCACAAGCACTTGTGCAAAGTCAATGGCTGGCTGGCTGCTGCTGGAAGCCCAAATGGTGGCAATAGGGCGTGGCAAGCCAGGCGAGCAGCTGGGTCCCAGAGGCAGGAGCAGAGGCAGATGGTAAGCAGCCTGCGGGGGTGGTGGAGGGGGCAGCGGTGGTGGTGGGGGTTGGGGGGGACACAGATGGACCAGGGGGCAGGCTCCACACCACACCCCCTGTGTCCCCACAAACACAGTCTAAACCCCCACCACTAGAGCACAGTTAAAGGGTTACTCAGTCTTTGGGAGCCCCCTCCACAGTGGTCTTCGGTGTTCTGTGCGCTCCCCAGCAGCCGGTGGTCTTTTCAGTCCTCTTCTCCCTCCTCCTCCAGGCTCCAGCAGCTCCCCAGGACAAACACAGCTCCAGCAGCAGTAGCAGCAGCAGCTCCTTCTCTAGCAGCCCCAGTGGCTAGGCAGGAAGGACCCCCCACAGGTGGCAGCTGTAGTGGTGGTGGTGGTGGGGTCCTGGCTTCTCCCTCCAGAGGTGGGGGAGTGGGGGCTGGCCAGCAAGGCCCCCCCCACCCCTCACTCACCCACTCAGCAGCAGTTGCAGCAGCAGCAGTCCTGGGAAGAAGCACTCCAGCCAGCAGCAGCAGCCCAGGAAAGGAAGAAGGAGCTCCAGCCAGCAAGGCAGCCAGAGAAGGGGGGGGCACCCCAGCCAGCAGGGCAGCCCAGGGACACAGAGAGGTCCCTGTAGCAGGGTGGACCCCACTCCTGCCCTTTGGGGCTTTAAAACAGCCCTGGGAAGGGGCTTTTGGCTGGGCTGATTGGGGAAGTGGCTGCAGCTGGGGGCCACGCCCCAAACAGAGCAACAGGGCCTTATAAGAAGGCCAGGGGAGCCAGAAGACAGACAGTCTCTCTCTGCCTGTAGAGAGAGATGGGCCTGGCTGCAGGGAGCTAGACCAAGTACCTGAGGGAAGCAGGGCTGGGGACAGGCTAAGGAGCTGGGGAGCTCTGGCCTGGAAAGCCCCAGGCTGCGGCCTAGCAGAGGGCTAAAAGGTACTGGGGGGTTGCAAGGGGCAACCCAGGGGTAGGCCAAGGCAGCAGGTCCAAACCCCTTTGCCTGTGATGAGTAGGCTGATACTGCAGTCTGCCCCAGGGCGTGGGGCTAGATAATGACTGGCAGTAGCCACTACTGAGGCAAAGTGGGGATAGTGGGGTGGGGGTTCCCCTGGGAGGGGGAGACCCAGTCAAAGGGGCACCGGGGTCCTGGGAGGGACACGGGGCCAATAGTAAACAGGTGGATCACCGGCCTGCAGAGGGCGCTCCGGGCTGGAACAGAGCTAATTCCCAGAGTCACCAGCAGGAGGCGCCACAGGGGTGAGTATGACCCTGTTACAGGAACCCAACTGAATTTTCTTCTTCTGTCACATATATTTTCTGTGGCAGTATTTTTTAGCTTTTCAACTAAAAATTCTTACAAGTGTAGTTGCATCTGAGACATGCATTACAGTAATAATAGCCAGACTGATGCAGGAAGAGTGTTCCACAAAATATTATTCGGGAGGTATTAGGATGCTGTTTCTTGCTGTCAACAGTCTTTTGTGTTTCATTTTGGGATGAGGCTAAGAGTTTGTGCCATTGTGACAGAGCACCACTGCCAGTCAGAACTGGGGATGGCCAAACATGTTTGGGAAAGCAAAGAGGTATCCCATACCATCGACTAAAACTTGAAATCAACCAAACATTTTGGTGTTTAAAAAAGTTAAGGGAAGCTTTTTTATTTCTCCTTTTTGTGTTCTGCGAGGAAATCCTGTTCTTGTGAAATCTCCCTCTAGTTTTTGCAGACCTAAGTGGTTCTGATACCACAGGTAGGCATCTGAACTTTTGTGATCTTATCTGAAGCGGATCTCTAGCTATTACCAGACACATCATTAGACAGACAGATGGATTGTGACTGGCCCTATGTGGCAAGAGGCATAATAATGAAGGCTAAAGATCTTTTTGCCCTTACCTTCACCCCTTTGCATGTCCATGCAGGACTTCTTACTGGGTGAGTGTAACAGGTTCTTACCTTTCTGGCATGTGGGTGTAATCATGCCTGTTTCCTCTCCAGACCTTGACTTGTTTTCGCCTCTGGTCTGCAGTCTCCCTCTTACAGTAAGGTAAGTTAGTTTCCCTTCTGATAGGGAAAATGAGCCCTCTAACCAAACCATAAAGTCCTCCTCGTGAAGGGCAAATAGAAAATAGAGTACAAACACAAAGCAGTCCTTCAGGGCTCTCCAATGCAGCTTTCACACCTGTTGATAAATGGGTGCTCAGTCATCTGCATTCCCCAAGACAAACATTTCAGCACTTTCTCTACCAGGGTCTCTCCTGGTCTCTCCACAGTTGAAGCAGGGGTTGAGGCAGGGTCCCTCCCAACCTCTATGGAAGCCCAAGACACAGGCCTCGAAATAGGCAGCCAGCACTTGGTTCTAGGGTTACCGCCTTTTTAAAAGGCAAAAGTGGGACACATGCAGGAGCCCCACCCCTCTCTGTGGCCCATCCCTGCCCCTTCTTTTCCCCCGAGGCCTCAACTCCAGTCAGGCCAGAAGCCAGAGCTGGGCCATGGTAAGAGCCTCCCAGTGAGCCTGGGCCCTTGTGGGAGCTCTGGACCCTCCACCTGCCCTGGGTGGGTGGCTGGGGGGCCCAAGAGCAGCCCCATGCCATGTTTCCACCCCCTGGGGTGCGCTGCCCAGGGCAGGTGGCGGGTCTGTGGCTCCCCACAGTGGCCCAGGATCCATGGGCAGCTCTTGTAACTACCTGTCTCTGACTTCTGGCCTGGCCAGGGAGCAGGGCCTCATGAGGAGGGGAGCGGAGGGGAGGGAAGAGGCTGGCACTGCCACTGAGCCTCGGACAGACATGGAGCAGCGCCACAGGGAATCCAGGACAAATACTGTCCTGGAGTCAGTCAGCCCAGCACCGGGACTTGAACTCTGTATTTTGAGACTTACCCTACTTTATTCCCATCCCAAGCTGTCATTGCTCTCTTTGCACATGGCCTTTTCCTGCATTTGCTTCATCCCTCTTCCCAATCTCCTTCACAGGCTTCCTCCAAAGCTTTCTGTCTCCTAGGCCAGACCTTGAACAACTTACCCTCGCTGGGGTCCTGCTTCTGCACAGCCCATGGTGGCTATCTTGATAGAGAGCCTCATCCCCAGTTTTCCTTCTGAGGGAAGCCTGGTACCTATGGGCCTGTTCCTGTACCACTGAGGCCAGCTCATTGAGCCTGTTCCTGTACCACTGAGATCTGCAATTGACTTCATTGATAGCAGGATTGAGCCCTATATTCCCTAGCAGTCCTTTCTAGCATGCCTTAGGGTCCCAGCCCACAGTCACAGGAACTATATCTCCCTAGGATTACCAACTTTCTACTTGCACAAAACCAAACACCCTTGCCCTGCCCCTGCCCCACCCCTTCTCTGAGGCCCCACCCCCAGCTCATTCCATACCTCCCTCCCTCTGTCATTCGCTCTTCCCACCCTCACTCATTTGCTGATTTTCATTGGACTGGCTCAGGGGGTTGGTGTGCAGGAGGGGGTGCAAGCTCCAACTGGGGATGCAGGCTCTGGGGTGGGTCAGGGATGAGGGGCTTGGGGTGCAGGAGGGGGCTAGAGGGTGGAGCTGAGGGGTTTGGAGTATGGGAGAGGGCTCTGGGCTGAGGCAAAGGGTTGGCATGCAGGAGGGGGTGAGGGGTCCAGCTGGGGTTGGGGGTTCTGAGGTGGGGCCAGAAATGAGGGGTTCAGGGTCTGGGATGGGGCTCCAAGCTGGGCCAGAGGGTGAGGGTTTGGGGGGGTGAGGGCTCTGAATGGGGGTGCTGGCTTTGGCATGGGGCTGGGGCTGAGGGATTTGGGGTGCAGGTGGGGGCTCCAGGGTTCAAAGTGCAGGTGGGGGCTCCAGGCTGGGGCAGGAGGTTGGGGTGCAGGGGGTGTGTGAGGGCTCCAGATGGGGGTGAAGACTCTGGGGTGGGGCTGAGAATGAGGAGTTTGGGGTGCAGGAGGGTACTCTAGGCTGAGACTGAGGGGGTTGGAGGGTGGGAGAGGGATCAGGGCTGGAGCAGGGAGTTGGGGAGGATGAGGGCTCTGGCTGGGGGTGTGGGCTCTGGGGTGAGGCTGGGGATGAGGGGTTTGGGGTGCAGTAGGGGCTCCAGGCTGGGATCAAGGAGTTCAGAGGGCAGAAGAGGGATCAGGGCTGGGGCAGGGGGGTGGGGCACAGGAGGGGGTCAGGGGTGGAGGATCTGGGCAGTGCTTATCTCAAACAGCTCCCGGAAGCAGCGGCATATCCTCCCTCTGGCTACTATGCAGAGGTACAGCCAGGCAGCTTTGTGTGCTTCCCTGTCTGCAGGCACCACCCCGCAGCTTCCATTGGCCACAGTTCCCAGCCAATGGGAGCTGCAGAGCTGGCGCTTTGGGCGGTGGCAGCGTGCAGAGCCCCCTGGCTGCCCCAATACATAGGAGCCGGAGGGGGGGCATGCAGCTGTTTCTGGGAGCAGCGCGGAGCCTGTAGCCCCGCTGTGCCACTGACCGGACTGCACAGAAAAAGTTTATTGCTATTTGGAAAATACATACCATTTTTCCATGGACCTGGCCTTCATTAGTTAAACTAGTCTCTCTGCCCTATTTGAGTTGTGCTAATATTGGCAGTGATTATTTTGGTTTTTAGGAGGTCAGATGTCTAGGGAATACATTTTAAAAGATTGTATTTATAGTGGTGTTTCAGCTATCTCCAGCCTAACATTCTGGACATCTCTCTCTCTCTGTCACTCTCTCCTGCTTTCACTGTAGATACATTATAAACATTTTTCTAAGTACTTTAAAAAATAAATGTTGTACTTTCTATGACACTATATGGTTTCTTTTCTTCATTATTGATGCCTTTAATAGTTTTCACCATCAAAAGCAAACACCAAAATGTCTTCCTAAGAATGATATGAAAACTGCCAGAAACGCTTTTTCATTTTGGTTGTTATTTTTTTGTTGCTGTTCCCAATTGCTCAGACATTAATGTTCAACCTTAAAGGCAGTTTTCATTCTGGTGCTGGTTTTATACTCTTCCCTTTTCATTCTGCATTGTACTGAATCAATATGATACAGGACAGTCTGTAACAACTACAAATTACTTATGAAATAATAAATCTGCCACATTAATCTCAGACTTTAATTTTTAAAAACCTTATTCCCAGCATCTGATAAAGAGAAAGAAAAGCATATTGCTGCTACTGCTGTTGCTGCTAAAAACATTTCTTGATGTTTCTATTACCTTTCCTTGTCTTTGTCTAGCACTGCTGATGCCCTGCCCCAAACAAGTTCTGTGTGCCAAATACATTGGGCCAGTCTTCAGTCCCCCATTGTTTTAAAGCAAAATGTCAAGTCTTCTTCCCCCTCTAGCTCCACTCAGGAGCCATGATTTTGAACAGCAAGTGTAACTGAAATTGACTTTTTAAAATGAGAAAGTCCTTCAGTAGGAGAAATCTACATGCCACAAAGTTCAACTATATTGAATTTTTGATTATTTTACTTCTTAAAAACTCTTAACAATAGCAAGGCCAGTAGTAGCAGCATCAGTCCTATGCCACCAAATGCAGCAACACAATATCCTACAATAGCAGTAGGGGAGTAGAAGTGCTGTGATGAATTGACGGTTCATTAGTCAACAATTTACAAAATCAATGGTGGAGACTTCATGCTCACTGGAGCCAAGTACCAGCACGCCATTCATCCAATGAAGTGGGTATTCACCCACGAAAGCTCATGCTCCAAAACGTCTGTTAGTCTATAAGGTGCCACAGGACTCTTTGCTGCTTTAACATTTTAATTGCAGCAAGTGCTCAGTCCTGCCATGTACGCTTATAAAGGGCTCAGTAGAACAAAAATAACCCAATCAAACAAACTGAAAGAATGAAGAACTTGACAAGAAAGGAAGAATAACTTTCTGGAAAGTCACTTTGCTGTGTTCACTCCAGTCTTTGACATATGGAGCCATGGGTGGCAGGTGAACCCCTGCTTTGAGGAGGCTAGCCCGCCAGCCCCGCCCCTTCTTCCCAAGGCCCGCCAGCCCCCAAACCTGCCCCCATAAAAGTAAAAGCCCTGAGTCCTCTCCTCCCCTGACTGAAGGAGCCCTGGCCTGCCTACCCCAGCCACATTGGGCCAAGCTGCCACCACCAGCCCCCCCACCCGACACACCACCCCATCCCCCGAGCACCAGACTGAGATGCCGGCCTCCCTGAGTGCCGGGCTGAGCCACTGTCCCCCTCTCCCACCACTATCCCCAGAACCCAGCTGAGCATCCTCAGTCTGCGTGCTGGCTCTCCACCTCATACCTCACTTCCCCGTCCCGATGAGGAGGGACAGCACAAGCAGCAGGGACCTTGGGGTGGGTGTGTGTGGAGTGGAGGAGGCGGTCGGGGTCTAGGTCCCTAGCCTATTATATCTGGCCCCCATTACCGTAATATCTGAGCATCTAGCAACCTTTACTCACAAAAGACGAGGCAATTCTTGATTTCATCCAAGTGGAGCACAGGATCTGGTCCAAGAGGTGAATATATAGCTGAACTGCTCAGAGACAGCAACCATAATATAATTAAATTTAATACCCTGATTGTGGGGGGTGGGATATCAGAGAAACCCACCACATTAGCATTTAACTTCAAAAAGGGTAACCACACAAAAATGAAGACGCTAATTAAATGGAAACAAAAAGGAACAGTTCCAAGAGTGAAATGCCTGCAAACTGCATGGAAACGATTTTAAAACACCATAATGGAGGCTCAAACTAAATGTATACCCCAAATAAAAAAACAGTAAGAAGACCAAAAAATGGCATCGTGTCTAAACAGAGTACAAGAGTCAGCTAGAGGCAAAAAGACATCCTTTAAAAACTTGAAGTCAAATCATACTGAGAAAACTAGAAAGGAGCATACAGTCTGGCAAATCAAGGGTAAAAGTATAACTAGGCAGGCCAAAAAAGAATTTGAAGAGCAGCTAGCAAAAGACACAACATTATTTCTAAATACATCAGAAGCAGGAGCCTGCCAAACAATCAGTGGGGTCACTGCATGATCAAGGTGCTAATGGAGCACTTAAGGAAAACAAGAACATTGCGGAGAAGCTAAATGAATTCTTTGCATTGGTCCTAACTGCAGAGGATGTGAGAGAGATTCCCACATCTAAGCCATTCTTTTTAGGTGACAGATCTGAAGAATTGTGCCAGAGGAGGTGTCAGTAGAAGGGGCTTTGGAACAAATTGATAAATTAAATAGTAATAAGCCACCAAGACCAGAAGATATTCACCCAAGAGTTTTGAAGGAACTCAAAAGTCAAATTACAGAACTACTAACTGTGGTATGTAACCCATTGCTTAAATCAGCCTCTGTTCCAGATGACTGGCAGATAGCTAATGTGACGCCAATTTTTTAAAAAGGCTCAAGAGGTGATCCTGGCAATTACAGGCTGGTAAGCCTAATTTCAGTACCACACAAATTGGTTGAAACTATAGTAAAGAACAGAATTAACATATAAACACAATATGCTGGAAAGACATGGCTTATGTAAAAGGAAATCATGCCTCACCTATCTATTAGAATTCTCTGAGGGAGTCAACAAGCATATGGCTAAGGGCGATCCAGTTGATATAGTGTATTTAGACTTTCAGAAAACCTTTGACAAGTTCCCACACCAAAAGCTCTTAAGCAAACTAGAGCATTCATGGGACAAGAGGAAAGCTCCTCTCAAGGATCAGTAACTGTTTAAAAGATTGGAAACAAAGGGTAGGAATAAATGATCAACTTTCACAATGGAGAGAGGTAAATAGTAGTGTCCCCCAAGGATCTGTACTGGTACCTCTGCTGTACAATATATTCATAAATGATCTGGAAAAAGGAGTGAACAGTGAGGTAGCAAAATTTGCAGATGGTATAAAATTACTCAAGATAGTTAAGTACAAAGCTGACGGTGAAGCGATCTAAAGGGATCTCACAAAACTGGGTGACTGGGCAACAAAATGGTAGATGAAACTCATTGTTGCTAAATGCACAGTAATGCACATTGGAAAACATAATCCTAACTATAGATACAAAATGATGGGGTCTAAATATGCTGTTACCATTCAGGAAAGAAATCTTGGAGTCATGATGGATTGCTTTCTGAAAACATCAGCTTATAGTGAGTAGCAGCAGTCAAAATAGCCAACAGAATGCTAGGAAGCAATATGAAGGGGATAAATAATCAGACAGAAAATATCATAATGCCACTATATAAATGCATGGTATTCCCACACCTAGAATACTTTGCACAGTTCTGGTCATCCCATCTCAAAAAAGATATATTAGAAATGGAAAAGGTATAGAAAAGGGCAACAAAAATTATTAGGAGTATAGAACAGTATAGAAGGAACAGCTTCCATATTAGATGAGATTAAAAAAATGAGGATGGGTCAGATTAGAAAAAAAGATGACTGAAGCGGGATATACTAGAGGTCTATACAGTCATGACTGGTGTGGAGAAAGTGAACAAGGAAGTGTTATTTACCCCGCCACATAACACAAGGACTAGGGGTCACCCAATGAAATTAATACGTTTAAATAAATTAATAGTAGGTTTAAAAGTAACAGAAGGAAGTAATTCTTCACACAACACACAGTCAGCCTGTGGAACTTGTTGGCAGGCAATGTTGTGAAGGCTAAAAGTATAACTGGGATAAAAAATGAATTAGTTAAATTCAGGGAGGATAGGTCCATCAGTGGCTGTTATTACATATTGTCAGGTTATGCAACTCCATGCTTTGGGTGTCCCTCGCCTTTGATCAGGGCTGGCTCCAGGCACCAGCATTCCAAACTGGTGCTTGGGGCGGCAATCTTCAAGGGGCGGGAGTCCCTGTTGTTTTGCCCCCAGCAGCGCGCTGAATTGCTGCCGGGGATGGCGGGGGCAGTCCGTGTGCCCTTAGGGCGGCATGTGCGTTTCCACAGTGGCGGCAATTCAGCAGCAACTTCTATATTTAGCTGTCCGCGGCAGCTTCAGCTAAACATAGAAGCTGCCACCGAATTGCCGCCACTGTGAAAACGCGCCTGCTGCCCTAAGGGCACATGGTCTGCCCCCGTCATCCGCGGTGGCAATTCGGTACGCTGCTTGGGGCGGCGAAAACTGTAGAGCCTGTCCTGCCTCTGATTGCCAGAAGCTGGGACCGGATGACAGGGCATGGATCACTGGAGAATTGTCCTGTTTTATTCAGTCCCTCTGAGGCATCAGGTATCAGTGCATGTTGGAACACGCGATACTGGGCTAGATGGACCATTGGTCTGACCTGGTATGGCCATTTTTATGTTCTTATGTTTAATGTATTTATCCTCACAACACCCCTGTGAGAGAGGGAAAGATCTATTACCCCCATTCTACAGATGGGGGACTGAGGCTCAAAGGTCCTGATTTGCAAAACTACTTAGGCTTCTAACTTCTACTAAAATCAGTGGAACTTGGAGCCTTAGGCCTGATCTACAGCTGAAACTTAGGTTGATCTAGCTAAGTCTCTCAGGGGAGTGAAAAAATCACACCTCTGAGAGATGAGTTAAGCTGACCTAAACCCTGGTGTGATGTTCCCTCTGGTGCTATCTGGACCGGTGATCTGCTAGGCCACTCCAGTCCTTGACTCTGAGAGCCAGCCTTACCCTGCTCTGCTGTGAGAATACCCACTCCTGGGTTGTTCACTCACAGCCTCTGGCATGTAAGCTGCTCCCAGCTACTTGTAACTGAATGACACTAGCCAATATCTCCAGTCCCAGACACAACCCTAGGAACCTCCATCTTGCAGTGTCCAATTATGCCCACTGGACGCTGCAAGCTTATATGAGTTCATCAATTTAACAAAGAAATTGATATGTACCAGGCTTGTTATCCCAAGGGGAGTCTGATACACTTTAAACCAAATGCACTGCTTCTGGTAGAATAAACAAACAGATTTATTAACTACAAAGATAAACTTTAAATGATTATAAGTCAAAGCATAACAAGTCAGATTTGGTCCAATGAAATAAAAGCAAAATGCATTCTAAGCTGATCTTAACAGTTAGATGCTTCTCACGACAGGCTGGCTAGTTGTTCTTCAGCCAGGCTCAGGGGCGGCTCTAGGCATTTTGCTGCCCCAAGCACGGCAGGCAGGCTGCCTTCGGCGGCTTGCCTGCGGAGGGTCCGCTGGTCCCACGGCTTTGGCAGACCTCCCGCAGGCATGCCTCCGAAGCCGCAGGACCAGCGGACCCTCAGGCAACCCGCCAAAGGCAGCCTGCCTGCCACCCTCGCGGCGCCGGCAGAGCGCCCCCCACGGCTTGCCACCCCAGACACACCCTTGGCGTGCTGGGGCCTGGAGCCGCCCCTGGCCAGGCTCTCCCCTTTGATCAGTGCTCCAGTTGCTTGGTGTGGTGGTATCTGTAGATGGAGATGGAAGAGAGACAGCATGGCAAACGTCTCTCCCTTTTATCATGTCCTTTCTTCCCTCTTGGCTTTGCCCCCCTCCTTCCCCTTCACGGTTAGGTGAGCCTTACCTCACTGCAGTCCCAAACTGAGCAAAGGAAGGGGAGTGACTCTCTCAAGAGTCCAACAGATTCCTTTTATTGCTGTCTAGGCCAGTGCCCTTTGTTCCTGTGAGGCTGGGATTGTCCCATCCGCGCCCTGATGAGGTGTGAACTGCCTCTCAGCTCTTGGAGAGTTTTTGCCTGGGTTTATTTTAAACCATGAGGATACATTTTCAGCCTCATAACTACATACCTGAAATTATAACCTATAACATTACTGTAACAGCAATGCTCATGAGCCTTCTGAAGACACCTGACATGACAAACTTTGCACTGGATACCACACAATCATTTTACAACGATGAACAGGGGGGTGCTGGGTGTCCCCCCGAGCTACAGAGCATCACACATGGTATAGACTCAACTAGAAGAATTCCGTCTTCCTAGCTACCACCTCTCAAGGGTGGATTGATTACAGTGACAGAAACCCCCACCCCCCATTTCTGTAACAAGTGTCATAGAATCATAGAATATCAGGGTTGGAAGGGACCTCAGGAGATCATCTAATCCAACCCCCTGCTCAAAGCAGGACCAATCCCCAGACAGATTTTTGCCCCAGATCCCTAAATGGCCACCTCAAGGATTGAACTCGCAACCCTGGGTTTAGTAAGCTAATGCTCAAACCACTGAGCTATCCTTGGCCCTCCACTGTAGCAGCTGTAGGGCAGACAAGCTCTGAACACCTCTGAGGCTCTGATTTTAGTTAGGCGCCTAAATACTTTTGAGGATCTGGGCCTAAGTAACTTGCCCAAAATCACACAGGAAGTCAGTGGCAGGGGAGGGGACTGAACTCAAGTCTCGAGCTAGGGCCCCAACCGTTGGACCATCCTTCTTCTCTTCTATGTGTAAATCTGTTCAAATTTGAGGCCGTTGCCATTTTATGTTTCAGTTCAGAAGCAGAATGTTACAGCGAACCAGGGCTTTCTCCTGTATGGAGACTCCATATTTGTGTTCTTTGTTGTTTTCCATAATCTGAAATAAATGTCATTTAATCTAAAATGACAGGGCCCTGGACTGTGACTCATGAGACCTGGGTTCTATTCTTGGCTCTGGCACTGACTTGCTGTGTTTCCTTGGGCAAGTCGCTTCATCTCTTTGTGCTTCAGTTTCCCCTCCAACTTTTTGTCTGTATTGTCTATTTAGATTGCAAGCTGTTCAGGGCAGGGACTTCCTCTTGTGATGTGTGCGTATAGGCCTTGCCAATATGGCCCCAATCTCAGCGAGGTGCTACTATAATAAAAATTATAAATAAATAATAAAATATACATTTAGTACTCACTTTGAACAGGTATAAATGTGACTACCTGAGGTGCAAAGCAGTGGAGAATGCAGCCCAGGGTCCTCTCCTGGAAGACATTTCAGTATAGGTCATGCCATGATGCAGGAGATATGGCATCAGGCTGCCAGGGGAAAGAGGAATACGTAAAATAAATAAGCTTAAGGGTCTGTGTGTTTTTGCATGTGTAGCATGCATACACAGCATGTTAGCAAACATTATTTTATGATAAGTAGTTAGTTAAAATAGGGGAATGAGTCATTATAACAGAGATAGTAGATAAGGTCATATCCTGCTCACTGTTACACTGGTGCTACTCTCTCAACATCTGTGGGGTCACACAAGTGTGAAAAAAGCAGAATTTGGCCCAAATGGTCCAATTTAGTCCAGCATAATTCCTTGTAAACAAGCATTCACTTCAGTGGAGATACTCTGGTTTACACAGGAGTTGAATTTGCCCCATTCTGTATAGCATAATCTGGGAATTAAATGATCAGAAACAGAATTCTTGTCTAGAATGGTCAGGGAAACCTGGCTAGCAACAACTGTGCTTGAAGATGGTTATTGTTAGCAGAAACATGGCTGTGCAGACAGCATTAAACAACAACAAAAGCATAGCAGAACATTCAGATTATTCAGTCAGGTAGATTAGGGGACAGTAGAGCAAAGACAGCTCACTGTACAGTAAAATTCTACAATGGGTGACATATGGTACTGTACATAAACATATATATCTATATATTTTACAGATGCCCTCAAAGTCTGGCCAATCTTATGGAAATCTCATGAGACTGGCAATGGAAATCTAACGAGAATGTTTACATTGTATATGGTGTGGGAGACTATTTGAACTAATATTTATCAAGAAGCATGTCACGGTGGGTGCAGTTATCGCCATACATGATTTGCACACTGTGCATTTAGAATTTCCAATAATTAGCTTCTGCATGATGCAGATTTAAGAGATTAGCAGGTAGTCAGTGTCTGGCAAAGTATCACACTGAGAATGAAAATCAACAGTTCAAGATTGACGCCTGTCTCCTTAGATGGTTGCAGGAAGCACAATTTGTATCTGAGGAAACAGGCTTACTACAGTTCAAATAAAGAGCCTGATCCTGCAAACTTGTATTCATGTGAGTAGCCTTTACTTATGTTAGTAGACCCATTGCATTCACTGACTTTTGTGATCAAGGAATTGCACAATTGGATCTTTGTTATTGTTCTGCTGCTGTGGAATGAAAAGAGCAGACTCCAATTACTGTCATTCAGATCAGCATAACCCGTCCCCTACTCTGCCATAGTGTCCTTATGGAAGTCATTTATGCCAAAATTTTCAAGAGTGGTCACTGTTTTGGCGTATCAAAGACAGTTGATTTCAGTGCTGACATTTAGATTTAGGTGCCTAAAATTAGGCACCCGGATTTCAATATTTTGTCCTTAATGTATAAGGCTGTATACCAAGACATAAGTGAGTACTTTACCTTTAGTAGTGAAGATGAGAATTTTTTTCAGCCAGGTGCCTAATATACAAAGAAACTCCCTCTTCAGCCTCCACAGTACCACTTTATATGTACAGTGCATACACTGAATATTATCCACTGCAAAGTATAACTGCTAGAGTCAAATGTTCTTTTGTGGAAAGTATCCTAGAAGAGGAGAATACAGCCATAGCTTGGTGTTGACTGTTTGTACTATTGTCTCTGGAGGGCATTGTGTACTTTCCTGAGCTGATAGCTTGGGGTGACTACTGATCAAATGATGGTGCTATATAAAGCCTCTGAGGGGGCAGGAAAAGATTTGGGATCTGCTGTACTTTCTGTAGCATGTATCTGTTCATTGTTAATGATGGCTGGAGGCAATGTCTAATAATACAATCCTGCTAGCAAGTATAGTTTGTGTGTGTGGCGTTTTAAAATAGAGATAAAAATAGGGCCAATAATATAAATGTTTTATCTGCTAGGAATCTGTCGAAAGATAATGGCTTGTTATTGAGCACTCTAATGAGGACAAATGAAATATGTATGTCACATAAGCAAAAGAAATAACTGCAAGAGATACTGATATCAGGGAAAGAGTGAAGCCAGTAAGTAGCTTCTGTTCATCTTCTTAAGGAAACTCAATCTCAGGACTTGACTATTTACACAGACAACAGGATTTCTTACAGGGAGTCAGATAGAGTCAGCAAAACCTCCATCTGCATCGGAATCTAGGCCAAATAAAATAAGAATTCACATGATTCTGGGTGGGTAGCTTATGGGCTACTAAGCATGTGAGGATACAAATGAAAATGAAAAGGATGTAAAGCTCTGGATCCCAGCAGAGAGAAGAGGAAAGAGGGGAAACTGATTTTTGATTTAAAAAAAAAAAAACAGAAGTCTTGAGGACACACATGGTGAAATTTTCTTTACACAAAAAACAAAAAACAAATTATACTGTAACAGCAGGGTGGTATTATTACTCTCAAGGAGGAAGCTAATAGGAGAAAAAGCCCTAGAGACAAAGGAAATGCTACCCAAAGGAAATTAAACCAAAGCCCTGCAAATAAGAACAATAGCGTACAATGCAGGTAAAACTACAGAAACAAATGAATAAATACAAAATGAACATTAGCGGAGCCTGAAGCTAAAACACCTAGAAATACAAAGGAAGGGAGAGTGGCTTCACAGCACCAACTGAAACGAATTTATAACAATATGCATACTAATGAACTTGAAACGCCACTTAGTTTTTGCATCCATTATTCATTGTTCAGCTTTATAGAAAATGCAACATTACAATGAAATGATTACAGGGAGCATCCCTGGGAGTGAGACGATAACAGGAAAGGAACAGTAGCAGCATCTGTTCCTTCACCCCCAGTCCTCATGCATAAGAATTACCATAGCGTCAGACACGGAAAAGGTTCCAAGAAGAGAACCTTTATGAAAGAAGCCAGGAGTCTTAGGGCTTCCATTCTGCTTCCACTGAAGTTCATGGACTTTTGACTGCTGACTTAATGGGGAGCAGGAGCAGGCCATAAACAGAAGAAACTATATTGGGGCCAAATTCTTCCTTCAGAAGTCTACTGACGCCAACGACGGAAGCCATACGATGCTCCTGAGAGCAGAAACTGGCCCTTGATGACTGAAGGACCCAATGTGAAAGAATTAATGTCAATGCTGGGCAGAGCTAGCTTAGACAATGATGCTAAACTTGCAGACACAGCAGGGTCCCATCTTCCAAGGGGTAGCACGAAGCACTAGCTTGTTCTGTACTGCCCAGGCTCTACTGCTGTCTGTGTTAATCATAGAAGATTAGGGTTGGAAGAGACCTCAGGAGGTCATCTAGTACAACCCCCTGCTCAAAGCAGGACCAACCCCAACTAAATCATCCTAGCCAGGGCTTTGTCAAGCCTGATCTTAAAAACCTCTAAGCATGGAGATTCCACCACCTCCCTAGGTGACCCATTCCAATGCTTCACCACCCCCTAGGGAAATAGTGTTTCCTAATATCCAACCTAGGCCACCCCCACTGCAACTTGAGACCATTGCTTCTTGTTTTGTTATCTACCACCACTGAGAACAGCCTAGCTCCATCCTCTTTGGAATCCCACTTCAGATAGTTGAAGGTTGCTATCAAATCCCTCCTCACTCGTCTCTTCTGCAGACTAAATAACCCCAGTTCCCTCAGCCTCTCCTCGTAAGTCATGTGCCCCAGCCCCCTAATCATTTTCATTGCCCTTCATTGGACTCTCTTCAATTTGTTCACCCAGGGGCAACAGGTTTGTAGAAATTTTGGTGGTGCCCAGAAGGTCCAGAGCCTGCCCCCCATGAACTCCACCCCCCCACCTGCCTAATGCTCTGTAAGGGAGTTTGGGTGGGGAGAGGAGGTCTGGGGTGCAGACCCTGGGCTGGGGCAGGGAATTGGGGTGTAGGATGGTTGAGAGGTTGGGCTCTGGGATGGAGTCTGGGGTACAGGCTGTGGGATGGAATTTGGGTACAGGCTGTGGGCTGGGGCAAGGAGTGGGGATGCAGGAGGGGGTGGGAGGTGCAGGCTCTGGGAAGGAGTTTGGGGGCAGGAGGGGTGCAGGCTCTGGGAGGGAGTTTGGGGGCCAGAGGGGGGTGTGGGAAAAGGGTGGGGGTGCAAGCTCTTGGAGGGGGTAGATGGGTGCTGGGGGGGAGGGGACTGCCACTACATGTGGCTTCCTTCCTCCCCTGCTGCAGCCTGATTCCCCTCACCCTAGCCTCACTGGTGGGGGATGGGGCTGCCCCTTGCCCAGCGTGGGGCAGGAGGGGTGGCTGCTGAGGGGTGGGAGGGGCGTGGATCACAAGGTCAAACACTCACTGAAGCCCCAGCAGCTGAGGTGAGTGAGGTCCACTCCAGATGTGTCCCGCCGGAAGCCTCCTTGGCGTCTTCTCCAGGTGGGTGCCAGTGGAAGGGGGTGTGGCTGCCAAGCACGTGTGTGTCTCCTCCCCTCCTCCCTCTCCTGAGGTGCAGCAACAGCCAGCTGCCTCAGCCTGCCGCGGGCACTGCTCTTGTGCTATCCTGTAGCCAGCAGCGCAGGCAGGCGAGGGAGAGGTGCCGCTTTCATTCAGGCAGGGACACTGGTGGGGGGATGCTCCAGAGCTCAGGGGAGGTGCATGCCGGGGGAGGCCCAGCTCCAAACACTGGTGGAGCGGAGCCCCCGGCCCTGAATATTCCTGGACTCTGGGCACCATGGGCCCATATAACTCGCAGCCCCTGTCCACATCCTTTCTGTAGTGGGGGTCCCAAAACTGGACGCAATACTCGAGATGTGGCCTCACCAGTGCCGAATAGAAGGGAATAATCATTTCCTTCTTTCTGCTGGCAATGCTCCTACTAATGCAGCCCAATATGCTGTTAGCCTTCTTGGCAGCAAGGGCTCATTACTGACTCATATCCAGCTTCTCGTCCACTGTAATCTCCAGGTCCTTT
Source organism: Mauremys mutica (assembly GCF_020497125.1). Lineage (NCBI taxonomy): Eukaryota > Metazoa > Chordata > Testudines > Geoemydidae > Mauremys > Mauremys mutica. The sequence goes on from NC_059074.1 coordinate 131,496,553, forward strand.
TCTGCAGAATTACCATTTAGCCAGTCAGTCCCCAGCCTGTAGCAGTGCATAGGATTATTCCATCCTAAATGCAGGACTCTGCACTTGTCCTTGTTGAACCTCATCAGATTTCTTTTGGCCCAATCCTCCAATTTGTCTAGGTCACTCTGGACTCTATCCCTCCCCTCCAGCATATCTACCTCTCCCCCCGTCTGTGAACTTGTTTAGAGTGCAATCCATCCCATCATCCAGATAATTAATGAAGATGTTGAACAAAACTGGCTCCAGGACCGACCGCTGGGGCACTCCTCTTGATACCGGCTGCGAACTAGACATCGAGCCATTGATCACTACCCGTTGAGCCCGAGGATCTAGCCAGCTTTCTCACCACCTTATAGTCCATTCATCCATTCCATACTTTTAAAACTTGCTGGCAATCATATCAAACGCTTTGCTAAAGTCAAGATATATCACATCCACCACTTTCCCCATATCCACAGAGTCATTTATCTCATCATAGAAGGCAATCAGATTGGTCAGGCATGACTTGCCCTCGGTGAATCCATGTTGACTGTTCCTAATCACCTTTCTCTTCTCCAAATGCTTCAAAATGGTTTACTTGAGGACCTGCTCCATGATTTTTCCAGGGACTGAGGTGAGGCAAACCGGTTTGTAGTTCCACGGATTCTCCTTCTTCCCTTTTTTAAAGATGGGCACTATATGTGCCTTTTTCTAATCATCTGGGACCTCCCCCGATCACCATGAGTTTTCAAAGATAATGGCCAATGGCTCTGCAATCACATCAGCCAACTCCCTCAGCACCCTCAGATGAATTAGATCTGGATCCATGAACTTGTGCATGTCCAGCTTTTCTAAATCATCCTTAACCTGTTCTTTCACCACTGAGGGTTGCTCACATCCTCCCCATACTGTGCTGCCCAGTGCAGCAGTTTGGGAGCTGACCTTGTCTGTGAAGACCAAGGCAAAAAAAGCATTGAGTACTTCAGCTTTTTTCACATCATCTGTCACTAGGTTGCCTTCCCCATTCAGTAAGGGTCCCACACTTTCCCTGACCTTCTTGTTGCTAACATACCTGTAGAAACCCTTCTTGTTCCCTTCACATCCTTTGCTAGCTGCAACTCCAATTATGCTTTGGCCTTCCTGATTACACCCCTGCATGATTGAGCAATATTTTTGTACTGCTCCCTAGTCATCTGTCCAAGTTCCCACTTCTTGTACGCTTCCTTTTTGTCTTTAAGCTCCCAGAAGATTTCTCTGTTAAGCTAAGCTGGTCGCCTGCCATATTTGCTATTCTTTCTGCACATTGGGATGGTTTGTTTCTGTGCTCTCAATAAGACTTCTTTAAAATACAGCCAGCTCTTCTGGACTCCTTTCCCCCTCATATTAGCCTCCCAGGGGATCCTGCCCATCAGTTCCTGGAGGGAGTCAAAGTCTGCTTTTCTGAAATCCAGGGTCCATATTCTGCTGCTCTCCTTTCTTCCTTGTGTCAGGATCCTGAACTTGACCATCTCATGGTCACTGCTGCCCAGGTTGCCACCCACTTCTATTTCCCCTACCAATTCTTCCCTGTTTGTGAGCAGCAGGTCAATAGGAGCATGGCTCCTAGTTGGTTCCTCCAGCACTCCCACTGTGAAGTTGTCCCCAACACTCCCCCAAAACTTCCCGGATTGTCTGTGCACTGCTGTATTGCTCTCCCAGCAGGTGTCAGGGTGATTGAAGTCCCCCATGAGAACCAGGGCCTGTAATCTGGAAATTTCTGTTAGTTGTCGGAAGAAAGCCTTGTGTACCTCATCCTCCTGGTCTGGTGGCCTATAGCAGACACCCACCACGACATCACCATTATTTGGGCATAAGCTTTCGTGGGTGAAAACCCCACTTCTTCAGATGCATGGCGTGAAAATTACAGATGCAGGCATTATTATACTGACACATGAAGAGAAACTGGAGAGCTACAATTCAGTTGCAAACTTAACACCATTAATTTGGGCTTGAATAGGGACTGGGAGTGGCAGGCTCACTACAAAAGCAATTTTTCCTCTCCTGGAATTGACACCTCCTCATCAATTATTGGGAGTGGACTACATCCACCCTGATTGAATTTGCCCTGTCAGCACTGGTTCTCCACTTGTGAGGTAACTCCCTTCTCTTGACGTGTCAGTATATTTATGCCTGCATCTGTAATTTTCACTCCAGGCATCTGAAGAGGTAGGTTTTTTACCCACAAAAGCTTATGCCCAAATAAATCTGTTAGTCTTTAAGGTGACACTGGACTCCTTGCTGTTTTTTGTGGATACAGACTAACACGGCTACCCCCTGATACTTGATATCACCATTGTTGCTCATGCCTCTAAACTTAATCCAAAGACTCTCAACAGGCTTTTCTCCAGTTTCATACTGGAGCTCTGAGCAATCATACTGCTCTCATACATACAGTGCAACTCCTCCACCTTTTCACCCCCGCCTGCCCTTCCTGAACAGTTTATACCCATCCATGACAGTGCTCCAGTCATGTGAGTTACCCCACCAAGCCTCTGTTAGTCCAATCATATCATAGTTCCTTGACTTTGCCAGGACATCCAATTCTTCCTGCTTGTTTCCCAGGCTTCGTGAAGTGTGAGATGCTTTGCGTACACTGAGAACTCACCACTCATAACTTGAGCAGGCTCTCCATCTTTTATTTTGATCCTTGTTGGAGTTCATTGTGAGGTTCTCTTGCCTTTTTTTCAGAACCCCCCTCCCCCATTCACTGTCCCCTTAATCCTCCCACAAGAATTCCCACATCTCAGGCTGCAATGTTTAGCTGTGGAATGTGTTCTCCCCTCTGGCATGGAACCTCTTGCCAGGCAGAAGCTTTTGGAGTAGGCTGAACAGAGTTAGTCACACACTGAGCCTTGGGCCTTGCAGCCAGGGGTGGGGGTGTCCAATCTTACGGCTTCACAAGCAGGTCCCAGCTTTGATCGATCCAGCACTGACACTGAGGAAGTGGACCTTGATTTCACTCTGAACTGCCACCTGGACGCTCATTCTTTCCATTTACACTAATAGTCCAAGATACTGGGACTAAACATGCCTTTTTGAATTCTAGAGAGACAGGGTGGGTGAGGTAATATCTTTTATAGGACCAGTTTCTAGTGGTGAAAGGGAAAAGCTTTCAAGCTATACAAATAAACAAAACCCCCAAATCCCTCAAACAATAGCTGGCGAATCAGTAGAGCAGACGAAAAAGCCCATTGGCATAGCAATACAGTGCCCCCTGTTTGAAAATTAGCACCAGGGGTGGATACCCTCCTGGCCTTCCCACAGAACTGACCCTAACTTGAAGCCACACTCTGGCACTGTGAAACCTTTGATTTTAACAGGCACTTCTGGAACCTGCTCTTGATCATGGAAGTATGGTTTCCATTCAGCCCCTTACAATAGCCAGTTGGTCATAACTTTCTCAAACTATTTTAAGGGTGACATTTTCCATGTAACGTTGACTTGTTTTTGAAAAAAAGTCAAGCAAAATCAGCCCAGCTGGACTTCAGTTATGTAAATGGGAGGGGGGGAAAATTCCCTTTCCTTGGAAGTTCTGATTAGAAATCTTGTGCTTACATTACTAAGTAATGTATGTTGCTAAAAATGTCACATTTGATTTGTTTTGTAGATTTCACTGAGAAGTAAAAATGAAGGTAAGTTTGAAGAAAACTGATTCAGTAGTTTTAAAGTTAGCAATATTTAAAGCCAGCAATTTTATACATTCCCATGAGAACTTGTCTGTGCATTTTTAAATGCACTTCAAAGATACATTTGTTAAAGATGCTGTGGTTAAAGATACCCTTTTCCACCAGTGAAGTCTGGAAGCCCAACAAGCTAAATATCCTTTGTTCAAGGAACATGTATTCCACTGATGACAGCTCAATATAAAGAAACATACAAGGTCAGTTAAGGATGACCTGAGTTAACAACAGCTCTGTTACAGCTGCCAGGGATGGCAGCTTGCAAATCTTAAAATCTCCATTGAAGAAGGAGACAACAAGCTAGAGAGATTTTTAACAAAGGCCCAGTATCAAGGAACTTGCAAACTCTGCTGGCAAAGCTGGCAGACAGCTTTTCCCGCCACGGTTTTGGTGAAGAATGTCCTTTTCCCAGGATCTATGGGTCTGGGAGTCCTCACTCCCCATCATGTCCCCCACGCCTCTCCCCTTGAATGGATGCTGCATGAGAAACCCTGGAAGGATCTTTGCTGTCTGCCTGCCTCCTTTCCATGGGTTTCCAAATGGTAGGGAGTGATCTGGCGCAATGATCCAAAGCCTGTTTACGAACATTAATTAATTTAGCATCACAACATCCTTATGCAAGAGGTCAATATTTCTATCCACTTTCTATAGATATGGGACCAGATCCTTAGCCCCTTCTCCAGCAGCACAAAAGAAGGATGCCAATAATACTGTATGAATGTGATAATCATAACTTTTTGCCCTGTTACCATTGAAGAGAGAACAAAATTATTACTGGGATAGAATATGAAGAGAAAAAACAAAAAAGATAAGGAGAGCCCAGAAGCAAAAGATGTCTTCAGCCCAGGTAGAGCTGTTTGGGGATTGCTCCAAGTTTCTCTGCAAACTGGTCATCACCAAGAGACTCTCCGATAATAATCAGTAAAGGGTCACTAGCCTTGCTGGAATTATGCTTTTTGGTGATTTGCGTTTAGAAAGGAAGTTTGAAAAAAAATCAATATCTTTATTGGCCACAAAGGCACGATCTCTTGTTATAGCCAGAGAGCAGTTTGCTGATTTCATCGGAGGGACAGTTAGTCTGCAGTTAATTAGCTGTGTCCTTGTCCATACTAATAGGCATAAAAGTCAACCATGGGAATGAAGAGTGTGCATTCCTTCCCTCCCCTAAGAACTATCTGTTGATCTAATAAAGGAATCAGCTAACATCAGCCCTGTGTGTGTGCATTGCTCTCTCAGTAGATATCACTGTACCTGTCTCCGCATGTGATGCAATAATCTTTTGTTTTGGGGAAGAAGAGTCCTTATCCAAGTCCTGCAAAAGAGCCAGGCTAAATGATCTGATTCGCTCCACTACGACACCCTTCCGTAAAAGCCAATTCTCTGTTTTATCATTTTTGTTATTCCTGGTACAGTTCCCTGGTAAGAGAGGAGGCATTGTGGTGACAGCTTTCTACTCAGCATCAGACATCACTGTCTCCAGCTAGCCGTAGTGAAACTGGCCAGTGATGCTGACAGCAGTTTATCTCAGAAAGACGATTACTCCATGTACGGTCAGAGCTAATAGGAGCAGAATAAAAACACATTGTGTCTTCTAATGTTTTCCAGAGGCATCAGCATAAGGGAAGTACTGGTGGGTGTGGGGGAGAAGGGTACTGAACATGATGTGAAGAAAAAATATTAGTAATTGAAGCTTTGGTGAGCTTCTGTCCTGTTTATTTTAGGATAACCCAACTGATGGTAGTAACTGAGAATTACTGAAGTGAGTTCCAGAGAACACCAAGTTAAATGTATTGGCCAAAACAAAGAGAGAAAAACACAACCAAGATAAACAAGGGAATCTAAGACCCATAGACGCAGCTGGTGTTAATCAGCATAGCTTCATTAATTTCAATGGAGCCATGCTGATTTACACCAGCTGAGGATCTGGTCCTTAGTCTTTATGAGCTCATCCTCAAGACATTATAGTACTCCTTTCCTGGGTAGAGCTGCGAGAGATCAGTATCTCTCAGGGTAGCCATTGCAATCTGCTATTGTCCAAAGGTTACAATAGAACTCAGCCATAAAAACAGTCATTCTGAAAGGAAAGGAAAACATGGCTAGATATTGGGGGGGGGGGGGAATCCTGAGGTCAGATCTGTTTGATTATTGAACAGTTTCCCACGGGTGGCAACCCGGCTGATCAAGTCATTTACAACCAGGGCTGGCTCCAGCGTTTTTGCTGCCTCAAGCAGCGAAAGGAAAAGAAAAGCCGCGATTGGCGGCACTTCTGTGGCAGCTCTACCGCCACCACTTCATTCTACGGTGGCAATTCGGCGGCAGGTCCTTCCCTACGAGAGGAACTGAGGGACCCACTGCCGAATTGCCACCGAAGAGCCGGATGTGCCGCCCCTTACCATTGACCGCCCCAAGCACCTGCTTCCTGCGCTGATGCCTGGAGCCGGCCCTGTTTACAACTGGAGTGTACAGAGCCCAAGCTAATACATTTTAGGGGATAATCCTGAATCAGCATCAGGATGAACAAGATAACCTATCAGCTTCTCCATTGCTAATTCATGTTTGGAGCAATAGTAGTTCGGTGTCAGTTCTACTCCTGGCTCTGAGGGTGAGAAAGGTCCTGCCCGAATGGGACTGGTGCAATTCCACTGCACAGGGGCAGGCAGGATGTAAGAAGTCCTTATACCTAATCTGACCTTACTATTGGGCACAGGACTATTTTCTGCATATGACAGTAAGCCCTGAGTCTTCAGTGAAGTGTAGAATTTGGCTCACCATACAGCAGCCCTGTCTATCAGTCTTATCACTGATCCACGAAGGTAGCAAACAGTGCATCAGACTCTCCAGTGAAAATCAGCAGCTCCAAAGGAGCTAATCAGATTTTGGTGAAAGCATTTTGAACCATCCCAATTCCAGATTTTTTAACAAGATAAACAAAAGGAGCTAGATGCTGAATTACAGCTTGTAGGAATTCAGTGGACTCTCAACTTCCAAGTGAACTTGCAGGGACTGGCTCAGTGCCAGCCCCTGAGAGTAGACTCTGCCAGATCTAGTTTGTGTGGTTTACATTAACCAGCCCTTGCTAGGTCCTCTCACCACTAGTGTTCAATTCATTCATCCCTAGCAAAGGTAACAAGCCCCAGAAAAAGGGAAACCTCATCAGCACCTGATGCTCTCCATCTAGGCACCAGGACCCTTAGTCATGGATCAGGACCCTAATGTGCTAGGCACTGTACAAACACAGATCAGAAAGACCCATCCATGCCCCAGAGAGCTTAGAATCTAAGTACAAGACAAGAGACATCAAGTGGATACAGACAGATGAGGATGTTCAGTGAAACAATGAGGCTGTACTGGTCAGCATGAATTGACACACCAGCTGCCTAACCATTGTCAAGTTTTTTGTAGGCATCATGGCAGTTTTAAGGATGGATTTGAAGGACAATGTGGTAGCTTGGCAGATGTTTACAGGGAGCTCCTCCCAAACGTGAGGAGCAGCATGAAGTCCACGGTCTCCTACACAAAAAAGCAGGCTTAAATATCTTGCTACAATGATGTTTTGTCACCATAGGCCCATTGTGTCTCTGGTGAAGCCTGGCTTTGCAGCCCCAAGGCAGGATGATAGTTAAGAGTAGAGTGATATGCCTTAACATGGAGTGTCTCCGCCTTTGTTGGTTTAGATCTTTACCCCTTCCATTCATGTATTACATTTATGTGTGTCATTCATTATGAGAATGCTCTTGCATTCCCCCACCCCCCCTCACACCACAATTGATCTCCCAACCAAACCCATTAATTCACAAAGCTCCCCAGCAGGACCAGGACTCAAACCATGAATTATCCTATGCAACGTGATGCAGTATTCAAAGCAGCGAGCAAGTGGGTCACTTCAGATAAGTGGCACCCTGCAGGGAAAAGCCTCAGATTGTTAAGCCAGCACATGCTAGTGAATGAATAGCCAGTCTTGGCAGGGTTCTCTCTTGAACACACTGCACAGTCTCACTCCTGTTAGTGGACGTTACTATGGGCACAACTGGCAAGAAGCCATAATAGTAGAGCCATAATTATGCACACAGTCCCAGAAATAAACAGAATCTATTGTGTTTGATGGGCAAGTACGTGTACGTGAGTTTTGTTGCTAGAAGAACCCTTACATAACACACTTTCAGGTAGGAAACCAAACAGGATTTCAAACTCTGTCTCTCTAAGGAGATCAGCCATTGTTGTACCTCTTCAATGCTGTGGTTGTTAATACCTACATGATACTGCAGCTTCTCTTGTCTCCCCTGGCTGGAATTTGTTCATCACTGCTAGCAGAATGGTGTCACTGCATGAAGTGTTAGGCATGCACTGGAGAGAAAATGCTGCTCGTGTATGAAAGTCATTTTACATTAAGAATCTTACTTTAAGGCCTGGCCATATAGGACTAGTGACTGGGCACTACCTTGCTACACAGCTACCTTGCTATATCTAGTGGTTTATATTTACTAACTAGCTCAGGGGTCGGCAACCTTTCAGAAGTGATGTGCCGAGTCTTCATTTATTCACTCTAATTTAAGGTTTCGCATGCCAGTAATACATTTTAACATTTTAGAAGGTCTCTTTCATAGAATCTACTGCTTTCATAAAATATCAGGGTTGGAAGGGACCTCAGGAGGTCATCTAGTCCAACCCCCTGCTCAAAGCAAGACCAATCCCCAGACAGATCTTTTCCCTAAATGGCCCCCCTCTCCCAATATAAGTCTAAAATATATAACTAAACTGTTGTTGTATTTAAAGTAAATAAGGTTTTTTAAATGTTTAAGAAGCTTCATTTAAAACTAAATTAAAATGCAGAGCCCCCCGGACTGGTGGCCAGGACCCGGGCAGTGTGAGTGCCACTGAAAATCAGCTCGTGTGCCGCCTTCGGCACCCGTGCCATAGGTTGCCTACCCCTAAACTAGCTGGACAGCCAACAGCTACATTTTCTTTTAGTAAATTCCATTCTCTTCATTGCCTTCTGTTCAGCCACAGCCACTGAAGAGGAGTTAAAAGGGAAAACATATAAAGCTAGAGCTTCCAAAAATCACAGGAAGGTGATATAGGAAAGAAATAGAATGACTGTGAAATGATTTTCCAGGTTTTGTTTTTCCAGCTCACATAATTAGATGCATAATTATGACTGTGATCAGACATATACTGCGCATGAAGCCTTTCCTGTGATTTTGAGATTAATAGTAGCTTCAAACTGTGAAGGCTTTGTTTCCTGTATATTGTATCTTTCTGTTTCAAAAATCTCCAACTCTCTGCATAGAGATCAACTGTTTTGGCCTCAAAGTCTCTGCAACTTTTTACAGAGGAGACACACTCTGTTCTCTCACTGAGATTTTATTTTTGTTCTCTCTTCCAGTTGTTTTCTTTAATCTGAAGTAAATCAAATCTTTAGATTGTGCATCTTGCTCTTTGTATATGGAAACATTCTCTCAGCTGCAAAGTCAAATGTTCCACAGAAGTCAGTCATTAGCACATACAAGCCCAAGGGCTGTGCATTCATGTTCTTCAGGAAGCCAGATAAACTCCTGTATTTGGGTTTGTTTGCCATTGGTGGGTTTGTTTGCCATTCATGAAGCCATTTATGGCTGATAATGCAAGACCTAATCTTTTCTTTGTATTTCCACCATCCGGGATCAGAAATGTCATGAGAAGTCAGATCATGTGTTATTTTGGCCCCATGAAATGGCTCTCTTACACGTTAGAAAATAAATTCATTAAAAACATGAACTAGAGCACCCAAACACTCAAAGAAATGATTCTCTTCCTAGATTTGATCATACTGTGATAAAGCAGAGGAACTCACCACCAGCATGGCAGGGGTTAAGCTCAGCCCTTGGGCCCAGCTAGCCCTACCACATTATACATGCAGCCACTGCCAGGCCTGGTGGGGAGAGAAAAGGAGGTAGCCTGGCTCAGTTTGGGGCTGACTGGCGAAGAGCTAGGAGTTAGCTGCCTCTCTACCTGAGGGAAGGATCGCTAGCCTGTTGGCTGAGGCAACCACCAGGGACCAAGCAATGGTCTTTCTGGCCGAAGGAGACATAGAAAGAGGCCTAGGAACACCTGGCCTCAGAGGAACCTGGGTGACCGAAGTGCGGAGCTCTTGTGGGGGTTCTGGCCCTGTCAAACTTATGGCTCCCTAGCCCTGAAGAACCTGGGACTGCAGCAGGATGCCTCCCATGGTCCACAAGGGAACATGTAGAGGGGACTACTAAGAGAGACAAGGCACCACAGGAACTTGGACCATACTGGCGACACCCCAAACTGAAGGGGCTATAGTAGGAAGTAGCCCAGGGCAGTGAACGTAGACTGCCTGCTGGGAGGTCCCCTACTCAGCGGTGACTTACACAGCGCCCTGGGCTGGGACCCAGTGTAGTGGAAGGGCCTGGGACCCCTAATCTGCCTGCCTTAAAGACTGAGGCACCTTGACCACAGAAGCAGAGCAGGAAGCCTCCAATCACTAGGCCAACTGGCTCTCCACACCCCTCTGTTACACACATACTATGTGCTCTTTGTATCACATTATGTATGTTTGGTTCACATTTTACTTCTTCCCTTTAAAAATAAGTACAGAAACATCAGATATTTGTGATATACTGTAAACTCTTTTCATTGTCTTCGAAGCATGATAATGCTTGTTTGCCCCCAAGTAGCACTTACTGTAACTAATGCAGTTTATGTGGAATGATTGATTATAAAATTTTTACTCGTAAAGCTAAAGCATGATATTTAAACATCTTTTTATTTTAAAGAAATTAAATGATTACTGTACCTTGACATGGATTTATTATTTTGAGCCAGTCATCTACAATATATGGGCACAATCTATAGCTGCCAAAACTATGGCTCATAGTGCGTGCATGGTGTACAATTTCAGGTAAATAGTAAGTGAGCAAAACTACTGTAGTGGCACATTTGCATAAGAAATACCTTTATATTAGTATTGTGTTCAATAAAACTATTGACCAAAGTGTTATGAGATTGAAGTTTTACATTTGCAGGCCCTTTACCGTATGGCTCCTGTGGGTAACTTTTTAAATCTTCCTACTGAGATCCAAAACAGTATGTTGGTGTTGACCATTGACCCCTGACCTGAACTTGGAGGGTCTATAGTTTTGGGTAAAATATAATCTATCTGCTAAGCATGTTTACAGAAAGAATAATGGAAGCTGTAACAGCAAGCAGAAGAACTAAAATATATGTATTAAAAATAGGCTTGGCTACAGGTCTTAAGTATTAAGTGTTAGGCCTAGAAGAAGTTGGCAGTTGGTATAAGATAGCCTGAGTTTTATGTGCTTCACCAAAGGTTATGGAATGATACAAGCTTGACGTAAGGTTATAGAATTTAGTAATATGTGTCTTGTGATAGTTTATCAATGCATTTAGTGATGAACAGGTAAACCACAAATGAGGGTAGCATCTTAGGGGCTATTTGTACTAAGAGGTAATCTCATTGTTGTCTCAAAACTTTTGGGAAAGAAACTGACACAAATGGTTGGGTTAACTGTTGGAAATGGAATTATGGTCAAGAGGAACACCACATATGGACAACTGGAACCCTAAACCTGAGCTCCCAGAATACCAAATATGAATGGAGGGCTGAGATTTGACTTGATGAGATATAGTCCTAGATGTATGTGTGGATAATGGGAAAAGGTGTAATAGGTGTCAAACCCATCTGTAACACCCGGACGACAACAAGGGACAACTAGGTAGGAAGACTGTCTTGGCACCTTCCTCTTGCAATGATCTCCACTTACTTTTCCTTCCATCTTTGTTTCTAATGGTCTCCATGAGGTTGTAAGTATGCAGAATATAAGACTGTAAATATAAACAATGCAGGACACACCATTACTGTACTTATTCTAATATTTATGCATATTGTTTTTCCTGTGATTTCTATTATTTATGCATATTTTTCCTATGATTTCTATTATTTGTCTGTTTTAACAAAAGTTCATGAACTTTATGTGTGTACTTCCCCAGTTTCATCTTCTTTAATTAACTGTAAGTAGCCACTTGAATAAAGAACCTGTTATTTATGCCAGGTACACTTTGCACACTAGATTCATCCCAGGCTACGTTGTTCATATACTTTTAATGCTATTTGTATCTCTGTGACTCCAAACGAAGACAGCTACAGTATGCGTATGTGAGTATGTGACACTTTATCCAGGTGAGATATTACTACTTGAGCTTTGTAAAGGTCCTCCTGCAAATCCGAGGCCCAAGAGATACTTAGCTAACAAAACTATTGATACACTTTCATGAAATACAATATTTCTTAGGGTATGTCTACATTTGAGCTGGAAGGTGTGATTCCCAGCTTGTGTAGTGTACCCATGCACCTAAAAATAGCATATCTGTAGCAGCACAGGCAGTGGCTCGGGCTAGCCACCCAAATATATACACAGGATGTCAGGCATAATTGTATTCAGAGTGGCTAGCCCAAGTGGCCACCTTGCAGCTACAGATACATTGCTATTTTTAGGTGCTAACTCAAGCAGACCTAGCATGGGTGGGTGCATCTACACAAGCTGGGAATCAGCCCTTCGAGTTAAAATGTTGATGTAATCTATACCTCCACTTATTTAGGAGAGGGTGCAGAAAAAGGTGCATTGACCTGATTATCTACATTTGCACCGAGTTTAAAAATCCATGACTGCAATTCTAAGAGAAGTAGCCTGTTAGAGCGGTGACAAAATGCAATTTCTAGATTTGTAACAAAAAAATAGGGGACAACATTTTAAAAGTCTAGACCCTATTAGATATTCATCAGTGTAAATTGTTCATTACTGATGGATTTTCAAGAGCACCAAAGAGACTTAGGAACACTAGTATCACTGAATTTCAGTTTTACTGTACTTGTGCACCTTGGTCACTTAGGCATTACTGAAGAGTCCATCTATTCTTTTTCTCTCTATCACAAAGACCCTTCAGTATAAAGGAAAGCAGGTGGAACCAAATGACAGGCACAGGATCCTGAAAAACCAGGAGAGAGTACGCTCTCCTGATTGGTCAGAGAGAAGGAAAAAGTATCCTGAAGAGAGAAAACAAATGCAAAAACAAAGAGATATTGCAAAGGAGTGCAGCCCTTGAGATAGTCTTTCAGCCAAGGAAAATGAGACTGTTTTATTTTTGTTATGCTGCAATATGCAAATCAACCCATTTAGCTGCAAAACATGCTGTTATTGGATCTGGAGAAATTTCCCTTTTAAAAATAAAAAGTAATATTTGGAGAAAACACTCTCAGTGGCAGCAGATTGTTTTTCCATCTCATTTGAGTCATGATTCATCGTTCACTTACAGATTTCAAATGATTGCTTTTTTACATCATATTTGGAAGCAAGAATAAATAATATGCTCTGAAACAAGAAAAATATGTTAAATTGCACATTATTCTTCAATACCTGAGAGATTTAGAATGTTTGCTGCAATAGAAAGCTTAATTCTTTCTCCTAATGATTTACGTGTGTGCTAATATCTTCAAGGGCTTCTGCATTTGCTATCAACCGTCCCCCATTAATTGTAGCCACAATTTTTGTAAACATCTCTAGTCCATTTAATTTTTGTTCCCCAGAAACAATGTTTTGCTGACCAGATGGTTCAGGAAGGAATGCAAACTTTCTCAAATCAGCCGTGTGAGAATCTGCTAAATGAACTCCGATTTAATATGGATATGTGTGAGTGTCGTGTATATAAAGATTTCACAATTACACATGTGCACAATTTCTAGAGATGGACTAATGATACAGTAGGCCAAATCCGGAGGCAAATCTGTGACCCTAATTTTACATTTTTAACCTCATGCAAATCAGCAGAAGTATGGTGTAAAAGAGATCAGAATCAGGAAGCCCATAATATGTGATGTTAAGTCAGGATGAGCAAGTCAGATTGAAGGAGGTGTAATTTATGCCATTGTAACCCATGTGCCTAATAGGGAGATATCTCTTTAAGAGACCCATGTGTAGGAGGCAGGAGTGAGTTGTGTCTGGGTCATTGTTCCTAGGCAGATTAAGCACTCCACATCCAGAAGCTTCTGGAATTGGATGTGGTAATTTTGGGTACGCTCCAATAGGTTCCCTGTTGCTGGGGTCAGACTCCATGAGGGCAAGCAGTCAGGGCAATTGCTTTGCAGAAGGCCATGTGACCTGCGTGAGCTGGGAGAAGCTGAGCCCAGGAGCAGGCTGTTGTCCCTAACTCTGAAGCATTTTGTAGCAAGTTAGTGATGTTGTTAACCCTCTAAGGCCTTGTCTACACTACAAGACTATTTCGAATCAACTTAGTTCGAATTTGTGGATTCGACCTTATGAAGTCGAATTTGTGTATCCATACTAAATACACTAATTCGAATTTCTGAGTCCACATTCACGGGGCCAGCGTCGACTTTGGAAGCGGTGCACTGTGGGAAGCTATCCCACAGTTCCCGCAGTCCCCGCTGCCCATTGGAATGCTGGGTAGAGCCCCCAATGCCTGCTGGGGGAAAAAATGTGTCGAGGGTGGTTTTGGGTAAGTGTCGTCATTGAACCGTCAATCACAACCTCCCTCCCTCCCTCCGGGAAAGCGCCTGCGGGCAATCTGTTCGTGCACTTTTCTGGTCAGTGACAGCGCGGACGCCACAGCACTGCAAGCACGGAGCCCGCTGCGATCATCGCCGTTTTCTCCTCCTCGCACTTTATCGTCCACGTCTTCCACAGTCAGCTGCTGAGAAATTGGGCTACTTTTCAATGGTGCTGCAAGCACTGGGGGATCATAGGGGACGTTTTACAAACATCAACGTCGGGTGGCCGGGCAAGGTTCATGATGCGTGTGTTTTCAGGAACTGTGGGCTGCTCAGACGCCTGCAGGAAGGTAGTTTCTTCCCGGACCACGAAATAACTGTTGTGGATGTGCAGATGCCTATAGTCATCCTCGGGGACCCAGCATGCCCGCTAATGCACTTGCTCATGAAGCCCTATACAGGCGCCTGGGACAGCGACAAGGAACTCTTCAAATACCAGCGAGCAGCGAGCAGCGTGACCTGTGACTGTTCAGTTTCTTTACAGAGAAGCTGAACCTGCCCCTGTTTCTTTACCCACTGACTGTTGACTCTCCTCTTCGGTTACATACCCCGTTCACCCCATTACCCCCACTTCCAGCACACGTGTAAAAATAAAATACATGTCCCATTATTACCTAACAAAGGTTTCTTTATTCATGACTTTTCGTGAAAGGGTTGAAACTGGGACGCAGGCTGTGCTGGGTAGGGTGTGCGGTGATGTAAAGACCGTCTCTAAACTCAAGGAATGACAGGCTCCTGCTCCTAGAGCGGTCCGCAGTGCCGGAAGGCTTCTTTCAACGGAGCCTGCCATCCCTCTTTATGGAATTCTGTGTGCGGGTGGATATGTGACCTTGTGGTGGAGGAGGACGGATACAGATTCCTCAGCTGCGTGACTCAGCGGTCCAGGACAAGGACCGCTGTATAAGATCTGTAACCGCCCTCCCCCGCTGCAAAGTCACATCTCCCCCGCCCACACAGATCCTGGAAACCACCTCCAAAAACCGACCAGGGTGCCTACTGACTGCACCGTGTGTGTGACCCGCTGCTGATCCTGCCCCCGTGTCTGTACCCTGGGAAAGGTGACTGTCCTATGCAATTAACCACTCCCTTCCCCACGCCCCCCATTCAAACACAGTCTTCTTTGAAAAAAGATAACGGAAACAGTAATTAACAGCAAAGCATTTTTATTAATTAAGTAGACAGTTAGGGGATGGGACTGGGATTGGGACTACTGAGAGTCTGGAAGTGAAGGACTTCGGCAACTGTAGGGTATGAGAGCTTTTGGGTACTTGAGCACTGTGCTGTGGTGCAGTGACAGTATTCACGTCCCCGGCCGCCCCTCCTCCTGATTATTTTCGGTGAGGGGGGTATGGGACTTTGTGGCGGGGGAGTGCGGTTGCAGATACACTGCAGGGTGTCTCTGTCCTCCTGCGGTCCTGCAGAACATCCACAAGGCGCCTGAGCGTGTCCGTTTGCTCCCTCACTAGTCCAAGCATTGTTTCAGTCGCCTGCTTGTCTTCCTCACGCCACCTCTCCTCCCGTTCGCTGTGTGAGCGCTGGCACAGAGAGACGGTCTCCCTCCACTGGCTCTGCTGGTCCGCCTCTGCTAGGTAGCAACCCATACGTTCCTCGAACATCTTGTCCCTTGTCTTTTTCTTTCGCCGCCTAATCTTTGCCAGCCTCTGCGAGGGGGATGCTGTGGCAGGTCTGGAGACAGTGGAAGCTGTGAGATGGGAAACAGGGAGTGAATTCCTTGCAAAGATACATTTTTGCGAACAATTAACTGAGTCTAGGCTGTCTCTGTGAATTCTGGGTTGAGACCCCTGTGCCTGCTGGGGCAGAAATCATTTTCGCGGTGGATTCTGGGTAAATGTCGCCAGTCATTCCTTCCTCTGGGAAAGCAACGGCAGACAATCATTTCAAGCCCGTTTTCCCAGAATTGCCCTGGCATACGCCATAGCGTGGCAACCATGGACACTGTTTTGCCTTTTGTGTATGTCACCGTATGTGTACTAGATGCCGCTGACAGAGGCGGGCCAGCAGAGCTACACAGCAGCATGCTTTTGCTTTTGCATAACAGCAGAGATGGTTACCAGCCATATTGCACCATCCAAACCCTTCCATAAATTGGAAGTAAGATGATCATGGCTACCAGTCCTTTTGTACCATTTGCTGCTGTCATAAGTGCCCCTGGCTGCTCTTAGCCAGGGGCGCAAAAGCCAAAATTGGGAATGACTCCCTGAGTCAATCCCTCCTTTTTGGTACCTAAAAATAGAATCAGTCCTGCCTAGATTATGGGCAAGTGTACTAGAGAACCACTGTATCATAGAACCAGAGAGCACAGCTGCTCTGTGTCCGATCCTGCATAAATTATGAGCTGTATGCTATTCACAGGGGGTGCTCCTGCAACAACACCACCTGTTCATTCCGTTCTTACCCCAGCCTTCCTGGGCTACCATACCATTGTCCCCCCACTTGTGTGATGAAGTAATAAAGAATGCAGGAATAAGACACAGTGACTTGTTTGTGAGAAATGAGTGGAAGGAAGCCTCCAGCTGCAATGATAGTCCAGGCAGGACATTAAGGAGTGTGGATGAAGGAGCCCATCATCCCTCTGCTAGTCCAGGGGCAATCGAATCTTTTATTTACAATGAAGGGTGGGGGCTGATGGAGCTCAGCCCCCTGTTGCAACGATGAGGACGGTTACCAGCCATATTGCACCATCTGCCATCAAAAATTAGGGACAGGCGCCCTTGATCGACCTTACTGATGCTAGTCGGCATGGTTACCAGCCCTTTTGCACTGCCCCATGTGCCAATAGGCTGATGGTACAAAAAGATGGAAATCCATCGTCATCATCAGGCATCCATAGCGTGGGGGGAGCAAGGATGTTGGTGTTGAGTGCTGCACCATCGCGTCTATCTGCAGCATTCAGTAAAGATAGGGTGACATGTAAAAGAGTCAACAGAGGATTGTTTTCACTTCTGGTGGTGGGTGGGGTGTGTGCGCAAATTGCCGAACTATGCCCTGACCCACCGCAGACACTGTGTTTGGCCCTAGAAGCATTTGGAGCTCATCCAAGAATGCAAATACTTTTCGGAGACAGCAGGAACTGTGGGATACCTTGCGTCCTCATTCCCCCCTCCCTCCATGAGCATCCATTATATTCTTTGGCTTTCTGTTACGCTCGTCACGCAGCTGCGTGCTGAGTCTGTGCTATGCCGTCTGTCCGTAGATTTATTAAAAATACTTTGGACCAGGCGTAAAATTACAGTAATTACCCTAATTAGATGCAGGAGTCTCCGAGCGAGATCACCCTGAGGAGGGTCACTGAAGGAGATAGAGAGCGCATGCTGCGTGAAAGCTAGCACGAACCAGGGCCCGATGCAGCCGTGCTCGGGGAGGCAGTGCTCCCTGAGTTCCTCATGAAAGCCTCGCGCGGAAAACTGTGCTACCACGGAGCACCCAATAAGGCAGCTCTCCCCAGGAACCTCCTGCTGATGCTTTTCGATTAACGCAAGGAGAGCTTCGTGGAGATCTCCAAGGATGATTTCTGTTCTATCCCCGTATCTAGAGAGACCTCCTTTTCATACAGTTAAGATTCCTGTTATATTAAGAATAAAAGTTAACATGGTTAAAGCACTTACCGACTGCTCCTTCCCCTGATTCAGGGTTCGGGTTAATGGCCGGGGAGGGTTGTTGGGGGATCTCCGTGACGGTGATGAATAGATCCTGGCTGTCAGGGAAACCATCGTTGTAAGCGCTCTCGCCTGCCTCGTCCTCCACAAACCCTTCCTCATCTTCCCCGTCCGCGAACATCACCGAGGAACTGGCCGTCAACACTGTCCCATCGTCAGAGTCCACGGTCACTGGTGGGGCAGTGGTGGCAGGCTCCGTAGCGTCCGTTTGCCGCTTTGATTTTTTGGTAGCCTTGTCTGGGGTCCTTGATTTTCACGCGGCGCTGCGTTGCATCCCGCCTGTATCCTCTGTCTCTCATGGCTTTGGAGACCTTCTCGTAGGTCTTCGCATTCCCTGTTTTGGAGCGCAGCTCCGAAAGCACAGACTCCTCGCCCCACACACCGATCAGATCCAGGACTTCCCGGTCTGTCCATGCTGGGGACCTCTTTCTATTCTTGGATTGGCCGGACTCCTCTGCTGGAGAGCTCTGCATCATTGCAGGTGCTGCGGAGCTCACCCCGATGTCCAGCCAGGACGTCAGATTCAAAGTGCCCAGACAGGAAAATGAATTCAAATTTTCCCGGGTCATTTCCTGTGTGGCTGGTCAGAGAATCCAAGCTCGGACTGCTGTCCAGAGCGTCAACAGAGTGGTGCACTGTGGGATAGCTCCCGGAGCTACTAAGTTCGATTTGCATCCACACCTAGCCTAATTTGAGCTAGCCATGTCGAATTTAGCGTTACTCCACCTGTCGGGGTGGAGTACCAAATTCGAACTAACGAGCCCTCTAGTTCGAATTAAATGGCTTCCTGGTGTGGACAGTTGAGCGGTTAGTTTGAATTAACGCTGCTAAATTCGAATTAAAGTCCTAGTGTAGACCAGGCCTAACAGGGAAGCATGGGCAATGCTAATTACAGCAAGGGGAAATTGGGAGGGAAAAATAACTTCTGTTTTAATTGTACTCTTTGAATGTTGTTTTGATTTTAGCCAAACTGTTCTAGTTAAGTTGTCTGAACTAATCTGATTCACCGACTTTTCTTTAAGTGTAGTAATGGGGAAAGAGTCATTTCTATTTTGCTATTCTCAGTATTTTCTTGTAACAGGGTTTTCTTTAAATCTATACACTTAACTGAGTGGTTGGTTAATCAGTTAGCTGACTGGCTAGCAGGGATTTCAGCAGAGAAAGAGTCTGCATAGATTCCAGCTGAAGATTCCTACAAGCAAGTGGAGGGAAGATGTTGTTTCAGGCCTGGTCTACACGACGCGTTTAAACCGAATTTAGCAGCGTTAAACCGATTTAACCCTGCACCCGTCCACACAACGAGGCCCTTTATATCAATATAAAGGGCTCTTTAAATCGATTTCTGTACTCTTCCCCAATGAGGGGAGTAGCGCTGAAATCGGTATTGCCATGTCGGATTAGGGTTAGTGTGGCTGCAAATCGACGGTATTGGCCTCCAAGCGGTATCCCACAGTGCACCATTGTGACCGCTCTGGACAGCAATCTGAACTCGGATGCACTGGCCAGGTAGACAGGAAAAGCCCCGCGAACTTTTGAATTTCATTTCCTGTTTGCCCAGCGTGGAGCTCTGATCAGCACGGGTGGCGATGCAGTCCCAAATCCAAGAAGAGCTCCAGCATGGACCGTACTAGAGATACTGGATCTGATGGCTGTATCGGGAGACAAATCTGTTCTATCAGAGCTCTGTTGCAGAAGACGAAATGCCAAAGCATTTGAAAAAATCTCCAGGCTATGATAGACAGAGGCCACAGCAGGGACTCAGCACAGTGCTGCGTGACAAGCGTAACGGAAAGCCAAAGAATCAAATGGATGCTCATGGAGGGAGGGAGGGGGGACTGAGGATTCCAGCTATCCCACAGTCCCCGCAGTCTCCGAAAAACATTTGCATTCCTGGCTGAGCTACCAATGCCTGTAGGGTCAAAAACATTGTCCGGGGTGGTTCAGGGTATATCTCATCAATTTACCTCCCTCCCCACCGTGAAAGAAAAGGGAAAAAAATCATTCCTCGCCTTTTTTCAATGTCACCATATGTCTACTGCATGCTGCTGGTAGACGTGGTGCTGCAGCGCTGAACAGCAGCATCCCCTCCCCTTCCTTTCCTGATGGCAGACGGTACAAAATGGTGGAAAACCATCCTCATCGTCCCATGAGTGCTCCTGGCTGGCCTCGGTGAAGTCGGCCGGGGGCGCCTGGGTAAAAATGGGAATGACTCCCTGTCATTCCTGGCAGACGGTACAAAATGCTGGGTAACCGTCCTCATCATAGCAGCTGGAGCCTGAGCTCCATCAGCCCCCTCCCCCTTTCCTGTCTAAAGAAAAGATTCTGTACTCCCTGGACTATCATAGCAGCGGGAGGCTGCCTCCCCCTCATTTTATCTTGCTAAAAAGTCAATGTTTCTTATTCCTGCATTCTTTATTACTTCATCACACAAATGGAGGGACACTGCCACGGTAGCCCAGGAGGGTTGGAGGAGGAGGGAAGCAACGGGTGGGGTTGTTGCACGGGCACCCCCTAGAATGGCATGCAGCTTATCATTTCTGCAGGACCTCTGGGGCTCTGACCCGGAGCGGCTGTGCTCTCTGACTCTCTAGTAGACTTGCCCCATATTCTAGGCAGGACTGACTATTTTTAGACAAAACATAAAGAAGGGAATGACCCGGGGAGTCATTCCCATTTTTGTCCATGCGCCCCCGGCCGACCTCAGCGAGGCCAGCCAGGAGCACCCATGACAGCAGCAGATGGTACAAAAGGATTGATAACCGTCATCGCTAATTTCCAATTGCAAACGGTGCAAAATTACTGATAACCATCATCTCATTGCCAATTTACAATGGCAGACAGTGTAATAGGGATGGTAACCATCTCTACTACCTTGCAAAGGCAAATGAATGCTGCTGTGTAGCACTGCAGTACCGCCTCTGTCAGCAGCATCCAGTACACATATGGTGACAGTGACAAAAGGCAAAACAGGCTCCATGGTTGCCATGCTATGGCATCTGCCAGGGCAATCCAGGGGAAAAAGGGCGCAAAATGATCGTCTGCCGTTGCTTTCACGGAGGAAGGATTGAGTGACAACATTTACCCAGAATCACCCGCGACACTGTTTTTGCACCATCATGCATTGGGATCTCAACCCAGAATTCCAATGGGCGGGGGAGACTGCAGGAACTATGGGATAGCTACGGGATAGCTACCCACAGTGCAACGCTCCGGAAATTAACACTAGCCTCGGTACATGGATGCACACCGCCGAATTAATGTGCTTAGTGTGGCCGTGTGCATTCGACTTTATACACTCTGTTTTACAAAACCGGTTTATGTAAAATCGGAATAATCCCGTAGTATAGACATACCCTTAGACTCAGCAGACTGTATAGATGTGGTGATCAAAGACTAACTGAGACTTAGGTGAACAAAACCTAAGCTTTTGGGAACTTTCAGTTTCTTCTCACTATATTTCTGTGGGGACTGAACTGTTCAGATTTTAATTTTTCTTTATTTATGTGTATGCATAACTGTGAAGGTAATGTCTGTGGATTATAAAATAGCCATGTTATGCTGTAAAATTTAGATTATTTGTTTATCATAAGATTTTATAAAGTTATTTAATTACATTCATTTCTTTAGTTCTTTTTGGGACTTGAATGTGGGGAAGTTGACCTGTGCAATCCTTGCTGAAAATCCTTCGACTGAATTTTGGGTCTCCAGCTACTTTCTATGGGAGGAGTTGTTTTTTTTAAAGCCCTGGAGATGGGAAATGAAATGAACTCTAGCCCACCCAAAGGTTACACCATCTTCTGGCCTCCTCATTGGGCACATTACAATACCTTAGGCTTCAGAATTCCCTTAGGCCTTGGCTACACTTACAAATTTGCAGCGCTGCAGCAGGGTGTGAAAACACACCCTCTGCAGCGCTGCAAATTGCGGTGCTACAAAGCGCCAGTGTAGTCAAAGCCCCAGCGCTGGGAGCCGCGCTCCCAGCGCTGTCCGTTATTCCCCACAGGGAGGTGGAGTACGGACAGCGCTGGGAGAGCTTTCTCCCAGCGCTGGCGCTTTGACTACACTTAGCGCTTCAAAGCGCTGCCGCGGCAGCGCTGCCGCGGCAGCGCTTTGAAGTGTAAGTGTAGCCAAGCCCTTAGATTTACTTACTTAAGGGCATATCTACCTGGAGCAGCAATGCGCACTACAGCATGTGATTTTTAAAGTGCACTAACGTGTTGTGCATTAATTGGTCCAAGTAAAGCATGGTGGTGCACATGAAAAGTTCCCTAGTGCGCTTTAATGTACACACACAGTATGTTAAAGCACACTAGGGAGCTTGTATTGCACACACGCAGGGTCTGCATGGACCAATTCATGCACAACACATTTGTGTGCTTTAGAAATGAGACCCCCTGTAGTGCACATTACTCCACCCTGTAGAAAGCCCTAAGCCTCATGCCTTCTTACTAGCATGTAATTTTCACTACAAATCCCCTCTGAATTTAATCCACTTTTCAGATCTTTAATAGCTTTATTCTGTTATTTGAGTTCACATTCAATGGCACCGTAAGCTTATAAGCTGTTCTCCCACCATCTTGGGTTGAAAACTTGTGGGTGAAATTGTTTTTCATGGGATTTCAATTACATCCAAATGACAACTGGAAATTAGGCCCTTACCTACATTGGATCAAATACAGAATTGAAATTATAGCGGTAGGTTTGGATGCAGAGATACAAATCTGCACTGTTCCCCTTTATACTGAGAAGTGAAGGAACCCATGTTCCAATTTGGGTCCTTCTCTGTTCTACATGTTAGAAAAATTGCAGCAGATCTTAAAGGACCCACATTTTCCAAAAGGTCTTAAAGCTTTTGAGTCTGCATGCTCACAAATTGGAGGCTCCAAGTTTTGTGTTATAATTTTGGATGACCAAGTATTGCATGATCCTAAGTAAAGCTAGCAGGAAAAATTCTGATGAAACATTTTTATTGGCATCACAACTTTCTATGGAGATGGCTCATTTTCAACAAAGCTGTGACAAGACGAGGGAGATATCTGGTGGAATCCTGTCTGATTTCCTGTCAGCTTGCCACCTGGCTTCTCAGCAGCCCACCTACTGGATTGCCTCAGAGTTGGGAATCCAGAGGCTACTCTAGCTATAGGCAAACTAGGACAGAGGTGTGGCCAGGCCATATTTGAATGGTGTTACAACCCCATGTGTTGGGTCGCAACACCATTCACTCAAGCCATCCCTCTGTCATGACGGAGTGGTGGCTGGGCCAAACTTGCTGCACTAGATCTTTGAGAAGGGGAGTGGCATACTGAAGAATGGTAGATTGTCTCGAGTGGCCTGTGTGGAGACCCCAGGGCTTCCAGGATGTGTGGTTCTGGGGCTCCATCTCTTTTCATGGCAAATTTCAAAATTTTTGGTTTAAAAAGCAAATCCAACTTTTGCAATATCAAAATCTTTCGTGAAATGGAATTATCTTTCCCTATACAGCTCTGCTTCCAAATCCAGGGGTCAGGCTGTCCTGCAGTGGCTCAAGAGCATGAGTACCAGCCTCAGGGAAGACTATTCAGAAGTAGGGCACAAACCCCACACTGGCTGTAAATTCTATACTTAGATTTTACCAACGAAGTATTAAGTATAAACTCCTCAGGCACTATAAGAGCCTAACTATGGAGTCTCAGACAGACAAGAGTACCCAGGGGGACAGGACTATCTTGCCACCTATGCCAGCTTGCCTTTGTGATGGATGGTCCCTTACACTGAAAAATCACATCAATATTCACTTACTGTGGGACAACTGCACTTTAGATCTTACATTAAAGACAAAGCTTGTAGTCAGTCCTATAATGAACTCTCTAAAGATTTATTAGAAGAAATCTTCTTCTTTTTCTTAAGATTATCATTACATTCAAAAATTTAATAATTAAATTTAATTATTAATTAATATAATTATACCAATAATGATTAGCATAGTTATGTTAATATAGTATAATGATTCTATTTATTTATTGGAAGAAGAAATATTCACTTACTGTCGGTTAATTGGACTTTAGATCTTACGTTAAAGACAATGCTCGTAGACAGTCCTATAATAAACTATCTAACGATTTATTAGAAGCAGAAAAAGAAATGAGAGGTTATGAGATTAAAGCAGGTGAACATACATATAGACACAAAGGAGTTCCAGTCTTAAGTTTCAAAAAGTAATAGAAGCTTCTATAATAAGGAAGCTCTATATGGCCTTTAGGCTAACCCAGGTCAAGCACTGGAGTTCTTTTGCTTATGCTTAGTAATCTTTGCCCCTCAGGGCTTGGCTACACTGGAACGTTTCAGCGCTGCAACTTTCTTGCTCAGGGGTGTGAAAAAACACCCCCTGAGCACTGCAAGTTTCAGTGCTGTAACGTGTCAGTGTAGACTAGGGGTCGGCAACCTACAGCACACGTGCCAAAGGTGGCACGCGAGCTGATTTTTGTTGGCATGCGGGGCGGGCTGAGCCGCTCAGCCCACCGCTGCTCTGGGGTTCCTGCTGCTGGCCCCTTGCCAGCCGGGGTCCCGCCGCTGGTCCATCTCAGCGCCCGCTGCCGGGCTGGGTGAAGGAACCCTAGGCTGGCAGCAGGCTGTGACCCCAGCTGGCAGGAGCCAGCAGCCGAAACCCCAGAGCTGGGCAGGCTGAGCCACTCAGCCCGCTGCCACTCTGGGGTTCCAGCTGCTGGCCCCTTGCCAGCTGGGGTCCCCCCCGCCGCAGCCCCACTCACCTTGCTTCCAGTTGGAGTTCCAGCGCAGGCCCCCTGCCAGACAGGGTCCAGGCCTCAGGCCCTGCTCAGCCCTACCAGCCGCCAGCTCCCCTCACCTCAGCTGCCGATCTGGGGTTCCAGCCGGTTAACAACTGATCACTCAGAGGCCTGTGTGCAGCTTAAAGTATCCAATACGTGCCACCAGACACTGGAAAACTCAGCAAGGAAAAGCAAGGGCAAGGATCACACTAAACTAATAAGATCTGCATTTTAATTTAATTTTAAATAAAGCTTCTGAAAGATTTTGAAAACCTTGTTTACTTTACATATAACAGTAGTTTGGTTATATATTATAGACTTATAGAGAGACCTTCTAAAAAACATTAAAATGTATTACCGGCACGCGAAGCCTTAAATTAGAGTGTATACATGAAGACTCGGCACACCACTGCTGAAAGGTTGCTGACCCCTGGTGTAGACAGTGCTCCCAGCGCTGGGAGCTATTCCCCTGGTGGAGATGGGTTTTTTAGAGCCGCTATGCCATGACTACACAAGCCACAGCAGAGCTTTAATGTTGCCAGTGAAGACTAGCCCTCAGAGTCCAAGCAGCATAAAGATAGTTTCTCCTTGCTAGAGATTTTTATTCCCTTTTCCCAGTAGTTCAAGCTGATGGGATGAGTTCACTCAGGTTCTTCTGTTCATGGAGGGGTGGGGGAAGAATGCAATTAACAAAATCTTTGTTCTTTGATGCTTCACAATGGCTCATTTGGTTTCAATGGGCCTCTTGGTGGTCAGGATCTAACACCTTCTGTAGGATTTTTACATTAATTAATGCTCCTTTCCTTTTGATGATTTACACAATTACAGTGGATTACAATGCAAACACTTACTGCCACCTTATTACATGGTGCATAGATGTCAAGTGTGATTAATAGATGCAGCATTTTACAAGTGTTTCATAAAATCTAAACACTAAAACACATTCTGATAAATTTACCATTTATTTCAACAATGTTAACAACACACAGGTGAGCCATACTGGTTGACAGCTATGTATTTGTCAATAAAAACAACAAGGAGACTTTGTGGCACCTTAGAGACTAACAAATTTATTCAGGCATAAGCTTTCGTGGACTAGAACCCACTTCATCAGATGCATGAAGTGGAAAATACAGGAGCAGCTATAAATACATGAAAAGATGGGAGCTGCCTTACCAAGGATGAGGTCAGTCTAATGAGACAATTCAATTAACAGCAAGATACCCAGGGAGGAAAAATAACTTTTGAAGTGGTAATGAGAGTGGCCCATTTCAGACAGCTGACAAGAAGGTGTGAGTAACAGTAGGGGAAATTAGGTTTCCGTTTTGTAATGACCCAACCACTCCTAGTCTTTATTCAGGCCTAATCTGATGGTGTCCAGTTTTCAAATTAATTCCAGTTCTGCAGTTTCACGTTGGAGTCTGTTTTTGAAGTTTTTTTGTTCAGTTGAGACCTAGGGGCCTTGGCATGAGGTGACACCTGATCTGCCAGCATCACACCACATTTATGCTAGCAAACAGTATTCAATTATATACCATGCTATCTTTTTTTTTTAAGGTGTTTGTGAGTAGACACCCAGGTTTTGATTTTCTGAACCACAAGTGTAAAAACTTGGGCACACAAATGTAGAGGTCACTTTTAAAAATGCATCCCAAAATGTTAGCTAACTTTTCTCTATTAAGGAGAGTGCCTGGCTAGAATCCCATGTATATAATTAATGTGGGCCAATTCTGCCACAGCCCTGACTTTAACACTGATCGGAAGATAACACATTCTCTCAACTGAGAGAGAGAATTTAGAAAAAGGGAACAGAAGGAAATATAAGTATTTCATTAAAGTGGGATTCTAATGGGAAAAGTGTATATACACAAATAGCATCTTCGTACTCGGTAAATCTGCTCTGTCTATGTATCCACACTCCAATCTGTTCATTTCAATGTCAAAAATTAATTAAAAACGCTTTTTACTTCTTTTTGCTCTGTAAAGCAAGCACAGCTATGAATGAGTGATCTTAATTCCAGTCCCTCTTAGGCATCATCAACAAAATTAATAACGAAACTTCTATCTGGGGTGTAATTAGCATCTCATTTACATATATGCAATCTCAATAAATTAATAATAATACTACTTATATAACACTTTACATCACTAGATCTCAAAGCAGTTTACCAAAGAGGTATTATTATCCCCATTTTACAGATAGGGAAACTGAGGCACATTGAAGTAACTTTTTTAAAGTCACCCAGCAGGCCAGTGGCATAGCCAGAAACAGAACCCAGGCCATTTAACGTCCAGTGCTCTATCCACTAGGCCACACTGCCTCTCCCTGAAGCCAATTGGATACATCTATGCAACCTCTATTCAATCTACTGAGGTTGCAGAGGTGTGAGGCCAATATTTGAAAACAATGGGATTGCACAGATCCCAGCGTTCCCTATGCATTTCCTTAAGGTGAGATTCGCTTCTTCATGGGTTAATCATATAAAAGATCATAACCTTGTGGCAAATGGTAAAAAGACATTTTGGCTACTGCTGAAAGATGATCATCCAACTATAGGTAGGTATCCAGCCAGAGTCAGGATCCTTTGTTACAAACATGAACACCAAATGGTGGAAACACACCCTGAGAGGGATGAATAGATGGATTGTCTATTTTCATTGGTGCTTTACTGAAATCTTACAAGTAGTAAGAAAACAATTTTAATACAAAAAATATGCACAGTAAACTTGCTGCTTTTCATCTAAGTGTCAAAGCTGAGAGTTTTCTTTATTTTTACTAATTTTCAATTTGACGCAGATGTGATTCCAATGTTAATTATGCTCCCTGCTGTCTTCAAGCTCTTCTGAAATGTGACTCCCTGATGTTTCTCATTGTCTTTCATTTACAATTGGAAGGAGCTGACAGAAATCAGCTGTTTCTGCTTGTGTCCTGTTGTGGATTTGTACAGCAGGAACCTGTCAATCTCATGACCCCTCGCACCAAAACTTCTTTGGGTCAATGTAGGCTGCAATCAAAGCTGAAATTCTTTGCATCTGTCTTTGTAGTTCTCTGACTATTCTGGTGATGTATGCAGTGTTGTAGCCATGTCAGTCCTAGGGTATTTGGGTGAGGTAATATCTTTTGGTGGACCCACTTCTTTTGGTGAGAGAGACCAGCTTTCAGTCTTACACAGAGCACTTCTTCAGGTCTGGGAAAGGTACTCTCAGGCCATGTGTATGCTGCCACTTATGTTGGCACAACTTATGTTGCTCAGGGGTGGGAAAAAACCTGCTAAGTCTGTGGGAGAGCTTCTCCCACTGACATCGCTACCGGCACTCATTGGGGGTGGTTTAATTATGTTGGCAGGAGAGCTCTCTCTCATTGGCATAGAGCGGCTACATGGGAGATCTTACAGCAGCACGGCTGCATCTGTACAGTTGTGCTGCTGTAAGGTCTCTAGTATAGACATAGCCTCAGGGCATGGCTACACTTGCGAGTTAGAGCGCATTAAAGCAGCCCTGTGCGCGCTAACTCATGATGTGTCCACGCTGGCAAGGCACGTAGAGCGCTCTGACTCTGTGGCTAGAGCGCTCCTGATACTCCACCTCGGCGAGTGGAATAACGTTTGATGCGTCCCCACTGGAGCACCCCAGCGCCAGTGTGGACGCCCTGTTCTGTTAATGTGCTCTGATCGGCCTCCAGAAGTGTCCCACAATGCCTGTTCTAGCCACTCGGGTCATCACTTTGAACTCTACTGCCCTGCCCTCAGGTGACCAACCACCAGACCCGCCCTTTAAATTCTCTGGGAATTTTGAAAATCCTCTTCCTGTTTGCTCAGCCAGGCGTGGAGTGCTCTCAGCGCATCTTTCCAGGTGACCATGCCTCCACGCGCCAGGCGATCCCCAGTATGGAGCAATGGCAAGGTGTTGGACCTCATCAGTGTTTGGGGGGAGGAAGCTGTCCAGTCCCAGCTACGCTCCAGCCGTAGGAATTACAATACCTTCAGGCAGATATCAAGGGACATGATGGAAAGGGGCCATGACTGGGATGCTCTGCAGTGCAGGGTTAAAGTGAAGGAGCTGCGGAATGCCTACTGCAAAGCCCGCGAGGCAAACAGCCACTCTGGCGCTGCCCCTGCGACCTGCTGTTTCTACAAAGAACTGGACGCGATACTTGGGGGCGACCCCACTTCCACCCTGAGTACCAGCATGGACACTTCAGAGCCCAGTTCAACAAGGCAGGAGGGAGGAGGAGGAGGAAAGCGGGAGCACGTGTGCTGAGGCAGAGGAAAACACCCCGTAATGCAGCCAGGAGCTGTTCTCAAGCCAGGAGGAAGGTAGTCAGTCATGGCGGCTGGTGCTTGGGGAAGGACAAACACCAGAGGAGGTTCCCGGTAAGCAGCTTTTATTTTGGGAAGGAAGTTATTCGGTGCGGGCTCTTGGGGCGAGGAGGGTTAGGGCTGCATGCATGCCTAGATGCAGAATAGGGTGTTGATGTGCTCTCCCACATCGCGGTAATCAGCCTCAGTGATCTCTTCAAAGGTCTCAGCCAGAAGTTGAGCAATGCACTTGCGCAGGTTTCGTGGGAGAGCCGCTTTGGTCCCTGTCCCAGTCAGGCGAACATGGTTATGCCACTGTGCCGTGAGGGGTGGGAGGACCATTGCTGCACACAGGCAAGCTGCATATGGGCCAGGGCAGAAGCCACATTGCAGTAGAAGATCCTCCCTGGATTCCCAGGTCACCCAAAGCAGTGAGATATCTTCCAGGATGAACTCATCCTGTGGAAAATGTGGGGACAGTGTTCAGTATAGGGGCCCCCTGTAACTATTGGTCATATTATTGCCCAGTCAGGACAATCTGCAAAAGTATTTACATTTGCTGGAAACATACTGCAATACAGGGCATCTGGAAACCTGGATAAAAACTGCACTCCAGGCTATTTCTGAAAAATAAGCAACACAAATACAATTTTGGTTTCAGATACATAAATATTGAACACACCTTCAATTATACATCATGTACCTGGGCATATGGCACCTGTAAATGCATTAGCAAGCTTCACACTGGCTAGAAAAAGCTAACTGGGACTTCAATTCTATACAGAAATCACTAGACATATACAACTCCAATACTGCAACTACTGTTCAATAGGCAAATACAACTCATTCTAATATTTTGAAGTGAAGTTTGTGGTGTAACACTTGACACAGCCACAAAATGGGACAAAACTCTCACAGAAAGTGTACATCTACAATTCCACAATTAAATATTTGCAGGTACGCAGGAATTCCAGCAGCAATGGCTGTGAAGCAGAACTAGGACAATTCCCTTTCCTAATCAGCAAGAAGTTGGCACAGAACCTTGATGAATCTGGCCAACAACTATATGTTTGTTACCATGTTCTTGTTTCTGGGGTAACTGCGTATGGTAATGTATTGCCATAGCTGTACTGCAGTTGTACCTAAATAGAACATACAGATCATTCAGTAAATGCTGGTGATTTGTTTCTGTGTCAGCTCCCTAGAATGTAGTATTAGCGTATTCCTGTAGCTGCACTCTGATGGGAGTCACAGATACAGCACCAGAGTTGTCAATTCAGTCTGTAACTGCAGCACTCTGGGAAGGAAGCTCAGAAAGCCATCAATTCTATTTGTATATGCTTAAAAATTATGCTCCATGTATGCCTAGGATAAAGTGACCCATATGATATGAGTTAGTGGCCTCTATCCATGTCCCTGTAGGCAAGTGTCCATGTCACAAAAACTACATCACAACTGGTACCAGGTGATACCCACATGGACAATAGCAGCAGAGGTCAAGGACTGAAATGGACATGGAGCCTGAACTCCATTCTTAGCCATTCATTGCCTTCATTATAGGCCTAACTGTGCCACACTCACTAACACTGAGAGGTATTTACCCGAGAACCAGCATGAGCAAGGGTTGCAGACTCAGGCACTAGAGTTCTGTGGATAGAGGATTCGTTTCCAGCACTGTCAGCCCAGCACCTTTCACAAGCCCTGTCGTAACACAAGATTTTAAACAAGATTGAAATAATAATAAAAGATCATAACAATGATAGTTTTAAGTGCATTTTGTTGGTGCAGTTGGAAGTACCTCTGCATAATCAACTTGTATGAGAAGACTAGAAATAGATAAAGCTTTTCTGGGTTCCCAGCTTTTTGCAAATTGGGGTATTCGCTGTTTGTGAGTAGACAGATGTTCACATGACACTATGACTTGGCACACTGTTTCTTCGCAATTGACCAAGGGATTGTGCCAACATGAAGAATGAATCACTTCAAATCACTGGAGGGTGAGCATGGAAAATTCATGTTGTAACTTGCAATCTTCTGCAAATTTCCATTGTAGAAAACCCCTCCGATATAAGGCCCAACACTCCTCTCACTTACATCAATTTCACATGGATAGCATCACGTCACTACACTGGAGATACTCTGAATTTACACTAGGACAAGTGAGAGGAGAATCAGACCCACATCATCTAAGACATACGAATGTACAAACATATTATGCTAATTACTCCATGGAACATTTCATAAGTGACAGGCATTTTTTTATAACCTATAGTTAGTTGACGGCCAGGCATTACTAATAAATCCATATTTTCAATGCGTCAACCAGTACTGTAACTAGTAATGAATGCCCGTCTGTTTTAACAATGAATCGAACAGTCACAGTCTTGTGTGGGCTGAGCATATATCAGTGCTTCATTTTACCTCAGCTGGCTTTTCTTCCCACTTAAAAGCTATCAGAGATGGGAGGATGCTTCAATGTGACCTTGAACATACTGTACCTCGATCAATCTGCTGAACTTCAGAAATGTTGCCCTCTCTGACACCACAGCCTGTTTCTCCAGTGCCTGTGCACAGAGAAGCTAAATGTTCTGTCCCCTGCAGAAGCCCACACAGGGAAAGCAGATTAGAGGGATCCTCCAGCTCAGAAATGTATTAGCAAAGCTAGAACTCTTCAGCTGTGACCTTTGCAGTCTGTAGGGAGGAAGAAAAATAAAGAGGCAACTGGAAAAATCAGTTCTGTTGAAACAGGCACCCTGCTGCTGGTAACAATACAAAATATGTGACATTTGAAGGAAAAGTAACTTCCAGTAACTCAAGCATTATAAACTCCTGCTGGTCTCTCCAACTGCTGTTGCCTTCCTGTCTTTTTCACCTGCTGCCTGCCTGATACTGTCTTTCTGCTGTTCTATCCACCTGCTGCCTGCCTGATGTTACCCCATACCTTCTGCCACCCCTATTTGGCTTTACTTTTAAAATATACCCTTTTTACGGGGGGAGGCGACCGCTTTAAAGCTGTTCACAACAGGGAACTGGTCCCAATTCTAGGTTCTAAAAGCCTAACAACATCTCCCCTCTTCACGCATATTCACCCGTTTACAGTGTCCTTTGTCTTGCCCAAATTTGATGTGTCATAAATCTAGCAAACCAAATTGTTCTCTTCCTAGCATCGCTGTGGAAGCCCTTTGCAGTTACCTCGGTTGTGATTTAGGACAGAATTTGACCCAGTGTGTTTACAACTAAACATCTTATAAACACAAGTATAAGGAGTTGGAGAAAGATCTCCCTTGGGAAAGGTACCTCTGCTTGGGCTGATACTGAAAGCCAAGGCTATATCTCTGGGTTGCTACTTTGTGTTTTCTGTATATTTAGGGTAAACAAGTAGTTAGGTTTTCTTCCTCACCAATAGACTGAAGTAAGGACGAGAACATAAAATGAATACTATTTGAAACCAAAGGAAATGTAGTCTGCTAGCTAGACTGAGATACTGGGAGTCTGGCTTTGGCACTGGTTTACAGCATGATTTCGGGCAAATTATCGTGCTGCTCTGTGCCTCAGTTTACCCATCTGTAAAACAATACTAAACATACTTAGCTCTTGCATAGTTCTTCTGATCCATAAATCTCATGATGCTTTACAAAGGAAGATCGATATCGTAATCCTCATTTTATGGATGGGGAAAATGAGGCACAGACATTTGTA
The DNA here is from genome assembly GCF_020497125.1 of Mauremys mutica. Lineage (NCBI taxonomy): Eukaryota > Metazoa > Chordata > Testudines > Geoemydidae > Mauremys > Mauremys mutica. The sequence continues at coordinate 131,529,295 of NC_059074.1, forward strand.
GTGACTTGCCCGTGGTCACAGGTCAGAGCTTGGAAATGAACCTAAATCTTTTGAGTCTCCTAAATCCACTGGATAACATCATCTCCCTGCAGCAAGTATAATGATACTCACTGGGATGCTGCTAGCCTTAATTAATTAAAGTTGGCAACGTGCATTAAGGTATGTGGATGAAATTATTATTATTATTACGACTAGAATTTTGCACTAGCCACATAAATAGAATATCCAAATGTTGCATTTCTATAAATGTTCAGACACATAAAATAGTATTTATATTAGGGCTGTCAATTAGATGTAAATTATATCAGAAAGACTCTACTAGTCTTAGTCATGCTGACTAGTACTTCCCCCACCAAGACTCCGTGTAGATTGGAGAACTCTTCAATACCAGTAAAAATGCCAGCATCAGGCCCATAATTCACACCAGCAATTGCAAAATGAGCAGTCCCTTTACATTTTGGCCACAAAGCTTCATCAGAGAGATTTTATCACGAAGCAAGAAACAGAAAGATAACACCAGTTAATAATTTTCGAACAGACTTTTACATAGAAATCAGACATACGGAAACCGACACTGTCCTTTGAAGTAAAGAGGTTGAAGAGCATATAAAGAGCAGTGAGGCTCCGCCACCCCCCACTCCCCGAACCCTCTTTTATTAGCTCCTTGTTCTCTTTGTCCACCAAAGAAAGCTAGCAGCGCACACATGCAAACCCACAATTATTAGGACAATGTGTGATCATATTGTTAGCAAGGCTCATTTTTCTTTTAATATCAGCACAGTCAGCTAAATGCAGAGAATATTTCCAGCCCATGCACACACAGGCTGTGATTATCATACCCTTTGCACTGTCTGCAGTCGAACGAGTGCTGAAAGCCTAAAAATATTTCTCTCGATTGACTTTTTCTCTCTTCTCTTTTCTTGCTGGGGAGGCCATGACCCTCCCTCCCTTCCCTTGTGTTGCAAATAAGCCTATACTGCCTATTTCTCTATTAGATCTCAGAGTATATGAAGTTCATGGTGCACAGCTGAGGCCCTACAGCTTTGTGGTTTCTCATAGATTCTCTCTTCTAAGTGGATGCCTTTATCCTCAAAATGCATCTGATAACTTCAGACTTACATTAAACAGTCTTCTGTTGCACACAAACTCAGATATTTGGGGGCAATATTTTAAAAAAAGATGCTTGCAATATATGCATGCATGCAAAAAGGCAGGTGCGTGTGCACACACCTGGCTGTGCAAAACAGGTGATTGAACATCCGAAACAGATATTGTGTGTCTAAATTGCCTGTTTTGCTCTTGGGGGTGTGTTTGTCTACATGCACTCATATAGGGGTTTATCCAAAGCCCATTGAAGTCTTCAAGAGGCTTTCCATTGACTTCAATGAGCTTTGAATCAGACCCAAAAACTGCAAACATAGTGTCTGAGCCTTTTATGAAGCATTCAATCTTTCAGATTAAAAGTACGAAAAAGCCTTAATTTTCTATAGAAAAATGTTAAATTCCAGTCTATGACCATACTTCACACTTGTACAGCTAATAGTTATTGATGGGCCTATCCTCCATGAACTTATCTAGTTCTTTTTTAACCCTGTTATAGTCTTGGGCTTCACATCCCCTGGGCAATGAGCTCCACAGGTTGACTGTGTGTTGTTTGAAGACATACTTCCTTTTGTTTGTCTTAAACCTGCTGCCTATTAATTTCATTGGGTGACCCCTAGTTTTTGTGTTATACGAAGGAGTAAATAACACTTCCTTAGTCACTTTCTCCACACCAGTCAAGATTTTTATTGCCCTCTATCATAATCCCCCTTTAGTCATCTCTTTTCCAAGCTAAAAAGTCCCAGTCTTTTTCTCTCTCCTCAGACAGAAGCCGTTCCATACCCCTAATCATTTTTGTTGCCCTCCTCTGTACCTTTTCCAATTCCAATACATCTTTTCTGTGATGGGGCGACCAGATCCGCATGCGTTACTCAAAACATGGGTGTACCATAGAAATATAGAGGCATTATGATTTTTCCTGTCTTATTATCTTTCCCTTTCCTAATGGTTCCTAACATTCTGTTAGCTTTTTTGACTGCTGCTGTACATGGATGTTTTCAGAGATGTTGCCTGATTTGGGGAGGGTTAGTAGGGACAGTGGAATTTATCCACTTAATTTAGTTGTATGTAATAATTAATTTTCTAATTAATTAGTAATGTTAGTAATAATTAATAAGTATTAATAATATGGGTATGGCTCGCCAATATGTGTGATCAGAAGATAAAAGTTCGTCTTGAATCAGGCTTCACAGAATTTAATACAAGGAGATTGGGTTATGTGACAGAAAACCTATACTGAGACAGAATTAGTCAAACAAGACCTTTTATTTAAAACCAATAAAACAAGAAGTAAATGTAAAATGTTAAAAGCAGTTTGATTACAAAGTTACCAAATATCACAGTTCTTTAAGAGATATGATATGATATGATATCTAATGCACTTTGCAGCAAATAGTACTAGAGTGAATTTCACACCTCTGCTAGAGGAAGTATAGTTATAAAGAAACTGGTTATGAATTAAACTCTTCTTAGCATAGATGCTTTAGAGGTGAAGTAGAAATTAAGAATTATTTCATACTTACAGCTGTGAAAGGACAGAACACTACGACTTATCATTAGTTGACAGCTTTCGTAGGTGTAGGCAGGGTGAGGCGATGGAGAATAGAAGGATGGGTGTATCGCCTGCCCTAATGGTGGATTATCACACCTTTTATAGGGAGAAATCCTTCCTCTTACGCCCAAATTTGGCTTTCCCCATGGAAAGGTGAGGGTACCTGTTTTCATAGGCTGACCTTTGTATACGTATTAATGACAACTATTTATGTATCTTGTGGTGTACTTGTTAGGTCCTTTTGCACCTAACTAGGTGAAAGGTTAGCAGATATTCAGAAAGTCCCTAGACGATTTGCGTAGGTTTGTTTCCTATTATCACCTTTCTGGGTAAGGGTCTTAAAGGTTGCTTTCAGCGTCACAGAGGAAATAGGCCAGGATGTCTGGTTTAGAAGCTTCTAGGTATCTTATTACAGCTTATTGCAAATTCTATTAATCTATGCAGCCTACACACTTTTATCAAAAAGACATTTTATACAGACCAACAGATTAATCCTCAGGGCTACACGCCCCCCTTTGACGGGGTGGTTTACATAAAGAAACCCCGTCACCTAGGACTTAACATTTGTGGGGCCCTTTTTAGTTTTATACCTGGGCAAATTTTGGTAGGTATTAGGAATGGGCACCATGTATATATATTTATCTTTATTCCCAGATGGTGCTCGTTTGTACATTTGTTTAGGTGACTGTCTGGGTGTTTGTCTAGGTTTTTGTTTAGTTTTTGGCTTGGGTTTGTTGCGTTTATACAGCATATAACCTAATATAAGGAAATTAATTACAATTTCAATTCCTTAGATAATTATCCATACTTTTAATCCGAATTTTTCTTTAGAAGTTGTTGCAGGCTCATTCCCTTTATTCATTAATTGGGTAATAACTTGTTGGGCTTCATCCATATTATTAGTAATTTGAATGAGGTGAGTCTTTTTACGAGTCATTAAGGATTTCAGTTGCAACCCTAATGGTGGAATATAAGCCAGAAAAGTAGGTATACTTTGAATAGTTAAATTCTGGTAATCAGGGTTAGACTGAATAATGGTAATGTTCTCAAAAATAGGAATAGGGGAAATAACTTGATTTCCTATTACCGTGGGTTGCTTTGGGGTAAAACAGAAATTTGGCTCTGTGACAGGACACTCCAAGGGACCATACTGGTACCTCTTTTGGTTGGTAACCACGCAAAATTGGTTCCTTCCAGCATAGGTCACCCTCTCCATCGGAGTCTTCCATGTGGTCAGCCTCACCAGGCATGACGATGATAAATTCTGTGCTTTCTCTCCCTGTAGTCCACACAAAACAGTGTCTGTTTCAAACACATTACACCTACAGATATACTGGGGTCCTTTTTCAGAACAACAGGCCATCTGTGGTACCTTCCAAGTCTGAGTTGGAGTGTGATAGACTACCAGGGGAGGTGCATTAACGCGTTCCCTGTAGATGTCATTTTTGAGGTGACCTATAGAATGGATAGCAGCCAATTGCCTGTACACATCTCTGTCTGGGTCAAACACTGGTAACGAGACCGTGAATGAGACATACAAAGACCGTGCCATCATACAATCTTTTGTAAGAGAACAACTGTCTCGGTTGGGGTGAGGTGTCACAGATCCTATCTCTCTCATAGCACCCACTGACAAATGCTGGCATGTATCCAAACAAGTGGATCTTTCCTTTTCCAGCTTTTGAAAACATTTAGGACAATACCAACTCATTAGTTGTTCATCCTTAATTAAGTCAGGGACTTCTCCTAATTTTAAGGATCGCAATGCATCAGTAATTGTACTTACAACATATTCCCCATATGCAGAACATATAATTTCTTTCCCCAAATGCTGATCTCTTTTCTGATCATTGTTTAAAGAAATTAACTGGTTAATTTTTTGTTGAGTTTCATTAAACAATTGGGTTATATCATGCATATTATAAACAGTAAATCGTTCTTCCTGTGCCAATCCCTTTATTCCCTGTAACATTGGATTGACTACTCGGTTAGCTTCCTCTTTTAACACATAATCTATATGCTTGCGGATTTTTCCAAGTTCCATAAGCTATACCATGTTTTAGGGAAGTTGAATTTATAAATGTCTTGCAACCACCCCCCTTTGAATTCTCATCCAAGGGCCACATCTTTTTCCAACCACTAGAGGGTAGTGCAGTTACTTCCACCAATTGATATTCAAAAGTAACATCCTCCCCCCGAATTCCCTTAACCTGTTGAATCGGGTTGTTGACCAGTTCTGGATTAAGTATAATAGTCCGTTCCTTCTTTGTTGGTATGTTCTGTTGCTTGGGCTCAGACAACTGAGTACGATCCGGTCGTCTGGTTTCCTGGGGTTGCAATAGTTCGGTTTCAGACTTAAGATTTTGGCATAGTCCTACCCTTAGAGCAACAATAAGGGTGTAATAAGTCAAAAATGTCAATGTCAATTTCATGGTTGCAAACTGCTGGGCTCCAATTGTTGCGATTTCGTCTGATCACTTAAGTCCTGAGGAAGAAGCTGCTCCTGCGACCTGGACGATCGATACAGCTTTAACTGGTTAGCATGATAAATCTTGTCTCTATTATGCTTTCCTCCTGTTACTCTGATCTTATATACTGCTGAACTGAGTTTATCAATGATTTGGAAAGGTCCAATCCATCGATTACGCAACCCATGTTCTGGTGACTTATATGACAATAACATTACTTGGTCTCCTACCTCCCAAGTATTCTCTCTCTGGTTTTTGTCAAAGTAAGCCTTTGCCTTACGTCTGGATTTTCCCAATTTAGCAGCTACCTGCAAGTGAATGTGATTTAAATGTTTTTGCAGATTTTGCAGGTAGGTATCCATTTTTATTCCCTCTAATTGAGTGCCACTAGCTTGCCAAATTAAATGTTCTGGTAATCTCATTGTTCGGCCTGTCATCACTTCAAAAGGTGTTTTATCAGTAGATGCAGCCGGTGTCGCCCTTAATGCCATTAAAATTAAAGGCATGAGGGTGTCCCAGTTACGTCCATTGGCATCAACCAGTTTCCTCAACATCACTTTTATAGTCCGATTGGTTCGTTCCACCATCCCAGATGACTGTGGTCTGTATGGGATGTGTAGTCTCTGCGGGACTTCCATCAATTTAAGACAATCCCTAAAGAACTGTCCTGTAAAATGTGATCCCTGGTCTGATTCTACCTTTGCAGGGATCCCCCAGCGAGAGAAGACTTGTTCTACCAAGACCTTGGCAGTGGCTTTTGCAGTATTGGCCTTAAGAGGAAATGCCTCTATCCACTTTGAGAAAGGATCGATAATCACCAATAAATATTGGTTACCTCTTTGGGTCCTTGGCAAAGGACCTACAAAGTCAATCTGCAAAGCCATCCACGGACCTTCATACACCTGGGATCTTAGTGGCGCATTTCTTTTGGATGGAGTAGGATTAGCTTGGGCACATGCCAGACAATTTTCACAATATTGTTGCACATCCATCCTAAGAAGTGGCCACCACCCTACAGATGCAAGACGTTAGACAGTTTTGTCCACTCCCTGATGTCCTCCTGTAGGAGTGTCATGGACCATGTACATCATTTCCCTCCGTAGGTGAGCTGGAACTACCTACACAGGGAAAGGACCTCCTGTATACATGAGAACTCCATCTACGACTTGTAACTGCTGTTCATGTCGTAGATACAAAGGGTCTATTGTTAGTGATCCCTCTTTGTCTATTTTGGAAAGCTCTAGAATTACTTTTATTATATCCTTATCTAATTTTTGCATATCTTTTAGATCTGGTATATTGGGTTGTACCAATTTAGTTGGTGTGACCTGGTTTAGGCGTCTGTAGTCTATTGTGAGACGCCACGAACCATCTGGTTTCTTAACAGGCCAAATAGGTGAATTTGCAGTGGAAGTACATTTTTGTAGTACTCCCTGTGTCAACAAAGACTTAATAGTCTTTTCTATGTATGGATTTGCTTGTTCTGGGTAAGGATACTGTTTTTGGGCTGAAATTTCTCCTCCTTCCACAACAATAGTGACGGCCATGCATCCACAGTCATGTTTGTGTTTAGCAAAGGCATCTGCATGTTTGTACAGTAATGCCTGTAACTCAGGTTGGTCTGCATGTTTAGCCACTATCTGGTCCAAATCATACCCTTCAGGTTCAAAGTCCTCCACTGGAGATACCATGCCACACTCAGGTATGACTACTGGAGAGTCATCCTTTTCCTGTTCTACTGAAAGACACAATAATTGGTTACACAAATCAAGAACACATCCCTGTTTGTATAAGAAATCAGTTCCCAATAAGGAATTCTTTGGGTCTGCTAACTTCATTAATGCAAAAGTATGATTCTTTCTTAGGTGACCTATCTGTACTTCAAGGGGTGTAGAAAGTGTGGTAGTAACCTGATTACTTGCAAAGGTTGCAAGTGTCTTGGTACATCCTGATGATAGAGGAGAGGATCTAGGATCCTCGACATGGAGAATACTGATTGCTGCTCCAGTATCTATAATAAGATTCCTGTCTAGTCCCTCTATTACTGCAGATATTGTGGGTCTTCCACTTGTATCTCTGCCTAACGGGGTTATGACTACACTCGGGGTTGTTTGTAGTCATGCAGCATATGCTGTCAGATAATCAAGGGATTCCTCCTCTATCTCCTCAGAGGCAGCCAAGTCTGGAGGAGTGGCTGTCCACTGGGGAAAAGGGGATGGATCGACGGAGGCCACTGGACGGTTCAAGGTTGCTGAGCCTTGGCCTTCCATCATCATCAGCTCATTCACACGGGCATGAAGTTCTCGGATAGCCCGTCGTTGAGCCTCAAGCGTCTGTTGCACTGTTTTAAACATTTTCACAACTGAGTCCTCAGTTTTGTGCAAAGGCGGTGATTTGGGTCTCTGCAGACGTGAACTGTTCTGTGCAGCATCTGAAAAGAAAGGAACACGATCCCGGGCTCCTGCATAGGATCCAAACGCATAACCCTGTCGAGGGGCCTGGCCACTCGAAGGTCCAGGGTTATTACGTGGGTTAGGGTCATTTTGCCAACGTTGATACTTAGGGAATTTAGGAACTCCTCGTCCTAATCCCGGCTGAAGTTGAGGTCCCTCAATCCTCACCGTAGGATTAGTTTGTGGTTCCTGAAGTACTGCAACCGGGGCTCCATGCCGACCTAATTTAGAGCCTCCCTGTGCATGTGCTTTAGCCAACAAGGCTAATGTTCTTTTTAAAGAATATCATCAGTAATATGCATATTAACCATTTCTCTTAACTGAGGAAGAGAATTATTAACAAGCAGACTGATATATGGCAGTTCATCTGTTTTTTCTTTGATATGACTCCGCCAAGCTGCACTTAACCGCAAATGAAACTGATGTGGAGTTTCATTAGGTTTCTGCTTTAAATTAGACAGAATTGCTACTCCAGCTTGCCCTGGGTGTTGGTTATGTTCCAATAGGGCTACTGTCTCTTGAAAAGTTTTCTCTCCTACCCTAAACTTAAGTGGCAAAGTACTCCACAATGCTCGATTCACTGTGAGTTGTAAGATTTTAACCCAATCCTCCCTTGGTAAGCCAAACACTTTTGCTGTCTCCTGCACACGTTGTGCATGCATAGCAACTGAAGAATCCTCCATCATTCCTACTTGCTTTGCTACCAGGTCTAAGGTTTTAATATCTGTAACAACTGCTACAGGACAATCAGAATTGGAACCTGCAGTTCCTTCTTCTGGATCTGAATCTGAGCTTTCATCTGAGCTTTCATCTGAGCTTAAATCTACAATTTCTATTCCTTGCCTCCTGCTACCTGGATTCACATTTTCCTCATCTGAACCATCAAAACTTTCCACTGGAGATAATCCTGGATATCTAGGATAATTTTCCATGAAATGTCTATGGCTTACATTCAAAGTGTCTCCACACTGACGCAGGACATCCCTTAGTCCACTAAAGTCTGGCGTGGTAGGGCGTTCTACCGATACACTAGGTGATACCAGCATATACCACGGGGGTGTAGAGGACCCACGAAATTCCTGGAGTCTAGGCAATGTTGATTGCCCGAATGCCAATAAATGTCCACCCAAAGGGACTGGATTTTCTACTCTATATGGTGCTAATGTAACATTGGGTGGAGGAGCAGGAATTCTATTCCCTGCTTGTTGTTGTAGCTCTCTTTGTAACTTAGAGATCACTACATCACATGCATTAGCTACCTGTGTTACCTGTGATACGGCCTCCTCTAACCCTTGAACAATGACCGATTCTAAAGGTACCCTCACAGAAGCTGTCTCTACAGAAGTAGAGATCTTTTCCTCTTTCTCTGCTTCTCTGTTTGTGTCACTAACTACTTCACTGACTGTGACACTTGTCTCCGCCTCCTGAACTGTCACTTCAGAACTTCCGTCCTCTACCAGCAGACTGTCAGTGACTGCTGCACTGCCAATTTCCTCTGACTCCACAGATTCAACTTGCAAATTCGCTTCTGAAGGTACTGTGTCTGCTTGAGCTAATTCTCTTGTTTTACTTCTAGTCACTGGTCCAATAGGATTTTCTACCTCTCTCGGATCCACCATACCAATAGGGATGGGAATCAATTCTTCAACTTCCTCTGCTCTATTTTCTCCCTTTTCTAGTTCTTTAATCTTTTCCAACAGCTGACCACGGTCTACTCTATAGGCTATCAGCATCTGCTGAATTTCCCTGAGTAACTCCATCTTTTTATCCAATTTCTTTCCCAATGAACTACAAGCTACAAGCAAGCATTCAACAGCTATTCCCTTCACCACCTTAGCTTTTTTCTTTTTCTGCTCTGTTTCATCCTCAAATACATTACTCACAAAACCCCATGGGTTTCTCTGCTCAGAAATCATTCCACTATGTTCCTGAATATATTTCCTAGCAAAGTTAGGAATTCCAACACACTCCACTCCTGTTCTATCTTCACTTTTAACACTCTTACTACGAAATAGAGAATTCATCTCTTTCTTTTCCTAGTATATTCACTAGAATCTAGTATAGTCTAGTATATTCACTAGAATCTATCCTCTGTTGATTTACTCTGATATAGAAGGCGTCCCTTCACAGAAACAACAGGATAATACCCCTTGTAGACCGGTTTAAGCACTATATATCATAAAAGTCCCAAGTAAATAGAGAGAGTGGGGATATTCTCTTCTCTCTTCTCTCGATGGCTTATAGCAGATCGAGAGGTCTTTTCCCTCTGTCGGGACCTGCCAAATATCGGGGAATACTGAGGCAGACGGATCAGAGGTGCAGTCCGGAAGAGTTAATGGGACTAAGATAAGGTATCTTTGAACTATTCAAGTTCTGACTGATTGCGGCCTTTCTGGCGGCTATGAATACCTTGCTTTCTTAACTCCCCGCCACCACTAGTGTGGGTCATCGGATCCAGATGCGGCTGCTATTATTTTATTCGGTACCATTCATTAACTTCTTCAACATATAAAAACCCCTTTCTGTGCACATATATCACTTTTAAACTTTATTACTTTAATATTCAGTTAGCTAATACAGTTAAAATCCTTTAGGCAAAAGTGAAAGTAAAAACCTTTCGGATGTATAACCACAATACAAAACGGAAATACTGGGCGTGCTGCCAGCAGCAATAACCACAGTTGATTCTGACTCTGGTTTAAGAGAAAGATTTCAGAGTTTTACTGAAATTAACTATTTACTTGCGTTTCAAAGAAAAAGTCTCTTAAAGGGTCCAGAAACGTCTGGAATACCTGAAATTCCTGTCACACACTCCTTAAATCTCCTCCTGGCGGCTCGCCAGTCTGTTGCCTGATTTGGGGAGGGTTAGTAGGGACAGTGGAATTTATCCACTTAATTTAGTTGTATGTAATAATTAATTTTCTAATTAATTAGTAATGTTAGTAATAATTAATAAGTATTAATAATATGGGTATGGCTCGCCAATATGTGTGATCAGAAGATAAAAGTTCGTCTTGAATCAGGCTTCACAGAATTTAATACAAGGAGATTGGGTTATGTGACAGAAAACCTATACTGAGACAGAATTAGTCAAACAAGACCTTTTATTTAAAACCAATAAAACAAGAAGTAAATGTAAAATGTTAAAAGCAGTTTGATTACAAAGTTACCAAATATCACAGTTCTTTAAGAGATATGATATGATATGATATCTAATGCACTTTGCAGCAAATAGTACTAGAGTGAATTTCACACCTCTGCTAGAGGAAGTATAGTTATAAAGAAACTGGTTATGAATTAAACTCTTCTTAGCATAGATGCTTTAGAGGTGAAGTAGAAATTAAGAATTATTTCATACTTACAGCTGTGAAAGGACAGAACACTACGACTTATCATTAGTTGACAGCTTTCGTAGGTGTAGGCAGGGTGAGGCGATGGAGAATAGAAGGATGGGTGTATCGCCTGCCCTAATGGTGGATTATCACACCTTTTATAGGGAGAAATCCTTCCTCTTACGCCCAAATTTGGCTTTCCCCATGGAAAGGTGAGGGTACCTGTTTTCATAGGCTGACCTTTGTATACGTATTAATGACAACTATTTATGTATCTTGTGGTGTACTTGTTAGGTCCTTTTGCACCTAACTAGGTGAAAGGTTAGCAGATATTCAGAAAGTCCCTAGACGATTTGCGTAGGTTTGTTTCCTATTATCACCTTTCTGGGTAAGGGTCTTAAAGGTTGCTTTCAGCGTCACAGAGGAAATAGGCCAGGATGTCTGGTTTAGAAGCTTCTAGGTATCTTATTACAGCTTATTGCAAATTCTATTAATCTATGCAGCCTACACACTTTTATCAAAAAGACATTTTATACAGACCAACAGATTAATCCTCAGGGCTACAGAGAACTATCCACAATGACTCCAAGATCTCTTTCTTGAGTGGGAAAAGCTAATTTAGACCCCATCATTTTGTATGTACAGTTGGGATTACGTTTTCCAATGTGCATTACTTTGCATTTATCAACAGTGAATTTCATCTGCCATTTTGTTGCTCAGTCACCCAGTTTTGTGAGATCCCTTTGTAATGCTTCGCAGTCTGCTTTGGACTTAACACTATCTTGAGAATTTTGTATCGTCTATCACTGTCTAAACATATTACTCCATACAGAGGTGGCTATCAGTTAAACCTGAGCTTATCTGATTTATTGGAGCCCTTAATGCTGTAACATAATGCTAAAGGTTTGAACAATCTGTTACATCTCAGCAAGACATGGTTAGCTTTAGCAATATTTGTGCATGAAGGAAATATTACTGTGTCAATGGTAAATCCACATCAACCCACCATCAGGTATTTGTTTCTAAGTATGGGGAAAATAGCATCTTATTAGGGGTAAATATACTGACTTTATGCTAACTTAGAAACTTTTCAAAATATAGGAGAAGATTTCATGGCAATTGAAAACCATAGAAAGAGAAAAAAGAAAATGAACTAACACAGAGACAAAAGTGATGAAGACAGTCAGACAGAGGGTGCACTAGCAATGGATGTACCTCAAAATGTACAGAGCACAGAAGCTAGGATTCCCCTCACAGCAATGGACAGTGGGTGTCCAGAAAAGGGTGCTTGCTAGGATCTTGATCCGTGTACACACACACTCTCTCTCTCTCTCTCTCTCTCTCTCTCTCTTTTTCCAACCCCAAAAATGTTTTCAGCTTGGTTCAGACTTTGAGCTTTAGACTGATTATCTTCATATACTGGTTCTTCATAGCGCTCCTTATTTTATCTGAAATAGTTCCCTGGGGTCCCTTTGCTGGTTCCATCCTGAGACAAATGGGCAAAATTCTCCTTTCAGATTTACACCATAAATCCGTGCACCAATATTCCCTAAATCATGTATAAAGAGAGCCACTCTATGAATCTTGGAGGAAATATTGGCCTAAGACAGCAGTCATAGAAATGTTATTTTGTTTTTAAAGTGGGATTTTTTTAATAAAGGGAAATAGAATAATAATGCACAGAAACATGTTTTCCTCCAAACAAAATCCCTTTAAAAATGACGCAGGATATTCAACAGGAATGCAGGAGGAAGTTGACCTCTTGTAAGGTTACCCAATACCATGGATTGCTACATCATGTAGAAAAAGGGCTATACAACATCTCTACTACCCTGCCCTCACCTCTTAAAGGAAGTTTTTTACATCTAGGGAAAGCAGATTATCAGACACAAGGTTTCTCATATGGAACCGAGAAGAGAATTTTGTCCTTTCTATAGTGTGATTTTTTTTAGCTTACTAAATATTATATTTTGATGAAAGAGTTTGTGACCAGCTTTGTTGCTAACCATTTGATTACAATTTGGTATTTTGGGGTGAATTGAATTTGTCTCAGCCCAGCTCCCAGTGGATGGTTACCTACGTCACAAATATTCCAACAACATACTGGCACTAATAGACCTCCTGGTCAGCAGACAGGCCCAGTAATGAACCAATATGGAGCCTATCTTCACACTCCTAGAGGTGGGTGTTTCAAAGCAGAGTTGACAGATTGGCAGGGCACCAACAGTGTAGGAAAATGTCCATTGATCTTGTGGTAAAGGGGGTACTTCAGTCTGCAGTGCCATTCAACCCGGCATCTCTCTCAAGCACTACATTCATTTAAATAATTTCTTAAAGGGTCTGTTCACTGAGCTGCCACCCACCCTTAAGTATAATTCAGTGAGGTTTAGAATCAAATCCAAATTTCTTCCAGTCCTTATTATTTCACATTTTCACACAAGGCTTCATGATTATTGGTTTGGAACATTAAAATGCAAATGATAGAGGAAGCAATACATATTTAAATGTACAGTGTCAGCTCGGTATAAAAGCTCTTCTGGAATGGAATGACACTATTTTTTCTTAAGTTTTAAAAGTAGTGAAATAAAAATGAAAGGAAAAAAGTCTCAGGTTTATTTTTATTCATGCTTTGTTGGTCATGCTGAAAGAAAAGGCTTCGTAAGTGGGGGGAAAAACAGTCATTAGTGTAAATGCAACCCTCAGCTAACTTTTTGACTCAGACAGCTGGATAAGAAGACTGGTAACAGGGACATTAGGTTTTAAACAAGGGTTGCCTCCTATCTGCAGAGAAACAAAGAGCTTTGACTTATCTTGTCTTTGTCATTTCTGGAATCAACATCCTCCACACGTAAATGCAAAGGACAAAGGGTGAAGACAAGAAGAGACATGGGCAGAATGTCTAATGGCTTTCTTACCTCCTGCCTTTGGGAAGTGGAATGTATGTTCTCTTTTCCAAGTTTAACTTAGGGGTAAGATGTGACAGAAGGTCACCTATGACACTTTTTAAAGCTGGCTTTACTGCAAGAATAATAAAAAATGTTTCCTGTTTCTTTTAAAAGACTTTTGCCTGCCCCACTCCCTCCCAGTATTAAGCATCTCAGAGGTGAACTAGTGTTTTTGGAGCACAGCAGTCATAACAAGGAGTCTCTAGCTGGATTTCATAGGCATGTAGCTGTAGTCCGATTGTTTTGTGTTGCCCATTCCTACTCCAAATAGTTATTTGACATTGGGATTTAATTATATAATTTTATTTCTAAAATTATTTAGGAGTCATGGGACATTCAAATCATTATAGGCCCAATTCTGCAACCCTTACTCGTGTTGCACAGCAGTTACACAGTACTCCTATTGACTTCAAGTGAAGCATTTTAATGAGTAAGTGCTGCTTAACATGAGGGAGAACTGCAGAACTGGGCCCTGGATTAGTAACAGCAAGTGTCACTATTTATTAGTGAGAGCCCCAAGCCACAAAACGTAGCTTTCTATCTAGATATAGATTTTGACCTCCCCAACGTTTAAGCGTGTTTGGATCGAGGGGTTTGGTTTGGGCTCATCTCTGCTATGCAATATAGATAACATTAGATAAAATTCACCACTGTGCAGAGCGCCATCACAAGGTGCAAAAATGCATGCGCAGGCTCTCTGAATATTGGCAAGTTTCACCTTCTGAGACTAGTGAGAGACAAACCTTAAGAAATTTTGTGATTTGGTTTAGTTGCTTACAGTGTATGAATCTCATGGGTCTGCAAAATTGGTGTGGAGATATCCACAAGATATCCAGATTTCCTCTCTCCAAGGTTGCATTACTTCCTGCTCCTGATGAAGCTAGAATACTATGAGTCTGATTTCATTGTTGTAAATCAGGAATAATATAGGGTGACCAGATGAGAGGGAGAAAATATCGGGACACGGGGGGAGGGAGGTCCGCCGGCAGAGCAAAAAAAAAAAGCCGAGTACGGCCAGTGGAGCAAAATATCGGGACAACCACCTAAATATCTGGATGGTCCCAATAAAATTGGGACGTCTGGTCACCCTAGAATAATACCAATTAAATGGAGTCACTTTTATGTGAAACCAATAATACAGGCAGTGATATCAGACTTAAGCACTTAAGATCTGCCTTCTTTCCAGTTACTTGTATCTCTATTTCCACAACCAGATCTCAGAAAGGCAGAGGGGAGCAAAAGTGAAAAAGGATAGAGGAAAACATTAATCTACCTTTTAGAATGTCTGAAATTGTTCATTTTAGGTTGGGTTCAAGATCGGGCCAAAGGTCTGAAGGGACCGTATTCTATCTAGTTATATCAGTTCAACCATCTCTAACTGGGACACTATATTTTTCACAAACAGTCTGCTACCACAGAAACAATATTCCATCTCTAAGATTCCTTTGCATTCAGTGAATATTTGGTTCAGAATGCAGGTTAGCCTATTAGAACCTTCTGTGTGTGTTTCTTTTGTTTATGTCTTAAACACTCTTGTGTTACCCTAAAGGATGTGGTCAATACATCAACACTTCTCAATGACAACTGTGGTTTCTAATTTTCCTTTGTGCTTTCCTTATAAAGCTAGTTGAATGCTTCTGAACCTTATTAAGTACATTTTGTCTCTTTTACCCTTCATAGAGTCACCGTTCATACTGCAGATTTGTGCTTTTAAAGTAGAAGTTTATTCCAAATATTGCTGTTCTCTCCTCATTCGTAAACTACCATTATGCAAATAGAGAGCCTTCGGTTTACAGTTGTCTGAGTTCTTGTCTCTTTCTGAGGGCTGCTTCCCATGCTAGTTCTACAAAAGACATTGCCCTGGGATTCCAACTTCCTGAGCCCAGCAATGAGTCAGATTTGAAATAATTATGAATGTGAATTGCAATATGCCATGGAAATATATTCAAAAGCCCTTCTTCATTTGAGGACTGTCAGTGACATTGTAAAAGGGCATCCAAGTGAAACCAAAGCCACACGCAGTTCGCAGATATGTTTCTGGAGCAGCTGCTGAGCATTCACATCCCTGACGCAGGAAGGCTACTTGTTGTTGTTAGGGCATAAAAACTTGTTTGCAAGCAGCTCACCATATAAAGAACCAGGCTTCAACTTGGCCTGTGTTGGACCCCTTCAGTACTTACTGTTCCCTGCAGAAGATGGGGAGGAATTCACTATCCTGGATATACTCTTTTGAGGTAATAAAGATAAGGCACTATCTGAGACGGAGCTACCCAAAGGAAAGGTGCTGCAACAAACTAATTAAAGAGAAACTAATCTGTCACCAGTCCCAGCTTGAATCTGTTATTCATCAAAGTACTTGGAAAACAATTTTGAATAAAGAATACAATCACAGAAACGCAGGGCTGCAAAGGACCTTGAGAACTCTTTGCAGACAGTTCACAAACCAAAAAAGAGCTAAGTTTGCCTAAAACAAATGTTCCTAGTAGAAATTCAACCAGTTCCATGTAGGAAAATCATGACTAGTGAAGGTGTGGCGGAGGGGGAAGGGGGGGGGGCATGAGAAGCCAGTCTTCCTGTGTAGAATAAAATCATGAAGCTATAAGTACCAACCGTATTATGCTTGAAAACGAGTGGCTATGTATGATCTTGTCCTCCATCCTCAAGGGACTTTCAGGGTTTTAGAGATTCAGAAACTACCCAAAGAGAATGTCTGCATTTGTTAAATGGCAACACTTACCTCCCAGCCTGTAGATTCTTGCTTCTTTGCTGCTCCTTTGTAGTCTATGCTCCCTCTGTGGATCATTTGTGAATGTTCATTAGTATACCTCTCTGAATTTCCGAGCACTGAAGTATCCTTTGAAATTTAAGGCACTGGTTTGTGATATAACGTTGCTTTGCTTTGGAGTGGAGGCCGGTGATGGCATGTTATTTGAAATAGTGCAATTTTACATACTCGGTGAGGTAAATTCAGATCCATACTTATTTTTCACCTGCACCATCTTGTTCTGTAATACAGAATACAGCAGAAAGGAGACATGCAGCTGACTGATGCAATGTTGCCAGCTGTTGTAATTGTATCACAAGTCTCTCAATATTTGGTGCTTTTCTTAAAGCCTCAGGTGGAGTCAAATGGTTGTTAAAATCTCAGCTTTAGCCCTAATTGCTGCAGAGTAAAGCTTGAAAAGGTTAAATGAATCCTAGAGGCTCAGAAATCCAAGACAAATACAAAATATCTGCAAATTATTATTTTTTAAAATCTCATGATTTTGGGGGCCTAAGATTTTTGAACCCCTGGGTTTTGCAATATTGGGCTTGCCATTAACTTACATAGGAGCAGAACGACACCAACGCTGAGCGCTTTTGAAAAATTCCATCCTTAAAATCCACACAAGTAGAAGTCAAAAGCATTGTACAGCACGGTGCCTTACAAGCCACGTAAAAGCCAGAAAGCCTGGAGGTAAGAGAAAAGGGACCCGGCTAATGGGCTCAGCTGAAATGTCAGTAGTGTTTTAAGACATGCCCTCTGACCCCTAAGGACATGCAGAAGACACAAATACACCTCTACCTCAATATAACTCTGTCCTTGGGAGCCGAAAAATCTTACTGCATTATAGGTGAAACCGTGTTATATTGAACTTGTTTTGATCCACTGAAGTGCGCAGCCCTGCCCCCCCGTGTTATATCAGGTGGCATTATATCGAGGTAGCAGTGTACATTTAAAGGGCACCTGACCTGTATGAGCCTGTGGATATGCACTGTATGGCCCATGCACTGAGAAGTAAAAGTTCTGATTTGCATGAGCACTGTGACAAACTACAGCAGCAGGGACAGCTAAAGAAATGGCCTTATCTTCTTGGCAAAACCTCTCCATATATGTGCCTCTTCCCTCACCCACCCTCTGTCTGAATGAGAGATCAGGGCCTTCTTGATGTGAGGCAGCACATACCAGCTGCCGAGCAGTCAGCAAAACAGATGCTGCCAAGGGGACAAAAGAGGTGATCATTTACATTCGTAAAAGTGTTTTTTAATCCAAAGTCTCATTGTCCTCTTAGAGCTGGACGTATTTTTAATGGCTGTTTAATGTTTTTAATTTTTTTTCTTGTTTTGGAGGGGAATTAAAGTATTTCCTGACAAGAATGAAACTCTGTTTCTGTTTAAAAAAATGAAATAGCTTGTCTGACACTTTCTCTCTTTGCACATTGTATTTTCTGGGGAGTGTAACAAGGATTCAAATGTATAGCTACATTCTCCTCTTGATGTGAGAGCTTAGTTCCCATTATTATTAATGGGATCTGTGTGTGTATGTTGAGAGAAGAATAGACCCCTAAGGACCTGTATACTTGTAGTAGGAGCTAATCCTTGTAATTGCATGCATTCTACAGTGCCCTGAAATTTGCCTCCTGCATGAATCCTCATTTATTTTAATATTTATTTTTACAACTTTCATTTTAAAAATCCTCTCTCCCCATTTATTTCACACTGTCACAGATATTCCAGCTCCACACAGGATTTAGCATCTGTGCAGGAAACAAATCAGGGAGTCTAGCTAGTGAATTTATCTTCAGCTGGTTGCATTATAGCCTGGGACCTGGTTGGTAAGGGTAAATGAAGGGTAAGTCTTTTCTTTCCCTAAGAGGTCGACATGCCTGGAGACGATTTTCCCACTAGCAGCCACACAAACCTAAAGCATGTCCTGCAAACTCCTCTCCTGCAGCTTTTACATTTAATTAAGATCGTGCCGTGTGCTCTGCGATAGCGGTGCTGCACAACGGCTGCTGCCATGGCTACTATGAGAGGGGGGAGGCATTAGCAAAACAGAAGCAGCTGTCGCCGCTTGCCACCCCACAGGCCTGGTCCCTGCAGTGTCTTCTTGATTTTTGAGTAATGTACAGTAGTTTATCCAAAAGTTAGTTTTCCTTTGAATCTGACAATTGATGATTTTTGTGGTTGGCAACATTCTTGCTATACATTTAGATTCTGTAAAGAAAAGGCAACGAAGAGATGACTTTTGTGGTGCAAGAAGGACATTACATTCAAAGTCTAAATCAGTTGGAGTGTTCCCCTCCATCTCTCCAGTGAGGATGCTGGCACTAATTATGAACCAACAGAAATCCCAGTGGATGACACCATCTGCAGTGAAGTTGATGAATTAGATTCTTAGCACTGGTGGCAGGTGCCTCAGACAACGTCCCACAAATGAGGTTGATATGGAGGTAATGATAGGGGAAGAGATCTTATTTTATAATTGCACCTCTTCCCAAATAAATTCCAGCCAAACATTTCCATATCTCCTCTCATTTGTTACTAAGGGTTAAGACATGAGGATGACTTCCACAGTGAATTCAGTGCCAGCGACTACATGCATATTCAGTGTGCTTTTGTGGGATTTCTTTTTCTGAACACTCTTTATTTAGGGCTTGATTCTGCTCTCGCACAGGTGTAGATCAGGATTGAATCCTCTGAAGTGAGTTGAGTAACAGTGCTGTAAACCTGAAATGCAATCAGAGTCAGGTCCTCAGAAGTTTCTCATAAGCCCTGTCCCACTTATCAGTTAAACACCCCTTTAAAACACAAATCAAAATGGAGTAGTGTGGTTATTAGTCACACCATTGTCCAAGTCCTGAAGTCCTTACTCAGATTTGACTTAGTTCTTCCCCAGGTAAACTTTCCTTGGGAGCTTTGTCTGAGTAAGGATTTAGTGAAAAAATCTGACTGAGGGCCTCATGATTTTGCTGTATACAATTGCCAGAGATCATGCTACAAGTGTTACAAAACCGTTGCTGAATTCTGCTGGGTGGTCGTGCAGGATGGGGAGAAGGGAGGGAGAGATTATTTTAATATATGTTTCTGATTAACATGATTCCCTGACCCTTAGGGAGCCATTTTACATGCAAAAGACATGGCTCCTGGGGGCACAGTGGGATGCACTGACAGCACTGACAATCCTAAACAGTAAAATATCATGAAATTAGATTAAAAATCACAGAGGGGAAAAATCAGTGGTTCTTTTTGTTTACCTTCTAGCTTTTGAGCTTTAAGGCTGCACACAGCATATTTTCAAGCTTTACTTCACAATCATGAAGGTTAGAAACTTACTTAAAAAAACAAGAGAGAGCAAGCTGAGATTCTCACATTAGGAAATGAATTTGGGAGCTGGGGCTTTAAGAAAAACACCAAATTATCACAAGATTCACAATAAAAGTCACAAGAGTTGGCAACTCTGCACTCTCCTCATTTCCAATGTGGTCTCTCTCGCATGGTGTAACAAGGAGGGCCATAAATGATATACACTGCCACCTTTGGTCCCTTACGAAGGGAAAGATTAGTCCCCCCTGAACACACTCTCCTCTGGTCCATCCATTCCCAACACAGAACTAAGACTATCAGGCACAAGTGAGCCTTACTATCTTAAGGAGCACTGCATTAGTGTTGTTGAACTGCTTAAATAATCCTCTCATTTTCTTATTCGCTAAAAGGAAACTTCATAGCGGTCTGTCTAGCTTGCCTAGAGTTTACTAAAATTTGCTCCCTCCACACATATGTCCTCATGTGTGTGGAGTCCAACTTGGAGCCAGAGCCTGCAGCTGTGAGATGCAGACTCTCAAGCTAAGTGAGGTTCTTCATCACATGCAAGACGTACTCAACATTTACACACAGTTGTTTTTTAAAAAAAATTCTGAACTACACCATGTTCCAACATGTTCATGTTTTAACAAGTCATTCATCCACAGTTCCAGATACCTCCTTCACATGCTAAATGCAGGTGATCATTTTCAGAGCAAACTTATGATGGGTTATTGTAGTAGTGGTCTCAGAGGCCCTTCTATGTATAGAAAAAGTCATTCATAATACATGCAGAGCACAGGAAAACATTTTGAAAACATCAACATGAGTATGAATAATAAACATATTTAATTCAAGAACTACAACTTGATTTCAAAAAGAAAATCCTCGCTTGTTAGATATCACAGTTCCAGGATTATTTTAAAAATTCCTTTGCAACGAATGTTTCTGTTTAATTCCCATTCAGTCCTTGGTCTGTCTGTAGAGATCGCCAACCATTACTGCCAATGACAAAAGAGCAGTGTGCAAACCCATTGACTAGAAATTGGATTGCACTCATTATAAATCTATAGATATAGAAAGATACCTATATTTGCAAAACATACTTTCAAGTTGTTTGTCTATCCTAGTGCCCATATTGGCTCTTGCCAGCAGCTTTGTTTCAGTTTGGGGGAAAGGAATCAATGCCATTTTCCCTTCCTATTTCTGACCACACCAGCTCAAAGGTCAGAGTTCGATTGCTGTTCAAAGCATTTGACAATGCCCAAGACTAGAGCTTCTTGAATTTTTCATTACAATTTATTTATCCAATGAATTTAACTGTTTTTCTGTTCATGAAATATACATAATGAGGAAATGACTTTTACAAATTTGTTCTTTATTCACAATAGCGAGCATTAGCTTAATGGTTTATTCCTGAACTAGTTAGCTCTGAGTATTTGCTATTTGTTATCCACATTGTATGCATGGTCACCAAAGTCACATGGTGCTGTTTCTGTTCTCTGATTGGAGAATTTAAGATTTATAACAGGACTAGTATTTTCTTTGTATAACTTTTCAACAAATGTAATGTGTGAATAATAAAAAGAGCTTTGTTCAATGGCTCACAGAGCACTTCCAGTGCACAGAATTTTGTGAACATTGACTCATGCTAGTATTTGTGAAATTTTTGCTTCCCTCCAGCATTTCTGCACATAAGAATTCACTCAGCTAAATGACTGTGAATAAGCAAGTAGGGATACCTGGGAAGAAAATCAGCAGTTTTTACTGGCAAAAATATTTGTGAATACTCATTTGCTGTATTAACCCAGTACACTATGTTTTAAATAAATAAACAGTTGCCAAATCATCAGAGGAAATAATTACATAAAAGATAAATAAGTAAAATAAACACTTGTCTAAAAAGCCACTGTGAAAGCTTTGCAAAGTAAACAGCCTTAACGCTCAAGTTAGGAGTATTCTGAAAGTCTTACCGATTAGGAAATCTTTGGTCTGACTTATCAAAGCTAGTTTAGCACAGGAGATCTTTTAAATATTTAAATCATTAATACATTTTAAATTAAAGAATTGTAAATAGCAGATCTTTCAGTCACATGATACAGCAGTGGTCTGTGTAACCAGAGCTGCTGAAACCCTTTGAAGGAAACATGTTCTTGTTCTTCCTAATGGTTCCCACTCTTTCTCCCCAAACACTATAGGTGAAGAGACCTTTACGCATGGCATCACTTTCCAAAACCATCAAAGTGGTAAAACTAGTCTGAATGCAGTTTGAATGATTCCTGCTTCTTGCTACCCCCAACCAGCATCAATGAACAGTCACTGGCTCTTTTAATGATCCAATCTTGCGCACACTGAAGTCAAAGTCAAATTTCCATTCACTTCAAAGGGAGCAAGATGGAGCACTAAATATCCCCCTTTCCCTACTATTCCCCATCTCTGAGATGGATTTTAATTAGCTGGCTATTGGGAGGTGGCTTCCAAGCCAATGGGAAGCGAAAAATGTGGAATTCAGCCCTCTTCAGTAGCAAACAAGATGTTAAATTATTAATTGCAGTAGAACCCAGCCAATCCACGCTTCACTAACCTGCAAAAAATTTACAGTCTTCTCTCTACTGCTCAGCAAAGATTAACAGCAAAGTGCTGTAATGAGTTCATGTATTGTTCTTTTACTAAATTTACTGTAGTACATTTACTAGTACATTAAGAAGTATTACCATAAATAATTTAAAACTAAACTATGATTTTCCAAATAAATGAACAGAGTACACTTTATAATGCACAATCCGTGCTTTTTAATGGAGTTTGTTCTCTTCCTAATTTGCAACATCCAGTGATTTACAATGGATTAATGCAATTCTACTGTACATATGTTTTACAAAAGAACCTTAAACATCTGCTAAAGGTACCAGAGAAAGCAATTGAGAAAGGAAGTGAGTAGCTAGTGTTTCATTTGCAAAGAGTGAAGCTGAATGTAGGTTAATTTTAACTAGTGGAACTTTATTAAACCCTGCGGACTCTTCCGAGCTGCTTCCAGCCTAACTTCCTGTGTTTCCTGTTCCACTGCACTCCTCAATAACAGTCGCTTCAGGGAACATGGACCCTCTGACTCCAGTTCCACTGATCATCACACATCTTCCCTGTTCTACAAACATTTTAATATAAACATTAAAAACAAATAATTGTTTCCCAAATCCCCACCTCATGGTCTTTCAACCAGAGGTTGGTAGCACATAACTGTGTTGCAGTCTTGTCTTTAACACAGGCTCAGCTGGTATTTTGAGATAGTTTGGTCTCCTCAATGGGCAACTACACTGCGAGTAACCAACCTCTGTCTCTCTAACACCTGTCTCCAAGTCTAGCAAGCTAACTCTCTGTGAAGTCTCCTCGTTCCCTGTGGGGTTGGCCTCTGAGTGGTTCTCAGTCTCTGTTCTGTGGTGATCTCTGTACTCTGTAGGCATTCCAATTGTTGTGTATGTTAGCTCATAAATGCCTCCTGTTTCTTCAGATGATGTGTCCCTCTTGGGTAGTCACTCCCAAAACTGGTGGTTAACACTGAAGTTAAACTCACCAACCAGCCACAGACTGTACTTCTGATCTCCCAAACACTGGTTATCAAGAAGTTAAAAAAAAAAAAATCACACAGCCCCCTTCAGTGCATTCCAGTTCTCTGGCTCCCAATCTGCACCTAGATCCAGTACAGTTAGAAGTTATATAAAAAACTCTGCTCACTATACAAAATGTTTTTCTGCACCCCAAAGGCCAGCCACATTGCCAGGTCAATATTAGGTTGGATCTTACCCAAAATACCACGCTGCCAGCCAATCCTTTAGTGTCTAAAACTAAAGGTTTATTATAAAGAAAAAAGAAAGAATGAGAAGACAGTTGCTAAATGATAAAGCAGTCAAATACAACAGAAACTTCAAAGTCCATCTATCAGGTTCTTAGCAATACTGGTGAGTTTGCTGGCTTGAAAGTCCCTCTGGAACACATCTGGATGGGTGATTCAGCCTGGATGGGTGATTCAGTCCTTTGTTCAGAGCTCCAGTTTGTAGAAAAGTCACTCCAGAGGTAAGAAGCAGGATTAAAGACAAAATGGAGATGATGCAGCTGCCCTGTATATTTCATTTGCCATGTGGCTAGTACTTTGTGTGTCCCAAACACAAGCTTCACAGCACACGGACATGGAAAAGCCTTAGAGTTCTGTCCATAAGCATACCACATGCCTTCCTGACTCATAAGATGTATCTCATAGTTCCTTTCAATGGATTCATTGTACAGTTAATGATCCTTGATGGGCCATAGAACATGCTAGGCAGTGATGATGCCAATCTGCCTGGGGGGGTTACCCAGAAACACTGCACAAGTCTGGAATACAGATATAAGATATAAGGTGATACAAACATATAAACAAAATTATCACACTTGGCAAATTGTAACATTTTCACAACTACCTGACACGGCATATCTAGCACGATTCATTGCAATTTTATAATATTGGAATCAACAATATCATAAAGTGTCCTACATATTCCATATAGTGTCACAGGTCTCTAGGGGCTTGTCCTCTGATTGCATTATTGCTGGGTGGCCATAGTGTAATGGTGGAGTCACTCCACTCCAAATACCACAGCCAAAAACTCTTTTTCTATTTGAACGGACCCCTGTTCAGTCTCTGCAGGGCTCTGACAGGGCTCTGCTGCTCCTGAAAAGGAACTACACCCAATCCTTTTTCTGATGCATCACACTAGCATCATTGTCTCTTCTGGCTGGTAGTATTTCCGGAAAATATCTTTTGTGTCAGCATGTCAAATGCTTGATGCTGGGAATGAAAATATCCCCAATAAGCATCAAAAATTGTCTCCATGCCCATGGTGTAATGGAATGCTAAAATGTATTTTACAGTGCAGCCACTAGGTGGCACTATGTGTAACATACCTTATTTAAGCTAACCTCAGCGGTACCTGGAAGAGGATTTAAAGGATCTTATAGGGAACACAACTGGTGTTCCTTTCTTAGAAGGAAGCACTGTAGTCAGTCCATATCTGGTACAAAAGCCTGACCTGCTAGTAGCAGTTCTGCAACACACTGTGTACAAAGTATACATGGAGGTTGGTATTGTCCCTTATTGCTTTCCTGTCCTGAATGCCTGAACCTATGTTCTCAGATTCAATGAGTCATGATGTTATCACCACTATCTGATGTGCCATCCCTTTCTTGTGCAAATCCGTCTGAAGCTTTCTGAGACCTTCCTCTACTTTTGCATATACTGCTTAAATGGTTCAGCTTGCCACATTGCTTGCAGTTCTGTCCTACTGTGAGGCACGTGCTCTTACCTGCTCATGCTGTCTCCCACACAATTTTAAAATCAAGACTTGATGTTTTTGTAAAAGATCTGCTGTAGAAATGATTTTGGAGAAGTTTTATGGCCTGTGTTATTCAGAAGGTCAGTCTAGATGATCATGGTAGTTTCTTTGGGTCTTGGAATCTATAAATTTATACTTCTCATCAGTCCTTCAGGGAACTAGTCCTTCTTCCTTGAAGATAATCAAAGGTAGGGAACCATGGGTCAAAATCATGGAAGGAGGATGGATCATTGGAAGGAAAAACTTGAGATATTATCAAGAGAAGGTCAGGAACTGTTTGAAGTTTGCAATTTACAGTACTGGAATCATTACAAATTAGCATCCTGAGTAACATGCAGTCACTCATGTAAGTGATGTGAGTCTTGTAATGTTCATCACACACACACACACACACACACAAGAACCCCAAAACAGAGAGAGAAAAAACAGGCTGCTCCCAAAGGCAGTGAGGTACAACTCATCCTGCCTTGCTTTAAGCTGACTCTTTCCAGAGTGACTCTGATCACACTCTTTGCTACAGAGCTGCCAAACCTGTAAGCAGGACCAGGAATCCCCTCAACTCTCAAAATGAGAGCTTGCAATTTCTACACAGTCTTCAATATACCACAAATCTTACATACATTTGACTGCAATTTACAAGGCAGAGAGAATTTTAAAGTGGAATTTGGACTTTAGGAGGATGAGTTGCAGATGCTGCCACTATGAGAGAGCCTCTTTTCTTGTAGGTAGTTGTTTTCAAAGCAATATTTTCCAGCAGAAATTTCTTTACAAGCACTGGATACTATTTGTGCTCAAAAGGCAGAGTAAAGGGCCTTATTATATATATTTATAGTCATATTAAGGGCCCTTTACACTGCCACGGTGATATAAAGGGGCCTTCATGTAAATGAGAATCAGGCACAGAGAGTCTTGTTCTGAGAGAAAATATTGTATGGCAGGCATATTGTTAATTATCAAACAACAGACATCTATGACCGTACAGGCTGATAATTGTTTTTGGTCATGTTCCATTTTTAAATATTTTTCAAGTGATAAGTTCCACAAAATGGAATCACGTCTGCCCTGGCAGAATATAGAACATTATTATAACAAGGTGTTTTTGATTATGTGACTCAGAACGTGGTACCTGTTTGCCTCAATATTGCCAGGGACTGAAGTCAGTGTATGGTGTTACAAACTACAGAGCCAATCCTGATTCCATTGGAGTCAACAGCAAAACGCCCATTGCAACAGCAGGTGGAAGGCAAAGGTAGCACTACACCAATTCTCCTTCTCCCTCAACCTGCCCCATTCCTGAGGTGGCTACAGGATTTGGCACTAACACCAATCAGAGCAACCTAAATTGCTAAGTATCATCTGAAGAAGTGAGGTTTTTACCCCCGAAAGCTTAAGCCCAAAAAAATCTGTTAGTCTTTAAGGTGTCACCGGACTCCCTGTTGTTCTAAATTGCTAAGGGGTGCCTAGGTGCTGCTCTAGCAAGTGTTATCTTGTAATGGCCTCCTCAGGGCCATTATGCCAGTGGGGAGTGTCAGGATACAGTGCCTTCAGGTCATACTATCTTTTGGCCCCCTACAGTCCCTGTACACGGTGTGTGTGTGTGTGCGCGCGCTCATGTAGACCTAGCCATGTGATCGAATTCCAGCTGAGGATTCCATCCTGCCAAGGGAATCCTTGGCAACTCACGTAGAGTAGCTTTAAGATTGCTTCACAAAAGGTCCTTAGTGTGGAACAGGATCTGGCCCAGTCTATTGTTATTCAAATAACAACATGCATCTTAACTCTGTGTGTGCGCGCGTGTGTATACATGCACATGTGAGAGAAAAGAAAAAGGATGAAAAATCATTATTAAAAGTACATGAGACACTCAAACTCCTATAAACCCTGGTATATTGACAAGATAGGGATCAGCACAGTGTAACCTATGTAGGTTAATAGAATGCAATTAGACAGTGGATTACTGATTTAAAACCCTATAACATCTCCTCGTGGTTTATCAGTGGGAGCTTGTATGGCTAAACAAATAATGTGCTTCTCAATCATTATACCAATTAGAGTTTGCACAGGTTAAATGTTTCATGTAAAGGACAATAGCTGCTTTTTCATTCCGATCTCCATTACAGCTGGGTAAATCAGGGCGAAACTCCAGTGAAGTCAAACAGGTATAAAGGAGATAAGAATCAGGCCCAATATTTCAGTATCTTCTATTTCTCCCCAAACATATAAAACAAGAAGACGTCGTTTTGTGTGTTCTGATGCCCTTGATACTGCAAGACAAACCCAAGAAAGAAACCAACAGGACTCCACTGGCCATCACATACAGTCCCCAGCTAAAACCCCTCCAACGCATCATCAGGGATCTACAACCCATCCTGGACAATGATCCCACACTTTCACAGGCCTTGGGTGGCAGGCCAGTCCTCGCCCACAGACAACCTGCCAACCTGAAGCATATTCTCACCAGTAACTGAACACCGCACCATAGTAACTCTAGCTCAGGAACCAATCCATGCAAAAAACCTCGATGCCAATTCTGCCCACATATCTACACCAGCGACACCATCACAGGACCTAACCAGATCAGCCACACCATCACCGGTTCATTCACCTGCACGTCCACCAATGTAATATACGCCATCATATGCCAGCAATGCCCCTCTGCTATGTACATCGGCCAAACTGGACAGTCTCAACGGAAAAGGATAAATGGACACAAATCAGATATTAGGAATGGCAATATACAAAAACCTGTAGGAGAACACTTCAACCTCCCTGGACACACAATAGCAGATCTTAAGGTGGCCATCCTACAGCAAAAAAACTTCAGGACCAGACTTCAAAGAGAAACTGCTGAGCTTCAGTTCATCTGCAAATTTGACACCATCAGCTCAGGATTAAACAAAAACTGTGAATGGCTTGCTAACTACAGAACCAGTTTCTCCTCCCTTGGTTTTCACACCTCAACTGCTAGAACAGGGCCTCATCCTCCCTGATTGAACTAACCTCGTTATCTCTAGCTTGCTTCTTGCTTGCATATATTTACCTGCCCCTGGAAATTTCCACTACTTGCATCCGACGAAGTGGGTATTCACCCACGAAAGCTCATGCTCCAAAACGTCTGTTAGTCTATAAGGTGCCACAGGACTCTTTGCTGCTTTTACAGATCCAGACTAACACGGCTACCCCTCTGATACCGATGCCCTTGTTATTTTAATCCAATATTATAATTTTAAATCAAAGCCTTTTTGAGTTATTTTTTTTTTTAAAAGCTGGATTAAAATAACAACCACCCTTCCCCACTGCCTTCATTTTCCCCCGTTCCTATTTAGACAATAAAAATAATCCAAAGCAACTAAAATAAAATCACTTCCTTGCTACTATTTTGAAAGCCCAAGTTTGAGCCTGGAGCAGATTTCACAGCTGAGTTATAAACTCCTGGGGCAAAGGGGGTTTTATAATAGAAATGCTGCTGACACAATCTTAAGTATAGTGTTGCTGGCAATACTTACAGCTGCAATAACTACATGTACAGTGTCTTTTAGAGTGAAAATAATACCTAGAGAAAGATGAGACAGTTTTCTGTCAAAGGCATCCTTTTCTACATTTTCGTGTGTAGATTACAGCTGGGGCTGTAATCGGGCTGTGTAAAATATGTACACAAGCCCTGTTCACTACCCCTTATTCAGGCAAAGTTTAAGTCAGCGGGAATATGGGCTGGAAAAGGGGTTCTGAATAGGGTCCTTGGTGTGTTATGACTGTACAGTACATACCAAATAAAATGAATTGGGTGTGTGAGCATAAGAGCAGGTGGTTACATAAACCAGGAAATGGGGTTTTTAGGCAAAACAAATGCTGCTAAAGATTACAAGTACCATTTGCAACATTGTGAAGGAAGGCACAGTACGTTGCAATAATGCAGAAAGCTGGTTCCTGCAAATTTTAGTTGTATGTACTACTTTCATCTATCTCAGGCTTCACATCTTTGTAGTCCAGACTTGGGGTGAAAGTCTGACCCCACTGTAGTCAATGGAAGTTTTGCCACTGTTATACTGGGCATGTTTTCTACAAAAGATGTAGAAGGTACTTTTGGGGAAAAGTAGGCAAACAAGTTATCTTTCATAATTTGAATGTGCTGAATCAGAAAAAAATATGTTTACCAAACTGAATTTTGAATATTTCACCTTCTAAACTGGAGTTCAAATTTTAAGTAAAATTTGAAAAATTAGTACATTTCTATGGCTTTTATTCCACTAAAGTTACTATATATCGTGCACATTGTTTAGAGAAACATAATTTAACAGTTCCTACATGTCCCAGCATGTTCCTTGCATGTACAGGTCCTAGTGCCTGCCAGTGTGGCATTTCTGCAGCTACAGCATTGTGACACACACCCTTTGACACAACCACGAGTAACAAATTCTGCACAGCTATTGGGGATTGGCTCCAGTGACATTACTTGGGTACCAGTTCTCCATTGTATTTGCTCCAACCCACATTCTCTGGCAAGGGTACTGTTGGGTTGTTGCAGTTTGCCTGCCTCAACACCCTGGCTTGAAAGTGAGTTCTTTGGATGTGATAGTGCAATGCACCACTTGTGGGGGAAGTGCCTCTGGTGATTGGCATTTGGAGAACAGCATCATCTGTGCCTTGTCGCAGCTCTTCTCATCAGGTAAATTGTACATGGGTGCAGATGAACTTTTCTACTGAAATGATTTATTCGTTCTGTAGATCATCCTTCCCCGAGTGTCTCAGAAGTCCATGTTTCTTCATGAATATTGTCCAATAACTTTTCTTGCTGTGCCCAACACTATGGGAAATGGAATCACAGCCTGTCAGTGCATAGAAGGAAAATATTGGTTCTATGTCTGCTTGAGGAATTACAGGCAGAAGCTTCTCTCAGCTAGTATACACAGGGATGCATTTGGGTTTTTTGATGTTCCAGCCTTCATCCACAACTTACTGCAAAGCATTTTATCATAGTGTGCCACTAACAGAAGAACAGCATCAGCCGTGTCTTGTACTGACACAACAACACGGTCAGCATCTGTATTCATGCAGGGCACTACAATCCTTGTGTCAACCTCTTCATGGTCAGCTCGCAACTGACTTGTGCCCAGAGTTGGGTTTGATCATTTAACCATACTGTCTTCTATAAACCCTCTGGATATGTTTTGTGGAGCATTGGCTAGAAGTTTGAGAAGAAGCAAGACTTATTTTTGGAATGGGCCAAGAGGTCTGGCCAGCGGTTGGGAAAAGAAATAGAGCTATCATCAATGATTTTCCAAATTGGCCTGGAAGCTTTGGAGCGTGTCTGTCGCATCATTCCTTTAATAGAATCCTGTCTGTACCCGTCAGTGGTTACATCAAACCTTCTGAAGTGCTGTCCAGAATGAAGAACTGACTTGACAAAACTGTTTGCAAAGTCACCAAAGGTTATACATTGAAGAAGTTTCCCCAGTGCCATCACCCGCACTTGGCCATCGATCCCCAGAGAGGAGGTCCTATGAAGTGTAATCTCAGGAGGACAAGGAACGTCTCTGGTTAAAATGTCTGTCATAGACTTATTTCCAACACTAAAATGTCCATTTAGCTCAGCAAGAGCAAGTGGAACTGGCATTAGTGCATGATGCAATATGCTGTGCAGATGCACCATCCTTCCTGCATTATAGGCAGTAGTGATGCACTGTAGTATGAGATGATTAGCTTTTATTGTCACTATCTGGTCTTCGCTTTGCTCTTTCCAACTAATAATTAGCTCATAATAATTTATAGTTTTGAAAGAGGCTAACTTATGGAAATAAACTATAGCAAACTACATTGTGTATGATACATTGTGTAATGATAGCAGTGTGTTTAACTCTTTCACATATCAAAAATTCCTGAAAAGTGGATAGTTTACCTACTCTTAAATGTTGACCTTACTGTAAAACCAACAAAATTCAAATACATATCATCATATGACCAGAGGAAGCAGATAGTGTGATCTTCCACAGAGCTCACACCCTTGGCTTTCTGATAGCACAGCATTCCAAATTAAGAACCTATTCCATATTTCGTACTTCTCCTTTAATTTCTGTTTAATTTTAAGTTATAAAGGGTAGCTGTTTTCTTTTTTTTATTGACCTTAAAGTTCAAAATTCAGCACAATCAAATTACAAAAGAAAACACATTTGACAAATTTCTCCCAGCAATGCTTTCTGTTTTGTTAATATCAACATAGCTGGGAATTTGGCCTTCTCTATGGAAGAGTAGAGCCAGGATTCCACCCTAGATGTCAAAACAGTG
Organism: Mauremys mutica; assembly: GCF_020497125.1. Classification (NCBI taxonomy): domain Eukaryota; kingdom Metazoa; phylum Chordata; order Testudines; family Geoemydidae; genus Mauremys; species Mauremys mutica. The sequence continues at coordinate 131,560,854 of NC_059074.1, forward strand.
GCAAACAACAGGATAAGGGTGGATCAGAATGACACTTGACAGAAAGTTTTACCTTGACCCCAATACCGAGGTGGCGAGGGGGGGCGGGCGCGGCGCAGGTTCTGCTTAGCATGAAAAATGAGTCTTTCAGCATCTGCCAAAGAAACCTAAATAATAATAGTAGGACCTATGTAGCACTTTTCTTATGAGGATCTCAATGTGCTCTCTAAACATTAACTAATTAATATCCCACAATACATATGTAAAGGGATCATCACCTCACCCACTACTGAAACAGCCATCTCTGGGGTGGAACATGACAGCAGTGTAATAAAGTTCAGCAACACTGTACATACTCTTATGCAGAGTGTCATGGAACCTTTAATGATCATGCATGTTCTAGACCTCAGATTTATGTCTCACATGACAAAAGCCAGTGCTGCCTGTGTAGTTCTCCCCTGACATCGTGCTGGGGCACTGGTTTAGTGGACATTCGGAATCATCAACGTGACTTCCAGCAGGACCGTGGTGTTCTTTGGAGCTCACAGAGTTAACCCAGGAAATGCCTCCAAATCCATTCAGTGGATACCCACAGTATAAAGTAAATTTCCTTTAAAGCCTCACATGGAGCTTTCATCTTTATTTGGCACACAGGACATTTACTTGTTGAAGTACATCATATGATGCATATCAATCTAATCCTTGTTCCTTTAGGAGATGTTTGGGTATGAATAGAAAAATAGGCTCTCACTCTTTAATAACATGTTGTCAAGTACTTTCAGCTTTTTATTATGGAGGCTGGGGGCTGGTTTCTCACACTGTTGTTTGTAATGTCCTCTTAGAAAGTAGAAACTAAGCATCCTTTTCCTGACAATTTTGCTCTCCCATTTCAAAAATACTGATTTTTCGTGTCTGTGTTTTTAACTGCTTCCTTGCTAGTCTCTCACTCCAGCATCTTAGCTGCAGGGGTTTGTTCACTTCCACTGACACCACAATGGAACTTTAGGATGTACCTGGGATGTGGGCAACACTAGAGTCATGGTTTCCTTAATAGGTGGAGCATATTATGCAGCAATGAAACATAATGGAGATGAAATTTCCACGGCCTGCAGGCATAATACCTTGTGCTGTGGGGTACCCCAGATCTCTGAGACTGGTCAATATTTGGGGCTAGAGTTTACCTATTAGACATAGCTTTGACTATTGAGCTGCACCACCCAGCTGCCTCATTGAAACAGAATCCGCCACCAAGCTCTTCATTGCACATGGGAGTACACAGGCTGTGATATCCTGCCACCGCTTCTTCCCACCCTGTCCCTTTGGGCGTGAACTGCATGCCCAGAGGTGCAAAGAAGGAGCAGTCCCTGCAGTGCCCTGAGCCAAGGACGTAGCTTGTCCTTGCCAGACTTGCGAAATGCTTGAAGGAAGGAGCAGGGCATCTGGCTACCCCATCAAGTTGCTAGTCCTATCTTGCAGGAGAGAGTTGACAGTCAGGGAGGAACTCTGAATCATGTGTGTACAAAGGAGGAAAATACTGGCCATATCAGTATTTGAGCTTTTCATGACTGTAAAAACACCTGTAAAGTTTTTATTCTCCATGTATTTAAAATCTGCCTATAATATATGTATGGTTAAGTCAGCTGAGTGTCACATTGCCTAACTTTCAGGTGCCTTGGAAAATCATTGAAATACACAAAGTCTGAGTTAGGTGTCTAAGCTCCTTTATAATGAATGGGGAGAGAGAGGCGCTATAGACTGGCTTTCACAAAAGCCAGCATGATAGGCAGGGAGTCACCTATGCTAGCCAATGGGAGATGCTGACCAGAGGGAGGCGTGCTAAGCCTCACCCCTCTTATAGAGATAGGTGATTAAGCCTTGGCTGCATGAGGTGCCTATTTCTGCTTGTGATTCACACCTGGGAACCTTCTTTGGAGTTAGACACCCTATGCCATTTTAGTGAGAAGCTGCGGGGGAAGGAGAGCTTCTCTCGTAACTCCAGTTCAGATCCCCTCTCCACTTAATGGGGAGAAGGGATCTGGAGATCCTCAGGTGAGTGCTCTAACCACTGGCTGTGGCTTATCCTGATGTGGGGAATTCCTCAATCTCTCCCACCAAAGGTACCTGGAGGGCCACAAGGAGGCAGCACTGCACATGCTCAGTGGCAGAAATGTAGGTACCTTGGGTTTTTTAGTACCAAAAAAAATAATATATGGAGATATACCTGTCTCAAAGAATTGGAAGGGACCCCAAAAGGCCATAGAGTCCAGCCCCCTACCTTCACTAGCAGGACCAAGTACTGATTTTGCCCCAGATCCCTAAGTAGCCCCCTCAAGGATTGAGCTCACAACTCTGGGTTTAGCAGGCCAATGCTCAAACCCCTGAGCTATCCCTCTCCCCTTAGGTGCTGAGTGAGTTTAGGTGTCTACAGGGTTTCAGCAGGAGTTTTGTGCATCACACAGGTCCAAAAACTGGGACTTAGATGCCTAAATCCTTTTGTGCATTCAAGCCCCTGTTTGTCAGTTCTATGTCTGTAAAATGGGCATAATAATACTGTACTTCCTGACCTCACATGGGTATAATTCATCAGGGTTTGTATGGTGCTCAGATAATAGGTGATGGGAGCCCAAGGAAAATCCTAGAGAGGGAAAAAAACATCCTTATTCAGTGGAGGAGTTGGATTCTGTGCAGTAAGAGCCTTATCTAATGCCTACTGAAATCACTGAAAGGCTCCCATTGACTGCAACGGGCATTGCACCGGGCTCTAAATGGGACACAAAGCTATACATTGATTGATAAGGTTAAAAAGAAATATTAAACATATTTCAGTGCCTCATTCACTGTGAGCTGTCCATCCCGCACACCAGCTGAGGTGAAGGGTCCCTGAAAAAAATGCTAGATGGTAATGTAACAGAAGTCTGTATCATAATGCATACGCATAAGGGGCAGAGATAAGGTTGCAGGGGCAACATTAAACTTGCCATTTTCTTAATTTTGAGTGTTACAACTTTGCAAATCTAATATTGGTTTAATATAGTTGTTTAGGTAAAAGATTTTAGTAATTCGTTTTTCACACAGTCCTGATCTCAGCTGCTACCTTGCTCTGTATTTCAAACAAAAGAATGGGAGCAAAAAAGCAATAACCGGAGCATAAAGATCAGTGACCTTGCCTTTTCTTTGCACAAAGGGTAGGCAAAATATTCAGTCTCAGAAAGTTTTGATGACATATTGTCTTTTAAGTCTTCATCATATTTTCCAGTAATGGTGCTATTATGTATCTTTTTTTACACTCTGTGGTATCCCCGTGCAATGTATGAATTTATCAGATTTCAACGATATGGAAGCTTTCATTTCCACCTCAGTGAGTTCTTTATCTAGCGGCTGCCTGTCATTCTCTCTCTCTCTCTTTTTTCAAATAGCAACTGTTTGTTCAAAAATAAACTCCAGATGATTGTTGGCTGACTTTGAGAGAAAATATTTTTTTTTACATACGATGCCCAATTGCCCATTGTAGAGTGAGGTGCGAGGAGGAAATAGGGGAACACAACATACCCATTAATGTGCTTTGGAGGAACTGCACCAAAATCATCTCATGTAGAACCAGCAATGGCGGGTGACAAAAAGTGAATGTCATGGCCAAAAAAGCCAATGTGTATGGATTAACCACTATGGCCAAAATAGTAGTATTTTTCTACAGCCCATGCTTTAATGATAAATGCAACTTGAAACTACAAGTACTTTGGTGGTAGATACTAGGTATAAATGGAAGCACTTGAGGGCAGTTCAAAAGGCGCTAGCAATGCCTTTTAATTACTGAAGGAAAAATCCATGTTCATGTCCATTAAAAACTAGTAAGAAGTCCAGCATGACCAGATTAGCTAGTTGATCCAATAGAAAATCAGCTCCAAAGGAAAGCCAGACCCCTGCAGAACCGACACATGATTCTCTTGGTGTCCAGTTTGAGTAGCCACTGCCTTCTCATTCAGCTTACTCCAAAAGAGATTAGCCATGAATTAACTGGAGCTCCAACATCTGGCTTTTTGAGTGGGAGGAAGACCTCTGTATCTTTAAAAATGACTGTCATTCAACTGTTCTCACGTGAGGTCTTGATAAAATCTGTCAGCAATGAAACTACAACTCCACCACTCATTTTAAGTAAGGAAGTGGAACAAATGTTAGAGTCACAAGGCTCAGGAAACTCAAAGAGTCATGGACAGTTCCATTAAAAACTAAGCTGAACTCAGTAAAGAGAGACAGATCATTGGGAGCTCATGCATCTGCCAGTCAAAATCCCGTGTAGACTTATGTTGCAGCTGATCTAGCTTCCCCAGGAAGCATATAAGATCATCACAGCAACCACATGAAGGAATAGCTCTAGACAATCTGCATGAATCTGACAGAGCACTACTCAGAAGAGTTCAGCTGGATGATGCCTGTAACAAGTACAACTAGCATGAGGAACATCTCTTGGCCTCCTATCAGAGCTCCTCTGTATTTCCACATAAAATCCTTGCTCAGAAGAAGTCTAGACTTTAGGCATCTACTCAGTCATCATCTCCCCAGTCTGCAGTGCAGCTACTTCAGATCCTGGAAATCATTATCAAAACACAGACTCTGGACACAAAGAACAGTAAAGATCTGGGGAAAAGATGAGAGCCCCTCTCTAAAAGCTACTAATAGCTACCCGTGAGTGTGCACCCTGTCTGGAAGTGAATCTGGATCTGTACTTCATCATAGAACTGAGTTTGTTTTTATAAACATATCTTTGCTGATGTAGATAATGAAAAAACATAAGAAAGTGCCACGTCCTGGGACCCTTGCTCACGTAAAGCTACCAGGAATGTTACCTTAGGCAGGACTGCAGGCTTGAGCCGTAATACATAACAGTAGCTTCACAGCAGGAGCTGCATAGTAAAGAGGATGGTTGGCTTTGTGGTTAAAGCACTGGCAGAGGACACAGGAGATTGAATTCTACCATGGGTTTCCCATGTGATCTTGGCCAAGTCATATAATCTCACTAAGCCTCAGTTCCCCATCTGTATAAAGGGAGTAATAATACTTCCTTACCACCCCAGGGTGCTGTGGAGAAAATGTCATTAAGCTTTGTGAAGTGCTAAGATGCTGGGGGCCATATAGGCACCTATATAGGTAGGTAGATGGATCATTGCAACTTCTTGGGCAATAGAGTTCTTGTCGTATGAAATTCTTTGGTGAATACAATAGTGGTATTAGTGACCGAGGGGCTTAGATTGGTCAGGAGACAGATGTGAGGGACAAAGTAGTGTAATTTGCATAAATGTGGCATTCTGTGGGTGGGCAAAATTACATACTAAGAGGTTTAGCGTAGAGGAGGGTACAATTGGAAAAGCAAATAACTGGTGGTTATGGATTAAAGAGAGGGCTGATGACTTTATTCTACACCTTCCTGTTAGTTACTTTTCCTGCTACAATGCCCCTCTCTGCACCCTTTGTATGTAAATTGCATTGATTTTGCACACACCTGAATGCCAAACTAGTGTAAGTTACATAGGCCTGCTTCACCACTGGGTTACTCCAGTTTTATGTTAATCAATGATGTGCCAGCAGTGTAAAACTGGAGTAATACTGTGCTCAGTGAGGCCCCACAACTTTAACATTCAGACCAGCTTGATGACTCATTTAATACCCAGAGGACCAATTCTCTGCTGGTGTAAATGGGTGCTGCTTCACTGACTTCAATGCAAGTTCAGTCCTTACACCAGAGAAGCTGACCCCATGTATATTTTACAATCACATATTTTTCTGGAGTTGCATATTCTTACACAGGGGCAAATCTGGCTCATTATTTTTTCTCTCTTATTCAGAGCTTTCAAAGATATATTTTAACATGTCCCCATCAACAATGTAGTAAAGAAGCTTAGTTTTTCTTTTGTAAAAAAACTGCCCAATCCTCAAAGTTCTCTATTTAAAAAATTCAACTCGCCAACAACCAGCTTAAGTTCTATTTCCTCTGCTCACCTCAAAATAATATTAGTTTCTGCCACCACAAAGCATATAGATCATCCTCAGCTAGAAACCCAGTAAAGCACATTAAAGAAGAGATGATATAGTGGATTAGGGTTTATGGAGAGAAGCAGCAGCACCTGCCTGGTCTAACAATGCAGCATTGTCTGGCTGTGGTATGTTTAATCTTCTGCTGCACAGACACCTGCTTTTCTGAAGGGATGAATGATGGTTTATTAGTATCATGGAATGGTCTGGAACATTACAAATCTTTCTACATATTAAAGACATACCAAACTTGGTGATTTCTGACATCTAGTAAAAATGTACCCATGGAGACTTGGCTACTGCCAAACATCTGAGGTGTCCCCTCAGTGCATCAGTTCGTTGGTGATATAGAAGTACCATGTAAATGTAACCACTTTGGGGTTTAGAAAGCCAGGAAGGAATTCCCGAGAAGGACAGACCAGAGCTGGATCCAGTATTACTGCTGCCCAGAGCTGTATGGAGCCCTGAGTACTGGGGCTCATGACTTTGCATTGGGAATAAGGAGGGAGGCTTTTAGCAAGTTGAGTGGGGAGGTTGTCCCTCTGTATGGCTTTGCAGAGAATGGCAGAAGAGGGCAATGGAGGGGTTTGTTGGGGGAATTTTACTGATGGCAAAGACGACCAGGAGCACCCAAGACTCACCACTGAACTGGAACTTTGCCCAGAACCCCCGAACTCTGTGTGCAGACACATTGTTGGAGGTCTGTCCTTTCAGACTGTGGTATCACTGGGCTTTGTATTGAATGCAACCCTGTTTTACTGCTCCCTTTATATTTCTCCCTGTTGTTTTTCTCCTTTCATCCCTCTGTAAATAAATATTTCCCTTTGCTATATTCACTGTATACTTTTCCAGTGTGTGTGTTCACTCTGGGGAGTTTGGAACAGGTGCCCCTGGGATGCAAGGGACCTTCCCTGCTGCAATCCTGCACAGGCCTTCTCTTGGCCAGAGCTGCCTGCAGAGCAAACTCCAGCTGTCCCTGTCCCCATGTGTCCCTGCATCCAGGGCCGGCTCCAGGCACTAGCCGACCAAGCACGTGCTTGGGGCGGCACCTTGGGGCAGGGTGGCGCTTGGGTTTTCTTGTTTTGTTTTGGTTTGTCGGGGCAGCACTGGAGGGTTTTTTTTTTGTTTCTGCTGCACGGCGCTCGGAGGGGCGGGGCTTGGGCAGCGCGGTGCTCAGGGGATGAGGGCGTGGTGTGGTGCTGGAGGGGTGGGGGCTGACGCAGCACTCAGAGGGGGGCGGGGGCTTGGCACAGCGTGGCGCTCTGAGGGGGCGGGGCACTCAGGGGGCGGGGCTTTGGGCGGCGTGGTGCTCGGGGGGCAGGGGGTTCGGCAGCACGGTGCTGGTGGGGGGTTCAGCGGCGCGGTGCTCACGGGGCGGGTACGGCGGCGCAGCACTCTTCTTTTTTGCTTGGGGCGGCAAAAAAGTTAGAGCCGGCCCTGCCTGCACCCCTACTCAGCTACCCCTTGTCCCACGTCCGTGTGTCCCTGCACCCCCTCCCATGTGTTCCTGAACACCCTTCCCCTCCCCCATGTGTCCCTGCACCTCCACTCAATCACCCCTCTTATCCCTATCCCCATATGTCCCTGCTAGACATATTTTAGAAAGCGATCCAGTTTTGATTTAAAGACTTCAAGTGACAAAGAATCCACCACACTTCTTGGTAAGTAATTCCAAAGGTTTTTGAGGTGGCCAATACAGTTTGTGGCTGGTGGAGCTGCCCAGTATGCAGTTGATGGCACCAAAGTCATCACAAATGCCATCCTGACCATTAGCTAGATGCCTGCAGATGAAATGGCTTTTCTGTTAATCTGTCATTGTGGCCTTTGACCATATGAGGATGATCTGGTCAATGGAGGAGCGGATTTAGCTACTTAGCAATTTGATCTGGGCAGCTCCCCAAACACTCCAGGGAGTCACTTTATAAAATTCATAATTGTTGTTATGCTGTTATAAAAGCAAAGCCTACTAGTACAACACAGGAGTGGGCGCTTGCAGACCTGGGTTCTGTCCCTAGCTCCGCTGCTGACTTAGGACCTGATCCAAAGCCCATCAAAATGAATGGAAAGACTCCCAGGAATGTTGATGGGCTTTGGATCAAGCTCTTGGTGTCTAATTTTAGCCTTAATATGTCCATCTATGTAATGGGATAATAATACCTACTCTATCTACCTCGGATGTGATGTTTAATTCATTAATGTCTGTAAATTGCTTTGAGAGCCTCGTGGGGGAGGTGTTGTATATATACAGCATATTATGCCAAGCCACCCCCTCACTAATTTTCAGAGCCTGAGCTCCAACCCAAGTTGTAACATCAAAGCGCTGTCTACACAGTTATGTTTAGAGCGCTATGCGAGCCCCTCTAGCCCAAGTCTGTCGACGTGGGTCGGAGGCTGGCTGCCATGGGCTATGTAGACAAGGGCTGGGATCTGAAGGCAGGTTGGCACCTGAGGGAAGTCTCCAGTAACTGCCCCCAGTTTGCCTCAATATGTGCATTTGGCCTGACACTCCTGCTTTCGTTTTATTTTACTTGTTGTCAGTGTGCATTTTCCCTGGTTTCTTTTTTGGCTAAGCTGGCAGTGATGTATGGGGCCAAGTTTTCAACCCTAACTTTAACAGCTGAACAAGGAAACAATGCATCCCCTTCCCCCCACCTCAGCTTACGCACACATCTGCACATGCAAATTAAGGCTGGCATGGCCAGTTATTAGATTATGTCAAAACCAGTTCAGTGAGAACATGTCAGGCTGCCTTGAACTGAGTCTATGCTATGGATCTATCTGGTTTTTAAATCTGTTTAACTGAACTGGTTTTAAAACCAAGTCAAAATTTTTCTCACAGAAGATAGGCCCTTAGAGCCAGATTCTGCTGAGCCTTACGTGGCTGTGCAGTCTGGGGAAGATTTAAGAAGCTTCATCACCATAGTCTGCATAAAGGCCAGGAAGAATTGCAGACCCTAGGGCAGAAAGGGCCTGCTGTCCCCCTACTCCCATAAAGGCACATAGGAACCCAAAGGCAATGGGTGAGGAAGGAGGTGAGGCTCTGGCCATGGCTCTACTCCACACGTCCTGTGCAGCTGATCAGTTGCAAAGGGGAGAAAGCTGCACTCATAAGGATTGTAGCAGAACACCAAGAAATGCCTCTGATGCTCTCCCTGGAGCAGTACAGCTATGCATTGGCACACCACAGGGCTGTGCCCAATATGCACAATCAAGGCCATCAACAGTTAGCAGGGCTGTCTCTATATTTATGCACTGTAGAGCTCCAAGCACACTCTTGGCACTTAACAAGGAGGGAAAATAAAATTAAAAAAAATATAAATAAATAATAATAATTAATAAAATTCTACCACCCACCTTTGTGACATGTACACAGATACAAAACTTCATGTAAGTGCTAAGTTTTATTGCTATGATTATCTTCTGATAAAGGAATAGAGCTGAATCCTGAGAGATACGGAATGACTGCAACTCCCATTGGCTTTAACAGGAGTTGCAGCTTGTTCTGCAACTTCTGAGGGCTTGGCCCGTGGCTATTATACAGACACTAATATGAAAAATACAATTATTGTGTCATGAGACTGACATTTTTATTCTTTGGTAACCATAGGAAACGTCGTGTCAAATGTAGGTACTGTAGTTTTATTACAACCAAGTACTTGTGTTATATTTTATCTTACTATTAAAAATTGCTACAATTCTAAAATCCAGCCATAATTTTACACTACTCCTTAGCTCCTCTATTGCACTTTTCATCTGTAGATCCCAAGGTGCTTTTCGAAGGAGGAGATCATTATTCCCATTTTGCAGAAGAGGGAAAATGATGTACAGAGAAGAAAGTGACCTGCACAAGGTCACACATCAGCCCAGCGGCAGAGCTATGAATAGATCTCACATCTCTCGATTCCCAGTCTGGTGCCCTATCCACTAGACCATGATGACTCACTCTAGGAGGATAGAGAATCTGGACACAATACAACTTTAATAAATGCAGGATCTATCTCTTTGTCTTACTTGTTTACTTGATGCACCCTGCAATAAATACACACTTGGGGCCTGCTCCAGCATTCCAGATTCTGGGAGCATTACTAACAAAGTAATGACCAAGAAGTACAGGATTGGGCCTTTGAGTTGAAATGTTAGCTGGGGATCTTATATTCCATGCAAGATGAGCTTATATTTCCTTAAGGTACCACTGAAAGGGTGTATGTCAATACTAGAGAAACATCTAAGAAAATTATGATGCACACTAGCAATATTCCAGTTAATTAATGGTAAATGATACCTTAAGAAAACATTTGATACAGTACCATCTGCTCAGAGCTGTGGCAGTTCTGCGGCCTGGTGTGATTCTCAGCACACAAGTCACGAGTATGCTGGAGCTCCCCCAGTTGCGCTTTGAGGCAGGTGGCACTATTGCAATGAAAAGGGGATTTTTGAAGGACATAAGAGCTTACTAATTAAAAAGATAAATCTCCTGAATTGCACTACTATGATTATATTGTCATTACAGCGAACACAGCTAAATTAACACACAAAAGCATGGCTTTGCATTACTCCACTATGTTTGCATAAAAATCCCTTCATGCTGCAGCCCCATGACTGAACTGCTAGCTTGTTAATACCATATGTTTCTCTCTGTACACTCCAATGGGCAAATCCAGGCCTTTTAATATTCCCAGTAACTACCTCAGAAAGTCCAGAACATCGATTTTGGTCATATGGTGTTCCATCTCCCTGGTGACACTGAAGTCTGACTCACTGCTGGCGTTCAGATCAGCTGTCGGAACACATCTTTTCTTCTTAAATACTGTAATTAGATTGGTATTTTGTGCCACTGTAAAGCACTGCATTCTTTACTTTCCCAAAGCCCAGGCATTGCTCGCTGTTAATTAGCATTGTCGTGCTAGGTTTTTGTGTACAACTATTGGTGGCTGTGTTCCAAGTGATGCTGGGTTGCACCCTCATACGCAACACCAGTTTGGTGGGCCAAAGAGGATTTTATTCAAAACAGGAATATAGCAATGGAACCACAATGGAGTGAAGCCGCAGGCTATGCAATGAGGATCACCGCGTGTATAATCATAGTTCTACGATCCTCCTACAATTCGTGATGGGCTGTGTTGCCCCCACCAGTTTTAACTTACAAGCTGGAAGTGCGGGTGGCTGAACTCCTTCTTAACAGAGCTCACTGAATCCCAGGAAGACGAATCTCAATGGTTTGGTTTTTTTTTTAAATGTAAGTTTCTAGCCCTTTTCCTTGAACAGATAACGGTGAAAATGTCAACAACTGCAAACCAATGTACTGTACCAGTAAAACAATTCCTAATGCTGAAATAAAGACACAGCTAGTCTCCACATCTGCAGCAGGGGGCTGGTGGGACCTAAATATCCTTGCCACCCACTCCACCAGGCCTGCTCCTACTTTTTATAGAGAATGAGCCACTAAAGTTTTGGGTTTATCCCAAAGAACCCTCTCAGCAACCGTTCTTGGACACTTTAGTGCCTAGTGGTGACTGAATGGTGGGCAGGAATCGGTTACAATGTTTAGAAGAGGAACAGCAAATATTGTTTCACAAGCCTGTCCCAAAATGCGAAGGTTGATTGTGATTGTTAATGTTTTCAGCACCCTCTGGGGCTGGCTGCTGCCCACTCTACTCAGGTGCTGGCCATTACAGTGGCAGCTGCTGCTACAAGGCCTCTCCTGTGCCCCACATCAGTACTGCTAGGAGCACAGAGGGGATGTCCCATTTCCTTCCCAGCCCATCTACACAAATGTGTCGTATGCTCCAGCAGCACACAAGGAAGAGTAGGGAGGAGATGAAGCCAAGTTGCTTCTATACTGAGCGGGAGTCTTGGAGCCATTGCAGCCCGCGATAGTTTGCCTGCCCAACTCAAAAATGAGCTGGTACGGGGAGCTACTCCCTCCCCGGTCCATCAGTCCCTTCAAGAGAAAGCCAATTTACACAACCCCTAACCCACCACACCCGCCTTGGGGAGACCTGTCCACTTCTGACTCCATCACACCAGCTAGGGGAAGCTGTCAGCAGTCAAAGGAAACTTGCCTGCCTCGAGAATCAAAGGAGACATAATCTCCAACTGACCATCCAGTCCACTACCACAAGAGACCTCTTTTCCCAACCAACCAAACACCCCTCTGGCTAGCGGCCTCAGTCACTTGCTACTATCATTGACAGCAGAGGGATCAGGACACCTTGCTGCCCCTATCACTATTACTGTGAGGAACAGCTACCAGGGAGGGGAGGCACCAAAAGGAGACTCCATGAGGAAGCTGGAAGCGGGAAGCCCTGGGGTGGAGTGTATGTAGTGAGGAGAGATGGATCTGTGGCATTGTTTTTGGGAAGTTCTATGGCCTGCATTACACAAGAGGTCAAACTAGAGGATCACAATTGTCCCTTCTGGCCTTTGACTCTATGTGTGGGTGGTTGTGGAAGAGCTGATGGATTTGGGGGGGCGGGGTTGGAGGGAGTGTATGGAGTCAGTAGATGTTTGCATGGGAAGAGTATTTTACCCAAGTACGTCACATGGATCACTGCCTTAGGCAGAAGCTTTTTCAGGGAGCTTCCCAGACAGTGGGAGCTGCAGGGGCGGTGCTTGCAGGCAGAAGCAGCGTGCAAAGACCCCTGCCCCTCCTCAGGGGCCATGAGGGCATGCTGGCCACTTCTGGGAGCGGCGTGGGGCCAGGGCAGGCAGGGAGCCTACCTTAGCCCCGCTGCGCCGCCAGACTTTTAGCAGCCGCAGATTGCAATAGACTGGCAGAGGCTCCAGAATCGATCAGTCAATTGCAATCTATGGTTTGGTGATCACTGCTCTAAGGATCGGACAAGAAGCAATGGGCTTAAATTGCAGGAAGGGCAGTTTAGGTTGGACATTAGGAAAAACTTCCTAACTGTCAGGGTGGTTAAGCACTGGAATAAATTGCCTAGGGAGGCTGTGGAATCTCCATCATTGGAGATTTTTAAGAGCAGGGTAGACAAACACATGTCAGAGATGATCTAGAAAATATTTAGTCCTGGCATGAGTGCAGGGGACTAGACTAGATCAAGGTCCCTTCCAGTCATACCATGCTATGAAATATTGTCAATGGATTACATTATTTGCTACATTTTGCTGTTATTTGTCAAATAAATTGTCTGACTAGGAGTTGTCATCACTCTGCCTCTCCCATACTGGCAGGCTGGACGGGGGGAGGAGAAAGAATGGCTTCCCGGGGTCCTGATATGGAAAGCTGGGTCACAATATGGAACAGGTTGAGAACCAATGTATTTGACAACTATTTTTTGCAGCATTCAACCAGTTCAAAAATAAAACCACGCTCAATTTTTTTTTAAAGGCTCACATATCGTATCCACAGCTCAGAAGAGCTGTATCCATTCTGCAGAGCAGGAGAGGCATTAACATACAGTTTGGGAGGAAGAACGAGAGAGGAGCATAAAGCTCTATTTTAAATGTCCTTCCTTTGTCATGTGAACTGACAAAGTGCCGAGTGGCTTGCTCTTTGGGCCAAAGACCTGCTTGGCATAATGTCAATGATGTTAATGGTATTACACTAGGGATTCATTTGGTCCTTTATATCTGACATTGTTTCACTTATTTCAATTAAAGCAGTTCTAAATAAACCCACAAGTGTAAGTACTTTCCTCCTTCCCTTGTATTCTTTCTAATGGATTCAACTAATATGTTTATTGTGAATAATGGCTTTGTGACCACTACCCTTCCTTTCAATTGGTGGGACTGGGTCTTGAAATTATGTTCTTCATAAGCCACTGCTGTCTATGATGGATGGAAATAAACAAGTTTAAGAAGAATTATAAGTGCGTGACCTTGCACAGAAAATAGGTGATTGCACACGCAAACAGCCAATTCTAGAAATGTGTTCATGCAGTTACGTCATTTGGAGGTGCAGTGGCAGTAAATGCATACATAAATTAGACTCACAATAGCTGTGTTTGCCTCCACTCTCCAGGCTGCTTTTCAGCAAACACAACCGACTGCGTTAACAACTCATGGTTTCAGCCCCCACTGTGTTTGGTGTCAAACACAAATGAATTGAAAATATAAAATTGTTTCTTTTCATTGTAGGCCTATCAAGCAGAAGGGAGAATGTTACCCTTCTCAGTGTTATTGTCTAGGACAGTGGTTCTCACCCAGGGGTACGTGTAACCCTGGGGGTATTCAGAGGTCTTCCAGAGGGTACATCAGCTCATCTAGATATTTGCCTAGTTTTCCAACAGGCTACATAAAAAGCACTAGTGAAGTTAGTACAAACTAAAATTTCAGACAATGACTTGTTTATACTACTCTCTATACTAAACATGGAATATAAATACTGTGCTTACATTTCAAACATTTATTTTATAATTATATGGTAAAAAGAAGTAAGCAATTGTCAGTAACAGAGCTGTGACACTTGTATTTTTATGTCTGATTTTATAAGCAAGCAGTTTTTTAGTGAGGTGAAACTTGGGGGTACACAAGACAAATCAGACTCCTGAAAGGGGTACAGTAGTCTGGAAAGGTTGAGAGCCACTGATCTAGAATATACTTAGATGCTGATTAATATATTCTGAAGTAAAATGAAGCAATCACATGTTGAATTTCACTTTGCCTATAACAACCTGAATGAGTTGCTGTGCTAGGAAATCTTTACAGATCTAGATTTTGGATCAGATTCTGATACCCTTATTCAGAGGGAGGGAGTAACACCTTACTCCATACACAGCGCTACTCAATGGGACACTGCGTGAAGTAGTTCTATTCAGCATCAGTCAGGGCATCAGAATCTAGGCTTTGCTGTCTGCTTACAATCTGCCCTGAGTAAGGTCTAATAACAGGGAATGAATTGGGACTCAGAGTGACCGTTCATTGCCCAGTTCCCCCTTGTTCCTTGGAGGAATCTTCTACTACCCTTGGCCAGCAAGAGATGACTTCCTTCTCTGCATCAGCTCAGCTCTGCTAGCTAGGTGGGTGAGGAACAGAGTCAAGACTCCACATAGTCTCTCACCTCTGACTGATCATTCCCCACTCACTGGTGAAATAGGATCAGATGGGGGAAGGGAGGTAGTTGCGTGGCCCTCTCCCCTCCCATGAAGAGGAATGAGGCTTTGTACCCTCTCTCCCTCCTTGCATGGGAGTCACAGTCTGGCCCAACATTTTGTAGAGTGACTAAAGTGGGTACCGCACTCGTTATATCTCCTACAAGACTAATGAGCTGGAATTCCCTTTTGAGGAAAACACTGGTACATAAAATGAAGTTTCAGCGATGTGCATAGCACTGTACCTGTCCAAGTGAGTGCCGGTCTAATTCTGTGAGGGCATTAGCAGTATTGCTATCAGCAGCAGCAAATATACCCTACATGTCCAACACCATATGGTGAAGCAAGCCAAGCATTTAAATGCCGTTTCAGGTCTGACTGTACTCACTTATGAATTTTAACTTGGAGCACTGCTTTTTTTGTGTACGGCTCTCTTTTTTCCTTTGCACAGTGATACTGGAGATATAGGGAGTGACAAGAATGCTCTTGGCAGAAGTAGTGTTAAGCAAGCCCCTCAAAGCTAACTGTGTCTGGTAGATGCGCTCATATGGTTGCTAGTTCACATGCCTGTCATGTTATCTGAGGCTTTTTCTGTGGCCGCCTTAAGAGCATATCTTAACTGAAACTGCAGTGTGATGGCATGTACAAACCACCCACCAGGCACGCAGGTGTTACAGAGCAGCTTTCGGCTCAAGCATCCTCATCCTGCCACACCTAAGAGGCATGGCAGTCTTGGGGAAGGAGCTTTAAAAAAAGGAGAAGGTCCAAAAGGAGCACAGTAGAGACCCAAGCTACCTTTTGTTGCCTAAGAGCACAGAGCGACAGGACAGATGGCTGGGGATTGTGGATAGAGAACCTGGAACCTAAGTTCACTGCAAGCTGTGCAGCCATGCAGCAGGCTATCGAGGGCTGTGCAGGCGGGGAGAGGCGCCCATTCCCTGGCCCAGCCCAGCCCAGCCCAGCCCCTTCCCGCCGGAGCTGCTGGAGAGCGGAGCCCCTCCCCCGGCCTGACCCAGTCCAGCCCCGCCCAGCCCCACCAGAGCTGCCGTGGCCAGGGAGAGGCGCTTCTCACCTGGCCCCAAGCTGCTGCAGCGAGAGAGGATTGGGGGGAGTCCTCTCTCCCCGCCGCAGCCCAGGGTCAGCCTGCACCCCTATCCCCTCATTCCCAGCCCCACCCCAGAGCCTGCACCTACAGCCAAAGCCCTTACTCCCGCACCCCAATCCTCTGCCCCAGCCATGGGCCCCCTCCCACACTCCGAACCCCTCACCCCACCCCCACCATACATCACCTCCATATTGGTGCACATAACAAAATTCATTCCGCACATGGACGTAAAAAATTAGAGGGAGCACTGCCTGGAGCCCCTCTTTATTTTTGTTGATTTAGTTTATTTTCTGGTTTTTACCTTGAGGACTGAGACTATGGGGTTGACCCCATGCGCCTAGTTCCCATGCCTATGCCAGGCACTTACCCCACAGTGGCGGTTCCTGAAGCTCCTGTGCTGTGGGGCTGGCTGGGCTTAGCTCTCTGCTCTCCAGGGTTGCAGTGCTGCTCCAGTTTGATTCCCCTCACCCCAACTGGACCAAGTTTGGGTGAATGGAGTTGTGATCTGGCTCATAGGGTTGCAGTCCCACTCACTCAAATTTGGCCTCCCCAGACTCCTGTCATCATGATGGCTGGGCCAAATCTGAGTGTCTCTGGGACCTCAGAGATTGCAGTGCCTGGAGCAAGCAGGTGAGCCCAGCCAGCCCTGTGGGTCAGGAGCTGCCACACGACCCCTTGAAACATTCTGGCAACCCAATTTTGGGTCCCAACCCACGGGTTGGTATAAAGGGTTTAACATCACTCATGAGTTGTGAAGGTCATCTCAAGGGCATGCGACAAATACATTTATGCCCCCCATACCTGGTGTACATGTACCTACACATATACACATACCAAAAGCAAAAAATGAAATGATTGTACAAGGCCGTTGTCAGCAGAACAGCAATGACAAGTGTGCAGTTCAAGGTATGGCCTGGTTGAAAGTGAAAATGAAAGGACTCTGCCCTTCTTTCAAAGAAGAGAAACGCATACAAAGGCTGGCTGGGCAAATATGGCTTGTCAATGTGCTTGTATTGCAACCCTCCCTGAAAACTAAAAGAATATACAAGACAGTATCATCTAGCTGGCAAAGCAACAATAGCTTGGACTGCCCTGTAAGCCCACAGGGTGCTGCCTGCTTTCCCTGCCAAACAAATTAAACATCACTTCTCATTTACTCCTCAATTGCTTCTTTCCCCATTTATAATAATTATTATTTAATATTTAGATTACAGTAGCACAGAAAAGTCACTTCCAGGTTGGGCCCCATTCGGCCTGGCACTGAATAAATGACTGTCCTTGTCCCAAAGAGCTGACAGTGTAAAATCCCTTAAGTCCTTTGCTTCATCAGTTCTCTCTTTTCCTCTGTGGAAAAAAAAATGAAGTGGCTTCTGCCAAGTCTTGGAATAGACATGCTATTTTGGAGAGACTAGTGTAATCCACAAACCCCCATTTCTGGAACTCCTTAGCTGTTTGCAACCATTGCTAAACTAGATTGAAACAGGAGGGGGAGAGCTCACTGTGGCAGCCACGGAAGAGGAGGGGAGGGATTTGCTTTTAACAGAGGAGGAGAGCTGTGTCCTGCCCCCTCCCATCTTACTTTAGCAATATAACACACACACACACACACAGGCCAGTTGGTTGTCCCCCCATCCTACAATACTTCCATAATTTCCCAATATAGATCTGCCATTGCTCTCAATGGATAAAATTCATCCCTGTGCAGAGGACCAGCAAAAAATCAATGCACTTTTCCACTTATCTTGTTTTTTGAGGGCGTAAATGTTGTATATAGAACTGCTCCAAATGTTTCCATTAAAAATTTTTTTGATGGAAAATGGTTTTTAAATTAGATGAATTTTTGTGGCAAAAATACGTTTTTGATTAAAACTTTACAGTTTTGTTAAAAATCTAAACAAAGTTGAGTTTTCCCGTTTTTTTGACAACTCCCCCAAAATTTTAAAGAAAAATTGAGACAGAAATGAATTTTGCCTAACATGATCACTAACACAGAGGGTGCAGTTAGATTAATCTACTAGAAGTGGTGTAAGAACAAAAGAGCCCGAAAATCACAAGGAAAACTATTTTTCATTCTATGGCAAATGCAGGGAGGTTGCGTTGAGAATGATAGGAAAGGCACAGAAGAATCTGAGCTAATATTATATCTAGGGGAAAGATTCAGAGAGAGTTAACGAAGAATGATGATGCAATAAGATGGGACGGGGTTAGGAGAATATGGTAAGTGGGTGATACAGTGGAGAAGGTTTGAATGATAAGATATGGAAAAAGGAATGAGCTGCAGCTATAGGGAGATTGTAATCTGATATAATAGGGTTGGAGACAGAATGATAGAATGAGCAGCCAGACAGTTAGGGCAATATGATACAGAGATAGGAGGAGGTAAAATGTCTTCATAAGAAGAAGATAAGACAGGCAGTATAAGAGTGCAGGAGAGGGAAAGATGATCTGACACTGAACTGATGAGGCATCACAATATGAAACAGGAGAAAGAACACATAGAAAATTAGTACTTGGTGAGCACAACATGGCGGGAGAAGGGTCAAAAGAATCATGAGCAGAGCTGGGCGAACAGTTGCACAAATTATCTGTGAACATTTAGACCAGTTCTAAATAGAATTTTGTTTCAAACCATGCTGGAATCCCCTTTCTATTTGCTCTTCATAAATATTCATACGAGTGAAGTTTTTGTGTACGTATTTTCACAGCTGGCATTTATCCCTTTGCAGAGAGACAGCACAAGGACAATACACCACATAAATCCATTCCGAGGACGTACGTGGGATGTTAGTGGCGCGTAGCCTTTGTACTGACCCTCTGCATGGGGGTGAATTTTACCTAGAGTGAAATTCAGACCCATAGCTAAGAGCTGGTCTGTGAGTAGTTGAATTCATTTTGGGTTGGAGCTGGAATAATTTATAAAAGATTAGGACATCCACTCAGGGGCTAAAAGCAATCTCATGCGAATTAAGGTGACTGACCACAGAACTCAAACATTGCAGCATAATGAGTGCACCAAGGATTGCTTGCAGTGAATGGGAATAGGCTGACATTGTAATCAAATGTAGTGTTGTGAATCGGTCACAAAGTTCCAGTAGTAAATTTTGCTCCTCTAGTGGGGAGGGAGAGATTTCTGTGTTAATGGAAACCATGGAATAGATAGAAAACTCTTTCTCCCCCACCCCATTTTTTGTCTCTTGTCTTTCCTTCTGTCTTCCTTTTACTCTGAATCCAGTCATACAAATATTTGTGGAAAGCAAACCCCAAAAGGGGGCAAGCATGGCTGAAGCAAATTCATTTACAGATTGGAGCAAAATAGTCACTGGAAAACGTTAGCTGCATTCTGCTCAGCCATGAGCAATGACCGTCGGGGACTACAGATATGGAGTCCAATTCTGATCTCACATCTGCGTAAATCAAAATTAACTATTGACTTCATTAGAACTATTCTGAATTTATGCGATGTAGCAGAGCAGAATTTAGCCCCAACTCTATAAGATCTGGATTTGAGCCAGAGGTTGAAGACTGATCTTGCATTAACATTATTCCAAAAATATCTCACTGTTGCACTAACATGTGTGTCATTTCAAAACTTGTAGCATTGCAGAGAGTGCTAATGTTAACTGGCCACTGTGGCCTTCAGCATGTTAACCACTCTGTTGTCAAACCCTCCTCTTAGATGATACAGTACTTAAAATATCAACAGCTGGTTTACATTAGCACTCGTCAGTAGAGCTCTGTTTCTCTCTCTCTCTCTCTCTCTCACACACACACACACACACACTTACTTTAGCCTCTGTGTATACACACTGGCACCACTGTAAAGTGATGGTGGGAAATTTTTAGATAAATGTTAGCGCAATCAAGACTCTAGAAGAGAGAGTCTGGGCTAGATCCTCAAGTGGTGTAAATTGGCATTGCTCAACGTGGGAGCTTTGCCAGTTTACACCTGCTGAGGATCCGGCCCTCTACTTATTACCATTGCACTCAGCCAACAAGCCCCTTATCCAAGTCACTTTTACTCTGCTGTAAGCATGTTCACACAGCAGAGAAATAGGAGTGTGGCACTAGGAGCAGAGGGAAGCAAGGAAAAACAGGAAAAGGAAGTGGAGGAAAGACAACGAGAAGGGGGTTTTCAAACCTTGTCTCCAGCATAACTCAACCACTTTGGTCTCTCTTGCACCCACTATATACCTGACATTCCAATTCCTGATCAGAATAGCACTGCAGCTGGCAAGAATCCGCTGCTTGCATGGGACAATCCACATCCCAGCTGTCCCCTCAGAGCAGCATCTTATTGCCTGACAGCAGCTTTCCACTGTCCCAGGTTGCCAAGCTGGTTTTCACCTTCATGGATCAAAACTTTGGCAGGGCTGCTTATGAGCAACAGAGAGCGGCAGGTTTACCATGCCTGTATCATTTGCGGGATACGTTGCCCTACGCTGGCTGTCATGGACCCTGATCCAGTTGTCTCCGTTGCTGCTGATACTCAGTTTGTAGAAAGACAGACTCGCACAAGAGTCAGAAAAGGAAATGACGCCATAGATTCCCCAGTTCACATCCCTGCCAAGGCAGGATTGCTCCCGGCTTTATACTTGCAAGCGCTTTGTCCAGCCCAATTTTAAACTACTCAAGCCACGGAACTTTCCCCACTCCCTCTGTGAGGCTATTGCCCCGGCTATGTCTGCAATAGCATCTGCCATTGCCCTTTGTTCTCACCACATCTTCCTCCTTAAAAGCAATTTTAAAAACTTTCCTGCGCCAACGACAAAAAACTAGACAACTAGTGTGCTGAGACTGCTGCCTACCATGCTAGTTGTGCCCTTGTATTTCCCCCATCCGTCCGACTGTATCCACCTGTTGTCTCTTCACTTATACTTGGCCCCTGCCCAACGAGTGTATAATCAATCTCCTTGTTCTGTGGCTGTACAGCCCGCAGGCACGATGGGAGTTTGGTCCATGACTGAGGGGGCTGGTTGTTACAGCAATACAAATAACTACTAAATAAACAAATAATATTTAAACTTGTGTAGGCCCTTGTAGGCAAGGCCATTATTATTATTATTATTATTATTATTATTTCTTCTGCTGTCCCACCCTCACTTAACATTTCATCTCTTCAGCTACTTTACTGGGAGTTTTGTCTTAGTAACAACTCAGTCAAAACTGAGCACCAACTTCAAAATGTATCCCAGTAAAACTCAGTATCTATATAACTTTTTATAGCTTCATATAAAGCACTTTATAAACGCCAACTAATTAATCTTCACAATAACTCTGTGAGCTGAGCAAGTGAGTCCGAGAGGTTAAGTGACTTGCCCAAAGTCACACAGCCAGTTTGGGACAGATTTGGAAAAGAATTCAGCAATCGCAATTCGGGCTAGAGTGTCAAAGAGTTTCAGTCCCTCATCAAGGTGCCTAAATAAGGGCCAGATTTTCAAAAGAGCTCAGCACCCAACCTGAAAATCTGGCCCTACACGGCTGAGCTTGGAATACAACTCAAGAGCCATGGGTGATAGGTGAACCACGGGCTTCCAGGCCCACCCCTTTTGCCTGAGGCCACGCCCCTCCCCCCATCCCCCAAGACCAGAGCTGCCCCCCACAGACCCAACCTTGGGTCACCCAAGCACCCCCTTCCCCGCCCCCAGCCACAGAGCACCAAGTGGGCGGGTGACATGAGGCCCTCCCTCCCCCACAGCCCTAAAGCACTGGGTGGCACAGCCCCAGCACCGGGGCCCACCTCAGCCATCCCAAGTCCCAGCCGCCCCAAGTCCCAGCGGCCCTAACCCCAGCTGGCTTCCCTTTCCAGAAGAGCAGCAGCCAGCCCAGGTGGCCGGGGCCAATTAGCAGCAGGAGGGGGCCTCCAGGAGCAGCATAGGCGGGGCTACGCAGGGCTGTTTGGGGAGACACAGCCTTCCCCAGCCTATTATATGCGCCACCCATGTCAAGAGCTCCTGGTTTTCGGTACAGAGCTCAGGACCTTGTGTTGCCTTTCTCCCCTGGGAAAAAGGAAGAATTTGCTGATTGTTCCTTTCCATCTCATACCCACCAAACAAGGAAGGAGATGCCCTCTTCCACAATGGTTATTTTTCCCCGCTCGCGGCCAATATTTAAAACCTTCTTCTGTGATTATTTTCTTCCATTTCCCAAGACAATCCCACACCTCACCCTACCCTCCCACATTCTCTGCCACCGCTTACCAAGCTCCTCTCTGTTTTGAGTCTAGTTGTGCAGGCGAGATTCTGACCCTGAAAAGCTGCCACGGTGTGAAAAATGTACCCCATGACCTTGGCTCACCTTGTCTGTCTCATCCAAGAATTTACTTTCCACCATGTACAAAACTGTTTCACTGACAAAGCAAAACCTAATTGTTGCTCACACTTTATCGGTGCATAACTTCCTAGGTAAAAATGGTCCGCGCTCACTTTGTGAACACTAGTCCAGGCTCACAAAAAGTTTGTTGCACTGTGCTCTTCACACAACCCTAGGTCCCTGAATCCCCAGCTCTCTCCATAAGGCCCTCCCATCGCCTCAGCTGACAGGGCAACAGAAACTGGGAAACCCTCTTGCTCTCACTGACAGAAATGTCAACGAGCCAGAGCATACAGTGTCTCAATCCCTAGCATGATGGGTAGGGAACTACCCCCTATTATTCCTAATGCATGGTTGCTAAGGGTGCTGTCAGCAAAATCATGGCAGTTTTCTTAGTTCTGCTATCCCATGGAAGCTCAGCATATTTCATCCTACCTGACCAGTGTTGGGTCTCTCCTTCCCCTGGAAAGCTGCAAGACTGGGAGGAGTGGCCATCTGGCATTCCTTGAAGATCCTGGGGAAAGCGCCACCTAAATATAAAATAATGTTAGGTGGATGTGTGTCGGAGTTCCTATAGCGACAATCCCAGCAAATAAAACCAAGTAAGGTTCAATTTATGAGTGCTTTGCAAAGTGACCCTTACCAAGGTCATTCTGTTCCCATCTACTGGGTTGTTTTTTTTCTGCAACATTTAACTCTTTTGTGAACATCCAAAGCTCTGTAAGGATTGCAGCTCCTACTTCTGCTGACAGGGGCAGCGGTGTCATCAGCTATTGTATGAAAAATAGAGACCCAAAGTCCTGAGCTCAAATCTTGGAAGTTTAAAAAGCCTTTCCTAGGAACACAGTAGATATAGAGAGAAGAATCATATGAGTTCATCATTATCTGTCCCTCTGCCAGAGCAGGATATGGTCTCGCCACAGCAGATATTAAACTGATACTGTGCTTGATCTTAGGTCAAAGGTTGTCAGGTCATCTCTAAGTTACAGCTTTATAATTTGTCCCCAATTGCCCTTGCTGATTTATATTTATTGTGTTTGTCCTTGTGGCTTTCAATACAATTTTCTTTTTCCACATCGTTGCTGTACTGTATACGGAGTATGAATAGATCCTTACAAATCCACTCACCTCCCTAGGATGTTTTTGTCCCACTTCTCCCATAATGACATCGCTTTTGCACAAAATAAATAAATAAAATTAAAAAAAAATTTTAAAAAAATCTACTTAACCTCTTTTATATTGAAGTTTCACAAATATCTTTCACAACTCCAGCGAACCCCTCTTGGATCTGTCCAACTCTGGTTTATGTAAGTTACGGCTGGCACAACAAGGATCAGCTTTGCTTATAGAGAAATAATAGCACAGGACAGATTTATTTCTCCACCCCTTCCCCCAATTCCTCTGAGACTATTACTCTGGCAGAAAAGCAGGTCACTCTCTTCTCATTTCCCACTGAGCTCATGCACCAAGTGGAGTGTCGCCTTAAAAGATGTAAAGAGCCACTGCCAGCTGAGACCAGCTTAGCACAGTTCTTGCTGGTTTGGCTAAAGGGAGGCTTCCATTTGGAGCTAGGAAAACTGCTGTCTGTAGATCTCAAGAATGTAATTGGAGTCTTGTTTAGATCAAAGGCCAGCTGTTATTTAGTGTCAACTCAAGACTGCAGAGGTTCTGTATCATGCCCTGCTGCTGATTGTTCTGTGGAGGAAACCCAGGCCCCATCAGCATCATCTGAGGGACTAGCTGAATTCCCCATCCTGGGAATTACCATATCTATCCATTCCCATTTCATTAGTGGGAATGATAAAAGTGGTATTCCTTTGCCCATCATTACACACAACATACAGTATTATCCTTATAAGAGCTGGATGTATCGTACACCAGTAAAAAGATCATGATGCTGTGGATGCTAACTGTGGCCTTGGTTTTTCAAAAGCAGCAACTGGGGACCAACCTGTGTGACTGAGATGTCATGTAGATCCCTGCCAGAGGATCTGGCTTCAATTACAGTACTGTGCTGAGACCTGAGTCTACATGGTTGGTTTCAGCTTTAAAAATTTAAAGACTTGCATGGCTCGATTTTATATAACTACTGATGTTTTCCCTGGTCCTGAGGCTCAGGTAATGGCGCTGAAGTGATTTCTCTGCCACTTGGTAACAGGTTTCCTTCCCCCTCGCTCTGAAGGAGTCCATCAGTGCCCAGCTCAGCTGCTCAAAGTGTGCGCGGAGTCCAGGATTTTGTCCTTTGGGAATGCTAATCATTTTCCAATTATTGTCCATTTTCAGAGCATATCCTGAGTATTCAGGGCTTCTCAGCCAACACCTTAGGTCATCATTTCCTATCTTATTCCTCACATGATGCCTAACATCCCAGGAGCTCCCTCACAACAAACATGCTGACAAATAGGCAGTGAGGCTTTTCAAGAACTGTGTGAGCACTGCAGTGGAAACTACATTTTGTCTGTGATTCCCAATGGCCTGGTGGTGTGAGAGCTTTAATATTATAGAAGGGAGTGAGTAACTGGGCAAACCAGATTCTGCTAGCTGAAACAAAAACAAAAAAAGGGAGGAAAGAATTACCAGAAGACCAAACCCAGTAGGGGGTATGACAAGTCAGAATGGATTTATATAAAAAGGTTAGTCAGAAACTCCATTATGGCCTGCAGCTAACAGGGAGTGTGTGAGAGGGGAGAGGAACAGTGTGAAGCAGAGAAAGGGTGTGAGGCAGACCATTATAATCTGACATATATCACTCTAACAGGATTAGGGCTATGTTTTCTTTAGCTTTGAGTGACTACCTTGCAGCTGGAGTTGCTGGCCTATCTGAATGCTCGGCAGGCTGGGTGTGAGCCCACCAGAACAAAGGGGCTGCCCACCCAGGTGAGGGAGGGGCCACAGAGCTCAGTGGTCAACAAATGAGAAGCCAGGGATGGGGTGAAGATTGCAGACATAAAATGAGGGCCTAGAATGGAACAGAGCGAGAACCCCAGACAATGGCCACTGCTCCAGGAAGGAGGCCACGAAGTTGATGGACTGACAGCCCTGGAGTCTGAAGTGTGTTACCACAGATTGGCAACAGCACCAGCAAAAGCAGTGCAGGCTTTTCCCTGGCTCAGCATCTCGATACTGTTTTAGGGCAAGCGTATGTAGGGGAGAGAGTAGTTTTATTTATGACAAAAATTGACTGAATTTTTTGTGCCTCAGTGAATGTTCGGTCTGGCTTCTTTTTCTTCTTTTTTATTTTTTCTTGAGCAAATACTTAAAGACTTCAGTGGTTAAAGTAGACCAAAACAAGAGGGGGAGCTCTCCATTTTGGTGATTGGATGTAGTGGTGGGTGCTAGTACCATAGAATCATAGATATGTAGGACTGGAAGGAACTGTGATAGGTCATCTAGTTCAGTCCCCTGCAATGAGGCAGGACTAAGTATTATCTAGATCATCCCTGACCGGTGTTCGTCCCTGGAGGTTTTTAAGAACAGGTTAGACAGAGATTCCACAACCTCCCTGTGTAATTTGTTCCAACACTTAACTACCCTTACAGTTAGGAAGTTTATCCTAATATCTAGCCTAAATCTTCCTTGCTCCCATTTAAGCCCGTTACTTCTTGTCCTGTCCTCAATGGTTAAGGAAAACAATTTATAACCTTCCTCTTTATAACAACCTTTTACATACTTGATGATTGTTATCATGTCCCCTCTCAGTCTTCTCTTCTCCAGATGAAACAAACCCAATTTGTTCAATCTTTTCTCATAGGCCATATTTTCTAGACCTTAAATCATTTTTGTTACTCTCCTCCAGACTTTCTCTATCTACTGAAGTGACATTGCATTGGCTTGTGTGACAGGACACAGTATGAGGAGGGACAAAGTATCTGAAAGAAGCCCATGTCCACAGACCTAGCCAGCCAAATAAAAAAATTTGTGTTAAGTGTTCATAAAGCAGTGTAGTGGAGTGAACGTGCGTGAGTTCATGTAAAGCTCTTCCAGTAGCTTCAGATTCCTTCACCTGATGAGTCCTCATGTCACAAGACAGCGAAGAGGTAGGAGGTGGTAGAGATCAGGCAAAGCTGAATCCCCAGTTGGAAGACAGAGAAAAGAAAGGGGAGCTTTTCATTTGCTTTTAGCAAAGCAGCTACAGTTACACTTCCTCCACATCTTTAATCCCTTGTATGTTTTATTTACTCGAGGCACAGGCCTCGGTGAGGTGACTGGCACCTCTGTCTGACTGACTTTTGGTGAAAGCATGGGATCCTGTGAGAACACCAGCTCAAACTTTCCCTTGCGGGGCTGATGTCTCAACACAGGCCTTTGTGAGATTATTGTCTGGATGGTAGGGCTGATGTCAAAAGTCAGGCTGCTGTGAGGTCTTTGGATCAGCACCTCTAGCTTCCATGGATGAAGCTACAGCACAGAACTTTGTAAGGTTACTAGCTAAGGATGTCTACCTTCTTGGAATAATGTCAAGACACCAGTCTCTCTGAAATTACCTGTCTCGGCACCAGGTTAGTTGGTCTGATGTTAAGGGATACACCTGTTTGCTCAGCATCTCTAGCGTGTTTGGTTGATGTCTGTGATCACACTGATTTAGCACCTCTCTTTGGTTGGTCTCATGCCAAGTGACATGCCACCATGATGTCAGTGGTTCATCACTTCTGTCTTGCAAGGCTGATTTCAAGGTGCAGATTTCTGTAAGATCTGTAATTCAGCATCTTTAGCTTGCTGGGCTGATGCCAAAGCACAAGTCGCTATGAAACCACTAGCTCAGCAAGATCTCTGCTTCTATTTCAGGAGGGTGTGGGGAAGTACAGAACACATTGTGAAAGTTGACTCAAAGAAAAATCTCGCTTTTCTTTTGCACCGAAGTATATTAATATCAAGTGTCCATTAATGTGTCAGACATGGGCCGAACACACACAATAAACCCTGTAGCACAAAACTATTTCTGTCCAATTCTAACTTTTTACAAAGGTGTAAATCAAAGATGTGTGTTTAATCCATTCGTTCTGGGATTGATGCTGCAAACTGCGGAGCACCTTTAACACCCATGCAAATCAGTGCAAATTGAAGGTGTATAGCACTTTGCAGGATCAGGCCCTTAAAAAGATGCAGTTGGGGCCAAAATAGTGCACCTACAAATACCACCCCCAATCTATGGCCATCAACATTTGAAAATGGATCTCATACTATCTTGGTTGGGAGGAAGACAAAGGAACTAACGTATTATACAGAGAAGTGTAGGAAAAAGATTGAATAAAATCAGCTTCATGAAGTGGCATTTCCTTAGGGCAGACTTTTTTTTTTTTAAGCATACCCTGTGCAATGTCAGATATACCATGATCCTTCCGGCAGCAGGAAATTGGCTTTGAGCATACATACATGTCAGCTTTGCTAACCCACTTTCAGATGGCATCAGCCTCCATGAGTCTCATGATCATCATTCCTAAGGCTTCTCAGGTACATTGCTAACAGTCTTAGTACTCAGCGAATTCACTCCGGTCATGAGAACTGACGATGAGAGAGGCTGGGGAGAGCAGAGAGGGAGACTGCGTAATAAACAAAATAGCAGCTCAGCAGCTACATGCCACATGTGACTCAGTGGAACAGCCCTAAGCCTGCTGTTTGGATAATGACAACTTGTCCTTATGGTCTCAGGCAATATGCACCAAAGTCCTGAAGGAATCACATTGCCATCTAGATTTTCTCAACTTCCATTTGAGTAATGAACTACGTATTATGCCCAGACTCCCACGTAATAAACCCATCCTACTCTTCCTAATGGATTGTCACTGTCCACCAGAGTCTCATCAAATTTCCCTTTTAGCTGCTGCCTGAAATATGTGGCTGACTAAAAATTGCTATGAGGTCCCTTAGGTATGGAAAGAGATGGTACTTTATCCTGGGAGTGGGCTCATTTAGTCTCCCTTTAACTAAAGGTTATGTATATTCAGCAAGAATTGCCTGTCTGAGGCAATGAGAAAGATGCTCCTACAGTAAATCACAAAAGACAATTGCAGGGCAGCAGGGCTGGGGGGATGTAGGTGCTACTGAGTTCACTTTGTACCCTGTGTGAACACAACCTGCCTTTAATTCCATTCTGCTCAATGTAGAAGAACTGTTTTCGGATGTTTGAAATCATTAAATCAGATCCTGAGAGAGGCTGAACTCCCACTGCCCCTAAATCATGAACTTAATTGGGCTTTTACACAAGCAAAATTCCCACTGAATTTAATTGTGGGAAAAGTCTTGATTTTGCTGATTTCCCAATGTTCCACCGGGAAAAGAGAAATGAAATATTTTGTTTGGGTCCTGATTTGGAATATTTTGGATTTTTTGAATGGACCCAAACCAGTTCCCAATCAGTCAATAAAACATCAAACTGAATTTTCCTAGCTGCACATTGCCTTATGGGAGTTGTATTTTGGGAATATGGGAGTATTGTCTCATACAGGTCAAGTTCCCTGGAGGACTACATCTCCCATAATGCAATCCAAACTTCCCTTTAACCAAGCTTTGCATGATGAATCAGAGAAGTCAGATAACTCTAGGTGCATCTGGAGAGTCTGGCTAGGCAGCTTAGCCCATACAGCAGAATGGAGACATCAGGTTCCCAAACTACCCATGAGGCAATGCACCAAAATGTGTGTGTGCGGGGGGGAGTTTAATGTTGAAATTGCTTAAAATTAAGTAGTTCAGGTCATTTCAACAAACTGAATTTTCATTCTGTGAAAAAAGTTTAAATTTTAACTTTTGTTCCAATTTGGGAAAGGAACAAATGTTGGAATTTCCCACGGGATAGAAATTCTGAATTTTGCTCAGCTCTACTGTTAAGTGACCTGTAGAACTCAGGTTTATGGAGGTACCATTAACTTGACTATATTTCTATCTTCCAATTAGGTTCCAGAAGCATAGACAAAACAGGCCACCCACACAAACCCTCTGTTTAGTTCTTAGTGTTAGGCCCCATCTACACTGGCAAGTTTGTGCGCAGTCAAGCAGCTTTGAGCACTGTAACTCCTGTGTACACACTGACAAGCCACTCAGTGCGCAGAAACTGGGCAGATGCAGCGCTCTAAAAAAGCCCACTTCAACGAGAGGCGTACAGCTTTTGGCGCCATGGCTATAGCGCTGCGATGCCAGTGTAGACACGCTGCTGTTCTCACCTCTATGGCCATCGGTTTGAACTCTACTACCCTGCCCTCAGGCGACCAACTGTCAGCCCTACCTTGTAAATACCTTTGCAAATTTGAAAGTCCCTTTCCTGTCTGCTTGGTGATGCATGCAGTGGTCTTAGCGCATCTTTCCAGGTGGCCATGCCTGCTCCACGCACCAGGCGATCCCTGCTTGGAGCAATGCCGAGCTGCTGGACTTCATCAGTATTTGGGGAGAGGAGGCTGTTCAGTCCCAGCTGCGCTCCAGCCGTCGGAATTTTGATACCTACGGACAGATTTCTCGCTGAATGATAGAAAAGGGCCATGACCGGGACACACTGCAGTGCAGGATCAAAGTGAAGGAGCTGTGGAACACCTACCACAAGGTGTGGGAGGCAAACCGCCGCTCCGCTGCTGCGCCCAAGAGCTGCCGGTTCTATAAAGAGCTGGACGCGATACTCGTGGTGACCCCCACCTCCACTGCAAAGTCCCCTGTGGATATTTCATTGGCTTCATTGCCAGTTGAGAGTGGACCAAGTCAGGAGTCAGCAATCTTGGATGAAGAGGGGGAGGTGGAACCAGAGGCAGAGGATGACTCGGAGGCCAGAGATGCATGCAGTCCAGAGCTCTTTTCTACCCCAGAGGAGCCTAGACAGAATTTTTTCGTTTGACTCTCTCCTCTGGTTGTTGTCTTTCAATAAAAGCATTGTGTTTGTTTGAAAGCAATCTTTAGTCTATTAAGTGAAAGCAAAAAGAGCCCTGCAAAGCAACATACAATTATGTTAAGGCCCCTTCTTGCATCATGTGCACCAATCACCTCCTAGCATTACAAGCACTGCAATCCCAAGCATAGCAACAAATATTAGTGGCTTTCGGATTCAAATTGCTGCCTTAAAGCATCCCTGATCCTTAGGGTCCTGTGCTGTGCCCCTCTAATAACCCTGGTCTCCGGCAAATATTTCAGGATGTTTCACTTCCCAGAAGCCTTTTGGGACGTCTGCCAGATGAGTGACAGATCAAGATGCCTCCCAGTCCCTCCTAAGAAATGGCATCAGATGGCACAACTAACTTAATAGGGCCCAGTAACTGAAGTTAGCCCTGCTGTCATCCCAGCCCATGAGAGAGAAGAGAATCATCGAGAAGTCTAGTGAGGAGGAGAAAAAGAGAAAATTCAGACTATTAAGCTTTTAAGGGAATTCTGGGAAACATGGCAGCAGTAAGAGGAAAGTGAAGATATGAGAGAGGGAAATGCTACAGGCTGTGAGGAGCAGACATGAGAAACTGAAGTCAGGGCACAAATCTTCCAAAAACCTTTGTGAGTAGGATTCCTGGAGAACCAGGAAAACAATATTACTATCACTGCCGGTTCTATAAAGAGCTGGACGCGATACTCGTGGTGACCCCCACCTCCACTGCAAAGTCCCCTGTGGATATTTCATTGGCTTCATTGCCAGTTGAGAGTGGACCAAGTCAGGTTTTTTTAGTATTTATTTATACAGGAGGGTTAGCTTTGCTCTCATTTTCTGATTGTTGTTAGTTTTAGAGGAGAAGGAAGTGTGATTAAGATGGGCAGGAACCCACTAGTGTTCGCCTTAACAGTGTTCATGCCAGTGGTGAGTGACAACCTTGGCAAAGCAGATGGTTCACAGGAGCCCCAAGTGGCAGAGACATTTTTTCTGAGTAAGCTCCTCCTTGGGCATTTTTTATTTGTTCACTGAAGTGCCCAGAACTGGAATAGACAGATATTAGGCAGTTTGATATTCAGGGTCATCTGTATAAGGGCACATCTACACTTGCAACATTACAGCACCGGCAGTCACAGCACTGCTCAGAGCGCGCCGAAGGAAAACCACTGTTGTGTGTTCACTCTGACAGCCACTGATTGCAGAGGAGCAGGGACATCCTAATTATGCATCTTTGCCAGCTATAAGGAAAGACAGATAAGAGGTACTTACTGTCTTACACCTTCCAGTGTGTGTTAGGGTCACTTTGTGCTGATAGAGTGGCATGCAACAGTCCCAGAACTGTTAATCAGGGGCGGCTCCAGGCCCCAGCAGGCAAGTGCGTGCTTGGGGTGGCATGCCGCGGGGGGTGCTCTGCCAGTCGCCGGGAGGGCAGCAGGCAGCTCCGGTGGACCTCCCGCAGGCGTGCCTGCGGAGGGTCCACTGGTCCTGCGGCTTCGGTGTGAGCATCCGCAGGCACGTCTGCGGGAGGTCCACCGGAGCCGCGGGACCGGCGACCGGCAGAGTTCCCCCCGCGGTGTGCCGCCGTGCTTGGGGCGGCGAAATGGCTAGAGCCGCCCCTGCTGTTAATGATGGAGGGTGACATGTTAGAAAAGAGGGTCTTCTCCATCTCTCTCTACAGGCTCCTGTTATTAAAGTAAAAAGGTTTAACAATTCAATTCTTCTAAAACAAATCACAGCCTTTAAACCACAGCCTTTAAACCCGTGGGATGCTGTGTCATGCGAGTGGTGCTCAGAGACTATGGTGATGGCCGGCAATATTAAGCACATAGACAGATGCCTCACATAGACTTACTCCAATATGTCAGCACAAGTGATGTAAGCAGATGTGACTTGGTTTGGAGATGATGTGTTCACCTTGGTGGAAACGGCAAAGAAAAAGCAGACTTAGAAAGCTTTTCACAATACAAAATGAATAGCCAGCTCCCCACAACACCACTCCGAATGGGCACTGGCCTTGGGAATTTCACTGGAGGGAAAAAGTGTAGTAGTGTAGTGTATATAATGACAGGTGCAGTACTTAACTAAGCCCAGAGAGACGAAGCAAGGAGTGTACAGCTGCAAAAAGGAATATTTCTCACTTTTACATTTCTATTAAACACCAACCTCCTCCTGTTTTCTGAATGATTTAGATCTACTGAACAGCCAGACTTTTGGGACATGTAAGTGTCACACAGCTAGACAGTGGCAACAATAGGACTAGAACCCAGGAATCCTACTACCCAATCTCCTGCATGTAAAACCAAAATGGTAACATATGAGGGACCATATTCTTCCCTGCACTGTGGTGGCTTTATGCCACATTGATGCTCAAAGCAGACATAAAACCAGACTGGCTGGCTAGTGGAGGATCATCTCAGGGTAGGAGAATCTTCTGATGGGGAAGTGTCAGAGTAACAGTTCTTCCATCTCCTTGTGATTAATTGTGGGGAAGGAGGGATGGTCTGTTGGGTAGAGCACTAGAATAAGGCTATGTCAGCACTACAACCTGTGGTCAATGCAAGTTACATCACTGGATAGTTGTCAAGGTTTGTATGTCACTTGGGTGCATGCATACTTGTCTGCTTGCGTCAATGCCACACATACTCACCAGGACTGCCTGTGTCAATGCAAAGTACTCCACTTAGGAAGGAACAATTAATTGCAAACATACAAAACAGGAAATGACTGCCTAGGATGGAGTACTATGGAAAGGGATCTGGGGGATCTAGTGGATTACAAGCTAAAAATCAGTCAATAGTCTAACACTCATGCAAAAAAAGCAAACATTCTGGAGGCATCAGCAAGAGCGTTGTAAGCAAGAGACAAGACGTAATTCTTCCACTCTACTCCGCACTGATAAGGCCTCAGCTGGAGTATTGTGTCCAGTTCTGGGTGCCACATTTCAGGAAAGATATGGAAAAATTGGAGACAATCCAGAGAAGAGCAACAAAAATGATTAAAGGTCTAGAAAACATGACCTATGAGGAAAGATTGAAAAAAATTGGGTTTATTTAGTCTGGAGAAGAGAAGGCTGAGAATGGACATGATAAGTTTTCAAGTACATAAACAGTTGTTACAAGGAGGAGAGTGAAAAATTGTTCTTGTTAATCAATGGTCTTAAATTGCAGCAAGGGAGGTTTAAGTTGGACACTAGGAAAAAGTTCCTGTCTGTCAGCGTAGTTAAGCACTGAAACAAATTGCCTAGGGAGGCTGTGGAATCTCCTCACGGGAGGTTTTTAAGAACAGGTTAGATAAACACCTGTCAGGAATGGTCTAGTTATGACATAGTTCTGCTGCCTTGATGCAGGTGGCTGGATGAGATGAGCTATTGTGGGCTCTTCCAGTCCTACACTTATGATGCAGGAAGACCTGCAGGATGTACTGCAACAACAGGTGGCATGATGATTTCTTTGGAGACAGTTTGCTAAGGGACATCATGAAAAAACAATAGAAGGTAGTTGGTGGTGTTCATGGAGCAGCTGTAGACCACAAAACTCCGCCTCTGATTGGTGGGATAGCATCGCAAGGTTTGGTAGGATGAGCAGTTGCTGCAGAACTTTCATTTCATTTACATTCCTGGATCCGTGTGCTGAGCTTGACCCAGCCCTCCAGTGCAGGGACACCAGACTGAGGGCTGCGCTGAGAGTGGAGAAGCGAATGGTGAGTGCTCTGTGGAAGCTTGCAATGCCAGATGGCTAATGATCAGTGAGAAATAATTTTGGAGTTGGAAAATCCAAAGTGGGGACTGTTGTCATTCACGTGTGTAGGGCCATTAATTGTCTGTTGCTACACAGAACTGTGACTGTCCATAATGTGCAGGACAAAGCGGATGGATTTGTACCAATGAGGATTCCTGAACTGCAGTGTGACGATAGCACACAGATTCCCCATTTTGGGACCAGCCCACCTTGCCACAGAGTACATCAATAGAAAAGACCATAAAGTCATAAAAACAGCCATACTGGGTCAGGCCATGGTCCATCTAACCCACTATCCTGTCTTCCGAGAGTGGCTGGTGCCAGGTGCTTCAAAGGGAATGAACAGACCAGGGCAATTATCGAGTGATCCACCCCCTGCTGTCCGGTGCCAGCTTCTGGCAGTCAGAGGCTTAGGGACTCCCAGAGCATAGGGTGGTGTCCCTGACAGTCTTGGCTAATAGACATTGATGGACCTATCCTCCATGAACTTGTCTAGTTCTTTTTTGAATCCTGTTATGTTTTTGGCAGGGCCGGCTCCAGACCCCAGCGCGCCAAGCGCGTGCTTGAGGCGGCATTTTGCCAGGAGGGTGGCAGGCGGCTCCGGCGGACCTCCTGCAGGCATGACTGTGGAGGGTCCGCTGGTCCCGGAGCTCCGGTGGACCTCCCGCAGAAATGCCTGCGGAGGGTCCGCTGGTCCCGCGGCTCTGGTGGAGCATCCGCAGGCGTGCCTGCAGGAGGTCCACCAGAGCCGTGGGACCAGAGGACCCTCCGCAGGCATGTCTGCAGGAGGTCCCCCGGAGCCGCGGGACCGGCGACCGCCAGAGCGCACCCCGTGGCGCGCAGTCCTGCTTGGGGCGGCGGAATTCCTAGAGCCGCCCCTGGTTTTTGGCCTTCACAATATCCCCTGGCAACGAATTCCACGGATAGACTGTATGCTGTGTGAAGTACTTCCTTACATTTGTTTTAAACCTGTTGCCTACTAATTTCATTGGTGACCCCCTGGTTTTTGTGTTATGTGAAGGGTGAGTAACACTTCAATTTCTCCACACCAGTCATGATTTTATAAATCTCTATCATATCCCCCTTTATTCATCCCTTTTCTAAGATGAACAGTCCCAGTCTTTTTAATCTCTTCTCATAAGGAAGCTGTTCCATACCCCTAATTATTTTTGTTGCCTTTCACTGTACCTTTTCCAATTCTAATATAGCTTTTTTGAGATAGGAGTGACCAGAGCTGCATACCATGGTTTTATATAGAGACATTATGGTATTTTCTAATTTATTATCTATCCCTTTCCTAATGGTTCCCAACATTCTGTTTGCCTTTTTGACTGCCGCTGCACATTGAGTGGATGTTTTCAGAGAACTCTCCACAATGACTCCAAGATCTCTTTCTTGAGTGGGAACAGCGAATTTAGACCCCATCATTTTATATGTAGAGTTGGGATTATGTTTTCCAATGTGCATTTATCAACACATCAATTTGCATTTATCAACATTGAATTTTATTTGCCATTTTGTTGCTCAGTCATCCAGTTTTGAGAGATTATTTTGTAGCTCTTTGCAGTCTGCCTGGGACGTAACTATCTTGAATAGTTTTGTATCCTCTGCAAATTTTGCCACTTCACTGTTTACCCCTTTTTCAAGATCATTTACAATTTATTACAGATCCATTTTAAGAAATGTGTGAAATCACTAAGATTCTAAAGTTTGATAACCA
Organism: Mauremys mutica; assembly: GCF_020497125.1. NCBI lineage: Eukaryota > Metazoa > Chordata > Testudines > Geoemydidae > Mauremys > Mauremys mutica. The sequence continues at coordinate 131,596,615 of NC_059074.1, forward strand.
AAGCCCATCCAAACATATCCATCTCTTTGGACTAGAAGCTGTCTGGGAAATCTTCTGAGAATAGACTTTCTTGCAAGATTCCCAGTATTTTCTGATTGGAGCTGATGAGAAGTACAGTGAGAATATCCTTGCCCTATTTCTGCTTCCATTCCTGGTCTTCTAGTTGCTCATCTGATAGCAATCTGGCATATTTGTTCTTTTGCTCTGACATCATGTTTTGAAGAATTCAACAAAAAGACCAACATCTAGAATTTCCATCAGCAGATATTTATAAAGGCCACAGGTTCTATGATCAGATATGCCAGAAGCTCACACGTGGAAACAGAAAACATGCAAAGTAGCAGAAATAATTTAACAGTCTCTTGATTGGTGCTGATGCCTGTCTGAAAATTACTTTGAGGACTTGATGTAGTTTCCTAAAGTGCTCAAGCATGATGTCAAGAGACCGAGTCTTTTCATCTAGCTGATAACTTAGCTAACCCCCGGAGTCTGGGAGTCAGTATTGCTAGGAGCGAATTGCTAGTGTAGTAGCTCTGGCAATCTGCATCAGCATGAACATGAGGAGAGCCTCCCATAAGCTCAGTCATCCAGCTGAGTCATTAAGAGAAGCTGTCCAGTCAATTTGTCTCAAGTGGTATAATGTGCATATATATGTGTGCGCACACATTGAGATGACATATCCACAAACATCTCATCAGTACCTTCTGATCAGTTTCATGTTGATCTAGATTTGTAGCTATATCAGATGATTTGTTTTTGTTTTTAATGTGTTTAAACAAAGTTGGTGCTTCTGACTGTTGCCAGTGCTGGAAAACGGAATCTGCTATCCATGCAGCCTGGGCAGAGCATAGGCAACTGTGGTGCAAGCTTCTCCACACTGTCCCATCAATATGCTTCAGCCCTGACCTGAAGGAAGCACTTCTGGGCTAAGTCTCCAGCCTCCCGTTCAGCCATTGGCCTACCTGCTGAGAGTGACAAGGGTGCCAGTAAGTGTCAGTTGTCATGGTTTTGTAGTATTAAGATTTGTCTATTGGAGACTGAATTGAGGACATATATTTATTTCCCGTAAGACACCAAACAGCTCTCATATGGTCACCTTTTTTAATCACTAACAACATGGCGAAGGTTTGGACCAGTGACCTAGACACATGAAAGGCACCATCCTGTCCCCCTCACCTTGATTCCATCTACAGCCAACAGCAGTTACTATATTTCTGAGCTCAGCACTAAATCGTTGAAGGTTTTTGTGCCTGCCAAATCACTCATTTAACATGACAATATTTTGACTGATGCTCATTTAGAGCCATTATCTCCTAAAATGTCAAATGTGTGTCACAGCTGGCAGCTCAATATGAAAAATATTTCCCAAGGATTTACAGTCTGTGGGATTCTTTCTATAATCTGGTTATTAGGGGTCTGACTCTCCTCTTACACCCATGTAAATCTGGAGTAAACCCCCTAACAACAATGGACTAACACTGCTGTAAGAGCGAGCAGCATCAGGCCCCACGATGGAGAAATTCCACTGTTGTTCCTAAAACTCCTTCAGGTTTCTGATCTATGAAAGGGGAAACAGGTTCATTAATTCCCCAGGTACATCTAGAACATAAACCCATTATTTCACTTTAACCATTAGGACACCATCGGAGCTGGCCAGTTTCCTAGAGTTTGAGGGAGCCACTAAGGAGTATTATGGGAGAAGGGACTAGGATTCAGGATTGCATGAGGCAAAGCCCCATGAGAGCTTTTACCTGGAGCAAATCCTGACTGATCCCACCTCCATCATAGTTAGAAAGTCATATCTCCTGCCCTCATCCTGCCCTCTTCTTACTGCTAGATTTTGATCCGTCTCTCAGCCCTGGTCTACACACAGCCCCGGGGTCGAACTAGGGTACGCGAATTCAGCTACGTGAATAACGTAGCTGAATTCGAACTACCCTAGTTCGAATGACTTACCCGTCCAGACGCCGCGGAAGCGAACTCCGCGGCTCCAAGGTCGACTCCGCCAACTCCTCCTGCCGCGGTGGAGTACCGGAGTCGACCGCGGCGCTTCCGGAGTTCGAACTATCGCGTCTAGATCAGACGCGATAGTTCGAACTCCGAGAAGTCGAACTCGCCGCGTCGACCCGCGCGGTAAGTATAAACGTGGAAACCAGCAGAGCCAAAGGACATCAGGAGGAGGGTAGAGGGAGACCATTGGGGGCCAGTGACAGTGAAAACTGGGCTGGTAGAATGAGGCCATTTGCCCACTGGGAATGGGAAAGATTTTCCATGCTTGCTGGGGTTACAGTGTTGGGGGAGGCGATAGGACACGTTCAGGAAATGGTAGGGAGAGCTGGGAAGGCACAACGAGTTGTGAGACAGGAAGCACACTCCTTTGGAAGGAAATGGGCAAGGAAGGGGGAGATGAGAACAAAGCACATTTATCCTGATCATTGGGTTATTCAAAAATACCAGACCACTTTAAAAAAAGATATCAAGAAACTATCTCCAACAGAATAATAGGTGAGAAATTCCATACATGAGAGTTGTTCTACACAGGGATTCTGGCACTACTATAAATCATGAGATTCAATATTTATAGTAAAATTAAGGAGGACTCAGTCATGCAGAAAACTTGAACAGCTGAACATTTCACACATTACAAATGGGAAAAGTTGTCTCACACAACATGAAATAAGCAAGAAACAGAAAAAGAAAGAAAAAAACGTGAGTGTGTCTCGTATATTCTACCAATAGAGAGTCCCTGTAATTCAATTCTAAGTATCTGTATGAATCATGCATTGTAATGATATAGTTTATTTTTATGTTTAATAGAGTTAAAAGAAAAATCCAAATCTTTCCTCTTGACTAGTCTCAGATGAAATTGACTTTATTGTTAGCTGGCTGCAGTAGAGAGGAAGCAAAAGCTTGCATTGTTTGGATACACAGTGAAGGCAAATAAACATAAGGGTTTACATTTTTAGTATTTTTCACCAACTCAAATTCTTATTGAAATACTACTGACCTGATAACAAACAATGACTTAAGGACTTACATTTATTCTAGTTGAACTATCTGTCTGGGACACAAGGATAATCAGTGCAAATAAGTCAAATTAAAATCAAGTGTTTTATAACTGAGGTTGCATTTTTTAAATCAAATTCTAGGAAACTGGGGGGAAAATCACCTTTGTTTTCCTTTATGTTATAGGTATGGAAATCATGCACCTTTGCTTCTTGGCCATCGACCTGAATTGATCACATCCATGTTGGAGTAGTGCATCTCACTCCTTGTGGGACTGGAGACTATGTGGAATGACCAACTGGGATAAAATACAACAACCTACCCTTTAGGAGAAAGACTGAAGAGAACATATCACCACAGCTGCCAACTTTCACGCGGTAAATAAGCACCCCGATTTTCACAAATAAGCCAAAAACCAAGCTAATCCCATTTCAAAGCAAGGCCAAAACAAGCCCATCCCTAAGAACCTCAACACTGTATGTGACTAGATCCCCATGGCGTGCAGTCTGGGACTGTAGCGGGCCCACTGTGGATCCCCGACTCTCTCTCCCCACTCTTGTCCCTGCTTGCTGGGAGCTGATCAAAAAAAAGAAGCAACAAGCTATGACAAGCAATAAGCAACAAGCCAAAAACTAGTCAACATGCAACACACAAGCCAATTAAGCCAAAAACAAGCCCAGTTTCTGCATTTTTGTGTGGCTTTGGCATGTCTGCATATCACACCGATACACCTCATTCTCCATCGGTTCCCACTGTTTTGAATATTCACCCCAAGGTCCTGGCGCTTTGCAAAAGAGGACCCAGCCATGTTAGAAACTTCCATACTCTTCATAATTGCACTTTGGATGATGGAGCCAAGATTGCATTCCCAGTGCCTGGGGTAGGACATTCTTGGCTGAAGTTGTTTCTCAGGTGCACAGTGGCAGAAAAATACTATTTGTGTGAGATGTTCGTTTTTGTCAGTTCATTGTCCCACTGTCTGAAGACGGATCATATTTTTTCTTGACATGGCTTCTGTTTAATTGAATTACTTTTCTTCATGACCTTAACTTGAGGACAGTTTCCAAAGGAATACGGCTCATTAAAACACTATTCCTTGCAAAGTGTTCAGCTTTTAGTTTAATTCAGGTACCTGTCTAAATCCCTTTGTGCCTTACACCTATGACCTAAGAAAATGGTTCCATCAACCTGTGAGCAGACACACCAGCTGAGCAAATAGACAGGAGAGTACAATAGACAGCCGAAGTGTGGACTGAATATATTTGTCTCAGGGAACAGTCAAACTACAACCCATCCTGATCTCATACAACTATAGTTATAAGGGTATCTGTTCTTGCTATCAATTTATGATTTCAATGGAGCTACATCAATTTACATCAGCTGAGAATCTGGCCCCATATCTACAGAACTAGGGTACTATATGGATTAGGGTGACCAGATAGCAAGTGTGAAAAATCAGGACACTTTTTTTCGTGGCGGGGGTGGAGGGATGTACAGTTGCTTATCTGAGACAAAGCCCCTGATATCGGGATGGTCCCAATAATATTGGGATGTCTGGTCACGCTATCTCTGGGGGAGATTTTCAAAGGTAAAGATTTGCATTGACTATCAATAGGAGTTGGGTGCCTAACTGCCCTTTGTTCCTTTGACACTTTCCCCCTACATAGCTTCAGCTATCAAACAAAGGGAGTTTTAAAAAATGTCCTAGTAAAGTCTTGGCTACTAAATGTGGGTGCGTATTAATCTGGGGCAGCCCTGACACAGACTATACTATATATGCTTCCAAGCTGCAAAGGGTCAATACGAACATAGTACCTGGAGCGCCATAACTCGCCTTAGTTGCCCAGGCTCATTTCTTTTAGGGGCATTTTTGAATGTGCTCCTCCAGCCTCACCACAGTGGCTGCTGGGCTCTTCAAAGACATGCTTGAAATCCTGGTGCTGTCGCCTCATTGAAGTCCCCTGTTGGAATTTTCCCTACATAGTTTGGAGCTGCCCAGGCATGAATCCCTTGTCTGGAAAAGGGACAATTCTATTCTATTCAATGAATAGTTGCAATGACATTACAGTTGTACAGTTTATGTTATGGAACTGGGTTGACAGAATGTTTGTTTTATTCCCATTCTATTCCATCACTTTTTCGATTGCCCCCGTGGCAGCACCCCACTGACACCAAGACCAATGAATACTCAGTTATAGCCACAGGAGACGGACTGGCCCTGCAAAATCCTTCACATAGATAGTGACAAGGAAGCTTGAAATATGGTTACTTTATAAACAATCATGAAAATAATGTGCCCTCAAATAATCATATTCCAGTCCTGGAAAACTACTGTACTCCCTTCCAAAGAAAATGACCCACACACAGCCTGATAATCAGTGAGAATTTGGTTTCCCTTTCCAAAAGTAAGCCACCTGTGAAGAGAGGCAGGCATTCTATATTTGGATTTTGCATGGCAATCTACTTTCCGTGAAGGAACACAGGACACACTCAAGCTTGGGAGGACTGGACTGTCCAGGCTCAGTATGTCTCAAACACCCAGATGAAAGTAGGGTGGAAATTTTATCAACAATGATCAAAGAAGTTATTCTGAACCCAGAAAGACACTGTGGCCGTAGTTGCCATTTGTATACAATGAGCACATTCCAAGAAAAGCAAGTAGTGGAACTGGATGCTTTGTTGCTTTCAGTTTCAACGTGGAGACTTACTCAGTATACAGTATACAGACACTGTACATCATAACCTATAAATTAAATGACAAAGTTATTTAAACAGCTGCAGAAAAAGTGCTCCACTGAAAAACCAAAGTACTGCACCTTAATAACCCCCAGTAACCTTCCACAGTCCTTATTACAGACTCTTCAGTCATTTCATTTTGCTATTAAATCCATCACACTTGCTCAAGTGACTTATCCTTGCAGGATGGAAGTTAGGTTGCATCCAGGGTGGCAGATTCCACTCTGATAGCACATCCAATATGAGGAGATTCCCTGCCTTCAGCAAGTTTTTCAAATGAGATTATTGATTCAGTTCTGCAACTGCATCAGACTGAATCACGTGAGTGAATGCACTGGGACTTTGCATCTGAGGTGAGGACAAAAGGTGAAGGTTTTTTATGGCATACTAAGTAGAACAGGTAAACAAGAGTCCTCACAGCATAGTCAGAATAAAAACACCTGTCTCTATTTTAAGAGCTCTCAGAGAGAAGAGGATACCGTGGCCACCTATTTGAGCAGCTTGCAGTGCTTTGGCTGGTTAAAGCTAAATATGATTTTCTTTTTTATGTTAATCTAGCACTAGATTATCCTCTTTACACTGATAATCTGATTTGTGAGTGAGAACTTTATATTAAAGATGGCATATATCAGTTTTTAGCTTTGGGTCTGTAGAGCCTGAAGACTGAATGGCCGGAAATATATTCAAGTCCCCAAAGGTGTAAGACTTTTCTATGGTGTTTAATGTATTATCTGTAATGCTAAATCTGCCACTTGAAAGGTTATTGGAAATACAGTTGGGAAAAGATGCATATTCTTAGTTTAAGGACGTTTTACAAAGCCTACATCGTTTTGGAAGAATAAATATGTTTTTGGTTCCACAATTGGTCTTTCTTAAACCTGTGCTCACATTGTGGATCACTTTTATACATCAAGACAGTGTCTGCCACCAGTGCAGTAACTCCCTGGTGCAGGGATTGTGCCTTTATCCTTGTAAGGAAAGTGCCTAGCAAACTGTGGGCACTACCAGAAATTGATTGATTAACTGGTTGTTCTAGTTTCTGAACACTCAAGAAAATTTAATACTCCATGGACCAGCGCCTCAGGTGGTCAGTGGAGTAATGCCAATTTACATCAGAGCTGAGATTGTTACTTTTGTGCCCCTTGGATCCTAGTCCTCTTCTCCAAACACAACTTACATCAGCCTGAAGGTTGATCCAAATTATTCCAGATGACAATGGCCCCAAGGAGCTGTTACAACAGCTGGCATCACTGGGACATAGTCATGTCTCTATATACTGGCTGGAGGCAGAAGATGGCATAGGATCTGCTATGTCATCTCTGTGCCCTGCACTGGGTTGGCTCTTCCCATGGCTACTAGCTATGCCAGGTGGCTGTCTAGACTGTACAAATACAGCTAGTCAGAATTTTTCTGAACCACCATTTTTCCCCACCAAAAAAAAAAAGCCTATTAGTTGAAACCAAAACCATTTGTGAAAAGGGCTGGGTTTGATGATCTCTGAATTCAGAAAATTTTAGTGAAAAAAAGTTTCACAACTGTCAGAATAATCAATTTTGATATTTTTGATGTGGAAAGTTTCAGGGATTTGTATTTTGTTGAGAAATTTTAAATTAGACTTTAAAAAGGCGAAACAGTCCAATCGGAACAAAATCTTTCAAAATGATAAAAACAAGACATTATGATTGGCCTGAACTGAATTCTTTTCAGATTGCAAAAATTGTTGACCTTTTTGACCTGATTTGAGAAAGGGAAATGTTCATGGGACAGGAAAACCATTTCCCATCTGTCTCTATTTACCAACACAATTTATTCTCCCAGTGACAGGGGTATTATTAAGAAGCATAAATCTTCTTACCCCTTTTTAACACTCAAGATATTTGACTATTATTTGTTCCTTTTGGCAATGACAGGCTCAAAGAGTTGTCATGTGCCTTTGGAACTGGTGCTGCTGGAGTTAATTCCTTTGAGTATTTTTCCAGTATGAAATATTTCATCGTTGAGAATTAAACAATGGTATAAAGTTGATCTCTGTTTTTCTCCACTCATGAGTGTAGAGTTTTTGCTTTGCTGCTAATGCTATTTTAAAAATCAGTATAATTTGTTTTATTGGTGATTTTGACCAGAAAACAGATTCATTTTCTTTAGCAGAGTCTGGAAATAGTTTACAACCAGAATAAACCTTCTCAACATTAATATTCAGGAGTAAATATGTCTTACAAGATGACAAAGAGGCCAAAAATTCAATGCAATGTGACAGCATTCTTTTATGATATCTATTACTATGGCAGCATATACTAGGCACTGCTACTGTTACGGTTTGTGTCACCATTTCCATTTTAAACCCTAATTTTAGAGGCTTGTAGATTTGGCAGTAAAGATTTGCTCTAGGGAAAAACTTGTCATACAATTGTTCAGCCAAGAACTAATTTCTTTTAACAGAGATTAACAAAAAATATTTGGCTGTTTTAAAAGCTGAAAAGCAGGAGGAGGGATAGCTCAGTGGTTTGAGCATTGCCTGCTAAACCCAGGGTTGTGAGTTCAATCCTTGAAAGGGCCACTTAGGGATGTGGGGCAAAAATCAGTACTTGGTCCTGCTAGTGAAGGCAGGGGGCTGGACTCAATGACCTTTCAAGGCCCCTTCCAGTTCTAGGAGATAGGTAGAGCTCCAATTAATCTTAAAAAAAAAAAATCAAAAGGCCTAGGTGTTTTATGCCACTCCAGTTTTATGCCAGTATAACAGCAGTCATTGCAATGGATAGACTCAGAAATATTTTCATAATCAGTACCCTGGCTACTGGTACTGGGAGACATCTAGATATCATTGCTCACGGTGAAATATCCAGACTTCAGTTCTGGGGTAATCAGCTGGTGATGTAAATGCAGCTGGAGTAGTAGAATTCAGTGATGAAGATGGTAATGCTGAGGAAGATGGTACCACCAAAGATGGTACTGAGCATACTGGCACAGAAGCAAATGAGACTGCTCTGAGGTCTTCTATCACTGCGTGGTACTGAAGATTCCAAAACTGATAGTACTGATGACATTGGGACTGAGGTTGCGATTGCTGAAGACTGAAGGTGCATTACTGGAGCTGAGTGATGTGAGTCAGTAGATCCCAGAGACTTGTGGTGCTGGTGAGGTTTAGCTGGAGCTGACTTGGGCAAGTCAGTAGAGTGTTTTAGATCTCTTGGTTGGTACCTGGGATGGTGACCGATGCCAAGCTGGGTGTGAAGATCTCTGCTCCTTGCTACTTCGGCAGCAGGAGTCACTCATTGACCTGGAGAGTGCTGGCTAATGATTCAGTTCTTTATGCTCCTCCCAGAGCAAAGTTCACTTGTGGCAAGAGAGGAATGTGACATTTGAAGATACCAGCAAAGAGGGATCTCTCTAAAAAATAAAGGATTGATCACATCGAGGGGTTTTTCCTCTTCTAGTCTAGTCCAAAGAATTAAAAAAACAAACCTATTCTATGGGATGCAAGAAGAAATGCAAAAGTATTTTAGGACCAGATAATAGTCAATATAGTAAGATTCCAGGATTGTCACGCTGAAGACTAGAACCTGTTGAGTCAGTGTGAAATAGCTACAAGCAAGGTTGAGTGTGCCTTTTGCTCAGAGGATCACCATGAGCATCACTAGGATTCACAGTCTGTTACTGTCCAATTTTGAAGTTCTCAGCCATTTTGACTCTATGAATTACACCTATGTGGTGTATGGCTACAGTAAGGTATGGATCTAGGCCATGCCAAGAGTCCTAAACCATGGTGAGATCAAAAGTAACTCAGTCAACACATTTACTCTATAGCTAATTTGTATGCAACAGTTATATAATTTTTTCCCCCCACAGGCTGTATGAAGGAGACTGCACAGATAGATTATTTGGTCCAACTGCCATGGACTGTCAGCTAATAGTAATACTATAAATACTGAGCACTTATAAAGTACCCTTAACCCATGGTCTCAACACTATTCTTAAACATTGACTAAGGGCGTGGCTACACACAGTTTTTGTACCCCTATATTGGTTTAGAAACTGATATGTTTAAAGCAGTACAACTCCCTAGCCTGGATGCAATTATAATGGCATATAAGTGCTTGTACTGGTACAACTTATTCTTGTAAATTTAGAGGAAAAAGCTACACCAGTGTAAGGCACCTTTATACTAGTATAACTGCATTAGGGAGTTATAGCACCTTAACTATATCAGCTCCTAAACGGATATAATTATAGCGGTACAAAAACTCTGTAGCCAAGCCCATAGTCTCATACATTACCTGTGAAGTGGGGTATCATATGCATTTTACAGCTGGGCACACAGAGGCGCAGGGAATATGATCAACAATAATTCAGTGGCAGAGCTAGAAATGGAAAGGGGAATTCCTAATCCTAGTTCCTCTACTTTAAATAGTGTCTGATTCGTCACCATTGAAGCGGATGATAGTGTTGCCATCAACTTCTTGAGAATAGGATTGGCCAATAGAACCTTTGCGGCCTCCCGGAATGGAAACAATTAACTACATTCCACTTTGTATCCTGGCTTCCAGCTGTAATTCAGTTTGTGCTTAACACCAGTAACAGTCAGGCTTCCAGAACTACCATTAAGTGACCACAGGTAAAATTTCCAAAAAGGACTAAATGACTTGGAAGCATAAGTTCCACTTTCAAAAGTCACTGAGGAACCTGAGTCCCGTTGACTCTCGGTGAGATTTAGGCTTCTAAGCACCAAAGTCCCTTTTAAATCAGGGACTTAGGCACTTGGTGGAAATGTTACCCCATGTGAAAAGGAGTTATTTTATAGAGGAAATGTGCATAATATTCCTTATTAAATCTGTGGACAGTTCATTACCAACATATTATCATCAATTCACTTAACATATTTCACTTGCTAAGCACTGAATGGCAGAAAACACGTGGCGTATTCAGGAATTGTACAACAGGCTGTGAAATGTGTAACTGGTTATTTCCTCTCCCCCCACGAGGAAGAGGAATCAGATGGCGATTAAAACAATATCTTGATTACATAATTTTTAAAATAAAGGGATGTATAACAGACTGACAATTTCGTACACTATCCTGAATAACATTTAATGATTGTAAGTTAAACTTTATTGAATTAGGTTTAATACCTTTGGAGTTCATTACAATAAAATGCTGTTGTGTATGTGTTATTGTGGCATTGTATGTACCTTCTCTGGTAGGAGGAGGATGCTAATGTAATTCGATTGGTTATGAGCCCTTTGAAGACACCTCCACCCACCTCTGAGAGATACATAGTTCAAACTGGATTCTCCAGGGACCAGACAGACAAAGAAAGGACTTTTGCATAAATGGTTTTCAACAGGCTCAGGGCCTTCTTCTGGATCCAGGAAATGGACAGAACCCTGGTCCATGGAGGGCCCCAATCCTTAGAGAAAGACTGGAAGGACTTGGCCTGCTGAGGCCCCTAAGTCTGTGCACTTGTTCTGAGCTGAAGCTGTGCTGAACTTGTGACCTCAAAGGAAACCCTGTGGGTAGGGTGTTGAAGGACTGCTCCTGCCAGAGCTTGTGTGAGAGCTGGGGTGATGTCTAGTAAGCTTATTGGTTTGCATGTCGATTCTTTTATTGTTTTACATACGCTTTCTCGTAGTGCTTTTACCTTAAGAATAAAATAGGCTTGCATAAAAAAAAAAAGAGGTGTGGTAACTGTTGACAATCAATGTGTTACCAGTCTCTGAAGAGAAAGCAAGCAGCTGTGCTTGGGCAGCTTGTCTCCGCTGGGAATAAACACAGTGAAAGTAGGGAACTGTGCAGCCTGAAATACCTGGGTCAGAAGGGAGTGAGACACAGATGTCCATCCAAGAAAGGCAACAGCTGGAGATCTGAAGCCTGAGAGTGGGTGCCCCTTGCTGAACCATTGAGGGGTAATACAGGAACACTTGCCCTGAACTGTGCCGGGATGTTCATTGATGTTAGACCTAAAATTACACCTACTTTCTCTCCATAGCTTTCTTTGCAAAATCCAGTCATTTTGTATATTTGTTTTGTAACACAAATGAAGCAATCCAGCATTCCTGAGCCATTTTTCAACAACAAACTAGTATGCACACTAGGAAAAGAGGAGTGCATACAATATGAATTTCAAGTTTCCAAGAGGATTTGATACATGAGGTTAATAAAGCTATTCAGAGATGACGACAATATCTTGATAACATGCCTTTTAAAGTTTCTCTAAATAAACATCAACAATCTTAGCAGACAATTGGCAAGATGTTAGAAGGCTTATTGCATGCTGCACTGTGGCGCTATCTAGTTTTAAAGAGCAAATGACTCATATTGAAAGAACATTCTTCAGAGCTTAGTAAGAGGTTTAAACCACATCAACATTAGAAATCAATGAGCCAACAAACTGTGGACTATTGAGGTCATGGTTAATAAAGAAAGACTTCAGTTTTATTTTTATTTCCCATTCTTGATCTAATCCTTTCACCTCAATTTTAAGACAGTGTCTGGGTATAATTCACCATTCTACATATAAGGGATTGATTCTCTTCTCACTTGCACCAGGTTTACATTATTCATTGATTTTGGTGGAGTTAACTCCCGATTTCCACCAGTGTCAGAGAAGAATCAGACCTCTTTTTTTTTTAAAAATAAAATCAATGCACCAATTATACAGCAGATGTCTCAAGCAGTGTGTCACAAAAAGTGGGCTTACCTAACGATGCTATTTGGAGCAGTTCTGACTAAATGATGTGACAGGTCCCACCTGTAATGCCTGAGTAAGGTATGTACAGACGACCCAATGGCTGCCCTACTGAGTTGCATAGCAGATGCCTCCTTGTCCAAAAAGCTGGACTGGAATTGGGGTGGGGGTTTTTCCACTAACTGTAGGCAAGGACTTCTGACCTGAATACAGACCAACAGAATGCAGACCAAGATTTTCAAAACATCAGGGCCTAAAATGTAGGCTCCTAAATCATATTTAAGCATCTAAATATGACCTAATTTTCAAAGTGCTGAGCACTCAGCAGCTCCTATTTTTATAACAGGAGCTACAGTGTATAGAGAGCAGGAAAGGACATTAGTACCTTGCCACATGAAGATGCTTCAAAACTGGTAGTAGGTTGAGTCCATTTTTTGTTGTGTGCTAAGTATATCAAACTCCCTTGGGCCTGCTCAGCCTTCCAAGCTATCAAATTGTAGGAAAGGGATCAGGCCCTGGGGAAGAAAGGAAGGTTTATTATGTTACAAAACTATGGTCAGAGACAGGGATCAAGAAGGATTACTTTGCTCACCCTGATTATTATTCTGTTTGGGTGCCCAGAAGTAGATGTGAGGAGGGAAGAAGGAAAGGAGAACAGCCCCAGCACTTTAGAGCTATGCAGTCATAGGACAGTCAATAGCAGTACATTTCATCTATGGGCTGGTTGCAAACTCATTGATCAAGGGACAACCTTGTGGCTGGCAAATTTCCTTGAGGACACGTGGGATGGAGGCTACATTCCTCCAGCACTCACTGAAATATACTTCATGGAATGTTTGGGGGCTTTTTCTCCTTGCACAGGAGGGGAGTAGCTCTTGTTGAAGAGGGGGAAGCATTGCCTGCCAGGGGTTACATAAGAGCATCCACCACCTGGAAAGGAACCTACATATTCAAAGTTTTAGAAATTCAGGATTTTTCAGTGCAAATAAGGCTCACATTTTCATGAGTGATATTTCTTAGAAAAAAATGACCAGTTATCAGTTAATTCTGAACCCAAAGGGGGACAATGGTATTAGTAATTGTGGGGAGCTATGCTGATGGCTAGTAATTAAACATTACCACCACCATGGAATCACATTTTATTCAGTGAGTGATAACTCCAGTCTCTCAAATAGTCAGAGCACATTGCCAAGCTGATCAAAATGGAAATAAAGCTTAGAGATTCACTGCTTCTCAAGTTTCTAAATTTGGGGTTCAGTTTGGCAAAGCACCCCACTATTAGGAAGTTTATATCCAAACTGTCTGAACGTCATGGGTCTGCAAAGTTGGGCTGAAAATCTTGACAGATTTCTGGTCAGGTTTAAACTCATGAGACAATCACCTTTCTTTGGTTATTTTAACAATTCCTCTTCTGTCTGGAATCCAGATGGGCACACAAAACAGAACAATTTAAATTAATATTTCAAAGCTCAAAAAAGCAATGGAGTTCTGGGCATCAATTTATCCATTACTAATGAAAATTCCCCTCCTCCCCTCAGGATTACCACTGATATATTGCTAGTGTACTACATTTAAAATTTACTGGTGAGAATGATGCAGTTTTTCTTAATCTCCATCCGCTTTTCTCAGACAGATTATTTTTGCTTCTGACTGATGTCTAGAGTCAAGGACACCTGAATTGATATCAGTTCATTTGATAATGCTCCATTTGTGATGGTTGGAAAAGGCCTGTCTGCGTCTTTTATGCTTTTGAGATTTCATAATTTGATTTTGTGAAGCAGGGGATTAGGAAGAGTCCACCAAACATTTATTTTATTCTTTTTGTCAGCAACAGTTCATTCCACTTTGGACAATGCCAATGTGATCATTACTGTATAAAAAAATATGGTATGTAGCACAGGAAAGCAGCCTTTAAATACTCTTCTTTTGTGGAGGAAGAAGACTCATTTATGTCTTATACCTTATTCAAAACAGTTTCCCAAGAGAAGTCAATAAAATAAACAGGATTCAGACACAGAAATGTGTTACCTTTGGATAATTTCTAAAAGGAAAAGATAGAGGGATTTGGTCTATTCATCTTCCCCATTCAATTCCAATTAGCTGCAGCAGCTTGCACTGCTGTTCATTCAGCTTTAAAGAAAAACAAAAACCCCAACCCCTTTTTCCTTTTCATTGATCTTCCCTGAACAAGATTTCAGGAATCCCACTTGAAGCAGTACTTTTGGAAACTCATGCTCTAAACTAATTTATTTGGTTTATGAGTAAATTTGATTCAGTGGATTCTCAGACTTGTACATTTGAAAAGATAGTGAATGATTTAGGAGCCAATTAGAAGGTGGGATTAAGATTTTGCAACATCAGAAAGAAAGCACAAAATCTCTTAATGGTGTCCTTATTGAAGGTAACATTCTGCTCTATTCTAAAATACAGAGAATGTTAATCCTGTATTGACAGAATATGAGGGCAATGATCACAAAATATTTAGACCCTATCTCACTTGATTTTCCTTTTAATTTTAAATCCTTACCTCACAGGTTCCTTATTCTGATTGACTTCATAGAACCATTACTGGTACCTTTGCATAAAGCAGGCCTGCACAACATGCGGCCCGTGGGGGGTGAGTAGGTGGGCTAACTGTGCAGCCCGTGGGGGGTGAGTAAGCAAGCGGCAGGTGAGGGAGGGGGGCTGAAGAGGCGGGCGGGCAATGGCGGGGGGTGAGTAGGCAAGCTGGTGGGGAGGGGAGCTGAGGTGGCGAGCTACGAGTCGGGGGCTGACCTGTTCTACTGATCTGGTCTGGCTCCCATCCCCTCTCCAAGGGTTGCAGCTGTCTGGAGGTGCTGCTTTCCTCAGTCACGCCTCATTCATTTAA
Organism: Mauremys mutica; assembly: GCF_020497125.1. Classification (NCBI taxonomy): domain Eukaryota; kingdom Metazoa; phylum Chordata; order Testudines; family Geoemydidae; genus Mauremys; species Mauremys mutica. The sequence continues at coordinate 131,611,908 of NC_059074.1, forward strand.
CAGGGCAATTGATTACAAAGTGGGGGGGGAAGATCTTATTCTATTAGCAAAAAGACATTTTTCTTTTACCTTAATTATACTACCTTAGGGGCCCGCTATAACATATTATCAAGGTTCATTACCGCTGTTTTGGTGGGGCAGAGCTAGGGAAGGAGGGTTTGTTTTCGCGGGGTGGGCGGTTCTGGGGGTGGGGAGTATTTCAGGGGGGCTGGGCGGCGCTGTGGGGGGTATTGTGTTTCGGGAGGGCTTGGCAGCACTGGGGTGGGAGGGGTCGGCAGGGCCGGGGGGTTCGGCCCTCAGCTGTTTTCTTTGGAGTAATATGGCCCTCACCGCTTTACGAGTTGTGCAGGCCTGGCATAAAGAAAGGGTGAGATTAAGATCTCTTTTCTGATAAAGTAGATTCTGGGATTTAAAATGGGGCATATTGTCTTTCACTTTTGCAGAAACCACTCAGCCACAGGAAACCTTTGGACAGCGGAGGCAGAATTTTTGTCTTTGGGGTTCAAGATAAGCTCTTTTTCCAACTAAACTTGATGGTGGTAGACCAGAAAAAAAGAAAAGGGACAAATTGATTGGAGATAATGTAGATGGTTCTGATGCTTTCCAATTAAATAATTTCCACGTTTCATTAAGCCTTTTGGGTATTAGTGCTAGCATATTTATTGTAAAGAGCACAGTAATTGTTACATGCTTCTCAGTGAAGAAAATATAGTCAAATGTTCCAATGGAACAGGTTTTAGAGAAGTAATTTTCAACACCTTAAACAACTGCTTCTCCAAACAGCTAGATATAGGGCATATAAAAGGAATACACAGGAGCTGGTTCAAGAAGTAGACATAACTTAGGCACTAAATAATAATTACCACAATATGATTAAGTTGTACATCCTCAGGAGGAGAAATCATACCAAAAATAGCTCTGCATCACTATCTTTAGAAAAGAGAATTTTAATAAAATATTAATATGTAAGCAATTTCTGTAGTTGCCACAAGGGTGTTATGAGATCATGAATGGGAAGTGGGATAGTCCATGTGGTCATGAATGGGTGGGCAGGTGCCCCCAGAAGACAATCTCTGTATTAAACTATTATCTACATCATCACACATTTAGGACGGAAGCAAAAACAATTTTGTGGTCTCATTGTAGCCGCTATTGGACATTTGTTCACATTACCAAAACAGCACAAAATCTGGCACAGATGATTGATTTCTGTTCAACACTCGAATTCTGCAGGTCAGCACTGAGGTGCTGGGAAGGTTTTGTCGGTACTATGGCTGCCTCTTGCTAGCGTTTAGGCCGTCATTTTCCTGAGCACTAAGTTCCTCTGAAAAGATGATTGAAAAGAGTAGAGAATCAAATCTCTACCTCAAATCTAGAATGAGGTTTGTGGTAAAATTGATAGATTGCTCATCTCATTAAAGATTTAAGGCCAGATTGTGAACCACTTCCCTCTTGGTGGCAAGCAGTTACTCAAGTAGATTCATTTACTGTGGCAGCACATGATGGAATGATTATTGGGAGTTACAATCAAAGTAAGGGGGTCACAATCCTTGAGTGACTTATCAGTTTTGGGAACAAAATATTCAAGTGTTTGTGACCAGCAGGGAGAGAGAAGAAATCTATTTGCCAAGCTTCTTTTGCACAGTTAATTATCTTAGTTATTTCAGCAGCTGAAAACAGGAATTAGTATATATACACACTATATCCCGCTAATAAATGTTATCTAAAAAGTTTTATTAACTATTATACAAACTCAATATTACCTCTCCAGCAAAAGCTCTTTTTTTGAATTCACTTCAGTTAGTACAGCTTCCAAAGAAGACAAGCCTCTCCTGAAGGCACATTTTACTGACAAATTGTGAAGGTTGTACAGTATGTGATTTGGCAAGGTCTCCAGCCCAGATGGGTTTACTAATGACTTTTGCAAGGTGTTTAAATCAGATTCTAGTGAAACACATGACTGCCATGTTTAATTACTCTAACTTAATGGAGCTTTTTGCCAGACATTGCCCGGCACATTAGAATCAGAGCTATTGCTAAAAAAGTACAGGGACTCAGAATGCAGTTCCATTCTCCCCCCAACCCTCCCCAACCCCAATTTCACTAGTAAATTGTGATACTGAAATTTTGGCCAAAGCCTTGATTTTCTCTGTTCAAAGATGATTTTTTCTATTTTTCATCCAAACAACATTTTAGCAGAGACAGATATTTGTTCCACTTCAGAAAACATAATTTGGCCCACACAGTACATAATAGTGGATGAAGAATAATTTGTATCAGCTGAGTTTATGTACTGAAAGCTTTTTGGGCTTTTACATTGGGTTTTAAATTTCACTTTATAGAGTCACTTAGAAAAATTTCTTGTGCCTGTGCTTTCAATATCACAGTCTCAAACTGGTTTCTTCTTGGCAGACTAACATCAAAGGGGCTCGTTAACTTCAATTCATTTCATACAATTGCACCTTTCCAGTAGATTTTAAGGATAGTACTATATGTGGAATTGCAGCAAAAGAAGATGAACATAAAATAGGCTAAGCTATCATCAGCATGCTTTCATATCTCGCAGATGCTAACAACATAATCAAATCTTTGATTGCACACATTAAAGATGGCAGGCTATCTGGCATTAAGATAAATTTTCAAAATACTTGATGCCTTTTGAGTGATTTTTCTATACTTCTCCTTGGTGTAGTGATAGCTTTTTTATGTCAATACACACAACTAGCTGGATAGTTTTTGCTCCCTGAACAGAATAGATACCTGCCAGGTATAGATCAGATCACACCAAAAATGGCATCAACTTCATGGCCTGATCCTGAGAAGTGAATGGAAGCTATGCATGCTTAGATTTTCTCAGGATCAGAACATAAATGTAAGATCACAGATGAACACATATGCGCACATGACATTCACAATGGACTGAGCAGAAACCTAAACTATGGACAGTGGAATTGGATGTGTGCTGTATGATGAAAAACTGGAATATTTTTTTGAGGTTTATATTTTTAACGTTTATTAAAAAAGCAAAACGTATGTTCATCTCAAATGAAACAGTTAAAAATGTTAAAGCATACAAATAGTGTACTAGCAGCATCCAATCATTAGAATTTTCTAGACTTCCTCAGTACAGTCTCAGCAAGCTAAAAATATTACAGCTCGCAACCAACTGTCTTCACCATAGTGCAGATAAAACAAAAACTTTATAAAATTAACAACTGAAGGTTAAATAAGCTTAAATAAAGATGTTAAATACAAGACACTTGATCAAAGCTTCTGTACAAAGAAATGAATTTGGCATTGTACAAGTGATTGGCTGGCTCACACCATACATGATTTTAATAGTTAAGCAGTATAACTGTTTTAGCTGAACATCAACTATACAAAATTATCTGAAGTTGGAGTGGAATAACCCAGTGAGCCATTTACAAGGCATGTGTATCTTTAGAAAAATCAGAACACTGTTTATATTCAGGCACCATTTGTTCCTGCAAATAAATAATCTCTAATGTATCTGCATCCAAACTAGTGTTAAACACATCAGTGCTAACGTTTTATAAACACAGCTTTGTGACTATTCACTATACCTCCATTCTTATTGCTATGACAATGTGACTGTGGAAATAAACTACTGTACATACAAAAAATAGAGCACCTTTTAAACATTAAGGTATATGTCTGATTATTCTTTTTATCTTACAATACTGAAGCCCAAGCTACTGTAAATTGCTTTAAACATCTTCTCCAGAGGACCTGATATACAGGAAATAAAACCCAAAATGTTCCTCTTCAGGCAACCTCAACCCAGAGCATCTTCTAAAAATGTCTAAAATGACACCAAGAATTTTACATTCATCTTCACACAAACAAATGTCTGCTATTCTCTGCTTTCTTAAAAGGAATACAAAGATAGATCCACATGGCCCTCAGTCTTGTTCAAGTGAATAGAGGTGGGCAGAGAATACAGCAGAAACATCTAAAATGGATTGTGAACACAATGAAATAATATTTTGCTAATTCAAAAATACAGCTGTTACGCAGTTCAAATAGTGCTTTCCAGGGGTCTAGACATTAGGATTTTTTGTCTATGGTATTGAAAAACCATTCTGTGAATTTTCTTAGTTGAGCGGCTGCTGTCTGAGACTCCTCCTGAAGTCTCATGTTATCTTGTCTCAAATGCTGGACCTCAGCTTGGAGAACAGCTTTGTCTTGTTTTTCCTGGTTAATAAAAAATAGAAGTTGAATAAAGTGAGTAGCCAGGATGACATTTTTGTTGCTCCTATTTCTAAAATGAGTCACAGAGCTCTGTTTACTTTAGCTCCCTAATCCATTGTGACAGCTATTGAACTGTAAGCTGAATCCCCAAATTTGCTGCAATGTTGTACTTAAGAAGATCACATTGCAGGCTAAAAAGAAAACTAAATGCAATTTCTGTATGAGAATTCTAGAACCCACTTCCTGTATAACACAGATTTGAGCACTAAAAAGTTATTCTACAGTTCAGATTAGACTTATCCCTAAAAGTAGGGACTTACAAATTGTGAAACCTCCCAAATCTGTTTTCCCAAAGAAAAGATTCAAGATCAGAGAATTAACAAGTGATACAGAAGAATTCAAGTCACACGGATTTGATTTCACAAATACAAAGCTAATGCAAAATGTTTGGCTTCAATCATTTCCCTCTAATGGTTTATTTAATCACTAAAAGCAATATGTGGCCCGTTGCTTAACAGACATGGCAGCCAAGTTCCTGTTTCCAGGTCTGTCACTAACTCACTGTTTGATTCCAGTCAGTGACAGGATTCTGAGCTCCTTCCTACCCCATGTCTCTATCTCCTGGCCTATCTCTAGATCTACCACTGGAGTATCCTCTGCTCTCCATGGCTACTTCACCCCTCTTGGCCTCTTGTCTGACTCCATAGTCCAGGGCAGGATCCCAGGGCTCACTTTCCCCCTGGACTTCCACATTGTTCGTGACCAACTCGCTTTCCCTCTAGGGAGTGACTGCATGCTCCTTCCCTGCAGCCTCCTCCTGGCCTCATTTCCTGGCTTTATAATCCTATCCCAGCTTCTCCCACAGCAGCTCTTGATCTGAAGTTAGGTCTTCTCAATCCCCTCCAGGTGCACCATATAAGGTTAATTGCCCTCTTTTTGACCACATTAACCCGCTCTTTGAAACCCTTGGATGGAAAGTATATAAGTACAGTCATTTCTATTGGAGAGCAATGGAGACATTTAATCCTGATGAAGAGATTTTTACCTTCCGGAGGTCAGTTTGTAGTTGCCGGAGGATCACTTCCAGTTGGTTTACTTTTCCAGTCAGAGTAGATGGAGTGTGCTCCCTACAAAGTAAACAATAACTTCACTCTGGAGTTAGTTCAAAATACTTCCTTCCTTAATGTCAATAAAACATACTTTTATAGGGACACATCACAAAAAACAATTGACCCAGGGCCAATTGGGTATGTCAGCTGGAAAAAGCAACAATAGACTTGCTCAAGCACGAACCCACTACTGTGATGTTTGAAATACGTTGCTGCATCTCACACTAATGAAGCAGAAATGAAAAATGACTTTAGAAAGGAAGTGCTTCAGATATTACTCTCACATGTATTCACAGTGTAAGTTAACTGTTCAACTAAATAATGCGAAGAGTGCATTTGTTAACAAGCTGCTTTCTGATAAGGAACATTAGTAACAAAGCAAGTAGCAGCAGCAATGATTATAAACATTTAGGGTTATTTTAATTCTCTTCTCTGGTCTGCAATTGTTCCATTTCAAGTAAAAAGATAAACCAGTGACTTAATGAAGACTAACATTTTGTCTTTAAAGGTCAAATGTACAGAATATAGCCAAAGGTTAATCAAATGCATGACTGAGAGAAAATGCAGAGAAGAGCTGTTGTCCTATGTATGACAGTGAATGCTTTGGGAGACAGTTACATACATATTCACAGATTAAATTAGACGTAATGTGAATTATTTCATCTAGATGAGAGAAGCTGAAGAAATATACAAAGCTGAATTAACTGCTTCATACAAGTTAGCAAATTGGACAGGTTTGACAACACTGAACATGGAATGCCTGCATGTCTTTTTGCTATTCCTAATGCACACTAGCTGGAAGAGGTGATGTGAGTTTCAAGTCGTTGAGGAGAAACGTGCTTTGCCATGTAAGTAGATTAATTTGTCTAAAACTGGTATTAAGTAAAAATGACACCCTAATAAGCAAAAAAGACTAAAGTTGCCCCCCTTTCCCTTTTTTTCCCCACTCCTCAAGTTGAAAAGCAAAACAAAATCAAAGATTTTAAAACAGATACATTCTATTGCTGAATCCTCCTGTTTTTGAAACCCACAACTCCCTAGTGGAGAGGATAGAAGCCAGGTGGTAGTCTAGAGCTCTAAGCACTGGACTAGGTGTGAGGCATTCGGGTACTTTGTGGCCTTAAGAAAGTTACAATCTCTCTGCTTCATCTGTAAGCAGGGGCTATAGGTTTGCCTGTATTTGTTCTCTGAAGACACATAGCTGCTGTCTTTTCTTGTACCAAGTCACCAGACAGGGAACTCCCATCATGCTGAAGACTTAAGCCCCTTGTTCCATCTGGGGGCACTGTATGTGCAGAGTTACACAACACCCACTGATCAATTTCATCCAAATGAAAGGTAGAAATAAACAAAGCAAAGTGTGTTTAAAAGGGTGGGTGGGTGGATTGCAACAAAAGATTACAGAACTCAACTTTGAAGGGAGATAAGGTAGTGAGTGGTGATCTGAAGACCAGAGTCTACCCCACATTAGATACTAATTTCAAGCAGAAAATGTCACATGGCTACCCTGCAAGTCTCCTAGATGGAAACTGACCAGGGGTTGGCTGCGGAAGCAGAAATCTCTCGGATGCAATGTAAAGGCATATTCAGTCAAAGCTGCAGAGCTGCAAAGGCATAGCAATGAAATGTGTAGAGAGCCATTTAGACATGGTACTCTTGGGAACAAGGAAGCCAACTGTATTTGATATTAAAGAGGACACAATAAGCTGCATAGCCTTTGAGCACTTTGTTTAAAGATGACTGGAGTCCCAGGGGTCATTCTCACACCGAGTTTTTAGAGAAGGACCTGTTAATATGGTAATGGAGATAGCGTAAAATGACAGATTTCAGTGGAATTCTTTGGGAAGAAATTAGGAGGTGCTCATAAGCAAGCCCTTTATCTTTAAAGCAGGTTGTATACTGGGTTAGTAGGATCTGACATTCTTTGCTAGAAGGGACTGGATTTCCTCTTGCTGAATTTGATAGAAGGAAAACTCTATACAATTTATTCAGAGAAATATTTTTAACACCACTTGAGAATCCTTCAGGCTGATCTTTCAAGGTCTGCATTACTAGCGCACTGGCGGCCGAGGGAGGCCTGATGCCTTCCCAGTTCCGTGAACCTTTTAAGGCTCAGAGGTCTCCAAAGAGATGCTTGTTGGAGGTGGTTGCCTTGTCTTCTCTAGAGAAGAGCACTTTTTTCTGGCCAAGATTAGAAGTGCTCTGCAGGCAGGCACCTACCCCAGCTATTGCCCACCCGAAAGTCCTTAGGTGCAAAGCTCCTACTGCAGCAGTGTTTTGTAGCTGCAGACCACCCAACTTCCTGGCTGTCCATGCGCTTTCCACAGTGTACTTAAACTTGATAGGAAGGATGTGGACTGAGCATAGACCCAGCCTCACTGAGGTGCACAAACATCATTTACTCAGCATCAATGTTCAGCTGCTTTTGAGTGCTGAAACAGTACTGTATAGAACTACAGAACAAAGAGGATTTACTTTAGTAATTGTCCTTATATCAGTATACCTCACAAGGCAACTACAACTTGAGGCAGAGACCATCTTTTTGGTGTGTGTGTGTGTGTGTGTGTGTGTGTGTGTGTGTGTGTGTGTGTGTGTGTGTGTGTGTGTGTGTGTGTGTGTGTGTGTGTGTGTGTGTGTGTGAGAGAGAGAGAGAGAGAGAGATATAAGTGCTTGCTTACACAATGGGCTTTTGGTCTATGACTAGGGCTCTTGGATGTTACAGTAATCCAACAAATAGTAAATAATAATAAATAAAAATAATAATGTCACTTAATTGCTCAGAGCAATTTAGTCTAAGAGGAAAGTGAATACTCCATAACTGGTGCTTCTCTTGCTAATGCTGAAGCAACTCCAGAGCTTTGGAGACAGAATGCTCCAGCCTGATGTGCTGATCTGTCTCCTGGCTTCAAAAAATTCAGAAGCATAATTGGTCTATAGGTATAGCAAAGGGGATCCAGCTTTAAGTTCTAATACAACCTCTCCTGCCTGAAATCTCCAATCAACAAGGCTACCTAAATTCCTCTTCCACAAAGGCTGAGTGTCCTGCAGACCTGACCACCAGTGGTGCCTAAGTATTCCTAGTCCTGGAGGGACCTTGGCAGCCCCTGGGTTCCCATTAATTAGCCTCCAAGGCAGTGGAGGTGCTGAATCACTTTCCTATGCACGGACAATCTTCCTAAAGCAGAAGCAGAAGCTCCCCCTCAACCCCATAATACTTTTTTTTTTTTTTTTTAAATCATGGCTTGCCAGAGACTCTCTTCAAATGAAGCACAGGACCACATCTGAGATATTTAAAAGCAGTCGTATTTAATGACATTCTCTTTTTAAAAAAAGGGACATCAGACCCTGGCAAACTGTTATAGCCACTGATGTTCCTTAGGAAGTTCACTGAGTGCTGATGAGCTTTAAAAGTTTTCTGGACTGTTTTCTCAGCAAGTGCCAAGAAAAGGTGTCTGTTCACTGACAAGCCTGCAACATAGTATAAAACACTGCAACCTCCTTTCATATTGGAATCATTTTTTTTCTATTCTGTTTTATTTTGCCCTTGGTGATAATCAAAAACAGCAAACAGTAAGCTGAATACGTTCTGCTCATCCTGAAAGTCAGTAGTTTCAAAAGATGCTGAATAAAATTTCATATATATTCATTTGTATATTCATGCTAATAAACATTTCAAAGGATAAGAAGGACCTATGTGCTGGTCTAAGGAAAATGGGTGGCATTGCCCATTTTATTAGAATGAAATACTAAAGAACAGGATTAGGTCTGTCCCATGCTGACAGCATTTTATTAATGGATCTAAAATTTTCCAGAGTACATCCCAAATTCATATAAATTACTTGAGCGTTGATATTGCATGGAAATGTTTGAAGAAGCAGGTATGTTCAGATACATATTCTTCCATATGTCCGTTTACATACTTATCTTGTTTTCTAAGGCAACTATCACTGTGCTATCTATGTGCCATAAAACAGTTACAGATGGCACTGTGTGTTCCTTGAAGGGCCAATTTCTCACTGCCCCTTTAGTTCCTGCTGTGTACGAGTCCTTCTTGCCTTCTACTATTTCTCCTTCAGTATTCCAAATTGTTGCTTGGTTCTGGAAAGTTGCAATTACTCGGTAAAAGCCATTACAGAGGTAGACCTTGCATGTAAACCTGAACATGACCAAGATTGGGCTTCATCTGAGCTCCTCCTGGTAATCAGGGAGCTACACATTGGATGACTTTGTAGCTGTGGAATCCAACCCTTGCTCCAGAATTGTAGTCCAGTATCTCTGCTTGTATTTTAAAACACTATGCCCAACACAACAAAAGGTGCCTGAAGTTAGGCACCAGAAGTCATTTGTAAGTACAAGTTGTAAGAAAAGGAAGCCCCTAATTTTCAAAAATGCTGGGCTCTCAGCCACTCCCATTAACTTCAAATGAGCAGTATTTTTGGTATGGTGTGTACAAAACACTTGGTATTTTGACTTTCTTGAAGAAGTTGATTTAAAAAAAAACCCAACAACCAAGAATAGCTCTGTCTGCCATTGCAGTTTCTCTTTGATAATTCTTCTTCAAGACTTCATAGCATTGCACAGAGAGATGTAGATGTTATGGCAGGCCAAGAGGGTAGGAAGAAGTATTTGTCCAGTGATTCAATGAGCTAGCTCAGCATTGCATGCAAGTTTCCTCTGGATTTTTATCCCTCAGGGAAACGATTACACTAAACAATCTCATTATTTGGCTTGTCATGATCTACAAACTTGACAATTTACCATGGACAACCACAAGTCACAAGTTGAGGAGCTGCAAAAATTGTTCTTAATTTCCAGAAAACAGTAGGTAAACCAAAATAATTCCCTTCAATATCTTACCACTCTGACAGTTCTTCAAAGATACTGGCTTATAAAATATGATAACTCTGAAACTCAGTTGAACTCCTAAACTTTTGGGAATGCCATAGTTGTAAAAGGTATTTTCTGCACTATTTACAGGGGAGTCTAAGTTTTAATATTATGATAATTTGGGCATTTTAACACCCTGTTATTTGAATAAGTACCTCCTGTAGTTAGAATAAATTATTTTCTTGACATGGAAAAGTAAAGAAAGTTAGTTTTTGTTAAGAACATCACAATTTCAGAAGTTATTCAGAACACGTAATACACCATATTAAGAGGAAGTGATTGTCATCTGCTTCATAATAAAAGTGCTCTAAATCTTCCATACCCAGTAGCATCAATGAAATCTTTTCCATTTGTTGGCTCTTCATCCAAAGGTAACTCTTGAGCACCCTCCAAACCTGGAGCTTGCTGCATATCATTCAGGGTGCAAAAAGATGCCACTCTCTGATCTGTAATGGCAAAAACAAAGCTAATGTAAAGCTATTTCTAAAGATGATTTCATATACAAAATAAAAAAAATCAAAGGCTGATGTACAATTATTTGGACCTGGTTAGAGCCTGGGAAGCAAAATAATAATAATATATGGAGATATACCTATCTCATAGAGCTGGAAGGGACCCTGAAAGGTCATTGAGTCCGGCCCCCTGTCTTCACTAGCAGGACCAAGTACTGATTTTGCCCCAGATCCCTAAGTGGCCCCCTCAAGGACTGAACTCACGATCCTGGGGTTAGCAGGCCAATGCTCAAACCACTGAGCTATCCCTCCCCCCCCCCAACATGACTGCTTTGAAAACAATCAGCAGATATACAATTTGTTCCAGTTAGTTGCTGTTTCCAACATCTGTGTCAACATCTGGTTTGCAAATATCAGCAGAGTGATAGATTTGTTTTGACTAGTTAATGCTAATTTGAACAGTAAATTGGTCTCGCTGAAATCCACAGAAGACCTGAGAAACAGGGGCCATGACCAGTGACAATACCAATTCATGGAAAACGTTTGCATTTTCCATAGAGGTAAAGCATCAAATTCCACAGAAATTTGCACAGTTCCATTTTTATTATTCTGATATCTCAAACACATTGTGTAAACTGCTGGTTATCTATATACTTGAAAAGCAGGATACAAGTGCTATTATTATGCACTTACTTTGTCATATTTAAGTATAAAAAGTAGCTTTTATTTGGTAAAAGCACCTTCAAGTACCAATAGTACTACACTAGGGCCACCAGCATACATGCTCAATGTGCTTGGAACTTAGCCTGTCTCCCAGTGACCAATCTCATGATCAGTGGACATTCAGTGTAGCTGCCAAAGTATACCACACATCATCATTTATGAAAAATATGCCACGCAGAACATCACTGCACAGAATAAAAGGAAATGATTCATCATGATTTAAATTGTTTGCTATGGAAAATCCATATTCTGTGGAGATTGATTTAACTGATTTCCATACAAATTCCATGCCTGCAGCTTTCTATTGACTCTGGCCATGACATGCCTTCCCCTCTCCCTCTCCTCCCCCGCAGGCCCAAAGCTTGCATTACCATGCAAACGTGCAAACACTTGAAACAGAAAGGAAGGCTTGCTAAAGATAAAAGCCAACAATCAACCCCAAACCATCACCTAGAAACGATGTATGATGACAGACCGGCCCAAGATCTTCATCAGAGTCAAAACCTGGAATAAGATTTAGAAGGTTCCTGTAAACAAGAGAGTACATCCAACTCTCTCTCTGCTAAAGCAGCTGTGGTCCTTACGCAAGATTCACATAATGGAATACTGTCAATGCCGTTCAGACTGCCTCTTATTGTGAGAAGCCCTTAAGCCTGTCAAAACCAATTTTTATGTAATGCCAACCAACATGGTTGAAATTACACATTTCATGCTCAGCGGCCCTAATATAATGCACAGTATTATGATACATAGCATGGAAATGTGGTGCACCACAAAAGTCAAATGGTAAATACATGGCAAATTGTTTTAAGTAAGATTTTTTTAGTGATTTGTTTTAAAAAGTGCTACCAAGATATTAAACCAAAAACAAAACCAGGGAATCACAGCAATTACAAGCTTTTATTAAGTGATTACAAAACGTACACTTTTCGAGGTCACTGTAAAGACTGAAAAGTCATTTCCAGCTATAATACTACTTTGATACAAATTTGCACTTTTATATCGGATTTCAAAACCAACTTTATATAGCAGTAGTTTCCCAAGTTTTATTCTTATTTGCAATTTGTCATATGTCTTGGTAGTTTTTAGATCACGAGTTTTCCACACACATCTAAAGTGAGAAAAGAGAAGAATTTCACACACCATTGCTATCACAGTGACACAACTCACACTATGGAAGCAATATAGCTTAATTAAATTAAGCATCAGGGAAAGGTTAAACTTAGTCAAATTAGGTGCCACAGAAAAGACTGTGCAAACAATTATGTTCACAAAAGAAATGGGGCAGAAGTAAATTTAGGATTCACGTCTAATTACCCATTTCACTTGTTCTGTTCTTCCCTTGCCTAAACTTTGATTACAGAGACAAGGGGGTGAGGTAATATATTTTATTGGACCAACTTCTGTTGGCGAAAGAGACAAGCGTTCGAGCTTACACAGAGCTCTCCTTCAAGTCTTTGACTGACATTTCATGGCGGAGGACAGAAAAGCAGTGGCAAATCTTATACTGTTCCTAGCTTTCCTACATGATGAGTTACTTAACGTTCAGTAATGTACAAAACATGGGTATTTTGTGTCACTGAACTCTATTTCAATATAATTTACCCTGCGTTTTTCCTCACAATACTGACTAAGCATTTCTAAGAAGAATGGCTGCTTGTCTGGTCTACTGAGCTTAAGACATTTTCTGTTAAGTTAAAAAAAAAAAAGATTGTAGTTCTGGACCTACTAGGGGTATCTGAATCAAACCACCACCTTCCCTTTAGTGAGGAAGTATTACAAAGGATGTTCATAACAGTCACTGAAAGCACACTATGAAGTTTTAAAATAAAATATTTCACCCAGTTTTTAAAAATTTCCATTGATTCATAGATTCCAAGGCCAGAAGGGACCATTGTGTTCAGCTAGTCTGACCTTCTGTATAACACTGGCTATTAAACTTCCCCAAAATAATTACTACAGCACATCTTTTAGAAAAACATCCAATTTTGGTTTAAAATTTCCAGTGATGGAGAATCCACTATGGCCTTTGGTAAATTGTTCCCATGGTGAACCAACCTCACAGTTAAAAACATATGCCTTATTTCCACCCTGAATTCGTCTACCTTCAACTTCCTGCCACTGGACCCTGTTATACCTTTACCTGCTAGACTGAAGAGCCCATCATCAAATATTTGCTGCTCATGTAGGTACTGATAAATGTAATCAAGTCACCCCCGTTAGTTTAACAAAGAGAAGGAAATACACTGAGCTTATTGAGTATCATGATAAGGCAGGTTTTCTAATCCTTTAATGATTCTCACAGCTCCTCTCTGAACCCTATCCAATTTAGCAACATCCTTCTTGAATTTACCTGAAAATTTTAATTTTAGTCAGCAAAAACTATAAATAGATTATATTACCTTAAATGTGCATTGACTATAACTTGTACATTTATAACTTTTTATTCCTTGCAAAAATTCTACTAAATTTCAAATGTTGTATTTGTATGAAATGTAATTTTTATATTTAGAACTTTTTATTACTGCACTTCTGCTAGTTTCTAAACAGAACTTTACTACATTCAATTACTTGTGAAATGTTGAACAGTAATCCACCACTCACAGGCTGGGCAACAATGTCATTAAATAGGTGTTAGAAACCATTAGGCTCCCACACTATGCTAAAGAAGTGATTTTGTGAGCTGTTACTGCAAAAACAACAACCTAATTTAAGCTGCTCATGTTAAAGTCAAAGTTTACTCCCTCAGTAACAAAGTTAATATAACAACAAACATAGATAACAGCTAGGACATCACCACCAAGTTCTCTCATTTTACCTCCCCAGAACAATGCATAAGACAGTTCGGTCATAAGAAATAAGGCAACAGAATATTGCAAAGTGAATGGTTACACAGGAAGATTCTTATTCAGCTGCATGTCTAATTTTTTATTTTCAGTAATTATTTCTAGCCCCACTGAATGTGTCCACGAGTACTTTCTCAAGTTTAATAATTGTTTCACCAATTTAACAGGGCAATTTTTAAAAGGCGAACTGAAATGAGAGTTAAATCTGTGCTTTGGAGGGCAGAATTTGACCAAAAGTTTTTGTTCTTGACTATGCCTAACAGAATTTTACACAAAATATAAAGTATTAACTCCTTGGGTATGACTCTCCATTGATTGGCACCAGTGGAAATCAAAAGACCTCCACTGATACCAATGCAGTTAAATTGACACGAGAGAAGAATCTAGTCTTTTGTCTATGATTGCAACACTTGTGCTACCAAAACCTGCAAGGACAACTCCTACTGACATTAATAGAAGCTCTATGTGAATATCATATCCTCTTGACTGATATATCTTTTCTTTTTCTAATTTTGGTTTGGTATGTCATTTTCCAAGCCAATTACCTGAGAAGATATATGGGCACTTACATCAAAATTTTAAGCAAAAATTGCCGACTCCAGACAGACAAAAATGAGGACACTGGGCCAAAATGTGCAACCCATCCAACTCAGTGGATGTTAATGGGACTGCATAGTTGTAAAAGAGCAGAATTTGGACCAGAACTGCATTTGTTCAGCAGTATCACAGATTTGGGGGGGAAGGAGGGAGGGATGGAATCCAAACAGTTGAAGTTAGGTAACATACAGCATAATAGAAAAAGGCTAAAAATAAAATGGTGCATTAAGTGGCCCTCTCATTGCTGAACTCCCATCTCAAGGTCAAATTCTGTCCCCAGACATGCAAACAAACTTCCACTGAAGTCAACAGGAGTTACACATGCAGATCAGAGGACAGAGCTTTTCCTAAATGTTTTTGAACTTTATTTTTCTAAACACTTAAGAATCTAATCAAATTAGCTAGTTTATATTTTATGCTGAATGCTTTTTCCCCCCCAATCACAATATGTTTAGCATAAATTTGATTAAACTATGACGATTTAAAATGAAGATGTTAAAACAATAATAATTATAGTAGCACAGATGGTGCCACAAGATAGAATGGCATTAAGAAATGGTGCATCCTAATTGGCATAAGTAATTTAGAACCATGAAAATACCTGGTATACACCAGTGGTTGAAATTACTTTTGTGTATATAACCAAATCATAAACAACACATAAAGGGACTCTCTGTCAGGTAGTTTAAGCTCCAAAATATTATTTAAAAAACAAACACCACCCATTTTTAAACTAAAACCACCAATCAACAGTGACACAAATACTGCTGGGTCTGTACATAAAAGTCAACGTTTATGTTTATGTCCCACCCCAATCTTCTATAATGAAAAGCAGTTGTGGGAATCTTGGAGAGTTTTCTGTTTTTCTCCTTCACTATATTCAGTTATTTGATTTTCTGGAGTAGCCATCACTATTAATATAATGTAAGTACTCAAAAAGTACACTGCTCTGCCCCAAACTCAAAACTATGAGGATTTTAGAGAAGTGTAATAAAACAATTAAAGGAATATGAATCAAATTTTCTAAAGGTTCTCTTTTTTCCTGCTTATTCTCTGACATTTCTTTATCCCCTTTTCTCTCCATTCATTCTCTTTAATCAATCTAAATACAATTCTCTTTTCTCAGTTCTGTTGATTGTTTTCTTTCTAGTCTATACTCTTTTCTTTAGTGTCTTGCCCAGTAGCACCCAATTCTCTGTTGTTCAGTTCCTCTCTCTCCTCTTCCATGTTACATTTTCTCTTTACCCGTTCTTCTCTTATCTTATCTGTCCCCTTTTCCCTCTGTAGTCTCATCTGTCAGCTTTGCTCTCAGCTGTATTCCATTAGCTCTTCAAGTTTCTTCCCATATTATACACAGCGAATACACGCTTGTTGCATTGCCATAAATTTGGAATGTGACTGAGTACAAGTAGTGAAACCACAAGTGAGTTAATTATAGGCACTGCAGTCTATAAACAATGGTCACCACATCATAGTAATGTAGCTAAGTATTGAGGAAACAGATCAAAATTTTAAAAGTGTCTTGGCCAAGGACACAACAAGAATCAATGTTTGAGCTGAGCTGCACACATGCTGACTGCTCTGGAAAGGAGCGAAAACTGCAAGCAGCTGCCAGGCAGACAGGAGGGAGCCTTGGGTGTTCTAGCAGCATCAGTTGCAGCCTTTCTAATCCCCACTTCTCCCCAGCCCTGAACGGGTTCAAAAAGCAAGGAACTTTTCCTGTTGATTTCATCAGTCGCAAAGGCCCTCTCCAAGTGACCATGTGGGAACTGTGAACTCCACAAGAATGTCAGGAAATACTAGCGGTAAACTTTCAACTCTAGAAATTGATTTCCATTTTCAAGGCTCTGTCTGCAGCAAGAAGTGCAGAAAACTTTTTTTTTTTAAAAAGACAACTAAGTTTTGCTTTGATTTTTAAAATAGTCCCAAATCATGGACCCCTAAGGCCATCTCTGAAGAGAAAATTGGACCATGAGGTTGAGCTACAGGAAAAAAGGGAAGTTGCCCAGGCTCCCTGTCATCAAGATCCTAGTTAGTGTGAGGCTTCATCATCCACCTGTGCACAAAGTTCTTGTCTAGCAAGGGGTGGTAGCAGTGGGATCCTCCGAAAGTGCCTGTTATGAAGGAGACCAGCAGCATCAGGATCCTGATGAAGAGTCTGACCTGCTGGAAGCACTGGTACCTGGATCTCTAAGATCCTGTAGCATTCTATTCATAGGGGCTTTTATCAAGCAAGGGTTACAGCAATATCTAAAAAAAAAAAATCTCAGTATCAATTTTTAAAAATATATTTTCCAACATTAGCTTAGACCAAAAACTTTGCAGGAACAAAATGAACTGAAAGAATAACTAATGATGAATTAATCAGGGGGAAAAAGCTATTTGTTCATTTAGCTTTAAATTACAAAAGAAGGCCCTTTGTAGCATCTAACAGTGAATTTCAAGTTCTAGCTGTGATGGCAATAAAAGGCTATGTCAACATATTCATTCTTAATAGCATCACTCCCAGGCTTAAACTCACTCATCTGTTCCACATTGTTCCATCTTGGATGAGAGTTGGGGTTAAAACACAGAAGAATGATGGTAATAGCTCAAAATGTGTATTTATGAATAAGCATAAATGTTATGGGTTGTCAATAGATAGAATAAAGAGACCCAAGAAAGAAATGACCTTTGAATCATGCCGCCAGCTATGGAGAGGAAGAGATATAGAGAAACTGCCTTGTATGAAAAAAGAAAACTAAAATAAAAACCCCCTCTCAATAGCTGTAAATTGCATTAATGTTAGAAGACTTGGCAGATCAGAACTGGAAACTAATTTAACTTTAATTTCTTAAATCTTCAGTAGCAAACAACCCCATTAACAATGGCTTAGTCTTCATTAACTGGATCACTTTTCTTTAAAGACAAACATATCTCAAAAGTTTTGATCACATTCTCATCCACCGAAATAAAAAGGTCTCAGAGGTTTTAATCCCCACACAACTAAGGAAATGATTGTGGCATCCCAACTTCTGTGCTGGTACAGACCTTTCCTTTTTAAAATATTCTTAAAGAAGAATGCTGAACTAGCCATTTGGCATCTTTTCCGAACTTCTAGAAATGTTCAGTTTCGAACACCGTGAACCCTGCATAGCAAAACTCCATTGACATTTTTATCATCAATTTGCATAATCTCTGGGATCATCATTTCTCTATTCATTACATTCATAGAGTCCAGAACACTAGCTCCCACCTATTCTTAACACCAAGCCTTGAAGTAATTCCTCAATTACGAAGGACAACTTCAACATACACAGGAAAATAGCATCTGCTTCCTCCAATTCAAACCCAACTATTTTAAGAACTCATTTTTTTTTTTAATATAATGGACTCCCTCCAAATGAACTTTTCATGGTATGCTAGTCCGTTTAGCTTATTTTGATTTTGGCTTTCTGGTTGTGAGACTGAGGATGCAGAAAGTTGACCAAATCTTTTAGAAAGCCCATTTCCACTTAGGAGGTCCATATAATAGCATAAAATAAAAAAATTAGTTATAACGTTTTATAGGTTATATAGCACATGCATAGAACTTTCCACCTTCTGCATGAATGTACCCACTAACAGAAAAGAAATGTACCCACTAACAGAAAACATAGAAACACTATAGCATTCTTTATGGGAATCTGCATTACAACTCACATATTTCAAATA
Source organism: Mauremys mutica (assembly GCF_020497125.1). NCBI lineage: Eukaryota > Metazoa > Chordata > Testudines > Geoemydidae > Mauremys > Mauremys mutica. Next base: position 131,630,427 of record NC_059074.1, read on the forward strand.
ATTCACAAAGCAATCAATGAGACAATCTGTATTTTGTGACTCACTGTAGTACAAAATGAATAAATTAAAATATCTGAAATATATGCAACTAAAAACAAGTCAGTCAATAGCTTCTCCTATTTGAGCAGAACAAATGAGAAAAAATATGACTGTGCAACTATAGAGAATAAGCCTTAAATTACAAGAATCTAGAAGTTGCTGCTCAAATTGATTAATTGCAGAATAAAGCAGTATGCCATTGTTCTGAGCTGAAGGTTTAAGGAGACTAGCAAAATGAAAATAAAAAGTTTCTAAAAGACCTTCAAAATATCTGAGTTTCAGAAAATATGAGTATAGAACAAGTACTTTCAGTCAGCTGAACTGATAAGAGTTGTTGAATATCAAAATGTTTTTTATGCAGCAGTAAGAACTGCTTTAGCATAAACACAGTTACATCACTCCAACTCTTCTTCGTACTGATAAGTCTTTATTTTCCAGTTGCTGCATTAGGATATTGGTAACAAAAAAAAATATACACATATCTTCCCCACAAGCAACCAAGTGTGTAAATACAATGGGAATCCTTTTCAGAGTATCTTTCAATTTTATAATACTTCCTACCAGTTAGGAGAAATGTATCTGAGAAAGGCTGAGCAGAGATGAAAGAACTCAAAGTTAATCAGGATAAAAAGCAAGATAGTGTTTTAGAATGATGATCATCACTGTGATACATTTTCTGTTCATTCAGAATAGTACTACAATAGTTCTGAATGCCTGTAACTAAAGAGTAAAGCAACAAAATCTTTCTACTTGAGACTGTTGAACTCTAGGACAGTACAGAGAAAGACCTGACCAAAGCATACATTAAAACAAAACCTTTAAATATGCATGTTTACTATTCTGTTTACTTTTAAACTAAGCATGTATAGGCTTGATATCAAAGAGATGAGTATGTCATTTTCTCCAGCTTAACCTGGAATTATAGTCCAATTCTGCAAGACTGCTCTACTTCTTGACTGCACACTATTTTTGAAAACATATCAATAGACATTTTAATACTTGTACCACTGCAATATTCTTCTGAGGGCTTATTATGCGAGTTAGGGGAAGGGGCAACATCACCTGGACTGCACATGCAGAGCTGATAGCAGCCACACAGTAAATATTGTGTCCAACACGTTTCCTCATTTGAAAGTAAGTAATATTACAAAAAGGATAGAAAAGGCTATAACTACTGAGATAAATAAGATTTTTATTATTCAAAATGAGCATATGGAAAATATGGGGAAAACTTGGAAGATCAGTCTTTATGCTGAATTTTCTTACCTTCAAACGCTCGTGCAGCATCCACCAGGTTGGACCAGTCTAGTTCTGCAGCAGTGTCTGGAAGGGGCATCAGGCCAGGATCATTGAATTTGGCTCTATCAGACAAGGAGCCATCTGAGAACCAGAATTCATCTATCAACAAACACAAAAAATAGTCTTCTTATGATAACAGTCTATATTTAGTTTTGAGGCTATTAGAATTAAATTTCAAAAATATATATAGCCAAAGGGTGCTCATCTTCACTTTTCCCTTGTCCCCTGCTTTTTTTTTTCCTTTCTTTTTTATATAAACGCTCAGTATCAGCATAACATTTTAAGTGGCATTGGACTGAGGGAGAATGAGAAGGAAAGAAGATTTTTTAAAAAGAATATTCTCTTCCTAACCACCACTTTACATAAGAGAGCATACTAATATTATAAATAGACAGAACACAGTTATAAACAGTAGAATATTACAGAACCCAAATATTTGCTTTTTTAAGATCCTTTGTGAAGAGAAAGTTGCTAGACACACATAGATCCATATTTTCAGAAAGCCCATGAAACCACACATGCAGAATTTGTGTACATATAGAGATATATACACAAAAACGGGATGTGCTCAGATTATGAGTGCAGGTACAGAGACTACTTTGAAAATTATGCCCACGTTCCACCCAATATTCAGAAACTTTCCCTTTTTAGTTTATCAATTTGTTCTAACCTCGAAAAGAAAAATTATATTCAGATTTTAAAATGCTCTTTCAGTTTTCTATTGAGAAAGTATATATCTAAGGAAGTGATAGATTTCAACATATTGTAACACCATTTCCAGAATGAACTGAAACTCTTAATATACAACAGATACAGCACAAATTTGTATTAGAGCACAAGCTCTCATTTATCATTAATAATAAGTGATATTGAGCTTTTAGGTTATACAGCGTTTTACAAACATACTATGAATTTACATTTCAGAAGGAATAAAAGATTTTCATATTCCACTTTGGGAATTACTTTACATTTTCATTTTCAAGTCAGACGATCTTTACAGAGGACCAATAATAGTCTTCAAATATGTTATTGGTTATCATAAAGAGGACTGTGATCAATTGTTCTCATTATCCACTTAAGATAGGATAAGCCGTAGCGGGGTTAATCAGTAGCCAGGGAGATTTAGGTTAGATACACCTCTACCGATATAACGCTGTCCTTGGGAGCCAAAAAATCTTACTGCATTACAGGTGAAACCGCGTTATATTGAACTTGCTTTGATCCACCGGAGTGCGCAGCCTCGCCCCCCAGAGCACTGCTTTACTGTGTTATATCCGAATTCGTGTTATATTGGGTCGCGTTATATTGAGGTAGAGGTATATTAGGAAAACTTTCTAACCATAAGGGATTTAACTGCTGGAATAGTCTTCCAAGGGAGGTTCTGGAATCCCCATCATAGGAGGTTTTTAAAAACAGGTTGGACAAACACCTGTCAGGGATGGTCTAGGTTTATTTGGTCCTGCCTCAATGCATGGGGGTGGACTTGATGATTTTGAGGTCCCTTCCAACCCTACATTTCTATGATTCTGTGATCTAGCTGTATATTGATGTAATACATGCAGACACAATATAATAAATACTGAGGTTAGGAATACTGACATTCATGAAAGTAGATATAACAAGTAGATTTAATCACATTAGGGAGAAGAGAACTTTAATTTTATACTAATAAGATTAATAACGAATGTTATTTCATTAAATGTCATTCAGCAAAAAAGTTATTCTGCTTTAACCCTTTTAAAACAAAAAAAAAGTGTGGTTAAATCAGAAGATTAAAAAAATATTTAAAAAATACAGAAGTTTTTCCTCCCTCCAGTCCTTCCCCAGATATAGGCTATAATATGTTTGAGGAATATTTTTCTCACCACTGTACCATCTAAAAAAAATTAACAAGTTTTTTCACGAGAAACAATGCACACACATAACATGGAATATCTTCCTATTGTATGAAAAAGGCATGGTATTATTTGTCAAGATATTAATGGAAGAATATAGTATACAGTTTGTATAAATTAAAGTTTGTATGTAAACACAACAAGCATAAAGCGTCACAATAATTCTATTGCATGCAGCAGCCTCTAACAGAATGAATCATCTTTCTCATGGAGAAGATGGGATGGAGGAGCAGGTATGCAGTCCTCAATAAAAACATTGGGGGAGAGGGGCTTGCATCCTAAATATGATGCAGGAGAGATAAAAATCCTATAGACCATGGGATTTTTCTGTCTTATCTGCAATTTATATGCAAGATATTCCATTATTAAGTTTTGATGGAGTAACTAAGAAAGTATGCAGTTAGTCTGTTTAGTAGAATTTGCTGTAACATGTGTGTCTCTACCAAACCCCAGGAATCCAAAAGTAGATTTTATATTAAATGGAATTTCAGCATACAAATATACTCTGTTCCCACTTCCTGCCTATATTAATCGCAGAAAACATTCAAAGTGTCTGAGGGTGAAATCATACTTGGGACTGATCATGGAACAATCACTTTCGTATACGGCTTGGAGTCTGTGAAAGCCCTTGGTAGAATAATACAAATACTTGTGTATTCTGGTGCTTCACAAAAAGGGAAACCTTCTTTACAGACAGGAGATCTTATTGAAAACTGGTGGTCCAGTTCCTTTCCTAGAGAAGGGTTCAGGCACTTTAGAAGAATCCCTGCTTTTATGTGATAAGTCAATAGAAGATGAACGTGAAACCTGTCAGAAAAGTGTCTACTTGATAAGATTCTGCTGGTTTCCCAAATTGGAGTGTAGGATTGATTTAGTCACCAGTAATCATCCCTCATTTTATACGTCTTTGTGAGGATCTAAATTCATAGGATCTACACTACTTTGTCCAGGGTAGACAGAGAGCCTTAATAGCAGAAAGCCTGCTGGATGAAAGGAGGTTTGGTTATTGAGAGGTCCAGGGCCAGTGCAACCATTTAGGCGACTAGGGTGCTAGGATTTGGGGGGGCACCATTTTCTTCGGCAGCGACCCCGGCAGCCAGATCTTCGGCCACTCCGGTTGCCACCGGCATTTAGGCGGAGGAAGCTGGGGCAGGGGAGCGTGGGGGGGCCGCCTGCAGCAAGTAACGGGGGGGGCGGCACGCAGGGGAACTCCCTGCCCCAGCTCACCCCTGCCCCACCTCCTCCCCGAGCACGCCATGGCTGTTTCACTTCTCCCGCCTCCCAGGCTTGCGGCGCTTAAGCTGATTGGTGTCGCAAGCCTGGGAGGCGGGAGAAGTGAAGCAGCTCACCTCTGCCCCGCCTCCTCCCTGAGCACGCTGTCGCTGCTTCACTTCTCCCACCTCCCAGGCTTGCGGTGCCTAAGCTGATTGGTGCCGCAAGCCTGGGAGGTGGGAGAAGTGAAGCAGTGAAGGCATGCTCGGGGTGTTTGTGCTCGTAGCAGGGGTGAGCCGGGGTGGGAGGGGGTGCCTCAGGGTGGAGGGTGGGGAGCTGCCGCAAGGGGGGTGCCTCAGGGTGGAGGGGGGGAGATGCCGCAGGGAGGCGGGGGCGTGTGCGGGGGAGGGCGCAAGGTGGAAATTTCGCCTACAGCCCAAAACATCCTTGCACCAGCCCTGGAGAGGTCTGAAACCTCACAGTGTCTATACTGAAGGAAGAAATAAGGAGGAGTAACAGTCCAGGCATAAGCATGCCATGACAGACAATTATTTAAAAAAATCTAAATAGGGAAAGAAAGGCATATTCTGGTGTACTAACAGTGCAAAAAACTCCTGGGTCTCTTGAGCTTCAGGGAATGATTCTTCCATGCTGTTTGCATTTTGGGTGTGGTCTGAGTTTAGGAGAGAAAAGACTATGCCCTCTGGGACAACAATCCATGCATTAACCCATAGTTGTAAAGAAAACATTTTTGTTTGTTAAGTCCGTGCTTTTTGGTACAGTTATTGATCTTGTGACTTCCAGTTCTTTTATATAGAAAACACCATGACCATACCATCAAACTTTATTCATTTTCACTCCCCTTTTATTATTGCAGAGAAGTGATATAAAGCAACTTTGATAGCATTTAATTTCAGCATTTTTTTTATTTAAAACTCATAAGTTCCAAAGCAGTTCTCCTGAAATCAACTGACATTAATGCCAAAAAATCTTCTTATTCAGAGAGAGATTTCTTATTTATATAAAGGTAAACAGATTTATCTTATCTGGTCCATCTTGCTACCAAGGCAACTATCCTGTTTCTGTCAATGGGAGTTGTGAGTTGTCCTCTTGTTAGGCCTGAATAAAAATATAGCAGACAAAACAGGTATGCCAACCTGACTGAAGTCAGGCTAACAGAGGTTTCTGGGTAATCCCAGAGTAAAAAATACTAAGAAGCAGCATTGTCTCACAAAGCCCTGAAAAAAAGTAAAATAAGTAAGGGGTTGCATTCCTGGCATAGTACCAGCTGCGCTGTGTTAAAAACAGTATTTAAAGAACTAATAAAAACCCCCAGCATCCCACAGTTCTGATTCTAATTCCCTGGTTTAGTTTTCGGTGTGTTTTTAACTCCCTTACATTCCTAACTTTTAGTGCTTGTTAAAATATTATTAACAATCTAATGGTGTAAACATAGGGACTAGGCATGCGTGTATATTAAAAGTGTCTAGTTTCTAGTTGTTAGACAAAGGGGGGTGGGTTGCTCAAGTAAATAATCTATAACGTAATAAAACTGTCTATATAGACTAATACTAAGCTGTAAAAAGGGAGCTGGTTCTCTCTGGAGACAAGCTGCTCTCTATTGATGCGTGCACTTGTCAATAAAGAGCTTTTGATCGGACCTTGCTGGTGTTGCCTGTCTCTCTGCGGTCAGACAACAAACTTTGCTGTCAGGGTTAAAATCCCTGACACTCTCATTAAGAGATCTTAAGTTATGGGGGGGGGGGAAGTTACTATATATTTCATGTGCCATATACTGGGTAATGACATGAGGACTCCATGTTTCTAAAACTAAACTGACTCTTTATTAAGAGAACTATTTACAGAGATACTGCAACTGCAGCTGGCATTTAAGCCATATTCACACAGACTGGTGTCCTTATGCCTCTTCCAAACTCTTCCCTCCTGCAACCTGTGCTCTCCCCTCCAAGTTCCAAGCAGCTCGCAACACTGCACACAGCTGAATTAATTTGTTCCTCTATACCATTCACTTTTATAGGCAACACTGTGTAAATCAAGATGTCAGGTTCTCTTTGAAGTCATGACTGTGAGCACTCCCCAAGCTAACAGTTATAAGAGCCATAAAGGATCTCTCAAATCACCCTTGCAAGGGAACGCAAGCACCCCATGTGCTCCAGCAACAAGATCTTTGCCCAGCAATTATCTCCATACGTAAAAGACCCAAAAGAATAAAGTAATAGAAATGTTACAGAGCATTCAATTTCGAAGAGGATGGTTGGCAAGTCATTATGTATTTATTTTCAGAGGACAGTTACAGATAAGTAGTTCCCTCTTCTTTGAAGGTAGGCTTCATTAAAGATTCCCTCTTCTGGAGATTAAAAGGCTCCAAGGTTATTCAAAACAAAACAAGAGATGCACGTAGAATGTGAATACAGGGTTAATGTACCTTTATTCTGAATGGTGGGATACCAGTTTTCAAGTTTTAACCATTTCTCTAAAGTAGGGTTGTCAAGCGATTAAAAAAACTTGTGATTAATCATGCAATTAAAAAAAATTAATTGTGATTAATCACAGTTAAATAATAATAGAATAACAACTATCAAAATAGTTTGGGATATTTTCTACATTTTCAAATATATTGATTTCAATTACAACACAGTATACAAAGTATACAGTGCTCACTTTATATAATTTTGATTAGAAATATTTGCACTGGAAAAATGGCAAACAAAATAAATAGTATTTTTCAATTCACCTAATACAAGTACTGCAGTGCAATCCCTTTATCATGAAAGTTGAACTTACAAGTGTAGAATTATGTACAAAAAAAACTGCATTCAAAAATAAAAACGTAAAACTTTAGAGCCTACAAGTCCATTCAGTCCTACTTCTTGTTCAGCCAATCGCTCAGACAAACAAGTTTGTTTACATTTGCAGGAGATAATGCTGCCCGCTTCTTGTTTACAATATCACCTGAAAGTGAGAACAGGCATTCACATGGCACTGTTATAGCCAGTGTTGTAAGACACTGATGTGTCAGATGCACTAAAGATTGATACGCCCCTTCATGTTTCAACCACTGTTCCAGAGGACATGTGTCCATGCTGATAAAAGGTTCTGATAACCATCCAAAGCAATACGGACTGATGCATGTTCATTTTCATTATCTGAGTCAGATGCCACCAGCAGAAGGTTGATTTTCTTTTTTGGTGGTTTGGGTTCCATAGTTTCCACATCAGAGTGTTGCTCTTTTAAGATTTCTGAAAGCATGCTCCACACCTCGTTCTTCTCAGATTTTGGAAGGCACTTCAGATTCTAAAATCTTGGGTCCAGTGCTGTAGCTATCTTTAGAAATCTCACATTGGTACCTTCTTTGTGTTTTGTCAAATCTACAGTTAAAGTGTTCTTAAAATGAACAATATGTGCTGGGTCATCATCTGAGACTGCTGTAACATGAAATACATGGCAGAATGCAGGCAAAACAGAGTAGGAGACATGCAGTTCTCCTCCAAGGAGTTCAGTCACAAATTTAATAAATACATTATTTTTTAACAAGCATAATCAGCATGGAAGCATGTCCTCTTGGAATGGTGGCCAAAGCATGAAGTGGCATATGAACGTTTAGCATGTAAATACCTTGCAATGCCAGCTACACAAGTGCCATGCGAATGCTTGTTCTCATTTCCAGCATTATCCCCGTAAATGTAATGAAACTTGTTTGTCTTAGCAATTGGCTGAACAAGAAGTAGGACTGGGTGGACTTCTAGGCTCTAAAGTTTTACATTGTTTTGTTTTTGAGTGCAGTTCTGTAGCAAAAAAAATCTACATTTGTAAGTTGCACTTACACAATAAAGAGATGGCACTATAGTATGTGTATTAGGTGAATTGAAAAATACTATTTATTTTGTTTGCATTTTTCCAGTGCAAATATTTGTAATAAAAATAATATAAAGTGAGCACTGTACACTTTGTATACTGTGCTGTAATTGAAATCAATATATTTAAAAATGTAGAAAAACATCCAAAATATTTAATACATTTCAATTGGTAGTCTATTGTTTAACAATGCGATTAAAACTGCAATTAACCACGATTAATTTTGTTGAGTTAATCATGTGAGTTAACTGCGATTAATTGACGGCCCTACTCTAAAGCTATGTAGATATCTTTTTATATCTGCAAAGAAGGAAAATAAGATATTCTAGAAAAAGGATCCTAGAAAAAGGTTCCACAATAGACTAAATCTTAACTCCTGACTGGAAGCTGAATCTGAGCAATAGAGAATAATCTGAGTATACTCAGTTAACATAAGATACTGCCTTGTAAATCTCCAAGATAAAAACAGATTAGAAGTTTGCTGCCATAACAGATTCACTCCACACCAAAGAGACCTTGACATGACCTACAAGCTGCAGGCCTGCCATGGTATAACAATGAAACAGCTATTGAGAAATGTGGTCTCCTTGGAGACCACGCAATCTATTGAGTTAGTGTCAGCTGAAACAAAGGTGCGTGTATTTTTTAAAGGCTTTAGTTCTCTCCAAATAAAAGCCAAAGGATCTTTTGGCATCAAGTTTATCATAGAATCATAGAGAAGAGTTTCACCAGGATAGATAAGTGAGTGTGGAAGAATGCAAGCAAGAGGACTGAATGATTGAAGCAGAACTCAATTACTATCTTAGGCCATTATCTGGTATTTGTCCATAACACTACCTTACTTCTGAAGGATTTAGTTTAAAGTGAACAGTCAGTGAAACTCAATCTCAATCACTGAGTGGAAGTCACTGCAACCCGAAAAGTGATTTACCATATTAAAAAACCCTTGATTTCAGAGGTTAGCAAGTGGTTTGATAGTAGCTTTCATCAGCTCAGTTAAAATCATATTAACAACCCATGACACAAGGGTTTTTCTAATTTTAAATGTATCATGTGCCATATTATCCTAATGGTTCTGAAGGATCAGTTGATTACCTACTTAAGGATTAAGAGTCCTGTGGCACCTTATAGACTAACAGATGTATTGGAGCATAAGCTTTCGTGGGTGAATACTGACAGGGCTGCCCAGAGGATTCATGGGGCCTGGGGCAGGGCTGGGTCTTCGGTGGCAATTCAGTGGCGGGTCCCTCTCGGAGGGAAGGACCGCCACTGAAGAATGAAGCGGCGGCATCAGAGCTGCTGCCGATCGCAGCTTCCCCCCACCCTGCCACTTGTGGCGGCGCTTGTACTCAGCAGGCGGTGCTCCGAGGCTTCGGCAGCACTTCAGCAGTGGGTCCTTCACTCGCTCTGAGTCTTCTGCTGCACTGAAGGGCCCGCCGCCGAGTGCAGCTGAAAACCCAGAATGGCTCGCGGGGCCCGGGGCAAATTGCCCCATTTGCCCTCCCTCCCCCCTCTGGGCGGCCCTGAATACTGACGAAGTGGGTATTCACCCACGAAAGCTTATGCTCCAATACATCTGTTAATCTATAAGGTGCCACAGGACTCTCTTGCTTTTTACAGATCCAGACTAACACGGCTATCCTGCTGATACTTAAGGATAAGGATAATTGAAAATAAGGATAATTGAACATCCTCGCCTAAGCTTAGTCAGAACCTTTGCTATCAGAGATAATGGATACATATGTAAACTTACCTCAGCAGTGAATAAAAAACAAAGTGTCTGTTGGCAGTGCATTTTCTTTCTGGTGCCTCGTGAAGAACACTGGTATTTTGTACAGAGGTGTTCTGGAAATACCTATCTCCAGTGTTTCCCCACTTAATAAATCTACCACCTCTTTATCCAGGGAACGTTCTTGTTCTTCATTACTGATCAGCTTAGCTTCTTTCCATGTATGGGTTTTCCTTTCCTGTCTGAGTGCCAACTGACAATGTCTTATGACAGCATCCAAATTCTACACTTGCAATGCTTCTTGACACAGGAAACATGTACTTATTCCATCCTGCTTATCTGCTAATAATAAGTTCACCTGGCAATTCAATCAGGATCTGGTTTTTTAACTCTACATTTACAAAGATCTTTGTCCATGAAAGCTATGTAGGGCCTCAAGATGGACTGTAAACATAAGGAACCTTCATTCCAAAACCTCCAAGCATTTTAAATCAGGGTGAGGAACAGAGATATCTCTCTAAGTGCATGTCTTCACTAGCAACGTTCAAGTGCTGCCATGGCAGTGCTTTAATGTGGCTGTGTAGTCGTGGCACCACTGGTTAAAAAAAACACTTTAATGAGGGGAGTAGCTACCACTCCCAGTGCTGGTGCACTGTCTACATTGGCACTTTACAGCACTGAAACTTGCAGTGCTCAGGGGGATGTTCTTTCCACACCCCCGAGCGAGAAAGTTGCAGCGCTGTAAAGTGTCAGTATAGACAAGCCCTAAGATGTGCCCCTGAGAGGACATGCACTAGTCTTCCTAGCCTTGCAAAGTGCTCAGCAAGTGCCATTTAACAGGGGCAGCCAAAACAGCTGCAGAGTGGGAGCTTGAAACTGGGCTCCCTTCGCTCTCTTTGCTGTAGTCTCAGGGCAGTGAGAGTGTGAGGGGAGCCCAGATCAGAGCTGCAATTCCTTACCATGCCTAAAATGTGGGAGACAGAACCAGTACAGGCCTGCAGGGAGAATGAGTGAGGATTTCAGTACTTTCCTTCCCCTCCCACTGTCTCCAACCACCACATAAAAGGCTTCAAAAATCCATTTGCAAGATGTGAATAGGAATTTGGAATGGGTGGATGAGATTACTGGATCCAGAAAGCAGAGCAGAGCAAATGGAACCGCTGGTTCCTTCCCTGCAGGAAAGTAACAAGTCTAGGAGAAAAGGAAGATGGAACGGGAACAGAGTGGCTCAGGAACTTCTGAATGGAGCATGTGGGGAGTAGCTGAGAACAAGCTTGTGAATACATGTGGTTGAGAAAATTGCTGCAGCTATGAATGAATGTATAAGCAGATGAGCTCCTTCACCTGCTCCAGAACAGAGTCCCCACAAAAGTTGTGTCATGTCGAAAGTTACCTTCATCACTAGCTTTTGGTTGTATTCCCAAAAGGGATTAAAATAAGCCACCACAAAATCCAAATTTTCTGTCTAGTCTTGGCTTTTCCCATTTGTCCAAAAGTCTGACAAGTAACATAATTTGCTTAAATGAAGGCGGCAGGCTAATCAATAGTTTATGGTGTTTTAGGCGGTTTATCAGCACAAATACAACTGAAACTGAGGTAGCTGGAGGCCTCGGACAGTTGCAGTCTCAGGGGCAGAGGGCAGAGCTGGCTGAAAGCTGGGAGTTCTCTAGGCTCTTGCTGCAGACTTGCCTTGGCACTTGCAGAAAGGGAATGCCTGGCTTCAAAAAGTGTCTGTTTTGAAAACAACTAGAGGGGCAAAGATGACGTCTGAGTTTCAACATGTTCTGTTGACACACATGCACTGGGTCTTGCTGAGGCTGCCTCCAGGGTGTCAAGGAACAGCTTTGGGCCTCAAATGTTGGGTCTTTGCAACTGTGGGATGTATCAATACAGAGTCTCGATACCCAGCTGTTACTCTTGATTCTGGGTCACTTGAAGCCAAAAACTTCAGGCCCTCTGGGCTGATTTCACATTAGACTTAAATGAAACATGAGAGGAGACTAGGGAGCTTTCTGATGCTCTGTCTATGACTTGATGGTTTACAGTGACATTGCCAGAAAATCTCAAAGTTAAGTCTGTCAATCTGCTCTGAAGCACATAATTCAGTAGTTAGACCTGTCCATGAAGGACATGGTCTGGACAGTTTTTTATAATATTATTAATTATTATTATTTCTTTGATCTTACTTCTGTCCATCCCTGCAAGACTTCGATGGGACTTGTGTTCCTAAGTAATTTAAGTGTTTAAGTCACTAACTCCTAACCATAGGTGCCTAAATATGGAGTTAAGAACCCAGTTTGGCTCCTATTTTTGAAAAAATTGGCCTAGTTCCAATATTAAGGTACCTAAATAAAAGTGGCTAGTTCTTCAGAAGAGCTGCTCCTATAAGAACACACTGGGTCAGACCAATGGTCCATCTACCTCAGTATCATGTCTTCTGACAGTGGCCAATGCCAGGTGTCCCAGAGCGAATGAACAGAATAGGTAATCAAGTGATCCATCCCTTGTCACCCATTCCCAGCTTCTGGCAAACAGAGGCTAGGGACAATTCAGAGCATGATTTTGCATCAGTGCCTATCCTGGCTAATAGCCATTGATGGACTTATCTTCCATGAACTTAACTAGTTCTTTTTTGAACCCTATTATAGTCTTGGCCTTCACAACATCCTCTGGCAAAGAGTTCCACAGGTTGACTGTGCGTTGTGTGAAGAAATACTTCCTTTTGTTTGTTTTAAACCTGCTGCCTATTAATTCCATTTGATGACCCTGAGTTCTTGTGTTGTGAGAAGGATTAAATAACACTTCCTTATTTACTTTCTTCACACCAGTCATGATTTTATAGATCTCTATCATATCCCCCCTTATTCATCTCTTTTCCAAGCTGAAAAGTCCCAGTCATTAATCTTTCCTCATATGGAAGCTTTTCCATACCCCTAATCATTTTTGTTTTCCTTTTTCTGTACCTTTTTCAATTCCAATATATCTTTTTTGAAATGCCGTGACCCTATCTGCAGGCAGTATTGAAGATGTGGGCATATCTTGGATTTATATAGAGGCAACATGATATTGCCTGTCTTATTATCTATCCCTTTCCTAATGATTCCCTAAATTCTGTTATCTTTTTTGACTGCCACTGCACATTGAGTGGACACCTAAATTTCAGCACCCAAGTCTGAAAAATTTGGGCTTAGTACAGGTATTAGTATTTGCCATCCAAATATTTACCTTACAATTATTCTAGAGTAATCTTTGCCATCTATATTGATGGAATATATCCATACAATAAGATCTCATCTAACATACAAATGAAGAAACACCTATTTAAATCAATTTAACTTATCCCAAGACCACTGTTTCTTGCTACTAAAAAGTGATAAATGAATTGCTAAGTGCAGGGGTTTAATATTGTGAAGAAATCTCAGTAGATTCTATCTTGAAAAGGGGAACCAGGATCACAAGTGTGCATTAAGTTTTAAGATATTGTCACTAAGATAAATGGGCTAACTTCATATCAAACATAGTAGACAATGAAATTGATAACACTAATATATATTTGTTAACAGTTTGAATGCACTAGAAAAACAAATGGCAACAAAATAGAGAAACCAACTTAAATACACGCTTGTGAGACAAAGCTAGTTAGCTTTATTTAGCTAGATCATTCATTGGACTAAAACAGACAAATGAAAAGAGCTGTCTTGAGGCAAGCATTCTTTGCCTAGCACTTGCTTTGTGAAAATCTACTTTTTGGAAAATGTCTCTCCAAATCTGGAAAAAAGTCTGAATTCTGATCACTAAATCAAATATAAACAGGCACTACTGACCAGACTCGATACTTGCTAGGGTCTCTAGAACATAAAATGCTGAAATAATTATGTAACTTGCCATTAAAAGAAAAATTATTTTAACATTTGGCAAGTCATTTGAGTTCACTAACAGAAAATCCGAAACCTGCTCATAACATGATCAATCACTTACTTCTTAAATTTCCCATTCCAAGAGCCAGACTCATTCTGGGAGGCAGAGTGCTGTGATATGGTGGGGTAGTGCTGAACAAAATATCGTTTGGCAAGGCTTGATCGAGCATTGAACTCCGTGAGCTAGCATATGAAGATCCTCTCCGATTACTACATATGCTCTCATCAGAAAGGGTGCGATAAAGCGTCCTCCTTGGAGATAGGTTCCCATAAAATGAAAACTAAATATTAAAATAGTTTTAGAAAGATGAATTGGTAAAGAAATGAAAATACTGAACATATTTTACTACTTAAAATAATTTCTATGATATTGTGAAAACTCTTGTAGTATTTCTGTAGGCAGGCATAAAATATCATTTTGGAATTCTTGAACTTGCAACAGAAGATCAAATATTAGTTCCAACATGTCAACTCTCCTGCAGCCTCAGTGGAGTTACTGGATTGGATTTTTATATTTTCTCTTGACATTTTGGAACACATCACCATGAATTAATTAGATACTGCATTGTTTTATTAATTCTGAAATGTTAAATGAAATCTCCATAACCCTCTGACAGTAATGGCTTCCAGAAATATATATAAGGTTACCATCTCTGGCAACATTTATTCAAGACCATACATAAGACTGCTTGATTTTAATTTGAAATGACTAGGTTTTAATATCAAGCCATTCTGAAGTGATCAACTATATGTGAGGTGCAATCTAATTTATATGACAATAAAGCTGATTTAAAGAATTATAGCTGTCTAGATAACATGAAATATGCTTAAAACAAGATAGAGTTCAGTGAAAGCTGTTTTATCTTTTATAAAATTACTTAAAATACCATCTAAATGTCTAAAGTAAAATTATATCTGATTGCCCTAACTGGATCAAACTTGGCTATTTTACTACAGAACCCTTTAATTCCATAGCAGTGCAAAAATAGTTACTCTGCATGTCTACAGAGGTAATTTATTTGTACAAATGATCTTAAACTGGTATTCCTTACTTATAAGAGTCCAACATCCTGACCTGCTTTCTTTATAAATAGTTTAGGCAGCACACTTCCTATGCTGGATACACATCAAGTATGTATAGAAGCAGTGGCTTTTTTAAAACAGTGAATGTCACGCCAGAGTTAAAAATATCTACATTGTTGTATTTCTGACAAGTCTTCCTAACTGATGAATACTTCTCAGAGAAACAGAGAGAAACATTCAATCATGCAAAAGGATCATATACTATGTACAAAATAGTGATATACACTAGGGGCCCATTTCAGGAAAGTATTCCTCTTCAGGACAGCACTGAAGCATGTACTCAACCGTACGCATGTGCTTAAGTCCAACTGAAGTCAATGGGGTTTATGCAAATGTTTCAGTGCTGTCCTAAAGCAGGACTTAAACATATCCTGAAATTCTTTCCTGAGTCAGGGTCTAAGAATTACTATATTCTTTCAATATCTAGACCCTGATTCTGGAAAAAATGTAAGCATATGATTAAGTCCATCCTGCTTTAGGACTGCACTGAAACATTTGCTTAAACCCCATTGACTTCAGTGCTTTCCTGAAGAGGGATGCTTTACTGAATTTGGGCCTTAATGTGTACTGAACTATTTTTTACAGAGTATATTCCCCTTTGCATGATTGAATGTTTCCCTCTGTTTCTTTGATAAGTATTCATCAGTTAGGAAGACCTGTCAAAAAAACAAACAAACAACAACGTAGATATTTTTAACTCTGGTGCTACATTCACCGTTTTAAAAAAGCCACTGCATCTATACTTTACTTGATGGGTATCCAGAATAGGAAGTGTGCAACCTCAGTTATTTATAAAGAAAGCAGTGTAGACAGCCTCTTAGAGTCAGAACTGCAGTCCAATTAGTTATTATATTAATAATGCGTCATTGTAGGAAAAACATAACAAAAATCATCAGCTATTATTCCTAAACTTTCAGAGATTTTATATCTATATATGTATTTAACTTAATACATACGTTAAAAATAAACAATCTGACTCATTTTAAATTATATTTAGCACATATGAGGGTCCCACATATTACCTATTTATACATGATGAACATATTCTTTAGTATGTATTATGGACATAGCGGATTAAAGTACCATTGAGTTAATATCTATTTAAGAGCATTACTTAAAGTAATTAAATTGCTTGTGGTGCCATTTTCTATTATGCAAAAAATGCATTGTCACTGGTATTTGCAGTTCAGAAAGCATACTATAAGTTCAATATCAGTACTTTAATGAACTTTTTAACATGAACAACATGGTCTTTGTATGACAATCAGATGACAGCTTTCTGTGAGCAGACTACGAGACCTTTCCAAGTAACCGTATATACTTGCTCATAAGCCAAATTTTTTTAGTAAAAAAGGGAAGCACCAGAGAAGGGGGTCACCTTAGGAACGGGTATAGAGAGGGAGAGGTGGGACACAGACCCTCCCCCCAACAGAGGGATCAAGGAGAGGCAGCACAGCCAGAAGGGAAAAGGCGGAGCCAGAATCTCTCCGCTTCTGGCCACACTGATCTCCCCCCCAGCCTCCGAAGCAGCTGCAGCTCCAGGGCTGGCAGGCTGCAGCCATGCCACCTGGCCCGGCCTGCCAGAGCAGGCTGCGGCTGCGCTCCCCAGCCTGCCGGAGCAGCTCCAGCCAGGCCAGAGACATCCTCCCCTGGCCCTCCCCAGATAAGGTGGGAAGGGATGGGGAGTGTGTGGAGGTCCCGGGCTAGAGGTGGGGTCATGTGGGGGGTTGTCACAGGGGTTACTCCCCTGACCCCCCCAGCTTCTCCCCCCCAAAAAACATTTCCCCACCAGTTGCTGTCCTGGCCTGTCAGGGTAAGCCGCTGGCACGCCAGGACACTTTGTTTACTTAGGTTTACCTCTGTGCCTGCAGACCTTTTCGGCCCACTAGCAGCTTATCCTGTTGGCCTGGGAGCCAAAGTTTGCTGACCCCTGAATTATAGGGTTGGCTTATGAATGAGTCATAAAAAAATTCCATTTTTACTTATCCATCTGGGGGGTGGAGGGGGTCGGCTTATAAATGAACTGGCTTATGATCGAATATATATTGTACTTATAATTAATATCTAAGTCACTGATTCATACAAACTTCAAATCGGAGTTGCTGTTGCTCGGAATCATGAAAGCCATGCCACTTTACTCAATTGCCTAACTTTAGGCACCTAGGTTTTAAAATACTGACCTCAGTCTTTGGACTTGTACTCAAAATTAACTAGGTGTTTGTATGAAAAAGCTCAGCTTTTAAATTTGAGCAGAAGCATGTTTAACAAACACTGAATTTAATCCACAATTGCCAAACACTAGGTATCATTTTATAGAGCAGGGTATGCATATTATGTGAATTACTGTCAGAATTCATAGTTTCTGCCTACTATGTTTGGTTTATATAGAATGATCTTGTCTAGTCTAAATCAATTGCAGAACTAAAAGTAGATGATTTCCGGGTAATTGCCTCTTATACGTGTAGAGCCAAAAAAGAGTAGCTCACCTTTCTTCTACCCTCCTCCATAGTGAAACTATCTGGCAGCATCAGCTTCAGAAAATCTTCTTTGGACAAGACTTGCTGGCTTTCAGTAACTGCACTCCTCACAGAAGTCTGAAGCTGACTTGATGCAGACATATCATCCTCACCATACAGTCTGCTGAAACAATTGGTATATTACTATGGTAAGAAGTACTGGTCATGGATTTACAATACTGCATTTATTTTCATTTATGAAAACTAAAAGCTGCTGTATGAATCGCTCTCTCTCTGCATAGTGCATTGTTACCATCTCCCCCAATCATTTTAAATTTATGAATTAGTTTCAGTTTCACGATAGAATTTTTAAATTATTCAAAAAGTACTGAATTCCCAAGAAACGGGAAGAAACAAGCAGCATGTTTCTCAAAGCCTGCACTTTTCTTTTGTGCACACTACACTTCTCTACTGTCTTGTTTATACTTAAAATATTTTGATCTGTGATAAATTATTAAATTTGTGCTTCCTGAGCAAATAAGAAAATCAATATCTTGTGGTGTGAAACTGTACGCAGCATCACAATCTGACAAAATCATCATGGTTCATCACTGGTAGCACCAAAAGTTCACTTGTAATCAATTCTGCCATGTGCCAAGCGCGTTTTATTATTATCAGCCATTTCACAAAGCTGTTTGGATAAATAAAACAGGCGTCTTCTTTAATTATCAGCATACAAAAATATATTTACATTCAACAAAAGACTGTCAAACTGAATTACTGTCTTTCAGCTCCCTTCCAGCAAGAAAGGAGAGAGATGATCTTAAAAGGTTTACTCTGGAAATGGAATCTGAGGAGCTGGAGATTCCCAAACACACAGTGCATACATTTGAGACCAATTACTTACTGCCAAGTGCAGCATAATCAGCAATTGTATTCTCAGCAGAGAGGAAATAGGCTTTGCTATGTTAAATTGTAATTCTCAGTGAATTATGTCTTACGGTGGCACAACCTTCAGCAAATGACCTGATTTTCATCACCACTGCTAATTTGAGATGCTATTTTATTTCAAACTAATTATCTTTGAAATAGTGTTCCTTCCCTCTCCACTCCCACCCCTCATGATGCATGGAAAGCTTTCCTAGAGAGAGAAAAAGTTAAGCATTGCTCTAAAGCATAGAAAATTTATGAGAACATTTTTTGATATGTGCAGGGTGGCCATCTTTGATTCACACTCTTCAGCTGGAGCACTCCTCACAGACATTTTTCAAAGTTCCTGGGTTTTTAGTTCAAAGGGAATGCTTAATTATGCAGTTTTCAATAAAAGTTTTCATTTCAAAACTGTAAAAAAGGTTGCAGGATCTTATTATGCAGAGGCCCATGAGACAAAAGAGACTGCCACACTTTTAAAGAGGCAGCATTCTTATGACTGAACAATCTAGTGAAAGTGTGCTTATTCATAATATTAAGGCAAAACAAATGTGCAGTAAAGGCCACAACTGGGAGTAGTTGGTGCTCATTACTTTTGAAAATGAGGCAAGTGTTGAAATATGGTTTTAAAGAGCCTAAAGTTAAGCTCTTACTTTTGAATATGTAAAATTTTGCCCTACATTTTTACTATAGATTTTGCTATAAATATTATGTAATATATATGAAACATTTACAACATTCTAGATGTAATATTCATTTTCCCCTCCCACAGAATAAAGGATAGTCCACACATCACATTTAAAAATAAACTACTCCATGTGTTTTATTGCCAGTCTGCCAAGATACACAGCGATACTCAATAAGGAAGTAAGAGGATCATCATGGTACATGATTTTGAAGATAAAAAGAATATACAACACGCCTTTATTATTATTATTGTTACATGGCAGATCCAAACAGTACTTGTTGCTCCTATTATGCTGGTACAATAGGGAGGATGCAAAGCACCACCTGTAACCAACTTTGAGTAACTGCACCACATTCTGAACCAAGGCTTTCACTTCTGCACAAGAGGAAGAAGATCATCCTGAGCTTTCCTAGTGCCAGGCAAGATACATTGCTGTTTATTAGAGGTGGCTGGAACATTTTCAGCAAAATGAAATTTTACTGAAATATGCTGTTTCGTTGAAGCCAAAACATTTCAGAGATGTATAGATTTTAAATCAAGTTTTTGAGAGAGATGTGCACTCACCAGGCGGTTATGGCCCTGATCTGAATTGTGGGAGACCTCGGTTCAAGTCCCTTCTCTGCCTGATTCAGAGCCCACCATCCTAGATCACTCTGAATCAGGCAGAGTGGGGGCTTGAAACTTTGTCTCCCACATCCCAGGCCAGGGTCCTGACCACATACACATATATACACACCTGTACCAAGGCCCACCCTGTCTTAAGTGTTGGTTTGAAAACAGACATTTTGATAATTCTATTTCCATGCAAGTGCTGTAAAGGGTTCGTTTTCATTCCAATCCACAATGAATACAAATACTGAAACCTCCAAAAGTGCCACAAAATGAAATATCATCTGGCTCTAAGTTAATTTCACCAGCCCCTTCATCTTGGAAACAGTTCCAGTAAGGAGACAGTATGTGGCCAGGATTGGAAAGCAGCTGAGACGCCTCAATCCTTTTGAAGTTTCCTAGCTCTAGAAACAATTGCTGCAGGGTACAATGGTCAAGTCAGAAAGGCCTCTGCTTCCACGAAGTTCCACATGGTTGCAGCTCCACATCTCTGCCCTTGAAGAGTGTTTTTTGGAGATCTGGGGGGCTATTTCTGAGGCAGGGCCTGGATCTTCAGTACTTCTCTGCCTTTTTTCCCCCTTCTTACATCTAAGCAGAACTGAGTAGTTTTTCTAATCGCAAGAGTCAGGGAAGAGAGAAAATGCCCAAATTGTGAGAAACCTCCACTCCCAAGACTGAGGGGAGGTATTCGCTACCCGCCGGATTGGCAGGTAGCGATCGATCTATCGGGGGTCGATTAGACATGATAAAATCGATCCCCGATTGCGCTCCCCATCGACTCCGGAACTCCAGCTCACAAGAGGCGGAAGCAGAGTTGACAGGGGAGCGGCAGCAGTCGACTTGCCGCCATCCTCACGGCCAGGTAAATCGACCTAAGATACGCCGACTTCAGCTACGATATTCGCGTAGCTGAAGTTGCATATCTTAAGTTGACCCCCCCCCCCCACTAGCGTAGACCTGGGCTATGTGAGGCCTTTTCATCGAGTGCCCCAGGATCATCCAGGGCAGGATTAAAGCAGCTGAGGCACTCCACTACATAGTGCACTCTGTGGCTTCATTCCTATGCCATGACCCTGCCCTCCTCCCCAACTTGGAGTGACACTGGGACATCAGGGATGGGTAGTGACATGGAGTCTCTATCTACCCCCCAAGAATAGTAGCAGTAGTTCCAGCATGGTCCCAGTACTTAGCTCAGCAGCCTGGAAGTATTTAAATTGGATGAATGAATGGGTAGGACACACTGCATTTTCTGCCTACCATACACACAGTCCTCTGATGGGATAGTGCTGACAGGGCCGCCTACTATTTTCAGGTACAGTTTAGTACCCCCTTGAGATAATGGGGCTGTTTGCACTCTCATAGCTATTCTGTCATGGTCTCTGCAGACTATGGCAGACACTGTTGCATCAGTTATAGTCAGTTAATGTTTTCTAGCTTTCTTTTGCAGCTATAAAGGCTAGAAATATTTTTAAAAGTGAAAATTGTAATTCTGATGTAATTACATAATTCCAGGAATTGGGGAATATTCTAACAGAAGTGGGGGTGTCCCTCCACAAAATGACTCAAAAGCAACACTAATTTCAATTGACAAGACTCAAAGGTTTTTTTTAATCTCCACAATACTCTTCTTATTTTCATCTCAAACCAAAACCAGCATAGCAAAATCTTGAATTAAGGTTTATAGCGCTGGGGCCCTTGGGTCCAAACCCAGAGGTTATATCCAGGAGCAACCTTATTTAGAACCCCTTCAATGAAAGTTAAGCTTTTTTGGAGAATCATTTGAGAAGATACTGAGATTCTCCAGACTTGAATGGGGTTATGCCTAACTAATCCTCTTCAAGATGGAATTTCATGTCTTTACAACACAACTGTAATTTTTTGCCAGATTAACAATGCCAGTGCTTTCTCTCATTTTGCTTCACTGGGTAAAAGGGAGGCAGTTCAACAGGAAAGAAACAAAGAGAGAAAAAGGAAGGAGGAGGCAAGAGGACCCTCCAACCAATGATTTTCTTTCACCTGTGTCGAGATCTCTGGTACATAAAGGAAGAAAAAACCCCAAATATTTCAAATAAAATTGAAGACAAGGAGAGGCATTTTATACTTTTCAAATAATGAGAAAGTTAAAAACTTTTCCCACACAATATAAACAACACACACACACACACAAACTTTCTAAAATAAGAATAAACAAAAATCTTACTCTTGGCATTGAGAAACTTCAGATTCTTCAGGTGTAGGACTGCCTTCTGACTTTTTCCAACCAATGACGTATTTGCTCACTGCTCCTTGTCTGTGGTGTGATTTTGATACAGACCCAGAGATCTGCTGACCACTATTCTGTGACACTATGTAGACTTTGGAGGTATCTAGAGACCCACTGTTTTTAGAACAATGTGCTGAAGGGCTTCCTGAATGGTGAGACCCACTGAAAAGGAACACAGAACAAAATCTGCAGTGCAATAAAACATCAAGGACTTGAGACTACGGCCAGCTATGCAACCATAATTCTTTCTTTTACATTTTCTTGAATACATTTTATATATAGCTAAATCACAGCTATCAACTCTCCGAGCACACACGCATGTGTACACACTCAGAAGGACTTCACAAGATGAGCATTTTCTATAACTGAACCTATTGCAATGCCAAGGCAAACCAGTCTGATTTAAAGACAATGAGCCAAATTCAGCCCTGGTATAACTCCATCAATGCTAAGAATTACATCAGGAATGAACGTGGCCCCAGGTGATTGCCTGAACTCTGAGAACTTCTAGGCATTTCCACTTAATATTACTCTTGACAAGAAACATCAGCTAAAGGTAGGCTCTTGATTTAAGCTCTCTATTAAAAAGAGGTCATATGAATAGAAATAACTTTCACCCCAATGAATGTGGCAATGAACACAGTTTTCTGGATTATTTTAATATTCTCTTGCATTATTAATAGTGCTAGTCATTATTAATGGCATGTTTCATCAGACTCTCTCAAAGTACTTTACAGTCAAATTAAAGCAAACAACATCTCGTCAAGGAAGGCCTTATTTTACAGATGAAGGAACTAAGGCACCAGTAAATAAAATGACTGACTTAAGGCAATTCGTTGTGTCAGTTGCAGAGCTGGGAACAGAACTCACAGCTCTGACTCTGAGTCCTGTGCCCTACCTACCATACAAGGCTCATTGTTAATCCAGTCATAATAGTACTGTGTTCATTCATGAGAGCCAGAAAGTGACAGTGATTACACTTGTTTCATTGTTCATGCTGAGTGAAATGTAAATGGTAAAACAGGATAGCTATGTTTTGACTGACCTGAGTTTTCTAAAGGACCTACTAGGGGCAGAGAGGGAAGATAATAAAACATCCAAAAAAAAAAGACAATGGATTATTGATTTTGTTTTTGTAAATAAACATACACACACTATACATACATACATATATACATTATATATATATATATATATATATATATATATATATATATACACACACACACACACACACAGCATGAACATTCAATTATTAAAAATGATCAACACTGGGATATCAAGTGTGAAGCTGAGTATTGGAGACATTACCCGTTATTGTAGCTTATATTGTCCACTGAGGGTGAAAAAGTAACAACTATGTTTTTTTTCCTCTAATTTTCTCTGATTCTCATAGTTGCCCCCACTTCCCATCTGTAGCCAGATGATCCATGGGCAGGATTATGCTTATCAGAAAATGTGGGTGGGTAACTTTAAAGGTGATCACTAGCAAACCAGAAGGAATCTGACACAGGCTGACCCCTACTCCAGGAAAAGATTTGGTGAGGAGTGAGAACTGAGGGCTCTAGCTGTCAGAGCAGTGTCTGGAACTGCAGTTCCTCAGCCTCATCGGATTCTGGATTCTCCTGACGGAGCAGGGAACAGCCTGTCGCAGATTTACCTCCAAATACCCACACAGAAAGTGGGGAGGGGGATGAGGAAAATCTCCCGAAGGATATGGAGAAGGAGCAATTAGAGAGGTAAGAGGAGAGCCAGGACAGGACAGTCATGAAAGCTAAAGGAGGACAAGATTTCAAGAAGAGAACAGTTGACTGCGTCAAAAGTGGCTGACAGGTCAAGCAGGATGAGGATGGAGTATTGGTTCTGAGATTTGGCTAAGAAGAGGTCTTTAGAGAATTTGGTGACAGTTGTTTCAGTTGAGTGCAAGGGTAGAAGCCAGATTGGAGAGTCCAGGATGGAATTGGAGAGAAACTCCAGAGAGTGAAGTGGGTATTCACCCACAAAAGCTTATGCTCCAATACATCTGTTAGTCTTTAAGGTGCCGCAGGACTCTTAGTTGCTGTAAACAGCACGTTCAATGATCTTAGAAATTAAATGGAGATGGGAAAAGAAGCGGTACGTGGAGAGGAAAGTGGAGTCAAGGGTTTGTATTTTTAAGATGGGAGAAACTAAAGCATGTTTGTATTGTGAGGGAAAACAACCAGAGGAGACTGGGAGATTAAGGAGAAGAGTAAAGGAGGGAATAAGAGTGGGCCCCTGCAGGGAGATCAGGAGATGGGATGAGATCACTGGAGCAAGGGGACAGTGGAAGAGAGCAGATGAGAATCTTCTGTCTCTGTGGCTAGGGGAGGAGGAGAAAAAGAAAGTTTGGGGTGGGGAGGAGAGGAGGGGGAAGAAAAGGGGGAAGGGAAGGTGAGCCAAGGGAGGGGAAATGCCATGTCATATTTTGTCAATTTTCTCTTGAAAGAAATCAGCGAGACAGTGTGCAGAGAGGAGTGGCGGGAGGAGGTGAAGGTTTGAGGAGTGAGTTAAAGGTGCTGAAAAGCAATTGGTATTGCAGGCATGAGATTCAATTAAGTTGGAAAAGTAGAGTTGTTCACGAAGACAGCAGAACTGAAAGAGAATGAATCTGTGGTGGAGGAAGTTGGCCTGGTCACTTGATTTCTGCTAGAAATGCTATTCATTGCGAGAGCAGGAGTGGAGGAAACAGATGCTGGGGATAAGCCATGGCTGGAGGTTAGCAGGATGGATCTTGCGATAGGAGAGAGAAGTATCAGGGGGAACTTTTTGCCATATATTTGTTACAGCATCAAAATTAAAGTATATAGAGACTTCTCTATCTCAGGTTACCGGTTCAGTATGACCTTGCCTCATACAGTGGCACTACAGTCACTAGCTTTTGAGTTCAAGACTATTGACTAGCTAGGAAGGTAGGAATGCAAAACTATTTGAGGCTAAATGAAACTGTTTCAGCTACAGTAACCTGATTGTATTTGGTAATCCAAGGGTGTAATTAGAATTTAAAAAATGAGACAGCAAGACAGACAATTACACAGCTGTGAAAAACAAGGCTGTACATATTTCAAAGGGATCTGATAGTTTGTGATGTCATTACACACAATAGGCTTGATTCTGAAACCCTTACTCAGACAGATTAATACTTTCTTCAATGGGACTACTCAATATGAATAAAGGGTGGTAGAATCAGGCCCAATACGTCTATACTCAACAGCATTCCTGTGCTGTATTTCATCCATTTAATAAATAGCACACAATTTTAACAAGGAACCACTGAATTTTTTATATAGGAAATAGCTTTCCACCAGCTCTCTGGTTTGTTTCTTGTTTAAGTTTTAATTTACTAGATATTTACAGAAAATGTTTATTATTAAATATTTATACCGTGGTAATACCTAAAAGTCTCAATCAGGTCAGAGCCCTACTGTGTTAGTCAAATTCTGAACAGTTATAGACTACCATACTGAAGAGGGATTTGGCATTGGGGTGACTTGTCAGTCACAACACAATTCATTTACGTATTAAAATAATGAAAACACCGTATTTCACAGTAGTAATATCACAGCTGTAAAATAAGACTCATTTCTTAAAGCTTGTTTGGCTACAGTATATCAGATTCTTAAGTGTTTAAATATCTACGAAGTATGGTTTGTGACACAAAACTCATTTGAAGAGGATCTTTACATAAGTTATACCTAAAACAGCTAACCCACATGAAATACAATTTATGGGGTTTTTTTGTTTGTTTTTTAAATAGTAACATCATTTGGCACTCAAATTAGGAACAGATATTTTTTAAAAAATATTACCAAAGTGAGATTGGACAACCCTGAAGGGATAGTCATGATCTCTTGAGTTTTAACTCGCTCTGGCACTGACTTAGATAAGTCGTGTGAACTCTTTGCATATCAGTTTTTCCATCTGCAAAACAAGAATAGATTTTCCTGTCTACCACACGGAGGTGGATTGAAGATTATTTAATGTCTGTATGGCATTTTACATATTTAAAGTGCTATGCAAATAATTATTTCTATTCTTCAGAAATCTATTTCAGACCATTGTATCTCCAGAGTTCGTATTCTATTATGTATGTATATAGTATTCAATATTTGAAAGTATTTATCGAGTTTTCTTCCTGTCTGAACACTACGGTATCTTCCACAGTTTAGGAAAATGCTTATGAAATTAGATGAGACAGATTTACTCATAGCACACAGGGAGGATGTGGAATGCAACACATTGTTTTTTCCTGTACTGGTGTGCATTGAAAATGGACAAATCAGAGGAACAAAAATGCGCAAATAATTTCCCTTTAAATGACTCCACCTTACCAAGCAAAAGCCTTCAACATACATTCAAAAGCAGCACCTTCAAAAACACCAGAAAATGGGAATTAAAAGATAAAAGCGACCAGCTGTACAAATCCTCTCACACAACACAACTCGCTTTAGAACACAAGTAATGTACACAAATTTCATCTATAGTCAAAGAGCAGACAGCAAAATCCATCAAATTCAATCCAACATACACATTTCGCCAGGCAACTAACAAATTAATTTAAATTAAGGGGCAAGGTATGCAATGCAGCTTCACTATACACAAATATAAAGAAACAGATATTTCCAGTGGAATTATATCTGATTGCTATAGCATTAAATCCTTATGCCATCAGTTGCATTGTACTGAAAGAGAATGTGCAGCCAAGTGCTTCTTGAAAATATGTGCTAATCAGAGAAAGGGGTGCCAAGCTAACTTGACTGGTTTCTTTTTGAAGCTATTACAATTATTTAAATTAATTGGAATAATGGAGGCAGTGATACTAATGCAAAACTAACATTAATAATATAAACACACTGGGCTGATATTTTACTAACTGACAAACTTATTTTGTACCCATTCCAATATTTTAATGATCACTTAATTGTCAGTAGGACAGAGTATAGATAGACTAATGTATTTATTTATTCGTTCCATCTTAACAGCTATGCTGCTGAACTGAAGTATCACAATAGAATGGGATTCTCAAGGAATAAAACTATATACTTATTTATGAGTAGGTTTTTCTATGGTGCTCATTGTATTATCTGACAACTCCAGCAATATTAATGAATGTATTCTCCTAACACCCCCGTGAGGCAGGTGTTTATACTCCCAATACTCCTACAATGCTATCCTATTTTGTTATTCTCTTGATTAAGAAATTAGAAAATGTTGTATTATGCAATACATAAATAACACATGCTTTATCCAATTAATCCCACAACCCCAGAACCCTTAGGGCCCTGCAGCTATGCCACCTTGTGCTGTGCTCCTGACAGGCCGCACAAACTACACAGGGTCAGATCATCTCAGTACATTTCTGGGAAGACCTCCACAAACACATAATAGGAAATTGTGATGAAGAGTAACTGACATTCATCCACAAAAGTCAGTACTGAATGCAGGGCTGACTCGGCTCAAACAAATCTGAGGCTCACAGCAAACATGAGGCTCACTGGGGGCAACACACTGAAGGATTGAGGTATCTGTAAAGCATCCAGAATTGAGGTGTGTGATTGTGAAGGGAGTAAGGACTTGTCAACATGGGGAAAGTTGTACCAGTGTAAGGTAAGATGTGAATTTAAACAGCTATAGTTATACTGGTACAATTCCTAGTGTGGACACGCTTACTTTGGTATAAGCATGCTTTTTTCCAATTTAATTTATGTTGCTTTGGAAGTGATTTAAGCTAAATTGAAAAAAAAGACACTCTTATTCCAGGATAATATGATCCACAAAAGGACTTATCCTGGTTTAACTATATCACTATAATTATACTGGTACAACTGTAAAATTTTCCCATGTAGGCAAGTCCTTCGAAAATCATGGATGAACGTATTCTGTTAAATAGGAGAAGGAGGAATCGACAAGGTGCCGCTACATAAGGCTGCAATAAAGGGGAAGGCACTTTGATTGTCCAGGGTGCTTGGTTATCCTCACAAAATTCTCAGTGAACATGAAGTAGATTGTACTCCTCATCATGTCTCACTGTAGCATGACAACTAAGTATCATAGTAGCATTTCATTATGGCCCTACTGGAAAGTCCTTCCTCTCCAAAAATACTCATAAGGGCCCTACAGCACAAGTTTGACACCACTGTCTGAAATGGCCTTGAAACAATGGCCCATCATTTTGCTATGTAAACACCCTCTACCCAGTTCAAACTGATAGAGATGTTATCACTTCCTGTCCTAAATGTTTGTCCAATGTAGTCAAGTGCCATTAAACAGGTAAAAGCAGCAAAGGGTCCTGTGGCACTTTATAGGCTAACAGAAGTTTTGGAGCATGAGCTTTCGTGGGTGAATACCCACTTCGTCGGATTTTCACCTCAAGGGTAAAAGTGCTTTGGGGTTCTTTGGGGAAAAAGTGCAATATACTTGTAGGTTATTATGCCTTTCAAGATGGGTCAATCAATTTCAAAGGAGTGATATATACTGAATAGATTGTGTGTTCCTCCAAAGATACTAAATGTTCTTACTAATTTTTTAAAATTTTTGTGTAACATCTGGATTAGATTTTTAAGCAGAAATTCATACACACACAGACACACCCTACACACACCCTCTGTAACAGACTCATGGAAGGTGAGGGAAAGCCTTTTGTTGGTTCTCATATATGTATTGAAATATAAAAAATTAAAATTAATAAGCACATTTTCAAGGAACAGAAACGTTCAGCATAAACAAAAGCAAATTCTCTCAGTCACTAATTGAATCACATAATTTGTATGGAAAAAACACATACCTAGAATGAGAGGATATTTCACTGAGGTCTCCCATGCTACCTTCAGCTGTATGACTGCTAGAAATGGCAGAAGCATAGCTATGTACAGCATACATTTTAGCTTGCTCATCATCTTGCCCAGGAGTTTCAGAAGATTCAGTCCACTGCTCAGCCCGACTATGCACCCCAGACCTGCTGCCAGCAAGGTGTAAAGGGGCCATAAGAGGAGCAGGCATACAAGGAGCTGTATCAATTCCACTGTCAGTAGAAGCCCCTTTAATATATGTTAATCCAAGCAATTCAGGGTCCATCAGGTCTCCGGAGCCAAAGTGCTTTTCATCACTATTGCTCGATGTATTACTGGACAGGGTATTACTGCTGGAGTGACTGGAACAGTTTTTGTCTCCAATCTTAAAAAAAACAAAGTTTATAAATAATATTTACTTCCGTTTAAGGTTATTTAATTTTCTTTCTCAATTTCATCATTGAATACAAACACCAAATACAAAAGAAGCTAAATGTGCAACCAGCTTCTGTAAAGTGAAGTGAACTGCACAATTGGCTAGGTGTATTATGGGACTTTTTTTTCCTCCAAAATAAGCCTATTGAGTTGGTAGGTACAATAGACTTTAGACCAGGAGTCAGCAACCTTTCAGAAGTGGTGTGCCGAGTCTTTGTTTATTCACTCTAATTTAAGGTTTCGCGTGCCAGTAATGCATTTTAACGTTTTTAGGTCTCTTTCTACAAGTCTATAACATATAACTAAACTATTGTTGTATGTAAAGTAAATAAGGTTTTTAAAATGTTTAAGAATCTTCATTTAAAATTAAATTAAAATGCAGAGCCCCCTGGACCGGTGACCAGGACCCGGGCAGTGTGAAAGCCACTGAAAATCAGCTTGTGTGCTGCCTTCAGCACACATGCCATAGGTTGCCTACCCCTGCTTTAGACCATTGGTTTGATCTCGTATGGAAAATCCCATGTTCACATTTAAATTCTTTGATTCTGACATGCTTGCATCCATAAACTGTTATTTGTGGATAGTTAAAATGAACAAAAAAACACTGAATTAGGTTCTATTGCAGTTCTGGAGAACAATGGAGATTGAATTACTGTTATCCTCTCTCAGAGTAGATGAACTATCCAGTTTATTGGATCAGCTGCAGCATGTATGACTACTTGACATGAAGGCAAGTGGAATGCGTGTACCAGATACAAGTGACTTGACCCTCTAGGGGTTCAAGCTCAGTATGACTGCTGGACTAGAAGAACTGTGTCAGACAGTTGCATCAGTAGAAATTTTGAGGAGATTTTACAAAGAGCTGAATTCATTTACCTGTGAGGCAAGACAGCCAGCACCAAGCCAGATGAAGCCTAGGTAAGAAGTGTGAGGGTAGACTATTATTTTTAATTAGATTCCCCTTTCAGCAGATGTACATAAGGATAATCATTTCTTATACACCAAGCTGTTAGAGGTAGTCCTTTCGAAAAGGCTGCCTCACCTAACTGCACATTGAGAATTAACAAGTCTCAATGTCTGTTTGAAAAGTTGCTACAAAAAGAGGGGGTTTAAGTGCATAATGAACCTTTTGGAGATGGTTTTCAACTTCACTATAAAGGGAACTAGATGCTGGAAATGCAAATGAACATGTTTCTAGGGATGGGATGCGCTAGGATTTGCTAGAGAGTTGTCTAGCGCAGAGGTGCTTCAGTTTGGACCACAAATGCGACATGGCATCAAAGAGGAAAGAAACCATTAGGAAGGAAGGAAGCCTTCAGGAAGTAAAAAAAAAAAAACCCACAGGAAGGAGCGATATAAGTATCAGTCCCAGCAAAAGCTTCCTTCAGGCTGCTCTAGTTTATAATAAGTACCTGCTTGGCACTGGAACTGGCACAGAGAATTGGGGTGAGCTGGCACCTTTGCATGCTCTCCTCTTGAGCTACACCAAGCAAACTTCAACTACAGCTCAGAGTCGTGTATTTCCATGTGTCAAGGCCACTCTTCATAGGGAATCTCAATGTGGCCTTAACAGAGACCAATCTCTAAATAGGTCCTGGAGCAATTAGAACTCAAATATAGTAAGTCACCGGGACAAGATGATATTCAGCCAAGATTTCTGAAGTGCAAAGATACTGAGGTGGATATGCATAATATCCTAAACAGCAACATTTGTTCCTGAAGAATGTAAAGTTGTTCATTTAGTGCTCATCTCCAGCAAAGGACAATCCAAGGAACTGGGCAACACAAGTGACCAAGGTATGGAACAGCGTCCATATAAGAAGAGATTAAAAAGACTGGGACTTTTCAGTTTGGAAAGGAGATGACCGAGAGGAGATATGATAGAGGTCTATTAAATCTTGACTGGTGTGGAGAAAGTGAATAAGGAAATGTTATTTACTTCTTCACATAATACAAGAACTCGAGGTCACTCAATGAAATTAGCAGGCAGCAGGTTTAAAAACAAACAAAATGAAGTATTTCTTCACACAACGCAGTCAGTCAGTCTGTGAAACTCTTTGCCAGAGGATGCTGTGAAGGTCAAAACTAGAACAGGGTTAAAAAAAATTAGATAAGTTCATGGAGGATAGGTCGATCAGTGGCTATTAAGGATAGGCAGGGATGCAACCATGCTCTGAGTGTCCCTAACCTCTGTGTTCCAGAAGCTGGGAGTGGACAACAGTGGATGGATCACTTGATGATTGCCAGTTCTGCACATTTCCTCTGAAGCACCTGACACTGGCCACTGTCAGAGACAGTATACTGAGCTAGACAGACCATTGATCTGACTCAGTATGACTGTTTTTATGTTCTTATGCTTTGGATAGGCCTCTCTCAGTTTTGTATTAAGTGACTGATTGAGTAATTCAAGGATAGAGTAATGCTGTGCTGCATTCAAATATATATAACCAAGACATAATAAATATATGAAGTTCAGTGAATAGAACAGTATCTCAGGTATTGGTACTGGGTTTAATGTTATTCATTCTACACAGTGATTCAATCCTCAAACTTCTGGACAACTTCTCCTTGCCTGAAAACATCACGAAGTAATTTCCCCCACGTGTCAGATTGTATAGTACTATACACTACAGCATTACGAGGGTCTTTTTTCAAACATCAAAGACCAGATTCACAGCCTGTATAAATCAGAAAGCCAATTTACTCCAGATGAGAATCTGGCCCCATAACCTTATTGAAATTATTTTACAAGTAGTATCATATAGTTTCCTGGTACATCTAGCAAGACTTTTGTATTACAAACATACAAAATGCTATTAAGGGAACATGGCACTTTACTAGTGTTTTTTTTCCTTTTCCTAAATCATAAGACACTGGCCACTATTAAATGCAAGATACTGAACAAGGTGGACCAATTATCTGATCCAGTACTTCAACTTCTATGTGTCTTTTCTTAAGGCAGCCACAGAATTTTTATCATACTTAGAAAATAAATCTGTTTAATAACTTTTAACTTCTAATCCTAATGAAGTTAGCACAATATTGGTAGGCAGCCCTTATTTACCAGTTCTGACATTTCAGTGCACACAATTTAATCCAGCTGGAAATCATTAAAAAACAAACAAACAAAAAAACAGGCCACCACTTTCACACCCACAATTAAAAAGGCACAAAAAGATAACATTTAACTAAATACAGTCTTTAGAGGTGGAACCTTTGCCCAAATAAGAAGAAAGCTAATTGCTGATAATTATAGTACATATGTATCCCATACAACATGTCAAGAAATGGCATGCATGAATGTAATGTGTACAATGGGAGGTGCTCCTAAGACTGAGCAAACCAATGTAAATGAAGCTCTAGTTAGACCCCAGAGTGATGCTTACATTAGTAAGGATTTTATCCCTGCAATGTCCCAGAAACCAGAACATGATCTTTTTAATGTACTTCGTTTGAGAATACTGCATCCAGTCCTGAATCAGAGACCCTTGCATAGCTATGCACAATACTATTAGTCTCTAAAACTCCAAACTGTACTTCAGGAATTACTAAAATGTATTTTAAACATTTAAGATTCTTGCAAGTGTCTTTTCAGACTCAAGTTTTTAACAGCAGAAGAGAAGTTTGAAAAAACTTACATGAGAAAGTTTGCTTGGCGAATCCTTGACATTGCCTTCTTTTGGTAAAGCCCGGTCTTTGTAGGAACTCAAGACTTTGGTGGATGGTGCATGCCACTTCGTTTCTGCCATAAATAATTGTGTTTTAATTTCTGATTTCTAAAAGGATGAACATACTGTACAAAGAAAAAAGCACATAGCTCAGTGCTTTAAGCATCAGGTTTGTGGAATCACAGGTTCAAACCTTGGCAGACTTTCCTAACCCTTTTGTTGTTCCACAATAATTAAATAGAGTTCTATGCAGTCCACTCTGTGTGAGGCTTTTGAATGAGACCTTAGAAATCAACGTTTGTTCATTCTGAGCCTACTTTAAATATTCCATGGCACTTCCTATAAAAAGAGTAAGAATTTGCCTCAAGTGTTCTTTGGCCAAAATCTATCCTATTCTGACTGTTATACTGCATGTTTAGTTTCCTCTTACCACCTCAGAGGTGGCTGCATTTCACTGATGCTGCATTCGTTTTGAAGCATTTTAGGATTCTTTGGGATGAAAGGCTCTATATAAATGGAAATTAGGATCATCATCAGAACCAGTAGTTAACTTTACTGGTATATCCTAGGAAGATTATTTACTTTTAATATATGGTATTATTATTACCAGCATATCTGGATCCTTCCAAAGTTTCCTCTCGTTCTCTGCCTCCTTCACACTCCAGTGGACCTGAACCTTGGTGTTCATGAAGTAAAGGGGATTGGCACCTTGTAACATAAGCAGACAATCAAGTTGTTTCTTTCTTAACTACAAAACTGATTATCCCACAAGGAACTTTCCAAGGTAAAAATCTTTGTAGGTCATTAACTGTAAACAATCATCACCACCCAGCAAGCAAATAGCATTGGGAAACTTGTTACTCTAAGTAAAAATATCTAAGTGTAAGTTTCTTGGCAGAACACTATTTAGGATTAATTATAAACAAAGAACAATGCTAGATTAAAACCCCCTACATTTTTGGGGCCAAACATTCAAAGCCCCATACTATGGATGGACCAGGAAAAT
Source organism: Mauremys mutica (assembly GCF_020497125.1). Classification (NCBI taxonomy): domain Eukaryota; kingdom Metazoa; phylum Chordata; order Testudines; family Geoemydidae; genus Mauremys; species Mauremys mutica. The sequence continues at coordinate 131,664,338 of NC_059074.1, forward strand.
GCATCAGCTAGCTGTTCCATGGACCAATTCCCACTTCTATGCACACAAATATCTGACAGTATGTGCAAATGCAGAATTCTACTAATGAAATGGGTGTATAACATATTTTGCATCTACTGAACAGAGGTTTGAAAGTTTGCCGTTTATTCAAAATTGGAATTGATGCCTCTACACACTTCAGTACTAAATCCATTACTTGAAACATTTCCACTTTCACAGATGTCAGACCCTCTTAATCTGAAATTTCTTGAACAGGTTCCAAGACACTACACATATCTGCTACATGGGATATTTTACACATAATCAAACATGTCAAGGCAATATTCTGCTGATAACAGACAAGAAGATTTCAGTGTCCATATTTTATTATAAAAATAATGTAATTAACTCTGAGTAGCACGTCTCAAGTGTTTTTAAATTAGGCAGTTTATGTATTTCTGTATCTCAATATTTAACAGCAAAAATGTTACCAAGCAGTAGATTCATGCAACCAAAGTGCTACATTCACAGTAATGAAGAACAGATCTCACATAGAAAATATATAGCAGAATTGAGTTAGTTAACTTTTTGGTGACCCTAAACATTTAACATATTTTTGTGAAGTGGTTCCTATTCACTAACAGCTCAACTGTGAATCCTCCTCTGCAGGGATGTAAGGGGAAGTAACAAGCCCCATTAAGCTCATGTGAAAGAACTACCCATATTGCTGGAGCCTGCCCGGGGAAAGAGACCAGCTGCCGCTGGGATACTACTCAGCCCCCTCATGCAAGTGGACAGGAAGTAGATGTCACTGGAGCAAATGCAGAGGGAGAAATAATTTGCACCAGCAAAAGGACTGGCACAGAATATTACCCCCACCAAAGCAAAGGGGAAGTAGAAACCAGACCAGAACTGAGTCACAATCTGGTTCCTGCACTTAGGCTGTCCTAATCCAACACTAAAGCACTTACTAGTTCACTTACTAGTTTGGTTCCCAAACTGTATTTGCATACAGATTGTATGAGAGTTCTGTAACTCCCTGTTTCCTGTTTACTTAGGGAAGTATCTTATCACATGCACTTCTCCTGATCCTCATTAATTTGCAAGGGATCTCAATTTGTGGGTAGAAATTCATAAGTTTTCCACACTAGGTTGAGGACCAAATCCTGAACTCAATTACAGTGGTGCAAATCTGGAAAACCACCACTGATTTACACTGAGGTATCTCAGATCAGACTAGGGCTGTGATGCCCTCTATTTAAACTACATTTCCATTGCAAATGGGACTATTTAATATTTAGCTTGTACATAAACTCTGTTTCATAAAGAATTATTTATGGGAGTTGCAGTGAGATATAAAATCACCAGTACCCGTCATATCCCACTTGCTGTCTCCACTGGCTACTCCCGCTGGGTCCTGGGTCACTGGAGGAGGACTGGTTGCTCGGTGAACTTCTGTAATGTTGACTAGAATCATTAACAGTGCATTGAGGTATTTGTGGAGTTTCAACATCTTTAACTGGACTGTTATTTATTTATTTTACAAATAAATTCATTTTTACAATTAAAAATGAGGCATACAGATTGCAGTTTGAATACTTTAAGTATATTCCTATTGGGATTTTACAGTTAGACTTATTTCCTACAATTCATGTCATTTAAGCATTTTAGAAAATAATATTTCCCAGTTTGTTATTGGCAGGATATTTCCATATGTAAATCTTAAAAAGACACCATGAAACACAAAAGCAGAGGACAGACTAGGTTTTAACAGATTAATGGCCAAATCCCACTCTCCTTACTGATATAAGTAGCCTCATTCGAACAAATAGATCTACTTGCATGAGTAAGCAAAGCAGGACTTCGCTCAGTTTTGAATATGGGAAATTCCCACAATGAAAACAAGTGCCTTCCCACCCAGAAACAATTGCTAACGTATTATGATACACCAGAAAGGGTAAGGGCTTTGATTACACTCTGGAATGCATAATATCAGTACCTTCATCCAACTGAGAACTAGGTCATCCTTCATATACATTATGTGGGTAATATGAAGGCATTTTAAAGGGAATTTTATTATTATATTTTTAAAGATCATCATGTCTCACATTAACTGTCTCTCTGACAAAAATTCTTGTATTTCCAGATATTTGAAATATAATCTCCAAATTCTTCCTTAAATCGCTCTGTTTCATCTTGCTTCTCATTTACAACTCCACTATCTTGGGTCTCCCAACTCCATAATCTTGACTCCTCATCCTTCTTTCCTTTCCCATTTCCTTCACATATCTAGTTTCTAACTTCTGTCATTTCTTCCTTTTTAATCTCTAAAATTCACCCTTCTCGTTGTCCCTGGTGCTATATAATTCACATTTCTTAACCTTGTTATCTCCCATATTACTGTAAACTTCCTGTCTCATCTCAATGCCCTTCCTAGCCTCAACTCCTCTCCAAACTGTCTGAAATGCTGCTTCTAAAGTAATCACCTATTTCCTAGAAACTTTCTATTGGCTTCGTAGTCTGACCACAGTAAATCTGAGTTTCTCATCCTCATGGACAAGGTCCTATACAATATCTCTCCTATTTTTCATTACTCAGTATCTAAGTCCGTAGGCTAGTTCCAAACCTTTTTTTTATTCATCTTCCCACCTCCCTACTTCATGGATTCTACCAGGCTGCTTCTCATGTCTGGAAGAGTCCTCATCCTTTAGGCACCATCTCTCTTCTCTATATCCCTTTTTAAAACCTCACCTCCGCAAGCAAATTGTTTTCTCTTGTTGTTATCGTTAATCTCCCCACCCTGTCTCTCCTGAACTGTTATCCAATGTTTTGTCTTTGTTAAACTTGTCCTATTTCTATTATATAGTAAGCTTTTCAGGGCAAGCAATGGCTCACTATATTTAAGGCCTCAGTCCTGCATGTGCTTCACTTAGTTATGAATGCTTATGTTCATAATGTGCTGTGGAAATTAATAGCAAATATTTATTCAACAATTAATAAAATAAGTACTGTTTCCTAACAGAGCTTCACAAATCCAGAAAATTAGATATTCAGTACAACTGCCCTTTTAACATTGGACTTTAACAAGGAACACAAGAATGGGTCAAGCAAGGTGATCTTAAGTCATCTAACATTAAGTGTGGTTAGATAAAATGCATTTTTGAAACAAGATGTAAAATATTCAGACCATTAACTCAGAACCTTCTTTCCCTAAGGACAAGTTTTAAAATGTGCATTACTATGACTAATAGTCTAACTGTGCGTGTTTTAAACAAAATGTAAAAATACTGTCAATTATTTCTCCTTAAATACAGTCATAATTTATGCTTTGGGGGCGGGGGCAGAAATTTTCAAAACCAATACATGACAAATTTTAGATTTTTATACAAATTAGGAGATTTCAGTCATGAGATCTGTTTTGCTTGGAGGTTAGAGAAACTGCATGGTTTAAAGGGAAAGGGCATAAAAGAGGGAAAATTCCAAACGAAGAAGAAATTAGTGGGGAAAGAATTCTGTTTAAGAAACAAATTTGTTTAATTAATTCTCACCAAATAATGTAAAGAGTCAAATGCATTTACAAAGCTTTTTTTAAAAAAAGATTTGTACCCCTTTTCAAGAAGTATATGTAAAATGATTTATAATTATCTTTAAAATACCTCACCATAATGTAAGAGATTTGACATTTTTATATCACAAGTTCTCTTTTGTTTAATAAACAGTGAAAAAAAAAGCAAAGCATAAGGACTGGTAATGAATTACAGAATCCTTTGAAACTGTGTCCATAATACAATAATGAGCTTAAATCATTCATTTTTGCAAAAGACAGGTTTGTTTTTATTTATGCTTATCACTCATCTAAATAGGTTCCATAACATCACTGATTGTGCCTCAGCTTAGAGTAAAAGTAGCCAGTCAGCTTCTGTTTCATTTTATTTGGGGTTGAAGGGGATGGTTGGTAGTCCTCATGGGGTGAAGTTATGAATAGTGATGAGTGAATCACATTTTTCGGTTTGAAAAATCTAAAACATTTTTGGGGAGAGGTGCCAACCTGAAAAGGAGGTTTTTCTTGCTGAAGTGAAAAAATGTTTTGTTTGACCAGAAACAATTTTTTTTGTTTCATTGTCAGCTGGTTTTTACATTTTTGTTTTCTAAAATAAATGTAGCAAAATGTTGAAAGAAAAGATTATTTCAAAATGAAAAGTCAAAATGTTTTGAAAATGTAAAAAAAAACATTTTGCTTTATTTATTTATTTTATTCGGGGGGGGGGGGCCCAAAACTATTCACCAAATTCAGCCTAATTTCAGTGGGATAGCTGAATTCATGGATAGCTTTGGTCTACCAGAAACTGCATTGTTTAGTGAATAAACTATTAGTCCACAAAATTCTGCCCATCTCTAGTTATGAGTAGTACTACTGTACACTATCACTTATCACTAAACCCAGATGTCATTTGTTTCAACTAGGATGAACTGTGGTTCACTGGGGTCACTTTGGCACTTAATCTCAAACTTAAATCCCTGTTAAAACCCAATGCAGTAATGTATGAATGATTGAAAAAGGCTTTAAAAATAACTTCATACCAAGGCCTAAAAACAGAGGTTTACAAGTGAAGCATTTAGGAAAATGACAGGAATTAAATGGAGAGTGTATTACCTTGCACCATCTGGCAGCTTTCTATCAAAGGAAGTGCTGCGAGGAATGGCTGTCTGAGCCTGCTGAAGAAGCTGCTGGCATTGCAGTCTGTCAGATGTTCCTAGGATTGGAGATGCACGAGAAAGAGGCTGCCCAGCAGGAGTCGGCACCCGATGCCAAGTAGTATTCCTTCTGAAAGGAGTTTTATACTCACATGGGGTGCCTTCGCTGTCGAGTTTATATTCCACCATGGGGATTCGGCATAGTTCTGAACAACCCCTGCAGGACAAATAACAATGCCAATAAATCTTATTGGATGGGAAAAAAAATCTTTCTACCATAAAAGGTATGGGTATATTTTTCTTACAAATGCTCAAACATCCCCATATAGCATTGTCTTTTGCACACTTCAAAAAACAAACCACTTATCTGGCAAAAAAATAATTTAAACTATTCACTCCTATGTGGAAACCAGTGTTTCAGATGTCTGTCTTTCAAAGTGAAAAAGCAATATACAATACTAAAATTTAATCCGTGTCTTAAATTCTGCATTATACAAAATAAAATCTGAAAACTATAAAGACTGCACTGTTAAGCACTCAGAAGTCAGGAAATGCCAACATTAAGGTTGCAAATGCAGTCTTAACTGTTCCCTTGTGTGTATGCATCACACTACAAGTCAAATTATACGATCACACACGATGTCTCAATTTATACAATATCATACAAGTTGAAAAATATTTATTGTATAGTTTTTCCTGCAACCTTATATACTTTTATGTAGTATCTGGCATTACTGATTACTTCTCTGTGTATGCCAGGCAGAGTGTACTAAACTCATTTCTACTCATACTACAGATTAAATAAACAGAGAAATATACATATAGGCCTCAGAAGTGTGCAGCTAAAATAAGTCAAGTTTACTACCTCATCACATGAGTTATTTAACCTAAGAAAGGCTTTCCTGTTTCTTGAAAAGAACATTTATATTCATCATTGCTGACTAAAGCAAAAAACACATTTCTTAGGGAAATCTAAGAATTTATACAAAAACGTTCACAGTCTCAATCCTGCAAACACCTAAGCACCTGATCAACTTTGTACAAGTAAGTTATGCATACAATTTAATAGGACTGCTCACTGTGTAAAGGTACTCAGGTGCTCCAGTATTTGCTGGATCAAACACTAAGAATAAAAAATATATACTATGTTCATTTTCAGTGTTGCAGCAAGTATATAAAATGAAAAAAATATTATCAGATGCTAACTACTTTATCCAAGTTTGTTGAAAAATAAATTATGGTACAGCAGTAGCAACTACATTCTTTGGATATTCCATCTTCACTGAGCATTTTCCAAAACAGGATTGCAGGGGCTGAACAGCACTGTCCCTGCAATTGCTGGTCCCCAACTGCTGTGACACTGGAACTAAGAGCAGGGGAAATGTCTCTCCTGTGATCTCAATACTCCCCACTGCTGGTTCTGAGGCAGTGTGGAGGAAGCACCTTGATTAGAATGCCAAGGATTGAGCAACCAAGAGTCTATAGAGAGAGAGGGCATGTAGAGGGGTAGAAGAGGTGGAGACAAGGACAGGCTGGAAGGACAGCTGGAGCAGAAGGGTTTGTAACCACTTGAGTACGCTGAAATACATCCCAGGATTTCTGAATTTTGGCATTTCTCATTGCTGTGCCAGGGACGTTCTGTGTCTGGCTGGAAGATTCAAACCAGCCTCCGCTGTGCACCCCCCCATGTAAATAATAAAAAAACAACACACGATCACTGCTAAGTACTTTTACAAATGGACCTTTCTAGCCTCCTCTGATGCATTCTCATTAATTAGCTCATCCCAGTCTACCCGCTTTGCTTCCAAGCTCTCTATAAAAATAACTAGCAGATCATTTAACCCTTTCCTGCCCTATGGACATGCTTAGCGAGGTCTTGATTAATTTCACCTTGCTGAAACTTCTTTCAATTAGCAACTGTGGTTACAGGAAGATAGCAAAAAACTATGCAGAGCTGTTTCTGTGTTAGGGAAACGCATCTAAAGACTTTTTGTCTATATAGTTAAGGAGATCAATGGGCACCTTTGTTTACAAGTCATCCTTAAAGATTCACTCGCAAAAATTGGCAAAGAACTCCATCTCATTCTCAGTACTCAGTTTAAATTCCCAGGGTTAGCTGGCTTGCTAAACTTCAAGTATGCCTCTTTAGGTCTTCGATGTTGAGGCTCTTCAAAAAAGCATCCTTTTTTATGATTGCATCCTATTTACACATCCTATCATCAAACTGTGTTAATCTTATGTCTAACTGGGGATTGAAAGCCTCACATTCAACAACTTTTTGGGGATCTGTTGACCTTTCATCCTTTGCAAGTTTGCCTGGCATTACTTTCCTCCTTCCTTGAACTGTATGAATATTCCTACAGTGTCAGCCTATGAAGTAGCAGAAGCAATGAACCCAGAAGCCCATAATTCTGATAAAGCATCACAAAGACAACCAAGTAAACTATCGTTTGAATGTCAAGATCTGGACTCTGCAATTATTTACTCACAACATTCATTTTTGGTCAGTATAGTAACTAATGCCCCAAAGTTATGAGTTATTACTATTGAAGAATTGCCCAGACATCAAGCCTGTTTTAGAAAAAGATAGAACAGATGGAAGTGAGAATAAAAACTTAAGGTCTAACAGCAAGATTTCTTCAGACTGTGTGAGCAAACTCAGAATTGCTGCAGCCTTTTACAAGAGTACTTCTGGTGCTGCTAAAGAGACTTCCCCTTTTCCCTGTCAACGAGTGAGGGAATTAACTAAAAATTAAATTACAGACACCCCCTGGGTTACACAAACCCGACTTACACAAATCTGCACTTACGGAAAAAGTTCTGTAAGCTAGAAATAGGAGGTTTTTTTCTGCCCACCCTTTTTAATATAATTTTTGGGATATAATTATCAATACAGATTGTCATTATTGGATTAGGAACTTTGGTTATGTGAACTGTGATCTAAACTACCCCTAATTTGATTCCCTAAGATCCTGCATCCTTCCCTCACCCTCCCTCCCATGAATCCTGAGTGTGAGAAGTTTTTGCTTTAAGCTGAAAACATCACTTACAAATTCAGGTTTTTCCAGATATTGATTTTATCACTTAGTTTGGTAACTTGAACAAGGTCTTTCTACAATATGTTCATGTCATTCTCCAGATCCTTAAACCCAAAACAGTATTTTAAATTTAGCTGCTATAACCACATTTTCATAGATTTTAAGTGCAGAAGGACCATTATGATTATCGTTTGCCACATATCTAAAAACATGCTGTATCACCAAATTACCGCTTTCTCAGCGAATATTAATACTTCCAAGTTTTGTACAGATTTGTAGCTACTTGCCTCAACTGAAGTATATGTCCCTTCAACTAACCAATTGCTATGTGATTCAAGACATTGTTCCTGTAACAGAGGTTTGTAAACAACCTATTTCAAATCACTTTCAGATCTAATCAAGCAACTTTCATAAGTTGAATAAGGACACATTGGACTTCACATACAAAATGATACGAAACAATGGAGTTATCCAATACTGTCCCAGTCACTTAAAAACAGGTAAATACATTGCTTATATCAAAATATTTTTGAACATTATCCTCCTTGAAATCACAAAAAGAAAAGTATATTGTTTGGTGCATTCAGATGTGAAGTAGTAAAGTATACCATTCAAACAACCATACAGAGAATGAGTACTGCAGTTTACAGAAATATAAGGTCATAACTGCATTTACTCCATGTACTGGGGATGTGTGAAATAAACTACTAGTATGTTTCCAGCCGAATACTGACACTGCTATTTTGGATCTAGAAAATTATCCTGGCTAATTGCTGAAATCATATATAATTTACTATTAAACATTTAGCTGGGTTGCTAATGAGCCTTTGTTTGCTACATGTTATTGCATTATTTGAAAGGTATGTGTGGACATTTGTATTTAATAAAAGCATTTGCACCTACTTTTTAAATGCAAAGACCAAAGCTAAGTCTTATGTTCCTATGAAGATATTTAAATAGAAATAGGGAATTGCTGGAGAGTTTTCTCCCATATCATCCAACATATTGCTTTGATAAACAGACTAAAAAAAGATCCCTGATTCAAAAAGTTAGATAGTAGATATGATCAGAAGGGAAAATACAGATGACAGAGTCAGTTTCTAGATATACACATCAGAAGCCAGAACATTTCTTCCCCTTCATAATGGCATGTAGGTTAGTACTCAGGACTCTGAGCTAAATAGATGGACTCAAATATTTAAGGATCCTCTGTTTAGAAAACATGTGTTAACCTATAGCAATTTTAAGTTTATAAAAGTACCACCTACAGGCCTAACTGGAACAGTTAATACTCCGAGTCACCGGACAGCGCTGATTACCGCAGCTTAGCACATAAAAAGCAGCAGCTGTGGTCATCTGCAGTGTTACAATATTATTGCAAACATTTTAGTTTAATACACTTATGAAGCAGTCTGCAACAATACATTATCAGCTTTAAAAACCATGAAGCTCTGAAACCTTTCAATAGTTATTCAAGCTCCTACATGAAGGGCTTCTAAGATGCGCCCTGAAGGAGCTACATTAGGCTAACATGGTACTTAGAAGTTAAATGTAAAGCTCTTGAGAAAACGTAAGAAGCTTTTATATATTATGATTAAGAGTCTGCTGTCTTGATAACTACATGAAAGCCTTGTCTTTTTCAATTATATTCCACCATCATAATGAGACTGTTACTCAGCATGGCTGTTGTACTTTGGATCACAATTAAATTGGGCTCTGCAACTAAATCTTATGAAAATACAACTGTTGTATCATACCCAAAATGCTCAATTTCCAGCTCTTTAAATTCTCAGAACCAAATGGATATGCCAGCAGTCTCAGCTGATCTACAGTTTGACTCTTGCCTCCTTGTTCTGCTTCATTTGTTTGTGTTTCCAGTCAAATTTCTCATCTTCCTTTATGAACTGTAAAACTGGGTTCATGAACTTTTTCCACCTTAGCAAGTATGTCCACAAAAAATATTTGAAGGAACATATGGAGGCAACCATGCGCTCGATGGCACTTGCAGAATGGTGAAAGGAAGCATTATTCAAATTTTACAGGTGGGAAAATGAAGAATGAAGACACTAATGGACATTCTCAAGGTTACACAGGAAGATCATGACAGAACTCGGACTGCACCTGTATCCTCCAAATCCCTGTCAAGTGCCTTCACCATAGACTATCCTCTTGATTCAGAGAAACCATTGTGTTTTGGCCAGACGGCCAAACAAATTCCAGTAAATAACTAGCAGGCATAGACATGGTCAGAAATCTAGACATCCAGATTTTATTGATGAACTTGCATGTTTTATCTGATTTCAAGCAGGGCCACAGAAAGCATGCAAACATCTTCCTCAGAGGGCATAGTTCAAAGCCCATTGAAGTAAATGCAAATACTCCCGCTGACTTCAATGGGCTTTGGATCAAGCCTAGAGATTCTACCTGGACAATATTGGCCAAACAATGAAGGTCAATCCATGTTACTATAACTTAGTCCTCACAGCCCTCCAGAAACCTACTAACATTAACCGCATACTGTCAAAAATCAACAAACTGATGAAAATAGTTAAAATAATGTATAGCATCATAAATGCACAATGATGTTGCTAGTGACCTCTGATGATGAAGCTGCCACCAGCCCTACCAGTTCTATCAGTACAAGTGGTAAGCACTCATGGCGTGAGATGTGAAGAAGTTGACAATGTGCTCTTACAAAGTAAGATCTTCATTTTTAGTTTAAAAGGAAAGCTTTGGGCTGCTGGGCCCACAAGCAAGTTGGAAGCTTCTTAAATGCCATTGGAGATGCAATGTTGTATGTGAGAGACATGAAGGATGGGGAAAGAGTACATGCACTGGATAAAGCAGATGACCAGGACATCAAAAAACAAAACAAAAAAAACTACAACCTGATTGGCACACCTGTGTGATCAGTGAAGCAGTATCAAACCTGCAGTTTGCGCTAATGAGAACAGGACCACAGAACCAGAACAAGACACATTTCCAAGTCCCAAAGAATACAAAAAGACAATCACACACAAAAGATGACATGACACAATGTTTATGGGGAAGGTAAAGGATCAGAAGGAAGGAAAAATCCTTGGGGGGCGGGAGGGGGAAGAGATGGAGAGAAAGGAAAAGTCATACCACAGCTGTAAACCTAGGAAAAGGGAATGATATAGTGAAGTTAACAATAATGAAAGGGAGGAACAAAGTTGGAGAGTAATATCAGGATGAAAGAGAAGATATCTAGTGCTGGAAGTTTAAAATGATGATGGAACATGCAAGTGATGTCAAAGACGTCTGGAGATGCAAGATTTGGAGGAGGAAGACAGGTCAGAGAGATTTAGGAATCATTCATATAGAACTAGTGGTTGAAGCCATTTTTCACAAATAATTCAATACCAATCAAGTCTGAAATGCAAAGTCAGCTACAAAAATCTGCTCTCATATGAACACGTAATTCAATCATCATTATTAATTACATTTTACTTCTGCTGACATATCAGATCAATTAAACTGATTTGTACAAAACTTCTAGTGGAGGGCATAATTTGAGATCATCATCAGACTTACCAAAAGGAAATGCTTAAAAAATTTAGATAAGGTTGACAGATCAATTACATACAAGTTTTTGGCTATTTTCTCTGCTCAATAATAAATGTACATACGTGCTTATGCAGCTTGTAATTACAGTGCTGGATAGAAACTGGAAGAAAAATGAGGACACATTCAACTTTAGGGTTAAATGAAAACATAACTGAATTCCATACCATTGACAGCGCAAAGAAACAAATTTTCTTGCTGTCTCCTGAGAATAACCCTGAAATTCTGGGAGCAATACATTCTGGAAAAAAAAGCTTGCTACAAGGCATTAAGAATGCAATGATTAGAAAATATCAAACGAAGAAAAGCAACCACATTAGAGCTTTCTGAGTCCCAAGCATTCATTTTAATGTAAAAATATAAGGTTTGGCGTTTTGACAAACAGCAGGGTTACTGCCCGAAAAGTGGTTATTTATTTTACTTCCCAAGTGTGCCATCTTCAACTGATGAATAATCCTTCTTTTGGGTAACAAGTTTGCTAATCTTGGTTTCACTCTGACTCCACAGCAACAAAGCCAAATTCTAATTGATATGAACTAAAAATATCTTTCAGGGTCAGAAATGGTGGATTCCTAGAATCTGAGTGAGATTAGTAGGGGGAAGGAGAAGATGAGGGAACATTGGAGCAGGCAGGCACATCCACAGATTCCTCCTCCTCCTGTCCACTTATCTGGTACTGGGGGCAGCTACATCTTGAGTGATAGATCTTTGTGCTAGAGAGATTCCTTTGGAATATCATATCACTTTCTTCAGAGGTTAAAGACCTTGTCTATCACACTCTCCCCAAACAGACTGAGCAAGGCTCTTAGCACGCCTCCTGTTTCAACCAACAGGCTAGTTGGGGAAGAGAGACAGGCAGCCATAACACATTCTGTAATGGGTTCCCGTATTCCAGCTTGCAGCACAGTAGCATGCAGTGGTTCCTCCTTTATGTGGGACAATACGCACACAAGGGGTCAGTGAACGCAGTGTGCCCACTTTCCTTGAGGTTATGCCCCAAGAGTGACTCAAATTCCAAAGTCACGGAAAACTGTGAGAACATACACAGATGTTGGTGCTTACATACCAAGGTGATAGTCATCTTAGATAGATTGATCTGCTGATTTGTCACCCACTGAGAAATGGATCATATCTTCAATAGGATGTACTTCTGGCTCTGCACTTTGAAATCTTCCTTACAGAACTTCATCCATTTTCTGCTTACATAGAGCCAAATGACAAATCAACTTTGGCCCTAATTTGGAAGGGTAGGAAATTCTCTCAAGCTTGAATAAAGTGTGGAATTTAAGTGAAGAGGAAAGATGTGTACGCATTGGGTTGGTCAACAGAAAACAGTCTTCTGTTTCTTCACCACTGATGGAGCTACTGAAACAGCAGAAGAAAGAGGAAAGCACTAGGGAATATTTAAAGACCATAATAATGGTGTGAGAAAGTACAAAACAGAAGTGTCTTGAAGTGGAAGATGATGATTCAAAGGATGCTTCCTAAACAGAGTATACAGAACATATCTTGTCAAGTTACCTTTATACCTACTTTATACCCAGAATTTAATATAACATTAGCTATTAAAAAAATCAATGAAAACAGCAAGCTTCTGTTATATAAAAAGATACATATTGTCATAAAATCCATTGGGTTAAAGTAAGTGTATTGAGACAAGGATTCAGACAAAAAAAGCCACTCCCCCCCCCAAAGTTGGAATTATCTTGAGATTTTGTTTAAGATATGATTAGTATTTAGTAATCATAGGAGACTAACTTCCCAGATATAGACTGGAGGACAAGTGCTAGTAATAATAATAATAGGGCTCAGATTTTCCTGGATGCGATAGCTGATGGATTCCTTCACCAAGTAGTCGCTGAACCAACAAGAGGGGATGCCATTTTAGATTTGGTTTTGGTGAGTAGTCAGGACCGCATAGAAGAAATGGTTGTAGGGGACAAACTTGGTTTGAGTGATCATGAGCTAATTCAGTTCAAACTAAACAAAAGGATAAACAAATAGATCTGTGACTAGGGTTTTTTATTTCAAAAGGGCTAAATTTAAAAAAATAAGGAAATTAGTTAGGGAAGTGGATTGGACTAAAGAACTTGTGGCTCTAAAGGTGGAGGAGGCCTGGAATTACTTTAAGTCAAAGCTGCAGGAACTATCAGAAGCCTGCATCCCAAGAAAGGGGAAAAAAATCATAGGCAGAAGATGTAGACCAAGATGGATGGGCAAGCATCTCAGAGAAGTGATTAAGAAAAACCAGAAAGCCTACAAGGAGTGGAAGATGGGAGGGATCAGCAAGGAAAGCTACCTTATTGAGGTCAGAACATGTAGGGATAAAGTGAGAAAGGCCAAAAGCCATGTAGAGTTGGACCTTGCAAAGGGAATTAAAACCAATGGTAAAAAAGTTCTATAGCCATATACATAAGAAGAAAAACAAACAAAGAAGAAGTGGGACCACTAAACACTGAGGATGGAGTGGAGGTTAAGGATAATCTAGGCATGGCCCAATTCCTAAACAAATACTTTGCCTCAGTCTTTAATGAGGCTAATGAGGAGCTTAGGGATAATGGCAGGATGACAAATGGGAATGAGGATATGTAGGTAGATATTACCAAAGTCGAACAGCTTAATGGGACTAAATCGGGGGGCCCAGATAATCTTCATCCAAGAATATTAAAGGAACTGGCACATGAAATTGCAAGCCCGTTAGCAAGAATTTTTAATGAGTCTGTAAACTTGGGGTTGTACCGTATGACTGGAGAATTGCTAACATAGTTCCTATTTTTAAGAAAGGAACAAAAAGTGATCTGGGTAACTACAGGCCTGTTAGTTTGACATCTGTAGTATGCGAGGTCTTGGAAAAAATTTTGAAGGAGAAAGTAGTTAAGGACATTGAGGTCAATGGTAATTGGGAGAAAATACAACATGGTTTTACAAAAGGTAGGTCATGCCAAACCAACCTGATCTCCTTCTTTGAGACGGTAACAGATTTTTTAGACAAAGGAAACGCAGTGGGTCTAATTTACCTTGATTTCAGTAAGACATTTGATACGGTCCCACAGGGGGAATTATTAGTTAAATTGGAAAAGATGGGGATCCATATGAAAATTGAAAGGTGGATAAGGAACTGGTTAAAGGGGAGACTACAGCGGGTCGTACTGAAAGGTGAACTGTCAGGCTGGAAGGCGGTTACTAGTGGAGTTCCTCAGGGATTGGTTTTGGGACCAATCTTATTTAATCTTTTTATTACTGACCTTGGCACAAAAAGTGGGAGTGTGCTAATAAAGTTTGCAGATGACACAAAGCTGGGAGGTATTGCCAATACAGAGAAGGACCGGGATATCATACAGGAAGATCTGGATGACCTTGTAAACTGGAGTAATAGTAATAGGATGAAATTTAATAGTGAAAAGTGCAAAGTCATGCATTTAGTGATTAATAACAAGAATTTTTGTTATAAGCTGGGGACTCATCAGTTGGAAGTAACAGAGGAGGAGAAGGACCTCGGAGTATTGGTTGATCACAGGATGGCTATGAGCCACCAATGTGATATGGCTGTGGAAAAAAGCTAATGTAGTCTTGGGATGCATCAGGCGAGGTATTTCCAGTAGAGATAAGGAGGTGTTAGTACTGTTATACAAGGCACTGGTGAGACCTCATCTGGAATACTGCATGTAGTTTTGGTCTCCCATGTTTAGGAAGGATGAATTCAAACTGTAACAAGTACAAAGAAGGACTACTAGGATTATCCGAGGAATGGAAAACCTGTCTTATGAAAGGAGACTGAAAGAGCTTGGCTTGTTTAGCCTAACCAAAAGAAGGCTGAGGGGAGATATGATTGCTCTTTATAAATATATCAGAGGGATAAATATCAGGGAGGGAGAGGAATTATTTAAGCTTAGTACTAATGTGGACACAAGAACAAATGGATATAAACTGGCCATCAGGAAGTTTAAACTTGAAATTAGATGAAGGTTTCTAACCATCAGAGGAGTGACGTTTTGGAAAAGCCTTCCAAGGGGAGCAGTGGGGGAAAAAGACTTATCTGGCTTCAAGACTAAGCTTGATAAGTTTATGGAGGGGATGGTATGATGGGATAGCCTAATTTTGGCAATTAATGATCTTTGACTATTAGTGGTAAATATGCCCAATGGCCTGTGATGGGATGTTAGATGGGGTGGGATCTGAGTTACTACAGAGAATTCTTTCCTGGGTGTCTGGCTGGTGAGTCTTACCCACATGCTCAAGGTTTAGCTGTTCACCATATTTGGGGTCGGGAAGGAATTTTCCTCCAGGGCAGACTGGCAGAAGCCCTGGGGGTTTTTTCACCTTCCTCTGCAGCGTGGGGCACAGGTCACTTGCTGGAGGATTCTCTGCAGCTTGAAGTCTTTAAACCATGATTTGAGGACTTCAATGGCTCAGACACAGGTTTGATATAGGAGTGGGTGGGTGAGATTCTGTGGCCTGCATTGTGCAGGAGGTCACACTAGACTATCATAATGGTCCCCTCTGACCTTAAAGTCTATGACTCTATATGATTGATAGCTGAGGCTTAGGACAACGTCGAAGTCAATATGAAAGTAGGCTACTTTTGGAAAGAAAGCACACATCAAATTTAACACTCAAAGGTTCTTTTAGGGATTTTCAATGATGGGGCATGGAGTTGCATTCAAAATCTACACTTCTAGCCAAAGTAATGGCTCAAACAGAGTATTAATTTTCAAGAGAAAACAAATCAATAGAAGTAATCTTTTCTAAAGGATTTTTGTAAACGATTTAAAGAATATAGAAAAATCATTATAGCTGCTAATAAACTTTCAGATGTAGAGCAGAAACAAACATTTTGTGCACAGTGAATTCTGGGTCGATTGCTACTTGGTTGCGCAAAATAAAAAAGTCCAAAGTAAAACACTTTTCTCCTGACCCTGGATACTTTCATCACCAAAACAGATAATTTCATACTGCTATAAAAAGCTACCAAGAAATAAACAAGCCAGGGACTAAGCAAAAACCAGAAGTTCACCTATCTTTATATAATGTAGATTCTCTCTACTAAATTCCCATGAAGCACTTTGAAAATTTATCATACAAGATTTCTTCCACTGATGCAAGCAGGAGTAACTCCATTTGCATTACTAAAAACTACAGATATAAACGCTCCTGCATGATAACGGGACAATCAACCATTTAGTAACAGACTTACAGAACACACAGAAACAAAAAGCACATTATCAGACTTTTCTTTTCTGCTCCCCCCCCCCCCCCAAATGTCTATTAACCATACTAAATCAAGATACTGAAGTTGAATACAAACTGATTTTTAATACATAGTAAGACACTGTAATTTATAGGCTTCATTATATGGGTAGTAATATAATGGAATAACCCCCTCACCCAATTTCTCGATCTTCATCATTATTATTGCTTCAATAAAAAGGATGAAACAAGGGTGTTTTATTTAACAAGAATCAACTGCAAAAGCAATTAAATGACTGCTAAGGATCTGGTTCATTAAACAAACTAGGTCTCTAATGCATTACTATATACCGTACCTTCAGCAATTCACACACTATTTGCAGCTGCAAGAAGTTTCAGTATGGGTCATTTGCTTTTAGTAATCATTTCACCCTGTAAGCATATTGTATTTATCTACTGGAAAAAAACAGATCCTTTGAAATAAAGGCTCATTTCCAAGGGAAGTAATTTGTGTTTCTTTTAAGTATGGTTGTTAAAACAAGTAAAATACTGGTATTACAAGGTAACATGCACATAACACTTTCAAAATGTAACAATGGACACAACAAATTGAGCAAAATTCCAAGTTACAGAACAAAAACTATTAAGTTCTCACTCAGATTACATAATTTTCCCTTCCAGAATTTAGACATACCAAGAAGTTGGTTAATTACATGATAGTTACAAAGAGAAAGAAAATCAAGTCCGAATTAGCAACTTATATATTTCTTCCTCTGGTTTACAAAAACAGATAAAGCTTTTGGGAAAAAAATGCAGAAAGCTGAGTTAGGTACAATAGTATAAGCTATTTCATTCACTGTATTACATAACTTTGTAAAATCAAATTCCTGTTTGATATATCTGTATTCTCCCTGATACTCCTTGCATACTCATTTCAATGCAGAAATATCCAGGAAAAAAAAAAGACTTCAAGATAAGGCAGCTTTAACTTTTGCAAATAGCAGTTATGAATGGTGAAGAGAAAATGAATAAAGAAGTGTTATTTACTTTTTCACATAGCACAAGAACCAGGGCTCACCCAATGAAATTAATAAACAGCAGGTTAAAAAACAAACATAAGGAAGTGCTTCTTCACACAGTGCACAGCCAGCCTGTGGAACACGTTGCAGGGCACGTTGTGATGGCCAAAAGTATAACTGGGTTAAAAAAATAATAAGCTAAAGTTCATGGAAGATAGGTCTATCAATGGCTATTAGCCAAGATGGTCAGGGATGCAACCTCATGCTCTGGGTGTCCCTAAGCCTTTGTGTTCATTCCCTCTGAAGCATCTAGCATCAGCCACGCTGGAAGACAGGATACTTGGGTAGAGGGGCCATTGGTCTGAACTAGTATGGCCATCATTATTTTCTTACATTTCCTTAGGGTTAGGTTCCTTCTGTTGCCTCTGAAAAATCTAGTACTCTCAAATTACAAGTCTCAGATATTTTCAAGCATTTCAGTCTTGTAGCATTGGCCACAATTAAAACTCCACTTAAAGCCTTGGTACTTTCAAGCTCAATTTGTATAAACAAAACTATCAGTTACGGTTTCAGAGAGTTTCACATTTTTCTGCTTTAGCCTTCAGTGCAGTCAGTCATGCGTAATGGCCATCAGTATGAGATTACAAATTGTTAATAGCCTAAAGGACTGATCTTAAAGAAATAATTCTCCCTGATCTTAAACCCCAGGAATTCACAGACTGATATCAGAACTGAAAAAAAGAAAATTATACAATTCTTAATTTAACTGGCAGACAGCTTTAGAAAAATTCTTAAGGGAAAAAGAGTAAAAGTCTCAGCAGGGTTTGATGATAACTCCAAGAAAGTTCAGGAATAGCCACAAAACTCTAAAACAACAAATATTTCAAAACTGGTGGGAGCTGAGTATAGCAGCAGCAGCTATAAATCCCCGAAGTCACTCCAAGCCCTTAACTCGCTCACAGACCAGTCACACTGGAAACTACTGCCGCTGAAACCATTCTGGCACAGTGGCTGCTCTTATGTTTCTATTCCTGGTCCATCTGAATGCTGTTTGTTTGTTTTGAATTTGTTTGTTCTCAGATTTTAAGCCACCATTTCATAGTAGTTATAGAAGCTCACAGTTTAAAAGGGACTTAGAACTAGAAGGAAGAACTCATTGATTTGGCTTGGCTGATCAAAGCATGTGGTATCATCTCTGAGCACTATTGTGATAATGTCAAGGAATGCAAGTTAAAATTCAGTTCATTATTTTACTGTGACAACGTGTGCATAGTTCTAAGCATTGCTATGACAACACTGGGCACACTGACAATAACAGAGCAGCAAGGCACAAAATCTTCTTAAAGATAGAGTCCTACTGAAGCAAACTTGAAATATGAACATTTATACAAAAACTAATGCATTGTCTTGCATGTTCTTACACTCTACTGGAACAGAAGGTATTTATCTTTTAAAAAGCAGTTTCTCCTCTGTGGATGAACATCAGTGTGTTGCCTTGCAAATATTTGTGATATCCCAATTTGCGCATCATGACTTAATGGCTGAAGAAAACAAGGTGGTAAGTGTTCTGTCAATTTCAAAGTCTAAAACAAGTTTATTACTTTTGCTAATTAGCAAACTTAGGCTCTGATCCTGCGATTGATTTTGCAGGCAGGCTTCTGCTCTCAAGTGGAGCAGAAGCGCAGGGAGTAACATGCAATGATCTACTGGCAGAAATGAATAAGAAAGTGATGGAAAACATCTATTATAAGAATGTGTTAACAGTAGGAGTCTGATATATTGCATTGAATAATTCCCCCCTCCTCACCCATACAACCACCATCTTTAAATATGAGCAAGATTCCAAGGCATCTCTCTGTGTGCTGGAAAGAATTATGTTGCAAATGATCTTATATTAAAAATAAAAACTCATAGTTAATGATTCAGTGTGTTAATATTCTAGATGTGTTCATACTTACAAGGTGTATTAAAAATTTATAATGGTGGGGGACTGAAGGCTGCATCGCAGGTAAGCTATCATCTCTATTTAAAATCAAACTAAAACAGTTAAGGTCTGGGACTGGACTGCTTTGGAAACACCCTTCCACACTTTAAACTCTCATTTTCATTTGAAGAGTGTAATTCCCAAACCTCCACATGGCAGTCGTATCCAATGCAAGTAAACTCACTCCAGAACCTGATCCCAGCAAGAGGCCGGTGCTAATAAGCACCCCTCCTCCCCAAAGAGGAAGTTCTTACTGCTCTTTATTCCTAAAACTCAGCAGTCAACAGCTTTAAGTGAAACCTGCTTCCCTTTCAAGCCAGGGAAGAATCAGTTGATTCTCTCAGTAACTGGAAAAGGGGCTTTAATAAAATGCTAGGTGGTTGTTCTATGAAACAAATGTGGTTTTCTTAGCTAAGATTAGATGTATATTCTCATTCAGAGCCAAATTTCTATTTGTACTTTGATTCTAGTAGAAATGGAGCGGTTAATGAATATCAATGTCTTAATGATAGCTAATCTGAGATAAATTTAAGATACATCTAATGGTAGAATTCAAAACCTCTGATTTTCTTTTTATTTAATTACATGTTCATAAAATGTCATTTAAACTACAGTGCTTTCATAAGAAATGAGATTAAAATACAAGACGACAAAAATAGGCCAGTCACAAGTCAAAGGTAAACTCATGTCTTCTGCCGTACAATTATTATTAGAATTTGATTTTTTAAAAGTGCTGACTATAGTTCTCCAGAATCACCCCCATATATACATAGAAACTTCATGAAATAAAGTACACCTCTACCTTGATATAACCCTGTCCTCGAGAGCAAAAAAATCTTACCGTGTTGTAGTGAAACCGCGTTATATCAAACTTGCTTTGATCTGCCGGAGTGCGCAGCCCCCCCTGGAGCACTGCTTTACCACGTTATATCAGAATTCATGTTATATCAGGGTAGAGGTGTATCATGCATTGGAAGAAAATGTTTTTTCCTTCTGGTCTTTTTTTTTTTTCCTTTAAATTAAATACGAGTTGGAAAATAAATTCTCTCCAGTGAGCAAAATCTCATGACACAATCGTAGGTTAAATGAAATAATGCAAAAATATGTATGAAACCTCTCTCTGCTTCTCCACCATCTTCCCTCTAGACATGCAAAACCTGAATGAAGCAAAGGTTTGATTATGCCCCGCAACGGAAAGAAACTCCTCTTGACAGGAAATGTATTTTAAGTGCCCCTTGCTGATTTATGTAAGCTACTGCTGCCACAATGCTGGTTCTGACAAAGACTTGATGATAAAAGGATTATCTCCCATGGTGCAGAGGGCGTACCTCTCTTGTGCTCAATGGCATACATCAGAGACAACTCCACACAAACACCTGGTGCCATCTTATGGTTTATTCAGGCTGCCCAAGCCAAGATACTGGGATCTGTTATCAATTACACATGAATTGGAACCACCTGGGGCATATTTTGTTAGATGCTATCTCTTTTCATCTTTTGGTGGAGCTTATTTCTCCTCTAGTTCAAATAACTACACTCCTAAATTCAAAAAAAAATCTGCTAGTGGCTCCTCAGGTGTAGCTAAGGCCAAGTCACAATCAGTTCCAGGAGTGAGCAGAAGAGGCTTTTGCATCTCAATCTGCTGAATGATTCTTTCCAGGGATGGAAACGCTTGTTGAATCTGACTAGTTCCTGCTCCCACCAATGACTTCTACTGAAAGGAAATGAGATTTAAAAAACTAAAAACACTTTCATCACTAGGTCCAGAAACCAAAACTAGCTTTTGACCTTGTTTTCACAAAAGCAGACTGCTGAAACAGGATGACCATGTTCCGATGAGCCAAAACACTAAACAAGGTATGACAAGTTGTGACGTTACACCACATATTCTTTATGGAAATATACTTATGATATGGATATGGCAAAAAGATATATTTTAATGACAGATGGGTCTTGTAAGGCATCATTGGAAAGGTTATGATTTACTGAATGATATCCAATGTCTGCATGTATCATTTCTGTATCTAAAATTAGGAATATTGACTATGTAACAATTACAACTTGGGAAACACCAGACAACAGGCCATCAGCCTTGATGATCCATTAGGAAGAAACAGTAAGACTTTGAAGATACTCATCTCTCTCCTCCCTGGGAGAAACCTTGCGGTGACACTACCAGGTCATGTGGTCATGTTACCTGGTACTAAAACACCATCTTGGACTTCTAGTACTTTTCCACTAAAAGGAGGAGGAGGTCAGGACTGGGAAACAAAAGATTTCCACCTTATGTAAATCTTATTTAAGGCTGAGGAGTAAGTTGATCTTGGTTCACCCTTCACTGACTCCCCAGCCATGGCGACTGCTGGAAACACCTAAGGAACAAGGACAAAGGGAAAGGGGGAGGAGTACTGAACCCAGGCTGGAAAAGGGATCTGGTCTGTGAATAAAATACCTGAGGATTTAAGCTGCAAGAAAGGTAGCTAACCTTCAAGAATTTCTGCAACCGGCCCAAAAGCAACATTTAGGGTGAGAAATTACTTCTTGAAACCAGTCTCTTCAAGATCTTAAGCTTAGTGTGCATGTTTTGTTTTATTTGCTTAGTAATCTGCTTTGTTCTGTTTGCTATCCCTTATAATCACTTAAAATCTGCCTTTTTACAGTTAAACAAGAAATAAGTTTATTATAACATAACCCAATTTGTGCAATTCATATCTGGGAGGGGCAAGAAGCTGTGCATCTCTCTCTCTCCACATAGAGGGAGAGGGCAAATTTTTATGAGCTTGCACTGTGAAGACTTTTCTATACAGTGCAAGACAATATTATTTTGGGTTTACTCCCCAAGAGGGAGTGTGTACTTGAGTCCTGGGCAATTTCCTAGCTGAATCTTCCCATAGAGAGCTGCTTGCAGAGAGTGTGTGATTCTACAGCTGGTGCATCCCTACCTGTGTGCGTGTACTGTCAGAGGCCGGAAAGCCTGATTCAGCAAAACAGGGAGATGGAGCCCAAGCTAGTGGAGCAGGCAGCTCAGTGAAACCCCAGTACATCAGGTGGCATCCTGGACTGGGGGGGGAGGTCCAACCTGTCACACAAATACTCTCCCTCCCAGGAGAATTACTGCCACTACTACATCAGGGTTTACAGGAAGATCCTTGGGCAGTAATCAAAAGCATTGAAAGGATCAAGTACTAGAAGTAGGGCTGAACCACCCTGATATGCAGGAATCAGGATTTGTAGATATGCATCTTTCTTGCAGATTAATTCCAGAGAGAGTCTTCAGGGGATAGTTCTAGAAGAGATTAATACATGGTTTCCATCCTGAACTTCTGACACCCTACAAACTGGTTCAGCCACTTTACTTCCAGTCTTGTGCCTACTAAGTTTTTGGAAACTATTAATAGTTTGAAATACCTACCCACCCTGGAACTCAGGACTTGTTGGGACTTTCCAAATAGCTCTAATGTCATGGTTTGTGAAAAAGTGTCCAGGCACTTTCCAAACAATTAAAAACTCCTTAAAGAAGAGAACCTATTATTTCACTGCCTAAAAAATCTTCTGCTCAATGTCTAAGCTAAAAGGTACCACACTATCATTTCTAAAACACTTGTAAAGAACATCCAGGAAACCTAGCAGAGTGTCATTTATTAAGAGGCATGATTGCTGACAAAAAATACTCAGTTGCTTCATGATGACTCTTGGGGGAGCTGGAATTGCTCTACATTATCTGAGATCCCCCCCCCCCCAGTTCCATGCATGCCCTCCAAATATACACAACCTAAACGTTAGGGCTCAACAGGGTTGCAGATAGTTCAAAATTCCTACAGTCTCCTCAATCATCTGAGTGCAGGTATCTTTGGAAGAGACGTTGGTTTCTAATGGAATAGATGACCATGTTTTCATGGGCTACATCTTCATTTAAACTGGGAGGTGTGATTCCCAGCTTGCGCAGACATACCCACTATAGCTCTGCTAGAGCCAGCATCTAAAAATAGCAGTGGGGCTGGGGTAGCACCGGCAACAGCTCAGGCTAGCTGCTCAAGAAACATACACAGGTCCCCTGAGTATGTATGTACTCTGGTGGCTAGTCCAACCTGCTGCCCAAGCTACCCCAGCCATACTGCTATTTTTAGCATGCTAGCTCGAGAAGAGCTAGCATGGGTATGTCTACATGAGCTGGGAATCACACCTTCCAATTCAAATGCAGACATACCTCAGTGGGAACAACCAAAAGGGAGGTTAAACAAGCATGCTGCATTTCTCTAATTTAAAATGCTCATTCATTAGCCTGTCTAAAGACTTTTTCACATCCACAGTCTCCCAAAAAGCATAAATTCCCAGAAGAGGCTTTGCCTTGGGCTGCATGTATGCCTGAGACCATGCTGGCCCACATAAGTTCTTTGATTTACCCCAGAAGCTACTGTTGTGCCTGATGCAGTGGGTATCCCACAAGGAACAAAAGAAAATGAGGATGGAGGCTCATATTTGTATCCCTGAAGCTAGTACACTCATGGTCCTCGAGAAATATCCTTGGGGAAAGCATCCTTCTCATTTCTGCTTATTCTAAGAGAAATTAGGAAAAACTGGAGAAAGTTGTTTTTTTTTTTAAAAACAACTGCCCTGAATAGTGACCCTTTGTGCTACTTTTTTTTCAAGGAGCCTGGAGGAGAAAGAGGAGGAGACATGGCCTAAGTGACTAGAGGTAGACAAAACTAAAGAATCATTAGTTGCCCGTCGAGCGGGGAGGGAGGAGAAAGTTTGCTATGACCCCACACATCTTGCTCTGATTGTATATTATTTCTAAGAACACTTACAATAAACCTTCATCTATGCTCCCTGCTGCAAGGAGTAGCCTACCTTGGAACTCTAGCACAGGGAGCATTTCACTAGGGATTTGCCGCTGGAGGCTGCCTCCAGGTTTCCACCAAAGGGAGGATTCCTGGAAATCATCCAAAACATGCGCATGTAAACGCCCTTGGTCTGCAGCCAGATCCTTAAGATCACACCGTATTAGACAACACTTAAGGGAGATAATAAACTGCGTGCCCCTGAACTGTTGCATTTAAATGCATCATATAGCAAACTGAAAGGCATCTAAACTGCTGGGTGCAGGAAGAGTTGCTCAACACTGTTAATGCTCCTGCAACCGTTGTGTTCCTTTCCCCCAGCAATTGTCTGTCTGTTCTCTTTCAATTATCAATTTTGGGAAAGGGTGGGTTCTCAGCAATTTCTGAACATCAGGCCCCTTTCAGGTATCTCAAATTGTTCCCCAAATCACTAGTCACACTTCTGAAAATCTTGGGATTTTCACTTCAGTGGGATCAGAACTGGGCCCAATGAACAGAAAAGGCAGGAGTGAAGAGTCCCGTTTCTTTTGTAACTTTCTTTTTGATTACATGGCTTTTTATTTTAATAAAGCACTGGTGCTTTACACATTTTACAGCTAGACTGTAAATTTAAAAGTAATCTTCAATTTATTTTTAAGTAGTGATTAGTTACCCAGTTCTGAAAGATGTGAAGAATCTATATTTTGGTTCCCCAAGAGATGCTTTGAAGTTTTCTTTCCAGTTCAGTGGCACACAGCTAGAACTCTAACTTACAGACAGAGCAGGTGCAATGCATCTCTTAGTGTATTATACTGAATTTTGACTTCATAATTTTAACTGTAAAAATGTATCACATGATATGTAAAAACTGCTCATAAACAATAGATAATTCTACCAAGCACTATAAAATATACATTTTATCTTAAGTATAATGAATCAGCTCATTAGGCTTATACTTTGTAATCAGCTTGGGAATGTGCACGACACAAGACAGTGAAAATTCATATTCAGAAGCAGATGGAGAGAAAAGCTGAGCTAAGCAGAGAGACACTTAATTGCAAATTATATGCAAGTAGTGAAAATAGAGGTATGTGTATGTCTCTCTCTCTCTCTCTCTCCCCCCCCATCCTCTCCCCAAAAGAAACCCAAAACTTGGAGGTGCAGGTTATGGCAGGGAAGAGAACTTTTTGTGTCATTCATCCGTCCAGTAACTGACTGGAGAACAAACACACCAGCATTTGTACATAGCTTGCCAATAACTCACACCATTGTATATGCTGTAAAAATGTATGGCTGATTTTCATGCCAAGAGCAGCATGCCTATTTTTTTTATCTTTGTTAAATTAAAAGAATATCAACAGAAGATTTAAGGAGACAAGCAAGTAATTCAGTTTACTGAAGCACACTTCTAATTCAGACTCATTAGCCAAACTCATGGTGCATAGGTAAAGGATGAGTGAAATAAGATTGGATATCTGTGAAGTTTTGAATGTAAGTTGTCAGCTGATGTACTTTTATTCAAATAGTGGCAACAAGGCAAAAATCTTCCGGCCACAAACAGCACCCTAATCAAAGAGAGGCACTGGCAGGCATTGCACCCCACCCACAGAAAGAATGATAGTCATCTTTTCTTATGTTCTTTTCCCAAGCATGACCCATTTATTTCATGTTACAGCAAGATTTTAGTTTTAGCTAATGATTCAACTGATATGATTCAACAGTTAATGTGAATGACTTAGAGCAGATATTT
This sequence comes from Mauremys mutica, assembly GCF_020497125.1. Classification (NCBI taxonomy): domain Eukaryota; kingdom Metazoa; phylum Chordata; order Testudines; family Geoemydidae; genus Mauremys; species Mauremys mutica. The sequence continues at coordinate 131,690,395 of NC_059074.1, forward strand.
ACAGAGAATGGGAAAGAAGCTGTGGCATGATCCCATATATATCTCGCATCCAATGTTTCTCTGTTTGTTAATCACAGGTTAAAATAAAAGTCCCCTATCTCAATAGTTAGAAGTCAAAGAAACCTCAAAGGAAATAAGAATATATTGTTCAGGCAAGGATTCCCAATTTACAAAACTAATATTAAAATAGAATAAAACTGTCTCCTGTGGAAGAGAAGTCACAACCAATTTTTAAAATTGTTCAGTCATGCTACACTTTAGTTTACTTCTTATCCTCTCAAGCCTTATAAAGTCAATTTCCCATTAAATTGCTTACAGGATCACATTTTATCTTTTATTACAAGGTAATGGCTCTTTTTTTCTGAATTGCTTTAACACCACAATCCCATTATTACCAAATATGAGAGACAATATCCATTTCCTAAGGGTCTTTACCAAAGACAGCACTTGTTAAAAAGCCAAATAATAAGCACCAGCAGAGAAAAGACAGTTGGAAATGTCACATTAAGGACTGTTGCTTGTTACCTTCTAGGTGATCCATCCTCATGTGGCTGAATAATCACCACCTTTACTGTCACCGACGTGCGTAAAAGGTCAATCATTTGTTCATGAGTCAAGGTTGCCACAGCCACTTTACAGATCTCAACTAGACGGCTCCCTTGCCTTAGGCCTGCTTTCCATGCAAAACCAAATGGCTCCACATCTGCTACTATTCCTTCGAAGTTAACGTGGAATCCAAGCTGGCCCAACCCATTCCTCCGTAGGGTCATTTCCGTTGTTTCACATCCTCTGGTGACTATCTAAAGGAGTATCAGATTGTTATGCTACTGTCTTTATAGGCTGATTTCTTTGGAAACATGAAACGATCTATTTTCTGACACAATAAAGCTATGTTTGGTTTCATGTGCAATACTCAACATACTAATAGGTGACTAAAAATCATTTTGTCATTTATGGTTGACTACAGGTTTCTGCATAGAGCAAAATACATGAAGATCTTCAGAGTCCTAAAATTTGACTTCCCTGGAACAACCAGCTGTCCTGTGTCAAATTCTTATTTTTTTCCAATGCAAAGACATTTATATCTTACTGAATACTTAGCAGCTGTCTTAGTTTCAAAACACAGGGCAAGCAAAATGCAAACCTGTCAATTACTTCATTCTTTGTTAGCCGATTGACTGCAGGTGTGTAGTGGGTTTTTTTCTTCAAGAAAACAACAACCTTGAAATTTAAGATGAGTAAAATCAAGTGAAATTTTTTCAGTTCCAACAGATTCTCATCCCAACACTAAGTAAAAAAATAAGAATGTATTTCTTTTGCTCTAGCAATCAGATTCTGATCTATGACATCCATGCCATTGCCATCTCCAGATGTAGGCTTTGCTACAAATGGGAGAAGACTGATTATTTCATTGGGAACTGAGAGAAGAGAACTGATATCTTTCATACTTAATTGGAAGTTATTCTGGCATTATATGGAATAATCAAGTAAACTGAAATTTTAGCTTTTACTACAGGGATTTCTTTTTTCATACTACATAAAATTGAACAGTTTCACAAATGGTAAAGCAATCCAGGGACAATTCAGTAGTTTGTGCAATACATTAGTGCACTAATATTTGGAGATTGAAGGTCAAATTCTGGCTTAGGTCATAACACAGGTTACAGGACTGGAAGGAACCTCCTGGGTCATCAAGTCCTGTCCCCTGCTATCACAAGCAACCCAGTCATAGTCCCCATTCATAAATTTATTAAGCTCCATCTTAAAACTTGAGTTGTTTGCCCCAACTTCTCCTATTGGAAGGCTGTTCCAGAACCTTACTCTTCCAATGGTTAGAAACCTTCTAAACTCCAACCTTCTTTTAGTTTCTAGTCATAAGTTAAAATTAGTGTTATACATATATTTTGCCTTTTATTAATTGCTTTAATTCAAGGATCTCCAAGTGCTTTACAGACAAAGAATTAAGTCTCACAACATTCCTATAAGAGAAATAACTGTATCTGAAAGAGGGGAAAGCTGAGACACAGATCATGTGATTTGCCCAAGGTTACACAGTAAGCATGTGGCAGAGCCAGGGAAGGACGCCAGTAATTCCAGCTCCTCCTACTCTCACTTTAACCACTAAATGACTGATTGGAAAAGCTTTGAGGAACTTTGCATAACTTGTGCCTGCACTGTAATTAGCTCAAAGCCACTACTGTTACCTCCTTACAAAGTTTTAAAGGTGCTAGACATGTTTTTACAAAATGCTGTCAGTACAACAGTAAGTTCTGCAACCGAGTAGGAAGGCTAAAAGTGGAACTCAACACCTTAGAGTAGGACATTTTAAAAAATTCTTATGTCATCCATTTATCCTTAGAGGGCCAGCCCCCACTCCAGTGCCACATCCCAGCATGCCCTGCTTACATACTCATGGCACAAGCATGGGAGACCCACTGGAGAACAGAGATGATATTCAGAATAGTAAAATGTGCCTCTTTTCCTTTGAGTTCCACAATACAAACTTTTGGCCAAATTTCCTGTCCCAGTGTGACTACCAACATGTACTCTGCTATTTATATTGCATCAAATGGGGAAGCTTGCTGGAGAATGAAGCCACGTTTATGTATGTTCAGATGTCTACTTCATATTGTCCAGTTTTGCAGTTTTAAAAATATTTTATCATATTTGAAATATCAAATATTGAATGCTGAAAAACCACAAAACAGACTAACAGTAAAAACAGCACTTTTCTCAACTCTCCATAAGCCAGTAATGCCAGCCTCCATCTCCCATTTGAGATATTTTCAAACAGGCTCCTTTGGGCTTTCTCCTATGCTGCCCCTTTATGTTTGGGATGAGCTCTCTGTAAACATCCACAAAGCTACTTCATTATCTTGCTTCAAATCCCTTCTTAAGACCTTTCTTTGCCATGATACCTACAAGAAAAACTTGCCGGAGACCACTGCCCAGTACTATCATTATTTCCTGGTACTCCTCCATTTATCTGTAACCATCTGGTGTCTTACGTTACACTTTGATTTTAAGCTCCTTGTTGTTTGGTGTCTGTACAGTGCTTAGCATAGCTGACTTCTGTTCCATGACTAGGGCTGGTAGGTACTATGGTACTACAAATAAAAATAATAAACTTATTAGCCTTCTGGGCTCACTGCAAAGCCTACTATTTCCCAATGCTTTTGGCAAGGGCGGAGAATGATAGCTGATAGGAAGGGGTTTATTAGATGGTGGATATTTATCTAAGAACATAAGAATGGCCATACTGGGTCAGACCAAAGGTCCATCCAGCCCAGTATCCTGTCTACCGACAGTGACCAATGCCAGGTGTCCCAGAGGGAGTGAACCTAACAGGTAATGATCAAGTGATCTCTCTCCTGCCATCCATCTCCACCCTCTGACAAACAGAGGCTAGGGACACCATTCCTTACCCATCCTGGCTAATAGCTATTAATGGACTTAACCTCCATAGAAGTCTGATAAGTTAGTTATAAAATGTGACATGATGGACATCTTATGCCTCAATCATACAGTGAACTCCACACAGATGGACTCCTGACTTCAGCAGTGCTCTCTGATCAGGTATGGGGGTCTGATTCTCCACTAAGATCTATGCAGACAGAGTCTCGTGTTATGCAGATATTAATGTGTGTAATGGTCACCTTTAAACAGCATGAGCCCCTATTGAGATTTTCATAAAATCAAACAACTAGCTAAAGGTAAAGGGTGTCTAGGTGTTTAGAACATTCTCCATTAAAAGCCAACATTTACCACCTGTGTGAAGGTTTCAGGGGTAAGGAGTCCAGCATTCCAAAATTCAGCTTTCAAATTAACTTTTAAAGAGAAATATTCATAAAGTTAAAAAAAAGGGGGAGGAGGAAGAGGCGAGAAAGAGCTTTAAAAACAAAAAGGTTACTCAACATAGTGACTACTCCTTCACAAATAGCATCAAATTTGAGAGGTCTGGGGTGAAAGAGGAAGGGCCCAATTCAACAGAACATCAACATGAAGTACTTGAGGGTTATGCAATGTACCTTACCGATAACTGTTTAAGGACTCTGCATTTAACATTGAATTTCATCTGCCATTTTGTTGCCGTCACCCAGTTTTGTGAGATCCCTTTGTAACATTTTGCAGTCAGCTTTCGACTTAACTACTTTGAGTAATTTTGTATTATCTTTAAGAATAGCAGCCGTGTTAGTCCGTATCCGGAAAAAGAACAGGACGACTTGTGGCACCTTAGAGACTATCAAATTTATTTGAGCATAAGCTTTCGTGGGCTACAGCCCACTTCATCGGATGCACAGGATAGCTATGCATAGGATAGCTATGCATCCGATGAAGTGGGCTGTAGCCCATGAAAGCTTATGTTCAAATAAATTTGTTAGTCTCTAAGGTGCCACAAGTACTCCTAGTTTTTTTGTATCATCTGTAAATTTTGCCACCTCACTGTTTACCCCTTTTCCCATATCATTTATGAATATGTTGAAAAGCTCTGGTCTCAGTACAGAAACCTGGGGACACCACTATTTACTTCTCTCCATTCTGAAAATGAATCATTTATTCCTACCCTTTGTTTCCCACCTTTTAACTGGAGGGCCAGGCAATGCTTTCAGGATCATCTAATGATCCTTAATTTAATGACAAGCCTTTTGTTATCTTAATCACCCTGCCTCTGTTTATAAACAAACTCCCTGTCCCAAGGGCAGAAGCTGTTAGCAGCACAGAACTCACATTCCACACTCAAGCTCCCTCTGGGGCAAGGGCGTGCCCCGAGAGCAGACCTCAGGTACAAAACTATGGCTTTTGGGCGCTGAGCACCGCGTATTTTTTTCCATGGGTGCTTGAGCCCCAGAGCGCCCACAGAGTCAGCACCTATGTTGTGGTCACAAACTAAAAGTTCCTAGTATTAGAGGGGTAGCCGTGTTAGTCTGAATCTGTAAAAAGTGACAGAGTCACGTGGAACCTTATATGCTAACAGATGTATTGGCGCATAAGCTTTCGTGGGTGAATACCCACTTCGTCGGATGCATAAGGTGCCACAGGAGTCTGTCACTTCTAAAAAGTTCCTAGTTTACAGCAATGTCATCCTCTTCAAAGGTTTAGTTTGAGCCCACAGAGTCCACACAGGGGAGTTACAGCACAACATATTGGTATGCACTGCTATTCACACCCCTGAACACTGAATCATGGGGCAGTGTAGACAGATCCTAAGTTTCTAACTCTGAGGCTTCAGGCCAATAGATTTATTTAGCCGAGAATATGGTTATTACCTCAGAAAAGGAGCAGTCTCAAGTTAAATGTAAATAATGTTGTACTGTAACAGATGGTTAGATTTGAGTGAAATACAAGACCATTCAAATCAAACTGAGTGAAGTCTGTTGTAATGATTAATGTCGCCAAAGAATTTTCATAGATAACCATTTCAACTAATGCTATAAAAAAACTAAATGTTTTTATACAACATATATAATGAAGATCTGTCTGCAGAGACTCAGTAGATACCTTCCCAGTTTGCCAAACCTGCTATAATTTCATGTATGTTTTAAGATTCAAGAAGTGGTAAATGAAGACAGTGCAGCTTACTAGAATGGGACTACAAAAACCTGGGTTCTATTCCCAGCTTTGCCATTCACCTATTGGGTAACCATGGGCTAGTCATTTCCCCTCTGTACATCAGTTTCCCCATCTGTAAAATGGGGATAATGATACCACTCTCCTTTGTAAAGTGATTTGCAACCTACTGAGGAAAAACACTATGTAAGAGCTAGGTAGTATTATTAAAATAAAAAACAAAACAAAACACTAAACAATTTGTGTTACAATATGTAGTGATGCGATAAGAAACTAACGTTCATTAACCTTATTTTCAGCACAACGTTGAGCCAATTTATAACTGTCCAATTAGTGATAATTTTACAACAGTAACATGATAATTAGAGAACATTTTTTCTAAATTTCAGAAGGAAAATATTTGTATAAGGAAAATGACAATATCTGAAGAACTTAACAATGAGGTAAATACAATGCAAGTGACAATAATATGAATTTACAAATATTAACCCACTGAAAAGTAATATTTGTAATATTTACAAATATTAACCTATACTGGAAGAAAGACTCCATCACACAGGGTAGGTATTAATCTCAGCCCTGTGCAGCACTGAGCATCCTCAACAGTCTCGAAAATTTAGGGTAGCTGAGCACCTTGCAGCATCAGGCCTTTATTTTACATATCAGTTTAATCCTGGCCACTTCATAGCTTGTACTTCAGCTCTACTAATCTCCAAAAAAATAGGTCTACTGATTGTTTTCCAGTAGAAGCCTCAATTCAATATAAAAAAGGCTTATGCCACTAACCTCATTTAATTTAAGGGGTAAGGTCAAAGTCAAACTGGAACGAGAGCAGTGATACCTCAATGTTTTATACCCTGCAGCCTGTATCAATCCATTAGTACACATTTGTAATAGCTATAAGTCAAATAATTTAAGATGTTGAGCTCACAGAATGCCTGAGCTCCACCTGTCTTGACTGAGATTGCACCAGCTCTGATAGTTAGTGTTAACTGATCTAACTGCCTTCATTTTCTTCCAGCTCATCCATGCAAAGTAAGCAGTATACTCCCTGCTTTATTTAGAGGATTTTCACTATTTAGGTAGCAATCACGTTCAAAAGGGTATTCTTTATTTTAATTTTATTTTTTTTAAATTAAGGTATTTTTATTGAGGGGTGTACTCTGACCACTAGACCACAGGGCTGGGAACCAAAAATTCAAGTTTTAATCCTGGCTTTAAAACTAAAACCCTATGTAGCCTTGGACAAGCCAATTTAATTAACTGCATCAGATTAGTCACCCGTAAAAGCAAGATGACAATATGTATCTATTCCACATGGTGTTGTGAGGAATAATGTTTGTGAAGCTCTTTGAAGTTGGAAAGTGCAGTATCAGTTTAAATATAGGAAAATTTGAGTTCTTTCCCAAAGACTGATAGACATGAATAATTCTGAATAAAAGGTTTGGTAGATCAATTTAAAAATGTGACTTACCTCTAGTCTTTGAACAACTTCTCTGATGTCATCAGAACAATTATCAGTTGAAGACAGAAGAATGCATTCTCCTCTTTCATAAAAGATTTTGATGCTCATTAATCCTGATGTCCATCCAATAACATCTCTGCAGGAGCAGTTAAACACCACGTTTTTGGACTCCTTTTCAATCAACATGATAAATTCATTGGAAATTCCAAGGAGACATTCAATGTCTGCAGACTGGCCAAAGTCCCGTGCTATCACATTCCACATAATTGCTCCAACACTAAATAAATGAGCATCCTTTCTTGGTTTCACTTTCTCCTTTTTCTTTGCACCTAGAGTAATAAAACTGAACTTCACTGAAGTATCCACTGTAGCTGTAGTAACAAAATTTTCTGCCAGATCTTTCAAGTATTCTTGTCGTGTCCTGGTGGCCATGGCTCGGAATTTTTCTGACTTGTGTGCTGCATTTTCAGCATTAATAACTTTGGCTAAAAGAAAGTCCCTAAAGACTGCTGATTTTGGGAAAGTTACTCCTTTGGGGATTGGTGGACCAAACGGAGGTACATCTTTTGATCTTGAAACTCCAACACTAGAAATAAAAAAAGAATAAAATGGATAACTGCACCAGCAAAACCTCATTGTAGGACTATGACCTATATAACCCATCGACACAGGTGAGTTTCAATGTACAAATTGAGACAGATGAAATTTTAGAAATTAGGAAGCTGTGCATCTGAAACATACAGGAAACCTATTACCATATATTTGCACACATATACAGATCAAATAAAATGGATATAAACAAAATTGACTGAACAGTCTTATAAAACAAAGCCATTTACTATTTAAATTATATGAATTAATAAAAGTCAAAGTCTAGGATTTACCAAGCTGCAGCATTTCAAGACGGACTGTTTATAAAGTGTCTGTTTCTTCTTCCTTTCAATGGGATAAATACAAAATGCTTCCTAGGGGTATTGTTATTTAGACAGATCCTTAATTTAAAGGTGCTTTAAAGTTGAATTTTCTTAAGGCAAATATATCTTATTTACTTTTCCACTCAGTTGTTCTATCTCTGACAAACTGAACCTACTCCCCCCGACCCCTGTTACACCCATATCATCCCATTGACTTTGATAAGGTAGTACAGATACAACTGAGGTAGAATTTGAAATATAGGGTATACCTGGCACATTTGTCCAAATCCTCCCATACTCGAGTAAAAAAGTTATAGGAAGAAAAAAGTCTGCAGAAAGCCAACTGCCAAATTGCACAGTTTCTGTTCCATGCTCCCTCTAATGGAGAGGGTCCGAGAACATATGTAATAGGGAAGGGAGAAGGATTCATCTTACCCGAGGGAAACAGATTCCATAGCCTCAATATACATAGGTATCTGCCCGTTCCCTACAAGAGCTGGTGGTGGGGCCAAATAGTGCTACCTTTATCCTTGCTGAGTAGTATCTTATTCTAAAATAATCTCCTTAAATAGAAACAACATATGGAATGAAGTCCTATTCAGTGAGGGTAAATATGGCACAATCTGGCCCATCGGGAGCAGCTGCTGCTCCAGCATGGGGTCTCAATTTGCAGAATCCTGATTCTGCTGGTTGTGGCAGAATAGCTTCTGCAGGTTTGAGAGCAAGGGGAAGTATTCCATGGAGTTGCTGCTTCATGTCAGATCTCTATTAGACAACCCTTGAACAAAACTGAATGATTTTCAAAAGACTATAGATTTCCAGGAGATCCACTGTCATTTTATTTGAAATTGACAGAACGAACAACAAATGTAATGCAACTCATAACTGGATTAAAATAAATACACGTAGCATCATAGAATCATAGACTTTAAGGTCAGATGGGACCATTATGATAATCTAGTCTAACCTCCTGCACAATGCAGGCCACAGAATCTCACCCACCCACTCCCTGTATCAAACCTGTGTCTGAGCCATTGAAGTCCTCAAATCATGGTTTAAAGACTTCAAGCTGCAGAGAATCCTCCAGCAAGTGACCTGTGCCCCACGCTGCAGAGGAAGGCGAGAAACCCCCAGGGCTTCTGCCAATCTGCCCTGGAGGAAAATTCCTTCTCGACCTCAAATATGGTGATCAGCTAAACCCTGAGCATGCGGGCAAGACTCACCAGCCAGACACCCAGGAAAGAAATACCCATTAAAATCTATCAGACAGCTCTACAATTTATTATTGTATTCCTGGCAAAGGCTTTAAAAAATAAACTTGTATTTCAGGTGAAATTCATAAGTAACTAAGACCCAGAAGCCAACCTCCCATACAAAAGGCCTTTGGGTAATGGGCAGCTGGAACAACAGACAGAGCCTCTACGAGACAGAGGTTTGAAGAATTTCTTCTTAAACTTGGCTTATAATTTTTACCTTTTCTCTGCACCTCCCTTAAAAAAAATAAAAAAAAATAAAAACATGCAGTACGGATATTACCCAGTTCCAGGTTACTAGCAGAGCAACATACTCTCAGACTTCTGTTTTACTCCCAACTTCGGCAACCCCTGCCCTAGCTGTGGAACTAGAAGAAACAGATTACCCTAGAAACTATACACATTACCTCTTCTATCACAGTAAGAATACATATGTGCGGGACTTAGACCAATATTGGCATTAATTTCTCAGAACTAAAGAAATCAGTTTTAAAACAAAACTAAGAAGAGTGACCAGGTTGTCATTAGCCGATAAGAATTTCAGCTTTGAAAATACATAGAATGTAAAACTTAAGATATTTGGCAGCAGTACACCATTAGCATTTCAAAAAGGTTCATTTAGTAGGTCATGATCATTAGTGGTTTAAGTTCAAAGAGCTTTTTATTTATTTCAGAGAAATGCCTTAAAACTAAAGAATAACCAGTCTGACTGATTTCAGTCCTTACCCAGTTCATGAAGCTGACAGAAAGAAAAAAGAACCAGTGCCAGGCACATGTCTATGATGGGAGTACTCAGGTTTTTTTGTTGCTGTTGTTTTTTGGTCGGACGGGGATTCCCTAGCCCAAGTGATGGGATTTTAAGACACTTGAAACACTCATTTTAGAGTGTTGACAATGAGATTTGGTGAGATATTTTGAAACAAAAAGGGTTTTCATTAATATATAAATCACAGGCAAAACTGACACTTATCTGAAAGGATCTCAAAGTACTCTGAAAACTATATAAAGGGGCCACTTAAACCATGATTGAAATACAGTCAAATTTGGGATCACATCCTATAGATTTTCAGCTAAATACATTGCCAGTGATTTAGATTTGTATTAATAATCTTCTAAAATGACTTGGCTCTACCCTAAAAAGAAAGTTAATAAAAAGTAAAATTATTTCCATTGCTATAGCTTCAAGTCTTATTTTTAAAACCCGACTGCCCTTTATATGCCCACAAAGAAGCTAAACAAATATCTACACATCTTCAGTTGAGCCTACAAAACTGTACCTACAATTTCATATAGACACAAACAAAGCTCTCTAAACTTAAACCACTAATGATCATGACCTACTAAATGAACCTTTCTGAAATGCTAACGGTGTACTGCTGTCAAATATATTAAGTTTTATATTCTATATGTCTTTAAAAATGAAACCCTAGAACAGAAGAGAAATGTAGCAGAAATTTAGAAAACATACACACAACTTCTTTGGGAAATACAAGATTGCTAGAAAAAGACGCTTTATTTGAATCAAAATAGCAAAAAAAAATAAGTATCTACTCACCTATAGCACACATTTTCAGTGCAAGGATTATGCACTTTGACTATGACAAACACATGTTGAAAATGAGATCGGATATTTTTTGGAGTAAAAGGAAGTGCTCCAGGCTCTTGGAAGACAATGGTAACAATATCATTTCCTATGTGCCTTTTCCTTAGAAGCTACATACAAGAAATACGATTTTAAAAACAGTTAGTTAAGAAATTTTCTTCACACTGGCAAAAACAACTGACAGCTTAATTTAAAAAATGAAAGCGTCACTTCAGAAAGTGGAGACACTCTTATAAGGCAGTATTATCTACATGGAGCTGCATGAAATCGGGATGAATGGGAAGGAGGTCTGGGGAAAAAAATAGTATGCCAGCCAATTTTCATCTCCCATATATTAGTGTATTTATGTAGTAATATGAAAAGTGCATAATGTCATCTGACATTTATCGCTGTCTAACATGTGTCTGTTCTCTGTCCTTTTCTACAGTAAAAAGCTTGTTTTCATATCTGAAACACAATATTGTTTATCTTTTCTCAGGAAACCTTTCCTTTCCCAAATTGTATTTAAACTTAATATTAGATTATAACCCTAAACATTTTTAAAAAAAATAGTGTCCTATTAAACACTCAGCACAAATTCTAGCTATCTTCAATTTAGCAATGCAGCAGTGGAGACAACTACGAATGTACCAGAGATTCAAATTTACTGATAAAAACCTTATTATGGTAAGTAATTCTTTGTTGTCACTTTATTTATGATAGGGATATATTTTAGGATTCATTTTATAGGTAATATAATCCTTTTTGTTATAGGTAGAAAATCTAATAGCCATGTAATTGGAAAAATAAGTGTCTAGTGAGGGAGAAGGCCTCTTCTCAAAAATGATTTATTTAGCCTTTTTGTGGATACAAAATGAAATTATGGATATTATTGTATGAGTTGTACATCTCTAACTTAATTTTTTTAAAGAGACTTTCTTTTTAAAGAGCTGCTGATGCTATTATGTAGAGAGTGCTAGAACAGCACACGCTGTAGGGTACAGACGTATTATCATCCAAAACTCTGCAGAGCTTGCATTGTGGACTAGTGACTCAGATTCTTAAGGCTGCACTAACACTAAAGAGCCAAAATACAACTGAAAGAACTGTACAAAAACAAATTTAATCTACATCTACATGATATAGGGCAATGATACGGTTATTTATCAAGTGTTTAGAATGAAATTATCATTTTGCTGTTTGGAATAACTGCTTTTCTTGGTTAATTATGTTACAAGCCAATATTGCAACTAACACATACAATAGGCAAAGTTATCTTATTGTTTACGTATAAATGCCTGTTCATGACTTTCATTATGCCTCTCAATACTGAGGGCCAGAACCATAAAACCTGAAAGCCAACAAGAATGGCTGGAAATGCAATTCTGAAGTACTAACAAAAATATGCTACTTCAAATGCACTAAAAATATGTAAAGAAGAAAAGATTAACCAATGAGCACTTAGAAATATTTGCCAAATACTAATTTTTGTTCTAATAAATATAATTTCTTATTTATTAAATAGTGAAGCCACAATAAAATGGCTGTTTAGGCAACTCTAAGATGTACATTTACTGCAGACAGATTATGTTTGAAATGCATAATAAAATATTTGATAGTGTGTTAGATTGAATGTCAGAAATAACGTAATTTGTTTTACTGGTGAACAGTTCACTTAGACTGGCACAGTAAAGCACAGTTCACGGTTAGAGGTTATCACTGCCTTACAGGTTGAAACCTACATAGCAGCTGAATTTGTGTCAGACCTCCCAATTAACAGATATAGCAAGGACACCAACTCATTAGTGTACATATTATTACTGATCCGTAGTTGGTTCTAACCAATTATTCTTCCTTGTTAAGTTAGAGTTCATGCCTATTGCTATACCAGTCCACAGGGGGATTTAAATTGAAGTTGAGGAACCAAAACTCATGTAAGACTGAATTTAGTATATTGTCAAGGTAACTATTTTGTCTACAGGCATATTCTTTTTCTTTTTTAAATGTGATAAAATGTCTTTTGGGAGGTGCTGCTTAAACTGCCAATAATCATAGGACACATAGGCAATAATAGGACGCACATCTGCTAAGAGACAAGCCTAAGAAGTTTTTGAAACCTAGAACCACTATTAGCAACAGGGTCCTTACGGTGAAATGGGTTCTTGAGTTCTATCAATGAACTGATTGACATTTTTAGGTGCTTAAACCTTTAGAAAGCTTAAAAATATTAACATGAATTTAAAAGGTGGTCAACATTCTTAATACCTTACCAAGTTTGTTGATATCTGAGTGACTTCCTTGAAATTTTTAAATAAAACCAATATAACTATCATTATAAATGGCTACCATGCACAAGTGATCAGTGAAGTTCAACACAAGGTGAGTGAAGGCAAAACACACTGATGTGTCTGTGTATAGGGAATCAGAATGCAAAGAACTTGAAAGGGGAAGAGAAGGAAATTGGGGGTGAACTGGAACATGGAAGGAAGAACTCTAGCAGGATCAGAGAACAGGAGAAGTAGTAATTACTGAATGGAGAAAAAGGAGGGGAAAACACTTCCCTGGAAAGCATAAATCAGGATAGTGGGCTGAAAATGTAAGAGGAATTGAAGGAAACTAGGCTAAGTTAAAATGTTTGTCCCATGCCCTTTTCCATTTTGTCCCCTTTAACCTATTCTCTTTCCAACTTTCAGCTCCTAGGCACTTTAGAGTCCTCAGTTTCCTCTTCCTCTCCCATTTCCAGGTCTGCTCAGGTTATTTAATCTGCCTTTCTAACATATTATGAAGATTCTCATGCCAAATGCTGGAGCACACTGGGGATTCTCAATAGGGTACACAGGCCACGCAGGGTTACTTACAGGAAGAAGACACCAGACACTCTCTGAGATCACTCTAGTATCAGGCTAAATTGTTATGGTAAAATGTGAAAATGAACTTAATACAATATGATGGGCAGTCAACAGGAAACCAGTGAAGAAGTTTTATATAAGAACTTGAGACACATAAAAGGGAGTCCAGTAAGGAGAATATGTTAGAAAAGCAGAAGCTGTTAGATTAAAAAGTAGTTATACAAGATATTAGTTACTGTATTGAATATGATCTCTTAACCATAATACTTAACTCTAATTTTCTGATGTGTACATAAATCTGAAGGAAAAATACGGGCTATCGTGTTAAAATGTAGCACACCTACTGGCTATGTAGAGCCATACATAACCTACCCATTTCTGTGGAATTTCAACCACCTGTTCCAACTGAGAACCAAGGAGGTCTTGTGATATTTTTCACTCTATCATTCTTCATTCAATTCAATGGTGAAAAGCGAAAAGTGAAGAGATATCACAAGTAAAGAAACCTTCAACCTTATTTTAGTACATTTCTAAAATAAGGAAAGGGGCTTCAAAAAAGCTTGAATTTCAGTACGTGTTACTGTTCAATACAATAAAAACAAATGCCAAATGACATTTCAATCAGACCTGGTTAAACTGAGTTAGATACATCCATGTGTCTGGTTCTCTCAAAACGTTTAGCAGTAACTAATCTTATGTATCAATAGAATAACTTGTTAATCTGGTTTCTAGTTTTCATTAATCCAGATACAAATGAATGTTATGAATTATTTGGATTAAACAGGTCTGACTATGTACAGAAGCAGACTCAAAATGTGAGAAGGAGAAACTTGCAAGGGAATGAACTGGAAAGGAACTTTGTAAGGGGAAAGATTAAAGGAGAATGCCTTGAACTATGATTTGAAGGAGAGGCTAATAATAGGAGAAGGAACTGGGGCCACACCAGGGCTGGTCGTCCTCTCTGTCCTAGGGAAGGAGCAGCTGAATTGAGGGTCCCCAGCCTATGTTGCAGCCAAAGTGAAAATTACCTTGCTCTTTGGATCTCCTGCTGGCTCTAAAACTAGAGGGATGTCCTGATCAGTGACCAAGCAGGGCGTAGTTAAGTCCTGGAAGAAGCAACAGACAATTCTGGTGTGGCCTATTTTTGGCTCACCGATATTTGGAATGTAACAAAAGCTCAGAGCTTGCTCATAAGAGGTCTTGTTTCTAAATGTTGAAGAAGAATGACTTGGCAAGTGACCATAGAAAGAGGGATATGATATTGAGGGCAGAGTAATTTCAGTGCCATTATACACCCCTTATGATGGTGCATCAAGCTATTGATTTGGGATCCTCAGTTGCCTTTAGTATCTATAAAGGAAAGCTGCTGTGCTCTCTAGACTGGTATGTGGATACAGTGAGCCAAGTCCTGCTGAGAAAACAATGTTTATATACCACAGGGCTAATAAGCCTCTGTCCTGGGAACATGAGCAACTGCACCTGTGGTCTTGAGCCTTCCAGGCTTATTTTTCTAATCAGATTTCTTCCTAACTTGTGAGAGACACCACTGTAGATATATTGCATATTTCAATACGTATTTCGGTAACTAAATAGCAATAGTGATAAATTAAACAGTTGTTTATTAATGATCCCTTTTACACATTAAGGCTGGCTAAATGCTTGGTATTTCAGTGTGCTATCACACCTGAGGAAGGTGTACATGCTGTGCAAACTTTTCTGGATTCGAGCATCTAAAAAAATAATGTTGTGGGTCTTCAGGTATGCATACTGCTTGAACTTGTGAAACTGCCACATTATTTTGACCTCAAGAAAGCCATGGATCACAATACAATACTGATGCTAAACACTGATACTGTCGGAAGTACAAAGACTGATGGGTGCTTGCTAAAACACTGTGCAAGGGAGTGTTCATTGCTGGGGAAAATAATAGAATTAACACTGGAATATTTTGGAAGTAGATCAACAACAGGCATCTATCTAGAAAGGAAGAGACAGAAGGGAGTGTCAGGGAAAAGGAAGAAGAGAAGGCAAAAGAAGAAGTGATAGGACAGCAGTAGGGTGGCTGAACAATGCAGCAGTGGAGCTGACAAACAGCAAACAATCATGAAAATTAGTGGATCAAGGTAAAAGGGTTCCCTGTGCTCACAACTGAGGGTAGCTCAAGACAGACAATGACCAAAATAAAATAATAATAATAATAATAAAATAAACTTCAAGTAAGGCCATATTTACTGTCAGCACCTGTGATCAGCAATGAAAATATTCATTTTAAAAATCAAGCTCATTCAGCATATTATATCTTACTGCACTGCAACCATTCCTATTTACGTAAGTCTTTAAGCCATTCACACAAAGATCAATATTCAGAAATATTCTACTATTCCAACATATTTTGCATCTGTGTTTAACTAAGGAGAAAGAGGTCTTTGCAGATAAGTATACAAAATTAGCTGATAACTTGAATCTTGGCAATATATCTTTGAAACACTATCTTTCATACAAATTCATCACTTTGATCTTGTTTGTTTTAAACGTATACAGTATCTCAAGAAAACAATGTGATTTTTAAATTAAGCATAAAGCTATGTACATTTGCAAATATGATAAAATTTAATATAGAAGAGTTTAATCTGACAGTGAATGAAGTAAAACTGGTCTCTGGGCAAAGTGACTCTTATGCAACGTATTCACTAAATGACTACATCACAATAAGACATGGGCCAAAATTGTCAAGAGAAGTATGGGTGTTTCCAAACACTGGAGATAGTAGTCAAAACAACAGATGATCTCTTAGCACTGAATTATGAGATCACTCAACTTTTTTGCCATCTGAATGCAGTGTAGATTTTGAGATTGGCTGATTCTATGACCTAAGATGGTTTTTACCATGGTAGTAGTACCAAAGAGTCCTTGTGGCACCTTAAAGATAACAAATTTATTTGGGCATAAGCTTGTGTGGGCTATAACCCACTTCATCTTCATCAAATCTGATGGAGTGGGTTATAGCCCAAATAAATTTGTTAGTCTCTAGGTGCCACAAGGACTCCTTGAGGTTTTTGCTGACACAGACTAACATGGCTACCCCTCTGAAACCTACTATGATGGTAGGAAATGTTTTTCCATTTTATGAAGACTTTCCACCTATTTTCAAGTTTCCAGATCAGACCCAGGGGTGAGCTGCAGCGGGTTCGCACGGGTTCGCGGGAACCCGTTGTTAAATTTTAGCAGCCATTTTAGAACCGCTTGTTAAGGGCTGCTAAATTTAACAAAAGTTCCCGCCCACTCCTCTCCTGCTCCGCCCCCTTCTCCTCCCCCTCCCCTGCTTCCCGCGAATCAGATGTTCGCGGGAAGCCTGAACAAGCAGCATGGAGGCAGCCAGCAGGTAAGCTGGGGCGCGGAGGGGGAGGGGAGGTGCGGCTGGCTCAGCAGCTCCCAGTCCCAGACCGCGGCTCCCTCCAGCCCAGCGCCGGCCGGGGAGTCGGGCCCCGCGGCTGCCGCCGAGCGGCCGGGCCCCGGTGCCGGCCCGGGGAGTCGGGCCGAGCGGCCGGGCCCCGGTGCCGGCCCGGCCCGGGGAGTCGGGCCGAGCGGCTGAGCCCCGGTGCCGGCCCGGCCCGGGGAGTCGGGCCGAGCGGCCGGGCCCCGGTGCCGGCCCGGGGAGTCGGCCCGGCCCGGGGAGTCGGGCCCCGCGGCGCCGGTCGTGGTCCTGGCAGAGTGGACCCGGTCCCCAGGCAGTGTGGTAAGGGGGCAGGGAGGGGGTGGGTTGTGGGGTGGTGGATAGGGGTCAGGGCAGTCAGAGGGCAGGGAACAGGGGGATTGAATGGGGTCAAGGGTCCCGGGGAGCAGTCAGGAAAGAGCAGGGTTGGATGAGGTGGTGGGGGCACTCAGGGACAGAGAGAAGGGGTAGTTGTATGGGGTAGGGGTTCTGGGGGGCCATTGAGAATGAGAGGAGGGGTTGGGTGGGGCGGCAAGGGGCAGTCAGGGGACAGGGAAGGGGGGATGGGTCAGGGGTCTCGGAGTGTGTGTGTTAAGGAACATGAGGGGTTGGATGGGGCACGACCCCCCCCCCCACGGAGGGGGGGGGAAGGAGGGAACCCGTTGTTAAAATTTTGGAGGGAGGAGGGAACCCGTTGTTAAAAATTTGGCAGCTCATCACTGATCAGACCTAAAGCAGAGGTGGGCAAGCAGTGGACGAAACAGATATGAGTAGGGTGACCAGACAGCAAATGTGAAAAATCGGGACGGGGGTGGAGGGTAATAGGAGCCTATATAAGAAAAAGACCCAAAAATTGGGACTGTCCCTATAAAATCGGGACATCTGGTCACCCTAGATATGAGGGACTAAAACTTTGGAAAAAAGTGTTCTAACAATTCATTACCTTTGCCAAGTTTAACATCAGCATAGAGGACTGACTACTGAAATTTAATAAACAAAAATGTGTCCCATTTCAGTTTTCACAGTTAATTCTGCGACAAGAATTTGTACTTTGTAACTTGTCTATTGGTTGATGCCTTGACACATCCCTCTTCCCTCCCACAAGAGCTGATGGCAGGGCAAAATGTGAAAGATACAGATACTATTTATATATATATATATATATATATATATATATATATAAAAAACAGTCTGATCTGAGAAATAACCAGGAACCACAAAGTTTTCAAGTAATTTTTCTGCAATCTTTGTAGCAGAACATCCTCATATCACACTGGAAAAATGATTATATCTTGCCCTGCAACTGAGAGGATATTGCAATTAAATACTTTTTGTTTTACTTCTATAGAGCTGGAAGTATGCAGAATATGTATGAGAAGTTATATCTTCAACAGTAATCTGACCTGTGAATAGCTCTACTCTTTATTATTCTTAAGCGTCATTGTTTTGATATACTATACCAAATGTGCTTTTCAACTTATTCACAAAAAATATTTATTCTTAATGATTTCAGTATCTAGTACAGGCAAAGACAGACATAACCTTATTCAAGATTCCATACACTTTGGATGCTGTGTTGTTTTTTAGCCATCCTTAATGCTCTAAGAGTTTCTGGGCTGTAATATGAACAATGAGCATTTTTCAGACATAAAATAAGTTTGTTGCACAGATTTCTGTGTCTACAAGCAGATGCCTTATAGGATTTGGTGAGGCATTTATTATTAAAATAGTAGAGTAAGAGAAGGTTTGAAGACTGAAATGAAAAATAAAGATTACTCAGGATCATTTAAAAACCTTTTTACATTATTACATATTTTAACCACATGATGGATTTTAATCCAGTTTAAGTTTTAGAAAAATGTTTCAATCTCCACAGATGTCAATACTGTTTAATACTGACATGCAGTGGAAGAGTCAGGATAAGTTTCTGAATCATGCAGATAAATTAAAATAACATCTCTGAGTATTTAATGCTTTAATAAGATTTGTATAAACACGATTCCAAATGATGTTCACAATTTGCATAAACTATTAATATTGTTGCACAGCAGAAATATAATTTCAAGCAAAAACAAAAACTTTATTTAGCCCCTAAATTTAACTCCACGTATTACTACAAAAATGTGAGTTAAGAAAACGTACCTGTTGCCTATTACTGGGCATGTATGGCAGCATAGTTGATACATGAAACATTAATTCATAATCTTTATAGGTGGTATAGAGGGAATGAGTTCCTGTTGAATCAGCTGAAAATAAATTTCATTATAAAAAGACGGTCAGTAAAACAGAACATTCACACTGCTTTTAAGACACCACTTGTTGCATATTATGGCTAAAATTTCCTATTTAGATTCCTAATTGTAGGCTAAATGGATTTCAGTGGAGCTATGACAGTTTATACTACCTGAAGATCTGCTCCCTAATTCCATATTAAGGCACAGATAGGACTTGGGGGTCTTGCCAGAAGCTGTCCACACTGAGCTCCTTGCAAGATTGGGGGGGGTGTGACCTAATTTTGAAGACAGCAGCCACTGTGGGTTCTTACAGTCTTTTGAAAAATCAAGCCACATATTTAGTTATCTAAATATTAAGTTAGCTAACTTCCAGCAACAGGTTCAAAAATTATTCCTATTTTTTTTTTAAAAACATAGCCAAACACATTTAATTTTTCAACACACAAACCATGGCGCACACAGTACTTTCTCCTAAACCACCACCACCATAGATTGTACTTACAAATACTTCACAATTTTAAATTTATAGAATAGAAACTGCTGAATCAGCACTTGGCTACTCCATATATTAATCTACAGGAAGTATTGACAGCATTTTTCTATCTATCATATTTAACAGATACTGCAATTGAGACCTAAAAAACCCCCCAAACCCTACATTCTATTTCATAGTACATTATGAGAATTCACAATTATAACTAAGTTACAGATGTAAAATGAATCAAAGTACAGTTTGTGATGAAAGATTATGGCTTTTAATTTGCAAAATTTTGTAACACATCTTTGGTCTCAATCATTACTGTAGTAGCAAATTAACCAATTTTATCCCTCTTTTATAACTTTACCTTACAACGAGAGAGACAAGGTGGCTGAGGTAATATCTTTTATTGGACCAACTGCTGTTGGTGAGAGACAAGCTTTTCAGATCCACAAAGCTCTTCTTCAGGTTTGGGAAAAATAATCAAAGCATCACAGCTAAATATAAGATGGAACAGATTCTTAAGCATAAGGATTTAACACGTCACAAGAAAGCATTCAAAATGAACTGGGCAATTAACATTTCTGCAGTCAAAGGATAAAGGACAGTTAATTGGTTACAGAAGGTTATGAGACTTAAAACCAATCTCTCTCTTGAGTGTATGACTTTTGGTGTCTAGCAGAGTTATGAATTTAAGCTTCCAGGCTGTCTTTTGAAGGTGTAGTGCAGGTTATCTTTGAGGATGAGGTCTGAGAGGTCAGATATGGAGTGCTTGTTTTATGAAAAGCGTTGCCCATAGGTGACGGTGTTACTGTCTTATTTTTCTGTGTGAGTTCATTTGAGAGTAGTGCTTGCCTGATTTCACCCACATAGTTGCTGTTGATGCATTTGGTGCACTGGATAAGATACTCAACATGTTGTGACAGGCATGTGTAGGACCCAGGTATCTTAAAAGGTGTATGGTGGAAGGTGTTGATCATCGTAGCTATGGAGATATGTCTGCACATTTTGCATCTGTTCTGCAGGGTCTGGTGCCACTGTGAGTTGGTGTATCCTCGTTGGCAGGAAGCTTGTTTCTGATGATGAGCTTGGAGAGGTTGGGGTGGGGGGGAGGCTGTTTGAAGGCCAAAAGAGGGGTTTTGGAAAAGATTTTTTTCAGGATTTGGTCCCCATCAAGTATGGTTTGTAATTGTTTGAGGATACCCCATGTGGGTTCCAGTGTGGCATAGGAGGTGTGAAATAGGAGTATGCAGTCAGTATTTTTTGTTTGTTTTTTTCCTTGTATTGAAGCAGGTTCTTTCCAGGAATTAGGGTGACCTGTTCCATAATGCAATCCTCTTCTCTGGTCGAGTGTACTTGTTCACTGAAGATGGTTTAAACTGTTTTAAGGTACGTATCCCAGACTTTCTTCTTGGAGCATATTCCGTGGTATCTGAATGCCTGGCTGGCTGGTCACAGATTTCTTGGTGAATCTGGGGTGGTTGCTGGATCTGTGGAGCTAAACATGGTGATCCATGGGTGTGACAGTCTACACCATTAGGTCCACCTCTTTTACAAGACTATGATAAATTTTGTACCAAGTATGCCTTGTGAGGTATCATTTGAAAACTCAATGTGCTCTTCATTGCCCTAATAAAATGTGTATCAATGTTGTATGTAAAGTTATAAGTTTCTATTGTATAACATTGCTGTATCATGTTCCAGAATTAGAAAGGCAGACCCAAACCCGTTCTTCAGAGACAAAGACACACTGACACTGTTACAAGAGAATTGGACTTGAATAACTCACAGCCATCTTGTGCACTTAGTCACCACAAGCTGGAAATGAGGACTGTAGTGAGGCGGCCTGGCTCCCGGCCGCACCTGAGAGAGAGGAACCAGAACAGCCACCTCAGTGGGCGGAGCCACCACCTGTCCCCGCCCCCCGGAAGTCAAGGGGCGGGACAGGAAGTATAAAGGCCCGGCCCCAACGCTCAGTTGTAACCCGGCGGCCGGAGAGGACAGACGCTCCAGACCGTGCTCCTGCTGGACCGAGCCTTCCCCGAGCCAGGTATCCGGAGGAGGACTGGCCGAGCCTGCCCCAAGCCAGGTACCCCGAGGTGGACGTACCGAGCCTGCCCCGAGCCCGGTACCCCAAGGAGCCGTTCGAGCGCTACCCCTACCCGAGTCCTGAGGAGCAGCCCGAACTAGCCAGCCCTCCACCCGGCGAGGAGCCCATGTTATGGGACCCAGCGCCCGACCCCAGGGATGAGCAGGTACCCATAGAGGGGGAAATGGAGTGTAGCCCGGGGGTAGCCGACCCCTGTCAGGCTGTAGGCACCGAGGTGCCCATGTCAGTGTGTTGCGGTCAGGACCCCACTGACCAGCGGCAGTGATAGCCGCTAATAGGGCCCCGGGCTGGGACACAGTGGAGTGGGTGGGCCTGTGTCCCCCCTGCCACCCCACTCACGGGTGGCAGTCTCCCCCTCACACCAGCGCGCAGGCACAGAGGCCTGCACTTGTCTGATTGTTACTGCTCAGCTCCTGATGCAAGGACCTGAGCCCTGATCTCTTATTGTTGCTCAGCTCCTGGGACAAGGACCTGAGCCCCTTGAACTATTGGGTGTTGCCCCGCCCGGACCTAGGGCTTGGGCTTACTGACTATTGTTGCTGCTCAGCTCCTGATGCAAGGACCTGAGCCCTGAACTCTTATTGTTGCTCAGCTCCTGATGCAAGGACCTGAGCCCCTTGAACTATTGGGTGTTGCCCCGCCCGGACCTAGGGCTTGGGCTTACTGACTATTGTTGCTGCTCAGCTCCTGATGCAAGGACCTGAGCCCTGAACTATTATTGCTGCTCAGCTCCTGATGCAAGGACCTGAGCCCTGAACTATTATTGCTGCTCAGCTCCTGCTGTAAGGATCTGAGCCTAGAACTGCTGTGTTGCTGTCCCGCCCTGACTGAGGGCCTGGGCTTGCTATTTACTCTGTGTGCTCAGCTCCTGCTGCAAGGACCTGAGCCCCTTGCACTATTGTTTGTTGCCCTGCCCTGACTGAGGGCCTGGGCTTCCTGACTTTGTTGTTGCTCAGCTCCTGCTGCAAGGACCTGAGCCCCTTGAACTATTGTTTGCTGCCCCGCCCTGACTGAGGGCCTGGGTTTATCTCATTGACTCTGTGCCGCTCAGCCCCTGACTGAGGGTCTGAGCTTAGAACTGTTATTTGCTGCCCCGCCCTGACTGAGGGTGTGGGCTTTATTGACTGCTTGCCTTTTGTTCAGCCCCTGCCTGAGGGGCGGAACCCCTGGACCTTCGGAGACTGATCACGAACTTAGGCCGTGTAGTGAAGCGGCCTGGCTCCCGGCCGCACCTGAGAGGGCCGAGCCCCCGCACCGGACTGTTACAGGACATAACGTAGCAAGGAAAAATCTGGCCTTGGCTTAGTCAGACAGAACAAAAACAATAGCTGCAGCGTTACTAACAAGGATAGATACAGTGAAATGACAGATTCATGAAAATGGAAGGGAGTGTAGATAGCTGACCTAGGTCTGGGCACCTGTGTCTTTACATTTCTTGCTGAAGTTACTTTGCTGATAAGTAGAATAATGAATTATTTGATGTTTCTAGGGAAATTGTTAGCCTATTAGGTTCCATTATGAGTTATATGCTTTGTCTGAAGAATCCTATAAAGAGTTTAGTGAGAATGTACTTTGGAGAAGTTTTGATATTTTTATGAGCAAGCAGACACAGACATCAATCTCCCCAGCAACTAGGAGGAATGCTGGCTACTGGAAAACTGCTGCTGCCACTTGACACCACCTCAGACTTTAGCTAACTACATCTATTTGGGGTGCTCTAGACTATTACTATTTTAGATGAATGCTTTGTATTCAATAAAAAGAAGGATTTCTCCATGGAAGCATTCGTGTACACCAATTATTTATCAGACAGAGGTGCTATGTCCACAAGAAACTGTTTCTCACCCTGACTCAGCAAGGATGTTTCTAGAACAAGAAACTGAATTATAAAGAGGAGAGAAAAAATGCTTGACCTCACTCTTCTCCTTAATTTCTGCTCATGACATCAATGACTCTCAAAGAACTAAAGTTGGGCACAGGAATGGGGTGGAGGGAGTCCTGGCTGGGAGGCTTTTCAGCCAGTACAAACTGCTGTAAGCTTATGGAGAGAGAAATCTTTTTGCTTTTAAGTTCACTTAGCTTGTTAAATTAGACATTTAACTTGCAATTTATCTTTTATTTCTTTTGTAACCAATCATGGCCTTTATGCCTCATTACTTGTAGTCATTTAAAATTTCTCTTTTCTTTCTTTAATAACCTTGTTTCACTGTTTTATATAACCAGTGTGTTTGGATTAAAGTGTGTGGGGAAAATCCATTTGAGATAAAGTTGGTGTGTATCATTTTCCATTGATGAAATGATAGACTTTATATGAGTTTGCATTGTTTAGCAAGGTGCTGGGCAATGCAAAACACATTACTGTGGGGAAGTCTGGGACTAGAGAATCAGCTGTTGTTCTTCTGCAATGCAATTCATGAGTGGTTAGCTAGTAGGACTCAATACTGTGCAGCTGGAAGAAAGTTACAGGCTGGAAGTTGTGTGTTAACTGGCCAGTACACCAATAAAGCAGTGTAAAAGGTATCCCAGGTTGGAGAACTGAGGAGAGACAGGTATTCAGCAGTCCAGATTGTACCCTGGGGAATGTCACAATGGGTTTCTTGCATATAGTGGTCTGTAGGATTCCATTGTGGAAGCTGATCATGGTGTTCAGGAAATTGATGCTGGTATAGGAGTGTTCTAGAAAGAGCTGGATGGATGGATGGATGGATGGAGGTTGACATTGTGGTGGAAATCTGAGGGAGTTTAGGACATCTGTCCATAGATAAAAATAGAATGCCTCAGGTATATCAGTTTTGCATTGCATTTTTCCAGAAATTCTTCCTCAAAGTGGACCAGGAAGATGTTGGCATATTGGTGAGCCATCCTAATACTCACAGTTTGGACAGTGTTTGTTGTTGAATATAAAGCTACTATGGATACAGATTAAATGGATGAGTTTGGTGATGTGTTTGGAATGCATATCTGAGTGTCCACAGTCTTGTAGATATTTGAGGTAGGCAGTGATTCCATCATGGTGAGGGATGTTGGTGCATTGGGAGGTGATATCCACGGTATCAAGGATGGTGTTCTGAGGGAGTTTGTTGATGTTGCAGAGTTTCTGGAGTAAGTCAGTTTTGTCCTGGAGGAAATTTGTCCTTTGTTTGGTGAGTGGTTTGAGGATGGTTTTTCAGAGTTCGGATACTCCTTCAGTAAGAGTCCCATGGCCAAATATGACGGGTCTGCATGGGTTCCCTTGTTTGTGTAACTTGGGAAGCATATAGAGGTCCTTGCAGTGGGTCTGTGGGGGATGGGGAAGTAGAGTTGCTCTTGGAGTTGTTTAGGGAAGGTTTTGATAATATCCTTAAATTTCTCTGTGAATTGTGGTGTAGAGTCTTCGTTCAGTTCTTTATAGTAGGTCGTGTCAGAGAGATATTGGTTGGCTTCATTGATGTAGCCATCACAATAGAGGACTACAATGGCACCCAATTTCTGTGCTGGTTTGACAAGTATTTGATGGTTGGATTTCAGGGATTGTATAGCTGTCCTCTCAGCAGTGGAGAGATTGTGGTGGATGCGTTATTTAAGGATTTCACAGTCAATTTTTTTCCTGAGGCAATCAATGTAATGATCAAGTGTGTGGTTTTGTCCACTGGTGGGTGACCAGTCAGATGATTCTTTTTGCTTATGACTGTCAGTAGGGATATGGTAGTTGTGGGTGGTGATAGAATTCTTTGAGGCGGAGTCAGCAAAAGACTTTCTATTTCTTCACATTAGTATGAGATCAGGTTGTGTGGTGGGGCAAAATTTCAGTCCCTTGGAGAGTACAGATAGTTCAGGTCCAGTTAGGAGCTTACAATGTCTCTTTGGATTACAATTATTCAAATAGATGACCTGGTATCTTCATAAAATTATAGATGATGGGACAAGGAAAGACCTTAAGGATGTCTAGTCCAACCCTCCGCATGAAACAGAATTTTCCTTTACACTAGCGCCTCAAATGATCTTTCACTACCTCTTAAGCCTTGCTAGTGGCAATGCATGAACTGCCTTCAAGATCCAGCTATTCCCTAAGTGCTTCTGTAGTTGAGAGTCTCCTTACACACCTAAAAGAAAAACTAAGTTTAAAGCTATTAATTAAATAGCAATGAGGGCAACGAAAATGATCAGGGGGCTGGGGCACATGACTTATGAGGAGAGGCTGAGGGAACTGGACTTATTTAGTCTGCAGAAGAGAAGAACTGGGGAGAATTTGATAGCAGCCTTCAACTATCTGAAGGGGGGTTCCAAAGAGGATGGAGCTAGGCTGTTCTCAGTGGTGGCAGATGACAGAACAAGAAGCAATGGTCTCAAGTTGCAGTGGGGGTGGCCTAGGTTGGATATTAGGAAAAACTATTTCACTAGGAGGGTGGTGGGGTTACATAAGGAGGTGGTGGAATCTCCATCTGTAGAGATTTGTAAGGCCCAGCTTGACAAAGCCCTGGCTGGGATGAGTTAGTTGGGGTTGGTTCTGCTTTGAGCAGGGGGGTGGACTAGATGACCTACTGAGGTCTCTTCCAATCCTAATCTTCTATGATTCTATTGTTTCTGTATAAAATATTCTCACTGGTTTAAGTCTATCCCTATTCAGGGAAGTACTTACACATGCTTAATATTAAACAGGTGCTTAAGTGTTTTCTTGTAGAGGGATAATTTAGTGAATCCTTTCCTGCCGTTAATCCTTTCCTATCTTTCATACTCACTCATTTCTTTGTTGGTAATGATATTGTCTCCCCACACTCACTCACTCTCCTTTTCTCGAAGTTATACTCTAGGTCCTGTCTAGTACCTATATTTCAAAACCAATTCCACCTATTTTAGGCCTGGATTCAGCAAAGTACTTAAGCACATTTTAGATGTTTTGTTGAAACGGGGGTTTGAACTGTTGACAACCTGTATGACAAGTTTCAAACTTATAGTTAAAACAGCCATGTTAGTATCTCCTGAAAAAGATTTAAAATGGAAAACATAAAATTAACTCAATTATTTTTTTCAAAAAATACAAAGTTATTAAAAACAAAGTTAAGTATAATTCCATGCCCTGTGTCTGTGGCCCCAATCCTGAAAATACTTATGCACATGTTTAACTTTAAACTCCTGTGTATCACCACTGGTTTCGATACCATATTTACATTCTTAAAACTAAGTTCATATGTAAGTTTTTCAGGAATGAGGCTATATATACACAGTACAATTCCCACTGAAGCTTTTTAATTAAATAAGCACAAAATTTCAGCCTAAGTTATTTTCCTCTTTATTTCAGCATCTTCCCTGGAAACTACAATCTCATTTAAACCTTTGGATACTGTTTTATAATATCAGCTTCTCCCTTTCTGTTATTTATTACAGAGAGGCAGCTCCTTTACCTGTAATTTGAGTTGTTTTAAGGTAGCATCCCTATGTAGTTTAATACTTTTGGTTTAGTACCTTGGAAATGAGCTAGTAAGTCTATGCTGTAAATTTAAGATCCCCTTATTTGGGACAAAGTTGAAATAATTTGGTTCAGAAGATGTTATAATGGGCACTTGGTAGTTCCCAATGTAATTAAGATTACAGAATGGTTGCTACTAGAAACATGTTTTCATAATTTTTGCTTATAATTTTCCAAAACATTTCTTTTTAGTACCTCATTTCTGCCGGACTACTAATTTTGTTTCAGAAAGTTTGAGTAAAATCCCTTCAGCCATTCTGAGTCAGAGTGTGTGTGACAGGGTGTACCAACCCCGCACTGGGCTGCTGGGGGCAGACAAATCATTGTGGGCCCAGGCGACCATGCCCCCTTTCCCCTGCTGTGCATGCTCCAGGTGGAGAAGCCAAATAAAAAGGAGGCAGCCCAGCTCAGTCGGGCGGGCAATGGAGGAGGAAGGTTCCTGCAATGCTTCCGGCAGTAGAGCCCGAAGACCAGGACTACCCTCTAGGTGACTCACAGTTGGCGGAGACTGCAGGGGAAGCCAAGCCGCCACCTGCTGAGGAAGCTGCTACCTGCTCTGTGTCCCAGCCCAGAGGGAAGTAACACATATAGACTGTTTGTTTTGCCCCACCCAGGGGCCATAGACTGATTGACATTTTGCCCTGCTCAGGGGGCTAATTCACCAAGTGCCATTGCTGCCCCAGCCAGGAGGCTGCAGAACTCTAGACCATTTGCTTACTTTGCCCTGCCCAGGGGCTGCAGACTGCTTGCTGTTATTCCCCATCCAGGGGGCTAATTCACCAAGTACTACTGCTTGCCCAAGCCAGGAGACAGCAGGGCTCCAGGCTGTTTGTTTTGTCCACCCAGAGACCACGGACTAGTCGTTTAAGTGACCCCATCAGTGGCCGAGACCCACTTGGCTGAAATTAGCCACTTAACGGGGAAGCCTGAAAACAGGGTGCCGGGATGTACCAACCCTGCACTAGGCCAATGGGGGTGCCCCAGCTCGACACGCAGGGCCCCCATCACAGAGTGGGATGAGAAAAACCAGAGAAGTGTCCTCATCCAAACAATGGCAGCAACAAAAGCAAGACCCCAGTTCACTTTAGTGAGATATGAACTTCAAAAACACTAGAGCAATTTCTTCCACCTTCACTTTCCTTTTAAGGAATATAAGGAAATAAATTGTAAAAAGCTTTGTTACTGTCACTTTAAGGTTACATAGTTAAAAGTAATGAAAAATTCAAGATATGAAAAAGTTAAAGTTCCAAAAACAATGTTAACGTGACTCTGTTGCACATAGTATTTTCACTCCTGTTTTTCTGTGTAAGCATGTAGCCTATTATATTACTATTTATGTTATAAAACATATCATGAAACATACAGAGTATGCAATATGGCAGAATTAGAAATGCTGCCTTAATTTTTTTCCATTTCCTAGTTTTGAAATTTAGAATAGTACAATCTTAATGTTGCACTGATGTATTTTTCTGCATGTAATATATGCTGCAGATCTGCATGTAATGGCCCAGATATATATTATTCTGATGAGTGTAACAGGATGTATGATGAAAACTAGTAAACAATAAACAATAAACTAGTAAACAGTAAACAATAAAAACCGTGCAACAGATCAATTGAAAGATAAATAATCCTTTAGTAAAAAGGTTATATTAATTCATAAACTTTTGAGGAATGGAAGAAAGGAATCCTTTTTAAAAAAATTCAGTTTAATTAGTTACAGCACTATAAAAATGAAAATGTAAAACATCAACAGCAAACGTTATGGTACCATGATGCCTGGTACAGGAAGTGCTGAAAAAGTGGCTAATAGGAAAAAAAGGAAGATCATCATAGAGCATTTTAAACTCAGAATAAACTAATCTTTCCATATTCTACAGACTGACAGTAAGTATGGCACTCTTGTGACATTCACTATGGTTTTCAGCAAAAAAGAATTATATGATTACACAAATGGAAAAGGGTCTACTGAAGCCAGAGTTATATATTCATCATAAAACCAGAGACAACTTGTTTGTCAGTCATCTTGATTTCACTCCCTTTCAGACAGCAACATAAACATCTGATAGCATCTTCAACACATACAGCAGTTAGTAGCATACCAAATTATGTTACTGAACTCCACGGGGCAAAATGTATCAGCTGTTTGCTTTCATAGCAAATCACAATAAGTGTGTGCTGAGAACATTGCAGGCACTAAATTTGATGAGATCATATCAGCATATATTTTGATATGTAGACTGTGCCTGATGATTTTCAGTCACACTCTCCTTGTGGAATGTCCAAAAGATCATTGAGTCATTTTTTTCTTAATGTGTGTACTGATCCCAGAAGACTTGAGCCAAATCAAAGTATTGCTAATCAGTATATGCTAACAATATTTCTATATGTTAATGTCAAACAAGAGAAATTAATAACATGCTTTACTGAAATAGAATGCACTAACCATGCCATTATCAAGAAGAGATTTGTATTAACATTATCCTGGCAAATCCCAAAGGAATGTGGCCGCCATGCAAATCTAGTAGTAACAGCAGTATTATTTCAAAAAATACACTATGCTAATGAAAAATACTCAAGTTATGTCATCTATAGTATATTGGTAAGTTCCAGTATCTGTTTGTAGGCCATGCCAACTTCAACAGTCAGGTTGGCTGAAAGCTGACACTTTGTAGATTATAGCAGAAATAAGTAAATCCAAGCAGTACGAAACATTAAATAAATGTAAGCAGGAGAGATACCTACTCTGCATTTCACCAGATCATATGGAGTTGATGTTAAAATCATTTCAAAACCGGATCAAACTAAAAGAAATGAGTTCTGTTGACCATACACCAGCTTGACTAACTCAAATTGAGGTGTTCATGGTTATAAATTGATTGCACTGACCCACTCAGAACATGTCAATGGCAATGCACCAACAATGTGAGCTTCAGCAGAGCGAACTGTCATGTCCATGGTACACAGACTAGGTTGATATCCATATTTCAAACATATCAATAGCAACAAGAGAAACTTATCTGAAACTAAATATATGCAATAAATTTCTTATCCTTTTGCACTGTTGATCTATAGTGCCTACAAGAATGAAACTTAAGAGCTAGAAACAAATCTCAAGCCACAGAAACACCATAGAAATTAGGTACGTGTTTGGATGTTACATGAAGAACAAGAAAATGTTTGTCTTATTGAAAATACTGGGTCTTTCTTCAAGTATGAACATTAATCCACAAAATCCTACCATCAAATGAGGAAAAAAAGTCCCTTTTCCATCACTTCCCCTTCAACAATATATAAACTTTCACTTTTCCTTTTCAGACTAAGAACCAAGATGGCAAAATGTGAGTCAATGATATTAACATAGTTCTTTTTTCATAGTTATAAACATAACATAGGTATAAATTTAGTCACAAAGATGCTACGACAAAGCAAGAGAAGATTGACGCACCAAAAGTTTCTCTAATTGTGTCACAGTAAAGAGTATTAACCTTTCAGACTTAAGGTATGCTGTATATAGCATCTATGAGAATTTAAATTACTATAATATTATCTTGCTAGTCAACTCCCAAGGCCAGGTGTACAGAACAAAGAGCCAGAATTTACAAAAGACGCTTACCTTTGCAGAATTATAGACTCCTCCCACATGTTAGAATTACAACTTACTTTTATTGTCTAGCTGAGCTCTGTATTTACTAAACCCTTTTAGCCGTACTCTCTGGCCCAGAAGATCAAGGAACTCTTCAAAAGCAGGCCCCGCTGTCTCATTGTTATACATCTCTTCCTCTGTGCTTTGGCCCGCTTTGCAATACAGAACCCCAATCTTGTGCTGAAAACTCAGCTGAAATAAGAAAAGTAAAATTACGAATGGCAAAATATGGTAAGCAGTAACACAGAAAAATATGAACTATTAAAACTACAATTTTATTTCTGCAATAGCAGGCAATGATTATTTAATAAATATCAAATAAATTATTTTAGAACGTGAGGAAAAATTCAGATGTGAAAGATAAAGAAAACTATTCAGCAAAGTCGACAGTCAGCATTCAAGCACAGACAGAACAAGTTGATAAAACCTTGACTTTTGACTTAGCTATCAATTATATACAGAAATGTCCAGTATTGCATGCTCTACAATTTTATATCTTTAATTGGCACTGGCTGTAGAATTGTCTTCTTTCACAGCCTGGGAACACAGCAAGGAGTCTATTTTTAGAGCCCTGCAAATCCATGGGTATCCGCTTTGTATCCACAGACCATTTCTGCGGATTGCAGCGTGGATGCAGATACAAATTTAGTATCCGCACAGGGGTCTGCAGCACACACACACTCAAATGGTGCGGCCATCACCCAGATTGCAGGCTCCAATTCCGTTCTCTGAATCATGCACTAGCATTCTGGGAGTTTTAGTCTCCAGCTTGCTCAGAGGGAGGAGGTAAACTACAACTCCCAGAAGGGAGTGAGCCAAGAACCATTTTGAAGGTGAGGCTGTTCTTTAAACGAGCAAGCGGCAATAGCTACATGCATTAGAGTCGCCATAACTGTGTACGGGTGTCCGAGCCCCTCAAGGGAGGGCTGCATAGAAGAACCCAGATTTGTAGCCTCCCTGCCCAGAGCGGGGAAGGATGTATGGCAGGGACGGAGCAGGTAGGAGGGCAGGAGGTGTCTAAGGAGAAGTGGGGTTGGGATGGTGGTTGGGGGGTTGACACAGCCCTGTGTCCGCTGCGCAGTGACCTGTCTAATCACACAAACACCCTTGCCCTGCCCCACCCCTTCACTGAGGCCCTGCCCCACTCACTCCATCCCTCTTCTCTTCATCATTTGCTCTCCCCCACCCTCACTCATTTTCACTAGGCTGGAGCAGGGGGTAGGAGGTGCGGGCTCTGAGCTGGGGCTGTGGGGTTCAGAGTGTGGGAGGCGGCTCTGGGCTGAGCCTAGGCAGGGGCTTTGGGTGCACGAGGGGGTGTGGGGTGCAGGCTTTGGGAAGGAGTTTTGGGTGTGGAGGGGGTTCAAGACTGGGGAAGGGGATTGGGGGTGCGGGAGGGGGTATGGGGTGCTGACTCCAGGAGGGGGCTCAGGGCTGGGGCAGGGGGTTTGGAGTGCAGGAGGGGATGAAGGGTGTGGGATCCAATCAGGCAGTGCTTACCTCGGGCGGCTCCCGGTCGGTGGCACAGTGGGGCTAAGGCAGGCGCCTTACCTGCCCTGGCCCAGTGCTACTTGCAGAAGCGGCTGGCACATCCCTGCTGCCTCTGGGGGGCAGGGTGTTCCACTTGCTGCCCCTACCTGCAGGCACCGCCCCTGCAGCTCCCATTGGCCGCAGTTCCTGGCCAATGGGAGCTGTGGGGTCAGCGCTCAGGGCAGGGGCAATACATGGAGACTCCCTGGCCCCCCTCCCAGGGGACACAAGAATGTGCTTGCTGCTTCCGGGAGTGGCGCGGAGTCAGGGCATGCAGGGAGCCTGCCTTAGCCCCGCCGTGCCGCTGGACTTTTAGCGGCCTAAAAATCTCCCAGTTTGGCTTCTGTAGCCTCCGGGAGTTAGAACCCAGTTCCAGGAGTCTCCTGGCGAAACCGGGAGGGCTGGCAACCTACCAGTGGAGCTGTTTATAACCATGCAAATCTGCGGATATCTGTGGATATCTGCATCCACAGATGCAGATATCTGCAGACAATTTTTGCGGATTGCAGATCAGATGCGGATATACCTTTTTGTATCAGTGCAGGGTTCTATCTATTTTCACATATTTTTAGCTTTTAAACTTTAGCTAGTTGGTCCCCTGTATGTCAAATGCTTCCCCATTCCATCTTTCTAATTATATGAGAACAGCCATTTAAAAAGACATGCTTCAAATGAGTACTGTAAATAGGTTTTCACAAGATTAATTTCTTTTATATGCATCAATAAATCTTTTCCTCAGAAATGTCTTTTGCTAAAAAGTAATTTCCTATTTTCTGATCATCTTCACTTGCAGAGATATCTGTTATATGCACAGTGTACTGTAAACTAAAAATCAGACTGCAATTGAATGTTGTTAAAATATCAATACTAAAACATTGTTAGATTAGATGGGATTATTTTCTTGAGAAAAATATTGACTTATTTTTTAAGCCGGATTCATGAGACAACAAATAGGAAACTCCCATATGAGTGGATTAGTCCTGTTAGTCTTTCTACCAGCTATTAGAGCTTCACAAACTGACAGAGATCATCAGACACACCAGATTCTCTTAAGACATTTATCCATACACACTTTTCACATTTACTATCAAGTTCTAAAATACTTCCTTAATCAAAATTCAGGACTACTGTCTAGGTCTGTCCAATAAAGAGTATACAATACTCTTCCTGTCAAAGTACATTCAGGTGACAAAAATCTACTGCACGTTAGGCATACATAATATAAAGGCTACACATTGCTAAACATACTTCAAACCACGTTAATTTATGGGTGTGATATCACACTCATGTTTTATCATGGCAACTGGTATGAAAAGTCATGAGCTAGGAATGGTAAAAAAGGCAAGCAATGAAAATATGGCAAAAAGAGTCAAGTGTCATGAGAGTGGCTTTAAACCTCAAATTACCTTTATCTTCCCATTTTAGTAATAGCCGTGCTTATACTAAATGAGTGGGCAGTCATGAAGAGTTAAACTGTGAGGTTTGTGTGCCTTATTTTTTATCTATGTATTTATTTTTAAAAGAAAAAACTCATCACTCCTGGAGGAATAAAAGCTCTCATTGCTGGTTTACAAAACTGGTCTTTTGTGCCATCATGATGTTACTGCTTTTCTGAGCTCCTGCTCTGTTTGCCTCTCATGCAGCCTTGGGTTCAACTTGGCAGCACTCAAGATGCTCAGTAAAATTGATTTAATCATCACAGGCACCCACCACATACAAAAATCCTCAAATGTCAAAAGTCATGGATATTTTTAAAAACTCTGGAAAGAATCAGATTCTATGCATCTCATGACAAAGAATACAGCAAAACGTCCCTTAACTTCTATAGGGCCAGAATTTCACTCTTAGTTATTAAATTAACTATCAATGGGACAATTTCTACTCTGTTTTACTGATATAAATCTGGCCTAACTCCACTGGTACAGAGAACAATTTCTTAATTCTATCTATTCTGACTCAGGGCAGATATTTGTTAGTCATTACCTAATGGATAATGCTTTAGCTACTGAACAAACATCAACATAGTTATGCTTGATGAGAAGCAGATCACACTCCATTTATTAAGGGAATGCTTAGATGACAACTTCTGGATCTCTATCCTACACAGTTCAACTTTTTGGCTGCGATGTTCAGAGGAACCCAGGGAAGTTGGGTGCTCAACATCAACTGAATTTCAAAGCAATTTGAGCACCATTTCTCTCGGACCCCTTTGTAAATTCCTTTGTTCCAGAGAAGGGCAAAAAGATTCACATGCAATAAGAACACTCACCATATCCTATCACCAGAAAAAGGAAAAAGTACAATTATTAAAAATATTCCATCCTTATCTCGAGATGAACAGGTGGCTTTTCCCATAAAACCTATGGTCAATCCGAGGTCGATCGAATTGCCCGTTTCCCACAACAAATAGGAAAATACAGATTCTTTATTTACATTCTTGAAAGAGGTTAATCATTCTGTTCACATCTATTTTGCTATTGTCATCATTTCCTTCATACCAGTCTCTCAAATGACTATTACCCTGGTGACAAAATTAATCCACTAGACCATGGTTCACATTAAAAAAAAAATGTAGCTGTACACCCAGCCATCACCTTCAGTTACCATGAAAGACCCTCTTTATATTTGCTTGATTAATAAACTCAATGTATTAAACACCTAACAGGATTAAAATCATAAAAGGATCTCATGCTAGTTCTATACACAGCTTTCTGTATTTGCCTCAGTAACTATCTCAAGATAAGAAGCATAAAAGAAATATTAAAATAATATATTCATACTGATGAAAGCACATTTCACAACAGAACTGAATTCTCAATACTAAACATCAGGCATAAAAAAGCAAAAATGAGGACTGTTGTATCTCAAAGTCATTAACTGATTATTATAACATTACTTTGGTTAGTTTGACTGCTTTATGGTTCCGCAATGGACATCCAAATTACAGTCCCAGTTTATGGTTGTGGATGATGGCAATGAGTTCTATAAATGCACCATACAGTTTGTTTAAAGAAAGAAATGCCTTACATTGCCCCAAATGCGATTCCACTCTGGCCAATTAATATAATTGATATTACGAGCTGGAACTCACTTGACTTTAAACAAAAAATATAGCTACAATGATGTTGCACCCGAGGAGCACTAAGATTAAAAATTGGCTGAATGCTCCCGATTTCCTTTACTGTTTTTCATGAACTCTGACAGACCAAAGGAGAAAGTAAAAACATTATGCAAAACACACATTAAATTTAAAAACATATATTTGGTAATTTATTAAAAATTATTTTTCTCCTAGGAGAGCAAATGAGTGGGGAAATATAGAGGAAAGGGGTACATAGAACTGACATTCTCATAGCTAGGAACTATCTATTGATCTACAACTACTCCGTTACAACTAAAAGAAATGACAGAAGAATGCCTTGTATACACTAACATGTTAGACACAATCACTGTATTTCATACTGAATTAATACTGAAAATTATTAAGACATGATAGTCCCTTATTTTTGCATGTACCATGATCATTTATTTAAAATTAAAATCTTAAACATTCTTTGAATAGGTGAACTAAAGGCATTCACAAGCTAGTCCTTCACAGATTATTCAGAAGCAGTAAACATGCTTGGTAGTCTTTGAACAGAGAAGGTTCACCTTACTGAACCTGTTAAATCTCACTATTATTCACTCTGAATTTAAAGTGTACGTTTATTTCATTGCTGATGCAGTGTTAACCTGTTAGATAGTCTCAATTAGAATTTCAGCTGTTTGAACTATCACACATTTCACTCTACTGATAAGAT
This sequence comes from Mauremys mutica, assembly GCF_020497125.1. Classification (NCBI taxonomy): domain Eukaryota; kingdom Metazoa; phylum Chordata; order Testudines; family Geoemydidae; genus Mauremys; species Mauremys mutica. Next base: position 131,726,700 of record NC_059074.1, read on the forward strand.
TGCTACAGTGAATAAGAGTGCTAATTATAAGTTAAAATATGAAAACTAACTTGGGATTCATGGGACTATGATATAAGTAAACCTTATTTCTAACTATAATACATCTAATTTTCCAAAGTGCTGAGCACTTCCAGCTGCAATTGATTTCAGTTTTAGATGTAGAGGCTCATCGTGACTTTATAAATCTTTAGAATTTTACCTACTCTGTCTATAAGAAATACACATTAGTTAACCTGTTTATATCCAATATTTGCACATAAAAATATGGACTTCAATCTGTGAAAACCATTTTTGTGAAAATTTTAAAAACATAGCACAAACTATATTCTCTCCCTCTCCTTACTCTTGGGATTCTCTACAGGTTACTTGGTCTTTCCCAAATTGCAAGTCAAAAAAGGCATATTGCTTGGAAAATAAACCAATTATTGTTCAAGTACTTGTCACTCTGGCAATAGGGCATTTTTCTGGAGTCACTGAACCATTACCTGTCACCAGTCTCATATTGTTATTAAAAATACTCAGCTGTTTGTGAACTCTTCTTGAAAATAGGGCAAATGGATGTTCAAGAGAAAATATATTACATCACAAATTCATGTTTATTTACAACACCAACAAAAGATTTAAGGAAAAGGTATATGTTCTTTCAAGTGGATAGTCTTTAGAGAGAAATCAAACACTACATACCCCTTGTTCATCCAGTTTAAGCAGCTGTTCAGAGACTTTGGGTGAGCTGGAAGCCTGCCTCAGGCACTGAATGCTCAACTCTGGTATTACATATTCCAGTACCTCTTTGAGAGGCAGGCCTCGTGCTGTGCCATGTCTTGCAGTAGATGGTATGGCATCTTCTAATATTGCTCCTCTCAATGTAGTAAGCTGCAGCAAGAGTGGAAGACCTCATTGAATATTTATAATTCTAACACTATGCTATTAAAATACAATCTTCAGGCTCTGAAGTGGGGATTGGGGGGTTGGGGGAGAGACACACATGTTTAATTCATTGAGGATATTGCAAAGGTTAGTAAAGCAACTTAAACATTAAAGAGGAAACCGACATTTGTAACGTCTAAACAAAGAAGTTAAATATAGTAATACTAGACTATGTACAATTACTAGAAAATAGAAACTTTAGGCTGATACTCAAATCCAGAACTCATTTCTTTTGTTACTAAGGCTGTGTCTTCACTGAAAAAAAGGTGGGTCTTTTTACAGCAGGATAATTAATGTGCATTAGCTATCCCACTGTAAAATCCTAATTGGACAAGGCACTGTACTTTTAGGGTATGTCTACACTGCAGATTAGGAAATGTGACTGCAGCACACAGAGACATATCCTGATCTAGTTAGATCAAAGCTAGCTTGAGTAGCAGCATGGGCAGCAACTGTTTGAGTATGTACCCAGGGTCCTAAGCAGGCAGGACTAGCCCAGCAGCTGCCTGTGTGGCCATTGCTTCACTATCATCATTACCTGATCTAGCTTTTGATCTGGATCAGAGTTAGCTGGGGTACACCCACCCATGCTGTTATCACACCTCCCAGTTGCAGTGTAGACAAATCCTTACTGTGAGGTAGTATAAGTGAGGTCAGCCACAGGCAGAAATATAGTGTTGATCTCACAGTTACAACTACAGTGCCTTGTCTCTACTAGGAGTTTACAGTAGAATAGCTAGTGTATATTAGTTATCCTGAAATAAAAAAAAAATACAAAAAACAAAAACAAATAACCACCCCCCGCACACGCGCGCGCACACACACACACACTTCTTTTTAATAGTGAAGACAAAGCCTAAGTATTATACAACACATTATATATATGTACAGTGGAAACCTGAACATTACAGTTAACAGGAATAGAGCTGAGCAAAATTTTTTGGACAAAACTTTCACTAAAAAAAATGCAGATTTGGGTTGGCTAAGACATTTTGCAAGTTCATGCTGAATTCACCAAATTGTTTCAACAGAACAACCCCACCCCCACAAATCTAAATGTTTTTGTGACTGAATGCCCTCCTGATCCTCTTAGAGGAGCAATGGGCCTAATGTGACTGGACAGTGCAGAGCACACGTTTTTGGGGGAAATCTGGGACTGGGCATGTATTGGGGTCACCCTTCAAATATCAGAGGGGTAGCCGTGTTAGTCTGGATCTGTAAAAGCAGCAAAGAATCCTGTGGCACACAGGATTCTTTGCTGCTTTTACCCTTCAAATAGTAATCACGGCTTCTGGAAGCCAGAGCATGGCTGGTGTTTGCTGACAGGCTGCTGGGGTCATAGTTGCTGGACCAGGGCTGTGGCTATACACAGACTTTGTGGGTGTTACCTGCATGCTGGCAGGCTGTTTGTCAAAAGTCCACATTGGGAGCTACAGCAGCAAAGCATTTTGAGGTACCCCAGATTGCAGGGCAAGTGGTGACAGCCCCTCACTGGCCTAGATTGCACCCCAGAATGTCAACGTTTTGTTATGACTTTTTTGAAACAAAACATTTTGAATTTTAGTTCACTTTTATTTCAAAAGGTAAAAAAATCCAAACCAAAATTAAATGTTTCATTTTAGTCAACCCCAATCTTCCTCCCGCAATTCAGCCACTGTACCAGTTATTGGCACAGCTCTAATCAAGAACTGCCACTTTATGGCTAACAGGTGTTTCTTGCCATGATGAAGAGCACAAGTTCTGAGAATCAAAGGAAAGTTTGCACTTGTATGTCATCTTTGGTTGGTCTCTGTGATAAGCACCTGAAACTTTCCTTCAAATCACCACTAAAAATAGGATCCACGTGACTCACTGCTGTGATAAAGGAAGAATGAACCAGTTTGGGATGAACTAGCCTGAATGTGAAAGTTTTGATCAGGTTTGATAAGTATACCTCCAATACAATCAAAGACCACTTCTACTTCAAACAGGATCCACTATTTTTGCTTCAGTAAGATATTAGCATTCCCTCTCCTTCCATAAACCATGTACTCGGAAGAGATTTGGTATCCCAGTTATTCCAGACCGCAAATATAGTATATCACTTTTGAAGAGATAGGATTTTAACAGGCATTTTGAAACTATACACTTGTAACATACCTTGAAGAATAGTAAACATCTTCAAGTTCCTCATCCCTCCCTTTTGTCCCAAACTTTCCTTCCTGCCACAAGAAACCTAACACTCTCCAGAAGCACCTCAGTGTAAACTCATCTTCCCTTGTTTGCTGTCTGCCCTCTCTGGTTCCCCATCTGTTCCCTTATGGGTCCCTCTGGATGTGTACCTGCAACCAATCCAACTGTTCTCTAACAGTTCCAAACCAAAGAAAGGAAGCACTTCAGGAAGCAGGAAAATAAGCAAAATGTTGCTTCAGGAATCAGCTCCAACATGTATTAATGCTACCAAAACACACACCTCCCTGCAAATGTATTCATCTGTAAAATCTTTTAAAAGTCAATTTCCAGATTGATGCTAGCATGGGAAAACAGCCAGTGTTCTAAGGGTTAACTTCTCTTTTACCTCCTTCTCCCCATCAAAACAGCACTCAAACAGTACCTCACTTGTCCTGAAAGCTATACGATAGTTGAATTGAGATCCTTCTCTCTCCTTAGCATCTTCAACTTTCTCTCTCCTGATGCTGACTGCAACAGGACCTAGATTTTCATCAATTCCAAAGTAGTTCTGATGCTCTGTAGCAGAAGAGAATGAATGCAAAAAGGAAGAGTACAGTGAAGAGTTAGACTTATGGCTGCATCAAATCTTACAAGAGAAGGCTTACAGTGATAAACAAGCATCCACTGTTGTACTGTGCGCCATACAATGGCTTTTCTATGTCTAAACATTGTTTGATAGAAGAGATTACATTCTCTAGTTAAGATTAGCGACCCACAAGAATCAAAATATCTGGTAGAACAAGTTCCCAATAGACAACTAAATCACATCCATTACTCACAGGTAGACAAGCAGCATGTATCTTTCAAAATATAATGCTTTTTAGTAATATTTGAAGAGCAAACCATTACAAAGTGTCATGGCATGCTTTATCACTGATTGACAATTTGTGTCTTAAAGCAGTATAACAACTGTCAGAAATGAACACGAAGACTTCGCTGTAGTGGGTAGAAACAAAATTAGTCTGTAGTAGGAACTGGAAAATAACACATTTTCTAAATAGTTTAGTATGACAATACAAGCCAATATTTTATTTATTTTAAATAAAATGCTGTATTATATTAATCTAGGTGGATCAGTGTGGAATAATATGCACAAACAGCAAGTTTTATACATATTAGAGGAAAGTCTGTAGCTCTAGTATCATTTACCAGAATCAACTAAAACACTGTGGGTTGGTTTGTTTTTTTAATAAAGTAGAGATAGAAAATAATTAGATAGTCTTGTGGTTAATGCACAGGCCTGGGAGTCAGAATACTAACAATATCAAAGAATTGAAGCTAACAACTTTTCAGTTTATGGCAACCTGTTAATTTTGTGAATAATGAACAAAAGTGCGTTCCTCTAATTTTCTTCAGATTTCTATACTCACTTTGGCACATTTTTTCCAAGTTCTGTGAATTAATTGTAAGTAGAAGCATCATTAAAGGAAATGTTCACAGAAGTGTATTTCAGGGGGAGATGAAGGCCTAGAGGACTGGTAATGGAATGCAAACCCTTTTACCACTAGCGTACCAATTTAACTACAGCTCAGATTGAAAACAAATGAAAATTGTTAACATTTGATGGCTTTTCAGGGATCTATATGATGCATGTTGGCGTCTCCCAATGGAAAGCATACACAACAGCTGGTACCCTTGGTTCCTCCAGGAAATAAAGACCATCACAAAACCTTACCATTTTCTTCTGCAAATGCAAGGACATTTCTTTGACCTTGCCTTCTCTTACATAAACTCACAGTAACAGGTATATTTATATTAAAAAGATAAACACCTTACACATACTCCACTCCACTGCACATGCTTCTCCCTCTGGGAAGAGAATGGGGGAGGAGGGGAACAATATGTGACAGATGTGTAGTCAAATTGCTTAATGCACTACTGGAAGGTGCTCAGATACTATGGTGATGAGCACGGTATATAAAAAAAATACTATACAGAATCAAATAAACCCTTGTTAACAATCCTGGAAGTGACACTAAGGATCAAAGGGGCACAGAGACTGAATCATAGATTCTAGGGCTGGAAGGGACCTCGAGAGGTCATAGAGTCCAGTCCCCTGCCCTCATGGCAGGACCAAATACTGTCTAGACCATCCCCCTGATAGACATTTATCTAACCTACTCTTAAATATCTCCAGAGAAAGAGATTCCACAACCTCCCTAGGCAGTTTATTCCAGTGTTTAACCACTCTGACAGTTAGGAACTTTTTCCTAAGGTCCAACCTAATCCTCCCTTGCTGCACTTTAAACCCATTGCTTCTTGTTCTATCCTTAGAGGCTACATGTTTTTCCAAAGATGTGTTCAGTCTCCAGTAGTACCAATATGGCACTTTTCACAAGTATTACATTTACTTCAAATTATTTACTTACTTTAAACAAAAGCAGGAGAGAGGTTAAAAAGCTCACACAATCCTAAATTGGTCAACAAGACAAATCTTATTTTTGGTAGGTTACTCAAATGAACTCAACATATTTGTATGGATCAAAAGTATTTAAAAAAGTATTTTTTAATTTGGTCTGGGATATCTGAACAGCTATCTGTTGAACTGGATGAACAAGGGGTAAGTAGATTAAAGAAAAAGGTACATGTTCTTTCAAGTGGATAGTTTTTAGAGAGAAATCATATGTAGTGTATATTTCTCTGTTCAGAGACTTTGGGATATCTATAGAAACTAAACATTTACTATCAACAGGAATTTCCATAATTGCACATTCAAGCTGTGAATAAAGGCAAGCACCTTCCTTAAGGTTCTCCTATCCTTGGTTTCTGATGCAAATCAAGAGAAAGGTATTTCTTTGGTTACTAGGTTTCTACCATGTAACATAAGTAAACACAATGCTTTGTGCTTCAGCTAAAATCATCCTGTCAAAGTAATTTAAACATTCATCTTACAGTTTATAGAAAATATCTGCACATGATGTAAAATAGCAAAAACTCTGCAGGCTGAATAAAGGAAGACTTAACTCCTCCAAATATACAACTTTATTGAAAGATTTGCTTATTCATCCATATTATATTTACCTTGTCCTTGTGGATTTATGGGACAAGAAACCTGTAATCATAACCTAGTAACCCCTTTAATGTTCAAAACAAACAAACATCTGATTGAAATGACAATACATGGACATAACATTTGTCTGGTAAATACTTTTAAGTTATACACAGTTAGGGCTTTTTCATTTTTCAATATTCTGACGGCACATACTGTTTGGGATGCCCTCTCCTGCAGAGCCATAAACAAGTTTCACCTATACTATTCAGTTAACTTCACTTGGGCAGTTAAATATATTAAAAATTAGCGGTGGATAGTTTACAGAGGTTTGTTCATATGTCTAGGACAAAAAAAGTGAGAAACTGTCATCTTCGTACCACAATCTCGTAACTCATTAACATCTCTGAGAGGTTTTCTTGATAACTTGCCATTGAAATGGGTTCTCTCTTCCATTTTTGAAAACGTTAGCAAACATCTTTCAAAACACGTGATTCTCCACCACCAAACCCACAGAGACCGAGTGTGTCAAAAGATAAGAGACTAACTTTAGGCTCTAAAGTAAATTTAGGCACTTAAATAGACTGATTTTCGTAAGTGTACAGTGTACACAAGCTCCCATCACCTTCTAAAAAAGTGGCTGGGTACTTAGCACTTCTGAATATCAGTCCACTTATTTAAATAACTAATTATGGACTTAAACTAAATTTAAACTATCACTTTTGAAAAACTCTTGGCTAAAAGAGCACTTCTCAGAACAGCAAACAAAAATACAACCAACGCAGAATTTCTAGGCCAACCCATTTTGAAGATGTGGGAAACCGTTGGGAAAACAGTTGGGAAAAACATTGGTTGGTAATAAGGCAAGCAGTTGTAGGAGTTGCTTCTGGTGAGAAAGGAAACTTTAGTGAGTCCCAACTCCAGAGCAAGGAAAAAGTGCCAACATTTTTTAGCCAGGCCTGGTACTGCCACCTATCATTTTGTCAGAAAGGAGAAGCCCAATCAGTTCTTTGTATGTACTAACTTTCCCATAAAACTAATTTTAATAATTCCCCAAGGCTTTAGACTTGGGAAACCATCAGACAGTACCACATGGCTATGTAAAGACATGAGCCTCAAACCAAAACCCCAGATCAGAACTACAGGCTTTGGAAAAGTTGAGAACTAGATCCAAACTTGGCAGTTCCAGCTCATCTCTTGTCCAAAGTGGGAGACATTCAGAAACAAACTTCAAAATTCAGCTAAATATATTAGTTTACAATGAATCAAAGATGGTAAGTACGATGCTTTCAAGGAAGAGAACTCAACGAGTGAGGAGGTGCATCTAGAAAATGAAAGCATGGTGAAGACACTGGTCTTTCATCTTTTGGAAGGGGATTTTTAATGCAAGATACAATTTTTTAAAAATGTTCCAATGTTCCAGACTGAAGAGAAAAGAGGAAAAAGCAAACAAAACAAAGTTACTCTCTGTGGTACTCTGTACCACAAAGCCGCAACCTGGAACCCCCATATTCACCACTGACATAATTATGATATTTTTGTACAAAGCATGCCTTATGAGGTATCATTTTAAAAGTCTTGACCTGTTGAACATTAATATCCTTTTGGATTGCATGCTTTATCATTGATGTAAAGTTATGACGTTTTGTTACATGTGTATTACTGATATATGTTGTGAGGTCGGTAACAACCACAACCAGCCTTTCAGGTATAACAATAGAGTAGCCCGGGGTGGCCAACCTTTGGCTCCAGAGCCACATGCGGCTCTTCAGAAGTTAACATGCGGTTCCTTGTATAGGCACCAACTCCAGGGCTGAAGCCACAGGCACCAACTTTCCAATGGGCCCAGGGGTGCTCATGGCTCAACTCCTGGCTCTGCCACAGGCCCTGCCCCCACTCCACCCCTTCCTGCCCCCTCCTGTGAGCCTGCAGTGCCCTCACTCCTCCCCCTGCCCCCAAGCCTCCTGCATGCCACGAAACAGCTGATCGGGGGTGCAGGGAGGGAAGGATGGGGCAGGGCTGCCAGTGGGTGGGAGGCGCTGGCAGTGGGGGAGCTAATGGGGGGCTGCTGACGTATTACTGTGACTCTTTGACAATATACATTGGTAAACTCTGGCTTCTTCGTAGGCTCAGGTTGGCCACCCCTGGAGTAGCCAGACAGCATTACCGGTTCATCAACACCCATCAAGGAACAAATCCACTATCCCAGGAACTGTATACAATGGAGACTTCTCAGAGAGAGCATATATACAATGGAGACTGCTTGACCCACGTCATAGCAAAAGATCTTTCCAGCAAACTGGAAGAAACTATAAAAGAGGAGAAGTGATATCATGACTTGGCCACAGTCCCCACACAACTCAACACCTGGAAACACATCTGGAGGATAAAGACTTTGAACTGGGGTGGGTGGGCCCAAGCTGGAAAGGAGTCCCAGTCTGGGTATTGAGGAACTATACCATCTACCAGGGTGAGCCACTGCCTGATTCAAATCCTGTTGAATTTGTAGAACTCAGACTGCGAATTTACTTTTATTTTTTAGATAACCAACTTTGATCTCTATGCTTGCTACTTATAATTACTTTAAATCCATCTTTCTGTAGTTAATAAATCTGTTTTATATTTTACCTAAAACAGTGTTTTTTGGTTGAAGTGCTTGGGAAATCTCAGATCAGTTTACCAAGGCTAGCATGTGTTCTCTCCACATTGAGGGAGGGGCAGACTGTGTAAAGAACTTACACTGATCAGGCTTCTGATGAGGGAATGACAGTACAGTTCTGGGATGCAAGGCTAGGGAGCTGGGGGGAATTGGCTGGAGCCTCTCTATTGTTGGCTCACGAGTGTCTGGCAAAGCATTCATATAACTTAGTTGGGTGTGTTCCTGCCTTTGGATATCTGTGTAAGTGCAGTACCTGCCAGAGGTTTGTGGCTTAGCAACAGCATCACAGTGAGAGAGAGGGATACCCCAGGTTGGTGGGACAGAGGGCTCAGCGGTCCCAGAGTACAAGTTGCACCCTATGGACCCTGTCATACTTTCCCAAAGCCCTACAATTCAAATATCTAAAAGCTCTTCATTTTTTCATTTGGGAGTGTATAGAGGTCAATTTTCCTTCTAATACAAGGGTCCTATTGATACTGAATGGATCTCATATTCATAAAATTCCATTTGCAAAGAGAAAAAAGACTGTCTCCAAGCTACTGAATACAAAACTGGCAGTTGATGTTGAAAGTCTGATAAAGGCTTCCGACGTATCCTTAAAAATGTCCTTTTTTAGACACAGACACTTCTTTTATTTGCTATCCATAAATAGTTGCAGTTACACATTAAGAAGTGGTTGTACACATGCCACAAACATGGTAGTGACAGTCCTCATTGGTTGGAGATGGAGACAATTTCTTCATGGAAAAGGAAATTTTAAAAAACAAACTCAATGCTAAATAAAGCTCCTTTCAATTATCCTTTAAAAATTTAACATACATCTGTCTCCTTTTACTCCCTCCCTCAGGTCTGCTAAATTGATATCCATGAAAGGACACTGTCAATACATCAAATCTATAAAATATAATAAAACATTTTAGTTGTTTCAAATCATATCAAGAGTGATAAATATTTACACTATCAATGTGAAAATATTTTATATTACATCCATGTCATGCGTGGAGTTTATTTTTGCAATAGCTATGCAACTTATGTACAACATAAAACTACAGTTTATTTCAGAAATTAGAAACTGAATTTCTAATCCATAATTTGTTGATAGGGAAGGAAATTGTTAATGCTGCATATGCTGAAGTGTTTCTTAAAACAGAAATAAAAGCTGCATATTGACAGCTGCCAATTATAAAACTGTGAACCAAAACACCAATTAGGCAGAAAGCTATTTCTCTTTCATAGGTATCTCCTTAAAGGCACAAGCAAAGGAAGGTGGATGTGTATTTCTTTATAAACAAGCACCTGTGTCATAAACAGATAGTTAAGGGTTAAGGTCTCTTTTACCTGTAAAGGGTTAACATGCAGTATCTGATGACCACCTGACCAGAGGACCAATCAGAGATAAGATTTTTTCAAATCTCTGTGGAGGGAAGCTTTTGTCTGTGTTTTCTTTGTTTGTCTCGGGTACTCTTTTTGGATCTAAAAGAGACCAGTCATGTCTCCAAGTTCTCCTGGAGTAGTTTCTACTAATTAATAGTGAGTATTAATTAGAAAGGCGAATTAGTCTTATGATTTGATTTCTATATTTGCAATTGTGTGTTTGCTAAAGGAAATGCTTTATTCCTGTTTGCTGTTACTTTGCTTTCACTGAGAAAGAAAGGGGGAGGAGGGGGATTCTCTCCAGAGATGGATAAGTTTAGACCCTGTGGGGTTCTATCTTGGATTACAGAGACAAGTTACTTTCTTTTTATTCTTTAATAAATTCTTTTCTATTAAGGACTTGTTTGGTCTTTCCTTGGGTGGATTCTCAGGGAAAGAGAAGGGGGAGGTATCCCTCTGTAGTTAGATCCTGGTATCTCTCCTAGGAAAAGGGAGGGGGGAGGAAGCAGGGGGAATGGTTTGTTTCTCCTGGGTGTAAGAACTCCATGGATTTGGGGCTCTTGGAATCCCCTAGGATTTTGGGGAAGGACTGTGTCTCAATCCACATTTCCTGATTGAGTGGTGGCAGCTTACTAGATCTAAACTAGGATTTTAGTTTAGAGGGAAACCAAGTCGGGTCCCCATCTTTGAACCCACAAGCTCAAAGTGGGGGTGAGACCCTATGACATGGTGGCAGAATACATGCGGGTCCCCATCTTTGAACCCACAAGCTCAAAGTGGGGGTGAGACCCCAGGACAACCTGTTTGCTACCTTTCTATTTCATCTTTCCACAGCCTCTTGTTAAGTTTTCCTCTACTATTAAATCTGCAATTCAATTTACAGTAGTTCATAATGTCAACCGGTGAGCTCACTGTCATGGAAGGATATCAAGTGAGAGTCTGTGCACAATTCATGTGTGTATATCCATACACATTATTATTTTATATATCAGGAACATGTAGGAAATTGAATGTCTAAGGTAGCATTCTAGGGGCAAAGAGGGGGAAAATTTAATACTGTGAATGTGAAATGTATCAAACATGTATGGTATTTACAGCAGCAGCAAAGTCAGGGATGTACATGTAACTTTAATGAGCCATTTATTATCAAGGTCTAAGTCTAAGTATTTCAAGCAAACAGAAGGAGAGGTTACTCACCTTGTGCAGTAACTGGAGTTCTTTGAGATGTGTGTCCCGGTGACTGCTCCACTTCAGGTGGGCCTGTGCCCTGAACCTTTGGAGATTTTCAGTAGTGGTGGCCATGTGGCCTGCACATGCGCCCCACACTGTCGCTAAATGGGGCTGTGTGGGTGAACCACCCTTAGTTTCTTCTCCACTGCAAAGTACCTCAGGAAACTCTAAGCAAAGGGGAAGGAGGGCAGATAGTGGAACACTCACAGGGACACACATCTCAAAGAACTCCAGTTATTGCACAAGCTGAGTAATCTCTCCTGTTTCGAATAGTGTCTCTGGGAGTGCTCCACTTCAGGTGACTCCCAAGCAGTACTGCTCTAAGGTGGCAGGAGGTTTGAAGAAGAGTCCAATAGGGAAGCAAGGACTGCACTGCCTGCATCAGCATCGGATCTTGCTGCCGGCACCAAAACACAACGATTAGAAAAAGTATAACCAGATGACCAAATTACCGCTCTACAGACGTCTGCAATCGGTACGTCCACATTGTGGAATGTGCTATCAATCTTATAGGGGGTTGACCATGAGTTGTGTCGTAAAAGAGCTTAGTATGACCGGATATCCGCTTTGATAACCTCTGTTTTGAAATTACTGAATGCTTGTTTCTGTCTGATTTGGATACAAATAGTCTTCTAAATATCCTATCTAGGTAAAAGGCTAATGCCCTCCTGACATATAGGGTGAAGAATGGAATATGGCTTCATTAGTCCGGTATGGGTTTTTTCTGGGGGGGAGGGGGGGAAGACTAGGAGATGAATGGTTTGATTAATATGAAATTCTGAGGACATCTTAGATAAAAATCTTGGATGGACCTGCAGTAGCACTTTTTAGTAATTACCATAAAAGGGGAGGGTCTGCCATTAAAGCCCCCAAGTCTCCAACCCTTTGGGTAGAAGTGAATGCTACCAGAAAGAGTCTTCAGTGATAAATCTAATGAAGAACACATAGCTAGTGGCTCAAAAGGATGTTTCATACTGCAATGAAGGACTAGGTTCGGATCTCAGCTAGGAGTACTATTTCTGATTTGTGGGGAGATATTCGACAAACGTCTTATGAATCTTGCCATAGCTGGGTACGTGAAGAGTGAAAAGTCCCCAATAGGTGTGTGAAAAGCTGTTATTGCTGCTAAGTGAATCCTAATGCAATTCACAGAAAGACCCAAGGACACCTGGAGTGATGTCTTTGACAGGAGAGGACCGTCTTGTATAATGGCCTTAAAGTGGTCACAATGGTCCTCTGGCAGGTGATCAATAAAGGAACTAAATTTGTTACAATTTAAATAGTTGTACTTGGCTATGAGTGCCTGATGGTTTAGTATTCTGAAGTGAAGAGTGGCTGAAGCATAGGATTTGTGACCAAAAAGATCAAGCCTCCTGTGGTCCTTACTGTATGGGGTGGACTTTGAGGAATGTTGTATGTGTTCATTAATGGCCTCCACTACTAGGGAACTTGGAGCTGGATGGGAAAATAAAAATTTTGATTTCCTGGCATGGACGTAATATTTTTTATCCACCCTCATGAAGGTAGGCAGTGAAGTAGCTGGGGTTTACCCAACTAACTATCTTAGCAGGCTCAATAAGAGCTTCATTGACCGCAATGGCAATTCTTATAGATGTCAAAGTGCAAAATATGTAGGAGTTTGTGGTGGGACTTCTGAACCTCCTATAAGGGAATCTGAAGTGTGTCAGCAATTTCCTTCATCAGTTCTTGAAACTGCCTGAAGTCATCTGCCATAGAAGGTGGTGGAGGCAGGACAGCTTTGTGAGGCGATGAGGTCGTACTAGTGAAAGGTGTCATCTCTTAATCTGCTCTTGCTTCTTGCTCCTCAAAGGTCTCCGCCTCTGGCATAGGTGGTGGTAGAGGAGGTTGAGGCAAATGGGCCCTTCTCTATTTCCACCAGTGGTGCGAAGACCTTGTTGCAAATTGTTGACAACAGAATGCTCAGGGGTCCGAGCAAGGCCACTGAGGGGGCCCAAAAGGCATAGGTGAAGTCATCCATCTGTGTTCCTGCCATGTGGTTGCCATTTGAGGTCTATCCTCCCGTAATATATCAGTATAGGAGGGAAAGTGATGTGTCCTAGAATAGACATTGGAACCCTGCACCGAAATTTGAGAATCTGAGGAGTCCTCTTCCACGTGCGCCAAGGGTGGTGGTGGTGGTGGGAATGGCTAGATCGAGGTGGGCAAAGTACAGCCAGGGAACACATCCTGCCCTCCAGACGTTTTAATCTGGCCCTCAAGCTCCAACCAGGGAGCAGGATTGGGGTCTTGTCCCGCTCCAGGCGGCTCCCAGAAGCAGTGGCATGTCCCCCCTCTGGCTCCTACGTATAGGGACAGCCAAGGGGCTCTGCATGTTGCCCTGCTCCCGTAGCTCCCATTGGCCAGGAACCATGGCCAATAGGAGCTGCAGGGGCGGTGCCTGCAGACAGGGCAACGCACAGAGCTATAGCACAGAGCCTCCACGCAGGAGCTGGAGTAGGGACATGCCGTTGCTTCTGGGAGCAGCTTGAGAGAAGCGCCGCCCTTAGTCCACCTGCATCCCAACCCCCTCCCCCAGCCCCGATCCCCCTCTGGCCCTCCAAACCCCTCAGCACCCTCCTGCATCCCAAACTCCTCATCCCCAGCGCCACCCCAGAGCCCACACCCCCTCCTGCACTCCAACCCCCGATTTCATAAGCATTCATGGCCCGCCATACAATTTCCATACCCAGATGTGGCCCTCGGGCCAAAAAGTTTGCCCATCCCTGATCTAGATGATAGAGGGGTCAGTGACCAAGAGAGCCTTGACGCCAACAAACCCCCAGCACTCGTTAACAGAGGAGACTCTGAAGACACTATTGGGCCCTTGGGGTACCTAAATTCTTATGGTACCAATGGTATCAAATAGGGGGTCGAGTGAGAACCTGTGAAGGACGGCTTCAGTCCCAATGCTGCTGGTACCTAACTTTTGGCATTTGAGTCAGTCAGCTGTGATTGCATGAGTACTGTAGGCAGACAAGCGGTCTTTTGTACCCTTGACTTTAATGTTACCGGTACTGAGTGTTGTTCAGGGATGGGCTTAGAACTCTCTTCAACAATGTCTTTGCTGCTCTGGGTACAACTACCCGTACTCAGTACTGTGTTTATCTTAGATGACTGACTCTTCTTTCTTTGCGGTACCAGTATCAGTCAGAGAATGCATGAAACTCCCCTTGGGATGTGAGGTCTCCATAGCATTCTTGTGAGTCAGCGACCAAGGTATTCTTGGAGATTTACTCCTTACCTCCTTCTGCTTAGAGGCAGATGTCAATGAGGACTTTGATACCATAGATGTACTTGGTGCTGCGTTACTGCATACATCTCTAAGGGTCTCCGGTGATTGAGATTTTTATGTGGATGAGGCACTAGCAGAACTGGGAGTGTATATACACAGTGGTCCTCCACCCTGGATCCAAAGATGACTGTAGAGCTTGCTCCATCATTAGAAGTTTAAATTTGATCTCTCTGTTTTTCCAGGATGAAGAAAGTACAGTTCTTGCACTGGAATATAAGTATCACTCAAACACCAGAGGCACTGGCAATGCCCATCACTTACTGGAATAAGCTCATGGCACCTCTTGAATCCTGGGGAGCCCAGCATACCCAAGTAAAATAATGAAAAATAACCCTTAGAAGGTGAAGCTCTTAACTATCTAACTAAATCTGAAATTAATAAAAAATGTATTATTTTTAAGAAAAAAAGAAAAGAAAGGGAACTGTTCCAACAAGTATAAACACTAAGTGACTAACTATACGCTAACAATTTGCTGAAATATTAGAGAGAAAAGGCACCTGGAGACATGCTGAAGGCAGTTGAAAAGGATCTGAGGGTGGTTTGCCTGCACAGTCCCATATAGCCTCAGCACAAAGCACAAGGATGTGTGGAGCAAATGCATGGGCTGAACAGGCACCCCTACCAAAATTCTCTCAAAGGCCATAGCGGCACCTGACGTAGAGCATCAACAGGACACTACTAGAAGAAGAATCCTAAAAAAACACTAAGCAGCTTTCATTTTTACATTCCAAACCATTAAGGAATCAGTGATTGTAAAAGGTGTCCAAATGAGCATGCTGATTCCCGAAGTCATCTACCCACAGTGCAGTTAACAGCATGGCCAGCAGCAGTGCAAGTTTCCCAACACTTAATTAGGAACATACCTCAAACCAGACCTGGAGGGACTCCCACTGTTTCAACCACGGTACCAATTAGTGACAACTGTCACTGTGGGTTGCTGAGCCTTTGCCCCCGGGAACAAGAATGACACCAACAATTTGTTTCACAGAAGCTATAGAACAGCTATCAGATGGTAACAATTCCATTTCTTAGTGCTTATATTTTGATTCATATACTCATCAAGTGTGCTGTTTCTAGTAAAGGAATCTTATAAACCTTCATTTCTAATGGTATCAAAGCAAATATTACCCAAAACAGATTTCATTTGGGTCAACTATTCCAAATGACAATAAGGGTTGTGTATATTGTATTATCTGAAGGGGTTCTGAGAAACCTGCCTTGCTAAAGAAAGGACATTCCATAATGTTTTTATTTTATTTTATTTCCTTCATTCTTATGCGCCACTTTGTCTTCCATAATGCGGCAACTTTTGTTCAGTCTTATCTGCAATCTGCCTAAGACTACTTTGCAATATTTTTGAAAATTACAATTTTTGCTTTATAAAACCCATTTAAAAAAAAAACAAACATTTTCTCTTTGATTTGGCTTGTCCCGCTCTCCCCTTTTCTTTTTACTCTAATTTTTAAACTCAGCTCATAGACTCAGACTTTAAGGTCAGAAGAGACCATTATGATTACCCAGTCTGACCTCCTGCACAATGCAGGCCACAGAATCTCACCCGTCCACTTCTATAACAAACCCCTAACCTATGTCTGAGTTACTGAAGTCCTCAAATTGTGGTTTGAAGACCTCAAGCTGCAGAGAATCCTCCAGCAAGTGACCCATGCCCAGTGGCGGCTCTAGGTATTTTGTCGCCCCAAGCACAGCAGGCAGGCTGCCTTCGGCGGCTTGCCTGTGGGAGGTCCCCGGTCCCGCGGATTCGGCGGCACGCCTGCGGGAGGTCTGCCGAAGACGCGGGACCAGTGGACCCTCCGCAGGCATGTCGCCGAAGGCAACCTGCCTGTCGCCCTCGCGGCTTGCCGCCCCAGGCACGCACTTGGCATGCTGGTGCCTGGAGCCACTCCTACCCATGCCCCATGCTGCAGAGGAAGGCTGACTTTAAAGAAGATGCAGTACAGACTCACTCAGTGTTCTTAGCATCCATACTCATATTTTCTATTTTCAGTACATTTTGTTTTTACGTAAGTTATTCAGACTCATGCACAATAGCTATAGCTGGCTTCTGAAAAAGAGCAACAAGTCCTGACAATCCAGATCTTTCTGGAATAAGGTAAATCAAAGTTCAGCAAAAGAGACAGCTAATTTGGTTTCCAATGTAATTTAATCAAATTAAAGTTACCGGTAGGTAAAAATAATCAAGACAAGGATAGCAAATGTTTAATTGGAGACTACAGGTATCTGCCAACCTACAAAGTGGTAGAGAAAACAGCAGTATCTACCCCACAGATTTGCTTTCAAGTGTCGAATATATTTAGAGAGAGAGATGAAGTCAAAACACAGTATGAAAGTTTTACTTAAGAGGCCTTCACAACACTGATTTTTTTAAAAGCCACAGCAGAGTGAGCACCCATTTGGCAGATGAGACTTATTTAAATAAATTACACAGCAGCAATAAAAGATGTGCTAGGTTACAGGGGTTCTCAAACTGGGGGTCAGGACACCTTAGGGGGTCACGAACTGTCAGCCTCCATTCCAAACCCTGCTTCACCTCCAGCATTTATAGTAGTGTTAAATAAAAATTAAAAACACTTTTTATATTGGCGGGGGTGGGGGGTTAAGCTCAGAGGCCTGCTGTGTGAAAGGGGTCTCCAGTACAAAAAAGTTTGAGAACCGCTGTCCTAGGAGACAGGTTTCAGAGTGGTAGCTGTCCATCTCTTCTCCATTTTCCCTATAAATCAATCCCTTCTTCTCCCAGGCTTTCCAAACATATGCCACATATTCTCATGTCACCAGTTTCCATGGTTCTCCTTCACCCTTGAAACCCAACAGTCCCTATCCTTGACCTCCCAGACAGCTCAAGATCTATTCTGCATCCTTATCTCTGTCTTTCTTTATACAACTGTGGGTCTTTTTTCCTCCTCTACCAACAAAGTTTCAGGTTCTTTCTTTCCTTTCCTTGTCACCCAGTTCCCACAATTCTCTCCCCATTCTCAGATCTCTATAGCATGATGGAGGGAAGAACTGTACTGAATCCTACTGAGTCCCTTGCATGGGGACAGAAGAGGAAGTAGTATGTCAATCAACGTGGTGCTTGCTGCTGCTCAGATTTGGCTGGGAAGGCACAGCAAGCAGGACATTAGGAAGTCTCAGCTAAAGGCAGAGAACCTTTGTTATGGAGAACGACAGAGGTTTTTATTAAAATGGCATAAAAACCTGACCTGTGTCTATACTAGTGCTTCACTCTGGAAAGCAGTTTAACACTTTTCTAGTGTAGATATCCTAAAGGAACAGGGCTGATGGGCTTGAAAGGGAGCACATCCAGCCCTACTTAGCTGGAAGACTGGCTATTGTAATGCAGAGATTTTGAGGGAGCTGAAACACCAATGTAGAGTGGTATATGGAAGATTCCAATAGCACCCCAAAGAAAAGAAAACACAGGGAAGAACCACAGAGAGAAAGATGGAAGAAACTTAAACTAGATTGGTAGACAAAATGCACAGAAAAGAGAAGAGAAAAGAGAAGAGAACAAAACCCAGGCATGGTGATGTATTTTTTTTTTAAAGTAAATTATGTAATCTGGTGGATGGATGTCAGCTACTGACCTAATTAAAGGTGGTAGTTAACTCGACTGGAAAAAAACCCTCAAAAATAAAGCTCTCTAAAATTTTGGGCCCCATCTGTTAAGAGTAGTTTGACAGGAAATCAAGGTTTTCCCTGTTCTCAGACAAAGAAAACTAAAGCCTTGTACAAGGAAGCTAATTTACTTTAAATTATACCACACTACTCTGTGACCTTGGACAAGTCACTTAATATTTCTGTACTTCATTTTACTAACTGGATACTACTACTACTTGCAATCCTCACAGATATACTGAGAGGTTTAATTTTTGTCAAATACTTTGAGAGTCTTTGGGGGAAATGCTCTCTTTTAAAGGGCTAAATATTAAGCAAATTAAACCCGAAATGTACATATCAAGAAGGAGAGAGACTTACCTTTTCCATAGAAGAACTTCCGGTAATAATATGCTCCAAGATCAATGTGCTCTATAATATAACGCTTAACTTTCTCCCGATGAATTGACTGATTCTCTCTTGGCACCTCCAGTACAGAAACACCAGCATTCGTGCAGTGGGAACTTAGAGAGGATTCAAAGGAACAACTTTCACCTGAAGCAAAAGATGCAGAGTTTGCCCTGGAAAGTGCAATCCTCCTATCTCCTTCTCCACCAGTTTCATTCCTGAAGTAAGGGCAACTCAGGATTAGGTCATTGCTTTTCCCATCACCCTCATCAGCATCTAGGTTCTCTTTTGAATTGAGGTCCTCTTTACTTCCCAAAGGAGATTCACAGTTTCCTGTCTGGCCTGCTGTCATTTGAGTTTGCGATGCAGCTGAAGCCCCAGTGGTTATATTTTTTCTTTTTCCCACATTAACCCTGGTAGCCATTGCTTCATTTATGTTAAATAAAATGCTCTGAACATCATAATGTGCAAAACATTTTTGACAGTTCCAAGGACGAATGTTTCTCTCAAATCTACCATCATCCAGTTCTGAGGAAAATTTGAAAGTTTCGTGCTCACTTTTAACAGTTCTCAGTTTTCTAAACAGAGATGTTTCTACTGCTTCTGATTTTAGTCTCCATTTGAAAGATTTGTCCCTGTCTCTACCAATAAGCAGGGCACTATCCATATAATCCAATCCAGAAATCCTGACAAATTCTCCCCTGGAAATCTGTGTGGCAGCATGAAGACTTGGAGAAATCATAGGGTCACAGCGGAAAAACTCGGGAAATCCAAATGGAGCAAGAGTTTTATGTTCAAAGTTTTCCACTCGATATCCTCTGAGCATTGCAAAAAAATTCTCACCAGATAAACCTTGCCTGTCAATTGAAGAAGTACTTCCATATTCTCTATGAAGAGCTGCTCCTGTATTTGGGTTAACAGCATTCTGGTCCAACACATCTTCAGCATCAATGTCACTAATGGTGACATCACTGTTGCTTCTTTGTCTTATGGGATGAAGTCCCCTCTGGGGCGAATGGACAAAGAGATCTCCTATTGTATATTTGGTCTCTTCAAATTCCAAATCCAACTGCTGTTCTTCTTGCCCTTCACTTTGGTCATTTTGTCCATTTGGAATTATTGATCCAACACTTTCATAACTGGTTTGAGGTCTACTTTCCCATACTGCTTTACTTAGTTCCTTAGAGCAATCCTTTTTAGGAGGCCATTCAGATACCCTCGCTCGGACACCCATTTTAGGCATAGCTGGTGTACCATTAGTTTCATTTTTGCTAGATGTATTTAAAGAAGCAGGAGGACCCACATTACCATTTAAAGCTTTAAATTTTCTAGCAAAGTAGTCATCGGACTGCATACTTCTTGAAGACTCCTTGAACTTTGAGGACGTTCGGCTGGGTTTGTGCTTATCTTCTTGTGAAGACCTTTGATCGCTCATGTCCACTCAAGAGCAAGGAAGTACCTAGTCTTACCTCCAAGACCAGCACTGCTGTTATTACATTATCATCACATATGGAACAGAGAATTGCAAATAAGACAGCTACTGTCTGTATCAGAGCATAATGGTATCAGAGTTCCATTTTTGTTTTAAAAAAATATTAGAAAGAGAGGTCTTCATAATATTTCCTTCAGTTTAGAAGTGTTCAATCTGATCTCAATCCAGGTGTATTCCTTGTACCTGTTCTGAAAAAGAAAAACGTGCATTAAAATGATTTATATTCAAGAGCAGGAAGTCTACACCTTAAACACCATTAGTGGCCCATATATTCTCAAAGGAACTCAGATACAAACATACTGAGTATATTATAAATTATTATGTAGTCAGAAAGGTAAAGATAGAAGTATGTTCTGATTTGCACTTCTCAGCAACCAATGAATTAGCCCAGTAGTATTCTTAATTATTAATGCTAAAGGTATAGAATATGTAAATCAATCCACAGATTGTTATTAACGTATGGAAGAACTTATCTATAACATAAGCCACTACAGTTAACCAATTTAAATCCACTATTAATACATCCCTGCCTAATTAATTTAAATCTGCAATAGATTACAGACTTACTCCATCTGTCTTCTTTTCCTACTTTCATCTCAGTATCTTTCTCAATACTGTCCTAATGCATGGAATGCCCTCCCCATCCCAGTTTGCCAAAATGACACTCCATATTCAAGCATCTCCTGAAAAGTCACTTCTGTGATGCTCATATGAACAGAGTCAACAGTAATAAGGAAATCAGAAGGCATACTCTTCAAGTTACTCTCTACTGTGGGTTTTCCACTGCAACCTCCTTTTTTGTATGTCTCTGAAAGTGAAAGCACTTTGGGGCAGGGACCGCACTCAGCCAATATCATCACTCAGAAATGCACTTGTGGGTACATCTGCTAAAAACTAAAGGTCTGCTCTATTCTAAAATACTGGGTCAGTTTAACTATGTCAGTGAGAAGTGTGAAAAAGCCATGCTCCTGAGTAGCATAGTTAAGACGACCAAAGTTCCTGTGTAGTCAGAGCTAAGTAGGTGGAAAAATTCTTCTGTCGACCTAGCTACCAACACTCGGGGAGGTGGATTACATATACTAACAGGAGAACGCCTCCCATCAACATAGGCAGTGTCTACATTGAAGCACTACAGCACCACAGCTATGCCACTGTTGCATTTTAAGTGTAGACGAGCCCTCAGCGTTTTAATTTCTTGGATGATAGACTGGAAAAATCCATAGGTGATTCTGTCCACTGGTACAAAAGATTCAGTAAAATTTAGTCTGATCAGGGAAAACATTCAGTTGGTGATTAGAGCTGGTTGGAACATTTTCAGTGAAATTTCATTTAATTGAAGCCAAAACACTGATACATCTCCATGATGTTTGGAATTTCAACCAAGTTTAAAGTACATGCTCTTCCTGGGTCAGTCATCTGGAACAAAACACCCTCTTCTCAATCAGATAGAGCAGGGACTTGAATTAGGGTTTCCCATATCCCACACCAGTGTTCTAACCACCAGGCTATCGAGTCACATACCTTCCCAAAGTGGAAAGCTCAAGCTTCTGTCTGAAATGGACATTTTGACACAATTCTGTTTTTGAAAAATGTTTGAAAGGTTTATTTTTCTTGAAAATGCAGAATGAAAACAAAGTTTCAAAAACTCAAACGTTGCTACAAAACAGAATTGTCTTCCTCCAGCCAGCTCAACTAGTAAATGTCTATTAAATTGTGGAACAGTCTTCCCACAGATGTGATTTAAAACTATGCTGGACAAGAACAACAGAACATATACTGTAAGGAACAATCCTCCGGTGCTAGTGTTTAAAATCTTCTATTCTGAAGGTCTCTTTGGTTCGGATTTCTATTTTACTTCTATATGGCAATATTTCTGTTACTCTGAATTATAGTACACTTGAGTAATCCTTGAAAGTGAATTGCAAGGATTTTGTTCCAAACAAAAATGTTCCAAACATTTTACAGTTAAATATTCCAGTTGCATAGCAGAAAATATGTAGTCACTTGAAATTTACAAGTACTAATGAAGACAAGTCCTTGAAAACTATGTCTTTCTTTGAAGAGGGAGGGTGCCGGGGCACAGAATTTTGAATTTGGGACTTGCCAGTTAGGCAAACAGTGATGATAGTGCAAACACTGTAAACCATGCTGGAAAGTAAAAAAAGAGTCCCAGCAGAAACTTAAAGGCAAAACGATTAAGTAGATATCTAGACAAGGAAGAGAGGAGAACTCCAATTAATGGTTTGTTTTTTTAAATGGCAATTCCTTTCATTGTAATGCATCTAGGAAACAGCAATAAGGTACTGCATGATTTCCTTCAATTTTACTATTTGGAAGATTAAGAATGAAGTAACGTAAATCCAACTGCAGAACAGCTGTAACTGGAGCATATTCTCTTTTATATTTCTCTGCATGCTAATCTAAGAGGCTACAGCTACTATGCTAAAGAACAACAACATGGCAGCCAAGTTGGCAAATGTTAATTCAGTCAAACATTGAATTACTAGAACACTAAAATATTTTTCAATTGTTTTTAATAGTTCTCAGGATAATCATGTAGAGGAATGTGCACAGGGTGTGCACATTCATCTGCAGCCATGTCCAGTGCTTTTCTCCCATTGTGAAATATCAGTTTAAGGGTGAGGCAAGGCTGAATGTTATCTACTCCCATGGCAGCTTTTCTTTGGGCAGTAATGATCTTTCAAGATGCTTCAAATAAGGATGTGCACATTTAGGGCAGTTTTACACAGAGAGGGTAAATAGTACTGAAAGCTTCCCATAGTACAGTGAAGTTAGTTGGGTGGAGGTAAGAGGAGGGCAGAGAGGAAAAAAATTCTTTCCTACCTATATCACGAAAAAATTAAATTTAAGCTTTACAAAAGGACTTTTTTCCTTCCATGTCTGGAGGAACACGGGAACCTGAACTCAGGCTTTGCCTGGTATTGCAAGACTGAAGCCCACTGTATATGAACTTGAGTTAGTTAACAGTGTTTAGAGTGTAGAATCAGTCTTGCACTTGAAACTGTTTCCATTTTGCTGCACAACAGAGAACAGGCCAAAAACATGTTGTTCTTAAGGAACAAAAAAAGTTGTGTTCCAGCCTAAGACCTTAAACACAATACCTACCTGTAGGTTAAAGCAAAAAAGTTTTGCTTGCCCACAGTGATTAACCAAACTGTTTAAATGTTAGTTTGCATGGAATCTGATTAAAATATCTTTTAAATATGACACAGGATTTTTAAATTTTTAAAGCATTTTACATTCCTTTGGCCATGGCTACACTTGCAGGTGTGCAGCGCTGGGAGTTACAGCTGTCTTCGTACAGCTGTGTAGGGAAAGCGCTGGTGTGTGGCCACACTGACAGCTACTGACAGCTACCAGCGCTGAAGTGTGGCCACATTTGCAGCATTTGCAGCACTGTTGTGAGTGGTGCATTATGGACAGTTATCCCAGCATTCAAGTGGTTGCAACGTGCTTTTCAAAAGAGGGGGGTGGGGTGGAGTGTGACAGGGAGCAGGGGAGAGAGAGAGAGTGGATTTTTGGAGCCGACACTGTGTGTCAGCTGCCTGCCTTGCAAAGCCTGCCTTGCAAATTCTGTATCAGCTCCCTGCCTTGCAAAATCTGACCATTTCCTGACACCTCATTCACTCTTAAATGCAAATAGCCTGCAGACCAGATAAGCAGCTGTTCCGACGGACTCCCTTCCCCTCTGCCTCCCCCCCGCCGTGCTGTTTCTCTCCTCAAGCAAACACTAGCTGTAGACATTCATCCCCCTGCCTGCCTCATTCACAGCAAACAGGAGCTGTGTTTGTTTTTTAGATAAGCAGCTCCGGGAGCCCGGAGTTCACAACAAAACAGCAGAGTGGCTGAACAGGCATTCTGGGATACCTCCTAATACCCTGGAGGCCAATAACAGCGCTGGTTGGTGGCCACACTTGACGAGCAGCGCTGCATCACCAGCGCTGCAATCCTTATACCCCAAGCAGACCAGGTGTACAGCCAGCGCTGCAGCCAGGGAGTTGCAGCGCTGGATCTGCCTTGCAAGTGTGGACGGTGACTAAGTTGCAGCGCTGTAAAGCCTCCACCAGCGCTGCAACTCTCAAGTGTAGCCAAGCCCTTTGGGAAAAATAAAATGCAAGTAGGAAAATATCTTGTGGTCTAACACTTTTGGGAAAAATTACTATTACAGAACTAAAGCAGAAGAAAGTTTCTGTATGAATTATGGTATCATGTAAACAAACTACTGACAGTAGCAACTAATAGGTGTTCCTTCATATTCTTCAAAGAGTTTTCTCCAGATGTCAACTAAAGTGATGTTAGAGGATTGGAGTCCCCTCCCTCAGAGAAAAGCAATCAAATAAGACTAAGACATCCCATCATAACCCCTCTACCTACTTTGCATTTTGCAACTACTTAAATGGTATTCAGAACAAAAAAAAATTTTTTTGGCATATCTGGAATGATATGAAACTCCACTTATGCTGTGAAGATTAATTTTATTTTCTTTGAAGTGGCTGTAAATTATGTTTTTCACACTATCTATCCAATTCACACATTAAAAATGGAAAATCATTCATCAAAATCTATTCAACCTAGTTTTTTGAAGGGTATCACAAATATCTTGAAATTGTCATACAAACTAAATATAAATAGAAAATGAGAAAAGACTATGCTGTAATAATCCCATTCTTCTCTTTCCCAGCAAGAATTATGAACAGAGAAATTCCTACATCAGATCAGAGCAACAGGCCATCTATTACAGTATCGTATGTCTGACAATGGCCAGTACCAGGTGCTTTAGAGAAAGGTGCAATTTTCCATTACTGTGCATAATTTTGGAATAAACTGCTCCTGGGGAAGCTGTTTCCTATGTTCCATAACTTACTGGTGGTTTAAATACCCTGAAACAAAGCTTTAAATACCTCCCTATATATATAAAATTAAATGGCTGTCATCCTAGCTCATGTAGCTATGTATTTTCTTGTTATACATATAAATGGATAATCCTTTTTTTAAACAAGCCTGTTTAGTCTTCAAGGATATCTTGTAGCATTGAGTTCCACTAGTTAATTATGCATTATGTAAAAATAGGTATTTCCTTAAATCATTTCATATACATTATCTTTCAATTTCATTAGATAGCTTGTTATTGTATTATGAGAAAAAAGTAAAGTGGGTGTTCCTATTTACTCTTTCTATAACATCTGTTGCTACGTCATGTCAACTTTTATTCATCTCCTCTGTAAACTGAACAGTCAAAAATCGTTCAGTCTCTGCTCATATGAAAGTCTTTCCATTTGTCTATTTAGAAGAGAAGCTCTTCTGAGCAGGGACAGTCTTTGTTATGTTTGTATAATATGCCTAGTACAATAGGGGTGGAGTTTCTAGGTGCTTCTGCAATACAAATAATAAAATCATCATCATATCATGCCTCTCATCTAATTCAGCTAGATCTTTTTTGTATAGTGACCAGAACTGGATGCACCATTTCAGGGAAGGGGTATAACTGATTTGTATAAAATAGCATTATAATCTTTTCTGTAATTTTTTCATTGCATTCCTTGTACTCCCCCAACAATGTTGGCTTATTTGACTGCCACTGAACAGTGAGATATCCAATGATGCCATGATTTGTCATGTAGTTTCAATTTAAAACCCAGTAATTTATATTAGTAGTCCAAGTCATTCCTTCCTGTGTGCAGTACACCTTGCATTTAACACAACAGAATTTCATCTGCTATTCATTCATCTATCTTTGTTGCATCCCTCTCGTGTTCCCAACAGTCTTCTCTATGCTTCACTCACTTAAACAACTGAGTCACCTGCAAAGTTTACCACCCGCTTTGGCTTTATGTTCTTTTTGACCAGTTTCCTCTTTTAAAAAAACAAACACCTTTTTAAAAGGCGAGTGTCACAGTACCCTTCCCACCCCCCACAACTATGTTAACTTTCTATGCCAGCAGTTTGCTTCCACTTTTTCTGCATATGCTCTTCCTTCCTCAAGATGTTCCCCATGTTCTTGATGCACGAAGAAGTGATCAGCCTCTATGTCTCTCAATGATCTCAACAACAGAAGTTTCGTTTCTCCATTCCAGCCTCGTCCCCTCCTAACAGATGCGTGACTTCCTTAAATGGAAGACAGAGCGTCAGTTCTGAACTGGGACAATTCTACTATGTCTGTATAAATAATTCTGTCTCCTTCTGCCCTTTTAGTTCAAAAACTAGTAAATGCACCATGGGATCCATAGTGTTGATGCTCCATGCTCTCCATCACCTGAGAGGCTTTGAGGCCATGCCTCCTGCTCCATCCGATGACAACCTACAATTGTTGGAGGAAAGCATACTTCAAAAAGACTTGACCATTGTGGCAATTCTCTTTTCTTATGCTTCTCACATCCTTCCAGTTACATAGAAGGTATGACACAGCCCATTCTCAGGGAAACAAATATTTGTGTACATTCATTATTTTAAAGCAATAGCACATTGTATCCAGTGTTTTTTTTTCAAAACAGTTATTCCCTCCTCTGATTTATGAAGCAGTGAACACCTTTAAAACTAGGGTATTGGTCGACCAAGGAGATGCCTAAATTGGCACTGAATTATGGATTAACCCTTTATTGGAAACAGCAACATTAGGGGAAAAAAACTGCCCTTACAAGAACCACTGAAGTGAAGGTATATGAACAAATAAGGCTGCCCTTTTAAAAATCTATAGTTGGACTAATTTACATAACCTCTTTATTTTTAATATAGTCCAGTGGTTCTCAACCCATGGGACACTTAAGGTCCAATCACCACACAGCTGTGGCCCATGTAGCATCCTCAGGGCCATACAGATAGTATATATATATTGTGTGGATGCAGCCCACATAACACTGCATATGTCTGCCACAATGGTAAATAGGTTGAGAACCACTGATATAGGCTGTGTGTACATTTAATAGTGAATATTCCATAGATTCATAATTCAGTAATACAGAAGATCCTCTGTTTGAAAAAGGATTAGATGACAAAGAGATTGTATTACCTTCTATGGCATCACTCCCCCTCTCCTACATTTGTTTTTCATCAATTGCTCTTTGCTCTGTTTGCTCTCCACAAAAAAGAATTGGACAAAATAGTCTACATACACCCCTCAGTTATAACTAATGCTTGCACCATTTATTATAAACTTGCTTTTGTTTGTGTTACCAGACATAGCATTTAACAAAACAGATTTCCTCCCCCGCCCCACCCCCAAAAGAATACTTGTTAATATCTTCCTCATCCCTGAACACCACACACACACTCCTCTAGGTCAAGTTCCTCACTTTCCCCTTTTTTCCTCCTCACCTTAGTCTTTCAGCTAGAGAGCCATTGCCAAACATGGTCAAAAGATAAAACTGGATGCCTACCCTGCTGTTGTGCTTGTGCCAATCCTCTGCACTAGGGCTGCTGGATGTTATGCAAATAACTTAAGTTCCTTCCACAGAGTTACAAAGACTTCCTTCTGAGCTCAATACAGCAGCTGGTTTGTTAGCCACAGTTTCAGTTCTCTTTAAGGTGGAATGTTTCCAAGTTTCCTGGGGACCTGGATATATGCCCACAAATGGTCCTGTGCCAATAACAGAGCAATGAATAAAAACTGTACTATTGGACTACCCTGTCAAAGGGAGGCTGCTTGGTAACCCTGCCTCATGTCAGCCTTGACAGACAGAAATGAATGATATAAGGGGCCTTTCTGAGATCATTTTGTTGATCAAGAAACTGGAAATCTGCCCCTATTATTAGAGAATTTTATCACCTTAAGAAGAATGCATAATTAATCCTTGTACTATTTATCAACATTAAAATTCTAGAATTGTGATTCTGAGGCTGTGCTAATCTTAAAAAATGAGAAGTGCAATTTGATAAAATAGGAATATAAATGTGAATAATAGGCCAAATCTGATGATCAGCCAGACATTTGATTTGCATTTGACTGATTCTACACAGCATTTTGCTATGAGTAATAAGAGTTCAGTCAGCTTTCAGTAACACATTTAAAGAGCATAGTGTTGTGTATTTTGCCAGTATAGTTAATGCAGCAGTAATACATCAGCTACTTTACAGCAAATCCATTTTTGGATGCAAGCTTGGCCTGGGACCCATCCTTCTATGACCTATGGAAATAATAGAGTGCAAAGGCAAAGAGGGGAGGGTCTATAAGCTACCTTTCTCCTCAAGAACTCTAAACTAGACAATTCACTGAGTAACATCAAGGTAGCGACAGTGTTAGTGGAAGAATACCTAAACCTTCAACTATTTAAGATAGCAGCATCTGTACAAAAATTGTCACAAGGAAAATATAGAAGATTTAATTTAGTCTTAATTTAGAATACCTTTCTAAATTAAATGATTTTCCATTTGCTTCTTCCCTTGTTTTTAAACCACTAAGATTAAGAATCATTATATGGATGGAGTTCATCTGCTCCTACTGTTTATTCCTTAAAGCCATAGACCAGATATTTCTATTTTGAGTTCCTAAATCAAAATGGCCTAGATTTTCAGAAGCACAGTGGAGGGTGCGGGTGCTCATTTAGGTGTTCAAATAGGGATTTAGGTGCCTAATTTTAGATATCCAAGTTGGAACCTTGGCCATACATTGTGTGATATCACAATCTCAAGAGCAGTGAATTGTGATATCACAAAGGATTATTATTCCAAATGAGGAATATGCAGGAAGAGCAGATGAACTGCTACAGTAATAGCCTGTTTTCATGCAAATCTCCTTAGAAAATGTGATATTTAAGCATAATTGTCTTAAATAGAATGTTTTTCAAGGTTTTCCATGAGGCATCAGTGAATCTTTAAGGCCAACACGAACTATAATTGAGTCACTTATATGGATTGCAGCTGTGGAAAAAGGACTGAAAACAGTACAATGCACAAATTATGAACCCAGTTCATGAAAAAATGGCTCAAATTATTATACATCAGATTTACAATAAAACTATAACTACAGTGTAAATGGTTACTTCTTATACCCATACTTCAGGTCCATGATTAATATGCATATTTAGACAGGAGGCAGAAGAGACATAGGAAGCCCCTCATTGTGATTAATGGGGATACACATGAGTTTCTGTACACTGAGTATTTGTTGAGAACTTACTCATTTGTGCTCTTTCTTCACATGTATAGTCTTTGGTTGTAAGTGAACTGTAAGGACAGAAAATGAAAAAAGCTGAGATCAAAAAACTATGATAAAATATCAAAAAAATATTCTATTATACTACTGTTATTGTGTTAGATCAAGGCTTGGATTATTTGAAACAAGAGTTATAATTAAGCAATTATGCTAATACACTCTTGGAATGATTCTCCATTTACACTGATGCAAATCAGGAGCAATTCCTTTCATGTCAATGGAGTAACACTACCACAAAGCAGGTGTAAATGAACGGAGAATTAGCCCTTATATTTGTACTTCACCAATGGTCTCTTCCACTCATGGATAAATGCTAGAGACATGTATCTTAAAATAAACATTAAAGCAAAGCCACAATATATAACCTTGAAGCTATACACTTTAACGATAAAATTTTGCCTAATGTCAGTGCAATTTCACAAAAGGTAAAAAAAAAATAAAGCTTTCTAAGTCATAATCATGTTTCCCTTTGGTCTTGGAAGGAATCCAAGATGGCAATCACAATAACATCTATTGCAACAGTTTTAGAAGATTTAAAAATAAAAAGCAAAACCATAAAAAAAACCCCAAAACTTATCTTTCCTATTAAACAGACTTATGGACTGGATTCCCTCCCTTCACTTAGGAAATCAAAGATGACAAAGTGATTTAGTGAGTCCCACCTCCCAATTATTATGATCACCATTATTATGTCAAGATACATTGCAATCAGTTATGAAGCACACACAAGTTTAGTTTGCAATAAATCATTTTTTTATTTATTTTGGATTTGGAAAGGTAATAATAAGGTACCTATCCCCAAACTCTTGGCACTTATTGACAGAGGTGTTTTTATACATTTTTTCTGGTCATTTCCCCAGAATAATCAACCTTAAATATTGTAGCTCAATTTGTAATTTGTTTCATCGGGAAATAATGATAAACTTTTCAGCATGCAATTGGTATAGTCCCACAATTAACATTTCTACTTTATATTACTATCTTAATTAGCACAATGCTACATCAATTTAATTAAGAATATTTCAGAAACAGAATAAGGTTGCTAAAGGGACTTTAATTATTTTTTTTTAATTTGCTGAAAGGAAAAAAGTTTATTTTAAATTTCAGAATCAGTACTTTAGATTTTTCTTGAACTATTGACACCACTACCCTACTATTTTGCTTCAGCATTTTGATAAATGATACAAGTTTTGGCAGTTGGATATTTTAAGGCTAATCTGCTTTCTAAAACAAAGTAAATCTCCCACGGTTCTTATAGCTCTGTCAAAAATGAGCTCTATCATGCTATCTATGCCAGAGTTTGATTAAATGACCAAAGCTGAAGAGTGGACTGGGATATGACCTCACGCAGGCTGGACTACATAGACGTGTAGGGTGAAATCCTGGCTCCATTGAAGCCAATAGCAAAACTCCCATTTGGGTGATATTTTCACACATTGACTTGCAATTCAGTTAGACTATTTTTAGTACATTTATGGAAACACACACACACACACAGGATTTACAAGGTAAAGAACAGTATTAAAACAATTATATCCTCAGATCAAGGGATTTTTCTGGGAAAAAGAAAAACAGCTGTGAGTACTGTTTCCTATTAAGCCAGAAGGAGAAAAAGTTGCCCTCTCACCATTTCTCATAGATGATTTTAGCCAGCAAGTATTCATTTACCATGATTCATGGATCACACTGCAGAAGGAAGTTATTTGCCTATAACCCGAGTTTTTCAATATGAGCAGACAGTGCAGCTTAGGCCGACAGAAGTTTCTAGGAGCAGTGCTCATTGGAGCACTCACGCCCCCTCTAACTCTGCCCTTTCCTTCATGGCTCTGGACATTTGGATAGCAAAACTACAAGAGGACGACATGGCTTGCCGACCACCTTAGTTTCATCCAATCCCTCCTTGGGTTCAAAACTGAAATTAGGACCCCAAGGAAGAAAAGAAGATGGGCAGGGGAGCATGAATGTGCAGAGGTTATTTCAAAGAACTGCAGTTAGTTTTCCACTCTCAGGATTTTGGCAAGCAGTATTCCTGCCTTCAGAGAATGGGACAAAGAGGCCTACTTACATGGCAATTGTAATACTGCTTTACCAAATTGTACAGCTCTTCTAGATGCCACATCTGTGACACAGCATTGGTGCCAACTGACAAAGGAATCACTGCTCTTTACAAGCAACTCCTGTCTCAGACAGGACAAACACACTCACCTAATACTCTGTTTTCATGGTATTTATCCATGAAATGGGATGTGAGGTCTCTACTGAAAGCTTGTTGCTCATTGATAATGTGAGATGTGTGTACAGGTAATATTTAAGGCATAATGTAACTGTATAGAAAATTATGACCTTTATAAGTCTTGGAGCCAAAGTGAGTCACCAGGGTATCGTGTCTCAGTGACGACTCATTCTAGTGGGAAGGAGTTGTCACCCCTCCCTGGCTAGCCAATTATACAATGTATTGCTCAGTGGTCCACTGTTGCAACAACTGAGAAAAGTCAGTGGAAAATCATCAAAGACAAGCTATAAATGTCAAAACTACTTGGCAGTGAAAAGGAACAATATGACAGCAAGGGGATGGCCCTGTCTGTGAACAAAGACAAAAGACTGAGTCAGTGCATCAGAAGGTGAATGAATGTAGTGTGTCTTTCTCCACTAAGCAGGTACCTTGAAACAGTGCAGGTGAAAGATCACGAAAGACTGGGTCTAGCAAACGCTACAAAAGACAGAACTTTGGAGTGAGAATCTATTCTATTAGATAGGAATAAGTGTATTCCCTACTCTCTGTTTCATGATTTTGTTTTGTATGTGACCATTTGTTTCTAAAATTCAAACTTATTTCTATTTGATTCTCTATTCTTTTCTTAAATAAATTTCCTTTTGTTTTACTATAATTGAACTCAAGTGTTGTGTGTGATACAGAAGCAGTGGCCTAAGGTAAAACTAGTAAACTGGGGTACATTATTCCTTTGAATTGGGATCAAAGATTTCTGTGGGTATCCAGTGATCAGGGGCCAAATACCACAGGGGGATACTGTGAAGGGACTCAGGGGACGCGGTGCATATACTGTCAATTTCCAGGGCAAAGGAAGGGCTGGTATAGCCCAGAGGGGAGTGTGTGAGTGGAAGGCAAGCTAGTTGTGTTAGGGAGCTAACACTCAGCTGGCACAGGCAAGACTTGCTCACGCTGGAAGTGGCAACAAGGTGACTCCTAGCTCTGGGCGCCCCCAGAAGCATCACAACTTCTACGGCAGGACGGACCCCTGGGCCAGCAGCGGGCTGAGCAGGGCCAGCGGCTGGAACCCCGGCTAGCAGGAGCCGGTGGACAGAACTCCAAACTGGCAGCGGGCTGAGCCGCTGAGCCCGCTGCTGTTCTGGGGTCCCAGCTGCCAGCCCCGCTCAGCTCGCCGCTGCTATGGGCTTCCGGCTGCTGGCCCCTGGCCACCCAGGGTCCTGGCCGCCGGGACCCCGGCTGGCAAGGGCCGGCAGACGGAACCTAGAAGTGAAAGTAAGGCGGAGCGTGCACGCTCAGAGCTGGCTGATGCTGGGGCGCTCCGCTGCGGCTGGAGGCACGGCGCGTGGCGCGCTCCCAGCTGGGGTCCTCCTAGCTGCCGGAACTCTCTGGCAGGCTGGCGCTGGCAGCCCCGTGCCCCGGACTAAGCAGCAGGCAGTCAGGCATGTGAAAGGGGCCGGTGGGAGGTGCGGTGGAAGTGTCCGCATCCCAGCCTGTCCTGCTGCCCTTCTCTTGCCACTGTGGCTGGATACCAGGGCACTACAAGCACGTGCGACCCTGCAGCATGCACATCTGCAGCCCCTCGGGGGGAAGGGGAAGGGAGCGGCAGGCCAGGGGGTCACTGAAGTCATAAGGCCCATCAACCTGAGGAAGAACATTACTGCTTGACACAAGTTTTTATGTACTACATCTTTTGTTGTAAGCATTTTTAAATTTTTTGAGACTCCAGAACTATCCCAATAAAAGGCATGACCTGGGTTGGTGCTATTTACAAATTCTTTCAGTTTATCTTGAACCCCATTGTTTGGAACAAGGTACATGTTTGTGACATAGCTTTTGGCAGGCCCTCCTGCGATGACACCTTGATGAGCCAGCTGTCCAAGTGGGGGTCAACCTGGATAACCTAACATCTCAAATGGCCTCCTACTGCTGTGAGGCACTTTGTGAATACTCAAAGTGCTGCAGATTGGCCAAGTGAAAAGACCTTATATTGGTAATGATCTCCACCCACAAGAAACTGAATGTATTTTCTATGCAAAAGTCTCATTGAGATATGAAAGTAAGCATCTTGTAAATCAAGAGCCCCAATCCAATCATAAGTGAATAAGGAGGGGATGAGTGAGGCTAGGGTAAAGCATGGTGCATTTGAACTTTCTGATGGAGAATTGAGCTTCTCAAGATCTAAAATTGGTCTGAGACCTCCATCTTTCTTAGGGTTCAGAAAGTATCTGGGGAAAAAATTCCTTCCCCCCAGATACCTTCAGGAATTTCCTTTATGGGACCAGACTCCAGTAGTAAGCAGACTTCTGATCTCTGCAAGTTCTTTCTTGTGAGGAAGTGGGTTGGTGGGAGGCAGGACAGTGTTGAACTGAATGGAGTAACCCTGCTGGACAATCTCCAAATTCCATTTATCTATGGTGATTACACTCCAGGCCTCAAAGAAATGTGGATTGCAGTGAGGGTGGGAGGAGGGATGAGAAGAGAGGGGAAAAGTTTACAAATGAAAGGGATGCATAGTTTAAAACTGATTTGGGATTTTTGTGCATCCCATCAAACCTGTGATACATAGGCTGATACAGAGGAAGATGATGCAGCAGATCTTTCTTTAGCTTGCATTTAGTAGGGTGTGTGTGTCTACTGATACTGAATTGGGGGGGGGGGATTATTTTCTTGAAAAGAATAGGAAGTAGAGCTTTGGTATGGTTTCTGATCAAATTTGGTATCCCCATTTTTTTCCTAGGGGTTTCAGAAATCACTAGACACCTTGCAGTAGACCTGGTGTCTTTCAGTTTCCTTACAACCTCATATGTTCGAAAGCTAAATAGCCCTTCACCATCAAATGAGAGGTCTTCTCCCCCACATTCTTGTTTCCTGAGGAAGTGAAGAGAGAAAACCATGAATGGCACTTCAATGTAAGGGTAATGACAGTACTAGATACCATATCAGAAGCGCTGAAGGATGCTCTCAAGGCATGGCTCTCTACAACTGACCTTTGGTAACAATGGTATTGTCTAGTTACCTTCTCATAATCCCTGGGTGAAGGAGGGTGATCTTGTGGTCTGAAAGACTGGAACTGAGATAGATTTTTAATTTCTTGCAGAAGAAGGAATCAGCCCCACTGCTTTATGCATCTTTCCTTTCTCTTTAAGCACTAAGGACAATGTACCCAGTGCTGCACAAAGGCCCCCTGATCTGAAGGCTGATCTAAATGAGGGTGATTAAGGGGTTCAAACTGATGAACCTGCCTGATCTATTATGGTAACCATAGATTCAGAAGGAACTGACAGTTGTGTTAAAGCAAACAACGAACAATGAGATTTTTAGCACAGAACCAACAAACACCCTTGGATCCAGACAGCCTTTACCCTCAATATTATTCTTCACCGTGGCACCGACTTCCGAGGTCTGAGGCTTAACAGTATGCTTTTGCACTTCAGTGTGCAGAACTAGATGCACTAGATGCATAGAGGTATGCTCTTGAGGACTATCTTTCAGCAGAGGTGGACACTTGTGAGGCCACGCATTTGTGCTCAGCTGGAACCAATCTTTTCAGATTCATAGTGACTGGCACCATAAGTTTGGCTCAAGACAGAGGCCAACACATGAAGGGATTTTGTCATGATTTTTAACTCTATCAGAAGTCAAAGCTGAGGCTGGTCTCACAGTACTTACAGAACCCTGAGTTTTAATAGGT
The DNA here is from genome assembly GCF_020497125.1 of Mauremys mutica. Classification (NCBI taxonomy): domain Eukaryota; kingdom Metazoa; phylum Chordata; order Testudines; family Geoemydidae; genus Mauremys; species Mauremys mutica. Next base: position 131,762,005 of record NC_059074.1, read on the forward strand.
AAAGCTTCTGGCTCTAATGATTCCTGCAATAGCATAGCTTGAAGGCAATTCCTGGGAATAAAGGTGCTGCATATGGAACAACAACACAGCAAGTCACCTTGCCCCAAGCAAGCCAAACAATGTTGTATGTATGTGTGTCTAAGGAGAAATAACAGCAGGGCAAGAGGCGTACCTCTTGAACCCAGGTTTCTTTATCTTAGGTTTTGATGTATCAGAACAAAGGACTCATGCCACGGGGCTAAAATACTTAAGTAGTTTTTTCTTGTTTTTTGACTAGCTAAACCTCACTAAAATAGGGCGAGAACAAATCAGGGTTCTGAAAATTTGGGGATCCAGTCATCTGTGAGCTTCCTAGTTTATCTGCTATCACAATTGGAGAGAACTGAGGTGGTTTTCATGACGTGCTCCCTTTTATAACCTCACCCTCCAAATGTTCAGGGCCTCAAGGAGAAGGCAAGAGGCATACGAGTGCTCCAATGGGCACAGCTGGTAGAGGTTTCCACTGGTGCCAATGGTGCAGTTTGGACATCACAAAAGTCAGAATGTGCAGAGGCCACTCAAATAAAAATGATTTGTCATTACTTGCAAACTAACAAGTTAAAGGTAAGCATACATACACAGAGAGAAAAAATTAATAACCTAAAATTACATTTTGATAAATTCACCACACAAGGCAGAGGTAAGAGTGATTGGATGCCTTCACCATGCATTGCCATAGCTTAACAAAATTGAATTTCTTTTAGGTTTAACATTGACTCCAAATTTTCTGGGTTTGCAACATTTGTTTGGGGGATAATTACAACATCCCTTTAATGTTTTACCCTTAAGTTACTGATATGTACTCAGTCTTAATTCCAGTTTAAAGTAGTTTTTCTCTGGGAATAGAGTATATTTAGAACAATAAATACAAAGTGAACTTTCCTACTGAATATCAAATGATGATGAACCAAAAGTAAACAGAAGGTAAATTTCGTATAGCACTTGACATCTTCAAAGTGGTTCAAAGTGCCTTACAGGGTAGGACATCAAATGCTGGTGGTGTTCTGCAAAGGGCAGCAAAACAAATGCCCTCAGCATTAGTGTGGACCTCACCCCAACCATTAGAACCGATTTCATTAAGAGAGGTAACATTAGCCAGAACCCTAGAGTTATCCCCTGCTCTGCAAGAAAAGCAAGGTGTCAGCCACGATTGCATTTGTGCTGCCTGGAACACACCACCAAAGTCAAGATGTTCAGTGAAATAGTTTTTCAAGTTAAACTTTGGCTGCAGATTTGGAGAGATAAACAGGGGACTTCTGTACTATAGAAATAGTGTACTTGGCAACTTTGGAGGTTGGGTGAGAAAAGGAAGTATCTTGCATAGCTTTTAAGCTGTCCTCTTCGAGTGATTCAAGTACCATATTAACTGGCTCTGGAGAGAGCAAATTCACCTTGGCCTGAAGACTTGACCTGACAATAAGTCTTTGAGGGGATAAAAGGGAAATTGTGTGCATTTGGAAGAGGGGACTATCAAAAGAAATTCAGCAATTCTCAGCAGTATTCAATAACTAGTGGGTATATTCTCACTAGACAGATGTTTAAATCCCCCATTTGTTGAGATAGCAACTCCTTGCATAGAAATAAAAACAAACTTCTCACTTTGAAATTATATGGACTAAAGAATGTTATTTTTAAAAAGCTGAATATGCATAACATAATACAGCCCTTCCACTGTTTTTGGAGAAATAAAAAGCAATCCAGAAATGTAAAATATAAGATAATGACACATATTTCATTTTATAAAAACATACAAAAGAGCACACTACCCTCTCAAAGTTATTCACATCAGAAGTCATTATTTTAGCTGGTTTTCTAGGTCAATGTACAAAGTAGTTATTGAAATTGCAACAGAGAGAAAACAATATGCACAACAGCAGGTACAGAGAACAAATTAAGAGCAGAGAATATTAAGAGTTATATCCAGTTTAACAAAAGATTAAGTTCAAATTGTAAATAAGAGTAACCTCTGGAATTCATCATTGTTCCTTTATCATTTCTAAGTTATCCTTTCATCAACATTTCTGAAGACAGGAATGTAATCCTACACAAAACATGACAAAAATGTCTACCATCACCCATGTCTTGGGGGAGAGAGAAGGAGGGAGATTGTCTGACCAGACAAACGTGGAAAAGACAAACCCTGGGATCCTGATGGTTAAAGGGAAGGTCAAGAATAGCATCTCTGCTACTTACCGGCACCCCCCGTTTCTCCAACATGCCAAAACTTTTCCTGTAGTATGATATTCTGGTCCTCCTCCATGCTGGCAATACCTTCCAACTTAGTCATCCACATTCCCAATCAATAAAAATATGACTAATTTAAAATGGCAGAATGAATATTTAATCCTCCTGAATTAATTTAGAGTCTTTCAACATACTTTAATATGGAACAAATGTGCACCTAATTCCATCTAGCACAACCATTAAATCTGGGTTTCTTAACTAAGGTTCCACGGAGGGTAGGGAGAGTAAAAAACACATACTGTATATTATAGTACATATATTCCTATTTAGCCCATGCTGTAAAGAAAGCTAGGTCATTTTTCAAAATTCCATCTCTCCCATCAGTTATCGTAGACCTCACACAAGTGGGAGGGATAGCTCAGTGGTTTGAGCATTGGCCCGCTAAACCCAGGGTTGTGAGTTCAGTTCTTCAGGGGGCCATTATAGGGATCTGGGGCAAAAAAAATCTGTCTGGGGATTAGTCCTGCTTTGAGCAGGGGGCTGGAATAGATGACCTCCTGAGGTCCCTTCCAACCCTGATATTCTATGATTCTATAACTGATACAGTTTATTTCACAGCATTGACTGGCCTGACTTCATTGTGTAACAAAAGTCTTCTTTAGTAGTACAAGCATGACAGTTATTGCACAATTCTCATTTATTTTTGACTGTTGCTTGTGATATAAAAGTAATTTTGGAGCCTATGTTATGACTATAGTGAAATATTTTTCCATTGCATATCAGGGTTTACATCATTTATTTGTGGGGGAGCAGTGTTAAACTGGCAGAACTGCAGGTCTCACCTTGGAGACAGGGTGCGTGTAGTGCTAAGAAACAATTCTGCAAAGCAAGCATATTTGATCATTTAAACTTTTTCAAATGTGCCCACAATTCGTAATTACTGGAATGATTGGCTTAGGATGAGAACTGAAAAGCAAACAACATACTCCAGTTCCAGCTCCTTTCTGTTCCAATTCTTATCTTCCTCCTCCTTCCCCATTGGAGGTTTCATCCCAAACCAGTCCCCAATCCTCCCCTCTCCCCACTTCTACTACAGGTTCTCTCTTTATCCAATACATGCACAAACACCCCCCTCCTATTCTAATGCAGACTCCATTCTGAGCTCATCTCTAACTTTCTACCTCTCCACCTGCAAGGTTTTTCCAAATCCCAACACCTTCCTCTATTACTATCAGCCTTTTGCTAACAAAAATGGATGTTCCTGCAGATGCTTTTCTCAGCAGGGTCCAGAGGCATCCCCTAGTCTAATGTTTCCCACACTTAAAAGCTGAATCCCTGCTCCCCATCAGAAAAATGTAACCAATCTCACCCCCTGGTAGGCCCTAGATGTGTTAAAGGCTTATGCATGTTCCGACTTGTCTTTTGAGCTTCTCCCCCTTTGACACACATTTTAAGAAATATCAGTATGGATTTCATAATATACTTCCTCTTGATTCTTAAAATGTCCTGGATCAGCAAATCATTGACATTTATATTCACATAAATATTGACATTTAAAGTATCATTGCCATCTGAGTTCACAGTCATTGAAATGAATGGGGCAGTTCACAGCTCAGAACTATTGTTTCTGGCTCTCTGCAAACTCAGGCAAACATGGTATCATTGATCACATTCCCTCCAATTTGAATATTTTCTTTCTTTGTAACTATAGCAGCTAGAGTTTCAGCTTTCACTTTAATAATAAAGTAAGATTCTGGAGGACAACTTAGATGTCTAGCTTTGCTCTACCATCCAGCTTCTCCTTTAAACACCCCAGTGGAATGTGGCCCAGACTTTGAGAAACAATGCCCTAAACCCTGATGTGGTCACCACAGATATTACACCTTTTACATGGATGGATTAGACCAAACACTTGCCTTAGGGCTTGTATTCCACAAAAACGGTTCCAAAACATGATCAAAGTAATACGGAACACTTGTTAGAAGCCAATAGATTAGAAGCCTCAGAGATTAATAAACTCATTCACACAGTGATCCTGCTCTTATGAAACATTGTATAATGGGGATCTGCCTTGAGTTCCTGAATCTTCTGTGCCTTTCCAGATAATGTAGTGGCTACTAAAAAGACAGTTTTCATGAGTGGGTAGTAAATGGAACAAGTTACTGAGGGCTCAAAGGGAACCTATCGATCCTGTTAACAGTATATTGAGGTCTCAAGAGTATATTGAGTCCTGAACTGTGGGGGGAAAACATGAATAATGTGTTTAAGGAACCTAGCCACTGTGGGGTGAGAAAACAGTGTGGCCCTGGGTAGGAAAGTGATTGCTGCTAGATGGACCTTTATGCAGCCGACAGAAAGTCCAGATTGTTGCATCTCTAGTAAATGAGTGCTGAAATGAGTGTTGTCAGAGGACACAGCTAGTGCAAAGCTGCCCAAACAGAAAACCTCTTCCACTTCACTTTATAAGTCTGTGTAGTTGAGGCTTTTCTGCTTTGCAACAAAAAGTTTTGAGCTTCAGCTGAAGACCTTCTTTTGTAGGATTTCGGTCAGCCAGCATTCAGGCTGTCAGACAGAAGGAGGCTGGGTCCAGGTTTAGGATCTGGCTGTTCTGAAAGACTATGCTGCGGCTGTACTGAAGCATTCATTAGATCCAAATATTAGAACTGCTTGGCCTATACTAGGGTTATCATAATCAGTTTTGTGTCTTGCCTCAATTTCCTCAGGACCCTCAGTATCATGGGCAGTCAGGAGAAAGGCCTGCAATAACACCAGTGTCCAAAGGATGGGAAAGGTGTCCATCAGGAGCTTTGCTGAGGCAAAAGAGGCACCTAAATGAGCAGGACAGCAGCCTCATAAGAGGGCCAAACTTTAAATGCTGCGGACTCTGACTCCATGATAGCGGGTTGAGTCTAAGTACCAAGGATATCTATCATCATAGGTTTATTGTTAGTGTTGTATCTGTTAGTTAGCCAATTTGTTTATAAGTCGACCCCCCAAGATGGTTAGGTAAAAATAGCAAAAACTGTATGACCCTTTCATAAGCCGATCCTATATTTCAGGGGTTGGCAAACTTTGGCTCCTGGCCGTCAGGGTAAGCCACTGGCAGGTCAGGACGTTTTGTTTACTTGGAGCGTCTGCAGGCGTGGAGCTCCTTAGCTCCCTGTGGCCACGGTGAAACGGTGAACTGCAGCCACAGGGAGCTGAGGGGCTCCATGCCTGCAGATGCTCCAGGTAAACAAAATGACAGTGTATTAGATATTCAATTCAATGATTCCATAAAGTTTAAACTCACCAAATTTTGGTGTAGATCCGTTTATAAGCCGACCCCCACTCTTTGATGCGTCACTTTTTTACCAAAAAATATTTGGCTTATGAACGAGTATATACAGTAGTTGTGCTTTTTTGCCAACTACACTAACACTAACTAGCCTAACAAGAAATATCACAATGCGTAGAGGTTCCATGTTGCTTCCACAGGCTGTAAGAAGGAACCGAGGGATGGAAGGGCCTGCTCCACCCTTTAAACCTTTGAGTGCAAGAAGCGTGAAAGTGCATCTCAGGTCCAGGCACAGCCCCAACAGACACTGCTAGCCAAAAGGAATATGATCTTGCATGCGTGGGGCACATGCACATGAAGAATAGAATCCATGTAAATAATCCCTTGAAGAGCCATCATATATGTTATGCTATGGGTAACTGTAGTGAGACTGAGTGGCCTCCCTCCCCACAGGAGGGTGAGGGACCATTACACTCCCCTTGGAGGGTGGACCCTAGATTGCCCCACCCTCCTCACCGGAAGTACCTGGGCGTGGCCAGAAGTATAAAAGGCAGGCCCTGCGGCACAGTTGGGGGAGAACCTGCAGAGGAGAAGGACGCTTCGCCTGTTCTGCAGCATCCCAGAGGGGAACCTGTGCCTGGCTGGTCCCAGTGCAACCAGCTGTGGCTCAGTTGGCACGTTGCGGCTGGATCGCCGCCGACACAGGGGATCCTGCGTCCCCCTGCCACTCCCCCACCCCAAGGTGGTCAACTCCCTATACTTCCCTGAAAAGCTCCTGCACTGGAGAAGGAGCCTCCCTTACCAGCCCCCTTGTAGACTGTTTGTTTTCTAGCTAGCCATACAGCAACATCTAAAGCCAGCCCTGGGGCTGTTTTGTTGCTGGCTGCCTGAACCTCCTCAAGCTCAGGCCCCAGCTCAGTTATAGACTGTTTAAGGGCTGGCAGCTTGAGCCGCCCAAGCCCAAGCTAAAGCCTTACCATGACTGTTGGTTGCCCAGCTATCGTGGGCTCTTGATTATCCTGCGGACTCTGGTCCTAGCCAGACGGGACCAGACTGAGTGGCCTCCCTCCCCATGGGAGAGCAAGGGATCATTACAGTAACATCTGCATCTGTGCTTAATATTTTGGCACAAGTGTGAACCCCTTAATTATTTCATTAATTTGCCCTTATGTGTTTAGGTATTCTAGAGGATACGGCAGTTTAAACTGAGATAATGGTGTGATTGCACTAAAATAAGTTTCAGTTGACTTAAAATCCAATTTTTCCTAACTAAGAGCATTAAAATGGTTTAATATAATATGGAAATTATGAACCTGGATGTCTGTAAAAATAAATGTTTTCAGATCATGTATCAAATTAATTTAAAAATACAATCACAGAATTTCGTAGCATATATGTATTTCGAAAGTAGCATTTAAGTGCTGCACCACTATGTATCTTCAGTAAAACACAGTACAAAAATCAGCTATACAGCTAAACACAGTATTTTGGTGATGCTGCAGAATAACTGATGTGGTTATTGCACTGGTATCCAAACTAATTAGTATGGACTATAGCCAGTTTATAGTAATAAAAACACTTGCGTAACATACAAGTTCAGACTGAAGAGGAAAAGCAGATAACATATCTGACTGATGTAAACATTCCAATTACAGTACATGGTAACAGGTGGATTGTTCAAAATCTTGCTCATCAAGTTATGGAAAAGATAGAAGCAAACGGAGTATTTCTATTTCCTCCACCAAATGTCCTATCTTGATGTGCACTAGGCATATTTTTCTTTAGCAGTAGCTTACACTTTCAGAGATACTAAAATGAGCACAAAGCAAAGTTTGTCATTTGGCAACAGGACTCCTCTGACCAACCACTTCCTACATTACTACCAAGTATCATTTAGAACTATGGTTTCAAACTAAAATAAGCTTTGAGAAAGAGAAAGATGAAACCTCATACTTCTTGATTTTTTCTGAAAAGTACTTTAGTTTAACCCTGCTCCTTATTGACTAGTGGGAATTGTGAGGTAATAAATTGAAATATCATTGACTAATTTTCTATAGCCTACAAAAGGACAGTAGTCCTGTGGTTTCAGATGTAAGCAAGTAATTGTTTGTATATAATTTTACTTCAGTTGAGAGAAAGCTATCATTTCATTTATAAAAGGAATTCATAATGTTGAGTAAGCTCAAAAATCTCTGAATGTTCTGCTTTTTTAAAATGGGCTCTTTTCTTTTCCCCCACAACTTACAAAGTCTGTTTGAAACAACAGAAACAAATATATCTAGAAAAATATATATCAAAAACTGTAGGTGACTAAAATACATTAATTTAGTATATAGGCTTCTAGTAAATTAGAACTCAGTCTTGCTCTTATATATTAAGTGTACAGTGTAATGTTATAGACATGACTTCACAAGATACATGGAATTTCTTGTGTTTCCTGCTATTACAAAATAATTCAGTAAAGTTCGCTTTGGGACAATATGCAATCAGTTACTTAACTTCAAATCATTTTAAACAAAAACAAAAGAAGGTGAACTAAGGAACAGAGGATCTCTAATGAAATATAGAGCTTTTCATTTTTCTATTATCTGTTCAAATCTTGCCTAGGTAAGTAGCAGCCAAAAGTTATCACCCCCCATATAGTGGACATTTGGTAGTTTATCTCAAATTGACACCTGATTAATGTTCATAACCAAACCTAAAAGGTGCTGTATTAAAACATATTACAGGTAATAAAGTTCTGCATAAAATATTACTCCTGCGCTAAGGTCTTTAACCATTTGTTTTTAACAAAAGTTATATCTTCCTCTTCACGATTCTTCAGTTCTGGAGAGTTGCAATATGCTACAGCAAAGAATATGTCAAAAAACTCCTTTGGAGTGTCGTGCTGGGAATGTATGCTACACATTTTCACTTTTAAATAGGGAAAATAACTGTTGACAGAATTACACCATGGAAATAACATCTTAAAAATTCCCAGCTGGAACAGCACATAACCATGCTAAATTGAACAAAAGGCTTAACTCTCTCTATATACTTTCAGTCATAACCTTGATCATTATGATGAGTGGAGATCCAGAAGGTATGTTCAATGTCATATTATTTCATTCAAAAAGGGTCACTAAATAAAAAACTTCAGCCACTTTCCTTTGATCCTTTGTGGTAGTGATGATGGATTAAACCAGCCTTTAAAAGGGCTACAAATTAGGATAAATCCCATTTTATTAGGTGGGGATTTCTCCCACTACCCATCTGCTCTTTCGCACCCACAAAAACCCTGTGCCAGGTGCGCTTGCAATCACAGACTACTGCATACACATTGCATCCTCTCTCTCTCCACCCTACTTCTGTTATTGTGAATTGGCAGAAGACAGCAATTTGAAAAAATCTTGCTCTAAGATTTATTGAAATATTTAAATAAATTACCTGCCCAGTGAAACTGACTGGGGGAAGAACAATAAAAAATGGCCTGAATGAACAGATGTGCCTTCAAATGAAAATAAAGCCAGGAAGGTGTCATTTTGACAGCTCAGAACATTTTCCTTTAACACCTGTCTGAGTAACATCCATACTGATATGAAATAATACTGCTAAGAAGTATGAATAAAGAAGCCATTGTCCAGTGCTGGTATGGATCAGGCAACAACAACAAAGATTCATGTTAATCAAGTAAGTGCTGGCTTGTTCTCAACTTGGGACAATATGTTCTTTATTACTGACAATATAACCTCCAACGCAAGGCAACTCAGACAGAATTTTAACTTATTTTATCAGGCTCTGATCCCTATGTAAATTAAAGTGTTCAAACATAAGAGTGTGATTATCAGAGCCAAACAGTTCATGCACTGGCATAATAATTCACTGTGTATTTAACTAAGGGTACTGTGGAAGAAATCTCCCTCTGAATCTGATGATAGCACTTGATCTAGCATATCTTTGGGCAGCCAAAACCAAACTGGGCATCATTTAAACAGACTGTACATTTATAGAAATGTTTTCACCTAGTGCCAATGCATATTCTCCTTTAGTGAGGTATATTTGTAATACAGAACATTTCTGTCAAAAACACAGCTTAGAAAGGGACAGTCAAGTTCACTGAGTTATTGATTGTTATAAAAATTTAAGGGAAAACAAATTTAAAAGACAGTACAACTGGAGGATATTTCCTCCTTCCTTTCACCCTATAATCACCTGCCCAATCAATCAACAAATCCACAGACTATTTACCAAAAATTAAGACATCATTAAGCAAATGCAATTTACTAGAGATTTTAGATAAGTGGTTTCCATAAGCCAAATTCAAATGGTGCATAAGCAGGTGCAACTTGTCTCCAACAGAGTTGCATCTGTTTACACTAGATCTAGATTATTAGACTACCAACACTGAGGCTATGCTAACACTGCACATCTTATAGTGTTCCGCTGTAAGGTACGCAATGTAGCCGCTCTTTGTCAGATTTCCTATCTATAAATAAATGTGTTATATCCTAGAGAACAAAAGTTGGCTCCTTAAAGGGTAAATGGTGATTGTCTAGGGCTTTATTCTCAAAATTAAAAGGCTGTCTATGTCCTCCAGCAGACTGAGAGCTTGACTACATTGGCAACTGCGGGGGGCGGGGGAGAGACGACACTATAGAGATTTAGATTAATAAATTACAGTTGACTACTTTGGGGATGAGGAAAAGCAAGACCCAGAATCGTGCCAGCTTAAAGAAGGTTGCGCAATTTACCAAGTGTTTCATTTGCTGATCTGCTCTTATTTCCTCTTCAAAATATCATTTCTTTATTGAGAAAACAAGCAGGCCACCAACGCCCACAGACTGCTATGGTTGCATGTAACATCGTTCATCAGAACGGTAACCAGCCCTGCAAATATTTAGATGTGAGGATGCAGTAATGCAAAGTCACATTCATAACAGAAATGATAAGCATAAATTTTATGCATTCTAGCAATTTATTGTAACTCCATAAAACTTTCCATGAACAAATTAAGGGATCACACACTTTGTTGCATGGGATGCAATCCTATGCTCTGGGTATCCATAAACCTGACTGCCAGAAGCTGGACTGGACGACGGGATGGATTACTTGATAAATTGCCCTATTCTGTTCATCTGGCATTGGCTACTGATGACAGTAGAGTGAACTAGATGGATCACTGATCTGACCCAGTAAGGCCAGTTTCTGTTTTTATATAATCGAGCTTACTATCCACAACACCAGGTCTTTGCAGCCTTCCAGTCTCCCCACACAAGTTCCCTGTACACTACCTTTCCATTCCTCACTTTTTCAGGGACTCACTGCAACTCTTCCAACCCTCTTCCTCATGCCAGGGGCCCTGTGTACGCTCCCTTTGCCCTGCCCCTGCCATCCTTATCCTCCTTTCTTTACTGTCTCTCTCTTTTAGAGTGTCAGCCTTTGTAGGGCTTTTCTACACACAGTTGCGTCCGACGAAGTGGGTATTCACCCATGGAAGCTCATGCTCCAATACGTCTGTTAGTCTATAAGGTGCCACAGGACTCTTTGCTGCTTCTACACATGAAGTTATTCAGGGATAGCTGTTCCTGAATAACAGAACTCCATGTGTGGATAAGCCCTTAAACTGTACTTGGAGGATGGGAAGAGCTAAAATAAGGGGTATTATATTGGAATATGTTTTTGGCTGCAATAAAAGTAGAGATGGCTGAAACTGCTGACTCTGCTAATCAGATGTTGGGGCTTTGTATGTCCCCCATCTCCCCATTTTGGTTTTTGCCAAAAAAGCAATAAGGTTTTGACCACTGATGCCTAGAATATTTCCTAAAATTTTGGATGCAGCATTCAGTGGTTATCACATTACAGCCAGAGAATTTCAATGCAAGGCCTCACTAGCTTGGCCAACTATAACGTACTTTGTTCTCTTTGTTTCTGTTACTTCCTTTTCCTTTCATTTATTCCACTTTTCTTTTATTGTATATTTTGGTATACTTCCCCCCATTGTCTTTGCAGTATCTGTTTTTCCTTGGACTAACTTTTCCATTTAATATTTTGACATTTGAAATCCGTTTTACTTTGAGATCATTCCTCTTTGTTCTGACTCTTATCCAACATGCTTATTTCTGATTCTGCCTCATTCTTCACTTTGAGTCCCAGCTACTTCTCTTTCAGTGTTCTCTCCTCTCTCTAAGTCCCCGCTTTTCCTCCACTCCCTTCTTCTCTATATTTATTTCCTTTTTTAAGTTTCTCTCCCTCTTTTCTTTCCTTTCTTCCCCAATATTCCCTTACAATAGCACCCATGAATCCTTTCTATTTTGTACGGGTTCTTATACTGTAGCATCCAAGCACCTTCCAATAGCATATTATGCAACATGACTAGCATCTGCCACATGAGGTTCTTTCCTGGGAAGATGGATAGGGGGAGAATAAGGTGTCAGGGGATAGGGAAGTTGTGTGAATCTTTTAAAAAAAAAGTATGCTGTGTTACATGTTTATTTTATTTATTTTTCTTTCCAAATAAAAAAGGGCCCATACACAGACTCGTACTTCAATCCCTCTACTGCTCTTCAAAAGCCTGGTGTAACAAACAGGCCCTGCAACGTGTCCTGAAAGTGGACAAATCTTGGCTATTCTAAAGAACCAGTAGGGTGCTTCAGAGTTGCTGGGCCCTTATGGAGAACACCCTGCCAGCCACACCGCTCTCAATTACTTCGCAAAAGTGATTGCAGCTATTAGCTCTGCTACTATTCCAAAGGGATAGTAGCACAGTAGGAAAAGGGAAAAAGCATACCCCCACTATTTTAGATCCTGTATCTGACAAAAATCGTTAATATGGATTTGGCAACTTCAAATGGCATTTCCACTTCAAACGTTACCTTCTGGATAAACTAGGGAGATCTGTTAACATGGGAAATATGGAGTGCGTAATGGCTCTGTGGCAGTATTTCACTACTTTTTATGTAGAATTACCAAAGTGGAATGCACTTAACTTTTAAGCCCCTACTTTGGTGTAGAAATTAAATGGGAATATTTAGTCTTAGCTTTTAAAGATTTCAGGACTTCTGAAACAATTATTAGGATGGCAAAACTGGTTGAATCATCTTTGAGTTCATACATTACTGTGTGAAAAGCTTACATATCAAAGCCCCGATGTAAGCTGAGCAAATGTAATGTACGTCTGGGGCAAAGTGATAAAATCCATATCAAGGGAATAACTTAATTAAGTATTCATGATCAAAGTAGTTTAGGAATTCAAGAACTCATCTTCAAGATGAAATGTGGATTCTGTATTACTTAGGCATACCTTACTGGAAAATTGAGTTTACTAAAGAAACAATGCTCTAACTGGAATTCTCTTTTCCTTATTGAAGCATCTGAAAATGGTTTGGAGCAAGAGAGCAAATTATTGTTCCATTCAGGACAATTCCTCCAGTGATCAAAGGAAAATGTGGTGATATCTGCAAGGATATAACAAGGAGTAGCAAGCCAGATTCAAACTGGGGGTCTCCTTTGCAAAAAGATATGCCCAAAATGCTGCCTTTCAGGTAATAAACCTGCCCTTACCAATTTTTGCTGATTTAACAATCACATTTGAGATTTTAAGAAATTCCCCATTGCAGGAAAAAAAAAATACAAATGGAAAGCCAACCAAGTGCTAGATTACAATTTTACCACTAACTTCGTCTAGGGGGCAGCACACTCGTGTTCTGCCTCACGAACTACAAAGGAGAGGAATTATGCCTCAAAGAAACAGTTCCTTCCTGCTCCTCTTTTGCTACAAGAGCACAGTAGTTTCCTACTCATCCCTATCAGCAGCAATTACGGTTGCCTACCCACATTACCTCAGCTGCACTTGCTGACTTATTAGGAGGTGAAACCAAGGTGCATCCACTTCTCATCCATCTGTTTGAGGAGGAGTTTAGTTAAGTATCAATTAAATAGGTGGTTTAAGGTTGACAACAGTGCTAAGAGGTTATTAGAACTGCCTTTCTAATTAGACAAGAAAAATTCCAGATTAAGTTAAAAGTGGCCTGCAGAGAAACAACTGCTGTCTACTATTTACTCTTGAGTGACACTATTATGCAGTTCTTTTTAATTTAGCTTTCAAACAGAAATTGTGGAGTTGAACGAAGGATACTTGTTCAAATTGATCATTTCAATAAACCTAGGACTTTTAAACAGATATCAGTGCCAATATTTATGATCTTCCAGATTGATTATTAAATATTTTCATAAAAACAATTTTACGTGATCCATTGGTATGCGCTCAATAGTTCTGACACTCAGAATTCATCAACACTTGCTTGTGTGCTTCAAACTGGGGCCAGTATAATAACATGAGTCAATATGCATGGAACAGAGTTGGATAACAGGAAACTAGGAACACACTGTGCTTCAGCCCAACAAGAAAGGCATTGTTGCCACTGAACTCTATGCAAGCCCTAGAAACAGCTCTGAAGTAACTGGGAAACAGCACACATTATCATCAAAATTTGAGAAAATCAGCTTTGTGGAAAACAGCAGAATTAAAGTAGCAGTGCAGAAAAGATTATCCAGAACAGAAAGGGAATACAAGGCAGTTAATGTCTTCCTATCCTGAAACAGTCTGCCAAAAGGTGGACTCACAGGACAAATCTACTACAGGGAGTTGAGTGTTATTGCTAAATTATATTTTCTATTAATAAAAACCTAAACTGACAGATAGCATTCTGCTTGTCAGACATGCAATTTAGCTGCTGAATAAGCAGTGCCAATTCTAGGCCTGTGCTTTCTATTATTATTTGTGTTGCGATATCACCCAAAGGCTCCCATCACATAATGTACCCGTACACAAGTAGACTTAAGTCCATATCCTGAAGAGTTTACAATCTAATTTGATGACAAGACCTAACAATTTTGACAAAGAAAAGGAGGAAGGAAAAAAAGGACAATGAAAATAAGATCTCACGGTTATATGGTTTAGTTACTGCACAATTTGATAGTTCTAAATCAATGAAAGATTTTATTTGTGGGTTTTGTCTTTGTTTTAAAGTAAAACTGCTCCACCACCTAGCCTAGATTCTTGCACATATTACAGCAGAAGTGGATCTTGAGGCAAGAACTGAAGATGAAGGTAGTAACATTCTATGCATAAAGGGCAGAATAGAAAGGTTTGTAGTATTGGCAGAAAAATTAGTGTTAAGGCTGGCATCACTGGAAGAGCAATATGAAAACAGACAAGAACAGGAACCACCAGGAAGCTGTGAAGGACCTTAAAAGGTGAAGAAGAGAAACTTAAAATGTTATGAAGTAGGGAACAGAGCCAAGGGATTCAAACTGGAAGGTGGCTTGGTAAGAGAGTCAAGCCTGGAAAAAAATATCTATATTTTAAGAGGTCTTTAAGGAGTGTGTGCAAGGGAGGTCACAATAATTAAGACAGGTGATAGTGAGGAGCTTAACACAAATTTTAGTTGTGCAAAATTTTGGACATGATGTAGAAGAGGAGGGAGGGTCGGAATGACCCTCGGACTATGTCTCAGTTTCAGGGACAAAAGTGTTGTTGTAAAGAATAATAGAACGCAGTCATGAGGAGGGTTTGAGAGGAAACATGGTATCTAATTTTGGCCATGTTACAGTTAACTACATTGTGATATCCAGGATGTGAGGTCAGAGAGAGAGGTTGAAATATAAGATGGAATGGATAGACAAGTAAGGAGATAGTACAGAAGTGTGGGTAATGCAAGAAACGAACACCATCAGAGTACATGTGACTGGAGGATGGCAATTTGGCAGCAACTTTTGAAATTTATTTTTGTTCAATGTTGGAACCAAAATGTTTTCACAAAAAAATTTCACAAAAAGAATGAGAGTGTGTGTGTTTGTGTCCCCATAGTTAGAGTACTGGCCTGGGATGTTGTGGGAGACACAGGCAGAACAGGGATCTGAACCTAACACAGAGTTTTCATCCAAAAATCACTTCACATTAGGCACAGTGGGGACTTGAATATGGGACTCTCACATCCCAGTGCCTTACCTGCCATGTTAGAGTGTATGTGAGAAAGTCTCTCAGTCTCAAACCTTATTGATGAAAGTTTTTTGGAAACATGCATCTCTGCAAAATATTTCAACATATTTCACCAAAATTTCATTTCAACCAAAATGTTCCAACCAGCTCCACTTCAGAGTATATACTCTGCACAAGTCATCACATATGTGGTTAACAGGAAGAGACCTGTTTAGCGCATTAACAGGTATCAGAAACAAATATTTGATTCTATTAATGAACAGGTTTCATATCACAGTTAAGTTACAAAAGGCAGACATCCATATCCACATAAAAAGGCTCAACAACTGAAGTGTGAATTGCTATGCACGCAAAAGAACATATGTATACATACACATGCATCTCCATTCTCCCCCTTCCTCTTCTCCACCCAGGGACATTTTTCTTACAGGAAGACAATCACACAGCTTTGAACTGTCAGATACTAGAAAAGCTTCTACCATGCTGCGAATCCTGGTAATATTGCAATATTTTATAACTTGAACACAGACTGGCATTTATCAGTGCTTTCCATAGTATTAATCTAGGATGTACATGCTTCACTGTAAGCTTTATTTCTGTAAACTGGCCAATAACTTCTTTTTTTTTTTTTAAGTATAGTTAAGCTTTGTTGAACAGCATATGTAGGGGGGTTGCTGGAATGGGTGCTTTGAGAGAAAATAAAACTTTGTTGGGGAAGCAGCATACCAAGGAGATAATAGTATGAGTCAAGGCCAAAGAGAAGGGGACAGTCTTCATCCAAACCCATATAGTTACTAAGGGGTACAAGGAGACAGTATCAACCTTCTGGAGAAATCTCTGACACTGCCAGTGGTAATAAAGGCACTCAAAATAACCAAATTAGAATATTCTATCTAGTTTATGAGCTCAGAGGAGTAAATTAGCCATCAAATAATCTGTAATAAAATAAAGAAGCTTTGCATGGGATTAGACAGCTGAACAAGTATACCTACTGCTACACTTATTCCAGACTAATCTATGACCTCCTAACAACCACTACCCTTCACACCATCACTATTTTTCCCTCCCCTCTGACTACTGTGGATGTACATTCTCTACAACAGACATGACAGGTTACAATTATCTGTGAGGGATGGTAGGGTTCTGTATTGCTATTCATCATTTTGGAGATTAAAAGCCTAATGGGAAACAGGGAAGGAGAAAAAGCTTAATGTTTCTGTCCCAGGGGACAACAGCATTGTATTATGCATACAAGCCCATTAAAATGGAGTGAGCTGAGTCCTTCATCAGCACAAGTCTTGAAAAGAATGAAAGCCGTTAAGTTTGTGGCCCAGAACCAGGGGGTGAAGCTTCCCTGACAAGAATAAAAAGGCCATTAGTTCAATTAAGTTACAATAATACTTCATTCACCACCAAAGGGGTAGATCCAAATAATTTTATATTAACCAGTCAGGAATGCATTGACAGAGGGTCACCCAGTTTGGTTGGAGCTCCCCATAGAAAGGAGCGGCAAGAAAATCTAAGGAAAGAAATGTGGTCAAACTCTCCTTTCTCCAAAATTCCAAGATGCCACAATCCCCCCTACCCCCCCACACCCCTACCTAAATCCTACGTGACCTTGTGCAAATCACAGTCTCTGTCTCTCCAGCACATTTGCTGGAATTTTACTTATGAGAAATATTTCTGCAGTCTTCCTAAAAATAGGTACCTTTGTTCATTCTCATATTACAGCGCCTACTTAAGACTCAATCTCTTTAGACCAAAAGGAAGGTAAGAGTTGCTTTATTTTTAAAAAGTTATTTGTACATAGAGCACTTCATACACTCAGTATTATAACAGTGTAGATATGTGTATATAAATTCTTACGTTTTGTTTCAGAAACACAATCCCAGTTATAACATATATACCTTGTGTTTTCCCTAGACTTGCAGCTGCTGCATTGGCAAGTGTAATATTGTTCCTCTGCGTATCATGGGTGTATTTTGTTTAAATGGACCCAAGTACTACTATAGCATATTGACAAAATGGACATTTTCAGCAACGAATTCATATTAAAGTAGTGTAGAACAGCTAGTTGTGATGTGCATAATATTCATAGTAAAATACACTATGCATGAAATGTTTTGTTTCTTGTTAATATGCACATGCAAACAAAAATAAAGCAAGGAGGTTCCAGATCAAAATTATGTTAACATTTTACAAAATATTTGGCATCTATAATATAATCTGAATTTGCAAAGCTTAGCATAGATTTTTATATTTTCAACAAATTTACAGCACAGGGTCATTTCAAGGGATATTTTCCACCATAAAAAAACCAACAAGCAGTATATAAAATATAAATGAAAGCTTGACAAATTAAAGTTTGCTTTAATTTCTACTGCATCACTTTGTTAACCTTAGGTATGAAGATTCAGCTCCAACAACTCACCACTATTGTAATAATCCCATGCAGAACAAAAAAGAATTTGACAGAATAAGATTCCATTCTAATTCCACCATCAGTGCCAACACCTAACATTTATAATGTTTGCATACACTAACATGTTCCTCAAAGAAATAAAGGGAACACCCTTAAACTACATGGTACAAATTAGTTTAAAGAACACTGTCTCAAGGTCAACCTGTATCAATAAATACAAAATGTAATAGAGAGACAAGATTACCTTTCTAAATCTAGAGTACCATAAATCCTGGCTGCCCGCAAGACAGTTAGCTGAAATGCATACAGCTGTTATATAATCCACACTCTTCCTCCTCCTCAAACAAAGCTACCAACTGCCAAATGTAATCTAATAATTAGCATATGTAAGGTGAAAGAGATAGACCATGACATCAGTTTATTTGCTTCATAGAATATCAATTGTTTTGAAACAAACCTACAGCCCACTATGACCACAGAAATGCCAAATAAATGGCTACTGAAAAGGAACATACAGCATGGGCTGTAGGAATCCACCCACTTTAAAATGCTAAAGTCTAAAATGAGCAAATAGCATTTATAAAGAAAACCTACCCTTCCAGAAAACTATTGTTGCAGGGTGGGATTCATGTGATTTGAGAATTAACTCCTTTACATGTAATTTCTAAGCATGATATGCTGCAGAAAAACTCAATATAGCTAGCAATCAGAAAATGAAGTGAAATTTCTTAGAACTGAAATAAATTAATAAATAAAGGCAAGCCAAAAGTAGAAGTAGATTGACAGTTCAAATGTCACACAAACTTAATTGGCATCAATCACTAACAATGATAATGAAGATCCCTTTTCTAGGACGTTCAAGAGACCATTGACAAGAGGCAGGATTTCATAAAGAGAAAGCTAAATCCTCCTAGCCTCTAATAAGCTTGCTAGTTAGTTGACATACTTGGCAAGACATGGCAGAAAGTGATAATACCTGCTCCAGCCCACCTCTCCTAGCAAGAATATCTGGCAAAAATATTTACAAACTGAGTTTACATTTTAGTGCAAGGGTGCTTTAGGCAGCTCTGGATCCCCAACCTCTGTTGGTATGCAGCTTTCTCCCCCCTCCGCATGCAATGTAGTTAATCTTGCTTGCTTTCAGGAGGGCAGAGGAGATTAAATAAAGATAAAAGGAATTGGAAGATTTCAAAGAATGATTCCTCTGCCTCCACATCACCTTTTCTTCCTCTCACTGACAAGCTCTGAAAGAACAACTGTGGACATAATCAAAACAGTTTAAGATTATATAGGGGCATGAAGAGACCTGGGCTTCTTAAAAAAAAAATTGACCTTAGAGTATGCAATTCATTCAGAAGAGGAAAAAAATCACTGTACCAGGCTCTGGTCAGATTACTAGTCTAAATGACAAACAAACAAAAACCTGAATTCCATCAGCTGTAGATGAAACTGAGATGGTAAACTATTAAGCACTGTTCACAGTAAAAGAATGTTTACCTCATTGACTTGGTGGGCTCTTAACAAGAGTAGATGAAGTACTTGTGGGACTGCTATTTTGAAACCAGACACCTTTCCCTCTCCCTTTGCAAAGAGACAGGGCACAGAGCCTGCTGGGTTAAGCAGTCCAGGTCAGCTTCCAAGAGATTATTTTAAACTGTCTGCATTTTTTAGATAGGGACTGGATGCGACAGGCTACCCAAGAAAAGACCAAATAAAACAAAAGGTCATCTGTATCATATTATCAATATTTTAGGACTAAAAGTATTGAAGACAAATGCTTAGACATTTCTGTAGGCAATGTAAAAACTCTAGGAAGCAGAAAGTTTAATGAGACATATTACACTCTAGCAGTGGTACAGTTACTCCATCCATTCTCACCATGACAAGATGTTACCCAACCTAATGAAACTTCTCAGTTAAACTAAGGAGCCACAGCCTGCAAAAGTTACCTACCTACATGAAGACTAAGCTTACTAGTCAGGATGAAAGATACCCGGTGCCACTACTCCTCAAAGTCCCCTGTAGTTTGAAGGATTAAATATTAAATAAAAATAAGACAACCATGTTATTGAAACACATTGTCAACCAAGTTTCTATAGAATCTTTTAAAAATATGAAATTTGTGCCTACCTTTTGTTCCATCTCCTCTCTGACTACACTCTAGTTTCAATTTTCTTTCTTGTGAAGTGTCTTTTCCTGCATCATTTTCAGTTCATCTCCACTCATTTACATCTCCTTTTCACCCGATATTATGTGTTCTATTTTCTACCATATATATTTACGGGGAAATTGGAGACAAAGAAAAGTCTGTACCTCTCAATGGCATAATTTTCCTTTATAATTTGTCCCCCCAACTCACCACATATCATTCTGGCACCAAGTAGAAGAAACCTCCAAGAATACATTATTGTGCCAGTCTTCAGTTCTATCCTCAGGTGCCTGAAGTAATTAATTATCTCACATATTTCATTGATATTTGTTCTCACATGAATTACCAAACAGAAAATTCCCTTCAATTAATGTAACTCATTGCAATAGTTATCCTTCAACACTTAAAAAAACCAGCATACCACCCTTTTACTTGTATCTGGATCACAGATATATTAGAATCACTGTTCTGAACATCTCGTTTTTCCTTTTCTTTCTTTCTGGGGACTTCCCTCCACTCCTTTTTCCTGATCACTGGTCTGTATACTGTTCACCTCCAATCTGTTCTCAATCTGCACCTTCCGTTCATTTGCCGCCTCCTCCCCATAGGCAAAATACATATCATCAAGGACTCGGCTGAAGGGCTCTATAGATGTTTGACTACCAGGAAGAGTAGTAAGAAGAGCAAAGGACTTCTTTGGTCCTCCATAGCCATTATTTCCATTGTTTCCAATTGCGATCTCTTAACCAGTTCCTTACTTCATGTTTCGTCCACCTGTGCTTCCTCAGTTTCTCATCCTGATTACAACTTCCACTCTACTGTGTGTGTGTCTTTTCTTCTGCTACTAATTATTTGTATCATGGTAGCATGAAGGGAGTCCCAGTCATGAACCAGGATGCCACTGTACAAACAGAACAAACAGTCCCTGCCCCTATCGAAAGGAAACTAGGCTGCTCTTGATATAAATGTAGCACTCTTGTTATTCATTTAGGAAAATGAATATTGTACAACTTTCATACTTCAGTACTTTGGGCCCTTTAATACCTATTCATACGTCAGTTTCTCTGAGGTCATCTCTTAACTTGTTGGGAAATTCTTCTGAGACCTCTTACTTAGTAACAGAATTAACAGAATCAGGGCTTTATGTCACAATAATAATAATAATAATAATAAAAATAATAATTCTGCAATGGTGATTTCAATACACATATGTATGAGTCCAAAGTTTAAACCATTCTACTTAGTGAAATGAAATTTTTGAATAATCTGAATTGCTTTACCTTGACCACAATACTCTTTCTAAACTGGCCAAAATATGAATGAAATAAAAAGATTGATTTTAAAAAAATCATTCTTTATTCATTACAAACTGCAAGTGCTGAAAATGTACAATTTCTGCTGTGTGTGCTTGCGGGAGAAGGGGAGGGGCAGTGTTCACAAAGAAACAGGGAAAAGAAAACACTTATGAAAACAGGAAAGTGTGATTGTTAATACTATAGAAATTGTCAGACTGACTCAGAAGCAGGTATAAAACCTAAAATGACATAACTAGATTTCAAGCCTACACTGTCCCTTTAATACAAAATATGAGAATTCATTTAGAAGAGGGGAGGGAGAGTGGAAAGGGCTCAGAAGTTTATTTCAACAACTGGCTGGAATGAAAGAGGAAAGAAATGCAAAAATTGGATACTTAACTTTTGAGACACTTCAATGCTAAGAAGATGGGGAGACCCTCAGAGATTGATACAAACACAGATATTCTAAAAATGTGAGCATTTTCTTTTCTCGCTCACTCCTAAAATAAACTGTAAGGTTGTGGTCCACCTATCTGAACTAATGTTTAGTCTTAAATCAACATATGTTTTATACCATTTGTCTTGGATTTTCTTACAAACTTGATAGATTTTTGGCCTTAGACTGATCTTGGGCTATTCAGTCATCCATTCTCAAACACAAAAGCTGGGAATTCTCCCATGTCTCTTTTTGATAATCTAAATTGAGTTAAGAATCAGGGGAAGGCACAACAACTTTGCCTCCTCTACTAAAAGCAGAGGGAAAGCTCTCCTGTTCTCCATCCCCCAGCACTCAGGAAACACTGTTATCCCAGAACTATACTTCTGTCCCCATTATCTCTTCCACCACATGATGCAGGAATCCCACATGATGGTCTGTTAAAATACAAGAGATTTCATTGTCACTCTTTTGGAATAACCTGCATAAAACTCATTTGTGAGTACTGCACTGCTTCAAACTCATACAGATAAAACATACAGTACTTGATAATGTAGTATCTCAGATTATACACAGATATATACACATACAAGCCACAGAATGTGTGTATTACACATTTTGTTTTAAAAACAATCTACAGCAAGTGTTCTACTAAACCATCAAGAAAGTAATATAGACAAAATGTAGGAAGTTTAAGTAACGTAGTATATATCAGCATTGTATGCTCAAGTAAGTTATTAGGGAGGAAGGGATAGCTCAGTGGTTTGAGCATTGGCCTGCTAAAACAAAGGTTGAGAGTTCAATCCTTGAGGGGACCACTTAGGGATTTGGGGCAAAAATCAGTACTTGGTCCTGCTAGTGAAAGCAGGGGGCTGGACTCGATGACCTTTTGGGGTCCCTTCCAGCTCTGTGAGATAGGTAAGTTTTATACAAATACACAAAACATAAGTTCCATTGGTTAATAATCTCAGGTCAAAACTCCAAATTTCCAACACATCCAGTCCTGAAGATAAACAGTAATATCATTACCATCTGTAACTTTGCTAGGATCGTTACACGTTATCATTTCAGTTAATCTCTCTATGCATCATAGATTTTTTTTAAAAGAGAGAATGTTAAGTGACAAAATTTATCCCCAGCATACTGTACCGCAAGCCCCAGGGAAGTCAAAGGAATTATAATGGGGAAGAATTTAGCCAAAAAATGTCTAAAATCCTGTTAAAGTGAAAAGTTTTTCTATACATTCCCATAAGGAAATATTTTCCGAAGAAGTGCTTATTCAGGGAAGAAAGAGACGTGAGAGTACACGCTTTAATGAAGCAGTCATTTCTCTATTGTGCTGCAGGGAGCATTTGCTGACCAGATGGTAATCAGATGCTGTGTTCAGCCAGCATGAAGTACTACTTAACTAGGGCTATGTGCTAGAATTATAAAACAACCCATTGCACTAGATTTGGACCAGATCAAGAAGTTTACACAGTAAGGGGCCACAAAAACAAAGTGACTGCATCACCTTTCATTCCTTTCACAGCAAATATCAGCCTGTCTCAATTCTTTGGCAAGTGCAGTTTCCTAAGATTTTGTAGAGGCAGTCTAATTAGCTCTTACAAAGACCTCAATTTTTCAGCATCCTGGTGCTGCTTTCAATTTTTGGTCATGTCAGGTCTTTTCCAAGGAACAGTCACTTATCCCAGCTGAAGATCTGCAAAGTCACCATAATTATAATTTGATTTTTTACTTAGCCAGCACACTAGGAATGCAATCATTCTTCATTATAATGAGATTTGGCAATCATGCCTCAAAACTACTGCACTCATATATTTACAATCTTTAATAAGGGCAAACTGCCAAATTACAAATTTCAACAAGCATTACGTTTTACCTGTACCTGTAGTTACACAATCAAATGACTCCATTTGGTGTTTTAACCACACCCATCAAAACTTCATTAAGAGTTGTTCAGCATTAAGAAAACAGTAGTTAGAAGCAACTGTTTGTTATATCAAATCGTAAGCACTCAAGTTTAAAAGTATATCATATAGGGTTGCTAGGCATCCAGTTTTCGGCTCTTAGGTGCAGGGGTGGCCGGGGCAGTGATGTGTCTGCCCATTGCTCCTACCCCAAGCACTGGATCTGCAGCTCTCATTGGTCATAAACCAGGGGTCAGCAACCTCTGGCACGTGGCTTGCCAGGGTAAGCACCCTGGTGGGCCAGGCCAGTTTGTTTACCAGCCGCGTTGGCAGTTTCGATGGACCGCGGCTTTCACTGGCCGCAGTTCGCCGTCCCAGGCCAATGGGGGTGGTGGGAAGCTGCAGCCAGCACATCCCACGCCACTTCTCGCCACCCTCATTGGCCTGGGACAGCGAACCGTGGCCAGTGGGAGCCGTAGTCCGCCAAACCTGCTGATGCAGCAGGTAAACAAACTGGCCCAGCCTGCCAGGGTGCTTACCCTGGCGAGCCGCGTGCCAGAAGTTGCCAACCCCTGTCATAAACCATGCCCAATGGGAGCTGTGGGGATGGCACCTGTGGACGGAGGCAGCGCCCGGAGCTCCCTGGTCGCCCCTCCACCTAGGAGCCAGAGGGACATGCCAGCCACTTCCAGGAGCTGCCCAAGGTAAGTGCTGCCCAGAGCCCACATCCCGAACCCTCTCCCACTCCCAAAACCCCTGCCCCAGCTCAGAACCCCCTCCTGCACCCTAAACTCCTCATTTCTGGCCTCACCCTGGAGCCCACACCCCCAGTCCAGAGCCTGTCCCCCATCCCAACCCCCTGCCCCAGCCCTGAGCCCCCACCTGCGCCCCAAACCTGTCATCCCCAGCCCCACCCCAGATCCTGCTCCCCTAGCCGGAGCCCTCACCCCCTACCACACCCCAATCCCCTGCCCCAGCCTGGTGAAAATGAGCGAGTAATTAAAGGGGGTGAGAGCGAGTGATGGAGGGAGGGGGCATGCAGTGAGCAGGTGTGGGGCCCCAGAGAAGGGATGGCGCAAGGGTGCTCAGTTTTCCGCAATCAGAAAGTTGGCAACCCTAACATTATATGAAAGGCAAAGAGGAAGAATGTTAAGATTGAAATAAATAGGAGAAAATTCTAGTTTGGCAAAATTGAAGGAATGCAAGGACACTGAGTAGACATAGATATGGCTGTATCTCTCTCTCTCACACACACAATTTCATCTCCTTTTGTAATATCCTATTTGTAATACCCTCTTTGAAAATGAAGCATCTTCCTTACCACTTTTCTTCTTTTCCAGTTAGAGAAGTATGTCCTTGTTCATGGTCTATCATTAGCATCAGCACTATTCCAACAGTTAGCTCCTAACAAAGGAAGTACTGGGCCATACAAAATTGTTTTTGGCATTGAAATGAAAATAATGGCTCTCCAATTTGTTAGGTGGAAATTAAAAGCCATTGATTTCAATGAGCAAAGGGGGCTTGAAACTTGCAGGATCTGGCCTTGTGAAATGAATTTTGAGGACAAGTATTTCTGATTCTTTAAAGTATGGTTCTACTCTAAAACGTTACCATCAGTGATGCACTGAAGGGAGCTCCCAAGGACCCTTTCTTAAAATCTCTTCCACCAAGTACAATGGAAAGTTAAGATGATTTCCCTGTCTCTTTTGGAGTTCACACCTTCCCTGCTGACTGTTAAGTCATCTCTGCTTGAGAGGATTTATCCCTGTGGCTCAAAAATACTTCTGGATTTTTTGGCTTTGAGTTGACCAGAATATTGGAGTAAAGTAACAAAATCCCTGTGGAAAATACCAACAATCCCCAAAATGAACACTCTATTATATAACTATCAATACATTGAATATATTTTTCAGAAACTTTTATAACAAGTGCTGCTGCTTAATATAAGTTGGCCCGGTGCCATGTCCTCCCTCTTTGGCTATAGTTTTGAGAGTTTTTATTTAGAGAGGAAGATAAATTAATAGATTTCACAGTCCTTCCTCCTTCCTTCCTGCAAGCGCCCCACCTACACACACACACACACACACCCCGCCTCCCCACTGAACACAGGGTTTAATCATAAGGAAATTTTTTTTGTAGGAGCCCCTTATGAATGCATTAACAGCACATTACTGACTATTCTGCAAACAGCACTTTTACTCCACAAATCAGTTCCTTGTGTATTTTGAAAGTCTTATCAACTAATGGTAATGAGTAAAGTATGATTCCACTGCTTATTACCCCATTAGTACTCAGAATCCAAATCTGGTAATTGTAAGAAAGCAAGAGCTCAATTCTATTCTCTGAGGCATAAACAGGATTGTTTACTAAGCTCCAGATACATTAGTGTGAATCTGTGGAAAACAATGACACTGCACAGGTGTCACTGAGACCATTTCTAGCAATGATATATGAAAAGGAAAGAACCCAGCTTAACTTTCAAAATCCAACTGAGTCTTCAGTGCTGGCTGTTACAAAACCATTTTTATTTGCAAAATCGAGTACAATCTGATAAGAAAGTCATTGAGTGAGAATAATGTCAGGATATTTCAATATTTTTTTTTAAGCAGTCACTTTTAGAGTATGATAGATACTTTTAGAGTATTAAACCTTACCTAATCAAATGAT
Organism: Mauremys mutica; assembly: GCF_020497125.1. Classification (NCBI taxonomy): domain Eukaryota; kingdom Metazoa; phylum Chordata; order Testudines; family Geoemydidae; genus Mauremys; species Mauremys mutica. The sequence continues at coordinate 131,788,363 of NC_059074.1, forward strand.
AACAGTTTAAAGACTAGCCCATGAATGGTTTTAACTTCTTGAGTAACCAAAAAAAACCCAAACCACCTTTTAATCATTAATTTAATTTTATAGCTGTCTCCTTTACTGAACAGGAAAGAGAATTAAATAATTTACCAACAAATTTTATAACCCCAAACAAACTTCTGTTTAGAACCTAGTAAGTCAAAAATTAGAGCAATGGCCAAACTTTCTAAAACTACAGCCTCAAGTTCGAAGTGCAACAAAATTCATTTGCACATTCAAGTTGTTTACTTGCATGCACAAATTTGTATTTGCATGCACACATGTAGATGCATGTGTGAATGCATTTCTTTTGTGGAGACTTTAGCTTTTTAAAAGGTGATTAATATATTTTTTCAAAGGTGACTAAGGGTTTTCCAAACAAATTTAAAATTAGACTGGAGCATATTACATCATTCATTTAGATAGCCTGGTTGTGAAATCACTACCCTCAACAGATTAACAGGTATGCTTACCTTTGGTTATAAGGGTTCCAAAAGTATGCCTTCTCACTTCCCTGTTTACTGATACAGGGAACAATGAAGAGGAGCCTGGAAGTCAAATGAGAAACCCTTATTTTTAATATGAAGGCACTCAACATGTATATCAATAGCAGGCATACATAAAATCAATATTCTATATCTTAAACCAGTGGTTCTCAAACTTTATTGCACCGCGACCCTCTTCTGAGAACAAAAATTGTTATATGACCCAGGAGGGGGGACTGAAGTCTGAGCCCACCCAAGCCCTTCCACCCAGGCCAGGGTGGGCCAAAGCCGAAGCCCAAGGGTTTCAGCCCCAGGCAGTGGGGGTCTGTAACCTGAGCCCGGGGCAGTGGTGCTCAGGCTTCAGCTTCAGCCCTGGACCCCAGCAAGTCTAACACTAGCCTTGGCGACCCCATTAAAACCAGTCACGACCCACTTTGGGATCCTGACCCACAGTTTGAGAACTGCTGTCTATTTAACATAGAACAATAATCTACATACACAAATATGGAAATATAGCACTGAATGGTAAGAAATCAGTACAACTGTTTCATATCCTATATGATTTATTGCTACACCCTCTTGGGTGTAATTAATATGCTAAAACGTGGTAATTATTCCTGCCTACAAAATGTTGAGGAATTTAACTTTGATTCCTGGAGACAAAAAGCAATTTGTTGAGATATTAATGAAAAAAATCCACATTCTATACATTCCAGTGCCTAGACATACTGGAATGTATAGAATGAAAGAATATTTCTATATGAAAGAAGCTAGAACAAGAACATTTTACATAGGTCTGTTTAGCCAATCAACACACAGAAGTGGAATACAAACTAACATTCCATAAAAAGTGGCTGGACCCTTTCTAATCTATATCTGTATTAACAGAATTGCAATACAGATATTGAATGCGCTCCCTAGATATTAAAATAGACTTTTATATGCAGTTTTACACCTATATAGTAAAACACAGCAGGAACAGATGTGGCTGCCTAAACTAAATGATCAGTGCAGGATTAAAAGAAACACTACTGTTATAGAATAGTGAACATAATTAATTTCTTATTTACTAAAAATCCATGCAAGCAGGCTATATAAAGCCTCCTAATCATAAATTTACTGCATTTAGATATGGTAGACAGCAGTTGTATGTATATATAGTAACTCCTTGCTTAACGTTGTAGTTATGTTCCTGAAAAATGCAACTTTAAGTGAAATGATGTTAAGCGAATCCAATTTCCCATAAGAATTAATGTAAATGGGGGATGGGGTAGGTTCCAGGGAATTTTTTTTCAGACAAAAAACTATATATTATATAGATATACACACAGTATACGTTTTAAACAAAAAATTTAATACTGTTCACAGCTATGATGATTGTGAAGCTTGGTTGAGGTGGTGAAGTTAGCGGGTGGAAGAGGGAGGGATATTTCCCAGGGAATGCCTTGCTGCTAAATGATGAACAAGCACTCGGCTGAGCCCTCAAGGATTAACACATTGTTGTTAACGTAGCCTCTCACACAAGGCAGCACGAACACGAGGGAGGGGAGACAGCATAGCAGACAGAGACAGGCACACACCTTGTGTGGGGGGGGAGAGAGAGAGAGATGCACACTCCCCCTTAAAGTAAGCTGAACCACTCTTAAGTACATTGTCTTTTTAAGTGGATCAGGAAGTTGAGACAGCAGCTGCTGCCCCAAGCTCTCTATGTCTCTCTCTGTCCGTGTCCCCTCCCTGCTCTATATGGAGAAGGGGTAAGCGGGGTGCAGGAGCAGGAAGGAGGGGGACACCCTGACATTAGCCCTCTCCCTTCCTCCCCGCACAGCAAGCAGGAGTCTCTGGAAGCAGCACCAAGGCAGCGGGCAGGAGCAGCACATGGCAGTGGGGGGAGGGACAGCTGAACTGCCAGCAATTTATATCCTGCTGGGCGGCTGCAGCACAGGAAACTTAGGGGAGTGGGGAGCTGATGGTGGGCTGCCGGTCCACCCTTGTTACAAGCCCCCACCAGCCAGTTGTAACGGGCTGCTCTTCCTGCAAGCAGTGGACAAAGCAGGCAGTTGCCAAACGACGTCAGAAGGGAGCATTGCATAATTTTAAACGAGCATGTTCCCTAATTGATCAGCAATGTAGCAATGAAACAACGTTAACCGGGACAACTTTAAGTGAGGAGTTACTGTACTAGGGGAGAACAAAATACCATCTGAGGGCCAGTGACAGTCTCCAGTTGCCTTTTCCCTAAAGCATAGTTTACACTTAAAAGTTTGTCAAAATAGCTATTCTGGCAAAACCCTCCTAGTATGGACACAGTTTTATGCCATCAAAAAAGTGTTTTTTCCCTTATAGCTTATACCAGTTGGGTCAATAAAATCAGCTATACTGGGAAAAGCACTTTTTGTCAGCTTAACTGTGTCTACACTGGGGATTTTTGTGACAAAGGAATAGCACAAAAGTAAAACCCTTGATCTAACAAAACAAAACAAAAAAGGCAGCACACCCCTTGATGTCAATTGTTTTAATGTAGACTAGGCCTAAGTGAAGTTTGAGGATCAAAGGCAGGTAGCTTTCTGTTGGTTAGGTTTTTTTTAGAATCTCTGATAAATTCTAATGTAACCCTGGTGCTGAGCCCCTTTCTCTGGTGCTCCCCTTTTTTTTACTAAAAAAACAGCTTATGAATAAGTATATACAGTATATATTATAGATTTATAGAAAGACACCTTCTAAAAACATTAAAATAAATTACTGGCACATGAAACCTTAAATCAGAGTGAATAAATGAAGACTCGGCACACCACTTCTGAAAGGTTGCTGACCTCTGCAAGAGAGGCTCATACACTAAACTTCAGAGGTCCTAAATTCAATCCTGCTGGCTGCTTACCGGGATCTGTTGGCATTATATTAACATGCAGAAGCATGGAAGACCATCAGAAGTACATTAAATAGAGTAACTTCAACCAAAAAATGTGTATAGAGTAAAAGTACATGAAAAATAGATGTTGCCAAGTTTTAAACAACACTGGTATATATCAGACTATATAGTAAAAAGTAGGACTGACTGGCAAAATTAGTTCTCTCATCTGTAATTTTGCTCATAGAATGATCCACTTCTCTGGACTGACGTCTAAACTCATGAGTATTTCTGTCCAGCCCAGCAGAATGGGGCAAAATTCCTCTGAAAGCTTTCCCTGCTACTGTGTTTGCTATACCAATTACACACACCCCAGTCAAATGCTTTCAAAACTAGATAACAGTGTAAACTGAACACACGCATATACATAAAAGCATGGTATTGATATCAGTGTAACATATGTAACTCTGTTCCAATTTAAATAAAGACAAAAGAGAATCATAGACTAAGCCAAGTATACACAGAATATGTGATAAGCATAGGGAGGATCTGTCCAAATTAGTAAGAGAAATCAAAATGAGAGGTAAGAAAACTAATTCCGCAATACAATTCACTGCTCCCAGAAATTACAATTCATGGGAAATAGCAAACAGTGACCATCACCCAATCACCATATAGAGAGAGTAATAAAAGTGAACACATAGTCATTACAAATAAAGAAAAAGTTGGTGTGAGTCAAACAAAAAAAGACCACTGAGAAACCCTCTCAGAATAGAATTAACCTGAGACTAAAAATATATTATAAACTGTTCAATTAGCTTTGAATTCAAAAGTTATTTTCCCAGAAGAAACAGCTTTATCTCTATACATATATTGTATACAAATATATTATTTAATACAAATCTTCATCTTAAAACATATTGAGAGCAGTTTAAAAGATGTTACTAAAAATTTGTTTCCAATACAATATAGCAACAGTTTTGCAATGCTTAAAAAAGAATGCATAGATAACCACAATGCAGTTTTGCAAACGCTCACAATTGTATCACAAGTCTTGCAGTGCTTGAGGTTTCTCTGAAAGCCCCAGATCCTAGAGGCATGTGATTACCTGAGAATCTCAGCTTTTACCTTTTTTTAAATTGTCATTTTGGGTAAGTCCCTAGCCTTCATTAGTTGGAGAAAAAAATTGAAAACATGACCTGAATTTACTCTAAAGGCTCAGATGCCAGAAATCTAAGATAGAAATCCTTTTTTATTTTAATTGTATGATTTTCAAGACAATATCTTCTTTTTTTTAGCCCTGACTCATTGATTTCTAAATGTTTCAGGCTAGCAAGTTTCCTCCTTCCCACATGATACATTGAGGTTTTTCCATGCAGTGCATACTTCTAGAATGTGCCCCAAATCTCAAAGAAGGCTCCTAGATTGCCGATTTTTGTGCTGGAAAAATGGCATCAATTAATTATCTGGTGAAGTAGTAGATTATGTAGCTTTTTATGAGACTGCCAACCATGAGACAAGCATTAGACTTCCTCCACAGGTTAGAATATTTTTATCTAAAACTCATCCAGAATACTTCCTGAGAATGAAAGTTTATTTTAAGTGGGTATGATTAAAAAGAAAAGGAATTAACTACTCTAGATTAAGCTTATTGATCCACAAGCATTTTAGGACTGGTCTACAGAATCCCTTACTCAGAATATTGATAAGCATCTACAATTGAAATAAAAGAACCCTCACGGCTGTTCCGCTACAGCTCTCCCGCTGACAAAACACTTCCACCCCCAACAAGAAGAGATAACATTGTCGGCAGGAGAGCACTCCTGCTGACAAAGCGCGGTTTACATCAGCACTTGTCATCGACAAAACTTGTGTGTTTCGGGGGGGGGGGGGTTAACACCTGTGAACAACAAAAGTTTTGTCTTTCACTTGTCAGTGTAGACAAAGTTTAAGAGAAAACCCTGAGAAAGGCCTAGAGAGTTAGAAAATAGGCAGAAAACATGGCTGGATGACTTCTTGAAAGTAATTTTAAGACTGTTTGTAGCAGAACATTAAAACATCCCGGATCCCCAGGTTGCATTAAACATACTTGCTGTAGAGCCACAACTAGAAAGTGAGAAACAGCAGGATTCAACAAAAAAATATAACATAAGAGGATAGGGTACATGGCATATAGGTTGAGATTTGAACAAAACAAACTCCTTCCTTTTCAGACCTTAAGAAAACGCCTTTTATATAAAACTCTAGAATAACTTTAATCAGGGAATTAAGAGGCATAAAGTTTTAGCAACAGCACCACTGAGGTCCATTCATCAAACATGTCAGGAGAGTGCACACTTTCAGTTCCAGTTTCCAAAATCAAAACCCAGCCCCCACCACTTTTACCCCTTTTCACTGGTTTGGGTAGAAACACTCAGGCTTTGGCTACACTTACACTTCAAAGCGCTGCCGCGGCAGCGCTTTGAAGCGCTAAGTGTAGTCAAAGCGCCAGCGCTGGGAGAGAGCTCTCCCAGCGCTGTCCGTACTTCACCTCCCTGTGGGGAATAACGTACAGCGCTGGGAGCCGCGCTCCCAGCACTGGGGCTTTGACCACACTGGCGCTTTGCAGCGCCGCAATTTGCAGCGCTGGAAAGGGTGTGTTTTCACACCCTGCTGCAGCACTGCAAATCTGTAAGTGTAGCCAAGCCCTCAGGAGTTAGGATTTCCATCCAGAGCAGTGGGAAAAGGGGACTCATTCTTACCATGATACATTGCTTCTTAAAATATAGTATAATTCAGTGGTCCCCAACCTTTTTCGCCTGGCGAGCGCCAGACAACGAGCCACGGAGGACCATGGCAGCGGACAAGCATCCACCGAAATGCCACCGACAAGCGGCAACGTCAGTAGGCGTTGCTGCTGAAATGCCAAGTGGCAACATCAATAGGCATTGCTGCCGACAAGCAGCGTCATCCAGAGGCGTCGCCGCTGACGTGCTGCCGATTTTCTGGATGACGCTGCTTGTCGGCGGCATTTCGGCAGATGCTCGTCCGCTGGCCAGTACGTGGGTGCACTTAGACGCCCCGGTGGGTGCCATGGCGCCCGTGGGCACTGCGTTGGGGACCCCTGGTCTAATTTATATTTTGGTAGCCTTATGCTAGAATTTAAGCTTTTCTGGCTTTTAGCTGTATTTTAAGCAAACTGCTCTTTAGTGTCTTCACCGCCATGATTTGAATTATATATTTTGGTGTTTTTACTATGTACATCTATTAAATGCTTTTAAGACATGGAGTAGAAGAATGGACATAAAAAGTAGAATTATTATAATAGATTTCAACTTTAAAATGTTATGGTAGAAAAACGCTTAACTAAAAACTTCACTTTGTCAAGGACTATATCTACTCCATGCATGCCTGTGTCATACCTGCTTATTTTACTATTAGAGCTTTTTATTATTGTCTGCACTTCCAGTTAATATATCTTCAAGAAAGTTTGCTTACTTTATAATGCTTATTGCGTGATCATCAGATTTCAAAGCTACTAAGTCCACAATCTTTGCTGGTGATAATGTTGGCGGGTGCTATGGAGGATACAAAAGAGAGAGAATGAAAATCAAGTGATTAATCATAGACTGAAGTTATACAGTTGGCTGCTAGGAAAAATAAAAAAGACGACATGGTTTAACTTGTAAACTGAACATTGACAAACTCACTGATGAAGAATTACCACTACATTTCTAACCAGAATCACATTTAATATATTTTATGAGTCATGCCAAACTAAAGAAACCATACTCCATGTACTTTAAGCCACTATTTGGGGAAAATCTGACTATGGCTTTTTTTTTTTTTTTTTTTTGGTAGTGAAGGAGATTGTATTTCAAAGGTTGCCAGCTGGAAAGCAGGCCCTGCAAAGCAATTTGAAGCAATAAATAAGACATTTTCAAGGTGGTTTTACTATTACATAAAGTATTGAGACACTCATGCTCTACAAATGCCTAGTTTTTATTTAAAAAATGTACTTTCTACAGCTAATCAAGTTCTAAAAACACAAATGTAGTGGTTGGGGACAGATCCTGACAGGGGCTGAATCACCCAACAACTCCTTTGATTTCAACAGTTAACATGGGTTACTCAGTACATCTCTCAAAATCAGGGCTGAAATGATTACATGCATTTTGCTGCTAATTTCCCCTCAGAAAGCTAAACTTAATTTAACTTGCAATATCCCCAACACAATGGGCTGATCTCCGTAAAAGGCACTTTTCCTTCCTTTCATACAGAAAACATCCTGTAAACAATCTATTTCCACTCTGTTAACTGATTGCTTTTGTTTACTGGCAGGAACAGCAATAGCAAACTCGGCATGCAGCAGTGAGAGCTAGAAAGTTTTGTTTCATTTCCTACTGTGCAGGTGTTTTATACAAGGCATCTATTGTAATTCTTCAAGTTTCATTTCAGAGGGAACATGCTGCTTCTTTCCAAAGCACAGACCAAGAATAACAGAGCAACAGAATTAAGGAAACAGCAGTATGCTTCAGTGTGAAGCAAAACTGAAGTATACAGCCACCAAACCATACACAAGACCAACAAGTTTTCCTATTTTATTTGCCAACAGATACAAAAAGGGAGGAGAGAGAGAAAAGAAAATGGAGTAAAAAATATGAAATCACAAGACAAGTGCAGAACTTCACCATCTGATCGGTCACCTTTATTGCATCTCATTCTCAGACCCCAATATTTGTGTGCTCATTGCCTGTTTAGTTCCCAATCCTGCAACTGCCCCCAGCAGGTAAACTCCTGTGTAGTGTTGCCAACTTTCTATTCACACAAAACTGCACACACTTGCCCCGCCCCACCTCTGAGGCCCCACTTCTTCTCTGAGGCTCTGCCCCCGCTCACTCTATTCCCCCTGGCCCTGTCGCTCACTCTCCCCACCCTCACTCACTCATTTTCACCAGGCTGGGGAAGGGGGTTGGAGGGCGGGGGTGAAGGCTGCGGCGGGGGGTGTAAGCTCTGGTGTGGGGACAGGGACGATGGATTTGGGATGCAGAAGGGGGCTCCAAGCTGGGGCTGAGGGGTTCAGAGTGTTGGAGAGGGCTCTGGGCTGGGGCAGGTGGTTAGAGTGTGTGAGGGGGTGAGGGCTTCAGCTGGGGGTGCGGGCTCGGGGATAGGGCTGGGGATGAGGGGTTTGGGGTACAGGAGGGTGCTCTGGGCTGGGATCAAGGAGTTGGAGGGGGGAGGGGGGATCAGAGCTGGGGCAGGGGGTTGTGGCACAGGATGGGGTGCAGGCTCCAGGCGGCGCTTACCTCAAGCAGCTCCCGGAAGCTGCAGCATGTCCCCACTCTGACTCCTACACGGAGGCGCGGCCAGGTGGCTCTGCATGCTGCCTGGTCCACAGGTGCTGTCCCCGCAGCTCCCACTGGCCGCAGTTCCTGGCCAATGGGAGCTGCAGAGCCAGAGCTTGGGGCTTAGACAGCGTGCGGAACCCCCTGGCTGCCCCTATGCATAGAAGCCAGAGGGGTGATATGCTGCTGCTTCTGGGAGCTGCACAGAGCCCCACTGTGCTGCTGACTGGACCCGCCAGAGTCCTTTTGACCGAGCATTCCGGTTAAAAACTGGCACCTAGCAACTCTACTCCTGTGCCTATGCAGAGGCAGTTTCAGGACTACGGCCTGGTCTACACTAAAGTTAGGTCAACACAAGGTAGCTTACATTAACCTAATTATCAGTTTACACACTGCAGCCTTGTCCCGCTGATGTAAGTGCCCTACTACACCAACAAAGTAACTACACCTCCATGAGAGGCACAGCGCTTATGCTGGTGTAGTTACTTACATCGGCTGCTGTCATCAATTTCAAGACTGGCTGCCAACAGCTCCCTACTCCCAGCCTGGAGTCTGGATGGCTTCCCCTTCTCCCCAGCTCCAGGCTGGGAGGGGGAAGGCAAGAAGCTTGGGTGGCTGCTCCCCTCTCCCAGCTGGTAGCAGGGAGCCAAGAGCCCTGGGGAACGGGGTGGGGGAGCAGCTGGGCTTCTGGCAGGGAGCTGCACAGCACTGAGAGCCCTGGCTTTCAGCCTCCCCTCGCCCACCCGTCTTCAGCTGGTGGAAGCATTCCTGGTGAGAACACACATCACTGACAGAACAAGGATAGTGTGGACATCACAGTCACCCCAGTAATTACTGCGATGGCTGTAAGGTGACCTAACACTGGTTGACTTAGGGCTGTAGTGTAGATATGCCTGAAGGTTTCAAAGTATAAGCGCCTCAGGTCAGAAACAGTGTGTTTGTAAAGCACTTAGTTTTGGGTAAGATATAGACAATTAAGAATATTTAAGAATATCTTCCTTTCATTAATAAAATCAATGCATCTACATAGCATTAGGGGACCATGTATCTGATATAAAGCCAACATCCAGACGATACATGGTCACTAAATATCTTTGGCACTTTAGTACTTGTGTCAGTTCCCACATCCAGGCCAATAGGGTTGCCAACTGTCTAATCCCACAAACCCAAACACCCTTGCCCCATCCCTGCCCTGCCCCTTCCCCAAGGCCCCACTCCACCCCGTCCCTTCTCCAAGGCCCCACCCCACCTCCGTCGCTTGCCCTCCCTCACCCCCACTCACTTTCACTGGGCTGGGGCAGGGGGTTGGGATGTGGGAGGAGGTGCAGGCTGAGCCTGGGGCAGGGGATTGGAGTGTAGGAAGGGGTGAGGGTTCAAGCTCTGGAAGGGAGTTTGGGAGCAGGAGGGGGCTCAGGGCTGGGGCAGGGGGTTGGGGTGCTGGCTCTGGGAGGGAGTTTGGGTGTGGGAGGGGGCTCAGGGCTGGGATAGGGGTGCAGGAGGGGGTGCAGGCTCTGGCCAGGAGGTGCTTACCTCGGACAGCTCCCGGGCGGCAGCCCAGCAGGGCTAAGGCAGGCTGGCTCCCTGCATGCCCTGGCCCCGCGCCGCCCCCATTGGCCACAGTTCCAAGGCGGGGCAAGAGTGTTTGGGTTTGTGTGATTAGACTGTTGGCAACCCTACAGGCCAAATTCCAAGTTAAACACGGTATAACTAAAACCCACCTTGGAATTTCCATTTAGAGATTTCTCTTGGTGTTCCACCACTAAAATGAATATATGAATAACCTTACCCATCCACCCACCCAAATCCTATGATGTGCTAACGTTAGTTGGTCTGAGGATGCTAGTCACTTCATGTAACCTTTTATCATGATGTAAGATCATTATCAGGGCCTTGCAATTCTCTATTGCCCAGCATCAGAGGGAAAAAAAAATCACTTCTACACGTTTGTAATAAGGCACGTGCAACTAAAATAAGTTATTCTGTAATACGTTTACCTCTGTTTAAAAAGATCTTGAACATTACAAAATCTTAATTAAAGCATTTTTCATTTAACAAAATTCAAATTGTTTTTTAAAAATCTCTTCCCTGAATGACTGACAGTTTATTTGCTTATGTATATTTTTGAATTCTTAGTATTTGATTGTCTGTATTTCACTTTGCATGACCTCCGTGCACGTATTTGATTTACTGTACATACACTACAACAAACATGACATATGTGCATGATCTTTTACAAGAATCTCTTCATATCAACCTTTGAACTGCAACCTACGGCTATTTGTGCTTTAAATTTTCATCGAGTTACCATAAGACATACCATGCCCATTTTCCCCAGGGAAGCAATGCATTCATGCAAAGTTGAACTGACATATGATACATGATCAGTGACCTGGCCATGCAAATCATATCACTGAAGCCTGGCTACTTACAAAAGTAGTAAGAATTCGCTAATTGAAAGTGATTAGTTACATGCTGTACATGTAGCTGTACGTTAAAAACTGACAACCATTTAGTTTTTGTTTGCACAGTTAGTTGCTGAGTTGGGTTGTCTATAGAATCTGCCGAACGACCAATCATTTTTATGGGTCCTTTCTATGTTTTAGATAATGAAGTACACTTGGTAAATAGTGAGACTGACATAATATGTAGTGCACAATATATTGGTTAGTGAAACAACCTGGAGCAGACTGCTGTGTGGCTAAAGGGCAACCACTTTGTTGTTTCTTTCAATTAAACGTGTGTGCACTCAAGTGCAAAGTGCCTCTTACCCAAGGGGTAGTTTAAGCACATTTCGAATGTAGAATTTTTTTTTCCCGAAGTTGCATGGTTTTATTGTGCTGAATTTAATTATGGAAATACAAGTTAAACATTACTTTACCCTCTCCACTTCCTTCTTCAAATGGGAGAGGAATTGTTCCTCATATTGAATGCATCAGTTGGATGACAAAGAATCAATGGAAAAGATTTGCCCATCATTTCAACTTGGGTCTCCTTACCACCCACACAATAGGTAGCTAATAAAAAACTGTGATAATTTAGCTTCAAATTTCTTATCTTTCCTCTGGAATCCTCACCACTCAACTGGCACTGTTTAACAAACCACCACCTTCCCTATTATGGAAGTTCTCTTCATTCCCTCCTTCTTCCTCACATATGGATCATGTCCAGATCCTGTCACTTCTTCCTCCACAACATTTCTATGATCTATTTGTTTTGTCCACACAGCTAAAAACAAAAGTAATAAAGATGTGAGATGAGGGTCTGAAACCACTTCTTTTCTAGTGGATAGACCACTGGTCAGGGGCTCAGGAGACCTGGGTTCAATTCCTAGATTCTGATCTTCTTATGCACCTTGTACTAGTCTGTGTCTAAGATTACCATTTGTAAAATGAAGATAATATTGTGAAAATAAAAATAATGTTGTGAGGTGTTCTGGTGATAAAAACTGTAAATACCAAGACAGATGGAGAAGCAAACAAATTTTGTATCTAGGCTACCTAAAAAATCTCCATGCCTTCTTCCATTCAGCATTGTAGGCACAGCAAGCCTCTCCTAAATTGGTCCATAAGACCCTCTTATTAAAATCCCTCAAGACCCATAATTAGCCTGACACCTAAAAGAATTCATTTTATTTAAAAAACAAAAGAGTAACTTTACTCCAAGTTGTTCTCTTGTATTAGTAGGGTCAATCCTATTGTTGGTAACCCCTCTCTTCCTGCCCCCCTTCCAAACTGCTCCCTAATTGTCTTGCTACAACCTTTATGTAAAATACCAGTTTAAGAACCTTGGGGCCAGCATCATGCCTTTTTGTGTGTGTTGCAAGATGCTGCCCATACTCCTGGGTGCTGTAAAATAAACAAACTATTAAATTATAAATATTACCTATAAAGATTATCAAGAAGTCAGAGTTCCTTTTACTACATTAGCAGTTTCTTCAGTAATAATTTGCAGATGATACACAGATTGGGGTAGGGGTAAATAAGGAAGAGGACAGATCACTAACAGTGATCTAGATCTCCTGGTAAGATGGGCACAAGCAAACAATATGCATAAAGTCGTATCTAGGAACAAAGAATGTAGGCCATACTTACAGGGAAGCAGCAACTCTATAAAGGACTTGGGGGGTCGTGGTGGATAATTGACTAAACATGAGCTCCCACTGTGACCATAGGAGGCTAATGCAACCCATCAATATATAAATAGGAGACTATCAAGTTGGAGTAAGGAGGTTATATTACCTCTATATTTGGTACCAGTGTGACTACTAGTGGAATACTGTGTCCAGTCTAGTATCCACAATTCAAGAAAGATGCTGACGAATTGGAAAGGGTGTAGGATACAACCCCCAAGAATGATTAAAAGATTGGAAAACAGGTCATAGTGACTGTGCTCCTTAAGTCTACCTATTTAGCTTAACAAAGGGAAAGTTACGGAGTTTACAAGTACCTACATGGGGAGCAAACAAAAAAAAATCTGATAGAGGGCTCTTTGATCTAGCAGACAAAGGTATAAAATGATCCAACACAAATTCAGACTGGAAATAAGGTGTACATTTTTAACAAGTGAGGGAAATTAACCATTGGAAAAATTTACCAAAGGTTGAGGTGGATTCTCCAACACTGGCAATTATTAAATCAAGACTGGATGTTTTTCTAAAATATAGGCGGCCTTCAGGGGTTCTCAAACTATGGGTAGGGACCCCAAAGAGGGCCATGACCCCATTTTAATGGGATCGCCAGGGCTAGTGTTAGACTTGCTGGGGCCTGGAACCAAAGCCCGAGCCCCACTGCCCAGGGCCAGGGCCAGGGCCAAAGCCAAAGCCCAATGGCCTAAGCTCTGGGTGGCGAGGCTCAGGTTACAGGCCCCCCTCCTGGGGCTGAAGCCCTTGGGCTTCAGCTTTGGCCCCCACGGCCCGGGGCTCAGGTGGGCTCAGGCTTTGGTCCCAGCTCCTGGGGTTGTGTAGTGATTTTTGCTGTCAAAGGGGTGTTGCAGTGCAATGAAGTTTGAGAACGCCTGCTCTAGTTCAAACAAGAATTAATCCAGGGAAGTCCTATGACCTCTGTTATACAGGTGATCACATTGTGACCTAATGATCCCTTCTTTTAATCTAACAACAATATTTGGTTAATATTTATAGTTCTTTTATGTCTTCAAAGCAGTGTACAAACATTGGATATTTAGCCCTCACAATCACCTTAAGGCAGGGATGGACAAACTTTTTGGCCCGAGGGCCACATCTGGGTATGGAAATTGTATGGCGAGCCATGAATGCTCACAAAATTGGGGTTAGGGTGCAGGAGGGTGTGAGGGCTCCGGCTGGGAATGCAGACTCTAGGGTGGGGCTGAGGAATTGGGGGTGCAGGAGGGTACTCTGGGCTGGGACTGAGGGGTTCAGAGGGTGGGAGGAGGATCAGCGTTGGAGCAGGCTCCAGGCAGTGCTTACCTCAAGCAGCTCCCAGAAACAGCGACATGCCCCCACTCTGGCTCCTATGCAGAGGCGCAGCCAAGCGGCTCTGCGCGCTGCCCTGTGCGCAGGCAATGTCCCTGCAGCTCCCATTGGCTGTGGTTCCCGGCCAATGGGAGCTTGGAGGGTGTCGCTTGGGGTGGGGGCAACGTGTGGAGCCCCCTGGTTACTCCTACGCATAGGAGCCGGAGTGGGGACGTGCCGCTGCTTCCAGGAGCCATGCGGAGTGGGACAAGACCCCGATCCTGCTCCCCGGCTGGAGTGCCGGAGTGGGGCAAGCGCCAGACCTCACTTCCCAGCGGGAGCTTGAGGGCCAGATTAAAATGTCTGGAGGGCCGGATGTGGCCTCAGGGCCATAGTTTGACCACTTCTGCCTTAAGTAGTAGATAATTAGGTGATATGATCTCCATTTCACAGAACACCCCAAAAAGAACCCCAACCAAAAACAAGATTTCAAGGCCACACAGGAAGTCACCAGCAAAACTGGAATTAGAATGAAAAAGCTCCTAATTCCAAGTCTCTTGCACAGCTCACCAGACTAGATCCATGCTGCAGCCATTTCTATCACAATCCACTGCAAATGGAGGGACATACTCAAAAGCTGCCTTGCCAATAGGGAAGCGAAAGTGTTAAAGGACAGTTTTTTACTATAATGTTTTAAGTCACTTGTGCAGTCAGCCAGAGATTTTTTGCTAAATTCAGCTAACAGGTTCACTATGGATGAAGGTTATAATACACATAGAACTGGCCTACTTACTCAAAGTTTTCATAGAAGACAAGTAACAGACACTGTTCATCTATTAAAGTGTTGCTGGTATACAGAGTTTCATAATTTAATAAATAAAGCACAAGACTGGGAACCAGCGTTCTATTCGTAGCTCTACCATTACCTGTAGTTTGTAGTATAATGAATGGAAGTGGAAAAGAGTCAGACTTCAGGAGGGACTTTGTTCAGGAGAGCACTGGTGGGGGGGGGCGGGGGCGGGAAATCAGGCCCAGGTTGCTTGTACATAACATTCTGGAGCCTCATTATGCAACACAAGCCATTCAGCATAACTAATAAAAAAAGATAGCTTTCCTACAATTTACCAGCCTGCCACATCACTTATTCCTAAGGATGAAAAAGGTCCATTTGGAGCTGGAGCAGAAAACATTCAGGAAGCAGGGGCTGCAAAGAACCTGCAGACACAGTATTCCTGTGGCATTAAGGGATTCCTCTGCCAAGGCATAAATGACCATTTTCTGCATCTCTCTACATCCTTCCCAGCTCATGGCTGCTGATGCTCAGAGAGGAGCACATGAAGGAAAATCAGACCATCAAGGGCAATATTAGTGAAACTAAGATAATGTTTTCACCCCTCAGTCACAAGGCCGAGAAATACCAAACAGACTGAAGCACCACTGCAGGGAAACAAGACAGGGTCCCCATCTTCCACAATCTTACAAGCAGAGCAGTGGGAAACTTGCAGTGCTTCAAATATCAATTGCATGAAAAGAAAAAATAAAAGGATGTGAGGATGTGAAGGTGCTGATGCCGAAAAATGTTAATGACTGTCTTACAGATGGAACAGCAGATCTTGGGTAGAAGTTATTAAATGAGGCAGAAATCCTTGATGGTGTTCACAGTAAAGCAAGCAAGTGGAAAACTGTGATGCCAGTGGCAAAAAAGAGTAAGCAAGAGAAGAGGTGGTACCTGACAATTTCCAATTAAAAATACAGCAGTGCAGGCAGTTGGCACATTAAGCAAATGCTTAAAAACAGCAAGTTGACACCAAGAGAAAATATTTTTAGAACAGCTCATAAAGTCAATTCAGAAGTCAGCATATGAAGCAATAAAACAGCAGTAACTGTTTCCATGTTCCAGTTTAGTTTACTACTGTCTAGGTGTTATATTTTTGGAGGGGTGGACTATATTACTGAACACCAACTACATTTTTTCTCCTCTAGAAAAAATTCACTCTACAACACACGACACCTAACTAACTTATACCGACTTTCCATTAGAATTTGCTATGTGAGCCCTTCACCCAAACAGCTATCAGGTATTATGCACTAAACTAGTTACCTATACTTATATTTCTATGTATTTTTATAGAGAAAAACAGTACCATGTTATATAGTTGTACTATTACACAGTCAACACAAATAACCATTAATTGGAGCAGACAACAGTGGAGGAACGCACAACCTCCTCTGAACAGGACATAAGAGTACTTTGGCTCACATCAGTGTAACCTCATGAGGGCTGCCATGTTCAAACAATGATCGTGCAAAACTCATGACTATCCTTAATACTCTAAGTGACTATTATATTTCTAAAGAAAACAAAACACAAAAAAAAAGGAGTGGAGATTATGCCCAAGGAGTCTAGAGCAGAACAGTATTTAACACACCTAATTATAACAAATAATTTCCCCTGGTAATGTAGTTACATAATGTCCTCTTGGCAATACAAGAGCCCTAGACAAAACGTGGCCAAGGCTAGGTCAGGCCTTCTCTTAGGCATTTTTTTTTTAATTTAAAAAGACCAAGCAGTTAACCATGTCACGTTCTTAACAGACTAATGAAAAAGGAAAACCCGCCCCCCCCCCAACTCATCAAGAAAAGGAAACAAGTTATTTGCATGTCCTAAAATAAATATAAACTAAGCCCAACACTCATGATGCTGCAATCTAGTTATCTACACACAGAATAGTGTAAAAAACAGTCCTATAGAAAGAACATGGAGCCTGCTAATGAAATTTTCTAAGTATATGTTGAAGCTCTAGGGTATTTGAAAAAAATAAAATACAAAACCAGTATTTATATGGAAAATTATAAAATATTTAGGTGGTTGTGTAAATTAGTATTTAGCTAATGAACTGAAATGACTCAAACTGTAATAGGAAAAAGCAAGCAAAAATAATTAGCCTATTTAAAACAAAAGAATGTGTTTTTTTATTATAAGGTGAAAAGTACATTTCAATTCAAGCATACAAAAGACAATGCATCAGTGAGGGGAAAAGCTTTATTCCACTGATATGGATTCAAGTCTCAAGTCACTCATGCAATACAAGTGAAACCACAATTACTACTTGCATCATTCTAATGCATGACAGACACTTCCACTATCAAACCCCTGTTGTCCATGGATAGTAGGATGGTCATATGGGGTAAGTACCAATTCTTGTTTCCAGTTATTTTTAACTCCTTGCTGAGATTTAATAAGTTAAAATTGTTTCTTAATATTTTTCCATTTCAGTAATTGCTGAAGCTGCCACATAGAGGTTATGTGATTGTTGCTCAACAGGAGACTTGGTTAGTGGGACACTTTCTTCTACGATGCCATCCAAACTACAAAAAAGTTTGAGAATCCTTGCATGCCCACTGATTCTGACATCAGTCCATGTTGCTTTTCAACAGGATAAAATGTATGTATGGTAAAAGACAGTTACCTTTTCCGTAACTGGTGTTCTTCGAGATGTGTTGCTCATGTCCATTCCATATTAGGTGTGTATGCTCGCTACATGCACCGGTGCCAGAAGTTTTTCCCTCAGCAGTATTCGTAGGGGACCAGCTCTGGCACCTTCTGGAGTGGCACCTGCATGGCGCGGTGTAAGGGGCACCACCAGCTCCCCCACCACCACCCTCAGTTCCTTCTTGCCAGAAACTCCGACAGTGGGGAAGGAGGGTGGGTTGTGGAACAGTCATGAGCATCACATCTCGAAGAACACCAGTTACAGAAAAGGTAACTGTCTTTTCTTCTTCGAGGAATTGCTCATGTGTATTCCACATTAGGTGACTCCAAAGCTGTACCCTGAAGGTGGGTAGGAGTTCAAGGACATGGAGATTGAAACACAGCTCTGACAAGCCCAGCGTCATCTCTGGCCTGCTGAGTGATGGCATAACGAGCTGTAAACGTGTGAACACAGGACCACGTTGCAGCGCTACAGATGTCCTGGGTAAGGATGTATGCCAGGAAGGCCGCCAAAGATGCCTCCACTCTCATCGAGTAGGTTGACAATTGGCAGCAGCAGAATCCCCGCCAGGTCGTAACAGGTCCTTATGCATGAGGTAATCCAATTGGAAATCCTCTGCAAGGACACCGGGTGACCCTTCATCCTATCTGCTGTAGCAATGAAGAGTTAAGAGAAAGGCTTGGTACGTTCTAAGTAGAAAGCCAAGGCCCTCTGGATGTCCAGGGCGTGAAGATGCCTCTCCTCACTGGTCTTGTGTGGTTTGGGACAGAACACTGAGAGGAAGATGTCCTGGGGTTCATATGGAAGGTGGAGACCACCTTTGGCAGGAAGGCCAGGTAGGGCTGCAACTGAACCTTATCTTTGTAGAAGACCATGTACGGAGGTTCTGAGGTCAAGGCTTTAATTTCAAAGACCCATCTTGCTGACGTCACTGCCACCAAGAATGTGAACTTCCATGACAGATGGGAAATGGAACAGGAACCCAGCATCTCAAAGGGCAGGCCCGGTGAGCCTAGAGAGGACCAAGTTAAGATCCCACTGTGAGACAGGAGTCTGTACCTTCAGGAAGAGTCTCTCGAGCCCTCTCAAGAATCTGACCATCATGTCATGGGAAAACTCCGTCTGTCCTTGAATCGGTGAGCAAAAAGCAGAGATTGCCACTAGATGCACTCTAATGGAACAGTGTGCTAGGCCTTGGTTCTGCAAATGGAGCAGGTTGTCCAGGACAGCCTATATGGAAGAACACGAGGGAGAGATGCCATGCTTCGACGCTCAGTGGGAAAACCTCATCCACTTGGCCAGGTAAGTCATCCTGGTTCAGGGCTTCCTACTCAGTAAACAAGAGGGAGCATTGTGCCCTTGAAAGATCTATATGGAAGTATGCGTCCTTCAAGTCGAGGGCGGCATACCAGTCTCACGGATCCAGGGAGGGGATAATAGAAGCCAGGGAAACCATGTGGAACTTTAACTTCTTTAGGTACTTGTTGAGGTCTCGCAGGTCCAGGATGGGCCGTAGATCACCCTTGGCCTTGGGATTAAGAAGCACCAGGAACAGAACCCCTTGTTCCTGTACTCAAGAGGAACTTCTTCTACCGCATGCAGCTGTAGTAACCCCTTTACTTCCTTCGCGAGGAGACTCTTGTGAGAGAGGTCCCTGAAGAGGGATGGAGAAAGCAGGTGGGAAGGGGAGGAGGGGTAGAAAGGAACTGGAGGATATAACCCTGTTTTACTGTGCTGAGGACCCATCAATCCAAGGTTATAACCATCCAGCAGGGAGGAAGAGGGAAAGGTAGTTGGAGAACACAGGGAAGGATGGATCCAGGGAATAGGCTGGTAGATCACCCTTGGGCACACCCTCAAAACAACTGTTCAGTCCTATGCTTATTACGGGTCAAGCCCAACTGGGCAGAGGGTGGAGATGGGTGGTTCAGGCAGCATTTGTAGCCCTTGGCTCATTTATGGAGCTGGTCCTGCTGAGGCTGACTCCCCGGCCCTGCAGCTGCTGCGGTCTGAACCACTTACGCGCCAGGGCTGGGATGTAGAGACCCAGGGTTTTTATAGTGGTGCAGGAGTCCTTGAGACCATGCAATTTTCTGTCTGATTGCTCCGTAAATAGGGCCCAGCCGTCAAAGGGCAGGTCCTGTACTGACTGCTGAGCCTCAGTGGACAACAGAGGAGCAGCCAAGAGGCTAGCCACATGGAGACAGCAGAAGCCATGGTGCAGGCAGCAGCGTCTGATGTCACCTGGAGGGCCGCCCTGGCCCGAGTGATCCTCGATGAGGGCATGGACTGAACTCCTTCTTGGAAGCCCAGACGGGCAAACGCTGGTGGGATGTCCCCCTCGATGGGGAACGGTACAGCTGAGGCGGGGACACACACACAGGTCCCAACACGGGTTTTCCTCGAGACAAGGGTACCGCAGGAGTCAGTGAGGGCAGCCCCGGGAGCGTCAGGATCTCCTGAGCTGCTTGAAGGGCTTTGATGGCACCTGAAGCTGGCCGGGGCCTGCATCACTATCTGAAGTCGCAGGTAAGGCATGGGATGGGCTGCACCCCTCGACTTGAGCTGGAGCCCGACTTCCCGAGAGGGATGTTGAGCTGCCCAACACAGGTCTTGGCTCGCGCCCCCTGCCCTCTCCTTTCCCTTGCAGGAGGTGGGAGATCTTCCCTACACAGTCTTTTTCGGCTTCTTGACCGGAGCCACGGAGCGAGACCAGTGCCGGCTCGTGGAAGGCGCTGGGGGTGCACTGCACACAGAGGCCACAGTGCTCAGTGCGGAGTCAGTCGGCTGCTCCAGTGCCAAAGTGAGTGCCGACTCCATTAGGAGTGCTCTTAGGCGGATATCGCACTCCTTCTTCGTCCTAGCTTTGAAAGACTTGCAGATACGGCGCTTGTCACTTATGTGCCCTTTGCCTAAGCACCTTAGGCAGCTGGTATGGTGATCACTGACGGGCATAGGCCGTTTGCAGCAATCACAGGGCTTAAAGCCTGAGGACCGGGGCACGTCCTGACACCCGGCTAGGTCCAGTTTGGGATTAATGGAGAGTTTGAGAACTACTACTAAGGGTAACTAAGAAAACTACTGTATAATTATTTTACAGGATTTCAAAGTTCGCAAGAACACAGAAGGAATCAATGCTAGCTGAAGCAGCAGATGTTCCAGCACTGTTACTGGCAGCAAGTAGTAACTGAGGGTGGGAGGAGCTGGCGGCACTTCTTACCGAGCCATGCGGGTGTAACTCCAGAGCCAGTCCCCTACGGATACTGCTGCAGGAAAAACTTCCAGCACCAGTGCCTGTGGCAAGCACACACACCTAATATTGAATAGACATGAGCAAGCACTTGAAGAACAACACTTAGTTTCATTCCCACAGTGATGTTCAAGGTAGAGATAAACTTATTACAAGTAGCGGTAGTAAAACAAATGAAGTTTCTGACTCCTACTAAGGATTAAGTGGAATTCTTACCCTCTCCTACACAGCATGACTAACCTTTTTTCTTTTTTTAAACTGATAAAGTTGAAATTTTGGGGCGGGGGGGCAGCGGGGGAGGGAGAAGGGGAGAATATATTTTCTGACCAGCTATAATTACAGGAGATTGGGGGCTTTTTTGGAAACATTGCTAATAAAAAAAAAAACACAAAAACAAAAAACCACAACTTTCCTCTGCACCATTTTTGTCTCTCAAAAACATTTTACAACAACATTTTAACAAAGTAAATAGAACTGTGGGAAAAGCATGATTGAGAGAACAGCACATTCAGGCTCTGCTTTCTGACATGGATTCTTGTTTGCTTGCCAAATTTGCTTACTAATCACAGCAAATTCAGCAAAGTTTAAATGGAAAAGGGGGATATAGTTTAAATAAGAAATAAAACAAATGTGGATTCTAGTCTTAAGATTCCCTACCACTGCAGCTCCAGCAGCAGTAGCAACAGTACAAGCGGCACCGGGCAGGTGGTATTTTAACCACCTTGTTTTCTTGATGTGTAGTAATCATGCTGTAGATAAAATGCCAGTGGCTGGTCTTACTCTACCATTCTCGTCTTATTGTTGATACCATCAGTGACAAATGGTAAGATCCAAAAAATAAAAAAAATAAAGAAGTCTAGTGGTAACAGCCACACACATATTCAGCAGCCCACACAACTTACCACAGAAGCTTCCCCACAGCCACAGACTACCTACCTCAGGCAAGCTGCACAATTTTCAATTGGCAAAAGGCAAGTAATTGAGATTTACTTACTGATTTGGAGAAATGCCTTGGGTTTCCTCTCAATATTAATATCATACAGTACTTACTAGATAACTATAAATATTCTTTCCCCACCCTGCTTTGAATTGCTTCCATTCCCCTCACAAGAAGTAAAAACAAAGACAGTTCAGTTGGTCTTCAAACTTATTCTAAGAACATGAAGCATTTAATGTACTATTTGTGATAACATCATTATGTTTGCACTCTCTCGTCAAAGAGGAAAATTCAGCCTTGTGTTTTAGTCATTATCAAGCAATTGGATCTCTCTTTTTATGTTACTAATGTAATTTGGCCATATTAAAGGAATTTGAACATGAAAACTGAAGCTGATCAAGAACAAAGGAATCCCTGCACTGATGTGGCTACAGAGGGAAGACACTAGCCTAATGTCTTTTCAGTGCAAGAAAGTGCAACCTAAAGTATATCGATCCAGATCCTAGTGTCACTGAAGTCTATGGGAAATCTGCTATAGACTTCAACATGACCTAGGATCTAGCCCAGTGGTAGGTAACCTGCAGCCCACAGGCTGAACATGGCTTGTCAGAGTAATCCGCTGGCGGGCCGCAAGACAGTTTCTTTACATTGGCTGTCCGCAGGCACGGCTGCCCACAGCTCCCAGTGGCCGCAGTTCACCGTTCCTGGCCAATGGGAGCTGCTGCGGGAAGTCTCACGGCCCACTAACAGATTACCCTGATGGGCCACTTGCAGCCTGCGGGTCACAGGTTGCCCACCACTGATCTAGCCCATAGAGTATATACTGAGAGGACTAATATGCGATCCCCTATGAGGGCCATAACATTGGACTTTTTCTTGGGAGGGGGTGTCTTTAAATCAGAAAATTTGTAACCTGATGAAAAAAAGTTAATATAACTACAGTTTTGATTTTATACGAGATAATCAGTTTTTAAGAACTGGGAACAGGATTACAGGTCTGTTTTTGTTATCTTTCTACACAATTAAAGAGGCTCACCCTAACTATCTTGACTAAATTAAGAGCTATTACCTTTATGGTCCTGCTTATAAATGTTTACCACACAAAGCACCTCCATAATTCCTTAAGCTGAAGCCTTTATTTATACTTACACATCTTACCCACATTTTCTTGGGTTGTATAAAAATTAGTATTATAAATCACTTCAGCCGATATCCAGTGTCACACTCCAGGGCAACTGCATCTGTATTTTCCCCCTCATGGTCCAGCAAAGGTACCCACTCTAGGCTCCCAGCTCCTCAGCTGTCACCTCTCAAGTTAAGATCTGCATCTCTCACCCTCCTGACTGGGGTATTTCCACATGGCACAGCTCCCTGCCTCTACGGTGACCTCCCCAGCAAAGTCAGGCTGCCTAAGCCAGTCTGCTTTACTATTCTCTTCAGAGATGGTAAACAGCATAAATTACCACAGCTAAATTACCACACAGCTCTAAGCAAGCACGTTTATTCTTGAGGTAAAAGCATTACAGAGAAAACCTGTTAAAAACAATAAAAGAACCTACTTTGTGTTAATAAATTACCAGATATCATCCTCTTACTCTCACAAGGGCTCTAATTAGTGTCAGTCCTTCCAATCCTTACCTAAGGATTGGGGCCCTCCCTTTGATAGAAGGTCCTGTCTGTCTGCTGGATCAAAATGAGAGCCCTGAGTCAGTTTAAACTGAGGCTATTTATCCAAAAATCCTTACTCTATCTAGTAGTCCTTGGAGAATCCAGTTCAAACTAGTATATGAGAGCCTGTCAACAGGTGGTGATAGCTCTCTGGAAGTGTTACAACCTGAGTGAATTTGCCTCACTGTTCTTAGTTTCTGGGGTGCTGTAGTCCCCCTCCCCCATGGAATTACATACAATCCCCAGCCCACGATACATAAACTTAATTCAATAAGGTTTGTCCAGGACACTGCAGGAAATTGCCATCTGTCACATTCAGTACAAGATATATTTGGATATCATCATGTACTTCTCAGTATACTTCATTTGTCCACTACCTCTGCTAACAGTGACTAATTCAATTATTGCTTTATCCTGTCCTCATTCATCTCACATTAGAGGTGGAGAGATGGCTTATTCATCAGCCCAGCAATAAAGATACAACAGGCCAAACACTTTTCTTAATTAAATCTGTGCAACTCCTACTTCAAATTCTGCTCTTTAGTGAAGCTGCACTTGTGCAACTGATGGCAGAATTTGAAGACAATGGTGTGACACTGGCAGACCAGGTGCCAGCTCTTCAAGGCTTTAGGCCTTGGCCAAGCACTGACAAATTCATTGCCTGAAACCACTTGTGTATTTGAGGAAAACCTCTGTGTTAGTATGGTTAAGATGGTTACTGAACTTAAAACAATGTGTTTAGACTTTATGAAATGCTTGTAAATTGCTGTATACATTAATCTCACATCTTTATCTTCTGCTATAAAGTAATACTTAAGTTTTTGTTTTATAACTAAAAATGTTTACCCTGAAACTGTCAAACTGTCAGAAAGGATCATCTCCTGCTCATTAAGAAGGCTATCAAAACTAAATGGGCCATTGTGGGACATCACGATACAAAGACTGTTAATTGCCCCTTCACACATCATGAAGAGTCTACGTGCAAAAGAGCGCATCCCATCAACTTGAATTATGGAGGAAGGACAAAGATAGTGAACAAGAAAATCTGTCATCTCTTTGCTGTTTGGACTCTCAGAGGGCTGGAGCTAGGAAACAGAAGCAGAGATTCCCAGTGTCAACCTGGGTTAACCCTAAAAGACATTCAGTGCTGAGAGATGACTACAACTCTGTCACCTTTTAAAAATGGACTAACTCATTCATGTATATATGTTTGCCTGCTTTAATCTGATAACTCATTTCTTTTTTCCTAGTCAGTAAATCCTTAGTTGGTTTACTATAGGATTGGCTACAAGTGGTGTCTTTGGTATGAGATGTGAGGTACAAATTGACCTGGGATAAGTGGCTGGAAACAACCTGAATCTTGTGTGATCTCTGGTGTATGGAAACCGACCGTCACTAAGGGTATGTCTATACTACCTGCCGGATCGGCGGGCAGCGATCGATCCAGCGGGGGTCAATTTGATAAATCAACCCCAGAGTGCTCTCCCGTCAACTCCTGTACTCTACTGGGGCGGGGGAGAGGCCACAGGCAGAGTCGACGGGGAAGCATCAGCAGTAGACTCACATCAATGAAGACACCGCGATGAGCAGACCCAAGTATGTCAACTTCAGCTACGTTATTCACATAGCTGAAGTTGTGTAACTTAGATCCATTCCCCTCCCCACAAAGCGTAGACCATGACAAAGTGCATCGTGTCTGGGTGGGAAGATAGAGTGGAATGCCCAAAGGGACTGTCTGTGACTCCATGGTAAGACTGTTATAGAGCTTCAGGAGTTCATATTTTTTACTGGGTTGGTGAAATCTAATTATAGAACATACAGCCAGTTTGGGGTGTCTGCCCTGCTTTTTGACAGTCTGCCCTGAGGCGTGCACAGGTTACACCCCAGTTGGAATGCAACAGTTTTGTTGAATAGCTTGCATAACATGAATCCAGTCCACTCGCCCAAACCTGTGTTGGTTCTGCAGGACTGAACGGCAGTAAAAATTTGTGTCACTAAAACAAGCAGATGTGATTGAATGTATACAGACAACAGATCTTAGTAAGGTGGTACCGTTTTCCAGTGTTACTTTGGAGTGTAACACTTTTGAGAGTAGATACACACTTTGAGCCCTCCATCTCCTGATACAAGTCAGCCTATCCCTGGTTCATGATAATTATGACTGACATTGCTTTCCCACATTCCTTTTTTTCCTTTATTGGTAGGCAAGCTGGATTCAGAAAAACCTTTCATAGAGCAGTTTGAAATTAAAACCTACTTTCTGGTTAGGAGATCAGCCTCATTTTCCTTCCTCTTCTGAATGTGACAGATGTGCTCTTTTCTGTTCTCTTTTTCTGCAAAGACCTAGGTAGACAGAAATTCAGCTTCAAATTCTTAACCCTACCATTACTGCAGAAGGATTTCAATTAGATATTTAACATTACATAGTTTGTGTGCTTTCTTAAGACGAGATATGGACTGTAGTACAGAATTTTTTAAACAAACCAACTAGCCAACTAAACCAGATATATCCCCAAAAGCACACACAACAGCTTAATATGGGGGGGACCAGGGGATGTGAACTATACATAGAAGGAAAAAGGAACTGGCATTCTTCCAATGCCATCAACTATCACTTAAGGCATGAACAAGACTCTGCCATCCCTGTCTATTTACTATGGAACAAAAATTTCTCTTGGTACCGAGATTCATTTGCTAAAATGATGATAAACGAGAGTAGTATTCAGCAGACGTTTACTGTTTGAAATAAAATAGATACAACACAGATTTAAATCATAATAATTAGCAATGATAACATTTTGCTTTGCAGTGTGCCATATCCAATCGAAGAAAATCTGCTGCTGATTTTAACATGTCCGTAATTCTGAGACACTGTTGTGGCTCTCCAATAGTTATAACAAGGAAAAAGATTCTCTTACGATTTTTTTTTTTAAAAAGAGTACGTTAACCAAAAGGTAACCCATTACATTTCAACATGCAAATTGTTTAGAAATAACATCGTGCCACAGAAGTGACTACAGGTTACAGACAAAAAGTCCCTACCTTGTAGAGAAGACATACCCTTATTATCATCTCTCTGACCTTCTCTTGATGGGCTGGAATTTTAAAATGGCTTAAGTAACGTTCAGAGGCACTTGTGCTCCTAAGTCACTTATGACTTTTCCACCCAATGTGCCCTTCATGGCTAGAAATGTTCACCCTGGGCATAGTTTGACCTACTGTATTGCTGCCAAATACAAGAAGTTGGACTTAAATAATTAGGACTTTAATCCATTCTACTTAAAAACCCAGAGGTTTTTCCACATCCAACTAGCAGATCAGGTTCTTGCCTAAGAGTATGTCTACACAGCAGCTGGGAGGTGCAATTCGCAGCACAAGAAGAGGGAAACATGACAGCTCTGCATAGCTACAGCAGCATAGGAAGCAGCTCAGGCTAGCCAACTGAGTACAATCCCGTCTGACCTCCTGAGTCCGTAATTGGGTGGATAGCCCAAGCCTCCACAGACACATTACTAATTTTAGCATGCTAACTTGAACAGAACTAGCGAGCATATGGCTACTTGCTCTGGGAATCACACCTCCGAGCTACTGTACGGACATACCTTAAATGGCCATACAATGCAAGAAGAAACATACTTGCCAGCACTAAAAGTTCAAGGTAAAATTTTGACTGACTTACAAGGAATCTGAGGTATCCACACCACCATCCTATTTTTATCTAAGGAATTCACAGGGCTCAATGGAGCTGTGCTGATCTACACCAGCTGAGGATTTAGCCTGTAGTATCTCATTTTGTAAAAATTAGGGTAGGATTGAGTAGTCACTAGAGCTGAAGCTCACTTTGTTTGTGAACTGATGTCATTGCCAACAGGAATAAAAATCTCATTTAAAACAGGAGCTCACAGGCATCAGGTGGCTCAAAGGGAGGCATATCACAATTCCAAACCTAACGGGAAGTTTCAAATATGAACAGACCTCTCATGAGCCTGGTCACTATGGGCTGAAGAGAAACTGATCTGTATTCTGTTTAGTTCAAAGAATAACTAGGTAAAAGAACCAAAAAGGAACATTTATCTGATCCAGAATGACAGTTTTTGACACTTTGTGCATCTATGTGGACAAGTGAAAGTAAAGTTGGGTCCTTTTAAACAGAAATTGTGTGAGAGCTGGTGTGTTATATGAACCTTTAGTTCTCATCCTCTTTCAGTTGCCCACAAAAACACAGAAGTCACTCCATAGTTTGGCAAAGCCCCAGCTCATAGCCACAGGTGCTGAGAAGGAAATGAAGGGGAAGTGTGGATGGTACCACCCTTTATACCACTCATTTGAAGGCACAAAGAGGCACAGGGCACATGCTTCATCCCGCATGCACACACATGCAGCCATTTAAGGGATATATATAGTACTGAGATACAATGTATTGACCCAAGGATCTTATTGCCCACATTCTTTATTTTTCCACTGGTATTCCTTTAACATATATGGATTCAGCAATGACTGGCAGCCATATGAGTTTGGAACAATGATGGGGGTGCAGGGGTTGTTTGCTTTTTAAAGCTCCTCCACAAAACCACATCTATCAGTGGAATAACGGACAACGATGCTAGCTACTGAGAACAAACGTATTTTAATTTATTGTTGACAAGTTATTCTTATTGTATATATTCGCTATTAATCCTCTGCTCCTGTGGTTAAACAGGATATAAGCCACACACAAAAGTCTACCCAATGCATTCAGGAGTTTTGAAAGGTTTAAACAATGTCATGCATATTGTTACACAATTTTCAGTCTTTGTCCCTAAAGATATATAGTCATCAACATTAGATACTATTTTGTTCTTGATGCAAAGAGATGCTTAAGGTTTGGCCTTCTTTGGCCTTCATTGTTAAGTGAATTTATACAATGTATAGAAAAGTCAAAACTCCAGACCTTTCCATCGTGATGGAGAAAAAACAATAGGTGACCTTGCAGACATTAAGCTTGGTTTTAGAGAGATACAATCAGATTAGTACACTGGGAATAAGCATCCAAACCCTACTTCTTCTCTCTTTTGTATTGAAAGTGACAGCTGAAAAGAGTCTATATCAGCTACGTGGCAGCAGTGACAGTTCTGCACAAAGGGAGGCTCACTTCTTGAGTTTTTGCTTATTCTCATACATCACCCCATCACACAAGATAGCATTAAGTTTTCTGACAGATCATCTTTGTTCAACGGAAACTGCAAGGACATACAGACTTACTTACCTGATTGTGAATTCCTATAAACATACTCTTTCATTTCATCAGACCCTGCTCCCACATAATAATACAAAGATAGGTTGGATAAAATAATTTATGAAGAAAAAGTCATATTGACCTGATTTGGAGTTTAAAACATTTAAAACTGAGATTATGCAATGTTCAACATGAAATCTAGATTATTAACATGGAATTTAGGTCTGTGGCATTCATTGTGAAATACATTTATGGTAACCAGGAACTTCATTAAGTCACTGTTTTGATTTCAGTAGATAAATGCAGTTTAAGCAAATCTGAGAAGTGATATCTAAAACTGAAAACATGGGGAAAATACGTCTAATTGATAGCATCTGACATTTCATTAATCTAATGGAAAAATCTTGAATGTCAATTGCTTAATAACAATTCTCTGTGTGTGTGTTTTTGTTTAAGATCTTAATCAGCTCTCTTTTCACCTCCCTTCTATCTCCATCATTATGGTACCTAAGTGTCTCTAGAAAGTGCCAGGCACTCCAACTCTTGTAAACGGTGTATATTTTAGAGAAGTAAACCAATGAGGATCCTATGATATACATTAACACTTTATGGGGAAGTAGTGTGGAGAGAAACTGCTACTCTATATGCATTAGTGTCCCATACATCTTGACTGTTTCAGTGTTAGCAAGTTTTAAATGTGCATATTAGAATATTCTGATGAGAGAATCATGTTAAAAGTACTATCATCTTATTTTCTCCACATGCAAGTAGTTTGATATTTCATATAATGCCTCATCTTTAAAGATCTCTAAGCTGTATTTATGTAAGATGTAATCATTAGCAGTCTCTAAGTCAGGGGTCTCAAACTCAATTTACCTTAGGGTCAGTGTCAGTCCTCAAATCTTCCCAACAGGCCAATAATGTCACTGAAGATGGTGTTCAGAAAAGAAAATGTGTATATTGTATTTTTTATTTTGAATTTCTTAGAAATAATAAAATTGTCATACAACTTTATACAATTCTTCGCCTGCAAGAGAGTTTTTAGTGTTTGCCAGACACCTGGCAATGCTTCAGGTCTGTCAGTTTGTTGATGTTTGGCCTCAGTGACTGAGCAGTTGAAACCTTCAGGATTGCAGCAAGGTGTGCATCAGATAGTTGTGTTCAGTATTTTGACTTGTTTATATTCATTGTGGAAAAAAGTGACGCTGCCTCCATGGCTGACTCTGCCCAGCAACTAGTGATGGTATCTCTGTCTCTCTCCCCCAGCTAATGGGAGCTGCCGGGGGCGGCGCCTGCAGGAGACATTGGGCAGCATGTCTGCACGCGTCTCTCCTCCACGAGCTGCAATGGGGAGGTTCTCGGGCCACAGATGGCCCGCAGGCCGGGACTTTGAGATCCCTGCTCTAAGTGAAGAGTGGCAGCCAACTGGGGAGAAAGGGAAGAGAATTTTTGGTCAAGGGCAACAGGGCTAGTATCCCAACACTTTTAAATGCCAAAGTATAGTTAGCATCCGTACAAAGCTGAAAGACACAACCTTGGTTGGTCTTTTTGTTTGTATTTGTTCTGCTTTAAAGGACCACATCTGAAACAGATTTGCACTAAGATACACTGAACTATTTACTTCAGAAGGATGAAGAGTTGAATCAACTATGGACATAGTTGAGAGAAATGGAAAAACAGGGCACTGGGACCAGCATCACTGGGCTAGGTTGGATATATAGGTCAGGTTGAGTTAGGTAGGTCCTTAAAGGAAAGAATAAGTAATTTATCTTCATATGCTGCATAAGTGTGAGCCAGAAGAGGTATTTGAAGGTGGCACTAACAGTCAAATAAAAAAAAAGTTAAAGTTCATTTTAGCGGTTGCATTCTGGATGAACTGTAGCGACTACAATGGGGGAAAGGAAGCAGCTGTAATAGTCAAGATACAAGATTACCAGAGAATAGACAAGAGTTTTAGATGCCAAAAAAGGAAGAACTGGATTTTCAACACATGGTGGAGGAAAAAATGGTAAGATTTGGACAAGGCCTGTATGTGTGGGAAGGAGGAGGTCTCAGCATCAAAGATCACACACACACACACACACACTATGAGTCTACTGTAAACAGTAAAATTATAAACATTCTAGGCAGCATTAGCAGTGAGTCTAACACTTTTCAGTTGCTTATAAATTTGACAGACATGAACCTTTCAGGCTGAAGTTTTCCATGCTGGATCTCTGCCTCAACCTGAATTTATTTTTATTTATTCTGGGAGTAGGAAGGCAGAAGTTTCAGCAAAAACTATTTCTGAGAAAAGGGTTAGGAAAAATATGGTTTTGCCAATGTAAAAAATTCTTACAACTGTTTCACTGAAAAGTTCTAACACACCTCCATGCTTTGGAACAGGGATTTGAGATATGACAGGCAGGGTCTCCCAGAGGACTCAGGCGGCCTGGGGTCTTGCGCGGCGGGGGGCCCCCAATGCCGAATTGCCGAAGACCCAGCACTTCGGCGGTGGGTCCCGGAGCAGAAGGACCCCCCCGCCGTTGAATTGCCATTGAAGACCCGCCCCGGGACCCGCCGCCAAAGTGCCGGAAGGACCCCTCACCGCGGGTTTCGGGGCACTTCAGCGGCAGGTTCTGGAGCAGAAGGACCCACCCGCCGCCGAATTGCCGACGATGACCCGGAGAGTTTTCTGGGGCCCCTGGAGCGAGTGAAGGACCCCGCTCCAAGGGCCCCGAAAAACTCTCATGGGGGCCCCTGCAGGGCCCGGGGCAAATTCCCCCTCTTGGCCCCCCCACCCTGGCGTCCCTGGTGACAGGATAATTTTTGATGTCCCTGTGAAAATCTACCCAAATTAGTCTGAATTCTGAACCTCTGAAAATCACCATTTACACATGCTCAGAAGAGGCTTGTTAAAAGCAGAGAGCAAGATCTTCCAAACATTCTAATTCCATGAAGAATGTGCCATCCTCACAGAGGGCACTGAGCATGCTCCAGTCCAGGGCTGAGCAGTAGTTTTGCAGCAATTGCTCCCCAAGGCTTCTGAAGGTAATTGCAGTGTCAAATATTTATTCAGCAGCAAAAAACTATATTAACAAAGAATTAAGTGGTATGTTGCCTCCTTGCACAAAATTGGGTTGAGCAAAACCTCAAACTTCTGAAAAAAATCAGGAAATACAATTAAGGTTTCCCATGCAACCTTAACTCTGCCCTATTTCAGAAATGCCCTCATATATCCCATTAATACACACACACCTTTACTCTGCCAACCTCACAGCTGCTGAAAGGTACAAGATCTTCACCTACTTTCGCAACCCATTCACTTTCATCCACAGTATTCTATCTAATACTATTAAAGGACAAAATGGGGGGAGAGCTTTGTTCTCAGCTGAATGAGACCGCAACATGAGTACAACATGAAACAACAGTTCTGAGACATATGAACTGTTCTCTTCATCTCAAGGGATGTTCCCATCCCCTCCCAAGAATTTTAGAGACTGTGATATATATGAAAAGTGCCCATTCTCAGCTCCCCACCCAAAAGGGCAACATCATCCAAAAACTGGCTCAATGAGGTGGAGAGGGAACTAACCCCCTGCAGATGGGCCCCTAAATCCTAGCACACAAAGGGGAGCAGTATGAGGAGCTCAGACACACTCAGAGGGGCAAGGCCCCAATATCTGAGCTCATTTGAGGGAGGCGATGGGGACTCAGACCCTACTAGAGGGGCAAGAGTCCCCTAGATCTGGGAGGGGAATGTGGGGCTGACACTGCTTCTGCCCTCTCAGTTCCCCTGGCATTCCCCACCACATCCCCCTTCCCACTCCTCCACTCTTCCCAACCTCCCTCACCTGAGCCTCCAATTTCTCTCCCCCGCAGCACCCACTCCCATTTTATCCCCCCATAACTTCGCAGCCTCACTCCCTCTTTCCCCCACCTCCACAACCATCAAGCTCAGTAAGATCTGTGATTCATCCAGTCATTAGTACCTCTCAGTTTAACAGCAGAAGAAAACCTTTTTAGGGGGCCTCTAACTCTGGAACCCCTAAATCATATGACTCCAAATTTGCATCACTAACCCTACCCTATGACTCTAGAAAGTGCACAAAATTTCAAAGCAATCCGAGTAACTGTTTGGATTCTAAAGCACTTACATTAGTCAAGCTTTGAACAGGGGCGGCTCCAGGCCCCAGCACGCCAAGCGCTCTGTCAGTCGCTGGGAGGGCGGCAGACGGCTCCGGTGGACCTCCCGCAGGCGTGCCTGTGGAGGGTCCGATGGTCCCGCGGCTCCGGTGGACCTCCCGCAGACCACCGGAGCCACGGGACCAGCGGACCCTCCGCAGGCACGTCTGCAGGAGGTCCACTGGAGCCGCGAGACCGGCGACCGGCAGAGCGCCCCCCGCTGAGTGCCGCCGTGCTTGGGGCGGCGAAATGGCTAGAGCCGCCCCTGGCTTTGAAGTATATAAAATGGTGGGATTTTTCTAGTGATTTTTCAGGATTGTACATTTTTACAGAGTGCATGTGCCATTTATAAAATACCTTTTTCAATTTGGGTCCCAGAAAGATTTGGTGGGTGTTATGCACTATCTTGGGTAAGACTTGACAGACAGAAAACATTTTGACCCACATCAACGGTTTTATCATTAGCTCTTTGCAAAAGACACTTAAGGTATGTCTACACTGCAATAAAACATCTGCGGCTGATCTGTGTCAGTTGATTCGGGCTCGCAGAGCTTGGGCTGGAGCCTGAGGGTCCCAGAGCCCTGGCTCCAGCCTGAGCCCAAAGGTCCACACTGCAATTTTATACCCTAGTATAAGCACCATGAGTTTGAGTCCACTGACATGGACCAGCCTCAGGTGTTTTATTGCAGTGTAGACATACCCCTGCAAAAAAAACAAAAAACAAACAAAAAAAAACTTCTTTAAAAATTGCTAAGAGTGAAGGCTTATATTTTCAGAATCCTAGCTCAAATAACTCAGAATTTGGGTCACTAACCCCACCCTGCATCCTCCAGAGGCACACCAAATTTAAAAAAGAAATCTGGCTAAGCATGTTGATTTTAGAGGAGTTTGAAAAGTCAACTTTTAAACAGGAGTCATGACACAACCTTAAACACAGTGGCGCTGCCACGCCACCATACAGAGCTATCAGCATATATGGTAATTCACAATAGTATGCCAAATAAAGAATGAAATCCTTGCATTCAAGATATCAAGCTAAAACAACGCATTTGAGAATAATGCAGACTAATACACTATAGAAGATTTTTATTTATATATATATATATATAAAGAAAGGCAGTGTTGCCTAGCAAATCAAACACTGGACTGGGACTAAGGAGATGTAGGTTCTATTCCCTGATCTACCACTGGCCTGCTGGGTGACCTTGGGCAAGTCATTTCCACTCTGTGCCTCAGTTTCCCCTTCTGTAAAATAGGATGACATTGGCCTCCTTGGAAAATGTTTTGAGATCTACTGATGAAGTGTGCCATCAAATTGCTAAGTGGTATTAATATTACTGAGCAGTTGAATTTATTTTTAAAAAGCTGCTGCATATATGAAATAATTTGAACCTATTGGTTTATAAACAGAGAAATTCCTTAATTCGTATTATGGATAATTGGCCTATCTGTCTTAGGCACTTACATGGCTCCCATCATTGTAGTATCTCACAATCATTAATGTATCATTCTCAACACCCCAGTGACGTAGAGAAGTGCTATTATTCCCATTTTACAGATGTGAATTCAAGCACAGAAAAGCTAAATGTTCAAGGTCCTACAGGAAGTCTGTAGTAGAGCAGGAACCTGAACACAGGTTTCCCAAATCCTAGACTAGTGCCCTACATTGAACCATCCTTCCTTTCCTCACCTATTAAAATGTGAATAAAAAGTACTTTGAATATTAAAGTGCAAATGACTAGCAGTCTGGAAACTTATTTTTTTTGTACTTCTATGATTTATAAGATAATTTTGGGTTAATTTTTTCTTCCTCCTCTTGCCCTCCTCCCCCCCCCCCAAATAGACCAACTCGAAACAAGAAGTTCAAATGTTTCATTTTGAAAGTGTTCACACAGAATATTTCAACTGTTTGGAATTTCGCTTCCCTTTTTTCAGCTGAAAATATTCACCAAATTTGACACAAAATAGTGAATAGTTTTGGCCTCCTTGAAACTATACTTTTCAGCAAGTTCACTATCTGCCAAAAAAAACTTCCTTTAGCTCTATACAGTACCTTCCTATCTTTTGGAGCCATGAAAGGAGTAGTTCTCTCTTCTGATGATGTACTGTTTCATCTTGTGAAGTTTTGTTTGAAAGGACAAAGTTCTCCCTTTTAAAAATTAGCAAAAGTGTATTTAATATTTAACAGTGCTCTTTAATCCTTTAATAAAGAACTGTTCCATGAGTTGAAAGTTAGGCCTTGGCTACACTGGCACTTTACAGCGCTGCAACTTTCTCGCTCAGAGGTGTGAAAAAACACCCCCCTGAGCGCAGCAAGTTACAGCGCTGTAAAGCGCTAGTGTAAACAGTGCCGCAGCGCTGGGAGCGCGGCTCCCACCGCGGTAAGCTAATCCCCATGGGGAGATGGAGTACCTGCAGCGCAGAGCTGGCGCCGCGACCATACTCGCACTTCAAAGCGCTGCCGCGGGAGCGCTCCCACAGCAGCGCTTTGGAGTTTCGAGTGTAGCCAAGCCCTTAGGAAAAAAAAGTACACCTTAATTCACTTACGTCCATTGCTATTTTAATGGAACTAGACTGAACGAATGGGTACCCTTTGTGCAATTATGTCTTACCATAGTTGGTTTCAAGTCGTGAACTGTTCTAGGCAGATTTTTTTTAAACACACATTTATTACACCAATGCAAATAGGCATCAAGAGCTTCATTATAAAACTCACATTTTCAGGTTTATATTTAATCTCAGATTGCATAGTCAGCTCAAATGTGAGAATTTTTATATTATTGCTGTAAATCAATTGAATTGTTTGCGACAAAGGCTCTAAGGAGTTGTTTTAGTAGTTACAATTGTGCTGTAGTGTTTCACCACAAAGGGCCTCAGAACAATGATTTCTATTAGTCTAGTCCCAGAAAAATAACTTCATTAAGAATCAAGTTGATTATAAATGGATATCAAGTAATTGAAAAAATGAGAACTTAGTTGAACAATGTTTGAAAGTGAGGAAAACAGAATTAAGGCACAAATACTTTTTTGTGCCCTGAAAAGGACTGAATGGGGAGGAGTGCATGTTAGGGAATGGCTGATGTTATCCTAAATCATGACGGGCTAAATAGAAAGATGATTAACTCACTTTCCTTGTCTTCCAGTCTCAAATGTTCTTTGCTTTCCTTCATCCCTATCAAATGACTCAGCCTTTTACTTTCCCCAACAATCCTCGCAAGACTTCTAGTGCCTGTAGCAGAATTTGAAGCCCAAATGCCTCTGCTGAGTTCCAGTGATACAATGATCCCTATTGCTACCACACCCCATTCAACCCTATGCATTATAGCCTGTCCTAGATTTTTTTAATCAAAATCTTAAATGATTAGTTTCATAAGCAAATTTGTCACAGTTCAAGGAAGTCAAGCTTATTTTCCACTTTTTCCTTGAATCCAAACACTTTCCATTTCTTTTTACTCCGAGTACTGCCAATAGAAGTGTATTCCTTTCTTATGACCTGGAATTGAGTTTAAGGTGCTATATCTGCAGCTCTCCAGTGCTGCTAGTTGGCAGTCACAGTGAATGCTAATCAATTTTCTCTTTACACCATCCTACAATACTACACCTCCATCTGAGTTCCCACCTGAGTTCTCAAATTTAACAATGTTAGAATATTTTTTTTAAATACTCATGCATTCTAAATATAGTCCCAGGTAAAAAAAAGTAAGTTTTCACATTGAAATATTGCCCTTTAAAATATCAATGAAACATTTTAAACAAAAATACCAGAAACTCAGAAAATATGCAGTTAAGGTTTTCATATTAACCTTAACAATGACTGCAAAGGGAGGAAACTAAGCTTCTTCTGTTCCCCCCCTCCGCCCCCAAAAAAAGAAATCTATTACCGGATGTTAGAAATTCAAGTCATGTATAGTCTTGAAGGTTCTATGATAAATGAACTAATGAAATTATGACATCACTAGTGTAAAGAGCTAAAGTAAAGTAGTGAACGACTAGGAGATTTTCAATCAGACTGTTTAAAACTCTGTTTTATTACCTAGTCAAGCTCCAGTGACTGACTAATATTTTTGAGATAGGACATCTTCGTTAAAGTTTCAACATCCCAACTCCTTCAACTAAGTTACAAGAGCTAACATATATATCTTCATCTCAAGGGGGAAATAACATCCTGAGATCAGAGTTGATATTCCTAAGGTTAAAAAAGCAGCAAATAATTTGTTAACAAAGATAAAGAAAAGAGTTTTCAGGCACTTTTTACACAATATAAAAGAAGATACAAAAGGCATAAGATTTTTTTTAATTAAATTTCTCTGCCCCCATAGCCCTATTCACCTTCCACCTAAAGAATGTGGATCCTCAACAGATGCCAAATTAAATCATTGCATATGTGAATTCCAACAGTAATGTCTTCAGTGGTACAGAGACAACCTGTACCCACTCTTGAAGCCTACATTGAATAGAGGTCAGGGAGAGGTCCTCTGATATCAGGAGGGTGTCAGAGAAGAGTCTTATTTTTGGGATGAAGGCCCAGTACTGAAAATTAACTCTGTATTTGTCATCCGGCAGCACCCAGTTAATTAATAGGCAGCTGCCTGCTGCTGGTGTAATATGGAGGGTTCATACTGAGACATCAGTGAATAGGAGCTGCACAAAGCAAGTTCCCACTGTGGCGATTTTTCATACGTTTCTTACCATTGTTACCAATGATTCAGCTCTACAAGTATTAGCAACACCGGAATACCTGTTGCACACGGACTGGCTGGCTGCCATCACCATTTTTAAAGTACCACTTCAGTTAATCCTGCTCAGAACAGGTTTAATCAACACCGTGCTTAAAATCATATAAAGACCCACTACCGTTAATACAGTTGAGATGAACTGATGTCAGCAAAAGTGAGAAATTTTTGGGAGAGTGTCCTTACTGTAGAGCGGGTTCAAAACATCCTCAGGTTACATCACATGATTTACTGGGTTGGGGCAAATGAATGCTGGCAACTGTATGCTGCTTGAGGTGGAAGGCAGCTGCCAAGCATGGCCTGCGCACATGACAGCTCCCCTCTCCCCTGTTATGGGAAGGGTGTGTCAGTTATTCTTGGACAGCAGCCCATGTGTTAGGTAAGCAATGTAAAGAGAAAATTAACTGTACTATGCCTGGAGGGTGGTGTCTCAGAATCCTTGGCTGGGACAGTAACTGAGTATCTGCACATCTCAACTCTCCTACAAGTATATCCAGGCTATACAGGGAGGATTACCAGGGCAGATGGGCTCCTCCAGCCCCAACTGGCATGGCGAATGAAAAAGAGAGTTCTCTCTCAGTTGTACATGAAGAGCAAGATAAAAGGGAAAAAATCCTTGGCCCATTGAAGCAAATGTGAGTTTTGCTGTTGACTTTAATGGGACCAGGATTTCACCAAATATGTGATAATCTCTGACCCATAGCAAGGAGATACATTTAAGAAGAGTCTCTCCAGCTTCTGTATAGCAAGTGAATGGGTAATTCACTGGTTATAATATAGCATGTAAGTGAGACTACTGCTAGCCTGTGTATCATATTGTAAATCTAGACTGGTTATGGTGACCAGTTTTAAGCTCCATTAATTATACAGGTTGATACTAGGTGGAGATTTAAGGACAGATGAGGTAGATTTTGGTCCTGGTTTCCAAAAGAAGTGACTGTCTCTTTTTTATTAATTCATGTAATTCAAATGGAAATTTATATATGCTTCTGTGGTGCTTGCAAAACCAAGAATGAAGTATTAACACACAGCACAGTAAGAAAGTGAAAATCATTAGACACTGACAAATAAAACTAACTTGATTCTATTGTCCACGCGAACAAGCTAAAAGAAGAGCAAAGTGAATTATTCTAATTCTCAGTAATCCAAGATGTCCAATGCAGGAAAGAAAGTGGTTCTCTTTTATCAATATTATATAGCCTCATTATTAAAAAGTGTACTTCCCAAGTTTTTTGTTTGTTTGTTTTTAAGTTTTGATCAAGAACCAAGTTTGTCACAGAGTTCAAGGACATCAAACTTATTTTCAACCTTTTTCCTTGAGCCCCAAAACTTTATTTTTTTAAAAAAAGTTTTGCCCATTTTTGAAAGTTCTCTACTTCATTTGTAATATTTTACTAACTGTGTTTCTAACTCATTATTTTATCACAAATCTTATGATATTTGGTGTTTTAATTAAAACCCAAGCTCTCGGAGACAAGTGATTACATGAAAATCTCAGCTTTCAAGTTTCTCACCCTCACATCTGCAACCAACACCTTTAAACACGTGATCTTCATGTACTCTAAAGGCTTTAGAAACTAAAGTACTTTAAACTAATTGCATGATATTTTGGTGCCTGATTCTCAATTTTTGAACATTTCCAGTTGGGAATACTGCTAATATTTTACAGAGCAAGATCAGGCTTAAAACAAGGCAAGCAAAAAAACAAGAGGCTGGGGCAAGGCCAAAAACTTGATATATAAAATATAAAAATGGGGGGGGTGGATCTTGGGGCCTTCCCCAGCAAATATGAAACACAAAAATCAGTATCCTGAATTTTAAAATATTTTAGGCAGAGAAAAATGAGAGGCATACCTGACAATTATTTGGAAATCTAAAACAAAGTTTTCAGTAGAAAACTCACCAGCTCCAGAGGGGGAAAATAATCACTATCTGAACATTCTTTAAAAACATACTGTTATTCCAACACTTATGATTACTACAAGTGAAAGTTGGGGGGGGGGGAGCTCCTCCTCCACCATTTACTTTGTGCATTTGATACCATAATGAAACTGGAAGGGATAGCTCAGTGGTTTGAGCATTGGTCTGCTAAACCCAGGGTTTTGAGTTCAACCCTTGAGGGGTCCACTTAGGGATCTGGGGCGTAAAATCAGTACTTGGTCCTGCTAGTGAAGGCAGGGGGCTGGACTCAATGACCTTTCAGGGTCCCTTCCTGTTCTATGAAATAATCTGGGGTATCTCCATATATTTATTTTTTTATTTCTTCTAAGACACCTTCCCATTTGTATTAGGCCCCATCTACACTGGCAAGTTTGCATGCAGTAAAGCAGTTTTGAGCGCTGTAACTCCCAAGGGGTACACATTGACAAGCCAGTTCGTGTGCAGAAACTGCCCAGATGCAGTGCTCAAAAAAAAAAAATTAAAAAATTAAAAAATGAAAAAACCACACACACCTTGATGAGAGGCGTAGAGCTTTCTGTGCCTTGGTTACAGCACTGCAGTGCCAGTGTAGACACCGTGGTGATTACAGCGCTGCAACTGGCCTCCTGGAGGTGTCCCACAATGCCTGTTCTGACCTCTCTGGCCATCGGTTTGGACTCTTCTGCCCTGCCCTCAGGTGACCAACTGTCAGCCCCACCCCATACATTCCTTTGCAAATTTGAAAGTCCCCTTCCTGTTTGCTCCATGATGCATGCAGTGGTCTCAGCGCATCTTTCCAGGTGACCATGCCTGCTCCACACACCAGGCAATCCCCCACTTGGAGCAATGCCAAGCTGCCGAACCTCATCATTTGGGGAGGGGGGCAGTGCAGTCATATCGGCACTCCAGCTGTCAGAATTATGATACCTATGGACAGATTTCTAGATGCATGATAGAAAAGGACCATGACCGGGACACACTACAGTGCAGGGTCAAACTGAAGGAGCTGGGAACGCCTACCACAAGGCACGGGAAGCAAACTGCCGCTCCAGTGCTGCACCCATGAGCTGCTGGTTCTACAAAGAGCTGGATGCGATACTTGGTGACCCCACTTCTACTGGGAAGTCCCCTGTGGATAATTTGTTGGCTTCGTTGCCAGTCAAGAGTGGACCGAGCCAGGAGGAGGCAATCTTGGATGAAGAGGGTGAGGGGAAACCAGAGGCAGAGGATGACTTGGAGGCCAGAGATGCATGCAGTCTAGAGCTCTTTTCTACCCCGGAGGCAGGGCCAGATTAACTTTTTGTGCGCCCGGCTCCAAACATATTTGTGGGCCCCCTAGAGAATGATTGTAAAAGGGGCCGGAGGCAAAAGCACAGTGGGGCGGGAGCTAGGGTTGGTCCCTGGAGCAAAGGAGGGGCCAGGGTAAACTGCAAGCGCAGCAGGGCTGGGGAGGGGGTAAACAGGATCCCCACCCCCACCCCTATAGAGCAGGTACCTACCTTCTCCCTGGTTCTAGCCCATTCTCTTCATCTCTCTCTGCACTGAGCTGCCCCTCCTCCAGTGTGGCAAAGTGGGAATGTTCTTAATGTTTTCTCTGAATACTGTGTGAGTGCCTCAGTTTCCCCTATGCATTTCTTAAGTATCTAGGTGTTGGGATAAGGCTGTGTGATTGTTACAGAGCCCTAGAGGACAGGTGTAACGCTGCCTGCACAGAAAATGGCCTGGCCCCCTCCCCTGCAAGGTGCCAATTGAAGGTGTTCGGAGAACAAAAAGATCAGGTGACGTGCTGGCCCAGGGAAAGAGACAAAGGACAGAGGAGACGCTGGAGGGGGTTGCAGTTTGCAGCTGGCTGGGGAAACAGAGGGAGGCCCAGAACTGGTGTCTGGGCTCCCTACCCCACAAGATGGTCCTGTTTTCCATACCTACAAGCTCTGCTTTCACTGTGTTCCTGTCATCTAATAAACCTGTTTTACTCGCTGGCTGAGAGTCACAGTGAATTGCAGGAAGTGGGGGGTGCAGGATCCTGACTCCCCCACACTCCGTGACATCCAGCAGCAGCAGGACAGGTTCTCTTCCAGCCCTCAGGGGTAGGTGTTGGGAGTGAGAGGAGCAGAGGGTAATGTGGTTACTCCTATAACTGGACTTTTAGTTTCCAGGGAGCACTGCTAACCAGACACCCAGGTCCCATTTTCTACTGGAGTTTCCAGTCTAAAACTGGATACATGGCAACAGGGCTGCCAGAAAAGCCGGGGGAGGGAGGAGGGGCAAGCAATCATTTTTAAAAGTGAGAGGGCTAATCCTTAACCAGTGGGAAGCAAGGGCTGGGTGGGCGGGCTAGGGAGTGGAGAGGAGCTAATGGGCAGGGCCATGTCTGCTGTACTGCCCAGGTAGATTGGAGACTGTGGAGATCAGCTGACACAGTATCCCCAGCCCAGGTGATGTGACAGCCTGCGGTGGATTTAGAGTTGGTGGGGTCCTTGCACTTGCACTGACCAAAGTTTGTAGCATAGACATGAGCCTTCCTGGCCGCAGTGGATTGGAAGGCTGAGCTTTGTCAATGAAAAACCACTAACAGGGAATGTTTTGGTCACAGACGATAGCAGGTAATGCTATTCCATTCTATATGGGTTCCAGGAAGAGCACTGACTGCTTCAGGTACTTAACAAATAGACACCACGCTTGAGTAAAAGCCTCCCCCCATTTTCTCCTGATGTTTGAGTGAGTGTTAGGAGAGGATACCTGCCTGATGGCCCCCCTCTCATCCGTTTCCTTCCACACAAGTCCCAGAGGATAAACAATCGATCACTCCTTCTGGATGTGGGAATAGGGGATATAGATGAAGGACGAAAATTCCCCAGAGCATCCTCTGAGAAGTCTGCCTTTCACAGCTGGGGATGGACTTATAATCAGACAGTTGTTTGTTGACTGCCAGTACAAAGAAAATAGAAAAAAAGTTTGCAAAGAGAAAAGGAGAGATCTTAACATTTAGCAATGAAAACTTAATTGTACCAGATCAGAGAATTTTCCCATTCTACTTATAGCTATAAAAGTAGAGGCACTACACTACTTATCTACATGCTTGCCCCTACCAGATTCACTGAGCACCTACACAACCCAATACAATGCAATAAAGACAAAGACCCCCAAAGGACATTATTAAACAGTTATGGTTGATAGCTTTTTATCAACCATAGCAACCTAACAAATGGCAACTGTACCCTAATAAAGGGCCTAAGAATCCCCCTTCCCCCCACCTCCCAAAGGTCTGTTCCTATAGATAGTAGCAAACACTGAAGTTAGATTATAGGTTGAACTGGCATACTATGAAGAATTATTCAAGTTGCAGCCTTGCCCATCAACATATGTTATGGAGAAGATCACAAGAGTAAGCTTGTGGAGACAGAACACTCTTTATGGTATGCAGGTTTTACATGTACATATAAATATTTTGAGGTTTAAGATTATCTTTGTTGCTATATTTGAAATAGTTACCGTCGCAATTTCAGACCATATCTTTCTGATACTTGTGACCGATTTTGCTTTATTTTTTGATTTCACATTTTGTGAAAGATTCACAGTGAAACTGAACCTAAACAAGTTTTGTTTTGTTTTTTTAAAGAAAGAAA
The DNA here is from genome assembly GCF_020497125.1 of Mauremys mutica. NCBI lineage: Eukaryota > Metazoa > Chordata > Testudines > Geoemydidae > Mauremys > Mauremys mutica. The sequence goes on from NC_059074.1 coordinate 131,831,476, forward strand.
GAAGAAGTTTAACAATAAATACCTCAAATTAGCAAAATAGTTGCCTGGAACTCAAAAAATGTGGAAAAAGTTTGTTTTGGAAATTACAAGTGAAACATTGACACAACTGATCAGATACCAAATTACAACAGCTAGCAAAAGCTATTAAAAGGAGGGACAACAACAAAACAAGACAGTTGGGATCATCAGAGCATTTGTGATATTACAAATTTGGGTTTGAATGTGACAGATTCATTCCAGGAAGATGACATCTCAACTGATGGCAGTCTGAGTGACCAAACAAACCCCTCGCAAATGAAAGAGCTTCAAGACTTTATGGGTCACCCACAGAACTGTGCAAGTCACTGACAGATAGTGCCCATATAAAAGAACATTCAATGGAATCCTGAAATTAGATTGACATCTTCAATTTCTTTCTCAATACTTGTATTATCCTGTGTAAAAGTGTGTAGGTCACCATTGGAAAGAGTCAGTTATTGATCCACTGCATTACACAGTGATAAGAAGAATAAGACAGTTTACCTATAAAAATTTAATATGATGGAGAAACTCATTAAAATAAATAGAGTTGATATCCTCCAGGGCAGGAATGGCATTGATAATATATGACGACTAGCTAATGTTCTCCACTATTCAAAGTTAAGCCTTATAGTATGCTTAAATGCAGAAGAGATTTTCAGCCAGGTTGAGTGGAAGTACTTCTGAAACACTACTTGGAATGGATCTTGTACAGATACCCTAAATGATAGAAAACTAAACAGAGCCTGCAGATAATGTCTGAAAAGAAAGAAGCATCCGGGTACCCATTCTTTGCCTTATTTAATATTTTAGTTGAACCCATTAGTATGCCTGATCCAGACATTCCCTCCCTGAAATACATGGAGTATCCAGTGTAAGATACAGAGCCTCTCATCTCTATATACCCAAAATCACATTTAGTTTTTTCTTTTAGATGCCACAAAACCCATTCCAGGTTCTACCACACAACATTCACTTAGGATACGTCTAGACTACCCGCCGGGTCGGCGGGGCAGCGATCGATCCAGCGGGGAACGATTTATCAGGTCTAGTCTAGATGTGATCAATCGATCCCCAAGCATTCTCCCGTCAACTCCTGTACTCCATCGCCGTGAGAGGCACAGGCAGAGTCGACGGGGAAGCGGCAGCAGTCAATTCACCGCAGAGAAGACACCGCAGTAAATAGGTCTAAGTACGTCGACTTCAGATATGTTATTCATGTAGCTGAAGTTGCTTAACTTAGACTGATCCCTCCCTAGTGTAGACCAGGCCTTACTGTAAAGCTGTAGAAGAATCTAACAGTCATGAGCATGACATCACACCCCAAAACTAAGACATTTTTGTAGTCTTAAGACATTGACATACACCTTATAACACCATCCAGAAACCCACTTAATGTTTGATTTCCCCCCTCAAATAAAAGCTAAATTGAAATCTTTCCTTGCCACTCACACCAAGAAATCTCTCCCTCTTCTACAGTTCCCAGACTCCACCAACTTCTCTCCCCTTCCCTCCCCATACTGCTAGCAGCATGATAGTGTTTTTCTTACTCCTGATCCATTCCACTGTCTAGTGCTCTGTTCATTCTGGCCAATACAGCATGATCATGTAGAGCAAATAAAAGGCAGGAGTGACATACACAAAGTGCAAGCAGAATTGGGAGGAGGTGTGGGGAAGAGACATTCCATTTACAGCCTTATCTAAACTGGCAGAGGTGGTACTCCCCCATCCAGATAGCTCAATCAAGCTAGCTTGTCTCAGCTGAAAACCCTACTTAACAGTTAAAATGTTCAGCTAGATTTTAGCAGCTTGAGTTAAGATAGCTCAATTGAGCTACCTAGATGGGGAAGGGGGAAGTGCCTTGTTTCTTAGAGACAAAGCTGGGGAGCTAGGGCTGCCAACTTTCTAATTGCACAAAACTGAACACCTTCGCCCCGCCCCCCTCACCCACTTTCACTGGGCTGAGGCATGGGGTTGAGATGCAGGAGGCTCCAGCTGGGGCAGGGGGTTGGGGTGGGGCCAGAAATGAGAGGTTCAGAGTGCAGGAGGGAGCTTCGGGCTAGGGCAGAGGGTTGGGGTGCAGGCTCCAGGAGGGAGTTTGGGTGCAGGAGGGGTTCTGATCTGGAGCAGGGGGTTCAGGCTCCAGCCAGGCAGAGCTAACCTCAGGCGGCTCCCGGTCGATGGCACAGCTCCCTGCCTGCCATGGCTCCGTACTCCCGGAAGCAGCCGCCATGTCCAGCCCCTAGGCAGAAGCACAGCCAGGCGTCTCTGCACAGTGTGTGCTGCCCACGCCCACCGATGCCGTCTCCCGGTTCCTGGCCAATAGGAGCTGTGGGAGCAGCACACAAAGCTTCCCTGATCATGCTTGCACCTAGGGGCCGCAGGGACATGCTGGTCACTTCCGGGAGCTGCGTGGAGCCAGGGCAGATAGGGAGCCCCGCTGACCGGACTTTTAATGGCCCGGTCAATGTGTCTAACTGGAGCCACCAGGGTCCCTTTTTGACCGGGTCAAAAACCGGACACTTGGCAACCCTATGGGGAGCAAAGCCCGGAGGAATGAAGGCTTGAAACACATAACCCAACTAAAAATAAAAAGCAGACCACTATATTTGTTCAATAATTACAGTCGGGGTGACAGTCTTGAGCAGGTGGGACTTAGAGTATATGTTGGTGTGACTGAGATTTTGATAACAGAGAGAGAGAGAGAGAGAGAGAGAGAGAGAGAGAGAGAGAGAGAGAGAGAGAGAGAGAGAGAGGACCCACCATAAAGGATATTAGAGACAGAGAACTTAGAAGAGTGAAATAATTTAAATACTGAGGATCACTGGTTGCAAACAATGGTGCCCTCCTGAGCAATGCCCAGCATCATACCAAAGATATTTGGTACAAATGGCAGGAGCTGACCCCAATTCACTGTGATAAAAAGATGCCAAAAAAGTTAGAGAGTGTATAAAACTGTAATTATACCCATCCTAAAATACAGGACAGACTTTGCCAGCCACAAGAAAAGAAATTAGTAGGTTTTCCACTATGAAAATAAAGCTATTGAGATGGTCAAATTGTTGGATGCTACGTGATAGAAAATGAAATGAGGTTGTAAGGGGCCTAAAGCAGGTTGCCCCAAATGAAGAAAAGTTGAGGGAGACTAGGCTATGTTAGTGTGGACATGCCCAGCAGAGATGGCAAAAATTATACGGGTAGGATGGCCCTTGCAATGATCATGGATGGAAGACAAGTGGAGAGGTCAAAGATTCAGTACATGGACTGGATATCAGCGGATCTTAGAAAGATCAATTTTCACAACAGCAAGGCGTACAATCATGATTTTTGTAAGGAGGCTATAAAATTTGACAACCCTTAATAGGGTTTAAAGAAAGATTTAAAAAAAAAAGATGGTTTATTATTTAGAAGAAAACAGACAATATTCTATTAACCTTGTGAGAAGAAAGCGGATATCAAAAGGACACATGTGCAACTATAGCTTTTTAGTAAGCATTTCCCCTGCAATCACACTGTTTTTAAAATTCACACATTGAGTAGTGTTTAATTCCCCCCCCCCAATTTAGAATTTGCTTTTTGAAATGAACAGTTTGAGCTGACTGACATGTGTATTCAAGTGAAAAGCCACTAAAAGTCATCTTTGTGCCAATAATCTTATTTTTTGAAAAATATTTGTTCTTGTAATTGAGTTAGCACAGTAGAGGCTTTCAGAAGTACTTCATCCATGGCTGTGCCATTTAACTTTCCATTATAAAAAAGTAAATTAGGAATCAAACATCTAGGTTTAGCAGTTTTTTTTAATAAAATAAAAACAAAGTTAAGTGACAGAGTCAGAAAAACTCCCAATTAAAGGTAAAGTAGTCTCCCTCTTCTCTAATCACCAAGGCAGATTCAAGGGGTGGAGGGAAGCAGCCTGCTAATCCCTAGGCGTTTTGATTCATTTTGGATGTAATAGCCAAAAGATAGGAATGAAAGGCTGACTGTAACCTTAAGGAGAATGTAAATTTAGGAGTCAGGAAGATTCAAAAGTGAAGTTTTCCAAAGAAAATTAACTCTTCCCTATACTCCTATTGCACATCCAGCAGAACCTCACCTCACTCACACTAATAACTGGGAACTGCATGTTACTGATGTAACACTTAAAACTAGAAGGCTTAAAGGAAAGTAGGCTCTCTGCTTCCCCTGTAGGTGAAAAGGGAAACTAGGTTTGTCATCTTAATTTACATAAATTATAATTCTCCTCCAGTGCATTTCAGTACAACGTTTTGGTTGGATGTCTACAATGGATGAAAATAACCTGCTACACACAAGGCTGACAATGGTTCCAATAGGTGCAATAAGCAATGCACATTTCCCACATGAAGATCTGCACACCTCCAGAAGAAAAGACATACCTGATGTTCCTGTTGACTTGCCATGACTGACTTTGTGACAACCTGTTGCAAAGGTTCTTCATGCATTCATGTCCAGTACCTATCTCAGATGAATGGCCTCACAGAGTGGCGGGCTGATGAACTTCAGAAGTCCTAACTTACAGCCAACTTTTTGCAACCTGTGATGCAGATCCTGGACTAGGCTTCACAGGTTGCTAAACTGAGTGGCAAGAGAGGCTTTCACAATGCAGAAATTTGCAGTGTGACTGCAGGACAGCGATGCAGATGATCAAACATATGGTGGAGGAGTGCACAATTCGAAGAGTGGAAATTAGACTTCAACACTTGCTACCCTCAATGTTGCAGCAGTTAGATGAAGAACAATCTAGATCAGGGGTGGGCAAACTTTTTGGGCCGAGGGCCACATCTGGGTGGGGAAATTGTATGCAGGGCCGGGGCGGGGGTTGGGGTGCAGGAGGGAGTATGGGATGTGGGAGGGGGTGTGCTGGAAGGGGCTCAGGGCAAGGGATTGGGGCACAGGAGGGGTGCAGGGCATATGAGGGAGCTCGGAAGGGGGTTGGCGTGCAGGAGGGGTGCTGAGTGTGAGAGGGGGCTCAGGCCAGGGGGTTGGGGTGCAGGAGGGGTGAGAGGTGCAGGCTTAGGCCAGGGAGTTGGGGGGCGGGGTGCAGGAGGGGTTCGGGCTCCGGCCCGTGCCACTTACCTAAAGCGGCTCTGGGGTGGCAGCGGTGGGCACTCCCTGCATGCCTGCCCTGGCCCCACGCTGCGCCGTTCCGGAAAGTGCTGTGGCCCCTGGGGGAAGGGGGGGTGGAGGGCTCCGCATGCGCTGCCCTTGCCGCGCCTCCAGGTACCTCCCCCAAAGTTCCCATTGGTCATGGTTCCCCGTTCCCAACCAATGGGAGCTGCAGGAGGCAGTGCCTGGCGGCAAGAGCAACAATGGAGCCCTCTGCCCCCCCGCCCCTGGGGGGCTGCAGAGAAGTGGTGCCGGCCGCTTCTGAGACCGGTGTGGGGCCTGCAGCACCACTGGGGGCAATCCCACGGGCCGGATCCAAAGCCCTGAGGGGCCGGATCCGGCCCGTGGGCCGTGGTTTGCCCACCCCTGATCTAGATATTACTCCTGAGGGGATTCTGTGGGACTGCGCACCCGCAGAAAACAACCGCCCCCGACCCTGCAGATTTCCTGCTTTTCCCTGCAGAAAATGGCAGACCCCCCCCCCACACACACCCCAAGGGCTAGTCTACACTTACCTGCCGGGTCGACGCGGTGAGTTCGACTTCTCGGAGTTCGAACTATCGCGTCTAATCGAACTCCCCGCGCACTCCGGTCGACTCCGGTACTCCACCACTGCAAACGGCCTTGGAGTCGACCTGGACGGGTAAGTAGTTCGAACTAGGGTACTTCGACTATTCACGTAGCTGAACTTGCGTAACCTAGTTCGACCCCTGCCCTTAGTGTAGACCTGCCCCAAGCCCCATCTCCCCACACCCAGATCCCCCCCGCTGAGCCCAACCACCATCACCTGCATAGTCCCATTGCCCCTTCACCTGGAATCCCCTCAACAAACCCCCGTGCATCCAGATCTCCCACTGAGCTGCCTGCACCCAGACTGCCCCACACAGAAACTTCTCACCCCACACCTGGATTCCCCCCCACACACACACACTAAGCCCCTCTACACTTGGATCCTGCTGGGCTGAGCCTTCCCAGTGCCTGGCACAAAGGGGCAGGGCTCTGGGGTGTTTCTGGGGAAGGCTCTGCCCTTGCACTATGTTAGGGTCAGGTGCAGCCTCATTGCCAAGTCCCTGTATTGGGGGAAGAGGGGACTTCAGGGTGATCTTGCACCTTAATGCAGCCAGTGGCCTGTGCGCCCCACTGCCAGAACCACATTTATTTATTGACAAACAAAATTTGCAGAATTTTAAAATATTGTGTGCAGAATTTTTAATTTTCTGGTGCAAAATTCCCTCAGGAGTAAGATATGGACTTGTGACACATATGAAAGAAGGGTACAGCCAAATCCATCCACAAAGAGAAATAGTTTTATAAAAGGATAAAATAAATTCAGATGAACACGTCTATAGCATTCAGTACAACCACCACCTCTGAACAGAAAGGAATTTGATTACCTTTATATGTCTACTTAACAGTTACTTATGCCACCTTCAGAGCAAAACAAAAATGGGGGGGGGGGCCGGGAAGAGACAAGATAACCAGATCATTCAGGAGACTCATTCTCTGTCAGACAAAAGGTATTGTGTAGTACAAGGCACCACAATGCTAGTCAAGGAGAGGTAGCAATTTTCACCTCTAGGTTATCTGTTTGAATCCAGCCCTGGTCCATGACCAAAAGTTACACTTTTGCCTTGTATGCAATATGTTTTATCGTCATTTTCCCCAGAGGATAAGCATCCACATCACAACTAGTTTAAATAAAAAAGATGCAATGAGTATATAGCACTAAATTTCATCTTAGGGGAGATTGAAAAAAATGTCAACACTACATTGACACACAAAAAATTCATTTCAAGTAAGGATATAAAGTGAAAACATACTACAGCTGGATATCAACTGAAATTCCTGTTTGATCCAATTATCAAATCCACAAATTGTAAGATTTGGTATAGCAACTGCCATAAGCAAGAGTAAATCTAATTTGATGAGATTTACACTTTCAGCAACACAATGTAAAGCCTCAGGACTAACATATAAAAATAATCAGTGTTTTCAAGCAAGATGAGACATTTTTAAATTAGCATTTTAGGCAAAGCTACACTTTCTCCAGAATTTTGTTTGTTTACTTTTGGTGGGGAGATAATATGGTTATGCACAAGGTGCAAAGATGTAAATTTTATAATCTATAATTGTTTCAGCAAGAAAAATGTTGTTTTCATCAGATTATCAACCTGTAAAAGCCAAAAAACTAACCCATCTTGAAACTTCAATGATGTGACAGGAAAGTCTTCTGGATACTTGCAATGTAGTTTTAATGAAATTTGTTGGTGTGTTGTTGTTTTTTAAATACACCACTTCAACTGAATTTAAAAAAAATGTAACCATGACCATATATGCAAGTGCTGCTTAAGGGATCAGTTAATGGCTTTCCTGGTGAGCAAGATATGACATAATATGAAGGACAGTATGAATTAGTCTGTATGTTCTCAGATTCTGGTTGATGGGTGGATGGCAATCGGTGAAGCACTTGGTGGTGGTCCATAGAAAAATGGCTGGTTACATGGATCTGGTTTCCCTGGTTTCCTGTTGCTAAATTGCATATAATAGACAGCTAAAGTACGCTTAATTATTTTCTAATATTTTTCCACATAAGCAATTGCTGTAATTGTCACCAGAATGTTATGGCAACTGCACAGTTGTTAGTGGGAGAGAAAGGGGTCGGTCCATGAGAACCTCTATTAAATTGAGGTTCACACAATAAAAAGTTTGACAACTTCTGACCTTCCCACATAATTTGGTGAACTTAGTAAAATGGAATACTGACATCATTGAGTACAGTCTACAGAGGAAAGAAAAAAGGAAGAAGAGGTGAGGAGCATTATCATGGGTCTAGTTTTCAAAGATGAGTGGACACAACTATTTATGAAAATATTCTGTTTTCAACATTTCACAAATAGCCATGGTATTTTCACAAGCACTTGGCAAATTAGTTGCCTCACTGGTTTTTTTGTGCATGCAAATACTTAATTTGCATAAACCCACCCTCAAAAGGATCTTTTGTGTTTGCTGATTTTGTAAATACTGTACTATACTAGAAAAAAGAAAAGAAGGTAGCAGCAAAATGCCAAATAAGAAGATACAAGAACATAGAAACTGCAGTACATATCTGCTACAAACTGCTAGGATGGAAGGAAAGCATGAATGAAAAAACTGCTGGACTATTAAGGAGTTTGAAATGACCTGATATTGATCTCATGGAGTATTTTAACTACCTGAATGCTAGTTGGTTGGCAAATATAGCTAAACACAGATCAAAGTGATTCCTAAATTAAGGTAGAGGACAACTTCAGGATCCACCAAAATCAATAAAAGCATTGCTAACAAGTCCTCTTTGTCTTCCTGTAAAATAAATACTATTTTACTCAAACCCATTCTATACCTTCTCTCACACATTTCTCACCCCCATAATCATACTCTCAAATTCATATGAAATTAAAACAATCATCTTAACTGTACTTGTTTGGCACTTCACATATTATGACCACATACAGAGAACTACCTTTCTGGTAATTTTAGTTTCATGTAAGTAAACTAACTGGTATAAACAGGCATTATGCATTTGGTACAGAACAGAATACAAATTCTTAAAAAACGTAGAGCATCTAATTTCCAACTGGCAACACTATTATTAGTGAATAGCTTATGATTGAACATTTACTGCATAATATATTTGTGTGGATTACATAACTAAATACAGGTAGCAGAAGGGCAGGAATACCTAGCATTTTCACTCTAGTTCTCCAGTGTCAGATTAAGCAAATAGACACAAATCCAGACCTTAAAGCAGTTCTTTCCTTCCCTTAACCCATCCCACAAATTCCACACTGTTAAACTTCAAACATTTTGCTTTGAGTTTCAGAATAATAATGACAATACCACTGAGAAAATAGGACTTGGATTTATAAATACAATGGATTGTTTTGCATTAGTCTAACAAACAAAATTATTCTCACACTGGGTGTGAATTCATCATCAATAAGAATTTTTACATGACAAACCCAGACCATCCTGCTCAATCCAAAATCACAGCTGGCAATCCTCACAGCACCAACTGTGGCAAAGCAGCCACTCACTCTTTTAAACAGTTCCCTCCATTGATATAGAAAAACAGTCAGGACAATAATACGCTGTTGTCCTGACAACCTCACAAAGCAAAGACTAGGTTTATTTTACTCCAGCAGAAAAGCAAGGATAACCTCTTTACCTTAAGCTGCTCCTAAATTCATCAAAAACAGCTAGCCATTACAATAAGCAAAAACAAGTATAACAAAAATATGCATATGTGTTTAATCTTCACTATGGAGTCATGCTAATATTTCAATGAGATTTTGAGCATAAGATTAAGAGCATTTAAAATAGTTGCTTCCAGTGTTAAGAATATGAGAAGATACCTGGGAGTATGGGTATTGTTTGCTTCAGGTGACTTATAAAATGAATAAATAGTTCATTCTGAACTAGAAGCTACAAATGAATACAACCGGGCGGAGGGAGGGAAGAAGAGACAGGAGCAGAAGGGAGTAAATAGCTTCCAGAGCTTAGAAACAAAAAAAAGTAATTGACATCTTCCTCTTTCACAAAGCTCTCTGCAAAAATATTTTTAAAAAAACTGAATTTTTGAGTAATAGAATTTTGCCAGCTACTCTAAGCAGTGTGTTAATTGCAGCACCCCCTTTTAATCCTTCTTCTGGGAGAAAAAAGATACCATAAATATTTAAGCAAAGTGTACATTTAACAAACTATAAAAGCTGTATTCTGGCTTTGCTTCTCTTCTGCTACTCTGCTTTCATATCCTGTAACAATTGAACTAGAGAGAGTTGACTATGCTGAACGTGAAATCCCATATGAATCAGATCCAGCATTAAGGAATTAGAGATGGGTCAGAGTTGGCCCCTCTATCTATTGCATGTCAAACCAAAGCTTGATCTCCCCCACAGCATCTATAGAAGGGCTCAAGAATACTTTAGGCTACACAAACATTTTTATTTCATATAACATTGTTACTCCATCCCTCAAAGTGCGTTCAAAGTAGATTTTGTTGCAATAATTATGCACTCTCAGCCATTAAGTTTTATTAACAAAACAGGTGTCAATTCTGTAACTTTAACACAGATCCTGTCTAGTTTAAAGTAAAGATCAATAAAGTGAACAGAGATTGGAAAAATGAAATATGAAATATAAATTTAAATTCATATTTTCCTAAATGAACTTTAAGTACTCTAATGCATTCTTAATTTTTCTTCATGTAATTCAGAGCCATTATGAAAGATGGAGAGCCATCAACAGAGTCCACAGGCATTGCCCTGGTGAGAAACCCAGAATTTGGATGGGAAGCTAAGGAAGAGGAGGGGATACTGAGATCTGTCCTGGAATCTGCACAGGGACTCCATTTTTCATATCAGTGTCTGCATACTAGGGGTGAAAACCTAACCCTGTCAGAGACAATAACAAAACTCCTATTGACTTTAATTGGGCCAGGATTTCAATTTAAGCATCTGAAATTTGAAGAGCCTTCCTCTGACTGTTAAACAGTGAGAAAGATATTCTCAACCCCTCACCCATCTTGAGCCTCCCTGGTTACTGCTGGGGAATGGCCTACCTCTCCTCAGCCTCTTTTCCTCAGGAACAGCCACACTGTCTTCCTACACTATTGCTCAGCTTTATCAAGCAGGGGTAGGGTGTAGTTGCAATAATTTGTCAATTTCACTGTGCCCACAGGATCCTCAATAACAGTACTGAAGCAAATGCCTTGTTTTGTTTCAGGCAGCAGCTACTGCTCCTAAAACCTATGAACAGCACCAGTTACTGGAGCTGTCTGTCTACAGATTCAGGAAGACAAGAGAGCATCTGTTCACATTTATTTGCAAGTTTGGAAAATTGTCTTTATAGTAAAAATTTAGAAACTTTATTTTGAAATGGAATCTCTAATTATGTAGAAAATGATTATTTCTCACACACTAGGAAAACTCACTACTCACGATCACCAAGTGGATTTTCTAAATGCTGCTGTAATTATACTTGTAAATAAGTTAATGATCCGAACAGTAAGTTCTACATAGTTTCTAATAAGAATTTTAAACACAAAACTATAACATTAACATTACATCATTTCTGCTATCAACTCAAAAACTAAATTTAGTGGGACTCTTAAGCTTCTCACTCTTCTCAACTCATTCAACTGTTCCTAGATCAGGCTGAAAATTTGGTCATTGCTCTACAGATAGAAGTATCATGGGATAAAGTCTCCAGTCTTCAACAATTTGCTTTTGTTGTATATGTCTGAACTTTAGCATCACTGTAATAAAGTGAACTGAACATTAATCATCTTAAAAAAAAAGACTTGGGTACTTCATTCAGGTTCAAAAGTTTCTTGAAAATCCAAATTATGTACCTCACTATCAAAACAGGCATTATGCATCAGGACTACCTGAATATTTATTGCCAGACACACTCTTAATGCATCTTTTGTTAGAGAAAATAGCATTTTTATATAAAAAAATCCTTTCCAAGTAACAAACAACTATTGTATTCATCAGAGCTCTAAACTAAAAAGTATACTCATTCATCATATAAACAGACTGAGTTAGTAGAGAGCCTTTCCCTGATGTCTCACACAAAAAACAGGTGAAATAAATGGACTGGAGAAAGAACAAGCATCACTAAACTCAACTGCCCAGCCTGCTCAGATTACAAGAAGAGATTCCCCTCAAAAATGGGCATTTTTTAATTTATTTAGCTTTTACTTTTTTAAAAAGATTGAAAAAATGAATGGGTTTCAGAAGTCAAATAAAAATTAAACTATTTGACATACTATAAGTACAATACTGCAACCTAAACAATAAAAATAGCAATTGTCTACCTTTTAGTTCACTGATTCACAATCCAATTTATCCAATCACCTTCAAGTCTGGTCAAAAACTAACATAAAAAGTATAGCATTTTAAACTGCGAAGCAAACCACACTGATATAGAGCAGCAGTCTCCAAAACAAGGTTTCATTTCTAGCTGACAATATTGCTACTGTTGGGAAGTTTGAATGACTAATGTGAGAAACTAGATAAGCAGAAGCTCCACCCTCTTTCCAGAGTCACTATATCTATAGTATACATCTTGTATTTTTACACTGATTACATGGCAGCTCTCACTCATTGTTACAACACTCCATTCACTCATCTGTAAGAGACATGAAGCTACAAAACATCGTATTTCCAACAACACAAGACAGTCAAAATCCCAGTCTGGGCAAATGAAAATTATTTACTTACTGCCTGCAGGTCAAACTGCTGATCTGCACTTAAAAATCCTGGGTGCAATGAGTGACTGATGTGTCCAATGTAAAGCTGAAAATGAAAACTGGCTTCCTGCCTCAGTTCACTTGTAAATGTCAAACAGCAAAAGAGATTTATGATTTTGCCTGTTTTGACCACAGGTTTGCTTAGTTCCTCTACTAGCTCTCCTAATTCACAATTGTGAATCATACTGCAAACTGATAGTAATTAACGGCTACCCAAAAAATGAGGGTCATATTCGTGTCAGACAATCAACACTGAAATTCAGGTTCTCCTTGGACAGAAGCCTTTAAGAATGTCCTTCCTTGAGCAGCATGTTAATGCCAGTAATATAGACTTCAGCTTTTGTTTTAGTCTAGAATTCATGTCAGACTTTTAATATAAGCATTTTTTACTGATCATAAAGCATCAAGGAATACCTGTGTGTCAGGGTACAGGACCACTTAACTAATGACATTTTTGACCTGTCAAATCAACCTACTGGGTGTGCAAAAACCAAGACAATGGATTCAGAGACCTCTCTGTGGTCATGCTTTATATGAACATTACATAAATTATAAATCAACTGTCGTGGAGTCTCAGTAATGTTACATGTCCAAAATGCATTACAACCCTTAATGATTTAAACGTTTTTGCATAAATAAAAAAAACAACATTTCAAAGTGGTTTTAAAATTCAAATCTTCCATAGATACAATTGTAATAAGCAATATGTGGCCCAATGCTGCATTCCACTGAACACTATGGGAGTTTTGGACATAAAATACAGGATTGGGCCATGATTATTCCTAAACCCAGCAAGCTCTGATGCACTGTGCTACTAAACTCAGGGTTGAAGTGTACCATGGCATCTCTAAAAGCATCTGCAGAATTTAGGAGAGATTAGCTGTTTTCCCCATGAATGTTAGTACAACACAGTCCTAAAATAAGTAAATAAAGAAAGTCTATCAAACTATCAAAGGATAGGATCACTTAGAATGGGTTGTTTGTAAATAAAAAACAACCTGCTTCATTATAATGAACCCCATACTTGGATTTCTCAAACTTCCAAATCAATCTAAATAGCTATCTGCTATAAAAATACCCTAAATATTTTTCTGAACATCTGACTTTGTCTTAGAACTAAAAGATTTACTTTAAATGTTGGTAATAATGTGCATGTAGAATGACTTCTGTCAACACTTAGATACTGACCAAAATAAATAAATTGTAAATGAGTAAACTTTAAATTCTGTTTAGGTCTAATCAGTGCATAACTGATTATGAAGGCATTTCAGAATTTGTAGAAAAACAGAGATACATAAATCAGGCAGCAGAGACAGAAACGTTCCCTGTTTTCTGATATAAGAAAGCCACCTAGTGTTAGCATTTAGGAATGAAAACTGCACACAAAAGACTCAAGAAAATAATTCGCATGAGCAATTCTTATCAACTTTGTACGGTCTTCAGCATCATTAGCAACAAAAATAAAGTTTTAGCCACAAGAAGAAAGGCTGAGTTATAACATTCTAAGTACCAATGTTTTAAAGTTATGCTACAACAAATATCAACAACATACTAAGTGGATCAGTAAGCTAATACACACATCTGATAACAGTCAAGTTTAGAGCAGTCTTTTGTCAAGATTAGGCTAAAGCTAGCTGCATACTAATATTGACTCCGAAGCAAAAGGCTATGTTATCATACAGTAACTGCAACATTAAAATAAGTAAACACAAAGTAGCCCTCTCCTGTGTTTCAGGGAATGAACCAGACAGATACTTTAACATAAAAAAAGTTTGAAAATGGATCACGGGGTACATGTCAGAGAGAACTGTATTATAGAAATAAGAAAGAAAGCAAAAGATGTTTTTGAAAAAGAATGTAGAGTCCTCGATACAAAATAAATAAACAAACAAACATCAAATGGTCTGTGAAATCACTTAAAGAAATCGGACCAGTTCAATCTGTTAAAGAGTGTGTCCCCCTCTGCTAATCCTAAATCTACACTGGTCTCTCTCTTCCATGATCGCTTCCTAAAAATAACCCACAGATGCTTTATAAAAATAAACTTTTTAAAAGCTGCTTTTCAAGACCAACGCACCTTGACAGACCTGTTTTTTAAAAAAAAAAACCAGCACCTCGAGGCGACCGACCTCCCCCCCTGGAAATGATTTACGCAGCAGAATGGAGCTCTTTTAAAAAGCCTGGTGCAGCAGCAGCAGCAGCGCGCCAGGTGTAGCGCCGAGAAGGGGGCGCCCCATTGCGCCGCGGGGGTGGCGGACTGGGGGAGATTCCCCCACCCCGCCTCCTCCGGGGCGTCTGTCCACGGACGCGCCCGCGGCAGGCACCACGGCTGCTCCGGGGCTGACGAGACGGCGCCTCACATCCCCGCCCTCCCCAAACCGGGGTGTCCCCTGCAGACCCCCGCCCTCCCCGAGCCTGGGCTCGCTCCCGTCCCTCCCCACCCCGCAACGGGACCCCGCTTCGCCCGCCCGCCCGCACCCCCCGGGCACGGCTCCTTACCTGGCCCGCGCCGCCAGCCGAGCGCTGCTGCTGCTGCGGGATCCCCGCCCCCGAGCCGTGTCCCCCGCCCGGCTCCCCGGGACGCTCCGGGCTGGGCAGGGGCGGCCGGGGCTGCGGAGCGACTCGCTCTCTCGCGCCCGCTGCCCGGCGTAGTTGCCGGCGCTGGGTCTCGGGTCTGTCTCCCAGCTGCCGCCGGACGGGGAAGGGAGGGGGAGCGAGACTCCCGCCCTCCCGCACGCACCCCGCCCCTGGCCACGCCTCCCCACCCTCCCATTGGCTCCACCGGATCAAGCCCACCCCTTGGAAGATTCTTAACTCTCGATTGGGGGCTCGCCCTGTCTCTCGAGGAGCAACGCCACGCCCACGCCGTCTGGGGGCCCGCTCCCTGCGGGTGGGTCCGTGGATAGTTCGCTGTTTACCCTCCGGCGCCTGGGCTCCGCGTTCTAGAACGTCCTGGGGGGAACGTGTAGGGCTCGCGCTGCGCGGGGAGCAGCGGCTGCAAGAGCAGGTGGTGCTGCACCGCGAGGGAGGTCTGGGACGGGAGGGGGATGCATAGAGCCTGGACCGCTGTGTGATGGGCGCGGGCTGCACCTCCTGATCCCAAAGAGAACTTCGGAAAACGCCTTGTCCGTACCAGACAATGAGGGATTGGGCCCTGCTCTCGCACTAACTAAGCTAGAAGCCAGGCTGCGCCCTTTGCAGCAAGGCTGTGCGCATCACGTCAACAGTCGGTAATCATTGTCTTCGTTTTCAAGACCCTGGACAACTCCGCCCAGACCCACACATCTCTGATCTCATTCCTTGCTGGGTTTTGTCCGTTTCGCCTCAGTGCCCACTCCATGTCCTCCCACTCCTATTTCTATACCTTAAGCACAGCGCAACCTTCCAAACTCTGCGCCAGGCCCCCACTCGCCCCTCGTTCAAATCCTTCCTAAAATCTCTTTTCTTCTTGGAGCCCCACAAGAACTGAATTAGTAGCCATTTTAAAATATACAATCATTATTAATAAACATTCATATTATGAATAATAATGAAATCCTACATGGATAATAACACACATGCAAGTGAGAAGTATGCCATCCCACTGAGCTAGGGTGGTGTAGCACTTCAAGGCTCTGTTTTTGCATTGTTCATCTTTGTTATTTTTCCACAGTTACTGTTATTCTTATATATAGTTTGATATGATTGTTTTGAAATCAATAAAGATACTTATAATAAATACACACTAAATTATTTCTTCTGAATTACCCTCTGTATTGTGCCTTCTGTATGCCACTCTTTAGGTAGTAAACTGGGGCAGAGAATGTCTTCATCCTGTTTATGACAGCAATGAACACATTGTCTTTACTTAACAAATAAGCCACAACTATTTATCCAAATTTCCCCTGCCTCCACAAATTTCAGGGTGTTGTAATAAGTGATGCAAACAACATCTGGTTTTGGCTTTGAAAAAGTCATCAGACTGTCTCCATTTGTATTAGGGCCAGTTCAGATAGGGAACCCATCTTACCAAGGCAAGGTTGCAGAATAAATATGTAAATTTTCATGCCATCATCCTGACAGTTGAAATAGTGTTTCCCTGTCCACTACTCCAAATTATGAAGAGGACTGCAACATACTTTAAAATGAAAGCCCACTCCTATGTAAGCCTATATAAATAAACCCATGGTACTGCTTTTTTCCGATTGTTATGTAACTTTCTGGTTGTTCCAGTTTGCTCAGCTCTTGTGAATAGGCAGCATATTGACATTTACAAGAATTGTGCTGTCTTGTAAATTTCACTTTACTGCCTATTCTTCCTATAGAAACAGAGGAGAAAGACACAGTGGAGAGGAAATGCCATATGGATGCCCAGTATCCAAAACACACATGCTAGATCAAGTTTTAGATGCTTCTTTTAACTGTTCCTTTTATATACATTTTAAATCAGAAACATACACTACCCTCTATAGAATTCAGAGACTCCATATTTACCTACACCATTATATATCATGATTTACTCCAAGGTGCAGATAAACATATCTATTATTTAATATTTGGATTAATTTTAAATGTTATTTTAAACTAAAATGACTCTTAGACGATAGCTGATTTGTGTATTAAGGCAAGGGGACAGGCACCGTTTTGGCGCCATGAAACTTCAGAGAGAAACACAGCCAGTAAAACAAGGTATTTCTCCATTATGAGCATTTGATAAATATTCTTGGTGGAAAGTTAATTCCTCTAAAACCCGGGCTAGTTCAGGAAAACTCACCTCAAGAGAAAGAGTCTTAACCCGGAGAATACAGTTAGGTTTAAGAGTAGGATAAAGCATATATTATAAAGCCTGACTTTTGCTATTATTTCTTATTCTTATTGTTTCTTCTTATTGCCCAGTCTTTTTATTGTAGTGCTCTGGCTTCTTGTTCATTAAATCTTTCTCAGGAAACCAGGTGCCTCTCCTCTTAGAGTTCAAGCTTCTTGCCACAGCTATTCGTTTTTTTCATATTCTGAAAAAGACTCTTGCTGTCTCTCTACTTCTCTGTATCTGACACCCTCCCCAGTCCTTCCTAGAATCCTTCCATAAGCAGATCCACAATGCCCTTTTTAATCATTCCTCCCCTTTTTCTTTTTTCCCCTCCCCGCCCCCAAAATCCCAGCTTATGCCTGTTGGTCCTGCTGGCTGAGGACTGAAAGCTTCTCTCTACATGATTGTCCCTGAGTTGACAAGTGTACGTTCGTATTAAGTGATGCAAAAAACTCTTGGTCAAATTCTATTCTCAGTTACATCCAGGCAACCGTGTAACTGATAGCAGAATTTGACCAAGAATTACGAGTCTGGGAACAAGAGAGTAAAAAAATCTTGTGCATCTCTAACAATTATACTCCTTATTCAGGAATGTGCTTTTACTACTAATCACCACTAGGTGTCCTCTATCAGTTACACAGTTGCGGCCTCGAAAGACACAATACTGTACTAACTTCTAGCAGACTCTCTACAGCACTAAGGTATCTCTAATTCAGTCTTACTTGCATTCAGTCAAATGAGTAACAAGTTACTATTGTTGCATTTCTGCTGCCTATCACATCTCAATATGGCTAAACTGTTCTTTTACAAACTTGGCTTTACATGTGAAATATTTTTGATCTTACATAGCGTAACAAATAGCACTATTGCATCTTGCACACTGAAAACAACACTTGGCATCTGCTTGTTGATTGTTTAAGATTTATATAATAAAGTGCTCTGGATGCAGGTTGAGTTTCTGCACCATATGTACTCTTTCACCAACCTTGACAAAGGAAAAAAAAATGCCAAGGAAAACTGACTGAAAGGTCTAGATGTGCTGTATGTTTCGGGGCAACTTTGTATCATCCACAGACATGCTAATAAATCCCTATAAGGATATTCTTTATGCCTCTACAGCAAACTCATTAACTCCTTCCTGCACTTAGGGTGAAATTCACCTCTCTGCAGAGAGCCAGTGCAAGACCCATACACCACTTAATACTTATTTAATAAAGCTTTAATTGGACTTGTGAGGTACATAGACCTCAGGTTGGTGCTCCGCACTGGGGTGAATTTCACCTTTAATGAACAGCCCTAATGACGCAGCGCATGTGGTTAAAAATATATTTGTCATTTGAGTTAATGAAGTGAGTGTGTGTGCTACATTAGCAGGCATACAACACAGAATATGCTTAGACTGAATTCCTAAAATTATATATTACCTATAACTTGACAAGACCCAATAAGCTGCTGTTGTCATACAGACATGTGTGATGCCAGAACAGTCTGAAGTCATACTCTGATCATTATTTATTTATTTTTAGGCAGTGTAGTTCTCTTACAGTGTCACTCCATTTGCTTGCAAGGCTACCATCTGTGCACTCTCAGGGACATGACAGGAGAGAAACAAAGAAAAGGAGATGGAATACAGGTACAGAGAGGTAAACAGGAGCTTTTGCATTAAGCAGGGTTGGTTCAGGTATCTGGAATGCAGGAAGAATAGGAAGGGGATGAATCCCCTGTCCTAGCAAAACTAAAACAGAAATTGAAAATGTAACGGAAAAGGGATGGAAAGATGGGAGGATGTTGACATTCAAATACCTCCAGATTGTATCATTTTTTCTAGAATTTTCTGGTGGAGGGCACCCCTTCTAATATATATTTGAGATTTAAAACCTACAGCAAATCAACTTTATCGCCACCGTATCTTTTCTTCAAATCTCCATTCCTTATTTAAATTCAAATCAGCTGCAATGCTGTCTAACCCAAACTACCCACATTTGGAGCTGGAGTTCAGAAACTGCTAACACATGGGTAGCTGTTCAAAAATCTCATCCAGGTCGGTTGTTTCCATTGACTTACTTGATAAATGGACTTCTCAGTTCATGCATCTAGAAATAGATCTGTTGGTATGCCAGGCAAAAGGAGGAGTGGCTGGAGGCCCTGCAGTGAGGCATGTTTGGCTGATGTGACTGTGTGAACAGGGCAAATGAAGAAAGGATTTGTTTGTTTCCTTGATCCTGGGATCCTCCCTAGAATCCAGGTGAAGCAGGGGTAAGTAAATAAGTACTGACTGCAAGATCAGACAGTTTATACGGAGAGGTCATATCATTTGCAAATATTTTCTCTGATATTGTTTAGTATTTTCTTAAATACTCACCCAGGATGAAATTCACACAGGTGCAGAGGTCTCACACAAGGCTAGACCCTTCCAAGAGGTTGTGTAGGGGAAAGCTGTGGGCAGAGTGGGTTTGCAGACTGGTTTCCACACCTCCTTTGTACCATAGGGCTCCATCATAGCATGATGCAAAAGGAGCCACAGAATCTGTTATTCTATAGAACCAGTGACCCTAAGATCCCACAAAGCAGTTTGCATCCACTATTCCAGCCCTTAAGAGTGGTAACTTACCTCACATTGGGACTGAGGAGTGGATTTTACTCACTCAAACCCCATGCATTTCAACAATATGAAGACCTTTTAATTGAGCCATGTGGGGAAAACCAATTTCCCATAATCCATAAAATGTCTATTTTACACATTGCTATTAAAATACAAAAACAATTTACCACAATGCTAATATTACATCCCAGTGGCTTTCCTAAACCACAACTTACTAAGTGTAACAAACTTTGCTCTACATCCCCTGAAATGGACTTGGAAAGCCCAGCTGTAGGAAAACACTATTTGTTTTCATTAGTGATATCCTTCAAATGAACCTCATATTAACTGAAGGGACATACAATGTTTCATCTCATTTCCCCTAGTTTACTTACTATTGCCTCCCTTTTCTGTGGTTTACCAGCAGGAAACCACTAGAGGGGACATATCCAGATAAGATTAGACAACATATAATTATCATCTTTACTCTAACCAAGCTGACATTCTCCATTCGTTCTGTGAAACTCTGAAATGAGAATCACAGCTGTTCCAGCTTTAATTCACGGGGGGAAGAAAGCAATTTTGTTTAATTCCACACCCCCACCGCCAGTTACATTCCTTGTGACAAAGTGCCACACAATAAAAATTGGGTTTCTTCACTGATGAGCAATTTAGACAATATGTTGGATTCACCCCAGTTTATGCCGATCGAAACCAGGGCCCAGAGCTCCTGACAGTGGAAAGACCTTCAGGGGAGAAATTATGGACCTGCAAGGCAGCTGCAACTTCCGCTCTGCTTGAGGGCCCTGTGGCTGCCAGCAGAGCATGAAACATGGGCTGTGATTGCAAGAAAGGGGATGTGACTGGATCAGCAGGGATTCAGCACTTCTCCACTGCAACCTATACCAGCAGGTTTCCTATGGGGCCCCCACTGCACACTAAAGCTATCCTTTCCTGGCATAAACCTTGAAGGCGGCTGCAGCAGCAGCAAGAAACACCTTCTGTTCTCACCAGGGTGAATGCCTGAAGAGCACAGCTGATCTAACTGTAATGTGGATATACAGTCAGGGCTGGGTCTACTGTTTTTGCCGCCCCAAGCAGTGCGCTGAATTGCTGCCACGGGCAGCTGAAGACAGAAGCTGCCGCCGAATTGCCGCTGCTGCGGAAACGCACGTGCTGCCCTAACGGCACATGGACTGCCCCCGCCGTCCGCGGCAGCAATTTGGCGCACTGCTTGGGGCCGCAAAAACACACGGACTGTGGTCCATTGCAGATTGCCGCCCCAAGCACCTGCTTGGAATGCTGGTGCCTGGAGCCGGCCCTGTATACAGTGCTACCAAACCAGAATTCTCCACACGCTTAACTCTGCTGCTAGTGTTGAAAACCCATTTTGCATTCACTTTTCCACCACTCTGGATGACTATGCAAGTTGCAAATCCATGGAAAATCAGGCCCTCAGGTATGTAAAATTTACATTTGTGTTAGATGACATGTCATTTTTCATGTGAATAGGGGGCGTAGATGTCTATATCCTGGCCAAATTTGAACACAGGAAAATTACACTCAAATTTGCCCAAAATCCTCTATTGCATCAACTGGATTCAATATTCTTCTGCTGTTCCTATTGTTAAGTATTAGTGTGCAACACTGTGGCTGCATTTCAGTAGTTACTGAAATGATACCTCCAATCCCTTACCTACTTCAGGGGGCGGCTTAATTGACAGACACAATTCTTTGCATGAGTTAGGCTGGCAGAAACTTGGCTATGGGTGGCAGCAGCAGACATTTCACCCTGAGAGGGAATCCTAGAATATTGGGGTTGGAAGGGACCTCAGGAGGTCATCTAGTCCAACCCCCTGCTCAATCAAAGCAGGACCAATCCCTAGACAGATTTTTACCCTAGTTCCCTAAATGCTCTCCTCAAGGATTGAACTCACAACCTGGGGTTTAGTAGGCCAATGCTTAAACCACTGAGCTATCCCTTCCCCCCAAGCAGCACAAGCCAACTACAACACCCTAGTCTGTTGGGGGACCTGGAGAGAGCTGGCATTGTCCAGAAAATGGATGAGGTCAGCCATGGAGAGGATAAGCCCAGGGCATCCAGGAGATGGACTGACTCAGCACATCTCCCCGACAACCGCTGCTGGCAGGGCTCTTACTGAATTCCAGATGGAACATAAAGTTGCTTCCACCCCAATCCCCACCATTGCTAGCATAGAATTCCATGAGGCAGTAGCAATTGTACTATCCTATCCCCTTCCTTTGGGGGTATCCCCTTCCTTTGGGGGAATCCCCTTTGGGTGTAGCTGTACCCATGTAAGGAGGGGAGTGCAAGTGGTACCCCAATGAATCTGTGGAGTGAATCAAGTCCAGTGGTTTTTTAATGCTTTGGAATTGTAGATTGGAAGATGCTATAGAAGACCCAAATGTGTAGTTATTATTATTACTACTATTACCATAACCCATAGGTACTCCAGTAATGGACCAGAACCCCACTGTGCTAGGCACTGCACAAAGAACAAAAAGATGTTCCCTGCCCCCAAAGAGTTTATACTCTAAGCATATGGCAAGAGACAATAGGTGGATACAGACAGACCGGGAAGCACAAGGGAACAATGAAGCAATAATGGTCACATGACAGGTAGTGTCTCAGCACATCAGCAGCCTAACCATTGTCAAGTTTTTTTTTGTAGCATCATAGCAAATGAGAATTTTAAGGAGGCATTGGAGGGAGGATAATGTTTACAGGGAGCTCCTCCCAAGCATGTGGGGCAGCATGGGAGAAAGCATAAAGGGGCATGTTTGAAAATTTAACAAGTGAGCAATGGAGGCTGACATCATGGGCTGATCAGAGGTGGGAGTCAACACTTTAGTAGTGAATGAGAGATGATTGGTAGGGCCTTCAAGGTTGTAGAGGGCTTTAGAGGTAAAAACTGGTATCTTGCATTTGATCCGATAGAGAAAGGGAAGGCAGTGAAAGGATGCAAAGAGAGGAGGTGACATGGCCAAAGTGATGGGCTAAGAAAATGAGCTTTGCAGCAGCAATATTAATTGACATGAGTCAGGCATTTATCAAGGCCAGAGAGAAGGATGTTGCAGTAATCAAGACATGAGAAGATGAAAGCCTGGATGAGAGTTTAGCTGCGTAGATGGATAGGAAAGGCTGCATCTTAGAGATGTTATGCAAAGTGTGTAATGTAGTTAGTTCCTGTCACCATCATTATACTTGAGTTCCAACTTCCAACCTAACCCCTCCTCTTTCTTTTTTCAGTTGCTAATAATTTTCACAAATTCCTTTTGAACTGACATTTTCCAGATTTAGTCTTAGCCTAAAATCATTTTTGGGTGTTTGAAAGATGTAGCAAGATAAACTGAATTATTCAAGTGTGAAAAAATACTTTTGCCTTATGTTCCAATCACAATGTTTGCACTTGGCCACCTCAAAAAAAATATGGCTGAAATTAAAAACTTTAAACTTATTTATTTTGTAGACCTTTCTATCTCTTGAAAAAAAAAATCAAACCTATTTGGAAGAAAATTTTTCAGAAATTTTAAAGATATGAAAGTTCAAAGTTGGCAATTTCACATGTACATTAGAACTTTTTAATGTATTTTTAAAGCATTTTCAGGAGACATAAATGGGTGAATACATTTCGAAATATTTTTTTAAAATGTTTATATATATTCAACTCAAGTAGATGCTCCTACAACTACAGAAGCATGAAGAGCAGAAGACTGCATGAAATCCACTAGAGCCCTTGCTATGCTAATCCGGGGAGAATTTAGATAGTACAGCGAGGGGAACTATAGAAAATCCTAAAATAGATCATTGTTAAGGATACCCTAGTTAAAGACACATTTGTTAAGAACTTTTCAACTTGGAACAACAGAATTAAAGGGGATAATAACTGATATGCTATACATTTCCCCAAGTGACTTGCATTTGGAATTAATCTGTTAATCCACCAGTGGATGTTCAAAAATCTCATACAGGTCATTCTCCCATATTCAGCCTATATCTGCTGAAACAAATTTGTTGTGGTTGAAATTCACCCCTGTGTAGGTGGTCCGTACAAGGCTCAATGCACCAATTAAGCCCCTCTACAATCCTTATTGTTGGGATTAAGTGGGGCACAAGGCCTTGTATGGATCATCTACACAGGGAATGAATTTCATTCTGTTAGGATTCAATTTGGCAGATTTAAATGTAACTTTGTTGAGTGATCTTGAATCTGTGCCTCAACCCAATCTATGTACTTCTTTTCTAGTTGTCTGAGATGTCATCCTAGCTCAAACCCATTTCTGTCTGTTTTCTATACCTATCTGCCTCTCTGCAGCATTGGCTTCTGAGCTTTACAATCAGAAAACATTTATTCCCTCTGGAATTCACAGAGGTGTACATCTGGGCCTAAACACAACATAGGAATACTAAAGCCCAAATATTTTTCTTTCATAGTGATGCCAGAGACAACATGTACTCTGATGCATCCACTGGAACTCTATCGAGGAAGCACCTGCTTCTGTGTGCTGAAAATCTTTTGAGAGGAAGATAACCTAGAAGTTGAATTCTTAAATGTTTTCAAAGGCTAGACACACTTTTTGTCCATGTGTTATGTCTCCTGGTACTTTATAATTGCTGCATCTTGGCTGCCAGTTGTGGGTGTCATTTCACAACAAGTTATTTCTTCTATCTAGTTGTCTAATCCATGACCCTATTTTCCCTTTTGCACACCATGCTAAAGTGATATGACTGTTGCTGGAAACAAAGGGTTTCTGACTCATCCATCACATGAGACATTTAACAGTTAAATGGGTTTTATTTTTCTGCTGAGACTGTTCACCCAGTGCCCTGACTAGTATTACAACACTACCTTTACCTAACTTTTGACCCGCCAATAAAAATCAATGAATTTGTTCAGTGTTTCAGAAATTACCAGATCATAAATATCATTCCAGAAACTCTAGGCTTTAACAGTTAGATGTAAATGATTTGGGCCAAACTCTGAAGTCCTTGGACATTAGTCTTCCTTATACTAAGGCTCTTTACAATGTTATTTGTAAACAGGACTCAGACACCTTGACTGCAATGGGAGTTTTGCTAGAGTAAAACTTGAGTAAAGACCTCAGGATCATTGCATCATTAATAAGTTTCACTGTTACCTCATCATCTGCTCCTTCCTACCACTTCTGTTTGTTTCGTCCCTCTGTTGTGTTTTGACATAAGATTGTCAACTCTCCAGAGCAGGGATTGTGTCTTTTGCTTGAATATCTGTATGGCACCCATCCCAGCACACTGAGACCCTGATTGGCACCTCTAGGTACTACTGCAATCCCAGTTGTAAATAGTAACCCATGTGCTAGTGCTATGCAGAAGTATAGTAAAAGACAGGCCCCAAAGTTTTTACAATTTTAGTTTAAGACAAGATGCAAATGAGCATGGGAAAGAGGTTAGTATAAGTGAATATTCGAAAATGCACACTGGAGATAGATATTGGGCTTGATCCACCTCATGGGTGATGGAGAACGCTCTCTCACTCGTGCACACACACCCCAGAAGGGGAGAGCAGCTTTAAGGCCTTATGGGGAAAGTTAGAGATTTAGGAACTCAGCTGAGAGAGGCTGTTTGGGAGATACACTAAATTATCATTCCCCTCAGCTACGCACTGTTGACTATGCCCTCAGCAGAGTAAGAGTTATGAACCCTTTGCACTGCTGCATCCCCACTCCATGTAGGCTTTCTGCTGCCAGTGGGATGATCAGATTTTCAATGAGTTAAAAATCAAGGCAGTAGCCATAGAAGGATATATTTCAGAAGGTGGTTTTATGTGCTTAGCCAGCTGGTGTCAGTTTCAAAGCTCAGCTGACTAGTAGTCAGGCCCTCTCAGAGGTCCAGAGAGGCCCAGGCCACTTCCAGTTTTTGAGGTCCCAACCCATAATAAAAATAAAAAATGACAACACATGAAAACAAAAGAAGGCACCAAAAAAAAAGTGAGATATAATTTGAATATTTTTTAATTTAACAAATGCTTTTCTGGTCCGATAGGGATGTGCATAAAAACAAGTTTCAAAACTTATCAAATGCAAAAAATTAACAAGTGTCTAAATTTGAGGCCCAGGCCAAATGGTTCTCCTGGCCCCCCTTCTGATTGGCCCTGCTAGTAGCTCCTTCAGGTGGCCAGAGTCTGCAAAGCAATGGGATAACTGAAAGAAAATGCTGTTTTGTGGAAAACTCACAGTGATGGGCCCCAAAAATGGACATTTCTGGTTTTCAGTGGCATATGGTCACAGCCTGAGTTCCACTGGCACTAAGGGGTTGAACTGGGCCCACTAATTTCAGTTATGGTTGTAGCTGGGGATGCTTTTTAAGCCTATAGAAAAGAAAAGAAACAATCACTTCTGTATTTATTTAACCTTTTGTGTTGCTAGAAAACTTCAACCATCAGATGTTCAGTTTCCTTTCCTCCTCTTCTTTGCTCTGTCTCTCTTTTTATATTCTCATTCCATTTCATGTTTTAAAATTTTATTTATTTACCTGTAATTGGAAAAAAAAAAGCCCACCTAAAGCGTTAACAGAAGATCTGGCACTGCCCCATAAACTTGCACTATGGCCTGGTCCAAAGCTCGCTGAAGACAATGGGAATATTTCCATTGACTTCAATGGGCTTTGGATCAGACCCTTACAGCAGAAATCCATTACACAGAAAGGGAGAGGAAGCTAAGGTAAACAGCTTCCAGAATCTTTCAGAAACAGAACATTAATTTGATTCTTTTCTTTTGACTGCATTTAAACCAATACTCTTCTCAACTCTCTTTCTAATTTGTGAGTGTACATTTTCCTTTGTTTTCCATGCTTTACACCTCATATGCAGAAGAAAGGAAAATGAGATATACATCTATTAAACAAGCAAACAGACAAGAACGTTCATGATAGCTTTTCTCCATATTGTTGAGCGGCTGAAAATAAAGAAGTCATCCTTTGACTTATAGGCCAACAAAGTACAGAGTTGTGTGGGACTGACTGCCAGAGAGTTTTCCACAAATTCAGTAAATAGGTTGGTCAACTCCAGAGTAGTCTCCTAATTTCTGTTCCTTTTGAGAGGTTTTTCCGTAGACCTCACCTCCCAAATTTTGTTGAACCAGAATGATAGTACTGGGCAAAAAAGAAAAAAAAAACCACCCCTCTTTTTCTGGCTTATATTATTTCCAACACAAATGTTAAAATAAGATTCTGGCATTTCTACCTCAATTCAGTGCAATATTCCGTCTCTTACCTGTCAAAACAATGTCACACGGCCATGTGTGTTGTAAAACTATAAATTAGCTGTTGTTACTGCACAGTGCCTTTCACCTTTTCTCCACACATGAACTCCCGCTCCCTCTTTGCACACAGACCTGGTTGTGAATTGACCCAAGCCTAGTCTCTCACTGTCCAAATTATCAAGCTATACATGTTTTGAGTTACACTTGAAATATGACAACTGGGAGACCAATTGTGAATGAGTGAATTATGCTAATTGGCAAAGGAATAAAGGCAATTTAAAAAAAAAGAGTAAAATGCATCTTCTATAGGTATTTATGTTGACAGCTGCAGCTTCATTTTAATTATTTCTAATACTTCATAAAGTACAGTAGCATAGGAAGACATAGTAACATGAGACTACACTGCTATTAAATCAGTGGTGAGTGGTAAAGAAAGTTCACCTTCTTTGTGCAGATTATACAATGGGGGCTCAATCCTGCAAGGTGCTGAGCACTCCAGCCCTGATCCAGCAAAGCACCCAAGTACCTGCTTAACAGCAAGCAGATGATTAGTCTTATTGAAGTCAATGTGACCATTCATGTGTCTAAATACTTTGCTGGATTCAAGTCCTAGGTGCACAAGGAGGCAAAGTTACAAGGAACCTTTCCTACTTGGACAACTCATGCAGGAACCAGACACCATTGCAGTCTCTGCTAGTGCTCTCGAGGGCAAAAGCCGTTCCAAAAGGGGCAGTATAGTGGTGGTGACGTGGCTCCATATCACCCTACATTTGCCAGTAGACATGGAGAGAAAGTGGACAGAGCACATTACACCCTTTTAAGGGGTGATACAGTGAGTTCTTTCCTCTATGTGCTGGGGAGCTCTTGGAGGCATTCTCCTTCCCGGTGCTCCTGCTGGGGAAGTGGGGCTTTAATGAACCCCTAATGCAGGATAGTACTAAATTGTCACAGTCTGACCCTGTATATGTGGATTACTGAGATTCTACTCTATTCAAACAGAGCTACAAAATACACTCCTCTTCCCCGCCCCTTGCAATATAACAGCAATTTCATATCTGGCATTGCTGCTTTTGAATTGAGCTTGTAGGCTTATTTGGCCCAATCCTGCTTCCGATGAAAACAAGAGCAAAGCTCCCAGCAATTTATGGGAGCAGGATCAATCCCAGAACAGGGATAACTTTTTAAAATCTCAAATGACACCAAAATGCCACTTTTAATTTAAACAGCACAGTCTCCTCTTAAAAGGCTGCATGCACATTTTGCCTTAAGTCAAACCCCAAGAGATATTGTGACCAACAGACTTTACACATGAGCTGTCCAGACACTGTAGTTAGGTTAAAATGAGCTTGCAGTGGAGGAAAGCTGCCTACGTAAGGATATTTCTCAGTTCCTTAGCTTTGAAATCAGGAATGTTACTTAAAAATAGTATAAAGACCCAAAACAGGGGACACTCTCTGTGGAGACAGGAATTTAAAAAAGTACCTAAGAAGCTGTACTATTGATTATGAATATAAATATTCGGCTCTTTATTTCTATGGCCCTCAGCACCATAATATCTGAGTGCATTCATAGATTTGTTCTTACAAGCTCCCTGGGAGGTGGGGGCAGGGAGGATTACATGATCTCTGTTTTACAGATGGAGGACTGAGGCCAAGGCA
This sequence comes from Mauremys mutica, assembly GCF_020497125.1. Taxonomy (NCBI): domain Eukaryota; kingdom Metazoa; phylum Chordata; order Testudines; family Geoemydidae; genus Mauremys; species Mauremys mutica. The sequence continues at coordinate 131,860,194 of NC_059074.1, forward strand.
ATTAAGTGACTTGCCCAGTCACCCAGGAAGTCTGTAGCTGGGCCAAGAATTGAACCCAGGTCTCCTGTCCTATGCCAGTCTATTTCCTCTTCTCAAAGTCCAGTGTAATATAGGAAGAGCAAATGCACAGGTGCTACTAATTACACAGCATAGTCTCTAAGCGGCTGGAGCTGAATCCTAACATAACAAAAAGCATGCTTCAGTGCGCTATTTCCTAGTGGCTTTTAGTGGGAGAAATGTAGAAAATATTGGCCGATATTCAGGGACACACTGGGTACATCTACACCGGAGTGGTGGGGCTGCTGTGGAGAAGGCGCTCTCACGAAAAATATCAAGATTATAGGAAGAGTCAAAAAGGAGGGCTAGGGAGGAGGGATAGCACAGTGGTTTGAGCATTGGCTTACTAAACCCAGGGTTGTGAATTCAATCCTTGAGGGGGCCATTTAGGGATCTGGGGCAAAAATCTGTCTGGGGACTGGCCCTGCTTTGAGCAGGGGGGTGGACTAGATGACCTTGTGAGGTCCTGTCCAACCCTGATATTCTATGAATAGAAGTACCAGGGAGGGGACAAAATAAAAAAAGGTACAAGAGTTAGCCTAGAACACTTTTATATAGGGCCCACTTGTGATACCCTGATTCATACGGAATAGTACTTTGCACCATGTGGAGTAAGTTACTATTCAGTCTGAATAAGACTATCAGACTCTAGCCCCTAGAGTTTTAAAAGCAAGGAAGGCAATTTCTGGAGGTGTCCACTGAAATGAATGAATCAATAAAGCTCTCTTAGGATGGGGTGATGGATCACTCTACTTAGTATATGTATGGTGGGTGATACTTTGGGAATTTGCTGGCAATTTTCGGTAATGAATATCCAAGCAATTAACAAATATGCCTCAGAAGCAGGGGTGAGCTGGAGCCGGTTCGCACCGGTTCGCGCGAACCCGTTGTTAAATTTAGAAGCGGTTTTAGAACTGCTTGTTAACTAGCTTCCCTGCCAGGGAAGCTTTGATGGGCTCTGCCTGGTAAGCCTGTAATTCCTCCTCCCGGCCGCCAGGGGGCGCTGCGCTGTGCTGCGAGAGCCATGTGAGCTGCCTCCTGGCTCTGTTGCTGCTCCTGCTCTTTGGACCTCTGGCCTGGGGGCTCCTGCTGCTGCTGCCTGGTGAGTCCCCGGCTGCGTCCTGCTGCTCCCAGCGCCCCCCCCCCCCCCGTGTGAGTGTCTGCGCCCCTCCCCCGCCTTCCCTGCCTGCAGCCGCCCCCAGCCAGCCCCTGCCCCACAGCCACCCCCTGCCAGCCCCTGCCCCACCCCCTGCCCACAGACGCCCTCTGCCCGCAGCAACCTGCAGCCAGCCCCTGCCCACAGCCGCCCCCTGCCCCACCCCCTGCCCCCAGCCGCCCCCAGCCAGCCCCCTGCCCCCAGCCAGCCCCCTGCCCCCAGCCAGCCCCTGCCCCCAGCCGCCCCTTGCCCACAGCCGCCCTCTGCCTGCAGCCAGCCCCTGCCCCCAGCCACCCTCTGCCTGCAGCCCCTGCCACAGCCACCCCCTGCCTGCAGCCACCCCCTGCCCGCAGCCGCCCGCAGCCACCCCCTGCCCACAGCCAGCCGCAGCCCGCCCGTCTGCATCACCTGCCCACAGCCAGCCCGTGTCACTTCCTGCCTCCAGCTAGCCCTGCCCCACACCCCTATCTGCAGCCAGCCCCACATCCACTGGTGCCCTGCAGTTCCCAGGGCAGTAACCCTGCACAAGTGCTTTAATGAGGGGGGGGGCAGGGAGCAGCTGGGACCCACACATGTGCACACCCTAGAGTGACCAGACAGCAAGTGTGAAAAATCGGGACGGGGGTGAGGGGTAATAGGAGCCTATATAAGAAAAAGACCCAAAAATTGAGACTGTCCCTGATCACCACCCACACATGTGAAATGGAGCTCATTTCTAGTTCAGCCCCATCTTTTTAAAAAAGAATTTTAGGTAGGGTTAAAATACATCTGTATTTTCCTGGACATGTCAGGCTTTTCGGTTCTTAATCACCTCCTGGGAAAATATGGACGTATGGTAACCCTATTGGTACAAAAAATACATGCTGTCGCACATCCCTTAAATCAACTTTTTATAGGGAACCCGTTGTTAAATCAGAACTTTTTATAGGGAACCCGTTGTTAAGATTTTGGCAGCTCATCACTGCTCAGAAGCAATGCTTGAATTGGGAAAGAAAAAGAGATTGTGTGTTACCCATGCTCTCAAAATGGCATCCATGCCCCCCAATGATAGTAAGCCCAGGTTTAACTTTCCTCTTTTATTCACCTGCCAGCAATAGGAAGAAGTAGTACAACATAACCATCTGTACTCCCACACACAGAGTTCAAGTGCTGCACAGAAGAAAGAAAAGGTTGAGAAAACAACCGGGGACAGTCGTCAGCCTGAAAACCTTCTAAAGCAAAGGATGGGATGACACAGATGTCTGGACATCTGGTGCCTTGTGCCTGACAGTTCTTCTGGTTTAAACAATCTCTGTTCAATGAATTCTCAAAAGTTGAATCAAGCCCTTTAGCAAATCTATCATGTGCTTTTGATATTTGATTGAACAGTGATTCTTTTGCCCCAAGGTTGCAAAGGCTAGAGAAGGAGTATGAACTAAAACAAAGTATAGAGGATATTTGGTAGGGAGGAGGAGGAGGGGAGAGAGAGAGAGAGAGAGAGAGAGAGAGAGAGAGAGACACTCATAAGGCATCAAGTATTGAACACTATGAAAACATTGTCATTTCAGCAGCTTTCATTAAGGAATGTATTTTCTTCAGTAGCACACTCACAAGGAATTCTGTTTCGTCCAGTTTTTATGGTACATGATATAGTTTAGCAAACTAATTTCTACTCTATCTTTTTTCTGAATAAATGTATGTCTGGTTGTGAGTGGATAGGTGTGTATGTGTATATATTCGTTACTGTTTCTTGTTTGTCTTGGAAATTCCAGTAGGACGGACCACCCAATTAACATATTACAAAGACAAGCCTCAAACCTGTGGACTGAGATTCAAAAGGACTCCTTGAATGAGGGTATTTTACTTCAGTGTGCTATAGATTGGGGGAGTGGATGTAAAGATCTCCGCCCAGTGTTCATATGCAGGAGGAACCATAATTTGACAGTCTATTCTCCCTCAGTGCACAGGGAGCAGGGTCAGTAATGCTGATGGCAGCATTGAAAGGCCCAGAGGGCTGCTCAACAGCTGATGCCACAGAAAAGGTGTTGAGAACATTTGTGGGCATGGGAAGAACCAAACCACCTCAGGATACCAGCTAGGTTTACAAAGCCACTGGAAAATGCAGCAAGTATTGCTAAAATAGCTGGGAATGCTGGCTGAGACTGAGGGGAATGCCTTGAGAGAGGACACTGGAAAATGGACAGAGGCCTGCCCTGACTCTCATGCTTATTATGCACCAGTGTAGCTCTGTTGAATGCAATGGATATGCTTCTGATTCACACCAATGTAAGAGAATGATTAGGCCCTGAAGGTCTGAGTTTGTAGCTCTTGATTTATGTATGTGTACTGGGATCAGAATCAGAGGCCCCAGGAGTCTTGATTCTCCATCGCCTGCTTTGATGACTAACTGGACCCAATTCTCAGTTAGTCAGGTCCTGAATTTGGGGCAGGAATGAGGGGGTGGGCAAAGGTGGCTTTAAACCATCTTTGCGATCCCTCTATGCTGGGCTCACTCAGGGGCCCGCCTGACCTCCTGGTATAAGTTAGAGCAGCCTTAGGTCTGTTCTCACTTACACTTTGCTTCCAAGCCTCCTTATGGGTCTTGCACAGAATAGCTACATTCCTGCTACACCCCCACAGCATCCTGGCACAAACCCGACTCCAGGGGCTAGCTGCAGGGCAGGTACAGAGCCCATGTACCAACTGGGAAGACTCCTTGCTCAGGATAGGGTTGCCAATTCTGACTGAAGCTGTTCCAGGAGGGTTTTTTTGTTTGTTTTTTTTACAACACGACATAATGTCATTTTCTTAAAATATCCTATTAAAATCTCCTGGACTGCTTTCAGTAGTCACCAGGAGATCAATGCCGATTCCAGGAGACTCCAGGCCAAGCTTGGAGGGTTGGCAACCCTAGCTCAGGGAGAATTCTCTTGGGGCTGTCAGAGTGGTATAAAGTGCAAATGAGGGTCAGGCCTTCCTTGTGACAAATTTAAAGTGTAGGCCACATTCCTAATAATCCGGTAGTAGTATATAAAGTTCATTAATGAATCAAGAAAAGTTACCTGTGGTACCAGATAGTAACTGCAAAGGGCATACCTGTTCTAGTAGTATGTTGAGGTTCTTCTGCATGTTGAAAATCTTTGAATGATGGGACAGACACCCCTGGGAAGAAGATGATGGACAAAGTTGGGAGGAAAAAGCCAGGCAGAGGATTCATTCCAGTGACTGAGGATCTATTCCCTTTTTACACCCAACAGTGCACAGAATCAACTCATCATTATAGAAGGAGATTGGTTTTGTCTCCTGTTGAAAAGTATTTAGGCTGTAGTGTGCATTCTTTATTCTGCAAAATGCAGGCAACTTCACAAGAGGACTGAATATCACAGATTATTTTTATAGAGCTCAGAACTAGTGAGATTGTTGATTCTTATTGATCAGCTTCTTGATGGTGTTAAAACAACTGTGTGTTAATTAGTGCCCTATATCTATTAACAAATGATTTTCCTCCAAATATTCCCCACCTCCGATGCCTATCAGTAAGGAGATTTCTTCTGCTTCCCAATATGTGTCCTGTTACCTTCCATAGCTCAGTCTCCTCTGTCCTCTCCTCCACTCACACACACACACACCATATTCTTCTGTCTTTGCAGTGGAATCCATGGGGATTCACAATACAGGGGAACAGTACAGGGCAGTTTCCCTGTGCCATTGTGCTTTGCCTCTACTGCAAAATGAAACGAACTAACATTCAGGTTTCAGAGTAGCAGCCGTGTTAGTCTGTATCCACAAAAAGAACAGGAGTACTTGTGGCACCTTGGAGACTAACAAATTTATTTGAGCATAAGCTTTCGTGGGCTACAGCCCACTTCTTCGGATGCATAGAATGGAACATATATTGAGGAGATATATATACACATACAGAGAGCATGAAAAGGTGGGAGCTGTCTTACCAACTCTGAGAGGCCAATTAAGTAAGAGAAAAAAACTTTTGAAGTGATAGTCAAGATAGCCCAGTACAGACAGTTTGCAGCAAGCATGAGAAGAAGAGACAATGACATGTGAGGTAGAAGAGTCAATAGGGAAAACATGGAAGGGGAGAGAGAAGAGGCAATGCTTTGCTCAGCCAAGGTTTGATAATTGCATGCTTGGATCTATAGTCTCCTTGGGTCACATCTCCATATTAAAAATGACTGCCGCTCCATTTTGGATAACTTAGGTATTCCTGGCAACTTATCAATGAAGCCTTCAGTTGAGCAATGTTTGGACAACCCCTTCTTTAATGGTACTTGCTAGGAATATTCATTCCATATCCCATGAGTAACACTTTCTACCATCTCTGCCTGGCTAGGAAACTCCATCCCATCCTCATCAACAAAGACCTGCCATCAGTTACTTATGCCTTCATCTCCTCTTCACTGGAAATAAGGCATCAGTTTTTCCTGGTGAGAGTAATTAACCATTGGAACAATTTATCAAGGGTTGTAGTGAGTCTCCATCACTGACTATTTTAAAATCAAGACTGGATGTTTTTCTAAAAGATATGGTCTAGGAATTATTTTGGGGGAGTCCTATGGCCTGTGCTATACACGGGGTCAGACTAGATCAGACATGGGCAAACTATGGCCCGTGAGCCACATCTGTCCCACGGGACTGTCCTGCCCAGCCCCGGAGCTCCCGGCCAGGGAGCATAGTCCCCGGCCCCTCCCCTGCAGCCATGCCACAGAGCAGGCTGCGCTCTGGCCCACTGCTCCCGCTGGGCAGCGTGGGGAGTGCAGCTGGCTCTGGCCGGATCTCGTGGCTGTGAGCTACTGCTGCTGGTAAGGGGGTGGGGAGCGGGGTGATTGGGTAAGAGAATGGGGGGGTTCTGGTGGATAGTCAGGGAGAAAGGGGCAGTTGGATGGGGCGGAGGTTCTGGGGGGGTGATCAGGGGATGGGGAACAGGGAGGGTTGGGAGTGGGAGTCCTGGGGGGCCTGTTGCGAGGCAGGGATGTGGATAGGGGTTGGGAGGGAAGTCAGAGGACAGGGAGCAGGGGAGGTAAGATAAGGGGGTGGGATCCCGGGAGGCAGTTTGGGGTGAGGGGCCCCAGAAGGGGGTAGTCAGGGGATGAGGAGCAGAGGGCAGTTGGATAGGGGGTGGCAGTCCTGGGGGGGCTGTCAGGGGCGGGGTGTGGATAGGGGTCGGGGCAGTCAGGGGACAGGGAGCAGGGGGGTTGGATAGGGTCGGGGGTCCCAGGAGGAGGCAATCAGGGGACAAGGAGCAGGGGAGGTTGGATGAGTTGGGAGTTCTGAGGGGGACAGTCAAAGGGTGGGAAGTGGGAGGGGGTGGATAGGGGGTGGGGGCCAGGCTGTTTGGGGAGGCACAGCCTTCCCTACCCAGCCCTCCATACAGTTGCACAATCCCAATGTGGCCCTCGGGCCAAAAAGTTTGCCCACTCCTGGACTAGATGATCATGATGGTCCCTTCTGGCCTTCAAATCTATGAATCTATGATTATTCCAAATGCAATATACCTGGGCATGAAGCCTTTGGCACTTAGCAAGCTCCAGCTTGTTATGATTGCTACAGTGTCTCCCCTCAGCAACACAGGTTACCACAGACATGTCACGCTTGTCCTCCATGACCTGTGTCCAGAGTATCTAAAAGACCATCTAATACTCTGGGATGAAGACTGTGATTGACAACTATGCTTCTCTGGCCCAATGGAACTCTCAACAATAAGAGTAAAGCTTGTCTGTGCGGGAGACAGACCTTTCTCTGGGGGGGTTCAGAACCATGGAATGAACTCTCCTAAGAACGAAGGGCCATTCACAATCCTCACCAGTTTTGCCTACAAATGCCGGAGCATTTCTTTGACCATGCCTTCTCTAACAAACACACAGCAATAGGTATATTTATACAAAAAATAACAAATCCTACCAAAACAATGTCTTGTTTTGGGGAGAGGCTGAGAAAACAAACAACCCATAACAGATGTGTTGTCATGTTGCTTAATGCACTACCGGAAGATGCTGAGATGCTACTGTGATGAGGATGGTATAAAAACCTGCGTAGAATAGAATAGAATAGAATAGAATCCTGAGCTGAAATCCCATTAGTGTCTTTAAAACTTGTCTCTGCTGGTTTCAGTTGATGGACCATTAATTCAAAGAGCCAGTAGACCAAAAGTGCTGTTGCCTAGTTTCAAACCTAGTGGGCCAGTCTAAACCAGTTTAATATTTTAAAACGGTAATTTCCTCAAGGAATATCATATGAGCTGCCTTAGCCCTCTGTCTCCCTGCTGACACTTCCACACTTGTGGCACCTTAGAGACTAACAAATTTATTTGAGCATAAGCTTTCGTGGGCTACAGCTGTGGCTACACTTAGCACTTCAAAGCGCTTTGAAGCGCTAAGTGTAGTCAAAGCACCAGCGCTGGGAGAGAGCTCTCCCAGCAGCGCTGTGGCTTTGACCACACTGGTGCTTTGCAGCGCCGCAATTTGCAGCGCTGGAGAGGGTGTGTTTTCACACCCTGCTGCAGCGCTGCAAATTTGTAAGTGTAGCCAAGCCCTGAATAACACCTATACCTAATGCAGCTTTTAACACAAACCAGCACACATTGAATGTGTCTGCTACAGATAGCCAGGATTTTCTTTTCAAATGTAAGAGGCTGGAAAATCCCATGCATTCTTTATTTTTCGCATTGTAGGCACATCCTGAGGCAAACACCACAAAAAAAGGACTTCCAAGAGCCAGCTGTTGCCCTGGAGGACATGAAAAGGAAGTGTTAACAGCACCAATATAGAAGTGTCAATGTCATCATAATCATTGTGTTACCAGTCAGATTCTGACTCTTCCATTAAGATAAAGCATCACAACTGTGACATTCAAGACTTTGCAATTCACTTCTCTTGAGAAAACAGATTTGTTCAGATAGTCAGAAGATCATTTGAAATTTGCAGATACATTTCAGATGACATTTAAAAAAAATCTATGCATGGGAAAGTCATTTAAATACTAACCAGGACTCAGTTACAGGGAATATCAAGCATGTATTCTGAAGATGATCTGCAAAAAGAACAGGAGTACTTGTGGCACCTTAGAGACTAACAAATTTATTTGAGCATAAGCTTTAGTGGGCTACAGTGTGCATCCAATGAAGTGAGCTGTAGCCCATGAAAGCTTATGCTCAAATAAATTTGTTAGTCTCTAAGGTGCCACAAGTGCTCCTGTTCTTTTTGCAGATAAAGACTAACACGGCTGCTACTCTTAAAGATAATCTGTTCCCATTGAAGCAAAGTTCTGTGCACATAGGTGTACAACAAGAGAATGCCACATCTAATGCATGTGGCAGGTGTTTCAACTAGAGCTGGCTGGAGACCAGCAATTCCATTTCATGAAGACTTTGTTTTTGTTCCAATGCAGGATGAAAACCAAACCTTTCAAAAGTTTTGCAAAATTGAATTTTCTTTAAATGTCCAACAAAAAGGTCAGCTTTTCAACTCTAGTCTCTCTGTCTCCATCAGTAGTGACTGTAGCAACTTGCATGGAACTTGATGAGAGGAGCACAGGTTGCAAGAGGGAAGAGTTGGGAGGATATACCAATAAGTCAGTCTGTTTGCTTTGTTTCTTGGTGGTGGTGGTTTGTTTCCCTGTTAATTACACTCCCTTCCTGACTGAGAGTTATTGGCTGATATGTTTCATGTACTACGTACTGGGTAATATGATAGGACTCCATGTTTCTAAAACTAAGCTGTCTCTTTAGTAAAAGAACTATTTACAGAGATGCTGCAATTGCAGCTAATATTTGCATAACGTTGCATGGGCAAACAGACTGACTTCCTGGTGCTTCATCCAAACTCTTCCCTCCTGCAACCTGTGCTCCTCCCTCCAAGTTCCATGCATCTTGCTAGAGACCAGAAAGCCCTAGATTTCAGAATTTTTCCCTTTGAAAAGTTTGTCAATACATCTCCAGGAAACATTTCAGCTTCAACAAAACAAATTTAGTTAAAACTACCCTTAGCAGAACATTTTTCTACCAGCTCCAGATTCAATAGTTCTGCTGAAAAATTTTCTTCTATTTCCAATGGCGAATTAAAACAAGCCTAACAACTTTAACTATTTTTTACAATAAGGGGAGATACAATGAGTAACTTGTTGAAAACGTGATGTTCAGTCCTGTTCCCATTGAAATCAATGGCACAAGTTTACAATGAGTAATTGCTCTTGTGTGTCTGGCCTGGCTTTGGACAGTTTGAGGCATGAAGTGTAGTTGCCTGCTATATGCAAAACTAGAATGTATGCAGTAAACTGGGGCAGGGTACCTGACTGACCATTTCCCTGGACCTTTGAAGAAATGGAAGAGTAGGAGAAATAAGCTAAATTCTGCAGGTGCCCAAGATAACAGCTTCAGAGTGCAGGGGGCAGAATGAATTTTTGTGAAGGTGACACCTTCAAAAAGAGTGAATAAAGAATTGCAGGAATCCAATAACTTCCTGGTCCTGCATTGCAGAGGTGATGCAGGAGTTAATCCTATATAGATTTTTCAAATATGCAGCCTCTTTTACATTTGAATATATATTAGAAAAGAAAGCTGAGACTTGAAAAACTCCCAAATGTCTCCCCACACTGGAAATGGCCAATATATTACCTTCCAAGGATGTGACCAGGTTTCAGTTAGGCTCCTTTTACTGCCAGGAATCTAATCCTGGGGTTTATTTGGATTTAACTTTTTTTTTTCATTCAGATTTGAATATTGCACAGTATAATTCTGCAGATAAAAGAAAAACTGGACAAATACTAGGATCAGATTCAAAAGAATAACTGGCTGAGATTTGCCTAGCAGTGAAAGTCCATATTATGCTTGAGAGAGATAAGGTGGGTGAAATAATATCTTTTATTGGACCAATTTCTGTTAGCAGGGCTGGCTCCAGGCACCAGCAAAGGAAGCAGGTGCTTTGGGCGGCCAGTGGAAAGGGTCATGGAAATGGATTGTCTGGGTCTTCGGCGGCAATTTGTCAGCAGGTCCCTCACTCTCTCTGAGGGAAGGACCCGCTGCCAAATTGCTGCCGAAGAATGAAGCAGCGCGGTAGAACTGCCGCCAAAGTGCTGCCGATCGCAGCTTTTTTTTTTTTTTTTTTGCTTTGGCGCTTGGGGTGGCAAAAAAGCTGGAGCCGGCCCTGTCTGTTAGTGAGCGAGACAAGCTTTCAAGCTTACACAGAGCTCTTCTTCAGGTCTGGGATAATATGCTTTAGTCAGTGTATTTCTTTACGGGCTTTTCTATGGTACCCTTATCATGTACCTTTATCATGTCTAGTCTAGACGTGATAAATCGATCCCTGAGCACTCTCCCATTGACTCCTGTACTTCAGCTCAGCAAGAGGCACAGGCAGAGTTGACAGGGGAGCGGCAGCAGTCGACTCACCGTGGTGAAGACACCACGGTAAGTAGAGCTAAGTATGTCAACTTCAGCTATGTGAATAACATTATTCACGTAGCTGAAGTTGCTTAACTTAGATCAATTCCCCCCTCCCTGTACTGTAGACCAGGCCTTAGAAGAGTGCCTCACAGGCATTCATGAAGTTATTCTCACAATACCTCACTAAACTAGGGAAATATTACAGGAGGGGAACTGACGCACAGAGAAACTAAATGACTTGTCCAAGGTCAGGTGGGAAGTTTGTGGCAGAGCCAAAAATTAACTCCTGAATCCCAGGTCAGAGTCTTAACCACAAGAGTTGTGGTAAACAATGGGGGCAACAAATTAGACACCATTCAGCCAGTCAGATGCTGAATGATATTTGTCAGAGAAAATACAGGAGTGGATGGCTCAGTGAATTATTAATGGGCTAATAATCCTTTCCCCTCTAGATTCAAATCAGTAGAGATACCTCAGAGATACCCAGAGAGTACCTCAGTGCCAACTTGCAAAGAGCACACCATACCACATCTATCATCAGTCCTGACACATTCATTGCCCCAACACATTGTTGTCATATTCTGTATCTAAAAGGTGTCATGTGAAGTATCATACGCCAACTGGTAATGTGCTGGTCATTAATATTATTGTGTGATGTTTGTATGGGTAGTGTGTAAAGAATTATAGATGTGTTATGGAAATATATTCTTAAAAGGTGATTTGCAAGTAATAGATAAGCCCAGCCTGTCCTAGATAAAGGAATGTTGTTTCGCCTGTTTTTCCGTGTCCTCAATGTAAATTGAGTTAAGTATTATTACCTTAGAGGACAATGAAAAGTACATCTACTTATACGGTAAACAAAACCATCAAGCTAAATGAGCAGGGTTAAAGACCGCTTAATGATCAGGACAGGGATGGAGCCTGTACCCCAGGAAGCCTTCCTTGCTCTTGAAACAGAGACAATAGACTGTGGGAAATATAAGCAAAGGCAGAAAGCCATTTTGGTATCCATCATCTAGGGGACTGTAGAGGAGGGGCCTCACCCCTGCGGCGCCTCCTGCTGGTGACTTCTGGGAATTAGCTCATTCCAGCTCCAGAGCGCCCTCTGCAGGCCAGTGATCCACCTGTCCTCCGGCCCCGTGTCCCTCCTGGACCCGGTGCCCTGTTGTCTGCCATGCTACCCCCTGGCAGTAACCCCTCAGTCTTAGGGTCTCCCCTCCCTGGGGAACTCCCACCCTCTATCCCCACCTCGCCTCAGTATAAGGCTACTGCCAGTCATCGTCTAGCCCCACGCCCTGGGGCAGACTGCAGTATCAGCCTACTCATCACTGGCAAGGTTGGGTTTGGACCTACTGCCTTGGCCTACCCTTGGGCTGCCCTCTGCAACCCTCAGTGCCTGTTGGCCTTATGCTAGGCCACAGCCTGGGGCTTTCCAGGCTGGAGCTCCCCAGCTCCTCCGCCTTTCCCCAGCCCTGCTCCACTCAGGTACCCAGTCTCTAGCTCCCTGCAGCCAGGCCCTTCTCCCTCTATAGGCAGAGGGAGACTGACTGGGCTCCTGGCTCACTGCCTCTTATAGGGGCCAGCTGGGCCTGATTGAGGCTTGGCCACAGCTGAGCCTACTTCCCCAATCAGCCCAGGCTTCTTGCCCCAGCCACAGCCCTCTCCCAGGGCTGTTTTAAGCCCTTCAGGGCAGGAGCAGGGTGGTTACCCTGCTACAGGGACAAAAAAGGAGCAGTGCCCTTTGAGCTCAAAAAAGGGAATCCTCTTGGCCTGAAAATCAAGAGTACAGGTGAGATACCTGCTTAGACAAAGATTATAACTTGCTGAAGTTAAGTTTTAGTCACTAGAAAGCATGTGTGGTCATGTTTTACTTGTAACCATAGCTTTGTTTTCTATTCTTACTTTCATCACTTAAATCTGTCCTTTGTTAATAAAATTATTCTTGTTTTATTACAAAACCATTTCAGTGCTGTGTATTAAACTGAAGGGTAAAGTCATCCATTAAACTAACAGGCTGATGTATGTTCTATCTCTTTGAAGGCAGGAAACTTAATAACTTCTGTGAGCATCCAATGAGAGGGACTGGACACTGCAGGGGAGACTGTATTGGGGATATGGGGCTGGAAGAGCTGTTGGTGTCACCCTGCAGGTGGAACCCAGGATGAGGTCATTGTACTGTGAGCAGGCTGCTGGTTTCAGGGCTCTGAGCCAAAGCTGCATAACACAGAAGTACCCAGGGTTACATGGCAGGTGGTGACAGAACACCTTATTGGTGTGGATGAACCCCCAAAGCATCACAGTACTGATTAAACCTTTTACCACCAGATTTCTTGCAGGGCTCTGCAATAAATGAATTGATAATCTCAGCCCAATACCTAGTGGATAAGTGTCCACAATGCAAAAGTGCAAAAGCTACCACCACAACTGGCGTTAGTTGGCAGTCTCAAATGACAGGCCAATGATTGAACAGATATGGAGAATGAACTATTTTCATGCCCTAAAGTGCTCACCAGAAGGACTGAGGGACACTTGGTAGGACAGGGCATGAAAGTTTGCAGTACTGTTGCTTGGGCCAGGCCTATTCTGTGGTTAAGTGAAGGATTTCAATACCCAGGACTGCGAAGCGCAAGCACTACGTTCATCATTAACAATAAAAAAATGAACCTCTTTAAAATTCAGAGTGTAGAATAGATCAGCAACATCAGTTGTAAAATTTACAGACCTGGTAAGTTTCCCAAGAGGATTGCAAGTAATGGTAGTTTGGCATAAATACCATCAGTTTCTTTAAAATAATTTGAACACAGTCAAAACCTCCCTAGCCCCAAGAATATTGCTGTCTGTATTTCTGTATGTAGAATATGCAAGTAAGTTGCATGAAGATGAACAGATTTGTGCTGTCTTCCTATTTAAAAAAAATAGGCAACCAACTACTCACAATCTTCACTGGATTAGATTGTACCAAAACCTGAACCTAAATCTTGGCTCTTCCATTGATTTTTTTTGCTCCCACATCTTTTTTTGCCACATCTTTCCCTTCCTAAACCCATGTCTTGGGTTCCCATTCCCTGCTGGTTTCCCTTCTGTCTCCCTTGCCTCCTGAACTCTGGTCTCATTAAAGATGCTTAGAATAGACAACAGCTGTAGTGGACAAAATAAGCTTTGACCAATCAATCCATTCCAAATGGCCATGTATTAAAAAGACAATAATGGTTGACTTCTATTCTACTGGGTAAGAGTGAAAAGTCTTTAGCTTTAAATCCGATAAAAGGCCAAAACCTACTCCATTTGTTCAGATGAAACATTATTATTTGTATTTTGTTAGTATGTAGAGTTTGCAACCAGAGATCAGAGTCACTTTGTGTTAGGTACTTGACACTACACACATCATGTAGTGACAATATCTGTCTGAAAGAATTTACAATCAAGTGTAAGATGACAGACCACAGGTGGACACAATGAATAAGTAACAGGGAGTCAGTTATGACAGGTGTAATAAGCATTGATTACAGCATAGCTATTGACTATTCAATAGGACTATTTGAGTAAAGAGAAGGATTTGACTCAGAGGGCCAAATCTTCAGCTGGTGGACATGAACCTTGCTTCACTGATGTCAACAGAGCGATGCAATTTACACCAGCTGAAGATTTGGCCTTATCTTTTGATATTGTCACAAATGCTGTTGCCACATCCAAGTGCTATTTGATGTTTTCCACCTATGGTCAAATTTCTTGCCTGTTGCTCTCATGCTTGCAGCATTGTAGAAGAACTTCAAAAAGTATTATGAGGACTGTGTTGCAGTAGTGTCAAAAGGCTCCATCGGAAACCAGATCCTATTGTGCTGGGGGCTGTACAAACATACAGGAACAGGGAACATGTTCTGAAAAGCTTACAATTTAATTTGACTAAGAGAAATCATGGGGCTCACTCTAACGAGGGAACTTGGAAATATTCCCATTATTTGTTTGAACTTTAAACCATCATTCTGCTTAACAAAATGGAAAGGAGAAAGGAACATTGCCAGCTCTTTACTAGCAATCACCTGGATTCTCCCAGAAAGCAGATCCTTACATCCCAACTCAATGTGCTGAGCAATGCAACCTGGAAAATAATTCCTCCTCCCTCCAGAATTGTCTCTTCAACTTCTTTTAAAATACACACTAATAAGATAATGATTATAATGAGTTCATTTATGAAAAATGTACTTTCCTCATTGAAGTAACTGCAAATGGAAAGCCTAACTGCCTTTAAACACAGACAGGAGCTCACATAAAAACGTTTGGCAACCTCTTTAGGACTCACTGGCCTCATCTCCACCTAGTTCTGAAAATTCAGCTTCATTAACGTGACTCTTGCTACTTAGAGTGGTGAAAGTATTAGCTCTGTTTTGGTACAGTCATGACACTGGCTATGAACCTAGAAAGCTGAGTAAGAGGGCATAAGACACCCCTTCATAGGCAACTAATATGACAGGTAGCAATCTGGGGGGAGCATAGAGGGACTACTCTCTCCCCTCTCACCCATCAGCTGGGCAGGAACAGGCAGTAGTCAGAGTGCTCATTGGCTCCATTCCTTCTTCTCCCTCTTCCCCCACCCTCCAACATGCCAGCCAGCACTGCTGAGCCAGAACAAAGGGTGAAGCAAAGCAAGGTAGGAACCAGTGACCAGATTGTGATTCTCAAGCTCTAGGCAAAGCCACAACTGAGCCCTTTAGAATACAAAAATACCTCGTACAACTGTTGTTTGGTTACATTATTATCGTTATTTATTGTTTGCATTGCACTAGTTCCAAATAAAATCAAGACCCCATTACACTAGGTACTGTACAAACACAGTCCCTGCCTTAATGGGTTAATGATCTAAACAGGCAAAGGGAAGGTGGGGAAACAAAAGCACAGAGAAGTGAAGTGCTTTTGCCCAAGGTCACACAGCTGGTCTGTAGAAGAACCCCAGTCTCCTGATTCACAGGCCACTGCTCTATCCACTAGATCACACTGCCTGCCATGGCTACATGGTGCACACTAAAGTACATGAATGGCATAAACCATTTCTTGCCTAAAAAGATAATTCTTTAATGTGCTCTCCAGGTAATAGAATGCTATCAACTACTTCTGTTGCTCAGGCTCATCAAGCAATTGAATGAGCAGCTGATTTTCTTGCATTTAATTTTACATGTCCATGAAGTATGATTTATATTGAGAAGGAACAATAAGTCCATTAAGGACAAGAATAATTGAACACAAAGGCAATGAAGAGGAATGATGTCAACTCTCCCACTGATAGAGTGATTGTTCTCCTCTTAAAATACTTATCGCTAACATGATTTATGGGCTTAGACAGAATAATAAAACTAAGGGGGCAATGAGACAGGCAAATCACAGCTATTAAAAAGAGGAAGATGACCTTCAGGGTCTTTATTTTAGCCTTAATGCCCCAAAGGGCTGAATATTAATAAACAACAACAATAATACTTGCTTTCATTTCCAAAGGGATTTGCATGATTGATGAATTCATCCTCAACCACCCTCAGAGAAAAACAACGACAATTTAACAGAGTTACAGTGAAGGCTTTGGAAGTTTGGCCCTAATGTCTCCCAATTTCAGTAGTTGGTGCTACAAAGAAGTTTTGTTTGGAGTTATTAAAAAAAAAATCTCTGGTAAGAGTTTAAAGTTATTCGGTCTGTGCTATAATATTTGAATTTGTTTGATAACTTGACAGGGTTTGGGCTAAAGTGCTTTATTTCTCTGCCTGTTTAAACATTTGTACAATTTAAGTATAAATGAATTAAGCCCTGATTCATCAAGGTATGTAAGCACCTACCTAACTTTAAGCATGTGAAATGTCCCGTTGCCTTCAATTTAGGCATGTGTTTCAATACCTTTCTCAGATGGAGCATTCTCTGTGCACATCGAGGATGGAGGAAACAGCAGAAATGCAGCAAGAGGATTAGACAAAGAATTTGAGGAGACGAACAGCCAATCAAAATCACCATTTGAGTACTACTTAATTTGCATTCAGGGATTATGAAATCTCTGGTTTCAGGCTGAGGGGTAAATCCTGGAATATTTTAGATTCAGACAAAGACTGTAGGAACTGTGAAGGAAACTGAAGAAACTCTTAAGATGCTAAGGGTTAGAACATTTAAATTTGGATTGTGCCCTGAAAAGGGCCTCAGGGAAATTAAAAACATATCCAACATCTATCCATCCATCTATTTTGGGGTTTTTAAGGTGTCTGTCCTTGTGGCATCTAAACATCCAAAACTATGAGGGCAGAGTTGGAACTATATGTATAGCAAGCAGAAATCCTGCTATTTCTTTCTTCCTTATTGGATTATTTATTACACCTGCACAAGATCAAGTATATTCCAAATCAACTGGATTACAAATAATTTAATCAGGAAATCAGTAACTGCAAATCATTACTCTTACTTTCAACTATTTTACAACTATTAAAGTTTATTAATAAAGTGCTGCATTTCCTTGTGTGGATATTTATCCTTTTGTTAGTTAAAAGCAAAGTATGGACCAGCCAGGCAATTTGAGGCCTATGCACCAAGTCCCATTCAGGCCCTCAAATTGACATAAATCTTGTGCTGGCCTTCTGCACAGGGATCTATTTTACCCATAATGCCTTTTATTCAAACAACTCAAAGTGCTTTACAAACATTAATCAACCATCGTAACTTCCTGCAGAAGTACTGTCTTCATTTCCTAGATGAGGCACCTGAGGTACATGCCCACAGAAAAATCAGTGGCTGGACAGGGATTAGAACCCAGGAGTTTGTTCTTTCTAGTGTTGTGCTTAGGGTACACTTTTCTCAACATGACAGCTAAGACCCCACTCCTTCAAAGATGTGGAGAGCTGCCACTGCTGCTTAATGTTTACACACTGAGCCATCCCACTGATGTCCATAGGCCTACTCCTAGTGCCTAACATTAAGTACATGCATAAATCTTTGCAGAATTGGGTCCTAAGAGTTCATACCTGCCAGGTGCTGGGCACTCTGTCCCTAATCTATCAATCAATTGAACTACTAAACATTCTTAAAATCAGGGCAAGCTCCAGCTTTTTTGCTGCCCCAAGCGGCGGCGAAGGAAAAAAAAAAAGATTGAGTTGCCATCGAATTGCCGCCGAAGACTGAAGCAGAGCGATTGAGTGGCCGCTGAAGAAGAAGCGAAGGACTGAAGGACCCGCCACCAAATTGCCGCCAAAGACCCTGACGTGCCGCCCCAACAACAGACGGACTGCTGCCCCTTTCTATTGGCTGCCGCAGGTACCTGCTTCCTTTGCTGGTGCCTGGAGCTGGCCCTGCTTAAAATTAAGCACATGCTTAAGTACTTTGGAGGATCAGGGACCAGAGTGCTCAGCAGTACACAATATCAAGTTCTAAAAGAGTGGTAATTTACCATTCTTATTAATGAACTATTTTATGCTTGTTAATGAAGTAATATGCTTTTGTCGGATGTGTGACTTGCTACTTTGATTTCCTTTACCTATTTCATTTTTGAAGCAAAAGGAAGGGAGACAAATTTTATTGGACTTGCTTTTATGTAAAACTATTAGTGTTGGCTGCTTTATAGCTGGTTCATGTTGGAGGTGGGATAAGGATATTTTACACATTTAACTATATACGTTTAGTTTTATTGCATAGGGCATTTGGGTTATGTAGAAAAATGATTAATGTTTATACATTTATTTTGTTTTTTGCAATAATGCTAGATGCCCTAAAGCTGCATAAAAGCCAGATTATTTTTACTGTGTTTTCGAAATATACAGTTTCATTCTGACTGGCAGAATGAAGAGAAGTTATGACAATACTAAATCAATTTTGGCCCAACATTCTGATATAGCAGAAGTAAAAACTTTTAGAAAACCTTCATCCAGTAGAAATGTTTTGGGAGTATTTTTTTATTACAAGCAAAATATTTTAAAGGAAGAAAGAAATTCTCCTACAATATTTGTGTCTCAAACAGCGCAGCAGCATCCTGATGCACAAGAACCTGAACATGAAATTGCCTACATATTGACTAGTTTATTTCCATGATCCAAACTGCATGCGAACTGCAAATATAAATAAGTAAAGAAGTTATAAATGGGTGAAAATAACTATGCATTATGTTCTTTACCAATTTACTACACGCACACTCTGGATGCAGTTATTGAGATATGTGCCATCTTAGCCTTTGAACTCATTAGATCTTACAAGCTAAGTAGGTTTGGTTGAATTAATACTCTGTTGGGGGGTCTCCAGAAAAAAACATGGGGCTACAGAAAAATGGGATGCTGAGCTGGTAGCATTTTTGCCTGTATACCACTCTCCCCACTTGGTATTTGGGAGCACAGTGCTGTTGGAGATGCTGGATTTCAGAATGGATATAAACCCCAAAACCCACCATTTGTCATTTAAAATCCCATGACAGGTCCAAGTTTTAGCTCTAGCTTCATTGCTAAATTCTACTGACCTAAGTTCTCCATTTGCTTTAGCTGGATAAGTTGCTGTTCTTTACTTTCTGATCCTTCTCTGTTGCATACAGCTGGTCAGGAAATGTTTTCTTTAGCCCATGGAAAATGTTGACAATTTAAAAAAAAAATTCCTTTAATCAAATTGTCCATTGGAAAAGTCCTATTTGTTCAAAAACCAAAACCAGATTTATTTATGCCAAAAAACCTGGAAAAGTATGTGTGTGTGGATTTCTGACAAAAAAACTGAAAATTCTCAAGGAAAGCAGACACTTTGTGAAAATTCTCATTTAATTGAAAACCCTATTTTTTTAAAATCAAAAAAAGTTTCAGTGGAAACATTTTGACCAGCCCTCCTGTTGCATGGTATTGCTGGAACTCAGGGGTTGCTGTGTCCCACTCCAGATGGGGCTGCATTTTGGCTAGTTGATGAAGCCAACCCTGTGTGCGTGTGTGTATAGCACTTGTAATTCAGTAAAGTGCTTTGAGCGTTGATAAAAAGATATTAAAATCAATAAATAAATATGATCATAATTAAACACTGATCCAATACAAATACTAAGAACACTGTGCTCTGAGTTACAGTAATTTGATTATTTTAATGTAATTAAAACAATGGATTACAGCCTGTCCTTTAGACAGTAACATTATCCTGCTCCAGAAGGAAAAATCAAAATAACAGTAACAGTAAAATATAATAATGGATTTAATAGTAAAATGGATCTTGAACAGCAATATTCTTTCCCATGGAAACTTACATTGCAAAAGGATTACATCAAGAGTTTTGTATTTTCAAAAATTATGTTCCAATTCTGCACTAAAATTATTGCTTGACATAACACTATGAAGTGTGCTTCAGACAGGAGCTAAACCTTTCCATAAGCCTTTAAATGACATAAGTTTAGATTAAAATGAATTACTAAATCTTCCAGATGTCTAATTCCCCCCAGGCTATGCAGGTATATCATCTTGGATCCTGCAGATATTCTACGAAACTCAGATACATGTTGATCCCTGGTGCACCATTATATGGAAGCAGATTTTGCTGGACTGTTAAAAGACAAAAGATCAAATGTGATCATGGGAATTTCCTATATAAGGCACCAGCCATATGAAGTCTTATGTGATGATTTTATGCTTTATTGTATTCTACCAAGTAGGGAAAAACATGGAGAACTGGAAATGTCATGTCCCTTTTGGGCTGATTGCAACATTACTGGGAGCTCCTTGAATTCATTCAGTTTTGTTGAATGTGTATAGCTTAAATGGGTATCTACCCCACACTGACTTTGGGCTCAATACTGCCTACAAGGGGCTGAGTACCTCCTACAAAGAGGTAACAGACCTGGCTTCTATTCCTGGCGTAGCCGCTGCCCTGCTAGGTGACCTTGGGCAAATCACTTCACCTCCCCATACTTAGTTTCCTCATCTGTAAAATGAAATAATGATACTGACCTCTTTTGTAAAGCATGTTGAGATCTATGGATGAAAATGGCTACATAATAAATTATTTATTAAACTCCCATTGATCTCTCAGTATCCCTCACAAGCTGTCCCTATTACACCTAAAGTATTGGCCCTGTAGGGAGGAAAGATGGGTCAGTGGTTGGGGCACTGGCCTGGGATGTGGGAGACCCAGATTCAATTGTCTATTCATATACAGTCTTCCTGTGTGACCCTGGGCAAGTCACTTGGCCTCTCTATGCCTCAGTTCTCTGTCAGGGGTCCTGGAGAAGTGACGGGCACCATAGGGATAAACTGCCCATTGAAACATCGTTAAATGATACCCCTACAACTATGCTGGTCACAAGATACATATATATAGATTGTCCCAGCATGCACTGCTCCAAGTGCAAAATATGAGATGGATTCTTCTTGTTCCAAAGTCCTGGCTCAGGATCTGCAGGGAAACCTTCCTAGAAAATTACACTTTGTTCCTCTTACATCTTTGCCTTCTGGTAAACTCTACCAAGTGACATCTGAACTGTGCAACACCAATGATTGTAATGTATATCCTAGTACAGCTTCCAATATATGTTGAGAGCAGCAGACAAGGCTTTATTTAGTCATATGGACTGTGAACGGACCAAATGAGAAGGTCAGAGAACACTTCTACTCTGCTAGATCACATTTCCCTCCCCTCAGCCCGTTCTCACGAACCCTCCCTCAGCTTGATTTTCAGACCCTCCACACTTCATCACTCAGTGTCCACACCCCTGACAACATACAACCATCAACACTGGTGAGGCCCCCCCTTCTATTTTGATCTGTTTTAAACCTGGATTAAAACCCTGCCCTTTTTGGCCAATATACAACACTCCTGCCCCTCTGAAAGGTAAGGCAGATCAAAGTGTGTGTGTAGGTTTGGCGAGACGAACACCATAACTGAAATGAAAGTCCAGTATTATTTTTCACTCCTATCCTTTATGCTCATTATTGGTCATCAACAACTACTAATAGGAATATTTAATCTTCCACTTAGCATACAATGGATGATGAGCAGAAGGTGTGGGTGAACTCCTTGGAATAAAATAGTAACTGATAAAATAATAACCTCCAAGCCAAACTCAAAGCAAATTTTTTCTTTTGAAATTTGGAGATAAAGTTGGTTGACTTTTTTTGGTTTTCCACATGACTCTACACTTCCTTTTTTCAGTTGAGACCAGAATCAGCACAGCTGAATTACTCTGGGAAAGGTTGCTCTTGTGGTTCTTCTGGCAGAACTAGATGCAGGAAGTATCTGAAATCTCATGAGACAGCCTGATATAATGGGATTTTCAACTACGTTGTCTAGACCCAGGAGCTTTGGGTAGTTTAAAGTATCCTGGGTGCCTACCTGAACCAACCTTCCAAACTGTTAGCATTTTGTTAGTCTCTAAAAAAATATACAAAATAAGATATGTAGGTAATGGCAACGTAGGAATCCTTAGGGCCAGATCCTGGCCCCCATTATGGCTGCTTTGCATTGATTTAGGGGATTAAAGCAACAGTAATGCTGGGTTTAATCACTCACTGGAGTATTTCTCCTGCATAGCTTCCTGCCATGGTAGATGTGACAAGGAGAATGGGGGAAGTGGCTGGGGTCCCCTTTGCTCCACAGATACCCAGCTGCTGGAACTGTCCGCCAGGGATATAGGTAATTGAGGGCTTGTCTACACTACAGGACTATTTCGAATCTACTTAAGTCGAATTTGTGGATTCGACCTTAATAAGTCGAATTTGTGTATCCATACTAAATACACAAATTCGAACTTCTGAGTCCACATTCACGGGGCCAGCTTCGACTTTGGAAGCGGTGCACTGTGGGAAGCTATCCCACAGTTCCCGCACTCCCTGCTGCCCATTGGAATTGTGGGATTTCCCCCCAATGCATGCTGGGGGAAAAAATGTGTCGTCATTGAACCGTCAATCCCGCCCTCCCTGTCTTCCTTGAAAGCGCCGGCGGGAAATCTGTTCGCGCCCTTGTCTGGTCGGTTACAGCGCGGACGCCACAGCACTGCGAGCATGGAGCCCGCTGCGATCATCGCTGCACTTATGGCCGTTGTCAACTCCTCGCACGTTATCGTCCACCTCTTCCACAGTCAGATGCTGAGAAACCGGGCGAGGAGGCTCCGGCAGCACGGTGAGGAGAGTGGCGCAGACCTCTCAGAAAGCAGGGTACGCCGGGCAGTGGAGATCATGGTGGCAATGGGTCAAGTTCATGGTGTGGAACGGCGATTCTGGGCCCGGGAAACAAGCACAGACTGGTGGGACCGCATAGTGCTGCAGGTCTGGGATGACACAGAGTGGCTGCGAAACTTCAGGATGCGTAAGGGCACTTTCCTTGAACTGTGTGACTTGCTGTCCACTGCCCTGAAGCGCCAGGACACAAGGATGCGAGCAGCCCTGAGTGTGCAGAAGCGAGTGGCCATAGCCCTCTGGAAACTTGCCACGCCAGACAGCTACCGGTCAGTAGCGAACCACTTTGGCGTGGGCAAATCTACCGTGGGGATTGCTGTCATTCAAGTAGCCCACGCAATCGTTGAGCAACTGCTCTCAAAGGTAGTGACTGTCGGAAATGTCCAGGTCATCATAGATGGCTTCGCCGCGATGGGATTCCCAAACTGCGGTGGGGCTATAGATGGGACTCACATCCCTATCCTGGCACCAGCCCACCAGGCCAGCGAGTACATTAACCGAAAGGGCTACTTTTCAATGGTGCTGCAAGCTGTGGTGGACCATAGGGGACGTTTTACCAACATCAACGTCGGGTGGGCGGGCAAGGTTCATGACGCGCGTGTGTTCAGGAACTCTGGTCTGTTTAGACGCCTCCAGGCAGGCACTTTCTTCCCGGACCACAAAATAACGGTTGGGGATGTGCAGATGCCTACAGTGATCCTCGGGGACCCGGCCTACCCGCTAATGCCCTGGCTCATGAAGCCCTATACAGGCGCCTTGGACAGTGAAAAGGAACTCTTCAACTACCGGCTGAGCAAGTGCAGAATGGTGGTGGAGTGTGCTTTCGGACGTCTCAAGGGGAGATGGCGGACCTTACTGACTCGCTCGGACATCAGCGAAAAGAATATCCCCGTAGTGATTGCTGCTTGCTGTGTGCTCCACAATCTCTGTGAGAGCAAGGGCGAGACCTTTTTGGCCGCTTGGGAGGTTGAGGCAAATCGCCTGGCTGCTGTTTACGATCAGCCAGACACCCGTGCTGAGAGAATATCCCAGCGGGAAGCGATATGCATCAGGGAGGCTTTGAAAGCGAGTTTCCTCGCAGAGCAGGGTAACCTGTGACTGTCCACTTGATTTTAAGAGAGCCTGATCATAAACCAAATTTCCCCCAGTTCCGAAGGACGTTTTAAAACTAAGGACATGTTTTAGTAATTAATAATAAATCTTTCGTTGACTTTGCATTTCTCTTTCTTCGTTGAAACATGGAAGCACTCTGTGCTGGTTAAGGTGTGCACTGATGGGTGGGTTTGCAGGAAGGGGCGAGGGGTGCCGTCTTTGGATAGGGGTTAACATGACGGCTGTGGGTTTGGGCGTTGGAAGGGGTGAGGGGTGTGGGGGAAGGGTGAGTATCTGCCCCTGGATGAGGTCTCTTTTTGGGGCTCAGGGCACCGGGGAGGATCGTGACTACGGTCCAAGTGCATGTGAAGGGAAGCCTGCCTTTACATTCTGGGATGTCAGGCACCAGGACCCTGCACAAGCATACACATCAAGGAAAGACCCGGGGCAGCATACACCACACAGACTGTCCCTGGTGCCTAGTGACTGCAGTCTGTGTGTGCCCTGCAGTTGACCCTGCAGCCAAGTCTGTAGCATGGCACTGTGGGCTATGCAGTGAAATTACAACCCCCCCCCCCCCCTACAGAACAACAGAAAGTCTTCTGACACCAGAAACGTGACGGAAACAGTCAGTAACACAAAACCGCTTTTAATAATGTAGTACACAGTGGGGGGTTTAAACTTGGAGTTGGGACTGGTTGATGCTTTAAGGAAAGAGCTTGTACAAATTTACAGCGCGACAGTTGTCTCGAACATTATCGGTGTGCTGCGGTGCAGGGACAGTTCTCACGGCCCCTACCGCCCCTCCGTCTTGTCACTTTGGGTGAGGGGGGGACAGGACTTCTTGGCGTTGGAGGGCGGTTGCAGATGCACTGCAGGGGGGCTCTCTCCTCCTGACTGCGGTCTTGCAGAACATCTACAAGGCGCTGGAGCGTGTCCGTTTGCTCCCTCATTAGACCAAGCAGCGTTTGAGTCGCCTGCTGGTCTTCCTGCCGCCACCTATCCTCCCGTTCCATGTGTGTGCGATGCTGCTGACACAGGCTCTCCCTCGACTGTCTCTGCTCTGCCGCCTCCGCTCTGGAGCTGGCCATCAGTTCCTGGAACATGTCGTCCCTTGTCTTTTTCTTTCGGCGTCTAATCTGAGCCAGCCTCTGCGAGGGGGATGGCGGGGCAGTCCGGGAAGGACCCGAAGCTGTGTGATGCGAAAAAGTAGGTGATTTCCTTGAACAAATACATGTTTGCCAACAGTAAACACAGTCTAGTCAGTTTCAGTTAAGAAGACCAAACAGGGAACCAAGTCTCAGGAGATCTCGGAACTAGTCCGAGATTTCGGAATACGCTCTCATTGGTGGCGCGATTGCACTGGATAGCGCACAAGCGAGGAGAGACAGCTGCATCCCTCTTGCACAAAGTCCTGGTAAGCCTTACAGTACAGAGTGCTTATCAGTTACTGCTTAGCTGTGCTCTCCTGCTGGAGGCAATGTGCAAAGCAGAAAAGATGAGCGTTATGCGGCACCTCCCGCCAGTGAACGGGAAAGACCCCTGTATGCGTTTCCTCTGTGGCCTGCAACACGTGGCTGTTAAGCGAGGGTCATTCTTATGCAAAGTAAAACTCTGTTAAGCGAGGGTCATTCTTATGCAAAGTAAAAGTCTACCATGCACAATAGTAACGGTACACTAATTCCACTAATTAGATGCAGCACTTCCACAACGACATCACCCTGAGGCGTGTCAGGCGCACACAGAGAGAGCGGATGCTAACAGAAGCCCTGCACAGACCAGG
Organism: Mauremys mutica; assembly: GCF_020497125.1. Classification (NCBI taxonomy): domain Eukaryota; kingdom Metazoa; phylum Chordata; order Testudines; family Geoemydidae; genus Mauremys; species Mauremys mutica. The sequence goes on from NC_059074.1 coordinate 131,885,795, forward strand.
ACCATACGCTGCCATGCTTGTCGAGGCGATGGTCCCCCTGTACCTGAGGATGGCCTGGCGCGGAAGAGTGTGCTTCAACGGAGCACCCAATAAAGCACCTCTCCCAAGAAACCTCTTGCTGAGGCTTTTCCAGCTGCTCTCTGAGAGCTTTTTTGAACTATCCCCAGAGGACTATTGCTCCATTGCTGTTTGTGTAGACCTGCTGTTTGTCTAGTTTCATATTTAAAAATTGTTATATAGTATTTCTATTTTTTATATATATCCCTGTTTCTTAAAAAAATAAATGTATCCCTGTTTGTAGCACTTACCGCCTGATCCTTCCCCTGATTCCGAGTCCGGGTTAACGGGCGGGGACGGTTGGTAGGGGATCTCTGTGAGGGTGATGAAGAGATCCTGGCTGTCAGGGAAAGCGGGAGTGGGTTCGATGTCGCCTGCGCCGTCCTCAACAGACCCTTCCTCATCTTCCCCATCGGCGAACAGGGAGGGGGAACTGTCCCGGTACACTATTCCGTCCTCGGAGTCCACCGTCACTGGTGGGGCACTGGTGGCAGACCCACCTAGAATGGCATGCAGTGCCTCGTAGAAGCGGCATGTCTGGGGCTGGGCTCCGGACCGTCCGTTTGCCGCTCTGACTTTTTGATACCCTTGTCTTAGGTCCTTCACTTTCACGCGGCACTGCATCGCATCCCGGCTGTATCCTTTGTCTTTCATGGCTTTAGAGACCTTCTCGAAGGTCTTCGCGTTCCGCTTGTTGGAGCGCAGCTCCGAGAGCACAGACTCCTCGCCCCACACAGCGATCAGATCCTGGACTTCCCGGTCAGTCCATGCTGGGGACCTCTTTCTATTCTGGGATTGCCCGGACTCCTCTGCTGGAGAGCTCTGCATCGTTGCAGGTGCTGCGGAGCTCGCCCCGATGTGCAACCAGAACGTCAGATTCAAACCGCCCAGACAGGAAAATGAATTCAAATTTTCGCGGGTCATTTCCTGTGTGGCTGGCCAGAGAATCCAAGCTCGGAATGCTGTCCAGAGCGTCAACAGAGTGGTGAACTGTGGGATAGCTCCCGGAGCTGCTAAGTTCGATTAGCATCCACACCAAGCCTAATTCGAGCTAGCAAGTGCGAATTTAGCGTTACTCCACCTGCCGGGGTGGAGTACCAAATTCGAACTAAAGAGCCCTCTAGTTCGAATTAAATGGCTTCCTGGTGTGGACGGTTGAGCGGTTAGTTCGAATTAACGCTGATAAATTCGAATTAAAGTCCTAGTGTAGACCAGGCCTGAGATTGCTCTAAATTTTGCTGGGGACTGTCTTCGTCCTGGTTAACCCCAATATCAAGGGGCATGAAGGTGACTAAAAGCCATCTTGACCCTGTCCTTTCCTGAGCTATGTTGAGCTTAGCTCAGACAAAGCCGCCCAAGATAGACTCTTATTGGCGAACTGTAGACTGGTTCCTGTCTAGATTTATTTTCATAGAATTAATTTCCTTTTAGTTTCCTAATATGAAGTAATCAGTAACACTAATAATGGAGATGCAGCAGTGCTTTCTATCACTGACATTTTACTCATTGTTATTGGCTAAATAATGTTTTAAAATTATATAATTGAACCAGTTGCAAACTAACAGGCCTACTGTATTTCTCTCAACTGCTGTTTCACTTTTTAATATTTTCTCTCTCTGATATATCTATAATCTTCCAAGAAACTCAGAAGTTTTAAGCACAAGGAGAATATTCTGGAAGCAATAACAAAGGCAATAAAAGCCTTATTTGTGGGATTCCAATAGCTGATGTGGAACTAACATAAGAACATTGGTTCTTTACACAAATACTCAACAAGACAATAGTCTGTCTAGGTCAATCCAGTTCAAGATCAATGTCAAAAGATGACCAGGCTAAATAAATTATGATCACACTGCATAGAAAGAAAGGGAGAGAAGGGGTAAGACATGAATATGGTTCAAATAATAAACAGGCCAATGTCCATATTGTGAACACTGACCTCAAAAGCATACTTTGTTCTTAAAGGCAAGGGGAGATCTGGAAGGCAATGGCTAGCTTCATGGAGGCAGACAATTAAGCCATAGAAGAATTGTTGTACATTTGATATTTCATTTAAAATATAATTTATCAAATACCTCCTTCACTTTTTAAATGAAGAATCAGTGGAAGACCAGCTCAAAAGAGCCAGCAGTTATGCACAATATTTCAGTTTCCTCCAGCTGAAAATATGGATGAATTTCCCAGTAGTATGCGCATTAATTTCCCTGGGTATCCAGAGATGAAAAATCATGCACAGCAACTATTTTTTCCAGTGTTATATTTCCTAAGGTCATTCTTTAAAAAAAATCTCTCTTTTCCTCAGCATTTATCATTTTTCACCTTGGGGAATATGAAAGAGATAGAAGGGTATGTGTATGTGTATGTGTGTGTTGGGGGGTGCACTGCAAGTGTGGTTAGAAGTGAACCACCCTTTTGATATAGTAAATTGAAATAAGAATAAAAAATAAAAAACAAAACAGGAAAAATATCCCAACCAACCAAGTCAGTAAAAATTTTTAAACAATAGCAGTCAAAGGTGGTCAAAATTGTCCTTTCAATTACACTAATGTAGATCTGGAATAATACCACTGGACTTCAGTAGAATTAGTCTAGATTTACACCCCGGTAAAGGAGAGGAGGCTTTGATTCAAAACAAAGTTTAACAAAACTAAAGGCAATAAAAAGGTATGACTAAAGTGATGAACATACAGGAATACACTTTAGAGGCAAGACAATCTAAGTACTAAAAGTTTATCAGTAGTAATCAGCCAGTAGTGGAGGTTATGTAACAATTTAAAGCTTTTAAGACCTTGGACTCAATCCCCAGTGGATGTAAATAGTAGAGTTCCATTCACTTCAATGAAACTACACTGACTTACCCAAGCTGAAAGTCTGGCCAGGATTGCTGTTTTCTAAGCAAAGTAGAAAAGTCAACCAAATTACTAATGGCAGGCAAATCTCATAATATTGGTATTCCTTTTGACCTAAACAGCTAGTCAAAGTTTGGGGCCTTGTGGGTTTTTTCCACATTGAGGAGAAACTGATGATGGACAGGTATTTTCTTTGATGCAATCTTGTTTAATTACAAATATTATACATAAAAGTCCTGTTTGGCTGAACACAGTAAGAGTCACACAACAGGAGACAGCTGCTGTTCCCGTACCTGCCTTTCCAACCAGCATTCTGTGTCCAAGAAGTTTCCTCTCTTAGCTTTCTTAGCCACATTATTTACCAGTAAGTTCTGTTACTGGCCACTTCTGTCTCTCTCTGGCTTAATTCCTCCTCTCATGCATACATAGACAAAAACTGTTTCACCAGTCAAAGCACTAGTTCCTGCATTTGCTATCAGTCCCCTGGGAAAACCCTTTGGTTTAGCTTCTGCTTGAGCTTTTCCAGTGTCTGTTATTGCTATTATTTCAGCCACTTGGTCATAATAGCTTCTTTATATGTATCCTGAATGGGAGGCCGTGGTTGCGCCTGACACATAACAACAAGGTTTAACCCAACCCACAATAGCACTCAGAGGCTTTTCTTGGATAAACATCTAAGATATTCAGTAGTTCATTCAAACCCTTCTGGTCTGTAAAATTGGGCAGGTGATCTCTCTCATGGTGTTACAGTATTTCTGTTCCCAGTATCTGCCAAAACCTGGATGTCCAGGCATGCAGATTAGCCCGTTGGTGACACCCCAAAATGAGACAAAAGCATATAGGTACCAGTAGCTAGTTTGCAGATTCATCATTTACTGCATTCCTTGTACACAACTACAATCTCTCTAGGTGTACGTACACAAACACACACACACACGCAGCTCAGTGATTTGCACATTAACCTGCTAAACCAAGGTTACGAGTTCAATTCTTGAAGGGGCCACTTGGGGATCTGGGGCAAAATCAGTACTTGGTCCTGCTAGTGAAGGCAGGGGGCTGGACTCAATGACCTTTCAGGGTCCCTTCCTGTTCTATGAGATATAATAATATATGGAGATATACCTATTAACTAACTTGAATCATACCCTTAGGGTGCTCTAATCACTTAGAGTCTAAGGTGTTCAGTTAATACAGTAATTAGCAGTATGAAATGAAGAAGGCAGACTTCATATGCATGCACACACGTGTCTGCTCATTCAATCTGGCAGCCATCAGACTCTTTCCCAAAGTACAAAGATATATGAAAATTAAAACAATGGCCAAGATTCTGGGCTGTGCCCAAGCTATGCTCCATGCAGTTCAGGAGCAGGTCTCGGCAGTGGCCATCATTCCTCATTGTACATTAGAGCACACTCAGGTGAATCCTTAGGGAGCAGATCCTTGAGCTTTATTTCCATAGGAAACACATGGAATGATTCTGCTTCCCTGGAAGTCAACAGGAATTTTGCTTTTAACTTCTGTTGGCCAATGAGGAATAAAACTGACAAACTGTGTGACATTCTGGTCATTTTCCTGGCAATGTGCAACCCTCGAGAAAGAAAAAAAAATCAGCAACAATAATTTTAGCCAATTACAAAATAACGGGGATAAGCGAAGGCAGCCCAGCTACACAATAAGACCTAACTTGATTCAAGAATGACTTTGGGATTCTTGTTGCTGAGTCAAGGGTGAGAGAGCACTTTGCCTTGGTAATGGGTTTCTTATCTGATGATGGGTATGAGCAACAATATTTTTGCAGCAGCCCCAGTGACTCATCCAGGGAGTAGCTGCAGTAGCATTTGCCTGGTAGTGAAGGTTCGTATTTAGTCGGGGGAAGGGAGAAATGGGCCCATTCCAAAAGAATGAAGTAATGATATAAACAACAAAAATAATTCACCTTTACACAGTGCCTTTCATCATGAAGGATCCCTTGACAGTCCAGTCTATATTCAGAGAGAGAGAGAGAGAGAGAGAGCGCACAGCAGCCACCTCAGCAGTGCAATGTGACAGCCATTCCGCACCAGCAGTGCTACACAATGGTGTTTAAGAAGGGAAGTAAAGAACAGCTTCTCCCACTGAATACACAGAAACAGGATACCATGCAGGGAATAACGCTTAGGATAGATTTGCGATTATGTACCTCTGCAATCAGGAGTCTCATTCTTCTTGCACCCCCACCCCCAGAATTGGGAAACTAGAACAATGCTTTGTGCTAGCTAACTGGGTTTTCTTTAACAAAGTACTAAAAAATGGAAGCATGTTAGGGAGAAGGGAAATAAGGCAGACAATTTGTTGTGAAATTATATCTGCCATGTATGGGCATGGTGGAGCCATTTTCTCCTTCTATCACACTTGCATAGGCAGCCACAAAGCTGCAGTCTGGACTCCCAAAGCACAAGGACATCAGCTAATTCTGTCACCGGTGCTGCCTGCTCAGAAGAGCCAGGCTGGGACTGAACAAACTAGCATTGGCAGGGCAAAAACCTGCTACATTTGTAGTAATGAGGTCTTCTGCTTAGTGTGCTCTCTCCAGCTGCCCAGAGGCATTATGTCTTACACAGCCATAATGAGCCAGCTCCTCAGCTGATATCAATAGTCATCTAGTTCTACTGAAGACAATGGACTTGTGCCAAATTACCTAGATGTAGATGTGGCCCTATGTCATAAGAACAGCCATACTGGGTCAAACCAATGGTCCATCTAGCCCTCTAGCCTGTCTTCCACCAGCAGACAACACCAGATGCTTCAGAGGGAATGAACAGAACAAGGCAGTTTATTAAGTGATTGATCCCCTGTTGTGCACTCCCAGCATCTGGCTGTCAGAGGTTTCTGGACACCCATAGCATGGGATTGTATACCTGACCAGCTTGGCTAATAGCCATTGATGGACCTATCCTCCATTAACTTACCAATTTTTTTTTAAACCCAGTTATACTTTTGCCCTTTGCAACATCCCCTCCAATGGAGTTCCACATGTTGACTGTGCATTGTGTAAATAATTACTTCCTTTTTTTTTAAACCTGCTGCCTATTAATTTCATTGGGTGACCCCTGCTTCTTTTGTTATACAAGGGGTAAACAACACTTCCTTCTTCACTTTCTCCACACCATTCATGATTTTATAGACCTCTATCATATCCCCACACACACAGACTTAGTCATCTCTTTTCTAAGCCTAACAACCTCAGTCTTTTTAATCTCTCCTCATATGGAAGCTGCTCCATACCACTATCATTTTTGTTGCCCTTTTCTGTACCTTTTTTGTTACCTTTTTAGATGGGGTGACTAGAACTTCACGCATTATTCAAAGTGTAGGGATACCATGGATTTATATAGTGACATATTTTCAGCCTTGTTTTTTATCCCATTCCTAATGACTTCTAACTTTCCGTTAGATTTTCTGATTGCCGCTGCACATTTGTTTTCAGAGAACTACCCACAATGACTCCAAGATCTTTCTTGAGGGGGAACAGCTAATTTACACCCCATCATTTTGTATGTATAGTTGGTTATGTTTTCCAATGTGCATTGCTTTGCATTTATTAACATTGCATTTCATCTGCCATTTTGTTGCCCAGACACCCAGTTTTGTGAGAGCCTTTTCAGCCCTTCGTGGCCCTGCACTCCTGGTGATGGACAGCTGAGCTGGTTGGCAATTTTTCAATGAAACATTTTCTTCATCAGAAAATGCTGATTCATCTAAACTTGTGGAGGAAGATGGGCAGCGAGTGAGCAAGAGGCCCTCGCTACAAAATAGCCAATAGTTTGGTGGCTAGGTTGCTCCCATGGAATGTGGGAGACCTAGGTTCAAATCCTGATCTGTATAGGTACATTCCATGTGCCTTTACCAGCCTATATAGAGAAAATGACTAACTTATTTTCTGGGGATTTGAAGCTGGGTCTCCCATAGCCCAGATGAGCATCTTAACCAGGGTGCCTGTTTTCATCAAGAGGTTTCATCATAGGTGCCAACTCTGAAAAGAAATAGTGGGTGCTCAGCATCCACTGGCAGCCTCCCCACTCAGCTCTTCCCCCTCCCCCTCCAGCCACCCCGCCAATCATGTCCTCCCCCCTCCAGCACCTCCCACAATCAGCTGTTCAGCGGCATGGAGGAGGCACTGGGGAGGAGGGGAGGAATGGGGGCAAGAAGAGGCAGGGCAGGGAGTGGGAAGGGGCAGGAAGAGCAGGGGCAGGGTTGGAGCATGGACAGGAAGATGCGGGGGGGGGGGAAATCAGGGCAGCTCTATGTGTTTTGCCATCCGAAGCATGGCAGTCAGGCAGCTTTTGGCAGCATGCCTGTGGGAAGTCCACTGTTAACCCGGATTCGGCAGCATGCCTGCAGGAGGTCCGCCAGTCCCGCGCTTTCGGCATACCTGCCACCAAATTGCCGCCGAAACCACAGGACCGGTGGACCTCCCACAGGCATGCTGCCGAAAGCCGCCTGCCTGCTGCCCTCACAGCGATCGACAGGCTGCCCTCCCCGCAGCTTCCCACCCCAGGCACATGCTTGATGCGCTGGTGCCGCCCTTGTGTGGGGTATTGGCAGAGCAGTGGAGTCGGGGGCAGGGCCTGGGGCAGAGCAGGAGTCAAGCATCCCCTGGGAACTGGGAAGTCAGTGCCTCTGGGTCTCATGCAGAATGAAAAATGTCAAAACTGCAAATTTTTTCATGAAACAAAATTCTTGTTTTCCAGCCAGCCTCATATGAACACACAGCAAAAAGATGGTCAATGCCCAAAAGACCTTACAGTGGAGGGTGATGACAAGGCTCCATAGGTGGTTGAGACTAACAAACGAATAGAGGTGGGGGTGATAAGTTAATACTGATATCCCTTTTTGACCTGGGAAGTTAGTAAAAATTTGGGACCCTGGTAATGTTTCAGTTGGAAGCAGAAATTGATGGAGTCTGATATTGTCTTTGATGAAATCTTGTTTTATTTACAAAGGAATGTACAAAGTCCTGCTTCTACAAATACAGGAGGAACCTAAAGCTAAAGGAGCAGTTTTCTAGGCAAGAAGCTTAAACTCCTTAAGCTTACATGCCCAACGTTCTTTCAGCCAGCATCCCCTACCCAGAACCTTTCTCGATGCTTCTCCCAGGGTCACAACATGCTTATGGGCTGCTGCTTCACTTTCTTGCTCTGCTCTCAGTCTTTTGCCTGCACCCCAGCATGTCTTTTTCACACATTCCCACTCACCCCGGTCGTAATACCCACTTAATGCCCTGCCCACAAGGTGCTAGATCCTGGGCAGACTCTGTTAGGCCTTGTTTGGGGTGTAGCCCCTTAACTGTCTTTTACCACAATCTTAAGTGAAGGGCACATTCACACAGTTTCAATGAGGTTTTAACTCAACCCATAATGAGGTTTAACCCAGCTCATAACAATACAAGCATGTTTGCATGTAGACTAACTACATGCACAAGGTAGCTTACCACCTGCCTAGCAGTTATTTTTCATGATATGTTACTTATTTAGAATGTGACAACAATATGCATGTTTATGTATAAGAGTTAATTATGCCAATGATAAAGAACTCAAGCTGATGTTAATGACTAGTTTGCACTTAGGCTTGATTTTGTTTTAATTTGATTCATTGACTTGGCATTAATATGAGTTCCAGTGTGACTAAGGCAAACTCTGTTGTACATATGATGGATCTCTTCAGACTGAACCACCCAAAGGAAGTCAATAGCCTTTGTAAGGAAGGTCATGTCTTAAAGCATTTGCTTGCTTGTAATCATGTCAGAGTCAATAAATATTTATATCTACGTCCGTTAGCTGTAAGAGTACAGGTGGTTTTAACTAAGGAGGGAAAGATTCAGGATCAAGAAAGGAAGGGGAGATTGCAGCTTTGGCCTTCACTGGTGGAATAAATTTTATTGACACAGGCTAGCATATATCATTGCCTGTCATGCTGCATGGGAATGTCTTTTCTTAGTTCCTTTATAAAGAATATTATTCTATTGTTACTTATATGGCACCATGAATTAATGATAAACCTAGGACTCAATTTCAGCCACCTTCAAAAGACAAATTTGTGAAGTTTGCAGAATTACATGACAATTCAGTTACATACTTTGGGATGCTTTTGACGCCACCAAGATGGCTCATAAGCTTCACTTCTTCTGCCAAAAAACAAGACCAAGATAAGTGGCAGACTAAATTGGAAACTCAGCATAGACAGCTCGAGGCTCAGTATAAATGCTTCTGACATTCCCACACATATGCTGAATTACTTGCAGTTAGTCTCTGGCTTTCAGAATTGGCACATGAACAGACAGATCTCATGCTCCTTCTGGCCCAAAAGAAACTTTACAGAGTGGAAAATGAAGCATGTAAATTATTAGTCCCTGGATCTGGGCAATTAGAGGGTTAGTGGATTCATACAAGCAATTTAAACAATCAACAGAATGCTGTAGTAAGCTCACAGCTTTCTGTATCTCACTGGACCAATCAGCACTTAATGACTGAAATGCAGCCCTCCAAAATCACATTAGAGGAGTCTTTGAACTGGATTTTATTATTCGTTTGCCAATGTTGTGTGGAGGTCATAGGGAATCTGACCTTTGTGGGAAATTGGTGGAATTGGAGAGACTTGTGAACATTTTTCAGGCAAAAATGTGGTTGAGTGTTTGATTTTCACTTGACTTCAAATCATTCAGAGTGATCACAAGATAAATGGTTTCACTGTTTTAACTGTGACGGTAAAATAATAGTGACATTTTAGGCAACGTTTTGCAATATGTTTGGAAGACCTTCTTGCACACATTTTCCTTAATTTGGGATAGCTTAAGATCTAGACGTTGATGTTGGAAAACAAAAACCGACCAGCAGAATTTGCATTAGTTAGATTTGAAATTCCTGCTAGTACGTTTAACTAGAAAACACTAAGTCAAGTGGCAGTGGATTAGCAGTGACTGGTGTACTACACATAGAGCAGTTCAAGTATCGAAAGCATCGGGCCTGATTCTTTTTGACCAGTACCTTATGTAGACATTTACATCAATACAAAGTGAGTGTGTGAAACAATACAAATGGGAGTAAAACACTAACATTCTGATAGGGTAGTTTCATGCCCAATTTGCACTGGTATAAATGACTACATGAAGTGCAGGGCAATGGAAAAATCAGGCCCATTGTGTGAATGAACACTCATATGAAACAGCTGTTTTGTTTGACCATATTTATATCCCTCATCATTTGCTATTCACAATCACTCAAATGAGATTTTGTTCATACTAATGTTAGGGGAACTGTTGTGGGTTCCACAAACACTTCAATTTTGACACAAAAAAAAGATTATGCACAATATCTGAGGGCAGATCCTTGGGTAGCTTGAACTCATAGCTCCATCAGTAAGACAATTTAAGCCAGCTGAGGATCTGTCCTCTGCTACTGTTTATTCTTTTCTCATTCTCCTGTTTAAAAAAGCATCAGCCATCAAATCAGGGAGCAGAAATAATATGGCTTAATATATGGCTTAGATAAGCAACCCCACACTATGCATAGTCAAAGTGAACAGTTTGACCACCACAGATTGAAGTTTTCAGGCATATGTTAATCAGTAAATATATGTGAATAGCAGAAATGTTAGCAAGAATCCTGGCTGAGTCATGAACAGGAAAAGAGAAAGAACATTCTCCAGATTATTTATTCACAGTTAACAATTTGTCTGTTCTAGTTACAAATATTGGAATGCTTTCCTAGCAGAACTATTGGTTATATTTCTTTCCTGGCTACTATGTGTATGAATAGAAGATTAAATATACAACTAGTTGATCAGAGGTTATAGCAATAGAACTGTAGAACATATTATTTTAAGGGTATAATTGCATTTAAGTAATAATACCTAGCACTTTTCATCAGTAGCTCTCAAAGCACTTTCCAAAGGAGGTCCGTATCATTGTTTCCCCATCTATAAAATGGGGATACAGATACAAAAGGATAGGTAAATGTCATCGCAGGGCATGATGCAGTTATCTATGGTGTCCAGAAACTGTTTCTTGGAGCAGCTGATCCTGGAACCCACAAGGGAAGAGGCAATTCTTGATTTAATCCTAAACAGAGCACAGGATCTAGTGCAAGAAAATTATAGCTGAACTGCTTGGTAATAATGACCATAATGTAATTACATTTAACATCCTTCTAAGGAGGAAAATTAAAAAAATGAAAATAAAATAAAAAAAATCCACCATGATAACTTTAAGAAGAGAAATACAAAATGAGGATGCTTGTTAGACAGAAATTAAAAGGGATTTGTCACAAGTGTTAAATGCCTGCAAGCAGCACGGAGACTATTTAAAAATACCATAATAGAGGCTCAGACTAAATGTCTACTCCAAAGACAATAAGAGGACCAAAATAATTCCACAATGGCTAAACAGCAGAGTAATGGAGGCCATAAGAGGCAAAAAAAGGGATCCTTTAAAAAATTGGACGTCAAACCCTAATGAGGAAATCAGAAGGAGCACAAATTCTGCCAGGCTAAGTGTAAAAGTATAGTAAGGAAGGCCAAGAAAGAACTTGAGAAGCAACTTGCTAAAGATGCAAAAAAAAACTAACAGAATTTTTGTTTAGTGCATTAGAAACAGAAAACCTGACAAACAGTGGGCCCACTAAGTGACCAAGGTGCTAAATGAGCACTCAAGGAAGACAAGGCTAAATTAATTCTTTGCATCGGTCTTTACTGCAGAGGATGTGGGGGAGCTACCCACATCAGCACTATTCTTTTAAAGTAACAAATCTGAGGAAATGTCCTACACTGATGTGTTAATAGAAGAGGTTTTAGAACAAATTGATATATTAAACAATAATAAGTCACCAGGACCAGATCACCACCCAAGTATTCTGAAGGAAGGCAAATATAAAAACCTGTAGAACTACTAACTGTAGTATGTAAGTGATATCTGAAATCAGCCTCTGAAACAAATGACTGGTGGACAGCTAATATAATGGCAATTTTTAAAAAGCGCTCCAGAGGCAATCTTGGCAATTACAGTCTAGTAAGCCTAACTTCAATACCAGACGATCTGGTAGAATAAAGAACAGAATGATCAGACACAGAGGAACACAGTATGTTGGGGGAAGGGTCAACACAGCTTTTGTAAATGGAAGTCATGCCTGACCTCTTCCTTGAATTCTTTGCGGGTGTCAACAAGCATGTGGATAAGGGTGATCCAGTAGACACAGTGGATTTTCAAGTATCAGAGGGGTAGCCGTGTTAGTCTGGATCTGTAAAAGCAGCAAAGAATCCTGTGGCACCTTATAGACTAACAGACATTTTGCAGCATGAGCTTTCGTGGGTGAATACCCACTTCTTCAGATGCAAGTGGATTTTCAGAAAGCCTTTGCAAGGTCCCTCAAAGGCTCTTAAGGAAACTAAGTAGTCACGGGATAACAGGAAAGGTCCTCTCATGGATCAGGAGCTGGTTAAAAGATTGGAAAAAAGGGGTAGGAGTAAATGGTCAGTATTCACAATGGAGAGAGGTAAACAGTGGGGTCCCTGAAGGATCTGCACTGGGGCCTGTGCAGTTCAACATATTCATTAATGATCTGGAGAAGTGAGTGAACAGTGAAGTAGCAAAGTGTGCAGATGTTACAAAATTATTCAAGATAATTAAGTCCAAAGCTGACTGAAGAGTTACAACGAGACCTCACAAAAATGGGTAACTCAGCAATAAAGTGGCAAAGGAAATTCAACACTCATAATTGCAAAATAATTCACATCAGAAAAAATAATCCCAACTACACATATAAAATGATGAATTCTACATTAGCAGTTAACATTCCAAGAGATCTTGGAATCTCTGTAGATAGTTCAACATTCTGTTAGATTTTCTGACTGCTTCTGCACCCTGATCTGTTTTTCAGAGAACTATTAGGAAAGGAATGGAAAATAAAACAAAATATAATTACTGTGACAGTCCAGTGACAGGGGCTAGACATGACAGAAAGATGCTTCCAATGTGTTTGGGGGCTAACGTACACCAGTTGTTACCTGCAAACCAGAGTAAAGGCTGGCAGAGTTTCCGAGATTGTTCGGTAGCTAACAGACTGGGGCAACAGAGAGCTGACACCCAGTTTAGCACCAACAAGTCTCTCTCGCTGAGGCAGGGGGGTAATAAGGTGACTCACAGTCATGGGTGCCCAGAAAAAGCATCATGAATGTGAGTATTACATGTTGCTCTTTAAAGCCACAGAAACTAACAGCATTTGTTTTTAAGAGTGCTGTTAATTGTAATGGATAAAGGAGAGCAGAACACTAAATCAAAGCACCGAAGTGCTATTATACAATCTGTGCTTGTGTGCCACCATAATTTCTACAATAGGGAGACCAAAGATAGGTCAGACTTATTTACCTCTAGACAGTGGTTTTAGGCTAAATCCACAAACACGCCTCCTTTAGGTGAGGGTACTCAACTGGGAAGTGAAAGACCTGGGTTCAAGTCCCTGCTCCAAATTCAGCAGTGGTAGGATTTGAACTCATGTCTCCTGCATCCCAGCTGAGTGGCCTACCCATTAAACCTGATGCTCTCTCTGTCCTGACCTTCTTGCCCTTAGCTAAGAGCATCCAGCAGACATGCTTTGAGAACACATACAGGATCAGGCCCTACAGGTTAGCAAAGCAGGCAATGTCTAGTTTGACATCCCACTTCAGGGCTGCTAGGCCTTTGGTTTCAGCGAGGGCTCTGAGCAGCTCATTAGCTGTAGGATGGCATCAGTACTTGGGTGATTTTGTGCATGCCCAAGGAAACATAGCTGTCTTAGGCACTTAGGTACCCATAGGGTTTGTCGGTGGTTTTGGGACTACCAATGGTGCCTAAATGTTGGTTTAGATAGTTAAAGAGACTGTTAGGTGCCTCATTACCTTTGTGAATCTAGCCCATTGTGTATGCTACAAAATGCACAAGTTTGTAAAGATGAGTCTGTTGCAGTGCTGACTTGCTGCTGGAGATGCACTCATGTCTGAATAACAAACAGCGTAACACTCACCTAATTCCTGACTTGTTGAGTGTGTGGGTCAATGTTGCCGATTCCAAAGCAGTTAAAACTTCTCAATAGCTAAAATGTAATGGGGAAGTGAAAAAGCCAAACACCACCCCTCCCCCCTCGGGACACAGCAGAAGCTCAGTGAAACAGACAGTGCAGAAAGATATACAGCATTTCTTCTATATGCCACAGAGATCAGAAAGAGGCTTGAATGGTTAACCCTATGCAATATAGTCCAGGAATTCCCTAAATCTATGCCATGGCTCTCAAACTTTTTTTTACTGGTGACCCCTTTCACATAGCAATTCCCCCTTATAAATTCAAAACACTTTTAAATATATTTAACACCATTATACATGCTGGAGGCAAAGCAGGGTTTGGGGTGGAGGTTGACAGCTTGTGACCCCCCACATAATAACCTCACAACCCCCTGAGGGGTCCCAATCCCCAGTTTGAGAACCCCTGTTCTATGCTGTTTGGTCAAGACTGAAAACCCATAAGAGTGTTCTCTGCTATTCTATCCTAACACTATCTTGACTTTCTCACTGTCTGGCCCTCTATCTAGGGCAGCAATATCAGCCACTGGGGTATTCCCACTGCTATAATGTAAACTGATTACCAGAAGTCACTGTGCTGCTGTCAGCTGCCTCATGACCCTATAAAGATTGATTTGGAAAAGTATTAGCAGAAGCCACAGTTCACTTCTTAGAAGTGGCTGCAACAAACATGATGACAGAAGTTAACACCACTTTGCAATTAAGTAGCATATTTTATCTGGAAATTTTGAAGTACCTAACCCAAAAAGTTATTACTCACCATTTTACAGATGGAGAAGCTGAAGTACAGAAAGTTTAGATATTTCACCCAATGTTACTCCGTGAATCTATGTCAAAACCAGCTGTTTGTCAGAGGGTGGAGATAGGTAATCCTGGTGTAAACTGTTAGGTTCACTCCCTCTGGGGCACCTGGCATTGGCCACTGTCAGCAGACAGGATACTAGGCTGGATAGACCTTTGGTCTGACCCAGTACGGCCATTCTTAAGTTCTACTTGTTCATCTGAGTCTTGCATGATGGGTTTTTCCCCAAAGGTTCCTCTCATCTTGGCCCCTGATATCTAGCCCAGGGACGTTTGTAGGTGACACCTGAAACTCTCACTACTCCCTCCTTCAGGGGCATCCCCTCCCTACAGCTCTCGGCCTAGCTCTGCTCTTTCTTTGAGCTCTCAGGACACTCTCTCTCTCTCTCTAAGGCTTGTGAACAGTTCTTTATAGCTCCCTGGGCAGCCCCACCCTCCTCATTACACCACACTAGGGCACACCTGACCTGGAACAGGAGTGCTGAGCCCAATTTCACTTAAGAAGCTAGCTACGCTGTTACAGGGGGGAAAGCTGGGATGAACTCTTTCAACAATGCCAAATGGTTCATTCTGATAAGGTAAAACTATTTCACTCTTACTTTAGCATTTAGATCAATTCTATCTAGACTTATATTTAATATTTTACATGACATTGTATTTAATATTATACTGTTTCTGCATTATCCAAGACAATGTTCTGATGTTTTCACATTGAATTTTCAGAATTTCCAGCAGAAATTTTGACTTTTCATCCCAATTTGGAACACAAACAAATGTCACAATATCAAAATTTCCAGCAGAATAGAAATTCCATGTTCAGACCAGATCTCTGTATTAATGCATGCATTCTGGCTTTATATTTCAGTCTGATTGTGACCCTTTCTTCTGCCTAGTAAATAAATAATGTCTCTTCTGACTGCTCAGTTAGAGCATGTTGCAGGAAGTGTGCTCCTGTGGGGAGTTCTCTTTTATGGCCATGACATATTTCCTCCTAAAATTTAGCTTATTGAATTTCTCTTTGATTTCCTTTGCTGACTGGGCTTGTCAGAAAGAAACATATAGCTTAATATCTCTAAAGCAATAAGAACCTTCACAAAGTTGAGGAAGCAGTACTAACTAAGGTCATTCTGGAGAGAAAGGGTGGAGGAATCCCCTTCTGACTTTTCCCTCTTTAACTGGAAACTTTTGAATGTGAAGGATTGTATTTTAATTTTAATGCTTCCATATTCTCCTCCCCCGCAAAAAAATATATACATATATAACAATATTTTGCAGAATAGTGTAGTATTTCTTCATTTTTAAGGGTTGATCCATATAATAGGTTACCCAGATTGGTTGGAGTTTGGGCTCTCTTATAAATCTCAGCACAAGACAAAGGGTTTGATCTCACTTACATCAGTTTTAGTCCTCATTTACATCAGTGTATATGGAAGAAGATCCATAATACACAAACTCTGATAGAACTGGAGCCTGGATGTTATTCCATTACTTTGATCCACTTCCTGGATTTATAATATATTGGTGTTCCCTCCCCAACATATCCAAATGTCTTCAAAGGTTCTTTAAACTGGCAACAGTGGGGAAAGGATCTGATTAGCATCACTTACAACAGTAAATGGGAAAATCACAAAGAATCCCAACCAGCTGAAGAAGATGGCTATCAGTAAGGCTTATGATATGAAGGTCTTGTTGAAGAACCACAATAGGTGTGTTTGCGCCATCTGAAATAGAAACACCATAAAGAAGGGTGATTGATCTATGTGATATTCATGATTATGTTAAATCTTCCCTACCTTCTCCCCAGCAAAAACAAAAGAAAAAGAAAAAATGTTCAATGGAAATCCCTAGTAAAGAGGGATCATAGGGCTGCCCCGTTTTCCTGGAGCATTAACTTCATGACCAAATTAATGGAACATTGGGCCATAGAGATTTTATTAAGCCACAAATGTCTCTCAGTGAAATGTCTATTGTTTAAGTCTATGCCGCTATATTAAAAAATAACCAGGGCTGGCTTTTGGTTAACAATGCTAAACTGTGAGGCTCATAAGGGTAGACTGGGAATTTGGGCACCTAATTCTCGTTGGCTCTTTTGAAAACCCCAGCTGTAGCATATACACATATTGATGGGTATTGATTGATCTGTGTTGTGTGCTCTAGAAATATTTATCACTCTAGCCAAATGTTAGGGATAAGTTTACCTCAGAATGGTAGTTTTAGCTTCCAGTTTTAGCTTAGACAGACATCCAGAATCTCTTGGTAGTCCATCGATCCGATGATGACAAATCTGTGCAGATCATCTATTGTTGGTCTCATGGTGTGCCCTCTGATGACTATACAAGCCAATTCTAGAGGTGCACATTTTGCTGCAGATGGTGCATGGGAAGTTCGCAGTCAGTGGGTTGTGCGCTGCTGATGCTCTGTGACGTCATTCGCGTGTCTCTTGTAGAAGCCGGCAGCGGTCTTCCTCAAAGGCGATACAGGTATTCCTGACTGTTGCATGCCATTGTGTTCTGTCGCTGGCGGCATCCTCAAGGTCCCTAGGTTTGATACTGCTGTACTGCAGATTGGATTTGATGGTGTCCTTGTAACATTTCCGTGGACGACCTATATGCCGGATGCCATGGGAGAGCTCACCATACAGAAGCTGGCGGGGGATTCTGTTGGCATCCATGCGGCTGACATGACCGGTCCAACGTAGCTGTGACTTCATGATCATCATTTCGACCCTTGTCATCTGGGCTCTCTCGAGGACCTCAAGATTGGACACTTTGTCTTGCCAGCAGGTCTTCATGATGTTGCGGAGGCAGCGCATGTGGAATGCTTCAAACTGCTTGATGTGACACCTATATAGTGTCTATGTTTCGCATTCGTACAAAAGAGATGAAAGAACAACAGCTCTGTACACAAGCAGTTTTGTTGACATCTGGATGTTGTGGTGGTTTAAAACTTTGACACGCAGACAGCCAAGTGCCTGGCTAGCTTTGGATATTCATGCGTTGATCTCATTATCCAGTGATCCATCACTGGATATGACACTACCCAGGTATTTAAAGTTCTCCACTACTTTAAGCTGAGTGCTGTCAATGGAGATACTTGGGACAGAAGATTTTGATCCAGGTGCAGGTTGATGGACAACTTCTGTCTTTCTGAGGCTGATAGTTAGTTCGAAAAGTTGCGAGGCCTCAGCAAACTTGTTGACAATGTGCTGAAGATCATTTTCAGTGTGAGCCATGAGGGCACAGTCGTCAGCAAAGAGTGCCTCAAGAAGGAGTTTCTGCACTGTCTTAGTCTTTGCATTCAGGCGACAGAGGTCAAAAAGTGAACCATCATGCCGGTATTTCAAATATATACCTCGATCCAGATCTTTCATTGCATGGTTGAGGACACATGCAAAGAACAGGTTAAATAAAACAGGAGCGAGAACACATCCTTGTTTCATGCCGTTGGTGATGTTGAAGGGGGCTGATGTGGCTCCATCAGACAATACTTCACCTGTCATGAAAAAAGCGTATAATCTGGACAAATTTTCTTGGGCAGCCAAGTCATGTTAGACTAGTCCAAAGGGCTTCCTTGTTGACGGTATCAAATGCCTTTGTCAGATCTATGAAGACAGCATACAGGTGCATGTTCTGTTCAATGCACTTCTCTTGTATTTGTCTGACAACAAACACCATGTCGACTGTGCTCCGGCCAGGTCGAAAACCACATTGACTTTCAGGTAGATTTACCTCGGAGATACTGGCTATTAGGCGGTTCAAGATGATGCGGGCGATGATCTTCCCTCCAACGGAGAGGAGGGATATGCCTCTATAATTTCCACATTCTGCTTTGCTGCCTTTGTTCTTGAAAAGAGAGGAAATAGTAGCGTCGCGAAGGTCCTGTGGTATGTTTTCATCTTCCCAGATGCTGATGATCACGCTGTAGACGCTACTAGTGCTGCTGGACCTGCTGCTTTGTATCTCTCTGTTGGTATCCCATCTTTTTCAGGAGCTTTTCCTGAACTCATCTGGCTAACAGCTTTCTTAATCTCATCTATAGTGGGTGGAGAGTCAAAATCTGTCAGAGCAGGTTGTTGTGGAATTTCATTGAGGACATTATTATTCACGGTTGATGGTCTATTGAGAAGGTTGCTAAAGTGTTCTCGCCATCTTTTGTTGATGCCTTCTTTATCTTTAATCAGCGTTGTGTTGTCTGATGAGAGCAATGGGGTGGTCCTTAGTTTAGAAGGTCCATAGATAGTCTTAATAGCACTGAAGAACATCTTTGAGTTGTGGGTCTCAGCATAGTGCTCAATGTCTTTGGCTTTGCTCTCCCACCAGTTGTCTTGTATCTGACGGAGGTCTTTCTGTGTTTTGCTTTGAAGGTACTTGAAATGGTCCTGTTTAGAGACTGAGGAGGGATCATTCTGCCATTCGATAAAGGCTTTTCTCTTTACTTCCAGTGCTGAGCATATTTCTTCTTGGTTCTCATCAAACCAATCCTGATGTGTTCTTTTCTTTGGTCCAAGAGATGTTATTGCTGTGTCAGTCACTATCTGCTTGAACTGGTCCCACTTTTCGGTTACAGTACCGATCAGTTGTCTGTGGGATGTCAGTTTGTCATCAAGACTCTTCTGGAAATTGTTGAAACATTGAGCATCCTTCAGTTTGGCTATGTTGAAAGCAGGTCGCACATGCTTAGGGCGTTTGTGCTGAGAGGGAGCGATGTAAAGTTGAAGAGACATCCTGACTAATCTGTGGTCTGTCCAGCATTCTGCGCCTCGCATTACTCTGGTGATCAGTACGTCTTGGATGTCTCGCCTTCTGACAATTGCATAATCAATCAGATGCCACCGTTTGGACCTAGGGTGCATCCATGTTGTTTTGTATTTGTCCGCTTGTCGGAACAGGGTGTTGGTAATGGTCAGGTCATTTTCAGAACAAAGGCTCAAAAGGAGTAGTCCATTGCTGTTCATTTTGCCTACACCGTATGGCCCGGTTACTCCTTTCCAATTCTCACTGTCAGCCCTGACTCAGGCACTGAAATCTCTAAGTAGGAGTAGTTTGTCTGTTACAGGTGTGGCCTTGATCAGTCTGTCGAGATCTTCATAGAATTGTTCCTTTGAGTTGTCAGAGCATGTTAGAGTGGGTGCCTATGCACTAATGATGGTGGCACAACGTTTGGCATTTAGTGGGAAGCATAGTTTCAGCAATCTTTCATTGATGCCCACTGGAAGGTCTGGGAGTTGATGCATCAATGAGGTTTTTATTGCCAGACCAACTCCATGTATTCTGTCCTCTGTCTCAGTCTTACCCTTCCAGAAGAAGGTGTAACCACTTCCTGGTTCGCTCAAGAAACCTTCCCCAGGCAATCTTGTTTCACTTAATGCCACTATATCAATGTTGTAGCGGGCTAGTTCTCGAGCAATAAGAGCTGTCCTTCTCTCAGGTCTTGCAACAGCTTCTCGATCCATGAGGGTATGAACATTCCATACACCAATGGTGAGTTTTCTCAAATTTTTCTTTTGGTTTCGGCCGCAGATTGGGTT
Source organism: Mauremys mutica (assembly GCF_020497125.1). Classification (NCBI taxonomy): domain Eukaryota; kingdom Metazoa; phylum Chordata; order Testudines; family Geoemydidae; genus Mauremys; species Mauremys mutica. Next base: position 131,906,112 of record NC_059074.1, read on the forward strand.
AAACTGCCAGCCGCGGCTTGCTGGCCAGTTGTTGTAGGGCAGGCAATTTTTAGGCCACCTTTTCTAGGCCCCTCCCTTACTAGGGCGAGCAGTGCTGTCCTAAAGAGGGCTGCTCAGACGCCTGGGATGCTGCCGGGCAACTCTGCTGCCCCAAGTACAGAGCTGGATGACCACCTATCCACAGGCCGCCCGCGTGCAGGATTGAGACTACAACTCCCAGTGGTAACCTCCACCTGTCGCTTTGCCCCTCCCACATCGCCACAGGACTTGCGTGGTAAGATGATGATGTTTGATGATTTGCACAGGACCTGTGCGTGAAAGCTTTTTAAGTGGTAGAGCCGTTGCACGGGAGCAATCCCACTCTCTCGACCTTAGAAGCCAGACACCAATGGTATGAAAAATCGTCACGACTGGTAACTTCTTTGGTTGCAGTGGATGGCCTTGACGTCTTTCGTGCCTCGTCAAGCCCTTCGCTTTCCACAAAGCGTTGCAGAACCGCCTTCTTGGCCGTTGGATCTTAGTGATCTCTTTCGCCCAGTCCGCCGGAGCTGACGTCGCATGCAGGAAGGCATGTCCCTAATTCACTGAGGGTTTGAGTCCCATCAGTTACACTCACCTGGTTTGGCCGGCCTGTCAAGGCCGTTGCCCAGGGTGTGGCCGCTGCATATGCTGCAGCTACTTGGAGCCACAGGTGAGAGCTGAGTGACAGGTGGAGACCAAAGTGGACGGACTACCCCCAAAGGGGTACGACAAGTCCCCCCATCAGAGGTACTACCCCTCTCTGGGCACCCCATACACCCCAGACATCCAGAATACACTTGTTGTATCTGCAGCTTATCCAAACTTTCAGTGGGCACCATGGCTCCCTTTCCAATACAGCCTTCTTCTTCCCCACTCAACAAATATTTTCTCTTAGCCAATGTGCCCTCCTGAGGAGAAGGAGGGAGAAAGCCCACCAGCAGTCAGCTACAGGGATCTTCCTGATGTGCTTACTAATTCTCTCAATTCTTCTCAGGGATGACTGAAGCTCCCCACCTCCTCTTTAAAAATGGGGGATAACTCTAGACCTACTCCCCCATGTCCAGTTTGGGGGCATACAGCAGGCTTTCTCTCCCCTTTTCAAGGGGAAACTAATTCTTCCTAAGCCATTGGGGTCATGTAATCACTATAGTAAAATGGTGATCTCACCTCCTTCACTCAGGTAGTCCCCTCATGCAAATACACTCATGTATTTAAGACCCCTCCTCAATCCCTTCCTCTACACAGAAATGCATTTCCATGTTCTGGTCCCCTTCACCTCCCAGGTTCATGAAGTATGGTGGATAGGTTCCCTCCCACCCCACACCTTTCAAGTTTATATAGTCACATGCCTGAAATCCAGTGATGATGGCAACCATGAAAACTGGAGAGATGCTGCAGTAGGTTATCCAGAAGAACACATTTGCTGCTTTCTACTGCAGAGCTGTCAAGGTGCAAAACTTAAGATGTGCATGATTTGACAAGCCTATAAAGCACTTGCAGTTAGGATGGGTAGGTTTGGCACCAAGAAGAGGATCAAAAAGACCAGAGGAACAGCCATCTGAAAGGGAAGTAGGAGGCTCTTGTCACAGAAAGACATTGGAGGGGTTTGGCTGGCTAAAAGCGGGCCAGGGCACTTGTAGCAAGAGGTGTTGGAGTGGTGAGGAATGTTTCCCCTTCCTCGTGTGCACATTTTGGTTTGTTATTTTAGATTTGCTAGAATTGAATTTTGTTCTGTATTTTCAGCTATTTAGAGACAGATTCTGATACCAGGACCTGGTCTGAGGAAGGGTAACTTTTCTGGCTGATTGAGGGATGGCAGGGATGAGCTTTGAAAGGAATCCTGGCCCTGATTCTTGTCTCACTAACAAGTATAAAGCAGGAGTGACTCCATCAAAGTCAACCGAGTTACACCAGTTTTGAACCAGTGTAAGTGAGGTGACACTCAAGCCTCCTTGTCCCCACTGCTCCCCATTCTGTGGGTGTGAGATAGGTAGGACTGCCATTCTCCGGCATGGGCGCCAACTTATATGGGCTCGTGGGGCTAAAGCCCCAGGAATATTCACAATCAGGGGCTCTGCTCCACCAATATTTGGAGCTAGGTTTCTCCCCTGCTTGGAGCGCAGGGGAGTCAGAGGGCTCTGGGCTGCCGGCAGCTGCGGGAAGCCCAGAGCCCTTTAAATCCCAGCCGCGGCCGGGAGTCAGAGAGCTCTGCGCTGCCGGCAGCTGCGGGAAGCCCAGAGCCCTTTAAATCTCAGCCGCGGCCGGGAATCAGAGGGCTCTGCGCTGCCTGCAGGGGCAGGGAGTCCAGAGCCCTTTGAATCCCAGCCCCTGGCCGCTGATTGCCCCCTCCCCAGACCCCTGCCCCAACTGCCCCCCAGGATCCCCACCCCCTATCTAAGCACCACTGGTCCTTGTCCCCCGATTACCCCCTCCCGAGACAACTGCCCCTTGGGACCCCATCCCCTATCTAAGCCTCCCTTCTCCTTGTCCCCAACTGCCCCCTCCTGAGACCCCACCCAACTTCCCCCCCAGGACCGCACCCCCTACCTGTCCCCTGATAAACCTCCTGGACTCCCATGCCTATCCAATTGCTGCCTATCCCCTGACTGCCCCTCTGAATCTCTGCCCCATCAAAGCCCCCCTGCTCACTGTCCCTTGACTGCACCCCAGAACCCCCTACCCCTTCAACCCCCAAACCGCTTACTGTGCCACTCAGACCAGCGTGTCTGGCTCCGTGCAGCTCCAGATAGTTGCTGCCATGCTCCCCCATGGAGCCCACAGCCCTCTCCCACCCCCAGCACCTGCCTTCCAGATTTGAACACCTCAAAATTCAGGAGTGCTCAAGCTCGGTTTGGGCAGCTTTTACTTCATTTCTCCCAAATCAGTTTCCCCTGCAAGATGCCAACTGAAGGTGTTGGAGAACAGAGAGATCGGGTGGCCTCCTAATGCCTGGAAAAGAGACAAAGGCCGGAGGAGGGAGTGTCAGTGCCTGTGCGGACTTCTGGGAAGTGCATGGTGTGGAAGGGGATGCTGTGATGCTTTGGAACAACTCCATACAAAGCCAGTCAGGACTCTGGGGGAGCCTCCTCTCTCTGAGCAGACTGTCTCCAGGGCAAGAAGCTTACACCTTCCTGGGTCTGACCTCAGAGCATTCAGCTTGCCCTTCCACATGATGCACTTTCCACAGCGAGTCTGCCCAGGCGGGTCCTGGGGCAACCAGAGGTCCCTGCACCCCAACTCCGCAGTCAGATGTGACTCTCAGCCAGACAGTAAAACAGAAGGTTTATTAGATGATGGGAACACAGTTTAAACAGAGCTTTTTGGTACAGAAAACAGAACCCCTCTGTCAGGTCCATCTTGGGGGGGTGGGGAGCCCAGAACCAAGTTCTGGGTCTCTCCCCATTTCCCCAGCCAGCTCCAAACTGACACTCCCTCCTCTGGCCTCTGTGTCTCTTCCAGACAAGGAGGCCACCTGATCTCTTTGTCCCCAACACCTTCAGTTGGCATCTTGCAGGGGAAACTGAGACACCCACACAGTATTCAGAGAAAATATTAAGAACATTCCCACTTCATCACAACAGGTGCAACAAAATATAATACTGTATATTGAAGTAGGCAAGTGCTGCTTCTGACTTTCCACTTTTAATTGACCCTTGTAATCTTGTGGCGCTGACGCGTTGTAGCTTCATTTTATATCAGCTTACAGGGCGGGAGCAGGGGGGCACCACCATTTTGGGCCCCACCAAAAATTATACAAACCTGCCGCCTATGTTCTCCGGGGCTTCTGTACTGCACTGTAGAGTGCTAGGCATCACTATGCTGCTCATAATAAAAGGCCACCATTATCTCGAAGTGTTTGGATACTGATGGACACCGGACATAAAGTGTGTTTTGGTTTTTTTTTTTAAATCTCCTTTCTGACCACCCCTTCTTGAATATCATTGGAGCCAATAATTCAACTTTTTATATTTGCACTTTAGTTTTTATTTTAATTTATACTGTACAGGCTGGTGAAAATATATCCTGCTTTGTGGAAAACAAACCACAAAAGACTATCTGTTGGTTTTATCTGTGTAATAATGGAAGCATATTGTCAGGAAAATGAGAATGGTAGATGTATAGACAGAAGGAGTTCCTATGGAAATGGTGAGTTACTTTACTATAGGAGGAAAGGAAGTGAATGTAGTAAATTACAATGATGCAGTAAATCTGACAGACACTGAACAACACTGACTTGACTCTGTTTTCACTTACGCTGGTGTAATCTCATTGACTGCAATGGAGTTACTCCTGATCTACACTGGTATAGATGAGCTCTGAACTGGACCTTTTGCCTTAGTGTGATTAAAATTCTAGTCACCTGTCTACTCTTGAGCAAGACTTGCATATAAGGGTTAATGAAACAGACTGGAGATGTACAGAAGAGGTTTATCATAATAAAATGGTTACTGTACATGGATTCATGCAAAAATATGAAATCACGGTTTTTGGAGATTAGGATTTTAACTGAAATATTCTTTAATTTGCAAGGAATTTGGGAATAGTTTAAAAAAATGTATGAAGAAAGTACAGTTATGAACCTGATTCTCCACTCCCTTTCGCCTTTGTGCAGTCATCTACACCTGCACATAGTAGGTGTAGAAGTGTTACCAAATCCTATTTCTCTATTAGTTTATGCACAGGTTAGTTTTCCACATCCACTTGACACTTGTTTTGCACAGGTGTAAATGACAACACAAGGTGAATCAGGTCCTGTGTCTGTTTATTCTACATACTCCTCAATAATGATGCCATAAATGAAAGAAAACTTCCCGTCTTCACACAGAGTGCATTTCCTATGCAACAAGAAGAGTTCTGACCACGCATTTGGGAATACACCAACTCAGTCCCACAATAAGGTGTAGAATAGGAGGAGGGAGTAAACTTCTGTTCAAAGGATTATTAAATCAAAAGAGAAATGTTTATTTAAAAAGCATAACAGCATATATCTAAAACTCTATAAATTGGAACTACTGAGTGCAGACTGATGAGCAAAACCAGAGCAATTGTGTACACTGTCTAAGCTTTCAGAAGACAGGTAGACATTTTACCTTCGAAAGGGCATAAGTGGTGCAGTGGTTTAATCCATTTGCCCTTCTGTTCTCGGAAGCAGAGTCTGCTTCTGGCATAGTATCACAGGTAGCATCTGTTTTGTGTTCATATCAGTCTTGAGTGGTCATTTGTCAACATTTAAGCCATCACAAATTCAACAACATTGGAAATCACTCTTGGGGAAATCCCAGGACTGGAACAGCAGGAATGAATTAAGGAAGGAAGCTCACATGGAGCCATATGTACTGCATGCTTGTCTTAGGTCAGTGCAAACAAATCTTTACGCAGACTGCAAAAGCTACCAAACAGAACCAAGAAACCAAAGTAAGAGCCAATTCCTGGCCTCATGTACAAGGCAACAAGAGGCAGAGTAGCCTTTTACCACTAAATAAACCATCGATTCACAGGTCAACCATTCCTGAGTCAGCCTGCTGCACACAGGAAGTGATGACACGGTGTCTGTTCTGCAATAGCTTCATGTAGAGAGTTTCCTGTCCTGCCCAACCAATTCTCTGCAGCACTTGACTAGCAGATTTGAAGATTACTGACGTTGCTGTACGTCTTCATAAGCTTGCTCTCTAATTTTGTCTATATTAACAATATTTCAACGTCTGCTGTGCACGCTGTGTTTGGTAAGCTCTCGGGTGAAAGGATGGTTGGAGAAAAGGCCCAGCATGTATTAACTGCAGGAATGCCAAACTCAGCCTGATCAGCTCAGGCTTCTGGCAACCACTCGGCCAAAGATAGACTGCTATCTAGGTGCCTAAATATGAATTTAAGTGCCTGAATTTAGGTATCCAGTTTGAACATTTTGGCCCTTATTCACAGTGGCCATACTCATAGATTTAACACATGGATGGACACAGTTACTCCCGTATTAATAGTGAGATGCCTTTCTTTACGGTGTCCAGTCCTGTGAATGCTTCATTTGTATCACCATTTATCTGCATATGAGTGATGATGGAAAGAGAGTTAGCTTTTCTTCTCATGAAAATAGTTAAGTAAACTATATTTCTCTATCATTCATGTAATCTGTGCAATATATAGAGAACACATGTTGGATCACTCTGATTCAAAACTGTGCTGACAAACAATTGGGATTAACCAATCACATATCAGCTTCCTATGCTCCAAATCTCAGCATTTAGGAAACAGTAAAGCACCTTTGTTTTAAAAGCCCATTTCCTCACTCTGATTGCACTGAGGATGTTGTACACCAGCTTTGTGCTGGGTTGGGTCCTAGTAGGAATTTTCTCCAGGTAATGTACTCAAGTGGTAATTCTTGGAGACAGTCCCTAACTTTCACCTACTCCCTTCAAAACATAATATCCAACTAGAACTAATTATAGGGCATAGGGCATAAGAGGGTTTATCCTTGTTTCAGTGGCATTTCTGTCCCCCTGGAAATAACTATTCACTTTCCATATATTTCTTATTCTTGAGCAAATGGATTGCACATATGGCATATGCAAACTACTTGATTATAAATAAGGGAGGACACAATAGCATGATTTAGAATCAATCTTAACATGAATCCACTCAAATTCTAAATATTTGGATTCACTGATTCTTGATATAAAAAGAAAAGGAAATATTTAGATAACCTTGTTTAATATCTCAAACATTCAAAACTTGCATTGCAAATACAATATATTGTTGCCCCTTTGGCCCAAGTAGTTAGCCAAACTTCAGGGCCTTAGAAGACTGTTTCTGTTAGGATGAGACACAGTTCTATGAATTAGATATATTCTGGGTGTGATCTTGTTTATTTACAAAAATGTTATCCTTGAACACAGAACAAACAAACAGCAAGCAGTTTGCTTGCTCAGAAATCCCAAAGTCTGCCACTCCAGCAAGCACTGTGCCCAAGAAACCTTGCCCCCGCTTCCTCTGAAGATCACACTCAACTCCTTCTCTTGGCCTCCTTTCTCCAACACGTATAGGCCAATGGGAGCTGGGGGGGCGGCGTCTGTGGATGGGGCAGTGCACAGAGCCACCTGGCAACGCCTCCACGGAGGAGCCAGAGGGAGGACATGCTGCTGCTTCTGGGAGCTGCTTAAGGTAAGCGCTGCACAGAACGTGAACACACACACACACCGCCCCACCCCCCCTGCCCCAGCCCTGATCCGCCTCCCACCCTCCAAAACCCTTGGTCCCAGTCTGGAGCACCCTCCTACACCCCAAACTCCTTGTCCCCAGCCCCACCCCAAAGCCTGCACCCCCATCTGGAGCCCAACCCACTCTCCAGCCTGAAGCCCCTCCCCACACCTTAAGCCCCTCATTTCTGGCCCCACCTCAAAACCTACACCACCAGCCCAGAGCCCATACCCCTTCTCACACCCCAACCCCTGCCTCAGCCTGGAACCCCCACTAATGACAAAAATACCAGACTTAGTCTCTGACATCACTTAACATGGTGGTACTGACCTCTGCAATGGTAGTTTGAGTGCCTCATGTCCCCATTCACTGGTATGGGCCAGGCTACCTCCATGGACTTCAGCTCCCATGATTCACCATGGTCTCCCCTCTGGTTGAACTGCTGCACTGCATTATGGTAGTTTAGTGGCTGCAGTGCATCATGAAAGCTGTAGGGACCTCAACCGAGAGAGGAAAGTAGGGGCATGAGACACTGAGGTGACTCAGGTGGACACAAATTAAGTGTCAAACCAAGTAAAAACTAAACATTTCAAATCAGTTAGACAAATCAATGCACAATGTCAAAATAAAATGTTCTGGCATTTCCAAATTGAATTTTTTCTAAACTTTCCTTTCAGGGAAAAATTCAATATTTTGACTTTTTGTCCCTATTCAGAATGAAAAATTTAGACATACCAGAATTTCCTGTGACATAAAAATTCTGATTTCTGACCTCTGCCAGTAGAAGTCTAGTAGGTTTCCTCAGTTCTACTACTTTTGTACATATGGGGTGGTAAGTTGGGTTGTTTGCGACAAAATTTGTTCCTCAGAGCTATCACTTCTATCTGTCTGCAGACTCATTATCTGGATCACAGTACTTCACTGCTTCTCATTCAGAAGCACCTCTCCACAATCCGGAGGGAATGTAAGTTACATTTAGCAGAAAATACTGAAATCCACAGAAAGACTATGTAAATCCATGGCGAAGGGCAGAATTTTTCTGCGATCTGTATTTCTAGTAGGTAAAATCATAGTGCACTTCTCCAAGTTAAATTAAATCCAGGGTGAATAATAATCTTGCTCACAGCAGGAGTGGCATTTGCATTATAATATTCCCAAAACCACTTTTTTTGCTTATTACATTTCTAAAAAACAGGATTTCTCCTCATGTAAGCAATTCCCCAGAGAACAGATGTTTATAATAGAAGTGACTGTGAGTGGTTGATGATTTTTGTGTTATTTCAATAAATAATGTGAATCACCTACCAATGTCTCAGTTTTGTTTAATTATTAAACAGTACAGCCTTTCTTCTGATTTTTGAAACTCTGTGAATAGAACTGTTACTTTACACTGGTTTTTCAGGAGACCTTGGCATATTACCAGAACACCACAATATAATATACACAGGTGGTACATGAGTTTACTTGGTCTTTCTGCCCAAGGGTCACCATACAGTGTGTGCTGCATATGCTATTAAAGGTATCAAATATTTATGCAGATGTATGGCAGTGCTGGATTTGCTGTACGTGCATTGTTGTAGAAGTAAAATGAGTCTAGAATAAAACACTTTTCACTATAAAAAGACTGATCATACTTTCACAGGTGGTAGTTGCTGGGAACTTTGCTCAAGTTTGAGTAATACTAGACATCGTCCTTTTCTTGATGTCATAAGTAAAATGGTGTCATAAAAGAAAATAAAGAGAGCAGACACCAGACTTTTTTTCACTCAACTCTTTCCTTACTAGATATATTGTAAATAATTATTTTTTAAATTACATTGGCCAATTTTTTCTTCCACTTTCTCTTTGTTGTAATTTGCTACAGCAATTACATCAATTGAGAATATTGCCCCAGCTTCTTACAGGTCCATCTGTCTGGCAGGAAAGCAATACTTTTTTCCATAGGAAGCAGAGACAGCCTTAAATGTTTTTTGCATGACCTGCAAAACTTTTTACACTATCAGCACCTCCAGCATAAAGTGTAAAGAGGTGGGGGAATGCCAATTTGCTAGCAGCATTTTGTGGCAAGTAGCCCTGGCAAAAGTTATATAAAGGGTCAAATTTATACAAGTTCATGGCCTCCATCCCAAACCAGTGGTGGTTGGGAAACATAATTCAGAACTCACCATGAAGTACTGGTGTTTATCACGGCTTAGCTGAGTGGGGACTCAAACACACATTGTGAGAATTGAGCTGCTTATTCATTGGAATGAATAGCTGTCTGGCTGGGTGGCTTCTGTGCTGTATACCCCAGGGAAGTATATATAGCTGGTCCATCTAATGTGCGAGAGGGGAGTAGGGCAAGTCATCCCCCTAAATGTAACTTGCAAAGACTGACTGACTTCAAACAGCAATTTGTGTAATAAATGTGTAGGCTAACCTAGAATTTCTCTTTCAAATTACATTGTGTGCTTTTTCCTTCTACTGTGCCTAGAAATGTGGATTTGTTGTTGTCATTTGAGATGGAGGGTGACCAAATGTTCCGATTTTATAGGGACAGTCCCGATTTTGGGGTCTTTTTCTTATATAGACTTCTATTACCCCCCCACCCCCGTCCTGATTTTTTTCATACTTGCTGTCTGGTCACCCTATTTGAGATGTATCTTTACAAATTGTATTTATTCCCATTAAAGGCAATGGCAGTTTTGTACAGAATCCAGTGGGTGCAGGATCAGCCTATAGCCTAGGAAAGGTCCTACACTTGTCTGACTTCGTCTAGTTTAATGTGTAGTCAGACTTCTCCATGCATGGGATGTCTCCTATAGATTTGAACCATTTTTCATGTCCATTCTGCTCTTGTCGTTGCTGTGTTTGAGAATTAAGGATTAAGCTATGATTTTCATTTATTTTTTTTAAGACTTCTATTTTTTTGGGTGCTCTGCATGTTTAATTGACCCTTCCATTCTCCTCCTCACTTTTCACTCAGCAAATCTCTAGGCCTTATATCAAGGCCCATTCAGATTTCCTTGATGGAAAAAAGGGGGGGAAATCTCATCTCTTCCCCCTTTCTGTCAAGGAGAGCTGGATGGGACTCTCTTCATAGACCTGCTGATTAATTGGTCAGAGAGAAAACTGTTGAGCAACACACTCCTAGGGCCAGCTCTGGCATAACTCCACTGGAATAGAGCTCTGACCTCCTTATACATGGATTGAATTTGGCCTTCTCACTGTTTTTATTGGGCCAGGGTCTGAGAGGAAGAACTAGAAATGCTGTATATATTGTTTGAAAGATACAACACTCCACAAGGTATTTAGAAAGTGTTTAGAGTCAAAGAGTTTAAGGCCAGAAGGGGAAAATCAGATCATCTAGTCCAAACTCCTGTATGTTACAGGCCACTAACACACCAGCCATTCACATATTAAATCCAACAACAGGAATGAGACCAAGGTATTACAGCCCTCAGGAGACTAACCTGTTTCTCTTCAGGAAGCTGCTCAGTATCAGTCCGAACCCAGCTCCCACTCTTGTTGCTGCAGCTGCCACCAGCTCTTAACTATTTCTTACTACTTGGAAAATAAAAACACATGCAACCTTCGTAACATCCTAATGCATATTTTAATATTGCTCCTCAGGTGGCTTTAAATTATACAGTAATCTTGCTGGCATTTTTCTACAGCCTTTCCCCACAGGAGGATACATTTTACAGGGCTGAAACAGGACACAGGCTGCAGGAATCATAAATCTGAATAATTTTTGCAATTGCATGTGTGTGTCTTATACAATGTATTACATCACTAGCTGTAAAAATTAAGTGACATTTGCATTCATTAACTATACATGAAATCTAATTCTGTTAAATCCAGCAGCATTAGGTCTGTCTGTTGCTGCTGATGTTGCAGCTTAAGGACATTATATCTTCTGTGCACATTCTGTTTCATGACCTAATAAAGCCAGGAATTAGATCCTGGCTTGATGCCTTTGGAAATCCAGCTCAGTGAGCATACAACATGAAAGCTGTGGATGTAAATTATTTATATTCATCATTGTCCAAAATATTAATTTACCAAAAAAGGTTTAAAAAATTAAGCAAACTGTGGGCATGGTGCCCACAGTCGAACTGATTTAAGAGACCTTTCCAAATCACACTTATTATCTTCCAGCTTTGTTACAGATACCATACAGAAGGACTGTTAACATTTCATCAAGTCTATTTACAGAATCAAAGACTTACTATTACATTTCATGGTATGTGCCGAGAACTTATGATCTCCTACACCATAACCCCAGAAAATAATGGGCTTAACTTAATTTTTGTAAAGATGTATTTTTATGGCTTTTTGACTATGTAAGTGTTAGAGAACAAATAATTATACATTTAAGACAAAAAATGAATAAAAAAAAATACTGGCCATTTGTATAGCTTGTTTCACCAGAAGAGCAGCTCAATGTATTCTACTAACATAGGCCCTGACCCTACAAATAGATCTATGCAGGCAGTCCCCTTGTGTCTACATGGAGCCTCACTGAAGTCAATATGGCCATGCATTAGGATGTATTTAAAGGAAAACTTTAGGAATCAATCTCTCAGTGGTGTGAAAGGCTATTTTTCAAGGACTGAAACTTCACCGCTGTACCTATTCCATTGCTTTGGCGGATCACATCTATCTAATGTATTTCAATGGCAGGTGTCTCCTTTACAGCTAAAAGCCAACTATTGCATGAACTATGCTTTCCCTTTTGTATTCTAGAATGTGGGGAATAGAGCTCATTAATGAAATTCATTGTAGCGTCATCTTTCTCTCCAAGCTACATCATCACTCCCCAGAAACCTACAGGATCAACCTTCATTATTTCCCCCCCTTGGCCTCTTTTGGAAGACAATTGTGCTGACAAGTCATTACTCTGCTAGCAACACAGACAGTAAACCCTCAGCTATATTTATTTCTTATGAATCTATGTTACTTTGCAGGCGGTAACTTTACATCTCTATTTTATTTATGAGTAAACAGACCACTTAGGTCTGGAACAAAAATGTGCCCCAGAGATGTGTGGGCCGCAAATTATTCAGGCTGCTGAGAACCTGAATTTTAAAAAGATGCATAAAGTCAAACTCAGGTCATATTTGGAAGAAGTTAGAGATTCACATTTAATGAGGTTTGAAAAAGTTATTTCGTTTTGTTTGTTTAATAGGGGTTTTTTTTTTTCCACACCAGCTTCTGACAGGGACCAGAAACACCAAACACTGTGAGAAAAGCTTTTCTTAAGGCATTGCCCACCAGAAAGTGAGTGAAATCTCACAAGTGTCTGTTCTGGAGACATTTACAATCCAAGGTCTGGTTCCTGAACCCTGGTTTAGGCTGCATTGCACTGAGGTAGCACAAAGCAGCCAGAAAGCCACCCTAAAGGGGAAGCTGAGAATGCTCCCATCACAGCTGGTCCTTGGATGCTGTGCCATCTGTCACCTCCCTCCTCAGTAAAGCTGGATGAGAATTTTCTCTGAGAATTGCCCTTTTTGCAAAAATTGACATTTTCTGTAGGAAAATTTCAATTTTGAAAAAAAAAATCCAATTTTCTGTTGGGAAACATTGCCATGATGGATTCCTGGCTACCCCTCCCCCCCAGAGGCTTTTGTCAATCTCACTTTCTGCCTGCAGGGAGAAAGTGAAATTGATAAGAGCTTTCCAGGTATGCTGGAAGATTCTATTTTGGTTCTCCCAAAACATGTTTTTTTCCTGGAAATTCCTTCCTGCAAAACAACTTTGTGTTTTTGAATTTTCAGCCAGACTTGGATGGGAAAAATATTCAAAAATGGGAATTTTTTGCAGGAATGGATTTTAATTTTCCAGTCAGCTCTATTCCTCAGCACAGATGGTATTGTCAGCAGTAAGGAAGAGAGCATGCCAGGGAAGAAAGGGAGTGTGGTGGAGCACACAGCACTCAGCCAGAAATTTGGCCGCCGTACCCAGCGTAACTTCCAGTGGCATTGGAACTGCTGTAAATCACGACACAGGCCATTTTAGCTCCCTGGCAGCCCAGGAGCAGCAGAAAGGTGATGCCTATTCTGCCTACTCCCTGCTGTACCAAGTGTGAATTCAGGGCAACTGAAGAATGAACTCCAACCGTTAGATCTTGTACGTCATTCATATGTGTAGCTCCTATTAAAATCCAGGCTCACACTGCAGGATTGTGCTGGAGTTTTGCACATTTAACAGGCATAAGAAGTCAGGAGTGAAGCCATTGACTGCAATGGAATTACACAAGAATAGTATGGTGTAATTGAAAGGAGAATCATGCCCAAGAGGTTTGCATAAGCCTCAGGTGCCCATCCAAGCTTTCAGGTTCTTCTCTTAATGGAACCTTTCACAGTTCTCCTGTGTCTAATAATTTATTATTATTAGAATTATGATGGCACCTCTGGGTCCCCCTGAGATCAAGGCCCCATTGTATTAAGCATTCTACAAATATATAGTGAGAAACAGTCCCCACCCTGAAGAGCTTACAGTTTACATAGACATGATTGACAAAGGGTAGGAGGAAAAGTATTATCATCCCCACTTTGCAAATGGGACACGAAGGCACAGATAGATTATTAATGGAGACTTTTCCCTCCTGCCATTATTCTTAGAAACAAGAAAAAAATAGTATTGAAAATGCTCAAATTATCTAAATGCCTAATGCAATAGAATTGTTTCTCAGTGGCGGTCTAACATGCAATAGACAACAGGCAACATTTAACAAACAGAGCTATTTTCACTTTGGATAGTTCGCAGTACTGAAGTCCAACAGGAAGTCCACATTGCTGCAGAACACTAGTAATGCTACAGTGTGATAATGGGAAGTAGTGGGTTATAGATTACTGCCCCGCATTGTATAGGATGGATATAAAGGTTATAACTTAATGGATGTACTTCACTAGGTTGCCTGATCAAAACTGTTGCCTTAGAGCATTTTTAGCTTGTGAGAATCCCCGACTCTTCTATAAGTAGAAGGTCATCACCACCGCTGAAGTGCATTCATCTCTGTGTCCCTGGTACTGCTGCTGCAGATGCTCACAAACTCCAGAATTCAAACAAAGCAGAGTGTAACTCTTCTATCTGGTACATGGGAGAGTGACAAGGATCCCATTAAACTGACACAGTAACATGCCCTTCTTTGTACTTTAAGAGTATTTCCTAACTAATTAAACACACTGGCTTTAGCCTGCTGCTTGTAAGCACTGTGTAACAGAACTGTAAGCAGTGCCATACCCAAGGCTGTTTCAGGCCCTGACCTCAGGGCATAATTCTATTGGTTAAACAAAAAACTCATGAGTAACATCAAAACAAAGCAATTTCCCTGTCTAGTCCACAGAGGCTTTTCCCTGGCCTCTCTCACAGGTGGAAGGAGGACACACTCCTCCCTTAAATCCCTGCCTGGGTCATGTGATGGGTGAGTAGCCCTTCTGTAACATGCAGCATGGCAGAGACTGTAGGGTTATGGCTAAATATATGCTTTACTGTGCCCCTGGCTTAATCTGTGTTTACTGTCCCTTATTATTAGGGGGGAGGGATAGCTCAGTGGTTTGAGCATTGGCCTGCTAAACCCAGGCTTCTGAGCTCAATCCTTGAGGGGGCCATTTAGGGATTTGGGGCAAAAATCTGTCTGGTGATTGGTCCTGCTTTGAGGACTAGATAACCTCCTGAGGTCCTTTCCAACCCTGATATTCTATGATTCTATTGCAATTCTATCTAGATTCTTACATGGCACCCATTGCCATGATATCTGAAATAATGGTCACCAGAGCAGTCCCCTGGGTAGGGCAAATCAGGGTGACCACCCTAGGCCCCACGCTTTGGGGGGCCCCACACATCAATAAAATTGGGACTGCCCCAATATTTAACCCTTTGTCCTGCATCCCGACCGATGTACGATCGGGACACCATTTGTCCCAATAGTCAGGTGAGGAGGCGAATGGGGAGGCAAGCAGCAGGAAGGCGAGGAGGTGAGCTGCAGGTGGGCAGGCCAGAGGGCAGTGAGAAGGCAGGTGGGCGGGCTGGCAGACGGCAAGGAGGAGAGCAGAGGGCGTGGGGGTGAGGAGGCGAGTGGTAGCCATGCCGAGAGGACAGCTAGGAGACTAGCAGGGAGGTTGATTTGTCCCGGGCCCCACACGCCCATAGGGACGGCCCTGATGGTCACTACCAATAATCATCCTGCTTTTCTTTTTCGCTTGTTAAATTCTCTTACAGAAGCATGTAAGAGAATTTTGTTATAACCTCATTTGACTCTATGTCCATATGCTGAGGTAGGGAGCACAAATTAGTCATGCCAGGCTGTGACAACCAAGAAAGGGTTAAAGAATGTTCTCTGACACTATAAGAAATGTCACGACAGCAGATGGTACTGTTAGTGCACGAGAAAAGACTGTCCTGGGTAAACCCATTTTGTCGTGAACTGTTGAAATTATTTGTATTCTCAGTCTGACAAAGAATTGGGAGAAAAGATCTGTTAAAAATTCAGTACAACTTCCCTTTCAATTAACTGAAAAAGCTCCCACTCCAGCTCTCTGGTTCTCTGAGCAGCTCTCCCGTGAAATGAGGGGAGACAAGACTAGATACGCCTCATGTAAAAAGCAACCTTTCTTTAAAAAAAAAGAAATAAAGGAAGAAAGGGGAAGAAGTACACTCCCTGGCCTTATTCACTATAAAGAAGCTGAACCAACCCTTTTCCTTTACAGGTGACTGGGGAAATTCCATAGCCTGTGTTATGCAGGAGATCAGACTAGGTATCATAATGGACCCTTCTGACCTTAACAATCTGTGAGCTTTTAATGAGCAGATACAGCAATACCGCCAAGCTTCTCCTTGTTCCTCAACCAGCCGCAAGCCATTCTCCCTATCAGTAATCTTAATTTTTCAAAATGCAATGAACACCATGGCCCAAATTCTCCATAGGGTAACTCCATTGATTGAAATGCAACTGCAGGGATTAATTTGATACAATTTCTTTTGTTTGTCATGCTGGAATAAGCAAGTGCAATTTAGTTGGCTTCTGTGGAGTTGCAACCACTTACGACGGATATGGATTTGGCCCAACTTAACAAGGAAATCAGTGCCACCACAAAGACACATAAGAGGCTGCATCTCAGTATCTAAACATGTGGCTAGCATGATTATGTTTCCATATACATAGCCACTCAAGCGTGTGATGTATAATGCTTACATCAGCATGACAAGAATCCACAGTTCATCCTGTGTTATGACTTTACAGTGCATGTGAGGCAATATATATTGGGAGTTTTCTAGCAGACTGCCTGTTCTAAGTTTGGGGACTTTGATTTAAAAACCACCTGGTCCCCTGTATACTTGCCTATAAAGGACTGAGTCTTCTGTGATGTCAAAAATTGAATTTTCAAATGACTTCGGGGGGGGGGGGGGGATAGCTGTAAGGTACACACACCAAAGTATCAGGATCATTTTGATAAGTTTAAAGGTTGAAAATTTTGGGAACTTCTCCTAATCAAACCAGAAACACTTTTTCCCCAATGGTCACCTTCACTAGCAGTAATTTTAAAGGAATTAATCCCACATTAATAGTTATTGAGCTATACATTAGCTGTAGTATTTCAGTGAGTTGCCCATGTGGGAAACTTATATTTATTTGTATCTGGTATTAATATATAAATGTGCCCAGAGACCAAGGTTATGGGCAACAAAAACAGGTCTTGAAATTAGTTAATTTATTTCATCCTCCCCTGTTGTGTATGTCTGTTGCATATATTTCTAACATTTCAAATGTTACTTATTCAAGTTTCACTGAGCTGACACAGTTATGCTTACAGCTTCCCCCTGAAGTGTTATTAAAGTGGACCAGAGAGAACCCGCACAAGAGTACCAGAATATACACCTGATGGTGACCAGTTTTGCAAGGGTGCAACTCCAATGACTTCAGTGGATTTCTTTTGATTGCAGATGGTCAAAAAATGAGGGGGGATTGCATTCATTTCAGTGGAAATTTTCTGGTCAGTCCTAGTCCTTATTTACACAGGCCCATTGACTCACCTGTAAAGAAATGCACTGATCTCCCCCATCCCAAGGCGCTCTGAAGGGGATGGTTTCAGAGTGACACTACAGAGCACTGTATTGTACTGGTCTGAAAAGTTACTTGGAGAATTTTCAAAGGAACTTGGAGTTTGTAACTCAAAATATTATCAAATCCTAATCCATTAGTTTCAAGAAAAAGTTAAAATCACAGTGAAACCAAGGAACAAATGAGTCTCCTCTTCTAAGATAGAAGTGAATTTTTCTGAACAACTCAATGGCTGCCAGATGAGAGGTAATGACGCATATCATGGCCATTTCCTTAAAAGTACGGGTATTATCAAACAGCCACGAATTAAAGTAGGATCCTTGGGATTTGGGAGCTGAGTTCCAGTCCTAACAATGAGCCAGAGAGAGCAGAGCAGGTGGAGAGGCAGTGATCTTATTCTGTTAGTCATCTTACCAGAGCTGTGCTGCCTCACTCTGGTGCAAGATCAAGGATGCAGAAGTAGAGAAGAGCGGAAGCTATCACAGGCAGAGGCACTAACAGGTGTCTTGTGGATCTGGCAGTTCTGGTGGATCTGGGTCCCATTTTAGCCTTAATCAACCACCGGCTACAGCTGTCTTTTATCCTGTCCCTGTTTTCACTTTATCATGGGTTAACTGGGGCCGTCATGCAGTCAGCTATTATTTCATGTAACCAATAATAAAACTTGCCATCTGGATCACTGCACACATATATACCAACAACAGGGCAAAATTTAGAAGTCTTTGGTTCTGCTAGTTCAGATATGCAACAGCAATAAAGGCCAACCACCATGTCAAGATAACTCCCAGGGCTGGAGAGGGGGAGGGGGACACAGGAGATTCCAGTTTTGCAAACAAGAAACAGTTTTGTTTCCGCTCTGTGTCACTACAAATGCATCACACATACATTGGAGTGAATCCAGGCATAGCAACTACACACAGGCTAGAAGCGTCTAGTCTGTGTGCCCCCAAATGACAGCAGGAGCGGCTTAAAGCTGGGTGAGGGGAGAGCACTTGGCATCTGTGGGTGCTCAAGGTATTTTCAAAGCAGCGTGTGGTCAGGTCCCCAGAGTGCCTTTATGTTCTGTGCAGTCCCTGAGGGCAGGGCTGGGGCATGGTTTGGTACTCAGCAGCTTGGTGTCCTTTTCCAAAGCACACAGAGCCCCTCCTACAGGCTTGGCCGGGGGCCTCTGAGACAATGGGTATCTTAGGCCTGACTAAGGGCTAGTCTACACTGGCAAAGCTAAAGCGCTGCCGCGGCAGCACTTTAATGTGGCTTGTGCGGTCGTGGCAGAGCACTGGGAGAGAGCTCTCCCAGCGCTCTAAAAAACCCACCTCCACGAGGGGCGTAGCTACCAGCGCTAATGCACTGTCTGAACTGGTGCTTTACAGCGCTGAAACCTTCTGTGCTCAGGGGGGGTGGTTTTTTTCACCCCCTGAGCTAGAAAGTTGCAGTGCTGTAAATTGCCAATGTAGACAAGCCTTAAGTCAGGAGGTGAAAGCTGACACTGCTTTAGCAGTCACCCACAGTCTTCCTGTTCAGGGAAGGCCTGACAACACACTAGGCTGGACACAGGTGGCCACTGCTCAGCGCTTTCCCCCTCACTCTTCCACATCCACTTCCTCAAGCAATGACACCAGGGTAACAGACGAGAACAACGTTATTTAAAAATACAGATAAAAACATGGGAAATGGGCCCCTGTGGCTCAATCTGTAAAACAAGTAGTTTTTAAAAATTGCTGCCATTCCCACTTCAGAGACAAACGTGCACATATTTATAGGGGTGTCCCCCCACCCAAACAAAATACTTACCTCAGTCTGGGGTGCCCCAGGTTTTCAGGGCCCACTGGAGAATCTCTAGCATGCTGGAATAGATAAGACAGAGCAGGAAGATCAGTAAATAAATATGACTCTCTGCCACCAGTCCCCCACCTAAATTAGTCCCCAAAAAGAACTCATACCACCCTGTACTCCTCCGATACCCTCTGGTCACTCCTTCCTTGAAAATCTGAGATGATTCATGGTTGTGTCCCAGAATCTGAAAGATATATTTGAAAAGCTTCCCACACATACACACCTGTCCAACCCCCCCATGGCCCAAGAACACCACTTTAGGACCAGTTATTCTTTTTAAAAGAAACACCAGTTTTCGTCAAAAAGCTTAGCACAAATTTGCATGAGCGAGCTCTGGAAATTTTGCAGGAATTCACAGGGATATAGATGGTACAGTATTCATTTCAGGTGGCTCAGATGAGAGCTGATATATGTTGACAGTAAAAATGAAAAAATGTAACCACGTTTATCTGCACCTACTGTTTAGCTTGTGGCCATAGTCACATTAAATAAAGCTCTTGTGTCGCATCTGAACAGACAGGTAAACAAATTTAGCCTAAAATAAGAATATCAAGGATTTATAGTTTTTCCTTGTGACAGACTGTGCGTGGGTGTGGAGAAAGAGAGACTGCGTTGCAATATCTTTAACGCTAAAATGCTGCCACCAGAGGTTGGTAAATTAAATAATTATTCATTAGCTACCATAGTGATGCAGATGCAATCACACTGAACAAAAGACAAAACACAAAGTGTTGGCAAGAGTAAAAGGGGCCTGCACTAGTTTTTTAAAAACATATTTTTATTCATTAAAATCCCCTGGCTACAGATCTTATTCAAAATCCATCAGTGTTTCACTTGCATTCGACTGGAAACAACAAATACTTTGATATGGACTGAAAGAGCCAAATCCTCTGCTGGGGTAAATCAGTGTAGCTCCATTGACTTCAGTAGAGCTAAGCCAATTTACAGCAGCTGAGGATCTGGAGCAAAGAGCTTTTAATTCCCTGTAGCTTTTGGAAGTGAGGAGCACCAGCATATCCTTTGCTGGAATGTGGGTTTGTAACAGCACCGCTCCCCAGTAAACAAACAGATGGAGGTTGAGATTTTCAAAGCCAGCTGGGAGAATTTAGCCACAGAACTCCCACTGAAATGACTGGGAGTTACAGGGCTAAGTACTCTCTAGTAAGCTTTGAGACTCTCATACCCAATCCTGCTGCCTCCAATAAGAAAAGCACAGTGGGGTTCAAATGTTTATATTTTGATACAGTTCTAACCTCTGGGCAGCCAGCTGTTGTCATGCTATGTTTACATAGAGAAAAGTGCAGCAATTAGTTCAGGTGCAGGGGTCCACTTGCCTTGTTTTCAAGGCATTTTGGACCCAGCTGAGTCACCTCAGCCCTGCACAGCACAACAGCACTGAGGTATGAAAGCAGCAGTGTTGTCTAACGAAGGTAAAACAAAGAATGGAGAAAGAATGCTGACCTCCCTCTGATTGCTTCTCAACCCCCCTCCCCTGCCCTCCCCTCACATATGGTCAACTGGCTGACAACACTCAGCGAGTGGCCTGTCAGGAGATCCATTAAAACCTCTTCCTCATTTATTTCTGTACAGCTATTCATTAAAAAAAGAAATAGCTAATCAATGCAACCCTGTGTCCCTGTTACTGCCACACTTGCTGTCCTCAACAATGCCCCCCACCCCACACCCTGGTGTTCCACACCCACCCTGGGGTCTTGATCTTATTTAGACTCTAAGTTCTTTTATATCAGCTGGCAGAGCACCCAGAAGACTGGTGTCTCACTGCAGTACAAACAAACTGGAGCGCATAAAGGGGAGTGGATAGATGGAAACAAACAGACAAGAGGCAAAGACAAGGGTCTGAATTCATTCTTGCACCAGTGCTGAGGCCAGTGCAAGGGCTGAGGGACTGGTTCTTCTCCAAACCTGGGACTGCTGGGGATTGGTAAGGGGCTGATTCTTTCCCCAGACTCGCACTGCTACAGTTTAACTTCTGGTGCAGATAGACATGCCCTGAAGGCTGCCCTAACATGCATCCCAGCCACAAGTGGATAGGAAGTTTGTTTAACATTTTGTCTTTGCCAAGCTCTTTAGACTAATTTATCTGAAATCAAATCTCAGCCACAAACTGAATCTATTATTCACTTGGCCTGACACTGACAGCTTATCCAGGGCAAGTGTAAATCTGTGTCAGGAGCCATGCAGAAGGCTGGGAGAAAAGTCTGTTTTTAATAAGATCTCTTTGGAATGTGTGACATACTGTATGACTCTTCTGTGAGACTCGATGTATCTGATGCTCTTAGCTAACTTATTAACTACAGATATGTAGAAGGGTCAAGATGGAAAAAAATGGCAGCATTCTTCCCAAAGATCTGCCTGCAGTCCATCCTCATTGCTGGCTGATGTTTCTGCTAAAATGATTAACAATTAACAATGTAGACATAATGATTGTCGTCATTAGACTTCAGAGTTAACACGCAAATTAAGTGGATTGGGAGGAACGGACACCTTTCGGAGGAATGAATTTGGAGGAACATCTGCAGACACAGTAAGGCAGTCCATTCGCGTTTGGAGAATTCTCCCCAACTACAGGGGCTAGAAAGTTAGGGTGAAAGCCTCATCCCAGCTCTAGCCACTTTCCGGTGAGCAAAGGATTGGAGTAGTGTAAAGGAGCACTAAAAGCCCCATCTCCAGCATGAGTATAAATAGCAGTCTAGCCACAGCAGCTTGGTAGTGGCAGTGGCAGTGGCTGAGCCCTGAGCCATACCAAGTACTTACCCCCTGAGTTAGTGCAAGTGTGTGTAGATCAGCAAAGGAAATCATAGCCCTAGCTCGTAGTGTAGACAACAGCATCCCCTGGGCAATCTGTATTATGACAGGGCCTTTCCAGGGTCAGGAAGGTGCCCTCCTCCCCCATGGCTTTTACAGATGGAAGATTAATGGTGAGATTCTGTGCTCCATTTACAAAAATGGTTATATATTTTTGTACAAACTGACAGAGTTACTAATAAAGAGCTGGTACATCATAATGCCACTTGCCCGCTCAGCCTGGCTAATAAGTGTGCATTAGTGATGGGACAATACCTAAACTCAAATGGCAGACAGCTCATTTGGGATCAACAAGAATAAAAGATGCATCAATACTCATTTGGAACACCCCCACCTGTAACAGTGGGCTGGAAATCTCAACAGAACAGCCTCTCATGAAGCAGCTGGGAGTCGTAGTACCCAGCTCAACTCCGAGTGCGAGCTCTGATCAAAATAGCAGTTTGGCTGTGGTGGCACAGGTGGCATCTTGGGCTAGCTGCCTGAGTATAATCCCATCCAAGCTCGTAGGTGCATAATTGGGTGGGTATGTCTACTTGAGCTGGGAATTACACCTCCAAACGGCGATGCATCTGTACCCTCGGCTTGTTCCCTGCCCGAACCAGGAAGAGCAGAGGGAACCCAAATATTTAAATAAGTTATTAAAAACGTAAGCATCTTTCAAAAACGTTCAAATTTAATTTTAGGCAAAAAAATCAGGTGTCCTATTTTATCAGGACTGTTTTGGTAACGTAGCGCCTGATTATCCTGTCTGCTAAATGCATGCATGCAAGTCCCATTGACGCCGATACCGAGTGCAGTCTAAGAGCCTAAATAGATACCGACTTCAGTGGGAGCTGTCAAATGCAACTGAGGAGATGATCGTATTTTATACAGCTTGGTTTTGCTATGGTAGCAAGCAGCCTTGCTGCACTTTGGATAAAAATGTTGTTCCTCTTTCTAAGATTATTCACTAATAACATATGTGCTCAATAAAGTATTAAATCCCTGAACACAAAGTAGAGTTTTCCATTTAAAGGGGCAATATCACCAGTCTAATATAAAATCCATTTATAAATATAATTATAGTAAATGGTAGCCATTTTTTACACAGAAACTTTTCTGACCATAACCCTATTGAAAGTGACTGTTTTATTTGGTGCTAAATCCAGATTGCTTTTAAGCCTTTAGTACTTTGGTGAAAAAAACATACCACCATTAACCCATGTGAAAAAATCCTATGTTTTCACAGCACTTTGGTGTGTTACATTTAAACTCACTTTAATGAGCCTATATGCTGTCAGCATGGTGTAACAGGGACTGTAAGTAAATGAGAATCAGGGTCAGTGTGTTTGCTTCATCTCTACTTGCATTGTGTATTTTCGTGGCTGACAGGATTAAGCACTACCCATGACCACCAAGCAATTTCAGTTTCATGGAATTTTGAAAAGCAAGGAGACGAAGTAGAATCCTGGGGCCTGGTTCCCCTGTCAGTTACATTGGTGCAAATCAGGAGTAACTCCACTGAAATCATTGGTGTAAATGAGTGGGGAATCAACCATGGATTCTGTGCATGTGCCACTGTAAATGGATATATGTTTTCACCATGCCAGAATTCACAAGAGGCTGACATGGTGTTTTTCTCCTCTTGCAAGAATTGGACAGTGACAGATTAGTAAATATTTGTAAGTGGGTCCGTTTCTCTTTACAACGTAGCAGTCACCTCTGAGCATTTGGACTGTGTTTATAGGATTTGTGCTTCTCAGGAACCATTAAGCATGAACAGTGAGCACTTTCCTCCACATGAAACATGCTCTTCACTCTTACTCTGTGCAGTCATAATTGAACTGCATCCTGGGAGCATGTTGACACTGTTAAGGTTAATGATCTAACAACAACAGAAAGCACATTTGCAGATGAGTGGATTATAATAATTGCCTGAGCAAACAAATACAAACAACATCTTGCAAATTGGCCTTCAGTCTGCTTTTAGCATCATCATCATCCCACTTCCAGGATGGGTAACTCCCCATCCCCCATTCTGGAAAGAAGTGGTGCTTTCCCTGAAGTCCAGTTGGCAATAATTGGTAACCTCATGTATGCATGCATGTAACATGCACCTGTACCCTACAGTGCACCATACTACATAAGTATATAAATCCTCGTGGATATATGGTGTTCAAGGATTTCTAGTGTTGCCAATTTTCACTATTTCCTGGAAAGTAACACAATTTTAGCCTCACCATTACGGGAGAAGCTCCAGCTCTCATGCAATTGTCAGTCTTGTCCAGGGTAAAATATCTTTCTTATTGGCTGCCTTCCCCACCTCTTGGGAAAGATCAGCCCATTAGAGCTGCTGCAGAGGCAGGCAGAGCTCTCCTCCTTCCTCTCAGGCAGGGCCGCCCAGAGGATTCAGGGGGCCTGGGGCAAAGCGGGGGAACTGCGGCGCTTGTACTCACCCGGCAGTGGTCCGGGTCTTCAGTGGCATTTCGGCAGTGGGGGGCCCTTCAGTTGCTCCATGTCTTCGGCAGCACTGAAGGGCCCCCCACTGTTGAAATGCCGCTGAAGACCCGGAATGACTGAAGGGCCCCCCGCCACCGAAGACCCGGACCGCTGCTGGGCCAGGGCTCGCGGGGCCTCTGCGGAGCCCAGGGCTTGGGGCAAATTGCCCCACTTCCCCCCCCCCGGGCAGCCCTGTTCTCAGGAACCAAGAGGAGAGTGGGGAGAGGACCGAGGAGAGCATCAGACATCATTCTCACAGGCAGGGAAGGTGTGAGAGGGGGTAGAAAGAACCCAGCAGTTCAGGGCAGCTTGGCTCC
Source organism: Mauremys mutica (assembly GCF_020497125.1). NCBI lineage: Eukaryota > Metazoa > Chordata > Testudines > Geoemydidae > Mauremys > Mauremys mutica. Next base: position 131,930,820 of record NC_059074.1, read on the forward strand.
CTCCTCCACCCTGCCAAAAATAGGTCATTCTGCTTTCTTTTCCCCCTCCCGTCTCCATCTCTGCAACACCCCGCTTGGAAAGGGGGAGAAGTGGTGAAAAACCCTGGAGCTTGCTCTCCTCCTCCAGAGCTGAGGATGGGGTTCACTGCAGCTGCACCCCCAGTCCTGGCTGTAGAGGGGGTGGAGAGCTGCAGGAGTAGAGGTGCACTGAGAGGCAAGGGGCAGATGTGGGGCTGAGGAGGGCAGAATTGATGTGAGAGTTGCGGGGGAGAATTGCTGGGTGGGACAGAGAATTATTTAGTTAGAATTTGGTGGGTTGTGAAGATGTGGGAAGCTCCACACAATCAGGGAGCATTTTATACAAATCCTTGTAATCTGATCTTAGTTGGGTCCTCCAGCAAAAGCTCCTACAGCAGGGGCCCAAGTCACCTTACTGTATAAATATGGGAGAATTAGCAACACCGTTTTATCACTCACACTGGGAGTAGGCAGGGGGGCAGGGGTGTCAAAAGTCAAAGAGACCAAAAAAAGCCACCCAACCCCCACATTTAAAAAACCCAACTCTTCTGATTTATGGGCCAGTCTCATTATTTGTTAACGTTTGGGGTTGGGATGGGGAGTACTGGATTTCACAGACAGCAATGAAAATATTTTGAAAACTGGATGATGGCATGTGACACAGGGAGCACTGCCTTGCCTTGGCAGCATTATGGGACCTGGGTGACCCAACAGCAAGATAGTTAAATGGCAGTGAACTGGAAAACTCCAATACCACACATGGAAGACAGAGAGCGGCATGGGAGTGAAAATGCAGACTGCAGCACACAGTAAAAGCCAGTCTCACAAACATGCTAGCGCATGTTTGATATTCATATGCCTCCATAAGCGAGTTTGATCACATTCTTTTGGTATAGTTATAGCATACCCAGAAAACTCCCACTTTTCCCCCTATATACAAGTCCTCAGCCACAGTTTAATACTGAATTGCAAATTCAGGGCAATTGTGAATGTGCTACAGCACAACTTGTTACAGCTGTAGACAGAAGGCAGGATTCTCAGTCTGCAAAATTCACTTGGTGCTGCATAAACACCACAGTAAACTAACTCAAGTTGAGATTCCCTTTAGAGAAGTCCATCTGTATGGGAAAAATCTCTGGCTGGTGTAAAGCAGACTTTTAATGAGACTTGAAAACCCCACTGTAAAGACCTAGGGCCTCAGTTTTCCCCATCTATAAAAATGAGTGCCCCACTATGGTGCTTGCCCACTTTGGGGATCTGTGAAGAAAGTTGCTTTGTAAATACAAAACTTTTATTTTTTTAATGTATTTCCTGTAGACACTTAAAAACAGCATCTATTATAACATTGAATCTTGAGATGAACAGAACAATATCAAATCAAACATTTATAAGATTCACTTAGAACCATTGATCAGATTTCTATTTCTAGGCTTCAATTAGAGTAACATATTTTGTTAAATGCTGAACAAGTAATCAAATTGCAATCAGCAAATCTTTTTTAAAGAGAGAGAGAGAGAGAGAGAGAGAGAGAGATTTAAACACATGTTGCCAGATTTGAAACTAAAAGAAAATTCTCCTCTGTAGTATCATGGGAAGATCGTGGCATAGTTAATCCAGGATAGAAGAAGTTTAAAAGAGGAGAGTATTGGGTCTGGACTCAAAATTCAGGAATATAGGAATTCTTTGAGAGCACAGTAAGAGAATAATAATGATGTTCACACAACTGAGTCATTTTTGTAGACAAATACATTTTTGCACCATTGCAGTCTTAAGAAAGAAAAAGTAGACATAATTCCCAAAATATAGCTCACAATTTAGCAGGATAAAAGCTATAACTATTATAATGTATGCCATGAAACTGTTAGCTTATGATAGAATGTGATGGGCCAGTACTTCCACTGGTGTCAACTGGCATAGCTTCATTGACCCTGTCATAAATAAACAGATCAGGGTTAAGGTCTCTTACCTGGAAAGGGTTAACAAGCTCAGTAACCTGAGAAACACCTGACCAGAGGACCAATCAAGGGACAGGATAATTTCAAATCTCTGTGGAGGGAAGCCTTTGTCTGTGTTCCTTGTTTGCTCTGTGTTCTCTCTTTGGATCTAAGAGAGGCCAGACATGTCTCCAAGTTCTCCTGGAGTAGTTCCTACTATCCAATAGTGAGTATTAATTAGAAAGGCGGATTAGTCTTATAATTTGATTTCTACATTTGCAATTGTGTGTTTGCTGGAGAAATTCTTTATTCCTGTTTGCTGTTACTTTGCTTTTACTGAGAAAGAAAGGGGGAGGGGGAATTCTCTCCAGGTTTATAGGTCAGACTCTGTGTATTGTTCCATCCTGGTATTACAGAGATAGTGTACTTTCTTTTTGTTCTTTTAATAAATTCTTTTCTTTGGACTTGGTTAATTCCTTCTCTTGTGGAAATTCAGGGGAAGGGGAGGGGGGAAGAGTGAGTTCCTCCTGGGTTTGATTCATGGAGTTGAATCGGTGTGTATCTCTCCGGAGTAGGCTAGGAGAAAGAGGGAGGGGGGAAGTGGGCTGCTTACCTTTGTGTTGAGATTCAGGGAGATTGAATCTGTGTTCCCAGGGGAAGTTTTTTGGGGAACAGGCAGTGTGTCAGACACTTAGAAAACTGCCTGGTGGCAGCGAGAACCAGATCTAAACTAGGATTTTAGTTTAGAGGAGTCCATGCAGGTCCCCATCTTGGAACCCAACAGCTCCAAGTGGGGGAGAAGACCTATGACAGACCCCAGCTGAGGAACCAGCATTATGTATCAGATCATTAAGATACAGTAGAATAGACAACAACATATAAATAGCTGAACAGTAATAATATACAAATAGAAATGAAAGGAGTGTGGGAGGTAGGCTGGATACCATCAGGGGACTAGTAATGGCAGCCTTTACTCCTAGGTCGCAAATTCAAATGAAAGTAAATTAATTAAGTCAACCTTGTTATGAATGAGATTGCTCACTGCAGGCTCCAACCAGTGGTCAGGCAGGCATGGCAAGTCCTCTTCTTTTCTGAAGCCCCATATGACAGCCACACTGGTCTATGGTGGACTGTCTTCTTCCAGCCAGCCCACCAGCCAGGTTACATGTTTTATGTCCACCCCTTTGGGGGTATATAAAGAGCAGTGCTTAATTTGGAATGAAAGAGGTGCCGGGGCTCAAGCAATTTTTTTTACATGCTATTACATTTACACACACACAAATAAAAAGGGGCAACTAGCCAAGCTCTAGGGTGCCCAAGCCATCAATTACAAAAACAAATGGTGGTCACTCGCACAACATAACACAATCATTTAGTGAAAAATACATGAAAGGTATCATTCCATTGATCTTGAATGGCCTTTATAAAAATGTGGGTCATTATTAATAAACGTATTAAAAATTATTAATGTATATGGAGGGAAAACCAACATCAAGCAAACAGCACCCCATTCCCTTTGATTGACTGTAGGAAAATGTGCCAATTTTTGCCTCTGGCAGCAGAACACATTTGGTCCATAGGAAGATGTCCCCCAAACAAACCATTTTAGACTGAGTGGGCACTGTAACTCCACTAATTCCCATTGGAGACACCATCTTCAAGTGAATTCGTGTCAAGAATTACGCTGGTCTCACATGACTCTTAAGAGCAAATTACTGGGCAGTTTCTCATTTTGATATTTTAAAAATGAAAATTAGTATATGAATAAAAATAAAGACATAAGAGGTAATGTATAAAGGAAAAAAAAAAGTCAGCCCTAACAACCAACAGTGTTTGATATAAGCAAATGAAATATAAACAGATAATGGTTCTGGGAAGTTAATGATCTGTTAGCTGGAATTACAAATAGGTTGAAGTGCTGATATTCAAATACAGATTAGGATTAGGCTAAAGTTCCAGGCCACCTCGGGGATAGGGGTTGATTAATAGATTCATAGATTCCAAGGCCAAAAGGACCCATTGTGATCATCTAGTCTGACTTCCTGTATAGCACAGGCCATAGAACTTTCCCAGAATAATTCCTAGAGCCTATCTTTTTAAAAAACCATCAAATCTTGATTTAAAAATTGTCAGTGATGGAGAATCCACCATGACCCTTGGTAAATTAGCCCAATGGTTAATTACCCTCCCTGTTAAAAATTTACACCTTATTTCCAATCTGAATTTGTCTAGTTTCAATGTCAAGTCATTGGACTGTGTTATATCTTTCTCTGCTAGATTGAAGAGCCCATTATTAAATATTTGTTCCCAATGTAGATATTTATAGACTGTAATCAAGTCACCCCTTAACCGTCTCTTTGTAAAACTAAATAGGCTGAGCTCCTTGAGTCTATCACTTAAAGGCATGTTTTCTAACCTTTTAATCATTCTTGTGGCTCTTCTCTGAACTTTCTACACTTTTTCAACATAACTTTTGGCACCAGAACTGGACACAGTATTCTAGCAGCAGTTGAACCAGTGCCAAATACAAAGGTAAAATAACCACTCTACCTTTACTTAAGATTCCCCTGTTTATGCATCCAATGATTGCATTAGCCCAGGGGTAGGCAACCTATGGCATGCGTGCCAAAGTCGGCACGCGAGCTGATTTTCAGTGGCACTCACACTGCCAAGGTCCTGGCCACCGGTCCGGGGGGCTCTGCATTTTAATTTAATTTTAAATTAAGTTTCTTAAACATTTTAAAAACCTTATTTACTTTACATAAAACAATAGTTTAGTTCTATATTATAGACTTATAGAAAGAGATCTTCTAAAAACGTTAAAATATATTACTGGCACGCGAAACCTTACATTAGAGTGAATAAATGAAGACTTGGCACACTACTTCTGAAAGGTTGCCAACCCCTGCATTAGCCCTTTTGGCCTCAGCATTGCAGTGGGAGCTCACGTTCATCTGATTATACATCACAACCCCCAAATATTTTTCAAAGTCACTGCTTCTCAGGATAGAGTCCCCCATCCTGCAAGTATGGCCTACATTCTTTATTTCTAGATGTACCTGTGACAGATATGGCAATTTCCTGCCATATCCTTGGGACACCTTATTGAATTAAGTTTAAGTATCTTTGGGGGTCCATTGTATTAAATGAATGGATCATGTATTATTGTGGGCTAGGATTGTATGTGACAGTTGGCAGATGTGACAAGTGTGAGACATGAGGGTTCAACAAACTATAATGAACAATGTGTCACACAGGAAAGGACTTTTGGAACAAAAAGTGTTAAATGGTTCCTGGAGACTATTCAGGAGGAAGTGAATGCAAATTCCCCACCCCCAATTATGCAAAAATCCAGCCTTTTGAATCTATGCCCTGAAGAGTGGGCCATTGTCTACTGATCATCAGTTACATGAGGCCAAAATCAAAGGCCCAAGCTGTATAAAGGAAAGAAAGACTGAACCATGATTGGTTGTTCTGAATCTGAAACAGTTATGAACGTATAAGCACATGTAAAACCCAGTTTTGAAGAACTGACACCTAATACAACCTGAGGTTGGAGTTGGAGTGATGTCTGTTAAGCTTTTTAGCATGTATGTAGATTCTTTTATTCCTTTTAATATGTTTTCTCTTGTAATGGTTTAACCTTAAGAATAAATGTGCTTGCTTATAATAGATGAGTGGTAACATAACTGCAGGCTATTACATTGTTTATAGCCTTCAGAGACAAAGCAAAGTGCAGATGCTGGAGTGGTTAGGCAGTCTGGCTTGCTGGGAATATCCCAGTATAGGCAGGGTACATCCTGGAAAAACCCCAATCAGAAGGGAGAGAAATGTGGATTTCTACCCAAGAGAGGTGACAGCTGAGGAACCAGGAGCAAATGCCCTTGCAGGACCAAGAAGGCAGAATATAGGTGCAGTTGCCCTGAACGGTGACAAAATATATTTACATTTAGCCATATTAATATGCATATTGTTTGCCTGTGCGCAGCTTACCAAGTGATCCAGATCTGAATCAATGACATTTCAATTTTTGTGTCATCAGCAGTGATAATTTTATCTTTTACTACAAGAAGGATGTGGAAAAATTGGAGAGTCCAGCAGAGGGCAACAAAAAATGATTAGGGGGCTGGAGCACATGATTTATGAGGAGAGGCTGAGGGAACTGGGATTATTTAGTCTGCAGAAGAGAAGAATGAGGGGGGATTTGATAGCTGCATTCAACTACCTGAAAGAGGGTTCCAAAGAGGATGGATCTAGACTGTTCTCAGTGGTATCAAATGACAGAACAAAGAGTAATGGTCTCAAGTTGCAGCAGGGGAGGTTTAGGTTGGATATTAGGAAAAACTTTTTCACTAGGAGGGTGGTGAAGCACTGGAATGGGTTACCTAGGGAGGTGGTGGAATCTCCTTCCTTAGAGGTTTTTAAAGTCAAGATTGACAAAGCCCTGGCTGGGATGATTTAGTTGGGGATTGGTCCTGCTTTGAGCAGGGGGTTGGACTAGATGACCTCCTGAGGTCCCTTCCAACCCTGATATTCTATGATTTTTCTTCCAGGTCATTAATACAAATATTAAATAGCATAGGGCTGACAACCAGTCCCTGAAAGACCCCACTAGAAACAGACCCATTCAGTGGTGATTCCCCATATACAATTACATTTTGAGACCGATCACTTAGCCAGTTTTTAATCCATTTAATGTGTGCCATGTTAATTTTATATCTTTCTAATTTTTTAATCAAAATGTCATGTTGTACCAAGTCAAAGGCATAACAGATGCCTTAGTATATTACATCAGTACTATCACCTTTACCTACCAAGCTTGTAATCTCATCAAATAAAGATACCAAGTTAATTTGACAGGATCTATTTTCCATCAACCGTTAGATTGGTATTAAATATATTACCCTCCTTTTAATTCTTTATTAATCCAGTTTAGTATCAGCTGCTCCATTATCTTGCCCCAAAACAGAAATAGAGAAAGCAGGCTGCTCTCTAAGGTAGAGAGGCACAACTTACACCACCATTTTCTATCTTCAGCACTGACTCCGCTACGTCCAGATCACACACTTCCCTAAAGAGCCCCTTAGCATGCAACAAGAACAGGAATACCCCCTGAACATTTAAAGTGGTACCTTACAATTTTACTACAGTTTTTAATAAACCACAAATTCTTGTTCATCAGAACTTTTTGCCCCTATGACACACACACCTCTAAGTACAGAAAATAAGGCATATGTTGTTCCCCTGAATAGTTCCTTCCTGGTTTATGCAGAGAGATACTTAGGATTGTCTTCCTTCACACAAGTCCTATTTCTTTTTTTCCAAATTTTCATTTTATTGGTTTTATATTTGAGTGAATCTGAACTATTGCCAGCATTGGAGAGAACTCTAAAGTTAAAGTTGCTTACTAGATACTGACTCTTGCTGCTACCATTTCAAGGAATACTTGTCTTTGGTTTTGAAGACATCATGTAATATCAGCCAATGCAATTGCTGTTGCTTGTTGCCATTGTGCCAGATGATCTCATACTGAGAGCAACTAGGTAGCAGAAAGTTAGGTTGCAGCTCACTTTGCTTTGTCATGACCTGTTTTCCCCAGGCGCAATGTTCTTTCAAAGGAATAAATGCTCTGGTAGTGTCAGGCTGACAACACTCAATGCAATTGTGATAATAGGTGGACTGGATGTGATGCTGCTACCAAATGCTCAAATAAAATTTGCCAAAACCAAACTATGTCTAAAAAGTTCACTGCCCAAAGGGAACCTTGAAGAAAATGTTTGTCAATCTCATTTTAACCTAAAAGTCCCCTCCACAGATTTTCTTTGCTTTAAAGACCGCATGAAATTACACACCTACCGTGTTGTAAAGGAAACTGTCTATCTGCAAAATCTCTTCTGTTTTTCACTCTGTCACTTCTCCTGGGGTCTCCTCAGGGGTGCAGCTAGTAATTTCAAATGTGTATACAACTGGCCAGCATGTTTCCCCACAGTAACATACTCAAAATTGCCTAAAGGCAGGCACGATGTTATATACATTATCGCTAACAGAAGGAGTGCGATGAGAGAGATCCAGCTGTGCTAATGAAAGGCCTGATGAAGGAACTGAAGAATCTGCCAGTCACCACAAGAAAGGCAACCCCTAAAGAGCTATATAATTGGACACAGTGGCATATGTGATGCAACCCTGCCTATACCCATTTCTCTTCCCCACCCCCCACCAAGGCTTCAACTCTCCAAGGCCTGGAAGCGGTCCTTCTGACCCCAGGGGCAGACTTACCGGTAGTCAGTACAGGACCCACCTAGCAGAGCTCTTGCAAATCTTTCCCATGAACTTTGAAACTCAGCTCAGCACTAAAATGTTTTGGTGCAAGAGAGAGTGTGGTCCTCCAAAGAGCTGCACTAGTGGGTGAACCCAGTCCCTAGCATTACTGTATTTTTCTTTAAATTTCTGTAAGCCAGGAAGAAGAATTGAGAGTAAGTCTGATCTCCCCTACAGAATAATAGATCCAGAACCAACATGACAGGGAGCTGAATTATCCGATGGTGCAGTTGGTTGCTGGATCCAAAGAATGGGGAAGGAGATTTTGGAGTTTTGAGAGAGAAGCCAAATTCAGCAGTCCTTGGAGTTTTACCTGAGTAAAGTTGGCAGGATATGGCCCATAGCATTTACCAAAAAAACTCTCGGGTATGTGTGACACAGGGCCAGAAAGGGTTACACAACTAGCAGACTAATTGACCCAAATTCAACCTTTAGAGACATGTTAAAAAAAAAAAGTGCACTAGATAGACTAGAGCTTTGAAATGCAAACCTGTATTGTTAGAAAATTAGAGATAATAGTAATTCTTTGTGTTTACTTATATTTTGTTAGATGTTAACCATGAAAACAGATGGCTCCTGTCTTTCTATATCAGTTCAAAGATCAAAAGGGAATATTAACATTTAGATTAAACTTGGGTGTAATAATTTCATTGTCTATATGTTTCTTTGAAGTTTATAGTAAACTGTCTATAAACTGCTTAATTACCTTATGCTGATAAATGCAACTAGTTACCTGCGTATACATAGGAAATAGGAAGTCTACTTCAAAGCTGGGATGATTTCCTATTTTTCACCCAAGGACTGCATGCTGTCAAGAGGCTATCATAGCCTGCCAGTAATCTCTATAAAAAAACTCTTGGGACCTGACCCTTTCATCTCAAATCTATTTATGCCTCATCAGGGGAAGCTTGAGCCACAAGATTGAGGTCTCCAGTTCCATTCTGGATCAACCTGATATTGAACATTGGACTGAGCCTATGGACTAATTCTGAAAGAACGCCTTGCAACTCGAAAGCTCACTATCTCTGCTATGAAACTGACTCAAGAACGGCGTGCTCGGGGTGGAGGCGGAGCAGGGGTGAGCTGGGGCGAGGGGGGTGCCTCAGGGCAGAGGGTGGGGGGTGGGGAGCTGCCGCGGGGGGAGTGCCTCAGGGCGGGGGCAAGGGGACGGAGGAGGGCGCAAGGTGGAAGTTTCGCCTAGGGCACCAAACATCCTTGCACCGGCCCTGGTGTCATGAGCATTGCAAGCATAACACACAATCCTCTGGTACCTGCAGAGCTGTAAGAATAACCACATCACACAACATAATAATTTCATAGAGGAGAGATTGCAAAAACCAATTTCATAGAGGGACATAGCAAAAACCAATTCAAGGTTGTTGGTGGCACTCATGGAGCAGCTGCAGGTGGTGGAGTGCCATTTCTAGGCCTGAGAAATGAGCACTAACTGGTGGGATTGCCTCATAATGCAGGTTTGGGGTGATGAGCAGTGGCTGCAGATACAAAAGGCCACATTCTTGGATCTGTGTGCTCTGCTTGTCCCACCCCAGGGGCACCAGAACGAGAGCTGCAGTGACAGTAGAGAAACAAGTGGTGGTCACACTGTGGAAACTTGCAATGCCAAATAGCTACCGGTCAGTGGGAAATCCACTGTGGTGGCTGTTGTCATACAAGTGTGCAGGACTATTAATCATCTCCTGCTATGCAGGACTGTGACTCTTGGCAAGTTTACAGGACATAGTGGATGGATTTGAAGCAATGGGGTTCCTGAACTGCAGTGGCGAGTCAGACAGTATATCCCGATGGCATATCCCAGTTTTAGCACTAGCCCACTTTGTCACAGAGCACATCAACAGACAGGGCTACTATTCTATGGGTATGAAAGTGTCAGTGGTGCATGACACTCATATCTTTAAGAACACGGTACTGTTCAGAAAACTGGCAGCAGGGTCTTTTTTCCCCCCTTACCAGCAGATTACCATTGGTGATGAAATGCCAATAGTGATGCAGGGGGACCCAACCTATCCCTTGCTCGGTCCTCCCTGGATCATGAAGCCATACACCAGTGACCTTGACAATCCCAAGCTAAGATTCAGCTACCACTCAACAGGTGCAGAAGGGCAGTTGCATGTTCTTTTGGTAGATTGAAGGGACAATGGAGTTGTTTACTCACAAGATTGGATCTCAGTGAGAAAAATACTTCAATGGTTATAGCTGCCTGCTGTGTCCTGCGTAATATCTGTGAGGCAAAGAGGGAAAAGTTGCCACCAAAGTGGAAGGTGGAGCTGGAGCGTTTGTCTGCTGAGTCTGAACACCCAGACACAAGGCCTATTAGAAGACCTCATCGCAGAGTATATGGGTCAGGAAGAACTTGAAAAAGCACTTTAACAGTGAGCCACAGTAATGCATCGTGGTGGACTTTGCTTTACCTGGGCCTGTCATTTTGGGGCCTGTTAGGAATTGTGTGGTACTCGGTGTCCATGCATCTATTAATTTTGCGGTACTTATGGTACTTTTATGTTTATTATACTGTGTTTGTAACTGATCTAGTGACTTGTCACACTGTATGGCAGGGGTCGGCAACCTTTCAGCAATGGTGTGCCAAGTCTTCATGTACACACTCGAATTTAAGGCTTTGCGTGCCGGTAATACATTTTAACGTTTTTAGAAGGTCTCTCTAAAAGTCTATTTTAGATAACCAAACTACTGTTATATGTAAAGTAAACAAGGTTTTCAAAATCTTTCAGACGCTTTATTTAAAATTAAATTAAAATGCAGATCTTATTAGTTTAGTGTGATCCTTGCCCTTGCTTTTCCTTGCTGAGTTTTCCAGTGTCTGGTGGCACGTATTTGGATACTTTAAGCTGCACACATGCTTCTGAGTGATCAGTTGTTAACTGGCTGGAACCCCAGATCAGCAGCTGAGGTGAGTGGAGCTGGCGGCTGGTAGGGCTGAGCAGGAGGCCTGGATCCTGTCTGGCAGGGGGCCTGCACTGGAACTCCAACCGGAAGCAAGGTGAGTGGGGCTGCAGTGGGGACCCCGGCTGGCAAGGGGCCAGCAGCTGGAACCCTAGAGCGGTGGTGGGCTGAGTAGGTCAGTCCCCCCAGCTCTGGGGTTTCAGGGGTGGGCTGAGCGTCTCCACCCGCCCCCGCTCTGGGGTTTCAGCCACCTGCTCCTGCCAGCTGGGGTCTCAGCCCTGCCAGCCTGGGGTTCCTTCCCCCAGGCCAGCAGCAGGTGCTGAGTGGGACCCCGGCTGGCAAGGGGCCATCAGTAGGAACCCCAGAGCAACGGCGGGCTGAGCGGCTCAGCGCGCCCCGCGTGCCAACAAAAATCAGCTCGCGTGCTGTAGGTTGCCGACCCCTGCTGTACAGTAATAAGTAAATTGGTGCTTTCAGTACAGCTAGGCACTCTGCAGCACATGTTGTGACCTAACAGAGATGAAGTAGTTTCCAGAAAATAGAATTTTATTGAGTAACAAAATCAGGGCAAAAACCTCTGCAATTTAAAAGCAGATACATTAAAAACTTTAATGGGAAAGAACATTCATGTCCATTTTTGGCTACGCATACAGCAACTGTGGCTGTATGCGAAGATGTGGTTGTCCTTATTATCCACCGGTAAAGAGTGGTAAGAGTAGGGATGTAGGTCCTGACACCACATGGAACGTTGAGGAGGGAGGTGCTGTAATGGAGTTCTCCATGAACTGCAAATGGAGGCAAGCCAGGGATTGTTGAACTTGTAGGTCCACAACAATCTGCAGCACCTGTGTATGCTGTTGGAGAACCACCATTATGTCCTGGTGCACCTCCCTCTCCTTTTCCTGCTGGGGCTCTTGGGCCTTTTGCCATACAGTCTGAAATAATCATCCTCCAGGCCCTTTGCTCATGGTCTGATGCAGCCAGGGCTTGCAGGATCTCGCTGAACTTTCATCCCAAGTCCTATTTCTCTTCCTTATCTGGCTCAGCCATTCTGTGTGTATGAAGGGGGAACCCATCCAGGCTGCAATGGCAGCAGCGACAGATAAAACATGCCGAGGTAACATTGTCAGTATAGTCACAATGGAAATCAAAAGTTAAGGTTCAAAACTCCCTTCCATACAGTTTTAAGGAAGACATTCTTATTGACCCTGCTGATTCGGAGTGCTTGTGCACAGCACCACTCACAGCACTAGCCGTGGTGAGTATTGCCCACCAGGGGTGAAAAAAATAAGGAGGGAATGGCTTGGTTGCATGAAACTACAAGTCTAGGGCAATGGCACTGAATATTTGCACTGTTTTCCCCAGGCAATGGTGGTTTTAGATGATATAGACTCATAGACTTTAAAGTCAGAAGGGACCATTATGATCATCTAGTCTGACCTCCTGCACAACGCAGGCCACAGAATCTCACTCATCCACTTCTATAACAACCCCCTAACCTATGTCTGAGTTATTGAAGTCCTCAAATTGTGGTTTGATGACCTCAAGTTGCAGAGAATCCTCCAGCAAGTGACCCGTGCCCCATGCTGCAGAGGAAGGCAAAAAACCTCCAGGGCCTCTGCCAATCTGCCCTGGAGGAAAATTCCTTCCCGACCCCAAATATGGCAATCAGTTAAACCCTGAGCATGTGGGCAAGACTCACCAGCCAGCACCCAGGAAAGAATTCTCTGTAGTAACTCAGATCCCAACCCATCTAACATCCCTTCACAGACCACCAGGCATACTTACCTGAGAGTAACAAAGGCAGAGAGAGCACAGCTGCTGCTGGTGTCCCAAAGTCACCTGGGCCCATATGCCACTAGCTCATTTACTGCAATGGTGCTTGCCAAAGTTGTCACTCACTGGCATGGAAAAGCATCCTACCACAGAGGAAGAAATAAGACTGCAATCCCTAGAAACCTTTGAGAGAGGCTTGCAGAGTACCTCCATGAAAGTTTCATTGAGATCTCTCAGGGGGTTCCATGTCCCCTGTTCTCCTCTTCCTCCTCCTCCTGGTCCTCGCTGTTCATACCAGGGGTCTGTGTCTCAGGCTCCTCAGAGACATCCATAGTGGTCTGCAGTGTGGTGATAAGTATGGCATGCAGCTCATTGTAAAGGTGTCAGGTCTGCAGCTCGGCATTGGCCTCCCTGGGCTTCTGGTGTGCCTGCCAAATTTCCTTTGCTTTCACACAGCACTGCTGCTGGTGCCTGTCATACTCCTTCTCCTGCATCCCAGTGCAGTCTGCTCCTAGATGTCCACATTTCTATGGCTGGTTTGTAGCTGTGCTTGCACAGCCTCTTCTCTCCCCACAGGCCCAGGAGACGCAATATCTCCTGTCTGCTCCAGGCCGGAGTGCGTCTGGGGTGTGTATCCATGGAGAAGCATGTATTCATTGTGCTGTTAAGAAGACGTTTATTTATTTAAAGCTAACGTTGTCCCACTTTTGCCTATGCAACGCCAGAGCAGTTTGTAATGCATTTGACCATGTCTGTGCAAATTGTTTGCCACACTAACTCGGTGATGTTGCTGAGCAGATAAGATCACAGCACATTGTTTAATGAGCTGCCCTTCACACAGAATAAATAAGCTGGCAAGTGGTAGTTTATAGAAAAACAGAGCTTTTGTTTATAAAAGAAAAATTCCTGCAGGCCTGGTTCTCATTTACACTAAGGGCTTGTCTACACGAGTAGTTATACTGACAGAATTATATAGTTAAACAACTATGGTTACACCAGTATAATGCCTTGTATGGACACTCTTATAAGAATGGCTTTTTTGGTTTAGCTTAAATTGCTTCCAAAGTGCCATCAACTAAACTGGAAAAAGACTCTCAGACTGAAATAAGATTATCTACATAGGGGTTTATAACAGCATCACTAAAGCGCTTTAAATTCACGCCTTATCTTATACTGGAACAATTTCCCACATAGAAAAGCCCTTGGGCCCCCTTAAACTGCTCTGGCAGTGTAAAGGAAACTTAAAATGGGTGTAAAAGTGAATCAGACCCATTAATTCAATCTTCATCAAAGGACTTGGCTACACTGGAGAGTTGCAGCGCTGGTGGTGGGTTTACAGCGCTGCAACTTGCAAGTGTGGACGGTGAGTAAGGCACATACAGCGCTGCATCTCCCTGGCCGCAGTGCTGGCTGTACTCCTGCTCTGCCTCAGGTATAACTATTGCAGCGCTGGTGATGCAGCGCTGCTCCGCCAGTGTGGCCACCAAAAGCGCTGTAATTGGCCTCCAGAATTTTCCCATAATGCTTTTAACTAAAGAACTCTTTGTTTTGTTATGATGCCTCTCTGTTTTGTTGTGAACTCGAGGCTCCCGGAGCTGCTTATCTAAAAAACAAACACAGCTCCTGTTTGCTGTGAATGAGGCAGGCAGGGGGATGAATGTCTACAGCTAGTGTTTGCTTGAGGAGAGAAACAGCATGGCAGGGGGGGGAGCGGGGAAGGGAGTCCATTGGAGCAGCTGCTTATCTGGTCTGCAGGCTATTTGCATTTAAGAGTGAATGAGGGGTCGGGGAAATGGTCAGAATTTGCAAGACAGGGACCTGACACAGTGGGAGCATGAACGAGGAGGTGAGAGGAGCCGAGGGTTGCACTGATATCGCCTTGGGCAAACTTAAAAGAAAGGAAGGGATCGGAACTTGCAAGGCAGGGAGCTGTCAGCTCTAAAAATCCACTCTCTCTCTCCCCCACGCTCCCTGTCACACTCCACCCCACCCCCCTCTTTTGAAAAACACGTTGCAGCCACTTGAACGCTGGGATAGCTGCCCATAATGCACCACTCCCAACACCGCTGCAAATGTTGCAAATGTGGCCACACTGCAGCGCTGGTAGCTGTCAGTGTGGCCACACTCCAGCACTTTCCCTACACAGCTGTACAAAGACAGCTGTAACTCCCAGCACTGCACACCTCTAAGTGTAGCCAAGCCCAAAGACAGTTTACCAAAGACAGCTTTATAGAATTAGTCTGTAAACACAAAGATTGGGTAGAAGTATTATTGGTATTCATAATCCAGCTGAATACAAGATAAAATGGAAACTGCTCCAAAGCTAAGGAGGCTCTGAAAGGCAGTATCCTTTACCTCTATAGTGAATGAAAATAGATTTAAGATTTAGGAGTTGAATTCTGATCTTCAGGTGCTTGGGGTGAAATGTAACTCCCAGTAATTACACCAAACATAGCCCGTTTCCATATCTCCCATTCACTATTTGAAGAACAGATCCTCTCTGACTTATCAGAGTGCCTCCCTACTGTTTTAAGTTACAGCACTACTTTTTTAATGCATACAGCAGAAGTAATTTATTCAGCTTAAGATCAGCCTAAGAAGTATAGTAAGAAGGCTTCAGAAGGAGTGTTCTTCTCTCCCCACTCCCTCAGAATGATGGGGATCGCTTCCTAGACATCCATGATGAAGGGGTGTGGGATCTACCTCTGAGAATTGTCAGTGTTAATAATGGCATCTTTCAAGGAGACTTTAAGAAATGAATGAATGCACTTAGCAGCCCCTGGGTTGTTTCAGAGTGGTTTCTATTTTTACCTTTTATTATTCCTTAAAGGCACAGAAAACATATGCATTATGTGATCTCTGGCAGGGGATATTCATGTTCCCAAAAAGCTTCTATTCTCTCCAGGGCAGAAATTTTTAGTCACCTGTTAGGGGTGTTTCAGTGGTTTGTGTCTTGAAAACAAAAATCTACAATTGAGTTTGCAGAACCATGTGCCTGGAGGTTAGAATCAGGCTCTTTCAATCATGCCTGTTTACCAGGCAACTAAAACTTAAGTTAAATTAAATATATTACTGGTACATATCTAAAATAAAATAATTTGATTTCATAGTTCTGGGATACTATTATAGGTTATGATGCAATGTAAGATCAGAATCTGTATCTACTCAAACAAGACTATTTTGAGAAAATGTGAATGATTGAAAAGGAAGTTTTTAGAATGGAATAATCTCAACCTTAACTATAATGCTGCTCTTATGCTGCTGTAATAGCTGCTAACATGTAGTCTCTGGTGTGCAGTGGAGTAGCTATCTATTTGAAGCAGAAATGCCTATGTATAGTTCTGAAAGTGCTAATTGCCTAGCAATTGTACATTTAAACTTCTTATGAATGTTTTCAAATGCAATAAGGTCTCTTGCAAAACACTCCCCCACCCCTCTTCATTACAAGGCTGCTTCTGGGCAGGGCTGGATGAGACTTGCTTAGTGTCTGTTGAAAGTGCACTTAATCAAGCAGATCCTGGGGCTGCTGTCTATGCAACACTTCTAGACTCTGTTGGCCTGCAGGCAAGAGATCAGGACCAGAAACTGAGACTGGGTGTCTCGCATCACAGGAGATGGCGTAGCAGGCCAGAGACCATGGTCACTAGGCCATATAACTGCCCTTCCTCTAAGAAGCAGGGATTACATTTCTATTTTCTTGAATTAAAATTTGAATTAGAATTATATTTCGCTCTTCAGGTTAGGGTCTAAAAACAAAGACAGACAAGCCACAAGAGCACCATACAACACTTACAAAGTTCTGAATAAGCAGAGCTGCTGCAACCTCAGAGTGCCTTCTCATAGTAAAAGGGCAGATTTGCGTTTTCCAGAACTTTTCGCTCTTGATTATTTTCCTTGCAAAATTAAAATGAGCAATTTAAAGCCAAGTTTGAATTAGCATATTGAGGACAGTTTATTATTTATGAGATGGAAATCAGGATCCTGGATGACTGAACTCATTAAAGACCTTTTGGAATAGTTCCCATCTACTTCCTCCACAGCACTCCCCACAACAAATGATTCATACAGTAATTATTGCAACATCTTCCCAAACAATACATGCCTCCAACAGGAATAATTCAAATGTGAAATGCACAAAATGTCACTGAGATAGTAATAAGCTTAAAATACTTATCTGCAACAGAGAAATTCTGTGCAAAGGCAACCACCTATAATTCAGCTCACTGAGACAAATATATTCCTGACGTAGCTCACCTAAGTTCTGTGGCATTAGACCAGGATGTGTTTGGCCCAATGTTCCTAAGCATTGCAGCAGATGCTGTAGGGTCTTCTGTGAGAGAGTCCTACAACACAGTGGGATACTGTACAGACAAGTACTCTCCGTGTTCCTGCACATAGAGATTGTCATACAGCAGCGCAAGTGGTGTAAAAACATGTTCTAATTAGCCATGTACCATGGCATTATTTGGCTTCCTCTATATTGGTGAAATAAATATGCTCCATCTGTATATTGGTGAACTAAATATTTACAGTTGTGCGACCCTTTGAACAGTCTCTTTGTGCTACAATGCCTAGGCCTGAAGTGGGGGTAGGGAGAGGCTGATTCTTTGATTGACTATGTAATGCCTCACTTCCAGTTTTTATAAAACTATGGTGTAGTGTTGCTGATGTCATCATAACAACGGTTACATTGCACCACCTTTCAGTGCTGGGTGAGGGATCTCTAGATGTGTATACTGGGGTTTACCATGGTACAAAGGACTGTGAGGCTGGCAAGAGGTGCTGTATAATCTACCCATCCAACGTAATTACAGTTTTAATGTATTTATCCATACAACTCCCAAGGTATTCGTCTCATTTTAGGGATGGGGGACTGAGGCACAGAGACATTAAATGACTTGCTCGAGGTCACCCAGGAAATCTGCTCTGCTATAGGAGTTCATCTCAGATCTCGAGAGCCCCAGAGTAGTGCTCTAACCACTAAAACCATCCTTCCTCTCTAATCAGTAAGACAATATATTGAGCCAAATCCTGGCCCACCTACCTAGTTAAGTTTTCTGATTAACTCAAGCAGTAAAGATCCTGCTCTCCTGTGAATAATCTTTAATGAAAGTTAATATCTATCCATTGTCCTGCTAGAAAATGACAGAGCGGAAGAATTGCTCATCTCTATGTTACGCAGCAACCTGGCTGTTGGGGGAAGGTGTCAGGGGAGGCAGGACCATGTCGGCAGCATGTTCCTCCCCAGCTAAGCTGCAGCAAGGGCAAAAGCCTGAATGGGCTAAATGACCCACAAGCACATCACAGTTGAAGTCTCTGAAACAGAGCGGTCAGTCGGGGTGAGAAGAATACCAGCAGGGTGAAGATCCCATGTCCAGGCAATTGAGGAGCAAGATGAGGCGACAGCCCCACCTTGCCATGCTCAGAAGACACCCCAAACTCCCTCCACCTCAAAGGATAATGTTGCTGCTCCATTGGTGTTACTGCTGCCTTAGGGTTGCAGTAACTTCCATAGTTCCTAACTGTGGAAAGAGAAGGACAGGGATCTGTGGAGGGCTGAGGGGGGGGCAACAAATGTTTTTATATTAGGTCTTCACTCCCACAAGCAGCTTTTACCTCAGTCTCACTGAGCGGGGATGGAATATCTCTGCCCCCTTCTGCACAGGGCCTGAACATCCTCAGTATCATTCAGCCTGGTGTGGATATAGTTGAGAGTAAGAGGTTCATGCACTCACTCCCACATAACTGGGCTGAGGATTTGGACCAATGACAGCAAAAGTTCTTGGCCCCTTACTTTCCACCAGACGTTTTGCAATCTCTCAGAGCAGCAACATTGATTTTAAACTCATTTTGAGGCAAAAGGGAAAAAAAAGTCTTCCAGGTTGGAAACTTGCAGTGAACAAAATAGACATATTATAAGCCCCTTAAAAAACACAGTTTGCAATGGCAATTATGACTTGAACTTAACGAGTTTCAGGCATGTGATTCTACAATGCACACACTACAAACAGTTTCTTAACCAAATATTGCAGACATCTCCAGTTTTTTGTTAATTAAAGCTCATCTAACTGTTGAATTCACTTTAAAAACCACCCTGAGGCTTGTGAGAGTTTTCACTGTAGAAAGCACTGTTGGCTTTCTTAACTGCAATTTGCCCCCTGGTGGTTTCAGCTTGACCTATAAGAACACTATAAATGTAGCTTTTTAGGTGGTGTTGAGTGAGCCAGACAAATCCTTGCCTACAGAGAAAGAACCAAATCCTGAGAGGTGCTGAGCGCCTGCAGCTTTCATCAATTTCAATGGGAGTTGCACAGGGTCTCAGCACTTCACAATATTTAGCCCAAAGACTCTCTGCTTCACATAAAAAGTGCGCAACCCTGATTACGCCGTCCTTTATGGATGACTAAATAAATGGAATCCTAACATCAGTCAATGTACACAACCACAGCGAGTATAGGGTTGCAGCCATAAGGCCAAAGAAAATAAACTGACCTTTTTGAATCCCTTGCAAGAGTTTCCCATGTACCGGATGTGTAGGTATCAGTATTTAAACAATGGTATATTAATTAATGCTCAGTTACAGCACAAATGCTCATGGAGTTTCCATTAATATCAAATGAGTTCATGATGTTATACAATAAATAATGGGAAAGAATGAGGGTGAGACCTTTAATTTAAAGTGATAATGACATACAGGTCTTTAATAAAAGAAGTTGTGCTGCTGGATTGTAAAAACAATGCCAAGAAGGATATTCACATAGGATTGGATTCCACGGTCCATACTTCACTTCATTTTTTAAGCACAACTGCTATAAACTTCAGTAAGAGAGTTTTACTTGAATAAGGTATGAGCAAAGAACTCAGGCATGGGTCCACATGGACTACCTCTCTCTGCCGCTTTTCATAAAGCTGCCTACCCCCTTCTCCTTAACATCCTGTTTGCTACTGGCTCTCACTGCATAAATCTTTCTTGATTCTTCTCCTTCCCTGCCTATTTCAGCTGAGCTTCCTCAAGTCAGGGAAAGGGGGTGAAAGAACAACGTAGAACAACATTCCCTCTGCTTTCAGCAGAGAAGGGACAGCTGTGTTCCTCTGCACTCCCCATTCCACTAGCCCTTGAAAAAAGTCAAAGTCCAAAAGGGGGTGAGTTTGTGTGGATTGTGTTTTGGAGCAGGCTGGGAGAACCACCTACCCTCACAAGTTTGTTCATGTGACACTTTAAAAGCCAACCATTATTTTTTGCCAAGGCAATGAGAAAACAATCTTGTGTGGCCCCCCTGCTGACTCTGCAGGACTAATTAACCCACAAAGCTTCTCTCTCAGCACTCAAGGAAAGTAAAATACTAAGGACAGCATTAGTTCATTTTAATCTCCCTAAAAAGACAGGAAATACGTCACTATTTGCCAGATGGGAAAGGACCGCACTGTTAGGAAAATAATGATTACTTTTAAACTTCCAAGAGGTGTTAAAGATAACAGCGAATAAAAATAAACTCAAAACCTGTTGTATTAAAATAAAGTCATTAATAGCATCATTTAAAAAAAAAAAAAAAAAAAGCATGACTTGAGTGCTTTGGAGCCAGAGCTCCAAATGTACAGTAAAAATTCACGGTGGGAACCTTCAAAGGTTTTGAGGTTCAGTTCAAACAACAATCCAAATATTTTTGGCCTAGAATTGAGGCTGGAACTCTGGCAGGATCAGTCTCTTGCAAGTGATTTTCAGTGCATTCTGGTTTTGGCTGAGTCAGAAATTGAACAAGAAACAGCCTTTTCATGATATTTCAGAAATTCTATTTCCAGAGACATTAGGTCATGCAGGGAATGCGCTCACAAATACACAATACCCTTCCAACATATTCCATGAAGTTCCAGTTGAAGACAGCTTGACAACGTTTTTGTTACATCTACTGGGATCCTTTTCTTTTACTGCTTAAAAAGTTCTCCTAACTAGGTTAAATATGCAAGTAAAATGTGTAATTAAGAACTACTCACAGTTCTGTATACTTATGTGACATATTACAAACATATAGGGCCTGATCCAGAAAATTGATACTCAAGCAACCAGCCCCAATGAAGATAATGGGCTTACCCAGTATGCTTATGGGTTACTCCTCTGAGCAAATGTTTGCACAATCAGGCTGCTCATAGATAAACTGGCTAGAGACAGCCGTAGAAAGGACAAATAATTCAGGAAAGAAAGGGTGTATGTGTTGTTTGTATAAATATACATATAATTACACACAGAGTCAGATTCTCCATTGCACTCCAGCTTTTTGCACTACTCGGGCAACATAAAAGTCTCATACAAATGACCAGTGAGAATTCCCCTGGCAGAGAGGAACACACTGT
This sequence comes from Mauremys mutica, assembly GCF_020497125.1. Lineage (NCBI taxonomy): Eukaryota > Metazoa > Chordata > Testudines > Geoemydidae > Mauremys > Mauremys mutica. Next base: position 131,952,134 of record NC_059074.1, read on the forward strand.
TGGTATAAAGCTAGCACAGCCAGCTCCTGTACCAGCTGGCCCCATCCTTTCCAGCATAGAGGGCAAGCCAGGGACAGGAGGAGACATGGTGGGAGTGGGGCAGAGTTCCACAATGCTGGTCCTCCACTAGTATAAGGGGCCTTCAGGAAAATTCCAGTGAAATAATTAGAGCAGCCACTAGGCTGCTCTTCCTCATGCCAGAGCTGGGGCAGCAATAGATTAGAGAGTCTAATACTCTCCGCTTCCTTGCGCCAAGTGGATCTTGTGTGCATGCGATAATTAAATCCCCTGTGTGTATATACAGACACATTATCATAAACCATGATGGGGATGGTCAGGCCTAGTGGCTGGAGCTTGAATCAGGAGTCCAGAGCCAGATTGTAGCGAGGCCAGAGTGAGAGAAAGGCTGGAGCAGGACTAGGAACAGAGCTGGAGCAAGTGAAAGGCTGGAGTAAGATATGACTTGGGGAGTCTGTTGCCAATATCATGCAAGGGAGAATTTCAAGCCCTGGAGCGATGCTGAGCGGACTGAGCTGCCCTTCCTCCTGTTAGGTTCACCGGACTAGTTCCTGGATTGTGAATTGGCTGGAGCCTAGCACAGGAATGACTCATCAACACGCATGTGTTAATTGGGCTCTATTTCAGGGATGACTCATTACCTTACATTCACAGTGTGAACTGCCCGTTGGGGGAGGCTAGCCCCTGACCCCGCCCCTCCCACCTGAGGCCCCACTCCTTCTGCCTCCCTCCCACTCCAGAGCCCCAAGCCCCACCCGCCCCATCATGGCTAGAGGAGCCCCGCCACAGCCACCCCAAGTCCCAGCCCACCAGCCAGCCCAGACCATTGACCACCCCACCCCAGCTGGGCCACCCCAGCGTCAGCTAGCCCCAGCATCGGAGCGCTGGCCAGCCAGCCCCAGTACCAGCCCCAGATGCCCCGAGTCCTGGGCCGCCAGCTGGCCCACCCTAGCCCCAGCCCTCTTCGGGGAAGAAAAGCAGCCTGGGCTGGGGCCAAGGAGGAAGAGCGGGAGGCAGGAGGGGGCCTTGGGGCTGAGCATGGGCTCCTGGCTGTTTGGGGAGTCTTAGCCTCCCTTGGCCTGAGATACCCACCGCCCATACATACACACACAGAGAGTAATTCTTAAAGCAATTTCACAATCCCACCTGAATTAGCTACTGTTGTAAACCCTTCCTGGACTCTCCAAGAGGGAATTCTGAGGATTGTTGCTCTGACCCTCTGCTTTACCCTTGTAATTTACAACTCTGTATTCTCTTGAATTGAAGAAGATGAATGCTGATAGGTTCTGAGAGGGGGTTATTGAAGGCTGCCACATGAATTTCTGAATTTCTTTTTGCACTTCACTAACTTGACAAGTGGATGTTTCAACACAGTGGCTGAGAAAGGACCAAATAAGACTTCTTTGAACTTACTGTAAGCTACAGTATTTCAAGAATTGCTCTTATTGTTACAATTGTATATTCCAACAGATTGACTGACCTCTTTCTGAGTATGAATGCTGTCAAGCTAAATATTTGTACAAATTCCAAATGCCATCATCTAGGCCCAGGACTGGGAAGATTATTTTATATGTAATAAAACAAGAGAGATTGTTGGAAGATGAATGAATTGCCACAGCCTCTCATGTTCAGAACATTTTGTAATTGCCTTGGTCACCAAAATAAGCATCTTCTATCTGTAGGACCATGTAATTAATGTTTTTCAGGATCTCTTTCCAAATCTTAGACCTCTTAATTTATAAAGTGGTGTCTGACCAAAGAATCAATCACTTGCAGGGTGGTCAATAAATCTAAAGACTTAAAAACATTACTCTCTCTGAAGGAGACCTTTAACACTTTTCTTGTATCCTTTAAATAATTATTTAAACCAAAAGCTGGTGAGTGTCTAGAGCCAGTTCTCTATGCTGTTAGTCCTGGGAAAGAAGGGTTAATAACTCACACTGCAACAAAAGTTAAGTGAAAGTTTCCAAACATAATTTCCCCAACCTCCCAGCTTCTCAGAAAGAATTGAAGACCCTCCAAGAAATGAGGACCAGCTACAAAAAGGGAGAACTGATAGGCAACCAAATAATATGTCATGTTAGGATGGTAATTCTAGCTTCAGCCTGCAGTGCTGGCTAAGTGGAAGACCAGTGTCTTGTCTCATCCATTTTGCCCTTTCTCGTCCATTAAGCAGCTTCATATCTTCTGACTGGAGTAGTCTTTCTCCTTCCAGAACATGGATTTGGCATTGCTAAAGGAGCAGTTCTTAACTACAATCCACAACTGTCTTTCTTCAGGATTTGAAAGAACCCACATCCAAACACTCAATGTAAGTCTAACTAGCAAGTCTGGATTTTTTTCACTACTCTCTCAAAATTCATCTATTTGAGGTCTGTAGTGAGGCGGTGGGATACCCCACAGCCCTGCTGAGGGACGAACCGCCCCTAACACCAAGGTGGGCGGAGCCACTGGGTCCTGCGCCCGCCTGTCAGCGGTCACGGCGCCGACCCGGAAGTATAAAAGCTCACCGGCAGAGCTCAGTGGAGAACCAGCCACCGGAGAGACCAGATGTTTGTGACCAAGCTCCCTCTTGGGAGACAACAGCAGGCCCCGGCCAGCCGGTCGCACCGGGCCAGCCGAGCCTACCCCTTGCTCGGTACCCTGAGGACTGGACGGGCCTGCCCCGTGCCAGCTACCCCGAGGAGGAGCCGAGCCTGCCCTTCGCTGCGTACCCCGAGGAGCCGATGGTGTTCGAGACCGCTGAGGACGCTAGCATGACCCAGGTACCCTACAAGGGGGAGTGAGGAAATAGCCCGGGGGCAGCCGACCCCAGTCTGGCTGCAGCACTGCCGGAACCTGTGTCAGTGTGTTGCGGCCAGGATCCCCACTGACAGCAGCGAGTCTTTGCCGCTGCTAGGACCCCAGGCTGGGATGCAGTGGAGAGGGAGGGCCTGCGTCCCCCCTGCCACCCACTCCTTGGGTGACAGACTCCCCCTTGTCCTTTTCCTGGCCTGGAGAGGCTAGGACAATTTGAACTATTGACTCAGCTCCTGCTTAAGGGCCTTAGTCCCTGACTGTTTGCTTGCTGCCCCGCCCTGACCTAGGGCCTGGGCTGCTATTGACTATTGACTCAGCTCCTGCTTAAAGGTCTGAGCCCCTAACCGTGTGCTTGCCGTCCCATACTGCCGCAGAGCCCGGACTGACGGCGAAGTAGAGCGAGGCGGTGGGATCGTCCCTCAGCGGGGCTGTGGGGTGAACTCAGCAAAGCCCCTCTACAACGTCAAAGCTAGCAATCTGAGATGCCTAAGAAGAAACTGATGAATGAAAGTGCTAATTTCAGAGGGAGAAAAAATAATTCAGACTGAAAAAAAAGTGTGGTTTTGTTTCTTATGTACTTCCATTTGTCATCTGATTTGGCCATATCTTACTTGAACTATTTGCATCCACCTGAATGGGAAAAAAATGTAAAACACTGCCTGTTACCCATGTAGTTTCATTTACAGCTTCTGCTGGATTCCTGAATCCAGCCTCCCTGCTGTATGATTTTTTTTCTTAAATAGCTCTTTGCAGAATGCTTCTGTCTTAGTACCTGAAACAAATAGTACCATAAGTTTTCCTGTGATGTTGCTCATTAGAAATAATGATGTGTGGGACAGAAGTTTTATCATTTCCCCCCCCAAATTGTTGTAAATACTACAGCAATCATTTTCACATGGATTTCAAGGGAGGCAGCATGTTCCTGTCAACTGATTGTGGGACTGGGAGCCATTTTAAAAAAAACCTTTGCTGTTCTAATCCTTGTTTTACTACTGCTTTACAGTCTGATCTTGGCCAAGTCACATTTTCAGATGTATCCACTAATTTTGTGTGCTTCCATATTTGCGTTCCATCCTGAGACACATTGGGACTGATTTTCAGAGGTGTTGGACATCTGCAACTCTCAGTGAAATCAGTGGGACCTGTGGGTGCTCAGCATCTGAAAATCAGGTGACAGATGTAAAATTCATCCATGGTTTAACTACTAACTTCAATGGAGTTACACCAAGGATTAATTTGGCCCTAGATTCACAGGTTGGGCATTTTCAGAAGTCTCCACTAACGTTGAAATTTAGGACTACAACCTCAGTGTCAGTTTGCCCATCTGTAAAATGCAGATCCCTACCCATGTACCCCCGCTGGGGTATTCTGAGAGTTGTTTGTAAATTGCTAAGTATTTTTATTTCCTCCAACTCATTTAAAGAGGTGGACAGATTGCCATTTTGTTTTGTCTCAAAGATAATGCCTGTTCAATGGCATTAACAGAATACTAGCAGAGTTGTACTGCAGATTTCTTGTTGCCCATTGTTTCCCATTCAATCCATCACAAATAAAGGATCATATCCATAACTCTTTACTCAGGCAAAATACCTAATGAAGACAAAGTGTATTTGGCTGAAAATTAAGAGTTGGATTCCTAAAGCATGGTGATTCTAGCCTTCAGTGCTGGCTAAGTGGAAGGTCAGTATCCTGCCTCACAAAATTTCCTTTTTTCTTTTTTAAGATGGGTGATTGTGATTGTTGGCAAAGGAAAGAGAAAGGAAGGAATAGAGCAGAACAAAGGAAGGGAGGAATTAGTTTTCTTTTCCGTTAGCTAGTTCCCTGCTGGCAAATGCTAACAGTATTCTGTAACTTTAATTGAATGCCATCAATCTAGGTCATATTATTTTACAGTGATTTTAATTGAACAAAATAGTCTTCAAAAAGTAAGCGCCTCACTGATAGCATTTTTTTTCTATCAGTGGCAATGAGACTGGTTTAAAATGGAAGAGGGGGATAAGAAAGGTTCAAAGGCACATAATGCTCTGGCTATAAGATGCCGAGCATGATTCTTATCTCACATCAGTTTTTACACTGGTACAGCTCAAGTAATTTACAGTTGCTCCTAATTTACATGAGAAGAGAATTCAGACTGGTATTTTTCAATGGGTGTACATGGCGCTCTGATACTACAGGGAGGAACATATTAAAAATGTATAGATGGCATTTACAGCTGATACAATAACTTTTATTCCTCAGGAAAGCTGCACACAGTTTTGCGAATCCCGTATCTAAATGGCAGGCATCCCGCCAAGTCACTCGGTCATGTTCCTCCCGCACTGTTAGGCCCAGGCAGCACACAGGGAGGCAGGGATGAGGGAGCCCCTGGAGCATGTGCAGTGACAGTGGATGGGCACATGTCACTCCAGGGCTGGGTATGGGGTGACCGGATAGCAAGTGCAAAAAATCAGGACAGGGGTGGAGGGTAATAGGACCCCATATAAAAAAAAAGCCCCAAATATTGGGACTGTCCCTATAAAATCAGAACATCTGGTGACCCTAGCTGGGTGCTACCCCCTGTAGGTCTGGGGCCTGAGCCTCATAAGCCCCAGCCCCAGCCCCGCCCCGTGTTGCTTGCCCTTCCCTGCAGCCCTAGTGGCGGGGTCAGCAGCAGCCAGGCGAACAGCCCTAGGGGACAGGCACGAGGGTGCTGCAGCGTCACCACTAGGAGGTTTCTCCCGCGCCAGCACAAGGGCCGAGACTACAACTCCCAAGGGGCTTTGCGAGGTCTTGCGGTGGCTGACAGATTTTGTCGCGTTAACTTCCTGTGCCGCTCCCATACGCAATCCGTGAGCCGCCGCGCTCCTCTCGCGAGAACTTAATTTATCCCCTCGAGACTTCACCAACCCCATCCCACCAACAATTCTCGCGAGAGCCTGACCTGACCGCGGCGGCGCGGAGACCCCCGCGCGCCGCTGTTGCGCTCGCGGACGCTGGGGGATGGAGGAGGAGGAGGAGGAGGAGGAGGGCGGCGCGCGCGAGGGCCTCTTCTCGCTGGAGCTGCTGGTGGAGTGGGTGCGGGTGGAGCCGCGGCTGCTGCCCCCGCGCGGGCCCCTGCGCCCGGCCGTGGCGCTGCGGCTGCTGGACTTCCCCACCCTGCTGGTGCGCCCGCCCGAGCCGGGCTGCCCGCCGGGGCGGCTCGTGCCCTTCGGCCGGGGCAAGTCCTGCCTCTTCCGCCTGGGCCCGGGCCCCCTGCGGGGCCTGCTCCGCCGCGCCCCGCTCTACGCGCTGCTGCTGGCGCTGCCCCCGGGGCCCGGCCCGGCCCGGCTGCTCGGCAGCTGCTGTGTCTCCCTGGCCCCGGCCGCCGAGGAGCTGCTGCGGCCGCCGCAGGGCGGGGCGGCGCCCGACTCCCGGGGCCGCAGGGGCCGTTACCCCCTGCGGGACCTCATGGGGGAGCGGGTTGGGGAGCTGGCCCTGGGCTACCGCCTCAGCAGCCTGGGGCCGGCCTTGCTGGGGCACCTGCCTGCAGGCCTGGAGCAGGAGGTGGCCGGGGGAGCGCCGCCACTGAGCCCCACCTGCTCCCCGGATACCATGGGCAAGAGGGGGCCCAGGCCGCAGGGGACTCCGGGGGAGCAGGGGTCTGGTCACAGTAGGTGCTGCACGTCTATCGGCAGCCAGAGGAAGCCGCAGGACAGGGACGAGGTTGGGGAGCTGGAGCCTGCGCACAACGGCCAAGCCTCATCCCCCACTGGCCAGACCCATCCACCAAGTGGGGAGGAGGTGAGGGAGCTGGAGATAGAAGCAACCGTCTTCTGCCCTCCCCCCTTGTATTACAGCCACCTGCCCCCAGAGCCCCCACCACCGCAGCCCCCTGGGAAGGTGGTAGTTGCTCAGCCTCAGGCACCGCAGGAGCAGATCCCACGTGTACCCCTAGTACCATTGCAGGAAGCTTGTCCAGACAGAGGTCAGGCTTCTAGTTCCCTGGCCCAGTCACTGGGTAGTGCTCAGCTGCTCAGAGATGCTCTCAGAGAGCTGCCTCTGATCAATGCTTTGTTGGTAGAACTGTCCCTGCTGACCAATCAGCCCCTGCAACTGGGACCTTCTGCTGTTCACCCTCAGCTGGCCTGGCTATATCGAGAAGTAGAAGACGATGTCAAGCCCTCAAGACCTCTTGCTAAAAGCAGATGGCTGGCGGGAAAGGACAAGGAAACATTTCTTAACCCCAGTGAAAGAGTCAAAAGAAGTCAGCAGGAGTTTTCTAAATTGGTTGGTTCTTCCTTACGAGAGACTGGGGCTGGTAAAGGAACCAAGAAAGCTGCAGCATCAGGAAACAATAATTTTGAAAAGAAGAGTGGAACCAAAGAGAAAACACCTCCAAGAAAAAAACTGTTTTATGGACTTACAAATACACTAAGGTTACGATTACAGCAGACCAATCCAGATATGTTAATACTTCATGAAAGGAGAGAACAATATAGAAAAAGGCAAGTAGAGATGCTGAGGGAAAAGAAAGGCAAAGGCTCTTTGTCCAGAGGGAAACTATTCAGAAACCCTGCTGATCAGCATCTGATGTCTTACAGGCATCCTGCCAGGGGAGGAATTTCAGAACAAAATATTCAGCTTCATGAAAATATTGAGACTTTAATACAACGTAGCATTGAAAAAGATTACTCTACCATTAAAACGGAAGATATTTCTAATCTACAAAAACATGCTGCTCACAATAGGCCAAAGAATCATGAAGAAAGCACAAAGGAAGAGAATCCGTATGAAGTGAATACAAACTCTTCACTGGAAGGAACTACAATTAAAACCTCTTACAAAGTAAAGGATGTGAAAGTCCACCTGCCAAGAGCTTTCACACAGGATGCTGATGCAAAGAGAAATAAAGTAGATGAGGAAACAGTACAATTTATTCATGACAAAGACATGGATGACTATAATGCTTCCACATTAGGTGATTATCACTCAGTCCCAAAAAACAGTTTTGAAAGTAACCCTGAACTCAGGTATTCAGATGACTTTGTTGGCAGCCCTGAGAACACAGGCTATTCAGAAGATTTCACCAGTGCTGACAATACGGGCAGAGGCTCAGAAACTCTTGATAGCAGCCCAGAGCCTGCATTGGTAAGCCCAAAGCAAGCTTGCTCAGACATGGATTCAGAATCCAAGAAGTCCAGACTTTCTGAAAAAAGTCAGAGAACTGAAAGTATTTCAGCTCCTCTACCAGTTCCTTCAGCTGCATCTCCAGTCCATTCTCTTAAAAGAACCTATGATTTAAAAGCAAAAAAACAGAGTACAGGTGCGGCTGTCAGTGTATCCATTAGTGACTCCTCTTCTCCTGCAGGTTCATTAGATAAGCAGGAGTTAGCTCCACATATCAAGGAAGAAGATAGCAAAATTGACCAAAATATTTTCCAGGCCCCTGAGGTGAAGAGTAAACAAACTAATTCTGATATGAATAGTGTAGTAAAGGGCCAAACCTCTTTGGAAAAGAGCCAGTCACTGAGGACATCTCAAGTTAGCTCCTACTTGCCATCCAACATGTCTGATCTTGAACTTAGTGATGTGGAAAACAATACATCAGACAAGGAAGATGATGATGATGACTTTGGGACACTGAGTATTCCTAATCAATATAAGCACATCAGTGAACTAGTAGTAAACAGACTTCCTGGATACACAATGTAATCAATATACACTCTTCGTCAAAATGTTTACTTTTATTTTTATAAACATTAAGATATTTGTAATTGGATATATAAGATACAAATGGCTTTATGAATTTAATAAATTGCTGTTTTTGTAAAAACAAAGGTGGTAACTTTAGTGTATACAACATAAGTTCAATAGTCTGAGCCTAGCTTTAAAAGAAAGACAAGCAAAAAAGTGTTTACACCATCATTTCACTTGTAGAAATGAAAATGGAAGCAGTAAGCCTTCCTAGAATATCCAAAGACTTGTCAGAAGGAAATGTTAATGCTAAAGAAACAACCATGCAGTTAAGTACAAATTTATGAGTACAAATTATGTCTAACCATTTTTATAAACTGATATTTTAAATCATGTAACCTTTTTCACAAAAGTAATCTTTACACTTCCAGGAAAGAAATGCAGTACAACTGCTACTTAATGCACACAGCCTGTCATAGGCAATAGCAGTATAGAGTGTAAAGCCAGAAGGAATCATGATGATAATCTAGTCTGATTTGCATATCTAGACCATCATAATGACTAACACAGGCCATAGCATTTCACCCAGTGTTTGTAACACTGATCCCATTAACTTGTGGTTAAACTAAAGTACTCTCACCTTTTTGAGTTGGGGGACCCCTTATACATTTTCATGACCCCTTACATCTATTATAAAGGAGTAAACAAAAAAGCCTTCCTAGAACTGATAAGCCAATTTGTATGTATTTCAGGAGGTTGACATATTTGACCTTGAAAGATAAGTTTGGGTGAGAAATTTTCATTGCTTTAGATGGTAATAAATTCAGTCCTCTCAACCCTCTTGATGGCCTTTCATGATTCGTTGGTTGACAAACATTGAACTAAGATATATATTTTGGAAAGACGTTACATCTTGATTTAAAGATGCCAAGTGATGGAGAATTTACATCCCTCAGTAATCTCCAGTGGTTAGTTACCCCTTGTTAAATTTATATTTCATTTCCAGTTTGTTTTTCTTGACTTCCACTTTCAAGTATTGAATGGTTATGCCCTTTTTCTGTTTTCTGACTTAATTCTGTTTTTAAGCATTGCCCAAATCCATTCTCTAAATGTCAGAGGTATTCTTCTAATTACTGCTTTTTTTCACCTGTAGGCCAATGCCTTCCTCTTCTACCTAAATCACTTATGATGAATATTATCTAATGAGAGTACCAAATTCCCATGATTGGGAATAAATTAAACACCCCAGTTTCAAAGACAAAACAACATGGTTCCTGTACCCAAAGTAAACTATAGTAGAGCTGTGTAAAATGTTTAGACATAGTTATTTGACAAAAAATGCAGTTTTGGTTGACCAAAAACTATGTGCTAGTTTGACATGAATAGTCAAAAGGGCCAGAAGGAGGATGAGGTGGTGCTAGTGTCACCACCCTCATCCTTCAATTTTTAGTTCAGTGGTTAGTGCAGTCACCTAGGTTGCAGGAGACTCACATTCCAAAAAGTTTCAGATTTGGTTAAACCTGAACCAATTTTTCCCACCCAGAACTGCCTCCAAACTGAAAAAAACAGTTATTCACCCAGCTTTAATCTTCAGTCAGATGTGGCTGGGGGATACTTCATCAGCTCAATTCCAGAAATGGAGAGGTTGTTTTCCTGCTCTCACTGGTGTTGCTCTGCCAGTGCGTATCAAACAGAAATGGTATTTGAGTATAGCATAAACTCAATTGTTTTACTGATAGACAAAATTGTGTGTCATACTTATGGACAAAACAACCGTTGAAGTACATGGTTGGAGTTCTTGGCCACACTATTTTTAGTATATGGATGGATCGGTATTCAGTAATATTTATTAAAAAACCAAATAGTGATACTCATCTGAGACTTTTACACACTGATAATACATTTCAAGTTTTATAAAGTAGCATCTAAAGGAAGTGTGACAAGATGGCCAATGTAATATAGTGGATCCTGCACTTTTCTTGGCAGGGGGCTAAGATGCCACCCCTTGCCCCTGCTCGTGGGGCACTGAGGGCCCCACTAGTGGCCCAGGAAGGTGGTAAAGGAGGGAAGCAGGGGAGGGGTCTGGGTTTGCTCCTCACAATGAGTCCAAGCCCCTCTCAATCCCTGAAGGTTCTTACCTGCTTCCTCCTTGAGTGGGGTACCTTTGGTCCTTAAACACTGGGGGAGGGCATCTCCCTTACTCCAGTTTTCTGATCTTTCAAGTCTCCCAGCACACCTCCAAGCTTCAGTCCTCTCTCCTCACCTGACTGCCTGAAGCAGGGGGGTTTATTAGGTTGCTAACGGGGCCTTAATTGACTACAGGTGCTCTAATTAACCTGTAGCAACCCTCCCTAGTCTACAGGGAACCACACCTTAATTAGACTAGGGCTTATATACTTCCCTTCTACCACTGTTCCCTGGCCCTCCTTTATCACAGGAAGGTTGAAACAAAACCAAGACATTTTCTCTGTAGTTTCCAGCTGTTACGGGAATCAATTCACAACCTTGTCTAATCTTCAAATGATGAGAAATAGGGGAGAATTTGTTTCATTAGTCTATTACTAAAGATTTATAAACCAACACAAATACGTAGGAAGTGTGTTTTAGTGATGGGATGATTTTCTGCATTTCTGCCCAGCAGAAACCATGGCTAGTAGTTATTGGTATAAGAAACAGGAGAGTATCAGGGAGAGGTGCCTTTTTGCATGAATCTTAGGCTATGTACACACTACATCTTAAATTGGTATAAGTGATGTTGTTCAGGGGTTTGAATAAGCCAGCCCCCTGAGTGATATAAGTTACACCAACCTAAGCACTGATGTGACAGCACTATATCAGTGCGAGAGCTCTCTCTCATCGGCTTAGAGCAGGGGTTCTCAAACTGGGGGTTGGGACCCCTCAGGGGGTCATGTGGTTATTACGTGGGGAATTGTGAGCTGTCAACCTCCACCCCAAACCCCACTTCACCTCCAGCATTTATAATGGTGTTAAACATAAAAAAAGTGGTTTTAATTTATAAGGGAGGGGCATACTCATAGGCTTGCTGTGTACAAGGGGTGACCAGTACAAATGTTTGAGAACCACTGGCTTAGAGCATCTGCACTGGAAGTACTGTGGTGCAACTGCAACAAGCTCTGTAGGGTAGCCATACCCTTACACTTACAAATTCAACTGCGGCTTACTAGTTAGTCAGCTTCTCTGTTACAGGTACAAGTTGTATCAAGTGTTCTCATGACCAAATTGCTAACGTCAAGCTATAATAAGGGATCTGTTTAGCTGAACTGAACAAATTTTCTTTAGTAAAAGATGTTTTAAAAATTAAGGGCAAGCTCCACTTCCCACTTCTGTGCTGACCAGCACAGCAGGCTTTCTGAGTAGGGGGTAGCAGGAGAAAGATGTAGCAATCTCACTCACAAGCAGGCATTTTCTGGTGTGGTTCTGTACTATCTTCATGTCTTGAAAGGCCTAATCTAACCTCAAGTGAATTTAGTGCATATGAAAGTGCTTGATCAACACCCCTGAAGACTGATACATACACTAGATATTGAATTTCCCAACTCTGCCGCACAAATGCACATCCACCCTCATGCTGTGTGGCTGAGAAAACAGTTCATTTCGCATATCCATTCTGTCCTTGTTCTCTATCAAGATCACCATAATGGTTGCCATTTTATGCCCACCCACTCAGATGTAGACTCTTGTCCACTGGGACTAATTTCACATTGGCCAAACAGCTGCCAAATTGTAACAGCTTTCAGTCACTATCATCCCGAGATGGATTGAGGTTAACATTAGGGTTGTACAATTCCCCTGAACATACTGCCCTTATTACAAAGTTAAGTGCTTTTTAAGTGTTAGAGGTCAACACAACAACTAGATTAAAATGTAAAGTGTAACGTAGAAGCGCTACTTATGTCAAGGACTACTGATCTAGCCTGTAGTATCCTTCAAAGTTTTAAAATAAATTGATAAACTATTATGTAATTTCTTAAAATCTAATTAGCCCCATGAACTCTAAAAAAAAACCTTGTGATCACTCCTCTATTGAGCCATGAATCAACTACCTTATAGTTACTTAGAACGCATAAGTTATATTTTTAGCATGCCATAGACTGCCAAACTCTTGCATACTTCAAATGTCAAAATGAAACTCCTAATGCTTGAAAATAAATGGATGAAAAAGTGAAAAATAACTAAAGGTTACTAAACTGTTCAGCTGGTGCTTTCCTTGTGACTTGCAAATATGCTGCTTTAAGGCCCTAATTTTACAAAGACAAATTTGTGTTTAACTTTACTACTGCAAGTAGTCCCATCGAAAAAATCAGTGGGGCTGCTCGTAGTAGTAACGTTAAATACACGCATGAGCATTTGCAGATCCGGACTCTAGATAAGATTGGCCATGTGGGTGTTTATGAACAACAGTTTTCAGTTACCTAAGCTAGAGATGATTGATAAATAAAACCTTAACCTTCACCCAAACCTTTAGCTAACCCACTTAAAAAAAAAAAAAAAAAGATAAACATACTGTTTTTAAAAAAACCCAAACCAAACAGGCTAATATCCTGCAACAGTTAAGACTAGTACAATAATTTGTTATTGCAAAGCATGTAAAGTTTTATAAATATTTCATCATTGTTTATTCAGGTAAATATATATCCCATATTATAAAACGGGGGTGGGGGAGACCAATACATCAAATATTGACAAATCATTCACCACTGATTCTTATCCTTTTCTCCTACTGTCCCACTGACTCGCTCCCAATTGCAGACTCCTCTGCTGCTCCCTTGATACCAAACACGTCTGGAGGCAGTAACATGAACACAGTGATTTCCTCCATTACACATTTGTTCAACTCTAACATGTTCTTGACCAAGCTGTGCCATTTCTTTACTCTCATTGGCTCCTGTGCCCACGTTCTTATTGGAGGGATTTATATGCTGCAAGTTAGGCATAGTTTAGGAAGTTGTTTTCCTAGATATCCTGAAGCAATACTCAATATAGGGATCATCTGTGTCCAATTTCAGCAATTATGCAATTAGATTTACCATTGAAATTATTGCATTGAAGTTTTCACTATTTGTAGTTTATATTGGCCTGGGGCCTAGTATTTTTATGACAACTGATTTTGTATTAGTTCTACTTATCTTTTTTAGTTTTAATGGTTATATTATATATAAATTGCCACTCGCTATTTCTAATTCCATGGGACTTCATTTTCTTTTCTATTTTCTCAGCATTTGTCACTGGCAGCTACTTTATTACTTGCTCAAAGATTCCAGGTTTGAGTCTCTAGACATAAAATTTATGTTCATAATCTCAGAGGTTTTGTTAAATTTTGCATTACAGCACTTTCACTAGCTTCTGAAAAGAGTAATGCTGCGTATTCCCATCTGAGGGACAAACCTCTAAAGATGATGGCTGGCAGTGACCTGTGTTCCTGGGACACATGGTCTAAATATTTTTTCTCCCTTCCCCACTCCTCTTCACCAAATTGTCCTGTTTCCAATCCTTTTTACATTTTTTAGCTTCCAGAATAACCTTATGTTAGATAGCTGAAGCTCATCATTATGAAGGGGTGGATTGTTATTATCTCTAGAGGTTTGTTAAAATAAAGCCAGTCACATCCGCTATTGCTAGTGTTAGCTGTCTCTCAGCTGCGGGCATTTTTATTTATTTAATTCCCTCTTTTCCTTACACACCCTTCTTGTGATTTCAGCTTTGTTCCTGAGATTTCCCAAACCCCCTTTCACATATTTGACTGGTTTTATATTTCCTGTACACATTTTCCTGTGCAATTTTAACACCCATATAAGTTACATCTTCATAGCTGGTACTTCCCTAGGTAGGATGATTACTCCTATTTTAGTTTGGGGTGGTTTTTTTGGTTTTTTTTTTTTACTCTGGCCTTCACATACATAGATTTTGTTTTTAATTTTTCCTTTGATTTAATAATATTCCTTAGAGAGTCTTATGTGGATTTCATGCACGTGTATGAATCCACATGACTAGAAGCCAGGTCTGTGGAACATAGAATCATAGAATGTCAGGGTTGGAAGGAACCTCAGGAGGTTATCTAGTCCTCAAAGCAGGACCAATCCCCAGACAGATTTTTTGCCCCAGATCCCTAAATGGCCCCCTCAAGGATTGAACTCACAACCCTGGGTTTAGCAGGCCAATGCTCAAACCACTGAGTTATCCCTCAATCTTGATGCACATTGTTCTGTTCCATGGGGCAATTAACATTCTCATAGTGACACCAGGAGGCTGTGCAGAGCAATATCCAAAGAGCACTGTTGAGATTAGGTGCTGCATGAAGTACTGCCCCTTTGGCCCACTGCAGCTCACTGATTGGCCCACATTTACTATTTTAACCCTGAATGCTGCCCCAGGAAGTTGTCTGGGCAACTATACAGGCTTCTAGCTGCTGTGACTACACCTTACTCCCCAGTCTTCAGTCTCCAACTCTGGCCTGACTTTGATCCTCACTTTTGCCTCCTGACTCCAATCTGGTAACTACACCTGAAATTCTGGCTCTGGCCTGACTCCGACCAGTATTCTTGTCTACTGATTTTGGCTCTCACAACTACTCTGCTCCCTGCTTGGTGACCACTTCCTTGTGGCCATCCCGTGTCTCCACAACACTAACCCAGCAGTAACCACTAGGCCAGACTGCCTACGCCCCAGTCCCTTACAGTTTGCTCAGACCCCTTTTGACTCCCTCCATGGAAGGTACTTAGCAGGGATATGGAATGGGCAGGTCTGTCATGACTCCATGGTGTATCAGGTATACAGGAGTGGATCTTCAAAATGAGAGCCATGTGCTATGGGCCTAAGTGATGCAGCTCTGAGCAGAAAAATCAGACATTCTGTGATTAGCTAGCACAGTCCCAGGAAGAGAATCATAGAAACTGGAAAGGACCTCGAGAGGTCATCTAGTCCAGTCCTCTGGACTCATGGCAGGGGCAGGACTAAACCATTCCTGACAGGTGTTTGTCTAACCTGCTCTTAAAAATCTAATGATAGAGATTCCACAACGTCCTTAGGCAATTTATTCCAGTGCTTAACCTCCCGGACAATTAGGAAGTTTTTCTTCATGTCCAACCTAAACCTCCCTTGTGGCAATTTAAGCCCATTGCTGCTTTTCCTATCGTTGGCGGTTAAGAAAAATATTTTTTCTTCCTCCTCCTTGTAAAAACCTTTTACATACTTGAAAAGTGTATGTCCCCTCTCCATCTTCTCTTTTCCAGACTAAACATTCTTTGTCAATCTTCCTTCATAGGTCATGTTTTTTAGACCTTTAATCATTTTTGTTGCTCTTCTCTGGACTCTCTTTAATTTTTCCACATCCTTCCTGAAATGTGGTGCCCTAAACTGGACACAATAGTCCAGTTGAGGCCTAATCAGAGTGGAGTAGAGCTGAAGAATTACTTCCCATATCTTGCTTACAACACTCCTGCTAATACACCCCAGAATGATGTTCGCTTTTTTTGCAACAGCATTATACTGTTGACTCATATTTAGCTTGTGGTCCACTATGAGCCCCAGATCCCTTTCCGCAGTACTCCTTCCTAGTCAGTCATTTCCCATTTGGATATGTGCAACTGATTGTTCCTTCCTAAATGGAGTACTTTGCATTTGTCCTTATTAAATTTCATCCTATTTACTTCAGACCATTTCTCCAGTTTGTTCAAATCATTTTGAATTTTAATCCTACCCTCTAAAGCACTTGCAACCCCTCCCAGCTTGGTATCGTCCACAAATTTTATAAGTGTATTCTGTATTCCTCTATCTAAATCATGATGAAGATATTGACCAGAACTAGACCCAGAACTGATCCCTGCGGGACCCCACATGTTATGCCCTTCCAGCCTGACTGTAAATCACTGATAACTACTCTCTGGGAACGGTTTTTCCAACCAGTTAAGGTGGGTGCAAAACTGGTTGGAAAACCATTCCCAGAGAGTAGTTATCAGTGGTTCACAGTCATGCTGGAACAGCCTATCAAGTGGGGTCTCGCAAGGATCAGTTCTGGGTCAGATTCTGAAGGCCTGCTCTAGGCTCGGGTTGGACCACTGCCTTCCAAACAGGGTACTAAAGTACTCAAACATCTTTTATGGCAACTGCTGGACATTCAGAGGGTTCCTGAACCAATATCATCTCATTTTCCTGTAGTGTCCTCAAATGTACTCCACTGACTGGGCCAGAATGGAACTGGTGGTCAGCTTACTGACCAGAGATGAGTTTGAGCTGGACATCATAGTGTTAACCAACTGGAACACCTTCCTGGGAGCATTTTCTGCAATTTTTTATGATCTTCATCATGGTCTTTCAGCGGAGGTCGTACTATGAAGGCTCTGCAAGAACCAGCTACTTCTTATGCTGCCCAGTTCTGGCAACTCATGGCAGACATTGAATGGAACAGGCAGCCAAACTGTACCAATTTCAGTGAGGACTTAGTGATGAAGTAAAAGATGAGCTAGCCCGCATTGAGATCCCCCACCATCTTGGAAGCCTTTATTGATATTTCTCTCCATAGTGACAACTGGCTGCATGAGCAAAAGGAGAAAAAGAGGAGAACCATGTTGCCACCTTGCTCACATGCCATGCTGAAAACCCTAGGGCCCAGACCATGAGCAGATGTGGGTTGACTAGGCCTACCAAAACTTGACCCTGAAAGAGAAGGAACAGCAATGGCTTAATAACTTATGCTTGTTTTATTAAGCGATGGGACATGCCTTCACCTCTTACCCATTAAGGATCTCGACCAGCAAAGAAGAGGAAAACGAGTGAACCTAAGCCTCATGGGGGGGGGGGGCTGACTTGGCACCACAAGGACACTATGTTCCAGAACTACCCCCAGCCCTTTTTGGAGACTCTATCCAGCACATGCAGGCCCCCCCCCCCCACATTTCTAAGTACAGGTGCAGCTATGTATCACAAATGGAGTCAAGTCGATTTCCCCTCTGGGCACTGATTGAGTTCAAGGCCGCCAATAGTTTCATAGACATCAAAGCTGCTTGAGCCTTACAGAGCCCCCTCCAGTTGAAGACTAGATCAGATCTTGTAGACACAACTGACAGGTCACTCCTGTGCTCAGAGCCAGTGATGCAGGAAATGGTATCATTAGAGGCTGTACTCTAGGACATTATTTAGTCTGCAGAAGAATGAGGTGGGGATTTGATAGCTGCTTTCAACTACCTGAAAGGGGGTTCCAAAGAGGATGGATCTAGACTGTTCTCAGTGGTAGCAGATGACAGAACAAGGAGTAATGGTCTCAAGTTACAGTGGGGGAGGTTGGATATTAGGAAACACTATTTCACTAGGATGGTGGTGAAGCAGTGGAATGGATTACCTAGGGAGGTGGTGGAATCTCCGTCCTTAGAGGTTTTTAAGGTCAGGCTTGACAAAGCCCTGGCTGGAATAATTTAGTTGGGAATTGGTCCTGCTTTGAGCAGGAGGTTGGACTAGATGACCTCCTGAGGTCCCTTCCAACCCTGATAGTCTTTGATTCTATGACATCAGGAAGTATTGCAATTTAATGTGATTAATTCTCCAAACTTCCCATGATTCTCAGCATCACCTGGCTAGATTAGCATGATTCTTGCGTCTCCTGGCAAGAGAAGAGGATCAGCTTTCTCTCCGAACATTGCCAAAGGGTTTCCCTGCATACTGTTGGCTTCAACTCCCCAGCTGTGGACTTATGCACCCAATCAGAGGCAATAGCACCTGTGGGGAAACCCTGGACAGCAGCAGTTAGCCAGAAGAAACCACTCCCATGTCTGAGCCTCCATCTCACTGATAATCCTGGATTTATGTGGACATTTTTGAAAACAGAAATGCAGACATGCTACCTCCACACTGAGACTACAACTGCTCCATAGACCTAAAGCCTGGGGCAAATGTCCCTTACCGATGGATCTATGCAATGCCTGAGCTGAAACTGGCCACCCTTTGTTCATACACCCAAGACAACTGGCCAAGAGTTTCATCCAATGCTCCATCTTCCTGGCAGGGGCTTCAGTCCTTTTTGTTAAGAGAAAGGAAGGAACACTCTACCTCTTAGTTCAGAGCCTGATAATCTACAAAGTGATGGTTCAAAAAAATCAGTGTCTCCTGCCCTAATCTTGAAGTTGCAAGATTGTGTTTGTTCTGCCACTATTTTCACCAGACTGGATCTTTGAGATTTACAACCTAGTGCACATCAGGTCAGGAAATGAATGGGAGACGGTCTTCCAAACCTGCTATGGACACTATGAATACTTAGTGATACCTGTCCATCTGACTAATGCCCCCACAACCTTGCATCACTTTGTGAATGATGTGTTGAGAGACATCCTGGATCAGTTCCTCAGTCTTTCTTAGCAAATCAACTCCATCACCTTCAAATGCAGCGCCCCTGTCCCTCAAGATACACCCTATTTTCCATATGTGCCTCCTGAAGCCTTACATTGAGGAACCCTTTCCTGATCGGTCTGAACAGCCACCCCAACCAGTCCAGATCCAAGGGCATGAGGAATACATAGTCTGCCCTGTTAACTTTAGACTGTAGTGGGAGGGAGAGACTGTACTACCTCACAGATTGCGAGGGCTATGGTCCTGAAGACTTATCCTGGGAACCTTCTTACTATGTCCATTCCCCCAACTTGGTAACAAAGGCTTCATTGAGACCATCTGGGCCTGGTATTAACCCAGAGAAAGGGCACCCTGAAGTGAGGGGAATATAAGGATCCATGGCACTAGAACCCAGGTCTGCAGAGCCTGGGGCAGCTCATGTTCCTACATTACCAGAGGCAGGCGACGTAATGCTGCATCCAAGGAGCAGTGTAGAGATTGGGCCATAATTCCTGTGGTGCCTAAAGGGCCAGAGTGACAGCAGACTGCAGCCCTTTGATTGGCCCACATTACTATAAAACGCTCAAGGGTACCCCAGGAAGTTATCTGGGCAATCATGCAAACTCCCAACTGAATTGCTGTGGCTCCAGCCATTGCTTCATTTTGCCGCACTCCCTGATCTTCGGTCAAAGACTCTGTCCTGACTTTTGCCTACTGATTTTGGCTCTTGCATTTACTCTGATCCCTGCTCACTGACCACTGCCTTGTGACCACCCCTTGACTTTTCAATACAAGCCCAGCAATAACCTTTAGGCCATACTGCCTATGTCCCACTCCCTGACAACATATTGATGGTGATTTGAACCCCTCTCCTGATTTTTGAAGACTCATTTGTAGCTTCCCAGAAGATTTATTAGGAATATTCTCCAGCAAGTTATGGAAGATGTAGATCAAAGTCTCATTGCTGAGTCCTTGCCTGAGAACTCTTAATTATTGTTTCAATCTTCAATTTTGCAGAGAAGGCCTTTACAATTGATTCATTTATAAATCACACAGCATGATGGAGGAAATTTCTAACAAACATGTGACATTAACATTGCTCTTGGCAAAATTACATTTTTAAAATGTATTCAGTTTTCCCCTAATGGGAAAGAGGGGATACAATAGTGAGAGTGAAAGAAAGGACTTCAAATTTATATTAGACTGTATCAGTTAATTTAGCATAATTACTCTAATTACAGACACATGATAAGGTGGTTATTTCAAAACCCCAAATCTTTTGGGTGGAAACCCTCATGCTATTTGCTTTGTGCATTGGTAAAGCTACATTATGAGCTTTTGGGCTAAATTAGACAAGAATGGATTGAGCCTGCAAACCCTCTCTCTTATATTTAACGGCCCTTATGTGAGTAGTCCCATTGTCTTCAGTGAAACTAATGCTGGGGTTTTCATAGGAGCCTTAGGGATTGAAATGCCCAGATCCCACTGAAATTCAATAGAAGTTAAGCACCTAACCTCAGGCTCTTGAATATTCTAGCCTATGACTATAATGCTTCCACTGGGATTGCTGGGGTGAAATCCTGGCCCTATTGTGGTCAATTGCAAAATTTCCATTGACTTCAATGGAGCCAGGATTTCACCCTGGTGCAAGTAGGGATTGCAAAATGAAGACTAATACTAGCAAGTGGCTTATCAGGCAGCAGCTCCAAGTTGAGTTCAGTATATAAAGAGTCTTCATTATATTCTAGTTTCAGGTCTTGAGACAGCATCTAAAACATACTTTTCTTTATCATAAAGAGAACATTTTCATTTACTAAAGATACCGGTACACAGTTTTGCACAAGGATGGAGCTAATTTTTGCCCATAGATGGATTAAATTTTGCACCCCCTCTTCTTATTTTTCACAACCCAAACTTAAGGGGATTGAAGCTCTAGTGTCTTTCAACAATATTTTTACATTCCAAAGCCAAAAAATTGTACTTCTGAATTTTTTAAATTTTTTTTGATCTAAGAATAAAATTTCCTGCTGACCTGGAAGGTTTATCAGTATTATGAGTCAGGGATGAACTCTCCCAGAGATGGGGAAATCCTGACTATATTCCCCAATAATCAGAACTCTTCTTTTTCTTTTTCTTTATTGTGGGCAACTCCATCATCTTCCTGTCCCTCAGTCTTGTAAACTCAGACTCATCTTTGATTTATCTTCTTCTTAAACATTCACACCATCACTTAGTGTGGCCAGTTTTCCTTCCACAATATCTCAAAAATTCATCCATTCCTGAAACCAAAACCCTTGTCCATTCTTTGATCTTCCCATGTTTTGATTATGGCCATGCCCTTCTCAGTGGCTTCCCTATCGACAGCTCTACCCCCAACTCATCACACACCCCATTCCTCCAGTCCTTCTAGAATATAGCATTAAAACTCATCTAGCACATCCATGACTGAAGAAATTTCCAGACACTACTCAGATTCCTTCATTGGTTTCCCCTTTTCTTCCACATCAAACTGAAGTTCTTTCTTATTGCTTTCAAGGCCCTGCACAATTTAGCCGCTTCCTATTTTTATGTACTCTACTTTCACTCCTACCTTGCACTCCTTGTCTCTGCCCAAACCATAAAACTAACCTCTACCTCTTTTCACTCTTGTTTTGGTTCTTATTTCCATGCAACTCCTTAGGCCTGGAACCCACTGCCTGATGCTGACTGTCACATATCCACTTTTCCCTTCATCTCAGTTCTTCTGGGATGCATATTTTTGCCCTCAGAGGGGTTGACTAGCAAAATTACTAATTGCTGGAAATGAGTGTCAATATTAGCTGCAGTTAACCAGTGCGGAACACAATTTAACTGCAAGCATAACCGAGGACAAACTGTCTTCAGCACCACTGCACAAACAGTGAATAAACTCTGCTATAAGTAGCATGGTATATATGATGATATAGAATCACAGAAATGTAGGGCTGGAAGGGACCTCCAGAGGTCATCTAGTCCAGTCCCCTGTGCTGAGGCAGGACCAAGTACACCTAGATTCTGTCTGACAGATTTTTGTCTAACCTGTTCTTTAAAATCTCCAGTGACTTGAATTCATTGTCTCTAAGTAACCTATTCCATTGCTTAGTTAGAAAGTTTTTATTAATATCTAAACTAAATTTCCTTTGCTGCAAACTAAGATGATTACTTCTTGGAATGGGTGCCTAGCTATTCTCTTGATCTTGCATGGTATAAAAAATGAAGCTCTGGCATACCACATCTTAGAAGTAATTTTAAATTTCTGTCATAGTTCTAGAAAAGTATAAAAAAATACATAACTTATCATTTTGGGTGAGGGAGGAAAACCTCAGATTCACAGTCACCTCTTCTGAGATACAGTTGCAATCATAGGGGGCCTCTCTATTAATTGTTGCAAGCCTATTTCCTTCAGCAGGGCTCCTAAGATTCTGAATTACAATCCTGTGTGCTTTACACAATTTTTATCTGCCGTTCCAGATACGACTCTGAGGCTTCTTTAAAATAAATTTCTAACAAATTGTAACATTACTTTTTAAAATGGAAACATTGAGGCAGATTCTCCATTAGTACATGCTTATACCATTAATAAGTTCAGTCCATTCTCTTAAGAGTAGCAAATTTTCCAGTCAGTGGATTCCACACTGTGAACGAGCACTAAGTTATGAAGTCTTCTTTAGCTGTTTTCTTTTTCTAACCATCTGGTTATTTCTTAAACTCCATCAAAGCGCTGGTTTACTTCATCAAGTAAAAACAAGGAATTTAGGCTAACAATCGTATGCATTCTTCTGCGGACTGAATTATTCCGAATTTCTGCCCCCCTCCCATTTCCCTCAAGATTTACTTTCCTCTTCTACAGCATCTGATTGCCATATATAATAATCAGCCGTGAAGTGACACCCTCTGATATTGGTATGGAGAAAGTAAATAAGGAAGTGTTATTTACTCCTCATAACACAAGAACTAGGAGTCACCAAATGAAATTAATAAGCACCAGGTTTAAAACAAACAAAAAGGAAGTATTTCTAAACACAATGCACAGTCAATCTGTGGAACTCTTTGCCAGAGGATGTTGTGAAGGTCAAAACTATAATAGGGTTCAAAAAGTATTGGCCAAGATGGGAAGGGATGGTGTCCCTAGCCTCTGTTTGACAGAAGCTGGGAATGGGTGACAGGGGATGGATCACTTGATGATTACTTGTTCTGTTCATTCCCTCTGGGGCACCTGGCATTAGCCACTGTTGGAAGACAGGGTACTGGGCTAGATGAGCCTTTGGTCTGACCCCGTATGGTCATTCTTATGTTCTTATGAACCTGCTGCCCTCATGAGTGATGAGCAGACTTCAAAAAGGTTCAAGGTAAAGTTTTGGGGTAAATTTCAGATGCTCCTCCTTTCAGTCTCTTTAGATTGCAAAATAGAGTTTGCAGTCTCTCCAGGCAGAGGCCCACAAACCAACAGAAGGAGAAAACTGATTCACCTTCTAGAAAGTCCTCATTGTTTTATAATCCATGTACAGTGCCTAGATACTATATTGAAAGGCATTGTGGGAATGTATAGGAGAAAAGACATCTGATCTTTCTGAAAAGTTTTTTTAATACTTCAGAGTTCCATTTGTGCCTTAAATGTCAGAGCAGTCTCACTCATCACTGTATTTGTTACTTTCACTGCTGATCCTAGGAAACTGGGAGATGCAGTTTTTTGTTTTGGAGTTTTCAACAATTGTTCAGGTTACAACAGTTCTGTTTTTCTCTGAACCAGCTCAGTTGTGCATAACAACTCAGCAACTGGAATAAATGCCAAAGTTTATGGCTAAGATAGTTCATTTTATAATAAAAACAGATCAGAGAAACACCACTCAGCACATGTACACTGTTAAAATAAACTACTCTGGAAAAAAAAGAGAGAAAAAAAAAACCACCCTACAAACATAAATACAATGACGACAACACACTTATGCTCTATCCCTCAGGAGCAGAGGAGGAACTTTACCCCTTCCAGACAGGCCCTGCAGCAGGCCCTGTATGTCAACAAACTCCAAATATGCAGGGACAGGGAGAGGAGTGGCCTTCTAGAGACGAGGACTCTCCTTGCTGAGAATACCCTTCCTCCAGCTGCTCCCTCTCTAGGTGATAGCTCAAGCACTTCAGCAGATCCCAGCTGCTATCATCATGTGGTGTGGCTTGTAAGGTAGATTGGACCCAAACCATTTATCGGTCAAAACCAACAGCTTGATTTGCAACCAGAAAACGAATACGAGCCCAGATTTCATTCACTCCCTGTAACAAGCACTACTGCTTGTTGATAGGCCTTGTTACCTTTCATTTTTGGAGTCAGTCATTCTATTATTCTCTCACCAATAGTTAGAAGCAAAAGAGAACACCCTTTGCCCCCCTCCCCTTCCAGAAAATGTAGAAAGGCAGAACAAATTTAAAACACCAGGAGGAGCAGGGAAACTGTTTAACTTCTACTCAGTTAAACAGTTTTAGAGAGAGTGGTAAATCAGCGAGTAAGATGACCTGCTCTACCCCATCCTCCAAACAGTTGTTTGAGAATGTCGAAGAAAAACTCAGTTCTCGCTTTTTGTTTGGGTGCAGCAAAATCAAATACTTTTTATTATTTCTCCAGTAATTACAATGGAGGGAGAGAGTGCCATAGGACACAGGGTCACCCCAGTCCTGGACAGGTCTCTCAACTGGTAAACAATTACATCAAGCCTTTATACCTTTGTTACAGACAATTTCTAGCAATCATGGAGACAGTAAAAAGCAACAAATACATTTTGTTTATACATAGCAGAAAGGCTTATCTTATTTGTCTCACTCCTAAGAAAAGCAAGCCTGCATTTTGGTTAGTGATTGCAAGGTCGTAATAACTTTGTACACAGTTCTTGTCCTGTCGCCTCGCACTATCTTTGCTCCTACAAGTCTCACGTCATTAGGGTTACAGTATGGCCTGACTCTTGCTAACTGACTGACACGCATTAAAATCCCCTTCAAATCCTTATTGAAGCTTTCCCTGCTTCCACAAGAACATCAGCAATACTTTTAGCACTTACTCTCCACATGTGCATGCAACTCCCTTTGATGCAAATGAGTTACTTCCACATATAATGGGGAAAATAGACCCTGTAAGTGGTCTGGGAATCCCTAAAGCACCAGATCCTCGGTTACTTCACTCCATTTCCAAAAGCTGTCTGCATGTTTGTGTCACCTCAACTCATTTGTCCCAGCAGGCAGCTGATTCTGTCATATAACACCATGCTTGCTGCTCCATAAGTATCCTGGAATAGCTAATGTCCATTTCTGCGTGAAAGCTTCGTCTTCACATCCCCTCTTATAATGTGCCAGTTTGCAGCTTTTGTGAGAATTCTCTGCAACAACACTATTTTATCATCTGGCGCTATAAACCTACAGACGTAACTCTGTACACTGACTCACCATAGGGGCTACAAGCTAATGGACAAGTCATCACCTCCACTTTTATGGACTAAGGTGAAAAATTCCTAGGCCTGGGCATGGAAGGGCAGAGGAATGGTGTCTCATCCACTGCTGTAGCTTTGGTCACTTAAATCAATCTTTCACCTGAAGGGCTAGAATACCGGTACGTTCACATATGGATGTACAAGGGAGGGAGAGGGTACATGGAGCCAGCTGGCCACAAGCGATGAGGTGCCTGTTACCCTCTTTAAGGATGGTGCAGTGGCTGCATTTCCCAGGAATCACTGCACCTCCCTAAGGTACTTTGCATCCTGGAAGTCCCACTGGGACAGCACAGTTTTGTACCACCCCCGATGCAGGGCTATGGCTTAATATCACAGGTTAAGAGATGATTTGATCACAGTCTATAAGTACCTAGACGGGGAACAAATATTTAAGAACAGGCTCTTCAACCTAGCAGGAAGGGTATAACACAATCCAATGGCTGGAAGTTGAAGCTAGATAAATGCAGAGTAGAAATAAGGCATCAATTTTTAATGGTGAGAATAATTAACCATAGGAACAATTTACCAAGGGTCATGATGGATTCACCATCACTGACAATTTTTAAATCAAGATGGGATATTTTTCTAAAAGCTCTGCTGTAGGAATGATTGTGGGGAAGTTCTATGGCCTGTGCTATACAAGAGATCAGATTAGATGATTATCACATAGATTCTAAGGCCACAAGGGACCAATCAATCTATGAATGACTCCTCAATTCGATGACTAGAACCACAATACGATAATGGGATACTAAAGTAAGTTGAATTTTGCTGAAAAAAAAACAAAACAAAAAAATACCGCTTTTTCAGAATTCCTATGCTATTTTCATTGCTTTGTGGTATTAACTAAATGCTTAGACAATTGCTTTTACAATATTTAAACAAAAGGGGGTTTGGTTTAAAAATTTCCAAAGACGTCTAGCATTCAGATTGGCAACAGCTGTACGGAATAAAATATGTGGACATAATTACAGACCAACTGTTAATTTGGCACTTGCTTGTACAGGAACGAAATTTCAATTAAGTTTTGTCAGCAGCAAGTATAAATGACAGATCCCATATGAAACTTCATAGCCAGTAAACTGCCTAAATAAAGATTGGGATGTCATCCAGTTAATGAATTAGATCACATGCACTGATTACATACTTTGTAAATAATGTGCTCCTTTCCCCTGTTCTTGAAAACGAATTGTTTATCCAGTTGTTGTTTTCTTAAAGAATGGCCCATATGGCAGGTAAATTGGAACAGTCACACTCTGGGCTGACCCCTAGGCCAAATGGTGCCCCAGGCAAGGAGCATCTTCAGCACTCCCCTCACCTCAATTTATTAAACTTTTGGATACCTTTTTATTGCATTTGTAGCCCATTTCATGACTTTGAGGCATGATTTGCATGCATGATTTATCCCTGTCATACAAGACAAATATTGCAGCTGGGCTCTCACTTCACTTCAGTTCGTTCTTATATCTCACTTATGGACTGGCAATGCCCCTCCCCTTATACACCCATGAGGATATGGCTGACAGCATCCTAGGAGGTTTGAGGCAAATGTAGCTCTCACAGTCTGGAAGGATCCACAAGATTATACAAAGGTCCAGAACATTCTAGGAGGTTAGTGAAAAATGAATCCACATACGGAATACCCAAAACAGGTTACTTCAAACATTCTATTTTTCCTTTTGTTGCTAACAACAAAAACAGCACCCCGAGCCTGGGACCCTCCTAGCTCCATACCCCCAGCAGTCGCCTGGGTCGCTTGCCCTAAATCTGGCTCTGGTCACATTGTGTTTAGAGCAGGGTGATACAACTGAGTGAATTATCCCATTAGCCCGATAGGCCAGAATTAAATCACATGCAAGATTTTTGAATATATATAATAAAATGACTGCACGAGGTCACAAAACAGTTGTATTCACATTCATTTGGAACCATGCAATGAAGTACAAATCCTCTCCCAAAGAATTCATGTTGCTACCAGACAGTGATTCAGCTGCTGTTCTCAGTGGTCCCAGGAGAAAACCAGATTATCTCAGCACCATCAGCAAGTTTCTGGAAAGAGAGACAGATTATTAATGGGGTAGCATGGAAAGGCTCACTAGCCTTTCAACTATGAAATATGTTCCTGTACTGGATGAACAAGCGCTACATTTCCTGTTCTGTCTCAGCCATAATAGCTACCAGTGGCTATGAATGCCTCCCCCTTTTAAAAAAAAAGTATAATACTAAAGAACTCTCAAAAAATTAATTCCAGTCACCTAACCCAAAACTATTTTATTGTCTTTCCCCACACTATAGTTAGAGCTTGGATTTCATTAACAAAAATACATTCTGCAGCAGCTGATCCATGATAGTTACTGCAGATCTTTTTAGTTTTGAAGCAGTGAAGGCAATGCCAGATTAAGCACGCAAATCTTGTACTGTCAGCACATGTAGAAGGCAACTCTAGACCTATTCTGCCTTCACTCAACCCCTGGAATTGATATTTTAATCTGCATGCACCCAAAATTGACAACTGCAGATTCATGAATGATATCATAGATCCAATCTCATTCACACTGGTGTGAATCAGGAGTAATTCCATTTACTTCAGAGGAGTTACTCCAGCTTTACACTGGTGTAACAGAGCTCAGAGTCTGGTCCAAGCATTGGAGAACTTCTTGAATATGCTTAGTGCACATATTCAAACATGCAAATGAGGAGGTACTCTACTTTGGTCAACATTTAGATCATCATTCAGCTGGAAAAGGAGATGTAGTGGGGTTGGTTTTTTTTGTATATTTGCTTATATTAAAGTTTTTGGTACTTTCATCCTTTAGCAGGGTTGACTGTGGAAGTGAAAGCTATCACCAGCACCATCCAGTCGTGATGATGAGTCATTTTAAAAAATGAAATGGGTGTCAAGCCAACTCCTTAGTTTAAGTTTGTATAAGCAAGCTACTACAGTCTGTGATGGGGCAAGGCCAGATGGCTACAGTAAAGTAGTGAGGAACAGGTATGTTAGCCCCAGGCTAAACAAATCCCTGGTACCATGGTAACCAAATGGCAGTTGTTCCAGGTTAATCAAGACACCTGGGGCAAATTAAGATCCTTCTAGAAGTGGAGATAGCTAGATTGATTGGGATACCTGAAGCGAATCAAGAGCTGGCTGGAACTAGTTAAAAGCCTCCCAGTTAGTCAGTGAGGTGTGGGTGTCAGGAGCTGTGCTGTTGGAGGAATGAAACAGTATGAAGCCATATCAGGTGCAAGGAAGGAGGCCCTGAGGTAACGGTGAAGGCGATATTGAGTGGGGGATGCTGTGGGGAAGTGGCCCAGGGAATTGTACATGTCCTATTTCCAAAAAGTCAGCTACCATAGCTGCTAATTTTAGGGTCCCTGGGCTGGAGCCCAGAGTAGAGGGTGGGCTTGGGCTCCACTCTCCCCTCCCTGATTAATCACTGAGACTGGGAGACAACAGAGACTGTGTGAGGGAGGATTGCTTCTCCTCACCTCCGTTGTTGGCTTATGATGAAAATAGCTCAGTAAGCTGTGACCCTTGCCTCTAGAGAGAGAAGGGCTACGTGGAGGGTAACAGTGAGCCTCTGAGGCTAGCAAAATCTGCCAAGAAATGCAGGACCCATGGAGTCAAGGACAGAACTTTGTCACAAGTCTGAAGATTGTACATTTCACATCACCACTATGATACTGGCTATCGTAGGACACTGGAGAAGAGTTGATCTCTATTTATACTCTCCAGTAGCTTCACCTCAAGAAAAGCATTTTTCACCCTTTTAAAATGGGCTTTGATAGGCCAGCCAATTTCTTCATGATGTTTAATGAATGCAGAAATCAAGCACTCATACATGCTGCTACTCATTGCAATCAGACACACAGCAGTCAGCCAAAACATCAGTAGCACAATCAAGGCATGGATTGCTCCCTAGGTTATGAGTGTTGGGAAACTATTTGGCCATTCAGTTTCTTCAGAAAATTAGGGTGGTGAGTGCTAATTTGGAGAAAAAAAAATGGAATCATCTTCAGAACTTCCTGAAAAGTTTTTGAATTCCCATTTAGCCAATCTACTATATAGTTTCTTGTGCATTAGTGGCAGCTATAAATAAAGCTGCCTATGTGGTTCCATTCCAAGTTCTTGTTTTGAGATAGTCAGAATGTCCCAAAACTCACTCATCAGGTGACATTTTATAGCTCTTAAAATAAAAATCTTCAAGAATAATTGTTGAGCAAAGTTAGTGCACACCCTTGAGTCATTTTTGAGTGTGAAAAGTCCAGGAATGCATTATAAATGGAGGGAGATTAACAGGATAGGGAGAAGTTTCAGAGGGTGGGGGGGAGGGAGAACAGCCCTCCTATCACTTCCTGGCCTCCATCATCCCTGCCCCCATTTAAAACTTCTCCCTATCCTGTTAATCTCCCTGAATGTAACTAAAGGCTTGCTTATATGGGAAATAGTCCGGAAGAGCTATTGTAGCATAGCTATTCCACTCTGGTGCCCTGTGTGGGCAATATTATTCTACACTAAGAGTGCCTTTGTGCCATTTAGCATAATTACTATTGTGAACTAGCTATTACACTTTAAATTCACACAATACCTTCCCCTGTAGATAAGCCAGCTCCAGGCCCACCCCCTAGATATATTTATAAGTCAGTCTGATCAAGCCACATGTAAAAAGTAGGGATGAACTACATAATAGGAAGTCTTGTTTGCTTTTGCTATGATTTCTTTGTCTGCAAAATAATAAGCATACTCTCCATTCAAAGAAAACAAAAACCCAGAAGAGCCCAAAGTCAACTTCTATTTTCTGATTTGAACGTTGATTTTATTTAGAATTCCACAGATAGTTCTCTGAAATTATTTAAGAAAAGTGTTAAATATACTTTCTTTCAGAAAGTCATCTCACAAATAATGGGACATTATTGGATGGCCTTATGTTTATTTTTTCTTTAATGTACCCCATTATGAGAAATTAAATGTTAAACTAATTTAAGAAAAATCCACCGAATCATGAGTAGTTTAGCTCAAGTAGTTTGGGGGTTCAGTAACAGTTGCTTTAAGAAACAAAGTGGGGCTCTTAATACTGTACTTGTTAAATTATTCAGGCCTGAATCTATTGTGGAAAGTGCTCTCTTGTTCACAGGGTACAAATTCAAAAATTCTTACAAGTGGGAATTTCTTGGCAACTGGAAAGATTTGCCTATGATGTTATTTTCCCCCAAGCACAAGGAAAGGGCC
This sequence comes from Mauremys mutica, assembly GCF_020497125.1. NCBI lineage: Eukaryota > Metazoa > Chordata > Testudines > Geoemydidae > Mauremys > Mauremys mutica. The sequence goes on from NC_059074.1 coordinate 131,982,656, forward strand.
ATTATATTCACTTAGATAGGTTCATTTAAAATTAATGTAAAATGATTATGTACAAGCCTATCAGGATGGTCAATCAAGGGTTCAGAAATCCTCACTCTCAGTCTTTCATAACAGAGCAGAAAGGTAGAAGGCTAAGGAGTTAGCTGAGAACAAAGTGGACGATCAGTCATGATTTCCAAACTTTGTCATTGGTAGTCACTGTGTTATCTCCCATTTGCCTATGAACTTCCAGGACCAAGCTCAGGCCAGGGTACCTATGAATGGTTGTTTGTAACTTGTAATATGTTTATTTTTCTCGATAGAAGAACTTTCCAATAGAATGAACAATTTCCTACTGAACAGATTAGCAAAGTGGTCGCTGCGTTTTCCCATGTTATTTCATGTTTCCTGTGCTGTATTTATTTTTATATATATATAAAAGTTAATGAAGGCTACAATTTTCTTTGACTGCATCATATTTAAAGATGCTACCTCTTGGAGCATGTCACTGAAGTACACTACCAAAGAAGAGAAGCTATACCCTATGAAACAAATCCCAGTGGTAAGGTCTCTCCAGCTTGCCTTCAAAAGAGGCAAGGTTTTGCTACACTTTGTGGTCTGTTGCAAACACTAAACTCTCTGCCTCTCTGGTGAAATTGGATCTAAGTGTGGGTGTCCTTTATTTAAATAATAATTTTAAAAGGTGCCTATCCAAGTCTTTACCTGCTCTGAAACATCATTAATAGTATAACAAAATCCCAGCAGCATAAAAATAGTAATTTCAACAGGAGCTCAGCCAGTCAGCCACCTACAGAGATTCCTTTCTACCCTTTCAGAAGGCCACCAAACAGGGCCGCTAAGAGTGGGTTCAGCCCCTGGTGAAATTTTTTTTTTCCAGCCTCCCAGCACGAGCGGACTGGCTAAACAGGACCTGGGAAGCTGGGCCCCAGGCCCGCTTCTGGATGGCTGGGCCCCAGTAATTTGTACTGGCTTCCCCCCCTCTCGTTGGCCCTGCCACCAAATTCATTGTTTCAGACCAAGGGGGTGGCGGGGAGGAGAGGGGAGGGGCTGAGAGAAGTTCCAGAGTCCTTCTGAGACCACTTTGACAGCCTCCCTCCACCCCCTTCTTTTATAAGGAGAGTGATCCAGCTCAGGCACCCCTGCTGACTACAGCTGTGGCAGTATGGTACAGAGAAAGAGGAGATCGCTCAGGTAGGCCAGTATCAGGATATGTGGAGCTCTGGGCCTGGCAGAATTTGATTTTTTATAATATCAATGTTTATTTCTAAGCATTTTTAAAAAAGATTATCTATGGAAATTTTCACAGTTGCAGGGAATTATGTGGGGGAGGGACAGAATTATTTAATAAGACAAGACATTGTGGTTCAACAAGTTAGAACTTTATAAACCGTTAAAAACAAATTGTCATAAGAACGGCCATACTGAGTCAGACCAATAGTCTGTCTAGCCCACTGTTCTGTCTTCCGACAGTAGCTGGTGCCAGATTCTTGTGGAATGAACAGAATAGGGTAATGTATCTAGTGATCCAGCCCGTGTCTTCCACACTCAGCTTCTGGCAATCAGAGATTGATGGACACCCAGAGCATGGAATTTCATCCCTGACCATCTTGGCTAATAGCCATTAATGGACCTATCCTTCATGAACTTATCTAATTTTTTTTTTAACCTAAACATACTTTTGTCCTCCACAATATCCCTGGCAACAAATTCCATATGTTGGCAGTGCAATGTGTAAAGAAGTACTTTGTTTTAAACCTGCTGCATATTAATTTCATTGGGTGATGTCTGGTTCTTGTGTTATATAAAGGGTGAATAAACACTTCCTTATTCACTTTATCCACACCATTCATGATTTTATAGAGGTCTATCATCCCCACTTAATCATCTCTTTTCTAAAATGAACAGTCCCAGTATTTTTAATATCTCCTCTTATGGCAGCTGTTCCATACCCCTAATCATTTTTGTTGCCCTTCTCTGTATCTTTTTCAATTCTAATATCTTTTTGAGATGAGGTGACCAGAACTGCACTCAGTATTCAACGTGTGGGCATACCATGGATTTAAACACTGGCATGATGATATAGTCTGTCTTATTTATCCCTTTCCTAATGTTACCTTTTTTTTTTTTTTTTTTACTGCTGCTGCACATTGAGTGGATGTTTTCAGAGAACTATTCATGATGACGCCAAGATCTTTCTTGATTGGTAAGAACTAATTTAGACCTCATTATTTTGTACATATAGTTGTGATGTTTTCCAGTGTACATTACTTTGCATTTATCAACACTGAATTTCATCTGCCAGTTGATGTCCAGTCACCCAGTTTTGTGAGATCCCTTTGTAATTCTTTGTAGTCTGCTTTGGACTTAATTATCTTGAGTAACTTTGTATTATCTGCAGATTTTGCTACTTTGCTATTTACCCCTTTCTCCAGATCATTTATGAATATAAATATGGTGCCAATACAAAACCTTTGGGGACCCTGCTATTTACCTCTCTCCACTGTGAAACTGACCCTTTATTCCTATCCTTTATTTCAGAGATCAGTCATTTGGATACAATAGGAAAAGACCTTCTCACTTATCCCATAACTGCCTACTTTGCTTAAGAGCCTTTGGTGAGGGACCTTGCCAAAGGCTTTCTGAAAGTCCAAGCACACTATATCCACCGGATCACCCTTGGCCACATTTGCTGACCCCCTCAAAGGATTCTAATAGCTTGGTGAGGCATGATTTCCCTTTACAAAAAAAGCCCTGTTGACTCTTCCCCAACATATCATGTTCATCCATGTGTCAGATAACTGTTCTATACTACAGTTACAGTCCAGTACCATGCAAACTGGTTGAAATTGCCAAAATTGCCTTTGGAGCCATAAAAAAATTGGCATCACATTAGCTATCCCCCAGTCAGCTGGTACAGAGGCTAATGTAAACAATAGGTTATACCAGTTAATAGTTCAGCAATTTCATATTTCAGTTCCTTCCAAACTCTTGGGTGAGGACCATCTGGTCCTGGTGACTTATTACTGTTAATGAGTTTCTTCCAAAACATCCCACACCGAGGTGTCAATAGAGGAGAGTTCCTTGGACTTTTCACCTAAAAAGAGTAGCTCAGGTGCAGCAATCTCCTTCACTCCCTCTGCAGTAAAGACTGATGCAAAGAATGCATTCAGCTTTTCCACAATGGCCTTGTTTTCCTTGAGTGCTCCTTTAGCAGCTCGATCATCCAGTCGCCCTACTGATTGTTTGGCAGGCTTCCTGCTTCTGCTGTAGTTTAAAATTCTTTTGCTGTTAGATTGTGTCTTTTGTTAGTTGCTCTTCAAATTCCTTTTTGGCCTGACTAATTATAATTTTACACTTACAAAAGAACAAACTCTGGCTAGGCATTTTCCTCAGTAGGATCTGACTTCCAGTTTTAAAAGGATGTCTTTTTGCCACTAACTGCCTCTTTTACTCTGTTTAGCCATGGTGACTTTTTTGGGCCTCTTACTTTTTTTTAATTTTATTTTTTTATTTGAGGGTATATAAATAGTTTGAGCCTCTAACATGGTGTTTTTAATAAGTTTCCATGCTGCTTTCAGGCATTTCACTCTTGTGACCTTCAGAGATTAATGTAAGCAGAAGGTGTCTTGTTCTATCAATAGACCTCTCCCTTGATGATTTGGCAGGACATTAGAATACTACTGTCCTCAACCACTGAGGTGGTCCCTATGTGTCCTCTTTTCTGGATTCATTCTCATAGCTCACCCTGGCTTATGGATGATCTGACAAATGAAACAAGAGGGAAGATAGCTAGAGCACTGGTGGTGGAAGTATCATGAAGAGGTTAAGAAAGCTCTTTGCCTCCATCATCATATCTGCAAGATCTCAGACAGTAAATTTGTTTCAGGTGGTAGATAATCCACATGTACCTGACTAGCTCAGATTGTTAGCTAGCCTGAGTCTATTCTATTACTTGTTCTGTTAACAAGAGTGATCAGATGGGATGGGCTGTTTGCTTCCATGGTGGAGGGACCTAGGTCTTGAAAAAACAGAGGCCTCATTTTCTCTGCTAGAGTTCCAGCATTGATGGTACTGGAGATGTTAAGAGAACTTCATTCCACCACCTGTGCTTTGGATCCATGATCTATCTGGTGAAAGCCAATGGGGAAGTAGCAGGTCCTTTGCATGTGAAGACTGTCATTGCCTCTCAATGTAAGCAGGCTGTCTATTGCTCTGAAGGAAACTTCCCCCCTCCCCACCCAAGAAGTCATCATTTGACCCCCATAATGTTGCTAACTATCAATTGGTTTCACTCAGTTGACAATGGGCATGGATGAGAGCAAGGTGGCCTGGACTTAATCCACACCAGGGAGAGGTGGTGATGGTGTTTTAGGGGAAGAAGCTGACAGAGATGGCAAGGGTAATATCAGTCCCTTTGAGGGAGAACATCCATCACTAGTTAGTAGAGTTTGCAATTTAGGGATATTCTAGACCTCCAGCTTCTCTTTGATCATCATATTACAGCAGTAACCCAGTCAGCTAATTACCATCCACATCTGGCTAGGAATTCTCAACCTTACCTTTCAGACTTGGAACTTGTCACTGTTATCTATGGTCTTGTTGCCTCAAGATTAGACTATTGCAATATGCTCAGAGGCTATACCTTAAAACTATTTGGAGACCAACTGTACTGCAGAATGCAGTGGCTCATTCTTGAGAGGGGTATCATGTGGGGAACATATGATACAAGTGTATAGACTACATACTGCTCTCTGGGTGGAGTTTAAGGAGCTGATTATTATTAAGCTTGGAAGGATTTGATTTTTATGAATAAATGTCAATTTCACATCTCACACAAACTGACAAATATTTCCATCAATAATAAAAATTCTCAGAAAGGCAAAGAAACATGATGCTTGTAAACATATTAGAGTTAAAATCCAATGATAGACTTCTGAATTAGGTTTGTTACAAATGGCTCGGTGAAAGAAGAGTTAAAAACAGGTCTGATGTATTGATTTAAGGGTATTTACTTTGTGTACTTTGACATTTGATATTGACATGGGGGACAGTAATCAAGGATTTTATTATTAGAAATACAGCTAGTTGGGTTTGTGATGATTAGGAGAACTGCATGGTGAATTGCCTGCTGGGTGTGAAGGTTCTAGATCTTTACATCTAGAAAGACTTGCTGAGGAGGCTGGGAAATGGCAAATCGCAGCCAGTGGGAGCTGAGGGGCTCCGTGCCTCTGGACGCTCCAGGTAAACAAAACGTCCTGGCCGGCCAGCGGCTTACCCTGACAGGCTGGGAGCCAAAGTTTGCCAACCCCTGAAATATAGGGTCATACAGTTTTTGCCATTTTTACCTATCCATATTGGGGGGTGGGGGGTCAGCTTATAAATGAACAGGCTAATGAATAAGTATAAATGGTATCTCTTTCTCCCATATAAACCTTGGTCTGAACTCACCTCTCCCCCCACCCCACTCCTTGCTCACGGCTATACTTACTTCCACATTGGATTATCCCAAAGTGGATTAATAGTTTCAGAGCACTCAGTTCTTCTGTGGATTCTTCACTCTTTCTGGAAGAGAGCTATTTATCTCCACACACTCCCAGGGGTCTCCAAACAGAGGAGTCTGTCACTCCCTTCAAAAAGCACCATCCCACAACCTTATGGGTGAACCTTCCCATTCCCCCCACCCCATCCTTACTGACCTGCAGCCTATGTACAAAATTAGGTTAACTTTTTAAAAGAAATGACTGTAGGTGCTGAGCTTTTTGTTTATTCTGGCAAGGCTGAAAATAGCAACTGCTAACAAATATTTTGCCCTTCACAAGACTTTTCAGAGATGCAGCTGTTATCTCATCTAGTAAAAGTGCCAGCCCTAAGGGGAAAACAGACACTTAATTAGGTTAGGATAAGCTTCAAAAAGGTGCCTCTTTAAAAGTAATACCCACAATGCTCTGTGGTATAGGAGCATTGAACTGAATTCTAGCTCATGCAGTGAAGAACACTGATTTTAAGCTTTTTGGTTTGTTTTCTTAGTTGTGTCTCATATTGATGGCTTTGTTTTAATCATCAAAAGCAACAAAGCTTCATTCCTTCCATTATATGCTGAAGCAGACAGATCCCCAGGACATAATGCTAAGCTTGTGTGGAAAAGACCCTTTCCAGATTCCAGAGTATGAAACCACCAAGAAATCTATATTTTAGATTGAGTGTAATGTGGTCTGGGCTAGGACCTGGGGAAGTTTAGTCTGAGCTGTGGAATTTTCATGCGGAGATCCATAAACCTCAGATATGTCTCACTACCAAATCTTAGTATTGTAATGTAAGGAGCTTCTTCTTGTAAATAGGGATGTAACAGTTTATGCCAAGCTTACTTGGAATGAAACTGCATCCAGGTCAGATTCAAATCATTAGATGTGCTGAAATATGTATTAGCGTTTCCTTGCTTCCTGCGTCAGGCAACAGAAATGGGTTTGTATATAGTCACAGTTGTCTCTGGAATTTGCCTGTTTCCACCTTCACATCAATTCCAGGTCTCCTCTATACACTTAGGCCTGGTCTACCCTTTGCGGGTGGGAGAGGGAGAAAAAAAAATCGATCTAAGTTATGCAACTTCAGCTACGTGAATAACGTACCTGAAGTAGACATACTTAGATCTACTTCCTGCGGTGTTTTCGCTGTGGTAAGTTGATGGCTGACACTATCCTGTCGACTCTGCCTCTTGCTCCAGTGGAGTACCAGAGTCCATGGGAGAGCACTCTGGTTAATTTATCTCATCTAGTCTAGACATGATAAATCGACTCCCGCTGGATCAATTGCTGCCCATTGATCCTGCTGGTAATGTAGATAAGCCCTTAAGGAGTCTGTCTCACTAGAAAGGTGACAAAGTTGTAGATGTATTTGATAAGCCATTCCCACACTTTAGAAGGTCACGATCTTGACAATAGGACAACAACAGGAAGTTAGAGCAGTTGTGAATGGGTACATCATAGATCCAAAGATGTTTCAAGTGAATCCCCAGCTAGATTAGAGCAGCCTGGCTGACACAACACTTAAGTTTCATAAGATCATTGCCATTTTCCTCAATGCAGCAAATAAAGTGAAAAAGGATCGTTGGAAATTGAGTCACACACCAGTGTGTCACTGAGCCATTTCTAGTCCACTGTCTAACAGTGTCAGCAAAGAAAGAAATTGTCAAACACAGGCAAGATTAACCAAAACATTGTACTAGCATGTCTGCAGCTCCTTTTATCTAAGAATCTCACTGTCCATTAAATTAACCCAGCCTCACAACAGACCCATGAAGCAGGTATTATTGTCACCCCTTTATACAGAAACTCAGCCACAGAGAGGTTAAGTCATCATCCTACTACTCCTCTCCATTACATCTGCTTCCGAGGGCTTGAGTGCTTGCCTCAGAAATTTTATGAAGACAACCAGGGCGGTCTGTCATTATTATTATTCCCTGGTTGTGTATATAAAACTATTTTTAAAATTATGGAGTGCTGTAGTTTGCTTAAGGGGCACAGGGAATTAGGTCTGATTTAAAACACTTGAGTCTGAACAATGTTTGATATTTAAACAGAAACATCTTCATGGATTTCATTTGGGGCATGCTGAAGATATGTAGCTTCAGACATTTCACTCCTTGTTGAAATTGCAAAAGTGAACAAAGTGTTTGCATAAGACCTTCAAATTTATTCAAGGAGAAACTATACTTGCTCACATATAGGTGGGGGAAAACTTGTTTGAGTTGACAGCTATGAATAGTGAAATGATAGAAGATTAGGTTTCAAGACTTGATTTGCACAAACTAGGAAGGGAGTGAGAGACTCCATAAGTTTTGTCCCCAACTCAGACCAAACTTGTTTGTTAGTCTGAAAAATGGTGGGAGAGTGTCCCCCATACCTCCAACTTCTGTGCTTACCAATTCCAGTCATAGAAAGCTGAGATGCCATAAAAAGCAAACAAACTTGAGTTGCCTTTCCAATATTTCTGTCCTGACAAGAAACTGAAAGTAGAGGAAATCTTATGAGAGCACCTGTTCTTGCCCATTTTCCAGCCTAGATTTGCTATCTCAAGAAATTGCAACAGCTATATCTGAATGTTTATAGTTGTTTATCCAAACAGAAACTAAACCTTTTGAGGTGCTCCCATCACCAGAGAAGATGGGTTGAATTTTGTATCTTTGATTATAGCAAGGCAACACCTCTGCTCTTTTCCCCTGCCTGTCCTTTCTGAACAAGCTGTACCCTTCAATACTAATACTCCAGTCATGTGAATTATCCCACCAAGTTTCTGTGATGCCAATTATGTCAGTTATTATTCACTAGTATTTCCAGTTCTTCTTGCATTAGTATATAGACATCTAAAGAGGATTATATTTCACCTCTATATTTCCTCATCTCTCCTGTGTCCCTGCTGTGATTGCCTATGTTCCCCCCCAGATTCTGACCCAAGTCCAAAATATGGAGACCTATCTATGTGCTTTTGTCTCCTACTCCCTCCAACCTAGTTTAAAGCCCTGCCTCACTAGGTTAGCCAGCACGTATTCAAAGATACTCTTTCCTTCCTCGATAGATGGGCCTCAACAGTCCTTCTCCCAACAGGATCCCATGGGCAAGGAAGCCAAAGCCCTCTTGGTGACACCATCCATGCAGTGATGTATTTACCTCCATGATGTCTCTGCCCAGGTCCCCTTGACTGGAAGCATTGATGGAAACACTACCTGCTCCTCCCTCGCTCCCAGACCCCTGTAGTCACTTCTGATCTGCTCAGGGTCATACCTTGCAGTACGGCGTAGTAGTCAGAGGGCTGGATGATCCTTAGCAATCCTTCTGTAATGTCTCAGACATGGGCCCCTGGCACACAGCATACCTCCCAGGATGTGAGGTCAGACCTGCAGAGGGATACAAATGTAAAAGCATACAATAAGTTAATTTCATATGGCAATAAATTCAGAATAGCTTTTTAATTATTGTAATTATAATAAAGCACCAGCAGATGTTCAGCCAATCAGATCATTTCATTAACTGAACATTCACATGTGTCTTTTCTAGGACTATGCAGAAAACACGCTGCCTGGAGCAACATTAATAAATAGTTTCATTGTTACTGTTGAAGATTCTTTATATTAAGAGAAACCCCAAAAACCTCTAAAAGGGGGAGTATTTCCTTAGAAATAATTAAAAGCTTCAGAAAATGCAACTGTATCCTTAACAGGGGATCTATAATAAAAAATTAACATTTCTGGACTCCTTCCATCTAGGGACCTTAATGTGCTTTACAAACACCAATTAACTCAGTCTTGTAATACATAAATGCCCACAAACTCAATTAAGGTAAAAGATTATGCCATTTCTATGCCAACTGAAACCATTTTAAAATTTATCACCATAACTTTATCAGGAATCAACAGATGGCACTAGTCCCGCTATTGTTACAAGTGGGGTGTTTCTGAACGAATCAGCAGCTAGCACTTGAAGAAATGCTGATCATCAGCTGTGGTGCAGTTAGGGATGGTGTGCATCTTTGGCTTTGTGTGAGAGAGATACTAAGAAATAATTCTTAGATAGGCCTGCAGGTTATACCCATACAAGAAAACAAAACATTACATGATGTCAAAATCTTTTAGTCCTCAGCCTTCATTTTTGTCTGCCTTTTAGAGACTGTAAACTTCTCAAGGCAGGGACTGTCTTTGTGTCCTTTGAAGAACTGAGCATTACAGATGGTGCACACAAAATAAAGTAAAAACTGATAACATACTTGACAGAAGTAAAGTATTATCCCCAATACAGACATGAGAAAGTAGAGGTATGATTTCCCAAGATCCCATTCCAATGAGAAATAATGTATGGCAGAGCCAGGAATAGCATTCAGTCCTAACTGTCTGAACTGCAACCCTGATTCCTAAACCACAAAGCTACCTAGCCACACCTGCCAACTGTTTTTCCCTACATTAGAGGGGCTTTATATTCTTGATTAAAACTACCTGGAACTACTCATACTTGTTTTCACCTCAGTCCTTTTGGTCTCTGAAGTAATTTTATATATAAGCTTTCATATGGAGTGATTCCAAAACACACTGCAGTTCATAAACATAAAGGGATTGTTTACTTGCTAGAGAAGTACAGCAGAGGTTCATTAAAACATCTAGATTTACAGCTAATAAAGACAAAGGACTGCCCATAAATATTTCCTCTTCAAGCCCCACTCTGAACAGCATTAATGCAGAGGGGGAAAGAGGGGCTTTGCAGAGTGCTGAGAAAGCTAACAAATCTGGGCTCTTGCAACTCTACACTGCAGTCTTTAGGAAAGGATAACAAAATAACTTTTGGCTGACAAAAAAGATTGCATGAGAGTCATTTTGGATTTACACTGGGGTAAACAAGCAGAATTTGGCATAGATCAAATACCCACATGCATACCTCAGTATTAGGGACCTAATTCTGCCCGTAGTTAAAACCCATTCAAATCCAGCATCAGTCGCAGTTAAGCACGGGTGGAATTTGGCACTGCAGGTTCTAAATAGGGTCACGTACCCTGTTTTGTTTCAGCATAGACCAACATTCTCTATTTGACTGCCTCATATTCATTGAGTCCAGGGCCTTTGTGAAGAAGTTTTGTTAAACTGAGGTGTACTAAATTATTCATTCTGATTGATTTTCTAATTAAATTGAAGTCCAGGGGCTTGATTCAATGTCACATATATGGCAGTAAGTTTAACCCCACTGATTTCAGTGACATTACCCCAGCGTATGTTAGAGGAAGAGCTGGCCTCTTGATTCTAGGATCTGAGAATAGATTCCTGTCAGGACTAGATTTGTGCAATGGCAATACAATAATAATAATCCCATGCCTGCTTTTGATTGCAAAGATCCAAACATTCTTCTGTTGAACGGTGAGGAAGGGAAGAAAGGGCTGCAGACAGACAAAGGGCAAAACAGTGGAGGTGGGTGAAAGGGGAGCAATAGCTTTGTACTGTGTTCCCCATGAGCCAGTAGAAGCTCCTCTGTTAATATTGCACAGATCAGGCTCTATGTGGTTCAGGGGAGCACACTTCGACAGACAGCAGGTTTTCCAGCAGAAGTTAATGCTGCTTGCAGCAGTATTAGCTGCACTTCAGTGGCTTCTGCCTCCTCTTGTAATGCACTGCTCGGCAGTAGTAGAAAAGGCTCTGGCAGCCTAGATGTTAAATGGGCCATGCTCTCAGTGGTTAGAAGGGGTAAGGAGGATCAGGGGGGCATACAGCATGGTTTCCATGGCAGCCACTGATTTGTGGAGCACACAGGCTCCACAAATTGAGAGAAATGGCTCCCACACAGCTTTTGTAGAGCTACAAACCCAGCAATTTACCCCATCCCTGCTGGTCCAAAGGTGAGCAGCTATTAGCAACAGGGACATGGGGACCAATTGATACATGGGTGCTATTGGCGGGAAGTTTGACAGTCTTCTGTCAAATAGAAGCTGGAAGCAAAGATCTGTGTTTTTACTCCCACAAAGGATCTTCTTGAAAGATCTTATTCTTCAGTGAGAAGAGAAACATGAGAAGCAGAAAAGGTGGAGAAAGATGACCTCAAACTGACTGTTCTCAGTCTCCTTCATGATTCATTCTGACTCACCCATCTGACCTAGACACAAGCTCTGGCAAGAGGTTTTAAAAACCACCAAACCCTGTGTGTTTTTTGCTGAATACAGCACAATCTATCATCCACATTGCCTATTCCCTCCTTCCTCTCCCCACACCCCCAACTGTGAGAGAGAGAGAGAGAGAGAGAGAGAGAGAACACTACCAAATGGAGAAGGAAAGACCTGTCAGAGGAGATGGAGAAAGGAGTAAGTCATCCACTACTGAAACAAAACTCTCAGACAACCCAGAGCATGAAAACTGCCAGATCAAACAAAGACACAGGAGCTGTCAAGGCTCCAAGGGGGAGGAAAGTTACCTGCATTATGTCTGCAGTCTTAGCAGCGTCAAACTATTTAGGGAGGGAAGGGGGAGTGGTAGCCTTAGTGTGGGGGGGCGGGAGGGAGAAGAGGATGAGTGCTCACAGGGGGAGAGGGACTAGAACACAGGAATCAAATCGTGTGCCAACAGCACACACTGATAAGTCAGAAATGTGACAGGCATCTTTTCCGCCACCACAGAGAACAGACAGCCCTATGAAACTGTACAGGTGTTGCATCAAGACCTATAGTAATGGTGACCATGCACAGGGCACTTCTAGAGCCTTAAATTATTAGTTTTGCCCATGAAAGGTGTCAAACTGACAGATGTCCATTTTACCCATACATGAGCTGCGGTTTGGGCAGTGCCAATGCAAGCTTTTCTATAGCATCCAGGCAACATGTTCCAGCCTATATCTGGAAACAGCTACCCACAGGAGCATAGTTCAGTTTTCAAGCCCATTCATTCCTTGGACTCTCCCTCTCTATGAGGGATAAGAGTGCCAGTTGTGGAGGTGGTTCAAGTGAGGAGGAAAAGCAGGGAAGTACAATTATCCCTCCTTGGCTAAAAGTAGGCAGAATTCCCACCCTTCTCCCCTTTCAGGGCTTGAGGTTTCCTGGGAAGTGTTAAATAAATGTTGATCTAGAAGGATAACAAATATACAATTCACATATCAGACAGGATTTTTATTTCTCTCAGTTGTGCATGGAAGAATCACAAAGCTGGCATTTGGATTTCTGTTGCAAAATTCTTCATTTCTGATTTAATATTGAAAGCAAATTTAATCAGAACAATAGTCTAAGCAGTTTCCAGACTGCTGAGAATCTGTTCTTATGTGAGGAACCCTGCATTGCTCTGGCCTGAGGCTAAACACAGATAAGCTGCAACAGTTCTTGTAACAAATTTTTAAGTTTCAAATATGAAGAAATTAAGTGAATGTTTTCTGTAAATTAGTGTCATACTGTGGACTGCTCATGGGCTGTTTTCTGCAAGCATTCCTTCTAGTAGTCACTCCTTGCAATTTGAGATGGGAGCTACAGTATGTTCCCTGACTGAATGATCTAACCTGTAATACACCTCTACCCCATTAACACGCCACCTGATATAACACGAATTTGGATATAATGCGGTAAAGCAGCGCTCCAGGGGCAGGGCTGTGCGCTCTGGCGGATCAAATCAAGTTTGATATAATGTGGTTTCACCTATAACATGGTAAGATTTTTTTGGATCCCGAGGACAGTGTTATATCAAGGTAGAGGTGTAACTACTTATGGCCAAAATAAAATTCTATTTTTTCCATGAAACAAGTTTGTACTTAATGGGCAAATGAATCTTAAAAGGCTCATAAGTTTGTTTTCTGTGACTATTCAACCAAACAAGACTATTGGCATGAATGTTCAACTAAAAAAAGGCTGTAATTCAAGTGAAATTCTAGTTACAAATCACTGAACTATGAAGAATAATTTTTTCCTCACTATTCACACAGCTCTAATTCTTAGGCACTTGTAGACAATAAGCACTCAGTAGGTTCTTAGGATTTTAATTAAATCATGGACAATAGAATCAGATAACCAGTGCCTTAGTTGCTAGATTAAAACATTATGCAAAGCACAAATCTAGCCACCCCACTGTACTATTATTCTAACAATCCTTCTACAGAACATTTATTTTTCTAGCCATGAAAACAGACAGTTGGGGCCCAATTCCACCCTGGTGTCAGCAAATGCAGCTCCATTGATGTAAAGGAAGTTGTACTTACACCCCCAGGCTGAATTTGGCCCTTTCTGCAGTCAGCCAAACCTGACAGATGAAACATTGTGTTAATGTGATGTAATTAGAAGACTGGATGGGGGTACATCAGACAGCTGTCAAAACACAGCTCAGACACAATATTTAAGCAACTCTTATCACTGTTTATTCATTCCAACCTCATACTGATAGAGAAAAGCTAATGTCCATGAGCAAATCTCTAGCTAGGAAGCCAGGTGGGTAGCCAAATAAGAACACATGTACTATACCACTCTATGTATGACTATTCTATGTAGGTAGTTAATACATATGATATATTGAGCTGTCATGAATCACCCCCGCCCCCCATTCTGAGACACTGGAAATAATATGCATCTCAGATTGTGGACCCAATTTTCTTGACCCCTTCACTGGTGATGCAAAGCAGCCCTAACCACGCAGAAATGGCCTCTGTGAATACCTTCAGCATATGGGGTATCTGACCAGCACAGAGGTCCTGAAAGGGCTTAGGTCTGCCCATCTCCTTGCAGCCCCAGGCATAGGGAACATGACAGAAGGGCATACAGCTATTCTGCGCTTCCCATGGTCACTAGCAGCTCTGGGCAGTACAAAGGGGGCTCTAGTTTAGACAGCTGGCCTGCCCATTGACTTCAAAAGAACAAGATTCCCCCAGATTCACCAAGCATCAATTGCTCAAATGAGGACTGCAGGTTTTGGACCAGTGTGTTAAATTCCTCCTCCAACACCCTATCAACAGAGTCAAGTTCTGGTCTCAAATCCATTCATGTTGCTACTAATGACTAATGGAACTGAGGCCACAATTTAACCAGTAAGTTGTATTTTAAACAGGGATTTTTGTTTATTTTAACAAACACTAACCTAAGAGTCCTGCTGGCAGGGACCATACCCTTAAAGAGTGATATAAATTTGTGAGCCATCATAGATCAGTTTTTCATTCAACTTTAAATGATAGTGTTAAACAACTATTGTGGTAAAGAGTATTTTTATTTCAAAGTCTGCAGGTCCATTTGATGTCTATAGCCTCATAGCTCAGTTATCTATGGAGTATCTTTTGAATTTATACAAACATGCATATACAGAAGCAGGTTCTCCCCAACCATTGTGACAAAGTTCCTCCTCTACCTTGGTGGGTCCTGTGCTTATTGGCAGATTTGCTCACCTCAGTGATCTTCCCCACAGTCTGGATCAATTCCTCCTGTGTCTGATCAGGAGTTGGGAGGTTTCAGGGGAACCCGGGCCCACCCTCTACTCCAGGTTCCAGCCCAGGGCCCTGTGGATTGCAACTGTCTATAGTACCTCCTGTAACAGCTGCATAACAGCTACACCTCCCTGGGCTACTTCCCCATGGACTCCTCCAAACACCTTCTTTATCCTCACCACAGGACCTTCCTCCTGGTGTCTGATAACACTTGTACTCCTTAGTCCTCCAGCAGCACACCCTCTCACTCTCAGCTCCTCTCACACACTTCCTCTCCTCTGGCTCCTCCCTCCCTGACTGGAGTGAGCTCCTTTTTAAACCCAGGTGCCCTGATTAGCCTGCCTTGATTGGCTGCAGGTGATCTAATCAGCCTGTCTGCCTGAATTGGTTCTAGCAGGTTCCTGATTACTCTAGTGCAGCCTCTGCTCTGGTCACTCAGGGAACAGAAAACTACTCATCCAGTGACCAGTATATTTGCCCTCTACCAGATTCCTGTACCCCACTGGCCTGGGTCTGCCACACCATGTACTCCCAGTTTGCCGTTTAGATTACCAGACATAGTGGGATCCTACTTCACTCTTTCCATTTGTTCTAATTCCATTAGAAGCTGTTTCCTCCAGCAGCTTAATTCACAGCTTGTCTCCATCTGTTTCATAGAATCATAGAATCATAGAATCTCAGGGTTGGAAGGGACCTCAGGAGGTCATCTAGTCCAACCCCCTGCTCAAAGCAGGACCAAACCCAACTAAATCATCCCAGCCAGGGCTTTGTCAAGCCTGACCTTAAAAACCTCTAAGGAAGGAGATTCCACTACCTCCCTAGGTAACCCATTCCAGTTCTTCACCACCCTACTAGTGAAAAAGTTTTTCCTAATATCCAACCTAAACCTCCCCCTCTGCAACTTGAGACCATTACTCCTTGTTCTGTCATCTTCTACCACTGAGAACAGTCTAGATCCCTCCTCTTTGGAACCCCCTTTCAGGTAGTTGAAAGCAGCTATCAAATCCCCCCTCATTCTTCTCTTCTGCAGACTAAACAATCCCAGTTCCCTCAGCCTCTCCTCATAAGTCATGTGCTCCAGCCCCCTAATCATTTTTGTTGCCCTCCGCTGGACTCTCTCCAATTTATCCACATCCTTCTTGTAGTGTGGGGCCCAAAACTGGACACAGTACTCCAAATGAGGCCTCACCAGTGCTGAGTAGAGGGGGATGATCACATCCCTTGATCTGCTGGAAATGCCCCTACTTATACAACCCAAAATGCCATTAGCCTTCTTGGCAACAAGGGCACACTGTTGACTCATATTCAGCTTTTCGTCCACCGTAACCCCTAGGTCCTTTTCTGCAGAACTGCTACCCAGCCATTCGGTCCCTAGTCTGTAGCAGTGCATGGGATTCTTCCGTCCTAAGTGCAGGACTCTGCACTTGTCCTTGTTGAACCTCATCATATTTCTTTTGGCCCAATCCTCTAATTTGTCTAGGTCCCTCTGTATCCTATCCCTACCCTCCAGCGTATCAACAACTCCTCCCAGTTTAGTGTCATCTGTCATTCATGGCTTGATCTGCCCAAGCTTTGTACTTGATCTTATTACATCTGACATGAGTGTAGGCTCCTAGTTGAGGGAGTGAATTTTCACCATTTTCCCCCCTTTTGCAAATGGGAATGGCTCTATTGTGAAATTGTCTGTTCTCATTTGTTCCTGCTGAAATTGCATAGAAGATTCTGAATTAAGTCGCTATGGATTCAGCTAAGGGCTTGTCTACACACAAGTTGCTTCAAGTTAAATCTGATTAAAGTCCAGGACCGCGGGGAGGGGGAGAGAAGTGGGCAAGTGGGGCAATTTGCCCCAGGCCCTGCAGGGGTCCCCACGAGAATATAGTATTCTATAGTATTGCAACTTTATGGAAGGGGCCCCTGAAATTGCTTTGCCCCAGGCCCCCGAACCCTCTGAGCAGCCCTGGTAAAGTCCAATTTAGCTAAGTCAATTGAACACACTACGTGGGCACTCCTATAGCCGTTTTAAACTGGTTATGCTGGTTTAGCTTGCAGCTGTACATATACCAACACAAGCCAAACCCATAAAAAGGCAAGTTTAAAGCAATTTAAAGAGTGGCCACAAAGTTGCACCAATGTATGTAAGTCAGTATAAAAATGAAATAGTTAGGCCAGTGCAACTTTGGGTTAAGACCAGGTCTCAGAATCTTCTTGTTATCTGTACTGTATGTTACCCTTGAAAGCAAAGCATGTTTTGAAAAACACGCATCCCCTTCCCCACACTTCTGGAAAATCACTGTCATTGAACTGTGTAGAACAGCTCGGGGAGTGGGAGGTCTGATGGGAGGCAGTGGAAGTGTTTGAGATGGTGGCGTGCTGAAAGGCTGGCAGTCCTAGTGGCAGAGTTAAGAGTGTGCTGTGTCATCTGTTGTGTAGTGGTCATTCTGGTGGTGCACTGTGCATCTCTGGGGGGAAGGAGCAGAAGTTATGGCATGACAGATGCTTCAACTTTTAATTTCCCTGCTTTTGTGTGAAGCATATTTGTGTGCAACCTTAACTCAGGTTTTTATTAAGGTTGCCCAACATTTCCCATTATGAAGACCTAGTTTTCAGTTGCTCATAACTTTGCCAGACTAACTGTTTGAGCTGAAATTGTAACATGGAGCAGAGGATGGAGAGTAAAATTGCAGCCAAAATGGTTGAGCTCTTTCAGAGAATGAGCCTATAAAGGGAAAAAAAACCATGTTTTTGCCCATATTTAAATAAAAACAAAACAACCCCCCCCCCCAAGAACTCTTGTAATTTTCTTTGAGAAGCTTTATCATCCTGATGCTGTATAGCAGCAGTTCTCAAACTGTGGGTCAGGACCCCATTTTAATGGTGTTAGACTTGCTGGGGTCTGGGGCCAAAGCCAAACCCCAAGCCCCACTGCCCAGGCCTGAAGCCAAAGGCTTCAGCTTTGCCACTCTTCCTCCCCCACCCCCCTGGGGCAGCAGGGCTCAGGCTTCAGTCCCCTCTCTGGGGGTTGTGCAGTAATTTTCATTGTCAGCAGGGGGTCATGCTGCAATGAAGTTTGAGAACCCCTGCTTTATAGCAGGGACATGAACTTTGGGTGTGTGTGGTCTTACTGTAAGGGATGTCCTTTGTCATCAGCATGAAAATCCATCCAAATTTGATCAAGTTATAAGCCTTTGGAAAAAAAAAAAGTTACAGTTCACATATGTTCAGTAAACTTGCTAGAGCATTGCAGCTTCATTCCTTGAAAATTCCATCTGTGCTGAGCGTGCTCCAGCCTGGGGCTGAGCAGGACTTTCCCCAATTACAGTTCCCTACTGCTCTAGGCCATAGCAGAGCTGGGTTGAGGGACTGGAGCTGGGAGCAGGGAGCCAGTCTGTCCTTTGTCCTCAACAATTCCCCCTGCTGGGCCCAGGCACTATGGAGGAGAAAACTGCTTGAACTGAACGCATAATTGAATGGAACTAGAGGATTGGGAGGGAGGGGGAGTAGCTGGAGAAAGGGAGAACCGGAAACACTGAAATTGGACAAGGATCCTGGGAAGGGAGACTGGAATTGGGAACCAGTGAGTACAGAGAAGGTGGGTGTGGAGGTGACTGAAGGCAGGGGTTGGGAGAGGGGAAGGAGATAGTCACAGACACAGACAGAGCTGGGGGGGACTGGCTGAGCAAGGAGACTGGGTTGGGAACCCAAGGAGTGGAGACTGGGACCGGTTAGGTGAGGAGATTGGGTTGGGAAGGAGATTCAGCTGGGGATGAGGAGAGAGAGAAATAAAACAAAAAACCACCACACAGGACTGGGACAGGTTGGATGGAAAGGGACCAAACAAAGAGTCTCTGCCCATTACAGCAGACTCTCCTCCAGAGCATGGAACAGAACTCAAGATTCCCAAGTCTCAACATTGCTCTGCGGTCAGCAAATATCTGCAAAACCCTCTGGAAAAGGAGCTCATCCCCCCCTAGTGCTGGCCCACATCGCAGAAGTAGCTTGTCATCCCCTATCAGTTACTCCATTAGCTCAGGGTGGCAGAGAACTGTGTGGTGATAGGTTCAAACCCTGCTTATAACCCACGTGGGTTTCAATAGGATGTCACATGATAGAAATCCAGTTTTTTTGGTTGTTTATTTTGTCAATTCTCTCCCTCCTTTTGGGGGGGGGGAGGGGAGAACCTAGGAAATTAAACAACGTTAGAAGAAGATCATCATGGTTACAAAGTCAAACACTCAAAAGTTAGGAAATACCAGAATTAAGGTTGCTGGTAGAACCTTAATTTGGTCCCCTTGTGCATATGTATTATGGTATTGTCTTTAATTACCTGATCATACTGTTTTTTCCACAAGACACTGGCTCATTCAGTGCATGGGATGGATGGTGCTCATTTAATGAGCGATTCAATACTTTGTTTTCTCTTTGCTGTACCATGTGGGCAGCTCCAGCTTTTTTGCTGCCCCATGCGGATCCCCCTCCCCCGATCAGCGGCACTTTGGCTGCAGCAACTCAATTGTGCTGCTTCATTCTTTGGCGGCGAGTCCTTCAGTCCCTCTCTTCCTCTTCAGCGGCAGCTCAAAGAGGAAGAGGGACTGAGGGACCTGCCGCCGAATAGGGAACCGGAGGGGCTGCCGCCGGCGTGCCACTGAAAGACCGCCCGGGAAGCCGCCCTTTCCCCGCCCCAGGCACCTGCTTGCTAGGCTGGTGCCTAGAGCCGGCCCTGCATGTAGGGCTCCAGGTCTTAAATTACTGCACATTATTCAAACCCTGCTCCTAAGACAGGATTATTAGTTTCCTGTATGGGTTTTTCTATGGTACTCATCACTAGTGTCTCAATGCTTCACAGATATTCATCTTCACAACACTGTCTTGTTTTACAGATGGGGAACTGAGGCACAGAAAGATTAAGGACAAAAGTATTCATTGATTTTGGGTGTCCAACTTGACACACCTAGGATCTGATTGTTCAGAGTATTTATATAGCACTTTATATGTTGAAAGCCCAGCTGCCACTGACTTCAGCTGCAGCAGTGTGCACTCAGCACTTCTGCAAGTCAGACCTTAGGGTCTGAAGTTTGGCACCCAGAAAATGAGAAACAATTAGTGACCACCTGTGAAAAGTCAGGGTTGAGTGAGCTGCCCAGCATCACATAGGAACTCCACAACAGAGGCAGCAAGAGAGTGCACATCTTCAGGCAGCACTCAACCTCATAGCCAGACAACTGTCCTTTCTCTTCTTGTAACACCCTGCCTCACTCTCCTCCCCTTCCAACTTCTGCAACAAAAGAAGCAGTGGTCCTACAGACAGTCTCCTTCACAATACACTGATTCACCACCAGAGCACAGTCTATCCCGTGCACAGAATGGGGCAGGGATCCTGTGTGGGGGGAAAAAAATAGTATGTGATCTTGTAATTAAAGATTATCAAAGTATACAGCACAAGGGGGCATGCACAGGCACCTTAATTCTGCAATTTTTTTTTAAACTACTGAGTGCTTGACTTTGCAACCTTAAGAATGTTCTTTTAAGACAGTTTGTGGTGCGTGTAATGTACAATCCAGAAAGAATTAGTGCTACAGCTTTATAGCATAAATAGGTCATTTTGGTCTACAATATTCAGGGCTGTCCTCAAAGAGCTCAGTTGTGCAAGCCTTACTCATGCAAGTAATCCTACTGAAGCCAAACATATAGCCAAAAGAAAAAAGCCTCATCAGAACACGAGTCAAAGCTACGGATTCAAATAAAAGTGTGTAGGATCAAGCCACTATTCTCATTGTCTCCTAGTAACAACTGGCACTCAGCGAAATGGAAATGCTATGTGGAATTAAAAAAAAAAAGTTAGAGCGAGGCCAGATTTATTTTCTTGCTGCCAATGAAACCACCAACACAGGAGCCCAAGTTTTACAAAAGAAAACCTGTCTCAGTGTCTGGGTGTGTGTGTTTTATCTTTTAGAATGCACATTAGGCATTCCTGCTTGCTGTGCTTAGTTTAAGATTCTGTTGTCATAAATAATGTATACACCTCGACCTACTTGGTCCTTCACCTATGCACTATGTTGCCCCTATTTTCATCAATCATACATAGACCAGTTTTCTAGGTGAGCATGTCCTTGCCCCCACTTTACTTTCTCCAATTTTTTTTTTTGGAGGAGGGGGGGTTCTCTTTTGATCTAGCTGTAAATTGATCGTGGACAACCCAGCCTAACACATGAATCATGCCAAAAAAAAAAAAACTCTCAAGACTGACTTCACACTAGCCTTAACTATTTAAAGCAGTGCATACTGTACATCATGTGCTTGTGAAACTGATAGATTCTTAGTCACTCTGGAAAATTATGTTCTAGCTCTGCAGAGGAATTTCAGTGGAGAAAAGTTTGGTGACCTCACAAAGGAAGACCCACGAAGAATCTTTATGTTATGTCCCCCAACTTATCAACAGGTATTTCAGCATTTCAATTTCTTTGCTGAGTTGGGACCCAATCTGGTTTTCTCCAAACATGACTCATGTGCATGAAGTAAATGGGATATTGTAAGGCTAATTCTGCCCTCACACCTGTGGTAGTTCCTTTTATACTGATGAAACTCCATCTCAGGTGGAAGAGAGAGCGGACTCAGAATTGACAGAGGGGCTCATTTATGTTACAGAAATACAGTTTCCCTTAGGGGGTCTCCTTGAAGGTGCTCCACACAACGGCATCTCACTCAAGTCAGTAAGTTGTGTGTGACTTGCTTGCAGGATTAGGTCCTTGGCTAATTTTGAAAGCCTAGGCCCAAGTGACTAGTAATTGAGTGCCCAACTTGAGGCACTTTAAAAACTGCCACGAAGCCACTCTCAAAATTAACTCTTACAAATGGTCTCATTCTAGGCAAATAAAAGTTGAGGTCGCCAAAATCACTAGGCAAGAACCACAGCCAAAATGTTTGTGAAGTTTTCACCCATACTAACAGCAACCATATCCTTTCAGAGGAAAGTATTTTAGATGGGGGGAGGGGAGAAAGGAGAAAGAAGGGGAAGATACAAAAACCCATGAATAAAATTAAGTCAAGTCTCCATGAGAGCACTCCTCACAAGTCTGCAGCAACTCTGCCTCACACTATGCAGCTGGAGATTGGCAGAGTCCTCTAGACTTTAAGGTTCAGTGCAAATAAATAAATAAATAATCCTGATTGTTACATACACCAGTTATAAATTTAATCTTTTCTTCTCCACAGTAGAGGACCACCTAAACCAGGGTTTCTCAAACGGGGGTCTCCACTTGTGTAGGGAAAGCCCCTGGCGGGCCAGGGCTGAGTGTTTACCTGACCCATTCGCAGGTCCGGCCAATCGCGGCTCCTACTGGCGGCGGATTGCTGCTCTGGGGCAAAGGGGGCTGCTGGAAGTGACGTGGACCAAGGGACTTACTGGCCTCCACTTCCAGCAGCCCTCATTGGCCCGGAGCAGCAATCCGCGACCAGTGGGAGCCGCGATCGGCTGGACCTGCGGACGGGGCAGGTAAACACTCCGGCCCGGCCTGCCAGGGGCTTTCCCTACACAAGCGGAGACCCCTGTTTGAGAAACCCTGACCTAAACCAATGTTAGTGACAAGTATAAGCACAGACAATGCTATCAATCTAGGCCAACAGTTTCGTACATAAGAGCCTAAAGACTGGTTCCTAAACCCATATTTAGGTTCCTGCCAGCTTTTCAAAGTGCAGGTATTAGCTTGAGCTGCAGCAGCTTGACAACCAAGGCTTGCTAGGTGGGGCTGCAACATATTCACATCCTCTGCAAATCAAAGACAGATAGGGACCTGTGACACATTCACTAGAGGGTTATATGAGCAACCAAGTGTTCCCACTGGGTCAATGCTTTTATTGTTCTATAAATGAATGATTCAAAAATGAATAATTCAATATGTGGAGGTCTGTGGGAGCAATGAAGGTTAGGCTCCTAACTTATGTTCCTTTGTTACGGTAAAGATTTTCAAACCTGCACCACTCTAATACCTAGGCACCAATTCTCTACTGGCGTTAAGAATTCATACTGTTTCCAGGGTAGATACAAGATGCATGGAGATATTTGAGAGTTATCTATTCTGAACTCATATCTGGAAAAAAAAACATTGAAAACAGTCTCCAAGAACAAATCTCTGCCTGTGGTTACATAACCCAAAACTCTCTAAATGAATTCCCAGTTCTTTGCACACCTAACAGAATGAGTCTAGGAGAGTATGTCAATGTCTCCCTGTAAATATGGAGTAGAGTGAAGACAAGCTCATGGTACTTTGTGTTTTCTAATTAAAAACACCCATTGTTACATTAATAAGACAAGAACATCTTGTTAAGATGTACCCCTAGGTGACATTTCAGGTCTTTTGAAGAAAATGCATGGAAAAGAAACAAACCCAGCAGATTCTGCCAGCAAGAAAGCTAGTAAATGAGCTTTTGGTGTGAAAAATAAAGAGGGAAGGTGAGGGAGAGAAAAACAAGAAAGGGGAGAGATCATTCTGCTTGAGTCTCATTAGTATCAGTAGATTTGTAGACTTCAGAGGTCATTATAATTTGTCTCTCACTTAGTTCATGATATCAAAAAGGTAAAAAGTCTTCCCCTCCCCATTATTCTCCAGTTTTATAAGACAGCATATTTCACTCAGCTTTGTGAGGAGTAAATGAACTGGTTGTAGGGTGCATAGATCACTGTACTCTGAAGAGATTAGCTGGGAAATCTGATTCTTGTGCCTTTCCCATCTCTGAGGAGATTTTTCTTGCCATTCATTCAGAGTTTGGTGCAATCCCATTTCCAACAGGTGATGGATCAGTTCCCTATTTGTACCATGCATGCTACTCTGGTTTATTGACTATGCTCCACCCCTTTGCTGCTCTTCAGCTGGGTTCTTTGATGTACCGATGTTTCCCTGAAAAGTGCATGCTGCAAAGAGAAGTGGGGTTGCTGTACTTGGTATTTGGGTGCAGAAGAGTGACTCGCTAGCTGGTGAGCACCCACTTGTGGCAGCGCATGTTGTAGCAGGCTCTTCCCCTCTCTAGAGTCCTCTCCTGACAGCTGTTTCAATCTTGTGGTGTTCTGCGTCTTCCTGTGACTTGGCCCTTCTGCCAGGTCACATTTAGTCCCACCCCTTCTTGGGTAACAAAATCCCATGAAACAATAGTCCAGTGACCTTATGCCGGGTCTTTGGCCCAACCCTGGGCTCTATGGGCTCTCAGTGCCACCCAGGGCTGGCTCCAGGCACCAGCGCAGCAAGCAGGTGCTTGGGGTGGCCAACGGAGAGGGGCAGCCCATCCGGCTCGTCAGTGGCAATTTGGCGATGGGTCCCTCAGTCCTTCTCGGAGGGAAGCGGCGGAGGTAGAGCTGCTGCTGAAGTGCCGCTGATCACGGCTTTTTTTGGTCACTGCTTGAGGCGGCAAAAATGCTGAAGCCGGCCCTGATACCACCTCTCAGCTGCTAGTATGGAACCCAGGGTGTTTCCTGTCCAGGGACCGTGTAGCAAACAGCTAAGGTCTGTTCCCTCAGGCTCCTTGCTCCCTCAGCCTGCCTCTAATCCCTTCCTGGGATCACTCCTCCACACTCTCTGCAGCATTTTTCTAGCTCTTGTACTGAGCTACATCTCCCAGGAGGGCTGGCTCCTGTCTGCCTCCCCCAATGCTCTCTAGGTGTCCATATCTCTTGCCTCCGGAAATCCACTCCAGGCTACCTCCCTGGTGTCAAGTGACTCAGTAGCTCAGTCCATCTCTGTGGCTCTTCAGTGTCTGCCTTGGCCCTTTGCCAGTGCTCTTTTTCAGGCAAGGACCCCAAACCTTACTTTCCCCCTTGACTCCCTGCCTCTCTACTGCTTTGAAGTTCTCCTTTATTAGTCACCCTGTTCTGCTCAGCAGGGACTCATCCTTCATTCAGTCACCAGCTCCTTCCCACCTGGGCCTGGCTCTCCCTCCATGTGCACCAATTACTTTCTAGCTCCTGTTAACCCTTTCACTGGAAGGGTGAGGTACTTTCCATCACAGTCGGCAGTACCAGAAAGTCACAGGACGTAGGTTATGCAATTCACAAGTGACTACGGGTGTCCAGACAGCTATAGTGAAATCTATACAGAAGAGCCCATGCTTGTTAGGCAACTTCTTGTCCTAAAACAACCCTAAAGCAGGATCAGATTAAATCAATCTGTGGCTCTAACCACAGCAGAGGTTCCCAAGAGAGACAGGGGGTCCCTAAGTATTGACCCCAACCTGAGCTTTGCTTGCTACTCTCTTTTGCCCCTGCCACACCCAGAGGCCTCTGCTGCGGTGGTGTAGGCACTGCTCACCTGCCTCCCAGAGCAGCAGGTATGAAATGTAGCATTGTCCTCTGAACTCTCCTGATGAATTACACATTCCCTTTTCTTTACATCTTTCTTGTCTCCTACTTACTGCAGACATTTTAAACACCTCTTTAAAAAAAGCTATTAACTTTGTGCCAGAGAAAAGCACAAATATTCCCATGGAGAAAACCCCTTAACAGAATTCCTTGCAATCGTGAATTAAGCTGTCTTCCTTGGTAACATGAGGTTTCTAAACCGTACAGAGGAATTGTAAGCATAAGCCTTAAAATAAAAGTTTATAAAACTTTCTGAAATATTTGCCTTGGTCTGAAAGCTTCCGTGTTTAATCTGTCCAAGACTAATTCTTTTCAGGAAGGCTTGACCATGATTCCTTCAGCTGTTTTCAGTTATGAGTGTATTAATAAGTCCATGCATTAATTTTATTAACTTTTTACTGAAAATTGCTTCTTTAGATAAGTCATTTCCTAGTACAGAGAGGATGGTCAGAAATTAAGAGCAACACAAAAACACTTGTCAAAAAAGCAATTTTTGACTGAACAATGAAAATCTGTAAAAAGATTTCCTTGTGTTGTGATTTTTCTTGAACAACTTTTGTCAAATGTTGATAAAGATCAAACAAATTTTTCCACAGGAAAAAAAGTAGTCTACATAAGAGTTATGCATAGCTGGAGAATGAAAAAGCGGTTTGACATCCACCATAGACACTGACATCAGCGGTCAAATGCAAGTAGTTCTCTAATGAGCTAATTATGCCATTTCATGTTGAACTAGAAAGTCTTAACTAATGGAAGTTTTTGACATGAGCAATCCTGTAAACCACGTATAACATTTAATACTCTAATCTCACTGAAGCCAGTGGGATTACAGTCCTAAGAATTACACATGTAGTAAGTGTTTCAGGGTTGTATCCTTGCTTTGGAAAAAAAAAATCTGGTGATGTGTGGTGTTACACCCCATATCCTTTATAGAATTATGCTCATGATATGGCATAACATATTGTATGCACGATGGGTCTTGTAAGGTATCATTGGAAAGGTTATGATTTACAATTTTGCATCTTAATTCAGCAATCTGAAAGTCTAATGGACAGTTCAAAGTAAAATTTTATATATATATAGTAAACTAAAGCCTTGTATTTTTGCAATAAGGATTATAGATTGGTTACAAAATAGTAATTCATAGAATTTAAGACTAGCAAGGAATGTAATGAGCATCTAGTCTGGCCTCCAGCATAACAGGCCATAGAACCTGATCAAGTAATTGCTGCATCAAACCCTAATAACTGCTGGTTGGATTGGGGCACATCTTTTAGAAAAGGATCCAGTCTTGATTTAAAGGCTATAAGTGATAGAGAATCCACCACATAGAATCATAAAAGATTAGGATTGGAAGAGACCTCAGGAGGCCATCTAGTCCAACCCCCTGCTCAAAGCAGGACCAACTAAATCATCCCAGCCAGGGCTTTGTCAAGCCAGGTCTTAAAAACCTCTCAGGACAGAGGTTCCACCACCTCCCTAGGTAACCCATTCCAGTGCTTCACCACCCTCCTAGTGAAATAGTTTTTCCTAATATCCATCCTAGACCTCCCCTACTGCAACTTGAGACCATTGCTCCTTGTTCTGTCATCTGCCACCACTGAGAACAGCCTAGACCCAGCCCCTTTGGAACCCCCCTTCAGGTAGTTGAAGGCTGCTATCAAATCCCCCCTCGCTCTTCTCTTCTGCAGACTAAACAAGCCGAGTCCCCTCAGCCTCTCCTCATAAGTCACGTGTCCCAACCCCCTAATCATTTTCATTGCCCTCCGCTGGACTCCCCAATTTGTCCACATCCTTTCTATAGTTGGGGGCCCAAAACTGAACGCAATACTCCAGATGTGACCTCACCAGTGTTGAGTAGAGGGGAATAATCACTTCCCTTGATCTGCTGGCATTGCTCCTACTAATGCAGCCCAATAGGCCATTAGCAGTGTGCCCTTGTTGCCAAGAAGGCTGACTCATATCCAACTTCTTATCCACTGTAATCCCCAGGTCTGTTTCTGCAGAACTGCTGTTTAGCCAGTCAGTCCCCAGCCTGTAGCAGTGCATGGGATTCTTCCGTCCTAAGCGCAGGACTCTGCACTTATCCTTGTTGAATCTCAGATTTGTTTGGGCCCAATCCTCCAATTTGTCTAGGTCACTCTGGACCCTATCCTTACCCTCCAGTATATCTACATCACCACGTGAACTGTCCCAATGGTTAATTATCGTCAGTGTCAACATGTGGCTTATTTCCAGTTTGAATTTCTCTAGCTTCAGCCATTGGGTCTTGTTATACCTTTGTCTGCTAAATCAATGAGCCTCCTCCAACCAGAAATCTCTCCAGGTAGGCAAGTATAGGCTGATCAAGTCACCTCTTAATTTTTTTGTCCATAAACTAAATAGATGGAGCTTCTTACGTCTCTCATTTTTATTTTGTATCATTCTTCTGGCTCTATTTTTCAACATACTTTTAAAAGCATGGACACCAAAATGGGATGCAGTATTCTAGTAATGGTCTCACCAGTGTTGCTGCATGCCACAATATCACCTCCCTGCTTGTACATCCAAAGATCATGTTAGCCCTGTTAACTACAGCATCAGAGTAGGAGCACACGTTCAGCTATTATCCACCGTGACCTCAAGTCCTTTCCAGAATCACTGCTTTCCACAAAACAGCCCCCCCATCTTATAAGCATGATCTACATTATTTCTTCCTAAATATGAACTTGTATGTGGCTGTATTAATGCATGTTTGAATGCTCAGTTTACTAGATATAGCAGATTGTGCTGTATAAAAGTGGCCTGTCATTTTTCACCACTCGGTATCATCCACAAGTGTTACCACAATGTTATAACATCTTCTATCACTGGTAAAAATATCAAATAGCATTGTGCTCAGAACATAGTGCTCTGAGAAACCACTATGTGAGGCAGTTACAGCTATAATCTTAATCCCTTGTCAGGTAAATTATATCTTTCCTGTACAAGATATACAGCAGTTGAAAACTGCTACATCTTTTTACTAACTCAGCTAGGCACCATGATCAAACTAAGGTATTTAGCGTAAGACATGTTACTGCAGATTACTCTTAACAGCCCATTTTTGCAGTTGCCTATAAGCTTATCTAGCAAAGATTGCTTTAGGTAAACAACAACACTGTTGCACAACTCCCTCCCTATGATGGTTGGGGGATTACAACAAGTTATGTTCAGTGGCCCTGAGCTTCAATTAATATTGGCTAATTATTCAATTAAGAATGGCTAGTGTTCACTTTAGGGAAGTGACAGGATTATAAAACATCTGGGCAACCATTTTCTGGCATTTAATAGGCACATAAGGACTTGAACACATTCATTTGATAAAAGTATTATCCAATCTAGTATCCTGTCTCCAACAATGGCCAGTATCAGATGTTTCAGAGGAATGTGCAAGAATACTGAACAATGGACAAAAATTATTAAATTGCTTTCCCATAGAAATGTCTTCCAAAGTCCCATCAGTTATAGTAGTTGGCTTATAAAACCTCTTCCTTCCGGTCATATCTTATACAGTTTTCCTAATCACCTGGCCTCAGTGAAAAGTCTTATGGTAATGAATACTTTTTATTTTTAAAACCACACACACACCTCTTTCTGTTTTAAAATACATTGCTTTTCAATTTAATTGCATGTTCCCTTATTCTTGTATTGTGAGAAAGCATAAATTGGAGTGATTTACCATCGCTCCACCCCTATTTTGTATATTTCTGCTGTCTGTCTTCCAGGTCTCTTTTATACACTTTTGGCTGACACAAAGAATTCTGGTAGAATGGAGAGGCATGATTCTCTTACAGAAGTTATGTTGGTTTGTCCTTATCCTATCAGGTTCATCTAGGTTTTTTCCCATAACTTCAATTGCATTTCAACCAATTCACCAGGATGGGTTCAACAATAGGTACCATATCTTAACAGAAGATTGCACCTTTTGTTGGCAGATCAGCCATTTCATGTCTATGTTCCTTCAGAATTCTTGGATAAATACTACCCGATCCATCCTGGTGACTTGTTGCTTTCTGATTTAATAGTGCACTTCATTATTTGTCTGTATCAAACAGCTACAGCAAATCAAAAGAGAAATATAGGAGGTTAGGTTATTAAAAATCACTATATGTATATAGAAAGTGACATTTGAAATGTATTGAGCCAAATTCTTCCCTCATTTAGAGTGGGGGTGGGGAGCATTCTGCCCTTTACACTGTGCAACCTCACTAAAGTCAGTGGTGTTACATGTGTCTAAGGAGGAGGCAAATTTAGCCCTGTGGCTTTTGATCTATGTAGATTGAGGGGAAACTACACAAATGCAAATATTTAAGAGGTTTTAGAACACCAGAAGCCCTAGCACAGTAGAATCAATGTACTAGCATCACAAAAGGTGCTGAAAAATGGTAGTGACACCAAACACAATAGTTTGTTTTGTTGTCTATGTCCCAGAATGTATTACAAACACAAGACCAATAATACCTGTTGTAGTAAGAGGAGGCCCTAAGATATAAACCTTGGTATCAGAGGCCTGGTATGAGGCCTGAGGCCTAAACTAAAGTAATGGTCAAAACTTTGCTAACATAAAGCAAAGTTAAGCTGTGAGCCAGAGGCAGGCCCTGCTCACAGAAGCAAGGAAAGGGCTGATGCTGCAAGAAGATACGTACCTAAAAGGTACTGAACACTAGATATCAGAACATTCACATACTTGCACATTCCACACAGATAACAAAGAACAGGCCGACCCATCCCAATGACAGGGGCAAAAGGGTAAAATGATGGATAGAGTTGTTTTGATTGAACCAACATGTACAAGGTAAAAGGCGGCACCTCACTACGAAGAGGGGTTGTACCGTGCTACGTAGAAAGGTTGCACCTCAATACGTCAGGTGTGATGTGTAACTTGTTTGTATCTGTGTATAAGAATGCATCCCTGGGGCGGTGTCTTTGTCCAGCCGAGGGGGCAGTGGAAAGTCCCGCCACTGACTGAGCCAGGTCCATTGCCAAGAGGCACTCTGTCGCAGTATGCCCGGTAGACTAAGTAATCTACGGGGACCCTGCAAGGGTGTCCAAGATCGCAATAAACCTAGCCGACGTGGCTTTGCATCTTACTGGACTCTGTGGTTATTGGGGGTTCTCGTCGGGTCTGCTGTGTCAGCTATCTGCGCAGAGCTGGGGCAGCACACAGAGGGAACACACGCACGCAGCCGAGTGATATCAACAAGGAGAAAGCAGAGCACCACACCGGTACCACTCTGACAACACCTGCCAAGTATAAGGGACCAACTGTCACTTGGAAAAATTCTGCATGGATTCCACACTCACAGCCAATGCATTTATCATGAATAATACTAGGATGATTAGGGTTCATGGCTTCATTCCTTTTTAACTGAAGGGTATATCTACCAGATCAATTTTCTTCCCCCTTAGGTTTCATGATGTGCTGGAGAATCATCTGAACAGACATGGCGGCAAATGAATAGGAAGTCAGTTCAGTAGCTCTTACAAGACAATCAGGGCATTACACTTGCTAGAGAGATTCAAATCAGAGAGGATTTTTTTAAAGACATGTTTTAGGGGTGTTGAGTGGCTCAGGGAAATCTACTTTGTGAAGACAAATCATTGGGGGAACCTCACCCATAGGATTTCATTGTATTTGTTTAGGTTCCTCTTACACTCCTTTATGATAAGACGTCTGTATGAGGAACAAAAAGTAATCTATGAAGCCTAGATCTTAGAGATCTAGCTCTGTTGTAAAGTACAGAGTCTGCATTGATTGTCATAAAAGGCAAGAAAGGCTGCCTAAGTTAAGAGACATAGAACTGTTAATCATATTTTAACATTTTTCATTGCATAGTACTGTTTGTTCGTTAACTATGCCCAGTATTTTGAGGTTCTATGGACAGAAAAACAAGGGCATGGACAACACCACCTCAAGGTATAGGATTCTATTCGTCTGTCTCTATTTCCAGAGATTTAAATGAAGTAACAGATCTCATTCACCACCATTATTCTCTCTCGATCAGAGTTGGAGGTAATCTAATTACACATCTTTGTAAATTACTAAGACATTATCACAGACAGAAAACAAACTGTTACAAAGACAAAACACAACACAACTTGCTGACATACTCTAAATACTGAATATACGTCATCCTCTCCAGTGCCATCTGTAGTCCAATGAGGGAAGGTAAATGGGTTTTATGCCTCACAGCTGGGGCAGAAAGAGGTTTGCAAGATCCTATATGGAGAATAAGTGACAATACATTGTCTCTTGTCCATAGTGAACAGTTTGGATGGAAGAACCGTCACCAAACTATATATGGGAGGGTAAAAGGCAACATGCTGTAGTGTCTAACAGTGAGTGGATTGACCAAAGAATGACCTGTGGTTGGGTGTGTGGGGCTTATGGGGTGTGTATGCTGCATAGAGAGTTTGTAGCCCATACATTTTAGATTTTATACATATTATCTATGATGGAGTGGGGAGGGGTTGATCTTTGGTCAGGGCTTGATGAGAATAAATTTTTGCATGGAGAGGACACACACACACACACACACACACACACACACACACACACACACACACACTCACTTGATTGTATGATCTGAATATTTGCATCCCTTCCCTTAACTGTTCATTTCCCACATTTTTAAATTTGTCGGGGCTTTGTTTAACTAATGTATAGTAGCAACTTCAAACCTAAGATATTTTTCCTATAAGTTGGGGGGGAGGGGGGACGAGGAGAGAGAATTCTTGGCAACGTAATTCTCTTTGCAGATTCCTCATGCCAGTTTAGATGACAAATATTCAAGTCAAAACTTCCTAAGGGGAATAGGGTCCTTTTAACTGCTAATATTTTTCCAGCAAACTGTACACAAGAGGAATACATGTGTACTTGAGAGCAAAGCTATCTGAACACATAATGCTAATTAAGAGTTTAATTAAAGTATAAGTTTGCTTAAAGTTAAATAGTTTAATATATTCTCCCCCACCCCCAAACAAAAAACAAAAACCCAGACATCTGTTTAGATACTGGCAACCATTAAGCTCAGCCTTTGCCAATGTATTACAGCAGATGTTAGTTTCCAGTTGCTTGTTTCCCTAGGATGTGGGTATTGTTTAACTATATTGTAATGAGGGGACTGTTTGAATTAAATGGAACCAGTTACATTAAAAAAATAGGGCATTGTTCTCCAATGTGACTTAGTTACATTGGCAGATTGAAGTGGGAGGAAATAATTTATATCCCGTGAAAAAGCTTCCACGCCATTGTAATGTTGTTTGGCTGATATTTATGTACAACTTGAAATAAGGCTCCTAATGGTTTAAGCTGGCATCTCGATGAAAATGTGTTACTCTGCCCTCTGAGTGGAATTTAAAATATTTTATAGGACTAATATTAAAAACACTTATAATTTTTTCTTTTTTAAAAAGTTTCTTTAGCAGGAAGGGACAAAATAGCTTAGATCAGTGGTTTTCAACCTGTGGCCCGCAGACCCCCGGGGGGTCTGCAGACTATGCCTAAGATTTCCAGAGGGGTCCACACTTCCATTAAAAAATTTGTAGGGGTCTGCAAATGAAAAAAGTTGAAAACCACTGGCTTATATAAACAGGAATCCTCCTTCTCTCTCCACCTACCCCCTATCCATTCAGTCTTAGACTCATTAAAACTGCAGTTCAACTGACCTTGTCTTGAGGTCCGGACAAGCTCAGCTACTTCCTTCACTTCTTGTTTATCTCCAGCTTCAGAAACAAAAATGCTGTTTTTTGAATACTCCAGAAGAGGATAGTCTTTCAAGTGATCTGACTAGAGGACCAAGTCACAGGAAGAGGCAGATCACCACAGTGTTGGAGTGACCATCAGCAGGCGATTCCTGATTGGGAGAGCTGCTATGCCACACCTGGCCACAAAGAGGCACTAGTGGGGAGTCAACCCCTTCACAGCATCTAAGGAGGACTTGAAACATTGTGTACTTTAGAATAGTCTCACTGCAGATTCAAAACAACTGCTTCTTTCACACTCAAGGATGCATAGGTAAAGAAAGCATGATCTTGTGGGTAAAACATGTGATGGGAGTCAGTTTGTGTCATAGAATTCCTGTGTGACCTTGGGCAAGTCACTTAGAGAAGGTTTTTCCAGTCTGTAAAATGGGAGTAATAACTTACCTACCAGCTTCACAAGCTAGGCTGTGAAGCTCATTTCGTCTGTCTGTAAAATGCTTACATCTTCCATTGTAAGGCGCTGCAGCTGTGCAAAGTATTTAGGTAAAAACTTTCTTCCAATTGCACACACAATCCAACATCAGGAAAGACATGCATCCGAAGTGCTGATCTTAGGACTGAAAATCAATAAGAAACAACCAGCCTCTACCTTTGAGACTAGAGAATCAAGATACTGAGCCTGATCTTGCTCCCACAAGTGTGACCAGATAGCGAGTGTGAAAAATTGGGACAGAAGGTGATGGTGGTGGGGTAAATAGGCGTTTGTGTAAGACAAAGCCCTGAATATCAGGATTGTTCGTATTAAAAAAAAAAAGAAAAAAAAAAAAAGAGTAGCCCTGCTTCATGCACACCTAGCACCTTGTATAAACAGGTCAGTTATTTTGTGACAAGCAGCAGGATACACACTATATATCCCTGTTAACACCAGAAGTGGAGAGAGGCATCACTATAATGTTTTACGGTGCTTCATTAAGCTCGCCTCTTTATATATTCCCTGGTAACAGTATTCTAAAGTATCAGTTAACCAGTGCAAGAAGCATGCACTTATGGAACAGATTGCAAACTGCCAATACATTCATTAGGATCAGATTCACTAAAGTGAATGCCAAACACAGAACACATTTTAAGTCTTACTGGCATAAAGTACTTTATACAGAAAGCCACAGTGAGGGATACAGCATAGGTTAAGCGGATACAAATCTGTGGGATGGTAGTAAGCCTGGACTAGAGGAGCTGTGTGATATGCAAACAGTTCATCTTCATTATAACTGCGCACAGTTTCTTCCCTCCTTTTTGTTCATTAGAATTTACAAAGGTCTGTTTCCTTATGCTAGATAGCAAAATCTGGCATAAGTGACAAAGACGGTTAGTTACAGACATCTCTTCCTGCCATTTTCAAGCAATAAAGCTGCCCTAAGCTTCTGCTTGTTGTGCATCTACAGACACCACAATGATGGCCCTGCACCCCATCCATTCCATCAGTAATTTTCCAAAACTATTAAAATGGACATTCAGGAAATTAAATGCTCCCTCACTTCTGGGGGAGTTGCTCTGTAAGGAGACGATCAGTGTCTCTTAAACCCGTGACTTGAACTGTGCTAGTGAAAAGTTTATTTAAACATTGTTGTTCTTATCCTCTTCCTAATCATCATCAACAAGAGGGGAATTTCCCCATGCCCAGAACCATACTAACTTAAATGTTACAACTGAGTGGGTTGTTTTTTTGTTTCTATAGCATGATCTTAATCTGTTATAATCTGGTTCTAAGAATCCCTTCTTCAAGGTGGTCAGAACTCCTTGATGGTCAGGATCTCCCCTCTAAAACTCCAGTAGTAGGCTTAGCACGGAGACCTTTAAAGTAATTACAGCTTCATGGTAGCCAGTTACAGGACAAGGCTACCATTCAAGATGTGGCTCTTATTCCACTAGGGTTTATGCTGGTTTCTATCACCATAAACCCAGGAGGAAGGCTTTGACTGCAAAAAGTCCCCAAGAAGAGAGGGCTGGTGCACACAGAACCTACAGCCTTCCTTGAACTGGAGCTGCTATAAAGGGACCAGCACAACCTAAGGAGTGGGCAGTGGTGGACAGGAAGAAGGCACTTCTGGAGTGGCTGGGGAGTGTGCCAATTCAATGCCTCCCACCAGGCGTTAAACAGACTCTCTCTATAGCAAAAGCCTTAAGAAAGGGCAATGATGGAAATTCCAGGTACACCACACGGTGCAATTCAATAGGACCCTGTAGCAGGGTGAACCCTTGCTCCTGCTGTGAGGGGTTTAAAAGTAGCCTGGCAGGGCTTGAGAGCTGCTGCTCTAGGCTGGGCTGATTGGGGAAGTGGCTGCAGCTGGGGCCAAGCCCCAAACTGAGCCCGGGGCCTTATAAGAGCCAGAGAAGCCCAGGACAGTCTCTCTCTGCCTTCAGAGGGAGAAGGGCCTAACTGCAGGGAGCTTGAGACCAGATACCTGAGTGAAGCAGGGCTGGGGAAAGGCTGAGGAGCTGGGGAGCTCCAGCCTGGAAAGCCCCAGGCTGTGGCCTAGCATTGGGCTAATAGGTACTGGGGTTGCAGAGGGCAGCCCAGGGGTAGGCTAAGGCAGCAGGTCCAAACCCCTTTGCCTGTGATGAGTAGGCTGATACTGCAGTCTGCCCCAGAGTGGGGGGCTAGACAATGACTGGCAGTAGCCAAATACTGAGGCAAGGTGGGGATAGAGAGTGAGGGTTCCCAAAGGAGGGGAGACCCAGAGAGAAAGGGGTTACTGCTAGGGGGCAGCACCCCATGTAAGAGGGCACCAGGTCCAGGGAGGGACATGGGGGGGCCTGAAGACAGGTGGATCACCAGCCTGCAGAGGGCGCTCGGAATGCTGGAACAGAGCTAATTCCCGGAGTCACCAGCAGGAGGCGCCGCAGGGGTGAGTCCAACCCGTTACAGACCCACAGGTGCTGGCAGGTGTAATTTATGCTTTGCTGTGGCAGTGTTTCCAAGCATGGCCGAGACAGCCTTATCTAGAGAAGCTATTTATTTCCAACTGTTCAGAATGAAATTCCTTACTAAGTCATTTTCTTTGTTTTATTTTTGCTTTAGTGCTTGTGCCTTGGGTTTTGACACATGAATTATATCTACCCAAAGGAACCATTTAGGTCTCAGTCTGTTTCTCTCTGATATGGCAGGCATATTGCCATGCGCTTTATCTTGAACAATTAACTGCTGTGTCTCTGATGCATATTGTAAGGCAAAGCTGAACAGCATTTGCCTTGACAAAGGGTGACAAATTCCAAGGCGCCTTAACTTGCCATAAGGCACAATTACATTCCTCTCTAAAGAGCCTACAATACTTTTTCTTCAGATAAACTTTGAAGAGTAGCTAATACAAGACTGTTCAGTTGAGCCACCATTCCCGGTCTCCAAATACTCTGGTATTACTTATGGTTGCGGCTTCTCGCTCACTATGGGACATTAGCTATTACGCTGGTTTTGACCACCTTAATCAGCAGCGTGTGTACATTTTCAGAGTATTGGGGACAGGAAGGTCCTATAGATATGAATTCTTTAGGATGTTCTTACTTTGCCATTGTTTTGTCTGGTCTTAAATCCAGAGGTGAAAGTAAGCCGGCACGGCCTGGTACGGAGTACTGGTGAAAAAAGGTGCAGTAGTGTACCAGCAAATAAGTGGAGCATTCAGTACTGGCTTATTGTCACCTCCTTTGGCTGCATAACAAAAAGTTCAAACTCAAAGCTAATAAAAGCTTGAAAAGGGAAACTTGCTGTCACATTTGTTTGTTTCTCTCCCTCTCCTTCTCCAGCCAGGCTGCCCGATGGGGCTCGGCTCCGCGTTCCCCCGACCCTCCCACTCAGCAGGGCCTCCCCTCTAGCTTGTAGCAGAGGGACTGGCTGAGGGAGAAGCCTCCCCAGGTAGCCTGCTGCCTGCATAGGAACAGTTTAAATTTAGCTGTTCACTCCCAGTCTGAACCTGGATTAGAGGCTATTTCACTCTCGGTTGTTGGGGGTGGTGGTGACCAAAGCCGGGGCAGTTCATTTATATTCAATTTATATTATTGAAGATCGCCTCATCCAGGGGGCAAAAAAAGAACTGCCCCAGCTTTGGTCACCTCCCACCCCAACAACCCTGAACAAAATGAACAAGATTGCCAGAAATAGCCCCAAATCCCGTAGTTCAGACCGCGGGGTGAACAGCTAAATTTAAACTCTTCTATGCAGGCAGCAGGCTACCTGGGGAGGCTTCTCCCTCAGCCAGTCCCCCTGCTCCCTGCTACAAGCTAGAGGGGAGCCCCTGCTGAGTGTGGGGTCAGGGGAATGTGGAGCCTAGCCATGTCGGGCAGCCTGGCTGGAGAAGGAGGAGGGAGGACAAGGAGAAAAAAATGTGACAGTGAGTTTTCAGTTTTTCAGGCTTATTCCAATAGTAAAGTTTTATTACAGACAGTACTGGTAGTAGTGATAGCTTTATTTTCTATATCTAGGTCATGCAATGGGAGGGATCCATGCAGTATTTAGGAGAGGTGGGTTGCTTGTGTTTGGACTGTACGGGTAAGAAATGTAACTTACTTCCACCCTGGCCCCGCCCCTTCCATCTGAAGCCCTGCCCCTTCGGGGGGGGGGGCGCGTGAGTGGGACCCGTAGCGGTAAGAGCTATATTTTACTTTCACCCCTGCTTAAATCCCCCTTCACATTATTTTAAGAGATCTATTCAAGCTTCATGATATCAGTGACCCAAATACTTCCCCTGCCCCTGCTCATAGCAACAGAGGAAAGCCTAGATCAGCAGATCTTGATCCAAAGGGTCAGAAGTATCTCCAGCTCTGGGGGGCACACCCTGTTCTTCTGCCCAACCCCACAGAAGTCACTCTACTGAGGTTTGTTATCTATGATTTATGGTACAGTGGCACATAAAAGCCTCAGCCAGATCAGGGCTCCAATGTACCAGGCACTGTACAAACATATCAAATGACAGTCTCTGCCTCAAACTGCATGCAACCGAAGAGACAAGATATCCACAGGTGTATTAAATAAACAAGCAGGTTGGGGCATGGGATAGTATAACAAAAAACAGGATGCTGTAGCAAGGATTGATGTGCACAGTTCAAAGTCACCCAGCTCACATCACAACCCAGCCCCTGGCTCGTTCTTCGGGGCTCTAGATCCGCACATTTGGAGGGGGTAGGCCAGCCACTATGCTACATTTTCCTTCCTGACACCAATACAAGTTAATGCTGACCTAGTCCGTGCCAGAGCCGTTTCTCATGCCATACACTAAGAGGTTCAGGGGAAGTGGTAGCTCTTTTGAAGACATGCTGCCAAGAGCTAGAGAAAGTGGGGCCTTCGGAGCCAGTGCAAATACAGAGCCATTATGCAGCTTGCCCTACTCACCAGTGTACCCTGTATTCAGCAGGGATATCAGGCTATCTGTAAGTCTCCAGGTCCAAATCCCTCCAGGTGGTGGTGGTGTGGCAAACCCACTGTCCCACCAACAATGGAATTGGGAATGCAAACTCCCAGGATTTCCAGCCTCTTGGGTGGGAAATTTCAGTTTTAGGAGGATACCTGCCATTTTTTGGCAGGGCGGGGAGAGGGAATTGCATGTGGCAGCATGGAAAGAGATTCTAGCTCTTTTGATTGCAAGAAGGGCTACCCACTAGCACATGGAAAATCAAGCATAAAACCTGCCAATAAAATTAGAGAGAGCAAGTAGGAGTCCAGAGAGAAAGTAAAGGTCAGTGAAAGAATAAAATAAAGTACATATTATAGAGAGATTGTACTGTCATGGCACAGATGGCTTAGATGTGAGCCAAAGTTTGGCTTCTTACTGCTCCTGATTCAGCCTTATCAACTGAAGCTCTCAGTGAATATTTAGTATCTTTGTTCACTAGGCGTGATACTTAAATATCACTCTGTCCCTTAAGGAACTGTATGCCTGTCTTGAAAAGTTTAAAGATTGGTATTTTCTTTGCATGTTATTTTGATTGCTATAGTCTTTATTGTAGCTAACGACTCCTTGTGGAAAGGCTTTGGGACCTGTTAGTGTTGAGTAATAGTTAACAGAGACTGCTCACTTGACAAACTTTATGACTAAGGTTGAAAGAATGGCCCGGAAAAAATCAGTGCTACCAGCAAGCATAGTTTGTCAGAAGTGTAGTTTAAGACTCTCCAAACAGTATATAGGTGTTTATAGTTATCTTGATAATGATCTTACATTTATAGAGCACCTATCATCCAGAATGATTCTTTTACAAACTGTATATACTGTGGGAATAACTTTCCTTCGCTCTCATCACGCCAAGAGTGAAATGCTTAGACGGCCATCTCTGGAGTGAAGTGTTGTTTCTCAGCTTTATGAGCTAAGTTGTGAAAAAATTATGTAAACTAATAAAACCCAAGACTGATTAGGACAGGCAGTGGAGAATACTATACTATCCAACTGTAACTGTAGAGGGGGACTTTGAGGGAGGCAGATGAATTACTCCAAATACAATTTGATCAGGATACTGGGGTTAACAGCCTTATTCTGTCAAAAGGTATCATGATGTCTTTCAGAACGATCTTGCTTTTCCATCTCCCCATGTCATCATGTAGATTCTCTCTGACACCTCCCCCTCGCCCCCATGGCCACTTTTTTTGGAGAGAGAGAGAGAGAGAGCGCGCAAGCGAGCGCGCAAGCACACACACACACACACACACACACACACACCATTTGCCAATACCTACCAAATAGTGGTAGCTGAAATAACTCTTCATAGGATCTCAGCAGCCACTGTTTGGTAAATGCTGACTTCTTAATGGTCACCACTGTGGAATAATAATGATTGCCAAAACAAACCAAAAGCAACAAGCACATTTAAAAAGAAGAGTTATGTTAATCCACAAACCCTTGTTTAATGCAATTACTAATGTCAGGCTTATTCCTGCAACCCTTCCTCAAGCAAGTGGTCCTCCCAGACACAGAGAGGTTTCTTGTAGCAAGCAGAAGTACTTGTATGCGTAAGTTACAGGTGAAGGCCTTTGCAGATTAGGGAAATGTAGTGGAAAGAATGTTTACTTGAAGTGCTGATCACAACTCCATAGTTAACAAAGTGTTGGGGATGGGGTCACATTCTTTTTAAGTCAGGTTCCAAGAAGGAGAAAAGAATTCCACCTTCATTTAGCCAAGGGAAAAATAAAGTCATAAGGCAGCTTCCTTTAAAAACAGGCCCAAACACCACCAAATCAATGCAGGCCAGCATCTTTCCTCCTAGTCTGAGCACCCACAAGGCACATAGCGACTGCTTCCTTCAGCCCAGGATCCAGTT
Source organism: Mauremys mutica (assembly GCF_020497125.1). Taxonomy (NCBI): domain Eukaryota; kingdom Metazoa; phylum Chordata; order Testudines; family Geoemydidae; genus Mauremys; species Mauremys mutica. The sequence goes on from NC_059074.1 coordinate 132,022,925, forward strand.
AGGGAAAACACAAAAATACTTCTTACCATTGTTAGTCTCTGGGCATCAGTGTAGTCTTAGGAACAAGCCAGACAAACACATCCTCCCTTCCTTTGGGGCTCTGGTTTAGGAGTCTTCTGACTGAGAAGGGGGCTAAAGAGAACACCAGTAGAACCACAACCCTTTCTTTCTCTGCCTCCCACCCCCATTTGTTTCCTTTTCATGGCTTCCCTTACTTAGGAGGCACAGGTGTCAGTTTCATGTCCCAACAGCTTAACAAGCCACAGCTGTCAGTTCTTTTCTCCAGGTCTGGCAGCTCAGGTAGTCTTTAAGGGCTAGTTTCTGATATGTACTGTCAACCTTAACTCCAGCTTAATATAGCTTCTGTCTGTGATTTGGATTTAAACTTCTGAAGGAATTGGATAAACACCAAATGGGTAAAAATATTATAACATGGAAATATTTAAACGATGTGAAGAAAGGTACCTTCTACCATTGTGTATAGATTGGCCACAATCCTGAAAACACTTACACAAGTGCTTAACCCTTACTACCATGAACTGTCCTATTGAAGTCAATGACACTATTCACAATAGTAAAATTAGACACCTTCATATGTGTTTGCAGGACTGGAGTTGGACCCCACGAGTTCTGGAGTTTTGGACACAACTGTACTAGACCATAGGATTTTTACTTTAAAAAAACTACACTAGAAGTGGATCCAACTCTCAGTCATGCAGATGTGCATTTAGAAAGCACATATTATGCACTAGAACTTTCACAGTAAAATGAGCTTTACTCATGGGAAAACAAATCCTCAATATCTGGCTACAAGACAAGCCACTATACCTAGCAACTAAGATTATAGATAATCTGAAAATGATGAAGCAGAGTTTATGATGACAGCAACAGAGCTGTAGAGCAGCCTTTTAGAACAGTTTATGGGAGAAATTGGGAATAATGACCACATCATAATAAAGAACATGAAAAATGTAACTAAGTTGTAAAACACACGTTAACAAATAGTAAGTAAACCAAATGGTAACCATGAAGATGGTTTTTATCTTTTGAATAAATTTCTTATACATCTGGTTGTTTAGATCAATTTTTTCCAAGTGACCATGAGCTGGAAGAACCATAGAGCAATCATAATCTCATGATACAAAAAAGACAAAAGTGGCTTTGATTTTTCAGATTAGTCAACAGATGACCAACTGTCATTACAGAAAAAAGAACAGGAGTACTTGTGGCACCTTAGAGACTAACAAATTTATTTGAGCATAAGCTTTCATGGGCTACAGCCCACTTCATCGGATGCATAGACTGGAACATACATCAGGAAGATATTTATACATACAGAGAACCTTTTCAGGTCTCCATTTCAGTGTCTACATTGAGAGAATGCTTGTATGTCTTCGTTGAAGCACCCCACACTCTGCATATTGTTGATTTGAACATTCTTCTCGGGTCATACTAACTGTAAGAAAAACAAATTCTGTTTCCACCAAAATAAGAAAATGGAACAAGAGAAGAAAATTCCACTTGCTAAGCAAATACCACCTGGTGCCACCCTGTGTTTTTGTCAAAGAACACAGGCATAGGAAAGTTACACAAAATTAATCAACAGCTTCCCCTGTAATAAATCTGCATGAAATCTGTAATGACAGGTTTCAGAGTAGCAGCCGTGTTAGTCTATATCTGCAAAAAGAACAGGAGCACTTGTGGCACCTTAGAGACTAACAAATGTATTTGAGCATAAGCTTTCGTGGGCTACAGCCCACTTCATCGGATGCATAGACTGGAACATACAGCAAGAAGATATTTATACATACAGAGAACATGAAAAGGAAGCTTTTTTGGGAAGAAGCTTAGATGGGTAAGCAAAGACACTGATTCAGGGAGACAGGACTTTGTGTATGTTCTTTGTAAATAGGATTGCAGAGAAATACCGGACTCCATCTTCAGGTTCTCCTTCTAATGGAAATAACCCGTGAGATCCCAACTATTGGCTGACCACTTGAGACAAAAGGGGCAACACCCCTAACTCTAGTCTCATCCACACACAAAAGCCCTTAATTTGACTGTGGTGGTATTTTTAACTCAAGCTGGCTAACCCATCGGGGGAATAGGCGAAAGCCTGAGTTAGCACAACTCAGGAGCTGCTAACACAACCACACAGTAGCGTGGATGCTCTACAAAAGTGCCACTAGTCCTCCACTGATATCCCACAATTCCCCCCACAGGCCCAGAAAAGACAAGTTCTCCCATAAGTCACTGGAGAAAAATTCATATGGTGGCTCAGCTTGCTACATTGTAAAGAACCATAGAATATTGCCTCCAGAAGTCTTAGTGCCACACATGAACAAATGCAGCGCTGGTGTAGACACACAAGCTCTAGTGTTATTTTGCAATATGGCTGCTCTCATTTGAGCTGGGCTAACTCAAAAGTAGTAACTCAAGTGTAGATAACAAGTTAGCTCTCCAGTGAAGACTTGGAAAGGGCTACAGAACAGAAATCAAATGCAAACAGCTGTCAAAAAATGCCCAACCTATTCTATATTGAACCCAGTCCCAATAAGGGTCAATGCTTAGCTTCACTGCCTGTGGAGCAGGGCAGGAACTGAACAGTGGGTGATAATCTGGTCCCTGCTTCCCCCCCCTGGTTCTAGGGGAGGGCATAGCCTCAGTCAGCAGAAGGGGTAGCACAGATTGCACACCCCTCTGAAGTGCATCACAGGGCTGAAGCCAAAGCTCTGTCCCCTCCCACCTCTGAGTGATCAAGTGATCACTCCATATAGCATCTGCTTTCTCCCCTGCACAGGCTCTAGCAATGCAGGTTGTCCATGCACAGGCATATGGGGACTCCTTACACCCTGTTACTCCTGTGCCGATATGTTGCAGATTCACAATTGCATCCTTTATGAATAGCCAAGTAGGAGCTATACCACTGGGCTAAGGCAAACAGGGCCATTCCTTGTTGACAGAATTAACAAAGCCATGTTAAATAGACTAGAATCTTTAACCTGTTTGCCTGTATTGTTAGAGAATCAAAGAATAAGTGCTAAATGTGTCTGTGTTTACCTGCATCCTACTAGAAATCTAACAATGTGATAGCTTGTAGATGCGAAATACAGTTCCTGTCTTGCATTGTCATTCGACTCAGTGATCAAAGGGGATATAATCATTTAGATGGGACTTGTGGTGCATTATTATTGTCCTCAGCTCTCTTTGGCCTGGGCTACATTAGTGTGGGGGTTTGAACTAAGAAACGCAACTTAAGTCAAAGTATCTTAGTTCGACTTACCTGGCCATCCTCATGGCGGCGAGTCAATTGCCGCGGCTCCCCCATCGACTCCACTTACTCCTCCTGCTGAGGTGGAGTACAGGCATCGATTCTCAGATCGATTTATCACTTCCAGACGAGACGCGATAAATTGATCCCAGATACATCGAACACTACCTGCTGATCTGGCGGGTAGTATAGAAGTACCCTTTGAAACCTGTAATTCCACACAGTAAACCATCTGTGAACTGTCTTGATCATTTGAATGGCTGCTGCTAAAGTATTGTCTGAAAAAAGGACCCGTTGACTAGAGATCACAAACTGTTAGCTCATTTTCATCAAAGCCACGTGATGGAGTTTCCTGTCAGCACCCAGCCTGCTACAACTATATAGGAAAGCTTCTCTAGGCTGATTAAACTTTGAACAGAGAAAGTACAAGTTGTAAAACAGAGATCCTGCAAATAATTATATGGAATACCCCAGAAAATGCATGGAAGGGCTTGAACAGACTTTACACCTGAACTGCCTATTGGGTGGTAACCTTTTAAGTTGATTCCAGGAAAACTTTTACAAATCAGCAGCCTCACCATCTCTGCTATGAAACTGACCTAAGGACGTTACACATATTTGTATGTATATTGATCTTTTAACAATTTGCAGATTTTTCTTTTCCTTTTATTATTTAACCTTTAGTTTTAGTTACTAGAGGATTGGCATCAACATGATTATTAGGTAAAATCTGAGGCTCATATTGACCTGGGGATAAATGACTGGTCCTTTGAGATTGGTGAGCCTCACATATGGTGAATCAGGTTTTCAATAACCCCTCACTACATTAAACTTATCTGTTAGTCTATAAGGTGCCACAGGACTCTTTGTTGCTTTTTACAGATCCAGACTAACACGGCTACCCCTCTGATACATTAGACTTGACTGTCTTCATAGGAGTCAAGGGCTGGAATGCCTAAAGAGGACTGTGTTTGGCTCCTTGTTAACCAGTGTGGTACTGCCAAAGCTGTTTCGTTACTGGCTTGGTGAATCTAATTTTAGAATAAACCACCATCTTGGGGGATTGCCTGCCCTATTTTTTGCACTCTGCCCCAAGTGTGGCATTCTCAGTGTAGCCCATCAAGGCACCCCGATCACAGGAGCGCTCACCATTAAAAAAACATGTGGTGAAGTCCTTCTAAAAGAAAATACACCTTATCAAACTGGCGTTACTCTGCCACACTCCCCCCCAAGCTAACACTTAGCAATTCATGCTTATTAATTTTGTTTTCTAGGAAATAAGGCCCCAGTGAGACACGCTTTGCTTCCTTTTCCCTGGATTTTTATTATTCACTTCATCCTGTGGTCGGGTTTTTCTGGTTTTTGGGTTTTTTTTGGTCTAACTGGAATACGGCTTTATGCACTTGCTCTGTGAGAGCAGATGCAAATGTGAATGCTGCCTGATGTCAGAAGTTTTGGGAGAGAGGACTGGGAAAAAGGAAGTTATCTTGGTCTCCCAAGCAATAGCTGGGACTTGTTTCAACCCCAGATTATGGACTGTGCAGTTTTTGTTACATCAATTGAAACTAAAAATGGGTTTCTGCAGCCATGTTGTCCAAAGGAGATGATTTCTCTCCTCTGGCCTGGTCACCTCAACTGCCCAGATTGCACTCTCTGCAATGTTGGGGAATGAACCTGACCCATTCCAACTGGGACCATTAAATAACCACCCATTCTCATGTTTAAAGCAATTTAACATCTATACTTTTGAGTTTCAGCATCCTATATACCAAGAGCTGTGCCTTCATTGCACAAATATACAAGGCTTTGCCTTCCCCAAAGGAATTATGCTTTGCATTGTGCTAATGAGCTAGCTACTCATGTGAGCTGTTCATTTGCATGTTAATAGAGCCTACTCCAAGAGATGTTACTGAGAGCTTGTCAGCATGGGGGTTTTAAACTGGATGAACTCAAGTTAATCCAGTTTGAAAAATGCTTGTGTATGCACAATGCAACCCATCACACTGCACACTAATTCCGCATTCATCAGGAATTCTGGAGTCCGCTTGCAAAGTGGACTGGGTTTGCTTCGAACTGAATTAGTTCAGTTAGGACTTTTGTTCATATGCATGCAATTGCAGTGCACCACTTTTTGTATGCTTTCAACAGCTATCCACAATTCTTTGAAGGTCAATAATTACTGACCGTGTTTGTAGGGTGATTATTTTTCTCTACACTTTCTCCACGCCTGCAGGGGTGATAGTCATCAGTTCTGCTCTGAGAAACTGATCAATTTTTTGTTTTGCACATTGTAGGAAATAGTTGCACCCCCAGTATAGCTTGCAAGCCTCTTCCTCACCTGCAGCTTTTCTGAGCGGGACCACCCTCTAAAGCTATTCAGCAGGATCTCTCTCATCCGTCTGCCTTTTGCCTTTTTGAATAAGGCCACTCTCTGACTGCTAGTTATGCTGAAGTGGGCGACATCAAGAGCGAGGACAGCCTAAAGAGGATGTATAGGGGATTGCTATCCAGCTCACCCTTACAACGCCCCCATTACACCCCCGATGACGTAGTAGCGCCTCCAATGCTCAAACAAAACTGCAAAAAGAAACCTGGAACGTAGCTCCAACCACCGCACCCCAACAGCAAGGAAGCAGGTATGGTAGACTGAAATCCAAGTGTACCCTGCACCCTCCGTATATGCAGATCACTCACCATCACTGAGGTTCCCTCAAGAATGGGGAGAACCTCAAGGAGAAAAGGAAACCTATACATGCTAAAGAAAAACAGCTATTGTAACTTATCTGGGATATGAAAAATAAGCAACTTTTTTCAGGGCCTCCATATAGTGCTGACAGGCTGGCCAACTTAAGGGGAAGAAAAGGAAGATTCAGGACAAGATGTTCACACAACCCATGACAGAGTTAGAGGAAAACCAGGCTGGCTGAAAGAGTGAGGCTATACACAAGGACCCAGAGGGAGAAATGCAGCTCTCCCAGGAGATTCTGGCAGTGGCCAAGGACAGCATCACAGTGGCTGTGGCCAAAGACAATGTGTCACCATGGTGAAGGAGAGCACGGAAGGAGACAGGTGCAGAGGCAACTCATGGATGCTATCCTGAGCTGGAAATCCTCCTCCAAAACATGCTCCTGCTAAGCCAGCAGGTCCTGCAGTTCCATAATTTGGGACCCAGCTAAGTCCTTCAGCCTCTGGACAACGCTGGCTACTAGAACCAGCAGCAACATCTAGCCACTGCATTCCCACAAGAGTGCTTGCAGCAGCTCCCATTCATCTTTCCGATCCAACTTCTGGGAACTGAGACATGTGGGCGTCCAGCCTGCAATGCCCCTGAAAATTTTGAGCAACCCCAGAACCATGCAGACAGGAAGAGCCAAAGGCAAAGCGTCTATTCACCTTTCACTCCCCTTCTTGCCCCCCAAAAACTGTTGTATTTGAAATGTTTTTATTATTGGACTTTGAGTTTTGTCTGCACTGTTGGAATAATTAAAAGTTTGTGTTTAATTGATTAACAAAGAAAATTGGTTTGTTAAATGTGTTTTTCAAAGATATTGTTTTTCCATTGGCTTCATTAAAGTTTTATTGTTTTTTAAATGTAGTTTCATAAAAAAAGCTTTACAGTAGATCCATTGAGTCATCATTGCATTTAATCCTTTCAATAGCATGCAGTGCTTGCAGTGTCTACATGCCAACATTCCAGGGCTGCCCGGGGGAGGGGGGGGGCAAGTGGGGCAATTTGCCCCGGGCCCCACAGGGGCCCCTACGAGAGTTTTTCAGGGCCCCCTGGAGTGGGGTCCTTCATTCACTCCGGGGGCCCTGGAAAACTCTCACGGGGCCCGGGCCCCCGGAGCTTCTTGCGCTCCGGGTCTTCAGCGGCAATTTGGTGGCGGGGTGGGGGGGAGGTGTCCTTCCACTCTGGGACCTCCTGCCGAAGTGCCCCGAAGACCCGCGGCGGGGGGTCCTTCCACCCCAGGGCCTCTGAATCCTCTGGGTGACCCTGCAACACTCTCACCCACTGCCAGGCTAACATGTTCAGAGACATAACTCAAAATCTGAACAGTAGGCATCCCTGGTAGCATTTCCATCCCATGGGTGTTTGTTCTCTACGGTATGCCAGGCTGTCTGCTTGAACCACTGAGCTAATCGCTGCACGTTGGCTTCCCATCCATCTCTAAGCCTTTCCCCCTTGCTCTCACAAATACTGTGTGAAATAACACATGGTTAGAGCGGTTGGAACATTTTTTTCTGCTGCTTCCAACCTATTCCATAAGCAGAATCTGCCTTTGCAGATGCATCCTGAACTACCCAGTGGACAAGTTGGCTAATCTGTCTGAAAAGACAAGATGATATAGGATGTGCAGTGGAGACTCGATGTCCTATCAGATATTAATGAATAGCACTATTCTCTGTGCAGAATCTTGTCACATTAGCTAAATGATAATAAAGCTGATTTTATAAGATACGTGGTGAGGCACAGCCATGTACAGCATTTGAGAGCAACAGTGAGAACAAAAAGAAAGATACTGAAAGATCTCCAATATTAAGATACCAAAGCATACCTCTGTGGCCTGACTCAACCACTGCTGCACAAGAATGCTTTTCATGTCAGTCTGGCATGTACTAAAAAAATCAGGTCAGGTTCATGGATAGGAAAGGACTTCAACAATCTCTCCCAAAAGAACCAAAAAGTGACTCTAGCTATAGTAAAAACTGGTACCGCACTAGTAAAACTAGGACTGTAGCGCTGTGGTAAGCGTTCCTTCTATCAGGCTTCCACTAGTGTAAGCTACTGACCCAAATGGAGAGAGCAGGTCAAAGATAGAAGATTGCTCTCACTCTCCTTTCAGCTCCTACCCCAGGGAACATCACTGGGATAAATGACCTCGTTTCTTAGCCACTGGTCTGGAAACTTGCTATTAATTAGTTTCTCCCATTCAACCTAATGCTCTAGAAATTCATCCAAGCTTTTCAATGTACTATCAATATTCTGTATTAAACGTAGACTTCCCCTTGCCTGAAAACCTCCCAGGATAAACTCTAACTTCAGCTTCAGTTTAAAATGACTGTAGCCATTTCAGTGATTTGGAAGCTGGTGAAAATGAGCTTTAGGAGTCATTTGGAAAGTCTCATGAATTCACAGCGGTCTGCACTACATGCTTAGGAATAAATATACACTATCATTGTAGCATGGGGCAACTGACTCCATTGACTTCATTGTAATTACTTCAGATTTACACTAGTGTAATTGATCATTTATCCCCTCTACTCACTGAAGGTAGACGTGGAAGAGACCTGTTAGAGCATCTAAATCCATCTCTCTACCAACATGGTGCTATCCTGTTATACATTTACTAGAGTGTTGTCCTGTCTAGTTTTAACTATCCTAAACAGAGCTTTTGCCACTTCCCTTGAAAGATGCGTCTTATAGCCAGGAAGCATTTACAAAATATTATGCTTAGATGCTTAAATTCAGTTTTCTTGACTTTATACCATTACTCTGAGTTCAATTATTTAGATATAATAGATTCCCCTCCTTGGTATTTATACCTTTCAGATATCCATGGACAATTGTGCCTCCCTTTCATTTTTCTTAACCCGTAACTTCCAATGAGACTTATGCTCTTAAGTCTTAGGCATTTAAAAAAAATCTTACCCTTAACTTTTAAATAAGTTACAATTACTCCAAATGATTCACAGGGGAGTCAAAGACAACTATTTTTACAGCTAGTGAAAAGAAATCCTGCTCCATCATTGCTGAGAAACTGTATAATTTTATTTCTGTAACACCCCACTTTCAACACCCCATCCTATTGTTCTGCTGCTCCATTCTTTCCTTCATTGTCTGAAATTAGGCCCCAGTCCTGCAAACTTTACTCACAGTAGTAGATGATGCTATTCGTGAGTAAAGATAAGCATGTGCTTATAAGATTGGGGCCTTAAATGCAAGATCTTCAGGTCATACTGGTCATTCAGGTCATTCTACTATGGGACATCAAGCACCCTATTGGGTGCTATAAAATGCATAATATGTTATGGGAGTATTTAATTGACAACCACCCTGCCTCTGAACACTTGTATTGCTTTTCTCTGAGTTCCCTTCAATATGACATTACAATGAGGTGCTCACAAATGAATGTGCATTCCAGGGGCTGTTGCACTACAGCAGAATAAAGAGGTACTATTATCTCCTTATTTTGTGATGTGACACCTCTGTGCATGCAGCCCAAAATGGCACCAGTGATTTGTTGGCATAACTTCTTGCAAGTTCATGTCTAATCTAATTTGCTGTCCCTGACTCTACATTTTTTTCAGTGTTAATGCTTTATTCATAGATTCCAAGTCCTGAAGGAACCATTCTGATTATCGAATCTGACCTCCTGTATACCACAGGCCATAGAACTTTACAAGTTTCTCTCTCCTACTGAAGTATTTATGTTCTGGATTAATTTCCCCCTGGATCTATTTGCTTGCATTTTTCCAAGCTGAATTTCATTTCAAGTTCTACCCATGTCTGATGGGATGTCTGCCCCCACACTAGATTACAAAGGGTTAACCTCAGTAGGGAGCAGTGGAGTGAGTCCTCCTAGTGGCCCAGAGAGGCTGAGTGAGGCACAGCCAATCAGGGAGGATTTGCAGGGAGCAACCAATCCGGGCCTGGCGGGCTCACATAAAAGGAGATGCAGGGTCACAATGAGTGAGTTGCTGCTGTGAGCTCAAGGAGTGAAGACTGCATCTCTACCAGGCAAAGAGACTTGTAGCACTGTGGACAGAACAACTGCTATCAGGGACTGGGGGAGCAAGAGGGAGCTTCTGGCTGGCTGTTGGGACTAAGTAGTTGCATGCCCTGAGACAAGGGTGAAGAAGGGGCTGGGGCCAGGGGGAAGTGGACCAGGAAGACATAGCAGCATAGTGAGAAGTTAGGAGTCTCAGCAAGAGGCTGCTATCTATAGGGTCCCTGGGTTGGGACCTGGAGTAGTGGGTGGGCCTGGGTCTCCCCCTTGCCACTGGGAAAGTGACAGGATTTTGACTGCAATACTAACTCCCCCCTCCTGCCCACTGGAAGGGGGAAACACAGATGGTGATGCAGTCAGAGGGGTGAGTCATGAAGAGGATGCTGTGATTCCTGAGGCTACAAGAGGGGCTGCAGGCGGACAACAGAGAAGCATGATAGTGGGCAAACCACAGACAGGGAGTCTTGGCCTCGAGCTAATCCCCAGAGTGACCAGGAGAAGGTGCCAGACCAGTGGTGAGTGATGTAACCTGTGACACCATGTTACTAGTGTCTTTATGTCTTTGCATAAGGCAAGGTTGAAGAAGGCACCTGAAGCCCCTTACTCCCTAAATCTGCCCAGAGGGAAACACTGCAGTTTCAAATTGGGGTGGTGAACTGGAAGAAATGTATAGGGGCCAAATACATTGCTGGGGAAAAGAAAAATTCTTAGCTCCACAGATTAAGGCCCGATGAGGCCAGTAGATCTAGTCTGACCTCCTCTCTAACATAGGCCATAGAATTTCAACCAGTTACTCCTGTGTTGAGCTCAGCAACTTGAGTTTGACTAGAGACTGGGCCCATTTTCTACAAAATAAGAGGGAGGAGATATTTTGGGGAGGAAAGTAAGCAAATAAGTTATCTGAAAAAAAGTGTTTCCCAAGTTGAATTTTGAATATTTAGCCTTCTAACTTAGAGTTCAAAACTCAAGTATAATTTGAAAAATTAGTAAATTTCTATGGTTTTAATTCCAATACAGTTACTCTATATCCTGCACATTGTTTAGACAAGCATAATTTAACAGTTCCTACATGTCCCAACACACTCCTTGCATGTACAGGTCCCAGTGCCTGCCAGTGTGGCATTTCTGCAGCTACAGCATTGTGATACACACCCTTTGACACATCCACAAATAACAATTTCTGTACAGCTATTGGTGACTGGCTCCAGTGACATTACTTGGGTATCAGTTCTCAATTGTATTTGCTCCAACCCGCATTCTCCAGTGAGGGTACTGTGGGGTTGTTGCAGTTTGCCTGCCACAACACCCTGGCTTGAAAGCGAGTTCTTTGGATGTGATAGCACAGTGCATCACTTGTTGGGGCCAGTGCCTCTGGTGATTGGCATTTGGAGAACAGCATCATCTGTGCCTTGTCACAGCTCTCCTCATTGGGTAAATTGTACAGGATGCAGATGAACTTTTCTACTGAAATGATTTTTTTTCATTTTTCCATTCCGAAGTCCATGTTTCTCTATGAATATTGTCCAAGCAGTTTTCTTGCTGTGCCCAGTGCTATGGGAAACAGTATCACAGCCTGTCAATGTATAGAAGGAAAGTATTGGTTCTATGTCTGCTTGAGGAATTACAGGCAAAAGCTTCTCTTGACTAGCATACACAGGAATGCATTTGGGTTTTTTGATCTAGCCTTCATCCACAACTTACAAGGTATTTTATAGTATGCCACTAACAGACGAACAACATCAGTGTCTTGTGCTGACTCAACAACACAGTCAGTATCTGTGTGCATGCAGGGCAGTACGGTTCTGGTGTTGACATCTTCATGGTCAGCTTGCAACTGACTTGTGCCCAGAGTTGGGTTTGATGATTTAACTGTGCTGTCTTCTATGAACCCTCTGGATATGTGCTGTGGAGCATTGGCTAGGAGTTCGAGAAGAAGCAAGCCAGATCAGCTTTATTTTTGGAATGGACCAAGAGGTCTGGCCAGCTGTTGGCAAGAGAAACAGATCTATCATCAATGATTTTCCAAATTAGCTTGGAATCTTTGGAGAGTGTCTGTTGGATCCTTTCTTTAATAGAATCCCATCTGTATCTGTCAAAGGTTACATCAAACCTGCTAAAGAGCTGTCCAGAATGAAGAACTGACTCACCAAAAATGTTTGCAAAGTCACTAAAGGTTATACATGGAAGAGGTTTCCCTAGTGCCAGTACCCATACTTGGCCATTGATCCTCAGAAAGGAAGTACTATCGAGTGTAATCTCAGGAGGATACGGGATGTCTCTGGTTAAAATGTCTGTCATAGCAGACTTATTTCCAACTCTAAGATGCCCATTTATCTCAGCAAGAGCAAGTGGAACTGGCATTAGCTCTTGACTAAGGCTAAGATTTAGTGACAGGTATTTTTAGTGAAAGTCATGGACAGGTCATGGGAAATAAACAAAAATTCATGGCCAGTGACAGGTCCATGACTTGTACTATAAACACTCCTAACATATCTTAGTTGCCCCAGGGTGCCACTACACTGGGAAGGCCCCAGGGCACCACTGCCTGGGGTCACCCAGCAGTGGCTGGTGTGGCCGACCCCATGGCCACTGCTCAGGCAGTTCCCAGGGCCAGCTGCCAGAGGCCACCAAGCAGGGGTTGGTGCAGCTGCTGGCTGAGGGGGAGGCTCCAGAAGCGGCCAATGTGACTAGCCCAATGGCCACCTGAGCAGCTGGCCCCTCAGCCAGTTGCTCCGGTAACCCTGGGGTCAGCCCCACTGGCAGCTGCAGAATGTCAGAGGTCGCAGAAAGTCACGGAATCTGTGACTTCCACAACCTCCATGACAAACTTGCAGTCTTACTCATGGTGCAATATGATGCACAGCTCCATTGTCTTTTCTGCATTATAGGCAGTAGTGATGCGCAGTAGTAGGACATGATCAGCCTTTATTATGACTACCTTGTCTTTGCTTTTCCTTCTCTCTCCCAAATGTATAGAGTGAGAAATGTCTGAGCCCTTGTCTTTTTCAGTGGGTCATGGAATTCAGTATGGCCACTTCCCTCCTTTGCCATCATGAGTCATTCCTGAACAAAGATATTCAGTTGCTCCTGCCCAAAGATTTCTGCATTCAGCAGAGCTTTCTGAGTCACTTCTGTAGCCAAATGTTTTGGAGCGTGTTGGAAGCTGGCTCACTACTTAATAATTTGAATGTTTTAAGTGTCATTAACACTTTATTTTCATCAACAGGATCATACTGCTTTCATGTTAGATTCATTGCAAGTCATTTGGTCATTATGTCCACAACTGAATAATTTTCAACAATTTTGGGCTGCAATTTGGGCAGTGCAGTGTCAACTCAAAGTACCTCCTTGTAGCAGATAAAGTGCCCACCATTGTGAAACATGTGGACAATGGTTTGATTTGTGTCCTGGTGAAGTGTGCTTCCAAGCCCAACACATTTGGGTGTCCACTTCTTACCTCCACTTACATTGTATAGTAAATCTTATGCAATACTTGCATGATTCCTGTTTCTCACCTTCATATGCTTCTATGATCTACTGTCCTCCTCCTCCTCCACATCACCTTCTTTAACTTCCCCTATGTCAAGAATAGAGTAGCCCCTCGGAGTTGCAAAAAAAATCCATACCTGCGTGACAAGCAGTGTTAGTGCCTCTTCCTCACTGATATTAAGCCCAGGGTATCCAGAAGGAACAAATATATGTAAGTGTAATTTCAGTGCTGTACAAACCATTGAAAGAAAATTCATCTTCCAGCTCAGTCTTGTTACCTGGAATGGGTGATCAATTTTCTTCTCCTGCATTGTCCACCAATTTACAGAAAGGGATGTAATGGAATTTGACAGGCACTAATCATGTTTGCTCTCTGAAGCAGGTTGATCACGTAAGACAGTTGACTAGTAAGTACCATCAAGAGGTAGAGTTTTTCTTTGAAGGTTGCCATACAGCTTATAAATGAATATAGGACCTCTCCACCAGCTTCATTTGAGAGAAAACATTACTGAATCCATGCTTGTGAAAGTGCCAAAAGATGGCCTTTTTCTGCACAAGGTGTTAACTCATTACTAAGCCAGGCCATTGCACGTCAGTAGCACAGTGAGTGGTTTCATACTTAGCTTTTGTGACTTTTCTCAAGAAATGCTTATAGTAATTATTGTGTGTTTCTTTTTGAGGCTATAAGGTCACTACCCCAGCTACATATACACTGAGCTTGTGTTTATACTCTGCTGCCTCAAGTATTTGTTTGTTCATGTTGAATGTTGTTCCAGACAAAAACATTGTTCTGTAACTTCCATCCTGGCAGAAAATGCAAAGACTCCATTTCACTGGGGGGCTCTTTTTAGGAACCATTAGGAAAGGGATAGATAAAACAGTAAATATCATAATGCCACTATATAAATCCATGGTATGCCCACACCTGGAATACTGCTGCAGTTCTGGTCACCAAATATAAAATACGATATTAGAAATAGAAAAGGTACAAAGAAGAGCAACACAAATAATGAGATGTATGGAACAGCTTCTGTACAATGAGACTGGTCAGCTTAGAAAAGAGACTAAGGGGAGATACGATAGAGGTCTATAAAATCACAAGTGGTGTGGGAAAAGTGAATAAGGAAGTGTTATTTATCTCTTCCTATAGAACAAGAACCAGGACTCACGCAATGACATTAATAGGCAGCAGGTTTAAAAATAAACAAAAGTATTACTTCACACAGCACACAGGAAACCTGTGGAACTTGTTGCCGGGGAGTGGGGGGGGGGGGAATGTTGTGAAGGCCAAGAGTATAACTGGGTTCAAAAAAGAACTAGATAAGTTCATGGAGGATACGTCCATCAATGACTATGAGCCAAGATAACTAAACCACAGACAGCCAGATGTTGGGACTGGACGACAGATGAATCAGCTGATAATGGTCCTGTTCTTTTTATTCCCTCTGAAGCATCTGGCACTGGCTGTTGCCAGACGACAAGATAGGGGGCTAGATGGACCATTGGTCTGATCCAATATGGCTGCTGTTATGCTCTGAAGATCTGTTGAGGTTTTAGGGTGTTTGTAACATAAGATTGGGCTTGCAGTTCACCCTTAATAGTTGGTGAAGAAGCTTCAGTGGATTTACAAATCCTGCTAACTTTTCCTTTATCTGTGTACATTGCACAACAGTCTTTGTGCCAAAGTAAGGATTGCGTGCATTCAGACTAAAGACCTGTTAGAGTTCTATCAATTGCATCCCTATTTTGAAAATCCTTGAGTTTCTCTTGCACTGATTGATCTGATCACAGAAGCAAAAACTGTGTTCTTTTTCACTTGTTGGAATATACATTGTTCATAAGATACTGTTGAGGGATGCTTCTGGTTCAAGACTGCCTCCTTGTTTTGTCTAAAAATATCAGATATTCAAATAATACAAATATTTACCAGTATGTAGGTCATGCCATGACAGAAGTATTGATTTGGATACCTAACTCTCACTGTAAGCAAAAGTCAGCGTTAGGTTAAGTTAGTGGTTAGAGCTAATAATTTCTCTTTTTGAAATGGGAGAATTTACAGAAATAAACTAGATCATACTGTGTTGTGCATGCTGCTTTGTGTGATGCACAGCAATGCAAATATCTCCTTCACATATCAAAAATACCTGAAAAGTAGCTTACTTAATCTTAAGTGTTGACCTAACTGCAAAACCAACAAAATTCAAGTGGATCTCATTATGTGACCAGAGGAAGCAGAGAGTATGATCATCACCAGAGACTGCTCCCTGCATTTTCTGATAGCACAGTATTCCAGATTAGGAACATAGTCCATATTTAGTACCTCCCCCTTACTTTCTATTTTACTTTTAAGTTACAAATGGTATTTTTTATTTTTGTTTTTTGTTTTTTACCTTAAAATTCAGCAAGAGACTAAGAAGCCACCATTTTCCTTGGCACTTTGTTTTAGTACTTAATCACCCTCACACTTAAAAAATTGTACCTTATTTCTAATTTGCATTTGTCTGACTTACACTTCCAGCCACTGGTTCTTGTTATGCCTTTCTCCACCTGATTAAGGACCCCTTTATAACCCAGTATTTTCTACCCAGGAAGGTACTTAGACACCATAAAGTCACCTCTCAGTCCCCATTTAATAAATTAAACAGTGTGAGCTCTTAAATCTGACTGTTAGGCATTTCCCCTAACCTCCAAATAACTTTTGTGGCTCATTTCTACACCCTCTTCATTTTTTCCAACATCCTTTTTGCAGTGTTGTTATCAGAACTGGATGCAGTATTCCACTATTGGTCTCACCAATGCTGTATTTAGAGGACTACACAGCTTTTAGTGACACGGCCGTGTCAACATGGCCATGTTGCTAAAAGTCGGCAGTGTAAATGCTGTTTGTCGGCACTTTTGCTGACAAAATACTTCCACCTCCTATGAAAGGGGTTTACACTGCCACTTGCCCTGGAAAAACTTTTATCTGTGGGGGGGGCGGCAGGCGGAGGTTTTTTAAGCACCTGTGAACGACAAAACGTTTGTCATTCAATTGGCAGTGTAGACAAAGCCTTCGTATTTGAGCAATACTACTCGCTGCCTGTTGTGACACTAACAGGACGATACGAGGAAGGGAATTTGTAGGTGATTTTAAGAATAAGGTAATTAAACTGAGGATACATCTATACTGCAAAAACCAAGAACAAATAAAAACCCATGGCAGCAAGTCTCAAAGTTTGGGTCAGCTAAGTCAGGCTTGTGCTATGGGGCTAAAAATAGCAATGTAGACATTCCCACGTAGGCTGGAGCCCAGGCTCTAAATCCCAGCAAGGAATTCAGCCTCCAGCCCATGCAGGAAACCTACCCTGGTAGCCCCCGTAGCACAAGCCTCAGGCAGTTGATCCAGGCTCAGAGACTCGCTGCAGCAGGGTTTTTTCTTTTGCCATGTAGACATACATGAGTGTGTGGCCTGGTGGAGAGAACAGTCAACTGATTATTAGGTTTTGTTCTCCTCTCTGCTACTGACTTCTTTGTGAGACCTCGGGCCAGTCACTTAATCTCTCTCTCTCTCTCTCTCTCTCTCATTCTCTCTTTCCTTCAGTTTCACCATCTGTAAAGTGGGAATAATAATTTACCTACCCCACATAAATGTTGACCCGTACTTTATTAGTGTCTGGAAAGAACTTTGAGTTCCTCAGAACGAAGGAGCCATAAAAGTGCAAAGCACTATTATCATACACTGAAATAACTTCTTGTTTCTATCACATTTTTAGATGACCCAGCATTCTACAAACCCCATTGCTAACTGCCCTCTAAAGAAATAACATATGCTTAAAGAGGCAGAAAGAGTAACTAGAAAAGAGGCTGTTCTTCATCCTAGCAATACACCGCTACCTCAATATAACGCCGCCTGATATAACACAAATTTGAATATAACGCAGTAAAGCAGCGCTCCGGTGGATCAAAGCAAGTTCAATATAACACGGTTTCACCTATAACGCGGTAAGATTTTTTGGCTCCCAAGGTCAGCATTATATCGAGGTAGAGGTGTAGTACAAAACCATCCAAGGGTGGCCATGTGTAATGTACATATCTAAAATATTTTTTTAAATAATGGAAATACCTGTCTACCACCATGTACTTTTCTCTTGCTGATCTATGGTTCTTGAAGCTAAAAATGAATACTCTTAGAACTTTTGTGAAAATGATGAATAACCCTTAAATTGTGGAGAACCATGACATATTAAAACAAAGGTGTGATAAAGGCAGTGAACTGAAAGAGAGCATTTCTACTGAAAGGAAGCACTAAAGAGGACGTGTCAGCCTTTTTCTATGTAAATATTTTAGGTATTCTTTTGGTGCTTCTGAAAGGGAAGAACTAACACTATAGCCAGGCATAGTGCCAGCAAGTACTGTGCAGACTTCCTCAGAGTTTTGCCCGTACACGTCACTCTTGACTGACATCCATATCCCTTTATTCTATTACAAATCTTCATCTCTTCAGCACAAACAATGAGGCCAACCACATGTGGTGTTTTGGGAGGTGGGTATACGTCCATCAGAGTCTGTTAAGCTTGCCAAATTCATTTTATTTTGTGACCCAATTAGCTCAGCTTTCCAAGAGTCTATTGTATTACTCTAATTTTATCATCTGTAACAGGAGGTTATCTTTGTAACTTAGCAAATGGACTTTCTCAAAGAGAACATAAGAATGGCCATACTGGGTCAGACCAAAGGTCCACCTAGCCCAGTATCCTGTCTTCCAACAGTGGCCAATGCCAGGTGCCCCAGAGGGAACAGAACAGGTAATCATAAAGTGATCCATCCTCTGTTGCCCATTCCCAGCTTCTGGCTAGGGACACCATCCCTGCCCATCCTGGCTAATAGCCATTGATGGACCTATTCCCCATGAACTTATCTAGTTCTTTTTTGAACCAGTTATAGTCTTGGCCTTCACAGTATCCTTTGGCAAAGAGTTCCACAGATTGACTATGCGTTGTATGAAGAAATACTTCCTTTTGTTTGTTTTAAACTTGCTGCCTATTAATTTCATTTGGTGACCCCTAGTTCTTGTGTTATGAGAAGGAGTAAATAACACTTCCTTATTTACTTTCTCCACACCAGTCATGATTTTATAGACCTTTATCATATCCCCCCTTAGTCGTCTCTTTTCCAAGCTGAAAAGTCCCAGTCTTATTAATCTCTCCTTATACGGCAGCCATTCCATACCCCTAATGATTTTTGTTGCCCTTTATTGAACCTTTTCCAATTCCAATATACTTTTTTTTGAGATATGGTGACCACATCCTCATGCAATATTCAAGATGTGGGCCTACCACTGATTTATATAGAGGTAATATGACGTTTTCTGTCTTATCTATCCCTTTCTTAATGATTCTCAACATTCAGTTCACTTTTTTGACTGCCGCTGCATATTGAGTGATTGTTTTCAGAGAACTATCCATAATGACTCCAAGAGCTCTTTCTTGAGTTGTAACAACCAATTTAGACCCCATCATTTTATATGTATAGTTGGGATTATGTTTTCCAATGTGCATTACTTAGCATTTATCAACATTGAATTTCATCTGTCATTTTGTTGCCCAGTCACCCAGTTTTGCGAGATCCTTTTTTAGCGATTCGCAGTCTGCTTGGGACGTAACTATCTGGAGTAGTTTTGTATCATCTGCAAATTTTGCCACTTCACTGTTTACCCCTTTTTCCAGATCATTTATGAATATGTTGAATAGGACTGGTCCCAGTACAGACCCCTGAGGAGCACCACTATTTACCTGTCTCCGTTTTGAAAACTGACCATTTATTCCTACCCTTTACTTCCTATCTTTTAACCAGTTACCAATCCATGAAAGGACCTTCTCTCTCATTCCATGACAGCTTACTTTGCTTAAGAACTTTTGGTGAGGTACCTTGACAAAGGCTTTCTGAAAATCTAAGTACACTATATCCATTGGATCCCCCTTGTCCACATGCTTGTTGATCTCCTCAAATAATTCTAATAGAGTGGTGAGGCATGATTTCCCTTTACAAAAACCATGTTGACTTTTCCCCTAACAAATTATGCTCATCTACGTGTCTGACAATTAATTATTTTCTTTACTATAGTTTCAATCAGTTTGCCCAGTACTGAAGTCAGGCTTACCAGCCTGTAATTGCCAGGATCACCTCTGGAGCCCTTTTTAAGAATTGGCATCACATTAGCTAGTCTCCAGTCATTTGGAACAGAAGCTGATTTAAATAATAGGTTACAAACTAAAGTTAGTAGTTCTGCAATTTCACATTTGAGTTTCTTCAGAACTCTTGGGTGAACACCATCTGGTCCTGGTAACTTATTATTGTTTAGTTTATCAATCTGTTCCAAAACCTCCTCTAATGACACCTCAATCTGGGACAGTTCCTCAGATTCATCACCTAAAAAGAATGGCTCAGGTTTGGGAATCTCCCTCACATCCTCAGCTGTGAAGACTGATGCAAATAATTCATTTTCTTCGCAATGGCCTTATCATCCTTGAGTGCTCCTTTAGCAGCTCAATCATCCAGTGGCCCCACTGGTTGTTTAGCAGGCTTCCTGCTTCTGATGTACTAAAAAAATTTTTTTTGCTATTATGTTTTGAGTCTTTGGCTAGCTATTCTTCAAATTCTTTTTTGGCCTTCCTAATTATATTTTTACACTCCATTTGCCAGAGTTTATGCTCCTTTCTATTTTCCTCACTAGGATTTAACTTCCACTTTTTAAATAATGCCTTTTTGTCTCTCACTGCTTCTTTTACTTTGTTGAGCCACGGTGGCACTTTTTTGGTTCTCTGTTTTTTAATGTGGGGTATACATTTTAGTTGAACCTCTGTTATGGTGTTTTAAAAAAGTTTCCATGTAACTTGCACGGATTTCATTTAGAGCACTGTATCTTTTAATCTGTCTAACTTCCTCATTTTTGTGTAGTCCCCCTTTCTGAAATTAAGTGCTACAGTGTAGGACTGCTGTGGTGTTTTCCCTGCCACTGGGATGTTTAATTTAATTATAGTCACTATTACCAAGTGGTCCAGATCCTGTGTTCCACTTAGGACTAAATAAAGAATTGCCTCTCCTCTTGTGGGTTCCAAGAGTAGCTGCTCCAAAAAGCATTCACTTAAATGAAATGACCTTAAGTCATTTAACAGCTTTGTTGTTCTTTAAATGATTAGTTTCCTGCATGCTAGAATATTTTATTTACATGTATGACAAGCATCTGCTTGTGAATGGAGCCACCAATATACATTCAGAAAGTCAATAGATCCATGCTGACCACAATAAAACACTCCTGACTCACCACTGACACCTTGATTTCTCCCCTCCCATCCCAACCCAGACAATGTTCTTCCCCCGCTGTTCTCAAAAAACCTAGGGAAATAGATTAACCTTGCAGTTGCTTTCAAAGCCACAAAATCCAGAGCCTGTTAGGGCAAAGGGTGAGCATATTACAAAGTTAATGACTTCTTTGTAAGAACCCTAGTCACTAGTCCCTTCTCATTTAAAAGTGGGGATTGTCAGCTTGACCGACTCCTGTGATCACAGGTATTCGGACAAGCAAAGGTGGGTTTTGGGTCTAAAGATGGCAATAGGCAGCTAAGCGAAAAATTGCAGTAGGGGCCTAACTCCTAGTGAAATCAAGGACTTCTTGTATACACAGTTTTCTCAACAGCCAAAAAGGCTCCAAAAATTCACTTGTTCTTGTTTAACGAAGGCCAAGAATCTCATGTGACTATAGGATTCCTTCAGTTGGGCCTCTAAGAAAAAACAGGACAGAGCATGAGAGTTGGCAACAGCCTATCGACCATGAGGTGTTGGTAAACACACACTAGGCATTCCCTAGTCCCTTACAGAGTGTAGCAAGCAAAGTCTCATTTAAAAGTAGTAGCTGTGTTAGTTTGTATCAGCAAAAACAATGAGGAGGCCTTGTGCCACCTTAGAGACTAACAAATTTATTTGGGCATAAGCGTTCGTGGGCCAGAATCCACTTCATCAGATGCATGAAGGGAAAAATACAGGAGCAGGTATAAATATATGAAAGGGTGGGGGTTGCTTTACCAAGTGCAAGGTCAGTCTAACGAGAAATGAATTAACCACAGGATGTCAAGGAAGGAAAAATAACTTTTGTGCCAGCCATGTACATTGGCCAAACCGAACAGCGTCTACGTAAAAGAATAAATGGACACAAATCTGACATCAAGAATCATAACATTCAAAAACCCATAGAACACTTCAACCTCTCTGGTCACTCAATTACAGACCTAAAAGTGGCAATTCTTCAATAAAAAAAACTTCAAAAACAGACTCCAATGTGAAGCTGTGGAACTGGAATTAATTTGCAAACTGGACACCATCAGATTAGGCCTGAATAAAAACTGGGAGTGGTTGGGTCATTACAAAATCTAAACCTAATTTCCCCAATACTAATTTCTCCCTACTGTTACTCACACCTTCTTGTCAGCTGTCTGTAATGGGCCACTCTCTTAACACATCAAAAGAGATTTTTCCTCCCTTGGTTTCCTGCTGTTAATTGATTTATTTCATTAGACTGACCTCACACTTGGTAAAGCAACCCCCACCCTTTCATGTATTTATATCTGCTCCTGTATTTTCGACTTCATGCAGCTGATGAAGTGGGTTTTAGCCCAGGAAAGCTTATGCCCAAATAAATGTGTTAGTCTCTTAGGTGCCACAAGGCCTCCTCGTTTTTTCTCATTAAAAGACTCTCAGCCTAGCTCTAGGGCATGACCCAACACTGCCTACAGCGCCGGAGGGAAACTCCTGGGTGGGGAGAGGCCCTCAGTGCCAGGCTCCCGCTCCACACACGCTTGTCCCTCAGTCCCACCCACGAGAGAAGGGGCAGGGGAGCGCTAAACTTCGCCTTTGAGTCTGGAAAGGCCCCTGCCCGGCGGGTGCCACGGTTAATAACCAGCCTCCACAAATCCCCACAAGACCCGCTCCCAGGCAGCCAGCGCGCGGCCGAGCGAGAAGCGCCATTCGCCGGCCCAGCTCCGGGAAGGGGGCGGCGGCCGCCGCTTTGCAGGCAGCGAGGCGGCGAGCGGGGCCTGCCGGAGCAGCAGCAGCGGGGGCCCTCGTGACAGGCTCCGCCCGCCCGTGGAGCGGGATCGCTGCAGGGCGCCCCCGGCCCCTCACCATGGCCAAGCATGTTTTCCTCACCGGACCCCCAGGTAACCCCCCGCCCCGCCCCGCTGCGGGGATGCTCCGGGCGCCTGCAGGGCCGCGTTGGGGCTCGCAGCGCTGGGGGCCCCAAGCCAACTCGGGTTAGCAACCATCCCCCCCCCCCCGGTCTCCTCGGGTGCAGCGCGAGTCACCGCCCCGCCGCGGGCCCCCGGTGAATGAGCTGCAGCCGGCCCCGGGCCGCCCTGGGTGTCTCCCCCATTACTGGCCTCCCTTGAGCCCCTGCGAAAACTTGCCCCCATGTTATGCAGCCTGCCCGGTTACTCTGCTGCAAGCCCTCTAAGTGGCTGCACTTAAACAGCCTTTATCCCAGTTCAGGTTGGTACATTTCCAGCTGAAGTTACACCAGTCTTAATGCTATTTAAACTGGTTGAACTGCGTCTGCGGCGGGGGTCGCACCTAATTCGGTTATTTACACTGTTGCAAAAAACCCAGCGTGAAGCGCGGCCATTTCTCTACTGGGTTCTCAACCCGGGGCAGTGGAAATGAGGGAGGGATTGATTGATTTATTTGGTGATTACCTTGATTTCTCAAATTCTCCATTGAAACGCCCAACAAAACCCTTAAATACAAAAAAGTACAAAAGCTGTTTTTGAATTAATCCAGTCTCCTTTCAAAGAAGTAATCTGCAAGTTGCAGCTCTGTAGCTCTCTTTTCTTGCTGTCTGCTGTTTAGGTCAGAAATGTTGAATTCACTAAATCAAGACCATAAATATACTTTTATTCTCAACAGATTAATGGTATGTAACTTGAATTTCCAGGCACTATTATTTTTTTCTCTGTGTCTTGTCAAATTCCTAGACAACTAAGCCCAGATCAATTAAACTGCAAACATTAGCAATTGCCTTCACATTAATATTTTCTGTAATTTAATTGGAATGAGTTAAAATGTTAAGTCTAAATAATGTACAATATCATTTGTCCCTCTATTCTGAGGCGGTAATTGGAATCCCAAATGGATAATCTAGACCATGAGTTGAAGAAGGCTGAGTACTTTATCACTGCAAGGGAATCTGATTATCACTGAGGTAAAACAGGGGCAGCAGAAATACTATTGCTATTTTGTTACAAGTTTAATTAATAAACCAACAATTCTTACTGCTTAGCTATCAGATTCAGGAAGTGAGATTATATGGGCCTGATTCTCCACTGCTTTGTGCCTTCTGTAGTTGTGTAGAGTGAGCATAAAATGCACAGGTATAATAACTACAGAAGGTGCAAGACAGTAGGGAATCAAGCCTCTTGTGTCTGGATAGTGCCTAAGGCTGCAAAGACCTCATTTATACTGGTTTAACTACATATGATTTTAAATTGATCCAGTTAAAGCAGGACATCCTCCTTCTCCCACATAGGCACTTAAACTAGTTTAAATCTTGTTTATATCCATGTAGTTTGTGCTGGTAAACTACTGAATTAAAATGACCCAGTTACAGATTTAAAATCTATTTAGTTAAACTAGTACAACTTGTCTCATGTAGACAAGGCTGCTGAGGAAGCGGATACTGCCATACTAGTCATTTTATTTTGATTTGAATGCTCACGGTCATTTTGGCTTCATCTATGCTACAGTTTCCTCTGTATTGTGACCTGCTGCTGATACCAGTGAAGCCAGCTGGAGATTTGCCTAAATATTGGCCCCTTAGAAAGAAGTCTTAAGAGATTCACAAATCCTTGCCATGTAAACATCATAGACAAAACAATAATCATTACAACAGTGAGCTTTTGTTTAGAGAAACATTAGATAGTAATAGAATCATTAGATTTCTCTATTTAACAGGGTGGTGCCGTATTACAGCGTGAGAACCATCATACTGCCAACAACATGTTAGAAAACAATTTTTAAGCTTTAATTTAGGCTTAAAAGCCGTTGGTTTCTGCGAAAGCTAATGCTGGTTGGTGAGGATGAGGCATAACTTTGAGGGACATTTTTCTTCATTATCTATTTTATTTTCTGTGCAGCCCACCAGAATACGTGCACCTCATTTAGTCACTAATCTCAAACCAATGGTCTTTGTTAAAAATGCCTGGTTTCTGGTTTTTCAAAAAATTTAAAGGGATTAGGGTTTTTTTCATAGATTAATATAATAGTTATACAAAGACAATACATGTGATTAGTGAGCATAATGAAGTACAGGTATTAATTTCATTAATTTCTCATTCTTTCAATATCCATTGCAACTGTTGCAAAGCCGTAAACTGCAGAAGTAATTTAGATAATTTTTTCTTCAAGGTTCCTACTAAAACCAATGACAGATTAGAAACTATATTTAACATGGAGCATTTTTAACATCTAGTATAAATCTCACTAAAGAGACGGTCTAAAGATGTTTTGAGTTTTACAAATTGGTTTGAACTAAGTTCTGTCAAATATAGGCATTTTCGTTACTCACCACCATGATATGTGGCTGGTACAACTGTGTTTTAAAACAACTCTTACCTTACCTAGCCTAACCCTGTGCAAACTGTACTATAGATTAGACCGGTATCTGAGGATAAATTGACTGATACCTTTATTACTTAGATATGGAGCTCTATGGGGCAGTCTTCTTGTTCTGTATTTGTACAGCACCTAGCACAAAGGTGTCCTGGGCCATGGCTAGGGCTCCTAGGCGTTACAGTAATACAAATAATAATTATGCTAGTATGCTTGTGCTGTACAAGACACGATAGACTATGGGACAGATGCAGATAGGCGCCTATTTGGATTTTCAGAAGTGCCTATAGCCCAGATCCTCAGAGGCTCCCAGCTTCCATTAAATTATTTAAATCAACAGTTAGGAGCCCCAGTATCTTTTGAGGATCTGGGCCTAATCCCCATCAAATTAGGTGTCTAATCCCCATCAAATTAGGCACCTGGGCAATTTTTGCAAATCCCACTAGATGTCTGCCTGTGTTGTGACACACCTAAATACCTTTACAAATGTGGCCCATAGTCTCTGCCTCCAGGAGTTTAAAGGCCTGCTCTGCCAGGTACTTGACACTTTTGATCCATAAATAAATCTGCTTTGACAAGACAGCTGACTGGTATGATAAAAGGGATGAAATAATGACACCAGATTTTGTCTGAGGTGGATGTAAATTTGAGTTTAAAATAAGAGACAACCAAGAGGTGTATTTGTGATATAGCCTGGAGGGACATGTCCATTGTGGGATTAGAGAGAACCTCTGGAAGACTGCCAGCATTCACTTAGAGGAAGAGGCATATTAAATACAGTCTGTCCTCCCCTGGTGGGGTATGTGGTGAGAAGGATTTTTAGATCCACTTTGGGATGGATTATCTTCCCTTCTGTTTGTTTAGAAGTTTATTCCTTTCATTAGAAGTCATTTTGTCTTCTAGGGCCTGATTTTTCAGAGGCAATGGGCTGCGCACTTACCACTCCTCTGAGGCCAATGGGAGCTGCAGATGTTCAGCGTCTGTGAAAATCAGGCCCAGAGGGAATGCAGTTATTTTTAACCATTTACTCTAAAGATGTCATGAACTCAGACCTTTTTGCCAACGAGAGAACATAATGGCACTGGAATAAAGGGAGGTTGTGTACGCCAGAGGCCTATAAACCTTCGAAATGTAATGTGAAACCTGACTTCTGTTCATTCTTTTTTCCCTTTTCCCCCTATCCAGGAGAGTATTCAAATATTAAAACATTTTTTTTTTTGAGAAATCAGAATTATGAAAAACATCAATCTGTATAAAATGTGTGCAACCAGCTATCTGTCTGACAAATGCGATTGCTGCCTCAGAATGGGCAAGTTTAAAATCAGGCTTTATTCTTTGCTTGCACTAATAATGGGCACTTCCTTATTTTAGGGATTGGAAAGACGACATTGATCAAGAAAGCCACTGAAGCCCTAAAATCCTCTGGGGTCCCTATTGATGGATTTTATACAGAGGAAGTCAGAGAAGGCGGCAGGAGGATAGGATTTGATGTCGTCACTTTGTCTGGGAGACGAGGAACTTTATCTAGACTCGGGTACTGCTGTTTTATAGATTAAGGTGGTTACTGCTTATGGGGCAGTCCTGCAAGCCCCTCCATACATGAAATGTCCCTAGAAGTCAGTGGGATTTCCACACACAGAGGGCTTTAGGATCACGTTCTTTGGCTTTAGATTCTCTGGGTCTGATTCACTGTTATCCTTCACTTTATGGAGACATTTGCATCTCTGCCAAGTTAACCTAAAACCCCCTACCAACTCGGAATGGTCCTCCGGCTTTCCCACTGGTGCAGAGCAGCAATGAACTGGGTCCTCTGACTTCAGAATGGTCTCTGAGTCCCTATAGAACATGCAAGCTGGTTTCATGATCTCAGACGCTATTTTTTTTCAGGTTGGAAGGAAAATAACTTAGTTCCTCCAATTACTTTCTAAGGGACAGACCTGATGATCATGAATCAGAGAAGATAAGTTCAGATAAGCTGTCTACAACAAGCCACTGACTATCCCATAAATCCCGTAACTGGGTTTTTAACTAGGCAGGTATTTCAGATCCCCATACAGGAGGTCTAAAATACATATGAGTTCAAAGTTTTTCCTGCTTCACTGGACATATTCTCAGCATTTATCACTCCATGCAAAACTTTGGCCTCTTCTCCCTGTTATCTGTCTTTCTGAACAATGTTTAATACCACATTTAAATGACACTGTGACTAACCTATGATAGTGTGTCTAGATACTAGGAGGAAAAGCTGTATATTTTCTGTTTTGCCATTTGCAGCATATCCAATATAGGGATTTTGTTTGTTTGTTTTTTGGAGGGGTGCGGGGAGTTGAATTTTAAAGGAACCTGGCTGGTTAGATAACCACTCCCATCAGCACAGCTAAAAGTATTACAGCAAATTATCAGCATGTTCGTGGTTCATATTATTTACAAGAACTTTTTTTGTAAATTCAGTTCTGATTCTTCTACTGCAAGATGCGAATATCGTGTTGGACAATACATAGTAGACCTGGTTTCATTTGAGCACTTGGTGCTTCCTGTGCTGAGAAATGTGAGTATCTTATTAAAGCTTCTGGAAAACAAGTACAACAGAGTATTATAAGAAGGCTTGATAGGTTAAAGTTGTTGGGTAGCAATAATGACTCTTGTTTTAGGTTTAGCTGTCCTGCACTCACTGTAGGATCTGAAGGAGGTGCGGGGAGTGGTTCTCCTGTGATCTGAGACACATTCAGGAGATCCCTTTGCCTCCTCAAAACCACTCTTCCTGGTCCCCCATCCCTGTGGCAGCACATATCTCGTAGAAGCACCGTATCAGCTGTGACAGGGAGCCACAATCTTGGATATTGGAGGATTCAGCAGCAGATCTTGCTGTGGCAAACTGCTGTTTCAGTTCACTCCTACATCCACAAAATGTGTGCTTTCTTTCTGCAGTGGAGGAGTTTCCATGGGCTCCCAAGAAGGGGAGCTTTCTGCAGAGCCTGCTATACCAATCTCCTAGAACTGGAAGGGACCTTGAAAGGTCATCTAGTCCAGCCCCTGCCTTCACTAGCAGGACCAATTTTTTCTCCAGATCCCTAAGTGGCCTCCTCAAGGATTGAATTCACAACCCTGGGTTTAGCAGGCCAATGCTCAAACCACTGAGCTATCCCTCCCCTGCTTTGATCCACTTTTCCTAGCTTTCCCTTTCCTGTGAAAGTAGAGAGAATGTTTCTGGTGGAAACAGTTTGTTTGGTTTTTTTAAATCAGTGTTTTCCTTTTTCATTAGACTTGTTTCAAGAGACTTGCAAGCTTGTTACATCGGCAGTTGCTGATAGTAACTTGAGGATCTGTCTATTGCTGCTTGCGGAGCACTCTGTTGTATTTTAATTTCCATTCTAGGTATCATCTGTTCAAGGCACATTCAATGGTACAAGTGTTGTCAGCATAGGTTTAAAGAATTTTCACCAGCATCCAGTAGTATAAATTGGGGTCTGGATTTACAATTTCTGTTTCCAGGCTCCACACACACAGTAATGGGAACAATGTTTCTTCACTTACGAAATGTATTGCTGACAAAATTGGCACAACCAGGTGTCTGAAGTGTAAACATTGAAACGGCTTAATGCCTCCAGTGCATGTGTTCCTTTGTGCTCCATCTTCCTCTTTCCTTCCATTCACATGCTGTCTGAAGTTTGTTTGAATCATATGTGAAGTAGGTAGGTGATAACACATCAGATACTGTGCTTGTAGTGAATAATAGGTAACATCCTTACTGGAATTGCTGCTCTCCTACCCCTCGCCCCCAGATTAAACTAGAGCAGATCTTTTGTCAGCATCTTCAAGTAAACATTGCAACAGCTGCTGACACCACTACTAGAGAAACCCTTTTGATGGTGATTTAACTACATTGCTAAAATTAGATTAGGCTAGGGGAGAAGAGAATTTTGCAAGGCAGCTGGAAAGGACAGGGAAACAGAGGGGGTAGGAAACAAAGATGAGGTTGAGGTTTTTTGCCTATCTAATACTTTGGAGAAGGAACAAAAATACAACCGTATGGCAACAAGGAGGATTGAAGGAATGTAAAGGGGGTAGGAGGACAAAGGGGCGAGACGACATTAGTAATATTTACAGATTTTGATTTTTTTTTTAAATTTTTAAAAATGAAACCTCACTTACAGTAAACTTAATCTCTGGGGAAAAGACCTCACTAAACAAGGGCTGCACTTCGTATACTTACAAAGGATAATGTAACTGATTATTTAATAATATAAATTCAACACGGATCTTACTAAAGGGGCTCAAGGAGTAGTCACTTTGTTCACAAGCATAATGGAGCTGTGTGTATGTGTGAAAGAGAATCAAGAGTAGAAAGGAGTTGGAGAATTGGGATAGGGCCTCATCCTGCTCCCATTGAAAATAGTAGCAAAAGTCCTATTGATTCAGTGGGGGCAGGATCTTGCCTACAGGTGGTACAGAATGGGAAAGCAATAGTGTGAAAGGGAAGGACAGCATCGGATTGGAATAGGAAGAGACCAGTGGAAAGTAAGGGTAGGTGAAGCAAAGTAGATATATAAGAACTAAAGGGGAAGGTAGGTATTGCAGAAGGGTGGCAAGCTAGTAGAAGTATAATAATACAAATAATCTTAGATGGTTACCAGTAAATCTACAGGGATCTCATTAATATTTTTGTAGGGACTGTGGGACATCACCATATGTCGGATAGTTAAAGTCCTTTAGAGGATGGTTTGTAGAAATAACAAAATATATCAGATGTTAGTCTCTGAGTCCCAAGGCCCCACTACAATTTACTGGAAAATGTAGACTCAGTTTAGAATGGGATTAGCCTGCTTTGATCACAGAGCCTCTTGGAACAGGTATATGCTACTTAACATATTTGTGGGACTGCTTAGACTGTATGGGCCAGCTCCCACTGACTTCACCGGGAAATAGAGTGAAGGCTAAAGTGGGTTCTGTTTGGGGCTCTGGAAATTACTCCTGAAGGGACTGGGGATTCTGTATAAAGAAGCGGCTCCATTTCTTAGCACTTTTCCTAGTAGCAGGTACTGACTTTTCAGTTCACTGATCTGTGAAAGGGTTTTAGATAAAACTACCCCACCCTGCAGGGACTCAGCTCTGAAAGGTTTTAGGAAATATGTTCTGTAGTGCATCCATTTTCGAAGGCACTAACATTTTCTAGCTTCACAAGGGACAACATGTAGCATACATAGGTGGTGTCTGCGCTTATTCATGGATTAACAGTGGAGTTTTGACTTGGGTTGATTTGCTGCTTACAGACATAAATAATAGAACTTGATTTTTCAGTTAATAGCCTCGGAAGAGGGTGGTGAGCTTGCTTTCATCTAATCTGTAGCCTGTCGGATTTCTGTACTTTATTGGTTTATGTGCCATCTTAAAAAGTAGTTGTGAAGTTAATGGATGAAGCATCGAGCGCCTATAGTATCAATGGCACGCATATCACAGTTTGGAAACCCCTGCCCTAATTATAAGTGTATTTATCTGTTGACCCATGCAAATGCAGAGTTTTGTGGGTGCAATGATGTGAATGCAGCTTTGAAAATGTAGTGCCCCTCAGACTTAACTACAGTAGCTGGCACGTAAAAATATTATCACATCTCTGCCAAGCAGTAGCAGATGTTGAGGCCTTGCAAGTCAGTTTCCTTGGGAGAAGATATCAGTAATTTGGAGTCTAAGCATTTTCTTATTTAACTTGTTCTTTATACTATATACACCAGTCATTGAACAGAGGTGGTTACAAACCACAAGCAAGTATCAGAGGGGTAGCCGTGTTAGTCTGGTTCTGTAAAAGCAGCAAAGAATCCTGTGGCACCTTATAGACTAACAGACGTTTTGCAGCATGAGCTTTCGTGGGTGAATACCCACAAGCAGACGTTCTCCTCTTTCTAAAATCTTAGCCCAAACACTAATAACTTGTTCATAGGAAGCAACTCTTCACCAAGAATTGACTCTAGTTAGGGAGATTAAGTTGGAGAGCAAACTCTCCTGCTGTTTCCAACAGCTTCCCCCAAAAGGACCTACATCACAAAACTAAAAACAATATACTACACCTTCAAAGATTCTACACTACTCCCATGCTAAGAAAAATAACATGTAACTGCGTCATCAGGTGATTGCTGCCCTAAAACTGCAAATCTCAGTCAAGGAACAACTGTTGGGTCTTCCTTTCTTCCCATCTGGGATCCTGTTGTTTTGCTAGGTAACAGGCTGGTTGGCTGCTGGCATCCTTAGCAACTGGGTGACTGGCTTTTCTGCCCTTATGCTCCAGCACTATTTCAAAGAAATGTTACTCCTGAACTGACATTTCTCCCACAGAGAAGAGTGGCTCTTACTTCAGTCTTGATTTCTTCCTGCTTTTTAATCCATTTGTGTATCTTTTCTGTAGGTCGATCTTGGCAGTGACACAGGGAAAAAAGTGCACGTAATAGATGAGGTTGGTAAAATGGAACTCTTCAGCCAATCTTTTATTCAAGCAGTTCGTCAAACTCTGACTGCTTCAGGGACCACAATTCTTGGAACTATACCAATACCTAAAGGCAAGCCATTGGGTCTTGTGGAGGAAATAAGAAGTCGGAAGGATATTAAGGTGTTCAATGTAAGTAATCTCTGATACCTTTAAGGAGCCTTTCACCTCTAGGTCACCATTGCGAATCTGGCTCAATTTGAATGCTATCAATGGATGCCCGTTGGATAGCCTCAGTGAAATGAAGGCAGTGGTCTTAGTTGAGTTCTTAATGGGCAGATGTTCACATCACACACAGAAAAAGCACAATGGGCACTTTTGATGGCAGGCTTTCACCAGAGAAACTAGAGATTGAATGAATGGGTCTGTTGAAGGAATATTAGTATTGTTGTTTCTAGTGTTCTCATCACCATGGTATGAAAGTGCCAGACCAGTATTCGTTCATTCTTTCAAGTATAGTTCATCTTTGAAAATTGTCCTGCAGAACCTTTTCCACCAATGATATGTGAGAAGAAAAGAACCTACCTTGACACTGAGCTCATTTTGAGTTTGCAGGATTGGAAATTAGAGGAGAAAGAAGGCTTTTTGTTTTTGTTTTGTTTTGTTTTTTTCCTTGTAAATTCAGCATGCTTTATCTGGAGTCACAATAACATGGAACCCATTGTTACAACACTTAGTTTTCAGATAGGAACTGCACCTTAAGACCCTGCAAATCAAGTGTAGACAAATTATCAAATCCTTATCCTAACAGTTATGTAGTCTCCTCATAGAAATACCAGTCTAAGAGGTTTGTTTATTAAGCATCCAGAAAGATGCTAAATGTTTAACAAAACAAGCAAAAAAATAAAATTAAAAAATTGGTCTCTGCCCTTCAGTTTAATTTTGGTTGATATTTACTGAAACTAGCACACTGAATTAGAACATATTGCCAGAACAGAACAATAGATTCTTATGAACTATAAAAATTCAATAATTGTAACTTGTCAGAAAATTAAGACGCATGGAGAGAATGTTTTAATGCAATACACCATACAAGTAGATACTAATGTATTGTAGTTCATGATTAGGGTGATGCAAGTTATGATGTGTGCTTACTATATTTTGTGTACATCAGTAATTAAGACTGAATAAATGATGAAAGAAAACAAGTAATTCTTTTGATGCTGCTTTATAGGCTGAATGATCTTATTTAGTGGTGCTGTTTAAAGCACATAATCATAGAATATCAGGGTTGGAAGGGACCTCAGGAGGTCATCTAGTCCAACCTCCTGCTTTGAGCAGGACTAATTCCCAATTAAATCATCCAACAGATTTTTGCCTCATATCCCTAAATGGCCCCCTCAAGGATTGAACTCACAGCCCTGGGTTCAGCAGCCAATGCTCAAACCACTGAGCTATCCCTCCCCCATGAAAATGTCTGCCTTACTGTGCCATGCAGCTCCCCTAAATATTCACGTATAGTGTCACATGTTATGTGGTGCGTGAAATTATACTAATGGCATGGGATGGTCCTCTTCCCACCCCACATTGGAGATATCACAGTGTCCTTACTAGGAATGCCATTGACCATTTCTGCATCACCTAAGAACCAGTGCCTTGTATCTGCAGCATCAATTGTGAGTTATCCATCCCTGTCATCAACCACTATATGCTTTAATGTCTACTCGCTTTAAAACCCAGGAAAGCCAAATTTCTTCGTGGTAACAGGCCACATCTTCCTCGCTGAACATCACAGCATCACTCATGCCATCTCCACCTATGCCTCAGCAGACTTCTGGACACTAGGCCATCTCCATTCACTATTGAAGTCAATTGGAATTTTTTGCTGTTGCCTCTACTGGGACTAGCACTGTAGACAACTGTATCACATTCTCTGAGAAAGTCAGCAGTCTGTTTACATTGCTAGGATCATGATATATAGTTCTGATTATGGAAAACTGCTTACTTAATCCATTAGCTAAAGTGCAGGGGATGAGGAATGTAACAGACTGTGATGGTTCCCAAGTCACAGGGGCCTAATGTACTGAAGCATCATCTAGCAGGATATCTGCCTTGCACGTTAACATGAATATATTTACCTGTTTCTTCCCTGCTGATTCAAATTTGTGCATGAAGCAAGAACCGAAGCTGTCTGTAATGATGCAGGTGTTTCTGCTGGCTATTGTAAGCAATAGATCAGTCTCCATTCTTGAATTGCCATAACATGGGGAAGGACTTAGCGTGCCCCCGCAGCCCTTGCACAGCCAAGCAATGTCAGCCATTTCTTGCTGATTTGTGCCATGGTGCAGTTTGTTTTTGCCTCCCAGTGTACAGGTAGACAGGGATCTCCAAACCAAACCTTGATGACTT
The DNA here is from genome assembly GCF_020497125.1 of Mauremys mutica. Classification (NCBI taxonomy): domain Eukaryota; kingdom Metazoa; phylum Chordata; order Testudines; family Geoemydidae; genus Mauremys; species Mauremys mutica. The sequence continues at coordinate 132,056,871 of NC_059074.1, forward strand.
ATTGTGGAATTAGGCCATGTATGAGGAATTTAGCATAGTTATCTCATATCCTCTAATTAATCTTTTAATAGGCATTCTAATGTCCAAAGCTGAGCATACAAAGGCTGCTGTTCTTTTGTTTGCACCACTGTTGTCCACTTGTGACCAAATCCTCAGCTGGTGTAAATAGGTGCAGTGCCGCTAACAGTAGTTGAGCATATAGGCCTTAATATTTAATGTATTACCTCCTACAGCACTTTGGGATGTATTAAGTATGAAACTCCTATGTAATGAGAGTGATTTTGTATTGGTGGTGGTATTTTAATTACTTCTTGTAGGGTAGCATCTTGGAGCCTTAGTCCTAGATCAGGACCCAGTTGTGGTAGATGCTGTAGACTATTGTCCCTGCCCCCAAAGAACTTACCCTCTTTTTTTGCATGGCTCCATCTTTCTGAGGGAACTAAATCTTCCCAGTGATAATGCAGGATGGTCCACCTTCACTGCCCATTTCCCTAGAATTTTTCCTTTGTAGGTATATTATACATAGTATAGAAGCCTAGGTTATACTCCAAAGCTAGCTTGCAACCGTTTTCTCCTTAAAACCTTCCTTTTGCTTTTGTGAAAATACACTAGTGAAGTTTGGGTTTCCAGCTGTTTTTTTTTTTTTCTTAAGACAAGAATCCATAGTAGGTTTCAGTGTGGAAAAACATAGCGTCATCATAGATCAGGGCAATCGAACCATGGTGCCAGACCCACTGCGTCACAGGAGGTTAGGAACCAGAGTCTACAGAAAGTTAACATCTTTTAATTATAAATAATGCATGTTCTTTCCCTGATATTCAATCAGATTCCGTATGACATGGAGTAAGAGTGTTTATGGACTGTTAATACATAATCTTTATGAACTGCCCATACATCATTATTATAATTCTAGTAAACTGATTTTATGTAGATTTTTTACTAGTAGAGTGAAAAGCACCCATCAGCAGAGGTGTATTTCTAATTTATAAAATCATCCCTCTGAAACATGACCTTTTTCTAAGCCCCACACTTACGCTGTTTACTGAAAGCAACATTTCTTCCTTTCCAATTTTCACCTTGTCCCTTCTGTTGCAACATTTTCGTGGAGAATTTTTTTTTAAATAACGAAACACTTCCTTTCCTCTGTCTTCAGCTCTTGATATAGTTATCTTGCATTTGGTTTTTGTGGCATCTGGTAACTACATGTCAAATCCTATTTGTATTGTGCCTAGTAAAATCAGAGGTACCAGACACAAAATCATTAAAGTCAAATGCCCAAGATGTTCCTGATCTATCTGTGTCAGTTTATTTTGATAAAAGTATTGAGGAATATGGATTTTATTTTTTTTTGTAGTCCACTTTGGTTTCCCTTTTTTCTTCCTATGCTCAGAAGAGAAAAGGGCTCGAAATAGAGATTTTGTGCAAATTGATCTTTTCCCTGAGCATACTTGTCTTTTTATTGGGATAATGGACTTCATAGTGTTCTTGCATGCTTGGAATCTTGGTGGTGGTTCCTTTTTTCTTACCCAGATGCTTTGTAATAGTGATGTCCACAAACACTTTCAGCTCTCTGGATATGAATATAAATACTGGCATTTCTAATATATAAGCATTGCAGTTTTTTGTTCTGCTATGTTGTTGTCTGGAAGTCAGTCCACAACTTGGGACTAGACCATCTCTAGAGGTTAATAAGAGCAGAACATAAGTACGAAAAGTCTTGCAAAATAGCCATGAAGATTTCCTAATCTGTACAATATGTTTGCCAATATTCTCAGTTTAGATAATTTCTTGCTGCATATATGTACATAAAAGCTTTGGCTACACAGGTATTTTACATGCCTTCAACATATGGATATTGCTATTTTAAATGTTCAGCGGGTCACCTGAAAGTCAAGATAATGGGTGAAGTCAAGAGGTTTACTGTGGGACCATGGCATCTGACTTACCTGTGTTGTTCACTGTACCTTGTGTCCCATGATAAATATCCTGTAGAGTGATTGCACTTTTGAGTGCCTTACTCTCTTTGTGTTTTGTTACTTTTATTGACCAACATTCTGAGTAACATTTCAGACTTCTTCCCTCCCTCCTATTTTCCATGTCACTCCTACAGTAGCCCATTATTGTATGTGCTCCCTGGAATTAAAATGGCCTGGATGAAAGTACTATGTCAAATTGCTAACTGTCTCTCTCCAGGTTCACAATGTCTGTGGCCAGCAGTTACATACGGCTTCATTTATTGTATAGAGTAACAGATTGGGACATTACCAATACGTTTATATGTGTAAAAAGAATACCCAGAGTTACTCTCTGTTTTCAGCATTAACTGTTGTATCGGAAGGGATATAGAACCTCATCCTTCAGAGCTTAAGCCAATTCGATCTTTGTTTACAGTGAGACTTTACAGGGGGCAAATGATCCCACATCTGCCTACTTTGGGGTTTCTTGCACCTGCCTCTAAAGCATTTGTTGCTGACCACTATAGGAGACAGGATACTGGACTAGGTAGACCATCCAGTTATTGCACTTGCCTGATCCAGTTATTGCACTTGCATACAAGAGGTGAAATCTTGGCCCCACTGAAGTCAGTGGGAGTCTTGTCATTGACTCTAGTGGGGCCAAATGTTACCCCAGGACTCCACTTGTGCGGGCACAAGTAGCTTTGTACATATACTTCTGAAGTGCAAACACTTGCATATGCACAAGTTAGACCTTGCACTCACAAAATCCAACGGTTGTACAGGCATAAGAATTCATCAGCTATGTGTAGTGGTGTTTGCACTTTCAAAAGCTCCTAAACTTTGTGAGACAAGGTGAGTGAAGTAATATATCTTTTCTTGGACCAACTTCTGTTGGTGAAAGACACAAGCTTTTGAGTTTACACAGAGCTCTTCTTCAGGTCTGAACCTAAGAAGAGCTCCATGTAAGCTCAAAAGCTTGTGTCTTTCACCAACAGAAGTTGGTCCAAGAAAAGATATATTACTTCACCCACTTTGTCTCTCTCTAGCAACCTGGGACCAACACAGCTACAGTAACACCTAAACTTTAACTAGTTTTTGAATTTTTTTCAAAAAAAATTATCCAAATATTCTGAGAAACCTAGGTATTTTAGCATCAAAGCAGTGTTGTATAATATTCAAGAGCTTGTTTTAATTCTTCACTGCAGAAGTGGTTGACACGAATAAGACATTCTTATTGAAATATAATCCTATCAAATACTGAAGACAGAAAAATCACTGCTATACAGTATGTGAATGGTTGAAGGTATCTTGAAAAGCATTTCTTGTAATGGAGAAAGTGTGTGGTGGCTGTTTGAATGATTTCTCTGTCATTCACAAGTGAATAATCACTTGTATTTGCAGCACTTTTAAAGATTTATTCTAACAGTTTTACATAGGTTTCTAGGTGTAGCAGATGGAGGTGGTCTGTTTGCTGTAGGTAGCAAGAGGAAGCAGATGTTTCACAGAGTTATTCCTCTCCTAATATGGAAATATATGCTGGACTTGATTTTTTTTTTTTTCAAATTCAAATGACATAGAGATGGTTATTTAAAGGGTAAGCCAAATCCTAATATGTTAAAATTTTGACTTTTTCCCCCCCACCCCTCCCATCTAGGTTACTAAGGAAAATAGAGACAACATTTTGCAAGATATTGTAACAACTGTGCAGAATTGCAGGAAATGAAGACAATTTCTTGTTTGCAACCATAAGCTCTTATATTGGCGGGCCCAACCCTACTCAGGCCTGGGGCAACTTTACCAGTGTCTTCAATATGAGCAGGATTGAGTCTGTAGCACTCTAAAATGTGAAAATGGGATAGTGGGCTTCCATGTTTGTTTGTCAGTCGTTTACATATAATTTACTCAGTTCACAAGGTTTAAAAAGACTCATCCTGGGATCTGAAAGTCAAGCAGTTGATTCTGATGCCAATTATAGTAGCGCAAATTCAATTAACTATTAAATTCAATGGAACTATTGATTCAGCCCCTAATCCTGCAACATATGGTGAGGGTAGCCTGCTGTGTCTTCAGAGAAGCATTAAAGTCAGTAGAGCTCTGCACAGGCCCCACAGTCTTCCTGCACATTGCAGAACTGGGGGCTGACACCTGCGTAACAGAATGAAGTCTGAGCACAATCTGCTTTGTGCATTATCACTAACACGGACCCTGGGGTCCTACAGCAGTGTGCCTCAACTAGCTCTCCACTATACCTCAGCTGGGTCAGCATTACGAATGATGATGAACAAAACAGAATAGCTTGATTCTCACGTCGCAGGATAAGTAAACTGAGCAAATGTGATCTGAAATCATAAGACAAATACATAATATAACTGGACAATTGTCATTTACAGAGTTGAATTTTAGAGAAGATTGTCTTTAAGTTGCTCAGACAGTGCTTGATAGGAATGCTGCCTACTCTGTTTATTTTTCACATTTTCTTATAGCCCAAAAAAAAAAGTCTTCAGGACCATGGCTTTCTTCATAAAATCTTGACAGATGTTTTTCATAAAATGTTTAAAATATCAAGCAGTAGACTTAATGCTGCATTTGACTATCCAAGTTTAAAACTCCATTATGGCTTATTGATGCTTAACAATTTCTGTTTATTTCCTTTTGCAGTCCTGTGCATGTTTTTTGGTTAATGATGATGAAACAAGAAATGAGAGTATTAGACAACATATATCCCCAGGAGGTTTGTAAATGTGTTTAGGAAAAAAGCATTTACCACTTAATCAGTCTTGCATGTCATAAACTAAATTTCCAGCCAGGTGTACTTTTGTTCTCATGCAGCTTAAAGAGTTTTCTACTTCAAAGATTTAGGAATGGAAAGGACTGAATTCCTTCCTTTCTTGTGTAGAGTGTAACAAATGTTAAAATAAACATGTTGGTTAAAGGCATATGGAAACTTGCCTTGTAGATAGTCATTTATTTGTGCACTACTTCATAGTTATGCTCCAATAACAGATCTATGTGTATTTATAAAGCCAGGTTCTGACAGCCCTTTTGCAAGTGTACAGGAGGCTGTGGGAAAGCGTGCAAGGAGGATCCTTCCTCTTCCCCATACGCTGTGCAAGGGCATGTTAGAAGTGAGTCCGGGTGTGGGCCACTGGAGGTGCACATCACTCCCAAAGGGGTGGGGCTAAGGCCCTGTTCTTAATAGGTACTAGGGAGGGAGATTCCCCCCCAGAGCTCCCTGTGGGCTTGTGCAGCCCTATGCTACCCCAACACAGGGCTGTGCCTTAAAGCCATAGTTGATTTCTTAATTAAACATCAGATGTCCACATTAGCTAGGAACTGTGGACAGCTCCAAGCTATTGCTTAAAATACTGCTATTGGGTGACCCAATCTTATCCAAGAGCAAAGCATTTAGATGTGCAACTTACCCTGAAGTTCAACAAATCCTGGTTTTGTCAGAGCAAGGTGTGAGAGTGAGGTTTCTCCTGTGAATAGCCAAGCCCTTGTCGTCAAGTGCTTGAATCTAGGGACTTGGTAGGTATGTCTACACTGCAATTAAAAACCTGTATCTGGTTTGGGTTGTAGGACTGTTTAATTTCAGTGTAGATGTTTGGGCTGGCACCTGGACTCTAGAACCCTGTGTGGTCAGAGGGGCCCAGAGTTTGGGCTCCAGCCCAATCCAGAACCCTGAGCCTGGACATTTCTTTGAGGAGAGGGTGTGACTCTCTCTCTTCTGTCCATTGTCTTTATAGAAGCTTTGCCAAATTTACCAGCTGCTTCCCCCATCACCTCTCTCAGTTGGAGACTCTAAGAAGTTGGGAATCCGCTATTTGATTAAATAATGTTTTGTATGTAAAGTGAAATGAGAAGCCAAATCTGACTTGCTGAAGCTCTTTACCATTACTCGTGCTACCTTTCAAGAGCCTGTTTGGTTTCATAATGCTAAAATATCCCAGCTGTGCAATTGGTGTTAATATAATTGTCCTCTAGCATTACTGATCCTTCTTGCAATTTTTTGTACTTCATTTTGTAGGGATGTGACACTGTCTTGTATGGTTGTATAGTACCTAGTATGATGGATCCCCCTCCTCCTAATGGGGACCTTTGTGCACTTTACACTACTAATTTTTCCATGATAAATGCTAGCTAAGCCATCTGTCAAACCCTGTTAGCATTCAGACACCGCTTTCAGTAGAAAAGCCCTTTATTTTACTGCATTCTCAGATTTACCCACCTCTCTACATAGAATCCCTCCTTTCTTGGTCATTGATGTATAGTTAAAAATCTGACCCTATATATATATCTGTAGTCTTGTGTGCACGCACACAATGGTCCAGCCAAAAATATACCTCATAATGTGGGTGTAACTGGACTTAGGTACCACTGCCCTGTGGTTTCTGGTCATTCCCATGATTATCTTCAGAATAAAATTAGTTACGTGTAATTTCCTTCTCTCAGTGAATTGGGGAAAGAACACTGTTCTGCTTTGGCAGCAGTTTTCCTCAAACTGCCCAGGGAAAAATCCAGAGGGGGTGGTGCTTAGAGTTCATTTTCCAAGTCCTTATTCAACCAGCAAGGTTTCTTGAGTTACAGCTCTGTTAGTCACTAGCCACGCTAATGAACAGGTCATCATGCAAAATTTATAATATTACACTTACCATATCCCCAAATGTGAGTGGTATAATACTGTGCTGAGAGGACATTCCCTATTATTTAATCCACACATCCCACTATCTCCAACTAGTGAGGGTGTTTCCTCCACTTGCTGAAGGCACTTTAAAGGTCTTAATTCAGGTTAGAAATAAGGCACAAGTCTTTCACTTAAACTGGAATAGTTTAGCAAGGGATCTGGGGGCATTCACCATAATTTGGCCTAGGATTAAAACCCATCCTATTGAAGTCAATAAGAGTTTTTCAGCTAAGTTCACAGGACCCAGGATTTCACCCTTTAAACAAGATTGGGTCTCTTTCTAAAAACAAAAACATGCTATAGCACAGCTATGGGCGTGATGTAGGGGTTACTACGTGAAATTCTCTCGCTGGTGTTATGCAGGTGGTCAGACTTTGATTTTAACGGTTGCTTCTGGCCTTTAAATTTGTCAGTCCCAAAGTAATGTAACGTACCTGTTTCAAATGTTCAGTGGGGGGGAGGTCAGAAACTAAGAGTTCCAAATTAAGGTCAGCTTTTATGGTACCCTATGTTCATTGTAAAGGCAAAAATGTATTGCCTAGTCTTACATGTGCAGCATATTTGGGAAGCCTTAACAGCACAGTGGCAGCTACAGCATTGACAATTCCCCCAATCAGCTCATTTACCAATAGCAAACATTGTGTGATGATAACCTCTGATATGGCAGCAAGACTCCTGATGACAATGTTACTGCACCTGCAAATTTTAATTGGTGTAAAAGGGAGAGAATAATTAGTGCCTCCTATTTTGTTTAAGCTCGAGCATCAAGGACATTGTAGGCAAGAAGTTTATAACAATTCCAGCATAAAACAGTGCAGACAGCCTGACATAAATAGAGGCTGCATTATTGAGCATGTGCCAGCCAATTTTTTACTCATGACATTTGGAAAGTCAGAGAGAGGGGTAAGTCTTTAACACTTGACCTGCTACAGAGTTAATAACAGGGCTAAGAAATGTCAGTCTTACAGAATTAAGTACAAGAAAGAGTAAAGTGCTCTAATTAATTACCAATCTCCCTTCCATGGAGCAGGATAAAAATGGCACTAATTTGGTAGTTAAGAGGAATAATTTATTGACAAAGAGAGGGTTATTACATGCTGACAAATTTTAGTATTTATTCAGCTGGCCTAAGGTGAGTTTTTTGAGTACATCTAATCCTGAACCTGAATTACACAGCCTGTTTAACCCAAAGAAGAGCAGGCTGGAGGTAGACTAAAGTCAGACCAAAGAAGCCATTTTCCCCTTCCCCTATCCTCAAACCTAAGCAGATGAGCTGTGAATTAAACCTTGAGGACTCCCAAGAACTTGATGAGTATGAGGAACGCCAAACAGTTCCGAGATGGAGAAGGGAAATCACACTGATCTTAAGTAGGCTTGACAAAGTTTGTCCCACTCTTGGATGTAAGTACCGGTATATATTAAATCCTTCTGTTTCCTACTGACTGTACAATCAGACAACTTCTATAAACAAGGCTTGGGGTCTGCCAACTGGTGACCAGATGCTAGGGTGAACATAACTGATTTAGCAGCCCCTGGTTGGCTTGACTAATGTTGCTGAAGTCATTGATTAGATACTCTGGGCAGATTCTGACCTAATTTCCACCAGTGTAAATGAGATGAGTGCCTAACCTTTACTGCATGACTTGAGCAAGAACAAATTAGTGAAAGAATAAAATAGGTTTAAAGAAACAAACCAAGAGAGGAAAAAACAGTTCATCCGAGGGCTAAAATGAGACTAGTTCTGCAATGTTCATACTTATTTTACCATATAACCCCACTGCTCTGCTTCCTCGCTCAGTCGTGATACATTAGAGGGATTCCCCCCACTGCTTTCCTCCCACTTTGATCATCAGTAAAATGTCACCGAGCCAGGCCTAACATACAATACTCTGAAGATTTTTATTTTTGCCTATAACTACAGTATTTGGGGCTAAGGCTCTTCAGGTGGATCAGTGAATGGGGTGGTGCTGTCAGTCCCTCACCACTGATGGTGTTTCCATAAAAGTAGCACATACGCTGATTGTGCTTGGAGAGTGGGAGGTTGTCTTCCTCAAAGGCTGGGGCAGTTACCAACTAAGCTGGGAGTGTCCTACTTGAAAGCAGCAATAAAGGATTCACCTGGCAGCCGATTGGCTACCCACTGCTGCATTGCATGGGTCATAGCAGTGATACTCTCCAGTATATCAACCACATTTGGAATTAGGTGAATGATCAGTGAGCAGGCTCCTTGCTACACAGTATGTCAAGTAAGTGACTTCTTGCCCCTGCTGTTTTGGAAAATTTCAGTATGTCACCTAAATCTTCAAAATATTGATGTGTTGGATCACGCAATACATGTTTATTGGTCACATGCATCCTCCAAGCACCACTGTCACTGCACACACTGAACATGTAACACATACAAACTGCTCAACCATAACAGCTTAGTCCATATACAATGCTGGATGGATATTAGCTATAGTAGAGCCTGAGTTATGTTTGTAACGCTGAACAAAACGTTATGGTCGTTCTTTCAAAAGTTTACTACTGAACATTGACTTAATACAGCTTTGAAACTTTACTGTGCGGAAGAAAAATGCTGCTTTTAACTATCTTAATTTAAATGAAACAAGCACAGAAAGTTTCCTTACCTTGCCAAATCTTTTTTTTTAAATTTTCCCTTTATTTTTAGTAGTTTACATTTAACACAGTACTGTACTGTATTTGATTTTTTGGGTCTCTGCTGCTGCCTGATTGTGTACTTCTGGTTCCAAATGGGGGTGTGTGGTTGACCGGTGAGTTCGTAACTCGGGGGTTTGTAACTCTGAGGTTCTACTGTATAATCTGTTTGTAGCTCCACTGCTGGCCCAGGGTTCAAAAAACCAAGACACTTACCAAAAGTCATTCTTATTCAATAAAAACATCTACCTGGACCCCAATTTAATGATTCCCATAATTTTTGATTATGCTGTGGGCACTATTGCTCACCTTAAATACACTGAAGATATAAGTATTCTTATTGACAACATATCCAACATGGTCAATACAAATCTATGGGCTATTGTCTTAGAGAATACCTGTAACACTTTGTAATTGTTCCTGGTGGGAAAGTTTAATGTTCCTGGTGGGAAAGTTTAACATTCCTGCTGTTCACCCAGCCAAGATATTTCAATAACAATTTTAAAACAAAAGAAAAATATCTGCAACACATATATAGGTGCTAAAAGTAACTGGATACTTTAAAAAAATCCCTCCCTCCCCCCAATAGGCAGTTGGGATTTTTTTTTTTTTAATAACTAAAATGTGTAGGGCTAAAGCCTGTTGTGAGAGGCCTGGGCACCCTGTGCTTGGGGGGGGGGGGGGAGAGTGGATAGGAAGCCGCCTTTATCTGCACACCTGTGCAGTAGCAGGTTGGGATTCATTATGAGCACTCTCCTAGTGCACAGCTGCCTCAAGAGGACATCGTGTGTTGACTTGAAATAGGACTAGAAGCCTGTGCTGTTCTCTGGTGGAGCAGCACTAAAGCACATACACCTGTTACCTTGCTCCATTCAGGCCCTGTGGATGCAGGATCTCTCAGTGATGCTTTTGAAGCACATTCCACTTTCTCCCTTGTGTGGCCATAATGAGGGAGGGCAGGGTTTTGCCCATAATGTTCAGAACTTTAGCACCAGGCTATTAATGCATGGGAGACAAAATGTAGATTTCCAAAGTTTGCAAATCAGCAAGCAAGCAAATAAATGTGACTGAAAAGAATGAAAATTGCTGCATCACAGAGTGTACTTGGCTCATTTATTTTGACCAGTGTCATTCAGGTGTTTTTTACAGTATTAAATATATATGCCGTGGTGATGGACAGGGTCTGTAAATGTGAAGGCAACCGTATATTGTGTAAAAGTCATGAGACCTTGCTACAGCATCGCCTATTCAATCTTGCTCATTAAGTGGGACGAGACAACCTGGTTTTGTGTAGAAAACCACCATGGGTGTGGATTAGTGTGATAAGAATTAGAAAGGAGCTGCTGTAGTTACAGTAAAGAAGAACATTGAGACACCGATAGTTGTAAATTGTTTAATTACAAAAAAATTTATGAGCATGTGTGTATATACTATAGTACATTAAGGATTTGTTTTAGCCTCTTGGCTTCAGATATAGGCATGCATTCCTGTAAACTCAACAGGAGTGCGAGATTACATGTATCTAAAACTTCTTTGCTTGCAAATAAGGAGCACCATATGTTTTGTGAAGGCTTTCCATGCACTGGCTATACTTTGTTCTCAAAACTTGCCTTGTTGCAATGTGTAGTCTCTCTCTTTCATACAGTATTTCAATATGGCTGCATGCAGTATATCTTCGCCTATATTAATATGTTGCTATACATAATTACCATCTGCGTAACACTTTAAAGAAAAGGAAGAATGAGGTTTGCCTTTAACAATTCTCAGATTCAGCTCTAATGTTAGTGCGTATTGTACTATCCTATTACATGTTTATATCGTCTATTCAGAATTGTTCTTTGTGATGCATTATGTATAAAATGCCAATTATTTAACATGCAGTCCTCTTTCATTATGGCAGGAAACAGATGTCTGTGTGCTTTTCGCCAAGTTGTTTTAAGATCTTCCATTGCTTTCACTTGCACTTCCATGCATGCTTCTTTTTGAGCATGTCCAGATTTCCACCCCAAGTGTGTCAGCACTGCTGTGGGGGAAGGATATCAGGCAGAGTTTATTCATTGTTTTAGAAATGTCAAGAACCTGAGATGAAGTTGCACTGCATTTTAGGACATCTTTAAATTCTGTAAAGGTCCTTCCATCCCCCCCCATGCCAAGCCTTTTTGCTAAAGAACATCTGCACAATGGGATTCTTTTTCCGAAGTTAGAAAAATAAAGCGTTTTGAGATTTGTTGTTACACTTGAAATAACTGCAGCTGACTGACCTAGATGTGTTTTTCTGTACTTTGAAGGAGTACATATGGCCCTTGACCTAGGAATATTCTTCACTGCTCTTCTGAGAGGCTCTGTTGAGAAGCTGTATCCTCCAGTGCCATATCCTCCTGGCTGGCTCTTCTACACTCCAGATTATGACTCTCAAAAATGGCACGAGCAGGACCTAGGTCTTTTCGCTGTCTAGATTTTGTAGCATCAGTCACTTCATAAGACTCGGAGAATTGCTTAAAAGAAAATTTAGAATAGTTTAGGAAATGTCTAGATGGCACTTCATTTGGTTCTTTTCAAAAAGACATTTTGAAACAAAGACAGACGTTAGATTTCTGGACTTCATACCGTTTTGTGTAATTTTATATGATTCACATTTAGTTATAGCGTGAACTTCAGGAGCTAAAAAGGAACAAGAGAAGACCCCAGCGCTTGTCCCTCTTCATGTGATAATAGCATAGAACTGCCCACAAGAGCAGACTACCAGATAGAGATTGTGCAGTAATACCTACATTGTACTGTGCCTGATCATGTTAAGTCTGAAAAGGATGCCCCAAATTACCCCTAAATGTAATTAATCTAATTCTGCTCCAACTTCACTAGAAGACTTCCTATACTAAATCTGCGGGTTTAAATAAAAGCCTTATTTCACACCACATGCTGGCAAGTAGCCACATTGACTGCAAGAGCTCACTTGTGCCTGGCAACGCAAAGTGCTTAGCTTAGCTCTCGTAATTTCAAAGGGAGTTGAGAATGGTTGGCAAGATCCAGACCTTAGACTGTAAACTCTTTGGGCAGGGGTTGTGTCTTACCTGTTTGTGCAGTGCCTTGCATGTCTACTGGTGTTGTAGAAAGACAAAGAATAATACTGGCATAAGTAAGGCGAGCAGTAGGCCCTAGGTGAATAATGCTCAGTCCAGCTCCTAATGGAGATAATGGCAAAACTCATTGCCTTCATTTGGAGCAGGACTGATTATTACATGATGCGGTTAGGATGAAACTAACTTGAGGCATAGACAATCTTGGTATCATGTGGGTTAATATATTTGTATGCTAGGTACATGAGAAACCAGACTTGGGCTATCCATAGCCAATGATTTTGTCCTAATGACAACAAATCAACTTACTTGGTTCCACTTGGTAATGCCAAATTTTTTAACATTAGTTATGCCCTCAAACTCTCATTGGATTTGCCAAACTGCTTCACGTCTAAGGACTATGATTTTATTTTACCACTCCGGAGGGTCTGTAGTGAGGATGATGGACTTCAGGAAGGAGTCTGATTGGAATCAAAAGTTAAACCATACAGTCAAGTAGCCAACCAAACAAAATACTAAAGTGCACACACACATTTTCCCTGGGGAGAGAAAGAGAGAATAAACGCACGTGACAGATGTTAGTCACGATGCTTAATGCACTCCTGGCAGACACTTGAATACTACACTGGTGAGGGCAGCATAAGAACATGAGTATAATAGAATAGAATTATAGCTCCTGCTAACATGACTCTGCCTTACCCGTGTTGCTTGGCTTGCAGCTCTAGCAGATGGACCCATGGTAATGTTGACACTGCTGGATGACTGGGTATCAGTTGTGTTTCCTCCATCAGCAGCCGAGAGCCCAGAAATCACCAAAGCACTTGAAAAACTTCTCTTGCCAAACAGAAGGCTGAGAGTAGAGCTGGTGGAAGAGGCCAGACTGGACCTGAGCATTGCTCCAGCTCTATCCTGGACAGTCAACTGGCCACCAGCAGGAATGGCAGGGGTTTGAGAAAACACAGATGTGACTGAATTGTGGAAGGACAACTGGCTTCTGGAAAGCCTTTGGACAATTTCATGGGCAGATGTGGAAGCTTGGATAATGGGCTGGTAACTTTCTACAAGTGGTTCAGAATGACTTGAAACCGGTGGCCTCTGGTTTAAGGCAGCATGTGTCTGAACAGACTGACTCCTGAATTTTCTTCTGCCTTTAAAAGAGAAATAGTTTTATTTTAAATTATATTTTCAGTTACATACCATCAAAGCACACACATTACTGGTTCTATCCATTCACTAGGGTATATTTTACGTAGCATTCTTTATCACACATACACTTTTATACTGAGGATCTAAACACTTTACAAACAAACATTCAGTGAATCATAGAAATTAGAGATTGATAAAACCTATGAAGTCATTTGGTTCATCCCACTGGCAGTGCAAAATGTTTCAGATCTTCTATTGCCTTTGATTGGAGCAGAATTTGAGCCTTTGTAAGGAACATAAATAATGTAATTATTAAATCCATTTCACAGATGAATAAATGGAGAAACAGAGAGCAAGATTCCCAAAGAAACGTAGGTGTAGCGATGCTGAACGTCACCATGCCTAACTTTCAGGTGTCTAGAAAATCACTAATTCACAAAGCCAGTGTTCGATGCTCAGGCTCCCTATACAATAAATAGGTGCTTCAGCATGGTATTCACAGAAGCCAGGATGCTAGGTGGTTCCTCGCCTAAGCTAGCCAATGGGAGATGCCTAAGCAAGGGGTGTATCCTAAAAGCCCATCCCTCTCAGGGAGTTTGGTGCCTATGGGCTGCAGGGAGGCATCTTCCTCTGCTTGGGATTCTCACTACAAACCTTTTCTTGGTGTTAGGTGCCTCCACCATTTCTACCAGAAGTGAAGGAGGCGGCTCTCCCTCAACTTTTAGCCCTGCTGTTAGAGTACTTACCTAGGCTGTTGGAGTCCCTTAGGATATGACGCATCTGAAGAAGCGGGTTTTTTACCCACTAAAGCTTATGCCCAAATAAATCTGTTAGTCTTTAAGGTGCCACCAGACTCGTTTTTTTTTTTTTTTACAATATGAGGGGATTTGAGCAGGGATTTACCACTGCTTAGATGCATGCCCTAACCACTGAGGTATGGAATATTCTGATGTGGGGCTCCCTCAATTTCTCTTGTTGAAGCTGTTCTACTGTGGAACTCTTAAGTGCCTATATCCCTTTTTGAAAATGAGATTTAGGCCTCTAAATCAGTTGGGCATTGCAATGCTGAGCACAGCAACATCTCAATACCTTTAAAAATCTCAGCTCGAGTACTTGAGAAAATTCCACTACTAAAACTTTATATAGTTTAATTGCAAATTAAAACAAAGTAAGGTTACACAGAATTACCCTTACATTCCTAGTCCCTGAGGGCAAAGAGACTTCCACCTCAGTGTCACAGGGCAAATTATTTACAACACAGGAAGTTGTTTGAGGTCAAGAATTTAAGAGGAAGAGACCTATATGGGGGCAGATTATTCCACATCTACCTACTGCGGGGTGTTTGCACCATCCTTTGAAGCTCCTGCTTCTGGCTACTGTCAGAGAAAGGATACTTATCTAAATGGACCTCGGGTCTGAGCTGGTCTGGCTATTCCTACATTTGTACATAATCCCAAATTTGTCCTAATGTTTACAACCCAATGCCTCACACTCACAGCCATCATCCACATGGCCAAAAGACTACACAGAATTCCCGCTGGGGCCACCTCTGCTCCTCCCTGATTGGACAGAAGGATTGTGATTGAGCAAAGAGGACCACTTAAATGCACAGGTGATTTATGTATTTTTAATTCTTGAACGTTTGCATGTTCACAGAATAAAATAATAAACCCCATCCACAAACCACTGAACACACCAGATACCTGCTTGTGGACACAATCAAGTCCCCAGATCACAGACAGCAGGTTGGCACACACAACAGGCACCTAATATGCTTGATACTTCTCTGTATTGATTCTATGTCAAACTCACACAGAGCGCCTGTTCCTTTGACTGCAAGCTTCACCTTCCATAGCCAGGAAACCCAAAATGTTAACATACGCTGGTACTTTAATGTCATAGCTGTAATTGTGGGGTTAAAAAGTATTAATATTTTTGAAAACAGCAAATCTGTAAGACCTAATGATGCAGGCATGAATTTTGCCTTTCAGGGATTCCTAGGTTGTTGATCGTTTTTCCCCAGTGCATGAAATAGGAAGGGGGGGGAAGCAAAGGGGCTGAAGTTCCATTATAAGCAGCAAATTCCTTCAAAAACTGAAATTTCTCAGCTGAAAAGCAACATAAATCCCAAACGGACAATCCTCAATAAATCTGATTGCTGAATTCAGGAATAATTTCAATGAAATTAATATAATAACCCAACATCAAGGATATTACTATTACTCAGCTCTTTTCTAGCTCTCAAAGTGCTTTTCAAAGAAAAGTATCATTATCCCCATTTTACAGATGCTGAGGCACAGAGAAGTTACATAGCTTGGCGCAGAGCCAGGAACAGAAACCAGATCCTGTGACTCAGTCAGTGTCCTATCCGCTGGTTGGCTGCTCATCTCTTTTCCATATATAAAGTGGCAGTAACATGATGGAATCAGCTTAGCTGGAATAAAGTCTAGTTGGCTGGGCAAGTAGTGAGCAATTTTCCATACCATTTACAACACCACATTATTTTTACTTTTATACTCAGAACGATAAAAAGTACACTTTCAAAACCTGCATACTGGGCTGTGGCCTCTGTAATAAAAGCCTCAAGACTCCCACTAAAGCCAATGGGACCAATGCAGCTAAGCCTCATGCACTGATTCAAAAACGTGCCAATGGATTCTCTGCACTTCAGATGGGATGATTGGGGAGAGTGTTAATGGTAATTAAAGACAGGCCTGAGCTGCAAAGTTTGGATCTAGATGCAGTTCTGACTTTCCCAAAGATCCAAAGTGTTTGAACTCGGGGGTTTTGGTTAAGCCCTATTTCTAGGTCAGTTGCTTATTTTAATGTTATCTTCTTAAAATGTAAAGGACAGATATGAATTAAGAACAGAGAGGCTGTGATGTGTGAGTTCCGTCAAATATGTACAAACATCTGTTCATGATTTAAACTGCCAAGCTGACCGCTGTCCAAAAATATTCTATATTCAGCCCAAATTCAGCAGTTACAGTGCTGTGTAGCAGACCACCCATATCTACACATAAATAGCACAGCCCCTGAAAACACTTTGGAAACAAAGGCTGTTCTTATACTGTACTGTACTGTAAAGTAAAGACACTTTTTTGGTGCACCCACCGTATTTTCAATGCTTCTGATTTTCCTCATTTTTATGTAGGGTTGTAATTGCATTTTGCAGACTGAATGGCACCAGCCAGTAAAGTGAAATATTAAATTAAGAAACACAAAATACAGTTGTTTCATAAATTGTAAGGCCAGAAGGGACCACTGTGATCAACTGGTCTGACCTTCTGTATAACACCGGCCTTAGAATGTCCCTGAATTAATTCCCGTTTGGATGTTTTCCTAAAAGATGTGCTCTAGTTCAATCTTGACTGAAAAACTTCCAGTGATGGAGAATCCCCCATAACCCTTAGTAAGTTATTCCAATGGTTAAATATAATCACTTTAAAAATGTGTCCCTTATTTCTAATATGAATTTGTCTAGTTCCAGCTTCCAGCCATTGGCTCTTGTTATACGTTTGCAAGAGCCTCTATTTTCAAATTTCTCTTCCCCATGAAGTTATTTGTAAACTAATCAAGTCTGTTAAGGCATGTTTTCCAATCCTTTAATTATTCACTTGGTTCTTCTCTGAACCCTCCAATTTATCAAAATCCTCCTTGAATTGTAGACCTCAGACCAGGACATAGTATTCCAGTAGCAATCACGTCAGTGTCAAATACAGAGGTAATATAACTTCTCTACTCTAGTCTCATTTATACATCCAAGGATCACATGTGTCTATTTGGCCACAGCATTATATTGGGAGCACACGTTCAATTGATTATCTACCATGATCTCAAAATCCATTTCAGCGTCACCGCTTCCCAGGATAGCGTCCCTCACATGTTTTGTTCCTTGATGTGTGACTTTACATTTGGCCTTATGAAAATGCAACAAGGGCACCCACTCTCAGGCTTCCCCAGCCATTGCCTTTCTTGGATGAAGACCCAAGTTTCAGTCCCTTCTGACAGGGGTATTTCCAGGTTGCACAGTTCCCTGCCTTCACTATGTTATTCGCAGCAGAGAGGCTGCCCAGGCATACATGCTTGCTTTCTCTTCAGTGATGAATAACAAAGCGATTTTCAACAGTTACTTGTAACACACAACTCTTCCTATGCAAGGCTATTTTATTCTTAAGGCAAAAAGCATTAAAGAAAAAAACAATACTAAAACCTACAGGCATGCTTGTAAGTTTACCAGATACCATCACAACTCTAACATGGACTCTGGCAGGAGCAGTCCTTCAATTTCCCCCCCCCCCCCCCCCGGGGAGTGGTCACGAGTCAGCTCAGAACAAGCACCCAGTCTTATGGGGCCTCAGCCCTTCCAACTCAATCCTAAGGATATGGGATCCCAGAAACCAGGAGTCTGTTTGCTGGATCAGGAAGAAGGCTACAAAACAGTTTAAAAGCTGCCTATTTATTCAAAAATCCTTTCTTTGTCTATTGGTCCCTGCAGAATCCAGTTTGAAATATCAGAGGAGTAGCCGTGTTAGTCTGGATCTGTAAAAGCAGCAAAGAGTCCCGTGGCACCTTATAGACTAACAGACGTATTGGAGCATGAGCTTTTGTGGGTGAATACCCACTTCGTCGGATGCATACCCACATGCATCCGACGAAGTGGGTATTCACCCACGAAAGCTCATGCTCCAATACGTCTGTTAGTCTATAAGGTGCCACGGGACTCTTTGCTGCTTTTACAGTTTGAAGTAGTATATGTGTAAGTCTCCGTGGGGGGGTGGGGTATCTTCAAAGGGCTGATAACCAGAGGAATTACATTAGCATCACCCACCTACCAGAGAAGGTATGTACAATGCCACAATAACACATACCCAATTGCATTTTTAATACAATGGACTCCAAAGGTATTAAACCTAAATCAATAATTTAATTCAATAAAATTCATTCGGGATACTGTAGATAATTGTCAGTCTGTCACAGTACCAAGTCAAATGCCTGACAAAAGTTTAAGTATACTACATGTGACAAAGTTCCTGCTCTACCTTGGTGGGTCCTGGGCTTATTGGCAGATTTGTTCACCTCACAGATTCACCCTGTGGGTCGGGAAAGAGCCCAGAGACCTTCCCCTCTGTTAGAAGCCACAATCCAGGTCAATTCCTCCTGTGTTTGATCAGGGGTTGGGAGGTTTGGGGGGAACCCGGGCCTGCCCTCTACTCCGGGTTCCAGCCCAGGGCTCTGTGGACTGCAGCTGTCTAGAGTGCCTCCTGGTACAGTTGCGCAACAGCTACAACTCCCTGGGCTACTTCCCCATGACCTCCTCCCAACACCTTCTTTGTCCTCACCACAGGACCTTCCTCCTGATGTCTGATAACGCTTGTACTTCTCAGTCCTCCAGCAGTATGCCTACTCACTCTCAGCTTCTTGCACGCGTCTTGCTCCCAGTTCCTCACACGCACTTCCTCTCCTCTGGCTCCCCCTTGGCCTGACTGGAGTGAGCCCTTTTACAGCATCAGAGGGGCCTTAATTAGAGTCAGGTGCTTAGCAGCCTCACCTGACTCTTAGCAGGTTAACTGGAGTCAGGTGTTCTCATTAGCCTGGAGCAGCACCTGCTCTGGTCACTCAGGGAACAGAAAACTGCTTATCCAGTGGCCAGTATATCTCCCTTCTACTACTCTGCTGTTCCCAGCTGGCCTGGGTCTATCACATACATCAACACTATTACCTTTATCAACCAGACTTGTAATCTCATAAAAAAAAATCAAGTTAGTTTGACAAGATCGATTTTCCTTATACCCATGTTGACTGGCATTCGTTATGTTACCCGCCTTCAATTCTTTATTAATCAAGTCCCAAATCAGCTGTTCAATTATTATGCCGAGATTGATGCCCCGCTGCCAAACTTATAATTACCTGGGCCATCTTGTTTACTCTTTTAAATTATTGGCACAATATTAGCTTTCTTTGAGTCCCCTGGAACTTCCCCAGTGTTCAAAGACTTATTGAAAATCAACATTAGGATCCAGAGAGCTTCTCAACCAGTTCTTTTAAAAGTAAGTTATCTGAACCTGTTGAATTAAAACATGTCAAACCGTAGCTGCTTCTTAACATGCTCCTTGGTTACTTTTGGAATGGAAATTATTTCATCATCAACAGCATCATCATCGTCATATGATATAAATACGTTATCTGGCTTTTTCCCAAATACAGTGCAGAAATATATTTAACACTTCTGCCTTTTCTGAATTATTATTGATGATTCTACCATTTCCATTTGGTAATGGACTAATGCCATTGATAGGATTCCTTTCATTCCTAATATAATTTAAAAAAACTCCTCCTTGTCCTTAACTGTAGCTTATGATTTATATTACTTTCACCTTCCCCTTTCTTGCATTTGTTATATATAATTTTTTTAAATGATTTTTATAGCTGTTTTCACTTCTCCTCTCAGACAGGTTGGTTTTTAACCAATGTAGCCTTTTATCACTATTGTGGTTTTTTGGGCATCTAGCGAAATGTTCTTAAACAGTTCCCAGTTATCTTTCATTATCATTTGAGCCCCTTGGGGTCATTATTTTACAATTAAGCTTACCTTTCTGATTATGGCACTGTCAAATTGTAAAAGTGCACATGGGGATTTTGCTCCAACACAGGAATCAAAAGCAGCAGTTGTAATCTTACAATATAATTTGTATTCAGGGCAAGATTCTCTCCAGCCTTGTCCATTATTTTTAATGCAAGAGCCAACAGATATAACAAGAAATGAACAAGTATCCTGTTCCTAGTTCTCTGCCTTAATTTATAACCTATAGCATAACTGTGGTGTACAGTCAATTAACTCAACCTTTCAGCAAATCCTAAGCCCTC
Organism: Mauremys mutica; assembly: GCF_020497125.1. Lineage (NCBI taxonomy): Eukaryota > Metazoa > Chordata > Testudines > Geoemydidae > Mauremys > Mauremys mutica. The sequence goes on from NC_059074.1 coordinate 132,077,261, forward strand.
AGAGATGTGATGAGTATGACTTATTTTACACCAGTTTTATAATTTTATTATTTTACACCAGTATTTCCAGTGAGCAGGCAGCTAGTTCTACCTTATAGATCATCACAAATCTAAAATAGTTTTTGGCTCACAATATAAGTTCAAAGCATGGTTTTGTTCATAAGTGATGAGGACATGAATTACTTCATATCAGAATGATTGGCCAGGTCTAAATGTTGGCTTTTTTCCTGATGAGTACTGTATTTATATAATGGAAGCTACACTAGAGAAACAATCCCACGTGCATTAGTGATCAGGAAACCCTCTTGCTCATATAATCAGGACATTTTGTTCGCTTTCCCCAATGTCTCCCATTTAGCAATTTAGTTAAGAGTTTGGTACAATTTTAGGGTTAGAGTTCTCAGTAAACAGTCAAGGCACAGGGCTCACTGAATTCACTTTTTAACTACTTCCCATCTGTGTCTGAATTTTCACCATTACAAAAGGCATCTCCTGGGCCAGGTATCTAGCATTCAGTAGTTTGTCAGTGGGGACTCAGGTAACTTCTTTGATAGCCATTCTGCTTGTCCTATGCCCTCCCAATGACCCTCCCCTGGAAGAATAAATCAGAAGGTCACCTCCTAAACATGCCTGCTTAATAATTTGCTTGGAAATTAGGGAAGTTGAGATCTCTATTTCTTAAATTAGGATTTCCAGTGGATATTTCTTTTGTTCTCATTCTGGCCCCTTTGCACTGCCCAGATGTCACAAAGGTGCCAGAATCTGATCATAGCTAACCAGAAGAGAATACTCCTAGTGAAGGGGAACCCTCTGTATAAACAGGGGAACTGACTCCTGTGCTCATTTGCACTACTAGTAATATGAGACAAATTGGAGGTAGGAAGGGGGTGTGGCTAATATCATATGGTCCCTTAAGATGTGGACTGGTTCCCAGGATCAGGGAGCTGTAACCCTAACCAGCTCCTTAACACACCTCTCCTCTAATCCTCTACACTGAGTGGATCTCAGACACAGAGGCGAACCTGGCCCATGATGTCACTTATGATTTTTTTAAACTTTTCAAAATACTGTATTTGGTATGAAGTGTAATAATTTGGCAAGATTCTGGGCAGCTTCACCATCTTTGCCATGCTCACACATCCCATCCAGCTCATCAATAAGTTAGTCCATCACTCTGGAATTAGTTTCAGAGCAAAGAAACTCTTTTTCACTTTGGTTAATTTTTGTGAACATTCAAACTCAATTAAGCTCCAGCAATCACATTCCTCCCTGTCTCCTGCTGTCTTCCTCTCTTTGATAATGTAATATCAACCATGAGAAGGTGAAGAGTGGACTGTGTGTGCTGTCCTCAGCTTTACCAGAGCACGGAAATATAGGAGTGGCCTAATAAATGTAAAATTTGGTGAGCTGAGAGCTGTGAAGCTTTTCTGAGGCCAGAATCACCAGCAGGTGTAGTAATTTGAATCACAGTTTATACAGTCTGACTCCACAGAACCTAGAATTTTAGATCGTTGTTCCTCTACGTACTTGACTGCATCATGTCATAAAGGTATAAAATAAAACACCAAACACCCCAGTCACATTTTCCCTGAGGAACAACAAGCCTAAACAGACTGTTAATAGAGCCCACGTTTTGGTATACCTACCTGCATACTGACGGGAATCTTGTGAAGGAGGCTGCATCTGGGGGGTTCCACTTCTTGTGTGTTGTGAGCTACTACTCTGGCTTGAATTACTTGCGGAATTGTTTCTGGATGAAGACCCACCTCCAGTATCCACCTCTTCAATGTTGTTTCCACTGTTGTGACTAGCATGACAGTCCTTCCGCATTCTGTTTGTGAGATGAGACGCACTCTCAAGTTATGTTGCTTATTAGAATTTGTGCGGCCAACATTAGATAAACTCACAGTACAAGTGAATAGCTGTGCTCCGACCAGCCCTCTAGATGTATTCAACAGGCGAATACCAGACCTCTGACAGTTTTGAGGACAGTAATTATATTACATTATAGTTATATGTTTAGTGAAAATAAAAAGCAACATAAAACACTATTCATCGCCCAAACCAAATCTGTCTTGGTAGGTGGCCTTGGAGCCCTGAAATCCATCAGTATACTTAATCCAATGTCAAATTGGTCCCCAAAGGTGAATCTTTATATGAGGTAGCCAAGTGGCAGGCTCTTCTCTCCCAAATCTCATATGCTCTGGGAATAAAGTGCACTCTGGGAGATTAATATACAAAGCAAACCCCAGAGTGCAGGTTAGAGCAAACAGAGATGCAATGATGAGTCAAGCAAACCAGGGTCCTGTCCCTTCTCTACAGCCATGAAAGGAATGAAGTGGATGGCAGGTCAAATGCACTATTCCTGCATGAAACATGCTTACAGGAGAGACAGAAGAAAGATGTGAGATACAGAATGAATGGGGGAGAGAGCTATTGGGGTTATATATCCTGGAAGTTGGGGCCTGATGGTGGAGATTCAATAAAAGGTTAGACTGTGTAATACTGTCTGATTTTGCATTGTCTGGTCTTGCAGCTTTGACAAGTGACAAAGTTTCATAGTGGCATAATTTGATTGGATATCCTGCAAAATTTGCAGTATTTGGTAACATATGCAAGCTATAAATCATTTATCTTTTTGTATTTTTTGTTATTTGTTTCTTTATGAAAATTACATAAAAAATAAAAAAAGGTTAGGTGTATTTTGGATAAATATCAAAACTTGGGAATGCCTGTCTGACCTAAACTGCCAAAGTTTAGAGCGTAACACCTATATTATGTTTCAACACATTCAGAGTCACTGCAATGTGGAAAACCTATATTCCTATTTACAAAAAATAAAAGGTAAAATGCCTTGGAATCATTTTTATTTCGAGAAATCATTCTTTTCTGAATAAGATCATTGCCAATAAGGCTAAGTAATATGATGATGATGATGCTGTCTGGCTGACAGAGGACTATACTTGAACGTCATTAATGGAGTTTAGAGTTTTCTTTCCACAGTAGTTGGGAAGCTATTCTATATATTTAGTTATGGTTGCACCCATCAGGAATTAATAATTTTTCTCACAGAGTGAGAAACTCTCTTAATAGAAAATAACATGATTGCAGACTTCCTCCCCTGCATATCATAATACAGGCTGAATATTGTCTAACCACTTACCTTAACCACTTGGATCTGAACCATGTTTTAATGTTGTCCAAACTGATAGGTCCACCCCAGATGTTCATCAGCTGGCTGTGTGTCCCTATGTATGATGTGGTTAATGGGGAAACATACATTGGATATCCCAGTGGCTGATCACATGAAGAGTTAATCAAGTTCCTCAAGACTTGTTTATTGTTCTGGATACTACCTCGCTCTGGATTACGATTGCGCAAAAAAATTAGCTCCTGTTGCTGCCCAGCCCAAAGCCCTCTGACACATTCCTTGTTTACCTACAGTTAAATAGAAAAATATGGACCATTTGAAAATGTTTTCAATTTAAAAAAATACTACGATGGGTATATAACGCAAATAGAACCGTACTTCGCATTTACATAGTATCTTTTATCAACGAGTGTCAAGAAATTTTACAAATATTACTCAAATAAGCTTGAATTTTATTTCAGATGAGTAAACAGAAGGACAGGAAATTTAAGTGAATTGATCCTGGCCACACAGTATGTCAGGAATAGAACCCAGGAGTCCTGGCTCCCAGCCCCCTGCCCCAACAGCCTGATCAACCTCCCTCTCTTAGCTAAACCTGCTTACTCAACAATGGTATCCAGGTCCCAGAATTCACCAAGTGAAGATTGCCTGTTTGTGCAGTGCCCTGTACTCAGATGAAATAATACAAATCTGAAATACTAGACAGATGTCTTTGGTACCTTGATAACTTTGAAGCTCAGGTAGCTTTTGTGGAGCATAATAACTTTATATTCATCTGTCCCTTCATCCACTATATGTCTTAAGGTGAGCAGCTCGTCTCTGTTAGAGAGTACAGCTCTGCGCCAGGCAGGGTCACCCTCATGACAAATTACAATCTTTTCCTCAAAAGACTGGATTGCCTCATACAGAACTGCAGGGTCCTCATACTCATCTGGACAGGTGAACTGGTCCTGGTATTAAATGAAATGAATATTACTATGGTCAGACAGTTCCATGAAAAGAGAACAGCTATTGAAGATAAACTAGTTCCTGCTTTCATTGACGTCAATGACAAAGCACCTATTGACTTCAGTTGGAACAGGTTTGTGTCTATAAAGGCTACATTAGAGATAACACAGGGAGAGGGTGGGGATTGGATGAGGGAAAAGGAACAGAACTGTTAACACCCTAGTACTATAGAGGGCTACATGAAGAAAATGTTTGTATGATTACAACTAACCCACAGAGTATCTAGCCTCTTTACTGGATAGACACAAAGAATGGCAGTTTAACCACTTTAAGAAAAAAGTACGGAATTGAAATAGATAGACCTGCAAGTTCTTTCATGTAGGATGTGACTGAAATAGAACAACCTGTGAAATGTTGTACTTTAGGTGGAACTCCATCATTGATATTATATATAAACCCTACAAAGCTGAACAACACCTAGAGATATCACATTATTGTGCTGGTTCTTTATCTGATACACAGTAATATTACCACTGTTAATGTAAGGAGACAATGTCAATGAAGTGTGGGAGTTCATATGCTTTATATAGCAATGTTTATAGCTGTTTTAAAAGCAAAAAAGATTTGTTCCTGTCTACGACATTATTAAATTAATAGTCCTTTATAATTTACCAGCATCACAACTCCCCCTCATCTCTCTCCAGAATGTCCTTTTAAACTTTTAGTGTCCCTTTGATATCTAGGCTCACAGCCTTGGGAAAACATATGTGTAACTATGAGCTGGAGCCTGCAACTAGGCCACTCTTTGGATTGCCCCTGCACAAGTGTTTGTTGCAGGGTCGCTTATCTGTAGCCATTGGGAGTGCATTCCTGTTTGTTTTTCCAACAGCCCCCTAGCAAGCTAAATCAATACAGCCATACAGGAAAGTCTAATAACCCAATATATCTATGCAGTAATTCACTGACCCAGCTGCATCCAGTGTTCATAAAATTGCTATTGATCAGTATTCTTAGATTATTACATAGCAGCTCCACCATCCGCTACATTCACAACATATAGAGACAACGCTATCAATTAAATAACACATTATATAGAACAAAAGCTACTGTATGGTTTCAAGTATCAGAGAGGTAGCCGTGTTAGTCTGGTTCTGTAAAAGCAGCAAAGAATCCTGTGGCACCTTATAGACTAACAGACGTTTTGCAGCATGAGCTTTCGTGGGTGAATGCCCACTTCGTCGGATGCATCGGATGCATCCGACGAAGTGGGCATTCACCCACGAAAGCTCATGCTGCAAAACGTCTGTTAGTCTATAAGGTGCCACAGGATTCTTTGCTGCTTTTACTGTATGGTTAGTTTACATGAACCATAATCTGCTCTGAGTTATACAGATGTAAATCTGGAGTAACTGCAATGACCTCAGTGGAGACACTCCAGGTTTACATCTGTGTAACTGAGATCAAAATGTGGCCCCATTGTCTACATGTTCAGAAACCTCATGGCATAGTCAATGAAACAACTGTGCCATTTGACTGATAAGAAGCGTCTTAAACCTTCCAAACAATTTCCCCCTCAACTACATTTTTAAAAGGCAACAATATCAAATCATTTCTTTGTTAGCACATAAATGGTTAATAAAATAGCAATCAAATTAGTCTAATTAAAAGAATAATCTAGGAATGAATCTTGTAGTTCCTGTGCAGGTAAACCTTTGATTGAAGTCAATGGGAGTTTTATCTCCATGAAGATCAAGGACTCTGGACTATAAATGATTTAAAAGTAAGAGAGAGAGAGAGAGAGAGAGAGAGAGAGAGAGAGAGAGAGAGAGAGAGTGTGTGTGTGTGTGTGTGTGTGTGTGTGTGTGTGTGTGTGTGTGTGTGTGTGAGAGACAAAGAAAAAAAGATCAAATGGTGAAATATATGTGAAACAAATATAATCACGTGCTAAGCTTTTCTATTTTTGTCAAGCAAGTTATTCAGAAGAAAGCCACAACTACAACCTTCCTCATTTTATTTTGGGCCAATTTCAGAGCATTCCTGCATTTCCTTAGGAAAACATGTACAATAGTAATGGTGAAAAACCTGCCTGATGTAGCTTCAGGGACATTCTGACTGCTGGAGCGACAACCTTATGCAACAGATCCATGTCTGCAAACACCCATTCATCTTTTGCTGTAATTCGAAAGTCTCCTTTGAACAGAGCATGGAGTCCATAAAGAAAGGAATCTAAACTGTAAAATAACAACATTAGTTATTCCCAGAACAACAGTTTCATGTTGAACCAATCATTGCAAATAGTTTTCCATTTTCACAAGTTACAGGAGTTGATAGCGTCCCTGAAAAAGTGAGAAATGCTACATGTAGTTCTGTTTAGAAGCTGTGGTTCAACTTTAACTACTTTCTCCTGCAGCTTGCACAGTAAATGAGTGACTACAAAATGAGAGTAAATTGGATTGTAACTACTAAACAAGTGTGGCTGCTTACTGGTAAGGTTTTTAGATATCTTTTTTTTTTTTTAAAGAAACAACACTGACTTTATTGCCTCTGCAAGCAGAGATAAAAGGAGGGAGGGGAGGGCGGTTGGCTTACAGCAAAGTAGAGTGAACCACCATTCTGCACTTTCTCAGCCTATAGCTGAAAATGATATATCTTGGGCTGATCATCTGACCTACACCTAAGAGAACAGTCCCATTGATACCAGTGGGTCTACTTGCATGAATAAACATTGCAAGATTGGGCTCCTTATTGACCTTTAAAATGCATCTAGTGCCATTAACTTTAGTAGTTTGCACTGGTAAGGCACAGAAGTTTAGATATAGATACGCAGATGCCAACACAGCTGCACAAAACACTTTCAACGAAGCCTGAAACCTGCCTGGTTTAGGGTTTCATTACAAACCTGAAAGTTAAACCAGGCATGCTGTAAAGTGCATTAAGATTCATGAACATTTCAAGGAAACCTGGGAACAGTTTTAAGCAAACTTTGGGGTGTTTTGCATTGAAATAATAAAAACAACACTGTTCGGTGCGGTTTTGATAAGAAGTCAGATGGAACTTGGTGCTTCTGACTGAGCTTGGTTTGGAGGTTTTGAGTTTGCTTGAGCTTGACATACTCAAAGCAAGATGCACGAGGTGCAAATTCAGGAGATCAAAACCAAAGAAAATGTTTGCACAGACACCTGGGAGGCAAAACTACTAAGTTCAGCTCTAATGCTTATCTGAGACCAAAAGCTTCCCAGGACTATAACAGATGTTTATAAAAAGTTTGTATTTTTAATGAAAATGACTTAAATCACAGTCCTAAAACTATTCAGAAGAAGCAGGCCATGTTGTTCAAGAAAATAGAATTAGACCTTGGAACATCTGTTACAAACCCACAGGACATTGTTTAATCTACCTGACATGATTTTATTCACTCTTACAATAGTGAAGTTTTTTACATTTTAAAGACTCTTAGGAGAAAAGCAATAAGATCTTAGAGATTTCCATTACCATCCAGGCTTTCTCCAGAGAATGTGTGAGCTCTCCACTTAATTGAGTTTTTGTAATTATTTTAGGAGAAGAAGGAGGGGAGGGGAGAAGTAATTCTCTTTCCAAGGGAGAGAACAGGGAGATTAGGAAACTGCCTGGTCTATCTTCAGCTGCAATACATTTCTAATTTTGGTCTTAGTGGGTAGCATGTTTTTAAAATTGTAATAGAAAGATATAGGCTATTACCAGCTGGATACCAATTTTCTCTTTAAAGGTGCTGTATAATAAAAACCAACTATCAGCATGAACTGAAGCCATACTGCACATAGACTGAAAGGCAGAGACCGATGTCACTGCAGGGAATGTTATAAATACAGGCAAGCTCCTCTGAGTTCTTAATTTACTTATGGTTATTAGTATTTAATAACACGGTGGGATTTTTTCAAAAGGGCCTAAGTGAATTAGACACCTAACTCCTTTTGACTTTCAATCAATCTCACCCAGAGATTGGAAAATGCTAACATCCTGGTTTGTATGCTGATCATAATTAGATGTGGGTACACCCTTCCTCTAGTTGGACACAGTCTCAATTTATCACTTCCACGTACCATATATTTATTAGTCAACACAACATGCAGCCATTGTTATTTCTCGTGTTAACATGCTCTGTGTTGAAGAGTCACATGAGATTATCATGAAGCAATAGCCAAGTTCTTTGATTTCTGGACTCTCTCAGGGCTGGGTTTCGTTTCTTGGCCCAGTTGTAACATACGCATTTTAGTATCTCTGTCGTAGTTATTAGCTCACACCAAACCCATTTGGCTACAATAAACTTCCATGCCAAAGAAAGTACATTTACTAAATGGAGATGTAAGTACTACACATGGCACGGTTTCTAAACCTATTAGGTAAAAGCATTGAAAACTGATGTCAATTAAATTAAAGACTATTCTAGAGAATTATAAGAAGATACTTAGGACTGAACTGTCCCTTAAAGTATGCCAGTGAGGAGGGGATTAAGAGACAGGATAATCTGCCACAATGGCCCCATAATTATCAAGTAGAATTGTCCTCCTTCTCTCTGAGTCCAGGGCAGCCATTCTACACAAACAACGGTTGTGTGTGCCCACACTACTTTTTTTTCCTGAAAAATGCCTTGATGTTGCTAACACTGGATCTTCTGCACTAATGGTAGCAATTGTGGGAAAGGAAGTGTAGACCGGGCTCTGACAGCCACCACCATTTTTACCAATGTCATATTATTCTGATCAGAAGAAGTCTGTATGGCATGGTGGTAAAAAAAGATTCTGGTGCCTTGTCTAGATTAGTGGTATCACTATTGAGATGGAAGAAATGTTGGGACATTCCTCAGCCTAAAAGCCTATTATAGATGAGACCATGGGTTTATTGGGTGGGGATGCAGCGAGCCAAAGGAGGACAAAACTTTGTTCCTCTGGTAAACCCATTTCTGACAGTCATTTTAGAGGGAGTCATTGCTCCTCATTAGATACCATAGCGTTGGGTAGTATATTAAAACCTAAGCTAGTTCTAACTCCCACTCTGAACATTCTACCCCCTTAATGGTTAGGGGAACACAAGCACAGGAAGGGAGGCAATCAGTGGTCCATACTGGCTCCTCAGCCAGCCGTGATGGTGAGGGCAGGTGAGAAGCAACAAGGAGGGGCAAGCCCTCTGCATGGGTTGATAACAGAATTTTCCATTGATCCTCAATGGGGCCTAGTGTCTACTTATGGACTCTTCAGACTTCTAACAGGAAGGAGGCTAGAGAGAGACAGGGAGACAGAGAGTTTAGGATTTCTCTGAGTAAGATATTGACTCTGGTTTCACACATTATGTTGTTGGAGTAATTGTTTACTGAAACCTGAGACTCCTTGCTTCCTTGAGAATTCTACAGATTGGTGATGAGAGACCAGTCGGTAAATATATTTGAGAAAGAGAGCAAGCCCCAATAAAAATATCACACTGAAACGTTAGACACTCTGCTTCCTCAAGAACTCAGAATCCATGCAGTTCACAGACCATTCCCAATGTGCTCTTTGCAAAGCCACAACACCACCCCACAGATAAGACAATAGCTAGGAAACGCCAGAGAGGAAGCCACATGAACTTTCCCTAGTAAGTTTACTTTTCCTGTAATCTTGTTGCAGGAGGGGATGCTTTAGCCCTAGATTTATATGAGGATTTCTATCCCCCTGCATGATAGAGAGAGCTTCCCTTAAAGTTTACAATGATCTGTATGTCTTAGCTGACACTGGGAATATCTTTTCTGCTGTGCTAGACATGCTTATTTGAATCAGCTGTATGGGATATTTTGGATCCTAAAATATTATTAGCTAAGGGCTTACTTTGCTTCAATAAGTATATGTAACTCCCATTTGCATTCATGGGAATTATCCACAAACATCTATGATAGAATACACACATCCTATAGATTTTAGACAAAGCCTTTGAGGATTAATTTACTTCACAGTTTCAACAACAGTAAAAGTTATAATGGTGAAAATTCAACAATTCTGTCCCTTTACTTTCTGGAACCTCAAAGTTTCATACTAGGCACATTTAAAAAAAAAGAAATCTACATGTACTATCATTAGACATTTTATCAACAGGGACTTAACATTTATTTGCTAGTATCACAGACAGTGTTATAAAAACATCATGGGCCAGATTCGTCCATCATTTATACAAATGCAACTCCTATTTATGCCAATGGGAATATACACAAATGTAACTGATAGCAAAATATATGCCCCTTATTCTGTTCTGTTTAGTCTAACAACATTATCCTCTACTTCTTATCCTATCCTTCCTTCACTTGTCCTCTGCACAAGACCTGCCACTGTCCTTTAGGGTAATCTCATTTAAAGCCTCAAGAGAAAGTAGATTAAACTGAGAGAAATCACGATTACATGCACTAAAAGAAATTTAGGGCTGAACTCTCCCCTTGCACCAGTCCGGAGCTTGAGCATAGCAAAGATGGGTGCTGACAGTGAGCTGATCATGGCTTCCTGATTCTGCTCTGTTCATCCTTGGCAGATAAAACCACAGAGGGGCTGCTTTAATCTACATGTAACATCTTTAAAGCCATAGTGGAGTCTTGCTTCATTGTGCCTCCCCTACCTCTTTCCCCCTCATGATAGGCAGTGCAGCCCTGATGGGGAAGGAGGCAGTGGTGATGACTGATCATGGAGCAGAGCTAGCTGCCTCCACCAGCTTTACTGCAGCCATAGATTCCCCATGCACAGAGAAATTCTCCAGGGGGAATCTTCAGCTGGGTGGAATAATCAGCACAAAGTGAACTCTGCAGACCTGAGAATCCAGCCCTCAAAGTTCCTGGAACTCAGTTAGTTTCAGGGCTATCTCATTTCTTATTTTCTGCATTACAAAATACTGTTTGTTTTTCTTAACCTTCAGCAGATATCTGGTCCTCACACCTTCTCCCATGCTCCAAAACAATGACACATGGGGACTCTTTACTGGAAGATATTGACATATCTGGAATTTTTCCAGAGTCCAAATTTATATTAAAGATTCTAAAATGTAGCTTTTTTCCCCTCTCTTTGAAGGATTAATGAACATATTTCTTTATTTTTTTAACTCTCATACATAAAACCCCCTACACTAAATGAAAAATGACATTTACACCTGAATAAACTAATGGTAATATGATGTCATTCTTCAAATTACCCTGCTGAGATGTGCAAGATGCTGCCTAACTACAATTTAAGAGCATATGTGATTTGCATAGCAATGTTCTGCTTCCTTAATGAGTAAATGTATTGTGTAATCTAGTATCAATGCTGAGATTGTAATGATATTTACATGAACAGACACACTGAAAAATTATTTACATACATTATATACGAAGATTTAAAACTTTGGTTTACAGACTAACATTTACTGATTAATAGATTATACAAAAATCATGTCTAAATGACTGTAAATTGATAGTTTACATACACTTTGTAAACTTCCATTTTGATGTAAGTGTGTGCAGCTCAACACAGCTTTTTGAACATGACTTTGGCGTTATTTTTTGTAAAGCACCAGCATGCTCAGCACTCCCCAAGTCACATAAAAGGCCATTTACACTAATGTAAATCCAAAGTAATTTTGCTGCAATCAATGGAATTACTTCAGATTTATACCAGTGTAACACAGATTAGAATATAGCCCAAACAGTATATACATTAGCTTCACAGATTCTCTACTGATTCATTCACCTCTGTCAGAATGCTGCACCTCCTCCCATGAGATCTACTGAATGGAAATAGCTAGCACTCTACAATCCTGACTACCTGTTACATCTCAGGTTTTCCTAATGGGAATTCATAGAGAACCTCTAGAAAGTATGTAGACAGGAATCACAGAAGGGGAAAATTTTACTTTATTATCATATAGCACAATGGAAAGTACAAGTGGAAGTCCAAGGTTATTTCTGAACACCCTACCTATGATTGTATCTAAGTCAAAGAAAGCCCATACATAATCTTTTAGCATTTGGACATGACAGAGAATGTTTTAGTGGTCCTGACTGCTTATAAATTGGGGCTAAGTCCTTTAGTCATCTGATAGGCCACTAACACATACCTTGGTCTACGTTTACCAACTATTACCCATTTGGCACCAATCTGGGCACCAAACCCAAACTAATTTAAAAAATAAAAAAACATTAATCCAATAAGATCCACAATATGCTTTGACGTCCTTCCATGGAAAAGGGCTGAATTTTTGCCTTTTCCATTGGCAAAGAATTTATCTGTGTCCTCCAGTATCAAATGCATACTTGTCTTACCTACTCTTCCCTCAGTTTGTTTTAATATAGCACTGCAATACAATCCAAGTCCTCAACATTGTTTCTTTGAGTAGACAAAAAGTCTCAACACTAATAAAATGCCAGTATAATTTGGGTATATTACTATACGAGTTCCACTGAATTCTGGCTTCTTTGTGTTCCTAATAACTTGTGACACTGTTTCAGGTGGTAAACATGATAAATATGATAAGAATTATGCTTGGTGCAGAAGATAATGGATCTGTAGTTTTCTTTTTTGGTAATAGCCTTGATGTCAACAGGGAAATATTCCCACTTTGGTACCAATTAGCGTTGTTTTTCTCAGGGTCCCTATAACAGCCATATATACTTTATTCTGACCTTTTTCTTCAGTTCATTTCTATGTGCTTCTGATTAAAAAGGACCCTCAAAGACAGATATATACTTATTTCACCATGGCCCTAAGACATATGTTCCAGATGAGTCACTCCATAGCCTGGATTTTGGTAGTAGGCCTTCATTGTTTAAAACATCTATTCTGAGAGATTCTGTTCATTATAAGATTTGTGAACTAAAAAGATAGGCTAAGTGACAGGCTTCTAGGGAAGTGTCTTGTGAGGTGGTAGCAAAGAAGATATTGCCAGAACTATCTTAAGTCTCACTTTAAGCCCCTTTTTTTTTGTTAACACATACCCTTGCAAGGTACTATTGTCCACAACACTGGTCAGCCCATCAGTACAATATTACTAAAATGAAAGACACAAACTTAATTGGAGGTGCCAAAATATCTGTAAGAGGAAAACAAAATCATCATAGTACTGATATAGTTGTACAAACCACATGGCCACTCCATATCTCATGTATATGCTTCTCCCACCTCCCAAGAAAGGTATTGTTAAGTATGAAGTAGGCTCAGGAAAAGAGACATCCAATTAGCTGGTAATGCTTCTGTGTGTGCGGGTATCTAGTACCTACCTCCAGTGGTCACAATTAAAATTTGTACAAAAGTCTTTGCAGGTAATTAACCTTACCTGCAGTATTCTCTCTATATTAAACTCAGGGAAGACTGAGATAAAATTATCTATTTGCAGTAGCAAAGATATTATTGGTAGCCACTCCATTTATCTACTAACCATCCAGGCTGATTAAATGTAGTTGCCTTTGCTATAGTACTGATGTATGGTAATGGGAGATTTCAGTTCCTGAGGGTAACAGCTCTACAGCAATGCTTTTAGGCAGCTTTACTGGTATCTATATATGCATTTCTAATGCCCTCATCACTGTGGTATATCTATTGGTAGGCACAGACCAAGACTGCTTTAATCTTTTCCCTGAAAATCTCATCAGTACACATCAGTTTTTCCACAAAGTCCGCATATTCTAAAATTAGATTCGCAGAGAAAATAGTGTAACTTCAGGAGAGACTGGAATATTGCCAGGGCTGCCGGGGGGGGGGGCAAGTGGGGCAATTTGCCCCAGGCCCCGGGCCCAGCAGGGGCCCCCATGAGAGTTTTTCGGGGCCCCTGGAGCGGGGTCCTTCACTCGCTCCGGGAGCCCCGGAAAACTCTCGCGGGGCCCGGCCCGGGCCCCCGGAGCTGCTTCGCTCCCGGTCTTCGCTGGCGGGGGGTTCCTTCCTCTCCGGGACAGAAGGACCCCCCCGCCGCCGAATTACCGCTGAAGCGGGACCCGCCACCGGAGTGCCCCGAAGACCTGCGGTGGGGGCTGCACTTCGGCGGCGGGTCCAGCTTCAGCGGTAATTCGGCGGCGGGGGGTCCCCGCCGTGGGTCTTTGGGGCACTTTGGCGGTGGGTCCAGGAAGGGAAGGACCCCCCGCCGCCGACTTACCGCCAAAGTGGGGGCCCCCCGCCGCCCAAGACCCCGGGCTCCTGGAATCCTCTGGGCGGCCCTGAATATTGCTCGCTTACTAAAAATCACACTAATTTAAGTGGTTAAAAGTGAAAAGAAAAAAAAATCAACCCCATTCAAAATAAAGTTAAAACAGCAAGGACGCATGCAGCTGTTAATAGAGACGAGATAAAGAAACCTCTGAAGAAAGCAGAGAAAAGCAACACACTGAGAAATAAGCAATGTGGGCCATGAATGTTTTGAGTCACTGGCTCAAAGAGGAAGACATAAAAGCAGACTTTATAGACATCTCAAATAAAGATGAGAAAGCTATAACAAATATTTAAAGGATCGCTTTATCTTGAGAAGGGACAGGCTTACCACATAAAATGCTTTTAAAGTAATACAAGTTGGTAGTGTGCTCATTCTTCCTTAAGCATTCAAATAAGGCAAACACACTCTAAATAGAGTGGCTGGGGAGGATTGGGCCTAGTCTACTCTCAATTTTTATATCAATATAACTATGTCAGTTGGAAGTGTGCTTTTTTTAAATAGGCTTACTGATACAATCCCCAGGGAGGATGCTATTATACAGGAATAAAAGCACCTTCTACCCCTTCCCATATGGGAATAAGCTTTAGCAGATAAGCATTTTTCTACCCGTCTAACCTCATCCACACTAGAGGGTTGTACCATCTCTAATTATACCTGTATAGTTAAAGCAGTATCATTTGTGCGGCTAGACAGGACCTTAGTCCCATTTTTCATTTGAATGGAAGCACTTTGACGTCTCTGTCTCCCTTTGACGTCTCTGTCTCTGTCTTCAAAATGCGCTCAAAGGTGAGAAGGTATATGCTGTAACTAAGGCCCTTCATTTTCAGTTTTTATTTTATTTTTTCCAGGAATTTACGAGTGTTTATTACCACCACAACAAAAAACAGGGGAAAATCAGAATAAAAAACTATTAATAATTTTTCTGAGTAAACATTGGGGGTTATTTTGGTGGCTGGAATGACAGGGGAAATAAAGTATTCAGTAGATTATTGCTTTGAATTCCATTCATCAATGTGGTTTGCTGCAGAACTAAAGTGGAACTCAATGCACAGTGCCACCTCTAAGTTTAAGAAAACAATACATCTCTAATCCCCAAATAAAACTTTTCATTTGAATAAACAGTTTACTGTTGTAAACTTAGAACTATTAGCCTAGAAATATTTACATTTAATAATTGGGCCATACCATTTACAGTGCATACACTGGACTTCATCCTTTTCTCTTGTTTTGTTAAAACTTTCGAATACTTCCTTGTGTTCAGAACATATGCTGATATAGATTTTCATTTTCTTCCCATTTAGTTTGGCAAATCTTTAAACCATTATCTGCTAGCAGCTTGAAATGTGTATGTGATGGGCATGAGATTCATCAATACATTCAGATGCGTACGCACTTCAGAGCTAGTGTGCGTGCTGCTTGTCTGTTGTGTGTATCTTCTAGACTAGTACATAGCCTTACTTCAACAGGTAGCTTTGCATATACACACACAGACTAATGTATTATCATAATACATATATCATGTAATGTATTGTATTTTCCTAATAAAACAAGTTATTTTTTATATATGTGAATGATACAAATGTAAGGTGAAAATCAGAAAAAAATGAATAATGCTTTTTGTAAAACCCGGGAATTTTTCAGTAAAAATCTGTTTAAACTGAAAATGAAGGGGCTTAGCTATAACCACTTCCTTTATCATGAGTTAACTTCTTCTTAAATCCTTCAGAACTCTTAGGGCACGTCTACATGGAACACTCAGGAAACTTAAGGTGAATCAACTAAAGATGTGAAGTTAATTAGCATAAATTTAAGCATGTTAATCCCTGTGTGGCTGTTCTCATTCAGGACTGAAGTAACTTTGGTTTGCTGTAACTTACTCCTTAGGCCAGGGGTCCCCAACGCAGTGCCCGGCCCGCGTCCTGGCGGGTGGTGGAGCATCCACCGAAATGCCACCGAATTTCTGCGGCGTTGACGCCTCTCGATGACGCCACTTGCCGCCGACAAGTGACATCATCAAGAGGTGTAGCTGCCGAAATGCTGCAGAAATTCGGCGAGTGCTCCACCGCCGCCAGGGTCCTTCGTCTGGCGCCCGCCAGACGTAAAGGTTGGGGACCACTGCCTTAGGCTATATCTACACTGGCAATTGAACGACAAAACTTTTGTCTTTCAGAGGAGTTTAAAAAAAACCAACAACCTGAAAGACAAAAGTTTTGCCATGACAATTTGTGAACTAAAAAGATAGCTGGGGGAAGAGCCGACAAACAGCGGCTACGCTGTGCGCCTTTTAGCGGCATGGCTGTAGCGACACGGCCATGTCACTATAAGCACTGTAGTATAGACATAGCCATGGTTTAATGGACTTTAATTTCTGCACACTGAACTTCACAGCTTTAGTTAATTCACCTTAAATTTCCTCAGTGTCTCTCTTTAAACATAGCCTGAGGGTTAGTCTACAGAAGAGTTTTTGGTCATGCTATAATTTGAGCTAATTGATTTCCAATTAGCACAAATTAACTGTAAATGTTAGTGTAGATATTCAGAAAAAACTTGTGAATTATAATAGGCTTTCCACAAATGTTTGTTCCTCGTTGTGGTTCACCAAGACTCATGGCAGGGTGAACCACAAGCAGAAACACACATTGTAGAGGGTCTACAATAGACTTCACAATCATGCTAGTTACCTTGAGTTAATTAGCAATTGCCACAGAGTTCCTGTGTGACCCTGGTCAAGTAATTTAGCCTCTCTGTGCCTCAGTTCCCCATCTGTAAAATGGGGATAATAGCACTGCCCACCTCACAGAGCAGTTGTAAGGATAAATACATTAAAGACTGTGAGACACTCAGATACTACGGTGATGGGGGCAGAAAAGTACTGAAAAATAGACAGAATTAGATCAAGTTACAGGACAAACACGCTAGTGTAGATATACCCTTATATTAGTACCACCAGCTCCAATGACTGTCTTTATTTAATGTGTCAATTTGTTTCAGCACCAACCTTTTGCCTTTGTCTTGCTATCTGTAGGTCTTATCTGCCCAGACTGTCACAAGTTGTAATAATGTCTTATTTGTATTCCAGTAGAGCCTAGGGGCCCCAGACAAGGGTCAGGGCCTTGTTGTGCTAGGCACGATACAGAAAGAAGTATACAGACAGTCCTTGTCTGAGACAGCTTACTATCCAAGTTTATGCAGTGTTGTGGTAGCCATGTCAGTCCCAGGATATTAGAGAGGCAAGGTGGGTAAGGTAATATCTTTTATTGGACCACCTTCTCTTGGTTAGAGTATGTTTCCTAGACCTGAAGAAGAGCTCTGTGTGAGCTCAAAAGCTTGCGCCTCTCCCGAACACAAGTTAGTCCAATAAAAGCTATTACGTCACCCACCTTCTCTCTTTACATTTCTAATAGGATTCAACAAGTGGACAAAAACAGACCAATGGGGAGGATGAGATAACAGCAGAATGAACTTGGTGCACATCATCAGTAGTCTCAGCTTAAAAAAAAAATTTCTAGAGCATACTGCTTGCCTACAACCTGCTACCCAACAGTTAATCCTGAACCTGGGATACCTACTAGTCATTGCCCTAATGCTGAATTTACTCTACATGAGATTTTTTTTGGAGCTCTAAGACTAGGATTCCTGAGGGGAGGCCTTTCTGCTGTTTAGTGGTCTCTTACGCACTCCATTTAAATATCTTCTACCTCTAAGAGGTGAAAAGGGTGTGGATCTTTTCTTGTTGTCTTTGTGTCCATTTAGTCCCCATAAATCCAAGACATTCTTTTAGAAATCAATGATCCTAATACTTTTCCAGGCAATTGTATCAATTTACCAAGCTAACAGTTGGGGGATCCACCACTCTCCTAATCATGCAACACTAGTATTTAGAGCAGAGGCTGTGACTTGTTTCCCTGGGTGAATTCAAATATCCTTGATATGGATAGAATCAGCTCAAATCCCATACCCTGTTGAAGTAGCAATAATTTTATTTATAAAGCACCCTTTTGCTTTCTGAGCTGTTCAGGCTGAACAACAATAATTAAGACATCATAAAATACACACTATCAAGAGCCAAACAAACCAAATTCACTAGTGAAGGTGGAAGATGAAGAGAGTCCTATACCTGGGCCAAGCATAATGAAAACTAAACACATCTCTCAGAGAGAAGTGTTTTGAAACAACGTATAGAAGTGGAGAAGAATGAGCTGAGTTGCATGCTCTGGAGCTGGATCCTCGGTCTCTGGGTCACCACAAAGCTCCATCAAGTCATCCTATTGCACAACAAAAGTGAATACAGCTCTGTTGAACACAGGAAGCCTACAGATTTATTATTTAGCCTATGAATCCATGTCTCACTGCAACCCTCTACTGACAGGTCAATTGCCAGATCATTTAGCAGCTTCTTGCCCTTTTGGAGATGGTCATCATTGCAGTATCTCATTTCAAGATTCAATCTAAAATGAATAATTACTCTGGACCCTCTGCTGTGTATGATTTTATTTTGTTAAATAAAAAAAACATAATATTCATTATCGTACATGTTACAGAGACAAAAGGTGGCCAAGGACAGAGTTTAAAATTAATATATGGATGAAATAGCCCTTGTCTCTGATCTAATGACCTTTTAGTTTTCATAATATGTGAAAGAGCCAAACAGCTTCTCATTTTAAGATGAGGAAACTCCTGAGCCCCTGGAAAACTTTTACTACATTTCTATAAATTACCTGATGGCCATATTGTGGGCTGCTGTTCCCAAAGCTCTTCTACCCAGAATACACAGGGCAAAGGAGAGAGTTACTAAAGGAGAATCCTCGTCACTATCCAGATGCTGCAAAGGTTTAAGGACAGTGTGTTAGTTCTACATGCAATCTTATAAAAAAGTGTTATGACAATCCTATAACTAAAATAGATCAATGCATGACTAAATTCAGAAGACTTATGCTGTCATGTAACTATACCCAAACAAAGCACTCTGCTGTGCAATTAAACAGAATAGGAAGGATGATCATCATGACCAAGGGTCTGCTGCTAAACAAATGAAAGCTCATTTAGTGTAACAGCTGGAAAAAAGAAGTTTTAATATGAGTTGGATCCCAGGGTTTGTGCTTTAGTGATCAAAGTCTTGGAAAGAGGTTGATGAGCATCATTGAGGAGGGAATACATCTGTTTCCACATGGGAAGCAGGATGTGTCTGAAATCCACACTGTGTGTTCAGATCTTAGAAGCACAATCTGACTCTGAGAAGATCTGCAGGATTGGGCCTTTAGTGACTGACATAATCAGTTATATCAATGATGACAATGCCAACACATTTTGACAAGTGGTCAAACCATTTCCTTTACATTCACCACCTCAGCAGACCCTTTTCTACAACTCTTCCAAAAAGCTTGATGTCAAACACAAGGGAAATTACATAACAGGAGTTTAAAATTTTGTTCTGTTTCAGCCCATACATTGATGAATTCTTCTTGTTGCCCTTACCTTGTTCCTGAAACTGAGGCAAACATTTTGCAACTCCCTCTATAAAGTACACCGATCTTCAGAGCTGTGCAGTGCAGCTCTATTTTATACAACATCTTCCACACAAACTGTTTCACAACACGTTTCACAGTATTAAAAAAATACAAGAGAGATGCAAATTGCAGAGAAGAGTTGTGTACAGACATTTGGTAGGGTTTCCAAGGCCATCAAGAGGATTTGGATGCCCAGGTCCCATGAACTTCAATGGAAACTGCATTATAAATCCATAAGTTTTGAAAATCTCAACAACTGTATGAAAAAATAATTAAAGCACTTAACAATAAGGGTGGGAGAAACAAGTTAAGATGGAGAGCAGAAATATTCCAAAATTTAAATATTTAAAGAGAGGTGGGAGTATTGATGAAGCAGAGAAATTCAGGAAAGTTGTTCCAGATGTCAAGAACTAGAGGAGAATGTCCTTGAACTACAAAAGGGAGAGGAGGCAGGGTCAAAAGATCCAACCCTGTGAAGGACTGAGCATCTCTCTTGGAGGTGATGAATGTCCCTTCAACTCAAGAGCTCAGCACCTCCTAACAGATACTCAGCACTTAGCAGTGTAGGCGCTAAATGAGTGGAGAAAGCAGATACAAGAGTAGAGAAAGAAATAAGTTCTGTCAGAGAGAGTACAGAAAGTCCAGGTAGAGATTTAAAAATAATAGTCAAAGTGAAAGCAGAAGCAGATGAAGTCACAGGGGAGAAATTCAATGGAACTGGAATCAAAGTAGTATCAAGATGGGAAATAGTGTGGAAGCAGCGATAGGTAGGTTTACAGATATGACAGACTGAAGAAGGAATATTAAGAATCAAGGAATCTGCCAAGCTTCTGGACAGTGGCAGCTATGGAATGTGAAAATCAACAATCCCAAGTGCACAAATAATATGATGTGATGGGTGAAAAAACTGTGCTGGTGATTTATTTGCACTGTCATCAATAATCTGAGTTTACTCAATAAAATGTGCATGTCTCTGACTCTATTTTACTCTGTGTGCTGTCAACAGAATCCCACTGAAATATAACAATGCATTTTAGTCGGGAATGGCTGAACATCCATTAACTCAGGGCTCAGAATGTATGAAAAGGTAACTGTAAGCTCCCACTTGGCTCTCTAGAGTTGAATGGTAATTTTCCACAGTTTTGCAATAAAGTGTCAGATTTGTACCAGGACTTCTCAGATTTGACCTGAGCTCTTGGATAAGTGGTATACTTCCTTAACAGTTGAAGGTTTTACCCATGTGTCACTGGAAGGGTAATTTTTTCTAAATTTGCAATCATATTTTGCGTTGGACCTAAAACACTGAAGTTCTGATAATTTGGGCATTCTGATCCCATCTCTGGTATTCCTTGATTGGGAATCTCCCTAACGAAGAGCAATAATATTTTCTGAAAAGTTCTAAATGCAGGGTTACTGCAGAGAACAAAACTAATGATGGTAGGGAAAGCGTATTAAAAGAAAACTGTTCAAAATTCAAAGGTTCACTCCTTTGGCATGTTTTTCACTCATATTTTCATTATAATATTCTCTACAAACATTTTTCTATTGTACAAAAACATACATTTCCCCACAGTGTCATGTTGTACAGTTTAGATAGAAATTAATATACTTGTATTATTCTTGAGTCACAAAAGAGTAACTATTCAGTAATTCAATGTTCTAGGTGCTAAAGACATACACTTACCTCCCTTCTTTTTCCAGCACAGTACTGAATCCAGTCAAGATAAACACTGCAGAAGCTAGCTCTGGTTATTCCTTGAAGACATGGAACATAGTCCTCATCAATGTTAATGTTGAACATTGCAAGGTCACGTTCAATATAATGCCATTTGGCAAAAGGCTGTAGTGTCTTCTGGATTGATTCATCTTTTATCCAGTGTGAGATTTTGGGTGAATTTGCTGTAAAGTATATTATACTCTGTTGACAAAACGCAAAGTGGTTAGTCATTGTACCTGTGTTCAAACCAGAAACAGCTCATTTACAACACGGAAGAGAACAAATCAGAATAAGAAGATGACACTGACTATCCATAATCTTACGTAATATTCTTGCTACTTGCCATCATTGATTCATAAGAGTATTTATTTTGTGTGATCGTAATAATTTATGTCTAAATGAGAAAGAAGTCAGTTAACTACTAACAGAATTTAAATGAATGAAACTTAAAAAGAATATTAATCACAAGCATCATATTCTGAATAGTGTCAAGGGTAAGTTAATTTGAAAGTGTGTCTGTGTCTATAGTGTATACCATAAAGGATGATGATAAAAGCTTATACATACTTTTCAAAAACAATATGCAGTTTTATATGGTCAGAAATGTTTGCTTTTTCCCATGTGAACTTTCAGCTTTCTGAGGGTGCAGTTTCCCCATTTCTTCAACAAGAACACATTCATCAATTTAACTATTAAATAAGAACTTGCAAGAGTGTAGAATATAGCTCTGAAAAACCCTCTTTTAATTGCTGTCTTTCCTCTGCAATAATAATTTTGTTTTTGTTGCCTATTGGATGAGGTTAGTATAAGAAGAAGAAAAATGGGATTTCTTTAATACTTATGCTTAACACAAGAGCTGACTGGTGGACAATTCCATTTCATGGCACATTTAGAGGTTTCAAAATTTGTTTTTGTTTCATAGTGGAACAAAGGATGAAGTTTTCTAAGAAATCTGGTGCAATGTAAATGGCATTTCAACTTTGCTAAACCTATAGTTAAATCAAAGCAAAATATTGAACAGATTCTAACACCTGCCAAATGATAGGCTGTGAACACCACAGAATCTGCAGCCTACTGGAAACACAACCATTCACATACCTCACTATTGCATATCTTTTAGTCCTGCTACATGCTAGCTCCCATGTGAACACCCATAGGTTGGATCTCTAAACTATTTAATTACCTTTCTGTTAAACTCTGCCTTCTCTGACTGTTTCTGATGACCTCATATTATCAACTCCTTACATTCTTCTATAATTTATCTGATTTTAAAAGAGCTAAAGAAAAAAATTCAACTTGCCAAATACAGCTGTTCAGTACTTTAAGACTAATGAACCAATTTGAGTCTAACTAGGCTTGTTTTACAGATTTCATTTACCCTTAAAAGTTAAGCCAAGCATGAAGACTATAATGTACTGAGTGTTGCACACAAGTTTAAGCTTAGGTATGATTTTAAACTGATATAGTTAAACTGATGCAAATGGCTATGCAGACACTCTTATTTCAGTTTAAACAAGGCTTATTTCAGTTTAGCTTAAATCAATTAGGAACAGCTTTAAACTAACCATTTTTAACTTGAAATATGAGTGTTTGCTTAGTTAAATCAGTGCAAGATTATATGTGGACAAGGCCTTTCTGTGTATAAAATTGTTTAAGAAATTCCCATTTGTGTTTTATATAAAAGTCAAAATAAATGAACAAAGTGATTCAGTAGTCTTGATTCTTACTGTATTGTTCATTTACCTAACAAATCACACACTTCACTAATTTACAATGTGTCTCCCAATCAGTGCAAATTAGCAAAGTTCTGTTGTAAATCCTGCTATTTAAAATGTAATACTTCTTGTAGATAAACTTCATTCTCTATCTTTTGAAGACTGCAAATTTCCTACCTAGGAACGGTAGGTAGAACTCACTTCACTTATTCTGTACCTTTATGTAATATCTGATGAGTATTCTTCGCAGATCAAATACTTGCAGCATTGTGGCAGCATTGTTATCAATGATGCTATATCCTTTCAGTATATACTGGGCTCGTGTTATTTCCCATGTCAGCCACCGGAGGTTAAAGCCTGCGTTGCATGACAACAAGTGAGGCAAGTGACCTGGCTGACAGCAGCAGCAGCCTTCATTGTCTTCATCTCCTTCTGTTATAGCTTCCACTTCTCTCTGCTGGCAATATGTCCCTTGAGAGTTAGAAAGGATAACACAATGGCAGTTATAAAAGTGTAACCAAATACTTCAAACACTTAATTAAAGGCAAATAAAAAAGAGCTACAACACTGAATTAAATTTGCCAATTGATCTGTGTAAAGTAGAGAATAATGAGGGATACATAATTTATTTAATACTTCAATCCAAAAAGCTCAATCTCATGGTCTGGGCATCCTGGCATGATTACACATATCACATATTGGAGTACACAACCTCCCCTAATAAAAACTCACCAGAAAACAGCAATAAAGACTTAGGATGAATTGCTGACTTGAATACATCTAACTTATCTAAATATTCAAATCCTGCATCTTGGCAGGGGGTTAGACTTGCACCAGGTATGTTAATAAACCCCTCTGGGTCCTCAACCCACTTCTCCCAAAATGCACAGAAGATGAACATACATTTTGCTGTATGTCACAAGCAGAGGTTGGTGAATAATTGATTTTGCTGGGTCAGCCAGCAAACTGAATCCACATCTTCCACCTCCCAGGTGAGTGCCTTAATCACCAGGCGAGAGTCATTCCCACTCTCTCCCCCTTTGGCCCAATAAATATTTAGGAATTAATACAAAGTGGAAATTGAGAACCATCCACCCCACAATAACCTGTAGCCTGGTGATTTGGATGCTCACCTGGGAGGGGGAGATCTGAATTCAAGTTTCTGCTCCAGAGCGTGGGTTCAAACCTGAGTCTCCCACATCCTACGCAAGGCACATCTAAGCACTGGACTAAAGGTTACAAAGGAAGACAGACAGACACGTGGGCTGGCCCGGAAAACTTTTCACTGGCCAAAACTAGCCGGTCAAATTCTCCAATAGTTTCTTTTTTGGTAAATAAACTAGAGGAGACTAACCAACCTGGGTTCTGGCAGGTCACTTGGGTGGCAGATTCCAGAGAGACTGCCCAGCTAGCAGCTCCCTCTCAATTAATTCAAAGCAGCTTCAGCTTACCTGCCTCCATTGATAGCTACTGTGAGAGTAGACCATGAGGAGAGAAGTAGGCTATTACCTATGGTCTTGAAGTCTTTGGATATAATTTTTAGAAATATATGCTCTAGCACATCCAGAACTAATGGGCTAGATGCAGGAAACACTTGATGACATTCTAAGCCTCATTCTACGAAGGAGGTCAGAGTAGATCATCATAACAGTTCCCTTCAGTCTTAAAATCCATTCACCTTGTCCCAAACAAGTTACAGCACTAAAAATCAAAGCCAAAACATTGAATGGCACCAGGAAACCCACAGGTAACCAGTGCAGCTTAAAGAACATCTGTGTTATGTACTATTGATGACTGGCTTGGTTTAGTGAGCACATTTACCCATGTTATGGACCATTACAAAACCCATGTGACCACATAAGTCCTTTTCTGAGGCCATAAGTCAGCTTTAAGTGGTGTATAAATCTTGAATGGACCCTTTGCAAACGGTGAATTTCACTCAGGAAGAGAGTGGTTGAATTCAGCTTTCAACTGATCTCAATAGTAGAGAAATTTGCTGGAGATGTCATTCATCAGAGAGAAGACCTACTCAGTTAAATTGTACCTGGCCAAAGAGGACACTGGCCGCACAACACTTTGGATCTGAAACAAAGGTGACCATGTTTACAGGCAGTTTCTTGTTTGCTGTTTACGATTTCTATTACAAGATCATCATTTTCTTTAGCTTAATCACCAGCTGATTTGCTTTTGCATCTCCATCATCATTTAGCTTTAATTTTGATGGGCAGAGCGACATAGAATGTAGCTCTTCACATGACAGTAAGTACCCCCCAGAGGAAGCACAATGTTTCTATAGTTAAAAAATAGAACAAAAACTCACTAGTTTAAAAAAGACTTTGGGCTTTTTCTGTTGGGTAGCGTTGGTTAAAAATGATTTCTGCAACTCCTAATGAGAATGTGATTGCTTTAGATCACATAAACAAAAAGTAGAACTATCACACAATACCACAAAATTAGGTAAAATTCCCCTTAAGGATTTATTAGGGGCCAACTTCCTTTCTCATCTATGCAAATGAACACACTGAAGTCAATTTTGTTGCACCCATGTAACAGAGAAGAATTTGGCTATATCAGTGTTTAATAATTAGCATTGTTATTTAGATTGAGGTAACACCCAGTGTGTGCTCAGTGCTTTTTAAACACAGATGAAGATATAGGGTAAAATCCTGGCCCCAATGACGCTAACAGCAAAACATTTCATAATATACTGCTATCTAAATTAATTTACGTTCTCCTTCATATACATCCCCAGATCTAATAATCCAATTAGCAAAAATATCTAGAAAGTAAGATGGTAAAGGGGAGAGGGGGGAGACTGAATGCTTTTTTAAGAGAAATAAGAAGATTAGCAAATATTTGTCTGTCTTTTTTTTCCAGCACTGAAAATAAAAAAAAATTGGATTATTTTTTAAAGTTCTCCAATTAGTTTTCGTTAAATGACAGCTGCTAATGTATGCGACCTGAGGGTACTCTAGAGTAGTTCACACACAAATAAGCATTACTGTTTGGACAATTTAAGTACTACAGGTACATACAATAAAACAGATTAATATACCCCCTCAGATAGCCCTAAAATAAACATCTCTCTTTTCCAGTCTACTGCAAAGTATAAACCATGACCTATCAGTGTGACATTTACAGCGGGACAGATACAAAGAGAGCTGCTTCTACTTTACATTTCACAGATTTCTACATGAATTAAGGTTTAATGTTCAACTATAAAAAAAGGCAGCAACTGCTCTTGGTCAATGGATCTTTTTCTTAAATAAAGTCAAAAGACATTGTACTCAAAGCAAACTGGGCAAAGAAATATTCCTATGCACACGGCTTATATATGTTGGATGCTAAAGAAAAATACAATATTTGCATTTTTTCATTGTTGTTTCTGTTTTTAGCTTTTTTAAAAGTTAGACCTCAAAATATTAAACTGGAATTAACAAAACATCCTAGACCCTAATGTAAACAATACTACATAAAGCTGATATTATGCTATTGTTGATGTAAAATGAAAGCAAAATAAACAGCCCTAAGTTTGGCTGAGTTGATTTGTATCAAGAAGAGTCTTGGTGTTGTTTACATACTTTTATGCAAGCAGCACATACATGACAATCCTCACCATTAAACCAACCAATATACAATATAATCACTGTGCTATCGTGGAACAGGGGGTGCTCCAAAAGTCAGGAATTATAACCAAAAAGGTAGTACCCACATTTTGTGAAGTTAAGGACCATACTGACAACTTGCCAGGAGCCCAAAGACTCATGCTAATGTGCATAAAGTAAGGCAGATTGTGGACACCACCATCTTTAAACTATCTGTGAAGTTCAACCTGTGAAAACTACAGATCCCAGCATGGAGCATCCCCCCCAGATGGAGGCAAACACAGGTCATGTTGCAGAAAACTCTGTGCTGAACTCTGGCCACCCTGACTGATAGCAATGTGCACTTTCGTTAGCATTTGGACTTTGAAAGGAAAAGCCATTCTAAATGTGAAAACATTTTCTTACAAAGAGTCAGGGAACAAACCAAGCAGTCCAGCTGGTTACTTTGCAGATTTAGCCTGAGAAACAAATAGCAAGTATTTTTGAACAGGAAGTCCCATTTGAGATTAGTGCTAATTTCTAAATGACAAATCACAGTATTTACACTTGCTTTCAGCAGGTTTCAGATTTATCATCTTGAAGGGGGCACTGACTTTCAGATGACAGGCTAGAGTGTTTTATGTATGGGAAACAAGATTTATTTACTAAGAAGCAAATCTTGTCCTTCCTCCAAAGAGGGGTCCTGACCTAGCAGAATCAGTCAGTATTGTCAACCCCAAGCATTCAAAAATCTGAGCCAAGAATTATTCATAAAACTGAAGAGCAGTGGAGTAGAAAATGCATTAATTTATGCAATAATTAAGTGTGCCACTATTAAATATTAAAATACAGGAGAATATTTTTACTGGTAATTATTGATTTTAAAATCCAAGGGAAAAAAATCTTTTACATTTTATAAAGAGAGTAAGTTCTATTACTTTTCACACAACATTCATCATTTGCTGTGACACTTGCTAGTATAGATGAGACAGATTCATTTACAAGATATCCACGCTGGATGATTGCCAAAATCTTCTGTTAATGTAAAAATGTGAGCCAGCTCAGTGAAGCAAGGTCAATCTATTTGAGCCCAGGAGAAAACCAATGCAAGAACTGGACCTCTCTCTTTTCCTGACACATCAGGATTTAAAAACTCACTTGCACTCTGCCAGAATTACCTGACCTAAATGAAAGTCAGGAAATTGAAACTCATGACTCTAATCTGACTCAATAGGATATACAAACTGACCCCATTTGATGACCATCTATCCAGCAAAAAACATTTCACCGTTGCAAAAATAATGAATGAAATAAAAATATGCTTTTGATTTTCAATTTGCAAACATGCTGAGTAGAGGGGAAAACCTTTTAAATTTTTTGCAGGGAAATACATCAAATGCATTAACACTATTAATGATCTGGAGGATGGCGTGGACTGCACCCTCAGCAAGTTTGAAGATGACACTAAACTTGGAGGAGTGGTAGATACGCTGGAGGGTAAGGATAGGATACAGAGGAACCTAGTCAAATTAGAGGATTGGGCCAAAAGAAATCTGATGAGGTTCAACAAGCACAAGTGCAGAGTCCTGCACTTAGGATGGAAGAATCCCATGCACTGATACAGACAAGGGACCGAATGGCTAGGCAGCAGTTCTGCAGAAAAGGACGTAGGGGTTATAGTGGACGAGAAGCTGGATATGAGTTGACAGTGTGCCCTTGTTAGCAAGAAGGCGAACGGCATTTTGGGCTGTAGAAGTAGGGGCATTGCCAGCAGATGGAGGGAGGTGATCATTCCCCTCTATTCGACATTGGTGAGGCCTCATCTGGAGTACTGTGTCCAGCTTTGGGCCCCACACAGCCACATTTTCAAATGGTTCTGTGCACATAATCTTCTAAAGAAGGAATGTTCAGAGCAATTCCATGAGGAAAAATGCTAGGTCATTCACAGAATCATAGATATTAGAGGTGGAAAACACCTATTAGTAGACTACTCAGCCCAACTCCCCCATCTCTCTCCCAATGCAGGATTGCTCCCTATAGTCCATTTTCTAATATTTTATCTAATCTAGTTTTACATGTCTCAAGTGTAGTAGTAAGAGGGTCAAAAAAGGTGTAGTAAGAGGGTCAAATATCAAGAGTGGGCAGAAACATATTTTTCCACCTACAATATGCAAGACCAATTTGATAGCCATCTTGCCAGTGATCTATGCTTTTGTTGCACTGCAGCTAGATTATTGAAATACCCGCTGCTCAGGGCTGAAAGTGGACATCATACACAAGTTTAAGATGGTCCCACACATATCACAACAGTGTTCCATATGCCACCTTGGCTCCCCATCCAATAACGGTTCTAGTTCTATTCCATTCATTACCTACCATGATATCTGAGCACCTCTGAGGGCTGAGACCTAATTTACAAAACCTTCTGTGCACAAAGACCTGACTGCCTCAGGGACCCCTTCTCTTTGCACAGAATACATAAAATTCTTTGATCAGAAACGCTGTTATTGATGGAGCCCAAGATGAAACTCTTTGGTGCAGAGGAAATCTCTGTCTATTAATATTAGAAAGGTGTGAAACCCCAGGATGGAGAGGAATTATTTAGGATTGTATGTGAAGGCCTAAATGTTAAATCTCCCAGCTTTTGCTCTCTCTTAGCTAAATGATATATATCTAATTCTTTTAGTCTTTCCTCAAAGGTGATTTGCTCCTAGGGTGACCAGATAGCAAGCATGAAAATCTGGGACAGGAGCGGGGGGGGGGGGGGAGTGTAATAGGCACCTATATAAGACAAAGCCCTGAATCCCGGGACTGTTCCTATAAAAATGGGACATCCAGTCACCCTAATTGCTCCAGATACCTGAGTATTATTTATTCAATTGCTCTTCTCTGAACTCCCTTCAGTTTGTCAATATTTTTTGGCAATTTGGTGCAGAGAATGAAACATAGTATCACAAGTGCAATTGTACAAAATCTATAAAGATAGGGACTCTTGCTTCCCTACAGCATGAAACTATTGTTTATTAAATATGAAAAGAGAGTTACATCCATTCTTTATTTAAAGAACGATGCTTGCTAATAGTACAAAGCCTTCAGACACAAAATTCACATAAATATTCCCTACAATGGTAATGTGCTTGCTACTGCAATACAACTACATAAAGTACAAATGTACCGTAGAACAGAAAAATATCTGGCCTTATTACTTTAACGACATTACTGTGCCTGGAATATATCTTTTAAACTGACCATGTTCATGAACCATTTCTTTTTTGGTGGGGAGATAAACAAGAAAATACATAGAAAACCTCATGGGTGATTCCACTGCCACTATAACAGCTGCCTTCCACAGATGTGCAGTTATATCTGTGCCTGCTCTGTGCCCACTTTTCCAATTCATCTTACAAAGTTCCAAGTGAATCATGAATATTACATTTGCATCATCAGTAACAAAAATCATAAGAGAAATGTAGTAGCTAATTATATTACTGAAAGACAAAGGGAGTCAGTTAGAAAATAATACCAGCACCACTATCCATAAGTGATTTCCCCACATGCTTTGCTTTACTAGACATTCTCCAAAAGACATTTTCTTGATGCATGGACTCAACAGAAAGATTCCCCCAATCCATTTTGGCTGGAAATAATGACAGTGCTTTTGCTCCTTCCTCTATCACAGATTTCTTCTCTGTTCTTGGCTTCAAATCAAATGAAAAACAGCACTCCATGACTGGCATTTTGTTTTTTTCTGGCACATTGCTCTTAGTATGAAGTAGAAGTCCAAAATATCATGTATAGTTACTAATTGACCCACTTCTTTCAATTTGTTTGGCCTATATTCATACCGCAATCTGAGAGATTTTTTCAGTTAAATGCTGGGCCAAATTTGCCTATCAGACACAATGATGCAATCCCTTTAACTTCAATGGGTTTGTGTTATCATAAACTAGAAGTGAGTTTGAACCAGGACTCTTATAATGCCAGCATCCTGCCATGGCTGGAATGCAATTCATGTTACAGTCTCCCAGCTACTTAACTGCATCCTTTCAGCAAACCTTTTTAGAAAGCCTCCTGTGGTTCAAGCAGCAAATTTGACACCATCAGCTCAGGATTAAACAAAGACTGAATGGCTTGCCAACTACAAAACCAGTTTCTCCTCTCTTGGTTTTCACACCTCAGCTGCTAGAAGAGGGCCTCATCCTCCATGATTGAACTAACCTCGTTATCTCTAGCCTGCTTCTTGCTTGCTTATATATACACCTGCCCCTGGAAATTTCCACTACATGCATCCGACAAAGTGGGTATTCACCCACGAAAGCTCATGCTCCAAAACGTCTGTTGGTCTATAAGGTGCCACAAGACTCTTAGTCTGGATCTGTAAAAGCAGCAAACATGGCTACCCCTCTGATACTGTGGTTCAGAAACCTACAACTTTTCCCTCCAGAGCACTCACTTTTTCATTTATACTATCAGCATAGCTTCCCAGGTACAGCAGTAAGAAATGTTCACAACAAAATCTGGAACCACTGAACACACATCTTGTTTTAGATGTTGTCAGGAAATCTGAGATTTACGGTGGCCCATGCAACCTTAGTTTTGCTTTCTTGTGCACTGAATGATCATGTAATTAAAGATAATTATACATGCACTCAAAGTGGCACAATTATGGTTGTACATGTAACCATAAATCTGGCATTTCTTAACTTCCGACTGTTTGACTTTGCAAACTAAATAATGTTATTTTACATGTTTTTTGGTACCTTCTTAGATTTATTTTAAGGAAAAATGTGAAAAAAATCTGTTATGTACAACTGTAACACCACAACCCACCATGTGTCATCAGGAGGGTTGGAACCCTGAACAAAACTAACTACATCAGCTAGCAGCAGGAGATGGCTGTTGGCATTGTGTTTGTGAGGAGCCTGGCCTGGCTCCTTGCCCTGGGAGCTGTATGTGTGTGGGGCTCCTATCCCAAGTGATGCCTCCAGAAGGAAGGGATGGGCTGCTGGGGTCACTCATTGGGTCAAGAGGTAGTCAGAGGAAATCTGTCTAGATTCTCTCTCTCTCTCTCTCTCCCCCTCTCCCCCACCCCGATGGAGTTTGGGGGATCTCCTTCCCTTTATGGTATCCCCAGAGGTAGGGGAATTAGTCACTGTACTCAGTCAGGAGGAGGGAGGTGTATCAGAATGGGAGGGACCTCCGTCCTTCCTTTCCCCCACTGCTATTGCTACAGCTTCTTTGGCATCCCATAGGCTTTCCCAGTGCAGAATCTGCTGCTGCTGCTTTTGTAGTGACATAGGAACAACTCTTTTCAATGTTCATGTTCAGTTATTATTTTAGCAGGCTGCCAAAATTTCCTTGTAGAACACAAGTGAAAGAAGGGGAATTGTGATTTTTAGAAGTTTACAACTCAGACAAACTTGAGTGGAATTTCATGGGACAAGTGAAAGGCCCCAGTGCTTGGTCCCTACTGAATTTCAAAGGCTTGCTGTAAACTATGGCAAAGGGAAAGATTTAGGCAACCTAAATGTAGGGATCGCTACCAGCTCCACCTATAATTATGTAAATGTGTGATTTTACACACAGTTTTAAGATGAAATTTATCAGGTGAAGCTCTGTAGTTTAAGTGATCTTTCCTTCCAGATTCAGATTCAAATATTACTTGAGGGAATAAACCAGCTTGGATCAAAACTAAGACAACATTTTCATTAACTCTTTGATGTGAAGCCACTGAGTTACAGCTAATTATGCTCTCCCAAGATACTCCTGATCTTTTCTTCCCCCAAAGACAGGTTTGGGGGCACTTTGTCACATTTGTTGTTTGTTATTTACTAAGCTATCTGGGGAAAGAGCAGATGGAAACAGACCCAGTGGTATTTAATAGCAAGATGGCTGCTGCACAGACGGAGTATATGATTTTTTTTTAAGTGGGAATTTTTCTTTTTAAGCAGTTAAAGCTATACAATGAGATATTTTCACCCAAAGGGAATATCAAGTTAACAGTTTTTAAGTAAATATAACGGAGATGTTTCTGTCCATGTTCAAATATGCCCCCACCTCAAAAGAAAGAAAAATAATCCAAGCTTTTTCTCATAAATGTAATTAACATAAGAAGAACATAAAAACGGCCATACTGGGTCAGACCAAAGGTCCATCCAGCCCGGTATCATGTCTACCGACAGTGGCCAATGCCAGGTGTCCTAGAGGGAGTGAACCTAACAGGTAATGATCAAGTGATCTCTCTCCTGCCATCCATCTCCATCCTCTGACGAACAGAGGCTAGGGACACCATTCCTTACCCATCCTGGCTAATAGCCATTAATGGACTTAACCTCCATGAATTTCTCTAGTTCTCTTTTAAACCCTGTTATAGACCAAGCCTTCACAACCTCCTCAGGCAAGGAGCTCCACAGGTTGACTGTGCGCTGTATGAAGAACTTCCTCTTATTTGTTTTAAACCTGCTGCCCATTAATTTCATTTGGTGGCCCCTTGTTCTTATATTATGGGAATAAGTAAATAACTTTTCCTTATCCACTTTCTCAACATCACTCATGATTTTATATACCTCTATCATATCTCCCCTTACTCTCCTCTTTTCCAAACTGAAAAGTCCTAGCCTCTTTAATCTCTCCTCATATGGGACCTGTTCCAAACCCCTAATAATTTTAGTTGCCTTTTTCTGAACTTTTTCTAATGCCAGTATATCTTTTTTGAGATAAGGAGACCACATCTGGACGCAATATTCAAGATGTGGGCGTACCATGGATTTATATAAGGGCAATAATATATTCTCCATCTTATTCTCTATCCCTTTTAAAATGATTCCTAACATCTTGTTTGCTTTTTTGACTGCCGCTGCACACTGCGTGGACGTCTTTGGAGAACTATCCATGATGACTCCAAGATGTCTTTCCTGATTAGCTGTAGCTAAATTAGCCTCCATCATACTGTAGGTATGGTTGGGGTTATTTTTTCCAATGTGCATTACTTTACATTTATCCACATTAAATTTCATTTGCCATTTTGTTGCCCAATCACTTAGTTTTGTGAGATCTTTTTGAAGTTCTTCACAGTCTGCTTTGGTCTTAACTATCTTGAGCAGTTTAGTGTCATCTGCAAACTTTGCCACCTCACTGTTTATCCCTTTCTCTAGATCATTTATGATTTGTTGTTTTAACATAGGATAATTGTTATTTGGATGTTAGTTTTATTTTCAGATTAGCAAAAAAAAAAACAAAACCCCAAACCAAAAAAAAAGGAAAAAAAAAAAGATACCGTGTATTTTATTTTAGGCTACACCTAGCAGACATTCTGAATGAGAGGGTGTCTAGAAAGCTGATTGGCTTCATAAAAGTTAATTATTTGACATACAGATTTTTCAGTGATGGAAATCAGTGCTATGTAACAGTCCTTGCTAAAGGCAGAACTGACATGGGCCAGGCTGTCCACAAATACAAGTGGTTTCATTGTAACACCAATAAGTTAATGCATTTCCTGTTGTGGCTTATTGTTTATGAATAAAGAATGAGAAAAGGGGGTGGGGTCTGCTGGTCTGGGCATGAAAGTAAGAGTCAGCAAACCCTGAGCAAATCACAAGCATGCCATTAATTTCCTCTATGGCCTTTAATAAGGCACATACTCTCTCTGCCTTAATTTCCCTATCTCTAAAATAAGGATACTACTACTGGGACATGAGGAGAAGTTAATGTTGGTAAAGATGTCTTTGAAAATGAAGAGTGCCAGAGAGCAGGGCTATGTATTATCCTAATAATTATATGAATATACAGGACAGATAAGTGAACATTTTTTTTCTCCTTTACTTCTCCTTCAGGTCATCTCTTACAATCTGTCCATCTACCAAGGTACCTACAGTATATGGCCCCCATAATAATAGTGTCTGAGAACTCACAAACGTTAATGATTTTCCCCACAGCACTCCTGTGAGGTAACAACATATTATCATCATCCCACTGTATAGATGAGAAGCTGAAGCATAGTGAGATTATACGACTTGCCCATAGTCACAAAGGAAATCTGTGACAGAGCCAGGAAATGAACCCACATTTGTTGCTTCCCAGTCTAGTACCTTACCTATAAGGTTATCTTTCCTCTGACATCTGATAATGGCCCTGTACAACACACAACCTCTCTCAAAAAACATAAGTCAATGACCTAATGTTATGTGTACCCAAGAACATGTATATGTAACTGGCTCTGCATATTTCTTTCTCCTACTCCACTGCCTTGCCTACTACACCCATTCCTTTGTATGCTGTGCATTTAGATAATTAGCTCTTTGGGGTAGGGAGCTGCTTTTTCAACACCTGTAAAGTTCTAAGCACATTTTGGGTGCTACATAAATAATAATGAGACCTCTCCTTTCCTCTTAGCAGCAGTTGACACAGGCAAGGTCACACCTACAGCAAGCAACCACAGCCCGCCCATATCTGCAGCATGAAGAGAACTTAAAAGCTGTTGGCAAATTCTAGTTTAACTTCTCTTTTCCTTCCCTCCTATCAGCAACAGACCTAGGACAGGAGTGACTCCACAATGAAAAGCACCCAGAGAGGAACATTCTCCTCCCTTCTCCCAGAAAGAGGCAAAGTGGAACCCTCCCTCCCTCCTCTGTTTCGAGGACCTCACTCAGCAGCTGCACATTCTAAACCTGGGAGCTATGAAGCCCTGATCCAGGGATAGGTAATAATAGGAGATATACCAATCTCCTAGAACTGGAAGGGACCCTGAAAGGTCATTGAGTCCAGCCCCCTGCCATCACTAGCAGGACCAAGTACCGATTTCTGCCCCAGATCCCTAAGTGGCCTCCTCAAGGATTGAACTCACAACCCTGGGTTTAGCAGGCCAATGCTCAAACCACTGAGCTATCCCTCCTACTCTCCCCCTCTCCTCCCTTCCAGCAGGAAGTAAGGCAAGGCCACCTCCCCCTCTGACAGGCTTCAGCACCTCTTCAAGACATGAGCTAGCCCTTCATGCTAACCATAAATAGCTTAACAGCGACACTTAAAAACTGTAAATACTTAGGAGGTGCTTATGTTCTATGGTGATGGAGATGACATCTGTGTTGCCAACTCTCAGGATCTGATTGCAAGTCTTGCGATTTTTCTTGAAGTTTTTCTTCAAGCCTCAGCACATAGAGTCAGGTGATGTCATGAGAATCTCAGCTTTCATTTTAAATAAACTTTCTAGTCCTCCTGATTGTGGGAAAAAAATCCTGAAAACATGATCCAAGTACACCAGACAGGCTCAGAAACTAGAAGGCAATTAGAAAATCCTCAGTGCTTATTGTGTTTTTAAAATCTCAAGATTTTCAGGGGCCTGACTCCTGATTTTTGAATGCTTGGGGTTGGCAGTACTCCCTATAAATACTTAGAGAAATAAGTCCTTTCAACAGTATGCTAGGCTGCAAACTAGCTGGGGATTTCAGTATGTGAAGGAAGCCTGATGATTAATTTGTTTGTATTTGTCTTTTCCTCCTTCAGGTATGCAGATCCTTACCTCGAAATTCTAGCCCTCTGAGCTGGAAAGTGACGAGGCCATTTCCAATTTCGATCAAGTGAACAAAGGCATTTAAATAATCCGATGCCAGAATAAAACAGTCTCCTGAACTGTAGTTTCCCCAGCGGCCAAGAATCAAATCTCCACAAAGAGACTCCTGCAAAGATCTTGTCAGATGCTCATAAAAAATGGAGTTGAGATTATTGTCGTCATTTCCTAAAATCAGAGCAACAAGGAATTTTAAAAAGGTAAAATGTATTAGAAACCATGCCTTTGTGAGAGGATACCTACGTTCTTATTGCTTCCTGTACTAGAACCTGTTCCTGTGAGGTGATGACAGTGTCTCCTTGGAGACATACTGCACCTTCTACTCCTATTTGGTTCTCATCACCTCACAGAATCAGACCCCTAGTCTTTAGCTGATAAGAACAATACTGTAAAACAGAACAATATACCAGTGACAACAAGCAGTTCATCTCTGAACCACTTCATATATTTCATGCTTTATGATAGCAGGCATTTTCTGGAAGCTCCTGACTAGCTGGGCTGAAGGCCCTCTGCTATATTAAGATAGGTTCTCTTCTGTGTGTTGTCATTAACTGTAGGGAAATACTTGTTGAGTTTATCACGGCCATCTAGGAGATTTAGTCACCCAACTTCAATTAATTTCAATCGGAGTTGTGTGGCTAAAGGCCCTAATTAGTTTTGAAAGTCTCCATCACCACAATGTATGATGGGTAATTAAAAATGTGTTGCTATTATCAAACTTATGTGAAAACCACTTTTCTATAACAAATTTAACACAGAGGAAAAAAGATCCAGGTTGAACCAAATCAGCTGTCCTGATGTGTAGTTCTCAGATCAACTAGTCTTCAGAAGGTTGGGTGAAGTAGCACCAAATCAGTCTAAAAAACTCATGGGGAATGCATGCTAGGGGCATTTAAAATGTGATTATAATCAGCACTTAATTATGGTTAGTGAAATGAAATAAAATCTTCACACATGCCAAGACAGTGTCACAAAGTCTAATAAAGTGTCAGTATGCTTGAATTCTCTTACATAATAAGTATGCTTGGTTTGGCCAGTGCATTCATTTTCTACTTTACATGAGTGGTACAAGTCAGAAAATGGAGCTTTAAGCCATATTAGAGCAAATGCATGTTTTGCCTGAGCTATGTGTTTAAAACCACAATTAAATAATTTGTTATTGTATATCATAATGCTGAAGACTTGCTATCAAATGACTTGGGAAATATCTTTATTCCATACCTTGTCATGATAAATAGCGAATGTGGATCATTAAGATGTCCCACCGTTTCAAACCACTAACATCTCCCCGACTATCTAAAGACACATTTGTTCACTCTAATTTCTACTTCAAAAATATTGAAAATGCTGTGGTAATAAAGTTGACTGTATGAGAGGAAAAAATTAAAATGTATCTTCAAAGCTATTCTTAACATCCTTTGGAAGTTACAAAACTGAGTAATATTTGACACATGGGTAAAACTGCTTTTTTGATGACAGGACAAAAACATATTTACAATATATTATAAGGGGAAGTCCACAGGTGAAATCCTGGTCCCACTGAGTGGAAATTTTGCCACTGATGTCAAAGGGACCAGGATTTCATCAGATTCTTCTCTAAGGTCTTGATCCTGCAGGACACTGAGCAAGATCTCTGAATTGCTGCATGCCCTCCGTTCCCATTAACTTCAATGAGAGATGAAGGTTCTTCCTACCTTCCAGGAACTGCTCAGCATCAAGCAGGAGTATGTTCTGTATTTGGGCTTGGAAGGATTAGATTTTCATAAGTAAACGTCGATTTCACAATACACACACAAGCCAATACAAAAATATTTCCATCAACGATCATCAAAATTACAGATACGCAAAGTAAGAAAAATGCTGCTTGAAAATTTATTGGTGTTTGATTAAAGGATATTTACTTTGTATATTTTGACATATGATGTGAACAATTTGTGTTTTAATGGTTATAAAGCTTTAACTTTTTGAATTTCAACATCTACTGTCATTAAATGGTTATTTAATTAATTTCATACAACTATGAACATTTAAATGGATACAAATAGAAAAAATGATTAAAATAAATATCTATATTATCCATGAAAATTATAAAAAATGAATAAATAAAATTTGAATTCTGACAAGCCTATCTATATTAACATTTATCAGGACTGGCCTTACAGGCTGCTAAGCCAGATAGCAGCCCATGTCACTGTATCACTTGTATCTTCCCCTCTCCTCCTGCAAAATGTCTACTTGCTCTAATAAATTAGTTTTCTAACAGAATTAGAGAAGATCATATGTCTACATTTCTTACTTGTA
This sequence comes from Mauremys mutica, assembly GCF_020497125.1. Lineage (NCBI taxonomy): Eukaryota > Metazoa > Chordata > Testudines > Geoemydidae > Mauremys > Mauremys mutica. The sequence continues at coordinate 132,115,910 of NC_059074.1, forward strand.
GGGGACCATCTTACACTCTCTCTCTCAGAAGCCTGTTTGAACAAAGACTGACCTTGGATTTGATTTACTATGTCTGCTATTTATTATACTCAAACTGAAACTAATTTACAACTCAGCAGCTACCTAATCAACTCTAAATAACATACCAAATCACATGACTTAATCAGGATCTTTGCATAGTTTTTAATTGCTATTATATTTTAAATTATCTGCTTCATTCACCCAATGCTTAAACACTTTGCATCTATTTTACACTTACAGGCAAGCTACAATACGATAAATCAATCACATTTTCTAAATTATGTAAGAAGAAATCCCATGCCATACCTGGGTCCTTTTCAATCTGAATGGCCAGTCTTGTATTGGAATGGTCCGCTCTTTTTGTGCTGAAAACAGAGACACACATTCCATAGCTAATTCTCTTTTGAAACAGGACTTCCTTTCCCCCCTTCCCCCTTGAACATTTCTTCCCACACTTCCTATTTGTACAATCACATAGTTCGTATTCCTCATCCGTTAATTGGTTTACTCTCAGTATTAACAGGCTATCACTATGAAGTATTTCTTTTTCTAACATAAATCATGCAAGCAATTTATGAGCATCTACAATCAAAAGGTATGTTTCTGCCATCCTTCGTCGCCTTACTCCAATGGGACCATTCGTGTGGTAAGGTGCTAGTAAGGGTAGCAGAATCAGGCTGAAAGTTAGCATTTGTCATAACAAACAATATATATATATCTAAATACTTACATGGCCTCCATTGCCATAATAGGTCATGAATGCAATGATCACTGTGTCCAGATCGGAGTCTGACAGGATGGGATGTAATTGAAATTGTAATTTATTTGAAAATGTTATCCTACATGAGAAATCCCCATAAAAACCCTGTGAGGCAGGTCTGTAAGCATTAATCCCCTCATCTGTAAAATGGGGATAAAATAAAAAGATGAAGTGACTTGCCCAAGGCTACAGATGGAGACAGTATCTGGTTACATGTCAGGGGTGAGATCCTCATCCCCTCTCCAGCCCCTTTACCCTTTCCACTGGGTAAAAGGGCCAGAGGAGCATAACTGGGTTCCAAAAGCACTACAGTCAGCCATGGGAGAATTCCCTGGACACGGGAACTGAGGAAGACAACCACAGACTCTCCTCCACGGACCCATTAGCAAGCCCTGGGGGAGAGGGGAGTATTAGGGTGGGACTGCAGCACACAGCGATATAGAGATTTTGAGCAATTCTGCAGCCCATAGGGTAGCTTGGAGAGACTGACATAATTTAGACAGCCCCCTTCCCACCCCCAGAGCTGTGTAAATTATGTTGGAGGTGTCTCCAGTCCCCGGAACAGCCCAAGAGTAGGCAGGCACAACGTAAAGCCACATTAGCCCACTCCCTCTGGGAGGCAACTTCTGGGCTGAGCCACAAAGCACAGCACCTCAGCCTTGGTGTTTCTCTCTCCCAGTTCTCTTCCCAGCCCAGGCCCTGCTCTTCCTCTTTTGCATCACCATGAAGACATACTGGTAATTCTACAGGTATAGCACCATGACTCCCAATTATTAAAAGGCCAAAATAACGTATTCCCACCTATATAAATAGAAAATATCTTCTTAAACTTTTCAAAGTACAGTTTTTAGATTTATAATGGCAGCACATATGAAATGTAACTTAATTTGGTGACTGAAACCATTTGAAGAGTATTCTGACTCAAAGATATAAAATCTATTTCTCCCCCTGGCCCCCTCCTTTTTTTTTGTTTGGTGCTCATGATTTTTTTTTAATCACCACAGTCCAATTACCTCAACCTTGGTTTAAAAGCCTTGATTTAACCTAACCCCAACACATCTTACATGTTCATGTGACTACTGTGAATTTCATTTCCAAAACAGCAATGGGCAGAAGGCAACATTTCTGAAAGGGGTAAAACTTTAGGTTTTCTGGGATTATCTATCCAGAGATATGGTTTAATTCATTAATGTGTCAGACATTGGCTTGGATTTTGGATTCTAGCTCATGTTGTCCTGTAGCGGAAGGGAGGGGGCTAATGCCTGCTTCATCATGTGCTCATTATGTGGGATTTGTCAATTGGCAGACGAAGCAGGGGACATGTTCCTGGTAACCCACAGATGTCCCAAGGTCCATGAGGAATTGCTGTCACTCTCAGAGCCCATGCCCTCCTGTTTGCTCCTTAAGTCCTTCCTTTGTCCCTATCCCCTTGGCAGTCTGTCTCTTCTCTCTGCTTACACCACACATGTCCCAGTCAGGAGATCTGAAGTTTCAGAACCGGAGTTGGCATAAGTCAATGCTGACATTTTCCATATCAACTTGCTGTATAAAATCCCAATAACTTTCCTAATGTTAAGAAGAAAATTGCTGGCCATTTCCTCCAGCCCTCCTCCACCACAAAACTCAACAGAAAATCAGCCATCAGAAATTGGAACAGGAGTTTCCACAGGATGAGTGCAAGAGGGTTGGTATTGCTCTGCCTCAACTCCCTACCTGCTACTGATTTTTGCTCAAAAGAAGTAGGTTTTCTACTCTGCTCTACAGGAAATATTGTAGGATAAAATAGGGGCCTTAATTAGTATCAGAATATCATCTACATACATTAACAATTCAGCTGATGTATTATTTATCTCTGTGCCTTCTATTTCCAGTTGACTTGTTGCATTGTAATTAGTCTTCAACCCTAATGCAATAGAAAACAGTTACAAGCAGAGGTGGCTTTCTAAGGTAATGCCAAATATGAAGAGTTATTTTAAATGCAATACGGTTGGATTTTTAGGCATCTGATCCACAAAGTAAAGCAGAACGTCTGCTACAATGAGACTCTTATCTGATAAGAATTAGCCATAAAAATCCAACAGTACTCAGAAAATTATAATTTATATGAGTGGGAATCACTCAGCTCAGGATGCTGCTCTATCCAACCAGTAGTTTTCATTTCTGAGGAGTGAGAGATTATGACGCTTCTCAGGATTACCCCGGGCTGCCCTTAGCATGAGGAAGCCTTGTCTGTACCTGCCAGGGGCCAGGTCCCCAACTTCACCAGCCATGGGTAACATACGCACTCAACTCTAGCCCTACACCGGCCTGACTGCCTCCCTACTGGTTAGTCATTGGCACACTGCAGTCCCCAAGCCTGGAGTCATCAGCTCTAGACAAATGCAGCATTCACAGATTCACTGCTTGTACAGGAGCAGTAGACCCCAGTATACCAGTTATACCTCAGATCACTGCTCCATTTAACACACAGCACTTAGATAGGTGTATAGACTAGGGTTGCCAACTTTCTATTTGCACAAAACCAAACACCCTTGCCCCGGCGAACCACGGCCAGTGGGAGCCACGATCAGCTGAACCTGCGGACACAGCAGGTAAACAAACTGGCCCGGCCCGCCAGGGGCTTTCCCTGAACAAGCGGTGGCCCAAGTTTGAGAACCACTGCTCTAGATCCACTTAAGCTATGAAAATAGGGAGGCTCAAGATGAAAGAGGATACGGAGTATTAGTTTCCCTAATATCACAGGAAAAACCCAGGGTCTTCATCCAGATACTTTCAAGACATAATTTTAATATCTTGTAAAAATCCAGCGGAAATTATAGTAGATAGTGGTTGAAAAACAAAATATGTATAAATGACTTCGGTACTGAAATTCAGGGGAGCTGAAGTAGCTCATCCACAAAGTCCACTTTGGATCTTAAAATATTCCACAATTATGGTAACTGAAGCTCTGTTTGTAGCATCTTAAAAGGAATCTTCATAGTATTGAATTATAATATTCTGCATCTAATAACCAAACTCAGCTGCACATTTCCCCTGGGCTTTTTGCTGTCAGCTAGGATCTCTTAAAAATGAACTTCTGGGACTACTGGGCAATTTGGGCTTTCCTTCAGTGGTTACTTCAAAGTTAGTTCCTACCATTCAGCTAAGGTGATAATTAGCTCAGTAATTGGATTTCTTCCTGAATTGCATTAAGCTACACAAACTGAGTAAAGGTCCTTGGGCATTTCCCCTGAAATATGTCTGAATCTCTTCAGCAATGGTCTAACTAACTTTAAAGCCAGCACCCCACTTCGTTCCTAAAATACCTCACTACCTCCTGTTTTATCCAGTGCCTGAGCTAAACTGAGCCGAGCCAGGCAAGGAGCCTAGCATTTTGGTACGACTTAGACCAGGGGTCTCAAACATGCGGCCCGTGGGCCGCATGTGGCCCGCGGAGCTCTTCCCTGCAGCCCGCGGAGCTCCCCAGGGCCGCCCAGAGGGGGGGGCAAAGGGGGCAATTTGCCCCGGGCTCCGCAGGGGCCCCCAAGAGAAAAGCGGAGGCTCCCGCCTCCGCCCCTCTCCTGGAGCCTCGGCGCATAGAGCGCCGAGTCTCCGTCCGAGCGCCTGAGCCCCGCCCCGATCCGAGCCGCGTGGGGAGGGGGCGGGGCTGGGAGCTCTGGGCTGAGCGCTGCGCTTGGCGTGGAGCTCACAGCCCCGCCCCCTCACCACGCGGCTCTGAGCGGGACGAAGCTCAGGCCTCGCCAGAGACGCGCTCGGGTAAGGGGGGGGGGAAGCGGGAGCCGCCGGGGCCGGGCCGGGGCCTGGGTGGGAAGCGAGACCCGCCGGGGCCGGGCCGGGCCGGGGGGTGGGGGAGGGAAGCGGGACCGGCCGGGGCCGGGGCGGGAAGCGGGACCGGCCGGGGCGGGAAGCGGGACCGGCCGGGGTGGGGAAAAGAGGGACCCGCCGCCGCTGAAGCGCAGCCCGGTCTTCAGCGGTGGGGGGCCCCTTCTGTTCCGGGACCCGCCGCCTAAGTGCCCCGCCGCCAAGCCACCAAACAGCTGTTGGTGGCGCTTAGCACTTTCCAGGAGGGACGGGGGAGGAGCGGGGAGCCGTGCGCTTAGGGGAGGAGCTGGAGAAGAGACAGGGCAGGGGCGGGGCCTCATGGAAGGGGTGGATTGGGGGTGGGGCCAGGGGCAGCAAGGGGGCGTGTCAGTGATGCGGCCCTCGGGCCAATGCACTAGTCCTCATGCGGCCCTCGGGGTCATTTGAGTTTGAGACCCCTGACTTAGACCATTATACGTATGCTTTCTTTTCTTATTATAATGGGGTTACCACCAATATTTTCCTCCCACAAAAATACTGCCTTGCCTTCCAACCTAGAAATAGTTTCTCTCCACAGTCATTATCTCTTCCCCTGCCTCTAAAAATAACAATCATGAAGGTAAAATAAAGCAAGGATTGAGAGATAGAGATTTGGACAGTGTGATGCTCTGTACATCCCATGTCCCAGCACCCCCATGTTCATCCTTATATGATTGTGTGTTATCCAATGCAAAGTTTGTCATGTTGGGTGTCTTCGGAAGGCTCATAATGCACTGAGCATTGTTGTTATAGTCATGTTACAGGTTGTAATTTCATGTATATAGTTATGAGACTGAAAATGTGTCCTCATGGCTTAAAACAAGCCCAGGCAAAACTCTCCAGGAGCAGAGGGGAAGTTCACACCTCATCAGGGCATGTATGGGACAAACCCAGCCCAGCCTCACAGGAACAGAGGACGCTGGCCTAGGAAACAACAAAGGATCTGTTGGACTTTTGATTGAGTCACCCCCCTTCCCTTGGTCAGTTTGGGACTGCGATGAGTTAATGCTCACTTGACTCTGAAGGGTGCCGGGGCAAAGCCAAGAGGAAAGAAAGAACATGATAAAAGGGAGACACGTTTGCCATGCTGTCTCTCTTCCACCTTCATCTACAGACACCACCACCACCACGAGACTGAAGCACTGATCAAAGGCTGGCTGAAGGGCAACCTGCCAGCCTGCAGTGACAAGAGGTCCACTTCCTAGACACTACAGTGCTAATAAGCAATGGTCACATAAACACCACCCTATACTGGAAACCTACTGACCGCTATACTTGCCTACATGCCTCCACCTTTCATCCAGACCACATCACATGATCCATTGTCTACAGCCAAGCTCTAAGGCCTGGTCTACACTAGGAGTTTATGTCGAATTTAGCAGCATTAATTCGATTTAACCGTGCAACCGTCCACACCAGGAAGCTAATTAGTTCGACCTAGAGGGCTCTTTAGTTCGAATTCGGTACTCCACCCCGACGAGGGGAGTAGCGCTAAATTCGACATGGCTATGTCGAGTTAGCCTATGTGTGGACGGAAATCGACCTTAGTAGCTCCGGGAGCTATCCCACAGTGCACCACTGTGTTGACACTCTGGACAGCAGTCCGAGCTCAGATGTTCTGATCAGCCATACAGGAAAAGCCCCGGGAAAATTTGAATTCCTTTTCCTGTCTGGCCAGTTTGAATCTCAATTCCTGGTTGGACATCGGGGCGAGCTCAGCAGCACCGGCAATGATGCAGAGCTCTCCAGCAGAGGGGTCCATGCAATCTCAGAGTAGAAAGAGGGCCCCAGCATGGACTGACCGGGAAGTCTTGGATCTGATCGCTGTGTGGGGTGATGAGTCTGTGCTTTCGGAGCTGCGCTCCAAAAAACGGAATGCAAAGACCTACGAGAAGGTCTCCAAAGCCATGGCACTCAGAGGATACAGCCGGGATGCAACGCAGTGCCGCGTGAAAATCAAGGACCTGAGACAAGGCTACCAAAAAATCAAAGCGGCAAACGGATGCTCCGGAGCCCAGCCCCAGACATGCCGCTTCTACGAGGCACTGCATGCCATTCTCGGTGGGTCTGCCACCACTGCCCCACCAGTGACTGTGGACTCTGAGGATGGGATAGTGTCGAGGGGCAGTTTCTCGGCGATGTTCGCTGATGGGGAAGATGAGGAAGGGTTTGTGGAGGACGAGGCAGGCGACAGCGCTTACAATACTGCTTTCCCCGACAGCCAGGATCTCTTCATCACCCTCACAGAGATCCCCTACCAACCCTCCCCGGCCGTTAACCCGGACTCTGAATCAGGGGAAGGATCAGTCAGTAAGTGCTATAAACATGTAAACATTTATTTTTAAAAAAACAGGAATAAAAACTATATGAAAAGAAGGTCAATGCATATGGGGATAGAACAGAAATCCTCTTGGGAGAGTTCCACGAAGCTCTCGTAGAGGTACTCGAAAAGCCTCCGCAGGAGGTTCCTGGGGAGAGGTGCCTTATTGGGTGCTCCGTGGAAGCACACTCTTCCGCGCCAGGCTATCCTCAGGTACAGTGGGAGCATTGCCTCGACGAGCATGGCAACATAGGGCCCTGGTCTGTGCAGGGTTTCACGCAGCATGCGCTCTCTGTCTGTCCTAGTGACCCGCCTCAGGGTGATCTCGCTCGGCGACTGCTGCATCTAATTAGGGGAATTAGTGTAATGTTACTATTGGGAATGCTTGACTTTTCCTTTGCATAACAATGACCGTCGCTTAACAGCCACATGGTGGAGGCTGCAGAGGGAAAGCATACAGGGATCTTTCCCGGGGACAGCCGCGAGGGGGTGGAACAGGGTCAGACTTTATGCTTTCCAGATTGCCTGCAGCAGGAGGGCACTGCTATCCATTAACTGTTAAGCAGCCTAAAGTTTACGGCTTACCAGGCCTGGCTGCTACACGGATTCTGCTGTCCTGCCCCGCTTGTCTGATCTCCAGTGCAAGACCCCAGGCAATGAAAGCGAATGCCGAAAATTCGAACTTGTCCTGAGAGCGCATGAGATAGGTGCCGTGTATGGTCTTGTTCACAGAAACAGACTAGACTGTGTTCAGTGTTCGCAAACATGTATCTTTGCAAGGAAATCACTTCTTTTTTCCCATCACACAGCTGCGGCTGTTTCCCGAACTGCCCCGGCATCCCCCTCACAGAGGCTGGCGCAGATTAGGCAGCGAAAGAAAAAGACTCGGGACGAGATGTTCGCTGAACTGATGGCCTGCTCCAGAGCCGAGGCGGCCCAGCAGAGCCAGTGGAGGGAGACCCTCTCTCAGCAGCAGCGCTCACACAGCGAACGGGAGGACAGGTGGCGGCAGGAAGACCAGCAGGCGACTCAAACGCTGCTTGGCCTAATGAGGGAGCAAACGGACACGCTCCGGCGCCTTGTGGATGTTCTGCAGGACCGCAGGCAGGAGGAGAGAGCCCCCCTGAACTGTATCTGCAACCGCCCTCCCCCGCCACAAAGTCCTGTCCCCCCCTCACCCAAAATCACAAGAAGGATGGGCGCTAGGGGCCGTGAAAACTGTCACTCCACCCCAGCAGAGCGCTCATGTAGCAAACAGCTCTCATTCCCTAAAGTATGAGAATTGCTTCCCTTCCTGGCTCACCCAATCCCAAATCCCAGTTTCATCCCCCAACTGTGTAGTTGAGTATTAAAAATAGTTTGCTGTTCATTACTGTTTCCGTCATGTTTCTTTGCAGAAGACTTTGTGTGAAGGGGAGATAGGGGTTTGTTAATTGCATAGGACAGCCACCATTAACAGGGTACAGACATGGGGGCAGGATCAACAGCAGGTCACACACAGAGTGCAGTCACTAGGCACCCGGGTCACTCTGGGAGGTGTCTGCTGCCCCAGGTCAGTCTGGGAGGTGTATGCTGCCCCAGGGTCCGAGCGCCTGGCATCCACAAATGGCAAGGCAGGCTGCCCTTACCATGCCCTTCCACCCTAGCCATGAGCCTCTCCGATGCCCTGAGCCCCAGCCAGAGCCATCATCCCCCTACACCTACTCACCCTTCCCACACACCCCTCACCCCTTCCTGCAAACCCACCCCTTCCTGCACACCCTCCTGTAACCGTCCTCCCCCCAGAGACCGCTGTAGGAGCAGGAGCCTGTCAGTCCTCGAGTGTAGAAGCGGTCTGTACATTACTGCACACCGTACCCACCACAGTCTGCGTCCCTGTTTGAACCCTTGAACACGAATTCGTTAGTAAAGAAAACTTTGTTAATTAAAAATGTTCCAATAACTTTATTTTTAAACGTCTGTTGGAAGGGGGGAATCCTGGTGAACGGGGTATGTAACTGCTGAAAAAAGTCAATAGTAACTGAAACAGGGGCAGGTTCAGCTTCTCTGTAAAGAGACTGGACAGTCATAGGTTACCCTGCTCTCTGAGGAACCTAGCTTTCAAAGCCTCCCGGATGCACAGCGCTTCCCGCTGGGCTCTTCTAATCGCACGGGTGTCTGGCTGAGTGTAATCAGCAGCCAGGCGATTTGCCTCAACCTCCCATCCCGCCATAAAGGTCTCCCCCTTGCTCTCACAGAGATTGTGGAGCACACAGCAAGCTGCAATAACAATGGGGATATTGGTTTCGCTGAGATCTGAGCGAGTCAGTAAGCTCCTCCATCTCCCCTTGAGACGTCCGAAAGCACACTCCACCACCATTCTGCACTTGCTCAGCCGGTAGTTGAAGAGTTCTTTGTCACTGTCCAGGGCGCCTGTATAGGGCTTCATGAGCCAGGGCATTAGCGGGTAGGCTGGGTCCCCGAGGATCACTGTAGGCATCTCCACATCCCCAACAGTTATTTTGTGGTCCGGGAAGAAACTACCTTCCTGCAGGCGTCTAAACAGACAAGAGTTCCTGAAAACACGCACGTCATGAACCTTGCCCAGCCACCCGACGTAGATGTTGGTAAAACGTCCCCTACGGTCCACCAGTGCTTGCAGCACCATTGAAAAGTAGCCCTTTCGGTTAATATACTGGCTGGCCTGGTGGGCCGGTCCCAGGATAGGGATGTGAGTCCCATCTATAGCCCCACCGCAGTTTGGGAATCCCATCGCGGCGAAGCCATCTATGACGACCTGGATGTTTCCCAGGGTCACTACCTTTGAGAGCAGTAGGTCAACGATTGCGTGGGCTACTTGCATCACAGCAACCCCCACGGTAGATTTGCCCACGCCAAAGTGGTTCGCTACTGACCGGTAGCTGTCTGGCGTTGCAAGTTTCCAGAGGGCTATGGCCACTCGCTTCTGCACACTCAGGGCTGCTCGCATCCGGGTGTCCTGGCGCTTCAGGGCAGGGGACAGCAAGTCACACAGTTCAAGGAAAGTGCCCTTACGCATCCTGAAGTTTCGCAGCCACTGTGATTCATCCCAGACCTGCAGCACTATGCGGTCCCACCAGTCCGTGCTTGTTTCCCAGGCCCAGAATCGCCGTTCCATAGCATGAACGTGACCCATTGCCACCATGATCTCCGCGGCGCGGGGTCCCGTGCTTTGTGAGAGGTCTGTGCCACTCTGACACTTCATGTCATCACCGCGCTGCCGGAGCCTCCTCGCCCAATTTCTCAGCAGCTGACTGTGGAAGAGGTGGACGATAAGGTGCGAGGAGTTGACAACGGCCATAAGTGCAGCGATGATCGCAGCGGGCTCCATGCTCGCAGTGCTGTGGCGTCTGCGCTGTCACTGACCAGAAAAGTGCGCAAACAGATTTCCCGCCGGTGCTTTCAGGGAGGGAGGGTGGGAGTGACGGTTGAATGACGACAGTTACCCAAAACCACCCTCGACACATTTTTCCCCCAGCAGGCATTGGGGGCTCTACCCAGCATTCCAATGGGAAGCGGGGACTGCGGGAACTGTGGGATAGCTGCCCAGAATGCACCGCTTCCAATGTCAACACTTGCTCCGTTAGTGTGGACTCACAAAGTCGAATTAGTGTCTTTAGTGTGGATACACAAATTCGACTTCATAAGGTCGAATCCACAAATTCGACCTAAGTTAAATCGAACTACTCTTGTAGTGTAGACATACCCTAAGATACAACCGCATTTGCTCTGATCCCTCAGACAGAGACAAACACCTACAGGATCTCTATCAAGCATTCTTAAAACTACAATACCCACCTGCTGAAGTGAAGAAACAGATTGACAGAGACAGAAGGGTACCCAGAAGTCACCTACTACAAGACAGGCCCAACAACAAAAGTAACAGAACACCACTAGCCGTCACCTACAGCCCGCAACTAAAACCTGTCCAGCGCATCATCATCAAGGATCTACAACCTATCCTGAAGGACGATCCCTCACTCTCGCAGACCTTGGGAGACAGGCCAGTCCTCGCTTACAGACAGCCCCCCAACCTGAAGCAAATACTCACCAGTAACTACACACCACACAACAAAAACACCAACCCAGAAACCAAACCCTGCAACAAACCCTAGTGCCAACTCTGTCCACATATCTATTCGAGGGACACCATCATAGGACCTAACCACATCAGCCACAGCATCAGGGGCTCATTCACCTGCACATCTACCATGTGATATATGCCATCATGTGCCAGCAATACCTCTCTACCATGTACATTGGCCAAACCAGACAGTCTCCACACAAAAGAATAAATGGACACAAATCTGACATCAGGAATTATAACATTCAAAAACCGGTAGGAGAGCACTTCAGTCTCCCTGGTCATTCAATAACAGACCTAAAAGTGGCAATTCTTCAACAAAAAACTTCAAAAACAGACTCCAACGTGAAACTGCAGAACTGGAATTAATTTGTAAACGGGACACCATCAAATTAGGCCTGAATAAAGACTGGGAGTGGTTGGGTCATTACAAAACCTAAACTTATTTTCCCCAATAGTAATTTCCCCCTACTGTTACTCACACCTTCTTGTCAACTATTTGAAATGGGCCACCCTCATTACCACTACAAAAGTTACTTTTCCTCCGTTGGTATCCTGCTGTTAATTGAATTGTCTCATTAGATTGACCTCACACTTGGTAAGGCAACTCCCATCTTTTCACATATGTATACCTGCTCCTGTATTTTCCACTCCATGCATCTGATGAAGTGGGTTCTAGCCCATGAAAGCTTAGGCCCAAATAAATTTGTTAGTCTCTAAGGTGCCACAAGGACTCATTGTTGTTTAAGTTTGTAAGGGCACTGAAAGTGTTAAAATCAGCTTAGAATGCATTTTGCTTTTCTTTCATTTGACCAAATCTGACTTGTTGTGCTTTGACTTATAATCACTTAAAATCTATCTTTTGTAGTTAATAAATTTATTTTTTTATTCTACCTGAAGCAGTGCATTTGGTTTGATGTGTGATCTCCTTGGGATAACAAGCCTGGTACATATCAATTTCATTGTTAAATTGACAAAGTCATATAAGCTTGCAGCGTCCAGCGGGCATAACTGGACACTGCAAGATGGAGGTTCCTAAGGGTTGTGTCTGGGACTGGAGATATTAGCTAGTGTCATTTGGTTGCACAATTCAAGCAGCAGCTGGCCAAAAGTGCTCACTCACATAGCTGGGAGCAGCTTACATGCCAGTGGCTGTGTGTGAACAACCCGGAAGTGGAGGTTCTCACAGCAGAGGTGGGTACGGCTGGCTCCCAGAGTCAAGGATTGGAGTGACCTAGCAGCAAATCACCGGTCCAGATAACACCGGCGGAACGTCACAGATAGTATATGTGAGATATGCTTCATAGAGAGGAAGTCAGCCAGCTTTATGGAAAGCTGCTTCCTGTGCTTCTTTCCAGAAGTTGGAGAAAGTGAAGTCGCATCTGCTCTTTCAACCTTGCTGCTGCTGGATTTCACCCCAAGAAGCAGATTAAGGAAGAACCTTTGGATCCTTAGGATCTGATGCTCAAAGTAAAAGGGGCCCTTCACTTTGGAAGAAGAGGTACAAAGACAAGAGCCCACTGGGTATGTGAGTGGGAAAGTCTCTCTCGGGGAAGCCCAAATTTTTGGTGGATCTGGGCCCCATTTTGCTTTAATACACATGTCCAAGAAGCCTAATAAGTAGCCATGAGAGAAACAGCACTATAATGCAGCTGCACTGGGTGTCTGAAACCCTACATTTCCCACATGGGAGCATTATGGTGCTGGCATTATGAAGGGGAAGTTTACAGTAAAAGAAAAAAGTAGACCAGGCTGGAGAGATGGGGAGGAAAATGAGAGTTCTCCAATGGCAGAATAAGCAGGCACCAGTGAAGATGTAGAAGATGCCAGGAGGCAGAGGTGATGGGATTCATTGGAAGTGTGAGTATGCCCTTGTCGTTTTAAAGCAATTTAATGTAAGATGCAGAATGATTACATAGCAATTACAGCAACGCATTCTGAAAGCCCCTTTATGTATAAGCATCCCCAGGTTTTCTGACCATCTGTATGCACACAATGCTCTAGACTGAAACACTCACTATAACAAAGAAAGATATATTATCCCTTCTCTTTACTCGATTTGAGTCCTATTTTCCCTACCATTACACCCACACTGCCTCAGTGCTCCATATAATAATGTGTAAACAAACATTCTGCTTCTCAAGCTATCGCATCAATAGTAGTAACACCATCTGTACAGTAGAGAATTGGAGGAAAGCTACTCCGGGCGGCTTTCTAAAGTTACAGAAAAAGGCAACACTGCTGAAGATTTCCACTAAAATAAAATTTGAACTGTAAGAAGATTTGACTACAGTAAACCAGGCTAGAGAGATGGGGAGGAAAATGAGAATGCCTGCTTCTTATTTACACTGTTAATCATTCATTATGGATCTTTTTTTTTCCAGTTATAAGAATCGTGGCTGTTTTTTTAAGCAGTGTGAAATATTGTTTAATTTGAACTATATTAAAAACCTTCACCTCTTCTGAAGCCTCATGCTCCTGTAGATGAGCTATTAGTGAGCCCCGGTACAAACTAAGAACCTACCATGCAAAAGTTTGTAAATTTGAGGTATTTTGGGGGCATCAATAACAGAGACCATGAGTTTCACACGTGGGTGCCCAGGTGCCTAAGTATGGATTCAAGAGCCTAAATACAAGGGACCTGATTTTCAAAGGTGCTGAGCACTTGCAGCTGCCACATAAGAAAATACACAGTCAAGGCACCCAGATAACTGTAACTTTGTCCTTATAGCCACGGCAGCCTCCAATTTTCCCTTCTTTGTTTGTCTTACACTTTCTACAACCACTATTATCTTAAGTAAAAAGTGATGTTTGTAAATGTATTAATCTTATATTTCTTTTCTGTGAATATGCTTTCCAAAAGGGTGAAGAAAAATACTAGATAGGTTTTAGTCCTCCAGTTCTGTATATTCCATTATACTTTCATGTTTTATATGATGCATAATTCTGAACTCGTGTCAAATACTATGGTTATAATCCTGATTGCATCATATTTAAGGTGGTATCTTCTCAGAACATCTCTCAAAAACATCTCTCACTAGCACAAGAATGTTTCTCTCCAAACATTTACACATACCCACTGTTTCAACATATAGTAGCAAATTTCCACCGAAGATCATACTGATGGGATCTTAAGTATTTTCTAGTTACAAGAAAAGGAAAAAAAGTAATCAAAAGATAGCCTTTCCATTTCAAAAGGCACTCTTCTGACCCCATTACCTGGGTGACCGGAGAATATTTAAAAAAAAAGAGACTTCTGTACACAGCAAAATCCCTGTCTTAATTGAAGACAAGCTTCAGAAACTGTTACCACTGAAGTTAAATCTTGGTTGTCTATTAGAGCTGCTATTGGCTGCCTTTTAAGGATGAGTGTTAAGAGGATCATTGGGAAAACTGTCTGCAAAATTGTGTCTATATAATTGTTAAATTTTTATAGTCACAAAAAAATAGAGAAGTGAGACTTTTCTATTCTTCACATATTTGGTGTTGTGTTCTTGGTTATGAACCTATGTCTTCTTGCCTCAGAAAGACAAAATGGGTGAAATAATATATTTTATTGGACCAATTTCTGTTGGTGAGAGAGACAGGTTTTTGAGCTTACAGACTCTTCTTCAGGTCTTCTTTCCTCACTCAGATGACTTTTCACGGCAAGGCTTTTCCTTTTTGTTTGCCCTCTTTTCTTATTTGTTTTTCTTGTTTGAATTTTTGGTCTTTGTGTTTGGGTTCTTGCCTGGCCCCCACATGTGTTCTTTCTTTGATGCCTCCCTTCTGTCTTTACCCTACTCTATCTTAGAATGATTCAATGAACTGGAGCTGTGAATGCATCTAACTCGGCAGGGAAGTATTGAGCACCGAATCTTGGATGCATTCCCAATTCATTTCTACGCGTATGGCACCTATTCAATTAGCCTTAATTTATGTTTTTGGCTGCCATAGGCAAAATTTGAGAAAAAATATGTTACCAGTTAAAGGGATACTGTCAAATATTTAAAATATAACTGATTTTTTTTCTGGTACTCTCCATTGGTTGTAAAAACTCTCTTAGAAGCTTCAAAGCCATTTATTTTTATACCAGTTTTATCCACTTGGCAAATATTCCTATTCTCCCCCAAACAGACCTTTCCATACCTTATGATGCACAAACTAATATATTTCTTATTCTTTGTTAACTTTTTTTGCCATATCTACACTGATACTTTCATACTGGTACATGTGCCTCTTAAGGAGAGGGTGTTTCTTACCAAATATTTTTACAGACCCACTGTTCCAGATTTTTACCAAAGATCATAATTGATGGGAGCATCAATGTTTTCCAGTTACAAGTAAAGGAATAAAAGTAAATCAAGGAGGAAAACTATTTTCTGTCTTTAAAAAAAATACACGAATGTCCCTGCCTTTGCATCACTGTCAGTTAAGGAGTCGCTACCACATTATGATCACAGTGCTCCATCCTGTCCAGTGCTTGAGTTAAGAGGGAAAACATTAGGCAGCGGGGGAACCCTGGTACTTTGCAGCTATTCCCTTTCTGGGTTAGATTAATGTGCACAGTCCCCAACAGCACTAGCAGTTGGTAAAGTTTGTAAGTAGTCTCTGACTGCATGGGAAATTAAATGGCAAAAAACTTCATTAATGCAAAGTTCAGGTTGCCCAGTGATAGCACATGCCTTTCCACAATGTTGAGTTCAGCAAAATTCAAACATATGAAAATCAGGGAATACAGAGTTAAGGTAAATGCCCACATAACCTTAACTCTGCCCCCCCCTTGAAGCTGGCAATTATCTGCATGCACTCCAGAGGCTTCCACTGTGTTAGATGCAGCTGTACTGAAAGTTGGAGGAATAAATTGGAGCACCTTGGAAGAGCTGTGCTTATGAGATATGGGGATTAGTTTGATGGGCATTCTAGAGCTGTGCTTGTGTTATGAACAGATCTGTGTCTGAGTCCCACTATCTGTGGTATCAAAGGAAAGCAGTATGTACATACCTGGAGGTTTACAGATTCATAGATTCCAAAACCAGACGGGAACTGAGATCATCTAGTCTGACCTTATGTATAGCACAAGCCAGAGAACGTCCCCAAAAATATCTTTTAGAAAATCATCCAATATTGATTTAAATATGGTCAGTGATGGAGAATCCACCACAATCCTTAGTATATTGTTTCATTGGTTAATTACTCTCACTGTTTAAAATGTATGCTTTATTTGTCATCTGAATTTGTCTAGCTTCAACTTCGAGCCATTGGATCATGATACAGCTTTCTTTGCTAGTCTGAAGAGCCCATTATTAAATATTTGGATGTAGATACTTATGGACTGTAATCAAGTCACCACTTAACCTTCTCTTTATTAAGCTAAACAGCTTGAGCTCATTGAGTATATCATTATAAGACATGTTTTCTAATCCTTTAATCATTTTTGGGGCTCTTCTCTGAACCCTCTCTAATTTATCAACATCTTTCCTAATTGTGGACACTAGAACTGGACACAATATTCCAGCAGCGGTCACACCAGTACCAATTACAGAGTAAAATAACCTCTCTACTCCTTCTCAAGATTCCCCTGTTTATGCATCCAAAGATGTCCTCAGTCCTTTTGGCCATTCATCACACTGGGAGCACATGTTCAGTTGATTATCCACACTCAAGTCATTTTCAGTCACTGCTTCCCAGGATTGAATCCCCCTTCCCATTGTGTACATATGGCCTACATTCTTTGTTCTTAGACATATATGTTTACATTTAGCCATATTAAAAACACATTGTTTGCTTGCGCCCTGTTTACCAAGTGATCCAGATTGCTCTGAATCAGTGACCCGTCTTCTTCATTATTTATCACTCTCCCGATATTTTTGTCATCTGCAAACTTTATTAGTGATGATTTTATGATTTCTTCCAGCTCATTAATAAAAATTAAATAGTGTAAGGCCAAGAACTGAAGCCTGCAGGACCCTATTAGAAACAGACCTGCTTGTTGCTGAGTCCCTGTTTACATTTACATTTTGAGAGCTATCAGTCAGTCAGCTTTTGATCCATTTAATGTGTGTCATGTTAATTTTACATCATTCTTGTTTTTTAACCAAAATGTCATGCAGTACTAAGTCAAAGGCTTTACAGAAATCTAAGTATATTACATCAACCCTATTACCAGCTGCATCATTTCAGTACAGAACTGTGTAGGTCAGTGATGGGCAATCTGCGGCCCATCAGGGTAATCCGCTGGCGGGTCGCAAGCCAGTTTGTTTACATTTCCATGGCCGCCCGCAGCTCCCAGTGGCCGGGTTCACTGTTCCTGGCCAATGGGAGCTCTGGGAAGCGGTGTGGGCTGCAGGGACACGCTGGCTGATGCTTCCTGCAGTTCCCATTGGCCAGGAACGGTGAACCACGGCCACTGGGAGCTGCGGGTGGCCGTGCAAAAGTAAACAAACTGGCTTGCGGCCTGCCAGCGGATTACCCTGACGGGCCGCAGATTGCCCATCACTGCTGTAGGCTGAGTCCTCAGCAGGGCACTGGAGTCTTCTTGCCATGGGTATTATCAGTAGTGAGGTGGGGTATGAGAGCAAACTGTGGATTTAATGATGGGTAGCAAAAAGTATAGGTTAAGGTACTATATTCTGTGTGCAAGTGTGAAGGGGTTGTAAAAGGGTATGAACTGGTGGTTAAATTTTACAAATGGGGTATTCTTTTGGAGTAGTAGGCTCAGTGTTTGAGTATAGGGTAAGTGCAGGTAGCACCTGTCGATTACAGCAAAAAGGCAGAGTAGGAGAATCTGTGTTATTGGCCTGTGGAGCATTCCTCTAAGAGGGCAGAGTTAAGGTTGCAGGGACGTTAACCTTAACTCTATTTCCTGGTTTTCATAGGGCACTAGCTATTATCAGGCAACCTTAACTCTGCGTTAATGAAGATTTTTGCCATTTAAATTTCCTAGGTTTTTTTAAACAGAAAGAGAAATCATTTAAGCAGTTGTAGTTTGCACCTAGGTTTGCTGTTCATATGCTACTATTGCGATTTTTATAGATCTCTATCATATTCCCCTTAGTTGTCTCTTTTCTGTGGTGAACAACTCTAATCTTTTTAGTCTCTCCTTGTATGGAAGCTGTTCTTTACCCTTGATCATTTTTGTTGCCCTTCTCTGAGCCCTTTCCAGTTTGCCTATTTCCTTCTTGAGATGGGGCAACCAGAATTGGATACAGTATGCAAGGCATGGGTGCACCTTTTGAATATTCTGCTGTACTCATATTAGATTTCTTCAAAATAAAAAAGCAGCTACATAAAAAAAAAAAAACACTTGACAGAGGCAGATTTTTCCCAAATGTTTACAGTTCATTCTCAGATTTCTGCTCAGAGTGGGTTTCAGACTCAAAGTTGCAAGCTAAGACAGGTGTTAAGTGGCCCATTCATCTCAATTAGATGTTGTCAGAGGAAAGAGAATACCCCATGGAAGTGAATACAGCTGGAAACAATAGCTCTGAGATGCGCAAACTGCCCCATTCATGTCAGTGGCTGTTGCCTTCCCTACTCCCTAGTGCTGGAGAGTTTCTGATGTGTGTCAAACACACTGGTTTTCAGCTCCTCACCCCAGTCTCAGCAATATGTTCTTCTTGGTGCATGTGCTGATCATGCCTATTGTAAGCTCCCCAAGCAAAGGACAGGGATTTCCCATGAGTGGCAGGGAGAGGGCCTCAGATCCTCCCAAAATCTGGCTTACATGAGGGGAGAAGGGAGTGTGAGTCACTGCAGATAGACATGGGGCCCCCAGATCCTGGCCCATGTATGGGGGACAGTGAGATGGGCTCACACACACCCATATTCCAGCTCATATGAGGGGGGCAGATAGAGAGTCTC
Source organism: Mauremys mutica (assembly GCF_020497125.1). Lineage (NCBI taxonomy): Eukaryota > Metazoa > Chordata > Testudines > Geoemydidae > Mauremys > Mauremys mutica. The sequence goes on from NC_059074.1 coordinate 132,134,795, forward strand.
AGAACCCACTAGAAAGACAAGACCCCTCCCAGATTTGGGCACACACACAAGAGGGGAGAATGTGTGGCTGACCAGTGCCCCTGTCCCTATGCTCTCCCAGTCCCCCATCATTCCCGCACCATATTACTTTCCCACAGTCCCACCCCTTCACTCCTCCTAGCCCCCACACCTACTTCACCTAAGCCCCCAGCTTCTTTCCCTTCCCCTACCATCCATCCCCATTTTTCTAGGCTTGCTGTAGCCCCAAATCCCTCTTTCCCTATTCTCCCAGATTCCTACACCTTCCCAATTAATCTTCAACTCCAAGGAAGCATTGACTTGTCTAATTATTCCCCCAAATACTTTGGGGGATGCACTAGAGTTGGGATACACTGAGAGTTGGGGTGCACTGGTAGGGCTGGGGGTGAAAAGGGTTGGGGCACACTGGTAGGTGTGAACACCTCCCTTACTTGTGCCCCAAACTTTCTTCCTAGCTCTACCACCCATTCCCACTTATCTGCTTCTGCATTAACCCCCTCCTCTTGAGTAAGTAAGTAACTCCTCTCCCCATATTCCTCCACACTCTAATACTCCTCCCCTCCTAGGAAGCATTCACATGTCTCATTTCCCCCCGAAAAACACTTTGATTACTTTCCCCCAAGCTATGCCATCCATGACTCACAAATTGCAGCCACCTCCAGCCACTCAATCTAAAACTCCTTTTGTGGTTAAGTGGGGCCTTGCCATTAATTTATTCTTAGTTATAATAACTGAAGGGTGAGTTCACAGCCATCAATTTCAATGAGGTCTGTGACTTATCCAGTCATAAATCTCTCTCAATTTAACAGTACAAGGCAACAAAAGGAAATCATTTTGGGAGAATCTGTAACTCAGGAATCCCTTAAATGACTTCAAATTTGGATCACTAATGCTATCCCATGTCCCCAAGAGGCACATCAAATTTCAAAGGAATCCAAGTAACCACTCAGATTTTAGAGCCCTTACAAGAGCCAAGCTTTAAAAGCATAAAAATGGCGGGAATGGAAACCCTCTAGTTTTCTGTACTGGCACATGCACCATGTAAAAATCTACATTTTAAAAAATACAGTTCTCAGTTTAGGTCCACCAAAGACTTAGTGGGTGCCAGGTGTAAAACTTAACAGACATTTTTCACTAGCATCACATCAATAGTTCGATCTTTAGCTCTGTGCATAAAACGCCCATCCAGAAACTTTTATGAAAAGTGACTGTTTTGGGAGTACCTTATATCTCTGGAACCCCTGGCTCAAATTACTCCAAATTTGGATCATTAATCCTACCTTATACCCTCCTGAGGCACACCAAATTTCAAAGGAATCTGACTAATCATGTCAATTTTAATGGACTTAGAAAGGTCGATCTTCAAACGGATGTGATGCAACCTTGGCTACTGTGGCGCTGCTGCACTACTATAATTTGTGGCTGCTCCCTGCTGGTGCCGAGCAGTTGTGCACACACTCTGACTAGACTGGGAATGTGATGGCTGTCCCTGCCTTAGTAGATATGAGGGGCACATTTCTAGACTGGCATGAAAATTTACAGATGCTCCCAACAGGCACTGGGTTATTATGCGAGCAACCAGCAGGATTTGAATGTGCTAATGCTCCCTTGGCTCAGGCTGGCTTGCTGTGCATGTTCCCAGCTGGGTGTGCAGTTTGCAGGAGTTCCACACACAGAGGGCTACTAAGATCAGATCTAGAGTTTACAGAGTACAATAGTTGCATCCCCGGCGATCTGATCCAATGCCCTTTGAAGCCAATGGAAAGACTGCCATTGATTTCAGCAGGCTTTAGAACAGGCCTAGGTGACCACTCTGTATTAAATGCTGGACCCTGAACATTCGAATTGCCACTAATGTGTTCATTTACCTCTACTTGTTTTATTTTATAAATCCTCCCTCTTAAAAAAAGTCTTTTTTCTTTTACAGGCTTTTGAATAATTTGTCCATGTTGCTCAGTTGTAAATTAACTGTAGCCATTTAAAAAAAAGATTTGAAGGTCACTGCAGCCAACTCAACATAAACTTCTAATAAGTGCACCATGGTAGTCAAAAAGCAAACAGAAATGTTAGTTGTACAGAGAGTGGGAAAAGAAATAATACTGAGATTATTATAATGTCATGGTATTATTCCATGGTACTCCCTGCCTAACCTGGAATAATGTGCCAGCTTCCAGCCACCCACTCTCATACAGATACTGCAGAAACAGAGCAGCACCAGAGAGGCTTCAGAATGAGGAGAGACTGAAAAAAGGGGGGGACTGTTTACCAGTTCTTTAGAGTGGAGCTTAACAGGAGGTACGTGAAAAATAAATACAAACTACAGTAGAACCTCAGAGATATGAACTAACTGGTTAACCACACATCTCATTTGGAACCGGACATACACAATCAAGCAGCAGCAGAGACAAAATAATAAATAAATAAATAAACAACAACAACTAAATATAAGCAAATACAGTACTGTACTGTGTTAAATGTAAACTACTAAAGAAATAAAGGGAAACTGTTTCTCTGATTGTTTCATTGAAATTAAGAGGTCTTAAAAGCAGCATTTTTCTTCTTCATAGTAACATTTCAAAGCTGTATTAAGTCAACGTTCAGTTGTAAACTCTTGAAAGAACAACCATAATGTTTTGTTCAGAGTTACTAACAACCTCCATTCCCAAGATGTTCATAACTCTGAGGTTCTACTGTAATGAACAGTATTAAGAAGCTAGATCAAGGGCTCCGATTTATCTTCTCTCATAATACAAGCACGAGGACATTCAATGAAACTGCAAGGCAGCAAATGTAAATCCAATAAAAGGATTTTTTTTAACTCAATGCAATTAACTGTGGAACTCACTGCCACAATTGATCTTTGAGGCCAAGAGCCTAGTAGGAAGAAAAAAATTTCTCTGAGTTATGGGAACACCCACAGTTATATTAGACAGAACATAACACAACTTTAGTACGGATATGCTTGAGGGCATAAAGCAACCTCTAATTCATGAGGGTTATGGGCAGATTATTCCAAACAGAGTTTCTTGCCTTTTCTCTAAAGTATCTAGACCAAGGTCAGTCAGAGACTACTGAACTAGACAGTATCTGCTATGATATTTCCCGAGCAGGGGTGGCTCCAGGCACCAGCACGCCAACTGTGTGCTTGGGGCGGCAAGCCACTGGGGGCGCTCTGCCAGTCACCGCGAGGGCGGCAGGTAGGCTGCCTTCAGCGGCATGCCTGCGGAGGATCCGCTGGTCTCATGGCTTCGGCGGACCTCATGCAGGCGTGGGACCAGCAGACTCTCCGCAGGCAAGCTGCCGAAGGCAGCCTGCCTGCTGTGCTTGGGGCGGCAAAATGTCTAGCGCCGCCCCTGTTCCTGAGTAAACCTCACTATTGTCAGGGTCTAAGAATAAGAGGAGGAATGTCAGATACAGAAGACTAAAGAACAAAGCAATAGAAGACTTTTTGACATCATCTTGCATTTTAAACATATGTGAAAGGAAAAATATAAATAGTTTGCCATGTGTAACTTGCAAACAAGAATTATGGATAGAGGTGGGGGGGGAGGGGAGTTTGTCCCAGTCCAGAGGCCATGACAATGGGAGAGGAGAGGAAGGCGGGCTTATTGACAAGCAGGAGGAACCATGAGGTATCATGATATGTGCTTTTGGACGAGGAGGAGGGATGATTATTTTAGACATGGGGAAGGAGGTGAATGGGCACATCTTACTTTTTAGCTCTCCCTGCCCCACATGCATGATATAGGTAAGTTCTAATTATGGCCACACTGGCAAATGCTTCTTCTCTGAAGTTTCTCTGTACTCCATTAGAAAAAGGAAAGGTTGACTTCAGTACATATGTAGTGCAGGGCTTCTTATCCCTCCTTTCCCAGGAACATTAACATTATATACAGCAAACAGGAAAACATCAAAAAAGAACTCTCCAACCTGGAGACTCTCATAAATAACCAATCTTCCATACAAACGGACTTCACTAAAATAAGACAGGAGATCTACATTACTCACTTCACCTCTCTACAAAGGAAAAAGGACTGTACGCTGTCTAAACTCCTACCTGCCACATGGGGCCACAACCGTAGTACCCCTAACCCAGCCAGCAATATTGTCAATCTATCCAACTACACACTCAGCCCAGCAGAAAAGTCTGTCCAGTCTCGGGGACTCTCTTTCTGCCCTGCCACCCCCACAAACATGATACAGTTCTGCGGCGATCTGGAAGCCTACTTTCGCCGCCTCCGACTCAAAGAATACTTTCAGGACAACACTGAACAGCGCACTGATACACAGTTACCCTCCCACCAACAGCACAAGAAGAACTCCACATGGACTCCTCCTGAGGGTTGAAATGACAGTCTGGACCTATACATAGAATGCTTCCGCCAATGTGCATAGGCAGAAATTGTGGAAAAACAACATCGCTTGCCTCATAACCTAAGTCGTGCAGAACGCAATGCCATCCACAGCCTCAGAAACCACCCTGACATTATAATCAAAGAGGCTGATAAAGGAGGTGCTGTTGTCATCATGAACAGGTCTGACTACCAAAAGGTGGCCGCCAGACAACTCTCCAATACCAAATTCTACAGGCCACTTCCCTCAGATCCCACTGAGGAATACACTAAGAAACTGCACCATCTACTCAGGACACTCCCTACACTAACACTGGAACAAATCAACATACCCTTAGAGCCCCGACCAGGGTTATTCTATCTACTACCCAAGATCCACAAACCCGGAAATCCTGGACGCCCCATCATCTCAGGCATTGGCACTCTCACTGAAGGACTGTCTGGATATGTGGACTCTCTACTCAGACCCTATGCCACCAGCACTCCCAGCTATCTCCGTGACACCACTGATTTCCTAAGGAAACTACAATGCATTGGTGACCTTCCAGAAAACACCATCCTAGCCACCATGGATGTAGAGGCTCTCTACACAAACATCCCACACACAGATGGAATACAAGCTGTCAGGAACAGTATCTCTGATGATGCCACAGCATAACTGGTTGCTGAGCTCTGTGCCTTTATCCTCACACACAACTATTTCAAATTTGATGACAATATATATCTCCAGATCAGTGGCACCGCTATGGGCACCCGCATGGCCCCACAATATGCCAACATTTTTATGGCTGACCTGGAACAACGCTTCCTCAGCTCTCATCCACTCACGCCCCTTCTCTACCTACACTACATTGATGACATCTTCATCATCTGGACCCATGGGAAGGAGACTCTGGAAAAATTCCACCACAATTTCAACAGCTTCCATCCCAGCCTCAGCCAGGACCAATCTACACGGGAGGTCCACTTCCTAGACACCACGGTGCAAATAAGTGATGGTCACATTAACACCACCCTATACCGAAAACCTACCGACTGCTATGCCTACCTTCATGCCTCCAGCTTCCATCCCGGGCACACCACACGATCCATTGTCTACAGCCAAGCACTGAGGTACAAACGCATCTGCTCCAACCCCTCAGACAGAGACCAACGTCTACAAAATCTCCACCAAGCATTCTCAAAACTATAATACCCGCATGAGGAAATAAGGAAACAGATCAACAGAGCCAGACGTGTACCCAGAAGCCTTCTACTGCAAGACAAACCCAAGAAAGAAACCAACAGGACTCCACTGGCCATCACATACAGTCCCCAGCTAAAACCCCTCCAATGCATCATCAGGGATCTACAACCCATCCTGGACAATGTCCCACACTTTCACAGGCCTTGGGTGGCAGACCAGTCCTCGCCCACAGACAGCCTGCCAACCTGAAGCATATTTTCACCAGTAACTGCACACCGCACCATAGTAACTCTAACTCAGGAACCAATCCATGCAATAAACCTCGATGCCAACTCTGCCCACATATCTACACCAGTGACACCATCACAGGACCTAACCAGATCAGCCACACCATCACCGGTTCATTCACCTGCACGTCCACCAATGTAATATATGCCATCATATGCCAGCAATGCCCCTCTGCTATGTACATCAGCCAAACTGGACAGTCTCAACGGAAAAGGATAAATGGACACAAATCAGATATTAGGAATGGCAATATACAAAAACCTGTAGGAGAACACTTCAACCTTCCTGGCCACACAATAGCAGATCTTAAGGTAGCTATCCTACAGCAAAAAAATTTCAGGACCAGACTTCAAAGAGAAACTGCTGAGCTTCAGTTCATCTGCAAATTTGATACTATCAGCTCAGGATTAAACAAAGACTGTGAATGGCTTGCCAACTACAAAACCAGTTTCTCCTCCCTTGGTTTTCACACCTCAACTGCTAGAAGAGGGCCTCATCCTCCCTGATTGAACTAAACTCGTTATCTCTAGCCTGCTTCTTGCTTGCATATATATACACCTGCCCCTGGAAATTTCCACTACATGCATCCGACGAAGTGGGTATTCACCCACGAAAGCTCATGCTCCAAAACGTCTGTTAGTCTATGAGGTGCCACAGGACTCTTTGTTGCTTTTACAGATCCAGACTAACACGGCTACCCCTCTGATACTTAACATTTCAAGGTGGCTATTTTCCAGACCACGGTGACTGGAACAATAAACACTGTGATACACTTGAAAAGCTGGAGAAAAAGATGACTTGTTACAAGATTCTCAGTATAGCAAGGAGGCTGGAAATACAGTTCTAAGATAACCGGCAATTCAATCATAACCTCTTTAGAGACACTTAACTAATTTAGTTACACCACACACCAATTCACTGGAGACCCCCAAAGCAAATGCAAGCTGTGCCATACCCAAAATAGAAACTGAGACAGATGACTGAGAAAGAATAGAAACAGGAAGGAAGGAGAGAGAGGCTTTAAGTGAAATACCAAAATTCCTGGTGGCAGTTTGCTTGCTGGAATGCATCAGAGTTGTAGCAGCCAACATCTTTACCAGGCTGCTCTAAGTGGTCAAGCAATTAGACTCAGTGGGGAAGAAAAGTAAACTTACTGCACTATTCTGTCCATTCCTATAGCCAAGATATAAAATAAGAGATGTGGAAGAGAGAAGGGGGACTTTAGAGCCGCAGCATGACAAAGTATGTTTTAAAACAAGAAAAAATGGAATGAAAGGGTAGTTTTGGAAGAGATAGTTGAAGCTTTAAAGTGCTATATATTAAATGAGATTTACTGCTATTTCCTTTTCACTCCCTCTGACATTTATGGTCTAATCATCTGAACAGCTGTGAAAATAAAGAGTAAAACAGGACTCTTTAAACTGAGAGTGGAACACATGCTAGGGACAGGACAGAGCTGGGTTTTGTATCAAGCCTCTCTTTTTTTTTTTTTTTTAAAAGAGAAAGCAAAAATTTCTCAGAGTTTGACTCCCATGGGGCAACTAACGATCAAGTAGTGAGACAACTTTGTGTTTTTCTGTATCCCCGCCAAATGCAGTGCTGTCTACACATTTGCAAAGTTGTAAACAAAATAGTAGCGTGGTAATTTGCCCTTTCCCATCATTCTTCTATTTTTCTCTTGTTTACTTTGAAGGTTTTTTTTTTAAACTAATTGATCTCTATGATGGACTGGAGTGATTATTAGATATTGTATATAGTCAGCTAGGGTGACCAGACAGCAAGTGTGAAAAATCGGGATGGGGGTGGGGGGTAATAGGTTCCTATATAAACAAAAGCCCCCAAAATTGGGACTCTCCCTATAAAATCGGGACATCTGGCCACCCTATAGTGAGCACACATTTTTATTATAAGCAACTATCATATTCTGTTCCTGTACTACACACAATGTGCTAAGTGCTGTGCAGACCCACGAAGGCATGCAAAAGCAACGCCTAGTCCCTGCCCCGAAGAAAGTTTTGCTTACAGCTTCTTTACCCGGTTACATTCCTCCATCCCAATTTAAAAAACAAATAATTGGCCTAATTCCGTGTCTCGCACTGCCAGCTCCCTACTCTGCTGCCCAAAGAGGTAGGAGGGTCTGTTGCCAAAGTACAGACTTGAGGGATTAAATTTTTCCTGTCTAAGCAGAAATGGAAAGATTAGAAGACACAGTGGAAATGCAGGACATGTTATAAAGAAGCTACTGCATATATCCAAAGGAGCAGGGTAAAGAGATAGCCAAACTGCACTCCACTGCAGAGCTGGAGAAGTTGCTTGCTACCCAGACTGGTGGCCTCGAGACTCTCTCCCTTCTGGTCATCAGTTCTCTGTCATCATCCCCCTTCCACCCATCCTACTGCATCATCAACATAATAACAGTACTCAAAGCTTTACACATATGCACCTATGGCTCTCCCTTACAAAAACTACTGGACAAAATAGTTCTTCCTCAACTAACTCCAGATCTAGTTATGAAATGCCAATTCCTGCAACATCTGCTTCTGTATCTACCCATTTATCTGTTAACAAATATTAGCTATCAATGTATGTAAACTTGGCCTAGACAAATTGGAGGACTGGGCCAAAAAAAATCTGATGAGATTCAACAAGGACAAGTGCAGAGTTTTGCACTTAGGAAGGAAGAATCCCATACACGGCTACAGACTGGGGATTGACTGGCTAAGCAGCAGTTCTGCAGAAAAGGACTTGGGGATTACAGTGGATGAGAAGCTGGATATGAGTCAGCAGTGTGCCCTTGTTGGAGAGAGTCCAGCAAAGGGCAACGAAAATGATTAGGGGGCTGGGGCACATGACTTATGAGGAGAGGCTGAGGGAACTGGGCTTATTTAGTCAGCAGAAGAGAAGAGTGAAGGGGGATTTGATAGAAGCCTTCAATTACCTGAAGAGGGAGGGGGGTTCCAAAGAGGATGGCGCTAGTCTGTTTTCAGTGGTGGCAGATGACAGAACAAGGAGCAACGGTCTCTAGTTGCAGTGGGGGAGGTCTAGGTTGGATATTAGGAAACACTATTTCACTAGGAGGGTGGTGAAGCACTGGAATGGGTTACCTAGAGAGGTGGTGGAATCTCTGTCCTTAGAGGTTTTTAAGGCCCGGCTTGTCAAAGCCTTGGCTGGGATGATTTAGTTGATGTTGGTCCTGCTTTAAGCAGGGGATTGGACTAGATGATCTCCTGAGGTCTCTTCCAATGTTAATCTTCTATGATTCAATGATTCTATGATAGTCTGCATTCTTCTGCACACCCTAAGAAGGATTTGGGAGGTGCTAGAACAATGTTCCAGTCCAATTCAACTTCCTGGGTCTTTTGTTCTATCATCTTCATAAGATTTTCTATCCCTTAATGCATCAAAATACAATCCTTTTGATTTTGCAACTTCCTCTGCATTAGGCAGACCCTTTCATGGAGCAATCCCTAGTATCTACTACAATAGATATTTTCCTACCAAGGAGCTTAAGAATGTAGATTAGTCTCACTGACTTCAATAGGACAGTTTGTGAGGAAGGACTGCTCATGTAAGTAATATTTTGCAGGATCAGACCCTAAAGCAGTGTTGGTTTGATACTTTCTGATTATCCTCATCACAATATTGTATATTATTCTACTTTTAATATAATATTGTGCCCAATTTTTATCTGACAGTGTTTCTTTAAGGCCCTCAGGAACTTCTAAATTCAAACTCTCACTCTGCTTAGAAAGCTCTACTATTCATGAAAACAATAAAAGATTGACATGAAAGTGAAGAAAAGTGGAATCAGAGCCAGAAGTGCTAATGACAAAATGAATATAGATGCATGTAAGGTGATTATATATAAGTTTTGCAGGCTACCACATGTTCGGGCAAATGTTTATTTCACTTGGATGGCTATCAGAATCTTCTGCAAGACTGCTTTTTCACGTCCATATTAAAAAAAGGTGAAAAGGAAGCAAGGAACCATACCACATTTTCTTGTGCATAACAAAGAACAAATTTGGCAAAAGAATATGGTCTTCAAAATATGAACTTTAAGAAGAAAGACAAAACCTTTAAAAAATTCTGAATGACAAACTTTGAGAAAGGTAGAGACAGATCCCAGCAGGCATAAACTCTCACAGTTCCATTGACTTCAGTGGAACTATGAGAATACACACTAGCTAAGGATCTGACCCTTTGAGTACATAGCATTAGTATATGCTACATGTGGGGTGAATTAGTAAGCAAAGAAAACTACAGAAGGGCACTAAAAAATGCAGGATGCTTAAAAGAAAATATGTACTGCCATATGTGTGCCATTTGTGTAATGAGTAAAAATGACTTCTGGATGAGTGAAGACCATTAAGGGTCTAATTCTGCCTTGCTTGTTCATAAAGAGTATTGTTTTAGTCCATGAGTACTCCCAATGATTTCAGTTGGAATACTTATGGAGTAAGGTACTACTCAATGCAAGCAAGAATGGTAGCATAGGCCTGAAAATTACTTAGGAAGACAGACCCATTTGCTTGGGAATATAAAATGTCACTGAACACTATGCAAAACACAAACACAAGGAGTAAGGGGGAAAATGAACTAGAGAGGCAAAAGTAATAACTAAGATGAAAACAGAAATTAATGACAAACAGAAACAAGTGTTTTAAATACATGAGAAAGAAAGCACTAGGCAAGCACTCAGTCAAATTATCAAGGGGTTAGACTGAAAATTTAATGACAGATGTTAATGTTGCTCAAAGCCAATCTTCCCTCCTCCACTCCCCAGTTTTCATAAAGAACCTAAAGTTTGTGTCCTGTGGCACCTTATAGACTAACAGACGTTTTGCAGCATGAGCTTTCGTGGGTGAATACCCACTTCTTCGGATGCAAGTAGTGGAAATTTCCAGGGGCAGGTTTATATATGCAAGCAAGAAGCAAGCTAGAGATATTTTAGAGATATCTAAATATATCTCATGATATAGAGATATCTCTAGCTTGCTTCTTGCTTGCATATATAAACCTGCCCCTGGAAATTTCCACTACTTGCATCCGAAGAAGTGGGTATTCACCCACGAAAGCTCATGCTGCAAAACGTCTGTTAGTCTATAAGGTGCCACAGGATTCTTTGCTGCTTCTACAGAACCAGACTAACACGGCTACCCCTCTGATACTAAAGTTTGTGTGTATCTTCAAAACTAGAATATATTTATTTTGAATAGGAGAGAAAGGGCACTGGAATTAAATATTAAAAGGTCTACCCCAAGATTTTCAAATTGGGGAGCCAATGTTAGGTGCCTAAATAAGTGGTTTGATTTTCAGAGATGATGAGCAGCTGCAGCTCCCATTGATTTTAAGTGGAGCTGGTAGGTGCTCAGTCTCTTTCAAACATGGATTTAGGTGCCTAACATCAGGCATCCAAGTTTAAACATTTTGGCCTTAAGTCCTTTTGATGAAAAAAATCAAACTAAACCAAACCAAAACCACCCACTTCCACCTAGAAATAACCTGAAGATATCCAGATCTCTGACGGTTAGGACTGGCACGATGTGCCCCATGCATTCATGACTGCCATGTTTGATTCTGTAACTCATATCTAGGAAAGTAGCCACATGCCTTCAAAAAACTCCAGCTAACATAAAATACAGCAGTCCTTCTGTTTAGCAACACAGGACCCCATGAACAGATCGCCTCAGTTCTCCACTCCATGCACTTGCACTCTAGCTACCGGAGAGGTTCTCTCTCCTTTCACTTCTATGACCTCACACAAAAGCTACATTCCACTAGATTCTAGAGCAATTAAACTAAGGGATGCTTGTGAGAGCAGAAGACAGAACTTTCACAAGAGCTGGACCCAGATTATGAAATCCCCCCTCCCCTCCACAAAAGATAACAAAAAACCTAATAATTTTTAGAAATAAATACAAACCCTGTTTATTTGACTTAATAATATTCTTCATTTATTTATTGCTTCATGCCCATGCATTCACACCCATCCATTCACTCACGTAAACCAAAACCATCCTAACAGAAAAATCTACAAACTAATCACACTACTTCTCCTACAGGCTGGAAAGGAAGAAAAAGAGATAGTTATTTCTATATTTAAATACTTGGGAGGTGCTCAGATATCATGCTGATGTGAGGCTATGTATATGCAACAGATGCACAAAGTGTATTTCACTCCTTGTTGGTCTGGCCAGCTCCTATTTTGGCTTACATTCTTCACTGCCTGTCCTAAACTACTCTGAGTTTCTGTCTGCTGTTCAACAGCTGCAATATTTTACTCCAAAGCTGGCTGCATATAAAAGGTGGATGAAAAAACCATATTTAGTCTGTAAACTGCTTTGAGATCCTACTGGATAAAAGGCACTAAAATAAAATGTACAGAATCATTATTAAATAATTTCTATGTTCTTAAGTTCATTTTCTTGTCCAACTAGAAGACAGAAAACTACAGTCAAAACCAACCAAACAGGATATCAATATCTATGAAATATTACCTGTTAAAATCATTGCATCAGACTCATCGGTTTGCCCATTCACATTTAGTGCTGAGAGCGCCCCAACATCTGCAAACTGGTAAAAATTTGCTAACACTAGCTACTAAAACAATAAAGGACACTTATGATTTCTATAGCTTTGTTGCTGTCTGTCTGTACAGTAAATGTGATATGACGTGACATATATGTAAGATCCTGATAATTATTTAAGTACATTTTAATAAATAACTGAGTAAGTACAAAATATTAATACAGTAGGACCAAGACCTTAACAAAAAGGTTATTCTCATGCCCTAGAGCAACATGTAGAATTAGCTTTTAAAAAACAAAAACAGCAGAAATGAAACTAGTAAGCAAAAAGCATTCCAAATAACAGGTGTACAAAACTTTAATTGTCTTACTTGTAGTTTTTCTCCCAGAACTTGACTGGTCTGGCATACGATGTGATAAAAATGACACTACCAAGAAATGGACTCAGTGGAGTAGAAAAGATCGAAGTGGCCAGAGTTTGAAAGAAAAGCATGGCAGAGTCTGAAAAGTTCAAGTTAAGGTAACATGAATGATTTCATCACACTTTTAAATAGTTCTTCAGACAGCTCCTAAGCTATTTTATTTTTATCATTTTTTCCAAGGTGGGGGAGAAGCTCTGAAGTCATACACAACGGGGCTAATTATTAAGATGAGGACTGTAGCTGTTCAAACTTAAGTAGTTCTAATAATGAAGGCCACATGTTTAGGTGAACAAGTTGCAGGGTGGAATGGCTGGCAGCAGAGCCATCTGTGTCAGATTTCTGCTAGAGTTTCCCTGTTCCGGGGGTGGAGGTGGGGAGGTTCTCTACCAGCCTTCTCCAGCTGCTTTAATGCCATTTATACAACAGCCTTAGTGGACCAGAGGATCTGGCACAAAGGTCTCTTATCCTTAATCACTTTGGGTGAAATCTTGAGCCCACTGAAGTCAATGGGAGTTTTGCAACTGGTATCAATGGATCAACCATTTCACCCTGTGTTTTTTTCCCCAAGAGCATGAATATATAATCAAAACTGCTGGTTTGAAATGAAGCTTTCCAGCAAGTGGAACTCACCCTAGCTTTTATCAGATATTTATTATCACATACTGATGGCCTAGTAAAAATCTTCTACATATCATATTCATTGAACTGTCCACAAAGTGGGAAGAGTGCAGGGGAAATAACATAGGTAAAGATCCTGGTGCACGCATGCATTCATGGTTTACTACTTTTAAATGATTATTATATTATACATTCTAGATGCGTTGAAAACGAGTCTAGGAAACACAATGAAGAGGTGGATAAATATATAAAGAAAGATGTAACAGGAGCGTGATTTAAAAGACTTGGGAACAAATTCTCATTTTAGTTACATCAGGCCCTTGAATTTCTGGAGAGAACACTTCATGCAGCCTGTTGGCATGACAGACTCAATTACCCCATTTTACACCTCACTTGGGAAAAAAATGGTATTTTATAAAGAATCGTACAGCTGCTGGGCAAGTATCAAAGTACTGGGATTACACCACCAATGGTGCCTCTCTGAAACCAGAATTAAGGTCCAATCACTCAAGAGCAATAGTCTTTTGATTCAGCCTATTCTAATAATGTTCAGTATATAAATTCTGCAATCTTTGAGAAACTAAAGCTCAATTTATAATGCATATTTTATTTTAAAACTGAAAAATATTCACATTGCAGTTTTCCCACTAAAAGTCTATTAGCCAAGCTTTTGAAGCAATATGCAGCATTTATGAAAAAATATTTAGCAAGAGCGATCATTGAAAATCCTTAAACTTATTAAAAGAGAGTGATCTGGAATGGTGTCTGAGTGCATTAGTGAGTTTGCAAACTGAGCTGCCCTAAGAGGTTAAAAGTTCAAAAACCATCAGAGAGAACATACAGAAGGGCAAAAGTCTGTCAGCAAACTTCAATCGTCATATTACGCTGGAATCATAACCCACACTGGTTCTGAAAGATAAAGAATTATCTGCAAGTGTCAAATAAGCTGAGTCATCAGAGGAGCTGAAAAGATGGGAGGAAAACAAGGAGCACAGATAATGACAGTCTTCTAAAGACTGCTTCAAAGCAATTAACATAAAAAACAGTCAACATGATGATCTAGGACTTTGGGCATTTCACTGTGGAATGTTTACATTAAATGTACAGCTCAAACAATAACAATCGTTAGGTTCTCTTCCAGCCAAATGACATAATGATTATTATGTCACTTGGAAGACAATTCTCATTGACTTTTGGAGAGCGCTTTTAATTAAGAGTGTAACATACATAGACAGATCATAGGAGCAGGTAACGGGACCATGCCCTTTTTCTTTAAATTTTGGGATCTTCTGATAATATTTGTATCCTACATGCTCTATGTTTTCCAAATTTCAGGACAGGGAATATGTTTTGTGGCACATACTTTAGCTATTGTAAAGTGTCATGAATATTTATGGAACATGATAAATAATTTTCTAATTAAGTTCATTTCTAAATATTCCTTACCTCACTTTGATGTGTAGTGTGGGTAATTATTTTTGTCTGTGATCAGATACTTTTAACTCATAGCAACTGACGTATTTTTATTAGGTTCTCTTATGTTTGGTAGCAATGCACTGATTATGTTCAAGTATTATGGTACTATGGTATTATAGTACTTTTATTACCATGAATTTAAAAGCTTACTTTCCCATATTATGCTTCAGTTAATTTTCCCTGTGCACCATCTTCTTTATGACTGCTATATGAGCAGAATTCATCCCTTGGCAGAAGGCACACACAAGACCCTCCATGCTATGGAACATCATAATACGCCCACATGGGGCAAAGATGGACAAAGCAGATACCAGAGGTTTCCACAAATTCCCACAAAAACCTGCATGGGCTTCTTTTAGGGCAGCATGGAAGAGAAGACTAAAACTGGCTAAGGGAGAGGGGAACTGGATCCAAGTTTTGCCAGAACCAGTAGTTGTGAAACCTTACAGAGTGGTCATGGAGCGGTTATTATAAATAGGTTTCCATCTCAGTGCATATATTGAAGACTGGAATAGTGACTGCTGCGGTGTTGCACTACTGCCCATGAAGTGTTGGGCTTTGGGTGGTTTCCATCTCTTCCAAACCAAACACACAACCTGAGTCTTAAAGGCTTCCTTCTGAGACCAGCACTGGAGTCACAGGTATCTGGGTGGCAGCAATTGGAAAAAGGAGATGGGGCAGATGGGTGCTTTTGGCTTCCTTCTCTGATATCAGTGCAAGAATCACAAGGCAGCAGTGGTGGCACATCTGAAACTGTGTAATCTGAAATATTAATAATTCTGCTCTTGATCCCACAGCCATTTTATTCACGTAAAGCTCCCATGGATTTCTAATTATATTAACGTCAACAATGAGGTTGGAATTTATGGAGTACAGTCATATTCTCTAGTTTTTATGTACAAAGGAAACTAAAACCATTTTAGGCTCTTAAGTCACCTAGATGCTTTTGAAAATTTTACCCTACATTCATTAGTAACTGTTTGCGGGGTTGGCCCTGGTCTACAGCTCTCATACTCCCAACAAATTCATTAAGACTTCTAAAACCAATTTGTTCACTTACAGTTGTTGTATAAATTATATACATAATAGAAGCAGTGAGATGATCTCATTATCTTCCCAGGTAATGTTGTTACAATGGTTCATAGCATGGGAGGGAAAGTATTTACTATATTAATTATGTGGAAAAGGTTCAACAATGCAAATAAAAATGTTAAGAAAGCACTTTTAATATGATGATGAAAATAAGTGTCTCTATTAGTCTTCTCGTTTTAAGGGTCAGGACATAGAACATGGGCAAGTTTCAAAATGATTACTGTACACCCCAAACCTGTATACCTTTGAAAACCAAATCCTACTTACATCAAGCACACAACAAATCCCACTGGCCCTCAGTGTGTTCATTTGAATGTCTCTTTACATATACATGCAAGATCATTAAAATACATGCATGTTATGTTTGGTTTACTGTGTGATTTCTCACTGGATTTTTTCTGTTTTTTTTAAATGAAAGATATTATGTTAATGAACATTACGATTGGAAATTTACCTGAACATAATGTAGTCAATTCCAAGTTATGGTTCCCAGATCAACCATACTGTAATTTGGCTCTTTTGTGCATATGTAGCATTTTTGCATTATTTTTAATGGGGATGATGCATAAAAGTTAATAGAAAATTCCATGCTTATATACACAAGGACAGAATTATTGTTGTTGTGGGAACAGTAACTTTTTCATGTGAATTCTTAACCATAACATTACATTAAGATACTGTTTTGCATTTAACAAGGATAGCGTTAACTTTAATAATTGATACCCAGTCTAAATGTACTTCAACAATAACTACATAAATCAACTAAATCCTATTCAGTAACTGCCTTACTTTTAAAAAAAATCCTACTTAGGGATTTTATTAACATTAAAGTTACTGTCACTACAAAATAATTGCATTTGAAGAGAAATTTTGTTAAAGTATAATCTTCACTTTTGAAATGTTCTGCTAAATAACTTTAAATAAAACTGCTTAATTGCAGTTCCTAGATAAAAATAGGGACTCAAATTAATACAGAATGTGGATTTTGATAATAGCTCTTGCTACGCCTACTGCTTCAAAATTGGTTGGAGCCAGCTTTACTTTTACTATTAACTTTTGTTAATAATGTTTTTTTGGAATCTTTCCTTTTGAGGGCTATTGTAAGTATGTTTCCAGCTATCCTATGACATTTCATGTCTTAGAACCAAAAGTGGAAAATTTTAAAAGGCAGAAACTTCCCAACTCACTCAATGGAAAATCTGTATAAAAGAAAATCAAAGTCAAACTACAATTAAGATGGGAAAAATTTAGAAGGATGCAACAGGGAAAAACCAGATGAAGCAAATCCCTGCATTCAGGCATTAGCCAGGGCTAGCTGTTAAAAGGATGCTCAGCACCCCACAAGAACAGCATTATAGAGAAGACAGTCCACCCAAGATGGAGGAATTGTACTGAGAATACTTTTTCTACACAAGACACACTAAATTTTATGTTGGGATGAGAGAGAACATTATAAGAAAAGAGAATTAATTGAATATGAATGGGGAAGAAGGAAATAGCATTAAACATCCTGGTCCAAATTCTGCTCAATTCCCCAGTTGCAATTCCTAATGCAGTCAACAGCTGCATCCAAATAACAGAGAAAAACTGGGTCCCCTCTGTCTAAAGAGACCTTATTAGAAGTAACATGGTATCCCAGAATCAGTGTAAAATATTTTCAGTTTTTTACTAAATGTTACTCTCTTTGTTCAAACCCTGTACATACATGAACAGTGAAACTGGGAGTAAACAAAAAAACAAACAAAATATCTGTAAAGGATATGAGGTATTGAGAAGAGCTGAGCGAACACGTGAAATGAAGATCCCCACGCAATCTGCCAGGGAGCAATGTATGTCATAACAAACTGTAATTTTTGCAGTAGTTCCCACAGCTGAAAACAAGAGAGAAAAAAAATATGATGACATTTACAGGTATCAAGGTAATTTCAACAGTAACATTTTAAAATTCTAAATCCTTTACAACTGTGCATTGTCTGGTAACTGTACTGGAATGAATGAAATTTAGTTTCTATTGTGCTACTTTGTTCACTCATATTAAGGTCCTGATTCAGGAAAATGCTAAGGCATGTATTTAACTTTAAGCATGAGTTACTTCTCTTGAGTTAGCCTAGCTCAAGTGAGAGCATTCATACTGCAAAATAATACTTGATCTGCTGTGTCCACTCTGGCGCTGCACTCGTTTATGTGTGGCACTAAGGGTACGTCTACACTACGGGACTATTCCGGATTTGCATAAACCGGTTTTGTAAAACAGATTTTATAAAATCGAGTGCGCGCGGCCACACTAAACACATTAAATCGGTGGTGTGCGTCCATGGTCCGAGGCTAGCGTCGATTTCTGAAGCGTTGCACTGTGGGTAGCTATCCCGTAGCTATCCCATAGTTCCTGCAGCCTCCCCCGCCCCTTGGCATTTCCGGGTTGAGATCCCAGTGCCTGATGGGGCAAAAATCATTGTCGCGGGTGGTTCTGGGTAAATGTCGTCAGTCACTCCTTCCTCTGGGAAAGCAACGGCAGACAAGCATTTCGCGCCTTTTTTCCCTGGATTGCCCTGGCAGATGCCATAGCATGGCAATCATGGAGCCTGTTTTGCCTTTTGTGACTGTCACCGTATGTGTACTAGATGCCGCTGACAGAGGCGATTCAGCAGCGCTACACAGCAGCATGCTTTTGCTTTTGCATGACAGCAGAGATGGTTATCAGCCATACTGCACCATCTCCCAATCCATAAATTGGTAATAAGATGATCATGGCTACCAGTCCTTTTGCACTGTTCCATTTGCTGCTGTCATAAGTGCCCCTGGCTGCTCTTAGCCAGGGGCGCAAAAGCCAAAATTGGGAATGACTCCCTGAGTCAATCCCTCCTTTTTGGTATCTAAAAATAGAATCAGCCCTGCCTAGAATATGGGCAAGTGTACTAGAGAACCACTGTATCAGAGAACCAGAGAGCACAGCTGCTCTGTGTCAGATCCTGCAGAAATTATGAGCTGTATGCTATTCACAGGGGGTGCTCCTGCAACAACCCCTCCTGTTCATTTCATTCTTCCCCCAGCCTTCATGGGCTACCCCACTTGTCCCCCCACTTGTGTGATGAAGTAATAAAGAATGCAGGAATAAGACACAGTGACTTGTTAGTGAAGGCAGCCTCCAGCTGCTATGATAGTCCAGACAGGACAGTAAGGAGTGCATCCCTCTGCTAGTTCAGGGGCACTTGAATCTTTTCTTTACACATGAAGGGTGGGGGCTGATGGAGCTCAGCCCCCTGTTGCTATGATGATGATGGATATCAGCCATACTGCACCATCTACCAGGAAAAATTAGGACCAGGCGACCTTGATCGACCTGTCCCAAGCAAGTTGGTATGGTTACCAGTCCTTTTGCACTGCCCCATGTGCCAATAGGCTGATGATGAGGATGGGTAGCAGTCCTATTGTACCATCAGCCACCCATGGCGGGGTGGGAGGAAGGATGTTGTTGAGTGCTGCACCATCCCGTCTATCTGCAGCATTCAGTAAAGATAGGGTGACATGTAAAAGAGTCAAGACAGGATTGTTTTCCCTTTCACTTCTGGGGGGGGGGGGGGTGCGTAAATTGCCTAGCTATGCCCTGACCCACCGCGGACACTGTTTTTGACCCTAGAAGCATTTGGAGCTCAGCCAAGAATGCAAATGCTTTTCAGAGACTGCAGGAACTGTGGGATAGCTTGAGTCCTCCAGTCCATGAGCGTACATTTGATTCTTTGGCTTTCTGTTACGCTTGCCACGCAGCAGTGCGCTGAGTCCCTGCTATGGCGTCTGTCTGGAGATATTTAAAAAATGATTTTGAATTTCATCTTCTGTAACGGAGCGCTGATAGAACAGTTTTGCCTGCCCTTACAGCGATCACGTCCGCATCGTCCATGCTGGAGCTCTTTCTTTATTTTGATTTTTAACTGCATCACCACCCGTGGTGATCGGAGCTCCACGCTGGGCAAACAGGAAATATTCAAAAGTTCGCGGGGCTTTTCCTGTCTACCTGGCCACTGCATCCGAGTTCAGATTGCTGTCCAGAGCGGTCAGTGGTGCACTGTGGGATACCGCCCGGAGGCCAATACCGTCGATCAGCGGCCACACTAACCCTAATCCGATATGGTAATACCGATACTAGCGCTACTCCTCTCGTTAGGGAGGAGTACAGAAACCGGTTTAAAGAGCCATTAAAATCGATATAAGGTGCCTCCTAGTGTGGACGGTTGTGGCGTTAAATCGGTTTTACGCTCCTAAAACCGATTTAAACGCCTAGTGTAGACCAGGCTTAAGACTTGTGGAGGCATATCCCATAGTTCTTGCTGCTGCAGCAAGCTGAACTGCTCTAATGAATTATTTCTCAACAAGGAAGTGGAAGAACTTGTCTTTCCTTTGCAGGCACATAGGCGGAACTGTCGGAATGCAATGGAGGACTAGTGGCACTCAAGTGGAGTTATCCTGCATCCACACTTCAGGGTGGTTGTGTTAGCAGCTGATGAGTTGTCTAAACTGAGCTATAGCCTAATCCCCCTGACAGGCCAGTCAACTCAAGGTACAACACCCCATACTCTGTGTGTGTGGGGGGGGGGAAGGGACTCAAGGTAGCAGCAACACTCAAACTATTTTTGCTATAAAGACAAGTCCAGACATCATTTGAAAAACAAGGACAGTCCTGGTAAAACCAGGTTGTATGGTCTCTCTAAAACACACTTCATTACCCTCCCCCAAATTTCTGTTGTGGGGTTTGTTTGTTTTGGTACATTAGAAATTCAGGTCTTGTCTACCTTGTTTCCTCTGTAAGACACTACTACACTTTGGAAGGACAAACCAAATGCAAACTACAAAATGGGGAATAATGGGTTAAGTGGTAGTATTAACAAAAAGGAGCTGCGTGTTGTGAATCAGAAATTGAATATGACTCAAAAATATGATGCAGTTGCTAAAAAAGCTAATATAATTCTAGGAATTAACAACAAGAGTGTCATATATAAGACCTGGGAGGTAACTATCCCACTCTATTTGCCATCGGTGAATCCTCAGGTGGAGTGTGTCCAATTCTGGGTGCCACACTTTAGGAAAGATGTGGCGAAATCGGAGAGAGTCCAACAGAGAACAACAAAAGTGACAAAGGATTTAGAAAAGACGGTTACTCACCGTTGTTCTTCGAGATGTGTTGCTCCTATCCATTCCAGTTAGGTGTGCGCGCCGCGCGTGCACGGCTCTTCGGAAGATTTTTACCCTAGCAACTCCGGCGGGCCGGCTGGGCGCCCCCTGGAGTGGTGCCGCTATAGCGCTAGATATATACCCCAGCCGGCCCGTCCGCTCCTCAGTTCCTTCTTGCCGGCTACTCCGACAGTGGGGAAGGAGGGCGGGTCTGGAATGGATAGGAGCAACACATCTCGAAGAACAACAGTTACAACGGTGAGTAACCGTCTTTTCTTCTTCGAGTGATTGCTCCTATGCATTCCAGTTGGGTGATTCCCAAGCCTTACCTAGGCGGTGGGGTCGGAGTGAGACGTGGCAGAGTGTAAGACTGCTGAGCCGAAGGCTGCATCGTCTCTGGATTGCTGCACCAACGCGTAGTGGGTAGCGAAGGTGTGAACAGAAGACCAGGTGGCCGCTCTACAGATATCCTGGATGGGTACATGGGCCAGAAAGGCAGCAGACTAGGCTTGCGCTCTTGTAGAGTGAGCGGTGAGGCGGCTAGCTGGCACACGAGCAAGCTCATAACATGTCCGGATACAAGATGTTACCCAGGAGGAAATCCTCTGAGAGGAGACCGGCTCGCCTTTCATGCGATCAGCAACCGCTACGAACAGCTGGGGCGAATGCCGGAAGGGCTTCGTCCGCTCTATATAAAAAGCGAGGGCTCTGCGGACGTCCAAGGTGTGAAGCTGTTGCTCACGACTTGAGGCGTGCGGCTTCGGGAAAAAGATCGGAAGGAAAATGTCCTGGTTTAGGTGGAAGGCCGACACCACCTTAGGGAGGAGGGCCGGGTGTGGTCGAAGCTGCACCTTGTCGCCGTGGAAGACGGTATACGGTGGACCAACCGTTAGGGCACGGAGCTCGGAAACTCATCTCGCTGAAGTTATAGCGACGAGAAAGGCCGTTTTCCATGAGAGATAGAGTAGGGAACACGTGGCCAAGGGCTCGAAGGGGGCTCCCATAAGCGTGGCCAGAACTAGGTTCAAATCCCAGGACGAGGCAGGACGCCGTATCGGCGGGTACAAGCGGTCTAGGCCCTTAAGGAAGCGGGAAACCATCTGGTTGGAAAAGATGAACCGTCCTCCTATGGATGGACGAAAGGCGGACACGGCTGCCAGGTGTACCTTCAAGGAGGAGACCGCGAGCCCTTGTTCCTTAAGGGACCAGAGGTATTCCAGGATCGTAGGAATAGGGACCAGGAAAGGATTAAGGCCTCTCTGATCGCACCAGATTGCGAAACGCTTCAATTTCGCGAGGTAGGTTGAGCGCGTGGAAGGCTTTCTGCTTTCCATCAGGACTTGCTGCACTGCTGCCGAACAGTCAAGCTCCGCGTGGGTCAACCACGCAGGTACCAAGCTGTAAGATGGAGGGACTGTAGGTCCGGGTGGCGGAGCCTGCCGAAGTCCTGCGTTATGAGGTCCGGCCATAATGGAAGGGGAATGGGATCCCGAACGGAGAGCTCGAGCAGCAGGGTGTACCAGTCCTGCCGTGGCCAGGCCGGAGCGACGAGTATGAGGCGGGCCCTGTCCCTCCGAAGCTTGAGTAGCACCCGGTGTACGAGTGGGAATGGAGGGAAGGCATAGAGGAGGTGATCCGTCCAGGAGCAGAGGAATGCGTCCAACAGGGAGCCTCGGGAGCGACCCTGGTAAGAACAAAACTGGTGGCACTTCCTGTTCTCCTTGGAGGCAAACAGGTCTATCTGGGGAAACCCCCACCTTCGGAAAATTGTGTGCACCACATCTGGACGAAGGGACCACTCGTGGGAGAGGAACGACCTGCTGAGATGGTCGGCCAGCGTGTTCTGCACTCCTGGAAGAAAGGACGCTGCCAGGTGAATCGAGTGGGTTACGCAGAAGTCCCACAGGAGCATCGCTTCCGTGCAAAGCAGGGAGGAGCGAGCCCCGCCCTGCTTGTTGACATAAAACATTGCCGTTGTGTTGTCCGTGAACACCGCCACACAGCGCCCTTGAAGATGGGCGTGGAAGGTCTGACACGCCAAGCGGATCGCTCGCAGCTCCCTGACGTTGATATGTAGGGAGAGCTCTCGGAGCGACCAGAGACCCTGGGTGTGTAGGTTGCCAAGGTGTGCCCCCCATCCCAACGCCGAGGCATCCGTGGTCAGGGTGACGGACGGGCGAGGAGGGCGGAACGGGATTCCCGCACACACAACCTCTGGGTCCAGCCACCAGCTGAGCGAAGCGAGGATTGGTTTCGTGACCGTGACCACCATGTCCAGGAGGTCGCGGTGCAGACGGTACACCAACGCAAGCCAAGTTTGAAACGGGCGAAGGCGCAGCCTCGCGTGCGTGGTCACGAACGTGCAGGACGCCATGTGGTCCAGGAGGCGTAGGCAGGACCGAACCGTTGTTGTGGAAAAGGATTGTAGGTCCCGGATGATGGAGACCATCGTCTGGTGCCGAGGTCGAGGGAGGCAGGCCCTGGCCAAACTGGAGTCCAGGACTGCTCCGATGAACTCCACCCTTTGTGATGGAGCTAAAGTGGACTTCTCGGCGTTTATCAGAAGGCCCAGGCACTGAAATAGGGCTAGGATCTCGGCCATTTGACTTGCTACCAGCTGTCGGGATGGCCCGTGAACCAGCCAGTCGTCGAGATACGGGTACACGTGCATGCGACGACGGTGGAGGGCTGCAGCAACCACTGCCATGCACTTGGTGAAGACCCTCGGCGCGGTGGAAAGGCCGAAGGGTAGCACCGCAAACTGGTAGTGCGCGTTGTTGACTACGAACCGCAGGTAGCGTCGATGGGGAGGGTAGATCGCGATATGGAAGTACGCGTCCTTCATATCGAGGGCGGCAAACCAGTCTCCCGGATCCAGGGAGGGAATGATGGTCCCCAGGGTTACCATGCGAAACTTGAGCTTGAGCAGGTATCTGTTGAGCTCTTGGAGGTCTAGTATAGGTCGGAGACCTCCCTTCGCCTTGGGGATTAGGAAATATTGGGAATAAAATCCCCTGCCTCGCATGTCGTTCGGCACCTCCTCTATGGAACCCAAACTCAACAGAGACTCGACCTCTTGCAAGAGGAATTGCTCGTGAGAGGGGTCCCTGAAGAGGGACGGGGAGGGTGGGTGGGAGGGAGGGGGCGAAACAAACTGAAGGCGGTAACCATACTCGACCGTACGAAGTACCCAGTTGTCCGTTGTTATTTGGGACCACGCCGGGAGGAAGTGGGAAAGACGGTTGCAAAATAACGGGGAAGGATCCGGTAAATAGCCTGATGGGCCGTCCTCGGGCATCCCATCAAAATGCCTGCTTAGGCCCTTGAGGGGCTTTGGAGGGCGCCTGGAACTGGTTACGCTGGTTGCCCGATGGTCTACGGCGGTTTAGGCGGCCTCTGCGCCCATTATCAGGCCGTGCCCTGGCCTGATTAAATGGCCGGTACGGCTGCTGCCGGAACGACCTCCGCTGAGTAGCCGGTGTTTGCATACCCAGGGTGCGGATGGCGATTCTACCATCTTTGAGGGTCTGAATCCTCGAGTCCGTTTTCTCGGAAAAGAGACCCTTAGTGTCAAAAGGGAGGTCTTGCAGGGAGTACTGGACCTCCGGCGGCAAGGTGGAGGACTGCAACCAGGAGATTCGCCTCATGGTCACTCCGGAGGCCAGAGTTCTGGCTCCTGAGTCTGCCGAGTCCAGAGCGGCCTGGAGGGAGGACCGGGAGGCTTTCTTGCCCTCCTCAAGGAGGGCTGAGAATTCCTGTCAGAAGGCTGTTGGGATCAACTCCGTAAATTTGGAAAGGGACACCAAAGTGTCATAGGTGTAGCGACCAAGGAGAGCCAGCTGATTGGCAATCCGGAGCTGGAGACCACCTGCCGAATAGACCTTCCGGCCTAACAGATCCATTCTCCGTGCGTCCTTGGATTTTGGCGCTGGAGCGGGTTGCCCATGTCTCTCCCGGTCATTCACGGACTGCACTACGAGGGAGTCCGGAGTTGGGTGCGTGTAAAGGTACTCGTACCCGCTGGGAGGAACCGAGTACTTGCGTTCCACCCCTCGAGCGGTAGGAGGAACGGACGCCGGTGACTGCCAGATGGTAGTGGCATTTTTCTGGATGGTCCGAATAAAGGGTAGGGCCACCCGCAGCGGGGCCTCAGCTCCAAGCACCCTGGTCACCGGGTCGTCCTCCTCAGCGACCTCTTCCACGGGGAGGTCAATAGCCTGTGCCACCCGGCGAAGGAGGTCCTGGTGGGCCCGCAAGTCAAACGGTGGGGGGTCCGATGTAGATGCCCCCGCCACCGCCTCATCCGGCGACAAAGACGAGGACAGGCCCTGGACCATGGCTTCTGGAGGTGGTTCTTCCAGGGGGTGGGAAGCCGCTGCGGCTACGGGATGCTCTGCCGCTACAGGTGGCGGTGGAGCCTCAACCGGTGGTGATGGAGGAGGCCTGCTGACCGAGGCTTCCGGCACCCTGCATTCGGAGCCCCTGGGTCGCTGAGGGAAGGGGAGCCCTTGAGCCTCATGGTAGGCCCAGGGGGCCCAAAAGCCCCACTGCTGCGGACCGTGGTCTTGCCCTTGGGGGTCGGCCCGGAGATCTCCACCGCTGTCCGCCTGAGAGGCGACCGAGGGTTGGCGAGAAGGCCATGGGGGGGCAGAGGCGCTCAGGGACTGCGCCATCGATGCCGCCGGTCTGTCCCTGGACGGTGCCAGGGATCGGTGCCAGTCGTCACGGTGTCGGGAGTGAGAGCGGGACCATCGACCGTGCCGGTGCCGGGAGGTCGACCGCGATCTCGACGGATGTCAGTGGGAGCGGCTTCGTGAGTCGCGGTGCCGGGAACGGTACCGGGATCCGGACCTCCTTCGGTACCGACGGTCGGGTGACCGGGACCGGGATCGTCTCCGGGAGTGCGACCGGTACCGCGATGCGGAGCGGTACCGGGAGTGCGACCGGCGCTGAGACGGGGAGCGGTACCGGGATGGTGATCGGTGCCGGGATCTGGATCGGCACAAAGGCGACTGTCCCCGGGATCGGGACCGTGACCTGGAACGCCTTCTATCCCGTCTGTCAGGGGAAGGTAGCCTCATCATAGCCGGCTTGCCCACTGACTGTACAGCCCACACCGGCGGTGCCGGGGGCCGGAGGCTCGGTGCCTCTGTGAGCTCTATGAGCTCTCTCGCTGTCGAGAAAGTCTCGGGCGTCGACGGGAGAGGCAGCTCGACCGCGGTTTGCATCGGGGAGCAGGGCGGTACCGGACTCAACGGCTCTTGCAGCGCCGGAGTCGACGGTACCGTGCCCGGTCTGTGCACCACCACAGCCGGTGCCGGAGGCGGCTGGGTGAGCAGTCCCGGTACAGGAGGCTTGGAGGCCGTCTGCGCCGTCTTCCGCTTTTTCGTCGGAGAGAGGGAACGGTGTCGGGACGCCGGTGCCGGCTGTACAGTTTTAACAGTCTCGGTGCCGGACCAGCTCGGGACCGCTGGTGCGCTGCGTGCCGAGGAGGACTTTGGAGCCGCTTGGGTTGGCCCTGCAGGGCTAAGTGCCGACTCCATGAGGAGCTGCTTCAATCTCGAGTCTCTCTCCTTCCTTGTCCTTGGCTTGAATGCCGTGCAAATTGGGCACTTATCTGGTCGATGGGACTCTCCGAGGCAGCGCAGGCAGGAGTCGTGAGGGTCACCAATCGGCATGTGCCGCTGGCAAGCCGAACAGAGCTTAAAGCCCGGTGCCTTGGGCATGAGCCCGCACCGGTTGTGGAAAAAGAGGGGCTAGCCCCCTTAATTCCCCTTAATATACTAACTAACTAAACTATTTAACTATCTTAACTAACTATATACACTTATACAAGGAGATACACTAGGGTTGTGGAGGTCAACGGAGCACTCCACTGTTCCAACGGCCATCATGGGAGGTAAGAAGGAACTGAGGAGCGGACGGGCCGGCTGGGGTATATATATAGCGCTATAGCGGTGCCACTCCAGGGGGCGCCCAGCCGGCCCGCCGGAGTTGCTAGGGTAAAAATCTTCCGAAGAGCCGTGCACGCGCGGCACGCACACCTAACTGGAATGCATAGGAGCAATCACTCGAAGAAGAAAACCTGACCTATAAGGAAAGGTTAAAAAAATGGGCATGTTTAGCCTTGAGAAAAGAAGACTGAGAGGGACCTGATAACAGTCTTCAAATATATTAAGGGTTATATAAAAAGGACAGTGACCAATTATTCTCCATGTCCACTGAAGGTAGGACAAGAAGTAATGGGCTTAATCTGCAGCAATCTCTAGAACAGGCTTCTAAGGCAAGGTGTGGACTCTCCATTGTGACAAATACAGCAATTTTTGGAAAATCTTGTTGAATTAAGTTTAAGTAGCTTTGGGGTCTATTGTATTATAAAGGCAAAGTTTATGAATTATAGTTATTATTTTTCAGATGTAGCTTCTCCAGGGCGTGGAGATGTGGCCAGCATAAACCCTGGGAAGCACTATGAGTTTCAAAGAACTACTTTAAACAATGTGTCAGGCAAGAAGGAACTTTCAGGACAAACAAAATTAAGTGGGTTTCTTGGGAACTACCTGGTGGTGGGGTGGGGAATACAAATTCCCACCTGTCATAACTATAAAGGGAAGGGAACAGCCCTCCTGTGTACAATACTATAAAATCCCTCATGGCCACCAAAATCCTTTTACCTGTAAAGGGTTAAGAAGCTCAGGAAACCTGGCTGACACCTGACCCAAAGGACCAATAAGGGGACAAGATACTTTCAAATCTTGGTGGGGGGAAGTCTTTTGTTTGTGCTCTTTGTTTTGGGGGTTGTTCGCTCTTGGGACTAAGAGGGACCAGACATCAATCCAGGCTCTCCAAATCTTTCTGAACCAGTCTCTCATATTTCAAACTTGTAAGTAACAGCCAGGCAAGGCGTGTTAGTCTTATTTTTGTTTTCTCAACTTGTAAATGTTCCTTTTTGCTGAGAGGATTTTACCTCTGTTTGCTGTAACTTTGAACCTAAGGCTAGAGGGGGTTCCTCTGGGCTATATTAATCTGATTACCCTGTAAAGTATTTTCCATCCTGATTTTACAGAGATGATTTTTACCTTTCTTTTTAAGAACCTGGTTGATTTTTCCTCGTTTTAAGATCCAAGGGGATTGTATCTGGACTCACCAGGAATTGGTGGGGGAAAAGAGGGGGGATGGTTAAATTCGCCTTGTGTTACGATCCAAGGGGTTGGATCAGTGTTCACCAGGAACTTGGTGAAAAAGCCTCTCAAGACTAACCAGGGAGGGGAAGGTTTTTGGGGGAAAAGAGGGTGTTCCAGACACTGAGGAATCTGGATGGTGGCAGCAAACCCAGATCTAAGCTGGTAGTTAAGCTTAGAAGTGTTTATGCAGGTCCACACATCTGTACCCTAAAGTTCAGAGTAGGGGAGGAACCTTGACACCACCTCTGGACCCAATCTTTTGATGCTACATCCTGAAGAGAGAACCATCGGCTGGATGATTACTTATTCACAGTATCTGCAAATCAAAGACCCAGACTGTACAAAAGAAAGGGTAACCCATGCACAGGTGTTCTTGTTCTGAGCAAAAGCTGTTACAAACTTGTGACCACAGAAAAACTCCTTGGTGGGGTTTGAAGGAATAATCCAGCCAGAGCCCTTGTTGGAGTTGGGGGTGATCGCTGGTAAAGCTATTAGCATGTGTGTAAGTTCTTTTATACTTTTTAATATGTTTTCTCTATAACACTTCACCTTAAGAATAAATGGGCTTGCTTAGAAAGGGCTGTGTGATAGCTTATAACTTTGGGTAATTATGTTGTTCATGGCCTTCAAGGAGTAGGGAAAGCACAGACACTGGCTTGGTTAGGCCACCTGGCTTGTTGGGGAACTCACAGTGTAGGCAGGGAACTGTGCAGCCTGGAAAAATCCTGGTTAGGAGGGAATGAGACATGGGTCTCCACCCAAGAGGGGTGACAGCTGAGGAGCTGGGAGCCTAGAGTAGATGCCCTTGCTGAACCACAAGGGGGAAACACAGGCGCAGTAGCCCTGAACTGTATCACCCATTTCTGGAGGACAGATTGGACAAACACCTGTCAGGGATCATTTAGGTTTACTTGGTCCTACCTCATTGCAGGGGGCTGGAGGTCTCTTCCAGTCCTACATTTCTATGATTTTATGACTTTGACTGGAGGACTATGACATTAAGTATGGCATGCAAGTGAAATCTGATTGAGAGTAGAGCAGACTTTTATTCAGGCTGTTTAATCCTCTGGGTTTTTTGTTTGTTTGTTTAACCTCTATATATCTGAAATGCTTGACTGAACAGCTGGGGGGAAAAATCTCTCTTTTCTTAAAAGCTAACAACTCAAATTTGAGACCATCAAAAACTCAAAGTGAAACTATGGTAAAAAACACAAAGGTCTGCCTTTTCATACTGAAAATCACAAGCCCACAAATCAGCCCAAATGCACTCAAAATGCAGTCAACATTCACCAAATGGTTCTCAAATGTCAGCAAACATAG
Source organism: Mauremys mutica (assembly GCF_020497125.1). NCBI lineage: Eukaryota > Metazoa > Chordata > Testudines > Geoemydidae > Mauremys > Mauremys mutica. Next base: position 132,164,444 of record NC_059074.1, read on the forward strand.
TTCAAGTTTTGGGTTGTAATAAAACCTAAACTAGGGGAAGCCTTTTCCGCTTTGTGTTTCATTTGTTTAATGAATCACTAATATCTACACCATTTTCCAAAATAGAAGGGACTCAGTAGGTCTTGGCTCTCTGCTGCCTGTCACCCACAACCTCCACTGCTACTTCTGACAGAAGGAGAAAGGATGCTCCCTCCATCCATCCACTTCATAAGCTCAATGCCCTCTTCCTCCAGAAGCGAAAGAGGAGGACAAATCAAAAAGAGCTGCTCTCCCCACTGGCCATTTCCTGAACTTTCTGCTATTTGCCATCACACAACTAATGATTCTTAGAGATGGGTGGTGGAGTGCGTTACCAATTTAAAAAAAAAAATTACATGTAAAAAGGGAAATTCTAGTGAGTTTTCCTTATTCTGCAGAACACTTTAATGATGATGTGGCCTCTAGCACTTTTCATAAGCTGACAATATTTGCCAGAGGAATTGTCACCTTCATTCATTAAGCAACCACAATATAAAGAATCAGGAGCTAAAGAGTTTCCTTTACCAGATCAACCTGAACAGGTTTTATTCATCACTTGTTTCACCTAGATCAGAAATTATACTGAATACATTCTTCTATGCCTAGCTTGAGAACTCAAAGGATTTACACAGTAACATTATTTTTGCTTCAGAAAGATACTGAAGCAGCTAAAATTTGCCTCTCCAAACACAATCCTCAACCACACAGGCAATATCATTGACTTCTACTGGTGGCACTCATATATAAATCTTCAATTAAAGATAAGGTGCTGCCAATTTAAAATAAAAGGTTAAAATGGTTGTAAATGATCGAAATATATAAACTTTCCTTTTACTTTGTTTGGGAAAGATGGTAATTAACTTGATCTTGATATGTTTATGGTAATATTAGATCACAAGAATGAAATCTCCTATCTGTTGTGAAAGCTTTTTTTTTTTTTTTTTTTAATCCTATGCTGAATTTTTGCCGATAAGCAGAAGAAGCTTCATGACCTCTCCCTCGGAGCTGCATAAAGGATGGAGGTTCTAATTCAGACCACCTCTATCCCAATATGGGGTGGGTTATCAAAACATATTCTTATTATAACATTTCTTTAGATCTTGAGTGTTTTGTACAGTTCACTAAGCAGAGGAATGAAATATTATTTAGTGGATGTAAAGTTTGAGTGTTCCCAGATGTTACTCATGTGATAGTTTTGCACAGCAACCAGTTTCTTGCTTTTAAATTAGTAAAAATTACTAGTATATTCAGTGACTTTAAACTACTGCATTCCTTTCACTGTAAAGTTAGAAAGCAGAACAAATACATTTTAATTATATTTATTTTATACAGATATGCACTTTATTATACTGATCATCTTTAAAGTCTTCTGTAAGGTAAAGCTGTTAGCAGCTACAAAATTCTTCCTCATAAGAAATACCTTCTGACTTAAATGTACATCAGAGAGAAAGAAAAGCTAAAGGCCCTGATCTGTAAAAATGTGTTTTTGTGTATGACTATTCTTCCCTTGTTGTACATACCAGATATCACAGATTAAATTCTGTGGGTTAATTCAATAGCAAGATTGGGTAATTACAGTTACTTACATTAAAGTTGTCCTGTAGCATCTGAAATACAGTTTTGTTTCTTTAATTATCTCCTTGTCTCAGGTCTGGTGGGCTTCTATCATCAGTGTAGCAAGTATCAGTTCATTTAATAAACTGAGATTGAAGTTGATAAGGATACTTTGCAAGGCCCCTATCTAGCAAAAGTTTTTGCCCGCATGGACCTTTCTATCTGTGTGGCATCCAGTGAGACTTTGTGTGGGTAGATCCCTTTGTAGGACTGGGGCTAATAAAGCATAAAAAATGGAATTTACCTGCCATATTTAATTCTTGTAAAAATGTTTGGTTAAAACAATTTTTTTAAAATATATTTGTATGCTTCGTGTGCAACATAAATGGCCCCTAAAACCATAGTCTTTAAATACAAAAACAATTTTTACCCCATTGGAACTGGATGCCTTATGGTTCCATTTCTTAAAATTTCAGGTTAGGCCTGGAGGATTCTGGGCTCAGACTTTCAAATGTTTCTTTGGCATTTAATTTTCCACATGTTCTATCAGTTCTACTTCACTGACTGGTACCACCTTGTGTGTTTGGACTAAAATCTGTATTTGTAGGCCTAATTATTTGTACTTCATCTTCCTGTTTATATATGTACCTATGTCCATATAAATTAACAAAAATATTTCTTTTTTTAAATGGTCAAGTTTTTTTGTGGTAAATACTAAATTAAAACCTGCTGAAACCACTGTTTGTTTGTTTTTGTTATGCTGACGTTTGCAACAGAGCAGATTATGTCCCCAGTTCATAGCCTAATGTAATTTGAAACACATGCCTCTTCTGAAATCTTGGAAAACAGGATTTACTGGAAATAGTAATACTTTTCAGTGCTACTGCCACAAGCCATTATAACATTCTGTTGGCATAATTTGAATAGAAAAATCAATTTGAATCAGCAACAAACAGGTTTTGTACAACCCCTATCTGCATCTGCTTCAGAAAGCTTGAAGCCTTTATTCTGTATGATTTCTTGATGCTTACCTAAATGAGATATGTACCATTAATGCATTAATAGCGTGCTCACCATTTTAACAAGAAATGGAAGAAGGAAACTGAGTTAACATTTTTCCTCTTCACAGGTTACCTTGTTAATTCTTGCTATATAATGTGGTTCAGCAGCAAATTAAAAAAATGGATACATAAAAATACTTGTTATTAATCTCATAAATCTTTTTTTAAAATGCAACATATCAGACAAGTAGGGAGGGTGATCAGTCCGGGGTACTGAGACTAAAACTTCTCCAGCGCATCATCAAAGATTTACAACCTATCCTTAAAGATGATCCCTCACTCTCACAGATCTTGGGAGACAGGCCAGTCCTTGCTTATAGACAGCCTCCCAACCTGAAGCAAATACTCACCAGCAACCGCACACCATACAACATAAACACTAACCCAGGAACCTATCCTTGCAATAAAGCCCGATGCCAGCTCTGTCCACATATCCATTCAAGTGACACCATCACAGGACCTAATCACATCAGACACACCATCAGGGGCTCGTACACCTGCACATCTACCAACGTGATATATGCCATCATGTGCCAGCAATGCCCCTCTGCCATGTACATTGGCCAAACCGGACAGTCTCTACGCAAAAGAATAAATGGACACAAATCTGACATCAGGAATCATAACATTCAAAAACCAGTGGGAGAACACTTCAACCTTCCTAACCACTCAGTGACAGACTTGAAGGTGGCAATTTTGCAACAAAAAAACTTCAAAAACAGACTCCAAAGAGAGACTGCTGAACTTGAATTAATATGCAAACTAGATACCATTAACTGTGGTCTAAATAAAGACTGGGAATGGTTGGGTCATTACACCAATTGAATCTATTTCCCTATGTTAAGTTCTCCTCACACCTTCTATGGGCCATCTTAATTATCACTTCAAAAAGTTTTTTTTCCTCCTGCTAACGATAGCTCATCTCAATTGATTAGACTCTGCCTGTTGGTATGCATACTTCCACCTTTTCATGTTCTCTGTATGTATAAATATCTCCTGTCTGTGTGTTCCATTCTATGCATCCGAAGAAGTGAGCTTTAGCTCACGAAAGCTCATGCTACAATAAATTTGTTAGTCTTTAAGGTGCCACAAGTACTCCTGTTTTTTTTAAGCTCTAATTGTGACTCTGTCACTGCCTTGCTGCGTGATTTTAGGCAAGTCACTTAACTTTGCTGCATCTAAGTTTATCATCTGTAAAGTGGCAATTACATTTACCTAACACACAAGCATGCTGTGAGGGTTTATCAGGGCAAAGTTATCTGCATAACGCTAATAATCTGCTCTCTACATGTGCTGATCTCCCACTGATATCAACAGGAGTTCAGCACAAAGTGAACTCCGCTCCTTAGCGGTGGGCCCTGCAAAAGTCCTCCACACCCTGGAAGCCCCGCAACACCTGGATATGGATGGCAGAGTGACTGCATGCAGGGCTTCTGCATTCCTTGTGTACCAGAGAAGTGTGAAATTTATCAGCTCTAAACGGAGCAGGATGGGTGTATTTCACCTATAGGGAGGGGAGAGAATCTACGTAAAGATTCACTGTAAAGATCAGAGACAAGTCTTCTGCTTTTAATGTTTGTAGGGTCCTTTGAAATTTACAGATGAAAGGCACAGTATAACAACAAACAGCAGTAACATCAGTCTTCCAAGCACTGTAATCTTAGTGCCACAGAGCATAATAAATTTACCTGGCAGAGAACGACATAAGAAGCACCAGACAAACCATGCATGTCTTATCATGGGAAAATGGCAATTTTCATTCCTGTAGAAAGAAATGTGTTGCTTGTGGGTGAAACTAAAAAGCTTTCCCAGGGATTTGGAACTAGCCAGTGCAGCCTACAAAATGGGCAGGGTTAGCCAAAATAGGCCATGTGGGAGATTGATTTAGCAACTCAGTGCAGGCGACAGGGTTCCAGATCCCGGGCGAGCTCGTCATCCCCTTGGCAGAGAGGCAGGCGTACCATCCCCTTGGCACACCGATGGGTTTCCGTGTCTGGCAGACACCCAAGGATACCATCCAGGAGATCTTGCAGGATGCCATCAAGATCAACGCCTCCCTGCTGGCCACCGTGGCAGAAGATAAACACCCTGAACATCTTCCTGATCTCCCGCATCTCGTTCGTCCTAAGGGGCTCCTCCGTGGCGAAGGTGCCCCTCAACAAGGCAGACAAGATCATCTGGCAGCTGGTGAAGAAGTGGCTGTTCCTTCCCCAGAGAGCCAGCAACGAGATGGTGTACATTGCCCACAGGCACGGCATCACCAATGTCCCCCACATGGGCGACCTGTGTGACGTCACGGTGATCACCCACGCCTTCCGCCTGCTGACGTGTCCTGATGCCACGGTAAGGAACATCGTGGTGAACACCCTGCGAGACGTGATAAAGAAGCGGATCAGCAGAGCCCCCTCCAACCAAGACATCACCACCTTGGCTCCCTGGATGGCGAATTCAGACAGGACAGGGGCGACCTCGCTTCACTGTGGTCCTGCGCTAGCAACACCACGCGTTGCCGGGGAAGCGTGTCAGCTGCCACTGGGAGTGGTGCAAGGAGCACCTGGAGCCAGGAGTCCTGGTGCCGCAGATCAGGTTCAATGACAACACCATCGTCACCCCGAGTGCCAGGGGCATGTTGGAGAGGACCCTGAAGGCCGCCGTCCACTCGCTGTAAGTGGAAACCCTGAAGCGTAAACCGGACCAGGGTAAAGCCTTTGAGTTGACCAACAAGTGGGACGCCTGCAACCACTTACTCACCAGGAGCAGCTTCACCCGTTTCACCGAACGGCAGTTCATCCACCGGGCCCGGCTCAATTGCGTCCCGCTCAGTGGAGCTGTCCGCCACGGGAACCGAGACAAGCGTTGCAGGAAGTGCGACTACTCCAACGAGACCCTGTCCCACGTCCTGTGCAGCTGCAAGCCCCACTCCAGAGTCTGGCAGCTGTGCCACAATGCCATCCAGAACTGCCTGGTGAAAGCCATCGCACCACACGTGGGGAAGGTTGCCGTGAACTGCACCATCCCCAGTACTGACAGCCAGCTGAGACCTGACATTGTTGTCACCAATGAGGCCCAGAAAAAGATCATCCTCGTCGAGGTCACTGTCTCCTTAGAGAACAGGACCCTGGGCTTTCGCAAAGCCCAAACTCGTAAACTGGAAAAGTATGCCCCCCCGGCTGACACCCTGAGAGCGAAGGGCTACGAAGTGCAGATGGACGCCCTGATCGTCGGAGCCCTGGGCACCTGGGACCCCTGCAACAAGCATGCGCTGCGGACCTGCGAGATCAGTTGACGCAATGCACGGCTTATGCGGCACCTCATCATTTCAGACACCAGCTGATGGGCCAGTGACATCTACACCGAACACATCACTGGCCACTGACAGTAGCAGGAGGCATGAGCCGGAGCGACATCATGCTTCGACTGTGAGAAAGGGACCGAGAGACTTTGTTCGTTGGACCATATGAACTGGAACCAAAAACTCACTGAACGTTAAATCTCACCAACTGAGGGTCAATACATCCTCATCATCGCATCCACTCATTATACTCCACACCTGAACATACCCTCATATCTCAATTTCTGTACTTTGACCCGTTAACCTTTTACCCCCAATTGGGGATATTGCAGATTATGTATTCCTTATGCCATCTGATCTTTAACTGAATGTTGCACCCCTCGATAATCTGTACATTATTCCCTGATAACCAGAAACTTCCACGCTTAAACTCTGTACCGTTCACTTTTTTTTAAAAACATCATCTTAATTAAAAAAATTTCTTTCTCCTGGGGTGCATCCATGCACATGGCTACTACAGAGCACCACTTGGAACTAAAAAGTGTATTGCCCAGCTGGAGCCTGGGGAAAGCTTGGTGATCACCTTTGTTAAGACCTGATGTAAAGAGCTGCACAGAAGAAGCCATTTGTAGTGCACATCATATTTCTGAGTGCCATCTACTGGCACCTAATCTTTTAGCTATTTACAAATATGATACAGAACATTCATAATAACAACCTTCTCTCCCCTGGAGAGTTGCTACCCTCATCAGTACAGAGTGTGTGTGTACCATGCTATACTGCTAATGGTGTGTTTATCCCATTTTTATGCATTGCCTTAGTTCCTTTTTTTTTTTTTTTAAACCTTAAAATTCAGGGACTATGTCAGGAGCAAAGTCTGATGTGGAGGTCAGTGATGGAAAGATGAATGAAAATAAGTTAAACTACATCTCCAATATAAAAAAGGAAACGAACTGCTAACCACAGGGATTATCCTGTCAAATATCAGATGTAGCCTTGGGTATTTTGCCCAACAGAAAGTGTCTTATCAGGGACTTACATGACAGATATCAAAAGTTGAGGAAACAGCTGTGAGCTAAGAGAGTGCAGCTGATTAAAACATTGGATTTTAGTATGCACAAAAGGCAAGAAATGGATTAGAATCTGAATTAATGATTTAGTGCCAGAAGCTTTTAACTGAAAGATCAGAATTACGGAAGGGGACTGAAAACTGGAAGGGAAGAAGAAAAAAGAGTCAGGATTCTGTCTTACAGTAGTAACTAAAATCACAGAAGCTTGAATGTTTAACCATGGATCCTGTAGTCTGTATCCACAAAGACAATCCAAAAGGTCCAAAATGTTAATTAGTGGGCTATAGCAAAGCAAGAAGATGGTGACGGGTAACATTCTGTCATAAAATGGTGAAAAATAAGACGATATGCATAAATTTCACTCTCCTTGAGGGAATCATGGTAATGATGTTAAACTCTTACAGAATTAAGCCTAATCTGAACAAGTTTGGCAGCCTGGCTCTCAGTTGGAGTTGCTGTGACACGAGGATCATCTTTCAGTAATACATGACATATGGTACAAAAGCAAAGAGAGGCTATATTAAAAAAGCAAACCTTTATTAAAAATAAAGTGACAAAATGTGGAGTTTTTATTACTCTAAAAATTCATGGGGGATGGAGGGTGAAACAGAAGAAATATCAAACAGGAAAAATGTATCCGTAAGTGAGCTCAGCAGGAGTAAGACTACTTAGGCAAATGAATGCAGTGTTAATGAAGGCAAATATAACAAGCTCTGGTTCTTTGATTACTCTGTCTTATGCATAAAGACAAATTCTGAACCCTCAGGGAATGTGACTATCCGAAAATATAAGATTAGTTCATATTTTAGTATTGCTAATTAGTTCATCCACACACACAAATTAAGAGGCCATTAGACTGCCTGTCAATAGCATACTAAAGACAGGAAAAGCTAAGATATAGTCCTATTGATTAGAGATTTAATGTCATTGGGTCAGATGCTTCCCACAAGGATTTATATGCAAGATGGTGTGTGTGAGGATGTGTGTGCTGTTTCTTTAAGACTACCAGGAAGCTAGACAGCTTTACAAAAATTCTGTTTTTTACTAGGTCCAAAAGTAAACAGGCCAAGAAAAGTTAAAAGGCATCTCTTTTCATTTTGGCATTCCAAATGAAATAGTACCTGACAACGAGCCAGTTTGCCAGATCTGAATTTTAAGCTCCTGGCATACAGTATGATTTCAAGCTGCTTTCATTGTTGCCAGCTCCCACCACTCACAAGGGAATGGACGGCAGTGCAGGTTGTGAAGAGTATCCTCCAACCAAAGCATCCATTGTTGCTTTGCTGATCTTACTTTCTACATTAGTCACTGGATTGAGCCCAGCTCAGCTGCGTATAGATTAAGAGATCAGAACAGAACAGATCTGGAGACAAATCTTCATCCTATAGCAAGTGGCCTTGCTTAAAAGTATAGGAAGCTGAGATACACCAATTCTAAGAGGTCACAGGCTTTTTAGTTATCAGAATGAAGGCTGAAGCCTAACCAAGCATGATCCAAGAGATACACTAAGATCCTATATGGTAGATACTGATCAAGGTACTCAGATAGAAGAAATAAGCAGCACCTTAGCTTCCAAAGCCAGTTGAATTCTGTGATCCCAGTAGCAATAGTACTATTACTATTAGCCTTAAAGGAGATAAACTTGTTGAGAACAGCCATAAACCTCTTAAACAGGAGTCTCTCTCTTTGGGGATATGATAATCCAGGTGAATTAACTGTACCATATGCCAGGGCCAGATTAACCTTTTGTGGGCCCGGCGCCAAACATATTTGTGGGCCCCCATGGAGGCAATGGAGCATGGTGTGGGGAGGTCAGTACCCAGAATGAGGGGCCAACCAGGGGCAATGGGGCATGGCAGGATCAGCCCCACTCCGCCCAGCCCAGCGCAGGGCACTATTTACAAACCAGCAGTTGCCAGACACACAGTGGTATGCCCGGCCCTGTGCTGCCAGCATGTCCCTTCCCCTCAGGGTCAGGCCCATGCCATGCCACACAGACCCACCCCACCCCCAACACCCCTGCAACTCCCTATGGCCAGAGACCCCCCAGACCCACTATGCCCAGCGCCGCCTCCCCCCACAAATGCACAGGGCCCTGCATAATACCACCCCTGCCCAGCGCACCCCTGCCCACAGCCCCACCACAACTGCCCAGCACCCCCATAGAACCCCCACTCTCTAGTTCCCCAACACACATCTTCCCCAGCCCGTCACAGCCCAGCACCTCCCCAGGCCCCCAGGACACCCTCTCCCCCAAGCCCTGCCTCCTGGCTGCACTCACCAGCCCTGCTGGGAGGCTACTGTGGCACAATCAGCCAGAGCAGGGCCTGCCCCGGTCGGGCTCCCTCAAGACCCACTTGCCTGGCAGGACCCAGCCAAGCCCCCCACACTGCCCCGTCCCTCCCCACGGGCTGAGACTGGCCAGGCTTCTGCACCAGTCCTAGGCGGTTCAGCTCCGGGGAGACAGGCGGGGCCCACAGGTGGTGGGAAGCAGAGACTTCCTGGAGCCGGATGTGCACTGGGGTCTGGCCAGGGGGCAGAGAGGAGCAGGGGAGTGGGGCCAGGGGACAGAGAGGAGCCCTCAGCCATCCAGCGGGCAGGCCAAGAGGAGCAATAGGTGGGCAGGAGGGAGAGAGGTTTCAGGGACCAGTGCAAGCAGAGCAGGCCAGGGCCCCTTCTGAGCATGGGTCCAGCTTGATGGAACCACTGGTGCCATTATAAACCTGGCACTATCATATGTTCCGCAAGGCCAGAAAGTGGCCAAATTGGTACAAGAGGTCAAGCTGGTTAGAGCACCTGAACCTTTATTTTAAAATACTAACTAACTCTCTTAAAAAGATTGTTTATATAGAAAAAAGAGCGGGAGCAGCGCAGATGTATGTATAGTTTGCTTAAATCTGCAGCAGGAAGCCAGTCCGGGGAGAGGCTGGGAAGGTTCTAAGCAGCTTAGTTCTACAGTGAAAGAGAGAGAGAGAGAGGCTTGATAATACTGTTTTCTTTACTCTAGTTAAGTTTATGCTACAGCATTAGAAGAAAGCAATTTTTTAAAAATTCTCTACCCACTGTCACATGGGGAAGGATGCCCCCTTTACCTCTCCTCTTCCCAGGACCCTACAGAGGGATCTCTACTGAGTCCAAGATTTGCAAATAAGGAAGGGCAGGAAAAGACAGGTCAATGGAAAGTGCAGTGTCCTCCCAGCAACCCCACAGTGAGTGCTCAGAAGAGTTAATGCAACGTACTAGAAGCTAGAATGACCGGATGTCCTGTTTTTAAAGGGACAGTCCCATTTTTTTAGGACTTTTTTTTATATAGGCGCCTATTACCCCCCACCCACTGTCCCTTTTTTCACAGTTGCTATCTGGTCACCCTACTAATCACATCCCATAGAGAAGGTTGCTAATTTGCCTGGATATGATTTTTATATATAACCAAACCACTGCATACAGTATATACACTAAGAGCCAAATTATGGCTTCCTGGTATAGGGGGTAAATAATGAAAAGGATAGGTCACTGATTAAGAGAGATCTGGATCGACTGGTAAAATGGAAGCAAGCAAACAATACGTCTTTTAATGTGGCTGAATGTCAATGTATACATCTAGGAACAAAGAACGCAGATCATCCTTAGACAATGGGGGACCCTTTCCTGGGAAGCAGTGACTGTGAAAAGGATTTGGGGGGCCATGGTGAATAATCAGTTGAACGTGAGCGCTGAGTGTGACACCGTGGTCAAAGAGCTAATGCAGTCCTGGAATGCTATGACGGAATGCCCTCCTGTATTCACACCCTATGCACCACTGCACTAATCTTTGTCCAAATTTTCCTTGTGATATTATTTGAAAACTAATAACTTGCTTGTCAATAATATCACGGGAAAATGTGTGTAGCAAGTTATTAATTCCCCCTGATTGATGTTGGTGGCACATGTTCAAACCCACATAGCCCTGATTAGGTAGGACTGGTCAGGTCCTAAACAAAGAAATGTGTGTTTACCTCAATTTACATATAAGTTGTAAACAGGGTCCTCAGACAGCAGAGGGGGAAGACAGGAGACAAGGCAATCTGCATTTCAGCAAATAGAGGTGAGAAGAAACAGCATGCATTCTCTGTCACCACCAGACACCATGTCACCTTATTTATTGCTTGAATAACTTTAACTAGCTGTTACCCTCAGGAAAATACATCTCAAAGGGTAACGGAACTACAAAAGTGAGGGGCAAAAACACCCCAAGTTCTCGCTCTCTCCATCTCTCTCTTTCATCTAAGAGGATAAACTAAACAGTCTTTGGGAGCAGATCCAGACCTGAAATTTGGTCAGCCCTGTTGCTGGAAGCATGTGGTAAGAACTTCACCTTGGACCAAGTCTAGTTTGTTAAGTTTAGAAAGGTTTTATCTTTATTTCTCTTGTAACCATTTCTGACTCAATGCCTTATACTTAGGGCCCTACCAAATTCAGTCCATTTTGGTCAATTTCACAGTCATAGGATTTTAAAAATCATAAATTTCATGATTTCATATATTTAAATCTGAAATTTCACAGTGTTGTAACTATAGGGGTCCTGATCCAAAACAGAGTTGTAGGAGGTGGGGGGTTGCAAGGTTATTGAAGGGGGGGGGGGTCTTGGTATTGCCACCCTTACTTCTATCCCATTGCTGCTGGTGGCGCTGCCTTCAGAGCTGGGCGGCCAGAGAGCAGCAGCTGCTGGCCAGGATCCAGCTCTGAATACCACTGCCAACAGCAGCACAAGAGTAAGGATGGCATGGTATGATATTGCTACCCTTACTTCTGTGCTGCTGATGGTGGGGCGCTGCCTTCAGAGCTGGGTGCCTGGCCAACAGCCGCTGCTCTCTGGCCACCCAGCTCTGAGGGCAGCACAGAGGAAAAGGTGGCAATACCATGACTCTCTTACAATAACCTTGCAACCCCCCACAATCCTCTTTTGGCTCAGGTCCTCCTGTTTGAGAAACACTGGTTTCCCCTGTGAAATCTGTATAGTGTAAGGTAAAAGTACACAAAAGATCAGATTTCACAGAGGAGACCAGATTTCATGGTCTGTGACACGTTTTCACAACTGTAATTTGGTAGGGCCCTATTTATACTTGAACTCACTTAAAAAACTCTTTTTATAGTTAAATAAACTTGTTTGTTTTATTCTTTAATTAAAACTAATCCACTGTTGCGAACTGTTTGGGTAACTTCATTTAAGGTAGCAGACTGTTGTATGTTGACCCCCTTAAAGGGGCAATGGATATAATATATTTGGACTCCAGGAGAGGGCTGGACAGTGCAGAACACAGGTTTGGGGCAGGGGGGAGAGAATCCAAGACTGGGAGTGTGTTGGGGTTGTCCTGCAAATAGTAGCCAAGGCTACTGGAAGGCAGAATGCGGCGGTATTTGCGGACAGGCTGCTGAGGTCAGAATTGCTGGACCAGGGCTATGGCTATACACAGACTCTGATGGAGTGACCTTCATGCTGTTTGGCTGTTTGTGAGTGGCACATGTGGGAACTACAGGAGCAAAGCATTGTGAGGCACCCCAAGTTGCAGAGTAAGGGTGACACAACCCCTCACTGGTCTGGACTGCACCCTGGAATGTCATAGATGCATAAACAGGGGAATTTTGAGAAGGAGTAGAGAGATTATTTTACCGCTATATTTGGCACTGGTGTGACCACTACTAGACTATTGTGTTCATTTCTGGTGCCCACAAAATAGGAAGCATGTTGATAAATTGGAGAGGGTTCAGAGAAGAGCCACAAGAATGATTAAAAGATTAGAAACACACCTTACAATGATAGACTTAAAGAGCTCAATCTATTTATCTTAACAAAGAGAAGGTTAAGGGGTGACTTGACCATAGTCTATAAGTATCTACACGGGGAACAAATATTTAATAATGGGCTCTTCAATCTAGCAGAGAAAGATATAACACGATCCAATGGCTGGAAGTTAAAACTACACAAATTCAGACTGGAAATAAGGCATAAAATTTTAATGGTGAAAGTAATTAACCATTGGAACAATTTACCCAGAAGCAGAGCAGATCTCCCCCTCGCTGACAATTTTTAACCCAAGATTGGGTTTTTTTCTAGAAGATATGCTCTAGGAATTATTTTGGAGAACTTCTACATCCTGTATGATACAGGAAGTGATCGTAGATCAGAGGTGGGCAACCTGTGGCCCAAGGGCTGCAGGCTGCCCACCACTGTCCTAGATGATCACAGTGGTCCTTTCTGGCCTTGGAATCTACAAATCTAGGTGCACAGAATGAAGAGAGGAGGGGACCCCCAGTGTTCCTGTACCAATGCAGCCATACTAAAACTGTCTTTACCCTCTGAGCTCCAGGGTGGGTGCTAGGGCTGACATCAGCATTCAGGGCTCCAGAAGAGGTTTGCACAGACACTTGTGCAGACTGTGGTCCCACTTGCCATACAGCAGTTTACAGGTGCACAGCTGCACTGGGGGAAGACAAACTACACCTTTAACAAACAGCTGGGTAAGCATTTCCATTCCCATCATCCCTAGTGGCATTATGCCTGTTCTTGGCTTATGGCCTTGGCTGCTTGTGAGATCACCCTCATGGGTTCATCACACTGCCAAATTTATCCCTTTCTTCCTTGGCTTCTTCAGCCAAAAGTTGCAGCTTCCTCTTATACCAACTCCCATAGCCGTGTGGCTGTCAAAGGGAGCTGTACTGGGTGTATTCCATTTGTGATGTGTTTGTGGGAAGAGGTGGGGGGTAAACTATGTGTATTATCCACATTGTGATTTTCCCTGGCTTAACTCAGTTAAGCAAATGATTGATGAATGTCACAGAGATGGAAGAACAGACCTTCCTCTCTAATATCCCCAAATAGTTCATCTCTCATCTCCCTCCCAGAAACTGAATAATCTTCCAGTTTCCATCTGATTATAGAAAGATCCTCAATGCCGATCCCTCCCACATGCTGAGAAGTCTAAGGTGACACACATTCAATTCTTGTTCCCATTTCATCTTTGCCTTACCACTGAAGAGTATTTTCTCATGGTGTACTCATTTTGTGTATTTCTAACCAGTTTTAATATTAAACTTTTAAATTCTACAAATTTTATATAAAATTTAGATGACAGTAAATGCCTTCAAAAGAGAAGTAAATTAGTCATGTGACATAAGTCAACTAGCATTTACAAAAAACTGAAAAATTCATGTTGATTAAAAAGAACACCCCTCAAAAAACCCCAAACCAAGAGTCGAGTTCACTAAATTCTCACGTTATCTGCATCACCTCAATGCAAGTGGCATGGTTATTTGCAAATGTGGATAAAATCTGTGAGCAGTCATTTTTGCTGCAATGCCCTGATTTGCTCAGTGAGCAGACATATTGATTTGAATTCTCTGATTTGAATGGATTACATTACTAGCATCATGATGGAGGGAAGAGGGAAGAACCACAATCACTAGGAGATTCAGAGATACTCTATCTGACATTACTAGTGGAGCTTACTCAACAGAAGCCTGCCTAAGGATCCACTAACAAAATTGTGAACGTCTGTCAAGTTTAAAGGTAGTTTCCTCCTGTGTCTGGCAGAAGAGAAAATGGATAGGTGCTCACTGCAGCATCACTTAGAGAACATGCATGCTCTTTTTTACAGTAATTCTGCACAAAAATCATCATCAAAATGATTATGTAAGACATAACACTTAGAGTTCCATTATCAGACAGTGGAAACCTCACACCTACAATGAGTAAGCGGATCTGAACTGCCATTTTATGAATTAGTTCTGCATCGGCGAAGGTGCTGGTAATAATAACTTGTTTTCTATTTTTTTTAAATAGTTGTGAACATTGAGATTACTGAACTGTGCATTGATTGAAGCTGTCAGCTTCTCTTGTAGCTGAAGCTGTACAGACCACAAAACTTTCAAGAATAGAGCTGGATGCAGTCTGTTTAAAGCTGACTGTGTGGAGAAATTCCTACACCATCTTTGTTTGTTATCTTTAGCCCCAAAGTTATGAGATTCTATAAGAAAAGTCCATACAATTTTTAGAACTAATAAAAGTTCATAGTTTAATTAGAGTAAAAAACATGTGCTTTAGGATTAGAAATTAATACCATCCTTAATATTATTTTTCAGAGTTGTTTTAATGACCATTGTGTAAGTATGCATGTGGTTTTCTAATATAAATAATGTAGCCATTTTATTTTAATTTTTTAAAATATCACAAAGCCAGGTTCGCCTGCTGAACTAATGACCTGAGAAATTTCAGGTTTACTGAGATTTGGAAACACTAGAAGACCTATGCTATAGCTCAGTGGTGTAACTAGGCATTTCAGCACTCAGGGCGAGCAAGCATATTTGCGCCCCCTACCATTTTTCATCATTTTTACACGCCCCCTCAGCTTTGTGCCCCGGGCGGCTGCTCTGCTTGCCCCACCCTGGTTATGACCCTGCTTAACTAGAGTCTTAATCATATCTATAATACATAACTTCAGCCCAATACTGTAGACTTTACCATATCCCATAAAAACACACCGTGTGGTAGGCTACATTTAATTTACCATACACCTTCGATTATCTCACTCTTATTCTGCTCACTAATCCATCTCCTCCAGGGCTAACACTCCAAATCTCACAACAGCTTCAAATAGCCAACATTTAAAAACAAACAGCAAAAAACCTCCACATCACCCACAGCCACAAATATGCAGCTTTCAACAAAAAATTGTGACATGGCTATTTTCAAAGTAACTATTGATTCTGAGTGCCCAATATGAGATATCCTAAAGGGGTCTGCTTTTCAGAGGGCAGCACTTACTGCAGCATCCAAGCATCTGCAACTCTGGATCCGCCTTGCTCTTTTGAGCTAGTGAAAAAGTTGAGAGCACTTAGGGTTTCTATTACCAAGATCAACAACAATCTCTTTTGAGAAGAGAAACCTACACCTCTCCTAGAGCACACCATAATCCAGCTCATACTTAAAAATGTCACTCAACACAACCAACCTCTCCAATTACCACCCAGAAACCCAGCTCTCACTTCTGAGTAAGCTAATTGAGAAGCTTGACAAAGGCCCTCTAACTCCATCTAGGTAGTGTCAATATCCTGGACCTTTCCCAGTAAGGTGGTTAGGACATCGAATAGAGATAGCACTGGCTGCAGCGATGGCTGGCATCCATACTTATATTGTTGGATCTCTGCACCACATTTGTTAAAGTTAACCATGGAATAATGCCTTTCCCCTCTCAGAAATGTGGCACAGTTTAGCTGGATCACACTGACGATACGTCTACACTAGGGTAAAGCAAAAAATATTCTCACCAGAGCTACTACTAGGCCCAGTTGTATCAGGACTCATATACCATGGTGATAGGTGACTGCATTAAAACAAAACAAAGTAGATAATCAGTATTAGCACTGCTGGGAGCCCTAGTGTAGACAAAATTCAAGCAATTTCTGGCACCATGTCAATTTAACCTGCTTTTGGTTTGCGAGGAGCTGCAGAGGTCATGAATTAGGGTACAATCTGGAATTCTGAAAAGAGTTTTAAGACTGTAATATAACTCAGAGGAAAAAAAAGACAGAGGAATATGATAAGAATCCATGACAATTCAGAGTTAATGTTGTAAAAGTAAAGAAGAAGCTTGAGTTTAAGGTTAAGCACAGTATAACAAGGATAATGGCCTGAAACCAAGGCAGGAAAAATTTAAGTCAGACATTAGGAAAACATTTCTTATCATAAGGATGATTAGATATTGGACTAATTTCCCAAAGGAAATTGTTGAGTCAAACACCAGAGGCTTTCAAAGGAAGACTAGATAAAAACACTCATGCAATTAATACGAAGGGCAACCCTGCACAAATGGCTCAAAAGGCCTCTTTCAAGTCATTTATGACTCTATTCTTAAAAAATCTGAATTGTGAACTTTTGTAGCATCATGCAAACAAAGAAGTAAATATGAAGTTTCCTACAGAAACGGAAAATACATTTAACTTTAAAACTATTGGTTTTATCCTCCACTGAGATTTTTTTCTGTGATACCAATGGCCTGCTTCTGTTAAAATGATATTATAACAATTATATTTAAAAAAGATATTTCAGCCATTTATCAATGCAGTGACATTGGAAAGATAATTCAAACTATGAAAACATTTTATATCAAGAAAACAATGGTGTTTGTAAACTTGCCTTGTGAAACACAATGGACATCATGAAAAAATCCAGCAAGAAATTCTCTGAGATATCTCTGTAGTCAAATTGGAAGAAGATTACAGTAAAGCTCAAAGTAACAAATTGATGAACCGGATTACAGAATGAGGATCGGAGCAGCTTCATCCCAGCAATTGTTATCAGGAAAATATCACAGCTGTGGGAGTGAGGGAAAAGAAAACCTAATCAAGTTAACATAACAAAAACAATTAGACTATAACTAATGAACATGAATAACCATATTAGACCTACTCTTGATTGGTATGTCTAGCTACACACATACCGTTAATTTTTATATTAATACTAGTTTTTGTTTTAATAATCACATTTATTTAATCCATCTGCAATAGCACAGTTTTACATTGCCAGCATTACATATCTCTGGAGTACTTACAGAGCTGTAACACGGGAACAATTCTGTATTATAAGAGTAGCATCCATTATTGTAGTAAGTACCTTATAACATAATAAAGATATAATTAAATAAAATCCCTAAAATAGATTTTCAACTTGTGACTTAAGTCTGGCACCATTAATTTATAGCACTACAATTTATACAGCTTTATATTAGAAGGCAGCCTGTTGCCAATTACAGGCAATAAGCCTGAATCACCATGTTATCCAACTTTAGGCTGATGCAGTGATGAATCAAACCCACTATTTGTAAAACGCTGAAAATAATCCTCCATGCCAATTACAAAACAGAATACTTGTGAAAGCATGTGGCAATTGACAGCTCAGAAAGTTCTAAATGGAGTGGTGCATTTTTGTCATTTTAAGGCTCACAGTTTGTGCAATTCCAAATTTATTTTATTTTTTGTGGCATTTATTCACTACATGTTTAATGAAGATCCAGCTTTCATTGAGTTCAGGCTTAGTCATCATTGTCTGGGTGAAATGCCAAAAGACCTCATTTCTTACCTTGTTAGAGATTCTCTCAATTTTATTTGGATTTCTGAGTGCAAAACTAGGGACTACAATAAAGTGTTTGTGACCGTCTTAGAACATCTCCTCAGTGGGATGAGAACATTTGTTGGATTTGATGTTCATCAAGAACAAAATTCTTGGGGCAGTGAGGAAGATTTTAATGGGGAGAGGCATAAAATCACAGAGCAACAACAGCAACTGAAAGACCCTTTTCCTGATCAGGTCGATATTTATGCTCGTCTAATATCCACAAAATTTCAGGCAGAAAGGAGTTTTTGAGCCTATAATATCTTGCTAAAGGATAAGGGAGCATTGCTTCCTGGTAATTCTCTCTCTTTAAAGATATTGCCACACAGGATTCTTTTTTGGGGGGGGGGGGGGGGGGGGGTGGTGGTGGCAGGGGGGGGGGGTTGTCTTAACCTCCCAGTCAGAGGTGAAAGTAAGCTGGTACGGTGTACCGGCAAGAGCCAGTACGCCGTGCCGGACCGCACTGGCTTCGGGGGCCAGGATTTAAAGGGCTCAGAGCTCCCGCAGCTGCGGGCAGCCCAGAGCCCTTTAAATCCCGCCCGTGGCTCTGGCGGCTGGGCTGGGGCCGGGATGTAAAGGGCTCAGAGCTCCCTGCCACTGCGGGCAGCCCAGAGCCCTTTAAATCCCGCCTGCGGCTCCGGCGGCCAGGCTGGGCCCGGGATTTAAAGGGCTCAGGGCTCCCCTGGCGGCAGGAGCTCCAGGCCCTTTAAATCCCAGCCCCAGCCCGGCAAAGCTCGGGTTTCCCCGTGGCGGCTGGAGCCCCGGGCCCTTTAATTTGCCCTGGAGCCCTAGGGGGCTCCCAGCCACCTCTGCAGCTGGGAGCTCCTGGTTGATTTAACGGCCCTGGGGCTCCCAGCCACAGCTTGTGCCCCAGGGCCTTTAAATCTTGAGAGGCCCCGCCCCTTCCGGATGAGGCCACGCCCCCTCAGGACTCCAGCAGTACCAGTAAGTCCTGTAAGTTACTTTCACCCCTGCTCCCAGTGGAAACATGGTACAACTGCCCTAGCTCAGAGTGATCTCTTTTTGTTGTTTAACCTTTTGAGGCAATGACAGTAGCAGACAACATGGTAAGCTGCCCCAGACTGTCCAATATGCATCACCAACCACCACTCCCTTTGGTTCTGGAACATTCCAGTCAGTTTCTGACAGTGCCGTAAGCAAGGGCTCCAACCCCTGCTCATCATCCCTCCCGACCCCCCCACACACTCCCAAAACACACATAGAGCAATGCCATTTTTTAAAATCACAAAAACAGATGCAATTAGAAAAGTCAAATACATCCAGCCAGATAGGAACAACAAGATGAAATTGCAAAAACACATTGTCTCAAAAAACATCCCTCCAAATTCTGAGGGTAGATGGACAAGTGAATGAGAATCTTGCAAGATGATATCTTAAAAGTAGAATTACAGGCATGGAAAGTAACTTCCCCTTCTTTAAGCTACTGTATACATGACATTCTTCTTCCTGGAGAGTATGTAGCTAAGAACGGAGAGATAATACCGCCCTCTCTAATAAGAGGACTAAAGAAACAAAGAATCCAGGGCTGCCCTGCCTTAGCAGGAGATGATAGCCCTGCCGGCTGCTTTGCTGAGACTCTTTCAAGCCCTTTTGCCCTAGCAACCAGGTTTTGATGCAGTTAAGCAGGTGTTGTTAATGCCTAGCGTGTGCAAACCCAGACAGAGATATTTGGTGCTGAGGTTGGCTCCTTCAACTAATTATTTCTGGAGGAAAAGGGTTGGGAGTTGATTGGTGCCTTTCCCACTCGGCTCAGATAATACAAGATTTTGGGACTGCTCTTCACTCGCCCTACTGCCTCCACCCTGATTCTTCTAGACAGTTGCCCCAGGGGGCTTCATTTCAGATGTCATAACCAGGAACAATACTTTAACCTTGTTTGGTGCTAGAGGCTCTGGGGAGCCCTAAATCCTCCCAAAGAAACTTCTTAAAAAAGAATTATTTAAAAATATATATATGTGTGGTACCAACATTTGGCAGTTTCTGCATTTCATCCTCACATTTGTTTTGCACAAGTCAGATAAAAACTGAAGGTAGGTAATTCTTCATCTCAATTTCTTGAGTGATACAAGCTGATTTCAATTTTCAGATTACAAGGTCCAACTATCTTAACAATTCTCATGATTTTATTGCAAGTCGTGCAATGTTTGGAATTTTTTTTTCTTGTTCTGATGATGTGATTTCTGTATTCAGACTTGTGCCATTATCCCTCAACAGTGAAGGTACTTAGCCACTGGAACAACGAACCTAGTGATGTAGTGGATTCCCCATCATTGAAGGTAAAACTGGATGTCCTTCTAAAAGATATGCTATAGCTCAAACAGAAGTTACGGGTTTGGTGTAGGAATTACTGGACATGATTCTATGTAGTATTTTATGCAGGAGGTCAGCCTAGATGATTATAACAGTCCATTCTGGCCTGGAAATCCACAAAATTTAAATGGTCATCATCTCCCACTGCTTTCACTGGGGGCTGAGCCAGGCTGCCTTCAGGGACTAAGGGAGACCCCTTAGTCATTAGGTGAGGGCAAGCAAGGATATAAGAGAATGAGAAAGCACAAGGAATGAGAGTGTAGAACAGCAGGGCAGGAGATTGTGGTAGGATCATGAGGAGTCAGAGGAGTGTGGGGAGAATTAGGTAGACTGAGAGAGTTGCAGGGGCTGCAAGAGGCTGACTGAAGAGGAGTGCAGAGAAATAAGCCAGGCTGAGGGGGTGCCTGGGAACATGGAGTGCAGGAGGAAAATGGGGTACCAGGGAATGTGAAGGGAGGGGAAAGGGAAGGAAATGCAGGGAGGCAAGTGAACATAGGGGCCATATGGGCAAATATGGAAGGAGAACATGTGTGGGGTAGCTGCCATTCTATCCCCCACTATGCTCCTCTCTAAGTATTCTGTCAAGTTAGGGAAGAGGCTAGGGAGGAATAGTGTGGCAGCTCTCCACACCAAATGGGATAAGAAAAAAAATGAGCAACAGTCAGGATCTGCATTTTTAAGTGTGTCTTCAAAGGGTGAATTTAAAATCTGAGATGTTCACGCCTACATTGGCGACTGGTGGCATTCCCCTAAAGGTTAAACTATCAGAAGGTAGACCCAAATATGATTACCGGTACTTTTTAAAATCTCATGAATTGGGGTGGGTCTGACTCATGATTTTGAACAGTTGGGGTTGCAATTCTACTCTGAAAAGTTACTATGTAAAATAATATCTTCTTACTCAACACATCTGATCCTCCAATAGATTCAGAGATATATCTGCTGACAAGTGTCAAACTAACATTTGGCTACTTTTTAGTTCTGCTAGACCTGCAGAACCACCCCATCTACGAGAGTGAGCTGTATTACATTCCAGGTAAAATTTTCAAAACATGCCTAGGAAACTTAGAAGCTTAAATCCCATTGACATTCAATGAGACTAGCTTCTTAAGTGCCTATGTCACTTCTGAAAATAGGTATTTTTGAAAATGTTGCGGTATGCTCCTGTACAAAAGTTGATATAGTTTGTTTAGAATGTAAGCTCTAATTTAGAATGTAAGCTCTTTAGGACCAGAACCTCTTTTGCTATATGTCTGTACAGTCCGTAGAATCATGGGTCTGAAGCCTCTACATGCTACTGTCATAGAAATTATTATTATTAATAATAATTAATAACAAATTAACCTCGTTATCTCTAGCTTGCTTCTTGCTTATATATATATATATATATATATACACACACACACACACACCTGCCCCTGGAAATTTCCACTACTTGCATCCGACGAAGTGGGTATTCACCCACGAAAGCTCATGCTGCAAAATGTCTGTTAGTCTATAAGGTGCCACAGGATTCTTTGCTGCTAATAACAAATAGTTTTTCACTACATCCAAGTTAAAAATAATCTGATTTTAAAAACTAACATCCAGACAATCTGGATACGGGAAAAATAATGCTGCATTTGTAATGGATCTTTGTTCCTGAACACAGGCCAGTTGTTTAACAATTTAAATCACTATAGTACTGAAAAAAGTTCTGTACTAATTCTGCTCAGTGAGGGTATTGCAATCACTACAATACCACTGAATCTCACAGCAGTTTGTAGGTCATCAAGCAAAAATTGCCACCACAAAAGGCTGTCTTCAAAGAACATATTATAATACTGTGGATCAGCAACATTTAGTTCTAATTACAGCCACAGACATTAGACATGGAAAAACCTTATATTGTTTTCCTGATCAGATCCCTGCTAATTCAGGACAGTTCTGCACTCTACATTCTTGAAGGCTTTGACCAACCTAGCCTTCAATGACTCTAGTAATGAGGCCTATGACACCTCCTCTGAGAGACTTTTCCACAGTCTAATAAACTTTACAGTTCCCTGACATCCAACCTAGATTTCTCATTTCATCTCATTAATCCTGGTTACTCCCAAGGTGTTTACACCCTTTGAACACCTGCAGACTGGTATATCTCCTGGTTTTAGCTGTCATTTGGGCATACTATACATATTTAGTTTTTTAATCTCTCTATATAAATTTAAATCTCTCTAGCCTCAATCATGTTTGCTGCAGCACCAACAGCATCTCTTTTATTATATTTTAAGGCAGTTTGAATTGTCCTTTAACAGAGCCAATAATTATAGTATTTTGTATTTATTGTTATTCATTAATAGCACAAAACCAAATTGTGACAAATAACCAGACTCATTTACGCAACATTAAACTTCATAAAAACAAAAGAATGGCCATACTGGGTCAGACCAGTGGCCCATCTAGCCTAATATCCTGTCTTCTTACAGTGGCCAGACGTTTCAGAGGGAATAAACAGAAAAGAGCAATTATCGAATGATCCGTGCCCTGTCATTCAGTCCCCAGCTTCTGGCAGTCAGAGGTTTAGGGACACCTAGATTGTGGGGTTGTGGCCCTGACCATCTTGGCTAATAGCCACTGATGGACGTATACTCCATGAGCTTCATCTTTTGAACATTAGTCTGAATGTGAGCAGTCTTAAATCTATGAATCACATACTATGAACTATAATCAACTTACTGTGTACCAAGTCTCTTGTATTTACTGATTGAAAAAGCATCAATGGTGAGAGCATTCAATATTATTGCTGGATACAAGATGTATTTCTCAAAACACTGAAGCCACACATAGAGTCTTTCAAACCACATTAAATGAGCAGCATCTGAAATAAAAACCCAGATAACACACCATTTTGTCAAATTATTATTTTTTTCAGCGTATAAATACTGTATAGACAATAAATGCATTAAAGTCAAAAGGACAAATCATGAGTTTTGTATATTATACTAGTTAACATAACCACTAATTTATGACACTTCATGCAATCCTTAATTCTTTTGCATATAGCAATCATGTTGTTCTCTGGGTCTGGCCAATATTTATACATTATATATTTTGCTTCTTTTTGCTGCATCCATCAGATAGGCACATATAATAGCTGAAATGGTACGTGCTAAAGGATAGATCCTGCTAAGTTTTTAGAAGTAAAACATGACATGATATTAATAAACATATTTGTTTTTCATCACTTTAATCACTTTTCTTACTTAACAATAGTTATTTAACTTAAATACTTATTTATTAAAGAATATTTATAATTAACTAACACCTTTCATGTGACCTAGTGGGAAAGCTGTGTGACCAAGTGGAGACAGCACTGAATGAAGACTCCAGAACCCTGGATTTCTATTCCCAGCTCTATCACTGGCCTGCTTGATGACCTTGGCTAAGTCATGTCCCCTCTCTGTGCCTCAGTTTCCCCATCTGTAAAATGGGGATAATGATTTGTCAAACTTTGTAAAGTGTTTTGAGATCTAAGGATAAAAAGCACTATAAAAGAGCTAGGGATCATTATTATTATTATTATTATTATTATTATTATTATCCCAAAGGGCCCAAAAATACTTTACAAAGAAGCTATTATATATGTTAATACAGTCTTTTAACGGTGCACAACTATATTATTCAGCAGTCAGACAGGATGTGACTACTGTGTCCAGTTGAAGTTTCAGGGAGAAATTAGGCAGGCAGAGTGAAGTTTCCAGAGTAACACCTGTATTCTTGCAAAAGTGACAGGAATTCTTTAATGAGCACAAATAGTTCAGGTTGTCTGAAAAACAGTATTTGCAACAGCAGTGTGCACCATACTGGAGTATTGATGCAGTACTGACTCAAAAGTAAGAACCACCTGCTGAACTACCAACACCCCTTCCTACAGCAAGAAGAATAAAATAATCTATTTCAGCAATATGATGGTGAGAAACAAGAGGACACAATGAACGAAGATTCCATTGTACTATATGTTCAATAGATACAAGCGGAAAGGTCATGAACCATTCCTTCCAAATTACCTTAATTCATGGACCTATGATATCTTTGGTTGAGGTAACAGGCTTTCAAAAAGCTGTACATGAATTTCTGAGACTCAATATCCTTCACTCTTTATAGCTTAAAGTATTTCCTCTTATTACTGTCTATGGCTCTGATGCCAGGCTTTTTCATAGCTTTAATTAAAAATATGATTCACATTTCAAAATCAAACTTTTTTGCCTTCAAAGTAGCAGGTAGAAATGACCATGGCAATGCTGTGAGGGACCGGTTTTTCACAACCATTTTTCATACATTCTAAATTCAATACATTCTAACAGATATTTCTGGGTACACTTCTGCAATAATTAAACCAATACAGACTAGATGAACACCATAGGAAATAGAGAATATCGAAGAATCTGAAAATGCCTTGACTCCTGATTGTACCAGGGAGCTGTTTGCTTGAGTGATACAAGTGTTCCCAAAGTATGAGCTGAACCATCAATGCAGATCAGTCAAAGTGTAAAGTGGATTTGCCTGGTATATCTCTACTCTCAACCTTTTTAAAAGCTGAGCCGTTACCTTTATGAAAATTATGTTTTTCCAATGAATGAAGACAGACCTAATGGGGGATAAGGGAAGAAATCCTATAACGGTCTTCTATGATTAAACGCATGCAAAAGACAACAAAGCCAGCATAGTCACAAGAGTTGCTCATTATCAAGCAAATGAAGCCTTTTAAAACAAGGACTTTCAGCTGGAAAACAAATCATTAATAAGATTTACATTTCCAGTACACTTTTCTTGGCATTTTGTGGTAACAGTTAAAAGGCAACCTTCAATCAAGTCTCTTGGGTACTTCTTGGTACCCAGGTTTTGTTTTGAAGACATGATTTTTCAGAGGTTTAAATCCTTAATGCATAGCAAATGCATGATTTTGCAGGGGACGAGCAGAACCCTTTTGTTGTCTAGTTTGAAGAACGGGATATTGAAGTCCTGCAGCACACTGTGCTCTGACATTATTGTTTTCAAGCACCTCAAGAACATAGGTTGAGAATGATCCATCAAGATATGACAAGCAAGTTTCCAGCTGGGAGCAAAGAGAAGATGACAGCTTAAAAAAACAATCCAAGTAGTTTGCTGAAATAAAAACTGCAGGAGAACTAGAAATTAGTCTCTGAGATTCTAAAATATTTACAAATATTCCTACATACCAAGGCAGCACCTGCTGAAGCCAGTAGATATTAGCAAGGTCAAAATATCAATGAAGTTACATTGTCTCATTCAGCTTTAGTGATTCTCTTGAGATATTATGCAGGAAATGAAAGTTACAGACTTCAGTAACCATGCCGCTCAAATTTTAAACATTCAAAAGTCAAAGTAAATATAATTCTGCCTCAATTTCTTAAACAGGAAAAACTATTTAGCAAATACAATTCACTTTTAAACACAGATGTCTTAAACACAGAGTACAGCATATCAAACTGCACACAATATGTAACAGAGGTTGTAATGTAATTGTACTGTAACAGAGGGTTAAACGCTACAGTACAGTGTTCTCAAAATATAGCTAATACAGGTGTACAGATCAATTGGTCATTATAAATAGAAAGCCCAGCTAGTAGGTGAGGTAAATGTTATTGGTAAAGGGACTTCTCTGTGCTATATTCTCTCTTACAGGTGTCTATACGGATAACCACTAAGGCTTATATCGACAGAGCGAACACAATGGCTAAACATCACTGATACAACATTGTGTTCTCGCTTTTAACTTGATTTTGTTACACTTTTTAAAAATGAGAAATGCCATTTTAAAAAGAACTCTTCCCTTGCATTGGTTCATTGCTATATTTTCAGTAAATCCCCATTGCCACAGATGCCAGGGAAAGACATTATTTTAGCCTTATTACTTCTGCTAGCAGAATATTATGCCCTGCAGAAATACAGTGGAAACTATGTCTGTCATTAAGAAGTTTATATATAAAGTTTTTATCATTAATAATTTGAACATTCCCTAAAGGGCTTGGGTATTAAAAAAGAGAAGGGTTATTTTTATTTTCTCTATACCATGTAAAATGGCTATAACTTCAGTACAAATATTAGGCTGTCCTTCAGCTTACATAACCCTGGATTAGGCCATCAGTCACTTGACTCATACACAGTAGCTCAATGTGATGCAAGATGAAGGAGGTCTTTGAGCTTTCATCTTCCCTTCTATCATCTGTGTAAAATTAGGATAATACTGGCCTCCTTTGAAAAGTGGTTTGAGATCAACTGATGAAAAGCACTATAGAAGAGCTACGTATTATTATTATATTTGATATGTCCTCCATTTCCATACATAACAATTCCCCTTCTCCACAATCTAAAAGTTACACCAGGGGTAAAACAACTTGCATTTTACACCAAGTGGTAAAAAAGAGGTTAGGATGTTTAATAAACAGGGATAAATATCCACTTGGGATTGCACGGAAATCCATTTTGTCCAGTAAATAAATTCAGATTTGAATCCAGGCCTACAGAGGTGAAATGTTTGAACATTCATGTTCAAGGGAAGGAGTAACTCAGATTTAAGCCAGACTCATGAATAAATATTAGATGGGCTAGCTGCCCTGTTACCAATAATCTGAAGAAAAAGTCTGAGATTCTTCTCACCATTATATTCCAGCACTTTGAAGTTCTGGTCAGAGGTACATTGTGATGTTATTGACAAACTGTGAATGTATAGATCATTGTTGCAACCAGGGTCCTATGGTTGCACCAGGTCTTGTTCAGAGGAGGCCAAGTGGGGTGTCTATAGAAAGGTTGTAGTTTGCTGGTTATGATTATGCTGTTTGTATGTGTGTACCATATTTGTATTTGAAGCTATGAATATTGGCTATGTACCTATTTGATTCTAAGTAGCCTCAGTGAAGCATTTGGTCAGCTTCTTGAGAAAGGGCTATTCTCAGTAAGTGCCCAATCAAGAAACAAACATTTAACTGACAATGGACTTTGGGAGACACGAATCCACATCTGCGCTTTCCTGAGAACGTTCAAACTAATATGTAAACAATGGCATCGGCCTGCAAAAAGCTGAATCATCCATAGACATGCGACTTGCCCAGGTGGCTACAGACTCTATCTTGTTGCTGTGATCATGCACAGAAGAACAAAGGGGTTTCTGCCCACAAGAGAGAGAATATAAAAGGCCCTGGAAACCCCTCCATTTTGTCTTCAGCTGGCTCAAAAGATAGCCTCTCCACCTCAAAGAGATGCCTGAAAGAACCTGGAACCAAGGACAGTAACTGGGGGTGGGGAGGGGGAGGTAATTTACTTTGTTCTGTCTGTTATTACTTGGAACCACTTAAATCCTACTTTTTATACTTAATAAAATCATTTTTTGCTTATTAAATTGACCCAGAGTAAGTAATTAATTCCTGGGGGAGCAAACAGCTGTGCATATCTCTCTATCAGTGTTAGAGAAGGTGAACAATTATGAGTTTACCCTGTATAATCTTTACACAGAGTAAAACTGATTTATTTGGGTTTTGGATCCCATTGAACTGGGTGTCTGGGTGCTAGAGACTAGATCACTTCTTAAGCTGTTTTCAGTTAAGCCTGCAGCTTTTGGGGCAAGTGGTTCAGACCTGGGTCTGTGTTTGTAGCAGGCTAGCGTGTCTGGTTCAACAAGCCAGGGTACTGAAGTCCCACACTGCCAGGGAAAACGGGCTCAGAGGTAGTCTCAGTACATCAGGTGGCAATTCCAAGGGGGTCTCTGTGACCCAACCTGTCACATACGTGAAAGCTGATGTTTAAGGGAAAGGGGCCCATAATAAGGAATAATCTTATTCTGTAGGGGGAAATCTGTTCAGGGCCCCAGTGGATTTTCTGGACACTTTGGTGGTTGGCGACAGGGACAGAGGATGTGAAGTGTAAGTAGGTACCAGCACTTCCAATGATTAAATAAAAGGGGAGAGAAGGAGCAACAAAGATACAAAGGGAAGAAGTTATTTCATGCAGAACTACATTCCAAGTCTAAGTGTGGTAATGGGGTAGGGAGCTGAAATGCTTAGACACATTTTAAATGTGAATCAAAATGCTCCACTCTTCAGTTTAACTCCTATGTGCTCTATCCTGCTGCACTTGAAGTCAAGTGGAGTTTACCTACTCACATCCATGGATTCAGGGCTTGCTTTTCTACATTAGAAATAACTCTTCCCTCCTGCTGGAAGACTGTCTGGGGACTGGAGAACTATAGGATAATGAAATTCCAATAGGTAGAGGTTGCAGTGGCAGTTTTGCTAGACCTCACTTAAGACAGGAAGGGATGTTTACACAGACAGTTTAAAATTCCTTGGGGTTGAATGTTTTTGCTAAAATTGGATAGTTTTAGCAAAAAGCTCTGCATTAAAGATTCAAACCCACCCACCTCTACAATGAAAAGTGGAAAAGTTGCAGTTGGCCTTTCTATCTATTATGATGTCACAATATTCACTTCCGTTCTTCCAGTCCCTGAGAGAGTCATCCAAAAGAAATATAGAAATCAAAACTTGATATTTCTAAGTAAAACATGAAAAAAGAAAACTCATCTTGGAAAAAAATGGTCATCTTTAAACATCACAATGGACACAAGCAAGAATTTTTTTCTTTAAAAACAAGACAAACTAAAGGCAACATCAATCAACATTCTGACAATATTTATTACAAACCTCTCACTTCCCGCTGATGATATTCTTTGTTTTTAAGTATGGGGTGTGAAATCCACAGCCAAGGATGATGCTTGCGGAGCTGAGGAAGTATGTAATGTGTTACGAATCCCACAGTCCATGCTAAAGCAAACAGCACAATGCTGAGAAATGGCTGAGCCAAAGGAGGAAAATAATGGAATCACATTTACAAATAATGTTTTATAGACATACAATATTTTTAATGTACAACAATTTAATCTTCCTTATACATTTGCAAGAAATATTGATTCTTGCATAAAAAGCATCAAAGACTACAGGTGGGAAGCAGATGTGGGGCTCAGGAAATGAAAGCAACAACCTTTGTTCTTTTTCAAAATGTACTTTACACACACATTTAACCAGTATTGTAACTGGAAATAAAAAAAGCTAAATTGGTGGGTTTATGTAAGAATCCCTCTTCCAACAGCTTCTATGTCATAAAAAAAAAAGACTAGTATAAAGCAAAGGTTTAGGGAAAACAATTACTACATGCATTAAATTGTGCCTAATATAAATATCTATAACTGATTTGCAGTGTATATCAAAAGCCTTGAAATTATCTTTGCCATTAAATAATTTTTCCTTAACTCTTCTCTTCACAGCTCCTCTCTATTCTTAGCCATGTAGTTTTGCATAATAGAGATGATATCTTAGGGGAAAAATATTTAAAAGGAGGGGATTATAATACATACCCTTAATGACAGAAACACAGTGCTGGCGCTGACTGCAAATGATAGAACAGCAGCCACTGTGCAGACAATGAGATCCGATTTCAAGATTTCCTTCTGTGAATATAATTTTTTTAAAATACAGAATTATCAAGTGAATACTATTTTAACTGGACAAATTACATTACTCCATTATGAATTACTAATAGTTTGCATTGTGATGACACTAGTCATTGTTTTACAATATATAAATATACTTTAATGTACAGGTATTTTCTGCAATATGCTTTGCAAAATTATTTCCCCACGCTACGTTTGTTAAAAAGACCCTGTCAAGCATATTAAAATTTTATCAAAATTAATTTAAAAACATATTGTGTAAACATTGTTTAATTGTAATATGGGGTACTTAAAAAACTAAACTAAACTAAAACTAAAATGGTTTTACATTAAATTTGTGTCTCCGTTTATGCAATGGTATTTGTGGGGTTTTCTGTATTTCCATTTTCAGAAATGGGCCTCTCTCTAGTATTACATAATGATATTGAAAGATAAGAATCTACCTTCAAGTAAAGAACTATAACTGGGTTGAAGTAATTGTGTTTTGGAGAAATAGGAAAATATGTTCTTCCTAACCCATTTTTCTTGTGATTAAAATATCATCATGAATAAACAAATTAACAAGATAGTTTTTGAGCTATGTGAATTTTTGAACCATTGTATTTTACAGCTTACAGAAATGTCTTTGGTTAGCAAATCAATAACTTGGCTTAGACTTATGACTAGACATATTACAGAGGGTTAGCAGTACTTAACACTGGTGGCAAATGCAGGCGCTGACCGGCATAAACTGAATGCCTGCTGCTAGATATTTATCTAAATACTGACTTGTAGTGCAACGGAATTTCACTTAAAAGAAAACCTCATCTGATTCAAGAGGTTACTGTGCCTGTTTACCCAGCCCCAATAGCCAGCCTAGCCAACAAGTGTTTCTGTGGGGAGAAGGAAGAAAACAGAATGATAGGATAACAGGCCCAAC
The DNA here is from genome assembly GCF_020497125.1 of Mauremys mutica. Taxonomy (NCBI): domain Eukaryota; kingdom Metazoa; phylum Chordata; order Testudines; family Geoemydidae; genus Mauremys; species Mauremys mutica. Next base: position 132,195,334 of record NC_059074.1, read on the forward strand.
AACAGGGAGATAAAAATGAAACATAGATGTAGGAGACAACACTTGACCAACAAATGGATTTTAAAGTATAGGGGGAGCTATCAGTAACCACTATATTTCAGATGCTTAACGATTTCGGTTATCAAAAGATGATTGCGACCTGTTTCTGAGAACACTAACACTTACACTGTTTACAGCAGGCCTTTGAAATTCAGCTGGACTAAAGCCCTTAGGCTTGAGGAGCGCCTTTTCTGCATCCCATAAAACTCCACTCAGGTTTAGCATAAATATAAAGCATTAATTGTCCTTTTCCTTCCCTGGCTTGTGTGCCTCAGGAAATTTTTGGCAGACTGCCAAAGTATTAATGGAACGTGAACATTCTAAAGAACTAGATCCAAACCACTGCCAAAGCAGCAGGACCAAAACTACCATATACATGTTCTGGCAGTGTATGGAAGCCAGGAGGAGTGCGAGCAGAGCTGGTGCAGGCTTCCAACAAACACCCTGCCTGCCTGGACTCAGCACATGGCTCCAGTGGTCCACACCCACCTCTGAAGATACCACATCAGACAGAAGCATCCCAACACAAGGGGATAGAGTGAAAGAGAGAACCAGGCCAGGCCAGCCTCTCACCATCAACTAACTCCTGATCTCCTACCTGGTCCTGCCCCAGTGGCCCATTCCCACCCACAGGATAACAGCCTTCTCTTGCCACTAGCTAATGTAGTTAGCCCTGTAGCTCAAGTGGTAGCAGCTGTGCATCAGTATTGAAAGTTCAGGGTTGAAACCCTGATGATGATGCACATAATGGAATTTATTTTTACCTTTTTTTCCTTATTAAAAATCCTAGGAACTAAAAACTACATTAAAAGAATGTTATTTAGGTTGCAAAGTTAAGCACTTGAAAGCTAGGAAATGCTAGATTTATGGTTGCCTGTACAATCTTAATTTAGCCCTGCTGGGTATATGCATTATAATATAATATATAATATAATCTTTAATTACATAATCACATACCATTCTCAGTAATGACAACTCCAAGCATTCAAAAATTGTGAGTCAGGCCCCAAAGAAATCATGAGGTTGGCTAAAAATTAATAAATGTACTCGGGTCATGTTTTCAAAGCTAGACTGAAGGATAGAAACTTATTATTTTTAAAATGAAAGCTGATAGTCTCATGTAATCATATGCCTCCCAGAGCTGGGGTTTTAAGAAAAACATCACATATCATGACATTTGCAACAAGATAGTGAGAGTTGGTAAGAGTAATTAAAACACTGCACATTTTCCACAATACCCCATGCACAGGGGGGGTGCACAGAATGGATGCCAAAGCAGGCTGAATTAAGGTTGGACAGGCCATGATTTCCTAACTTTCTAGTCCTTGACTTTGCACCCGAACTGACATGTTTTTAATGCAATGTTTGATACACATTATGTGTGAAAGGCATGACCTCTGACCCTAGTAAAAATTCAATAGTGAAATAATCACTACCATTGGGATTGTTTTGAAGTTTTGGGTAAAAACAGATCATGCAGACAAAGTCTCAACATCATCCACCCACCATTCTATCAAAGAAATATTTCTTTATTTTTTAAAAGGCTATTCTGGATACCTCCTGCTTGTGAGAATAAACAGGAAAACATGCTGTAATTTTTTTTCTTCTTGTTTTAAATTATACATTGGGAGCTTTGTATAAATCCTTTTACTAGCTATCTGACTGTTTGTACTAAAGGCCAGGAAGGAAGTTGAGTTTGAATGTAACACATTAACACCCTCAGGCTACTGGTTAATGTAGTAATCAACCATGGGGATGCCTATAGAAATTAATTATAATGCTAGGAAGCTCCATTCTCAAAGTTGAATGGTCAATTATCCATGACAGCTGCTTTGTAATTCCAGTTTCCAAAGCTGACAATTCTTACACAGCCATTCGAGCAGAGAAAAAATAGTAAAGGTCATATAGCTAAACATTACAAATGCTATATTGATAACTACTAACATGAATATGAAGTCATTATACAACACAGATTTATTTTAATATTTAAACCTATTTGCTTTCATCTTGAGAGGTGAACCAGTTATTTATATCTTAAATTTACTGATTAAAAAGGTTCTAATTTAGCCCGAATATTATGCATGCTTTATACATAGGAGCATAGGCCAGTGGACACTGGACATTTTGTTGCACTTTGCTATCTTATACAATTGACAGTGGAGGAAAAAGCTTCTTTGGGTCATTACAGAGGGGCATGCTGAGGGAAACAAAGAGGGGAAGGATATGCTATTAAAATTTCTCCTTCTGGTCCTCATGTAACAGTGTACCCAATTCCCAGATTGATCAAAGTTCTTCTTACAGAGGATCTGAAAGCTATTTTTAGTTCGCTTTTGAAAATTAATCAAAACCAGAACTGGTTACGATAGCACACTCCCTTAACTATAATGGAATAAGATCAGAATGGATTGTTGTTTGAATGTTTCCCTCAAATTTGATGCACATATCTTTTTAGCTGCGTACACTCACCAATTTGCTATATTGGCATTGCACTGTGAGAAAAATTGTTAAGAACCTACTTAACTTGGTTCAACTATTTATTAAGACATAGGTGCCAGCCACTAAAGGGTTTAGACAGAGCATGTATTAAACTACAATTGCAATCTCCCCTTCAGGGAGTACTATCTGTGTCCCAGCATGGAAGAGTTAGCACTACATAAACCAATTTAGACTTGTGCACATCTGCTTACATTAATATATAAACTGGAGGAAACCCAAACAGAGGAAGAAAGGAAGGTACAGCATTAGGAGGCCCTTGTAGCAGCCAGTAAAAACAGCCTGTGTTCCTGGAAAACTATGTCAAACGTGTGTAGCAGAAATGTGCAGCTGATAAGCACCATGTGAAACCAATTCCCTGGCAGAAAAGAGCACCAAGAAACAAATTCAACCACAAAAAAGGGACCAAGACACAAAGGCTCTGTCCATATTACCAGTACAGCCATGCCAGAGCACTACTGTGGAACACAGTTATCCACTTTTCCTAGTTACATGGTTCCAGACTGCAATATTGTCAGGACCTTAACTGTGTTTTTAACCAGATCCTCATCTGCACTCTCAAATGAAATTATTGTAACCAGTTCAATGGATGGCCATATTGTTAACTGGGTCAGTCTCCTGACATGGTTCGACTTGTAGAATATATGAGGTCGGACTGTACACTTGCCTCAGGCAATGAGCAAATACGTAGAAGGGATGTGTGGGTTATAAAATCAGAAAAAAATTATGCCTCCCACTATACCTACAATACAGTCAACCGGGTCATAGAAATCAGTTGACAGTGGATTGTGCCCATGAACTACATACCAAAAACACCAGAGTATGTAGCCAAGCTTTATAATAAATACTTTATATCTTTGCTTAGAAGCCTCCCTCCATTAATAGCCAGACCTCTACTATGCACTTTAACCAAGTAAAATAATTAAGCTTAAAAGGGATGTGGCTTCTACACCAAGCAATGAAGTAGCGTATTTTCCATGCTCTCCTTAAACACTACTTACTCACATAGATACTTACACTTTAGGGATTATCTATCTCCCCAGTGCTTCGAGGTGGCCATTATGGATGCTGTGCTGAGGAGAAGGAACGGTTTCTAGAAGCAGGGCAATTCAGAACTTTTGGAAGGAATTAGCCAAACCTTAACCCTTCTGGGAACCCCATCTTTGACCAGCCTGAACTCCTGAGGTATCCACCTTCCCCCGGGGACCAGTCACCAATATTTTCCTACGGCCATGTCTACAGTGGCAGAGTTTTTTCGCTGAAAGTTTTGTCGATGATCAAAAAGCGCTAAAAGAAAATGGTTGCTGCATATTCACACTGTCTTCCTCTGTCGGCAGAGCGCATCCACACTTGAGGCAGTAGCATCAACAATTGAGCATGGTTAAGGGATTCCACATGGGTGGATTGAAGATTTACAGAACATAAAATAGATAATTTTAAAAAGCCTTACCACCGACTCTCTCATCTTCTCTGGGAGTGGATCTGTTGAGGAATCTCTCAAATTTTGACGTAGAAAGTGAGGAAAAAATTTACATTGAATAAGGGACCTATTACAAAAAACATTTGTTAGAATACTTCAGAATAACAGCTTTTCAGTTAATGGGGTTATATGCCCTTAGTAAGGGGAGAAGAGACATTTTAGAGCCCAACTTTACCCTTACATATGCAGTGACTATTCTACTGCTGCATGGCAGGGGATTGCTATAGAAAAGCTGAAAATCTGGCCAGGGAAGTGTCAGCTTCCTCACCAATAAGGAAGTGTAGTCTAGAATCAGCACAGTAGCATTAATTGGGAAGGGGTCATGTGAGAGGGTAGTTCAGTTCCATGCCCTTTCTAATCTTTGACCACTACTGAGAATGCTGGCAAAGGGGTTCTTTTGTGCCACTTCTGATGTCGAACACTGATATTACAAATAGGATGACCAGATGACCCGATTTTATAGGGACAGTCCTGATATTTGGGGCTTTTCCTTACACAGGTGCCAATTCCTCCCCACTCCCATCCCAATTTTTCACACTTGCTATCTGGTCACCCTAATTACAAAGGGCAAAACGCTCACCTCAATATAAATTGCATGTTCTTCCTCATTTTAGTTTTACACAACACCTTCTCCTTCATCTTAAAATTTATGCTGTAGGCCATCCCTTAAATACTGTTTCCAATCCCCTAAACTTCATTTAGTTAAATTCAGATATTTTTAATGACTCTAAAACCTCTTTTTGGGGATTATACATTTTAATCATGATTATACAATGAATACTTGATGTTGTTGTAGAATCAGAAACTCATATTTTAATCTCAAACAAGACATTTAACAACCATTTGAACTGCTGAGAATTTGATTAAGGTCGTTAGGGGATTAGAAACTAGATTTAAAAGGTGGCCAAGCAATGAATTCAAGGATTCAAAACACCTTATTTAAAACAAAAGATAAGACTTTTTGTTTAATTAAAAAGACATTAGTGGACTGGGAATTATATCCTGAAGAAAATACACATTTAAAATCTAAAGAACTCATTCTTGAGTGCTTATTTGGTATTTTTCTGTGTGTATTTTACACAAGAACTGATAGTACTTCACCCCACAACCATTTCTGTATTCTATAGCATCCTGTAGAATGTTATATGTCACTCGTAGTGAACCTGATCCAGAGCCCATTGAAATAAATGGAAAGATTCAATGGGTTTTGGATTAGGCTCCAGGAGAGTAAGTGGAAGCACTTCTGTGATGAAGTGGGAATGTTCATAATGTTTTCTCTGAATACTGTGTGGGTGCCTCAGTTTCTCCTATGCAGTTCTTAAGTAGCTAGGTGGTGGGAGAAGAGCATGTGATTGTTGCTTAGCCCTAGGGGGCAGATGTGATGCTGTCTGGATAGAAAATGAACAACACTCTGTCTCCTGGCAACTAATGGCCTGGGCCCTTCCCCCCTGCAAGGTGATAGCTAAAGGTGTCGGAGAACAAAGGAATCAGGTGACCTCCTGGCCTAGGAAAGGAACAAAGCAGAGGAGGAGAGGCTGGAAGGTGAGTCAGTTTTGAAGCTGGCTGGGGATGTGGAGTGAGTGCAGATGCGGGTGTCTGGCTCACTGCCCCACAAAATGGACCCAGCTGAGGGGTCCTGTTCTCTGTACCTACAAGCTCTCTTTTAGACTGTGTTCCTGTCATCTAATAAACCTCTGTTTTACTGGCTGGGTGACAGGGCCAGCTCCAGGCACCAGCATTCCAAGCAGGTGCTTGGGGCGGCAACCTGCAAGGGGCGGCAGTCCGGCTGTTTTTTTCCCCACAAGCAGCGCGCCAAAATGCCGCCGCGGTCAGTGGGGGCAGTCCATGTGCTGTTAGGGCAGCACGTGCATTTTCGTGGCAGTGGAAATTCGGCAGCAGCTTCTATGTTCAGCTGTGCGCAGCAGCGCAGCTTCTGTTTTCCAGCTGAAGACAGAAGCTGCCACCGAATTGCTGCCACCGCGGAAACACGCCTGCCGCCCTAACGGTGCATGGACTGCCCCCGGTGTCCGCGGCGGCAATTCGGCGCACTGCTTGGGGCGACAAAAACTGTAGAGTCGGCCCTGCTGGCTGAGAGTCACGTCTGACTGTGAAGTTGAGGTGCCAGACCCTCTGGCTTCCCCAGGACCCCCCCTGGGCAGACTCGCTATGGGAAGCGCACGGAGGGGAAGAAGATGCTGAATGCTCCAGGGTCAGACCCAGGAAGGTGGAAGCCCTGTGAATCTGCTCACAGAGAGGAGACTTCACCAGAGTCCTGACTGGCTTCATAGAGAGCAGTTCCAGAGCATCGCCCAGGGACTCCGTGACAACTTCTTACTACACTTCCACCTCAGACAGAATACAGCAGGGATCATGAGGATGACGACAGGATTTACATAAACCACATTGAAGAACTTCAGTTAATGCCACAGCTCCTTTTCACCTTCCTTCCTATTCCTGTTTCCTCCCCTGCGTATAACAACTCCCCATTGTCTCCCTCAGTATTACCTGGCTCTCTCTATGAATGCCCGAAAAAGGCCCGCACCAAGATGGCATGGGGCCCCATGTTTCTAGTTGCATCTCTGCTTCTGTCAGCCCAACCTTCAGATCACCATGTTGCTTGTTCTACACTGGTTCTTCAGTGGCCCCGGACTCAGCTTTAAATGCTTACTACCTTGAAGAGCAGTTAACGTCAGTGGAGAGGCAAAGGTGATGGAACTGACACTAGGAAAGAGTTGTGATCAGGTCCTGCTCCCCCAGGGTCAGAACTCTTCCTCTTGCTTCTTAAGTGCTTCCTAATGCATCTCCCCAAACCCTGATAATTAGCCTGTCCCCAGGTGGCATCCATTGGGGATTAGCAAGTTCCATAAGGGTTAATCATATAATTCCCAGACAGCAAAATCTGACCAAAAGAACTTAGTACTGATGAAAGGTACTAGATTTGTTGCCCTGGTGGTTGAAGCCCTTTATTCATTTACTGAACTGGTACACCATAGGCAGCAGGTGTGAACACTTCCTATTTCATCAAAGTAATTTGAGTACCTTGTGATAAGAAACTGAATAGTTTGGTTTCTGTTTATTCATTCATTGTTCTTTCTGCTGAGACAACTGACAGTGGCACCATTTAGTGACAAATCTGATGGTAGCTTTGCAATGGAGACAGCTGGCTACTGGAATGGACCAAGACCAAAATATATTTCATACAAACTACCATACTAATGACACTATCTTTCAGCCACTGACAGCAGTCTTTGGCCCTGATCCAGCAAATGCTTCACTTTACTATTGTACATCATCTCATTGATTTCAATGGGACTACTCATGGTAGTACACTTAAGCACATACATGAACGTTTTCAGGATCAGTACCTTATTTTGTACCATTTATCTAGAGGTAAATGTGTTTCTTATTGCTAGTCCTTGAGATATCCAGTCCCTCTCAAAAAAAAAGAGTGTTTTCTAAAACACTGGTACAATAATCAGAAAAGCCCTCTTTTATCATACTTTTTCAGTATGTTTCTTTCCAGTGAGACCCAAGTTTACACAACCAACTTTGTTAGAAGATCCCTTAAGTCACCGAATTCAAAAATCACCATCTCCAGACTTAAATATCACCCTGTGCAAGTTATAGTTTACATGCCATACAATATAACCAATAAAAAAAGTTTACTGACAACTTACATAAGTACAGATGGATCACTGCTTTGCCTGCTAAGATGATAAGAAAGTGCAACTAAAAGGCCACAGAAAGCAGAGAACAGTGCTGGAATGTGTCGAGCATCCCATGGTTCCTAATGGGAAGGACAAAAAACAGAGTACTTTTATGTTAGGAATGCAAAACTTACTTTTTAAAGGAAGCTAAATCCTACATACAGTGCTAGATCTACAGTACTCAATACATCATATATCAAGGAGTTATAGTTCTATCATATCACAATCTATTATTGTGAGAATGGCTGAGATATTACAGACATACTTTAGAATTACACAAACTATATATAAAAATATCTATATAATCAGCAATTAGAAAAGAAACTAGAAAACACATGAAAAGCAGATTTTTTACTCTCTAAATAAACACCAGAGGCAAAATTTATAATCCTCATTAAAAGAACAAATTAGAGATGTGAGTAAAATAAATTGCATTTTATTTGCTAAGCTTTAAAATCAAAGGTAGTTTACTCAACCTTTGGCAAGCTTTCTCAATAGCCTGCATAAAATCATAGAAGATTAGGGTTGGAAGACACCTCAGAAGGTAATCTAGTCCAACCCCCTGCTCAAAGCAGGACCAACCCCAACTAAATCATCCCAACCAGGGCTTTGTCAAGCTGGGCCTTAAAAACCCCTAAGGATGGAGAGTCCACCACCTCCCTAGGTAACCAGTGCTTCACCACTCTCCTAGTGAAATAGTTTTTCCTAATATCCAACCTAGACCTCCCCCACTACAACTTGAGTCCATTACTCCTTGTTCTGTCCTTTGCCACCACTGAGAACAACCTAGCTTCATCCTCTTAGGAACCCCTCTTCAGGTAGTTGAAGGCTGCTCTCAAATCCCCCCTCACTCTTCTCTTCTGCAGACTTCTCCTCGTAAGTCATGTGCCCCAGCCCCCTAATCATTTTCATTGTCCTCCACTGGCCTCTCTCCAATTTGTCCACATCCTTTCTGTAGTGGGGGCCCCCCGAAAACTGGATGCAATACTCCAGATGTGGCCTCACCAGTGCTGAATAGAGGGGAATAATCACATCCCTCAATCTGCTGGCAATGCTCCGACTAATGCAGCCCAATATGCTGTTAGCTCTCTTGGCAACAAGGGCACACTGTTGACTAATATCTAGCTTCTTGTCCAGTGTAATCCCCAGGTTCTTTTCTCTATGACTGCCGCTTAGCCAGTCAGTCCCCAGCCTGTAGCAGTGCATAGGATTCTTCCATCCTCAGCACAGGACTCTGCACTTGTCCTTGTTGAACCTCATCAGATTTCTTTTGGCCCAATCCTCCAATTTGTCTAGGTCACTCTGGACTCTATCCCTATCCTCCAGCGTATCTGCTACTCCCCAGAGCTTAGTGTCATTAATGAAAATGTTGAACAAAACTAGCCCCAGGACCAACCCGTGGGGCACTCTGCTTGATACCGGCTGCTAACTAGACATTGAGCCATTGATCACTACCCGTTGAGCCCAACAATCTAGCCAGCTTTCTATCCACCTTATAGTTCATTCATCCAATCCATACTCCTTCAACTTGCTGGCAAGAATACTATGGGAGGCCATATCAAAAGCTTTCCTAAAGTCAAGATATATCATATCCACTGCTTTCCCCATATCCACAGAGCCTATTATCTCATAATAGAAGGCAATCAGGTTGGTCAGGCATGACTTGCCCTTGGAGAATCCATGCTGACTGTTCCTGATCACCTTCCTCTCCTCCAAGTGCTTCAAAATTGATTCCTTGAGGACCTGCTCCATGATTTTTCAAGGGACTGAGGTGAGGCTGACCGGTCTGTAACTCCCCAGATTCTCCTTCTTCCCTTTTTTTTTTTTTTTTTTAAATATAAAGAGGGGCACTATTATTTGCCTTTTTCCAATCATCCACGACCTCCCCCAATCGCCATGAGTTTTCAAAGATAATGGCCAATGGCTCTGCAATCACATCAGCCAACTCCTTCAGCACCCTTGGATGCATTGCATTCGGCCCCATGGACTTGAGCATGTCCGGCTTTTCTAAATAGTCCTTAACCTGTTCTATCACCACTGAGGGTTGCTCACCTCCTCCCAATACTGTGCTGCCCAGTGCAGCAGTTTGGGAGCTGACCTTATCTGTGAAGACCAAGGCAAAAAAAGCATTGAGTACTTCAGCTTTTTCCATATTATCTGTCACTAGGTTACCTCTCCCATTCAGGAAGGGTCCCACACTGTCCCTGACCTTCTTCTTCTTAACATACCTGTAGAAACCCTTTTTATTACCCTTCACATCCCTTGCTAGCTGCAACTCCAATTGTGATTTGGCCTTCCTGATTACCCCCCTGCATGCTCAAGCAATATTTTTATACTCCTCCCTAGTCATTTGTCCAAGTTTCCACTTCTTGTAAGCTTCTTTTTTGTGTTTAAGATCAGGAAGGATTTCACTGTTAAGCTAAACTGGTTGCCTGCCATATTTGCTATTCTTTCTGCTCATTAGGATGGTTTGTTCCTGCAACCTCAATAAGGATTCTTTAAAATACAGCCAGTTCTCCTGGATTCCTTTCCCCTTCACGTTATTCTCCCAGGGGATCCTGCCCATCAGTTCCCTGAGGGAGTCAAAGTCAAAGTCTGCTTTCTGAAGTCCAGGGTCTGTATTCTGCTGCTCTCCTTTCTTCCTTGTGTCAGGATCCTGAACTCTACCATCTCATGGTCACTGCTGCCCGGGTTGCCACCCACTTCTACTTCCCCGTTTGTGAGCAGCAGGTCAAGAGGAACATGGTGCCAAGTTGGTTCCTCCAGATGGACAGAGAGAGATGCCAAGTTCTATTGGCAATGTTAATGTAAACAGCAGCATGTAAACAAAAAATGAGGCATGAACACTCTTGCAAGGATTAACCACTCTAACATTATTATTAGAGGGGGTAAAACAGTGGTTGCCATTGTTAAGGCTCAGCTCCAGCATCCACTTTCAGTTGTTCCTAACTTTCTAAAAAAAATGCTCTTTCGGCTAAAATTTTCCATGTTTATTCTCAATTCAGAATATTCATGGAAACTTTGATGATAATTAATTGATGCCCAATATCTTAAAAATGGCTCCATCAAATACATACTTCACAATATGACTGAGTCATAATCTGCATCCAACACAGTGCAGCTACACACTTCCCCATACATGGGTCTTATGCCAAAGCCACAATTGACCCTTGGGTGTGTAACTTCTTTTCCAAAACTGAAATACATTAAAGAGCCTTGCGATTTCAAAACTACTTTATACTGTATGAGACATAACTCCTTCCCCTTCCTAGTATTAAATAAACCCTATATGATCATATATATTCTTTATATTACTTTAATATTCCACTACGTCATGCACCCCTCTGTTCTTAGCCTGCCCCGCCTTCTGCAGCTAGTTACCTCTTTACTGTTCTCCAGAATTAAACTACACAGCAATCAGGGAAAGCACATTCTATGCCAGTGCGGTATGTTTTACAAAAAACATGGACACAAAATGCTTCCATTTCTCTAGCATCAATGTAAATGAACCATAACCATTTTGTCATTTTCCTTCCTGACTAAAGATGTCTGGTAGAGCTCTAAATTTAAAAAGCTGAAAGAACAACATAGTCAATAATTGGACAATGATTCTTCTCCCCGGGAGAAAAGGAATGACAGGGTTTCACTCTCAGATGGTGATGTTATCTGTCATTCCGGAGAGGGAGTTTGTATTCCTAGTTGCCGTCATTCTGTTTAGGTGATGTCTTGCTCTTTCATTCCATATACAATTTTGACTTTGATCCACACACACAAATAGCAGTTTTTAAAGCAAGTGAAATGCAGGTGCAGGGTTAAGGATGAAAGTGATGAGTTAAATAAACACTGAGGCTGAAAGAAAAAAAAGTTCTGTTTCACCAGAGGTTCACCTACTCCCAAAATAACCAATTAAAAGGAGGAGAAGCGCTTCTCTGGAATTTAAAAGTTTGTTGCCCTAGAAATAAACTATTTTTTAAAAAAAGTTAAGCATAGTAGAAGTATCCAAACAAACAGAAAACCCACTTTCTCATGTCATTTGTCCCCTTTTTTAAAAAAAGAAAAGACTTCTCAAGCTTGATACACCTTTACGTTTCAAAGATACTTTGTAGTAAATCCTGCTCCCCACTCAACACCAGAGAAGGTCCTGCACATGGTAGAATTATTGTGGTAGCATGTTGTAATCAAGATTGTTTTGATTTGGAAAATCCCCCTCATCAGAGATAGCTAGTGCAGGCTGCTGCTTCCATATCAGGAGTGAAAGTATAAAGGCTGTAAGAATTGCATGGTCACTGGCTGCAGTGTAGCTGGATGCTGAGACAAGAATCAGTTGTGTAAGAGGTGACGTATAGGTTCTGAGTTTTAACCCTAACCCTATATATTTTAGCAACGCATGTTGAGAAATGATTTTGCAACTACTTATAATTTTATCATCATTCAGCCATTTTTGTCCCCGTCCCATCCTAGACACCCAGTACTCTTCTTTGGGCACAATTTACAAGGCAGGTTTTGAAATTCAGCTGTTTTTTATTCCTTTATTTTTAAAGACATGGTAACAATAAATGGGAAAACCCCCTCACCTCATTCTTGTAAAATATTTACCTCTTGGCTGAGATCATACAAGACAAACTTTAGCCAAAAATAATTTTTTTTGAAAGTTATGAGCAAGTGGAACCATGTGGTTGTAACTGAAACTTCTCCACAAATTTAACCATAGTATTTTGTTACCAAGTGTATTCTATTTTCAATGAATGTTAATGACTGAGGACTGCCAGTTGCCCTAGGAGCATTTATTATGCTAATTAGCCCATTTATGTCAATCCAGAAGTAAGAATCATAATGTTGATTTATTTAGATGATCTGTTGATGGCAGAAAAGTTATTAGAGTGAAGGGAGGAGCTCCCCATACATTTCTGAAAAGATACCTCTTTGTTCTCCTTCAAAATCTTCCTTTTATCTCCTGTTCCATAGTGCCTACAAAAAAACTGTTAAGCCACTTGTGGGCTGAAACTACTGCCTATTATGCTGACTAACATGGTCTCATTGTTTCCTCATAGTCAGGGCCAGCTCTAGGCACCAGCAAACCAAGCACGTACTTGGGGCGGCACATTTTCAGGGGCGGCATTCCGGCCATCCTTTTTTTGTTGTTGTTGTTGCTTCGGGTGCCAAAAGCCTAGAGCCAGCCTTGGCAGCAGCAGCGCTTTGTGCGTGGGGGGCACCCTGGGGCCACTGCAGTTTGCGCCGCAGGGGAGCAGCGCCCACACCTTGTGGCTGGACTGGGCAGGCTCCAAACAGGGAACACTTGGGCTGGAGGCCGCCCTGCAGGGCACACGGAGCCGCCCCCCAGTGCCGCAGCTGGGGCTGAGCGAAGCGGCCCGAGCCATCCAGGGACTGCGGCAGGGCAGCCAGAAGCAGCAGCAGGGCCACAGAGGGTGGGGCGCTGCCGTGCGGGGCCCACATCCTGCTCTCTGCTCCCTCTGGGGGCTACCCTGCCCCATCTCCTTAGCCTCCTGCCGGGGTGCTCCCCCAACTCTGCCCTCCTGGGTCCCGGCCAGTCCTGGAGGCAGGAGCCCTGGCTGGAGGATGCTGGGCTGAGGCACTGCCTGGAAGCCCCACTGCTTACCCCGACCCTGCCAGCGCTGGACCAGCTGGAGGCGAGTGGGTGGAGTCAGCACTGGTGTCGGGGAGCCCAGGGCTGGGGCAGCAGGGGGTGCAGGTGGGGGGTGAGAGAGCCGACCCTGCTCATAGTCTCATCTGGCTGTATACATCTGTTGTCTCTTCTATTTCAATTGTAAACTCCTTGGGGCAGGGACTGTCTTTTTTTGTTCTTTGTTTGTACAGTGCCTAGCATAGTGGGGTCTTGGGTCCATGACATGAGCACTTAGATGATACTGTAACACAAATAAATACATAATAAATTGTATTGAATTTGCACTGAGCCCTTGCTGACATCTTTGTAGTAGTCATAAAGCTCAAGAACATTATTAGGATCCCAAAAAGTATCCAAAAATGGTAACGCTTTTTATATTTATAGACCTTGAAAAAAGCCAGTGTTAAAAATGAAGTTTCCATGTGCTTGGTTTGACCTAAGTTTCAGCTATTAGTTATAAAACTCTAAAAATAGGGGGTTAGAAAGGAATTGCCAACAGATTTTTCCATTCAGCTTTACTATGTGGCACTGTATAGTAATATACTCTCATTCTCTCACACATAAAACTAATCTTGGACCTTCTCTGCTTCTACAAACAGGTTTCTGCAAACACATTTTACTTTTCTTTTTCTTAAATCCAGAAGATAATATTTTCATCACCTGTGAAAAACACTGAAATACAACAAAGATGGGTTTTTGGACATGGATATGGTTACAAACAACTTAGTACTCATTGCAAAGCATAGTATTTGATGGCGCTCTCCAAAATTTACATCCTTAATAGCTCTTGCCTGGACCCCTAGGGTCTCTAAATTGGGAAGTATATGAATTGATGAACCTGTCTCCAGAAATCTGCTTAAAGTATTTTATGTTGTTGAAATAAAACTACAATAAGCCTATAATTCTATATTTGGTCCCTTACTCATCTGGGAATTCTATGTATACACGAGGGTCCATTCAGTCTTGTTTGAAAACATTTTGGGGGCAGTTCTAGCTGTCTGAAAGGGAGTTTTACATTCTAGTTTTTTGCCACGGTAGAGCTTTAATTAGCACAAATATATACCAAATTATTAGTGCATGGATGACGTTAGTGTTCTTAAAAAGCATGCATCAAGAAGCACTGCTCCACTCATTATTATGACTGCTGAGTTTAGGACTGAATCAGACTACAAATCAAACTATACTAATTCTGAGATGTTATGAATGGGGCTTAGAATAGGCACTGAACTTCAGAAACTGCCTACCAAAAACCATAGATAAATGATTTTGTAATATTTGATTCCAGGCATACAGCACAGCTACTTACATACTGATTATACACTGCTAATGAAGACAATTTGCAATTATCTAGAGATGGAACAGGCCACCCATGCCACTTATAAAATGAGTACATTTACTTCAGATTAATATTTTTCCCTAAATCCAGTATCTGTTTTTCCATGATGATTAAGATAACCCATATATTCCTTAAACAGCTAAAATAAATTGTACAACAATTAATCTGGATCTTTATAAGTCACAAATCAAAGTCACTGGCTATGTGGTTGCAAATAGGGTTAATTTTAAATGGTTGGATGCCAAGTTATTTATTTTAAAAAGTACTAAAAATATTTAGTTTAGCAAAACAAGAAATAGTAGGCCAGGTTTTAATAATTTATGAGTTTACTGCGAACTCAAGGATGTGGCTCCCACTATTTTAGTTGCATGGGTTTTTTTTGTATGTGTGTCTGTGTGTGTTTGATTTTTAGAAACATTAGAGAACCATCAATATTGAGACCAAGCAAAATAATCAGAATTATTAATCATGGCTATTTTATTATCAAGGAAAGGAAAATTAAACATTAAGCATTAAACCTAATGATAAAATCGTTACGTCCTTACAATCTCTTCTGTATGTCTATCTGTGGAGAGCTTTTACCAGAGATTATACCCTTAAGCATGAAATACCTCTGGGGGGCGTTCTTTCTTTGGTAAATTAAGTCTAAAGTATCTTGCTTCCTAAAACTACTGTGAAATGCTGTCTTAAGTATTCTGGAGCTTATCTATACAGAAGGATAATACTCTCTATAAGAGTGTCATTTCTAAAGCACACTAATGTGTTGTGCATTCACTGGTCCGTGTGAACCCTGCTGGTGTGTTTTAACACAGTGCTGTTTGAAACAGTATTACATTGAAGTGCACTGGAACCTTTAGTGTGTACCAGCAGGGTCTACATACACCAATTAATGCGCAACATATTAGTTCTCTTTAGAAATCACACCCCTGTAGAGTGCATTCCTCCGCTGTGTAGACAAGCCCTTATTAGATCATTTAAAACTGTTTATGTATGGGCAACAGAATTTGTCTAATGGCAGGTGGATCCTGTTAGTTATTATAAATAACCAGATAACTTACAGTTGGGCAAAGTAAGCAATCTTAACTAAATCCTATGATATTGAAGAAAATATTTAAATCAGTTACTTAGAAGAAGCCATTTAAGGAGCTGTTTTAAAACAGGCCAATTACGAATCTTAAGAATCTTAAATCCAATTTAATCCCATTATTTCTCTGTTTACCAATGTTTAGTCCTTGCCTCATCTTGGTCTAACCATTTGGTGATTAACAGGAGAAACTGTTAATAATTATAAATTATCACAGCATTTCCATATCCTAACAAAATTACATGAGATTTAAAATCTAATCCCTTGGCAGTGTTTTGGTTAATTTTCTCTCACCAATCCATGTTGAAAATTTGGGGAGGTTTCTCTGGTTTGGTTTCTTCTTGAGTCTTTTCTGTTCTTCTAAGCTCTTTGTAGTAGCTTGTTTTTAGAGATGGACAGGATGAGTTGTGGAGTGCTTGCTGTTTAAGCAGGGTAGCAGAGGTGCTCACTTCAGAGTTTTTTTTATACTCTTCTCCTTCCTATTTCCATGAAATTATAGAAAAATTACCTCTTCCAAGCTTTAGATTTAAGTTGGTTATGATCATTTCTTCATTGGCTCCGTACCGTCAGGGTTGGCTTAGGTGATACTTTCAGCTCCTGAACATGCAGTCTATTTAATGAATATGCAATATTTCTAATTACCTTTGTTCTTCATGTAGCAGGAAAATCCCAGATAATCTTTTGAAGTTAGAGGTTAACTTTTTCTTTTCATTCAGTCCATTTTTGAAACCTTTCTTCAAATTTTATTAGAATTCAACAAGAAATGAAATTCTGTTTTTAAAAAGTCCAAACACTCCTATTCTTCATATGAAAGTTTTTAGTTCTCAAAACAATCATCCTAAATTAAATAACTCTTAGAAAGCCAGTAGCTTAAATAGTTATTTAAGAAGTTGTTGATTCTTTTATAACAATTTTTGGAGAAATGATTCTTCGGGTCTGTGTAGGTGAGGGGGTTGCTTGCACAGTGAAAGTAATTCATTATTTCCCCATTAATATAAATACTCTATACTTAAATGGCTTCTTATATTAGTAACTAGCTCACCAAGGTTATTAAATTCCAAGCATTTTATCATTAGCAATGAATTTAGGAAATTATATTAGGAGCTTTGCACTTAACTAACATACTTGAAAATATTCCAATCAAAATTATTTCCCATTTCAATATTTAAGAACTAAACAAAAATTTAAAATATTTCCAACTACATATGTTTTTTCCTAGAGGCTTTTAAAGAGACAAGCAGAAGTTTTTCTTTGAAAAGAAAGGTTGGAGGAGCTTCATATAGGACCACTTTACCCTTAGGCTTTATGGTTTGATAAGGCTCTTCAGTAACTCTTCTCTTTGACACCCATTTTGTGTGTACTAGTTGCAGTCTTTACAATTAAAATGCCTATCAAATATTTTATACACAGCACCAATCACGACAACCACGCTTACATCCATTTCTCAAAACACAATATAAAAAATTCATAAGACAAAATTAAAGCAAGTTTAAAATGCAGCTTTTCTGAATTTGTATACACACGGTTTTATGGCTAAGGAGAGGTTATCTTCCTGACATTCGCTTGTCTTTGGGGACAGAAAGCAGAAACCTTATGCAATTTCTTTAAATCAGCCGGAACATTTTATAACATAACTAACTAAAACATAAACAGATAGTGTTACATTTTCTAGCACCCTGGCTATAACATACTTGTGGCTATATCTTAATATTTAGTAAAAGTGCAAGTAAGTTTGTAATGGACCTAATATTTAAAAAAAAGTTATAATAATTTTTGCATCAATTTTGAGGTCTGTCCACCACAGTGGGAACAACATAAAAGAGAGGAATCTGTCGATTCAAAAATATTTCATGGTGTATTATTATTATTACTCAAAACAGAATGTTGACAGACTGGTTGCAGCAAGGAAACTAATTACAATGGTAAAGACGAAAAGTGACACTGCTAAACCCAGCACTCTGAATAATTGTGGGGAAAGAGGATGATATACCGAAGGGTTTAAAAGAGCATCCTTAAATATTTGGGCACAAGCCAGAGAACAGCTCAAGAGGGCAGAAAACGTCAACACATCATGCAGTCCCATTCAAATCAGATTCCACATTGGTGAATTTGGCTCTGCATCTCCAAACTGATGAATACAATATCTGAGAATAAAAACTCCTCCTCCAGGAAATAGAGAGAGAACCTCTTCATAGACTGGCTTCTAGGATAGCTAGTAGGATTCTCAATTTCTGTTGACGCTTACAGAACTAACATGTAGAGCAGAAATAAAGAGAGGCTCTCAAGGGAACAAGCATACTTTCAAAACTAAAACACACGTTACCAGCCACTTCAAAAGAGAAAAAGAAAGCTCTATAAATGATGCTGTTAGATACACTAATGGAAGGAATGACCAAAAGAGTCAATGAAACCCTACCCAGGCGATTTAATTTTATAGGAGCCATAGCTAAAAAAGTAAATTAATAAAAGCCAGAAAGAATTGGAATGATGCCTTGCAGGATGATACAGCTAAGTGATGGTGAGGAGGAATAAAAGAAAATGTCCTTGTAACCAGGCAACAAAAACAAGTATTAGCAATCTATGGACTGTGACATTTATGTTCTCACCCTGTAAAAATCAATCAAATTAATATACAGTAGTCTGAAATGTAAGACTGAGATAGGCAGCTGGTGTCATTTTGTTCATATGATGTGGAAGTATCATGTGGTATAAGATTTATGGAAAGATATTGTGCTGCAGGTAATGGTTATAAACAAAATAAAATTTTGCCTAGCTAATAAACTCTGTATGTTTCAAGGTCACTTAGAACCACCACTACACTTGGTGGCTTCTGTACACCAACTGTGTCAAAAAGAACATTATGATTCAAAAACTTTCTCCCCTCATGAACTTTTCTGCTGATTGATCCAAGGCATATCAATTATAATATAATACCCACTATTCAATAGGGATGCATAATGGGGTCAGCTAGTGTGGAACATCTTGCAGGATTAGGGCCTTGAATTCCTGTTATTCCTTTTTAGAGATTTTTGCTATTATGACTTTAGTTGTGGCCAATTACTCTGAACAATTTTTTTTGTTACTGTTGTGACAAAGTTCCTCCTCTGCCTTGGTGAGTCCTGCGCTTTTTGGCGGATTTGCTCGCCTCAGAGGTTCACGGCAGCCCTCGGTTTGGCCGCTTCTGCTAGAGGCTCAAACCTGCCGTTCACTCAGTTAACCTCATCACTGGCCAGCATGGGGGCAAACGGAGAACAATCCCTGCAGTCTCTGTTGTCCCACCTAGTGGGTCAGGGACAGGCCAGATCCCTTTCCAAATTAGACCTCCTCTTCTGGTGTTTCTCACAGACCAGATCAACTCCTCTTGTGTCTGATCAGGAGTAAGGGCAGTGGGGGGGGGAACCCGGGCCCGCCCTCTACACCAGGTTCCAGCCCAGGGCCCTGTGGATAGCAGCTGTCTACGTCTCCTGTATCTGCTGCATGACAGCTACAACTCCCTGGGCTACTTCCCCATGGCTCCCCACAGCACCTTCTTTATCCTCACTGCAGGATCTTCCTTCTGAAGCCTGATCGCGCTTGTACGCCTCAGTCCTCCAGCAGCACGCCTTTTCACTCCCCCACTCTTTGCTCGCCCTCCACTAACTGATGGGAAGTCCTTTTAAAACCAGATGTCCTGATTAGCCTGCCTGCCGTAATTGATTCTAGTAAGTTCTTAATTGGCTCCAGGTGTCTTAATTAGCTTGCCTATCTTAATTGGTTCTAGCAGGTTCCTGATTGCTCTAGGTCAGCCCCTGCTCTGGTCACTCAGGGAACAGAAAACTTTTCATCCAATGGCCAGTATACTTGCCTTCTACCAGACTCCTGTACCCCACTGGTCTGGGTCTGTCACACTGTTTACTGAACATTTTGGAATAAAAAGGAAAAATCAGGTTAGCTGCAACACAACTAGTATAACTCCTATTCTTTATAACATGCAAAAAAAAGTTCTGAAGTGATGGACACATGGAGCCACATACTTCCACCCCCACTGAGAGACCCAACAGAGAAATTATTTGCAGAAGGTTACAGACGAGCTAAAATATTACCCAAGCATTGTTTTCAGAAAAGTTAACTGAAAAGTGGAGGAAGGTTATTGAGTATTTGGTTAAAACTAAGAATATAAAAAGAATTGTTGAATTCCCATGGTGCTCTCAAAGTGAACTTTTACAATTACAGCACAAGGAGTCCATGTGAAATTATCCTTGCAGCCTAACCAAAACAATGTTGAAATGTGACAGCTATGGAGTTATTGTTCTGGGTACATATATGTTTTCTGTTATTATAGAATGGAAAAATGAAGGTCACTTGCATTGTCTCAAGAACATAAGTTCATAAATGTGGAATGTAACATCTTGCTCTTTATACTAACATTGAAAATTATATGGCAGTGTATTCTTTTTTAAAAGTGCCTCCAACACAAAACATGGTGTTAACATTGCTGTTTGAATAATCTTATGTATGTATGTGCCTTCCACTATGCCAAGATGAATATTTATTCCCTGACCAAGACTTGGCATCCATTCTTTCATTGATTCACAGATTTAAAGGCCAGAAAGGACCATTAGGTCATCTAGTTCTAGTCTGATCTCCTGTATAACACAAGCTACAGAACTTCATCCAGTTACTCCTGTATTGAGACCAATAATTTGTATGCCTGGCTAAAGTATATCATCTCTGACCTTCTCTTTCTTCTTGATGCTGCTTCTCTAGCTTTACCCCTTTTGCTTGTAGCAAAAAATAAACAAACAAACAACAAGGCATTACGCTCTGACCATAACATTTTTTTGGAAGCCGAAGTCATCACACTCAAGGAAGCTTCTGCCATTAATAACTCGCCCCCTTGTATACACACCTGTGTAACCTAACTGATGATAAAGGTCATTCATTCAGTGTGGTATATTCCAGTTCTGGTCAGCTAATCAATGCAGACGAGTCCATGGCATACTGGAGGGAACATGTCAGCCAGCTACCAAACGCACTCCCAATTTCTTTGGACCCTGATATTAGGACCGTATGACGGGTATTGAAACCCCAGACTGGGCAACAAGGGGTTGAGAAGTTTTTTCTGGCTCAGCCAGGCCCAACCCACCACACCTGCAAGACTGGATGCACAGACTGGAAGAGGCATTAAAGGGGAGTAGAATGGCTCATTTGTGGGTAGACCAGGGAAGAGAAAGGACCCTACTTTGTAGCTCCCAAGAAAAGGGCTGAGGGATGGCAGGATTGCTTTCTCAACAACTGCCTGACATGCCCTCCCTGAGAGAAAGGAGGACCTGCTTCTGTTATACCCAGAGAGGGAGGCATTTCCCCCTTTAACCTACTAACTCATTTTATTTGTGATGATTCCCTCTCTTTTATTTATGGACTACCTCTGAAGGAGAGACACTCAGCACTGATCTAGCTGGAGGGGTAAGGCATGAGAGGCGGCAGCTGCTGCTCCAAAAGGGAGAGAGCTACCATCCTTCACAGCTATGCCCAGTGAGCTGACCCCCTTCACAGCCTCCCATGATAGACTGCAAACTTTGGAGAATAGCAGGGCAGTAGGCAGTGCCCTACGGAGGGCAGCCTGAAGGCACTCCTGGTGTCAGATCCTTCTGTTGCCCACACAGGGCGCTGGGCTGGAGGCTGATGGAGTGGGAGGGCAAACATTTCCCCACCAAAACTGCCCCTCCTCCACATGTTGAGGGCCTAAGCACTCACCACTAGGCAATGCTCTCCACAAGCAAAGGCCATCATAGGTTGCTACTAAGTTGACTCATTTTGCACAAAATGATCCTGGCAAATTCACTATCCATGAAATCCACAGAGCTGCAAAGAAGCATAAGGGAATTAAGGCAACAGGAATCTGTGGAATTCCTGTAAAACTGTAAAAAAATGCTGAACTAGCTATTCTTTTGTGGCGGCAGACGTTGTTCAATCTCATCTGGAGAACAGAGTTGATCCTGTCTGGCTGGCAAAAAGGCCTTATTTTACCACTTTGCAAATGTAAAGGCAGCAAACGAGACTGTCATAACTATTGCAGCATTACTCTTCTATCTGTCCTGGAGAAAGTTTTTGCTTCTGACCTGCTGGCCCAAGCCACTGATATCTTAAGGAGCAAGAGAAGACTAGAAGAAGTTGGCTTCATTCCAGGTCATTCTACAATGGAATAAATGCTCACAGTGTGCCACCTTGTTGACAGGGAATCTTTTGGCTGAAACTCACAGGCCTCCCTGACAAGTTCTATAGAATGATCCATCTTCTATATGATGACTCTCACGCTGCGTTCTTGTAAACAGGAAAAGAACCACTGGCTTCCAAATTCAGTCAAGCATTCAACAAGCATGCACTGCCACGCCAGAACTCTTCAATGCTGTCATAGACTAAGTGCTTCACCAGACTCTAAGTAAATGGATTTTAGGCATATGCCTTGATAAGAAAGTTAACAACATCGATTTTGCTGACAACATAGTGCTAGTTGTCAAATCAATGGATGAGCTAACCGTGGCACTTAAAGCCCTGGAAAGCTCAGTGGTAAAAGTCTGCCTGAAAATTAATTGGGGTAAAACCAAAATTCTTTCAGTCAGCAATTTCACACCCATTGCAGGCTCTGGTATCTTGGTGAGTGACCACACAGTTGAGATTGTCAGTGATTTCACCGACCTCAGCTCTTTTTTAATAATATGGGCAGCACTGGGCAAGAAGTTGAAACCTGCACTGCAAAAGCATCATCAGTAAACGGGGTGCCTCATCAAGAACATTTTTTGTAACCCAAACACCTTGATTCATAGATTCCAAGATCAGGAGGGACACTGTGATCATTGAGCCTGACCCCGGGTAGAACACAGGCTATAGAACTTCCCCAGAACAATTGCTACAGCATGTCTTTTTTAAAATATCCAATATTGATAGAAAATACACGACCCTTCATAAATTGTTCCAACAGTTAATTACCCTCACTGTCAAAAATTTACATCTTATTTCCAGTCTGAATTTATCTAGTGTCAACTTCTAGCCATTGGATCGTGTTATGCCTTTTTCTGCTAGACTGAAGAGCCCATTATTAAATATTTGTCCCCATGTAGATACTTATACAGTATAACCAAGTCACTCCTTAACCTTCTCTTTGTTAAGCTAAATAGATTGAGCGCTTTCAGTCTATCACTATAAGGCAGTGGTGGGCAAACGGCAACCCGTCAGGGTATTCCGCTGGCAGGCCGCAAGAGTTTGTTTACATTGACCATCTGCAGGCACGGCTGCCCGCAGCTCCCAGTGGCCGCAGTTCACCATTCCCGGCCAATGGGAACTGTGGGAAGAATGGACATAATGGGGAGACCAATGGTCCATCTAGCATAGTATGCTGTCTTCTGACAGTGGCCAATGCCAGATGCTTCAAAGGGAATGAACAACACAGAGCTTATTATCTATCCCTATCTAATCATTCTGAGTGGCTCTTCTCTGAACCCTCTCCAATTTATCAACATCCTTCTTGAACTGTGCATGCCAGAACTGGACACGGTATTCCAACAGTGGTCGCACCAGTGCCAAATACAGAGTAAAAAGAACCTCTCTACACTTACTCAAGATTCCCCTGTTTATGAATCCCAGGATTATATTAACTCTTTTGGCCACAGCATCACTTTGGCAGATCATGTTCAGCTGATTATCCACAAAGACCCCCACATCTTTTTCAGAGTCACTACTTCCCAGGACAGAGCCCCCCTCCTGTAAGTATGGCCTACATTCTTTGTTCCTAAATTTACACATTTATATTTAGTTGCTTTAAAACACATATTGTTCATTTGTGAGGGATAGCTCAGTGGTTTGAGCACTGGCCTGCTAAACCCAGGGTTGTGAGTTCAATCCTTGAGGGAGTCACTTAGGGATCTGAGGCAAAAATTGGTCCTGCTAGTGAAGGCAGGGGGCTGGACTCGATGACCTTTCAAGGTCCCTTCCAGTTCTAAGAGATTGGTATCTCTCCAATTATTACCTATTACCAAGAAGATTACTCAAACAGTAACCTGTCCTCTTCATAATTTATCTCTCCTGCAATTTTTGTGTCATCTACAAACTTTATCAGTGATGAGTTTATGTTTTCTTCCAGGTAATTGACAAAAGTGTTAAACAGCCGTGCCAAGAACCGATCCCTCTGGGACCCCACTGGAAATACACCTGCTTGATTACTATTCCTCACAACTACATTTTGAGCGTTATCAGTTAGCCAGTTTTAATCCATTTAATGTGCGCCATTTGAATTTTATACTATTCTAGTTTTTAAATCAAAATGTTATGTGGTACCAAGTCAAACACCCTCAGACAATCACAGAAGATTAGGGTTGAAAGAGACCTCAGGAGGTCATCTAGTCCAACCCCCTGCTCAAAACAGGACCAACACCAACTAAATCATCCCAGCCAAGGCTTTGTCAAGCTGAGCCTTAAAAACCATTAAGGATGAAGATTCCACCACCTCCCTAGGTAACCCATTCCAGTGCTTCACCACCCTCCTAGTAAAATAGCTTCTCCTAATATCCAACCTAGACCTTCCCCACTGCAACTTGAGACCATTGCTCCTTGTTCTGTCATCTGCCACCACTGAGAACAGCCTAGCTCCATCCTCTTTGGAACCCCCTTCAGGTAGTTGAAGGCTGCTATCAAATCCCTCCCACCCCCACTCTATTCTTCTGCAGACTAAATAAGCCCAATTCCCTCAGCCTCAACTCGTAAGTCATGTGCCCTAGCCCCCTAATCATTTTCATTGCCCTCCACTGGATTCTCTCCAATTTATCCACATCCTTTCTGTAGTGGGGGGCCCAAAACTGGATGCAATACTCCAGATGTGGCCTCACCAGTGCCGAATAAAGGGTAATAATCACTTCCCTCTATCTGCTGGCAATGCTTCTACTAATGCAGTCCAATATGCTGTTAGCCTTCGTGGCAACAAGGTCACACTGTTGAGTCATATCTAGCTTCTCATCCACTGTAATCCCCAGGTCCTTTTCTGCAGAACTGACGCTTAGCCAGTTATCTTATCATAGAAGGCAATCAGGTTGGTCAGGCATGACTTGCCCTGGGAGAATCCATGCTGACTGTCCCTGATTACCTTCCTCTCCTCCAAGTGCTTCAAAATTGATTCCTTGAGGACCTGCTCCATGATTTGTCCAGGGACTGAGGTGAGGCTGACCAGCCTGTAATACCCTGGATTCTCCTCCTTCCTTTTTTTAAAGATGGTCACTATATTTGTCTTTTTCCAATCTTCCAGGACCTCCCCCGATCGCCACGAGTTTTCAAAGATAATGGCCAATGGCTCTGCAATCACATCAGCCAACTCCCTCAGCACCCTCGGATGCATTAGGTCCGTCCCATGGACTTGTGCATATCCAGCTTTTCTAAATAGTCCTTAACCTGTTCTTTCATCCCTAAGGGTTGCTCACCACCTCCCCATACTGTGCTGCACAGTACAGCAGTCTTGGAGCTGATCTCGTCTCTGAATACCGAGGCAAAAAAAAGCATTGAGTACTTCAGCTTTTTCCACATCATCTGTCACGAGGTTGCCTCCCTCATTCAGGAAGGGTCCCACTCTTCTCCTGACCTTCTTCTTGTTGCTAACATACCTGTAGAAACCCTTCTTATTACCCTTTATATCTCTTGCTAGCTGCAACTCCAGTTGTGATTTGGCCTTCCTGATTACCCCCCTGCATGCTTGAGCAATATTTTTATACTCCTCCCTAGTCATTTGTCCAAGTTTCCACTTATTGTAAGCTTCCTTTTTGTGTTTAAGCTCACCGAAGATTTCTCTGTTACAGAAGTCTGTATGTGTTATGTCAACTCTATAACCTTTATCAACCAAACCTGTAATATCATTAAAAAATATCAAGTTAGTTTGACAAGATCTATTTTCCATAAATCCATTTAATTTCTATTAGTTATCACTGATAAGCAGAGAGACTTCGATGGTCAGTATTCTGACCTATGGGACTGAAACATGGCCTTTCTCTATCAAGACTGAAAAGACACTGGACCCCACTGAGAGGAAGCATCTCTGAATGATTGAAAACATCAAATGGTATGAATTCAAATCAAATGAATAGATCCATTTTCTAACTAAACAAGTCCCGGTCTCTCAAACAGTTGGTCAATGCTCTCGAAGGTAGTATGATTATCTGCTTAAATGCCTACCAAACTCCCTGAAAAATCACCTTCAACTATGACCCAATGAAAGCAGGATGGCAAAGAGCCCCCTGGAAGGCCTAAACCACAAGGGCTGGACAAACACCTGTCCCTCACAGCTATCTTACCCCATAACATGCTGGATTTGGCTCAGGACAGATCGTAAAGTCACATAACGTGTTCTGAGGGCTGTACATTGTCCAACTGACAGCATGAGAACTAACTTAACCTAGTAGTAGATTATTGCTAACCAACCTCACATCTCTAATTCCTTTGTTTGATCACCTTTCTAATCCTTTGATTACTCTCTAAACTGAAACAGTCTAACAAAGCCTCCTCAACCTACTTTCTTCACAATTTCTCACACTTGCATATCCCGTATTAGTTTATTCTAGTACTCACTGTTCATCCTTCAAACCAAGGCACTAAGGAAAAGATGAACAGTGTCATAATCAATCTAATTAAAATATCAATTTTATTTAAAAATATTTCCAATTTGGGAGTTTTCATATTTTAAAAGTATATCCATACTTTAATTTTTAAAGAAGGGCCAGAAAAAGTCTGTTTATGCAAATACCTAAAGGGGGAAATAAGGCTGAAGCTATTCATTCTACAAAAACATAAGGACACAAGAAGCTTTTAAGGAAGGAGAGGTTCAAGTCTGATATCACTAGAAGGTCTTTTTCCATCTGAGTGTTTGGCATGAGCAATAATCTGCCAATGAAAACAGTGAAAGCCACTAGGATACATATCTGTTCTTCAATTTAGTTCAGGAAATAGAACATTGCTGCTTACACCTGCTGAGATATAAGACGTCCTGCCAATAAACAGGTATAGATTTGATGGATTTAAGTTTCAGACAAGCAATATGTTTTGTCTGCTCATAATTTCTGTTTCTGGGTCAAGCTATCATGTTTTCCAATCCTATATCTTTTTGGCTGATGTATTTCTTTATCTCCACAGTATATTAAAAATACCCAATGTGCGTTTTTTTCTGTTGCTTCTGACAAATTTGAATAAAAATAAAAAGAGACCAAAAAAAAAAAAGTGAATTTTGAACTCTGGCATTGGTTAAACCAGTGGTGAACTGTCGTTTCTGCTTCTGCTAGCTGCTCTGTTCCTTACTTTGCACTCCCAATCATCACTACCCATATGTCCCGTCAAATCAAATGTACTATAATTCCTTAGCCACATGCCATAGCACATACAGGGTATAAGATAAATACACCCCAACTATCTGTGTCATTCATTTGTTGCATCTTGTTCCACATGAAGTTCCGAGGCACACACTGTCTTCTTTGTAATTGGTATGCACAGTACCTAGCACAATGGGGCCTTGATCCTCAGTGTGGTTTCCTAGGCACTACCTTAATATAAATAGATAGTAGCTTTGAAGCCTGACAAGTTTGGATTTCATAATTTCTGTATTTGTGATTACCACATGCGTAATAATATCACTTTCCCCCATTCATTGGGAACTAGAGCTTAATGAACCAGACTCTATGGTGCCTGAGCTGCAATCTCTAGTGTACAATTGTGATGGAGTGTACCAGGCCCTTTGAGGCCCCCTGCTGAAGGCCTCGCGGTCTTACCACACCACATCCCTGAAAAGGAGACGTGAAAGTTGGTCCTCTCAGCCTGCCTAGAAAGGCTGCAGGGAAGCAGTTCATCAGAGTGCAGCAGGCCCAGTTAAAAGGAGATGTTGGTTCTGAGCAGATCAGTTGCTGGCTGGGACCAGAAGGGTGATGAGGATTTGGAAGGCTGTGAAACTCTCCAGGCGAGGCGGCCTCGGAGAGACCCTGCTCAAGCAGGGAACAGACAGAGAACTTCATCCCTGAGGTAAGGGGCTACATGGGAAGTGGCCCAGGGAATAGCAACAGCAACTACAGTATTAAAGGAAGCAGCATAGGTTGCTATTTATAAAGTCCCTGGGTTGGGATCCAGAGTAATGGGCAGGCCTGGGTCCCGCCGCTGCTCACTGGCAGAGTTGCCAAAGCCCTGATAAGGGGACAAGTTTCATTTAGAAGTCCAAGTTAAGGACAGGACTTAAAGAGTCTCCAGAAAGGAAGCCCTGGGGCACTGCTATATAACAGGTCAGGGGCAGGCTTAAAACTAGCCCAGAAGGGGCTGAGAACTGAGCCCAGAGACAGGGCTGCAGACATTACCAAGGGCACAGCGACAGGCCCTGTTTGTTCATTCATATGTTTGACTGTGTGACTTAGCCGGAGGGATGAGCCACTGAAGACCCACCTGATGATGGCAACAGCCGACAGGGAGCCCCTTGAACAGAGAGAGTGCAGGTTTGCACCCAGATCATGAGGCGCTCACAAGAGGTGAGTGTGCACCGTTATAACAATGATTTCAGTATGACTCAAGAATCAAGTCCACTACCTGTAAAGAAATACTACTTTGTTTCTGACATAGGCATAAGCACACATTTCACAACGGTCACTATTTAGGACCACATTCTGCTGCCCTCCCTTAAGTTGAATTAGTACCCTTCCTCCACAAATAGTCTCACTGAAGTCAATGGGGTTACTCAGAGTGTCAGGTACTACTCATGAATAAGAGTGGAAGAATTATTCCCTTACAATAGTCTAGGTAATTGCATAAAGAGACAAAATGATTTAGGTGAGACTTGGGAACAAGGGAAGTTTATGCCAGTGCTCCTTTCATGTTGTGTAAAGGAAAGATGTATGAGACTTTTAAAACCCTAGTGGACTAAAGTTATGAGCCAAAGCAAGTGGAATTATCTCTATATGCTTTAAATTATCCTGCTTATAAATATCTTCAGGAAAACAGTACAATAAAAATTCAAATTAGGTATAATTTTTCTGTGTGAAGAGAAAGTCTGCACTTAACATGGGTAATTTACAGCAGATATCTTGTAAATCTTTCACAGCACTCTCCAACTTCAGGGTAGCATTATAAGCATATTTCTAAGCAGTTTGAAGTCTAACCCCTGGGCAAGATTGCTTATCTGCAAAGCCACCTGCATGTTGTAATTTAAACTAATATGCTGAAATAGAAAGAGTTGTATAAACGGGAAAATATTTTAAAAGGTTTTTCCCTAATGCTATTTACAAAAGCTATTTTTAAACTCTTCATCTCACAACCTCCCTGACTCTCCCCTTCCCTACCGATCCTTCCTTTTCCATCTTCATAGGAGACCCGACCCTTTCCCAGACACCTACAACTTCCATCCCCAAAAGTGCCCCTCCACATATGACCCGTTTCCTACTAATTGGCGCCTCAAAATCCTCTCTCCACACATGGCTCTGACCCAACCCTCCTCCCAACTGCCAGTTCCAGACCCATTCATAGAGTTGAGAACTGGTGACAGTGATGCAGAGAACTTGTGCCAGGGATTGGGAAAGTTTTCTAGCATCATGGAAGTGGGCCAGGTGAAAGCAATATTACTATAATCAATACAATAGAGGACTGGGGACAGCAGTACCTGTAGGCTAACATTTTAAGTGGGGCACTGCAACATACTTTAATTGCACGTGTTCACTGATTAACAACACCTTTGAAAGTTCCTTAAGTCTTCTGTATGGGCTGCTAGACTTTCCGTCAACATGACTCTCCTTTTGCTGTTTTGGAATGCGCATGATTTCACCCTTCATTTACACATACTTGGGGGGGACAGGGACAAAAGCCCCATCTACACCTAAAACATAGGTCCATCGAGCTACATTGTTCAGGGCTGTGAAAAATTTCACCCCTTGTGTGATGTAGTTAGGTCGACCTAACCGCCACTGTAGATGCTACCACCTTCTCAGAGAGGTGGATTACCTAAATTGATGGGAAAACCCCTACTGTTGACGTAGGAAGCATCTACACTACAGCAGCATACCTGCAGCATCATTGCTGCGCCGCTGTAGGGTAGACATACCCTCAGATTTTTCAGTAGTAGAATCACTATTGCCTAGCACAGGGGTTCTCAAACTTTTGCTTTCTGAGCCTCCCCCACACACATGCTATAAAAACTCTGTGGCCCACCTGTGCCACAACAACTGTTTTTCTGCACATCCAGTAGATTAAACGCCATGGCCAGCATTAGGGGGTAGCAAGCAGAGCAATTGCCTGGCGCCCCACACCACATGGGGCCCCATGAAACTAAGTTGCTTGGGCTTTGGCTTCAGCCCCAGGAGGCGGGGCTCGGGCTTCAACTTTCTGCCATGGGCCCCTAATGACATCAGCTCTGCTCTCTAGTTTATTTTGGTGAACCCCTTGAAACCTTGTCACGCTCCGCCCCTCCCCACTCCAGAAGAGCCATGGACCCCCTGGTTGAAAACCTCTGGCCTAGAAGGATGCTGAGAGCTGCTTGAAGATGTATCTCACACCTTCCTACATCTTTGAAGCACCACTCCACGGTTATTTTACAGGTGCAATAATCAGGTACGGAGCCTGCTATATAGTACTATAAAAACATTAAGGAAAAATAGTTTGTTTTTAATCTCACGAGATCTAGGGTGAAATCTTGAGGTCAACCAGAATTTTACCACTGACTTAAAAGGAACCAGGATTTCACCTCCAAAGTTTGTTTAAATGACACACCAAAAATTACAGAGGACACACACAATCTGATCATAAAAAATTTGAATTATACCAAGCACAAAATTACAACAAAAATTAAAACACCTATTTTCCTCTATTTCTGCAAAGAAAGCATTGCCAAATGAGAAGGACAGGGGCTGTGTGGTATTAGAGAAATTATATATAGTCTATATAAATTCATTTTTACTCTAGACCTTGTAGGCCAAATTTCAATATGGACCATACTTTTAGGGCTCAATACTAACCCCCCCCACCCCCCCCCCCAAAAAAACAAAACAAAAAAAAACCGGTTTAACAATGGAAATGTAGACAGATTCTAATTACAGTATAGTGTTAGCTGCAAAGAGTCCTGTGGCACCTTATAGACTAACAGACGTATTGGAGCATGAGCTTTCGTGGGTGAATACGGTGAGTATTGGAGCACGAAAGCTCATGCTCCAATATGTCTGTTAGTCTATAAGGTGCCACAGGACTCTGCTGCTTTTACAGATCCAGACTAACATGGCTACCCCTCTGATAGTATAGTGTTAGTAGCCACCATAATTATGAGTACATCTACACCACAGAAAAAACACCAATTACAGAGTCTCAGTGTTCGGGCTCATGCAATAGGGCTCCAAATAGCAGTATAGACATTCCCACTTGGGCTAGAGTTCAGGCTCTGAAATGCACGGAGAGGGGAGAGTTTCAGAGCCCAGGCTGCAGCCCAAGCAGGAACGCTGACACTGCTTTTTTGAGCCCTGTGAGCCTTAGCCAGATGACCCAGGCTTTGAGACTCGCTGCCATCAGTTTTATTTTGTGGTTTTTGCAGAGTACATGTAGCCTAACAATGTTCTGTAGAAAATATAACAAGCTCAAAATTAGAGCAACTGTATTGCATGCTGTTGTAATTTAAAAAAGGGGGGAGGGAAGTTGCTTGGGGGTGGTGGTGGTGCACGTGCCGTTTTGTTTTGTTTTAAAGAAAGCAGAGTCTTTGTTAAGAATTTGGACCAAATTCAGCATGGGCATGATCAGGATAACTCGCACTGAAGTCGGTGCCTATTTATACCACAGCTGCTTTTGGCCCTTTGTAGTGAAAACACAATGCAACAATTTCAGGTAGGATGGCCAGACTCCAGTGTTCCATGAAGTCATGGGTGTTAGGTTAACATTTACGCCAGTATTTCACTTAGATTTCTAAATATTATAGAGTAGTTTATAAGACGTACATTTATGAGCCAAGCTTTAAGTTATTTTGGGAAATAAGAATTGATAAAATGGATGCACGACAAATTAGAACTAAAGCCACTCACTAAACTAGAGTATCTCCTGAAGCATGGATAGTCCATTTTGCCACTGCAGTTATTCCCACTTACCTTCACTGCATTGAAGCAAAAAGCGTGCAGTACAATCACAACTACAAAGCTTCGAGAAATACTGTAGAGGGCAGATATCAATCCAGCAGCAGCTGAAATGCAGACATCAAAAGTTTGTTACTTTCTAGATGAAACAAGTTGCAACCAAAACAAAAAAGGATTTGCTCAACCAGAATTTAATTAATAGAAATCTTGTATCACAGTGTTATCCTCTTTCTTTGTATAAAGAAAGCCTTCAATATTTTGATCAGTTAAACAAGCTCCTCAAGAGACTTAAGGGTGAAATTCTGGCCTCACTAAATCAATGGAAGTTTTGCCATTGATGTGAGTGGGACTAGGATTTCACCCTAAAGATCTATCATTTTTTATATTTGTATGCCCTGACAAAATGTTGCTGCCTATCCTTTTTTCATTTTTGAAGAGGAGAAAAGGAAGGATGCTGCTTTAAAATGCTTTAACTCTTATACTGCTAAATTCCATTGCAGCATTCCTCTGAAACAAAAAACAAAATGAAGGGGGGGGGGGTAGTCAGCAAATTTGGTAGCACTCTCACCGGCTGAAATTCTGGTTCCATGGAAGTCAGAGCAAAACTTCACTTGACTTTGGTGGGGTTGGGGTTTTACCCAACATGTTTTGTCCTCAGGTCTGCTACATTATTCAAGAGTCAAGAAGTTAAGAAAAAGCTACCCCAGATGCATATGGTAGTTTTAGCCATATGATTTTTTTTTCTTATTTGAGCCAGGGGGAAGGAGGGGGGGACTACTAAATAGTCCCTTTCTCTTTTTGGGCTTATCCATACTGTGCTTGAAATGATGACACAAATCACCATGCTTCTAACATGTTTTCCTTCATGTGGAAAAGGATTTAAGTTTTACCAAGGATCATGTTAGATATGCTAAAAATATTTCTGTGGGGGGATTCATAGTCTAGCACACAGTTTAAGTACTGCTGTTGTCAGAAAAAATCCTTGTCCATATGCAAGAAACCGTGTGTAACTGCGTGACTGCCACTAGCACCATTTCAATTGTAGTGTGAATGAGGCCTCAAAATGTGCAGTACAACCCAGCTTAATTTATGGCTGTGGGCATGAACAGATGAGCTCAGGCTACAATAAACTACTTACCAGAACCACCAAAAAGTAACATGTCTATTTGTTCCAAGAGATATATACAGAAGGTGTTGATTTGAGGGAAAAGGCCAAGAAGAGAAATTGCAGGGAAGCAATACAAAAACACTGAAATTAAAACAAGATGTATGTTAGTACATATTTGAATGTCACAATAACTGAACATATTTGTATGAAAAACAGAGAGAAGTTGCCTCAAACTGGGATAAGCTACTTTTCCATTATATTGTAATGCTTTCTGCACAGATTTTGATATTAGGAACAATGGTTACATTTTGCAGGCATTTCATTGTTATTTAAAATTATTATTAATATTTAATGTTTCTCTAAAAGCAATAATAGGTAGCGCTAGCTATGAAGAATTCATACAAACCTATTTATCCTCCAAAGCACTTTATCGACATTATTTCTCACAACCGTCTGAGGTAAACATTATTTCCTATTTTACAGATAGATAAACTAATACACAAAGGGTTAAAGTTCAGTTCTACTTTGAAAAGTGACCAGGGGAAAAATGGCATAATGTAGTCTCTATTCACCATTTATCAACCACTTTTAAAATCAATTCTGTTCAGTTTAAAAGTAAAAAACATTTTTTCCTAACTTGAGGGCTCTGCAAACTCAACCTGGAATTACTGGGCTCTGGCTAATACATACATCATCATCAAAGATTCTGCAACTGGAAGTTAGTTACCAGTTCTGCTGATGATGTCTGAGCAAGAACAGAATCCAGCTCACTCTCTCATAGCTGCCTTGACTCTGCAGAACGGCCAGAATTAAAAAACAGAAACTTATTTAAATTGTAAAAAAAAATATTCAAAGGCAAGGTGATCTATTGAGTAAGAAGGTGCCATTTATACATAGCCACTTTTCAGAGCAGTCCCTCACTTTAAGTGACTTTCCCACGGTCAAAGGAAGCAGGGTCTGTGCTTCCTGTTTTGTGTTCTGATCACATCGCTGCTGTCTCTGTGGGCTCAATCCTGCAAGGTACAGAGCATGCTGGCCATGATCTAGCAAAGCATTTAAGCACATGCTTAACTTTAAGCAGATGAACAGTCTTACTAACTTCAATGGGACTATTCATATGGTTAAATTTAATCACATGCTTAAACACTGTGCTGGATCCTAGCCTGAATTCTCAGCACCTTGCACGATCGAGCCCTGTGTAAGCAACAACACTGGGATGGGTGAAGATAATCAGTGATGAGGGAAGCTGAAACCAGACATATGCAGGTGGCATAGTAAATTTAGACAAGCAAGAAATGAAGTATTCAGAGTGCTGCAGAACAAACAAAATGAGGGGGAAAGAAACAAGATAGAAATAACAGTATGTTAAAAAAAATATGAGATAAGCAGATTCTGAAGAAGAGATTTTCTTGGTAAGACCTGGGGAAATAAAAGGAGAACGTATGGCAAAAGAGCAGCGCATGAATTGCTGCCAACACGAGTCAAATTGAAACTGTATCATAAGGAACTAAGGAAAATATGATCTGTAGTCCATGTTAAAAAGGAGAGGGGCAACACATGGCAGGTTACAGTTTTAGTCAAAGAAAAACCAATCTGATAGTTATGTTAACAGGGCCATTGGGAAACTGTGAAAAATTGTGTTGCAAATTGCATGGATCGTTTGCCCCATTTCTCACAGAAAAAATGTTCTGCTGTTCCTGGCAATTCTCCCTGTGAACAAGCATGTATTTATTAGTTATACATGCTGGGCTGTCTGCATTTTTTTCTTATTTGCCCCAATAATACTTAAATGCAATAAACTGCTGATGTTTCTCTTATTTCCATACTGACTTTTAAAACAAAAACAAACATTACCAATGATATTTGTTTTCTTTGCTATATTCCAATTATCCCATTTTACTTACAGTCCTTCCTGCTAATGTATCTTGCTGGGTTAAAATAATACAGCAATATGCTCCGTTAGATCTGACTGCATATATTAGTGCTTCTTCACCTATCATATTATTCTACAAGTATCTAGTTTGGTAACTCCTGCTGAAGAATTCAAACACAGAAGAGACAGGACAAGCTCAGGGGTTGGACGCAAAAAAAGTATAAAAACCAACGAGGAAAGTGGTGGCACCTTAAAGACTAACCATACAGACAAACACAGCTACCCCTCAGAGAAAAAGTATAAGTGCTTTAGGGTTGGTGTGACACAGCTCAATGAACTGAACACCTATGCTGGTATTTATAATGTGCCCATCACCGGGGTATCCTAGCACTAACAAAAATTGCATATGCATAAAAGTTCTCCATCTCTTGCTTGTAAATGCCATTGAAAGTGCTTACAACAGACGTGGGCAAACTGCGGCCCACGGGACTGTCCTGCCTGGACCCTGAGCTCCCGGCCAGGGAGCCTAGTCCCAGGCCCCTCCCCCGCTGTTCCCTCTCCCCCACAGCCATGCTGCCACACGGGCCACACTCTGGCCCACCACTCCTGCTGGGCAGCGTGGGGAGCGCAGCTGGCTCTGGCCGGGTGTTGCGGCTGCAAGCTCCTGCTAAGGGGCGGAGAGTGGTGGGGTTGGGTAAGGGAGTAGGGGTTTCTGGGGGGCAGTCAGGGAGGAGGGGGCGGCTGGATGGGGCGGAGGTTCTGAGGGGGCAGTCAGGGGATGGGGAACAGGGAGGGTTGGGAGTGGGAGTCCCGGGGGGTCTGTCAGGGGGCAGGGATGTGGATAGGGGTCGGGAGGGCAATCAGGGGACAGGGGTACTGGATAAGGAGGTGGGATCCCAGGGGGACAGTTAGGGGCAGGGGGTCCCAGGAGGGGGTGGTCAGGGGATGAGGAGCAGAGGGTGGTTGGATTGGGGGTGGGAGTCCCAGGGGCGGGGGGACTGTCAGGGGGGCGGGGGTGTGGATAGGGGTCAGGGCAGTCGGGACAGGGAGCAGGGGGGTTGGATAGGGTCGGGGGTCCTGGGACGGGGTGGTCAGGAGACAAGGAGCGGGGGGTTGGATGGGTTGGGGGTTCTGAGTGGGGCAGTCAGGGAGCGGGAAGTGATAGGGGGTGGGGGCCACGCTGTTTGGGGAGGCACAGCCTTCCCTACCCAGCCATCCATACAGTTGTGCAACCCCAATGTGGCCTTCGGGCCAAAAAGTTTGCCCATTCCTAGCTTACAACCTCCACTACCTTTACTTCTCTCCTCTCTCCTTTTTCTAGTCATATTCTTGGATTGTTATTGAGGAAAAGCAATGGTAAAGATGGCAAACTACCTAGAGTTATCTGGAGCCCTCCATTTGATCACAGAGATTTTTGGTCTCACAGACCAAACATTTCAAGATCACTTGAAATTCAGTGATCACAAGGAGGGTTTTGCAAAAGCCTGGCACTGAAACGAGAAAGAGATCCTCACTGTGAGGCAAGGGGGTCACTTTATAGCTAGCTTGATACGACTAGTTTGAAGGCTAAATGATTGCTCTATCTAGTAAAGCAGCAAAGAGTCTTGTGGCATCTTATAGACTAACAGACATTTTGGATCATGAGCTTTCGTGGGTGCATCCGACGAAGTGGGTATTCACCCACGAAAGCTCATGCTCCAAAATGTCTGTTAGTCTATAAGGTGCCACAAGACTCTTTGCTGCTTTTACAGATCCAGACTAACACGGCTACCCCTCTGATACTTGACGCTCTATCTATTGTGACCCAAGAACAGCCTGGGTAGGGGCGGGAGAGTAATTAATAGGACAGGAAATAGAACTCTCTGTCAATGTGTCAGAGGAGAGTGTGTGAATGAAGGGGTGTGAGCATGAGAGGGGGTGAGGGAGGCTGGCTGACAAGAGCAATCTTGCCATCTCACTCCCTCTTTGATACTCCCTGGAGTAATCCTAAAACATGTTAATCTTATCCTGTGTCAGGGAGTAGCCTGGGAAAGGGATGTTTAAAAGGCCCTTGCCTTTAAGAGGACTGGATGTAGGAGTTTTCTGGTTTCTCCTGGGAAGAGCAGACCATTAAGAAAGGCTAGTTACACAGATAAAGTTGAATTATGAATCCCAGAGAGGGCTGGAGTACAATGCATTCTTAAAAGTACCTAGCACCTTCTTGTTTAAGTAGTAATGCGTGTTTGCACATGCAACACCACCAGCTCTGAGAGCTGCTATTTTCACATGCAGTTTGGAGGCTCCCTCCAATAGAGTAATAGAAGATGGGGGGTTTATATTTGGGAGGGAGCTATGCATTTTGATTTAAAATACCATGGTAACCAGTGGCAATTTTGGTGCAAGTATTTTTGTTTGTAATTGGTTAAAATAAAGCATGTGATTTTATCAAGACCTAGTATTAAAAGGCTAGTAATCCAAATACCTGGTCTGTTTGCAGGAACTGAGAGCTAACTAGCTTTATTCTAGAATGGGGGGAGGGAAGGGGGATTCCTTTGGCTGAGGAAAAAACGGTTAACCACCTTTTAGTAACTGTTGTTCTTCAAGATGTGTTGTTCATGTCCATTCAAAGTAGGTGTGTGCGCGCCGCGTGCACGCCAGCCAGAAGATTTTCCCCTAGCAGCGTCCGTAGGGTCAGCCCTGGCACCCCCTGGAGTGGCACCACTATGGCGCCCTATAAAGGGGCCCGCTGACCCTCCACCCCCTCAGTTCCTTCTTGCCGGCACTCCGACAGAGGGGCAGGAGGGTGGGTATTGGAATGGACATGAACAACACATCTCGAAGAACAACAGTTACTAAAAGGTGGGTAACCGTTTTTTCTTCTTCGAGTGGTTGTTCACGTCCATTCAAAGTAGGTGACTCACAAGCCTAACTTTAGGTGGTGGGGTCGGAGGTCACTGCTGACTGGAGTACTGCACGACCGAAGGCGGCATCATCCCTAGCCTTGTGCGTGATGGCATAGTGCGACGTGAACGTGTGGATGGAGGACCACATGGCAGCTCTACAAATCTCCTGAGTCAGGATCTGAGCCAGGAACGCCGCGGAGGCCTGCGCCCTGGTAGAGTGGGCCGTAACCGGAGGAATAGGGGTTTTGGCTATACGATAGAATTCCCGTATGCAGGCTGCGATCCACGAAGAGATCCTCTGAGAGGAGACCGGGAGCCCCTTCATCCTATCTGCCACCGCAATGAAGAGCTGGGTCGACCGTCTAAACGGCTTTGTCCGTTCAACATAAAAGGCTAGGGCCCTGCGGACATCCAGGGAATGCAACCTCCGCTCCTTACCGGAAGAGTGTGGCTTTGGATAAAACACCAGTAGGAAAAGACGGTTACTCACCGTAGTAACTGTTGTTCTTCGAGATGTGTTGCTCCTATCCATTCCAGTTAGGTGTGCACGCCGCGCGTGCACGGCATCTCGGAACTTTTTTACCCTAGCAACTCCGGCGGGCCGGCTGGCGCCCCCTGGAGTGGCGCCGCTATGGCGCCTGTTATATACCCCAGCCGGCCCGTCCGCTCCTCAGTTCCTTCTTGCCGGCTACTCCGACAGTGGGGAAGGAGGGCGGGTCTGGAATGGATAGGACCAACACATCTCGAAGAACAACAGTTACTACGGTGAGTAACCGTCTTTTCTTCTTCGAGTGATTGCTCCTATGCATTCCAGTTAGGTGATTCCCAAGCCTTACCTAGGCGGTGGGGTCGGAGTGAGACGTGGCGGAGTGTAATACCACGGAGCCGAAGGCTGCGTCGTCTCGAGACTGTTGCACCAACGTGTAGTGGGAGGTGAAGGTATGGACCGAAGACCAGGTGGCCGCTCGACAGATGTCCTGGATGGGGACATGGGCCAGGAAGGCGGCCGACGAGGCGTGCGCTCTCGTGGAGTGAGCGGTGAGGCGGCACGGCGGCACGCGAGCAAGCTCGTAGCAGGTCCGGATACACGCGGTGACCCAAGAGGAAATCCGCTGGGAGGATATCGGCTCGCCCTTCATGCGGTCAGCAACCGCTACGAACAGCTGGGGCGAACGCCAGAAGGGTTTAGTCCGCTCGATGTAGAAAGCGAGCGCCCTGCGAACGTCGAGGGTGTGCAGCTGTTGCTCCCAAGGCGAGGCATGCGGCTTCGGGAAGAACACCGGGAGAAAGATCTCCTGATTGAGGTGGAAGGCTGACACCACCTTTGGGAGGAAGGCCGGATGAGGTCGAAGCTGCACCTTGTCCCCGTGGAAGACGGTGTATGGCGGACCAACTGTCAGGGCGCGGAGCTCAGAAACTCGTCTTGCTGATGTAATGGCGACAAGGAAGGCCGTCTTCCAGGAGAGGTAGAGCAGGGAGCATTTGGCTAAGGGCTCGAAGGGGGGACCCATCAGCTTGGCTAGCACGAGGTTCAAATCCCAGGTCGGAGCAGGACGCCGGACCGGCGGGTATAAGTGGTCCAGGCCTTTAAGGAAGCGGGAAACCATCTGGTTGGAGAAGATGGACCGACCTTCCACAGATGGGCGAAAGGCGGACACTGCTGCCAGGTGAACCCTCAAGGAGGAGACCGCAAGACCTTGCTCCTTAAGGTACCAGAGGTAGTCCAAGATAGTAGGGACCGGGACTACGAAGGGATTGAGGCCTCATTGGTCACACCAGAGCGCGAACCGCTTCCATTTCACCAGATAGGTGGAGCGAGTGGAAGGCTTTCTGCTCTCAAGCAGGACTTGCTGTACTGCCGCCGAGCAGCCCCTCTCCGCGTGGGTCAACCACTCAGGTACCAAGCTGTAAGATGGAGGGACTGCAGGCTCGGATGGCGCAGCCTGCCGAAGTCCTGGGTGATGAGGTCCGGCCACAACGGAAGGGGGATGGGATCCCAAACGGAGAGCTCGAGCAGCAGGGAGTACCAATGCTGCCTCGGCCAGGCCGGAGCTACGAGAATGATGGTGGCTCTGTCCCTCCGCAGCTTCTGAAGCACTCGGTGAACGAGCGGGAACGGAGGGAAGGCGTAGAGTAGGCGATCCTTCCAGGGATACAGGAAGGCATCCGACAGGGAGCCCGGCGAGTGACCCCGGAACGAGCAAAACAGGTGACACTTCCTGTTTTCCTTGGACGCGAATAGGTCTACTTGGGGAAATCCCCACCTCTGGAAGATCGTGTGTACAACATCTGGACGGAGGGACCACTCGTGAGAGAGGAACGACCTGCTGAGATGGTCGGCCAGCGTGTTCTGCACTCCCGGAAGAAAGGACGCTTCCAGGTGAATGGAGTGGGTCACGCAGAAGTCCCACAGGAGCATCGCTTCCTTGCAGAGGAGGGAGGAGCGGGATCCGCCCTGCTTGTTCACGTAGAACATTGCTGTTGTATTGTCCGTGAACACCGTCACACAACGGCCTTGCAGGTGGGTGCAGAAGGTGCGACAGGCTAGACGGATTGCTCGCAGCTCGCGTACATTGATGTGGAGAGCGAGCTCCTGCGGCGACCACAGACCTTGGGTGTGAAGGTCGCCCAGGTGAGCCCCCCAACCGAGCGCTGAGGCATCCGTGGTCAGCGTGGCGGACGGGCGAGGCGGATGGAACGGGACTCCCGCACAGACGACCTGCGGGTCCAGCCACCAGTTGAGGGAGTCGAGGGTCGGCCTGGAGACTGTGACCACCATATCGATGGGATCGTGATTCGGTCGGAACACCGACGCGAGCCAAGACTGGAACGGGCGGAGGTGGAGCCGCGCGTACGCGGTGACATACGTGCAAGATGCCATGTGGCCTAGGAGGCGGAGGCAGGAGTGCACCGTCGTGGTCGGGAAGGAGACGAGGCCCCGGATAATGGAGACCATGATCTGATGTCGAGATTGTGGCAGGCAAGCTCGGGCTATCACGGAGTCGAGGACCGCTCCAATGAACTCCACCCGCTGTGACGGAACCAAAGTGGACTTCTCGGCGTTGATGAGAAGCCCGAGCCGTCGGAAGAGGGACAGGATGTCTGTCAACTGGCCCATCACCAGCTGTCGAGACTGACCGCGAACCAGCCAGTCGTCGAGATACGGGTAGACATGTATCCGACGACGGCGGAGGGCTGCGGCAACCACCGCCATGCATTTGGTGAACACCCTCGGTGCGGTGGAGAGGCCGAACGGCAACACGGCGAACTGGTAGTGGGCGTTGTTGACCACAAACCGGAGGTAACGTCGGTGAGGAGGATAAATCGCGACATGGAAGTAGGCGTCCTTCATGTCGAGGGCGGCAAACC
Source organism: Mauremys mutica (assembly GCF_020497125.1). NCBI lineage: Eukaryota > Metazoa > Chordata > Testudines > Geoemydidae > Mauremys > Mauremys mutica. The sequence goes on from NC_059074.1 coordinate 132,236,431, forward strand.
AGTCTCCCGGATCCAGAGAGGGAATGATGGTCCCCAAGGTAACCATGCGAAACTTGGGCTTGAGCAGGAACTTGTTCAGCTCGCGAAGGTCCAGGATAGGACGTAGCCCCCCTTTCGCTTTGGGGATGAGAAAATAGCGGGAGTAGAATCCCCTGCCCCGCCTGTCTTGAGGCACTGCCTCTATGGCACCCACGCTCAACAGAGTCTGGACCTCCTGTAAGAGGAATTGCTCGTGAGAGGGGTCCCTGAAGAGGGACAGGGAGGGTGGGTGGGAAGGCGGGGGTGAAACAAATTGAAGGCGGTATCCCGACTGGACTGTCTGAAGTACCCAGCTGTCTGTTGTTAACTGGGACCACGCCAAAAAGAAATGGGAAAGGCGGTTGTAAAATAAAGGGGAAGGATCCGGTAGGGAGAATGATGGGCCGTCCTCAAGCGTCCCATCAAAAGGCCTGCTTGGCCCCCTGAGGGGCCTTGGAAGAGGCCTGGCCCTGGCTACGCCGATTGCCGGACGGACGACGGCGATTTTGAGCCGGTCGCTGGCTATTGTACGGCCGATAGCGTTGCTGGTAGAAGGGCCGTGAGGGTTGCTGCCGGAAGGACCTGCGTTGTGTCGCCGGCGTGTGCATCCCTAGGGTGCGGATGGCAACACGACCGTCCTTTAGGGTCTGGATCCGGGAGTCTGTCTTTTCGGAAAAAAGACCCTGCGTGTCGAAGGGCAGGTCCTGCAGTGTATATTGCACCTCCGGTGGCAGGGTGGAGGACTGCAGCCAGGCTATGCGCCGCATCGACACGCCGGAGGCTAAGGTCCGAGCTCCGGAGTCCGCAGCGTCGAGGGCGGCCGTGATGGAGGACCTAGATGATCTCCTTCCCTCCTCTAACATCGCCGTGAACTCCTGGTGGGAGGCTGACGGCAGGAACTCCGTAAACTTTGCCAGGGACGTTAGGATATCAAACACGTATCTGGCTAGGAGGACCATCTGGTTAGCAATACGCATCTGTAGGCCACCCGCCGAGTAGACCTTGCGGCCTAGCAGGTCCATGCGCCGGGCGTCCTTGGACTTCGGCGCAGGGGCAGGTTGACCGTGCCTCTCGCGGTCGTTAACCGATTGCACCACCCATGAGTCTGGGGTCGGGTGGGTATAAAGGTACTCATAGCCCGTAGGGGGAACTGAGTATTTACGCTCAACTCCGCGGGCCGTGGGAGGGATGGAAGCGGGTGTTTGCCAAAGCGTGGTGGCGTTCTTTTGGATAGTTTTTACAAAGAGCAACGCCACCCGCATGGGAGCGTCCGCACCAACCACGTTGGTAATAGGATCCTCGTCCTCTTGGACCTCCGCCACTGGGAGATCCATGGCCATCGCCACTCGGCGAAGCAGGTCCTGGTGGGCCTTAAGGTCTATGGGTGGCGGCTCCTTGGTCGAAGCACCAGCCACTGCCTCGTCCGGGGAGGATGATGAGGACAAGCCCTGCACGACGGCCTCCTCCGCAGGGGCTACTGACTGTGCCTCGGCTGGGTCGTGCTGCATGGAGGACCGGCGGTCCGGCTGAACGGAGGGCTCACGTCGAGGCGAAGGGGCCGCCTGGCTAACCGTTGCCTCGGGGGCCTTGTGCTCGGAGGCCGAGTCTCTCGGGGGAAACGGTACCCCCTGTGCTTCATACTGGGCCCAGGGAACCCAGAAGCCCCACTTTTGAGCCCCTTGAGGATCACCGTGAGGGGTCGGTGGCAAGTGTGCGTTGCTGTCCGCACCTGAGGCCACCGATGCCGGGCGAGATGGCCAAGGAGGTGCTGAGGCGCTGACTGATTGTACCGCCGAAGGCGGTAGTCTGTCCGCAGACGGTGCCGAAAAACAGTGTCTGTCCATTCGGTACCGGGACGGTGACCGAGACCGTCGGCCACCGTGGTGCCGGGAGCTCGACCGGTGCCGGGAGCTCGACCGGGAGCGGGATCTGCGGTGCCGGGAGTGGCTGCGAGAGTCGCGGTGCCGGGAACGGTGCCGGGACTGAGACCTCCGACGGTGCCGACGCGACGGCGATCGGGACCTGGATCGGTGCCGGGAGTGTGACTGGTACCGGGATGACGAACGGTACCGGGATGACGAACGGTACCGGGATGACGAACGGCGTCGGGATGGCGACCGGTACTGGGACGGCGAACGGTGCCGAGAGTGAGATCGGCGGGATGGCGACCTCCGTCGGGACCGGGAGCGTGACCGGGAGCGTCGCCTGTGCCGGCGGTCCGCAGAGGGTGGCCGGATCATCATTGCCGGTTTGCCTGCAGACGCAACAGCCCGCACCGGCGGTGCCGGGGGCCGGAGGCTCGGTGCCTCTACGAGCTGTATCAGCTCACGCGCCGCGGAGAAAGTCTCCGGCGTCGATGGCAGTCGTGGCTCAACCACGGACGGTGCCGGGGAGCGTGGCGGTGCCGGACTCGACGGCCCTTGTGGCGCCGGAGTCAACGGCCCGGTGCCCGCCTGGTGCACGGCCACTGCCGGAGTGGTAGGTGGCGCCACAGCCTTGGCTGAGTCCTCAGTGCGGGACTTAGCGATAGCCTTCGCCAGCCTGCGTTTCCTAGCAGGCGAAAGGGAGCGGTGCCGGGTCTTCGCGGTCGCCGGCTGAGGGTGCGGTGCCGCGGTGCCGGAACGGCTCGGCGCAGCCGGAGCGCTCTGCACCGATGAGGCTCTCGGTGCCGGCGCGGCCGGTTCCGGGGGCTGTAACAACGCCTCCATGAGGAGCTGCTTAAGTCTATAGTCCCGCTCCTTACGTGTTCTCGGCTTGAAGGCAGAACAGATCTGACACTTGTCTGTCCGATGGCCCTCGCCGAAGCAACAAAGACAGGCGTCGTGCGGGTCCCCGATGGGCATAGGCCTCTGGCAGATTGCGCAGGGCTTAAAGCCCGGTGCCTTGGGCATGAGCCCGCACCGGGAGAGGAAAGGGAGGGGAAACCCCCCTAACCTTAACACTAAATCTAACTAACTAACTATAACAACTATCTACACGAACTATGAACTAACTATATACAAAAAACCTTTAGCGAGAGCTAGGGTAGTGGAGGACAGAGAGCACTCCACAGTTCCAACTGGCCGTCACGGGCGGTAAGAAGGAACTGAGGAGCGGACGGGCCGGCTGGGGTATATAACAGGCGCCATAGCGGCGCCACTCCAGGGGGCGCCAGCTGGCCCGCCGGATTTGCTAGGGTAAAAAAGTTCCGAGATGCCGTGCACGCACGGCGCGCACACCTAACTGGAATGCATAGGAGCAATCACTCGAAGAAGAAGATATCTTGTCCCATATGGAATTGGGAGATGACCTTGGGAAGGAAAGTCAGGTGAGGTCTAAGTTTCCCTGAGCTCTGATACCCTCCTTGCCGAGGGGATCGCTACAAGGAAAGCGACTTTGTATGACAGGTACAGCAGACAGCATGAAGCCAGGGGCTCGAAGGGAGGACCCGTGAGGGCGGAGAGGACCAGGTTCAGGTCCCAGGTAGGAGCTGGTTGACGGACATGTGGGAATAGCCTGTCCATGCCCTTAAGGAAACGACCAACCATTTTGTTGCGCAGTCACATAGTGTTGTGAGATCCCTTTGTAACTCTTCGCAGTCTGCTTTGGACTTTACTATCTTGAGTAACTTTGTATCATCTGCAAACTTTGCCACCTCACTGTTTACCCCTTTTTCCAGATCATTTATGTATATGTTGAACAGCTTTGCTCCCAATGCAGGTCCCTGGGGGACACTGCTATCTATCTTTCTCTATTCTGAAAACTGACCTTTTATTCCTGCCCTTTGTTTCCTGTCTTTTAATCAATTTCAGATCCGTGAAATGACATTCCCTCTTATCCCATCATTGCTTAGTTTGCTTAAGAGCCTTTGGTGAGGGTCCTTGTCCACGGCTTTCTGAAAGTCCAAGTACACTATATCCACCGGATCACTCATGTCCACATGTTTGTGACCCACTCAAAGAATTCTAATAGATTGGTGAGACGTGATTTCCCCTTTACAAAGCCTTGTTGACTCTTCCAAAACAAATCATGTTCATCTATGTCTGATAATTCTGTTATTCACTATAGTTTCAATCAATTTGCCTGGTACTGAAGTTAGGCTTCCTGGTCTGTAATTGCCAGGATCACCTTTTTAAAAAATTGGCATCACATTAGCTATCCTCCAGTCATCTGGTACAGAAACTGATTTAAGTGATAGGTTACATCACACAGTTAGTAGTTCTGCAATTTCACATTTGAGTTCCTTCAGAACTCTTGGGTGAATACCATCTGTTTCTGGTGATTTACTATTATTTTATTTATCAGTTTGTTCCAAAATCTCTTCTATTGAAATTTCAATTTGGTACAATTCCTCAGGATTGGTCACCTAAAAGAATGGCTCAGGTGTAGGAATCTCCCTCGCGTCTTCTGCAGTGACAACAGATGCAAAGAATTCATTTAGTTTCTCCACAATGGCTTTGTCTTCCTTGAGTGCTCCTTTATCACTTTGACCATCCAGCGGCCCCACTGATTGTTTCCTGCTTCTGATGTACTTTTAAAAAAATGCTGTTAGTTTTTGCTTCTTTTTCTAATTGCTCTTCAAATTCTTTTTCGACCTGCCTAATTACACTTTTACACTTGACTTGCCAGAGTTTATGCTCCTTTCTATTTTCCTCAGTAGGATCTGACTTCCAATTTTTAAAGGATGCCTTTATGCCTCTAGTCACTTGTTTTATTCTGTTTAGCCATGGTGACTTTTTTTGGTCCTTACTATTATTTATAATTTGGGGTATTTAATGTGAGCCTCTATTGTGGTGCTTTAAAAAAGTTTCCCTGCAACTTGCAGGCATTTTATTCTTGTGGCTGTTCCTTTTAATGTCTGTTTAACTAGTTTCTTCATTTTTGTGTAGCTCCCCTTTATGAAGTTTAATGCTACTGTGGTGGGGTTTTTTGTTGTTGGGTTTTTTTTTGGTATTTTCCCCCTCCAAGGATGTTAAATTTAATTATATTATGGCTGCTACTACTGAGTGGTTCAACTATATTCACCTCTTTTACCATATCCTGTGCTCCACTTAGGACTAAATCAGGAATTGCCTTTCCACTTCTGGGTTCCAGAATTAGCTGCTCCAAAAAGCAGTCATTACTGGTGTCCAGAAACTTTATTTCTGTAACTGTCTTGAAGTGACATATACCCAGTCAATATGGGGATAGCTGAAATCCACGATTATTGAGTTGTCTATTTGTATAGCATCTCTCATCTCCCAGAGCATTTCATAGTCACCACCCTGGTCAGGTTGTTGGTAGCATATTCCTACTGCTATGCTCCTATTATTCAAGCATGGAATTTCTATCCATATAGATTCTATGGTACAGTTTGATTCATTTAAGATTTGTATTATATTTGACTCTATGCTTTCTTTCACATATAGTGCCACTCCTCCACCAGCACAAGCTACTCTGTCATTCCTAATATTTTGTATGTAAGAGGGAGCTGGAGAGGGATTACAAACTCATATTGGAATTTGGAACCTATAAAAAAATAGAAGCCAGCTGCCTTAAGCATCTCACCCTCTTCTTGTTTTCTAACTGTGAAAGCAGGTAATTGTTGTAACTTTACTTATTTTAGTAGTGCCTAAAGCAGCGGTTCTCAAACTTTTGTACTGGTGACCCCTTTCAAATAGTAAGCCTCTGAGTGCGACCCCCCTTATAAATTAAAAACACTTTAAAATATATTTAACATCATTATAAATGCTGGATGCAAAGCAGGGTTTGGGGTGGAGGCTGACAGCTTGCGACTCTCCATGTAATAACCTCGCAATCCCTTGAGGGTCCCGACCCCCAGTTTGAGAACCCCTGGCCTAAAGCATCATTTCTGGCTCTTCCTCACCCATAGTCTGACCAAAATTTCTCATTTCTTTTATATTATGGTTTAAGGGCTAAGGCTTGCCTGAGTGAGAATGCAGGGCATTGACTTAACCCCTGCAGTCCTGCCCACCATTTACTTCCTTTATATAATGCAATCCTCCCTCAGTACAGCAACAGCTATGTTGTAATATTTCCTCATGGTCAAAGATTTGGACAACCTCTTGCTGTTCAGAACACATAACGTTATCATATCAAGCTTCTGGATTCTTCTCCTCAATAGGTAGCAAATCCATTCTTTCACCACATGAAGAATTCTGAATGTAGATAAAAATGTAGGTCTTGTGAGTGGTTACATATTGTCCTGCCAGACTGCTGGAGCTGTCTGGACTTAAACAGTTCCTTTAAATGGTGAAGATATTCAAGTATTTCTGTTTTCAGTATTCTAGACTGTGCTAATAATATGGGGTGAAATCCTAGCCCTACTGAAGACAATGGAAGTTTTGCCATTAACTTTAATGGATCTAGGATTTCACCCATGGTGTAGAGATCTCTTTATAGGTACAGCATGAACTGAAAAATAAGGCATAATATAATAAATTACAAGCAAAGTATATTATATTTAAGTGTTTTGGAGTTGTATATCGAGAAATCAATGAACTGTTGTCTAAGGGTCATAGAATATAAAACAAAACTTTTCCAGAGGTACTGTGTTATTTCAGTCTTATTTCTGATAACTATGAATATGAATATAGTGTATATGAATAAAATGAACCAAAATTGTTGCACTTGGAAGACTGACTAAGAAACTGGTTATTCTGAAGCTGCACAGTGAATTACTGTAAAAGATTTATTACTAGATTGTGAAACAAACTCAATTCAGTAGAAACTTGTTGGATGCATAACATCATTACATATAAAATGTGTTTTAAACTGGTCTATGCCTTAGCAGGCAAACCATTTAGGAGATGAACAACAATAAATCAATGCCAGTTTTGCTATCTACTTAAATGGCTGTAGGATCATGCCTTAAATCAGTTTCTTCATTGGATTCAATCTTGAATTCCTTATTTCAGTTGACCTCATTGGGAGATTAACGTAAGTAAAAAGTGCAGAACTGAGCCTATTTCAGCCAATAAATGCTAAAAGCATGTTTGTTAATGTAAGTGGTTATGTATTTAATATGTGGTAGTTCTTATGAGTGAGATCAGCAAATCACTTGCCTTACATCATTGAACAGCAGACATCAGATGATGGCAAACTTTGGTGACTACTGCCCTGTGCTGGATTTGAACCAGTGACATAGGATCCATGTCTCATTAGCAAGCCCCTGAACTACCAATCACCCCAATAAAGATTTATTTGCCATTCAGTAGTGAACCTAATCAATCTGAATTGAGAACCATGGAAACTAGTAGGTGCCGAGCACTTGAGAAAATCCAGCCACTTCACTTAAGTACCTAAATGGGAGTTCAGTACTTCTGAAATCTGACCCAGGTTGCGGGTGCTGAGCATTACTAACAGAAAATCTGGTCCTTGATTTTCCCCAGTACCAGATATATCTGTGGGCCATTACTGCTGCTGCTGCTTTGCAGGGCATCTTCTCAGTGTGAGTGAGACACATTTGAATGTTGTATTGAAGAACCAGGAAAAGATTCTATAAAAACTTCTTCTTTTAGAATTGAAAAAGGAAATGGCAAAATACAAAAATAAATTGCCACCACCCACTTACCTGATGTTATCTGTTAAAGCATACTGCAAACATGCAGTACTACTTTTGGCCTAGGAATTTGTGATAGGTTTATTAGGAATTGGGGAATCTTTTGGGAAAAGAGGAGCCTATATAGGAAGGATGAGCTCCACCTAAACCAAAACAGAACCAGACTGCTGGCACGTAAAATTAAAAAGGTCAGAAAGGAGTTTTTAAACTAAGGGCTGGTGGAAAGCCAAAAGGCGCAAAGGAGCACACAATTCAGACAGAGACGTCCCACAGAGAGGGGATCTATTAATGAGGATTCTCAATATCCTAGTAAACAGAAGATAGAATTTGATAAAGTACAGGTCGGAACTGAACAGAAACAGTCAAATGAAAAAAGAGTCCCATTCAGTCACATCACATGAAGGCAGACAACTAAAAAGTGATAAATTTTAAAAAAGTGTTTATATACAAATGATAGAAGTTTAAATATTGAGATGGGCGACCTTGAGTGCCTGGTATTAAATGAGAATATTGATATAATAGGCATCCCAGAAACATGGTGGAATGATGACAATGAATGGGACACTGTAATACCAAGAATTACCTGCTTTCACAGCTAGAAAACAAGAAGAGGGTGAGATGCTTAAGGCAGCTGGCTTCTATTTTTTTTATAAGTTCCAAATGCCAATATGAGTTTGTAATCCCTCTCCACCTCCCTCCCTCTTTTCCAGTCTGCTTCAAGACTCTGCTCTATGACGTCTCTAAGGTCAGCCAAAATTAGCACATTTATAAGCTCACTCATTCTATAGCCGTTGCTATAGTTTTTCCATTTATCTTATCCCTGGAGTCATTTAGGATTCTTGATGAATTATGTATCAATGTTTTTACTGTTCATTTTTGACAGGCAGATAAAATAAGATGCAAGAAGAAACTGTAATCAGAGCAAACAAAACTAATGAAAATAAGTAATGGAGGTCTTCGTTTCCCCCTAGTCTGTGGTGAGGGGAAATGGAAGCCAACAAGGACATGTACAATGCCATAAGTCCATCCTAAAAATAGCATAAGCAAACTTTAGCTGCAGCTACACACAAGTATAGCGATCACAGATGGAAAAGTCCTATTAGGTCATCTAGTCCATGCCACAAGCTTGCTCACTCCAATACTTTGTTTTCTCTTGTTTTAAATGTCTTAAACAACTGGGCTTCCACCACTTCCTTGGTGAGACTGTTCTACAGCCAACCCATCTGAGTGTCAGGAAGTTTTCCCAATATTAAGCCTAAGGTTTTTTTTGTTTGTTTTTCAGTTTCATCCCATTTCTCCTCTCTACCTTAAATTATGTCACCCTTATTGTTTATATCCTTCATTATACTGGTAATTGTTATAATGTTTTCCCCTTCATCATTGTTTACACACACAGCTCTTTGACTCACGATGAAAATTTAAATCTATATTTGTTGCTCTTGTCTTAAGCATCATCAGATTGCAAATATTTTACCAGTAACGAGGTGCCCAGACACAATGCAGTATAGCAGGTGTGACTTCCCCAGAGCAGCAGAGTGGGGAAGATGGCTGATCTGTGATGTGATGTCTTTGTGTACATGACCACCGTACAAGGCATAACTGCATTCACAGATGTCTTTCTCTAATATCATCAGTGACTGTTAGTTTTCTACAGAGAATACAAATATAATCCTTCTTGTTTTAAGAACTGATTTTAGGGTGAGTGATGGATGCCCTGCGCCACCATATCTGCATGCTGACTTCTTCAAAGTTTTTCTACAGGTTTAACCTTTAGATGAACGAAGGAGACAAAGACACTACTCCATAACATTAATTTGATTGTCAACATGGGAAAATGCAGGCTCTCCAGCTAATGGTTAGCTCATTTTTACATTCACAGGCAAAGTATCAACTCACCTATTATATGGTCTCTGGCTGATTGGAGAGATCCAGGAGAAAAGAGCTTCAAGCCATATACTGTGTAAATCGAAGGATTTTTGTCTTTAGATCCAGCATCTAGTAGCAAAATAAGGCCACACAAGATACAAAAATATACTGGTCTGCTGTACATTATGATTTGATTGTGTCCCTGGAAAAGATAAACAAAATATTTCTTAATGTTGCACTTCATCTTCCTCTTTATATCCATGACAGTGGCTAAGCACTGCATAAAACTGAGATGGGGCAGAGACCAGGTAGTAAGTATTTTCTATACCATATTCCTGCTCTTCTTCTTGTCTTAGTTTCATCCATATGGGGTCAGTTCTTCGAGTCCTTCTTCTCCATTCCACTCTGTCTTGAAGCAGTTCCTCAAACTCCACAACTAGTCAATTCCTTTTGTTGGACATCCATTAATCTAGTTTTGGGACTTCCAACTCTACTCTTACCTTCCACTTCTAATTTTAACATCCTGTTTCCTATATATTTTTCCAATCTTTTCACATGTCTAAACCATCTAAGCCCGGATTCCCTCAGTGTTTCTGTAACTGATACCACCTTCACACTTCCCCTAAATTGTTTGTTCTACTAATAGTAGATAAAAAGTGATTTTATCCACTTCTGAGTAGATTTTCAAAGGCACAAATGGCAATTACAGAGCAGGGTGCCTATCTGCCATTTTTGAGAGTAGCAGCCATGTTAGTCTATATCCGCAAAAAGAACAGGAGTACTTGTGGCACCTTAGAGGCTAACACATTTATTTCAGCATAAGCTTTCATGGGCTACAGCTCACTTCTTCGGATGCATAAATGAAACACACGGACAGGAGATATTTATACATACAGAGAACATGAAAAGGTGGAAGTATGCATACCAACAGGAAGAGTCTAATCTGCCATTTGTGCCTTTGAAAATCTGCTCTTTCAGACCTTTTAAAAATAATACAGAATTGTATAGAAGTCATTACCATACTCTGAGAAAAATCTAGATCTAGCTGAATCTTGCTCTTTAATTTGCTGCCAACAACATAGAAAAGGAGCTTTGTGGCTCTCACAGGTATAAAGCTTCAATAGGTATAAAGCTTCAACCTTTCTCCTTTAGAAAACTGTGTGTGTGATGTGTCTTATTGTAAATGACAAGTGAAATGAGTTTAAAAGGTCTTGATTTAAACGCCATTGGTAGATGCCTGGTCATTATACAAAATTAATACACAGTTTGTCAAAACAAGCAGTTCCAGCTCAGAGAACACCTTCCAGCTCACCCTCTCCAATTCAGAAAGGGTAGGGATGGTACAAGGGAAGATTAACCCTTGAGTTCAAATATGGTTCTCTTTCACCTCTGATGGAGTGGTTTCTACTTCTCCTCTGCCTCTGTTTTGCTCTCTATTGCCACAACTACAGCTAGTTCCCTACTTTAATGTTGTTTTGGCTCTGCACCAGGAATCCTAGTACTGCTGCCCCTGCTGGGCCATATTCCTACATTTGAGAAGACAGGAAGGGACTCCAGCCACTTCCAGACTTTCTGGGGTAGACCCAGAAAAGAGACTTAGATTCAACATTGCAATGCCTTACTTTTAGTCACCCTGCCACCTAATAAAGTCTACAGCACCAATTTAAGTTCCCAAATTCCCTATACAATGCATGAAGAGAGTTAAGTGTCTAAGAATGGGATCAACAAAAACTGACTAAGCTAACCAATGGGAGACGCCACTGAAAGGAATGTGCTATTGCTCCTCTCCACTTCCCCCCAGCACCCCCTGATGCCATGAAAGCGGTAGGCGCTGAGAGCAAGGGGGAAGTGCTGATCGGCAGGACCTGCCAGCGAGCAGGAGGCACTGGGGGAGGGGGAGGTTCTGGTAGGGGGGCTGCCGGTGGCCGCTGCTCGCCTCCTCATCCCCACCTCCTGCTCTCCTCCTCACCATCTGCCTGCCTGCCTCCTCACCCCCTCCCACCTGCCGCTCGCCCTCCCCATTTGCCTCCTCACCCTGCTTGTCCACCCGCCTCCTCCTTCACCTCCCCACACGCTTCCTCATGATTTTATGGAAGTGCAGGGGCCCCCAAAGAGCAGGGCCTTCCGGTCTTCCCGATTTGCTGTACCCAAGGGAGGCTCTGGGTCCCACCCCTCAAATGGAGTTAGGCACCTCCCTCTGCTCAGGATTTACAGCCATGAACCCTCTCCTGGAGTTAGGTATCTAAGTAATTTCTCGCACAAAACAATGGAGGAAGAGAAGTTGGTGGTGGTACCCTGATAACCTTTAGCCCAGTGGTTACAGAACTCACCCAGCATGTGGGTTACCCAGGTTCAAATTCCCCCTCTGCCTGATGCTGCTGTAACCACTGGGCTAAAGATTACAGGGGGAGCAGGCGCATCACCACCTACATGGTTTTGTGCCAGGCCTGATCTGGAAAGAGACCCCTACAAATGTCTACCAAATCAAATTGGTGCGATAAGCAGAGCAATGCCTAGTTTGAGGATTCCACTATAGCTTAAGCATGAGTTAGATGCCTGGGACTTAGATGGCTGTGCACATGCAGAAATGTAGGTGCCATGCGGACTTTATCAATGGAACCATAGGCACCTAAGGAAGTTAGGTTTTGAAGATTTCAATTTTCAACTTAAGCACCTCAAGTTTCAGTTAGGCAGCTAAATCCCTTTTGGATTTAGCCCTCTGTCCCCTCCAGCTGAAACAATCCTTGATTCAAAGGTGCGGGTGGGGCAGCCTATGAGCAGGAAGAAGGAGGGGAAGGAGTGCACCTGGAATGGGCACAGGGGTGAGTCACTTTCATCTCAATTCCCCCTGCTGCTAGCTCCTCAGGCAAAGGAAGAGTTGCTGCTTGATGAGGCGACTGAGGGGAGAGGAAGGGAGAAGAGAGCAAGAGAGACCTTCAAAAGCATCAGAAAAAGGCAAACGTAGTGACACTTCTACAGTGAAGTTGGTAGGCAAACTCCCATTGGTTTGGCTCACCCAGCTGCAAAGCTCTCGCTGCCTCTGTCCAGTTATCAGAGTATCAGCTGATATGACCCACTCAGAAGATAGCTTCATATTTTTACCTAATCTTGCAAACATGCATGAGAACCAGGAATCTGTCTGTAAATCAGAGGTTCCTGTCACCTGTATTCTAAGTAACATACAGAAGTGTTTACTATGGGCACCCTTCAACATTTATTTTTACATTTTTACCATTAGCCAAATCCTTAATGGGAATATATTTCCTATATTATTGCAACGGGCATTGCCATGATCACCAAGTGAGATTATGCCTTGCACAGCCTGCTTTCATGTCTTATTTCTTTGTTAATGAATTCACAGCTCAGTTAAAGTTTTGTCCTGGGAGTCCAACCTCAAGATTGCTCAGCTCAGACCCTAGATCTTCTCGAGAGAGAGTCACTGATACCTTGACAGCAGTAACTAGCCACCTATCTGATAGATTTGGCAGAACTCATTCAACTCTTACTCTGAAGGATCAACACCAGCTAACAGGATTGGGTGTTTTGGGCAGACTCTACTAGCCAAACTTTACCTAATGATCAAAAGCTAAAACGAAACATTTTTAAAACTGCCTCTGCGTAATACTGTTACAACCTAGCTGGCTCATTACTGGGTAGTTTCCCCTCACCAAGGCTGAGCTGGAGGGAGGTACTGGATCACTGCTCCGGGCCAGTGGGAGCTGCTGGAAGCGGCGCGGGCCGAGGGACGTACTGGCCACCGCTTCCAGCAACTCCCATTGGCCTGGAGCCGCGATTGGCCAGACCTGCGGACGGGGCAGGTAAACACACCGGCCCGGCCCGCCAGGGGCTTTCCCTACACAAGCGGCAACCCCTGTTTGAGAAACCCTGATTTAGCCAGCAAAGGGCACTGCCTTGCCCAGTTTAACAACCAGCCAGTTGAGGCGCCATAATTCTTAGAGGACATTAAATTGAAGTGTCTATTAAGTCAGAGGGGATTGGAGCTGCGCTGGAGGCAGCACTCTGGGAGCTGGCTGCAGAGGGAAGGCTGGGGAACATGAGCCTGAGAACTGGGACTGCAAGCTGAGGGCTGGGCAGGAAACCTGTGGCGCCTAGTGCTTGGAACACTGACAGTGCTTGTTTCTGAGCTCACAGTAGACAGAGCACCCTACCAGACATCTAAGGGACAGGTGTTCATCACACACAGTGACATCCTGCAGTGTGGTCAGTTACACTACAGAAGTGTGACTATTTCCACATGCTCTAAGCACTGTGGGGCCAAGCAACTGTGATGGAAATTCTAAGGGCAGGCACACCCAACATTTTCTGAACGTCCTTGCTTTTGGTCAGGCCAGAAATACCTTTAAAAACCCTCTTGCAATCCACCTAATCGGTGCTCAAATTACTGGGGGGGGGGGGCTTGTAGGGAAATGGGCCCCCTTATTAATGGGCCACCTCACTTCTATCTTATGGTCCCCTTACTTCTCACTACTGTTTAAATTAAAGCAAGGCACCTGACATAGAGGGACCCACTACTTCCCCTCCCCCATAATTATCTGGAACTGCACAGAGAACACAAAAATGAAAATTCTTTTTTTTTTTAAAGTATTTTCAGACATTTAAATAATTCAGTTTATCTCTCAGCTGAGTCCATTCTTTTCTTGTATCGTAATGTGGTTTGTCCATCACTAAAATACTGTACATTTTCATAAGGGGCTTCCTGCCAGCTCCTTCAATACCAAGGTCTTTCCTCAGGCATTACAAAAATTAAAATCCTGATTCTTTTCACTGTTTCCTTACATTAATCTCCAATGTAGTCTGGGGAAAAACATATGATGTTATGTTACCCAGAATGTCCTACCTTTGCTTTTTAAATGAACTCCTATAATTACAGTTCTGATTCAGCTCAGCTGGTCTTGGTCTTTTTTTTTCCCTTCAATCAATCATTCTTTGTTTTTGTTTTTTTTTTAAAAGCACTTCATTGAGAGCTGAACTAATGCCACCTCATTTGGGTTGAAAGCTCATCATATCTCACAAGCTAAGTCATGTCAGCACTTGGATGAGAGACCTCAAAGGAAAATGCAGATTTCTCCAGGAAGTGACTGATGGTATGGGTGATTTAGTAGGTGGGACCTCTTTTCTCAAAACCAATATTAAACGTATGCCCTATGGTGCTGCTGAGTGGCACTGTGCTTTTGGAGGTGTTTTCTGAGGAAGCTTAAAAGTGAGGCGCTGCCCACTCTCTGTTATGAGAGATCCCAGTGCACATTTTACAAGAGTAAGTGTGTTAATCTTTGTTTCCTATCTCAGTTCCATATTTTGCTTTAATTCCCTGTGCAGTTTCAGTCACTATAATATTCTTCTTCCTGTCCTTAATCATTGTATAGTGACATTATATGCTGTTAAATAGCTCCAGCTTTCCTCCCCAGGAATGGCTCGATTTCAGCTGTGAGTGAAGCAATTCCTGTTTGTGTACTGAAGTATCATAGTAGTTTTGCCTGTGTAAGGATAGTTGGATTAAACTCATGGCTTGTGGGATTCTTTGGGATGAAAAGGACTATGTAAAATGTACCATATCACCAATATTATTCTATTTTTTCATCAACATGAGCCATTTGACCATACACTAATGTGCTGCTGCCTGAGGTGGCATTCCCCATCAAGTGCTGCCCTAAATGCCGATCTCTGATAGGAATGCTGCAGTGGAGGGTAAATAACCCCGTATATTTAGAACAAATTAAATGTCTTTCGTTTACATGATTCAAGCTGGTTCCAAAACATTTCTTGTGGGGTGAGAGATGGAGAAAATACCAGCAGATATTTAAAGAAAACATTAACAGCTCTTCTGACAGCAAGCTCAAGGGTAAATAGAACATTTTATACACTGGCAATTCAAAGGATGCCTTGAGTGTGAAAAGCCAAAATCAAAGTGACAAGGATTCAGGTTTGCCTTATAAAATGTTGCCGTAAACCCATTTGTATTTGCAAAATGTAATTTAAGTGAGCACCTCTTCTCTAGTAAAAGAGCACTTCTTCACAATCCGTTTTTTAATCTGAAAGAAGGGACAAAGTGACCATAATATTTGGCCTTCAGCCAGGCTCATACTTTGGTATTAATATTGACTGATCTGTAATCGCTTTTGGGATCAATCAGTTAGCAAGGCAGCAGATTACTAGGAACTGGTGTGCTTACATTGCATCTTGGATTCAGGAAATGTGAATTAAGTCGAAGTGAAGCCTAGTTAGCATTTAGTCCTGGCCTCAATATTATACTAAAGGCTGCAATTTTCCCTCTCTCTTTTTCTCTTAAATAAGTTGTATGTCCATGAAAAACAAAGTAAAGGTAGAAACCTAGGTATAATGGTAAAATTAGGAGTGTTTTCTAGTTGTTTTTAGAGTGTTATTGTTTTAGAGTGTTATTCATTTACCTTAGAGACAAACTGCATCCAAGAAAAACACTTAAAAAGCATTGAATTTTAGGAACAATTCCTCAGTGCCATGTGCACTGATGGCTAAAAATTATTTGAGCTTTGAGCTACATTTTTGTCTTTTATCTATTGAATTTTGGTACCCAGATTTTGACGTTAGCACAGTAACTACTTTAAGTCTTATGACTAGCTGGCCAGAGGTTTAGTTCCAAACAACCCTCAATCCCAAACAGATATATGATCACGCATAAATATGTTTACAGTATAGTTATTTAAATTTTACTCCTGCTATTGAATATGTTGGAATGAGTAGTCATAGTATTTTGCATTTATGGAGATTCTTTATCAGAGAATCTCTAAACAGTTTACAAAAGGTGGGTAAATACTATTTTTTCCATTTTACAGACAAGGAAACTGAGGTACAGGCGGGGAAACTCAGGCTCAGAGATTATCTAAAATCAGACAGTGGGTCAGTGGAACACAGTCAGGAGCAGCACTGTGTCCACAAGGACCCCAATTTTGTAACACCTTGACTGTTGACTTTAGAGCTAGGAAAACATCAACAAAAATATTAACAAATATTCTCACCGACTCTAATCACAGTGATATTCACAGTCCTTAAATATTCACGTTATGTTGATATTCATCTGAAGAGGATTTGTTTATATGAAATAGTTGTGAGTTCATCTTGGAAATCTCTTTGCGGATTTGCGATAGGACAGGAAGGAAGTTAGAGAAAAGAAAAAGCAGCAGCAGGGATGCGGATGTGACGGTTGGAGATGTCCAAAGGAGAAACAGGAGATGGTCCTCTGCTCTGGTAGTAATCCAGGCTTTTAAGTGCCTTTTAGGAGGCACCTAAAAATATAGCCATATGCCTGGAGAGCAGCCAGACAATCAAAAAAAGGAAGAAATACCCCATGGCACCCATGTGTTAAGGTGATATCCTGACATATTTGCCACTTGATGTCTCAAGGAGCAAATATTGCCTAGGTCACGACAGACCACTCAAGCTCCCCAGTCACAGGGGACAAGCAGCAGTAGAGAAAGAGAGATTGCTGCTGATATGGGCATTGAAGGAGGGCCTGTCAACTGTGCCTCACACGAGGGTGATTGCTCAACACTGAGAGGCTACTCATGAGGCTGGGAAGTGGCTAATTGACAGGAGGTAGAAGTTCCTTGAAGAGATCCAATATCTGCTAATTCTCCTACAGCAGCACTCGCTCGAGAAAACAAGTTCCTATTGTATCAACAGCTGGAGGTGGACACATTAATGCCTTTCAGAGGTTTAAGGATTAGAGAAAAGCACATTTGCACCCCATGCCGGCTGGCATGCTCCCAGACCAGACAGCCTTCCATTGATAAGGGATGCAGGGATTGCAGTTTATCATTGACACAAGGGAATTATAAATTTAAGGAATAATCTACAAAATACTACTTGCTTTGTACTGGTCAATTTCACCATAATGAAACAACTTCATCCTGGTAAAGCTGACCTGCCCCTGAGTCCTCCTGCAACATCTTTAGATTTTTTTTATTTTTTTTTTAAATGGGATTACCTGGTTATATGTACAGCTGGTTGGCAAATTATTTTCCCCTGTGAAAAATTTGAAACAACTTCTTTTAAAATTAATTTTGTGAAATTTTTTATTTGAAATTTTTAGGTTTTGGGGTTTTGGTGTCAAAAAATAAATAATAACTCCAAGCCTGATTATTATTATTTTAATTTTTTCAACAACACTTGAAAATATTCAACAAAAATATTTGTTTGTTTGTTTTTTTGTTTTTTGTATTTGTTTTCCAACAATTTTTGTTTAGCTGAAAAGTCATTTTTTCAATTAAAAATAATTTGATGGGAAAATTTCAACCAGCTCTATGTAGTGTTTTTTCCTGTGTGGCTCTATTTCTGAAAGACACACAAAATGGGGAGGAGGGGAAGAAGAGGTAGGGGGGAGGAGAGGGAGGAAGCGTGTGTGTACACACACATGTACGTACACAGCAGGAAACATCAAGGGGCTTATGAATGAAAGCCAAGTGTCTAAGCAGGTGTTAGGTGGGAGTTACTTGCCTGAGCTAACCCAGTGCAGGGTGAGTGAAACTCAGGCCCTACTTTCTCTCAGAAAGCAGCATTAGAGCTGTCAGCAGCAAGAATTAGGCAACTAAGCACTAAAAGCAGAGAACATTCCAAACTAAATGCCAAAGCAAAGCAAAACAAAACTATTAAACACAGAAACTGAACATTAATCACATTAAATGAGCTCTACGTTGTACTCTGAAGCTCACTAACCTGAGACTCTGGCAGACAACTAGTTGGAAAAAATTTCAAAAGGCAGAAGCCATATATATCTACCTATCTAAAGTGTACCCATCACATTGGTATCTGACACTACTCTGCTGAGACCTCGGTTTTGTTCACAGAAGTAGGATCCCAGATGATTTAATTAGACTGCTTCTATGAGGCCTGCTGTGATATCTACCACAAAACTTGGCCCTGGACGGACATACAGGACTTTCAGGCTATTCAGCAACACCTTAAATTGCATCATGAAGTGAACAGGAAACCACTGTAGAGATCTGAGCACTCGCCTTATATGCTCATAGTGACACACTCCACACTAGCAGGGCCAACTCTGGCTTTTTTGCCGCCCCAAGCAAAAAAAAAAAGGGGGGGGCATGGCCGGAGCAGCAACGCGGGGGGGGGGGGGGGAACCAAAAAAACGGTGCGGCCGGCAAAGCAGAGGTAAAAAAACAAAACAAAAAACCCTACAGGGTGGCCGGAGCCAGGATGCAGGGGGACTCCCTGTGCTGCAGGGTGCACGCCCGGTCTAGTGGAGGGGAGAAGGAGGGGGAGGGAGCGGGGGGGAGAGAGAGAGAAGAGGGGAGGTCAGAGAGAGAGAAGAGGGGAGGTGACCGCCGCGCCACCTGCCGGGAGGGCTCCGCGCTGCTCCGGTCGGCAGGGAGGGAAGGACGTGGGCTGCCCTGCCGAGTTTGCTGCAGGGCGCTCCCCTCCTCCGCCCCCTACAGGGCGGCCAGAGCAGCGAACAAAAAAAAAAAAAGCGGCCATGCCGCCCTAGGTTTGGCCAGAATGCCACCCTGTAGAATCTGCCGCCCCAAGCTCAAGCTTGCTCAGCTGGTGCCTGGAGCCGGCCTTGCACACTAGGCATTGGCATTCCACGTCTCCTGACTAGATTAATAAATTCTAAGGCCAGAAGGGATCACTGTGAACATCTAGTCTGACTTCCTGTATAGCCCAGTCCATAAAACTTCCCCAAAATAATATCGAGAGCTCGTCTTTTAGAAAAAAGAAATCCGATCTTGATTTAAAAATTGTCAGTGATGGAGAATCCACCACAACCCTTGGTAAATTGTTGCAAAGGTTAATTATCCTCACAGTCAAAAATGTATTCCTTATTTCTTATTACTGTGGGCTGTCTTCAAGGACAGTCCTAAATAGAATCTGTTACAGTAGTATAGTTTCAAGATGACAAAGCCATGACCGACGACTGCAACGTATGTCTGAAAGAGATTGGGAAAAATGTTTGGAGTCTGCTAGAAGCCATAGATGATCAAAAGCATGAGGGGCCACTGTAGCCTGAGAATCCAAGAACAAAAATAGACCCAGAAGAACCCCCAGATTATCCCATTGCTCCCTAGCTTTATTTGGAAAATTTCAGCTGCATTGTCATTCAGGTTTATAACACTGATCATTCTTTAATCTCCCTGCTGTTCTGCATCCTCGCATTAGCATCAAGCAATCTTTCTACTTTAATTTTAATGTAGTTGTGTGAATTATGAAGTAGTACAGTATGGTATCCTTTCAAGCCTACTTGTTGTCTTATTTTTAATGATGCCAACTAATTCCAGCAAACCTCTATTAATACATCTCATTTTACAAAATTTAATAACTTTTAAGTGATTATAATGCATAATGCAATACGGATTAAATCTTCTAGTTTAATTTATGTTAAATATGCCTTTCATGTTTAAAATGTTGAGTGAAAAGATACTACGAAAAAATATTTTACAGGCACTTCTTAATAAACCAAGGCTTGTGGGAGGAATCAGGTATATCATCACTTTGTTATAATACTGCATGACATGTAGAATATAGTATGATGGATGATGTTATAACAACATTTTTACTGTGACTGTAAAATTCTAGCCATGGTATTGTATGAAAATATGCCTCAATTAAGCTTCATTAGTTATTTCGTCTTTGATGCTACAAATAATTTAAGCTAGGATGTGATTATAATGAAGTTTTGATTATGCTGGTTACCACCCCTCTTAAACAAATGTGCACATTATCAATGTTTGCATGTGCAAGTGATTTGATTACTGTTCACATTATTGTGCGTAGAAATGTGTTAGTCGAACCAACAAATATGGTCTATTTTTGGCATCTAGAAAATTAGCTCTTTACTGAGGTCTGAATATCTTTTAAAGCCCCTGGAAATAACATACACTACAAGGAATGGAATTGTAAACTAATGTTTATCAACACTGTCCAGTTTTCAGGTAGGCATGAATTGCCTGCAAACGTGCAATAGCTGAGCAATTCCATAATTTCTAGGAATGATTGATGAAGGATTCTTAATTTCCTTTCCTGCAAGTTCACCTTGGTAGAATTTACAACTATAAACTGCAAAGAACCTTGATTTAAAAATGAATTTATATTTCCAATCTTCAAAATGACAAAGGCTAAAACTCACTATAAAAGGGAAAGGATCAAGGAGATGGAGCTGATTTGTAGTTCCCACCCTCCCCACACCACTCCCAATAGCAGCTTGCAAACAGCAGGTGCTCTTTTACCTAGCTGCAGACTTCCCAGAAGGTGAGAGAGTCCAAAACCAACAAACTGAAGGATAGGCTCAGATGCTGAGTGAGCGCACACAATATTCTGACTTGGAGAAAAAGTTCAGTCCTCCTACAACAGTTAGCAAACTCCTCCCCCACCCCTTACATTACATCACATTATGTTTCTAGATAAGAAAATCAACTGTATTGATTTTTGCTCATGCCCCTTACCTAGTACTGGTTGCCTTACATTACAGCTAACCAACTGATAAGTGTTAGAACACATATCTTATTTGTTTAATGTACTGTATCCAATATCACACTTCCATTTCTTTCACTATCCTGGGAGCAACAGAGGCACTGAATCTTTTCCCCTGGTGCACATGTTATTCCTGGAAGAGATATTCCTAGATAGGACAATCGGATGCCAGCAAACCAATGCATTTCCAACACAGAATCAGTATTTCTAATGTACTACTGCCCTGGAGATATGATTCAGAATACCAGGGTAGCTAATACTCACAGTAAGGCAGATCCTGCATATCTCTTCTGAATGTAACCTAATACACATACTGCTAGTCACAATTTACAACAATACATCGCTGATACCTCAATTATACTTCTCCCAGTTATGGTACTTCATGAAGGAAGGATGAATATTATATAGAAATACAATTATAGGAATAGATTAATTTAATAAGGAAGCATGTGCTATTTGATCAGCCAATTATGTACTTTTTCTTAATGACTTTGAGGAAAACATCAGTAATAGTAGATTAAAAATCAATGCTCTGTCTTGAAGATGAATTTTAAATCCCTATTGACTGAAGACTGAGGGATGAGTCTGGATTGTTGCTGTTTTAAAAGCCAACAGTTGTTAATGGAAAACAGAGGAAATGTTGGTCAGATGCCACATGACTGAGTTTCTGAATAATCTAATTCAGACATATTTATGTTTATTATATTTTAGGACATAGAGTACCCAAAAGTAATGATGAATTCAAATAATCAATCATGAATAAAAATAGTACTGAAGCCACAAAAGCCACACACAATAGGGTTCTTGATAAACAACCAACAATATTTACAAGAGCTACTTATTTAAATGTTTCACTGTTATGACACTAAGAACCCATCAATGCCAACAGGCAAAGGGTTCACTGCTCTGTAACAGCAACTCCTAGCAGGCCTGACAATCTCACTACACCTCGCACCCTGCTTTCATAGTATTTATCGTACAGAATGTTATGTGAGGTCTTCAATAAAAGCTGGGTTCTTACGGATCATTAATGTCATTGTGAAATGCATGCACAAATACCATGAAAAAAGTTGTGTATATATACTGAAAATATGTTCCTAAAAAGAGTCTGAATCGAGGCAGCATTGGTTTCTGCCAAACAAAAGGATGTATATTCCCCTATCTGTCTTGGTTCACATATAAATTAAACATCTAAAGCCAATACAAGGAAGCCCCATTTGCACATGAAGTCAACACACCAGGGAATAAACCATGGGGGGTCATCCTGACTCTTGGGACAAACAATGGATGTTTGGGAGATATAACACGGCTGCTACTCTGAAACCTGGGAGATATAAGACGACAAAAGGACACCATTTTATCATTAACCAAGGAAGCAAAAGGACAGCACTTTTTGCATTCATGAAAGAGAGATTCCAGTCATGTTGGCTGGAGATGCTGGGAGATTCCTTTGGGTGACAAACTTTTGTAGACAGGGGCTTGGCCTGTTAAATAAATATTTTTTTTGGCATTTCACCCCATTTTTCCACCCCGGGCAGCTGCCTCGTTCATCCCACCCTGGTTACAGAATTCTTGTGTGCATACTGTCCCTCTGGGGACATCGTATCTAGTAACTCTTGTGAGTGGCTGGTGGACAAGGGGCTGGATGCTACAGGAATTGCTCCGAGGACTCAGGGGTTGTTGTGTGCCTATCACTAGCCTGCAGAGAGGGAACGAGGTCTGCAGAGGCCTGGAAGGTAGCGCTTGTGTTGCCAGAGGTTATTGGTTCCAGGGAGCTGGACTGCAACAGGCACAGATGAGACGACAGCACACTAAGAGCAGGTAGCGGTAAGGTGGTGCCTCATGATGACCCTGGGTAGCATCATAACAGTACCAACTGATTCCCTCTCAGTACAAAAGTGATACTATAAAAAGCAAACTTGCTCTGCTTGCTGAGACTTACGTGTATTGGTGAGGCAGGGTCAGGCTGAACACTCTAAAAACAAAAACAGAAAAAAAATATTTACAGGTTTTTGGATCCCCAAAAATTCCAGGAGATTTTGTGGATAGGAAATATACTTATTTCTTACCTTTAGAAGGGAATATTGGCAACCGGCCATGACAAGACAGAACAGGAGGACCCAAATGTCTTTACAAAAGCCTTGGTTCAGAGTTAGGAACCCAAGAAGTGAGACAAGAACTACTAGAAGAACAGCCAACACGTTCTCCTTGATAGCTTCAGTCCTACAGGAATAAAATAAATAAAAAGGGGTTTCAAAAGGAGAAAAGTACCCATGTAACTATTAGCTGATAAAGGGACAGATTCTCAGTTGATGTAAATTGCCATCGCTGCACTGTCTTGGCTACAACACTACACCACCTGAGGATCTGCCCTCAAAACTCTACACCAACTGCTTGTGGACTTAGTGTATAATTCTTCATTCTAAGTCTTTAGTTGTACATCTCATTATGACACCCAAACCTGTTTATTTTATTTCATAGTTGAATAGATTTTAAGGCTAGCAGAGATCATTACGATCATCTAGTCTGACTTTCTGCATAGAATTTCACCAAGTAATTTGTATACTTTAGTGTGCATTTCCCTGTAAATCTCTCTATAAAACAGTTTTTAAAGGGAATGATATGCATTCATGTACTAAAAATGCTAAAGACAAAATATAGTATGTGGCCAAAGGTGGCGAGCAATACTGTTGTCATGTTAAAATTATTCTTTAAAGTGCAACTCTAACAATATAGAATTAGAAAATATATACAATTTGTTCTTATCTGTAGTACTGAAACATATTAAATCTTTCATGTTTAATAAGATTTATTAGAACAGGTGTGCAGAGAAAAGCAATTTAAATATTCAATCCATAACAAAAAGAGTGTATTGTGGATATTTTTCCATGCACTTGAAGCGCTTAGACAAGGCACCACATATACAGCAGCATATATGCTAGATCTAACTTCTCTTACTACATACCATGATTTCTGTAGAACACTAAAGCTGTCTTCTGAAATATCTGCAGCAGAGATAATATTAACATGCATATAGGGCATATACCCTCACAAAGAGAGATCAAGCTCATGACAGACTAGCCTGCAGTCACTGTCTATGTAGGCTTAGTTGTTTTGGGTTGATAATAGTCTAGCAGATTATAAGGGGCGGAGGGTCTAGCAGCAAAGAGCACTGCCAAAACAGCTGATTACAACTGACATGGGGGAAAGAAAAGAAGAAGAGATGCCAGAGAAAGAAACAGAATTGTGTCTCGTAAAATAATTGAGTTAGGGTGTGGGGAAACAGGGGGATTCCCGCCTGCATTTTGTTCTTAAAATTTGGAAGTATTTCAGTGACAAAAATCTGGCACCTTTCCCTCTTTTCTTCTCTTTTCCTGATTCACACACAACACTAATTTTCAATCAATCAGTCGTATAGGCGCTGACTTCCCCTCTGCCCAGTGGGTGCTCGACACTTCCCTGCCGCTGGCCCCGCCCCTGCATCACCTCTTCCCACCCCACACCACCCTCACTCCGCCCCCTTTCCACCCCTTCCCCAAAGTCCCTGCTCCCATTCCACCCCCTTCTCCCAAGTCCCCGCTCCTGCCCCGTCTCTTCTCCGCCTCCTCCCCTAAGCACGCCACGTCCTTCCTCCTCCCCCTCCCTCCCGGAAAATCCTAAGCACTGCCAAACAACTGTTAGGCAGCGGCGGGGGGGTGGGTGGGAAGAAGAGGAAGTGCTGGGAGGGAGCGGGAGGAGCGAAGACATAGCGTGCTTGGAAGGGGGAGGAGGCAAGGCAGGGGCAGAGGGAGCTTGGCTGGTGCAGAGCACCCACTAATTTTTCCCCATGGGTGCTCCAGCCCCGGAGCACCCACAGAGTCGGCGCCTATGCCAGAGGCAGCAGGCCCAGAGTCCAGAGTCAAATTGGGGACTATCGCACAAATTGGGCCCTCACATAAATCAAGGTCTCTTCTCATATAGAAGGAGGAGTCCTGTGGCACCTTAAAGACTAAGGGATTTATTTGAGCATAAGCTTTCGTGGGTAAAAAAACCCACTTCTTCAGATGCGGAGGAATTCTTTGGGCTCCTCGTTAATTTTGTGGATACTTCTTATATAGAAGGGTCATTGGCCAGAAAAAGCTCTGAAGTTTGAGGCTTGGCGCACAGAAACATTTTCCCACACTTAAACTAAACAGGTATTTATTTAAAAGGAGTCCCACCATTCACTCCTTTTTTAATAGTTTGCATTTTTACCTGTGAGAAGAAATTCATGCGACTTAATATGAAGAAAGCTTACCGATCCAGTAATGCCAACAAGGCAAGCCGATCATACCAGATTTTAATCCACTTGCCAGGAAATACAATAAATTTGTAAAACTGCCTGTTAAATTTTCGTTGTGCTGAAGAGCATGAAGAGTCCTCAAAGTCCTGACTCAGATGCTTTAAAACAAACAAAACACACACACAGAGTTTCATATTGGCATACTGTTGCCACTAAAGTACATGCTCTGAAAGTTAGAATGTATATGTCAATGTTTCATTCCAATTTCTTTATAAATGAATACTGGTGAAAATTTTTACTCTCCATTTTATTTCAACCATAAGGAACACAATATATTAATCTCATTTCTTATAGATGGTCAGAAGTTATGCCAAACATGCAAAATACTATTAACAATACATTAACAAGTTTTAGTAACAAATTTTTTTTCTTTAATCCCCGTGGTTTATCTTATCTATGGTTTTCTGGCTTCTTCCACACTGCAGACCAACCACAGCATAAGCCACAACCGTACTTGATGGGAAAAGATTCTTGCCACTAGAATCCTAGTGATCAATATTTCCAAGTGACATAAAATAAGATTTGAGACAGATTGTGTTCCTTCTGTCACAGTAATTTTTAAGCAAAATATGAATTCAAATAATACACAGTTTTTACGTTATTTAAGTTACAATTTAGAAATTTTACTTAATGTACTGTGAAGGATTTTAAAAAGCCAAAAGTGAAATATGAACATTTAAAATTTTTGTTGATAATATCTATCATCTAGGAGTGTTTTCTATATTTGGTCTCCTGGCTCTACAACCTCTGCTCCAACAGGAACTATTATAGTAATCAATTTTCCTGTTCTTTTTCCTTTTTATTTTTAATCACACTCACCTTAAATTCATTACTACTACTCTCCTAATTTAGTTTTATGACTTGAAAAAGAGTAGAAAAATGACAATGCTAGCAAAAGAATTGTTTAAAAATCTAAACAGGGCACTATAGCCCTTATTTTCCAAAGCACATGAGCAGTCCCATTGACTTCACTGGAATTATACATATGCATGAAGTTAAACATGTGCATAAGGGTTTGCAGGACTTGGGCCTAGATCAGGACTTCTGTGTTGTAGTCAGTGCTTTGTCACTGACTGGCTGTGACTTGCACGAGGCCACACTAAATCTATTGGTGCCTCCATTTACCCATCCACAAAATGAATGAAATTAAGTAGGGCTTGTCTACATGAACACTTAGTTCACATCAAACTGGAATGTGACTCTACCCTGAATTAGTCTGCCGCACACTAACTGTCCATGTGGCCCCTGCTGACATGCACTGACAGTTTGTTAGCGTGCTTTGATTTACCCCACTTTGACATGAACTGTTAGTGCACATCTATAAGGTCTACACAGAGAGTTAATGCACTGCAGGCTAGTACAGGCAGATTCACACTGCAGCTTGCTACGAACTAAATTTTCATACAGACAAGTTCTCAGCTAACTTATATGGGTGTCTGAAGCTCTGACTTGGGGTAGTCAATATGTTGACTGTGGGCCAAATCCTGACACCCAGACACTTTTGAATGGACCTCCACATCTTTTTATTACCATCATTGTTATTTTTATTATTATTTTCTCTGGAGTCTGGACCTTGACTATATTTTGACCAAGAAATTTGGACGTAGACCCATCCAAGTCAATGACAAAACTCCTAATGACTTCAACAGGGTTCACTTATAATCACAAGATTAGAAGCCATAAAAACATGGATTCTAGTCCCAAACTTGCAGTGTGATCTTGGGGAAGACATTCACTTCTCAATATCTCAGATTTCCTATAGATAAGATAAGGGTGATGATAATTCTCTAGTTAGCAGGTGGTTTACAAATATTTATTAAGCCTGCAAAGTTTTTTGAGATTCTTGCTCAGAAATCTCTATACAAATCTAAATTATCATTTTATATGCATTTATAACATACATCGGCAAAAAAATGAGTTTTAAATGATCTTACAACAGCTACTTTCCTGTCAACTTTTAGTTCCTGTTAAAAATCTAAGTCAAGATAAATAATTGTCTGATGTTTTAGGTTTATTAACATCAGACTTGAAGTGGCCATGCTGGGGTAGGGTGAAGGTGTTAAGCTTGGGATGAGGGCATCTCCAAACTCTGGAAGACAGCTTGGAGGGTGTCAGAGACCCCAAATCCACAAAAACTATAAAAATAAACTATGTCCTTGTCATATTACAAACCAAACTGAACACTAAGGGCCTGCTTCCGACAGGTGATGAGCAACTCCAGCTGCTGCAAGTGGAGGGTGCTCTGGCATCCCACAAATGATGTCCAGGACCCAGGATCAGGCCCTAAAAGTTTTACTTCCCAGTTCAGAAAAGAGGTGACAGACCTGATATTTTAGGCCTACGTGCCCACACTAATCTGCAAAGTAGATGTGTCAAACTATTAAAATTTGGCAATGTGTATAAAATCCTAACAGCTGTGTCCTCTGGTTTTCAATTTTTACAATAAGAGACTATTTACATGTTGGCAGTCTCTTTGTACAGCTAACATGTGCCTAATGCGAATGCTTAGCAGACTTAGACTCATAGTAATCTCTAAATACTCTAATACAAGGCACTTTGGAAAATTTGTCCCTGTTATTAAAAAAAAGCTCCAAAATGCTCCTTAAGGACCCAGCTCTGCCACCTTTGCTCAGAGTAGTCCCTTATTATTTTTAAGCCAATGGGGCTACTTGTCTAGTAATATACTACTCAATGTGTAGCCAAACAAGCCCTCCCAGCAAAGGAATACTATATAAATACAAAAGGGTTAAAATGGTTGCCTTCACACCAGGTGGTCGGTTCTACAACATGTTTATGTGACACGATTTGTTAAAATGTTAGAAACTGAAATACAACGTACCCGTGGTGTTTCTGACAGGGTTCTTCGTGCCACCATCAGTAAGAGCTGCTGCTGGAGTGCACTTGCAGCGTGATCTCCTGAAGATGGTTCTTGACTCTCCGAAGTGGGAGTACTAGAGGAACTGAACTGTGTTTCACTGTGCACAGGGGTAAAAAGGAATGAAATGGTTTTAGAAATAATCAAGTCAATACCAATACAATACAGCAGGAGGTCTGGATGGCTCATAGGATCCATAGTGGGACATGGAGCCTTCCACCTCATCAGATAAAATCTAGCTCAGACCTCTAGTGACCAAGAGTCATTTATTTTGATGGCTGTTTGTTGACTGCAGTCCAGTCCCCTGTGGAAAAGTGTTCTTTTCAGAAATGCCACTATCTGAAGAGGGACTTCTGAAGATGTATACTACTTCTTTAAGGATCAGCCAGGATCTTACAGCCAAAAAACTCTGTGTGTAATCCAGGAGGCGCTCTGCTCTTGCTTAGCTCTCTGTTCCTGTTTAAATAGACCAGCCCTAGGGCAAAGTAGGGAGCCTCTTTAATTACTCTGTTTGTTTTGGTTGTGAGCCCCTGGCTGTCCCTTAAAGAGGTAATATGCTCCTTCATAGCACCCTTTCTGGTAGTCTCAGCAAACATTTCAAGGATGAAAGGGCAGAGATTTAACTCTTTAAGCCCCAGAGGTGGTCCATCCTCTGGATGGGCTTAAGTCACACTGTATGACTGTGCTATCATTGTCCACTAGTACTTATCATGTGGACAACAGATATCAGTTTCCAACTATGTCAATCCACCACATTTCAGGAGCACTAAAATTTACTTTAAATTTCTGCAAGAGAAATCTTTAATATGCTTTTTCTTTTTAGTCAGCCCTAAATCCTTCTTTCTAGGCATAGGTGTCTGTCAGCCCATCATTTGAGATATTGTGAAAACTCCCTTCTTGTTCAACTGCATCTGTAATTAAGGTCTTAGAATGCAAGTCCCCATGGCAGGTCTTTCTCTAGTCCTTTCTTCTTAATTCTGTACATTTAGCACTTAAATAATAAAACCTTGGTAAAGAGTCTAATATACACTGTTTAATAATAAAATACACACTGGATTGCAAAAAACAATCCCGTTACTTGACATCACTTTATTTAAATAAAATTCTTGCTGAGAATTCATCATTTAAATGTTACTCTTGGATGGGATTCTTTTTGGATACCTATTCACTTTTCCTGTCACAACTGGGGTTTCCACATCTGCCTCCCCATTCTAATCTCAGTATCTCCTAGCCTTTATCAACCCTATGTATTTATGTGGCCCTCATTACCATAGTATCTGAGGGCCTCACAAGCTTTAACTTATTTAGTCACACAACACCCTTGTGAGGTAAGGCAGTGCTATAACCCCCATGTTACAGATGATGAGCTGACATACAGAGAGGTTAAGTGACTTGCCCAGAGTAACATAGGAAGTCTGCAGCAGAACAAGGAATTGAGGACAGGTCTTCCAAGTTCCAAGCTAGTTCCCTAACCACTGGACCATCCTTTCAACTTTAGTAAGCCAGACCTTCCATACAAATTCCTTAAGCATATGCCAGACAAAAGGGAAAAGTAAATAGATAAGGGTAGCTGTCCAGTAAGATACAGAAAAGAGAATGAAGTGTTGCATGTTATGTTTACATAGTTCATCTCTTTAAAACTGTCTGCCCACTCCCCTAGCCATTGCTTTGCAAAAGCCAAGTGAAGTCTGGTTCATTCTTACCTTTTGTCTATTTTCTTTTATCCCACATCTAATAAGGAATGGCCTGGCATGATGATACTACACTCACACACCACAACCCTCTGGCCAGAATCCCTTGCCCTTGCCTTCTGGACCAATCAAAAATTCTGTCCACCACAGACTCATGACGCTTCTCCCTATAATCAAGCCTTCCCTTAGAGTTCAAGTCTTCTCCCAAGAGACCAGAAGATAACTCGGAAAGCCTAGTGGGGCAACATACTATTTTCTATTTCCTCTCAGCAGCAGAATTCACAGCTCCACCCACCAGCTGTGTCTGGCAGATGCAATTAATTCCAGAGGTTGTCAACACCCAGGAGGCCAGCAGTGGGAAAGTCAGGAACTCTAGAAGCCTAGTAGGACAGTTCAGACAGAGGGGTGGAGTGTGTGCAGCTGGGAAGGCAGAGGTGGGAAAAGCAGCAACTCAAAAATAGAGGCTGTGCTGCACTTGGAAAGCTGCTTCTGTGTACACTTTGATTTACATTTGCTGAGAACATTAGTATAGGTTAAAAAAATCTTACCTAATCTATCTCTTGTTCTTTATTTCTCACGCTGCCTCCATCATCAGTCTCCCCCAGCTCCCACCTTCTTGGTCGTCTTCCTCCCTATGTCTCACATGGCTCTGATCATTCTCACATTCACGTGCTATACCCTCTTTCCGATACTGAACAATTTAATTTTTAAACTACTTATACTCAAAGATATACACCATGTCTGATGACACATCATTATCACACTAACGACGAATACCAACAAGAAATTCTACAGTTTTGTTTGTGTTTTTATAAACCTATAACAGGGTTCCATAAAATTAGAATATATAATGTATAAATAGGAGCAAACACTCCCTAATTACTGAATAATTGTAACATAAAGTTGAACATCATAGTGTAAGATGGGGCCTTGATGAACAGAAAATACATTAGTTTGTAGAATCAATCAAGATCTACCATAAACGGCACCATTAATATAAGCAAAGGTATAATTACACTAAATTTTGAACTGTAAATTAATAACTAAAGATATGTTTGACAAACATGTAACATATGCATGACTAATGTGAAAGGCACAGAGCACCCTCTGTTGATAACTGAAAGAGATTAACATTCTACTATATTTTTTTACTCAGCATACAGTTCTACTACACCATGGAACAAGCATCAATTTAGCTGAACAATTGCACAACACTAAATATTTTATTGTAACCACAAAACACTTGAAAATCTGTTTTATAAATTTCCTGTTTGTCTTTCATGACTTTTTTTATGTCATTGAAAATTTTTGCCAAAAATCAGTCTAAGCAATAACACAGCTCATACTGATCCATATTCCACTACTTATCCAGCCTTGAGACTGAAGTTATCTGAGGTGAGATCAAGAAAGAAGTTTGCATTCGAAGAAAATACACAATCTACTTCTCCCCCGATGGACCCCTTGCTTAAAGTGTGTTCATACTGTTCAATAAATGCATGGACAGAGACAATATTCTGGTAGGTTATAGTGAGAGATCCCCAAAATGTGGTCCAATGTCCACCTTCTGGTAGCCAAACGGTGCTGTTTTTTCTCTTTATGTAGTGTTGCTGTATTGAATTACAGTTGAAAGAACATAAAATATCTTCCTAATATTACTTTTCTATTGTAAGCAGCTGCAGTTGTGGCCACAGAGATAATTGTGCAATGACGAATGGGAGGGGTGGGGACCGTACACCTCTACAAGTGGGAAGAAGGAGTCCGCAAGATACTCTATTAAGAATGTGAGTACTTGTGGCACCTTAGAGACTAACAAATTTATTTGAGCATAAGCTTTTGTGGGCTACAGCCCACTTCATCGGATGCATGTAGTGGAAAATACGGTAGGAAAAATTATATAAACAGGGAACATGAAACAATGGGTGTTACCATACACACTCTAATGAGAGTGATCAGTTAAGGTGAGCTATTATCAGCAGGAGAGAAAAAGAACTGTTTGTAGTGGTAATGAAAATGGCCCATGTGATTCAGATAGTTAAAAATGTCAAGAACTCCTAGATTAAGTAAATGATTCTTTATTGAGTCCTGGGCTGATCTTTCCCTTTCAGCGTGAATGTGAAGAGCAGGGCCGGCTCCAGAGCCCAGCGGGGCAAGCACCCGCCTGGGGCAGCCCTTTCCCGGGGGGGCGGCAGGCTGGTCCGGCGGACCTGCCGCAGTCATGCCTGCGGGAGGTCCACCGGAGCCCCAGGAGCAGCGGACCTGCCGCAGGCATGACTGCGGAGGGGGCGCTCGTCCCGCGGCTCGGCTCGACCTCCCGCAGGCATGACTGCGGCAGCTCAACCGGAGCCGCCGGACCAGCGAACCGCCCGCAGCTGCGGGAGGTCCAGCCGAGCCGCGCGACCAGCGGACCCTCCGCAGTCATGCCCACGGGAGGTCCGCTGCTCCCGCGGCTCGGGGGCGCCTCCCGGGCATGACTGCTTGGGGCGGCCAAATTGCTAGAGCCACCCCTGGTGAAGAGGTGACAGCAAATGCTGTGGCTAACATTATGATTGTGCCTAAATAATAAAAACAACCTGACTAAAGAGATATGCCTAATAAGCTATTGAATGGAAAGATCCTATAGTCAGTGCTTCAGACTGCAGCAACTGGGTCCTATGAGCTTAGCAAGAAGTCATGTAAATTGATCCAACTAAAATATTTTAGCCAAATATTACTTTTTTAAAAAACTAGGAAAAAACCACAACCCCGCTAACCAGAGGAACAATGCAGCCAAGAAAAAATGTGATATATATAGAAAAAAACACATTTTTAAAATTTAAAGTTGGGTAAGGTCCTAATTCAGCCTGGTTCCTTTTTGACTTCCTGTGATTACTCACATGCTTAAAGTTAGGCACATTCTTAAGTACCTTCCTGAACTGAGGCCTAAATGACCAAGTTAAACAAAAGCCCATTAAGGCTAACTTGGTACGCATAACTCTGAATTCCTTGCCTTTTGTGCACTTTCAAATTCTATCACTTTGTTGTACTAATGCAGGAGTTTGCATTTATGATAATATAAGGATACAAGTCTTGAATCAACATCTGCACAGATTCCCTTTTCTCACTGTCGTCTTCTTCCTGCTGCCACTTCACAAGACTCCCTGCTCCTGCCCCATAGAATGGATCTACACCAGCATTTCCTTATCATTCCTACTCCTCACCTGCATGGCTCTCCTGCTGTCTCCCTCTTCTACATTCATTGCTGCTGGAATGATTCTCCAGCAGCACTCATCTGGCTCATACATCTAGATAAGTCATGACATTAAACCCATCAGTTATGAGGATTTTTTCTTTTTAAGCCATGGGTGGTTTACATTTAATGCATTATGACATTAGATGACAAAGCTTTCTTCTTAAAAATTAGAAGGCAAATTGAAATATAGAATGAAAGTAGAAATATATAAAATCAGAGCACCCGGAAGATTAGATAATTGCACATCAAACTGATTATGACAGACAAGGAAAAAGCTGTGAAGTTTAGGAAGCGCTCTTTGCTCTTTTTCTATAAATTCACTAATTATGATTTTTAAAGGGACACTGTCAACTGAAAACCCCATATTAAGATTCCTTAACAATATTATTGAGAGCAACTTAGATTAATAAAACCAAAATAGTTTAAAATCCAGTTTGCTTTTTGCTATCTGTACTACTCTGTTTACTTTCTGCATTTCTCTCAGCTAGGAAATAATATTAGTGAAATTAGATATCCTTTTTTAATAGGCAATTTCACTTTCAGGTTCTCAGTGCAGCCATGTAAACAGAGTACTGAAGGGGAGTATTTATTTGTTTTAAAATTAACTGTTCCCATTAGAAGTTACAAAAAATCCTGAAAACATTTTAATTAGTCTTAAATGTTGAGAAAATATTTTGCAACAATCTAAATATTGATCCACATTTGATTTGATATTGTTTCTTTAAAACAACATTATGTATTATGGGTACAGTGGTAGTGGTAACACAGTTAAGGTTATGTTAGAGTTTCAATTTGACAGTGGAAAGAATGAAGAATATCTGGTCTGAGTTTTAATAAAATAAAAAATGGATAATAATCCTTGAATAATTACAGATCTTTAGTTGTATGATTCAAAGTTCCACAGCTTAGTATACATTTTCCAGAAAAATGGGGGAGGAGAGAGGGAGGGGTTTTAAATATTTTTCCTGGGAAGCATCTCACTTTTCTTTGTACTCCTCTTGAAAGAAAATCGAAAACACTCTAGGATCTGCGACCTGTCACTTAACCACATTGCTACTCCTCATGTCCTGATTACTAGAATATCAGTAATGCACTGGTGGTGTTTCTCTATAGAGCATTTTATATGTTTTTAGCCTTAACAGAAAATGTGTGTGTCAAGTTGAACCCACTGAATTGTAATGTGCCAAAGCCAGGTTATTGCCACTTCCCAGAATGATAAAATAAATGAGAGAATGAAAGGAAAGAGAGGAAAAACCTTAACAGTGACCTCAGCAATGTTAAGGCAAATAACTTCCCAAATGCATGGAATGTGTGAAGGGCATGTGATTTTAAAGTTTTATTTCAGTTCTTCCATGAGGGGGAAAAAAAAAAAAAAAAAGGTAAAGCAACCTTGTTGATGATCTTCCAGACTAAGCACCAACAACTATATAGCTGTAGAGATTTTTGTTCCTCCACAGGATTTTGCTGCCAT
The DNA here is from genome assembly GCF_020497125.1 of Mauremys mutica. NCBI lineage: Eukaryota > Metazoa > Chordata > Testudines > Geoemydidae > Mauremys > Mauremys mutica. The sequence goes on from NC_059074.1 coordinate 132,270,920, forward strand.
CATGTGGCAATGGTGCCCTCACGGACTCATATTACAGTCAAAAGATCCATTTCCCCTCTATGTTAAAAATGCAAGAATAGATGCTGCAGCAGCTGAAAATCTAGAAGAGATTGTAAATGGATATATGGTAATATGTTACAAATCCTTTTCCTCTTGTTTACAGAATGGATGGCAGAAAGATAGCCACAGAATTGTGTTGCATTTGTAAAGGGCGGTTCACCATTTGGTTTAGGAAAATCCATGACTTACAAGTAAGTCTAGAATTCAAAGCAGCATGGAATTATAACTTTTAACCACAAAAAAATAAATTAATGCTTAAACTTTCCTATAGAATTACATTTAAAAAGGACCCTGGAAGAACAAATCTATCTGAAATCAACAAATCCCAAAACTGGGTGCATTTGGGTCTCTGAGTTTTCTCCTCTAATCCCCAAAGATCCCATTGTATTTTTATTGCATAGAGTTCAAAATCTGTGCAGTGGAGCAAATGCATTACATTTGTCAAAGGGCAACATGAGTTTTTCACTAATAGTAAGAATCAGCAGCTTGTTACTATAGCTAGAGGCTGTCTCTGTCATTTGAGTCACCTTGTTGAGCGGAAAAAATAGCTGTTTTAGTGATATGGCATCTTTCAGTGCTGAACAACTTGCAAACAGTGTATGTTACTATTTCAACACAAGTTTGAAGTGCAAAGGTACATTTATAAGGTGTTTGGGGAATTTGCCAGAGGTAAAAACTATAAAGTATTAATGCACTTATCCAGAAGATGTGTGTTGCTGCTAAGGTGTTTAGATAGATGCTTTCGTACAGTACAAAGCACTCAGCAGCTACTTTATTTATGGAAGTGAATGTGAATCAAATGAGACCCAGGCCGGAAACACTTGCATTTTACAGCCTTTAAAAGCTATGTTGGAAGGATATTTTAAATTAACTTTTTTCTTAGTAGTTGTTAGAAACACTATTTTTGCTGCAATTAGTTCTTTTTAGCCTAGGGTCCCAACTGCTGCTGAAGAAAGAGCTGACTGTGAAAGCAAACAGACAAAACCAATTAAACCAGAGATTAACAGAGTTCTCTTTCTGTTGGAATGAATTTCACATTATAAGCTATCACAAGGCCCATTGGCAGCCTAGGTTTAGCGGCAGGGCTTCATCTAACAGCGTGAGCAGAGTTCCTTGCTTTCTTAATTTGAAATCAAGAATTGAATAAACTTGCACATTTTTCTGTTTATGTCTACCATGGTCTTAAAATGATTACCCAAAGGTCACTTAGGGAGAAAGGATGGCCTTGGGGTGAAGACACTGGACATGGATTCAAGGGAGCTGAGTTGAGTTCACAGCTCTGCCTCATACTTTGGGCAAGTCACTTACCTTCTCCAGGCTCCAATTCTCAATCTTCAGCTTGTACACTGTACCCCTTTCTCTGACCCTTTATCAATTTAGATTGTAAGCTCCTCTGGGCAGGGACTGTCTCTTCCTGTGTTTGTACAGTGCCTAGCACAATGGGCACTGTTGAAGCTGCTAGCTGCTATTGTAATACAAATAATGATAAAGAACTATAAAAAAAAATGTCCGCCACTTAAGCTTATATTTGAACCAATGAATCAAACACTTTTGGACCAAAGAAGGTTGCATAATGATTAGCAACCATTTTTGAAGAACAAACCATTCTAAACAGATATCAGCTCGGTACCAATCAATATCAATGCATGTGTGTCATGAATCTGTCCTGCATGGATTCTGTTCCATTTGCAAGAGTTTACATACTTCAGAAAGGAGACAGGCTAAAGAATACAAGTTCACATCTCCCAAAGAAGAGTATTTGCTAACTGAACCTCTTACCTGAAGCTAAAGGACAAAATGCTTCTCTGCTATAAATGGATGCAACTATAGATGATTTTGGTAGGAATCGCACCACTTCAAACAAAGATGTTCCAAAGCCCATAGGTAATATCAATTGTTTGGGCACACCTATACTTGGGTCTAAAAATCAGTAAGTTAGCCTCTGAAACACTACAAGCAAAAACTGCACTTCTGAGAATGATGCTGACTTGTAATTTTTGGGCATATGACCTTGCATTGGCACTCATTTCAGGAGATGTTGACAAATTACCCATTCCCACAGATCAAAGAGCAGTAGGCATTGTGGGGGTACGGTGACCAGATGTCCCGATTTATAGGGACAGTCCTGATATTTGGGGCTTTTCCTTATACAGGCACCTATTACCCACCACACCCTGTCCCGATTATTCACACTTGCTATCTGGTCACCCTATGTGGGGCTGGGGCAGAATACCATAGTATTTCATCACTAAGTGACATCTAATCAAATACTGTGTGAAAAACTGCAACATATCTTTTGCCAATACATCAGTCACTTAGGGTATGTCTATACTGCAATTAAACCTGTGGCCAGCCCATGCCAGCTGACTCGGGCTAAGGGGCTCAGGCTCAGGGCCTGTTTAATTGCAGTATAGACATTTGGGCTTGGGCTGGAGCCTGAGGGCTGGAGCCTGAGGTCTGGGACCCTGTGAGGGGGGGTGGGCCTCAGAACCTGGGCTCCAGCCCGAGCCCAAACATTTACACTGCTGTTTTATAGCCCTGCAGCCCAAGCCCAAGTCAGCTGTCCCAGGCAAGCCATGGCCATGCCACGGATCTTTTACGGCAGTGCAGACATGCCAGAAGATGTGAACACATTTAGGGTAAGATGTTGTGATACAAAAAATCACTGTCTCATCATCACCACCAAAATCTATGGTAGAAAGCAGCCAAATTTCACAGTGCAAACATAGCTGTGGTGCTAATAGATCTGTGAGCTGCTTCAAGCCCTTTAAAAATGCCATGGGGAGTTTGGATAGCTTATCCAGTAGTTTGGGAATATATACAAGTACTAAAACTTTCACTAAAGATTTACCAAAAGCAGCAAAATAATTTTAAATGGCAAAGCAAACTGTGAGGGAAACCTGACGATAGATGTATATGTTTCATAGATTATTCTGTGATTGCAGACAAGTATTCTGTGTGTTCACATTTAGATATTGGATTTTATGTTCAAGATTTCTCCGAATACCATTATTTTAATATTAAAACTTGTAATTTTACACTAGCACTTAAATTAGCAATATATTTTTCAGCATTAGCAGAAAAACCTAGACACACTATGAAAATACTCAACTTGGTTTTACATTAGTAATCTCAAGTTTATTTCAATTCACCTTTTTTTGTCTTTCTAAACATGATGAAGTATTGAGAAGGGATGTGAACAGGCTTTGGAAGTCCATTACTTAATTCTAAAATGAACATCTCCCCAGTAGGCCAGAGACAAACAAAGGGTAATCAAATATTCAATTTCTCTAGACTATAGGTTCAGACAGTGTGTCACATTGCTACTTGTAACTTGAAAAAAGTGCAGTAGTTTGCAGTAACTGAATTCAGTTTTTGATTGATGTGAAACCAGGAGGTATAATGTGTCCACATAGTAGTTAATCAATCTCTTGTGTTCTTAGTCATTTAAAAAGACAGAATCCTTAGAAGACAATATTTCAGACACACATTCTGGAATGTCGTGTTACTAGAAGGTAATAAATATTGACATTTTTATTTTTACATTAGAAGGCCAAGCTCTTAATAAGAATCCTAATGTGTAAATAGAACACGGTTCAGACAAGCAATTAAATATGTTTCGGGGATATATTAGCTTGGTGCTGCAAGAATACAGATCAGTTTACTACTGTATAATTCAGTAACTGACATTGAGCTAAACCTTCTGGCCCAATTCACTCTACTGCAGGGGATAGAACTCACTATTGATGCAAAAATAGTTATGGATACAATTATTATATTTATTATTGTAATTGTAGATTGTTAAGAGCTTGGTTTCACCTTTACTGAATTTTATGAGATATTTACAATTATTTTTATACATATATGCTTGAGAACAGGATAGCTGATGTGCTTATTAAAACTAGTTATTTAATTACATAAAATATACATGATAATTAAGGAAATTCCATGTGTGACAAAGTTCCTCCTCTACCTTGGTGGGTCCTGCGCTTATTGGCAGATTTGCTCACCTCAGTGATCTTCCCCACAGTCTGGATCAACTCCTCCTCCTGTGTCTGATCAGGAGTTGGGAGGTTTGGGGGAAAACCCGGGCCCGCCCTCTACTCCGGATTCCAGCCCAGGGCCCTGTGGATTGCAACTGTCTATAGTGCCTCTTGTAACAGCTGCATGACAGCTACAACTCCCTGGGCTACTTCCCCATGGCCTCCTCCAAAAACCTTCTTTATCCTCACCACAGGATCTTCCTCCTGGTGTCTGATAACGCTTGTACTCCTTAGTCCTCCAGCAGCACACCTTCTCACTCTCAGCTCCTTGTGCCTCTTGCGCCCAGCTCCTCACACGCACTTCCTCTCCTCTGGCTCCTCCCTCCCTGACAGGAGTGAGCTCCTTTTTAAACCCAGGTGCCCTGATTAGCCTGCCTTGATTGGCTGCAGGTGTTCTAATCAGCCTGTCTGCCTTAATTGGTTCTAGCAGGTTCCTGATTACTCTAGTGCAGCCCCTGCTCTGGTCACTCAGGGAACAGAAAACTACTCATCTAGTGACCAGTATATTTGCCCTCTACCAGACTCCTGTACCCCACTGGCCTGGGTCTGTCACACATGTAAATATCTGTTTTCTGTCAACCACTGACAGGTACCAAAAATGTCAAAGAAAACACCACCTCCTTAGTCATAAAACCATATTTATTACCTTGTTTTCACTGAATGTGGAATGCAGCTTTATAACTTTTATTTTGCTTTAATGTTCTATATTATTTTATTTTATATTATGTTTCTGAACATTATGTAATTGTTAGTTATTCTGATTTATTCCTTGTATAGAATATTTGACAGAAGTCTTCAACTGTAAATGTACTACAACTGGTATGTGGTAAATCAAGGAACCATTCAGTCAAAAGGCAAACAACCAAAAAGAACAGGAGTACTTGTGGCACCTTAAAGACTAACAAATTTATTGTAGCATGAGCTTTCGTGAGCTACAGCTCACTTCTTCGGATGTGTGTTCCATTCTATGCATCCGAAGAAGTGAGCTGTAGCTCACGAAAGCTCATGCTTTAAATTTGTTAGTCTTTAAGGTGCCACAAGTACTCCTGTTCTTTTTGCGGATACAGACTACCACAGCTGCTACTCTGAAACCAAAAAGAGTGTCTTCTCAAACAACCAGATACCTCCCCCACGTACAAAACACCAGTTTGATACAGAAATGAGCTTTATTTAAAAAAACCTTTTAGAATATTTATGTTTTGGAAAGAAATATGGTTGTGTAAAAAGAATGTGAGGATACTCTTCAATCAGAATGTTTTAAAGATGAGTGATGCTTAGAATATGTCATTAGAGTGGGCCTCTTTATCTCTCCTCTTTGCAAGAAGAAAAACTTTTCATTTTAAGCCCACACAAAGAATTCTAGAAATATCCTTACTGAAATTGATTTCTTTTATAAACACTCTAAAGTCTTCAAATTTTCAGAACATTTATGCTTGGAAGTGTTTGCAGAAGAAACAACTCATGTTTTCTCTTAACAGTGAAAACCTTTGTTGTCCCTCAAATGCTAAAGATAGGATAAGCTTCCTTTGAGATGTTTATTTCCAAATATTTTGCATCTAAATGCAAGCCCTAACTATATTAACTGCCTGATACCATTGTGATATGAACAGTTAGATGTTTTATGGACCAATATGTAAACCTACTAACTTCTTATAACTGGTTACTAACATTAGCAGCCATGAGTATAAAACATGTATCTAAGTGGGGAATTAATCAGTTATCTGGCAATGTTTAAGGAACTCCTTTTCAAACTCAGGAAAACAGGAAGAACCAGTCCAAGGGTTGTTAAGAAGGAAGGATAATACATTATTTAAGTTTAAAGACTCTCTTTATGAATCATTTAAATTTAAAAACACTATTTAAAAAAAAAACCGCAAGATTTTGATATAGAAAATAGGAGTGTTTGGACCAAACTTTAAACAGAATTTTTATTCCTATTAAACCCTGATGGAACTAATGGGATATCTCAGAACAAACTGAACAACAGAAAGAATTAAAACTCCAGCTTTAAAAATGTTAGGCAAATTTCCTGCACCAAAGACAAAAGCAATAAAACCATAAAATTGAAGAATGACAACCCTGTGGCATACACATTAGCAGATTGAATATTCATGAGCTGAAGATCCTACCAGGCCATATCATGAAAGTGTTGAGCCAATGCAGGGTGACAGCGGCTGATATTTGAATCCAGCCAAGCCCCTGAAGGTGTTTTCCACCTTCAGAGAGTGTGGGGAGAAAAGAGTACAAATTCCTTCAGACTGAGACATGCTCTCACATACTCTTTACACATTATTAATGCACTCTTATGCTCTCAGCTCAGCCTGCTCATCTCACCTCTACCAGCAAGTAAGCAGCAGAGGCAAGACAGATATGAACAACAACAAAAAAGAACACAGCATCAAGAAGAAGCAACCTTCAAATCCAGTACTGCTTCTGTGAGACGATGACATCATCAAGATTTCAGCATCATTGATGCTACCCTGGGACAACAGTAACAGGCTTTAAGAATGTAATTATAAAATGACACTGATCATAATCACAGAAAATTCCCAGACAACGCACTGTAAATTATGAAATAGAACTAAAAGCTATTCTCATACGTGACACTCTTCTTTTGCATGCTTTATAAATCTGTTTTTGAAAGGACCACACAAAGGAAGAAATCTAGCACTGCTTATAACCAACCAGCAAGCACAGAACACTCTAAAGCAGTGGTCCCCAACCTTTTTGTGGCCAGTAGCACATTCATGTTTTCAGAAGAGTGTGGCGGGCGCCAACAATTTTTCAAGGCTTAATTTTGTATATGTACATTAAATAATATATTAAAAAATCATATTTAATATGACATAATATATGAATCCAGAGAGAAGCTGGCGAGAAGCCACGAGGACAGAGAACACCAGTGCCCGCAGCCCCGGAGTACTCTGTTCCCAGCAGGCGCGGGGCCCCGGCTTCTCTCCCCTGCTCGGCACTAGGTGGGCCCCGCGCCTGCTGGGGACCAAGAACACTGGCGCCTGCAGCCCCAGAGTTCTCTGTGCCTGGCAGGCATGGGGCTGCGGCTTCTCTCCAGCTTAAGCCGTAGCCCCGCGCCTGCCAGGGACCGAGAACACCGGCGACCGCAGCCTGCAGCCTGGGAGTTCTCTGTCCCCGGCAGGCGCAGGGCCGTGGCTTCTCTTCCCTGCTAGGCACTAGGCAGGCACACATAAATGCCCCGGCGGGCGCCATGGCACCCACGGGCACCATGTTGGGGACCACTGCTCTAAAGGCTTTATCTGGAATCCAATTTGTGGTCGTGGGGTAACTTGTGTTAACCAGCATGACTGTAAGATGAGCCCTAGAGTAAAGAAGTGTCTTGGAATAAATGGTTGTGGAGTGTCTAGATTAGCATTCACAATTGTGGTAATTAACCAATCAAAGTAACAAGTTATAACAGGACCACAAAGCCAAAAATAGCAGTATTGGTGCAGTATTCTAGAGGAGGAAGTAGAAGGAAACATAGGTTATTGGGAATCATAGAATAGAATATCAGGGTTGGAAGGGACTTCAGGAGGTCATCTAGTCCAAACCCCTGCTCAAAGCAGGACCAATCCCCAACTAAATCATCCCAGCCAGGGCTTTGTCAAGCCTGACCTTAAAAACCTCTAAGGAAGGAGATTCCACCACCTCCCTAGATAACCCATTCCAGTGCTTCACCACCCTCCTAGTAAAAAAGTTTTTCTTAATATCCAACCTAAACCTCCCCCACTGCAACTTGAGACCATTACTCCTTGTTCTATCATCTGCTACCACTAAGAACAGTCTAGATCCATCCTCTTTGGAACCCCCTTTCAGGTAGTTGAAAGCAGATATCAAATCCCCGTCATTCTTCTCTTCTGCAGACTAAATAATCCCAGTTCCCTCAGCCTCTCCTCATAAGTCATGTGCTCCAGCCTCCTAATCATTTTTCAGAGTGGGAGCCATGCATCCGACGAAGTGGGTATTCACCCACGAAAGATCATGCTCCCAAACGTCTGTTAGTCTATAAGGTGCCACAAGACTCTTTGCTGCTTTTACTAATCATTTTTGTTCCCCTCCGCTGGACTCTTTCCAATTTTTCAACATCCTTCTTGTAGTGTGGTGCCCAAAACTGGACACATTACTCCAGATGAGGCCTCCCCAATGCCAAATAGAGGGAAATAATCACGTCCCTCGATCTGCTGGCAATGCTCCTACCTATACATCCCAAAATGCTATTAGCCTTCTTGGCAACAAGGGCACACTGTTGGCTCATATCCAACTTCTCGTCCACTGTAATCCCTAGGTCCTTTTCTGCAGAACTGCTGCCTAGCCACTCGGTCCCTAGTCTGTAGCAGTACATGGGATTCTTCCATCCTAAGTGCAGGACTCTGCACTTGTCCTTGTTGAACCTCATCAGATTACTTTTGGCCCAATCCTCCAATTTATCTAGGTCCCTCTGTATCCTATCCCTACTCTCCAGCGTATCTATCACTCCTCCCAGTTTAGTGTCATCTGCAAACTTGCTGAGGGTGCAATCCACGCCATTCTCCAGATCGTTAATGAAGATATTGAACAAAACTGGCCCCAGGACCAACCCTTGGGGCACTCTGCTTGATACCGGCTGCCAACTAGAAATAGAGCCATTGATCACTACCCGTTGAGCCCAATGTTCTAGCCACCTTTCTATCCACCTTATAGTCCATTCATCCAGCCCATACTACTTTAACTTGCCGGCAAGAATACTGTGGGAGACCATATCAAAAGCTTTGCTAAAGTCAAAGAATAACACATCCACTGTTTCCCCTCATCCACAGAGCCCGTTATCTCATCATAAAAGCCAATTAGGTTAGTCAGGCATGACTTGTCCTTGGTGAATCCATGCTGACTGTTCCTGATCACTTTCCTCTCCTCTAAGTGCTTCAGAATTGATTCCTTGAGGACCAGCTCCATGATTTTTCCAGGGACTGAGATGAGGCTTACTTGCCTGCAGTTCCCTGGATCTTCCTTATTCCCTTTTTAAAAGATGGGCACTACATTAGCCCTTTTCCTGTCATCCAGGACCTCCCCCAATCACCATTAGTTTTCAAAGGTAATGGCCAATGGCTCTGCAATCACATCAGCCAACTCCTTTACCACCCTTGGATGCTGTGCATCCAGCCCCATGGGCTTGTGCTCATCCAGCTTTTCTAAATAGTCCTGAACCACTTCTTTCTTCACAGAGGGCTGGTCACCTCCTCCACATACTGTGCTGCCCAGTGCAATAATCTGGGAGACGACCTTGTTCGTAAGATAGAGGCAAAAAAAGAATTCAGAACATTAGCTTTTTCCACATCCTATGTCACTACGTTGCCTCCCTCATTCAGTAAGGGGCCCACACTTTCCTTGACCACCTTCTTGTTGCTAACATACCTGAAGAAACCCTTCTTGTTACTCTTAATATCCCTTGCTAGCTGCAACTCCAAGTGTGATTTGACCTTCCTGATTTCACTCCTGCATGCCTGAGCAATATTTTTATTCTTCTCTCTGGTCATCTGTCCAATCTTCCACTTCTTGTAAGTTTCTTTTTTGTGTTTAAGATCAGGAAGGATTTCACTGTTAAGCCAAGCTGGTTGCCTGCCATATTTACTATTCTTTCTACACATTGGGATGGTTTGTTCCTGCAACCTCAATAAGTATTCTTTAAAATACAGCCAGCTCTCCTGGACTCCTTTCCCCTTCATGTTATTCTCTCAGGGGATCCTGCCCATCAGTTCCCTGAGGGAATCAAAGTCTGCTTTTCTGAAGTCCAGGGTCCGTATTCTACTGCTCTCCTTTCTTCCTTGTGTCAGGATCCTGAACTCAACCATCTCATGGTCGCTGCCTCCCAGGTTCCCATCCACTTTTGCTTCCCCTACTAATTCTTCCCTGTTTATAAGCGGCAGGTCAAGAAGAGCTCTGCCCCTAGTTGGTTCTTCCAGCATTTGCACCAGGAAATTGTCCCCTACAATTTCCAAAAACTTCCTGGGTTGTCTGTGCACTGCTGTATTGCTCTCCCAACAGATATCAGGGTGATTGAAGTCCCCCATGAGAACCAGGGCCTGTAATCCAGTAACTTCTGTTAGTTGCCTGAAGAAAGCCTCATCCACCTGGTCTGGTGGTCTATAGCAGACTCCCACCACGACATCACTCCTGTTGCTCACACTTCTATACTTAATCCAGAGACTCTCAGGTTTTTCTGCAGTTTCATACTGGAGCTCTGAGCAGTCATACTGGGAGATGTGGGAGTCCACATCTCTTGTGCATGCCAGAATAGTTCTCTGCTGGGATTCATCTACCCCAGCACCTGGAGGTCTCTTTTGATGTAGGTAGGATCAGTGGATTCACAACTACACAGGCTCAACAGCCCAACCCCTCCCTTTTAATGCAGACTTCAATAGCCACAGACTACGATAGCTCTAAAGCTGTAGGAGCAGTCCCAGAATGGATACACTGCTATACTGCAGACTGGGGATAAAGAAGAGTTAAAAGTCCCTTGACTACAGAAGTCCTAGAGTATAGTATGCTCTCAACTCAAGCTCCAGCTATTTGGCCTCAGGTTCTCTCTCTTTATTTTCAATGAGCTTTCCATTAGTCCACAGAAGAAAACTTTGGGACAGTTGAAAGTAAAAGGGCATTTGCAGGGCTAGTGGGCTCCCTCACCATCCCATGAAAAACAATGCCATGCCCAAGTAACTTTCAGGTCCTTCCCTCTGGGCACAGTTTATCAACTCAAATACAAATCTTAAGCAAAACATCAAAACAAAGCATGGGCTACAGTTTCCAGAGGCTTTCTCCCCTTGCCTCTGTCAGTGCTGAGAAGAGGACATGCCTTCCCTTCAATCCTTCCTGCTTCAGGGCCTACTGCAGGCACCCATGTCCCTCCTGCAGCTCTCTCAGCTCTTTATAGAAAACACCTGACATCCTCCCAGCTGAGTCTGAAAAGGGCTGCTGGTACCAGGACCTTAAAGGGACAGACCATCCTGTTACAGCATTCCACTAAGCTATCACCGTTCCTAGCACGGCAACACAGGCATCTTTGCAAAGTCTCCTCTGAATGCCCAATGTCACATTCATTTTAAAAACAAGTTTTAAAACAATAGTTATGCCTCATGACCAATGAGCCTTCTCCCCCAGCCTGGTCCTGAAGTTCTCCGGGTGCTGTTCAACATGACATAGAAAAACACCTTTGTGAACTTTTATACAAAAATCCAAAAACATGGAGCATAACAGACAAAGGGATGGGAGAACACTAGGAAGTGGAAGTAATCAACATGGGTCATTCTAAAACCAATTTGAGAAAAAAACCCCAAACATTGTTTAGGTCCTGTTCTGAAGTGGCATGATGGCCATTATGTATTTCAGACAGTTAGGAGGGTTCATATCCTAGAGCCTGCAAAAGCATGCTCACTTGCTGAGATCCATAAAAGGCCAGTAGGCAAGGCCAAATAAGCAATAGGACAATAAGCTGAAAGTTTAGACCTACCCCAATATGTTTTAATTACAGCCCCAAAGACAGCTCTAAATATAAAGTAGCTATTACTGGCTGATAAGAAAAACAAACCATAGCGGGTATTTTCCTTTTCCTTATAGATATCCTTACAACATGGTCATTTCCCCTCCCCCCCTTTTACATAAAATTAAAAAAAAAATCTGCATGCCTTGACATCTCTAAAACAGATTAGCACATTTCTTACTCATCACATGTCTCTTTCACAGCTATAATCGGATTTGTAGCCTCCAGCACTGAAAAGTCTAACATGTTTAAAAATAAGAATTTACTTACTGAGCATCAGAAATACAATCATAATTTGATGTCTGATATCGAGTATTTCCTTCCTTCTGACTGCCAGCCTTTAAATAGCAGGATCTAATTTCCCCTTTAAAAACATAAAAGTATCAGTTAAGTGATGTAAATTATTTGTTTACACCTACAATTTAGTAGCAATCTGGTTTTCTCAGTCAAAAAGAAAAGTATCTGTAAACCAAATGTTCTAACTGCTTCTTTATATTTGTGATTGGCAGTGTGGACGTGTTTTAAAACATCATAGAACAAATACATGTTAAAATAAACACTGGAAAACTGGAGACAAAGCCACACAAATACAGATATTAAGGGCAAAATTCTGTTCCTTGTTGTAAGAGCAGAGTAAGAGAGCTCTGTGCAAATGAAGAAATGGACTCTTGCCCCAATCTAACCATAGGGGGGCGTGATCTGACAGTACCTTAAATACTGTGTAGCCGTTCATAGGTGAGCAAGGTAACTGTAAAACATTACCAGAAGTATAAGAGTGGAGCATTCTGATTTGTTCATGTTTGCAGAAGTGTAGATGACAGGTACATAGCAGTGGAGAATCAGGCGAAAGGTGGGTAGCCATGGTCTACTACATCCCCATTGCCTACCTAACATACTTATATGTTATGGGCAGTGATCCTCCAGTGAATAAGCATACTACTCCTCTGGCCTGTCCACAGCTGCCCTCCCACAAACATGCAGAACGAGGGTCCACAGCATGCAAGAGGCTGCAGTGGTGCTACACAGGAGTGAGAGGGGAGAAAGGACAGGATCCCAGGAGCCATGAAACCCAGCTTCATGGGAGCTTCTTTTCTGCTTTTTGGAAGGGCGATTTGATGTGGGCCTAAGTGACTTGTGGATCTGCTACTACAGAAATGCACTTGGCCAGTAACCCACAAGGCAGATGGCATTGGAACACAACAGCCACTAGAACTATTTCAGCCCAAAGCCTAGAGTAGCTGTGGAGTGGCCCTGCTGCTCGGTGTGGCCTGTTGTCCCCAGGGAGTTCCCTGCACCAAAGTCAGGTACTGATGGGGAAAGGAGTCCATTTGTTCAATATCCTGGAGAGGGTAGCAGACCACCATTCTGAATGAAGGCAGCCCCAATATGATGGGAGATGGCTGCCATCTAAACCATCACCTATTCACACTCAGCTTGAAGATCTGACAGCAAAGGATGGGAACCTTTTGGCCAAGCACATAGACGTAATTCCCTACTCAGACAAGAAATTCTATCAGATCTTCAGCATCCACAAAAAACACACTAGAAACCTGTCTTTTAAGCTATCATCAGAAAAATACACTCAGCTCCACAGTGAATGTCAGACAAATACAGGTCTGAGATAAACTTCTGAGTTTTCTTTAGAAATCTCTCCTCATGGTTTAATAGTTACAGCTGCATAAACTTACCATGCTCATCTATGAACACATGCATCGCGTCCACGGATATTTCATCTTTCATTGAAGCCTCAGGTCCACTTATAACTTGCAAGACAGAACTATCTTGCTGGGAAGTTACCCGGTAGATTATCTGCCGTTGCCTGTTGCCCTGGTAACTTGACACAAAAATGTTTCAAAACTACTATGAGGAACTTTTTTCTTGTTCTCAATAAAACAGAGAGAGAGGGGGGTTAATTAAAAATTTACGTCAATTCTACTCAATAACACAGAACAGCTCGCATCATCATGCTTTTGAAGTACAAAAAATATAAAGTAACTGCCCTTACTGTGCTGTAAATTGGGCAGGCTCTGGTAGCACTGGACTAGCACTAGCCCAATCTTGACTTTGTACATCTGATCTTTCCTGTTTAGAAACATGCTTGTAGTGCTTTTCTGTTTCCAGCATTTCTTCTTTTCTCTCTGTTGTGTGGCTATCTGAAAGATACGTGAATAAAGAAGGGAGACGTTCTACACAGATCACCGTAAAGAGTTCTGTTCATTCACTTCAGAACAAGAGCATTTTTAAGGGAAAGTTGTCCAAAGACGCAGTGCTCAACTGGCCTCCATTGGTGAAAAACAAATTAGTTGGGGTAAATAAGGTAAACTGCTAAGAGGAGAATTACTGGGTTCTTCTTTTGGCACAAGTTACCCTGCGTTGTGCTTCTATGTAGGCTGAACCTCCCTGAACTCTTAACTTCCAGACCATTATGTGTAAGAAATTTTTTTAAAGGGCCCATTTTTTGAAAATATGGCAGAAGTGTCAAAAGTATTTAGAAAATCAAATTTTTACTCCTTAGTCAAACAGTCCCATTTGAAAATAAATCTGTGCATTCCCTGTTTAACTAGTGATTTAAATGGCACTTTAAGCACAAAATCTCACCCTAGTTTAACTATGCAGCTGATACAGTGTTCCATAATCTCATAACTATACTCCAACAGGGGACAGGAGGCTGCAGAAGCCTAATTAAATCCATTTCCCTAGGGAATTATGGTTGTTCATGGATTAAGAATAACTGATAGCCAACAAAAAGGTTATATTAATCTAATTGGTCTCACACTGCCTAATGCTGACTTGAGGGCTGAAACAATTAACAAGATTTTTTGTTTGATGATTTAATGGCTTGAAGGGGGGAAAAAGTCTCACTCTTTTCCATTCCAGGTCTCAAGTCTTTCAATTCTCTTTCCCTTGAAGTGGTGAAGATTAATAATAAATAAAAATGAATGGCAATTCTTAGTGCTCCTAGCACTAGAAAGATATGCCAAGAGGGTCTGCAATGGGATTTTAGTATAGTGATTCCTGCTGATTTCTCTCCACGGAAGTTACTTGTACTTTCAATTTTTGAATGGAGATAACATGGGGGAAATGGTTCTTCAGTCTCTGCCAATGAATAAACATTAATCTGATGACTCATAAAATGTCAGCTCAATTCTTCCTCTAAATTTCAGTAGTATAGTTAAAATTAAAATCTTCATTTTTTTTTCCTCTCCGCATCTCTTCTGCATGTTAAGATGCAACTTTGTCAATGATGTAATTTACAAATGCAGAAAGTATTACCGATTTTTGCAAAAACTAACAAATACATTTACAGTCTGGATGGAAAATTATTATTGTTTACAAACTGACTCCTAGTAAAAAAAAATTTCATGATCTGTTTTTACACATTGCACCCTGGAGCTAGTTCAGTCAATAATGCAATATTCGAATGTAATTTGTCAGCTAACCTACATTTTGTTTTTCATGGTTTTCATTGAGCAAACTGCTAAACACAGACTTTAAACAAATATCTGTCACATGAGAAACAAGAGGATGCCAAAATTCAAAAATAAAAATGACTGATGATAAAAAAAAACATAAAAAGGCAACAGACAATCTAGTAGAGTTTACATTTCAGTAAGTACTTGCATACCTGGAAATGTACTTCCTCTGACTCAAATCCACTAGGATGGAGCTGCTGAGAGTTATTGCTAAGTCAAGTATCAGAGGGGTAGCCGTGTTAGTCTGGATCTGTAAAAGCAGCAAAGAATCCTGTGGCACCTTATAGACTAACTGACGTTTTGCAGCATGAGCTTTCGTGGGTGAATACCCACTTTGTTGGATGCACAGGATTCTTTGCTGCTATTGCTAAGTCAAGCTCAGGAAAAAAATTCTAATCACTTGCACAGAGATAACTAAGGCCTGGTCTGCACAGTTTTTATGCCCATATAACTATTTCAGTTAAGGGTGTGACATTTTACCTGTATACGTATAGGGGTTTAACCCTCTAGTGTGGATGCAGATATACACGTTCCTTACACTGGTATAGCTTATTCCCCTTCCCTTTGGGAATTACATATGCCTCTGTAAGCACTATTATACTAGTATAACTGCAACCACACTAAAGGGTACAGCTTTAACTACATCAATATAGTTAAACTGGTACAATTTTTGCATATAGACAATTCAGCTGTCTGACACAATGTGATTGTCTAAATTTTTTGGCTGTTGTCTTATTGTCTTGGCTAATTTTAAATGAAATCTATTGCTGCTGTGATCAGCTAAAATATTTCTCTGAATTCTGCTTTTTCCATTTTAGATTGGTGTGCCAGGGTTTCTTCTGTTTATGCTCCTGATTTTAGTGTGTCTGCCTCTAGCCCAGTCTTATAGGTTTAGTTTTGTCCTCATTTTAATGCAAACTGAAATGCCACTGCTCCTATACATTTTAATTTTGTCTTGTTTCATTGACCTTTTTAAAAATCAAATGGAAGTAAAATTCAAATAAAAAAAATCAAATCATTTTAATATTTTCAGTTTTTTGGGGGGAGCAGTTTGAACAGAAATGTTTTGGCAAAGTCATTATGAATTCATGAATCTGCATTTTGGGGCAAAAAACAGTTGTCTGAAAACATTTGCCCAGCTCTACTAATAATATGTTTTAAATTTAAGCAACAATTCCAATACCTAAATAATATTAAGACTAAAGCCCATCTGATTTGAAATCTGTATCTTATCTTACAGACTTGCACTTGTCTATTCTGGGTGTCATTTATTCTGTAATTCCTCTGATGCAGAATCTACTCCTTTCAGGATAATTGCACTCTGGAATATAAACTTTCATTTAAAATATTAGACCTTTCTAGCCCTTATGGTTTCAAAGATAATTTTGTAAATGTAAGACGACTGTACACAGCAGAAAACAATAGTTCTGAGATACGTGTGAAATGTTCAGAGTGTGCACTCTGAGGCCTAAGGATGACATTTTAATTGACAATAGTCTTAATTATTTCACTGTTGATCATTTCAGCAGAAACGTCTAGCTCAGGAGTAGGCAACTTATGGCACGTGCGCCGAAGGCGGCACTCGAGCTGATTTTCAGTGGCACTCACACTGCCCGGGTCCTGGCCACCAGTCTGGGGGGCTCTGCATTTTAATTTAATTTTAAATGAAGCTTCTTAAACATTTTAAAAACCTTATTTACTTTACATACAACAATAGTTTAGTTATATATTATAGACTTATAGAAAGAGACCTTCTAAAAATATTAAAATGTATTACTGGCACACGAAACCTTAAATTAGAGTGAATAAATGAAGACTCGGCACACTACTTCTGAAAGGTTGCCGGCCCCTGGTCTAGCTAATATGCTTTTCCCACAATCCCAAACTGCCTTGAAAGGTGCAAAAAAACACATTTAAAAAATGTATGTGAGGCTGAGACAGAATATCCACCACAATGTAGTAGAATCCCGGGATCTTGCTGCAGAATTTTGGTCCAGCTTTCTGAGGAGTACATGAGATCTTAAGTCTGGTCCTATACTAATGCCGCAAGGTGCGCAGTGTGACAGCGTAGAAAAACACATTTTGTTCCTGCTCCCCCTTCAGGCTAGTGGGGAGCAACTTATCTGCATCATGTCCTGGGGTGAAATCCTGGCTCCACTGACGTCAATGGCAAAACTCCACTAAAGTTAATGGCAAAACATTAAATAGGGGCAGAATTTCACCCTGTAGTGTGCTTTATTGAATGTGTGTGTATGCAGGGGCTGTGGGGCCCTGGCATTTAAAGTGGCAGGGCATAGATCAGCTCACTCTGCCTGGCCCTCCTCTTCCCCTTTCAGGAGCTCCCTCTCCCTCAGCAGTAGCTTGACCCCTGCCTCCCAGTCCATGAGATTCTACACTCATGTCCGCCACATTTTTTTTAATCACTAGGTTTCTGTATGAGATCAAAGCACTGAAATAATATAGTTGGTGATTAGGGTAGCTTGGTGAACCTGACATCCATATGTATAATGGCAATTTTAAGATTTTAGATCTGATTTTGATTTAGCTTTGCCTCTAGAGACCCAGATATGCTTATCTCTTCAAAATTGCCATCCCTAAGCATAAGCTTAAAATCAGCAGAGACAGGATTGTCTTTGTGGCGAGTACCTTTTGCAAACCTCAGACAAAAGAGTCTTCAAAAGTAAAAGAGATTCAGGGCAGTCTGCACTACCACTTAATTCAATCTAATTTATGTTGCTCAGGAGTGTGAAAAAAGACACCCCTATGAGCGAAGCAAATTACAGCGACTTAGGCATTGTCCACACCGGTAGTACGTCGGTGGGAGATGCTCTCCCGCCAACATAGCTTCTCCCTCTCGCAGTGTGGAGTAATTATGTTGATGGGAGAGCACTCTCCCATTGGCATAGAGTGTCTTCACCAGACGCACGACAGTGGCCCAGCTGCATCAGCGCTGCTGTGCTGATGGAGCACTTCTAGTGTAGACCTGCCCTCAGTCACTATGGTGAATAAGTATGTAAAAACACTTAGCTCAGAAACAGCTTATATACCAGTAAATCTCCAAATGCTTTACAAAGGTGGTCAGAATCATTACCATATTTTACCAATGGGGAAAGTGAGGCACACAGAGATGTGACTTGCCCAAGATCACCCAGCGGACCAGTGGCAGAGCTAAGAATATAACTCAGGTTTCCAGAGTCCCAGTCGAGTGCTCTGTTCACTAGACTTGACTGGCAAACCCACAACACATGATGAAGCGAGATGGAGAAAGATGAGGGCAGGATTTAATGAGCTTGATAGGGGTCAGAAAAATGAAAAGGCGGAAGATAATTACAGGAGGAATAGGATACAAAGGAAGAAGAAAGCAAGTCAAGTGGATATCGTATGACAAAATGTTTTATAAAGTCAATCAGGTATATGTGTGTTGGACCTCTTTTGTGGGATGTAGAATGTTTTCAGCTAGTCATGGGAATCCATATTTCCTACTGCAAAAGGGGGATAACTTCCCCATGGAGAAGGGGGATAACTTTTTTTAAAATGTTAACACTGTTTTATTAGAATATTATAATACATCTCTTGTGTTTTATGGGAAAGACATAAGTGCATTTTGGTTGCATGCTTTTTGGGTGTCTTCATAGAATACAGTTTCCCACCGATTCCAAACAAATAAGAGGCAGGCTTCCTAGGATTTGTTTGTTTTGGTTAAAGTCTTCTAAAATATGTGAAATTGCATTTGGTACTTCAGACCTTGCTCTGAGAGGACCATGGGGCCTCTCCACTGTATTTTGTCTTACATCTCCACAACACATAGCCCTCCCACTTAGTTTTGTTTAGCTAGATATAAGGCTAGATTTAGTTATTGCTTTATAGAAAGCAAGGTGCCAAAACAATTAGAAACAACACACCTATACATTGCGTTGGGAGGCACAGGGATGGAGAAGAGAGGTAGCAGAGCTAGTTGTGGGTGAAGAGCCAAATATTCTTATATATGGGAAATAGAATATATAGCTTTGGTTTTATGTCATGGGTAGAGCAGTAGAAAAATTCTCAAATTATTTAAACAAAAAAAGCTTTTGACTAAATGGAATTTTTTGTGCAAAAGTTCCAATTTTCATCAAAATTTTGGTGGCTTTCACTGAAAACCGAAGAATTTTCTGTTATGAAAAAATGAATAGTTTTAGTTTTCAGAAATTGAACTACCAACAATTTTTCAGTTTTCAGCTTCCAAAATATATAAATATTTTGATGTAAACCTAAAAACCTGTGTGACTTTTTTTTCAAGGTTATTAAAATACAACTAGAGCTGGTCAGGAAATGTAGGGATCTGGGGTTTGGGTTTGATTTTTAATACACATAAGTGACTCTGGCTTTTTTAAATATGTGTATATATTTAAGAAGCCCTCATATGCACTTGATGGAAAGAGTATAAGAGGGAGTGGCACAGCCATTTTGCAGGTTTTGGTAAACATGTATTGGTATTCTAACAAAACCAAGCTTGCCCCATGCAGGTTATTCCAATGTAGAAGTCCAGCTAAATACCAGCTGAGTGCTTACTTTACTTAGCTCAACCCTTTTGCTTTGAAATGTTCAAAAGCCTTCTAAAACTACAGGAAACTGCACCAGGTATTTTTTATGACAGGACCTTATCCCCACCCTTTTTTAGCACTTCTCCAAGTTGGATTTGGCTAACTTTTTATGGACCTGAGATTAAATCACCATAAACAAAGTAGGTAAGAGTCTGGCAATCTTTGATTTTCTTATTCCAAAAGAGTAGTTTTAAAATACCATATCATACTATACCTCCAACAAACCCATCATTTTTTGTAGTCTCTGTTTTGATATTGGACTGATTTGATGCTGTCACCTTTGCGGTATTAATGGATTCCAGCAGGGAGACAAATTCCAGGAAGTTAGATTCATTGGGTATTTGTCCTTCTTTAGCTTCTAAGTCAGATTTAGAAGTTGGCAAGGTCTTTTCTTTATCACTGATTATCTCCATGGAATTCTTACTTAAAAAGATGTCTGTCCCACTGTCTACGCTCAGCACTCGAATGTGTCTCTTTTCATGGGCAGTTTTATAAGACAGGGGATCACGGTTCTGTTGACTTTCCTGAGAATTGGAAGTGGTGACCAGCAAATTCTCCGAAGCATTCTCCAGATTTGGAACTAAACGAGTGTTAGTTTCTGAATGGCTATTTGCAGGATTGCTATGGTTCTTTACTACATTGTCCAGATCACCAGACTCATAGCCAGAACACTGGTTGGATGACGCATCGACCTTTAAACGTTCTGGCGTTCTTTCACTTTCACTGGCTTCCAGATGAACATTGCCTCCACCATCATCAGACAATTCAAAAGTTATAACCGGAATTTTGATCTGTTCATTATTTTTTTGACTGTGGAGATCTGCTATAGCTACACCAGAGTCTGGGTTTGAGCTAGTTTTCTCAGTACCTGACATCTTCAGATGGAGAGAACCTTCTAAATCACTCATCGTATTTGGTGTACTACTCATTGTAATAACTATTTTAATGGGTTCATGTAAATTAAGTTGTTCTCCAGGGAGAGAACTGTCGACAAGAGCAATAGCAACCTCACCATCTGAATAATCAAGATCTTCATCAGTGTTATCAACATGGAAAGAAATTTCCACAGGCCCATCGGTCTCTTTGGTTGCAATTGTATTACACTGTGGGCAGTTACGATTAAAGCTTTCATGCACTGATCCATCGGGGAATTTCTCTCTTTTGTAACTTTTTGGATTACTTAAATGCTCTGAAATAATAACTGAATTTTCACTGCCCCATTGCTCAAAAGAAATGCCAGTTCTTAAAATGTCATACTGTGACAGAGAGAGGTTTGACAACTTTTTAACCAGATCTTTGTCCATGAGAATATCTTCTGATCCAAAGTAGCCAGAAGGGTGCATCTTCTCTTCTTTTTCATTTGTTCCATTACTGAAAAATGTCTCCATAGCGGCTGGTTTTGTTACTATTGCCGATGTGGTAGAATCGGACATATGAGCTGTAGAAATAGGTAACATATCTGCTTTGATATAGAGTGAGGTAGATAAAACTTGTGGTGAAGCCTGGTCTTCTAACGTTGTTACCCCTAATAAGAATGTACATATGAGTGAGGTCGCACAAACAAAAGTAATTATGCATTATAGATGTCAATATTCCTATGCATCAAAACCAGCCCACAGAGCTAAGGAAACATGGAAATACAGAACAAAATTGTTGATACCTTTAGACAGAAATTTACTATGGAATGTAACAATTGTTCTCTGCTAACTGACTTTCACAATTTTTTGCATCTAGCTAACAAATAAGGAAGATAATTTTCTTGTTTAGGAATTGTATGAAAAAGAGATTTTTATTTTAATTACCTGGAAATATGGTTCTTACTCATGTGAACAATAAGATAAGAGTTTACAAGCTCGGGCCCAGTCTCAGGGAGAAAGGGGCCTTTACAATATGTTAGAGTTGCAGTTCTACTCTACGTCAGGTTTCCTCACAGATCAAGAGATAGTAGCAGCAGCAGCGTATACATTTTAAAAAAACAAAATAAAATAAAAATCACAAGAACCCAAACAAACAAAAACAATCTACCAAACTGAAACATTACACTGCACACACAATTCTCTCCCTGGGGACAGGATGATAGGAAGAATGAACCAATGCAACAGATATTAGTCATGTCACCTCATGCACTGCAGGAATCGTCACAGATACTACAGTAATGAGGGTGGTGTAAGAACCTATGCAGAATGGAATTCTGGAATTTGTCGTCCATGGACCATTGGAACTGAAGGCACACCAAGGCATGCTGGGAATGTTGTCAGAGTGTATGAGAAGAACCAGAGACTTTAAGGGAGCAGGATGTGTTGCTGAGTCTCCAGGCAAACAGCTTAGGAGGGTCTTTGGTGGAGACAAGGGAAGAAGCAAAACTGGTAGTGATTCTGCAGGCTGAGTTGACCTAAAGGGACCAGGCTATGGAGGAGCACCCAGGAGATGGAAGACCTGGGAAGAAGCCAGAGGGGCAGGTGGTGAGAAGGACCAGGAACTCCATGGAAAAGAGAGTTCTATGGACTTTGTTACTGAGACATGGGTTGGATAAAGCTGGGGAGCTAATAACAGAGGGTTCTGAAGTACCGGGGAAAAGGTGGTGGTAGGCTAAAGAGCCAAAAGTAGCCAAGGGCAATAAGAGGCCATGATCAAAGGAAGTGTAGAGGCTTTGGGGTGTGAGCTGAGCACTAACTTCCTGCTTTGGGGCCCATGGCACAGGGCTTCCAAGAGAGAGTGGGGGGAAGTCCCATTCACTCCCCAGAATCAAAGTGCACAAGATGCATAGACCTTTAAGGAAGGGCTGTGGCTCAGAGCAGGTGAAAGGCAGGGGATGGGAAACTAGTTTTGGGACTTTCTTTGGACTTTTGTTTACCCTGGCAGAGGTGGAGTTTTTTTAATTTAGCTAGGGAACTCAATGAAACTATACAATTAGCTATCTCCAAGGAGAGGAAAGTGATGTGGCAGCCGCACTTGGCCCTGGAACTGGTAAGCCTCTGGTACATGCTGTGCATGTGCTGAAATACTTTTGGCAAGCAATGTTTATAGAAAACAGTTAATAAAGGTTAAAAAAAACTTTCAAGATACCTTTGAGATCTTCAACAGTTTCTTGCGTTGGCAGCTCCTAAAAAAAATGAAATATATTAAATTAATTGTGTTTAAATTAATTTAAAAAATGCAGAATATAAACTCAACAATCATCTCATCAATTGTTAGTACATAACATTCAGTAACTTGTGAATGCCCCAGTGGGAGCTGCAGATAGTGAAAGGTGAGGAGAAGGTGATGCTATAGTATCAGTCGGTCTACCTAATAGTTCAAATCACATTTGTGACATTCAGGATAAATTCTGAGATGGATTTTTTGCCAGTCAGCAGCCCCAGATATGGGTTTTTAGTCAGAAGGAAACAGAGAGCACATATGTTGGTTTCCCTTTTTCAAATTATGGAATTTTTTTATCTGTGAGATTATCAGGTTTCCTTTCCAATACACCTCTACCCCGATATAATGTGACCCGATGAATTCGGATATAACGCAGTAAAGCAACGCTCCGGGGGAGGGGGGGCAGGGCTGCGTGCTGCAGCGGATTAAAGCAAGTTTGATATAACGCAGTTTCACCCTATAACGTGGCAAGATTTTTTGGCTCCCGAGGACAGCGTTATATCAGGGCAGAGGTGTATTTGAAAAGAATCTCTTACACAGTGCTGGAAAAGAAAGCCATCTAATTTAGCAGACTAGGTTGATAACCTGAAAAAGAGTACTATGGAGAAAATCAATGTGGTGTTGCTCCTCCTAGTAGCCAGAAGTGCCTGTGGCCCTGGGCACTAGAACTGAGAGCAGGAAGACCATTTCTCCTGTCCTCTTAATGCTCCTGCTGCTGATGCCCAGGCAATCAGGAGAAGGAGCCTAGACTGGCAAGGGAATAGACTGGGACAAGGGGAGGTGAGAATAGGGAAGAGTGGAACTGGGACAAGGAGCTGAGGAGGGAGATTGGGACAGAGACAATGACAGGTGGAGGAGGCTAGGGGCAGAAAGGTCTGTAATACCTAGAGCACATTTCCCTCAGATCCTGAAGTAGAATCCAGTATTCCTGAGTGTCAATATTCCTCTGCTATCAGCAAATAGCTGTGAAACCCACTGGCAAAATGTGTGCTTGTAGCAGGGTAGACCTTGCTTCTGCGGGAAGGGGTTTAAAAGTGGCCTGGCAGGGCTTGAGAGCTGTGGGGATCTAAAGGGTCTAATCCTGCTTATGAGCCATGTGGGACTCTATATGGTTCTATATGATGGAATTTGTTTTGTTAGGTACATTTTTAAAAGCCTAGGAAAGTACATTTAAAAACTACATTAAAAGAACATTAAAGTTGCAAAGTTGAGCACTCAAAAGTCAGAAAATGACAGAATTCAAATTCTCCATGCAATCTTAATTCGTCCCCCTTGTGTGTATGCATTATGACACAGTCTTTAATTACATGGTCATGTAATATTTCTTCTACAAGACCCTGCCTCGTTCAGTGCAGAAGAATAACTGTGCTGTGCGACTGACTCAGGGTTGTGTAGTGAAAGAAGCTGTTTTCTGTAGGACCCCTGCCCACATTTGTTGCCAAAGTTGGAAAGTGTGTAGTGAATGAGGCATGGGACAGCAGGCAAATAAAGGATGATTTTATTGTTTAGGCAGTTGAATGATGCCCTTGAAGTTTGGATTCTATCCTGCCTCTGCCCGAGTTCCTGTGTGAAGCTGGGCAAGTCACTTAAACCAAACTTTTCACGGATGAATTCATTCTCTGTGTGCGCAATTTGATACATCCGGATTCTAATATGCAGAAGGTCCGAGCACTAACAAATGCAACTGAAATTAATGACAGCTCATCTCTGAACAAATAAAGCACTACCAAATGCTAAATTTCTGAAAAATGATCTCAAATTGCACACCAGAATTCATTGGCACTTTTGACATTAATGTCTCTATGCCTCAGTTTCTCATCTATAAAATTCATAGATTCTAGGACTGAAAGGGACCTTGAGAGGTCATCGAGTCCAGTCCCCTGCCCTCATGACAGGACCAAATACTGTCTAGACCATCGCTGATAGACATTTACCTAACTTACTCTTAAATATCTCCAGAGATGGAGATTCCACAACCTCCCTAGGCAATTTATTCCAGTGTTTAACCACCCTGACAGTTAGGAACTTTTTCCTAATGTCCAACCTAAACCTCCCTTGCTGCAGTTTAAGCCCATTGCTTCTTGTTCTATCCTTAGAGGCTAAGGTGAACAAGTTTTCTCCCTCCTCATGATGACACCCTTTTAGATACCTGAAAACTGCTATCATGTCCCCTCTGTCTTCACTTTTCCAAACTAAACAAACCCAATTCTTTCAGCCTTCCTTCATAGGTCATGTTCTCTAGACCTTTAATCATTCTTGTTGCTCTCCTCTGGACCCTCTCCAATTTCTCCACATCTTTCTTGAAATGCGGTGCCCAGAACTGGACACAATACTCCAGTTGAGGCCTAACCAGTGCAGAGTAGAGCAGAAGAATGACTTCTCGTGTCTTGCTCACAACATACCTGTTAATGCATCCCAAAATCATGTTTGCTTTTTTTGCAATAGCATCACACTGTTGACTCATATTTAGCTTGTGGTCCACTATAACCCCTAGATCCCTTTCTGCCATACTCCTTCCTAGACAGTCTCTTCCCATTTTGTATGTGTGAAACTGATTGTTCCTTCCTAAGTGGAGCACTTTGCATTTGTCTTTGTTAAACTTCATCCTGAAGCAGCAAAGAATCCTGTGGCACCTTATAGACTAACAGACGTTTTGCAGCATGAGCTTTCGTGGGTGAATACGAAGAAGTGGGTATTCACCCACGAAAGCTCATGCTGTAAAACGTCTGTTAGTCTATAAGGTGCCACAGGATTCTTTGCTGCTTCTACAGAACCAGACTAACACGGCTACCCCTCTGATACTAAACTTCATCCTGTTTACCTCAGACCATTTCTCCAATTTGTCCAGGTCATTTTGAATTATGACCCTGTCCTCCAAAGCAGTTGCAATCCCTCCCAGTTTGGTATCATCTGCAAACTTAATAAGAGTACTTTCTATGCCAATATCTAAGTCGTTGATGAAGATATTGAACAGAGCTGGTCCCAAAACAGACCCCTGCGGAACCCCACTTGTTATACCTTTCCAGCAGGATTGGGAACCATTAATAACTACTCTGAGTACAGTTATCCAGCCAGTTATGCACCCACCTTATAGTAGCCCCATCTAAATTGTATTTGCCTAGTTTATCGATAAGAATATCATGCGAGACCGTATCAAATGCCTTACTAAAGTCTAGGTATACCACATCCACCGCTTCTCTCTTATCCACAAGACTCGTTATCCTATCAAAGAAAGCTATCAGATTGGTTTGACCTTACCACCTTCCAAGTGTTTGCAGATGATTTCCTTAGTTACTTGCTCCATTAGTATTACTTTACAAGAGTGTTGTGAAGATAACTCCATTAAGGTTGGAGAAGCACTGAAATGTTATAGTGGTAAACACCCTGGATAGACCTACAAGGAAATGAATAGTTCTGCATACAGTGCAAGATTTGAATAGTGTGCAGTAAATAGGGGCTAGGGAGACACTGAGCAATGAGGATAAAATGAAATATTGAATAGTTATTCATTAAGTAAGCACCATACAACCTGTGCACTGAATGAGGCAAGGGTTCTATGGAAAAATAGTATGTGATCATGTAATTAAAGATTTATCATAATGCACAAGGGGGCTGAACTAAGGCTTCACAGGCAACCTTAATTTGTCATTTCCTGAGTGATTGACTTTGCAACCTTTATAGGGTGGCCAGATGTCCCTATTTTATAGGGACAGTCCTGATATTCGGGGCTTTTTCTTCTATAGGCGCCTATTACCCCACAGGAAGCTCCCTTTTCTTGGTTTGAAAGCAGCAGCAGGTCCTAGTTCTTCTGTGGCCTGAAGATGCAGACAGATTCCTACTGGAATTTACAAAAGTGCCTAAGCAGGTTACAAATGCCTTTGTAAATTTGGCTCTTTGAAACTAGGCAAAGACTGACCAATCCAGTGCAGCAAGCAAAATGGCTACTCTGGCCTGCTTGTTTACTAAAAGCAGACTGCTAAACATCAAACACAGGAAACAGCCCTATGTATCTCTGTGCAGGATCAGTTCCATAATTTACATGCAGTTGTATGTACTCCCATAAGATATGAGACACCGTGTGATACATTGTATAGCTCTGCACAAAAAGGTATAGATACAGAAAACAGCCTACTAACCACGACTCCAGAAGAGTGGTGCAAATTTATAGCCTGTACTCTTGAACTGCCATGGATTGTTGGGGTTGAGTCATTTTGCTTGACCTCTTCAATTGTACCATTCTCTCCTATGTTATTGCTGACCCAAAAGAAGAAAGTACAATGTCAGTGGTGGCATCTCTTAAGATAATTGACTGTGTTTTCATACACAGCCGCTGACCCATATTTATGGCACAAAAATCTTATCAAGATCACAGTACTTGAACTGGGGGTCAGAGTGAGGAATGATGGTAGGGCACTCCCCAAGTGACAGTATGCTCCAAGGTTTTCCTCTCTCCCACCCGCAAATGAGCAGCTGTGAAAACTGTGTACATGGCAAAAGTTTCTACTCCCCCCCCAAATTCAAACACTGAAAGATCAACAATAGAACAAATAATACTTGTAGAAGTTTTATGAGGAACAAAAAGACAAAATCTTAGACCCAAAAAATATCAACACAAAATGATTCTGACATTCCAGAGAAATAGGACACAGCCAAGCTAAATACACAATGCCGCCACTCCAGACTCGGTATATAGGCTGGCTCACCCGTGTCTGCCCGATACTGGTTAACAAATTGATTTATTGCACCAAATACTGGCTTGCCCTTCCTATTAGTAGTATAATAACGAACTGTTAGTATTTCTGTTACTATCCATTTACATCATTCAACTTTATCATCTCGGGTATACTCTGGGTGCCTAATGGCTTAGTCATTTATGTACCTCCTTGTAATTATCCATTTGAAACAAATAAATACTATAGTCACGGAGTTGCAGATCTGTGTTGTATTATATCCATTAGACACTGAACAGAATAGTTTCTCTGCCTCTTGGTTAAGGTCAAGTGTAGAATCAGTTTAACATATGATATGTCTGTCAGTTACAGTAACGTCTACTTAGCCATTCTGTGGAGATGTTTTTCTTGCAAGCAGCTGAGCACAGACCCTGTTTTGTGGGCAAAGTACAATGTATATAAAGATATTCCATTTAAAGTTTCACTGCTATTACCAATGGTGTAACACCAAAAGATTTTTTCCCATTTATAGTTTTAAAACACAAACACCTGTAGCTCTGTCAGCTATAAACCGTATTACCTGGGAGTCACAAACATCTTCATCACAACACTATATTAATTTAAGTATCAGAGGGGTAGCCGTGTTAGTCTGGATCTGTAAAAGCAGCAAAGAGTCCTGTGGCACCTTATAGACTAACAGACGTATTGGAGCATGAAAGCTCATGCTCCAATATGTCTGTTAGTCTATGAGGTGCCACAGGACTCTTTGCTGCTTATATTAATTTAGTTATTTGGCTTCAAATATGCTATTTAAATATGATTCAAATATCACATATCTATGACCAGGCTCCACTGAAAATTTTTGCCACCTGTCTTATAACCGTAATATTTGAAAACAGTACACAGAGCATTCATTTTCTACTATAAAATGAAGAATGCCTAGAAAAATACCACTTAAAAACATGAATACGCATTATCTTTAGCTGCTATGGTAATCAAATGCCATTAATATATCCTCATATGGAGAAGGAATTTTCCTTTATCAAGTTAAGAATTCTACTGTAACATGGCTGAATAATGAATGTTTAGCAAGAAGAGTATAGTGAAAACCTATTCATCTAGAGGAGGCAGATGGGTTTGCTTACTTGTCACAATGTTTTATTTCAGTTTAATTTGATATTTGTATTTATTATTGATGGTGGAAGTGTGTGTTAGGCTGTGACCAAGAATTATGTAATTGAACTAAGCATTGTAAATGGGATCTCCTAGCAAAGGATGCTTGCTTGACATAAAATGAAAGTTTTATAAGAGGTACTACTTGGAATCATTAGCAATACAAAAGGCAAAAGAGTGGAAATGTATGCGTCTTCCATTGATCATATTTATTAAGGGATTTTTGGTTTACATTTCAGCAAGTCTAAAACATGTATCCCCTCGATACGCAACCGCTGTAAAGACTCTAGTGCTCACCGTTACTGCAGTGGCCAACAAGGCCAATAGCAATACCCATGAGCCTCTTATGTCACTATCTCAGTGTATCTGATGTGAGTAAAAAAGAAAATTATAGTTTTGTAGAATGGACAGGATTTAAAAGGACTGGGAATCTTAAACACAAACATATACTTTTGACAGACACTGTGGAAATAAACATCTTTTATAAATACTGACATCTGCACATCAAAGGAAGATACTTTTATAGCTAAGAGGGTTTTTTTAAGCAGACACTGACTTTCTCAAAAGAAGTTACTGCCAGGCAGTGCAGTCTCACAGGTACCTCAGCAATGCTAAAAGCTGCTAGGTAACTTAATTTCTTTCCTACTAAACTCAAGTCTATTATGTCAGTTTTCAGAGTCTTATCAAAGATTTAATGTTCAAGAATGTAAAAGTTTTAATTAACTTTTAATTTCTCTTTTCTTCTCTATTCAGTAAATTGCCAGTAAATAAATAAATTAAATACAACTTTTTTTAAAATGAACATGAATCTGGAGAAGTTACTAAGTGGTGCTTTCACAATGCCTAATTTTGCTATATATCCTAGCATTGTACTGTGCAAGCAGTCTCATTAACTTCCATTGACTCTTTGTAAGGTAAGATACTACCCAAAGTGAATAATGGTGCAAGAACCGAGTTCATACGAAACAGAATGCTGTCCTCAATGGAAGCAGAGAAAGGCAAATGTGATATATTGTGTATCAGTCAAGGGAACTGAGAAGGCTGAAGTTTTCCTTTAGAGCAATGCTATAGAAGGGCCTAATGAAACCACTATGGGCTCAAGAAGTAGGGGCAAACAACTTGAGGGTACAGTATTCAGTCATATATTGGGGGAAAGAGTTACTATGTACATGAAGAAGCACTATAATAAGAGCACAAATACTGTAAGACAAAAAAGCCTATATGTTAATCCTTATCGCAAATGTCTTCAATAGAAAGAGTCAGTATAAAGCCTTACAATGAACTATCTACTGTATGCAGATATTTATACCACACCCAACAATATGGTATTTAAGTGCCTGTATCTGAGTGTACATTCCTGAGCCTCATCCCAATGGGTGTCTGAGCTCAGACACAACCTCACTTTTGGGCATCCCAACATTGTATTAGATGGTATAAACTAGTGCCTTTGCCTGTGGTGTGCACTAACAGGGAGCACTTCCTCCTCATTAACATCTATCTTAGTCATCTCTCATTACTTCTTAAGGGCATCTGAAAATCTTTCCATTCCAAATGTGTTTTTAGCATTACCAATGTTGACTGGATATTCATCCCTTCTCTAGTCCTCCCCTCCCCATTTTCCCCCTTTATTCAGACAACCTCAAGTGGTTTTATTTGAATTTCTAGAAAGTAGTCTTCAACATTACTGTTTAAATAAAATTTGTTTTATAATGCTTTTTATCAACCCAAGCTCCTTATATAATTACTATTATTTGCCCCACCTTTCAGATTTTTTTTATTAATTTGTGTTTAGTTTTAAAGGCTGTAATTAAATTTGCTGTGATTCTACATTGCATTGTGTAGCAAGAGTTTCTTCCCTGCTGAGATGAAGTTATATTATACAGAGATTTACTTGAAGTCAAACTAGTCCCCTAGAGACACAAGGTAGGAGAGATAGTATTAAGAGACAATAGCTGAAACCACAGCAGACATGCTCCCGTGAATAAAAAGATGGTCACATTCCTTCCTTCCTTGCTCCTGCAAGTCCCCTTGCAGCTCACATTTAGTGAGCAACAGCCTGGTAGCCTTTATTTTCTCTGCTCCTGCATTTGGCTCTGAGTACTGCCACAAGAGTACATGCAGTCTAGATGCAGAATCACTAGTAGATGTTCTCCAGAACAACATCTGGGCAAGGCTGGGGCAAACAGAGGAAAGGAAACCAAGCAGAAGAGAACAAAAAAGAATGTGGAGAGAGGGAATTAGAAAGTGGAAGGAAAAAGACTAGAAAAGG
Organism: Mauremys mutica; assembly: GCF_020497125.1. NCBI lineage: Eukaryota > Metazoa > Chordata > Testudines > Geoemydidae > Mauremys > Mauremys mutica. The sequence goes on from NC_059074.1 coordinate 132,301,860, forward strand.
ACAACCAAGAGAGAAAAGAGACAGGAAAAATGAAGAGACTGACAATTGTGCCAAGATATGATGCAAGAAGACACAAGGGGCGGGGAGAAGATCCTTTGCAATGATGATGGGGCACCGATAAGAGAGGTCTGGAAACCCTCAGGGTTAGAGTTAGGTATGTCCCTATGCCAGACTTAAAATACTGAACATAAACAAAAATTAAATTAAAACAAGAGTAACAGCCCACTTGTGCATTGCTTGCAAAAACAAAACCCTCATTACAGTCAGCAGGAGTGTCTGCTGGGCTGGAAATGCAGGATTGGGTTGCAAGCTTGTACTTGTGATGAAACTATGGAATGGTTCTGCATGATGAAAAACGTACCTAAGATTTGAGCAGTAAACTGCATTTTCTCTTTTGGCCTCTTTATCTTTGCTTTGCCTTCCATTCTTTTGCGAGATCCTTTGTTGAATTACTTCTCCTTTATCAAACATAAGGTGCAGACGATAACTGACTACCTTTATTATTGTGAAGAGCACAGTCACAGAACTACAGTAGATAAAAACTGTCACTGCATTTGGAGGGAAAGCCTAGAGAAGAGAATAATAAAGAGTTAATGAAACAGTCAGCAATCACAAGAAGATACTGTTATTTATTCACAATGTAATAACATCTTTTTACCCTTTATTTTTTATTGTCTGATACTGCTAACACCACTAAGTTTTCCTAACACTTCAGAATTGTTGCATCTACAAAGAATTTCACTATTTCAACTCTCATGAAAGCTGTAAATCTCAAATTTCAAACCATTTTCTTTGGCTAGCTATGATATGTTTTTTACAATAGACAGTTGCTATGAGAGCTCTTAAAACATTTCTCTCTCACTCCCTGGGCTACCAACAATAGCAAGCATTACATATACTGTGTGTATACAGACACACAGTATATCATTAATCTACAAACTGGCTAATTCTCCCACAAAAACCAGACTCCTCAGCCAAGGGTTTTAAGAGTAAAATGCTGTAATTTGATCTTCTATTATTCAGGCTTCGTTGCTTTTATACAAAATACCTTTACTGGTATGCCATGAACTATTATAAAGAGTCTTATCTAGTCAAAATAAAGGAACAAAGTATATTTTATGATGCAGCTTTTTTCCCTTTTAAAATCTTTGCAAATGTTAATGATTAGCAATGGCACTCTCAATCATTACAGTGAATTAGTAGAGTTTCAACTCTAGTTTGCAAAGTCCTTTCAGATCAAAGACATGATATATGCACATTTTAATGATTAAAGCCCCTGTATCATGCAAAGAAAATCATGCAGATGGACCACTGCAGTCCTCTTTACAGGAACAGGGCTTTTCCCTTGTATTCCCTTTAGTAATTTGTAGTCTCATAGCAGATTTTGATCTTTTACTGGGAACTTTTTAGAAGGGCTTCAATGTATCACTGCACAATTTGGAGCGGGAGGGAGGCACAAGCATCCAAAGCCTGCTAAAGTCTGTGGACTTCAATGGGTTTTAGATTGGGCCCTAGATGTAGTATCAACTCAAGGGTCATTTGGACACAAGATATTCCAATAGAAATCCTGATTCATTTCACATTGGTTTTTCAAGTAGGTAATTCAGACATTGCTAGATGACACAGCCAGGAATCTCTGTGTACACAGGTATGAATTTTCAGTTTTTCATTGGAGTCCAAATGGCTCTCTCACCACATTTTATTTCAAAAAAGTAATTTTCCCCCTTCACCTCAAAAAAATCTCAATGGTTATCTTCAAATTGTATATGCTTGATCTCGTCTGTGTTGCTGCTATAAGAGTGCAGTGTTACTTCTGTTCTGATGTCAGCTTAGTGTAGCACTTACTTTCCAAGATATTTCTGGGAAATTTTTCAGGCAAATCTTTTTTGAAGATCCAATCTGATTCTGAAGTAAGGAGTATATTGCATAGGAGTGGAGTAGCTATTAACAACTAGGTGTTACTGTGACGAGCATGTTATAAATAACTAAAGATGTTAATTTCCACAAGTTGAGGCTCAGTCCAAAGTACTGAAGTGCATGGTTAACTTTAAGCACACAAGTGGTTCCACTGAAGTCAAAGGGACTATTCACATGCTTAAGTTAAGCATGTACTTTAGTACTTTACTGGATGAAGGCCAAAGAGCTCAGCAGCTTGCAGGATTGAGCCCTCAGAAGTAAAATTTCTGGTCATCAACAGTAGATAAAATATAATTTAAGACCAGTCCTAGTGCCTGTTCTAAACAGAAGTTTTTGAACATTACAGGACTCAGATCACAATGGAGGTAGCAAAAAAACCAAATAGGAATTTGTTCAAGAGAAACTGTTTCACATCACTCTCCAGGGACTCCCTCCATGCTCTAGGCCGTATTGGGAGACCTGTGGTTGTTAGACAACTCCCCACAGAACCCCATAATCCAGCTCTTCAATAGACCTGTGGAGAACCAGTCGCTATAATAGGAATGTTTTGTAGGTGACATTCATTAAATTTCATTGGATACTGAGTATGACTATCATCAATCAGATATCACAAAATAAACAAAGTAGCAGGCCTCATCTAACTCATCTGTAACTCATCAAACCTAAGTTAATGGTATCTAGTTCGCATATTAATTCAAGTTCAGCAGCTTCTCGCTGGAGTCTGTTTTTGAAGCTTTTCTGTTGCAAAATTGCCACCTTAACGTCTGTCACTGAGTAATTAGAGAGGTTGAAGTGTTCTCCTACTGATTTTTGAATGTTATGATTCCTGATGTCAGATTTGTGTCCATTTATTCTTTTGCGTAGAGACTGTCCAGTTTGGCCAATGTACATGGCAGAGGGGCATTGCTGGCACATGATGACATATATCACATTGGTAGATGTGCAGGTGAACGAGCCTGCATGTATAAATATCTTACTGTATGTTCCATCCTATACATCCGATGAAGTGGGCTGTTGCCCACGAAAGCTTATAGTCATAAAGGTAATAACCTTCTTTGAAGAAACCAGACTTTAAAACTTCAGACTGAAAAAGGCTTGCTTGTTATGCACGGTAGGTCGATTATTATTCCGGATTTTCTCAAAAACAAAGGGCAGGAATCATGATGGGAAATTTGGCCAAGATAGAGGTGCTGTGAAAGCCATAATGTTGGCTTTCCTTGTTCTTGTCCAGTTAAACTCTCAACCCTAATGCTAAAGTACTGTAGTTTCTCTTTTCTAGTAATATATAATATATAATATGTAATATATAAGCTATATGCCTGCTAAGCACTGTCAGTAATTAGATAGACGGGAATATGCATAATTTTATTGTACTCCTTGGATTACGTGTGGGTTTCTGACAAGCAAGTAATTAACATGCTGATGGAAGGGACTGAACTCCCACGTCATTTCTACCTTTTAAGAGTGCTTCCAAAGCACCACAATATAGAAAATGTTACATGTCATTAAGTTTCAAGCCTTTACCATAGTGTGGTTTTTATTAATATTAGATGTATATTCCTTAATATAGAGACATTTAACCTTTTAACAAAACATTGCAGCTTGGAAATTTGACAGAGAAATTAAGGTTGGTTGGTATGTCTTCATGTATTACACAATAAAAACAGCTAAATTACTGAACAAACAAATATACAATCAGCTGACACAGCCAGGCATATAAAGAGAGAAACTGAGATAATGTGAAGCTGGGGCAGAAGATAAATATTCTGGTTTTGATAATACAGCTTGAGTGATTGTCACCAACTTGCCTGAGCCCATGGGTGTCTTGCAAAGTGAGCTCACCTAGTTTTCAATAGCCCAACCAACATTTAACTCAGGTGGGCCCACCAGGATCTTACACTCAAGAAGTCTCTCAGTGACCTAAACACAAAGTTTGGTCAGCAATGGGCCCTGACCTAGCCTGGCTTCTTGGGTTATGGTATAGGGAAGATCCTTCCCCCTGGCTCTGGCTTCACCCAGGAATTGCAACTATATGAAAGATGCAGTCAGCCCTTTTTTTTTCGCCTGCTGGGCCCTGACTGATTGCCAGCTACTCCCAGCCCTTCTAGCCACTGGAGCTCCAGGTCTCACTGGCTCTACCTGTGGCTGAACCTAGAAGGTCTTTCTAGACTACCCTCTAAGTCCCAAACACTCTGCCCTTCTGCTCTTCATAAAAGGCCACTTCCTCAGGTGGGCTGGACCAAGCCACCACAGTCTCTGGCAGGGGGCAGCAAGTGCCTGGTACCCTTATCGCAGAGATGACCAACAGACAACCCAGTTCAATCACCTGGGAAAGCAAAGGAAAAAAAAAGCTCCTTGGGAACAAATAATCTCAAATGTCATATTTAGATTTATTGCATCATTATACAATTTGAAAATATAATGTGAAAGAACCAATAACCCTTTACAATAGCAAGTTTAGGGAAGCATTCTGTCCAACAGAAGGCAGAAGAAACAGTCACTAAAACCACAACCAATGACTCATAAATATCTGGATGTGTACTGTCTGGTATCTTGTAAAATATGCTGCAGTTCAAGCACGCACAAATTCATCCCTTGATTTTAATGGAATTACTCTAGTAGGGATGAATTAGCCCAATGACTTTGTAACTGTATTCTCTCATCCAGAACATATTAGAGCCCAGTGTAATTAGGTAGTATAAAAGATCTAATTCATAATGTCTTATTAGACCTGATAAAACAGTTATAAGAAATATGATAATTTTGGAGGGTTGATTACAATATTAGTTACCGTATTTATCGGCGTATAACACGCACTTTTTCCCCCTGAAAATAGGGGGCAAATGATGTGTGCGTGTTATACGCCGATATAACCTATATGTGCGTGTTATACGCCGATAAATACGGTATGTTGCAAATAATTATTCAATGCGCATTTTCTAAATGTAAGCCAACCATTACAAAGGGACAATTAGGAGGCTGCCCATGATACTGAGGTACAGGTTTGTTTTTCTTGATAGTAAAACTATTGATAGCAAAAGGTACTGTCCTGACAGTGTTATGGACTGAAATCCTCAGTTCATGCAAACAGGTTCAGTATGGGTGGTACTATGCACTCAATGTTTCTCAACCTTCTTCTGGAAGAAACCACCTCTAGAGAAGGTGCCTATTCAATACCTACCCTAAGTGCTGAAACGTCCAACAAAGTGTGACAAAGTGGAGTTTTATTCACCTTGTTATGTTGCATGTGAGTCTTCCTGTTCTATACTAATACTGTGTGCGTACTTCAGTTTCCCTCTGTATTGCACCAAAGACTAGGCGGTGGGAATTGGGTGCGTGACTTTTGCTGAGGCCCTCAGTGCAGGGGAGGCTGTTCAGAGGTCTGCACGTAGGAGATGGCCGATGCCTTTTGTAATCTGAGATCCAGGAGGAGGATGCGACCAGGTGACACCTTTTGCCCAGGAAGCAGGACAAAAGATGAGGAGCAACTGGCGTGTCGGAGACCAGGCAGGGGGATCCAGGGCAGCTGGCTATGAGGGATTGGAGACGGGGGGGGGAGTCCAGGCCGTCTGGACCGGGGTTCCCCCAAGATGGACTCTGTTGAAAGTCACAGACTTCTGTGCTAACAAGCTTTGTGCTACACTGTATTCCTATTGACCAATAAACCCTTCTGCTTTACAATGCTGGCTGAGAGGCACTGATAACTTCGGAGTTGGGGTGCAGGGCCCTCTGGCTTCCCTGACCAAGGGGAAGTGTGAGGTGTGAACAGGGATGCTGAATACTCCAAGGTCAGACCAGGAAGGCCGTGAGCAAGGAGGCTTTTTGCCCTGGGCAGCATGCCCTCAGGGGAGTCACGCTACCCAGAGTCCTGACTGGCTTCATACCAAGCAGTTCCAGAGCATCGGACCTGTGACTCCGTAACACAATGACATTAATTCAAACCAGTTTAGTGACATTTTGTGTGATGCTGACACATGCCCCCTTGGAAATGAACTGAAAGAAGCACCGAACTAATTTTAAAAAGGCTTAAGATGTTAGTGACTTTTGATCCTTACTAACCTGGGCCAGATTAAAGCCAGCCACCTAGAATTGAAAGGTTGCCTCTCCCATTATTTATTGTCTATAGAGCCCACAGGCATGCTAGACACATGATAGATAAAGACTAGTCCCTATTCTGATGAGTTTACAATCAAAAATGTTGCACTAAACAGATGAATGAAGATACAAGAGACACCATGAAGCAGGGAAATGAAAGTAACCAATATCAGATTAAGTGGATAATCCATGTAGGCATATATTACAAAATCCCTAAACTCCTCAGATCTTCATACAGAAATATCTTTTAATCTGGTTAAAAGCAAGACAATTTGCCCCAGATTTTGCCATTCCCATCTCTAAATTGGAACTGGAGAGTGCTTTGGAAGACTGAGACAGATTTTTATTTCACAGATACACTGGCAAAAACAGAATTAAACATGCAAAGGATATTTCCAAAAAAGTAATCTTAAACTCAGTTGAGACCTTCAAGGTGGCTGAACTACCGGTACTACCTTTACCCATCTATTCTTTCTGGTAGTGATAATTAAGGCTAAGATTTTACCATGGTTATTTTTAGTAAAAGTCATGGACAGGTCACAGGCAATAAACAAAAATTCACATAAACATAAGAACGGCCGTACCGGGTCAGACCAAAGGTCCATCTAGCCCAGTATCTGTCTACCAACAGTGGCCAATGCCAGGTGCCCCAGAGGGAGTGAAGCTAACAGGCAATGATCAAGTGATCTCTCTCCTGCCATCCATCTCCATCCTCCGATGAACAGAGGCTAGGACACCATTCTTTACCCTTCCTGGCTAATAGCCATTTATGGACTTAGCCACCATGAATTTATCCAGTTCCCTTTTAAACATCGTTATAGTCCTAGCCTTCACAACCTCCTCAGGTAAGGAGTTCCACAAGTTGACTGTGTGCTGCGTGAAGAACCTCCTTTTATTTGTTTTAAACCTGCTGCCTATTAATTTCATTTGGTGACCCTAGTTCTTGCATTATGGGAATAAGTAAATAACTTTTCCTTATCCACTTTCTCAACATCACTCATGATTTTATATACCTCTATCATATCCCCCCTTAGTCTCCTCTTTTCCAAGCTGAAGAGTCCTAGCCTCTTTAATCTTTCCTCGTATGGGACCCTCTCCAAATCCCTAATCATTTTAGTTGCCCTTTTCTGAACTTTTTCTAGTGCTAGAATACCTTTTTTGAGGTGAGGAGACCACATCTGTACACAGTATTCGAGATGTGGGCATACCATGGATTTATATAAGGGCAATAATATATTCTCAGTCTTATTCTCTATCCCCTTTTTAATGATTCCTAACATCCTGTTTGCTTTTTTGACCACCTCTGCACACTGCGTGGACATCTTCAGATAACTATCCACGATGACTCCAAGATCTTTTTCCTGACTCGTTGTAGCTAAATTAGCCCCCATCATTGTATGTATAGTTGGGGTTATTTTTTCCAATGTGCATTACTTTACATTTATCTACATTAAATTTCATTTGCCATTTTGTTGCCCAATCACTTAGTTTTGTGAGATCTTTTCGAAGTTCTTCACAGTCTGCTTTGGTCTTAACTATCTTGAGCAGTTTAGTATCATCTGCAAACTTTGCCACCTCACTGTATACCCCTTTCTCCAGCTCATTTATGAATAAATTGAATAGGATTGGTCCTAGGACTGACCCTTGGAGAACACCATTAGTTACCCATCTCCATTCTGAGAATTAACCATTAATTCCTACCCTTTGTTCCCTGTCTTTTAACCAGTTCTCAATCCATGAAAGGACCTTCCCTTTTATCCCATGACAGCTTAATTTACGTAAGAGCCTTTGGTGAGGGACCTTGTCAAAGGCTTTCTGGAAATCTAAGTACACTATGTCCACTGGATTCCCCCTTGTCCACATGTTTGTTGACCCCTTCAAAGAACTCTAATAGATTAGTAAGACACGATTTCCCTTTACGGAAACCATGTTGACTATTGCTCAACAGTTTGTTTTTCTATGTATCGGACAATTTTATTCTTAACTATTGCTTCGACTAATTTGCCCGGTACCGATGTTAGACTTAGCGGTCTGTAATTGCCGGGATCACCTCTAGAGCCCTTTTTAAATATTGGCGTTACATTAGCTAACTTCCAGTCATTGGGTACCGAAGCCAATTTAAAGGACAGGTTACAAACCTTAGTTAATAGTTCTGCAACTTCACATTTGAGTTCTTTCAGAACTCTTGGGTGAATGCCATCTGGTCCTGGTGACTTGTTAATGTTGAGTTTATCAATTAATTCCATTAGCTCATGACCTGTCCATGACTTTACTAAAAATAACCTGGGGACAGGTCTGGGTAGGGGGGAAGAATAGAGTACGATGGGGGGGACTGAGAGATCAAGCCCCCTGCCAGCGGCCACAGCAGGAGGCACAGCCATGGGGGGGGCATACAGCCCCAGCTCCAGAGTTGGCTGCAGCTGCGTGACAGAGGTGCGTGGCCTCGACTGCAGCTCCTGCCAAGCCCCAGCTGCAGCTGGGGTGGGGTGGAGGGGAATGCATAGCCCTAGGAAGCCATGAGGGGGGTGAATGGCCCCCCGTGCAGCCGCCAAACAGGGATGTGTAGCCCCAGCTGCAGGCCCCGGTGAAAGCCGCAGGGCTGGAGCACACAGCCCAGGCTGTAGCCCCTGCCAAGCCCAGGACACCACGGGGCTAGGGCGGGCAGCCCCAGCTGCAGTCCTTGATGGAAGCCACAGGGCTGGGGCATGCGGACCTGGCTGCAGACCCCAGGGGAAGCTGCAAGGCTGTGGCTGCAGAGTCCTGATTCCAGCCAGCCCCAGTTGCAGGGTAGGGATGCACAGTCCCGGCTCCAACCTTCTTAAGCCCTAGAACTTAGAACTAGGTTGGGGGGCCTAATGTGCTGTAAAAGCTAGCCCCTCCCCAAAACAGCTAACGAGGGAGATTTTCAAAAGCAAAAGGGAAGTTAAGAACCCAACCCTCACCAAAAATCAACGCGAGATGGGTGTCTAATTCCCATTTGTACTTTTGAAAATCTCCACCCAATATCTTATTTTAAGACAAGATGCCACATCTGAGTGAAAATAAACTTAGCTGTGGGGGGATGTGGGTCAGGAATAGAAATACAATAGACCCCCATTTATCTGAGCCTCCATTATCTGGCTCTCCATATTAACTGAATTGGGTGGCAGGACTCAGGCTGTCAACTCCACTGCCAGCAGGGCTGACAGCCTGAGGCCCACGCATTCTCCTCATTATCCAAATTTTTGATTAGCCGATCTGGCCCTTAGACTGGATAAACGGGGTTCTACTGCAATATGCATGCTACAAAAGTCTTCCATTTGTCATATCACAAAACATCTGCTTTTTCCTGTTAGTCCAGTTGTTTTGTTTGCTCTTAGGATCAATTTCATTTTAAAGTATGGTTGTTGCACACAAACTACAAATACCAAACTGGCAGGTAACTGGTAATTTTTAACCCTGAACATTGCATAAGATTCCCAAAACAAAACAAAAAAAATCAATTCAGAATGTGTTAAGGTTGCTAAATGACAAGAATGTAGCTACGTGTCACAAAGTTTACAAAATCCAAGCACTCAAAAACAAGAAAATTGATAGTCAAGGACATCCTTACTCATAGACAGTCTCTGTAATAAATATAATATTCTTATTGAGGATAAAGAAACCTAATCATGGTACATTTGCTCAAGAACAGATTCTGCAGCTGATCAGATGATTCATCACAAAATTAGCCAACCTGGAAAAGGCAAGTCTACCCAGAGAGATGAGGAAGAAGCCCAGGAAGTGGAAAGTTAGGTCACGCACATAAATTAAAGTTGGGGTGTGCTGGTGGGAGAAGATCTAAATATTTTCACTATTTCATCTTTGTTTCACTCCACAGTTTTTAGGCCCAATGTTCTTTAAACACCTCTATTTTCTATTTCATTTGTGATTAGTTTCCGACATCCTCCAGGAAAAGTCATATTTTCCTGCAGATCCATTTCTATGTACACCTAGGGAAAGAAACAACCTTTTATTTCACCACAAATCAGAGTCTGAACAAGTTCTCATTTACAATTTAAATCTAAATAACAGAGATAGAATCTATAGCTCTTACTGTCTCACACCAGAAATTGACCTGGCATCCTGGGAAGAAGCCACCCTCATGCTCAGTGGAAGCAAATGGCATTTTTGCCAGGAAATAGGCTATATAGCCTGATCTTCAAAGATAAGCATCTGCATCGCCTATGGACTTCAGAGGGAAGTCCTGAAAATCAGAGCAACAGACTTTGTAATAATGGGGTATAAGGAGACTGATGAGGAATGTTTAATATGGCAGGAAAGGTTTTTTTCTTCATTAAAGAAAAATCTGCAGAAATGAGTTGAGTCTACAGCCATGAGGACATAAAGAATGGCAAATATTAGAAGCTAGATATTGGGGAACCTAATACTGAAATCATGCACTACTCTACCTAACAATATGCTCTTGCTCTTTCTGCCTACATCCTATATTGATATCACACTAAGAATAGACTAAAATATTCTATTTTTTTCAAGGAAACTATTCATATTTAACAAACAGAATTAAGTTCCTAGTTACTGCAATCAATTAAATTATAATTTAGTTGCATTTCTCACACTTTAATAGAAAGAGGTGGAGGAGTGGATGTAATGAAAAGTGGTGTGCTTTCACACACTATTTATGTTGCATCTGTGTCTCTATACAGATGGGGAGAAAGTGAGAGTATAATTTGGCCACATTGGTTATTGAGTGCCAGTTTAACTGCTCATGTACTTTCCTGCATAACAACTTGATTATTGGGCCTATGAGGCTCACCCATATTTCAGGATGAACACAGAAAGTACTGCTTGCAAAATTATAGTATTATATCCTGGGGAAGGTGGGATTAAAATTGGCATGCACCTCTCTAGAGCAGCTGCATTAGCCACTAAAATATACACAAAGTGTGTTTATTACTATTTAGCCATCTTTCACTAGGACAGCAAATTCATTCAAAAATCTCAGCAGAGCACAATGGTATCAGTCCAGAAGACCACGAAATTGACTATGTCCAACAACAACTGGGCAGCACTTAACTGGAACTGACAAGGAGACACTGTCCCACAGTAAAGTCAAAATGGATAAAACACAGCAAAGTGGGAGGGGGGATTTAAAAACAGCATCAAGAAAAAATACTCACCCAGTTATATCAGGCTACTTCCCTCCCCCCTTCCCTCTCTCTGCCGCCCCTCCCTAATGCCAACCCTCCGTTCCTTGCCCCCACCTCCCTCCCTACCCCATGGCCTGTGTCCCTATGACCGCCTCAGCCCTGCCTCCTCCATCCATCTTCACCGTGGCCTGTGCCCCCTCCCCATAGGCAGGGCCCTGCTCTCCCCCACCCTGTGCCCCGCTCCCGCGCCGCCCGGGCCGGGCCGGGCTCGCCCCTCACCAGGTGCAGGGCGAGCGGCAGCGCCAGCAGGAAGAGCCACAGATAGAGGTGGCAGCTGTTGGTGAATTTGCTCTGCTCCGGGTCGTGGTACCAGCCGCCGGTCAGCACCGCCCACACGCCCTGCCGCAGCAGCTGCACCGCCTGGGACACCATCGCCGCCCGCCGCCGCCGCCGCCTCACCCGCCCCTGCACCGGCTCCTGCGGCTGCCGCAGCGGCTGCGGCTCCTCCCGGCGGCGGGCGCTGGGGCCGCCATGCCGGATGCTCGGGGGATTCTCCCATCATGCCCCGGGCCGCCGCCGTGGCTAAAAAACCCCGCCCCGCCCCCCAGCGGCCGGAGGGAAGGACCCAGGAGCCTCCCCCCCTCCCCAACCACCGGGAGCCCCGCCACAGCCCTTCGGCCCCCTCCTTCTTCCCGCCACCCCCACCGCCCTTCCTCCTGCCCCAACCCTCGTCCCCGGCCCCCACCGCCCTTCCTCCTGCCCCCTCCTCACCCTCACTACCCTGCCTCCCGCCCCCATTACCCTCACCGCCCTTCCTCCTGCCCCCACCGCCATCTAGTGACTTGCTCACATAGAGGATAACAGTATATTGCTACTACCTGTTAGCTGAAGTGGCAGAGGTCAGTGATACTATGGATGTAAAGGTCTGAACCCTGCTGTGACCCAAGTAGGGGGCCCTTATGGTTCTATATGATGGAAGTTTTTTCATTTAGTTTTTTTTAAAAAAACACCCTACATTAAAACATCAAGGTTGAAAATTTAAGTACTCAAAAGTAGGACGTGCTAAAATTAATGTTGCCTGTTAAAACTTGATTCAGCCCTCTTCTGTATGCACTATATGAAACAGACTTTAATAAAATGAACCTATAGTTATATGATAACATGCTATTTTTTTCACAGAACCCTTGCCTTGCACAGGATGGACTGTGCTGTGGGAATGAATCACGGCTGGGTAGTGATGTCTGCAGAGCCCCTACCTCATATGTTGCAGGAGGTGGATAGTGAATATGGCATAATTGCTGGAAAGAAAGGATGGCCTTATGGTTAAGGAAATTGAATGCTATCCTGGAGAATTGAACTCTATCCCTTCCATTGGCACAGAGTTCCTACCTCATGGTAGGCAAGTTACTTAAACCAACATTTCATAGTTGGTTACTATGTGTTCCTCATTTTCTGGATGCCATTTTCATGATACACTTGGAACCAGATTTGTAGAAATGCCTAGTGCTCACAACTGTAACAGAGATCGAGTAGAGTTATGCTTTGAAGATATAAAGTACTATTAAAATGCTAACTAGCTATTCTGAAAAATCAAACCTTAGGTATCTCAAGTTGGGCACCCCAAATTAGTGGATACTTTTGAAAATGTTGGCTTTAATCTTCCTGTGCCTCAAATCCTCAATTATAAAATGGAAATAATACCACCTACTCTCAAATGGGGTATTGTGAAGATAAATTCATTAATTTGTGAAGCACTTGGATACCATGGGGAGAACACTATAGAAATGCCATGAGGAAAATAATTCTGTATTACGTGCCAGAGTGTGGATGATCTGCATTAAATAAGGCCTGAAGCCACACATTGAACTAAGAGGATAAAACAAGTGTTGAATAGCTACCTATCCACTGAAGGAGCAGTTTCTGTGGAAAAAATAGTATGTGGTCATTGAAATTAATAACTGCATCATCATGCATATGCACCAAGAGCTGAATTAAGGTTGTAAAGGAATCTTGGTTTCGCCTAACCTTTGGGCACTTGACTTTGCAACTATATTGTTCTTTTTATGTAGGTTTAGGGTTTGTTTCTTTGGTTTTTTTGGGGGGGGGTGTGTTTTGGATATACTGTAATATATTTACCCTGGAAAAGGGGTTTTGTAATTGCCAGTGGAGAGATTTCATAAGGATATTTGCTGAGGATGCAATGCAGATATACAATATTATATTCCAAAATCCATTTAGCACTGCTGCTAAAACACCTGGGCATTCCTACAGAGAAAGCTAGCTGAAGAGAGCAAGAAGCTCCAATTCTTGAATAATCTGTTATGTTTGCTTAAAGAAAAATCCACTAGAGGGAGCCATTAGAGAATTTATATGCATATATTTTATTTTTTTTAAATATAACTTATTTTTATTATCATAGCACCTCCAAGCCCTACACATGGATCAGGCCTCCCTTGTGCTAGGTGCTGTATAAACCCAGAACAAAAAAAATAAATATTTATATTTGTGCCACAGTGGGGAAGTGAAAAACATTCCACAGTTTATCAGTCATTGTGGCTTCTGATAGATACTACATAAAATACAGTATGGAATTTGTTCATATGGCTGAATGTTTCTATTACATTTATAGCTTTTATAATGCCAAGCAAATATGCAGATAGAGACTATATTCATAACACCCCATGAATGGCTGCAAGTCTTTCTTTTATATAAGGAAAGGGGAAGAGAGCTAATAAAGACACACTGAGTTTTGATCATTTGACTTTTAAAAATAAATTTTAATAAAACATTATCTACAATTTTATGTTGTCTTTCCGCAGAACTATCCAGGAGCACTGGGGTTGCCCATCAGGTACTAAAGGAGATGGTGACTTTCAATAAATGGTGGCAAATAAGTAAATCCTCTTTATCTGGAAGAAGTCAGTGGATCTGACTGGCAGTTGGGTCCAGAGGGCAGAGTCCTTGTTCTTAGGAAAGGCAGCTATAGGACATACATATAAAGAGGACCTGTAAAAAGAAAGTAACAGAATGCCACTAGCCGTCATCTTCAGCCCCCAACTAAAACCTCTCCAGCACATCATCAAGGATCTACAACCTATTCTGAAAGATGATCCCTCACTCTCAGATCTTGGGGGAAAGGCCAGTCCTCTCTTACAGACAGCCCCCCAACCTGAAGCAAATACTCACCAGCAACCACACAACAAACACACTTACCCAGAAACCTATCCTTGCAACAAAGTCCATTGCCAACTCTGTCCATATATCTATTCAGGGGACACTATCATAGGACCTAATTACATCAGCCACACCATCAGAAGCTCTTTCACCTGCACGTCTACCAATGTGATATATTCCATCATGTACCAGCAATGCCCCTCTGCCACATACATTGGCCAAACCAGACAGACAGTCTCTACACAAAAGAAAAAATGGACACCAATCAGATATCAAAAATTCTAACATTTGTGACAAAGTTCCTCCTCTACCTTGGTGGGTCCTGCGCTTATTGGCAGATTTGCTCACCTCAGTGATCTTCCCCTCTGGTGGAACCCACAGTCTGGGTCAACTGTGTCTGATCAGGAGTTGGGAGGTTTGGGGGGAAACCTGGGCCCACCCTCTACTCCAGGTTCCAGTCCAGGGCCCCATGGATCACAGCTGTCTACAGTGCCTCCTGTAACAGCTACAACTCCCTGGGCTACTTCCCCATGACCTCCTCCAAACACCTCCTTTGTCCTCACCACAGGACCTTCCTCCTGGTGTCTGATAATGCTTGTACTCAATCCTCCAGGAGCACACACTCTCGCCTCCTTGCACCTCTTACTCCCAGCTCCCCACATGCACACCTCACTGACTAACTGGGAGGCTTTTAATTAGTTCCAGCCATCCCTTGATTTGCTTCAAGTGTCCCAATCAATGTAGCTATCTTAATTGGCCCCAGGTGTCTTGATTAACCTGGAGCAACTGGCATTTGGTTACCACAGTACCAGGGATTTGTTTAGCCTGGGGCTAACATACCTGTTCCTCACTACTTTACTATAGCTATCTGGCCTTGCCCCATCACACATTGAAAAACCAGTCGGAGAACACTTCAACCTCCCTGGACACTTAATTACAGACCTAAAAGTTGCAATTCTTCAACAAAAAAAACTTCAAAAACAGTTCCAATGAGAAACTGCAGAATTGGAATTAATTTGCAAACTTGATACCATTAAATTAGGCTTGAATAAAGACTGGGAGCGGATGGGTCATTACACAAACTAAAAACTATTTCCCCATGCTAATTTCCCCCCCTACTGTTACTCACACCTTCTTGTCAACTGTTGGAAATGGGCCATCCTGATTATCACTGCAAAAGTTTTTTTTCCTCCTGCTGATAATAGCCCACCTTAACTTATTACTCTCCTTATAGTTAGCATGGCAACACCCATTTTTTTTCATGTCCCCTGTCTACGTATATCTTCCTACTGTATTTTCCACTACATGCATCTGATGAAGTGGGTTTTAGCCCACGAAAGCTTATGCACAAATAAATGTTAGTCTCTAAGGTGCCACAAGTACTCCTGTTCTTTTTACAAGATTGTGCATTACACTTGTCTTGTTCTTTTTAATGTATTTTAATGCTAGAGTGCCTTGCTTTTCTTTCTCCACCTTTCCCCTTTAGTCCTTCACTCCAGTTTTTTGTTTCTTTTACTGTATTTGTCTGATTTGCATCATTATAATTTGCATTATTTTCTTCCCATAATTTTTTCCTCCAGTTTCTTTCTCTTTTCCTTAATCTCTTCCCTGATAGCCTTGTCTACTACATTTTTTTCATTACACTTTCTTACCATAGGTAACAATGGTGGGAGCGCTAGTGTAGACCATGAACAGTTGCCAGCATTTTAACCACCATGTTGGCTAGAGCTGGTCCGAGTAGATATAGATGGCACCATAGTTAAAACTTAAAACTGCAAACTGTCCACATTAATGATCTGCAATGAGGGGAAATTGTAAGGGGTGGGAGGAAAGAAAGCAATGCAGCCAGCGCCTAACTCACATGCTTACATACTGGCACGCCCCTCTCTCTCTGCCCCGTTACTCACGCCTTGGCACCGCTGTGCCCGGGCTTGCGTAGTCTCTCTCTGGCAGGGAGAGAGAGTCCCTCGTCAGCTTGGTTTGAATGGAAAGTGTTGGCCAAGTCTCTCCCCCAGGGCTGGAGGACGGACTTTGCCTTGTGTTGCACTAACACCTTCCCGCCCGCTCTCCCGGCGCGGTTGGCCCGCAGTGGGGCCCTGCCCCGGGGGCCCCCCGGCCTGTCGGTGCGGGAAGCAGGCAGGGCACCTGCACCTGCCTTTGACCCGCCCCCCGCCGCTCCCCGTGGATCACGTGTCCCGGACTGGCCAATCCGGCGCGGTCGAGGGCGGACGTAGGCCCCGCTGGGCTGGGTGTCTGGAGCAGCTCGGGCCGGGGCGGCGCGGCCGGTGCTGGCCCCATGAAGCTGCGGGCAGGGGCGGAGCAGAGACCGGCCTGGGCCTGCCCTGTTACTCTCCGCGGGCTTGGCCGCGTTACCCGGGGGTCGCCCCGGGCCGCTCCGCGGGGCCCGCCGCCCCCCGCCCGCAGGTGCGGCTAGCGCGGCAGGTGAGGATGGGCTTCCCCGGCGGCGCCTCCGGCTCTCCCGGATGCCGCGGCTGAGGCTGCTGCGGCCCGTGCCCCGGCCCCTGCCATGGCTCTGCTGGGCTCCGGGGCGGCGGCGGCCCAGGGCTCCTCGGCGGGCGGCGGTGGCGGCCCGTCCTGCCCGCTCTGGACCGCGCTGTACGACTACGAGGCGAACGGGGAGGACGAGCTGAGCCTGCGGCGGGGCGAGGTGGTGGAGGTGCTGTCCAAGGATGCGGCCGTCTCGGGGGACGATGGCTGGTGGGCGGGCAAAATCCGCCACCGCCTCGGCATCTTCCCGGCCAACTACGTGACTTACCAGCCGGGCCGGTACCCGCCCCAGCAGGAGCAGGGCGGGCGCCCGGCCCCGAGCCCGGCTCCGCAGGACTGGCGGGCCGGAGGCGGGGGGGACCAGCCCGGCTCCCTAGCCCAGATCGACTTCCAGCATCTGGAGCTGCAGGAGATCATCGGCGTGGGGGGCTTCGGCAAAGTGTATCGGGCCACCTGGAGGGGCCAGGAAGTGGCGGTGAAAGCGGCCCGGCAGGACCCCGATGAAGACATCACGGCCACAGCTGAGAGCGTGAGGCAGGAGGCCAAGCTCTTCGCCATGCTGAAGCATCCCAACATCATCGAGCTGCACGGGGTCTGCCTGCGAGAGCCCAACCTCTGCCTGGTGATGGAGTTCGCGAGGGGAGGCTCCCTCAATAGAGCCCTGGCAGGGGCAGCTACCCCCGGCGGGGGGAGCCGTTGGGGCCGCCGCGTACCCCCGCACATCCTGGTGAATTGGGCAGTGCAGATAGCCCGCGGGATGCTCTACCTGCACGAGGAAGCCATCGTCCCCATCCTGCACCGAGACCTCAAATCGAGCAACAGTAAGTCTTCTAAACGCCTTCTGTTTTAAGAGGGTGTTTTAACCGTGTTTTTTTATTATGATCAGCAAAAGAGAGGAGGCTGTTGTATAAATCAGATTTATGGAGTGAACGGGACATGGCCTGTTAGAGCTATACATTTGTCACAGGCTGCTGGATGTGGACAGCTGGAATGAAGGAGCGAACACGTGAGACTTTGACTTGCACATTACACCTGTAGTTGTGACTTTTTGTAACCAGTTAGACATGTTGTTCTTAACTGGCTACAAGTTCAGTTGGTGTCCACAAACCAACTTATTGCGATCGTGTTGGAGTCTCTGCACCCACCGCATTGCTTAGGTTACATTATATTGTTTTCTGGGAAAATCTGGGCAGCTAGCCTGTGGTACGTCAGTGAGGCATAACATGCCTTCCTCTCTCCAAGTAGGTCCTGTGGTAATGCGTTCGGGGATATCCTTCTGTACAGAGAGTTAGAGGAGGAGGAGGACTGGTTAAAACCATAAACTGACACCATTAGGAAGTGCTATAATGAAATAAGTGTTTGCTTATTTGCTTACTGGAAGATGGTCTTGTGGCAGTGGGAGCTTCTGGCAAGAGTGACATGGGTGGTTAGTTGTCTTGGTTACTGACCAGTCATGTGATATGTAAGCCAACCATATCACTAATTAGGTAAAAACTCTGTTAAAAATTAGCACAGAGTTTATATACCTAATTGTAACACAGAGAGCAAAGTCCTATCTTCCTAGACAGAAACTTAAAAAACCTGAGTAAAATAGCAGACTCATAATATACTTTCTTCCTTGTCTGTTCTGTGGTTATAAAACACTCCGCAATAAAATATATTTTTCATAGTCTCTTCTTTCTTCCTCTCCAACCCTATTTTTCTATTAATGAAAGATTTAATGATGGTGACTGTCACATGATATTTGACTTCTATCATACTTTTTTCATTAACATGATGATTTAGTGCTGATGACTGGTGTCAGATTAATGGACATGGAGATTCTAGTTCTTTCATGTCAAAAAAAAGACAGTGAGATAGTGGCAGTAGAAGTTCCTCTGCTCTTGATGTGGAAAACCACCTGAAGGAGTGAGAGGGAGCTCAGTTTTTATGCCTAGTGAATCCTTGGTCTCTCTGCAGGAGTTACTAAAATTGCTAGTATTTTAGATCCTTTTGCGTTGTGAGTGCTGGTCCCCTAGAAACTGGATTTAGACCAACAACACTTGGTTTTTACTATCCTAGGACATGTTTGAATTAGTGATCTAATGGTGAAAAGCTATGTTCTTTTGGTTAATGTCATTTTAAGTTTTTGGGGCTCTGTCTATGCTAGCCTTTTTTCACTCTAATATTTCACACTGGTAGTTTTACCAGAGGGGGATAGTGAGGGGAGTTTTCTTGCACAAGAGGTTTACACTGTTTAGACTTGCTCTGAATGGAGTGATTAAAATGTTAGTGGCTGTTGGCACCTTATCCACACTGCTCATGTTGCAACCAGTGGTGATAAATCTAAAATGAAATAGTTAGAATTTAATGTTATAAAAACACCCATAGAAAAGCTCTGAGCACGGTGACAAAAATACTTAAAATAACCACCCATCAGCATTAATACCAATGTAAAACTAGTTCATCAGTCAGTAGCTTTAAATAATCACACAGAAGTAACAATTTACTTCAACTAACAAACAGTAAAAATGGGAAAAAAGCATCAGAAAAATCTTTGTACCTAAATCATACTCAGGAACATACCCTCTTCTTTCTCTAGAAGACCTACTGAACCAAGACTTTTGCAGGTCATCAACTTTGGGTTGTTTTGGACCAAGATGGGGACCAAGTTCAGAGTCCTGGGGCCCTCCTTGGGAACACTCAGCTGATAGTCTTCTCTTGTTTTAGCAAAGGGGATCCAGCTTCATTCCTCCCTTTGATTGCAGCTGCTCTGGTATGTCACAAGGAAAGAAGTGGTTTCTCCAGTAGGCTGTTTAGGGTTTTATAGGTCATAGCCAACACCTTAAATGCTACTAAAAGAACAATAGGCCACCTATATCATGACTCATTCAACGAGTGAGCTGTTGCATCTTCAGTCTGTGAATGGTTTTAAGCTTTAGCCCTGTGCAGAGGGCATTGGAATAGATTAGACATTTTAAGATGACAGAGGCATAGCTAGATTGCAAGGTCCACATCTGAAAGAGGTCACAAGATCCTGGCCACGTGTGGTTGTTAAAAAGATGACTTGATTACAGTTATAACATCAGCTGGTGGGGGAGGTCCTGAGATCTCCACCAGGTTGTGAACTCAAGTGCTAGTCAATACACTTCCTCAGTAATAAGGGTTGATATAATCTCCAGAATCCTTTCTGTTTGCTTCTTCCAACCAGCCATCATCATTTCTGTCTTGTATGGGTTGAGCTTCAACCAGCTCACTCTACCTAATCTTAAACTCAGTGAGACACTGGTTGAGACTCAGAACCATGTCATCATCTGAGTTAGATGTGATCAGCATAGTGAAAACACCACCCCCTATGCTCAGTACTCTCCTAATGGCCCCATATACATGTTTAATGTGGCGGGTGCAGGGTAGAATAGCACACTGCAGCTCCACTCACTTGAGTCCTTTGGGAAAAGGATCAGTTGCCCACAGCTACCTGTTGAGATCTTGCCAAAAAAATAAAAAGCTGCTGAAGGGCAGCTCATCACTCCTGACAATGTTTGCAGGCTACTCAACAGCATCTTTTGATCAAAGGTATCAAAAGTAGGTGATCTAATATAACCAGCATGGACTTTCAGTATACCAGAAGGAGATGGTCAGTCACTGTATTCTGTCCGCCAGTGCTAGGTGCCAGTGCTAGGTCTATACAGAATTGAGAAGGGTGAAGGCATCTAAATACTTTGAGTTGTCTCATAGTTTGAGGAAAAAAAATTAATGTAGCATAGCCTGGGAGTGTATCTAGGTACTTATTTACTGTATTAATGTGTACTCATTGTTTTGAAATATATTCATGAAATGGATTACCTGAATATGAAATTTGTCTGCCACTTTGATAGCATCCTCTTGTCCAATAATTGGTCCATCTGACTCAAAGTTTGGATTCTACTCTATTCAGATAAGAGTTGGGTGGGGGGAAGAGGGAGGTTATTTATTGATTTCATAGAATCATAGACTTTAAGGTCAGAAGGGACCATTATGATCATCTAGTCTGACCTCCTGCACAATGCAGGCCACAGAATCTCACCCATCCACTCCTGTATCAAACCTGTGTCTGAGCCATTGAAGTCCTCTAATCATGGTTTAAAGGCTTGAAGGTGCAGAGAATCTTCCAGCAAGTGACCCGTGCCCCACGCTGCGGAGGAAGGCGAAAACCCCCCAGGGCTTCTGCCAATCTGCCCTGGAGGAAAATTCCTTCCTGACCCCAAATATGGCAGTCAGCTAAACCCTGTGCGTCTGGGCAAGACTCACCAGCCAGACACCCAGGAAAGAATTCTCTGTAGTAACTCAGATCCCACCCCATCTAACATCCTATCACAAGCCATTGGGCATTTTTATCGCTAGTAGTCAAAGATGAATTAATTGCCAAAATTAGGCTATCCCATCATACCATCCCCTCCATAAAATTATCAAGCTTAGTCTTGAAGCCAGATAGGTCTTTTGCCCCCACTATTCCCCTTGGAAGGCTGTTCCAGAACACGTCACTCCTCTGATGATTAGAAATTAGACGAAGGTTTCAAGTCTAAACTGATTTTGTACTATTTTCCTCAGTGGGAGCAGAATCTGGCTCAAGACTCACTGACCTGTTACCTACCTGTTGCAGGATGTTAATAATTTAGCATCAACAACCACAGTGCACGCATGGAATATGCCCAAACAAGCATGTTGTCCCCTCCTAAGTCATCTAATGTAGTTTGGGTCTTCTGTTCAGTACCTTATAACAGTACTATCTCACAGCTGCCAACCTAGGAGAAGAGAAGAAAATCCTGGCTGATCAAGGCAGCAACAGTGAGAGCCAGGGCCATCCTTACCCATATGCAAAGTATGCAGCTGTGTAGGGCACCAGGAAATTTGGAGCACCAAATTTCCTGGTGCCCTGTGCAGCTGCGTGCTGCTCCAGCCCCTGCTCAGCCTCTTCCCCATGGCCCTGGCCCCAGCTCCGCCTCTTCCTGTCCCTGCCCCACCCTCACTCCCCTGAGGACTGCAGCAGGGCTGGGCCTGCACTCACCAGCGGTGGGAAGTGCAGCGGCCTGGCCCCAGCCACACCACCGATAAGTGCTGGGGGCGGTTTCCCCTTGCCCCCATGGGGGGGGGCTGCGTAGGGCCCCAGAATAGCTAGGGACAGCCCTGGTGAGAGCAATGAGATTTTTTGCAGAATGAGTATAAAGGCAGGCTAGCTTTGTATAAACTTCCCAAACCAGTGTCCATGGGGAGGGAAGCCAGTGGCATGTACTTTCTTTATCCCCAGATGAGAAGGAAAGTTGGGAGGTGCCAGGATCTGTCATTTTCCATCCCTGTGGAGATGGAGAAAACTAGCAGGGAGAAAACTCCTCCTGTAGCGGGGGGGGGGGGGGGATAAAGGAATGTAGATTTATTTTGGGGGGAGGGACCTTTGTTTCCTCTTTCCTGTTTTGAATGTGGTGCTTGTCAGTTTCACTTGTTCCCCTTGTTCTCTGAGGAAAAGGTAGTTAGGACTTACCGGATGGATTTAGCTGGCAGATATCAGTACAGGATATCACTTCATGCGGGAAGGCTCTGAGCACTGTAATCTCTCTATATAGGATCCATCTCTTCTGTTTGATGTGTTCTTGTTTCATGCAACTTGTGAAGAAACAGAAGGAGAGGATGTTCATAGGAAGCTGAGCTCCCAGAAGCATGAGTGAAGGGTACACTCTTTTAGCTGGGGAGAGGAGGTGGGAGAGGCATGCACAGCTGTGCTACCCCATATCCCCTCTTTCACACTTAGAGGTGTCATCACAAAAATACATAACAAAGATATGTCCACTTTTGAATAACACATTTTTACTTTTAAAATATAGATGTAACACTTATCAATTTACATATATGCATTGTATATTTTGCAGTCTTTATGACCCACATCGATGGCAGTAATGAAGAAAGAGGTTGTTTGGAAAGGAACGTGGTCCACCTCTGAGTGGCTTGCAGAGTCTCTTGTCACTAAGCAATTCCAAACTTTGGTATTAATCTAAAGAAATTCCAAGGCAAAAAAACATAGAATCAAGATTGAAAGGAGGATTTTACCTGCCTTTATCTGATGCATCTGCTTAAAAAATCCCGAGGAAATCATTGTAGTTTCTCAAAACATAAATAAGTTGAGAAATTATAAATTCAAGTTCCACTTGAAGAAAAAGAAAATGTTCAAAACTGTGCAATTACTTACCTGTACATCCTTAATTGTGTCCTTGGGGTATGATCTGAAATCAGACACTCAAGTCTTCTTTAACTATCATATGGGTTTGTTAATATTAAAGTAATGTATTGTCTTATTGTTGCTGTTTGTCTTAATGAAACTGATGGTTGAACGTTTATCTAAGAGTTTCTGGTTCACAGTTATAATACTGAAGAAAGAGTTAAAGATGTTTAGGTGACCATAACTGTTTGTTTGTTTTAAATATTTAACTCTCTCTTTAAATAGTCAAGCATTTACTTCTGAACAAGGGCACCAAATTAAATGAGAGGGTTAGGGAGATTTGGGTTAACTTGAGCCTTTGGCAGACTTTCCAGGGCCTTGTATAGAATCTTAATCTATACTGCATGTTAGCGAACACCTATTAGCCTGCACTTTCCAAATGCTACTTTAATTCCAGTACCTGATTTTAGAACATTCAGTGCCTCCAGCTGGAAAAAACAAGTTCCACATCCTGAATGCATGTGTTAGTACCTGCAGGAAACTTTCCATGGAAACTCAGGGTACAGTAGTTTTATAATTTTAATGGAATCAGACACACAAAGTGAACAGTGAAACAACAGAAAGTGGACAGTCTACCTGATGTGGCTTTATTTAAATTAAGAAGGGAATAGCAAAACTGAAAATAGGAAACTGTTTTTAAAAGCTGAATAAACAACTGTGATGTAAGTAGATTAACACTATAATACCCATACAAATGGCATTCTCACGCACTCATTGAATGCAGTTATGTAGAATATGCTGAGGAGCTCCCTCTCCACCCCCACCCCCCAAATGCACAGAGGTTGGCTGTTTTAGAGAGATTGAAGGGCTTGTTGTCATGGTTAAGAGGCACCGGAAAGGGATAGTGAGAAGGTGTCCAAGACAATAGGACAGAGGTGCCTCAGGAACTAGGGTGGGTACTGGTGAGGCTGCAAAGCCTGCTCTGATTAAACTGCTGTCAGCTGTTAACCAAATCACTCTTGTTACCTTGCTCCTGGCTGAGGTAGGGTCTCTGCTGCTCATGAGGAAGGCAAAAATCAAACAATCTTTCCTAGAGTTTCTCTGAGGTCCTTCCCAGCAAGTCCACTCAAATTATGGTGGAGTGTACTATTAAAATAACCGAGAGAGAAGAGGTTATTCCAGTCAGAAGATGATACTGAAATCTTGCAAAGACCTCTGTTCCCTTAGAGTTTCTCTTCAACTCTCTGAACTCAGGATTGTTTCTCTTCAGCGTTTCTTTCTCTGTCTTCTCCTTATGGAGAAAAATTCTTGGCTTTTGACAGGCCCTAGATTAATCTATATGAGCTATACTTTTCAAAACCATGAGCTCTCCTTAGTATGACAATTAGAGACAAACCCATAGCTTCATTCAGAAAATGTTGGGGGGCAGTTTCCATCCTGGAGTCACTGGGCAATGTGGGTCTATGTTTTCATGTGATCTCCTTTGGCTTTGTGAGAGTTGGGAGAGGGGAGAGAGACCTGCAGCGTTAAATTCTCTGTCCCTCAGTTTGCCCATCTATAACATGGGTAACGCTTGCCCATCTTGAAGTTCTTTGAGATCTATGGAAAAAAGGAGATATGTAAGTGGAAAGTAGTAGTATTGTTGTCCATCTTGCAGCAAACTTTTTAGAATGCTGTGCTAGCATAGAACAATACTTGCAAACTTTAGTTGGTGTCGTCTCTCCCTAATGACTTCCAAAGTAAGCCTTTCCTAAGGGAATAGGGTCTGTTTTAATTCAATGGCATCGATGTGCCACATTTTTTTATTTATATATCTTTTGTAAAATTAGGTCACGTCTTTGAGTTTCTTACCTTGTATTTCTTTTGTACTGTTCTCAAGAATCTTTTTTTCATGGTTTAGTATACTCTCACATCAAGGTCTTGATTCTCCATGCACACCCCCGCCCCAAGGTTCTGAGCACCTGACATTCCCATGTTCTTGTGGGGAGCCCCACATGCTCAGCACCACTTAAAAATTAGACCCATTGGCTTTTCCAGACACCAGAGAACACATTACAGCATAAGCATATTACACTTTACCAGTTGTGCCTAAGTAGGATGGGCGTTGTATTTTTTGTGCATTTTTTGACTTTGTCCAGAAAGTGGTGTTAAAGTTAATTTAGTGTTTGGAGATAAACTGGTCCGCTACATGTAGCAACTTATATGTCTTTATTGCAGTGGCTAAAGTAGTTTATAGAAACTAGTAATTCTAATCTGCAGTTGGATGACTTGTTGCAACATGTTTTTAAAGTAAAAATCATAGTCACTTATTTAATGGTTTTTTTTCATACAGTGGCTATCTCTTGGAAATATACCTATTTTATTAGCTCTATGCAATACAGTGTTTGTGTATAAAGTCCTTAACCTTCCAAAGAGTGAATAATATTCTAGTTATCTCATATGTGGGTTGAAAACCTAACCTATCGAGCCAAAGCTGTTAACTTTGATTTGCCTCCTCTGAATGTGTTAACTCTATCCTAGACTCTAACAAGTGAACAAAATTAAAAATCCCATACACAAACTTCTTTAAATTAGAGTTAAGGTTGATCAGATATGTTTCCTTACAATGCAAATACCAAAAGCCAGGAACTCATACATTAAAGTCAACACCTAGTACAAACTGATTTTTCAAGCATTAGTCCACTACAGTCACAACACTCCACCATTCTACCACACTAATGCCCTCTCTAACATATGCAGTTTCATTTCAACAGGACTCATTCAGCCCAACAACCAACTGAGAAGCACACTTAAATACACAGCTTTAACTCTGACCTATTCATTTATTTTGTTTAAGATTGTGTTTTGCATCTTTGCATCCCTGAACATCTGTTGGTTCTTTCAAAAATGTAGTCATGATCTATCTTTCCCTTGACCCTACTTGCCTCTCCAACAACTTCCCCATCTTTCTTGTTATAAAATAATAATTAAATGTATCTTCAGTCTTACTTAAGTGAGCTGTTTTACAGCTGTTCTTTTGAGTTCCTTTCCTCCAGATTCCATCTTGGATTCCCTCCAGTCAAGTTTCTCCACTGGAAATCTTGGAGAGAGCAGGTTCTGTGACCTTTTTGGGAGCTAAGACAGGGTTCAATTCTTGCCCAAACATCCCATTACTTTTCTGACTTTTTTTCTCAAAGGAAAATATGTTTTGGAGATTTTGATTGGTAATAGCCAAATTACTGCTATCCTAGTTGTAATGACATCAGTATTCGCTTGTGTGTGTACACACAAGTAAAAAACATAACTTCATAATTTACTACTTTTATACAAGGTCTTTAGAAATATTGGGCCAGATTTTTAAAAGTATTTATGCACCTAATGATGCAGATAGATGCCTAGTGGAATTTTCAGAAGTGCCTGTGTGTCTTAACTTCCATTGAAATTAACAGAAATAGACATCAAAAAAGAGCTTTTAAAACCTCAGGCCTCACACTTCTGAAGTTCTATATATGCCTAAATAGAAGGAAAAATATGTTGCATGCTATTTAGGCCTATATATCATGTGGAAAGAAGAGGCTTTGTGTAGTACTGGTAAACTTGAGAAGATCCAGCTTGATTTTCAGTTTTAAGTTTTACTGTTTGGCATGAATGTGTTTGAGCACTGTTAGCTAGAACATAGAAATTCCATTAAAATTTTTACATAGACTTGTAAAAAGTAGAGAAGTAACATTAAAATTAACTTTGGAGCTTTAATACCAATTTATAGATTCTTGAATCTAAAGGTTAAACTTAGCTATTGGATTTTTTGGTTTGCAGACTGTCAGTTTCTTATCTCTCAAAATATTTTTAGCCTCCGTATAGCAGGGTTTGAACTGAAAATGGCTGTGTAAAATAAGTGTTGTTTAAAATGTGGAGATGGGCACTTTGAACTATTATTCAGGGTACTGGGGAAAAGTTAAAAGCCTCTAGTCTTTCCTTCTTTCCAAAACTAATTCTAATGCCCTAAGTTAACAATGGCTCCAAAAAGTATGTGCTTAAAAAAAAAAGCTTAATTTTTCATTTTCTGAAGGTAAAATTAGCATGCATAGCAGCATAAAATTTTGATGATGGAGTCTCCCATCAAATTTGATGGATGAGCTGTAATTACGGTACTTATTGTGGATCATAAGATGAGACAGGTTATTTTAACATGCTTGTTAAATACAAATTAACTTGTGCTGCATAAGGATAGTAACAAACTTCATGACTTTACCTAAGTTAAATTTCTGAATTCTTGAATGTTAGAAGTTGTGACTCTTGGGATTTCACCTAAATTCCATCATGTCTGCTTTCTTGCTCCACACTTTCCTATACTTGAAACCTTATTCCTGCACCTGTAACTCGAAGTAAATACCAAAATTACATTTTACAGAAGTTTTAAAAAATCTTTTTGTGGCATCCAACGCTTGTGTATTAAAACCCGGTGTAATATATACTAATATGAACAATTAAAGTATTTGAGTAAAATCATAAATAGTCTTCTCCCTCCCCCTAAAAGTCTCTTGCCAAGTTGATGCTTCTGTGTTTAGGGTCATAGCTCCAGTTAAATCAGCCCCAGACATGCCAATGTTGGCAGCATAATCATGCTTTGTTCTCTTCCTGGCAACTGAAATCTGTGTTTTGACAGGTGTGCTTTTAACTCAGGCCTGATAAGGCAGCCCCTCCCGTTTTGTTCCTCCTAAAACTGCAGTGGTAACTATTTCACCTCTGTAGTTCATTGTTTCACACACACCCCCCGCCCCAATAATATTGGAAATTTGAAAAGAAGCTTCACATTTATTTTTGTGTTCTTGGCTTGTCATTAAAACCAAACTGAAACACTGTTCTCTAGTCTAGAGTCGTCATAGTGATTAGTCAAGCATTTGTTGTAAATTAGGAAAGCCTAGGTCAGCTTAGAATGAGAAGAAAAGTTTGGTGTCTTTTTAAATTATCAAAGTATGTGATCTTTGTAGCTCTCAACTTTACGGACATACTTTAGTGCACAGTACTTTGGGCCAAGATTCAGAAAAGCCAGTTGCCGAGAGCAAGCAGGAATTTTTCTGTGGGACTGTCATTAAATTCTGCAGAATTTTAAAAAATGAAATCTTAAAGTAAGTGTTTTAGTTCTTCTTTTTGCGAGAGAATTTCCAGGTGTGAACAAAGCATAAACTAATGCAGTCTTGTTTTCTTAAATCTACAGATAGGCAACTCCAATGCTGCTGTCACTGTTAGGGTAGTGGGGGGCTGGCTATTGCTGTTATGAGCAGGAGACACTGCAAGGGTAGTAGGAAGGGGCCCCCTACCATTGGTCTTCAGGTTGGCTGTGGCCTCCCTGCTCCTTATTACAGTTGGTCAAAAAAACAGAGACACTTTTTAATGAAAAATGCCCTTTTTCAAGTAGTCAAAATTTTGACACGATTTAAAAAGCTTCAGTCAGCTGTACTCAATGGGCTGCTCCTTGGTTTTGTGTGGATTGGGATCCAGTCAAGAGAGGAGAAAACCTCTACCTCCTCCTGCCATGAGGCTCGGTTTAGGGGGACAAGAAGCCCCTACTGCGAGAGGACTGTATATTGGGCAGCATACATTGATTTGTTTTGGAAGGGAATGCCCAGGACTCAAATGAGAATTGTGGAAGATTGTGCAGATCACTTATGATCTTTTGGGCTTATTGGTTCCATTAGGTTGGGTTTGGGTACACCAATCCTTAATTTGCCTGGCTTTGCTCTTTTTAAGGGTTGGATAGAGTTGCCAAGGAAATTGATTGTGTTCAAATAAGGGTGTCTAGAATGAATGGTCAGTTGCTCTTTTTCTTTAATTTTGTACAAATTTAAAGAAATATTAAAATCTTAGGCAGAAGTGATTACTACTGTTACAAGTAACATTTATGAGCATTTTATATTTGAATCTCCCTGCATCATATTCAGAATTTTTCCACAGTTGCTGGGTCAAAGGCAGAGGCTAGAGGAAACCTATGTTTAAAAACAAAATAGGAAAAGTGACTGGCTTTATTTAAAAAAAAAAAAAGAATGAGAGCTCATGGGTAATTGTATAATACCTGAAATAATTCTGAGTGAATTTGCTCAAAATTTTAAGTTGACAGTCTCTATTGGTGACTGCTGTCTGTATGATGCAAAAATCAGTCAGTTTAGTACAGTAACATTTCTTTAAATATGGGATTTAAATAGAAAAACTAATCTTGAATAATCCATTCTTTTAAGAATTACAGAATGCTTACTATTTAAGGTTCTTAACTTGTCTAATGAGAGCTTTAACTCCTGAATTTAAATTGAGTATTTAAAATAGCAGGGTTTTGTGTCTAATTGTAGTGGCGTACCACTCAAGTTCACCCTCCTAGAGCAGGATTGAAATTTCTATCAAGCATTCTAGCACAGCATCAGCTAGAACACCTGTAAAATAACCCGTAACTTCTTTAACTACAACATTGTCTCCTCGGCAATTTGTCTAAACTGTTTCATTCTCTCCACAACGGCCATGTGCCCTAAATTGCTGTTATAAATATTGCAACAGTGGAAGTGGAGGGAGAGTTGATGATGCAAGGTGTGTTCAACCTACAGTGTATGCTTCATGAATCTTTTCATATTGTTGTAATTTAGCTTTTCATTTCTCTTCTGCTTTCCAAGAAAAAAATCAGATGATTTAATTTTGCATTTTGATTGCATTGATAGTTTTTGCCTGCCACATTTTCCTTTTCTATAATGTTGCCTTTCTCTTATGAGATTAGTAGTGTCTATGTCAGCTTTTTCAATCAAGGTCTTTTCATGACAGTTGTCATCAAGTTCTGTGTCTGCAGTTGGGAGCACCTCTTTTCAGACTTAATTTTAGAATGTGATTGCGGTTGAGTCTAAAAATGTCTACTTCTGTCAAATTTAAACAGTAGTGAGTTTGAGAGCAAAATGGAGTGGGTTGGAGTCTTCCACAGTTACTGTCTAAACGGTGGGTAAAAAGCTATCAAAGGGTCTGTAACAAGCTGTTAGAAAACCTGCAAAATGTATCTCTACCCCTGACTTGGAGGGTGGACAAATTTCTAGTCTGTCTCCCCATACCATTTATTTTCCAGGATTTAAAAAAAAAATCCTCTAATATGAATGGTGAGCTGTAAGAAAGTTCGATCCACAGCTTGAAAGTCATTACATGCACAACATACAGGTGAGATCCTTGCCCCTAATACTTAAAGGGAATTTCAGCTGTAGTAACTTGCAGGCAAGTGTATCGACAATGGTGCAAACTTCTAGTGTAGGCAGGTAAAGCCATTACTTGCCCTGGTAGAGTTTACCCAAGTTTCAAGAAATAATCCATGTTGCAAAAATGAGTATAATTGAGGCAAATCCCTCCATATACACAAGGCACTTGTTGCTGTAGTGTGCTGTTAACAAGCAGGCATGGAACACATTTAATACGATGGCTAATCATTGGGTTTTGGAAAGAAGAGGTATATGATACCTGTCAGTTCAAGCAAAAATGCAAGATAAGCAACTCTACCTCATGTTCATTTGGAATTTACAGGAACTGAATCAATTGACAAGCAGTACTTAAACTGAGTTTGAGAGGGAAGTGATGAAGTTGCCACCCTCCAAAAATTATATGGTCCAACTTCTAGTCAGCCTGTTGCAGTGAGAAGTATGGGATATGTGGTATAACCATATATAATTTGCACTCCTGTAGTCTCAAAGATCTGTGACTATCCGTGGCAGCAAATGTAGTAGTAGGTACCTTCAGTTCTAATCTAGCTAGGTTAATGGCTAAGCAAACTAACTTGTATTTGCAAAATGCACAAGACTGAGCTATTTAGAGAAGTCCTAGATAAGGCAGTAACAGAGGGTGCTGCAGAAACGAACTCACTATTAACTAAAGAAAACAAAGTGTGGAATGTCCTTGGTCTTCTGTTTGCATCTACCAATAGCAAAAACTTGATCAAAAGGACTTAGCTACTCCTGGAGAAGTGTTTGTAATCAAAGCATCAAAAGAAAGTTCAGGCAAAGTGCAGCCAATGATTGTCATCAGCAACTCTTTCAAATGTATGATTGTCTTTGTGGTCTCTCCATGGTCAAAATTAGGAGAGAGGCTAACAACTTTTTGAGTTAAACTGCTATGGACTGCAGATCAACTAAAATAATCAGAGTATGCAATAGAACTTCTTCCAAAACTACTTCCACAGATTTCATGAACCTTGTCAAACAGAAAAGATGTAAGCAATTGCTTTATATTTATATTAAATAGGGATTATAGAAGAGCACTCATAATTGAAGAAATGTAATAAACTGTACTTTTTTATTACATCAGCCTTTTTCTTCTATTTAATGTATTAGACTTGGAGAGAATGCACAAGTGTAACTAGAAGGGTAACAATTAGAGCTCACTAGTGCTAATGGGAAATCTCCTGGATATGCTGCAAACTAAAACTCCACCCCAGCCTCCCTAAGGAACATTGCACTGAGGAGGGTTGGGGATTCCTTGGCTACACTCTTTGGTGTTGTGAAGCACTTGTAACCACACTAGCTAGCCCTTCACCTCAGTACCTAAGGAAGCAGTTCGGGTATAATCCTGGTCCCATTGGAGTTAGTGGGGGTCTTGTTCATTTCAGTGGAGTAGCATTTCACCTTATGTCTGTTTGCCTGGATCCTGCATTGGTATGTTCTGGGGCTCCTTGTACTCTTCTCTGTACCTCCACTCTCAAACAATCTCTAAGTTACACTACTCCAACTATGTGAATAACGTGGCTAGAGTCAATGTAGCTTAGGTTGACTTACTACGGTGTCACAACTCCGCTGAGTTGACAGGAGACGCTGTCCCATCGACTTACTCCACCGGAAGGAGAGGGGTAAGGTACCGGAGTCGACTGGAGGAGAGTGCTCTGCGATCAATTTACCAGGTCTTCACTAGACCTGCTAAATTGATCCCCACTGCATTGATGACAGCAGCATAGATCCCTGGCAAGTGTAGACATGGCCTATAACTTACATTGTAAGCTCTTTTAGACGGGCCATCCTTTTTGTTGTCAGTGCAAGGCCTAGCACAGTGGGTCCCTATTCACTGTGCTACTGCAATTAGAAATCATAAATAATCATTAAAATTCCCTGCCTTTCCCACAGTCTCTTTAGTAAGCTAATACTTGTCTCCATTAGAAAATGTTAATTAGCATTCCAGAAGGATTCCTTCTCAATAAGGGACCATAAGGAGGTGAGGAGAAAGTAACTGTTCCCTGGAAGTTGGTAGTTGTGGGGAACTGCCTTGAAAAGAGTATTTGGAGTGAAATGAAGCAGTGAAGAACACATTGGTATTAAAGCTGGGGAGTGCCACATTGATGGAGGCTTGATTAGTATGATGATAGGCCAGGATATCTGTGTAAGTACCTTCATATGAGAGAGAGAATGAACTCTTATCTCCTTGAAGATCAAAATGATCACAGTTTGTAACTGAAAGGAGGTAGTTAATTATGACACACAGATCCTAGGAGAAGCTAGGTACTTAAGAGGAAAGAAAAAAGTGGATTTATCAGATGTTGCTTTGCTCAAAGAAGCCTCAGACTGGGACATGCAAGAGGGTGAGAGAAGAAAGCTGTCTCTGAGAGATGGTCTGTATAAACTGTAACTAACCCTGTAGTACCTCCCTAGTTTATCAAGTGTCAGGTTAGTTTGTAACTGTTTATATTACTATAATGCCTATGCTAAATAAACTAGCAGGTTTTGTTATGTATACTGTTGTCTTGATTTAGATGGATCTATCATCTCAATCCTCTTTTTAATTTTACAATTTGGATCCCAGACTGGGAATTTCATACAGCCTGTCCCAAAGAGGAATTCAATATCTAAAAAGAGGGAGGATGTTGGGGGGGCTTGCCCTTTTGAGGTTCTGTCAAAATGGCACAGAATTCTCTTCCATTAAAGAGTTGTGTGAAGGGCTGTGGTCTGGAAGAGACGTTGGGAAATATTCAAGGGCAAAGGACAGGAACTTAGTCAAAAAGAGTAAAAGTGACACAACCAGTAGTTTTTATACTATCTATTATTTATTTATTTTAAAATGTGGTCAAATAGTCACCCTTTCATAGTTCAGCACAGGCAACATTTGAATAGCAAGTATTTCAGGCTTTAGTTTTGCATTAAGAAATGTAGCGTTTTAATTAAACAGCATGTTAGGTTGCCATAATTTTCAGAAAGCAAATACTTTAAACTGCTTCTGAACACTTGTCCATAGGGCTGCTGATCACTTCCCAGTACTGGAGAAGGGAACAGGATACTGAAAAAGGGAAGGAGAGAGATTTTTTTTTCCTCAAGCATCCAGTCTGATAAATGTATGCTACTCTTACAAAAGAGAGAACTCATTCTGTAGCTCTGTTTTGTTACAGCTGAAATGTTTGACTTTTTGGGATGTGTGTGTTTGGGGAGGGGGGGGGAAGAGGAGGAAGTATGCATAAGCTTTTACTTGGGCCAGTGGGAAGTAGTTTTATTTAGTGTCGACACTGTCTTGGGGGGCTCCAATCCTTCAGTTACATTTGAGTAGTCCTGATTAGTCACTTTTGGTTTTTCTGATTTAAAATTTGGATATACTATCTGTAGAGGACAAGTGTAAGGGTTACTTAGGATCTGCACTGGTGCTTTTCTAATCTAATTATGACAGATTTATTGTTCGCAGTGTAAACTTTTTAAAATTGTCTTTGGAATTTGCTCTGAGATAGTTTATGCTTAAATTTTAGACATGCAAGAGTACTAATGTAAATATAATTTTTTGTTGAAAATTATATTTACAACTTGTTATGCACTTCTAAATGCTGAGTAAATAGGTGATAAATTGAAAATGTTTTTCATCCTGCTTTAATACCTGCTGTAAATAAACTTCTTGGTTTATGAAAATATATTTTCTAAATAGGGATTAGAAAAACAATTGGCTCAGGATTGAGTGAGCAGGCTAACGAGGTTGTAAAGGCCAGTTCTGGAATGAAGTTAATGAGGGTCAGAAATCTGCAGAAGTCACAAAAGGATAGCCTAACACAGATTGCTAGGTTACCAGTCTAGAAGAATTTGCTGTGGGCCTGGGTTTTAGTTATGTTGAGCATTTTGCTTCCCAGCTGATTGATGTATGTGTTTGTATATGTATGTATGTGTATGTATATGTATGTATACACATACAGTAATGTAGTTCTTCCTGACTACCAGCAGGAAACGGAAGTTTGAAGTGCTATAAGCCTTTTTGTCCCTTTTGTAGAATGAAACTTGGCCATATTCCAATTATTGACTTGTGCAAGATTCACTGTTTTTAGTTTCGGTGACACTGACTGACAAGGAATTTCAGGAATTCTACTGAACTCATTTGAAATGTAATCGAAAACAATAGGCCTTTCATTCAAATCTAAAGACAAACACATAATTATTTTAACGTTCTCTTAATACTAATTATTGAGATTTTAGCCTACACATTCATGTTAGCCTTAGTATCTCCTTTAGAGTATAGGTGAGAAACTTATTGGAAGAGACCTATTTGCGTCAGTATTTTACCTCTAAGTTTTAAGATATAATTCTGAAATATCAGTAACAACTTTTTATTTTACTGCCCCAAACTAAAACAGTGATCAGTTAATACAAATGCAAGGTCATCAGTTCAGATTCTTGCTGAAACAAATTTCTCATAAGGCAAGATAATTCTTCATTTACAGTTTACTTGGTTACCTTGTTGTTTCGTGCTTTGCAGCTTATATTGCTAGAAAACACTTGTGCGCTAATTATTCCTATCTGTAACTTAACCTTTGATCTGTATGCCATAAATACTATAAATAACAGTTGCTGTTGTGGGAAGGGATTATGGGGAACTGGACAATGAATAAAAATTTTGTGATGAGCAAGCTCAGAAGAGGATATGATTCATTGTGGTAGTGATTTGGATCTCCCATTGTGAGTTAGAACACATGATCAATCACACTTCTCTCTGCCTCCTTTTAATAAAGGAAGCTATATTACAAATCTATGTTAATACAACAATCTAGCTAAGTTTTTAAATACAAGTCAAGAAATTCTAAGAAACATGCACAGTATGCTGTAGATTAACCGGATAATTCATAGGTGCACGGTGCGAGGTTACAGTAGCTATCGCATCAAAACTCAAAATTACTCACTTCTGGCCACTTAAAATATTAACTACAACATTGCATTAATATAACATGTTAAAATGTAAACCTGTGTTTTGCTACATGAGAACATTCTCAAATTCAAACTTTGTTTTTTCTGCAGTTTTGTTACTTCAGAAGATAGAACATGATGACATTTGTAATAAAACTTTGAAGATTACAGACTTTGGCCTGGCTAGGGAATGGCATAAAACAACCAAAATGAGTGCAGCAGGTACCTATGCATGGATGGCACCTGAAGTTATAAAGTCGTCCGTGTTTTCTAAAGGAAGTGATATCTGGAGGTGAGTGTTTTGTCCCACTTGAGACTGCTTGATAGCTAAGTTCCTCATCCTGAGAATCTTGAAAAATGGATATTTGAGGAAATCCTCTGTGTCTGTTTTAATGGTTTACTGATGGTGTTGGTCTGAGAGTGTGGAAGAAATTTACCACTTGCCAAGTAAAATTCTAATATTTCAAAATATACCCTGATTTGTCTACCTATGAATGCCCTTATCTTAACTCCCCACAGTAGGTATCCCCACAGATCAACATTCTGTCCCAAGAGAAGATTGACTGACTGAATCATTCTTACAATCAGGGAAATAAGTGGCCTTTTAAACGAAAACAATATTTCAATAGGAGCAGCCCTTCAGTTTGTTTTCTGTTGAATATCCAGATGTTTTACTTGGAAGACAAAAGGCTCTTATTCTTGTTACATTAATGCATGCGCTGCCTGATAATAGGGTATTTATTTTCTATTGAGACGGCCTCATAGTGAATATAACAAATGAGACTAATTCATGATTATTTTATGTATAGTAAACAGAATGGATAAAAAAATCAGACTTCTAAAAAATGGATTTTTTTATTTAAATTAAACATAGGGTTTTTTAAATAACCTGATTTAAAATTAAATTTGAATTGACAACCTCTCTTTAAGTACTAAGCTTACTACAATTTATTAAACATTAAAATTAAACACACAAATAATGTTAAGTACGTTTGCTATCAGTTTCCGCTGAACTGGTGGAAGTCACTGGCTAAGTACCTGGAATCATAGTTTGTTGGCATGCTAAACCAGATATTAACAGCAGTATCCTCTTCTGCAGGTACAGAAGGAATATTTTCTTCATTTCTGTTTATTGAACTACTTCAATTCAATAAATAATTCTTTCAAAGTTCAGAAAGCAATTGGGAGTTAAAAAAGCAAGAGAGCTTCCAATTTAGGAATGAAAACTAGGTGTGAGGATGAGGTGTACAAGTTCTGAAATCTTGAAGGACATAGTGACCAGAAACAATCCAGGTCAATTCACTAAGTACAGATAATATTTCCTTTGTTTAATAAGTCGGTTAATTTTTAAGTGCAAAACATGTTTAGACTTCATTTTTTTTCTTATGTATCCAGCACATTTAACGTGGTTTTTATTTATTAATACCCTTTTTTGGTGCATTTTAATTGAGTTTGATTATCCATCCAAGTAGAGCCTGAGACAAATCACAAGTAAAAAAAAAAATCCTTTGGTAAATAAGAAATGGATCACACAAATGTAAAAATTAATAATCTGACTAAATGTAAATTAAGCTATATAATGTCTTAAGTAAATGTGTGTAGTTATAGTGCATCTTCCTGATTTGCAAAAACTACAAAATTTAGTGTAAAGGCTGCATTTAATTGCAAATCAACATGTTTTAATCCCATAAATGTGTACTGAATGTATTTCCATTAATCAGGATGGAGTTGGAGGTGCAGTCAGTATAAATTAAAACTGTATTTCTACTTTATCTTCTGCGGTGGGCCTTCTTATTTTAAATTCATGTATACTTCTTATTCAATAAGGACATTCAGGATACTTCATGTAAACCACAGGACTTTGTGTATCAATGAGGTTTTTGAATGAGACAATTAAGTGTCTTTAGGATCAGAGGATAAAATCATTTTAAATCATGTGTGTGGGGGGAAAAGTAAGTTATATTGTGAAAAGCAATCATTGTGAAATGGGCTTTCAGAGTTCCTGTGCTCTACCTGCAAAAGCTCCTGTTGTCTGTCTTCCAAATTTGCATTTATTAGGAGAAACCAAAACATATGGGGCTGTGTAAATGGCAATTTGGGGAGGAAGGAGGCTTTAGCTCCATAATCTATTGTCTGTCTGATACAACAGAAAACATGCACAAGATTTTTTTTTTTTTTAAACTAATACAGAGTCCTGTGGGGGTTTTTGTTTTTTTTTAAGAAATGTCTCACTGCTATTCTGCATTATGAAATAATGCTTTTGGTATGTTCAGGTTAGTTCTGTAGACTTCACCACTTCTTTGTGATGCACCTTTTACCCATCTTAAGTTTGAAACTAATTCCTTAGTATGTTGAGTGTTTTATCAGTCTCAGGTGGTGTCCATTAGAGAAGAGGCATTAATTTTTGTTTGGGTAGGGTGGAGGATGGATGTAGGTATTTCCCTAACCAGCTGTGTTCCATGCTTAATTACAGGTCCTGTCCAGTCTTGTTGCCGTGATTTTTTTTTTTTTAGGTATCTGAAAGGGGGTATGCTTTGGTGCAATTGTTGTATTCTACTACAACATTAGTTTACATTTTTGGAATCTACAGTATTTCTCTTCTTCACCTTCTCTTCTGCACACCTCTCTTGTAAAAATGTAAGTATTTAGTTCAATGATGAGTTTTAACAGGAGAGGTTTTTAATTAGTAAGTCTTATGTTGTGCAGTTTGATTTAGGCTTTCTTGGTTTCCAAATATTGTCTTTCGTTGCTCTTTACTCTTGCTTTACATAATAGGAAGATGGATTAAAATGGATTGTAAAATATAGTCACGCTGTGACTGGGCATTGCTTCTTAAAAAACGTTCTGGGTGCAAAGCTTGGCAAGGATTTCCATACAGCATGTTTGATAGAATTCTGTACAGAATATCTAAATTGTGACTGATTTCCTTTTAGAATGTTCTCACCTTAAACTGCAATACCTTTAGGAATTCTGCCATACATATATGTACCTCAAGTCCAAAAATCTTCAGCAAGACTTTTTCATAAAATGTATCAGCAGTAGGCACTGATGAATTTCCTCCTTGTGTCTAGTGTTCCAAAATCTAGCAACACTAGGAAGCTCTGCTGGATGAAATTAAGTGTATGGTTTTGCTTTAGGAGATGAAGCAGAGAATAAAATACATTTTTAAAGAATATCTAAGTTCAAGCAACTATCATTCAGGATGTGTATCAATAGGAGGAAGCTATGCTAGGAATAATAATTGAACTGAGTATGCAATGGCTGCCTTGTGTCTTAATACAACAGGAGTACTTGTGGCACCTTAGAGACTAACAAATTTATTTGAGCATAAGCTTTTGTGGGCTACAGCCCACTTCTTCGGCTGCATGGAACACACACACCCACACCCACTCACCCACCCACCATGAAAAGGGGGGAGTTGTCTTACCAACTCTGAGAGGCCAACTAAGTAAGAGGAAAAAAAACTTTTGAAGTGATAATCAAGATAGCCCAGTACAGACAGTTTGAAAAGAAGTGTGAGAATACTTACAAGGGGAGATAGATTCAATGTTTGTAATGGCTCAGCCATTCCCAGTCCCTATTTAAGCCTAAATTGACTGTGTCTAGTTTGCATATCAATTGCCGCTCAGCAGTTTCTCCTTGGAGTCTGTTTTTGAAGCTTTTCTGTTGCAGAATGGCTGAGCCATGTTTACCAGAAGAACATGAGACTTCTGTTTGACTAAAGTTGGACTTAAAAGCAAGAGATGCAGTGGTTCAGTCGAGTTCCTATTCATGTTCAAAGTTCAGCACTCACGAGGGAATTCTGTACACACTATTTTAAATATTTTAAAACTCTGTACATTTTATTATTCAATAAATAAATGGGGAGGCTCCAGAATGGCAATGGGGAGCGTAGGCCACTGGTGGCATGGGGATAGGAGATCACCCTGCAACACCCTACATTCCCCCCCCCCCCAACACGAATTCGGCAGTGAGGCTGTACCCAACCCTGACACAGCGCAAGGGCCAGGCCTGCCCTAGAGGTCAGGGTCCCAAGGACTAGGGGAGGGGAGGGGTTGCAGGGCGTTCTCCCACCTCCACACAGCCAGTGGCCTGTGCTCCCCACTGCCATCCTGGAGCTTCCACATTTTATTTATTGAATAATAAAATTTGCAGAATTTTAAAATATTGTGCGCAGAATTTTATATGATTTTATTGGTGCTGTCAGGGTTCCTTCCCCACTCTGAACTCTAGGGTACAGATGTGGGGACCCACATAAAAGCCCCCTAAGCTTATTTCTACCAGCTTAGGTTAAAACCTGGTACGCTGCCACCACCAAGTGATTTAACAAGAAACAGGGAAAGGACCACTTGGAGTTCCTCTTTCCCCAAAATATCCACCCAAGCCCTTACACTCCCTTTCCTGGGGAGGCTTGAGAATAATACCCTAACCAATTGGTTACAAAGCGATCAAAAGACCCAAACCCCCTGGGTCTTTGGACAATGGAAAAATCAGTCAGGTTCTTAAAAAGGATTTTATTTAAAAAAAAATGTAAAAATTATCTCTGTAAAATCAGGATGGAAAATAACTTTACAGGGTAATCAGATTCAAAGAGCCCAGAGGAACCCCCTCTAGCCTTAGTTTCAAAGTTACAACAAAACAGGGATACCTCCCTCTAGCAAAGGTAAAATTCACAAGTTGAGAAAACGAAGACAAACTAATATGCCTTGCCTGGCTGTTACTTACAAGTTTGAAATACGAGTGACTTGTTCAGAAAGATTTGGAGAACATGGGTTGATGTCCGGTCCCTCTTGGTCCCAAGAGTGAACACCACAAAAACAAAGAGCACAAACAAAAGCCTTCCCGCCCCCCTAGATTTGAAAGTATCTTGTCCCCTTATTGGTCCTTTGGGTCAGGTGTCAGCCAGGTTACCTGAGCTTCTTAACCCTTTACAGGTAAAAGGATTTTGGTGTCTCTGGCCAGGAGGGATTTTATAGTATTGTATACAGGAGGGTTGTTACCCTTCCCTTATAGTTATGACAGGTGCAGAATTCCCTCAGGAGTAGCAGGTGAAGCAACTCACCAGGGTTAGCAGCCCTGCACCAGGCACACCAGCTGTGGGCTGGCAGGCTCAAGATCCAAGTGTGGAGGGGCTTAGTGTGGTTTTTTTGTTTATTTGTTTGGGTTTTTTTTAAGGAAGGAACAATCAGTTTCACACACAGAGAATGGGAAGAGACTGTCTAGGAAGGAGTACGGCAGAAAGGGATCTAGGGGTTATAGTGGACCACAAGCTAAATATGAGTCAACAGTGTGATGCTGTTGCAAAAAAAGTAAACGTGATTCTGGGATGCATTAACAGGTGTGTTGTGAGCAAGACATGAGAAGTCATTCTTCCGCTCTACTTTGCGCTGGTTAGGCCTCAATTGGAGTATTGTGTCCAGTTCTGGGCACCGCATTTCAAGGAAGATGTGGAGAAATTGGAGAAGGTCCAGAGAAGAGCAACAAGAATGATGAAATGTCTTGAGAACATGACCTACGAAGGAAGGCTGAAAGAATTGGGTTTGTTTAGTTTGGAAAAGAGAAGTCTGAGAGGGGACATGATAGCAGTTTTCAGGTATCTAAAAGGGTGTCATCAGAGGAGGGAGAAAACTTGTTCACCCTAGCCTCTAATGATAGAACAAGAAGCAATGGGCTTAAACTGCAGCAAGGGAGATTTAGGTTGGACATTAGGAAAAAGTTCCTAACTGTCAAGGTGGTTAAACACTGGAATAAATTGCCTAGGGAGGTTGTGGAATCTCCATCTCTGGAGATATTTAAGAGTAGGTTAGATAAATGTCTATCAGGGGGATGGTCTAGACAGTATTTGGTCCTGCCATGAGGGCAGGGGATTGGACTCGATGACCTCTCGAGGTCCCTTCCAGTCCTAGAGTCTGAGTCTATGAGAACGTTCCATGTGGGGCATTCTGGGTGCATGTGGCTCATTGTGGGGGATCTGGATGCACAGGGGCTCATTGAGAAGGTTCTGGGTGCAGGGGTAATGAGACACTGTGGGGGAGTTCAGGTGATGGTGGTGGAGGCTCAGCGGGGAGGGGTGGGGGGTTGTTGGGTGAAAGCAGATTGGGCTCCCGGGGGGGGCGGGGAGAGAGTGTCTGGGTGCTGGGGGAGTGGGGCTTGGTGGGATGGGGGCCTGGGTGCAACTGGTTGGGGCTCAGTGGGGTGGAGGTCCAGATGCATACGGGGTGGGGCTCGTCAGGGTGAAGGTGTGAGTGCAGGGTGCTCTGGGGGGGTGGTCTGGGTATAGGGGTGGGGGTTCAGATGCAGGAGGAGGGTGGGGAGGGCTGGGAGTGGGGGTGAACCTTAGCAAGATGTCCTGGTATGGGGGCTTCAGCTACACAGTGGTTGGGCGGACGGGGTGGGTCTGACCTACCCTAATTCTTGTAGTCTGCCCTGAGTTGGCATTCTCAGCGTGGCCCATCCAGGCCCACGGTCACCCATATTGTATGTGGAGTTTGAATAAGGAGGTAGGTTTTGACTAGCAGTATGTGGCAATGTGTATCTCGGTCACCCCAACTGACACATCCCCACAACTGTCAGACCCCTCTGAAGGAGAAGACATTCACCTAGGGTTGCCAGGTGTCCAGTTTTTGACCGGAACACCCAGTCAAAAAGGGATCTGGCAGTTCCAGTCCACACAGCTGACCAGGCTGCTAAAAGTCTGGTAGGCCACAGTAGCTGGCATGTACCTCCGGCTTGTAGGCGCTGGTGTGACCAGGGGGCTCCATGCGCTTCCCCTAGCACTGGCTTCACAGCTCCCATTGTCGGGAAACTGCCAATTGGGGGTGGTGCCTGTGGACTGGGGCAGTATGCAGAGCCCCCTGGCTGCCCCTGTGCCAAGGGGCAACAGGGACATGCTGGCTGCTTCCAAGAGCTGCATTAGGTAAGTGCTGCCCAGAGCCTGCACCCCCAAATCCCCTCCTTCACCCAACCCCCCCTCCCCCAGCTCTGAGCCCCCTCCCAAATGGCTACATTTATCAAAAATTGTGTTAGATATAGAAAACATTTGTTGTGATTAGTGATGTCCTTTTCTCATTACACAACAAAAATAACAAGACGACACTTTCTGGACACAGTTGACTGCCACAAAACCATGTTTGTTAACCATATGCAAACATTCAAGGTCTTAGTTTAATGAATACTGCTGTTCGGAGTGCTTTCTTAAACCATAGACAACAGTGAGCACCAATACAGTGTTCACAAACTACTTAAATGACTGCTACCCTATTCCTATATATGTCTTTATTGTTGCTCCGAGATTCATACAGCAGGAATGTGACTTGGTACACTTCAGAAGAATTTGGAGAACTCTATTTGTGGCTAGAATATCTCCACCTCCTTTCCTTTTTCATCCCAAAATTACATCATAGAAATGCCATTCATGAATTTGGCCAAATTTGTGGAAACATGTAAAGTAGCATCTAGTGTTGTATGTTATCCCAAAATGGTTTCCGGTGTTGTATGTTATCTCAGCAACTTTGCACCTATAATGACAACACTTTTGCTATTATGAAGCTGTGTAAATAATGTTGATGATTCTGTTGAACTAAGCAATATTTGAAACTTTATTTTAAATATTAATGCTTTATTCCAGTTACGTAGAAAAGAGCTACAGAGAAAGTAGATGAAGGATTTTTCTAGGGTAGGGACATATCAATTTTGTCTGAATAGCCAATGAATGGTATCTGAAAGAGGCAGGTCACCACGTTGAGATGCTGCCACCAAAATGCATCTTGGTTTCTTTCAACTTATTTGCTATCATGCACAGAAATTTCTGGAAATAGCCAAGCCGTCACATTTTTTAATCCTTTTGTGATCAGACATAACTGCAAGTGTAGTGAGTAATGGTTCACCATTAATGAAATGACATGTACTTGATTGAATTTGTTTGCTTTGGCTTTGAAACTGTAAAATCAGTAAAGAAGTCGCTATTTATAAAAATAAAAAATTGTGCAATTGTTGATGTTGGTGCTGATCACTGGTGACATCTTTAAGTATTCACAAAGATTTGTATAAGACTTTGTTTTGCACAGAAGGAAAGTTTCTTTATGAATTTCCTCATAGTATTGCTGCATAATTTGGTGCTGTCTCTCTGCATAAAGAGGTTTTTATGGTCTGTAGTCCTAACGCAACCAACCACTGCACCAAACCCCCCACATGGAGGGGAAACTTTGATAAAGAGGGGTATGTGTGGGCGGGCAGGCAGGCAAGCAGGGTTTCAAAGATTTGCAGGCTGTGTATCACCATAGAATGCCATCCAGTGACCCAGCTCAGTAACAACTTCTGTTTAAATAAAATATGTCTTCCTGAATAGCATCCACTCTTGATTTGAAGACATTAAGAGATGGAGAATCCATCACTTCCTTTGGTAGTTTGTTCTGGTAGTAAACGTGCTCACTGTTAATAAATAAATAAAATAAAATAAAAATAATTTCTCACTTGGTTTTGTCTGTCTTCAACTTCTAAACGTTTGTCCTTGTTTGTTGTTTCCCCACTAAATTAAAGAGCCCTTGAGTAGTACCCAGTGTTTTGTCCACATGAAGGTATTTATACATCGTAATCAAGTCACATCTCAGTTTTCTTTGATAAAATAATAGATTGACCTCTTCAATTCTCTCACCGTAAGACATTTTCTCTAGCCCTTCAATCATTTTTGTGGCGCTTTTCTGTGCCTGCTCCAATTTTTCAACTTCGTTTTTAAAATGTGGACACTAAAACTGGATGCAGTATTCTAATATTGGTCTCACTAGTGTCATAAGCAGAGATAAAATCCCTCCCTACACCTACTCATAACTCATGTTTATACATCCAAGGATCACAATAGCCCTTTTTGCCATAGCATCACAGTGGGAGTGCGTGTTCAGTTTTTTGTCACCTTCATGAATGACTTGGATAACGGAGTAGAGAGTATGCTTATAAAACTTACAGATTGGCACCAAGTTGGGAGGGGTTGCAAGCAGTTTAGAGGACAAGATTAGAATTCAAAATGATCTTGACAAATTGGAGAATTTGTGTAAAATCAACAAGATGAAATTTAATAAAGACAAGTCTAAAGTACTACATTTAGGATGGAAAAATCAAATGCACAAATACAAAAATGGGGAATAACTGGCTATGCAGTGGTACTCCAGAAAAAGATCCCAGGTTTATTGTGGATCACAGTTTGAATATATGTCGACAATGTGATGCAGTGGCCAAAAAAGCTAACAGTGCTGGGGTATTACGAGGAGTATATAAGACATGGGAGGTAACTGTCTCATTCTGCTCAGCACTGGTACCCCAGCTGGAGTACTTTGTCTTGTTCTGGTCACCACATATTAGGAAAGACATGGACAAATTAGAGAGAATCCAAAAGAGAAAACAAAATGATAAAAGGTTTGGAATACCTGACCTATGAAGAAAGGTTTAAAAATAAATAAATAAATAAACTTGGCCTGTTTAGTCTTGAGAAGAGGACTGAGGGCGGACTTAAGTCTTCAAA
Source organism: Mauremys mutica (assembly GCF_020497125.1). Taxonomy (NCBI): domain Eukaryota; kingdom Metazoa; phylum Chordata; order Testudines; family Geoemydidae; genus Mauremys; species Mauremys mutica. Next base: position 132,346,491 of record NC_059074.1, read on the forward strand.
TGTATGTCAAGGACAATAATAAAGAGGACTGTGATTAATTGTACTCCAAGTCCTGAGGAAGAGCTCTATGTAAGTTCAAAAGCTTGTCTCTCTTGCCAACAGAAGTTGGTCTACTAAAAGACATTATCTCACCCACCTTGAGACAAAACTTCTTTTTCTTTTTTCTTCTTTAAATCATATTGCCCTTCAAACCCTGGCCCCTTATATAAATTCTGTATTCAAAATGTAGGTGGGGGAACAAAGCTTTGGGTCAGAGACGGCATATCCCAGCTCCTTGTAGACAGGTTTCTTGCCGCCCCAAGCAAAAAATTTTTTGCTGCCCCCCACCCGAGCCCTGGGCTCCCCCTGCACCCCGCTGCCGCCCCAGCGCTGGGCTCTGCTCCCTCCTCCACCTGTACCCCCTGCTGCCCCAACCCTGGGCTCTCCCCACCACCGGCACCCCCTGCTACCCAAACCCTGGGCTTTCTCCCTCCCACCCCACCTGTACTCTCTGCTGCCCCAGCCCTGGGCTTCCCCCCACCAGTGCTGACTCTACCCACTTCCCCCCTCGCCTCCAGTCGGTCCAGCTCTGGCAGGGTCGGGGTAAGCAGCGGAGCTCCCGGGCCAAGCCTCAGCCCAGGGTCCCTCCAGCCAGGACTCCCGCCTTCAGGACCGTTGGGGACTTGGGACGGCAAAGCTGGGGGACCGCTCGGCAGAGGGCTGAGGAGCCAGGGCAGGGCAGCCCCAGAGGGAGCAGAGAGCGGGCTGCGGGCCCTGCACAGCAGTGCCCTGGGCACTGGTCCCCACTATGACCCCACTGCTGCTGCTCTTGGCCACTCTGCTGCAGTCCCTGGGTGGCTCGGGCTGATTCTCCCAGCCGTGGCTGTGGTGCTGGGTGGTGGCCGCCAGGCGGCACCTGCAGGCAGCTCTGTGTGCCTCGGGGGGGTGGCCCCCAGCCAGAGTGTCCCGTGCTCGGAGCCCAGCCGGCCGTAAGGTGCGGGCACTGCTCCCCGATGCAAACCACAGCAGCCCCAGGGCAGCCCCCATGCAGGACGCGCTGCTGCTGCCAGGGGCAGCTCTAGGCTTTTGCCGCCACAAGCGCGCAAAAAAAAAATGGCCAGAATGATGCCCCTGAAAATGTGCCGCCCCAAGCACCTGCTTGGTTTGCTGGTGCCTGGAGCTGGCCCTGCTTGTAGAACAGTCTGACAGTTGCCAAGATGTGTCCCTTGAGTTGACCCAGAACCTGTTTTGTCACACACGGCCAGTCAAAACTCAGTTGCTTATGAAATTCCATATATAATATGGAAGAGAGGTGGAGGTCTGGAATTCATCAGCATATTGCGCAGGAACAAAGATTTGGGTTGGCAAGTGTCATGTACCAGCTTCTTCAGAACAATCTGGTGTTTGTGAGGACATGTCTCTTGGGGATGATCTGAGACACATTTCTCATACAGCTAGTCAAATCCCAATTCCTTATTCGAGGGCCATGGGGAAAAAAAAGTGAGGGGTGTGATATGTGGCAGCATGTTGCACAGGAATGAAGCTTCAGGTCAGGGTAGCATGCCCCAGCTACTTCAGAACAGTCTGACAGTCACAGGGGCATATCACTTGGGGTGACTTGGTATATTGTCATGTACCCAGCCAGTCAAAACCCAACTCCTTATTTGATTATTTAATAATTAGTAATTTAAACTTTTATTGCATTCAGTCACATGAATTTGATGGAAACTTCTAAAAATGTAATCCTACACTGATGTATTTTTAAATAATTTTGGCCTTTGAATAAGGAACTGGGAACTACAAATAATGAGGCTTAAGTTGGTTCCTTACCTTATCCTCTCCCAAGTAAAGCCACCCCCAAAAAAGTTGTGGAACGAACATGACATTTACGGTTGTCATATTGTTCACTCTGCTTGTGTGTGATAGCTCTTTCCCCAACTTGTGTCTGTCTTGTCTGTTTAGATTGTAAGCTCTTCAGGGCAGTGACCATATACTTCTCTGTACAGTGCCTAATGCAGTGGGACTCTACTCTGGTAGTGCCTATGGGCCAGCCAGTATTAAACATGCTTAATACAAGATAGATTTACTGGAGGTCAGAGAAGTAAAGAGAGTGAAATCATTTTAATTTTAGGGTGGAGTTTGTATCAGAATTTCTTTTGGCTAATCTAATTAGCAGTGACAGGTATATTGGTACCTGACACACAATCAAGAGATAAAACTTTTCCTCTAAAATTTAGGAAATGTTTCCTCCCTTACTTTTGACAGTAGGCAATATTTTTCCCTTGCCCAGCCTGGCAAAAATGAAATTATGTCATGAGTCAATCCTGTTGTACATTTTATGAAAGGGAAAAAAGTTAGGGGCTCATTCTGCAGTATGCCATAGGGATGCAGAAATTTCAGTTCTCAAATGAAGCCGCTTTTAATCCAAAAAACAAAATGGTGTGTCCGTTGGGATAAATTGTCCAGGGATCAGTTTGATACTTCATTGTTTTGAAATAGAACTTTTTAGTTCTCATCTGTTCTTTGTGCTTATTCTCTTCCTTTTCCATCCTCTTTCCATCAAGGTTTACATGGTGGTGACATCTGATTAAAAAATTGACTGGAACCAAAGTCTTTTTTTTTTAAATAGGAGTTTTGTTTGTTTTGTTGTTTTTTTTCTGGCAGCAAAGTGACAGTGATTTAGGTAGGATATGGTTACAATAGCCCATCCATTTGACTAGCATATCCAGTTTTACTAATTGCTATCAGAGAGAAGATAACAGGTGAGGGGGAATAGTCCCCTGAAGATTTTTACAAATGATAGTGGAGACAGTCCTCTCTTTTGGGACTACATACTGGACAGTGTACCAACCTGTTTGTCCCTGAGTAAACTATGTGTCAGTATTTAGAAGATAAACTTAACTATTTAAAAATTTGCTTTATAGTTACGGAGTGTTGCTGTGGGAACTGCTTACAGGAGAAGTTCCTTACCGTGGCATTGATGGTCTTGCTGTGGCTTATGGAGTAGCTGTCAATAAGCTTACCTTGCCCATTCCATCCACCTGTCCTGAACCATTTGCTAAACTAATGAAAGGTACCTGTGCTGCTTCTCTCTACTTATCCTAGAAGTAAATGTGTTTTAATATCTATGCTTTTTCTTATGATTTATAATAATTACACAACTCAAACACTTCATTTGGTACTGTGCTAACGCTGTATAAAGTAGTGGTTTTCTCTTTCTTGGCAATCCAGTACTAAGACATTTTAACCCATTTCAGAGTAAGCTATGCAATACTACAATATACCATATCATTTTTAAAGATGTATCACCTTAAGCAGTGGTTGAATTATTTCTTCTGTATTCTTGTGGGTTTTTTTTCTTTTCTTTTATGTGTAACTAGCTATAATGTCCACCAAATATAGCGGTAAAATACAAAATCAATATGACTGAATTCTTGTGGGGAGCGGATATCACTAGCTGTTACCTCCTAGTCTTTTTGACTTCCAAAGATTCTGTTGGGTTTCTCCCTCCTTCTCCAGAGAGATGAGGGACTCTGACAACTGTGCATTAATGCTACAGTGTCCAAATGGAGTTCTTTGAGTTTTTTAATTAGCTCAAGAAGCTTAACTACTTCGGTGCTGGCAGTTCTGCTGCTTCACATCCTGAAAATAGTGGTTATGTTGGAAAAAAATGACTTCTCATAACCTTTTAAAAGCCTTGATGTACTGTAGGTAAGCATGCCCTATACCAGCAATGATAAAACTAGGCAATTCTCAGGGAGGGGAGTAAGCATTAGAACTTGGAAATATAAATAACAAATATTTTGAAATTCATGCATTGTGTAAATAATCCCCCTAAAATTCTATCAATAGTGGAACTGATGGGATTTTGATGAATTTTAGAATGCTGGGAGCAGGATCCTCATATCCGACCATCGTTTGCCTTAATTCTTGAACAGCTTACTGCCATTGAGGAGGCAGTTATGACTGAGATGCCTCAAGAATCTTTCCACTCCATGCAAGATGACTGGAAATTGGAAATTCAGCAGATATTCAGTGAACTAAGGACCAAGGAAAAAGTGAGTGAATTTTTCCATCTGCAAATGCAGTAATTTTAACAAGAGAATAGGGCAATTGAGGAGCTACAGTTTTTTTTTTTAAGCAGTAGGTGGGTTTGGAATTCCTGGTAGTGTTCCAAAATATTAGAAGTGTGAATTTATTGTAGGACAGATTAAAGTTTTTTTCATAAGTAAACTCCTTCTTAAATTTCATAAATTTTTCTCACGCATATAATTACTGAAATATGTAAATCTTCTGGAAGAGGTTTGAAGGACCTGTTAACTATCACCTAATTCATCTCAAGTTTCAAATACTCAGACTTTCCTTAATTTCAAAAATAAAGTAACTGCATAAGAATGTAATTTGGGAGAGGGAACACCGGCATAATTATGTATTGATGAATGTTCTTTTCTTTTAAAATCTGCATGCAGCATGGTCAAAGAGAACTCTCTGAAAATTTAAGCATGATTTAACTTCTTGATGGTGTTAGTCATAGTGATTTTATCCCATACAGTAGGACTGCGGTGGGCCTTTAGAGAGGTACAAGCCCTGTACTCCCCGCCAAAACCAAATCAAACAAAAATACTCTAGTTTATATGCCAGGGGTCAGCAACCTATGGCACATGTGCCAAAGACGGCACACAAGACGATTTTTAATGGCACGCTGCTGCCTGACAGAGTCCCAGCAGGCAGCAGCGTGCCATTAAAAATTCGGTCCGGCCTGCTCTTCTCCGCCCTCCGCTCTTCCCCTTCCCCCCTGTGGGGGCAAGGGGCAGGGGGCAGAAGCTTGGTCCTGCTGGCTCCCCTGCCTCTTCCCATAGTGTGCTGGGTTCCTGCCCCTCCTCTGCCTCTCTGTCCCTCCCTCCCTCCCGGCCAATCAGCTGATGGACCTTGCGAGGGAGGGGGTCGGGAAGGAGTGGAGTCAGCTTGCTCGCTGCTCCTGGCGGAGGCAGAGAAGGGGGGGCAGGGCTTTAAGGAAGGGGGGGTGGAATAGGGGCATATCCCCTCCAGCCCCCTGCCCTGACCCCCCCCACACACACACACACAGCCCTCTGCCCTGAGCCCCGCAGCCCTGCACACCCCCCCAGGCCCCTGCCCTGAGCCCTGTACCCCCCTCATACACACCCAGCCCTCTGCTTGATTTCTTCACACCCCCCACACAACCCCTGCTCACCCTGAGCACCAAGCGGGAGCTCCTGCACCCCCTCCTCACATTCCCACCTGCACCCCTCTCACCAAATGGGAGCTGTCCAGATAAGTGCCCCACACTCAAACCTTCTGTCCCAACCCTGAGCCCCGTCCCTCATTCTAGCTCCTGGCCAGACCCTTCACCCCCAGCCCTGAGCTCAGTGCACTCCCACCCTCAGCTCAGTGCAGAGAGAGGAAGAGAATGGGCCAGAACCAGGGAGGAGGTAGGTACCCACTGTATGTGGGCAGGGCCGGGACCCCAGACCGGAAGCGGACTGAACGGGTCCAGCAGCCGGGATCCCGGCTGGCAGGAGCCGGCAGATGGAACCCCTGAGTGGCAGTGGGCTGAGCCGCTCAGCCCACTGCCAGTCTGGGGTCCCCGCCACCGGCCCCGCACAGCCCGCTGTCGCTCTGGGGTTCTGGCTGCCAGACCCTTGCCAGCAGGGGTCCCGGCTGCAGGCCCCACTCAGCCCACTGCCGGCCTAGGTGAACAGAACCCCAGACCAGCAGCGGGCTGAGCGGGCCGGCGGCATAAGATCAACATTTTAATTTAATTTTAAATGAAGCTTCTTAAACATTTTGAAAACCTTGTTTATTTTACAATACAACAATAGTTTAGTTATATAATATATAGACTTATAGAGAGAGACCGTCTAAAAAACATTTAAATGTATTACCGGCACGTGAAACCTTAAATTAAAGTGAATAAATGAATACTCGGCACACCACTTCTGAAAGGTTGCCGACCCCTGTTATATGCAGTTATTTTTCTGTACTTTTGAAAGACAGACCCAGACATCTGAAGATGATGATGATTATGCTTTCATTGGTACTAAAAAGTAGATCAGTTTCTGGAACACACAGGCCCTGAGGGAGGACATTTTTTTTTTTTAAAGAATACATTTAAATGTTAAATAAAAAAAAAAAAAGTCCAAATGTTCAAAAACAATTGTGGTCTATGTTTGGAAGGGAAATCTGTAAGGCATGCAGAGTGTAGTGGCTGCTGCCCATAAGGGAACATGGTGTCGTCCTGCACTTCGGAACCACAATCAGAGGGATGAGAAAGTAGTTAAGGATTAGAATCCTGATTGACGGTTGCAAGTTTAAAAAAAAAAAAAAAAAAAGTCTTAGTCCTTGGTAGATGATATTCTTTGTTACAGAACTGCTACATGGTACAACAAAACATGGCAACGTTTGTAGTCTAACCGCAGGGGTTCTCAACCTTTTTCTTTCTGAGGTCCTCCCCCCGCATGCTATTAAAACTCCATGGCCCACCTGTGCCATAACTACTGTTTTTCTGCATATCTAGTAGATTAAAAGCCTGGGCAGTGTTAGGGGTAGCAAGCAGGGCAATTGCCTGAGCCCCATGCCACAGGGGGCCCCATGAACCTAAGTTGTTCAGGCTCCAGCTTCAGCCCCACGCAGAGGGGCTCAGGATCCAGCTTTCTGCCCTGCGCCCCAGCAAGTCTAATAGCCTTGGTCTCTGGTTTATTTTCTTGGACCCCTGGTTGAGAACCACTGCTCTAAGACTCAATACGGTAATATTAGGGATGTTCCAGTTCAGGCCATAGGACTTTCCTGGATCTGTACTAGTGATGACGCTTTTGGAATCTGGTTGTCCAAGAACTGCTCAGCCTCTCTGAGCAGTATCTCTAATTGTTCTTCTAGTCCAACAGTCTTTTCATGTAGCACAGCCGTCAACTTGTGTTGTGCCTCATACACAGAAAGTCCCTTCTGGCTTCAGGCAGGAAAGGAAACCTGGCACATACATTGCAGTTCGCAACCACTGAGCTATTTCTGGCCATCACACTATTGAGTGTAAAACTGCACCTATAAAGACAGCCTCTTACTCCCTTCAGAACTGCCCAGTTTGCCTACTCAGGAGTTCACCTAACAACTGGCTTGTATACTAACACTCACTGCTCAGCTTTACCCCTTCGCTAACGGAGGGATCATCTACTCAAAGACTTCAAACACTGGGGCTGATCGGAGACCCGTGGGTCCTTTCTACCTATCACGCTTTGAGATGCAAATTAAACAGTCCTATTTCAATTGACTTGCTCAGGAGTCCATAGCCCAGCTAAACAACCTTCATGGAAAGCAGACAGACAAACTAAACACACTACTCACCAAGTCCCTTTACCTCCAAGCACAGGGTCCGCAAATATGCCCTCTGAAACTCCCCTGTTTGCTGCTTCTGTTTCCCTTTTTTTTTTTTTTTTTTTTTAAAGTGTGGTTGCCAGGACTGGACCATATTCTATTAATGGCCCCAGTGATGGCCTCAGTTATGCTGTATACAATGGCAATAACACCTTCCTACTTCTATGGTTTGTTCCCTTACTTGTACATCCAAGGATTACGATTTTTTTCTTTTAACCACCACGTCACAATGAGAGCTAATGTTCAGTGAATTAGCTGCCATGGCCCCCAAGTTCTTTTCTAAGTCACCACTTCCCAAAATACCAGCCTCCCAACACCTCCGTTCTCTCTGTGATCTCTATTCTTGGTCCCTAGATGTGTGTGACTTTGCATTTAGTTGTGTTAAAGTGAACACAGCTTACCAAGAGAGATGGTTCTCAGGACAAAATTTTTGGTGGCCTCAGACTGCGGCCACCAACTCCTGCTGGTGGCAACTCTGACAATTTTTCCTAAAATATTTACTTAACTTTAGGAAAAACAAATAAATATGTATGTACGCACATCCAGATCATTGCAATTTATTTATTGCTAGCTAGTAAGTCTATTATGAAAAGTGATATTAACAAACATACAAGTATCGCTTTTCACAGCGGCCTTACTTACCCCTTGCAAGCCTGGGGAGAAATTAAGCCCTGGATGGGGAGTCAGGAGGGGCAGCGGGGGCCAGGAGCAATGGGGAGATTTGTGAGGGGCGGGGGGAGGCAGCAGGAGGCTGGAGCCTGAAGCCCTGCGCCCAAAGCCTGAAGCCCCATGGCTGGCAGATGGAGCCTAAGCTTTGTGGCTGGAACCTGAAGCCCCGCATCCAGAGCCTACTGTCTCACTAACCCAGGGCTGAAGCCCAAAGCCTGAGCCTTGCCACCCATGGAAAAGTGAGGAACTCGCCTGCTCCTTCAGCATTGTGTCCCAGCAGTCTTCAGAGGGGAGCAGGGCCAACCCTTGCTGGTGGCCCCAGCAATCAGCACCAAGGTGGTGCATCCTGGAGCAATAGGTAGGGGGAATTTTGCCCGCCACCCCATCACAGCCCACGAGGCTGTGGCCACATTTGAGAAACGCTGATCTAGATCATTCTGTAAAACTGACTTGTCCTTATCATTATTTACCACTCCTCCAGTTTTTGTATTGTCTAGGCATTCCTGGGAGTTGTGTGAGCTCTAGGCCAACGTAGTGCCCCTGGGATGGCAGTAGAGGGGACGTGAGTATCTGGGTCTGGAACTGGGGTTGCTGTGGGCTGATTCCAGCTCTCCTTACCACTCTACCCACAGGGGGGACAGACATTTACGATCCCAAGTGCTTCCATAGAGGGGTAGGGGTCACTGAGGCCATGTGCCTGATTCGGGAGGTGGAGAAGGAGTTCTGCCTAGTTTTCTTCTCCCCTTCCTCGCCTTGCCACCTCCACTCCAGCAGCTTGTATGTGCTGCTGTTTTGGTGTCATCAGTCAAGGCTTAGGGCTTGTCTACATGAGCAAATTGCACCAATCTAACCGAAGGTGGGAATTTGAACAGATTTTGTTAAACTTGTGCAAACCTCTGTGTGGATGTTCTGTTTAGGTTCAGGAGTGGCTTATTTCAGTTTAATTTAAGATAATTAGGAACAAGATGAGCTTAAATTGAAATAAGAGTGCTCCCTAAGGGGTTTGCACTGGTTTAACTAAATGGATTCAAAAACTAACTCAGTGCAAATTTTTTTATGTGGCCACTGCTGCTGAATGTTCCTAGTTAGTTAATTTTGGCATGCTGCCAATGTGTTTGCTGAAAAATGGAAGTGGGAGAAAGGAAGTGATTGGCTTCTAACAGTTTACATCCCAGAAAAAGCTCAAGGGAATTTCACAGGACCAGGGCCGGCTCCAGAGCCCAGCGGGGCAAGCACCCGCCTGGGGCGGCCCTTTCCTGGGGGGGCAGCAGGCTGGGCCGGCGGACCTGCCGCAGTCATGCCTGCGGGAGGTCCACCGGAGCCCCGGGAGCAGCGGACCTGCCGCAGGCATGACTGCGGAGGGGACGCTCGGCCGGCGGCTCCAGTGGACCTCCCGCAGGCATGACTGCGGACGGTTCGCTGGTCCCGCGGCTCGGCTGGACCTCCCGCAGGCATGCCTGCGGCAGCTCAACCGGAGCCGCCGGACCAGCGAACCGCCCGCAGCTGCGGGAGGTCCAGCCGAGCCGCGCGACCAGCGGACCCTCCGCAGTCATGCCCGCGGGAGGTCCGCTGCTCCCGCGGCTCGGGGGCGCCTCCCGGGCATGACTGCTTGGGGCGGCCAAATTTGTAGAGCCGCCCCTGCACAGGACAAAAAAAAGCCCTTCCCTAGCCAAAGGGGATTCTTTCAGGGCCTGCTGCAAACAATGTAATCAGTTTGTTTTATTTATTATGTATGTTGTGGTAGCACCTAGTTCTGAACTGAGAACAGGGAGGTAGGCACGATACCGGAGGTGGGCAAACTATGGCCCGCGGGCCACATCCGGCCCACTGGACCCTCCTGCCTGGCCCCTGAGCTCCTGGCCTGGGAGGCTACCCCCCGGCCCCTCCCTGACTGTTCCCCCTCCCCCACAGCCTCAGCTCACTGTGCCGCCAGCACAATGTTCTGGGCAGTGGGGCTCTTGCAGAACTGTGGCCTGACCTGGTGCTGCGTGGTGGCGTGGCTGGCAGTGCCGTCAGCCACCGGTGCTCCAGGCAGCGCGGTAAGGTGGTAGGGAGAAAGGGGGTTGGTTAGAGGGCAGAGAAGTTCCGGGTGGTGGTCGGAGGTGGGGATGTGGATAGGGGTTGGGGCGGTCAGAGGGCAGGGAACAGGGGGGTTGAATGGGGGCAGGGGTCCCGGGGGGCAGTCAGGAATGAGAGGAGGTGTTGGATGGGGCAGTGGGGGGGAGGTCTGGGGGCAGTCAGGAAGAAAGAGGGGTTGAATGGGGCCAGGAGTCCCAGGGGGGCAGTCAGGAATGAGAGGAGGGGTTGGATGGGTCAGCGGGGGGCAGTCAGCGGGGGGGATGGGGGCGGTCAGAGGACGGGCAGGGGTGGGATGGGGCAGGGGTATCAGGGGGGTCGTCAGGGGGCGAGAAGCAGGGGGGGGTCGGATAGTGGGTGGGAGCCAGGCCACACCATACAATTTTGGAACCCGGTGTGGCCCTCAGGCCAAAAAGTTTGCCCGCCCCTGCACTATACAATCACAGAATAAGAGACACTCCTTTCCCCAAAGAGCTTACAATCTAGGGCACGTCTTCACTGCCAATGTTAAAGCACTGTAACAGCAGCACTTTAACGTGGTTTGTGTAGTCACCTCCATGAGGAGCGTAGCTACCAGCCCTGGTGCACTGTCTACACTGGCACTTTACAGCGCTGAAACTTGCAGCGCTCGGGTTTGTGTTTTTTTCACACCCCCGAGCAAGAAATTTGCAGCGCTGGAAATGCCAGTGTAGACAAGCCCTAAATGGAAGATATGTTCTGGTCCAAGCATTTTTTCATGGTCACCAATAGCATGATTGTAAATACTGGGATCCCAGTATATGGTGGTGGTGATAATAGTGCTAATGCTACCCCAGCTTAAATAAACTGTGATTGCAGATAGATGCCTGAAAGAAATTTCTGTATACTTGCTTGCTACAGAAAGAGCCCGTCTTTTGAAGACCTGAATAGCTGTGAATATAATGCGTATTTGTATTATGTGTACACAGTGTATCAAGAAAATTAATTAAGGATATATAATTTAGTGCTATGTTTTAAATAGACTAATAGCAGAAAGAATTGTATTGTGATTTACCTATATCTATGTAAATCTCATTCTCAGGAGTTGCGTTCACGTGAAGAAGAGCTGACAAGGGCTGCTCTTCAACAAAAATCTCAGGAAGAATTACTAAAGCGGCGTGAGCAGCAGTTAGCGGAACGCGAGATTGATGTACTGGAGCGTGAGCTGAATATTTTGATATTCCAGTTAAATCAAGAGAAGCCCAATGTGAAGAAGAGGAAGGGAAAGTTTAAAAGGAGCCGGTTAAAACTTAAAGATGGACATAGAATTAGTTTGCCTTCAGGTTTGAAATTTTTCTCCTCCTGTACAAAATCTTCCTTTCACAATTAAATATTCAGATTAAAGTTCCCTGTCTGAAACATTTAGATATTGTATGTTACCCTGAAGATGCCTAATTCCACCAGCATGGTCTCTGATCTTTTAGGCAAAAAGTATGCAATGGTTGATGGATTCTTTTTTTTTCTTTTAAATGGCCTTTAAGGGATAAAATCAGAACTCTGAAGTGTACCAGAGTTTGCAAAATGTTTCTCATTTCAGTTGAATAAAGTTGAGGAAGAGACTCTTACCCTTCAAAAACATCTTGTATCCTAGAGGAAGGTGCACTGAATTGGAGCCTGGGCATCATGAGATCTGGCCTAACTAGGGTTTATATTTCTGTGCACTTCTGTCCCTTTGCTGCCGCCAATGCCTACCTCCATCCTACGTAGCAGTCAAGTTTTAGGACCACACACCCTGGATTTTACAAACGAGTTAAAAGAAGGTCCCCCATACCAGGCTGGGAGTAGACACCATGTCTCATTCACTCTGACACATTCTCTCTCAGAATGAATGGGCCTGTTGTACGTGCTTTAGCTATCCAGTTTCTAACAGTTAGACCACACTCTCCTCCCAGAGCCAGGAATAGAACCCAGGAGTTGTGATCTGCAGTATTCTGCTTTGTCTAGCATACAGTTGTTGTATAACCTATTAACAAAGCGTCAAGTCCCCCTCATGGCTGGTCCGTGTAAATAAGAGGTCTGTGGTGGGGATGAGAAGGGCCACAATTCAAACCCCGCAAGTGACCCACGTAGGAGGACTTCATGTTTTCCATTTAATAGATTCTCCCCCACCAATTAAAAAAACAAAACAAAAACATGTTATTTAATTCAGTGAGGAAACATCATTTAAAGCAGGTTTCATAGTTAAAAGATATGGTGCAGACATAGGCCAAGTTTGCGGTTGAGAGGTGTGGATAAAACTTATTTTTCTACCCTATTCAATTAATTACTTTAATGTTACCAAAACTTGTGGACATAGCAGTACTCATCTTTCCCAAATCATGAGAAACAAATTTGAATCAGTCCTTCTTCCAGAAAGGTCAGTTGGCATAAACTTATTTCAGTACTTAGAAGTATTGGAACTATGCAGTTGATATAAGGTTTTGTAGAAGGCAAAAGAAAAAGTGACACCTGGGTTGAATGCAGTATTGTAGATAACTAATTTTCTTAACCTACTGCCTTGTTGACCACACTTATCTTAGAGTGTTTGACTTGTAAGCACAGTGAGCAGAAAAAACAAAGTAGAGTTGCTGTGGGGGGGGTGTGTACGTGCTGTGTGTAGTGTGAAAAAATGTGGTAATAGCTAAAGAGGATATCACTTCAGGGTCTGTTTTCAGGCTTCATGGGCATGTAGCAAAAGATGACCATTGTGGCATCTAAACCCCCAATGGATATATCACCTTGCTGGTTTATCAAGTTATTGTTTCTACAGGAGTCCATGGCAAAATATCTATTCACTAATGGCATTGTACTAATGGTGTCACTAGATGGCACTGTAGACTTCACAAGACTGTGGGAAGCAGTGGAAAGACATTGTTTATGATAGTAGAATCCTGCCATTGATTGCTGCATTCTTTAATGTGTGTGAAATAAGTATTTGTAAAGGTGCCAGATGGACAGTCCTAGAGACTGGAGTCCTAAGACTATTCCCGTAATAGGTACACCACATCCAGCACCAATACAGCCTTCACCACAATGCCCTGCCAATATGTCTCAACTGTGACCTATAGAGAGCACTCTGAAACCAAACAAAATAGCTGTTTAGCTTTTTGAATCTACTGAGCACCAGCAAGGCTGCAGATTGGCTTGTAATGTTGATTTTCTTAGTTGAGCTCCCATTGAGCCACCAAACTAATTTCACATTAAATTAATTTCACAGAAGCCTATTAAATGGTTAGAGTGAAGCTGTAAAATTCTACCAGCATGACTGGAAGTTCAAACCAATAATTGTACCAGCAGGCTTAGAATTTTTCTCTGTTACAATAGAAATCTTATCTAATGAAATTCACTTACATAAATATAAATTTCATTATGGTTAATGCTGAAAAAATACAATATAATCTTTCTTTCTTTAGAACAGTGAAATTTACCTAGTGTTGCTTTCTTCACAACAGATTTCCAGCACAAAATAACAGTGCAGGCTTCCCCTAATTTGGATAAACGAAGAAGCTTAAACAGTAACAGCTCTAGTCCACCAAATAGTCCCACAATAATTCCTCGTCTTCGAGCTATACAGCGTAAGTTTTCATCACCATTTCAGTTTATTCTTTTAACCATTATGAACACACTCATTTTATACGGGTACACTGCAAAACACTGGAAGGAATATGTTACATGTGCATGTAAAGAAAATGAATGTGATTGGGCCCTTAGATGTTCTGTGGACAACAAGCTGCATGAATTGGTAAAGAGAAAATCTTGCTAGAATGACTGTTTTTAGTGAGTATTTCAAAATTAGTAGCTGAAGGGAATGCAGCAAATTGTAACTTATCTGGCTTTTAGTAAAATGTTGAATTGTTTCAGGACATTGTACTTGGAAAAAATATAATCTGGTTTGGATGAAGTACTGAAGGATCATAAACCAAGGGCTAATGATAAATGGCAAAGTATCATGTGAGAGGGGGCTGCTGCCAAATAGAATGATAGGAAATCAGCTGTCCTTGGACCAGAGCTGCCAACCAAGCACAGGAGCATAATGTCCAAAGACACAGGGAATAATGCAGCCATAATATGTCCAGAAGGGCAAAAACTCCAATTGGCAGGAAGCGGGGAAGAAGGGGAACCAAGCACATGGGAAGCAGGGGAGGGAGGAAGAGAACAGATTGGGGAGGAGATAAGTGCCTTTTATTTATTTATTTATTTATTTATTGAAAATCACACACTTATTAAATACCTAAATGCTGTTTTTGTAAGCAACTCCTGGAGTTGCTGTAGGGAAGTTGTCTGTATAAATGGCAGGATGAGGTAGCAATTATGAATTGGAGGGGAACTAGTCCACAAGACACTCAAGATGTTATGCTCACTATTGATTTTTGAGAACACAATATCTAGAGATAGAAAAGATCTTTTAATATATATGTCATTTCTTGATTTTAATATTGTCTGGCCTTGTGTACAAAGCAGACTGACTGACTGCCCGTGGGCATAATGGAACACCACATGGGATGAACAGTAAAGCAAAATCTATTTGTTTGTTCAGGGTCATTTCCCAAGAGACAAACATGTCATGTAGTGTCCATTCCAACAAATCAGCAGTGAACCCAGGACCAGTTTTTAGTGCCGAAGTAGTTTAGAATCTAGGTCATCTTTTGCTTCTGAATGATACAGTCTTCTCTTTTACCCCCACGAGATCCTCTGAGGAGAAAGATCCCAGTCTTTTCTCTGGTTCTTAATCAGAAGTATATGGCTCACTTTCCTGGCTATTCCCTTCTGGGGATCAGGTCTTCTCTGGTTGCCTTTGGATCTTGGGAACTAGCTGCCTGGGCTCTCTGTAATCTTGGGTAGAAAGACTCTTTCCCTCTGGGTGAGCATCACCGTCTTAAGCCTGCCCTCATCATTATCTCTTCGTAGTCACTACTTATAGCTGGAGGGCTGTCTTTACTAGAATGACCAGCTGAGCATTTGTTGGGTGTAGCTGATCTACTTCCATAGACTTGGAGCACTCTGTTACCTCATACCTGGTTGGGACAGGAAGGAGTTAGGTATAACCTGTCTCTTCATCGTAGTCTCAAGATTGCTTGAAAAAAGCATCAAGAGAAAATTGTGGGGTTTGTCTTTTCAAAATTGGTATAAGTGTGGTTGATGTTCCCTTTTTTACTACAGCCTGAAGAGAAATTATTTTTTATTAAATCTACCTTGTTTGCATGTGAAATTTGAAGTGCTGCCATGTCTGTTTAGGTTTAAGCTATTTTCAACTTCATGACAATACTTTCAGCTTAATACCCACTCTGGCAAACTGTATCATGAATTTAAATTGACCTTCCCAAGTTATAAAGGACTTCTATCACTTGACAGCTAAAATGAAACAAAACACATCACATGAGATGTTTTTGGAATTCATACTCTCTGTAATTATGGGTGAAACCACAATTACATTTACTGCATATCATCTTTTATACATTCTGCTAATCTTTTTAATATTTTTGGTAGGGCAAAACATTTCTAATGGTATGTCTCATAAAACCAAAATCTTGAAATAAGATTGCTGTTTAATTTTTGATGTCTACAGCACTCGGCATAGAAATGAAATAAAAATTTCAGGTATTAGCCCACCTCTAGAATCTTGAGAACTTTTTTAAAAGGCAGAAAATAATTTGCATTTGTACCCATTCTAACTCCCACAGTCATAGGCCCCTGTCCTTCAAGGAGATCCACCAGTGCAGACCCATATGCCTGTGAGGAGTTCAGTTGATGGGTCTAACTGAGCAAATGTTTCCCGTTGTAGGACCATAAAAATTATTGTGTTAAACAAAGAGTCTCCCTCAAATGGAATACTTTCTAATTTTGAGTTTGGATTCCCAAGCTTCTAACCAAAGCGCTCAGATCTTTTGAATATATCTGGCTGAAGCAACTTAATTTCCACATCCCTGTGTAATTCCCTTTCTACCTATGTAAAATACCTTCCTCCAGTGCTATTTAATCTTGATTAAACTTCAGAGCTCCCTTGTTTAGAGAAGATTTATTCAAGTGTGTGTGCTTTGAGCAAGAGTATCTAACAATTGCTTATTTGATCTCACCTCTTTTGTTCATAAATATTTCAAGCTTCCAAATCTAAATTTCTTAAAAATGAAAAAGAAATCCTAGCTAATTGTAAAGAAAATTTAGTCAGACGTTTGAATTCAACAATTTCTGAACACTAATTTTAAAAAAAAGTAGGTTGTAAGTAGTCTCCAGAGAACCCTGAAAACTCAGTTGTAATATCTTAGCAAAGACAAGCATCTGTGCTGCAGAGCAAGTTAAATTGGAGTAAGAGATGGGGGAGGAGTGAGAAATAGGTGAATTACAAACCTTCTAAACTTTTACCTTGTTAAAGACGGTCTGTCATGGCAAAAGTTGTTGTGCTATGTCAATACTATCATCTTGGTTGTGAGCATGTTGAGAATTTACTTTTCTAGTTGTCAACCTGAGGCTGATCTGACACAAGAATTTATTTAACTGAGTCATATTCACAGACTTTGGGGCCAGTTACTGTGTACTCCTGTGATTGCTTGGCGCTTCCCAGGAGGCATTTTACACTTTTTGGATCTGGGTTTCTGGTTCTAGAGCTAAAAGTATAAGGAAGAATTGGTCCCTCGTTTGCAAATAAAGTAAAATTACTAAGATCTCTACTGCATTCTCTTAATTTTTCCTCAGTGATTTCCAAAGCAGACACAAATACAGCTAATGGCCGAAGAAACAGTGTATATGTGTACCAGCAGGATGTAGATATCACAAGTGAATTTGAACTTTCCAGTGGGGTTATGAAAAAAGGCAAGATCCAAATAAATTGTAAAGGGTGTTGGTTGTATTAACTCTGTAGCTGAACTTGTATTAAGTGACAGACTGAGCACTTAAACAGAAAATATCTATTATAAAATATTTGGTTTGGGTTAATGAAAAACAAAATCACAGTAATTGGTCATAACTGAGATATTCTAATTCATTTGATATGATTGCATCAAAAAAAGTTCTACTGAACAAAATATTAACTGGTAAATGCTCAGTTTGCCTCATGTACATGAATTACCTAAATATAAAGTACTGAGTTTTAAGAAGCATGAAAAATAAGATCTTTTTTGCTGCTTTGTCTTTAATTTTCACCTTTCTTGTCAGTTTGCAAATTGTTCCTTGCTTGCTTATCGTTTTGATCAATGCAGTTTGTATTTTGGCATCAGTGGGGGGGGGAATCATCTCAATTTTTAAGCTGAACCTTTTTGATTTTGCTATTGTGATGCAGTTTTAGTGGAGAAGGCTGCTTTGCTAAAATCCAAATCTTTCAGTGGCTGTAATAATCCTTCTAATGAGCACTAAACTACTGTACCTGTCTCTAGTAACCTCAGATGAAAGCAACAGAACCTGGGGAAGAAGCACAGCTTGCCACCAAGAAGAATTTGAAGACTTGAAGAAAAGCTTTAAAAAGAAAGGTTGCACATGGGGTCCAAGCTCAGTTCAAACAAAGGAACGTGCAGATTGTAAGGAGAGGTATGACCGTTTAGATTGGAAGCCAAATTTGGGTGCACAGTTCTGCAACCCTTATTTAGCTAGGTAGTTTTTAGCTAGAATTCCTCAGACCCTCATTTTATTAATCTGGAAATTTTCTGGTAGTCATAAATGGGATTCATGCAGGCAAAGACTCACAGATGGTAGAACAGTTACTTACCTTACAGTCCCTGATTCTTTGAGATGTTTTGTTGATTCTTTGGTGTGGCTTCAATGACCCACCCTCCAACCCCACACCTTCGGAGTCAGGCTCTACTGGGATTCTGAAATAGTGAGGAAACGAAGAGGCAGTCAAGGGCTCTGTGCCTGTACCTGTTGCAGCAGTGAATTCCAGGCTGTCTAGATGCTGGGTAAAGGAAGTATTTCCTTTTTACTATTTTGAAAGGCAATACGTTTTTAGAATGTTGTGTCATTTTGTTGTAAAGTGTTGAAATCAGCTGTCTGAATTTTCACTAGTACTCTTCATTATTTTTTTTATAAATCACTCAAGATCCTTCTTATCTCCTTTTCAGGGTATATTTCTTTGTCTATCAAGTGTCCATCAATTGGAATGGGCACTTCCTTGATTGATAAACATACAATATCAATATAAAATCATACGTCTATGTTAAATGCAGCTGGAGCAAAAGTAACTAAAGGATTTACCAGTACGCAGGGCCGGGGTCCTGCACAGAGTGGGCGGGGCCATTAAATCCCCCAGGCACTTTAAATCACTGCCGGAGCCCCATGGTAGCGGTAGCTGCTGCAGCGGCTGGGAGCCCCAGGGCTCTGGCGACAATTTACAGGGCTTGGGGCTCCAGCAGGGCCCTTTTAAATTGCTGGCCTGAAGAAGCTGCCCCCTGCCGGTACAGCTGGCTGTTTACTAGTTCTTGCTGGTACACCGTACTGTAATGGCTTATTTTCACCTCTGAATGCAGCTTCCTCTTTTGTGCTTGCTCTTTGATCTTGCCCAGTTCTCTGTTACAAAAGTTTGTGTTTTTAAAGAATTTTATAAACCCCCATCAAACAAGTTTTAGACCTTGTACTATATACAGACTTCCTAGGCACTGTAGCTTTTACTGTTTTAGCACTTTGTGTGTTACGTGTTTAAACATACACAAGAAAAGAAATTCTATAGAATAGATAGCTTCTAGTTATTCATTCTTTTTCTTTTTAAACCTATATTAGTTCTCATTAAAAAAGTTATAGAAACATGCTGTTCTGTACAGTGTCTAAAGAATCATTCTGATTTCAGAATAAGACCTCTCTCAGATGGCAACAATCCTTGGTCAACTATTTTAATGAAAAGTCAGAAAGGTGTTCCATTAGCCTCCCTGTTTGTGGACCAAGGTAAGAGTTGTTTATCAATTTATGGAAATTGCCATAAAATTATATGAATTAAGGCACCACTTCCTATGCACATGCTATACGTTAAGCACATAAATAGTCCATTGAACTATTCCTGTATATAAATTTAAGGCACATATTTAGATGCCAATTCTGCAAAGACTTAATTTTTTTTATCAGTAATCATTGTCTGTCTTGACCACTTGCCTTGGAAGTTAGTTCTTGATTTGTATTGAGAAATCCATAAAGTTCCATAGTATCACCATTTCTAGTACCACCAATTGTTTTTCATTTACTGATCCTGATGTTTTAGTTGCATAGAACTATAGAATTGAGTTTTAGTAAAATCTCCTTAGTTAGGGTTGTAACACCAATTCCATCCTTGGACCAGTTTTGAAATGCTTCCGTCCAATATGAGCAATAAATCTCTTTCATTTTGAAATTTGTATACCTAGTCTTAGACCAGAAGAAATGTGTTTTTAGAAAGCTTGTAATCAGGCCAGGAATCTTAAAATTATGGGACTGACAAATATAAACAATTTTTTCTGCTTTTTTGGAGAAATCTTTGGCCATTCTTCACTCACATCTCAAAAAATTTATTGAAAAGACACACATTTTACTCATTGATCCTTAATAAAACTATTGCATAAGCCTAAATTTCTTTCCAGAGTCCCTCTTGCTACTCAGATTTCTCCACAATAATAATATAACCTCTGTTCAATATTTTGCAGAGCTTTGAAGTATGCTTCAGCTACAGATCTCTCAAGTGCATAAAAACACAGAAAACTTTAGGTGCTGCAATCTTTATGTTTCCTGATTTATTGATTAGAAGTTTGCATGGTCTACAGGCACTGCATAGAGAATGCCCAAGTTTTGCCGGCACAGCCTGATCTGTATCTGTTCCCACTCACAGTTCATGATCTATTATGGCCATGAGCATATAGACTTTTTGGCAAACTTCCAGTTTTAATTTGAAGGTTTTTGTTTTTACTAACTAAGACACCTCAGGTTAAAATATCAGCAACACAAAAGGAATCTTGAAAATATTTTATGAAATCTAGTAAATTTGATCATTAATAAAAGGGAAGTTAGATTTATATGTCTTGTTTCTATTTTTAGAATTTTCACTCCATTTGAGCAATGAAAATAACAGCTTATTTTTCTGTTTCTCATGGACTGGCATAATGTTGGACTGTAGTTAGCTAACTTTGCTAAGAAATATTTATATCAAAACAATTTTCTTGGTATTTTAAAAAGCCCAAGAACCATATTTATCAGCATCATCTTTTCAAAGATTTTTTTTTAAATAAGATAAAATTGAGGACTGATCTACTTCCAAGGCTCCCCTTAAAAACAAACAAAAAATCCCTTTCTTTTAATTTTATTCTGAAACTTTTAGAAAAATGTAGGCCATTTGGGCAAAACATCAAAGTTGTTGGAGCAAAGTAGGGAAGGGATGGAACTCAGCTGCAAAACATTATAATTAAGCTTGACTATCTAAGACAGGACATTCAGTAATTGAGATTGAAACAGTAATTTGAATGGTCAGTGTTTACTGTCAACTGTCTTTCATCCTACCCTACTGTACAGAATAACAGTTCATGTACTTGAACTGTGACTCCTCCCATACAGTTACCACCACATAGAGAAAAGACCAAGTCTCTTATTTTATACACTTGCCTTCTAAAGAGTCCAGTACACATTCTGCAGACATCACTTGCTTTCATTTGTTATTCCACTGTGAGCCAAAGAACTAAAACTTCTGTGTTCATTTTCATCATACAGACTGGAAATATCAAATTTATTCATAGTGGACCTAATAGTCCATTGAACTCAATGGAAATACTCCCATTGACTTCATACAAGTTTTGATTCAGAGCCAACTGAACAGGTCATACACCACAGCCTTCAGACGCTGCACACAGATATAGAGTGTGTGTGTGTGTGTGTGTGTGTGTGTGTGTGTGTGTGTGTGTGTGTAAAAATCATGTATACTATTCACAATAATCTGTTCACAGAAATATGCTGCAATTTAAGTTCTTCAACACAAAAGGAAAATGGAAGTAGCAAAATATATGTATTTATAGTCTTGGAAAAAAGTATTTATAGTCCACCCAATATTAGCTGTGTGATGAGTAGAGATACAGAGGCAGTTTGGTGTTTAGACTTTCACAAGTAAGGGTCAGTTTTTTAGATTTTTTTTCAAATTTTACCAACAATATGTAGCTAGTTTTATAAGTACACCACTATGTCGATATAACGCCACCCGATATAACACAGATTTGGATATAACATGGTAAAGCAGTGCTCCGGGGGGGGCATCTATAGGTTTCACCTGCAACGCGGTAAGATTTTTTTGGCTTCCGAGGACAGCGTTATATCGAGGTAGAGGTGTATCATGGAAAAATGCTGCTATTTGAATTTACATTTTGAAAATAGTGTATTTGTTGAAAAATTGCTTTTATTGTTTTGACTACTAGAGAGTTCTTTGATATTTATCACAAAGAATATGGAAAGATTTTGATTTGAGGAAATTTTGAATCTGACTTAACGGTTATCCCTGTGTGTTCCTCTGAATCTCCAAAAAGTGTGTATGTGGGGGACACAGAACATCTCAGTGTGTGTATGTATGTATATATTTAATAATGAGGAATCCTAAGGTACATGTACAAGTTTGCCAGAAAAAAGTATCTTATTTTGCAATATTTAAGTACCTTCCAATATTTTTACATTATAGATGTTTGTACAGAGCAGAGACTTTTCCCTGAAGGTTCGGATGCAAAAAGACCAAAGCAAATGAAGTTGCCAAATCAGGCTTATATTGATCTACCTCTTTGGAAGGATGATCAGGGAGAAAACACTATAGAACATGAAAGCTTTGAAGAAGGAACCTCTGCTAGTTCTGCAAATAGTACTCCGCAAATGACTCCTACAAACAGTCTCAATAGAACACTGCAAAAAAAGAAAACTGACTCTATATTGTATGGATGTGCTGTTCTTCTTGCATCTGTAGCTTTGGGCTTAGATATTAGAGAGCTAAACAAATCACAGGTTCCAGACGAACTGTTGCCAAAGGAGGAGAAGAAGAAGCGGGAGGGCATATTTCAGCGTGCTTCAAAGTTTCGCAGGAGTGCAAGTCCTATAAGATTGCAGTCCAAAAAAGAGGAAACCCATATTCCATCTCTAAGTCCATCTGCAAATACTGTGAATCTTCTCTCTATGGCTTCCCTTTCCACCAAATGCTTGCTTCAGTCTGACAGTGAAGATGCGTTTGTAAGCATCGCTCCCAGTGATTGTGACACAGGCATTCCCATTGAGGCCTTTTCATCTGAAACTTCGGCAACTAAGACGGGGGAACAAAGGGTAAAGCCGGTGGTTGACACTGATCCTGTGATGTTAAAGAATCAGTCTCCTATTCTTCCTCTGAAACAAGAATCTGAAAAAGTGCCAAATGACTCTTCATCAAAATTGAGACGATTGGGTCACAGACGAACCATGTCAGATGGAAATACTTTCCAGACTACATGTGGGTAACATAGAATATCAGAGAGATGCTTTATCTATAGTGCATAAACAAAATTGAAAATCTCATGGAATTATAATTTACTGAATATATTTTCAGTAAGTAATTATCAAGAATAGTATCTTACTCCAGTGTGTGGGGAGGACAGGTGTTTCATTTGAAGTACAATATAAATTCCACTCATGACAGCAAAATAGCTTCACCTAAGGATTTAGTGGAAGTCTGTGGGGACGTGCTGCCTGGTAGGATGTACCAAAATCAGTGTTGCCAGTGGAATTACCAAAATTGGTGCTGAGGATTCCATTCAGGTGGTTTCACCATATTGTAGTTCTTAAAGCAAAACTGGATTGCCAAGAATAATGGGAAATGTTGGTATTTCTATAAACGTTGTAGCATCAGAGCTTCAAGAGGCTGAAATAAATGCTGAAACTGTTACTTAATGTAGCTTGGCAATTGTTCAACTGAGACTAATTCATTAATGTCATTTTAGTGATGTCCATTTATTAACTCATAGCAAAACAGGTTTAATAAGTTTTACTTCCCTGACTGGCACAGGAGTCCTACCACACAATGAACATTTAATGAGCTATTGTTAAGACATATCCAGACTGAAAACACTTGTCATCTAATCTACTGGCATCCAGTAGAAATGTTGAGTTTTGTATTTGCTGTTAATACTAGCATTGCCCTATGTAATTTGAAGAGCATCTTTTGCAACACAATATTGCTCTTCAATATTATTTTTCGGTTTAAATTCCTTAAGTTAGTTTGTTTTTCTCCTTAATAATTGAGGGTTTCCAACTTGAGTGTGTCTTAAAATGATTTGGCAAAACTTGACAAACTTCTCAGCTTTATTGCATCCTGCTATTGAGCTGATTGAATTCTGCTGACTCTTTGACTGATGAGAAGTAGGCTCTCTTAGCCTCCAACACAGGAACAATACGGTTCAGAGAAATTCTTTGTGTGTTGAATGACTGTGTCAGACCATTATCTGATGCTGCCATGCATTTATGTGGCATCACTAATTCCTACCAGCCTCTGTAACTTTTTTGGTGAAGTAGTAGTTCAGGTAGTACCACTAAAGTTGCTGTCAGTGGTATGTGCTTTTCCAGATGTCAAAAGTAGAGGTGATCATCTAATATTGTCTTGTCTTCTCCTCCATCTAGCTAATGGAATCTCTTCACCTAACGGAGTCTCTATGTTGCCAGTTCTTCCAGTTTCTGGGATTCTGCAGTCTACATCTGTTCCGCAAAGAAGCATGCACCATGACCTGTCACCTGAAAAGCAAAGAGCTGTCAATATTATATCAAGGCCTCGACCTTCTTCTCTAAGAAGCAGAATAGATCCATGGCAGGCTCTTCCACAAATTATAAAGCCAGACTCTACAGAAGTGGACTATTTAGAGAGTTATGTAGGTCCCAATGTTAACTTTGTTCCAGATACTGAGGAGAGAACTAAATCCCACATGCCCTCATTACTTGATATTGATGTGGAAGGTCAAAACAGAGACTGCACAGTGCCTTTGTGTAGAATGAAGAACAAAACTTGTCGGCCATCTATATATGAACTGGAGAGAGAATTTTTGTCTTAAGTGCCTGGCATTTTTAAAGTATTGCCTTTTTTAAGGAGAAGAAAAAAATTTAAATTCTTTTGTACATCTAATATTTCATGCTACTGTTTTCTATAATACTGTGGCCAATACTACCAAAATTTTTGTAACGGGCAGCTAATTTTGTACAATGTATAACAAGGGGCCTATCTTGAATTTTTACTGGAAACCCATCTAGTAACTTTAAAACACAATGCTGGAAAACAGTATTCTGGACATACATCTCTAAGCACAGTTTGAAATGCTAAATTAACTTGTCCAATTACCTCCCACAAAATCTCACCTTTTCTCTGCTACAGCTCTTGCTCTTTGGTGTGGTTTTTTTGTTTTTGTTTTCTCTCACACATTGAAGGACTAATTGGCATGCAGAGGATTTGCATTCAAGTCATGGGGAGTTTTGTGCACATACATTTTTCAGTAACAGCCCCTTACGAACTGTGGATTTAAGGATTTTTTTTTTAAGATGCCTGAATAGAAGTGCTCTACCCACTCTGCCCCAAATAGTTGGTTTTCCTTTGGCATTGACTACATTATGTGAGTAACTTACCACCACCAAATGAATTTGCATAGTTTTGCCCCTGACTATTTTGAAATACAGTAGATTGTCAATCGTAGAATTAGCTTACCTAGAAAGTTGTGCTATAATTTAAATTAAAACTAAATTTATATTTGAGTGACTGGAATTTGGTTCAAGGTATTTAATGTTCTTTGTTTTTTGTGTGTGTGAAGCAACATTCCATTAGGTAAAGATAAACTGGAACTTTAATAGTTGTGCTCTGACTTTTTTTGAACACATCAGTATATTTGCACTGAGAAAAGTATTCTTGATGATTTTTAATTAAAACTGAGTTCTCTGGGTTACTGTACCTTCTGTTTGGGAAAGAGGAGTTTCTTTAAATGAGACAGTACAGTTAACCAAGTTTAAGTTTCTAGCACAATTGCAAACTGTTACAGAGTCTATTTCAAAGTCAACCCTGCCATTTCTTCCTTATATTGTCAATGGGGAGCCCAGCTTTTCGTGCCAAGGTGTGGTATGAAAAGGCAAAAATCTGATACACTTGATTTCTTACTCAGTCTGTAAATGTCCAACAAATTCATAAATATAGAGTTGTGGGGGGAAGTGTACTTAAACTTGACCATGTAGCAACTTCATTTTCCCAAATCACTAAGTAAGTGGTGACTAATTTAAACGCTGCTTTACCAGTAATTGTTGGAAGTGCTGAAGAAGAGCAGCATTCGAATTAAGGAGTATTTCTTGAATTTTGACAACTAGAAATTCTCTGTATCATTTTTAGACTTAGATACGCTGCAGAAATAAAATTACATACTTAAATGAAAAAAAAATTCATTTCCCATCAGGACATTTCTTGTTTTAAGGCCTTTGTTTAAATGCTTTGTCTCCTTTACCCTTAAGTCTGGGAGTTCAGATTGTCCATTGTTAAGCAGAATTCATGAGCACCTGCATCAAAGCAAAGGAATTAAAAAGCCGTTTTTATTCTCTAGTGCACTACATTGGTTATACTGAAAGTGGGAGAGAAGAATTGGAGAATGTCAATCATGCAGTTTTAACCTTGCAGAGAAGTGGATAGATGGACATAACTTCCCTGAGAACAAGCTCACAATATTAAGAGTGGAAATGAGAGAACATTTTCTTAAAGTATTATTTCTACAAAAATGTTGACACACTAACCAGTGATTGGCTGTAAACTGAGTGACTGTATAACAGGTTATTATTAAATTATTGCATTTTTGTTCTATCCTGTTTGTTTTCAGTAACCTGTATAATTTCTATTAAGTTTGTTGTAAGTACTGCATACTTCAAAACTTAGGTACCACAAATTTCAAATACCATACAATGTTCTTTAACTTGTATTCTTTAAACTTGTACTTAATTTTATCAGGTACACTTCAGTAGATGAAGTTTAGTTTTTAATTTAAATTGTAATGATTGGTTCTCATGTTGTACACAATTAATTACACACAGTGCTCTGTGGAAAACATGGATCAAATCTTAAATATAGTTTGGTAGTGTATTTAATTTTGAAGATGAAAGTTACAGTTGTGAAACATTGTGTCTCCTTAAACTGTTTCAAGAAGGATCATGCCTTTATAATATTGAGAGACATTGAATTGATTATATTATACAACTATCCTTCTGGGGAAAGTACCTCTACTAGGCTTTCTAAAGGAAAATCTCAGGTGCTGTAGTCATATTGTCTTGTAAATTTTTGTTCATTCTGCTTGGTTTTATTTCATTATGAATGTTGAATTATGCGCCATAGATTTTTGTAGTCAACAGCCAGCATAAAAACGCCCCACTGTGGGCTGTATTGTTTTCTCTTACCAGTGGTCCTTATCGTGATCTGTTTTTAAGCAGAATTCCCCATTGATTTTAATGGGGGATTCCTCTTAAAAATGAATGGCATGCTATGGCCCAATTAGTGCATGGTAACAATGTTAAGAGCTATATACTCAGAGTTTGCACCCCAAGAAAAAGAAGGTATGTAAGCCATCTCCAACAAATTGGTTTTATTGATACAGTCTTTTAGCTGTAGAATTATTTTTTCACTTCTTCTTTTCTGTAGTTTAAAATTATAGGCCAGTCTTCACTAAAATGCAAAGATTAAAAATAAAGATGATTAAATCCATAGTTTCACAATTTCTATTTCACATGTTACCAGAGATACCTTTGTACAAGTAAGGGAATCTGGTGTATATTTATAATGATTTTACTTCTGTATTGGGTATAGCTGGTAAAAAATGTATTTATTGTCATGTATGTGAATAGTCTGACCATATAAGTGATAAATTTATACTGATCATGTTAGCATACAATTTCAAGGTGCTTACACTGCAGAGATTAAGGTAACTACTTGACATGCTGTTTTTTAAAGCCTTATGACTGAAATGTTTTTATTTAAAAATAAACGTTTGTAGCTAGTGTATTGAATATTGGCCTTGGCCTTCTTGAAATTAGGGCAGGTTTTAAAGCATTTTTATATCTTAAACTCCCTTGTACAAATTTCAGGGAATAACCAGGAACTATGAACAGTCTGTTCTTAGTCCTTCAGAATGTGGGAACATGTAGTTATTGTCACTGAACTAAATGTAAGTGATTAATGTTAATCTGAGAAGTCCTGTAGGTTTTTGCAATCTTGAAATGCAGATTAAAATATCAATAGTAGCAGCCTGCACTTTTTCATCCATGTAAACATAACACTTCTTATCTGTTAGAACCCAGTGCATTACAATGATGAGTAGGTGTCTTGTTTTGTAAAGATAGTTCAGGCACTGGAAGTTTCACATAGTGAATCAGTGGCAGAATTGACTTTCTTTGGAACAAGAATATAAGCCTTGGGTGAAATCCTCTCCCCACTGAAGTCAGTAGAAAAATTCTCAGTGACTTCAAGTGGGCCAGGACTTTGCTCCTTATATTTTTGTATTCATCATTTTTGTGGGTTCCTTCCAATTTTTCTGAGATATGCTTTTGCCTTGTTAACCCATCCTTGCAAAAGAAAGTGTCTCCATGTACACAATAGCAGCAGGAAAAGTGTAATATTACCTCTCCCATCACATTCAACTCTAATGATGGTGTGAACTTCAAAGCAGTGCGCCCAGTCCTGAAAATCTTTCCTCAGGTGAGTAATAATTCAATGAAGCCATTCAAGTAATATATTTACGTGGGTAATGAATGGCAGGATTCAGTCCCAATTTGGGATCATTTATATGTTAACAGACATTGGCAGTCCCTTCCAGTCTTCCTTTAAAAAAGGATACATTTAAAAAAACTACTATAATAAGATTATGTATTTAAGCATGTGTCAGAAACTGCAAAAGATTGAGATTCTCACAGTAACTGAGCTATTTTGCATATTGTAATTACTGGTAGGGGCTGTCAAGCCATTGAAAAAATTAATCACACAATTGAACAATAATAGAATACCATTTATTTAAATATTTTTGGATGTTTTCTACATTTTCAAATAAATTGATTTCAATGACAACACAGAATACAAAGTCTGCAGAGCTCACTTTATATTTTTGTTTACAAGAATTTGAACTATAAAAAAACAAAAGAAATAATATTTTTCAATTCACCTAATACAAGTACTGCAGTATAATCTCTTTATCACGAAAGTTGAACTTACAAATGTAGAATTGTCTGGTTTAAAAAAAACTGCATTAAAAAATAAAACCATGTAAAATTTTAAAGCCTGTAAGTCCACTCAGTCCTACTTCTTGTTCAGCCAATTGCTCAAACAAG
Organism: Mauremys mutica; assembly: GCF_020497125.1. Taxonomy (NCBI): domain Eukaryota; kingdom Metazoa; phylum Chordata; order Testudines; family Geoemydidae; genus Mauremys; species Mauremys mutica. The sequence continues at coordinate 132,374,856 of NC_059074.1, forward strand.
TCTGTTTACATTTGCAGGAGATAATGCTGCCTGCTTCTTGTTTACAATGTTATGTGAAAGTGAGAACAGGCGTTCTCATGGTACTGTTGTAGCTGGTGTCACAAGATATTTACGTGCCAGATGCACTAAATATTCATATGTCCCTTCATGCTTCAACCACTATTCCAAGGGATATGCGTCCATGCTGATGCCTGGTTCTGCTCGATAACGATCCAAAGCAGTGTGGACCGATGCATTTTCATTATCTGAGTGTGACAGGGTGCTAAGCAGAAAACTGCTTAGCCAACCCTTTGTCACTTCAGCTCCAATTAAGGGAGGTGAATTGGAGAAGGATAGACCACCTGGCCCTGATTGGGGAAGCTTGAACAGTGGCTGCCTCATCAGGCTGGGGATGGATAAGAGCCCCAGGGGAAGGAAGCCAGGGGAGCTGGAAAGAGGAAAGCTGCAGCAGAGGAAAGGCAGTGAGGGGAAGCAGAGAGAGATAGTTTGTCTCCCTCTCTCTTGCTGGTGGACTGCAAGAAGGGGACTACTTGTATGGTGGAAAGGTGGTGGGAGCACAGCCTGTAAATAAAAGTATCAGGTGGGCACTGCACCTAAAGCTGTCTGTGTGACTTTCTCAGCCCAGCGGGGGCAGGAGCCAGGAGGGCCCTGCAGGGACCTTGTTACACATGGGGGCTCGTCTGGGGTTGTGCTAGAGCAAGAGTTTGGCAGCCCAAGATGGAAGAGACCTTGCAGTGACTGATCAAGCAGCAGGCAGAGCTGCAGAAGGCAGTGCAAACCTTTCAGCAATCCCAGCAGCTGGAGAAGCAGGCCCAGCTCAGCTTGTAAGCTGAGCAGCAGAGGAGCCTGCAAGATTTTATTCGGGAGCAGACCACTGTTCAACAGCAGCTCCTCAAGAAGGTGGTGAGTCCCCCAGTGGGGGATGGCATGCGAGCACCGGGTTTAGGACTATGGAAAATGGGCCCGTCAGATGACCCTGATGCCTTTCTAGGCACTTTTGAGCAGGTAGCTCTGGGGGCAGGATGAAACAGGACAACCTTCACAGTCTTGCACTACTTCACCTTCATGGGCTTAAGAGACTCATTCCCTTATTTGCCATAGGGTGAAGGCTGCTGCTGACTTGCTACCTCCTGTTCTGCATATGCTACCAGATTGTTCCCAAGTTACTTTTTATGTTTTGTATCCTTAACTCAGCCAAGGAGGTTCATAAATAAGGCAACTGCTACACTGTGTATGTCCCAATTGGTTTTTAATTAAGAATTAAGGCGTTAAATCTGTTCTCTATCAAACAAAGTCACTGCCCCACTTCCAGGCTATATTCAACAATAATGAACAGTGCCCCTTCAGAAGAGGTTTTAAACATAGTGCTGTGAAATTGTATTGATTCAATGATGTCACTTTAGTTATCTTTTTTGGGGGGTGGGGGAACATAAAATTTTCAAAGTGTGTAAGTGATTTAAGAGTCTCCTATATCCCACTGAGATGTAATGGGACTTAGATGCTTTTGAAAATGTTGCCTTTGATCAGTTAGAGATCTTCTATCTTTTCCCTCATTGACAAGTTTAATTGCATACAGTGAAAACATGGCAGTGAATAGGAACTTCTAAAGTAGCTTGATCATTTGTGTTTCTGCCTTGTTTAATGCAATGATTTCAGAAGTGAAGTATTAACTATGCACCATGCCAAATGGTGATCAGGTGACCTGAGTTTTACTCCCTGTTCTGCCACTGATTTTTGGCAAGTTACTTAACTTTTCTGTGCCTTGGTTCCCTTATCTGTAAGACATGAATAATTGTTTCATCCATCACTGCTAAGAACTTTGAGATCTGGGGATGAAAGTTACTGTAGATGCTAAGTAGTAGTTTATTAATAAACTTTGGTTTTGACAGTATTGGTTACGCTATTAATGCGCGCGCACACACACACACACAGTTCCAAGCAAGTCAAATGTTGATCCAGGTAAGGAATTCTTGTATTAAACTCTGATTGCAGATGTTTAACCATGTCTTACTATCACATAATAGATTTAATTTGTATAATTCCTCTTAAATTCTAAAGATGGACCTAAACTGTAAAATTGAGCTCTGCATTTCAAACTCCAATGTAGAAGCTTTCGGATTTTGTGGGGAGGGGAATTAAGCCATCTCTACTTAAATACTTTCATAAATATTCAATAAATCTATTTTTAAAGATTTATCAGTCAACACTGACAGCTGTTGTTTTTAATCTTAATTCACACACCATATGCTGCTAAATTTCCCCCCCTCTAAAATGTATCCCAGCCCAGGGGATACTAGTTATTTTCCTGCATTTGAATGATAGGATGGTAAATTTTAGCAGGTCCTGTTTAATGCTGCTTATACACAGCAGCATTTTGATACTTTTTGCTGGTGATGGTGAAACCAGATGAAAAGAAAGAAGAGTAGGTGGATAGTTTGCTGCTGCAGCAGCCTGAGTGAGATCTTGACTCAAGCAGATGCTATATATAATAAGTCTCTTTCCTCTCCTCATTACTACTTCTCAGTTGTCTATGGCATTTTTTATACATTGCATCCTGTCTCTAAGGTAATGTGAGACAGGACGTGTGCATTGAAGACAATGCTAAGACACAAGAAAGCAGTGGGAGAAAATGTTCTTTATTTCAGGCATTTACCTGGCATCCATCACCATGGTAGCTGAGTGCCTTACAGGGGTGAAGTTTAGCATTTTTCAAGATCTCAGTAAGAAAAATCAAATATCATGGTCTCTTGCCTTCAGCTTTGAGTCTACTTGAACTTGGGACAGAGAGTGGCTTTCTGTCCTGCTTGTACAGTGCCTAGCACAACAGGGTGGGGAGGGATAGCTCAGTGGTTTGAGCACTGGCCTGCTCTAAACCCAGGGTTGTGAGTTCAGTCCTTAAGGGGGCCACTTAGGGATCTGAGGCAAAAATCAGTACTTGGTCCTGCTAGTGAAGGCAGGGGGCTGGACTCGATGACCTTTCAAGGTCCCTTCCAGTTCTAGGAGATAGGTATATCTCCTATTATTATTATTATTATTTATTATTATAGGGTCCTGGTCTATGGTTAGGGTTCTTTTTAGGCACTACAATAATAAGGAGCCACCTAGCAAAGCAGGAGGGGGAGAGGATGCTTCCATGGCCTATGTTACAGAAGTATAACAAATGGGCCATCGTGCTAAACAAGTCCAGGATGCAGTTGTTTTTCTTGAAGTTAAATAGCTAGAGAATTCAAAGTGAGAATTCCTACAGATTAGATGCTCCTCCCTATGCTTCCCCCCTCCATTTTAAGTGGAGCAGCTTTCATCATCACCTTGTGCAGTGAACCTCTTACCAGTGTTAGGTTGTGCTGGTACATTAATGGGAGAACCTACAAAACATTTTGGTGCTGCAGGAAGTGGTGTAAGTGGCATACTCTTCTGGGTCCATAATGGTCCAATGCTCCAAGTTGGTGTTTCAAATCAACTGCAGAAGTATGACTGCAATGGGAGTTAGGTGCCTAAATACCTTTAAGGATCTGGGCCTTGGTTCTTTTGAGTGAGACACAAAAAGTAACGTCTTGTCCTCTTGTGGTTTTCAAGATTCTGTTCCATTTTTCCCCAAGAGTAGCACCCATATCCTGGCCAGATTCCAGCTTGTGTTCAAGAATTAAGTTCTGCCTAATAGATACAAATGAAGCTGTAGCTGCTCTGATCCTAACTTGCTGTACAGTGTTGATATAGACTGGTATTAAACTGCTCCATTGCACTCCACAGGTGCCTGCATTTCAGTGACAACCAAAATGGTCCCTGTATGTCCTTAACCTATCTCACAGTGAGAACATGTGAGTTTTGCTTAGTATTTATAAAGTGCTTTGAAATTTTTTTAATGGTAGTTATAGAAGCATAATTTTTTCTTTTACTCAGTCAAGTTTCAGCTGCCCAGGACTTTGACTTGCCAGTTAGACTCCTATTAATGGACAGGACCTGCATTAGATACTTGGTTTTGTATTACCCATTCTTATCAAAACAGCACTGTGCAAATCAAAACTCTAACCCGAATAAATCAGTGTGTAATAAAATGTGAATAGAGAAATATTACATGAAAAATAAGTCACTTCCTAAGCACACAAGAAGGAAGCGGTGGGAATGGATTAATATAGTTACTATTGTATGTGCTGCTACATTGAAACAGTGTTAAAAAGCTTTTGTAAATTTAAGTAGCAGAGGAGAGTAGATGAAGTTTGCCCAAAGGCTCTTTGTGCAGTAGATTATCTTCCCAGAGAATGAAATATGAATTAAATTAATCTACTCTTTTTAGCCAGTGAAGTTTGGTGACTGACTGTACAAATTGTGACAATTGCAGTAGCTGGAAGGAAGAAATATGTTGTGATGGGCATAATCAAGTCCACAATCAAGCCATGATTTATAAGAGGCGTTAATGTCGGTGTCAATTTTTACAACAATGTTATGCTTTAGTATATCATATACATTACATTCACTTATTGTCTTTATCATGGCAGGGCCGCCCAGAGGATTCAGGGGGCCTGGGGCAAAGCAATTTCAGGGGGCCCGTCCATAAAAAAAAGTTGCAATACTATAGAATACTGTATTCTCGTGGGGGCCCCTGTGGGGCCCGGGGTATATTGCCCCACTTGCCCCCCTCCCACCACCCAGGCAGCCCTGTATCATGGGCAAAGGAAATACACAATTTTAATTTGAAGGCCTGTACAAAATACAAACCAAGGTGGACGGAAAAGAGGCGACATACTAATAATGAGACAGGGTTTTTTAGTCATCCTGTTAGCAAAAATTAAGCTACTTGAGCAAGGAGCTAGGTATGAGAGCAGGTTTGGGAGATCTCAAAGTGCTTCACAAAGTAGGGAGACCCACTATGACTGGTGAGGAAATGAAAAGACAGATAGGATGTGACTTGTCCAATGACACATGATTAGTCACTATTAGAATAGGGGCTAAGGCCCAGGTCTCCGAATCAATCCAGCATCTAATCCACTGGACCACACTATCTGTTCTGAATAAAAAGGTTAGCTGAAAGAAGTATATTTTCAGGCGCAACTTAAAAGAGCACATAAAAACTGTTTTATAGTCCTGTTATTTAAACAAATACTGTATGTCCCTGTATTTAGAATAATTAAAAAAAATACCAACAGGCTTTCTATTAACCTGTTTGAACAAAGGCAGTGTTATTTTAAAGTGCTCATTTTTCTGGTACTATAGGTAGACAATGGTGAAAAGTGTTCTGAAGTATTGTTGGGGTGAGATTTGTGAGATTTCACTAGTAGGCTAAAATACTCTTTAAACTCAGTTTAAATGTTTTAACATATTTTGTCCCCACTAGCTGTTGGAAAAACATAACACATTTAAAGGCTTATTGTTGCCTGGATACTGGTAGTAACAGGCCGGGGGGGAGGGAGAGAAAATTTACACATTTTATAGGTAAAGATAGAGCTAAAACTAGCAACATCCGCTTAGGAAAATGGTCATTGGCTGCATCTATACTACAAAAATTGGCACCTATTGTGGAATAGGGACATCTTGTGGATACTGTATGTATCTAGCAGGAAGTAGGTTAGTAGGAAATGGGGAGATAGGGGTTCTATGAGTAGGGGTACGTCTACACTACAGGATTATTCCGATTTTACATAAACCGGTTTAGTAAAACAGATTGTATAAAATCGAGTGCACGCGGCCACACTAAGCACATTAATTCGGTGGTGTGCGTCCACGGTCCGAGGCTAGCATCGATTTCTGGAGTGTTGCACTGTGGGTAGCTATTCCGTAGCTATCCCATAGTTCCCGCAGTCTCCCCCACCCCTTGGAATTCTGGGTTGAGATCCCAGTGCCTGATGGGGCAAAAATCATTGTCACGGGTGGTTCTGGGTAAATGTCGTCAGTCACTCCTTCCTCTGGGAAAGCAATGGCAGACAATCATTTCGCACCCTTTTTCCCTGGATTGCCCTGGCAGACGCCATTAGCATGGCAACCACGGAGCCTGTTTTGCCTTTTGTCACTGTCACCGTATGTGTACTAGATGCCGCTGACAGAGGCGATTCAGCAGCGCTACACAGCAGCATTCATTTGCTTTTGCATGATAGCAGAGATGGTTATCAGCCGTTCTGTACCATCTACCATGCCATTGTAAATTGGCAATGAGATGACGGTTACCAGTCCTTCTGTGCTGTACCATCTGCTGCTGTCATAGGTGCCCCTGGCTGAGATCGGCCGGGGGCGCAAAAGACAAAAATGGGAATGACTCCCTGAGTCAATCCCTCCTTTATGGTACCTAAAAATAGAATCAGTCCTGCCTAGAATATGGGGCAAGTGTACTAGAGAACCAGTGTATCAGAGAACCAGAGAGCACAGCCGCTCCGTGTCAGATCCCACAGAAATGATGAGCTGCATGCTATTCACAGGGGGTGCCCCTGCAACAACCCCACCTGTTGATTCCCTCCTCCCCCAGCCTTCCTGGGCTACCGTTGCAGTGTCCCCCATTTGTGTGATGAAGTAATAAAGAATGCAGGAATAAGAAACAGTGACTTGTTACTGAGATAAAATGAGGGGAAGGCAGCCTCCAGCTGCTATGATAGTCCAGACAGGACATTAAGCAGTGTGGGGGGAGAGGAGCCCAGCATCCCGCTACTATGATAGTCCAGGCAGTACAGAATCTTTTCTTTACACATGAAGGGCGGGGGCTGATGGAGCTCAGCCCCCTGTTGCTATGATGAAGATGGTTACCAGCCATTCTGTACCATCTACTGGGAATGATCAGGAGTTTTTTACCCAGGCGCCCCCAGCCGACCTCACCGGAGGCCAGCCAGGAGCACTCACGGCTGATGATGAGGACGGATACCAGTCCTATTGTACTGCACCATCTGCCACAAGGCTGATGATGACGATGGATATCAGCCATATTGTACCATCAGCCACCAAGGAGTGGGGGCGAGGATGCTGCAGTTGACTGCTGCAGCATCGCGTCTATCAGCAGCATTCAGCATCCGAAGAAGTGGGTATTCACCCACGAAAGCTCATGCTGCAAAGCGTCTGTTAGTCTATAAGGTGCCACAGGATTCTTTGCTGCTTCTACACATAGGGTGACATTTAAAAGAGTCAAGAGAGGATTTTTTTCCCTTTTACTTCTGGGGGTGGGTGAGGGGGGTAAATTGATGAGCTATGCCCTGAACCACTGCGGACAATGTGTTTGACACTACAGGCATGGGAGCTCAGCCAAGAATGCAAATGCTTTTTGGAGACTGCAGGAACTGTGGGATAGCTTGAGTCCTCAGTCCCCCCTCCCTCCCTCCATGAGCGTCCATTTGATTCTTTGGCTTTCCATTACGTTTGTCACGCAGCAGTGTGCTGAGTCCCTGCTGTGGCCTCTGTCTGGAGATTTTTAAAAAATGCTTTGGAATTTCATCTTCTGTAACAGAGCTCTGATAGAACAGATTTGCCTGCCCATACAGCGATCACATCCGTACGGTCCATGCTGGAGCTCTTTTTGGATTTTGATTTCGGACTGCATCGCCACCCGTGCTGATCGGAGCTCCACGCTGGGCAAACAGGAAATGATATTCAAAAGGGGCTTTTCCTGTCTACCTGGCCACTGCATCCGAGTTCAGATTGCTGTCCAGAGCGGTCAGTGGTGCACTGTGGGATACCGCCGGAGGCCAATACCGTCGATTTGCGGCCACACTAACCCTAATCCAATATGGTAATACCGATATTAGCGCTACTCCTCTTGTTAGGGAGGAGTACAGAAACCGGTTTAAAGAGCCCTTTATATCGATATAGAGGGCCTCTTAGTGTGGACGGGTGTGGCGTTAAATCGGTTTAACGCTCCTAAAACCGGTTTAAACGCGTAGTGTAGACCAGGCCTAGGACATCTTGACCCCATGATGTTGTTTGTAATTGTTCACTAGAAGCATTTTCCTGAAACCTGAATCTCCCTGCTTTCTTGAGAATACCACACACATACAGTGCTCTGCTGGTGTAGCTCTATCAGCAGTAGCAACAGTGGGGAGTGTGGTGTAGAGTTGGGGGAGAATTGGATAACATGCCCAAGTCCTTTTTACACCAGAACTTCTGCTGATGTGAACCAGAGCAGTTGTAATGGTGAATTTTGTGTCCTAATTTTCCCAGTGTAGACAAAGTCAATGTATTCTGCTCAACAAAGGAGTTTGCACAAGGAGTGCAAGCCCGGTGTGAAGGTATCCTGCTCCACTTCTGGTTCTCCCAGACTCTCACAAGAGCCCCTGTTCAGGCTTTCTGTGGGCCTCCAAGAATGGAGACGGAGGGTTCTTCTGAGGTAAGGCCTGTGTGTGTTAGCTCAAACACACCCTAATTTGTCTATGGCAGCACACAATAAATGCCAGGCTATTGCTGCCAGAAACCGGAGTAATCTGGAAGCTGTAGCTGCCTAACCAGAATAAAGACTCAATAATGCTGCATTAACATCATTAATGTGCATCAGTTTTCTAGCCAAAACCAAAGAGTGCCAGAAGTTGGTTTGAGTGATGAGTCCAATTTTGAATGCCTCAGCTACAAAAAATAAATAGATGAGAAATAGCCAAATAAGGGAAAAGTGGGTGGCCAAAGGCAAGATGTGACAAAATCAAAGACAGTTAAGACAAAGGAAATAGTGTTTCTTTACCCAGCACCATCAGTTGTAGAATTCACTGCCACAGGGTGCAGAGTCAGATAGTACAACAAGATTATGAGGAGGACTGGATAATTTTATGGTCATCACTAACAGTGGCAATTATGCAAGCTAAGACAATGTTAAAAGCATGATGAAAGCTCTTGCTTCAAAGCATAATTTGGCTATTGGGGGAAAGTGTAAAGATTTATTGTCACTCCCACGTTATAGCAGCATATGACTGGCCAAGAGTAATATCTTGCAGTCCTTGCTGTATCTTGCTGTCCTTGCTGTTTCATCCACTGTGGCCACAGAAGTCTTGAAATGCAGTTGAACCACTGCTATTGCATTGTATGGTTTGAGGACAGGCTATTGAAAGACCATACACAAAAACTCACCTGCACTACCTTGTGGTCTACTCCACAGAACCATACTATGTGGGAGAGTATTGTGAAGGAGTTGGGGTGGGCATCGATGGCACGGATCCACTAGGTACAACCGCTGTGTAGGAGGGACATAGTGCACAGTTCACAAGTCGTAAAAGTGGCCATTGACTGGATGTGTTGGTGCCTTGGCACTGTTAGTTGCTGGTAAGGGGAACATTCCATTTCCCCCCCTTGCCAAGTTCCATTCCATAACCCTTTACATTCTGTTTGAAAGTTTCTCTACAGCGATAACTGTTTTGGGGGAGAGGAGTTCACCCTTCTCTGAAGAATAAGGCCTGGTCTACACTACGGGGGTGCGGGTGTCGAACTAAGGTATGCGACTTCAGCTACGCGAATAGCATAGCTGAAGTCGAACTACCTTAGTTCGAATTTCCTACCTATCCAGACGCCGCGGGATCGAACTCCGCGGCTCCCCCGTCAACTCCGCCACCGCCGTTCACGGTGGTGGAGTTCCGGAGTCAACGGGAGCGCGTTCGGAGTTCGAACTATCACGTCTAGATTAGACGCGATAGTTCGAACTCCGAGAAGTCGAACTCTCCGCGTCGACCCGGCGGGTAAGTATGGACCTACCCTAAGGTACTGGTCCCTGAAGGCAAGAGTCAAGATTAGATGCTTTTTGTGTATGAATTAATATGGTAATTCCTATGTTTCTAAACATTTCTCAAGCTTTCAGATGGTTTCCTGGGAGTAAAGAGGAATGGGTCAAAGATGCACAAGATTATTATCGGTTAAGGAATGAATTATTTTAACAAACGGAATCTTTATAAATATGGTTTGATTTGTTTTGTTACTTGTATCCACTAGATGTCACCAGTGTATTCCATTCTTGCCAAAGGAACATTGTGGTGTTGCATACATGTAAATTTGAAGCTTTATTAAAATGATTCTTTTGTAGAAGAATGGACAATGAATGCAGGGGAGGAAGGTGAGGCAGGAAGATGTTTAGGGGAAGAGGTGATTGTCTGGAGAAGTAATGTGAACATTTTGCTCCTGCAAAACTCAGTCACCTGTTGTGTAAATTCTGGCCTTTTCCCAAAATTATTGCCACAAGACATTCCCATAGTAACGTGCTCGACAACACTTCATAGAATTCCAAACGAGCTCCGAGAGACCCACATGGGCTCCTTTGGATTGTATGCAGCACCTGTATACAGGGCACTCAGACTAGAGTTGTGTCTGGAGGATGACAATTCCATTTCATAGCAACTTATGAGGTTTCAAAATTCATTTTTGTTTCTCATTGGAAATGTTTTCACAAAAACTGAATTCTGTCAGCAGAATTAGGTATTTTACATTCTGTAGGCTGGTGGTTAGGGTGCTGGTGTGGTGTTGTGAGAAACCAAGGTTCAAGTTCCTACTCAGCCTTTTTCAGAGCGGAGCTTTCATCAGAAAAGATTCAAATCAGGTAAAGCAGGACTTGAATCTGGGTCTCCCACATCCCTGGCTATTCTGCTAAATCCCCCATCTATAGAATCTAGGGTCCCAATTTTATAGAGACAGTCTTGATATTTAGCACTTTTTCTTATATAGACACCTATTACCCGCCTCCAGCCCCTTGTCCTGATTTTTCACACTTGCTATCTGGTCACCCTAATATAGTCTGTCTCTTCCTCCACCCAAAAACCTTCCCCACAAAAGTTTAGTGGAAACCACTATGTCCATGAAAAATGTTTTGGCTTCTAAACAGAAAGTGCTCTGACATACTCTAACTCATACCCTACTCCACAGTTATTTTGACCAGTTTTATCTATTGACTTGGGAGTGATGCTGGCTGTGAAGGACATTATGTCCACTTCTTGGTGCGAAGGACAAGAAACAGGAATCTGTTTCCCTTCTCTAACCCTTTGTCTGCCTGGCCTATTTAGATTATAAACTCTTCAGAGCAGGGACAGTCTCTAAACATGTGTTTATAGAGTGCAAAGCACAATGGGGCCCTGATCGGACTCGAGACTTCAAGGGAATAATACAAATAGTAATAATTAATGTGGGCAGCAATGTAAGATTGTACAAAGGCTCCTAATTCTGCAGGTATCCAGATCTTGTTAATGTGCATTAACTTTCCTTGTCCCCATAGTAGTTAGTTCTAAAGCAATTCACTGTCAATATTAAAAGTAATCCTTGCACCTTTTAGAGTAACCTTATGATGTACAAAATACATGTTAATGCGATATACATGTGTCAAGACATTTGTTTAATAGGTGCCCATATCACACAATAGAGTCAACTTCTAGTATATAACCAAATAAATAAGGAATTTAAAAAGAAATGGGAGCTTTTCCACAATGGATTGGCTACAAAATATAGTACTTTTTGTTAAAATAGAATACTTTTTTCAAATGTTAATTGATTAAAATGTTACCAGCAGCTATCTTTACTTTGAAAGAGTTTGAGCAATGAGATTACTCGAGGTGGGATGAATAAAATAAACTATAATTTTTAACTATTTTATGCTCTCCATAAATGTCCTGTTTTCCTCATTAGTTGTCTCATGTGACTACCTTTTGCAAGAGTGAAAACTATAGAAGCTTAGTTTTCATGGGCACCTCAGTATGGCATTGCAGAGCTTTAGTAACCCCAACCAGTTTTGCTTTGGGTTACTAAAACTGCAATCTTTCTGTAATGATTCAGGATGGATGGCATAACACATTTATATGGTTATCTTAACATGCTGGTTTGGATGTTAGTTCTTCATCTCTGTTTAGAAGTTTATTATGAAGTGGCTCTAGCTGTTCCATAGTTAAGGTCATCTCATTTTTCATTATAAGCCCTAATTTTTGCTTACTCCCTTCACCTCCTAGCCTGCCCCCACAAAAATCCACAACCATAATCCTTTCAGTATCTAATTTAGAAAGTGTGGCCTGTGGCCAATGCACAATTTGTTCTCAGAAAATTTGACATTATTCAGACAAACTGTTATTTAGATCTGGGGCATAGAAAAAAAATTAGTTTATTGTATTTCCAATATTCTTCTAGCACATTTTTGCCTAGCTATGGTTTGGCTTGTTTAGGAACCTCCAAAGATGTTTCAAAGGTCTTAGCTCTAATACACAGGTCCCCATTTGAGATGATCTGTATAAAATCAGACTAATATCATAGGGTAATATAAAAGGGCTGTTTGTGATTGTGGGGATGTAATTCACTGAGTTAGTAGAAGCAATGATCCAAGCTCCACTCAGACTCTTGTCACTAAACAATTCCTAACATTTAAAAAAAAATTGAAGGAAATTCCAACACAAACTTTATTAAGCCTGGTGTGTAGGTTGAGAGTACATGTAAGTATGTATATCAGCAAAGGTATGGGATGTACCTGAGAGACCATTCCCAGTCCTGAAAGAGAATCCTAGTGCAGAGGCCCCTATGTCAGCATGGAGCCCTTTTGATTTCAGTGGGGCTCCATGTGGCACAAATAATTGCCCACTTGGAGCTCTTCCTAATGACATTTAATGTGTGTATGTGATAAAGAAATATAAACACATGGGCTAGTTTATAAATGATCTGAAAGAATAAGGAGATAAAACAAACAAACTAGGTTGACCTCACGTTAATAACTTCCATGTTATTACCTTAACATTGTTACTATTTCTTTGATGGGATGAGTTTGTGCCCCCTATTATTCACAAGAGGCCTGTTACTTACAGATATGGGAAATTATGACTTCATGGTGCTAGAAGGGAACAGACACAGTATAGTCAGGATGAAGAACATGCCTTGGTAATAGTAGCTCCTCAGATCCATGAACAAGAGCCCACAGAAATATCTACTCAAAAAATTAATGTGGCTCAATAAACCAGGAAAGGATTCCAGGTGATCGAGCTCTGAAATGTCAATATCTTATTCAAGATGAAAAGTAAAAGTTATACTCCTTCTATTAGGAGTAGCTATCTTTGAAAACTAGGTTGAGAAAGATAAATCAATATGTCAGACAATTCAGGTTTGATTAATTTTGGAATGATTCATAATAAATATGTAAAATTTCTATTATCTACTAGTAAGATGTCTAAATTACTGTGTCTCAGCAACTTATCTTCATTAAATTCTGAGATAATTAATTTGCTTCCTTGAAAGAAGCAAGTGAAAGTATTGCTGAAAGAGAACTATAGAATAGTCTAACATGGGTTAAATTCATAGGCCCTGATTCCGCAGTTGGATCCAGGCAAACAGATCACTGCACCTGCTTAGAGCACCATTAACTTCAGTGGGGTTGTGTACAGATGTAGGATCTCCTCATGTGGATCCAGTTGCAGGACTGTGTGCATGCTTACATATGTAACAATGCTGGTATAAAAAAAGTCTGAAAAATTATATTGAAGGGGGAAAAGAAAAAGAAAATAATCAGTCTTGCCAATCCAAGTATTCCAAATTCATGAGCCAGACACCCCCACTCTTAAAACACGAGACTGGCTTAAAAATAACTTTGGGTTTTTAAAATTTGCCTTCTGGTTTTTGAGTCTGTGGTAGCATGTCTGAGCATTTCAGGTTCAAAATTCACCTTGAAATAAACATGAAAAATTGTGGGCCTCCGCACTGGTTGCTAGGAAGAGGATCCTCCTCTCCTGATCCCTAGAAAGCAGCCACTTTCTCCCTCTCTCCAAGCCCATCCTTCATCACATTGGCCCTCTCACTTCCCTACCAATCTGTCCTTACAGTCACCTGCTCACACACCCTCCCTCCTTTCCTTTATACACTTCTACCCCTAACGTTTTCCCTTTACCAGCCCCTATTCCTCCTGCACATCTTCAATCCCCCTCATGTGTCCCTTCAGATTCTACTCTGCCCCTAGAGCTGGTCAGAAAGTTTTAATAAAAAAAATTCCCCTTTGTTTTTTGATTGGAAAAATGTTTGTTTTACCAGCTCAGTCTCCTCTTGCACCTCCAACCCTCTTTGTTCCTTCAGACTCTTCTACTCCTCACATTCCCTTATTTCTTCACAGTGTCCCATGTAGCCCTTTAATCAGTAGCAACCCTCTTCTCTGAGGGTAGCCTGGAGTCACTGTTTTTGAAAACAAAAGGAGGTGATGACCATCATGTTGGAGGCAGCCTCAGGCAGAGACTGTGGAGAGATGATAGCCTGAGGGCAGCCGGGCTTCAGCCCCATTGAAAGTAATGGGAGGTGAAATCCATTTTTAATACACGGAAAAGTCAAGAGATCAAAGCTAGGAGCCATGTTATGTAAAACTTAAAAATATTATGACCCTAGCATAGGGTGGCCAGATGTCCTGATTTCCAGGGCCGCCCAGAGGGGGGGGCAAAGGGGGCAATTTGCCCCGGGCTCCGCAGGGGCCCCCAAGAGAGCAGCTGAGGCTCCCGCCTCTGCCCCTCTCCTGGAGCCCTAGCACATCAAGCGCTGTCCTCAGACAGCGCCGCAGCGTGTCTCCACCGGGGCCCCTGAGCCCCGCCCCGCTCAGAACCGCGTGGTGAAGGGGCGGGGCTGGGAGCTCCGGGCTGAGCTCAGCTGCCTCCGCTCGGCGTGGAGCTCCCAGCCCCGCCCCCTCCCCACGCGGCTCTGAGCGGGACAGAGCTCAGGCCCCGCCGGAGACACACTGCGGCTGTCGGGCGAGGCGCTGAGGCTCTGGGTGAGGAGGGAGCTGGGGGTAAGAGGCTGGGGCCGGGGGGGGGGTTGGCTAAGGGGCAGGGAGTCCTGGGGACAGTCAGGGCACAGGGAGGGGGCAGAGGTTGGGGGAGCGGTCAGGGGGCAGGGAATGGGGGGTGGATTGTGAGTGTTCTGGGGGGGTGGATAGGGTCAGGGCTGCCCAGAGGGGACGGGGCAAGAGGGCGCAGGAGCTTCTTCGCTCCCGGTCTTCGCCGGCGGGGGGTCCTTCCGCCCCGGAGCGGAAGGACCCCCCAGTGGCAAATTACCGCCGAAGCAGGAGCTGCGCCGACGTGCAGCCCGGTCTTCGGCGGTAATTCGGCGGCGGGGGGGCCCTTCCGTTCCGGGACCCGCCGCCGAAGTGCCCCGAAGACCCGCGGCGGGGACCCTCCCCCCCGCTGCCGAATTACCGCCGAAGACCGGGCTGCACTTCGGCGGCGGGTCCCGCTTCGGCGGCAATTCGGTGGCGGGGGACTCACGCCGCGGGTCTTCGGGGCACTTCGGCGGCGGGTCCCGGAACGGAAGGGCCCCCCGCCGCCAAAGACCCCGGGCCCCTGGAATCCTCTGGGCGGCCCTGCTGATTTCAGAGGGACAGACACGATTTTTGGGTCTTTTTCTTAGATAGGCTCCTATTACCCCCCCACCCGATTTTTCACATTTGCTGTCTGGTCACTCTACCCTAGCAATAAAATTACAGGCAGTAGTGACCCTGAAAAACTTAAAGGAAAGACATTGGCTATTTAGACTCTGATATATGTAGCACTTGGTATAATGAAAACATTGCCACTTATAATCTAAGTACACTACTCACCCACTGTCCTTCAAAGGGTGGGATTTATGAGGAAGTCTAAAGTACTTTACTTATAAATGAAGCTCCTATCTGTGGCAGTGGCTCTACTCGGTATCTGGCTAATAAGATGTTAACAATCACTCAGGCTCACAGGTACTTGGGGCATGTAAGCAGCTGCTCCTAGAATAGGAAGGAAGAGACTTTTGGGAAGATGGCTGTTGTCTGAACAAAGTGCTGTAGGGTTAGGTAAGAAATACTGAGTTTGGGAGTTATTTTGTATTGCATTTTTATGTTTATCTGTGACCACGAGATAAAGTTATTTCTGGAAAATGGAACTTAACTAGCTGGCCTTGTGTTTGTGTTTAAGTATTGCCACCTCAGAAGTTCAAAGGTCACAAGTCTGTCCCACCAAGATTACTAAATTGGCTGAAAAGTCATGAGATTTTTTTAAAAATAATATGTATTGGGGTTTTTTTGGTGTCTTCTGGTTTCTGATATTTTAGGGTGTGCTTGCTTCTTGTTTTCAGGCTTTCTGCAGTCCTGAGGGCTAGAAATTTACTTAATTTTAAATGAAAGCCAAGATTCTCATGCATTCTCTTTATTCCAGCAGCTGAGGATTTAAGGGAAACGCCAAATAATGTTAAACTCCCAATATGGTCATGAAAATTGGCAATACTGGTTTGAACTGCTTCATCAGCTTATATGTTTCCTGACTTTATTGAAAATGCCTTCTAATCTGAAATTATAAACTGTATTTTTACAAACTTTTTGCTTTCTTAATGGCTCATATGTTATCCTATTTAAAAAGAACCAGGCACTGCACACTGAGTGAAGCAGAGGATCAGCAAGGAGGGAGAGTGAAAGTGGCTAAATCACTACTTTCACTTAAGGAAATTCCTGATTTTGCCTGTAGGGTAAAGAAAGGAGACTGAGAGATCTTTTGAAGCTCCCATCTGTCTACCTTCAACTTCTTTCAGTGTCTAAAACAGCCAGCCATGCACACACAGCAGATTGGGCAGACATCATGTAGCATGTTAGAGGAGTAGTATGTGATAAAAGCTGTTTCTTTTGTATATCAACAATAGATGTTGTAAAGGAGTAGGAGGGGGTTTAACCCAGTGCAAACTCAGTGGGAGTCTGTTGACTTCAATGAGCCCTGGACAGGGCCCCGAGAAAGGAGCTGAGATGTAGGGGTGCAGAGAGAGCAGGCAGACACACCAGGCACATGTGATGGGGTCAGGAGAGGGTTTAGGATGGATAGTTTGAAGAGCTGGGTGGGATGGAAATGTCAAAGTTGTGTTGGGGGACACTGTCGATCTGTGCTTAGAAGTCTATTTGAATATTTTTTCCTCCTCGTAAGATTTCATACATATGATACTATTCCACTTCACTACTCCACCAAGCCAAACCTCAAGCTACACAGCTGGAGGGGAAGCACAGCCATAACCACGACCATTTATAGAATCATAGAAGATTAGGTTTGGAAGAGACCTCAGGAGGTCATCTAGTCCAACTCCCTGCTCAAAGCGGGACCAATCCCCAACAAATCATCTCAGCCAGGCCTTAAAAACCTCTAAGGATGGAGATTCCACCACTTCCCTAGTTAACCCATTCCACTGCTTCACCACCCTCCTAGTGAAATAGTTTTTCCTAATATCCAACCTAGACCTCCCCTACTGCAACTTGAGACCATTGCTTCTTGTTCTGTCATCTGCATTTTTGTTGCCCTCCACTGGTCTCTTTCCAATTTGTACACATCCTTTCTGTAGTGGGGGGCCCAAAACTGGATGCAATACTCCAGATGTGGCCTCAACAGTGCCGAATAGAGGGGAATAATCATTTCCCTCGATCTGCTGGCAATGCTCCTACTAATGCAGCCCAATTTGCTATTAGCCGTCTTGGCAACAAGGGCAAACCGTTGACTCATATCCAGCTTCTCCTCCACTGTAATCCCCAGATCCTTTTCTGCAGAACTGCCGCTTAGCCCGTCGGACCCCAGCCTGTAGCACTGCATGGGATTCTTCCGTCCTAAGTGCAGGACTCTGCACTTGTCCTTGTTGAACCTCATGAGATTGCTTTTGGCCCAATCCTCCAATTTGTCTAGGTCACGCTGGACCCTATCCCTATCCTCCAGCATATCTACCTCTCCCCCCAGCTTAATGTCATCCACGAACTTGCTGAGGGAGCAATCCAGCCCATCATCCAGATCAGGGGTGGGCAAAGTTTTTGGCCCGAGGGCCACATCTGAGTATGGAAATTGTATGGTGGGCCATGAATGCCCATGGAATTGGGGGTTGGAGTTCAGGGTGGGATGAGGGCTCTGGCTGGGGGTGCAGGCTCTGGGGTGGGGCTGAGGATGAGGGGTTGGGGTGCAGGAGAGTGCTTCAGGCTGGGACCAAGGAGTTTGGAGGGCGGGAGGGGGATCAGGGCTGGGGCAGAGGGTTGGGGTGCATGGGGAGGGTTGAGGTCTCTGGGTTGGAGGTGGGGATAAGGGGTTGGAGGTGCAGGAGGGTGCTTCAAGCTGGGACCAAGGGGGTTGGGGCACGGGAGGGAGTCAGGGGTGCAGGCTCTGGGAGGTTCTTACCTTGAGCAGCTCCCAGAATCATTGGCATGTCCCTCCTCTGGCTTCTATGTGGAGGTGCAGCCAGGCCTATGTGTAGGAGCCAGAGCGGGGACATGCCGCTGCTTCAGGGAGCTGTGTGGAGTGAGGCAAACCCCAAGCCCCGCTTGAGGGCTGGCTTAAAACATCTGGAGGGCCAGATGCGGCCCCCTGGCCGTAGTTTGCCCACTCTGATCCAGATCATTAATGAAGATGTTGAACAAAACCAGCTCCAGGACAGACTCCTGGGGCAGTCTGCTTGATACTGGCCGCCAACTAGACATTGAGCCATTGATCACTACCCATCGAGCCCAACGATTTAACGAGCTTTCTATCCACCTTATAGTCCATTCATCCAATCCATACTTTTTTAACCTGTTGGTAAGAATACTGTGGGAGACCATATCAAAAGCTTTGCTAAAGTCAAGATATATCACATCTGCTGCTTTCCCCATATCCACAGAGCCAGTTATCTCATCATAGAAGGCAATCAGGATGTTCGGGCATGACTTGCCCTTGGTGAATCTGTGTTGGCTGTTCCTGATCACCTTCTCCAAGTGCTTCAAAATGGATTCCTTGAGGACCTGCTCTATGATTTTTCTGGGGACTGAGGTGAAACTGACCATTCTGTAGTTCCCTGGGTTTTCCTTCTTCCCTTTTAAAAAGATGGGTATTATATTTGCCTTTTTCCAGTCGTCTGGGACCTTCCCCCAGTCACCATGAGTTTTCAAAGATAATGGCCAATGGCTCTGCAATCACATCAGGTTATATTATTACATCATATAGGCTAAACCCAGGGGAGGGATGGGGTTTCCATATGTTCCATATGTTCAGTGGAAGTACCATCCTTCCCAATAAGCGGCCTAGACCAGTGGTGGGCAACCTGTGGCCAGTGGGCTGCACGTGGCCCATCAGGGTAGTCTGCTGGTGGGCTGTGAGAGAGTTTGTTTACATTGACCATCCGCAGGCACGGCCCCCGCAGCTCCCAGTGGCTACAGTTCACCGTTCCCAGCCAATAGGAGCTGTGGGAAGCCCTGCAGCCCACACTGCCATTGGCTGGGAACTAAGGTGACCAAGTGTCCTGATCAGGGGCGGCTCCAGGCCCCAGCACGCCAAGTGCGTGCTTGGGGCGGCATGCCACGGGGGGCGCTCTGCCGGTCGCCGGGAGGGCGGCAGGCAGGCAGCCTTCAGCGGCATGCCTGCGGAGGGTCCGCTGGTCCTGCGGCTCCGGTAGACCTCCTGCAGGCGTGCCTGTGGAGGGTCCGCTGGTCCCGCGGCTTTGGTGGAGCCGCGGGACCAGCGGATCCCCGCAGTATACCACCGTGCTTGGGGCGGCGAAATGTCTAGAGCCGCCCCTGGTCCCAATTTTATTGGGACAGTCCTGATTTTCAGGGCTTTTTCTTATATAGGCTCCTATTACCCCCCCACCCCCATCCCGATTTTTCACATTTGCTGTCTGGTCACCCTACTGGGAACAGAGAACCGCGGCCACTGGGAGCTGCGGGCGGCCATGCCTGCTGCCAGTCCATGTAAACAAACTGTCTCGCGGCCCGCCAGCAGATTACCCTCATGGGCCGCAGGTTGCCTGCCACTGGCCTAGGCCCATATCTGCTGGGTGAGAAACTTCCCCACTCCTATCCCTATGCCACTAGCTCTTCCCTAGTTTCTGATCTCACTATACTAATGCCTTGCTTCCCTTTCCCTGGCCAGAAAATACACCCCTGTGCTCCACTAATACTCTCCAATCAAAGGATTAGCTCAGCCTGATTCCCCCCAATCTTCAGATCCCACGTCCACGCTCCACAGAACTACTAGTTCCCTGAGGCAGCAGCTACCTGCTCCTCTCACCCCTCTCTCCCGCCACCCCAAGAGAGACCCGGACTTTGCAGGTTCTCAATATTCTGTCCCTGAGGTGGCTACTGCTGGATATCACAACTCCTCATTCTCCCATCCCATCCCCCAGCGTGAAGCCCAGGGCTCCTGCTCCTACCTAAAGAGGCCTGTGATGAAGGGTATAGACCCCAATCTGTGACAGCTAGGAAAGAGTTAATAGACCAATTACTCCTCCAGGGGTATTTAAGGAGCTGGTGTGCCACAGTTGGCATAAAAGGCTTATACATATACATATTTCTGTTCCAAAGAAAGATAGCAATAAATATGTTATGAAAAAAATTGTACTTGTGTGATCACACACAGTTTCTGGGTGAAATTTACTCTTATGCAGAAGGCTTATGCATCGCTTATGTCTCGCTTAAACTGTCAAACAGGGATAAAATGACATTTAGAAGGTGCATAGGCCTTGTTCTGGCCCTCTGCACAGGAGTGAATTTCATCCCATAGGCCAACTTCCATTAAATTTAATGGAAAGACCTTGACACCGGCAGACCAGGTGCCAGCTCATGCCAAAACCAGTCAATTCACTTGTGTGTTAGTATAGATCAAAGTAATTGTTAAATGTGTAAGTGTATTTGGTGTTTAAATTTCATTAAAATTAATGGGATGTTACATGCATTGTTTTGCTTATCTGAAGTCTTTTATAATTTACTTTGTAAATATCCCTGTAACTAAATAACCCATCAGACAAGGAAGAAACCTTGTGAAATACAAATGAAGAACTTTAACAAAATAGTGCTGATTTCAAAGCAAGTAGTCATTGTGTGTGATGACTGGAAGTCAAAGACTCAAAATGCATTGCTCACTCTGCATCATCGGAGGAAAACCCTGTCAGCTTGTTTTCTCTGAGAAGAAGCCATAAGAATGGATTCAAGGAAAGATCCTTCATCTCTGGACTGTTAGAATCCAAACAGGGCCGAATAACTGAACAAAAAGGCTGAGAGCCCCACAGTTATTCTGGGTAGCCCTCAGAGACTTCTGGGAAACTGGCAGTTGACTACATCTCTGCTACCATTTGGAATTATAGACTGTGACTCACCTGTACATCTATTTTACCTGCTTTAAAACCTCTCAACTCTCATTTTCTATTCTTAGCTAATAAATCTTTAGTTAGTTTTCTATAGAATTGGCTGCCGGCATTGTCTTCAGTGTAACATCTGGAGAACTAATTGATCTGGGGTAAGTGACAGGTTTCTTGGGACTGAGAACGACCTGATGTGGTGTGATTTTTGGTTTGAGTGACCTTTTATCACTAAGTCCAGTGTATCTGGGTGCATAGGCGGCGAGTTCTATGGGCCCGTGGGGCCCAGGCCCCACCAATAATCCCGAGGGTGGGCCCAGCTCCACCAA
Organism: Mauremys mutica; assembly: GCF_020497125.1. Taxonomy (NCBI): domain Eukaryota; kingdom Metazoa; phylum Chordata; order Testudines; family Geoemydidae; genus Mauremys; species Mauremys mutica. The sequence continues at coordinate 132,396,146 of NC_059074.1, forward strand.
TGTTTGGGCCCCAGGCCCTGTGCTCCGGGGGTCCCCGCGCCAGCAATGTGGGCGCTCTTACCTCAGCGGCAGCTCTCCCCAGCCCCGGAGAGGCTCCGGGGCTGACTGGGCTCACAGCCCATTGGCTGGGAACCCCAGCCAATGGGAGCTGCCGGGGGCGGTGCCGGAGCTGCCTGGCCGCGCCTCCACAGCAGGGAGGGGGAGGGAGCCACAGGCAGCGGCTCTCAGCGCTGGGCAGAGCGAGCAGCAGGGTCTGTCACTGTCAGACAGACACAGCCGGTGAGCTCTGGGGGCAGCCAGACACATGGACACAGCTTGGGAGGAGGGGGGGGGGCTGTGGGACAGACACACACACGGACACAGCCAGGGGGTTGTGGGACAGACAGACACAGCCAGGGATGATGGAGACAGACACACACAAGGACACAGCTGGGTTTTTTTTGCTGTCCCCCTTCCCAGCCCTGGGCTCCCCCCGTACCCTCCTGCTGCCCCAGTCCTGGGCTCTCCCCCCACCCACACACACCCCCTGCCACCCCAGCGCTGGACTTCCCCCTTTCCTCCCCACCAGTGCCCTCCCTCCACCCTGCTGCTGCCCTAGCCCTGGGCTCCCCACACCAGTGCCCCCCCACACACACACCTCCTTCCGCCCCAGCCCTGGGTCACTGGTAACTCGCTCCCAGGGTGGGTCGTTCAGCCGGAATTTTGGATGTGCACAAAACACAGACAGGATTGGTTCCCATATGCTTACAGAGCTGCAGTAAAGTGGAACAATTTTCAGCTTGTGTGATTGGAGGATATCTGGATGCATATTATAAGACTGTCCTCCATAAATGAGGAAAAGTTGAGGAGCCTTTATTATTCTTTTGTTCCACTCTTTCTTTCTATGGGGAATTTGCCAATGCAATATCACTGTCTTCCTTTCAAACAAACAAAAAGGCAATGGCTGTTGAAAGTAGCAATTCCAGTCCTAATAAGCATTTCTTGCTCAATTTTATCCTACTTTTTCTACAGCAAGTTACAGTGGATCAGTATATTTGATTTGGGAGAAATGAAGTAAAAGCTGCCCAAACGGAGCTTGAGCACTCCTGAATTTTGAGGTGTTCAAATCTGGAAGGCAGGTGCTGGGGGTGGAAGAGGGCTGTGGGCTCCATGGGGGAGCATGGCAGCAACTGTCTGGAGCTGCACGGAGCCAGACATGCTGGTCTGAGTGGCACAGTAAGCGGTTTGGGGGTTGGAGAAGGGGTAGGAGGTTCCGGGGGGCAGTCAAGGGACAAGGAGCAGGGGGGGTTGGATGGGGCAGAGGTTCAGAGGGGCAGTCAGGGGTCAGGCAGCAATTGGATAGGCATGGGAGTCCAGGGGGCTTATCAGGGGACAGGTAGGGGGTGGGGTCCTGGGGGGAAGTTGGGTGGGGTCTCAGGAGGGGGCAGTTGGGGACAAGGGGAAGGGAGGCTTAGATAGGAGCTGGGGTTCCAAGGGGCAGTTGTCTCGGGAGGGGGTAATCGGGGGACAAGGACCAGTGGTGCTTAGATAGGGGGTGGGGGTCCTGAGGGGCAATTGGGGCAGGGATCTGGGGAGGGGGCAATCAGCGGCCAGGGGCTGGGATTCAAAGGGCTCTGGGCTGCTGGCAGCCGCGGGGAGCCCTGAGCCCTTTAAATCCCAGCCGCCGCTGCAAAGCCTGCGGGCAGCGCAGAGCCCTCTGACTCCCGGCCGCAGAGGGGAGCAGGGGACTGCCGCCGCTGAGGTGCGGATGAAGGGGCCGGCCGGGGGGATCCTGAGCCCAGAGCACGACACAGCCATGGACAGAGAGCCCGGCCTGGCTACCTCCAGGAAAGGGACAATCCTGGGAAAACCTGGGCAGGTGGCCACACGACTGGGGATGGTCCCACAGTGCAAGTCTGAGTCGCAGCCCTGATTTCTCCTCCCCACGGGAATGGCCCGGCAAGGACCAGATCTCGGCTAAGCCGTGCTAGCCGAAATGGGCCAATGGTGCACGAGAATCCTGCCGCCGGCTGGACTGCGAACAGGCAGCTCTCAAATTTGGGGTGTGTGTGTGTGGGGGGGGGAGATGAGGGTCCGTGAGCTTTTGCTTTCACTTTCCTGTAAATCAGAGATTTAAGCAGGAAAACGCCCCATCTCCGGCACCCAGGAGATGGAGGTATGTGTATCCACATCTCCAAGTGCTGAGAATGGGGCTCCACCCCCATCCCCCTGACTGCATCTCTCCCCATCACACAACCACAAGCTCCATCCCCCATCACTGCATCCCTCCCCGTCCCACCCCCTGCAACTCCATCCCCCGTCACTGCATCCCTCCCTATCCCACTCCCCACACACCATCCCCCGTCACTGCATATGTCCCACCCACGTTCCATCCCACCCCGCCCCCACACCTACCCATCCCGGCCCTGAACCCCTTACAGCACTCTCCCACCCATCCTCTCCACCTCCCAGAGCTGCCACCCCCGTGTCCCTCACCCCCCACAGCCCTGCACCCCATTCACTGCTGCACTTCCATTATGTCCCTATACACCCCTGTGCCCCCCCATCCTCATGCACCTGTAGCCTTCTGGCTCCCCCTGCATCCCCATCTACCCACATACCCCCCACATCCCCTCCTCTCTTATTCACTGCCCCCTCTCACCCCCACTCTGCTCTCCTCCTTGGCCTCTTTCCCTCCCCAGCCTCTCTCCTCCACCCCCACGCCCATCTTTTCCCCTCCAGCCCACCCTGCTCCCTTCCCAGCTGGGATATTTAGGCAGCCCCTGGAAAAGTGTACGAAAAAGTGTCTCTGTGCAGGCAAGTGTGTGCATGCATATACTGTATGTGTGTGTAAGAGACTGTGTGTCTTTGTGTAGGGAGGTGTGTGTATTGTCGCGTGTGTGTAGCAGTGTGAATAAAATTTGCAGCCCAACTTTTATTCCTCTTGCTGGCTTGTGCACAAAAAAATTGGTGACATTAAAATATGTGTGTATTCATTTCATAACAAGATTTTAAAAGAGAAGGGAACTCTAAACGAAATGTATTATTTCTTAGAAAGTGAATGTTGACAGGTAATTGCAGAAGAGCCGATATATCATACATTTCTCCTCACCTTTGTCTAGCTACCTTATAAACTTTTTATGTGTAAGTTCCGCACCTACCACCCTGGAGCCCTGATCTTAGTTGGGGAATAATCCTATTACCTGTCAAATTTATAAAAACATAAAAATCACATTCTACGCTGCTTATTCATTCTTGAGGTTGGCCTTTACCCACCTTCTTGCTGACTTACAGTCAAAATTGCTGTTTGCAGGGTTGTTGTAGCCCTGATGGCCCCAGGATATGAGTGAGATAAGGTGAGTGAGGTAATATCTTTTCTTGGCCCAAGTTCTACTGGTGGGAGAGACCTGAACCAGGACTCTGTGTGGCTTGAAAGCTCATTCCTCTCACCAACAGAAGTGGGTCTAATGAAAGATATTACCTCACTCACCTTCTCTCAGTTAAAATTGATACAGCCACCTATCTCAGTCATCATATTGTCCGGCACGGCCCTGATGCTCTCCTCTCAAAACAGGCACGCCCAGATCATGGCCTGGCATTCAACCCTTCCTTGACCTTTGGACCAACAGTTCTGGTTTCCTGTAAGTCAGCAGCTGGGGGATAAAAGCCAGCGTGTGAGGGATCATGAAAGAGAAACCAGTGCTCCAGTAAATTGACTTTGGCACCATTGGCACTGCCTTGATTGGGAGCTAGGAGCTGCCCCCGGCTAAACTGATTCAGCATTTCAAATTTTCTGACCTGTAGACAAGTCCCAGGAGAAAGGACAGCCTAAAACCGCCCCACCACCACCTCAGCTCTGCCCATTGCCCCATGGTGACCCCGGGAATGACTGATCTCCCAGACAGAGAAACAAGCTCCGGTAGTCAGGTGGACACTGAGATTCACATGGAGAGAGTTTCTAGCTCTTGAATTTTCAAGCTTCACTCTGGAACCACAACTGGAGCGTGCCCTAAAGGCTCAGAAATCCAGAGCTGTGTGAAGCTGCATTTTCCCCTTTTCCGATCTCCCTCAAAATCACTTGGGTTCTGGCCACTGATGCCTAGAACATCCCCGGAACTTGGAATGGCTGAGATGTGGTGTTCAAAAGCTGTTGTGTTACAGACTGAGAAATGCCATTGGGTTGAGTGTCAGGCCTCTGTAAGCTGGGCCAATGACTGTGGTGGTGGGAGCTATAGATAGCCTTATGAGCTGGGTGAAACCTTGTTACGTGTTCAGTTAAAACCCCATTGAGATTGTCGGGTTTGAACTCACACTTCAATTGAGATAGCCGTAGGTATAGGCTCCTGTCCTGGGGTCACAGGATCGGTGCTACACCCTGGCTTTGATACAGACCTTTGGAGTGCACCAGAGCCTCAAGGGGTCAACCCCACAGCCACAACCGTCCGTTGTCCAACTCCTGCAGACCCCTGCTAAGTTCACAGGCTCCGCCTGCTGGAGAGCCCCATGGATCAGTGTCAGTTGTTCAGTCCTTGGGGCTCCCATTGTCTTGGCCAAGCCTCGATTGATACGGGTCGGTTACAGCAGTCCTGTAATGACCCAGTCACCCTACCCCAGGAAGTAACATCACCCACAAACACCATGTTTCCCGTTCTGCCTCAAGAATGCACCATAGAGAGGGAAACTGAGGCACACAGCAGCATCTTAGAAATATGACAGGCAATCCCTACTCTATCACAGCCCCATCTCGGACAAAAGGTGGGTGTGGACCCACCCAGGAGCTATTGGCTGAGGATTGTTTTATCTAGGGGCAGGGGTGGGGGAAGAAAGCTCCCACGGGAGCTGAGGAGAGACGAAAGACAGAACAGATGAGAGCAGAGAGAGTGGCAGAGGCCGGAGCAGAGCGTGACGTTGGGAAAAGCTACACAGAGAGTTTAGGGCACTGCCGGCTAAGGAGGCTGGGGGTGGGTGGGTGGGCTGGAAGATAATAAAACTCCTTCCGTTCTTGGTTCTCCTGGGTTTGGAGAAGCAGGACTTTGCACATTCCTTGTAAATAAACCAGATGGCAGCAAAGAGGACAGTAGACTCCAGAAATTTCCCTGTCCAGCTGGGACATTCCCAGGGCCCCGACCTTTGACTCGCTGCTCAGGTCGAAAAGGGACAACAAGGGCCTGTGTCTCTTGGGACGGGGTTTCAGCTGTAGCAGAACAAGCCCCTCTTCTACCACCCACATGGGCGCCAGGAGACTGGCTTGATCAGAGGGTGCCCGTTACTGGGGCGTTTTGGACGTCGTTAGGGTTGCCACAGTGGATCTAATTAATCCTTGTTACAGGCCGTCACAATCAGACCCCAGTCCTTGGCCTCGCGACAGAGCCATTCAGTCACCGCCCACATGCCCCGGGCATCGCCAGCTCAGCTCGGACCCCTGTCGGTTCTGCGTTCCCCGAAATCAGTTGCTTTCTAATTGCCAGCAGAGGTGGGGCTGTGGAACAAAGAGCCGTGTGTGAAGGGCCCAGAAACTGACCAAGATAACAGGGAGTTTGAAAAGGCTTTGACAGCACTTATCTCATGGCCTGGCGGGTGAGGAGCAGCAATATTCACCGTTTCTGGTGTTTCAAAGCGCAGCCAGCACGGTGATGCCTATAGATGCCAGCCTCTTTCCTTCATTCCCCGGCAGTGCTTGGGCATGGCCAGGCTGGGAGCTGCACTGAGTCCAGTCTCCCTCTGCCAATAGCATCTGCTCCTTGGACGACAGCATGATGGGGCGTCAGGGTTCCCCACTGGCCGTGTTGCTGCTGGTGCTGCCCCTGCTGGAGGGTGAGGCAAGGGACTGGTCTGCGCGCTGCTTCCTTCCTTCCTTGGCAACATACAGGGCCTGGGGGAGAGAATCATAGAATCTCAGGGTTGGAAGGGACCTCAGGAGGTATCTAGTCCAACCCCCTGCTCAAAGCAGGACCAATCCCCAACTACATCAGGAGAGGAGTCGTATAGCAGAGCCCACCGGGGAGAGGGAAGGGATGGGAGGGCGCTAAACATGGAAAGACCATAGTGACTGCCTGTGACTTAGTCCCTGGGGTGAAATCTGGGCTGTGGGACCGCGGACCCCTCCCAAACACACTAACACTGTGATGCCGATACAAACCTCTGGCAGGCACTGCACTCACACAGACATCCACAGGCAGGGACACACCCAGCTGAGTGACATGAATGCTTCTCCCAGCCACTCATTGACCGTCAATAAAGGGGCTCCAGCCAATTCTCCCAGCTTCCCAGCCTTTATGTTGTGTGAGGTTACAAAGTATTGTGGTATACCTTACTGAAATATGTTGTAAGGTTGGGGGCTCCCAGAACAGCCTTTCGGGTACAACAATGGAATATCCGTAGATAGCCAGACAATATTAATAGCTCATCAACACCCATCAAGGAAAGAATCCACTCTCCCAGAGACTGCTTGACCAATGGGGACTGCCTGATCCCCACGTCACAACAAAGGATATTTCCAGCAAGCTGCAAGAAGTTATAAAAGAGGGGGAGTGACATCATCACTTGGCCTCTCTCCCGCCCCCCTCCTTCCCCTGCAACTCAACATCTGAAGGACAAAGACTTTTATCTGAGGAAGAGTGATCCCAGGAGGAACTGTTTGTACCATCTGTCGGGGTGAGACGCTGCTTGATTTAAATCCTGTTGAGTTTGTAGAATTCAGTCTCTGAATTTATTTTTATTTCTTAAATAACCCACTTTGGTCTCTACGCTTGCTACTTATAATCACTTAAAATCTATCATTCTGTAGTTAATAAATCTGAAGGGAGATCGGTGCCAGCAGCTCCCCACCAGCCGATGTGTCTATAGACCCCCCTTGGCAGTGGGTTTGGGCCCCATGTTGCTGGGGCCTGTGGGACGTGGTTGGGAGAGGGTGGTGGATGGAAGCACAGGGGCGCTATCGGGGTGGGGAGGGCAGTGGGGGGGGACGTTATATCCAGCCCTTCCTGCAGCTCTGTAACACCTGCCCGAGGTGACTGGGCAGCCGAGGAGGAAGAGCCCCGCTGTGGCTTTGATCCCACGAGTTGTGCTCTGAAAACTGTCAACAAATCAGCTTTGCAAATTCCATCTCCTGCTGGTAGCAGCTGCAACCTACCCTGCAGCAGCTGGTGCCACCTCCTGCTAGGGCCAGTCCTGCAAGCACCACAGCCTCCCACGGGCTTCATGGCTTGGTATTAGCTGTGGGAGGCAGTGTGTGGAGTCGCCTATCCACACCGGGCGCTGCAGAGAGCCTCCCAACTGAGATTGGAGCCCCTGTCGCGCTGGGAGCTGCGCAGGCCCACCTGTTTGAGATCGGGGCCCCAGTCGCACCAGGCACTGCAGAGACTAACCGTGAATGGGGTCGGGATGTTTCAGCCAGGGCTGGCGGAGAGGGGTGAGAGTGTGAGCTCATGGGGAATGGGGCACAAGTGAAGCAACCACTGCACAGCAAACAATAAAACCGCTCTGCGTTCAAGGGTTGGGGGGTTTTCTATGGCCCCCCCATGTACTTCTGCCCCCCACTTCCTCACCTGCCACCAAACTGCTGTGGGGACAGGAAATCTCTCTGGCGCCCCAGCTGTTTCCAGCAGGTATCGCAGGCAGCAGCCTCCCACGCTGCTCTCTCTCATTGGCCTCCAGTAGCTGGGACGGTCTGCGACGCCTCCGTTTTGACTCTGGGGAAATGGGCTAGACGGGCAGGTCCCTGGTTGCAGAGGGGAGCAGGGGGCTGCCGCCGCTGAGGTGCGGATGAAGGGGCCGGCCGGGGGGATCCTGAGCCCAGAGCACGACACAGCCATGGACAGAGAGCCCGGCCTGGCTACCTCCAGGAAAGGGACAATCCTGGGAAAACCTGGGCAGGTGGCCACACGACTGGGGATGGTCCCACAGTGCAAGTCTGAGTCGCAGCCCTGATTTCTCCTCCCCACGGGAATGGCCCGGCAAGGACCAGATCTCGGCTAAGCCGTGCTAGCCGAAATGGGCCAATGGTGCACGAGAATCCTGCCGCCGGCTGGACTGCGAACAGGCAGCTCTCAAATTTGGGGTGTGTGTGTGGGGGGGTGGAGATGAGGGTCCGTGAGCTTTTGCTTTCACTTTCCTGTAAATCAGAGATTTAAGCAGGAAAACGCCCCATCTCCGGCACCCAGGAGATGGAGGTATGTGTATCCACATCTCCAAGTGCTGAGAATGGGGCTCCACCCCCATCCCCCTGACTACATCTCTCCCCATCACACAACCACAAGCTCCATCCCCCATCACTGCATCCCTCCCCGTCCCACCCCCTGCAACTCCATCCCCCGTCACTGCATCCCTCCCTATCCCACTCCCCACACACCATCCCCCGTCACTGCATATGTCCCACCCACGTTCCATCCCACCCCGCCCCCACACCTACCCATCCCGGCCCTGAACCCCTTACAGCACTCTCCCACCCATCCTCTCCACCTCCCAGAGCTGCCATCCCCGTGTCCCTCACCCCCCACAGCCCTGCACCCCATTCACTGCTGCACTTCCATTATGTCCCTATACACCCCTGTGCCCCCCCATCCTCATGCACCTGTAGCCTTCTGGCTCCCCCTGCATCCCCATCTACCCCACATACCCCCCCACATCCCCTCCTCTCTTATTCACTGCCCCCTCTCACCCCCACTCTGCTCTCCTCCTTGGCCTCTTTCCCTCCCCAGCCTCTCTCCTCCACCCCCACGCCCATCTTTTCCCCTCCAGCCCACCCTGCTCCCTTCCCAGCTGGGATATTTAGGCAGCCCCTGGAAAAGTGTACGAAAAAGTGTCTCTGTGCAGGCAAGTGTGTGCATGCATATACTGTATGTGTGTGTAAGAGACTGTGTCTCTTTGTGTAGGGAGGTGTGTGTATTGTCGCGTGTGTGTAGCAGTGTGAATAAAATTTGCAGCCCAACTTTTATTCCTCTTGCTGGCTTGTGCACAAAAAAATTGGTGACATTAAAATATGTGTGTATTCATTTCATAACAAGATTTTAAAAGAGAAGGGAACTCTAAACGAAATGTATTATTTCTTAGAAAGTGAATGTTGACAGGTAATTGCAGAAGAGCCGATATATCATACATTTCTCCTCACCTTTGTCTAGCTATCTTATAAACTTTTTATGTGTAAGTTCCGCACCTACCACCCTGGAGCCCTGATCTTAGTTGGGGAATAATCCTATTACCTGTCAAATTTATAAAAACATAAAAATCACATTCTACGCTGCTTATTCATTCTTGAGGTTGGCCTTTACCCACCTTCTTGCTGACTTACAGTCAAAATTGCTGTTTGCAGGGTTGTTGTAGCCCTGATGGCCCCAGGATATGAGTGAGATAAGGTGAGTGAGGTAATATCTTTTCTTGGCCCAAGTTCTACTGGTGGGAGAGACCTGAACCAGGACTCTGTGTGGCTTGAAAGCTCATTCCTCTCACCAACAGAAGTGGGTCTAATGAAAGATATTACCTCACTCACCTTCTCTCAGTTAAAATTGATACAGCCACCTATCTCAGTCATCATATTGTCCGGCACGGCCCTGATGCTCTCCTCTCAAAACAGGCACGCCCAGATCATGGCCTGGCATTCAACCCTTCCTTGACCTTTGGACCAACAGTTCTGGTTTCCTGTAAGTCAGCAGCTGGGGGATAAAAGCCAGCGTGTGAGGGATCATGAAAGAGAAACCAGTGCTCCAGTAAATTGACTTTGGCACCATTGGCACTGCCTTGATTGGGAGCTAGGAGCTGCCCCCGGCTAAACTGATTCAGCATTTCAAATTTTCTGACCTGTAGACAAGTCCCAGGAGAAAGGACAGCCTAAAACCGCCCCACCACCTCAGCTCTGCCCATTGCCCCATGGTGACCCCGGGAATGACTGATCTCCCAGACAGAGAAACAAGCTCCGGTAGTCAGGTGGACACTGAGATTCACATGGAGAGAGTTTCTAGCTCTTGAATTTTCAAGCTTCACTCTGGAACCACAACTGGAGCGTGCCCTAAAGGCTCAGAAATCCAGAGCTGTGTGAAGCTGCATTTTCCCCTTTTCCGATCTCCCTCAAAATCACTTGGGTTCTGGCCACTGATGCCTAGAACATCCCCGGAACTTGGAATGGCTGAGATGTGGTGTTCAAAAGCTGTTGTGTTACAGACTGAGAAATGCCATTGGGTTGAGTGTCAGGCCTCTGTAAGCTGGGCCAATGACTGTGGTGGTGGGAGCCATAGATAGCCTTATGAGCTGGGTGAAACCTTGTTACGTGTTCAGTTAAAACCCCATTGAGATTGTCGGGTTTGAATTCACACTTCAATTGAGATAGCCGTAGGTATAGGCTCCTGTCCTGGGGTCACAGGATCGGTGCTACACCCTGGCTTTGATACAGACCTTTGGAGTGCACCAGAGCCTCAAGGGGTCAACCCCACAGCCACAACCGTCCGTTGTCCAACTCCTGCAGACCCCTGCTAAGTTCACAGGCTCCGCCTGCTGGAGAGCCCCATGGATCAGTGTCAGTTGTTCAGTCCTTGGGGCTCCCATTGTCTTGGCCAAACCTCGATTGATACGGGTCGGTTACAGACAGTCCTGTAATGACCCAGTCACCCCACCCCAGGAAGTAACATCACCCACAAACACCATGTTTCCCGTTCTGCCTCAAGAATGCACCATAGAGAGGGAAACTGAGGCACACAGCAGCATCTTAGAAATATGACAGGCAATTCCTACTCTATCACAGCCCCATCTCGGACAAAAGGTGGGTGTGGACCCACCCAGGAGCTATTGGCTGAGGATTGTTTTATCTAGGGGCAGGGGTGGGGGAAGAAAGCTCCCACGGGAGCTGAGGAGAGACGAAAGACAGAACAGATGAGAGCAGAGAGAGTGGCAGAGGCCGGAGCAGAGCGTGACATTGGGAAAAGCTACACAGAGAGTTTAGGGCACTGCCGGCTAAGGAGGCTGGGGGTGGGTGGGTGAGCTGGAAGATAATAAAACTCCTTCCGTTCTTGGTTCTCCTGGGTTTGGAGAAGCAGGACTTTGCACATTCCTTGTAAATAAACCAGATGGCAGCAAAGAGGACAGTAGACTCCAGAAATTTCCCTGTCCAGCTGGGACATTCCCAGGGCCCCGACCTTTGACTCGCTGCTCAGGTCGAAAAGGGACAACAAGGGCCTGTGTCTCTTGGGACGGGGTTTCAGCTGTAGCAGAACAAGCCCCTCTTCTACCACCCACATGGGCGCCAGGAGACTGGCTTGATCAGAGGGTGCCCGTTACTGGGGCGTTTTGGACGTCGTTAGGGTTGCCACAGTGGATCTAATTAATCCTTGTTACAGGCCGTCACAATCAGACCCCAGTCCTTGGCCTCGCGACAGAGCCATTCAGTCACCGCCCACATGCCCCGGGCATCGCCAGCTCAGCTCGGACCCCTGTCGGTTCTGCGTTCCCCGAAATCAGTTGCTCTCTAATTGCCAGCAGAGGTGGGGCTGTTGAACAAAGAGCGGTGTGTGAAGGGTCCAGAAACTGACCAAGATAACAGGGAGTTTGAAAAGGCTTTGACAGCACTTATCTCATGGCCTGGCGGGTGAGGAGCAGCAATATTCACCGTTTCTGGTGTTTCAAAGCGCAGCCAGCACGGTGATGCCTATAGATGCCAGCCTCTTTCCTTCATTCCCCGGCAGTGCTTGGGCATGGCCAGGCTGGGAGCTGCACTGAGTCCAGTCTCCCTCTGCCAATAGCATCTGCTCCTTGGACGACAGCATGATGGGGCGTCAGGGTTCCCCACTGGCCGTGTTGCTGCTGGTGCTGCCCCTGCTGGAGGGTAAGGCAAGGGACTGGTCTGCGCGCTGCTTCCTTCCTTCCTTGGCATCATACAGGGCCTGGGGAAGAGGAGTCGTATTTGAGATTGTCGGGTTTGAACTCACTCTTCTATTGAGATAGCCGTAGGTATAGGCTCCTGTCCTGGGGTCACAGCATCGGTGCTACACTCTGGCTTTGATACAGACCTTTGGAGGAACATCTGCAGAGCCCCCGATCCCAAATGGCGATGGAGATCCCCATGTATCACTGTCAGTTGTTCAGTCTTTGGGGCTTCTGTTATCTTGGCCAAATCTCGATTGACATGGGTCAGTTTCAGCCTTTTCTGTAACGACCAAGTCACCCCACCATTGTCAGTTACATCACCCACACATCCTATATTTCCTGTTCTCTCCCAAGAGCAGCTTTTTAACCCTTTTACACACTGTGGGTAACAATGCATAGTAGAGAGGGCGACTGAGACATGCACCAGCATCATAAATATATGACAGAAAATTCCTAGTCAGTTAGAGCCTCAGGAGCTATTGGCTAAGGCAGGGGCAGCTCCAGGCACCAGCACGCCAAGCACGTGCCGGGGGCGGCAAGCCGCGGGGGGTGCTCTGCCAGTCGCTGCGAGGGCGGCAGGCAGTCTGCCTTCGGTGGCATGCCTGTGGAGGGTCCGCTGGTCCTGCGGCTTTGGCGGACTTCCTGCAGGCGTGCCGCCGAATCCGCGGGACTGGGGACCTCCCGCAGGCAAGCCGCCGAAGGCAGCCTGCCTGCCGGGCTTGGGGCGGCAAAATGCCTAGAGCCACCCCTGGGCTAAGGATTGGTTTAGGTGGTGGCAGGGGTGGGGGAAGAGAGATCACACAGAAGCTGAGGAGAGATGAAAGACAGAACAGACAACTGCAGAGAGAGCAGCAGAGGCAGGAGCCTGTGAGTACAGTGTGACCCTTGGAAAAGCTAGACCAAGAGTTTGGGGTTCTGCTGGCTAAAGAGGCTGCGGGTAATGGAAGCTAAGAAAACTCCTTCCATTCTTTATTCGCCTGGGTTTGGAGAAGCAGGACTTCATAGGTTCCTTGCAAGTAAAGAGGATGGCAGCAAAGAGAAGAGCAGACTCCAGCAATTTCTGTGTCCGTCTGGGACGTCCTGGGGGCCCCAGACTTTGACTAGCCACTCAGGTCAGAAAGATTCAACAACAGCCAGTGTCTCTTGGGACATGGATTCAGTTGAAGCAGAGCAAGTCCCTCTTCTCCTGCAAGAAGAGTGCCCATGGGGGTGCCCAGAGACTGGTTTGATCAGAGGGTGCCCGTCACTGCATCATTTAGGCCTGAGGTTCTCAACCTTTTAATTTCTGAGGCCTCCCCAACATGGTATAAAAACTCCACGACTCACCTGTGCCACAACAATTGGTTTTCTGTATATAAAAGACAGGGCTGGCGTTAGGGGATAGCAAGCATGGCAATTGTCTGGGGTCTCATGACACAGGGGCCCTGCAAACTATATTGCTCAGGCTTTGGCTTCAGCCCTGGGTGGTGGGGTTTGGGGCGGTGGGGCTTTGGCTTTCTACCCTGGCCCCAGTGAGCCTAATGCTGGCCCTGTTTGGCGGCCCTCCCTTAAACCTGCTCGCGGCCCCCCAAGGGGGCCTCGAAACCCTGGTTGAGAACCCCTCATTTAGGCCGTCATTAGGGTTACCACGGTGGATCTAATTGATCCTCTTTCCAGGATGTCACAATTGGACCCCACCCATTGGCTTTGCAAGGGGTCATTGACTGCCCAGGTGCTCCTAGTATGGCTAGCTCAGCTCAGACCTCATTTGCTTCTGCTTCCCTGAAGTCACTTGCTCCAGGACGCCCAGCAGAGGTGGGACTGCAACACAGGTGTGTGAGGGCCCATCAAGGGACAAAGGTAACAGGATATTTCAAAGGACCTTGACATCTCTTATCTCACAGCACGGTGCGGTGAGGAGCTGCAAAATTTACATTTCTGGCATTCCATAGTCCAGCCTGCAGAGATGCCTATAAATATCAGCCTGTTTCCTTCATTACCCAGCAGTCCTTGGGCATTTCCAGGCTGGGGAGCTGCACTGAGTCCAGTCTTCCTCTGCCGAGAGCATCTGGGGAGGCTGCTCCTCAGACCACAGCATGAGGGGGCGTCTGGGTTCCCCACTGGCCGTCTTGCTGTTGACGCTGTCCCTGGTGGAGGGTGAGGCAGGGGAACACCGTGCCCTCTGCTTCCTTCCTTCCTTGGTGACATACAGGGCTGGGTGTGGGGGGGAGAATAGGAGTCAGGGAGCAGAGCCCCCCGGGGAGAGGGCAGTGGTGGGCGGGCGTGAAACACGGAGAGACAACAGTGACCCAGTGAGCTGCAGTGAGGGCAGCCAAAGGGTAAGAGATGGAAGCAGAGAAAACTGAATAGGGCACCTCTGAGGGGCTTGTGTGGGATGATCCTGCCCCGAGCAGAGACACAAAATGGTACCTGATGGGAGAGCAGAGAAGGGGACATTGCAGCTCCCATCCCATCCCTCTTAGAACTGGGGCAAGAGTCTGTGGGGTAACCCCTCCCCCCAGCTTGACCCCTGCTAGCTCCTGCTTATCTCATGGCTCCTCTGCCTCTCTCTTCCCTGTCCAGGTGCGGAGCAGAACCCGGGTCCCCCAGGTAAGAAACAAGCTCTCGACAAGCCCCATAAGCCCTTCTCACAGTGAGCAGCTTCATCAGAAAAACCAGCTGCCCTGTGACCTAATATGGAGCATAAAGGAATTGGAGATGGGATAGGAACAGGGGATTCCTGGGTTCTCTCCCCAGCTCTGGGAGGGGAGTGGGGTCTGGTGGTCAGAGCAGTGGGGGCTGGGAGCCTGGACTCCTGGGTTCTCTCCCCAGCTCTGGGAGGGGAGTGAGGTCTAGTCTAGTAGTTGGAGCAGGGGGAGATGTGCACCTTGTCCCATGTTAACGTGGTTCCCCTGGTTTGTGCAGGGTTCAGCCGTATCATGGGAGGGCAGGATGCCAAGAAGGGTAAGTGGCCCTGGCAGGTCAGTGTGCAAGAAGATGGAGCCCACATCTGTGGAGGATCCCTCATCTCAGCCCAGTGGGTGGTATCAGCCGCTCACTGCTTCAATCCGTGAGTAACCCAGGCAGAGGGGAGTGGGGAGAACCAGGCTGCCCTTACTTGGTTTGCAGTGACATGTCTATGGCCTCAGCCCCCTCACTGACTCCCTGTTCGTGGTCAAGCCATCCCCATGTGGTATCACTGTGCAGCTGTTCCCCAACTGCCCCACCCCAGAGCTGGCTGCATTTCAGTGCCAGGTAAGCCAGCCTCTTGGTGTGTGGATGTTCCCCAGCTACTCTGCCCTTGAGGTGGCTGCATTTTTGTCTATGATCACAGTCTATCTTCTTCCCTTGATCAGTATTTTCTGCCCCCCTCCCAGCTCTCTCCCCAACGCTGTATATAGCATGAAGCTGGGGGAGTACCAGCTCTCCAATCCCTCCACCCAGAGCTCATCCCGTGTGAGTCGCATCGTCAGGCACCCCGACTACAAGGAGAACACGTTAGTCGCCGACATCGCCCTGGTGCAGCTGACGGAACCTGTCACCTTCACGGACACCATCCGCCCCGTCTCCCTGCCGGGCTCCTCCACCCAGTTCCCAGCCGGGGAAAAGTGCTGGGTCACGGGCTGGGGCAACACGGGGTCGGGGTGTAAAGGTGAGAGGGGATGGGAGTGTGATGGGTCTAATGGGTGATTGTGAGGGGCTGGTATTCAGCCCCTATCCCAAGGGCTGGCTAATTCCTCCAGACTCTGAGAGCCTTTCCCCGGAGCTCTGAACACACAGGGCTGTGTAGCCACAAGAGGGAAACCACACACACACACACACACACACACACACACACACACACACACACACACACACACACACACACACACACACACACACACACCCCTGACTGTGAAGTTTATGTGCACTGTGAGTTGCAGCCCCTGGATGGCGACGTTGCTCACACGCCTAGCCAGTACTTTGCATTGGGAGAGATTTTCCCAGCCTGTCCCCGTCCTTTCCAGCTCTCAGCCTCCCAGTGGCTCCATCCCCGGCTCTCTCATTCCAGGTACGCTTCCACCGCCCCAGACACTTCAGGAGGTGCAGGTTCCTCTCGTCGATGTGTCGACCTGCAGAGCACACTATGGGGAATGCAGTCATTTGATCAAAGATGACATGCTGTGCGCTGGGTCTGTAGGAGTCAGTCGTGATAGCTGCCCGGTGAGCTACTTGGCTTGTGGGGGTAAAGCTGGGGCTGATTGAAATCATCTGGCCCAGGGTTCTGTTTGCAAACATTGGCCCTTTCTTCCCTGCTCCCCCAAAAGGCCCAGATGGGTGATGCTTTAATTTGATCTTCTCCCACGTCTCATTGCCGATGAAAGTGGCTCTCCCAGCAGCAGTGCATTCTGGGAGACCTCAAAAGGCTCTGTAGGATGAGAGAGGAACTCTCCGAGCTCCAGCCCTGCTGAACTGGGGCAGGGCTGACTTAACCTGAACTTAACGCCAGAGAAAACAGATCAAATGAGGGGAGTAGCTCCGCCCCGGCACTGAAGCAGAAAATGGCATGAGAAGGGAGTGGTGGTTGGAGAAGGGGGGAGGTGGGGCTGGGAGCCAGGACTTCTGGGTTTTCTCCCCAGCTCTGGAAGAGGAAAAATAGCAGCCTATTTGTGGGAAGGGACGCAAAGGGGTTGACCTCACTGACCCCAATGTCCCTCTCTCTCCCCTAGGGTGACTCCGGGGGGCCTCTGGTCTGTGGAAGCAACTTCCTCTTGGTTGGGATCGTCAGCGGGGGAAACGACTACATAACCTGTCAAGTCCCCGTCCCAGGGCTGTACGTCCGGGTCTCAGCCTATGCCAATTGGATCCAGGAAGTCACTGATGGTGCCAGCCCCTCGGCCTTCTCTCCTGCTGTACTGCTGCTTGCTGGGCTCCTCCTGACAACCCTGTGACCTGCCCCCTGGGGCTCTACCTATGTCAACCCCCCAGCACAGATGCCTCCTCTAGCTCCCCAGCACAGACTGCCCCCCTGTGACGTTATTGACATGAACTGGGATCATATAGATCATTGTGGCAACCAAGATCCTGTGGTGCACTAAATCTTCTATAAAGGGGGTTGAATAAGGTTTCTAAGACAAGGTTATGACTATGCTGTCTGTATGCAGGTATCATTTTTGCATTTAAAGTTATAAGTATTTGCTCTATCCTGTCTGTATTTCAAACTTGTGCTGTGCTTCTAGGTGACACTCCAGACAACTTGGCTTTAGCTCTGCCTAGCCTGCTTGATGGCCCATTAAGGACCATCAGCTATACAATTGACCCATTGAGAGAAGGCAGATACGCCTTGTAACTCAGCAAAGTATGCAGGGGCCTGCCTATGGACAGAACTCTGAGGTTTTTCCATGCCATGTGCTGGACAACTTGTGTTTGGGACAAAAAAAGTAGAGGCCACATGGCAAGAGACTATAAAAGGCTGCTGCATCTCCTCCATCTTGTCTTTAATCCTGCTTCATACCTCTGGAGGAATCTTGCTACAAACTGAAGCTCTGCACAAAGGACTGAATGACCCATCCCAGCAGGGGATGCACTCCAGAGACTGGATTTGAACCTGCAGTTTACTCCATCACTGTGACAAGCCTGAACTAAGAACTTTGCCATTACTGTATGTAATTGATTCTATTTAGCCAATTAATTCTAGCTCTCATCTCTATCTTTTTCCCTTTATGAATAAACCTTTAGAGTCTAAAGGATTGGCAACAGTATGATTTGTGGGTAAGATCTGACTTGTATATTGACCTGGGTCTGGGGCTTGGTCCTTTGGGGTCAGGAGAACCTTTCTTCTTTTACTGGGGCATTGGTTTTCATAACCATTTGTCCCCATAATGAGTCACACTGGTGATGGTACTGGGAAACTGGAGTGTCTAAGGGAATTGCTTGTGTGACTCATGGTTGGCCAGTGGGGTGAAACCGATGGCCTCTCTGCATGGCTGGTTTGATGTGCTTTAATAGTAAAGGGCACCCAGCCTTGGGCTGTGACTGTCCTGCTCCAAGCAATTTGTCCTGAATTGATATTCTCAGTTGTGTCCCACTAGAGGCAGCATCATTACACCCCCCCCCCCGCCCCCAGCTAACACGCAGCAGAACCCCCCTCCTGGAAAGGGCTGCTCTTCCTGGGCATGAGCTGCAGGGAGATTGGAGCCAGCAGATCCCCACCATCTGAGGTGTCTATAGATCCCCGCTTGGCACCGGGTATGGGCCCCACATTGCTGGGGTCTGTGGGACGTGGCTGGGAGAGGCTGGAGCATGGAAGCCGAGGGGTGCTACAGGGGTGGGGAGGGCAGGGGATATGGGGTTATATCCAGCTCTTCCTGCAGCTCTGCAGTGCCCCCTGGGGGTGACGTAGAGGCTGGTGGGGAAGGGTCCCACACCTGCTTTGATCCCACAACTCATACTCTGAAAACCATCAATAAATTGTCTTCGGAAATTCTGTCTCCTCCCAGCACCAGACAGAACCTGCCCCACAGCAGCTGGTGCTGCCTCCCGAGAGGGCCAGTCCTGCCACCACTATAGCCTCCCACTGGCTCCACAGTCTGGTTTTAGCTGTGAGATTGCAGAGCAAGGGTGCCACCCGTCACACTGGGCGCTGCACAGATCCCGGCAACCAAGACTGGGGCCTCCATCATGGTGGGTGCTGCACAGACCCCTCCCACACCAACTGAACTCAGGGTCCCTGTCTCCCCAGGTTCTGTACAGATCCAACTGTGCACAGACCCTGCCCTCAACTGAGATCGGGGCACCCATTGCATTGGACAATGTGCAGACCCCCACAACCGAAAATGGGGGTCTATCTTATCATGCACTGCACAACCTCCCACCCCCAACCCAAGCTTTCTTAGCTTCTAGCCCCCCCCACCCAGCCTCTTTAGCCAGCAGAACCTCAAACTCTCTGTCTAGCTTTAACTTTTCCCAGTGTCACTCTCTGCTCCCAGCTTCCTGCCTCTGCCGCTCTCTCCGCTCTCCTCTGTTCTGTCTTTCATCCTTCCTCATCTCCTGTGTGATCTCTCTTCCCCCAACCCTTGCCCCCACCTAAACCAATCCTCAGCCAAATGCTCCTGGGTGGGTTCACACCCACCTTTTGTCTGAGATGGGGCTGTAATAGAGTAGGAATTGCCTGTCATATTTCTAAGATGCTGCTGTGTGCCTCAGTTTCCCTCTCTATGGTGCATTCTTGAGGCAGAACGGGAAACATGGTGTTTGTGGGTGATATCACTTCCTGGGGTGGGGTGACTGGGTTGTTACACGATTGTCTGTAACCGACCCGTATCAGTTGAGGTTTGGCCAAGACAATGGGAGCCCCAAGTACTTAACACCTGACACTGAGCCCTGGTGAGCTCTGGCAGGCAGAGCATGTGGACTCAGTTGGGGTCCATTGGACAATGGACCACTGTGACCATGTGGCCGACCTCGAAGGAAAAGGGGGATCACTTTGGGGTTGGGGGCATTGAAGATGTTCCTCCAAAGGGCTATATCAAAGCCAGGGTGTAGCACTGATCCTGTGACCCCAGGACAGGAGCCTATACCTTCATTCTTGGTTCTCCTGGGTTTCGAGAAGCAGGATGTCGTACGTTTCTTGAAATAACCAGACAGCAGCAAAGAGAACAGCAGACGTCAGCAATTTCACTGTTTGTCTTCAGGGCCCCGACCTTTGACTCGCTGCTCAGGTCGAAAAGGGACAACAAGGGCCTGTGTCTCTTGGGACGGGGTTTCAGCTGTAGCAGAACAAGCCCCTCTTCTACCACCCACATGGGCGCCAGGAGACTGGCTTGATCAGAGGGTGCCCGTTACTGGGGCGTTTTGGACGTTGTTAGGGTTGCCACAGTGGATCTAATTAATCCTTGTTACAGGCCGTCACAATCAGACCCCAGTCCTTGGCCTCGCGACAGAGCCATTCAGTCACCGCCCACATGCCCCGGGCATCGCCAGCTCAGCTCGGACCCCTGTCGGTTCTGCGTTCCCCGAAATCACTTGATTCCCAGCAGACTTGGGGCTGGGGAACAAAGACAGGTGTGTGAGGGGCCATCGAGGGACCGAAATAACAGGGCATTTTAAAGGAATTTGACTGCACTTATCTCATGGCCTGGGGGGTGAGGAGCAGCAAATCTCACCATTTCTGGTGTGTTAAAGCCCAGCCAGTGAGGCAATTTATATAAATGCCGGCGTGTTACCTGTATTCCCAGGCAGTGCTTGGGCATCGCCAGGCTGGGAGCTGCGCTGAGCCGGTCCCCTGCCGAGAGCATCTGGGGAGGCTGCTCCTTGGACAACAGCATGAGGAGGCATCTGGGTCCCCACTGGCCGTGTTGTGGCTGGCGCTGCCCCTGCTGGGGGGTGAGGAACGGGACCACTCCACGTGCTGCTTCCTTCCTTCCTTGGCGAGATACAGGGCTGGGGAGAGGAGTCGGAGAGCAGAGCCCCCCCGGGGGGAGGGCAGGGGTGGGAGGGCGTGAAACATGGAAAGACAATCGTGACCGTCTGTGACTTAGTCCCCGGGGTTCAGTCTGGACTGTGGGACCGTGGACCCCTCCCAAACACACCAACCACAGCCGGCCTTCTCATTGTGATGCCGATGTCAGGCTCCAAACCTCTGGCAGTTACCCAGACACCCGCAGGTGGGGGCACACCCAACTGAGCACTGCCGTGTGGGGTGTGTGATGGGGCAGGACGGGGGATGGGGAGCCACTCTCGGGATGGGACGGGGGAGCTGCCGGTACCTCTCTCATCGGAGCTGCCCTTCAGTGCTCCTCCAGGCCTCCATCCCCCCGGGGCGGAGGCTAGTTACTGCGGGTAACCAGACTTTCAGTGTCCAGGTGGCTGGGACTGGACCCCAGGCTAGAGCGGAAGAGAGTGGGTCTGGGTGGCACTCCCTATGCACCCCGCAGGGGGCTGGCCCAGACCCCCGGTACCCCCCTGCATGATCCTCTGTTCCCCCCCCGGGGGGCACACCTCACAGTTCGGGGACCACTGGCTCAGAGTCTATGGAATGTGTCTAAGCTGCTGCATGCATTCATTTCATTTGAAACGTCCGTTTCCCATGGTATAAGGCGATATGTACGTTTGGCTTTATAACTGTAACAGTGCTCTCTTTTTGCTGGTTGGACTGTGACAGGGCTGGAGCTAGGAAACAGAAGCCGAGAGTCCCAGGTTCACCCTGTGTTAGTCCTAAAAGACAGTCAGTGCTGAGAGATTACTACAACTCTGCCACCTGTTGGAACCATGGACTGTAACTCATCTGTGTATCTAGCGTTGCCTGCTTTAGCCGGTAAATAACTCTCATTGCTTCTGCCTAGTTAATACATCCTTAGTTCATGACAGGGCTGGCCGCAAGCATTGTCTTTGGTGTGAAGTCTGAGGTACAAATTGATCTGAGACAAGTAACTGGTCTCTTAGGACTGGGAGCAACCTGAATCTTTTGTAGTCTTTGGTGTGTAGCAACCACAAGCAGACAGTCCTGCTTGCTTTCCCTCAGGCAGGACCTTCCACGGAGGCACAAGGGGCTGGCTTCCCTTGTCTGCCTAGGGGAAAGATCTTTGCCTAAGCAGGTGTCTCATCTATGTTCAGTTCCAGAAACTTCAGCCCCCAACCACACCCCTTGGTTGAAGGACACAACTTCCTCAGCTTGCAAGAGCTCTGTTCCTTTGGGTCTGTCTAGTGATGGAGGCCAAAGACGGTTTCTCTCCTGGCTTATATCTCCCAAAGGTCAACGAGCTTGTTTCAAGAGGTAGGATGGCTTCAGGCTGTTCTTCCTGCCTGGGACTTCCCGTCCCCCTGTGTGTAAAAGGGGCTTCCATTGTTTTCATCCCACCAGGCTTAATTTGTATAGGAGACAGGTACCTAGCGCCCCCCTCCCCTGCAGTCTGTAAGAGAACCTGTGTCTCCCTGTTTGGCTGCAGCCTTTAAAGCATATAAAGTATCCACATTTCCTCGTATAGTGTTTATACAGACATTTCACAATGATATTAAGCACCAGGGGGTCATTTGTTTTCAGAAAAACCTCACCCCGTACTCTCGTATAACACAGCACTATTGTATCCAATCAGTTGATTCAGTTGATTATCACATGAAGTTCAGACCAGTAAATCTTTGCAATGGACCCTACTGAAAAATAAAACCCAGAAGAGCTTCTCTCTCCTGCTGGGTGTAGACACCAGGCTGTCTTCTCCCCCGCTTCTCAGTGTGAGCTTTGATAGGTCTGTGTGCGGCTTGAATGTAAACTGAGGTAAACACACAGTCCTTCAATTAGGATCGATCTGTTTAACAACTCCCCCGGCATATGGGGTTTGAACTCATTTTAGTGACTATTCCAGTGTATGTCCATAACTCTTAGCACCCATCGCGTACATATATCACACAGGGATATGAATGGTCAGAGAGTTATCAGTTTTCAAATGATACCTCACAATGTGTATCTTGCACAAAGATTGTTACAGTCGTGTGTAGGGTGTGAATCCTGGGGTCTAGTGTCACTGCACACATGGTCTGTCTGCACCAAAGATGAGGAAGAACTGGGGTGTGATGGGGAGCCAGTCTAGGAGGCGGGGGGACGGAGTTCAGATGACCAGTCGCAGAAGCACAACAAGGAGAAGGACCCTGGGAACGGTGGCAGACAGACTGGCACCATTCGGACTGACAGTGGTAGTGAAGTTCACCACCTTGAAAGTCACACCAGGCACGTTCTTCTGGATCCAATCATTGTGGGCGTTCGGGCGGTTGTAGACCCCGGGGTAACCAGGAGCAACAGCAAGTTCAAAGGGAGATGACAAGCCTGCTGGACAGGGAATAATTAAAGAATCAAACAGTCCCTGGGATGAGGAGGTCGTTTTGCTGATGTTTACAGGGAGCTCCTCCCGAGTGTGTGGGGCAGAATGGGAGGAAGCACGAAGGGGCTTGTTTGAAGATTTAACAAGGGTGTGATGGTGGTTAGCATCATGGGCCATGCAACTGTGAACACTGTGTGCCCTTAGCCCAGGGGTGGGCAAACTGCCCTGTCTGCAGGTGCCGCACCTGGAGCTCCCATTGGCCGTGGTTCCCACCAATGGGAGCTGCAGGGGCGGTGCTTAGGACACAGGCAGCGTGTGGAGCCTCCTGGCTTTCCCTATGCATAGAAGCCGGATTGGGGATGTGCTGCTGCTCTGGGAGCCACACGGAGACATGGCACTCGCGTTTTTGTCGCTCTTATCTGGACTCTCTGCAATTGGGCCACATCTTTCCTGAAAAGTGGTGCCCAGAACTGGACACAAGACTCCAGCTGAGGCCTAATCAGTGCAGAGTAGAGCGGAAGAATCACTTCTTGTGTCTTGCTTACAACGCTCCTTCTCTTACCTCCATATTACAAGTGGCAAACAGAGGCAGAGGGAGACTAACCCCAGGTTTTTAAAAGGTATTTAGGCCACATACATCCCATTGGTTTCAATGGGAATTAGGAACTGAAATCCCTTTAAAAAATCTGGCCCTAAGTGATTTGCTCAAGATCACAAAGGAAGTCTGCAGTGGAGGCGGAATTTAAACTCAGACCCCTCAAGTCTTAGATGAGTGCCATAACCTCTGGACCATCCTTCCTTTCTCCTGTGTGTGTCTAAAGACGTGTTTCTGTCTATCTAACCCCAGACATAACCATGTCTCTGTCTATCTATCCCCATAGAAAAACATCCGTCTGTCTAGTGTCTACCTGTCTATCACCTTTTCATAATTAAAGCAGGAGCTATGCTATGTATAAGAAGTCAATTAAAACCACAAACTAGGAATAAACTCTGATAAGTTCAATAATCAGCATATTTGTTGAAATCAGTAAGATTATGTTCACTCTGGTTCACTGTATATTATCTGAGGAGATATGAATGAAGAGCAAAGTTAAGCCGCGGGAGCTGAATTAAAACTATGGGTGAGACCCTTATGCCTGCTCTGGCTTCTTGCACAGCCTAAAACTGGAGTTCTGCAGTGGGGAAACAGAGGCAGCAAGTGAGTTTGGAAAAGCTTCCACCTCCAAAGAAAAGGACCCTAATGAATACTAAGGAAAACATCTCCCTCTCTCTGCCGTGCTCACATGCAGTATCTTATCATCCTGTACAATCTATGGCTACAAATCTCTATAATTTACCGTGAGTGAGTGGAGACAGTGGCAGGACCAGTCTGTCCTTCTCAGAAGATAGTTCATTAGCAGAGTCATAAAGCAACTTCCTAGAGAATCTCCACCTAATGGGCCACAAAGAATTGCAGGTCAAACAGCATCAAGAAAGATGATTCCCTTGGAAGCTGGTGGGTCCAGATGTTCCTGTTCCTTCTCCCACTTCAAACTAAGAAGAAAACTCAACTATGCAAGAGAGATTTCATTCCATTGTTGGTGTGTATCCACCCCGAACCCATGAGACCTTCTATGGGGGTAGAGAATGGTGCACTGGGGAAGCCCATTCCATACTGTACTGTCTTTTTTCACAATCTTCTCTCTCCAGGGCTGTCGACTGGGAATATTTCACCAGCACAAAACTTACTCTGGGAAATTTTAAATGAAAATGTTTGATATTCAAATAAATGAAGCACATTTTTAGGAAAAAAACAAAACCCTCCATTAAACAAGATTCTTTGAAACCAAGGGGTCTTGCCCCAGCATGCGGAGCCTGACTTGACTATATGAGGTCCCTTCCACCCTACATTTTCATCTTCATATGCACAGCATGTGAAATCTTTTAATTCATTACAGCACAATGCACCAGACACTCGGTTGGTATAAATCACCGTAGCTCTGCTGATGCTGATGGATCCGTGACAACTGACGGCAGGTGATGATCTGTCCTGATATTCCCCAACTCTGACATGCAGCGTGCAGGATAGTTTAGGCAGTTGGTCCCATTTCACTGCAAGTTATTTTGTGAGAAAACGAAGACAACATTTTGGGGTCAAAAGCATCAGCACTTTGAGAACAGAAAAACAATCTTTTCTCTTGGTCAACAGAATGGATTTCGGAGTTTTCCTCGGGTATTAGAACTGCAAGAAAAATTGACCTCTCATCTTAGTCTTTGCCCCGTAATGTTAAAGCTTGTTGTAAGATAGAGATCTCTCTCTCTTGAACTCAAATGGATTGTGTAATGGGAGGTGGGGTTTATTTGTTCTGCCAACACCAGGGGACTCAGAATTCCTCAGAGCTCTGAATCACAGGTCAGGCACAAGCGGAGTGAGTGTGTCGTTAAAATACCAGTTGCATTTCCTGGCAGCAGGAGGTAGTTAGACACCAAATATTGTTCAAGTTCTTAGACATGTTGATGCTTCCTTTTGTCTTTCCCTCTGTTTTATGCAGTTCATGTATCTGAAAATCCCCCCTAGCAAGCAGCACGTCCAATCACAAATACACTTAGAGGAGCACGGCAAGATTTTAATCAATATCTGCCAGGATTAGAGCTGTGAAGATGGTTTCTTTCAGAGCAGCAGGACTAGACGTCTGTGTCGCACAGCCAAAGGGCAATGAGCATTCTGCTGCTCAGCGCTGAGCGAGAAGGAACATTTGCAGCAGCAGCATGAGAGGGTCCAGGACTCCAGTAAAAAGTCAGGAAATGCACCTGCCCGTGCCCGTCCGATTCAGATATCGATTGAGCGCTGCCAAGGCCCCCAGCAAAGAGCCTGTCCTGCCACATGCCATTTAGCTGAGCCCTGGCGGGATCCTTATCAGGCAGGATAACGAGGGTGATGCTGCAGCTGGGAACAGAGAAGATCCTGCCAATGGCCCTAAAGGCCAGGATGTGACCTCACATCAGATCAGGAGGACCAGTTTGGAGACGATAGCAGTGAAAACTCTGGAGAGGGGGATGTGCCTGGCCAGAGACTGGAAGTCCAGGTGGTTACTGCAGCTCTCTAACCCCTCCCTCCCATTGTTTTCTAGAGAAATTGGACTTTCAACACTGAGGATTTTGCAAGTTATGGCCAAATAATTTACTGTCCTGGATATTACGCCCTGCATTGCAGTGTGTGTCTGGGGGATAGTGCAGATGCCACAACATTTGCATGGCCTCCTCTCCCTTCCCCTCCCCTCCACCAGCCTCTGCTGGGCACAATCCCAAGTGGATGCAGGGCACTGGGGGGAAAGGTTTCGGAAAAGCCAGCTTTGCTGTTTATCCAAGAGTTCAGTATATGGGCTGTACGGCTTGTGCTGAAGCCCAGGGTCGGTAGCAAGTTCACAACTAGAAATCAGTGCCCCTCTGTCCGTTTCACCGCGGGCAGGCAGGTGGGGGTGGAGGGGTTCAAACACGGCTTGGATCAATGCTCTCCATCCTAGCTCAGGCTTTGGTTGGTTTCCTTCATTTCTCTCCCAGTCCTGGTAGCTTATTCGGGAAAGTTTCTCAGGCAGCAGGAATTCTCCATGGCCTTTCAGGAGAACTGGGAGTGCAAACCTGCTCGGGCCTCCATAATAGCCAGGTCCCTACCAAATTCAGGGCTCACTTTGACTAGTTTACAAACCCTCTGGCCTTGAACTTGACCAACGTCACCATTTCGATGTTTCCACCTGACATTTCCTGGTATTGTAACCATGGGGGTCCCGACCAAACTGGGAGAACGGGGGAGTTCAGAGGCTGTTGTGGGGGGGTCACAGCATTGCCACCCTCACTTGTGTGCTGCCTTCAGACCTGGGCTCCAAGGGCAGCAGCCAGCAACCTTTCTGAAGCTAGAGGAGGTTCCCAGATGTGCAGGTGGGGCCCTGCTGTTGGCAGCACCTCGGCTCCTACCTACTACTTGGGAGCACCTCGGCTCCTACCATTTTTGGGGCATCCAGAGAAATGGACCCCTGAGCCCCAGAAGGACCTGCAAGGGAAGCCCAGAGCCCCCGCTGCAGATGCCGGGCAGAAGCCCCGAGCCCAGGCACCCAGAGCGCCAGCAGGAGTGGGGAGGGGCATGAAAGTCCTGAGCCCGGTGCCCCAGCACTGGCTGCAGCCACAGGGGGCCAGAAGCTCTGAGTCCGGGCAGCCAGAGACGTGACTGGAGCAGAAGCTGCCAAGGCCAAAGCCCTGAGCCCAATGCTGGGCTGATGCAGCACATTCACTTCTGCATTGCCTCTGCAGGTGCGTCTGATATCCCCAGGGAGAGGAAGTCCTGTCCCCAGCCGGGCAGAGAAACAGCTACGAGGCCCCTAGTGGGTTCTCCTGGTTGGGGGGCTCCCAGCAGGACGGGGAGATCTGATTTCACGGGGCAGGGCTAATTTGATCTAGCCAAAAAAGGCACAACAAGAACCAAGAGCTGCCAGCTGAAGCCAGAGAAATTCAAAGGAGATGTAGGCCCACATTTCTGACAGTGAGGGAGACTAGCCACTGGAACAAATTACCCAGGGGAGAGGTGGAGTCTCTGTTTCCTGGTGTCCTACCATCATAACTGGTTGGGAAGGTGCCTTTTAGTGACTTACAAGCAATTGGGCTTCATATGGTGCAAAGTGTGTGAAATTTCATAGCCTGTGAAATAGAGGCCAGATTAGGAGATCGAATTGTTTCATAACTTCTATGAAAGCTCAGTGTGGGGTGAGGAACAGACTCTGTTTTACTGGGTGGCCTGGCTGGTCCCTAGAATCAATAATGAGCAAGTGGGGTGATCCGGGCTGCAGCTCAAACACCCAGCTGGGCTGGCCAGGGGCAGACATCAGGCCTGCCAGGGAAAGGTGGGTGCGGCAGTGACGTCACAAAGGCCTTTGGCAGGAACTCAGCCTATTGGGCAACGATGATGAGGCGTCTGTGACCTCACAGAGCTCCCTTGCCAACGGCCGGGCAGGACAGGGATGCGGGGCAGGGGGAACCTCGGAGAGCCCTGTAGCCTTGCTGCAGCAAGCCTCCAGCTCGCGGTCTCTCACCGAGGACCAAGAGACGTTGGTGTGCAGGAGATTCAGTGCGTGTGTTTTTCATTCCCGTGTGTATTTGTTTCCAAGACGTTGTCATCTGTGTAGGAGGTAAGAAAAAATATAGGCTCTAGAAATAGATACAAGATAGGGGACTCTATCCTAGCAGATTCAAAGGCATCACCACCCTCCTAGGGAAAAAGTTTTTCCTGCTAGCCGAGCCTTCCACCCTGCAACTTGAGAGCATTGCTCCTTGTTCTGTCATCTGCCAGCTCTAAGATTTCATGAGAATCAATCTTTCATTAGGAAAATAATTCAAAAATACAAATACAAAACACCTTGAGTGAAATCAACCCCTCCTGATCTCTAGTGTCTGGGGTGTGGGCCTTGGGCGCCAGACCGAGACCCTCATGGGCTAGTAACACCCAGGAAGCCAGTAAAATAATTCCAGTTCTCTTAGCATCCAGGCCTCCCTAATCCAAGGAACAGCTGAGGGCTGCGGGAGACAGAATGTCTAACTCATGACTGAAAATACAGAGATGTGTTATTGGCTTTGGATGGGGGACAAGTAACAAATCCGTCGGGATTCTTGCCCCAAACAACAATCACCCATTGTCCTTTAGAGCACGAGGACCCTAACGCGCCTGACTTGCTCAAATCTCTCTCCTGCTAGGACTGAGAGAATTTTCTCCATCCCCCATGATACCGAGGGAAAGAGAAAAGAAGTGACCTCTCTTTGGTCACACAGCAAGGCCATGCCAGAGCTAGAAAGAGAAGCATAAGAAAGAAGTTGTATCAAAATGTTTTGCATTTCAAACTGACAGATTTCTTAAACAAAGGCAATTTGATGTGTGGTTAGTGAAGTGAAATGATACATTCTTGTCTCCACGAGTTTCTAGATTGATGAACCAGTAGATCTATCCCCTAGTTTTTATCCCTAGATTGAGGGAGGAAAACAAGTTTGCCTGTTTTGTGAATTCCCAATGGCTTTCTTGAATTTCAACAAACTAGTCAATTGAACTGAACGATTTGAATAAACTGAAAGGAAGACAATATTTTCTGCACCTTTCAAGGAAGCTACTGCTGCCCAAAGCTGGGTTAGCATTTCAGCTAGCTTTGTTTCCGGGGCCTTAGCTATCGCATCAGTGGTGCGACTGTCTGAAAAGCTTGGCAGTGAACATGTTCTACTGAATGTTATTTTTTCTCTTCTATTTAAATTATTTAAAAGATTGTCATAAATTGGGCCCTTATCAGAGGTTGTCAATTTCCAGTGTAATGATGACAGTGAGGGAGACTAGCCACTGGAAGAAATTACCCAGGGGAGAGGTGGAGTCTCTGTTTCCTGGTGTCCTACCATCATAACTGGTTGGGAAGGTGCCTTTTAGTGAATTACAAGCAATTGGGCTCAATAGGGTGCTAAGAGTGTGAAATTTCATAGCCCGTGAAATAGAGGCCAGATCAGGAGACTGAATTGTTTCACAACCGATGCCTCTATGAAAAGCTCAGTGTGGGGTGCGGAACAGACTCTGCTGTTTTACTGGGTAGCCTGCTTGCTCCCCAGAATCAATAATGAGCAAGTGGGGTGATCCGGGGTGCAGCTCAAACATCCAGCTGGGCTGGCCAGGGGCAGAGGTCAGGC
The DNA here is from genome assembly GCF_020497125.1 of Mauremys mutica. Lineage (NCBI taxonomy): Eukaryota > Metazoa > Chordata > Testudines > Geoemydidae > Mauremys > Mauremys mutica. Next base: position 132,425,431 of record NC_059074.1, read on the forward strand.
CTGCCAGGGAAAGGTCGGTGTGGCAGTGACTTCACAAAAGCTTTTGGCAGGAACTCAGCCCATTGAGCAAAGACAATTAGTTGGGAATTGGTCCTGCTTTGAGCAGGGGGTTGGACTAGATACCTCCTGAGGTCCCTTCCAACCCTGATAGTCTATGATTCTATGAGTGAGGCGTCTGTGACCTCACAGAGCTCCCTTGCCAACAGCCAGGCAGGACAGGGATGCGGGGCAGGGGGAACCTCGCAGAGCCCTGGAGCCTTGCTGCAGCAAGCCTCCATCTTCGCTTTACCAGAGAAAGGTTATGAGCAGACAATGGCTGGAAGTTGAAGCTAGACCAATACACGCTGGAAATAAGGCGAGGAGCATTTTTAACATCAGAGTTTGGAGCAATTCACTGAGGGTTGTGCTGGATTTTCCACAACTGGCCTCTTTTAAAATCAAGCTTGGGTGTTTTACTAAAAAACCTGCTCTAATTCCTATGGGAATTATTTTGAGGCACATTCTATGGCCGAAGTGAAAGAGAAAGTCAGACGACAGTGGTTTCCTCTGGGCTTGGAATTAATCTGTGACTCGCTGGGGGCGTTTGGAATGTGGCCATTTTGCTTCCCTCTTCCTCCTTCCCTCTTGTCCCTTCTTCTCAACTGGAAAACGGGCCACCAGAAAAGCCTGATTTCCACCCTGTGCCCCTTCCATTCGTGCTGTAAGCTGAAGGGCATTGTGACTTGAGAGTGAATTCAGCCAGTCAGTGCTAACTCTCCACAGGTGATTTGCATAAGTCAGTAAATGAGCCTGCAGGTTTCCGTGGGAGTGATGCCCAAGGCAGGGCTCAGGCATCGGGTTTATGCTCAGGGTTCGTGGAGTCAGGGAGCGACAGGTGGCTGAGTTCCCTCTGGTGTCACAATGTTACTGCTCAGGTTCCTCTGCCTGCTGCACCACCTGGGCAGTGACTGTCAAGGGGAAGGTTTTGTGGATTTGAAACTTGGAAACCAGGAAGCGCAGGAGAGGACTGGCTTAGAGCGTTTGGCAGTAAAATGTAGGTTTTGTGGCAATATCCTCTGCAATTGCTACTGGATCCGGGACGGAGACAGCATTCCTGCCCCTCCCACCACCTCTTAGCTAGCCTACATAAAAGAGACTAGCTAGAGTTTTGCACACTTGTTTGTTTGAGACTGAGCAAATAAGGCCCAACAAATTACTGCTAGGATGAATTTTGCTGCCTCCTCTCCTTGACTAGAATACAAGCAGTTTCTGATTCTCTCAGATGAAGTCGTTCTTCTAAAATGAAGGGCAAGACCAATCAGTGGCTTTTTCACAACCCAGCCCACGCCCCCCAAAAGAGATTTTATTTTTATTTAAACTGGGTTTTTTAAATTTATATTGAAAAAGTTTTTTTTTTAAACTTATCCAGTATAAAATTTGAAATGATGATAAGTGATGTTAAGGCCTCTAGTTGCTCCAGCCTATTAAAGTAATTTAAATAACTACATATATGAAGAAGTCCATGTTTGCTGCCAAGTGTCAGAGGAAGTCAAAGCACTGAACTGTTGGAAGTCATTGCCTAAGCACCTGGGGGTCCAGAAGTGATTGAAACACTCAGCCAGATTTTGGCAGCACTAGCCTCTTCTGCGGGTGCAGAAAGAATATTTTCTTCATTCCAGTTGATGCAGCTACTTCATTCAAATGTAAGAAACTGATTGGGAGTTGGAAAAGGATGAAGGCTTCTTTTCCCCTTGTAAAATATGAATAAAGGCTAGAGAGGAGGAGGTGTGAGCTACTACTTCTAAAATCCGGAAGGACGTTATGAGCAGGAACAATCAGTTCAGTGCACGAACTAGAGATACTTCTTTACCTCAGTTTGTTTGAAATGAAAACAAATGGTTCAGTCAACCTTTTTGTTTGTATGTATCCTGCAAAACCAGCAAGTCAACATGTTTGACTGGATCCCTATTCCTAGCATCATAGAAGACTAGGGCTGGAACAGACCTCAGGAGGTATCTAGCCCAACCCCCTGCTGCAGGCAGGACCAACCCCAACTTCATCATCCCAGCCAGGGCTTTGTCAAGCTGACCTTTAAAAACTTGTAAGGATGGAGATTCCACCACCTCCCTAGGGAACCCATTCCAGGGCTTCACCACCCTCCTAGTGAATTAGTGTTTCCTAATAGCCAAGCTAAGCCTTCCACACTGCAACTTGAGACCATTGCTCTGTGTTCTGTCATCGGCCACCACTAAGAATTTCATGAGAATCAATCTCTCATTAGGAAAATAACTCAAAAATACAACTACAAAACATTTGGAATGAAATCAATCCACCCTGATCTGTAGTGTCTGGGGGTGTGGGCCTCTTAGGCTAGACTGAGACCCTCATTAGCTAGAACCACCCAGTGAGCCAGTAACAATATCCACTCCTGTTACCGTCCAAGCCACCGCAGTCCAAGGAACTGCTGAGGGCTGCGGGAGACAGAGGGGTGCTGAGAAGGTCTAACTCATGACTGCCAACCCAGAGATGTGTTATTGGCTTTGGATGGGGGACAAGGAGCAAATCCGTCAGTCACTACAACAGGTCCCACTCGGAGCCAGGGAGACTGGGAATCGAGTCCTGCTGGCACTGCCAGCTCTGGCTTTCTGGAGGAGGAGGAAGCCCCCAGCTCCCCTAGCTGACCCTGAGGCACCTTCTGGGCCCAAATGGAGGTGGCCCCGGGTACAGCTATGGAGTGTCCCAGGAGCGTTCCGCTAGTGGCATTGTATTGTTTTCACAGCCAGTTTCGATCGCTGGTTGCTACCCCTTGCCCTGCGGGCAGGGTATTGAGCGGCACCCGTTGCCAGCCACCTGGGTGCGGAGATCGAGGAGGGTGAAGGGAGGAGCAACCCTGAGCATCTGCCATCCTGCTCCATCTGATCTAGAGTAAGTAAGTGGAGTTCTCCAGAGCCATCCCCCGTGTGGTGGGAATATCCCACCACTAGGGCTCCCAGCCCGTCCCTTGTCAGGGTTTGTTCCCCAGGTTGAGGGTTCCTGTGCCCTGGGGTGGGATGTCTCGGGAGGAGAAATTACCTCAGCAGAGGGGAGGTGGGCAGGGGAGCAGGCAGGCTCGTTAATGAGAGGCTGCCTTGAAGCCAGACTCATGGCTGCTCCCCACTCACTTCCAGGATGGAGCGAATCCGGCAGATGCTGAGGAGGAAGGCCGGGCAGGTGGCTCCACAGCCAGCAAACATCAGCCAGCCTGCGCAGGCGGAGAGCGCCCCCTCTGTCCCCGCGGGCGGGGAAGAGGCTCGTGGCCAGGGGAAAGGGAGGAGCTGCTTCGCCTGCTGGAGGAGGTGGAAGACAGCAGCTCCTCTAGCTGACCCGGAGGCACCTTCTGGGCCGAAACGGAGGTGGCCCCAGGTTCAGCCGTGGAGGAGAGAGCCAGGGGAGGGCAGGAGCCGGGGACGGCAGCTCTGGGGCTTCCTTTGCAGGAAGCCAAGGAGCCAGGAGCTGCGCCCCAGGGCCCAGCAGGAGCCGCCAACCTCCATGGCAGCTGAGGGGCCCTGCGCCAGCCCCACCCTGGCCCCGGAGGAGCCTCCCGCCAGCACCATCCTGGCCCCAGAGGAGCCTCCCACCAGCACCATCCTGCCTCCGGAGCAGCCTCCCGCCAGCACCACCCTGGCCCCGGAGGAGCCTCCCGCCAGCACCATCCTGGCCCCAGAGGAGCCTCCCACCAGCACCATCCTGCCTCCGGAGGAGCCTCCTGCCAGCCCCACCCTGGCCCCAGAGGAGCCTCCTGCCAGTCCCACCCTAGCAACGGAGGAGCCTCCTGCCAGCCCCACCCTGGCCCCAGAGGAGCCTCCTGCCAGCCCCACCCTGGCCATAGAGGAGCCTCCTGCCAGCCCTGAGCAGGAGTTCAGGGACTGCGGCGCGACCGACACCAGCAGCTCCGCATTCTCCTGTGGGGCCAGCAGCTCCTCTGTGGGGTCTGGCAGCCCTGTGTTGCTAGGCTCCCTCTTTGGAGGTGAGGAGAGACCCAGGGGAAAGGGAGGAGGACTGGGGCGGTGGGGGACCAGTAACACCCTGTGCCCATGGGCTCGCCAAGGCGCCGGGACTGACCCACGTGAGCCCCACTGACACCAGTGGGGGTGGCACAGCCACGCCCCACGGCAGGGGATGCTGGGTGGAGTGGGGGAGCTCCAGCCTCCCCTGATCATGTTGGGGGGGGGGCTGACTGCCACGGGGCCCTGAGGCTGATGGGGCTGAGGGCGTCTCTGGGAGGGGCAGGGTGGGGCCCTCGCCGCCATGGGGCTCCTTACAGAGAAAGGGGAAACATGGAGCCTTCTCTGTCCACTGCATCCCCCAAGCAGCAGAAGGGATTAAACTTTCTCCTTCCCTCCCTGGTGCAGACACCCCCAGTGCCCAGGTGTCGTGGCCTGAGGAGGAGGAAGAGGAGGAGTGCGAGGAGGAGGAGCAGGAGGAGCAGGATTTCTGCCCTGAGGAAGACATCATCCTGGTGATCCAGCAGCACCTGCAGGGCAGAGCTGAGGTACAAAAATCCCCCAGCTGCGCTGCCACCAAGTCTGTCCTGCTCCTTGTTCTGTCCCCACCCAGGCAGGGGGTCTTGCACCAGAGAATCCCTCACCCCCAATGGGGGGACACAGCTCCTCTGTTATCTGGCACCCCAAAGTGGGGACATTTGTCCCACACAGGCCAAGGTCCTCGCAGACACTGTCCAAGTTCCAACCCCTGTCTGCGCAGGGAGACACTGGTTTTGGGAAGGGGGCGGCTTTCCCTGTCCAACCCCATGGAGGTCCTGAGCCCTGGAGCTGGTTTGGGTGTGGAGTCCAGGGCATGTGCCTTGATCCTGACGTGCTGTTCATGGATCAGGGGTTCAGAGGGGATTGCGTTACCCCTCCATGGCTGATCCCAGCCTTCCCTCCTCTCCTCATTCTCTGATCTCCTGCCTGGACTCTCCCGGGGATCCTACCTCCCACCCATTGCAGTTTGGCTGGTCCATACTCTGCTGGGTACCAGGCCCTGCACAGAGAACTGCGAAGAGCAAGGATTGACGAGGCAGCAGGCATCCGGCCATGAACCCTTGTGAAGTGTCCCTGGAGTGATGTGAATGAGAGAGGCCAGGATGTGCCTCTTGAGTCTTGCCAGGGCTCCTGGAGAATCCTCCTCATTGTCCCCTGACTGATGTAGCCCCATGTCCCATGACTGACGTGTGCTCCCTCTTCTTGCAGGCTCTGCACAACCGCTATTCGCGGAGCCTGGACACCATCCTCAGGGGCCAGCTAACAGAGACCCCCACCATGGAGAAGCTGCAGCACCTCCTGGAGGTGAGTAGAATGGACAGTCTGGGGTGGAATTGCCCCTGAGCCCTGTGGGAGGGCAGCAAAGGAGAGACTAGAAGAGCCACGTTTCCATTGTGTCCTCCCAGCTTGGACCCAGCCGGCCACACGTTCCCAGAGCTGCCAGTGCAGGGGGAAGGAGCTGGGACTGTCAGCCAGAGCTCTGCACGGTTGCATTAAGCACTAACAGTGAGCACCAGGCCTGGCTGGGGCCTGAGAGACTGAACCCCCTTTTCAAGCTCTGCCACCAGGGCTCGGCTACTCCACCCTGAATACAAAGTCTCAGCCCCTTGGGGAGGGGGAGAGGCTGGTTTGTAGAGCATGTATGCCTGCCCGCTGACCCTCCCCTGCCTCCTTCTCCCGCAGCACATCCATCGCTCTCTCCTGGCAAACAACCCCCAGGAGAGAGCCAGGGCCGTCCAGACCAGTGCGGCCCTGCTCCAGTTTGCCATCTCCCTGCCTGGATTTGACGTAAGTGACCTCTAACCCCAGCGTCCTGCAGAGTCAAGTTCCTCATCCCCTGGCTAATTGGTCCCCCCGGGTCCGTAAGGGACTGCGTTCCATAGGCCGCTTGGTGGCAGGGTCGTGCCTGGCCTCAGGGCCCTTGTTATTCTGGAGCCGCGAGGCAGCGAGTGCTCAGCGAGGGCCCTTGCCCTGCTCCCTTTGCTCCGAGCTCCCTTGGGGGCAGAGAGGAAGAGGGCTCTCGCTCCTCTACCCCAGCGCCTCCTACAGAGGGGTGGGAGCAGAGCTCAGGTCCAGGGGCACTGGGGAGCTGAAGGGAGAATGGTGATGGATTCCCCTCTCCTCCTCCTTCCACCAGACCTCCTCCGCCTTCTCCAAGGCAGGTGAATTCGTTCTGCAGCTGGGTCTCTGGATATCCCACCCAGCCAGTGATATCAGTCAGCATGCCAGGGCTGGGATATACTGGCTTTACTGGCTCCTGCTCCGGAAGAGGGGTAAGAAACCCAGCTGGGCAATGGGACCCCATGGAAACGAGCCTCTGGGAGACTAGCTCCAGCTGGCCATTGGGACGCCTCTAGAACTAAGGCCTCTCTGCTTAGACCCGCTGTAGCGGGGAAGAGGAATCCCAATAGAAACAAGGACCCTCCTTCGAGACTCCCTCTGCTGGGCAGTGGGACACTACAGAAAGAAGCCCCCTCCTCTGAGGCCGACCCCAGCTTAGATGGTGACTCTTTCTCTCCCCCTCTCTCTGAATTAGGGAGATGAGTGTGAAAGTGCCAAGGAAATTGGCTGCTTTATCTCCGAGCCCGGCTCTGTCCCCCAGCCCAGGGAAATCAGCCCACTCCCGTACAGGGCAGCCAGCTCGTGAGGGGACAGGAACGGAGCTATTGAGACACATGGAGGGAAAGAGCCCATCATGAGGGCAGGGGCAGGAGCAGGCACCACAGGGGACGGACACAAAGCTTGTAGGGTGTCACCAGTCGGGTAGCCAGGGCCAGATCTTGACTTCAGTGGGTGTGGGGGGTTCTCAGTATTAGACACCCCCATGACCGTAAGGGTCACATGATTACGGTGATGGCTGAAACAAATCCCCCTTCTGGTACTAACCCGCCTGGCATGGACCCTGCGATTCCATTGGGCTGCGGATGCCAGGAGGAGCCTGGCCAGTGTGCACCCAGAAGGAAACAGGCACTGAAAGCGGAAGGCCAAACCTCCCCAATGGGTGTGTCTTTCTCCCCCAGGGCTCAACACCAGCGAGGCCCCAGACTTGTGGTGCCGGGACGGGCTCCATGACCCCGAGCGCCTGGGGTATAGAAACCTGGCCAGGGTGGGAGAGGTAAGGACTCTCGGCCGGTGCATTGCAGCAGCTCAGGTGTGGAGCTGTCTCCCGCTGCAGTGAGTGTGTCATGGACACAGGGCAAGAGCCTGCTCCTTATTTCCACAGAGTATGTGAGGCTCCTGGGAATGTCCGTGGGGTGAGGTGTGGGAATGAAGCAGATCTAAAAGTCCCCGAACCTCTAGCGGGTGAGCTGCAGGAGCTATCGCTGCTGGGAACAGCAGGGGTCCTGGGCTGTCTGTGTGAGCTGGGTTCCAGAGCGCGCAGACACATTCCCAGCATCTCATGGCACCTGTGGTGAATCCTGCTCCATAAGAGCTATTGGAGGCCTCAGTGCCTGCAGCCTCCTACTGACGGGGGTTCCTGGTCCATGGGACCCCAAAGGTTGGCTGCCCCAGGACTCTTCTCCACCTTGTGAGACACTCGAGGGATTTGGAGCCTGGTTCTGGGCCATTGTAAGGGCTCTGGTTCTTTTGGTTTTAGGCCTTTGGCGAGCTGTTCACAGAGGAGCAGAAAAGATCTTTCCTCCAGGAGGGCCTGCTGGCCATTCACCACCCCCTCCTCCGCGTCAGCCAGGCTGGCCTGGTGCTGACGTATTCCATCCTGGGGGAAGCCGGCCAGCTGCTAGAGGACGAGGTAACCAAAGAGGGGTCACCTGGGGAGAGACCCCTAGGGCCTTTCACCTCCAGGCCATTGAAAATCACTCCCATCCCATCCCCATGTGCTGACCAGGGAGCAAGAAGAGGGTGACCCCAGACAGGTGCCATTGGTCGGTGCCAGCTTCTCCCCTGAGCAGCTCAAAGCAGGGCAGACCCAGCTCCCCAGCAAGGCTATTTCCTAACAGGCGTCACATCAGCACGACACGCTGCCATTGCTCATGCTAGGGTCTGCCAACTCCCCTAGTCCCTTCTGTGAGCCTTTCATCCCCCTCGGGGCCTCAGGCCGGTTCCTAGAGCTCTGGTATCGTGATATCCCAGCCCCCACCTGCTCTGGGAGAACTGGAGGAGTCAGTCAGCAGAGGCTGCTTAAGTGCCCCATTCACCAGAGCCACTGGCCATGGCATCACGTTAAGGACATGGGGATCCCTTGGGGAAAGGTGTCCACTTCCTCTCACCCCCCGGCACTACTGCCCAAAGCCTCCCAGCCCCCGGCTGGAGGGGGCGAGGGTGGCTGAGGGGACTCTGTAGAGCGGAGCTGGATTCCCGCTGGGTTGGGAGGTAGAACAGTTCTCGCGGGGGGACTGAGAGGAGTGGGGGCAGGAGTTCATTCCACAATGGTGGGAGAGGGGATGGAAGTCACTAGAGAAGAGAGAAGATTTCGTCTCGGGGGTTGGGCGGGGGAATCCGTCCCTCAGACATGGGGAGGAAATGTTGCTGGCTCCCGGTGCCGTTAATACCCTTCGTTCTCGTGGGTGTCGGAGTCTCTGATTGATCCTTGTTCCCTTGCAACAGGAGGACATCGCAGCCTACATAAAGATCCAGCTGTTTAACATCAGGGTCTTGGGCCAGGTGCCCGACGCCCTGCAGGGGCTGTGCTCCTTGGGGCAGCACTGAAGACCCCCCCCTCGCATGACCAGCTCGGACCCCCTGCCGCAGGTACTGCTCTGTCTCACTGTGCCTGGGGGGAAGGGCTGGGGGGAGCGGCCATAGAGCCCCCCGCAGCACTGAGAGAAACCAAGGCCGAGCACCTCGCTCTGGACACCCTGCCCCACCCCGACCCCTGGGGCTGGGGCCAGGCCAGATACTGGTTGGGAAGAATCAGGCTGTGGGGCTGGCCCAGAAGTGAGAGCATCCGCAGAGCCAGGGGTTGTGCTCAATAGCCATTGCAGTCTGGGAGGGGTGGCCTGACATGGGGCCCCTCCCCCGTCGTCACTGCTCAGACCCTCCCATGACCCCTGTCACCCCTGACACAGCGAATGTCCGACCATCCCCCACCCGGGGCCCAATCCACCCACCTGGTATCTGAGCCCTTCCCAGCCAGGAAGGAAACTCCCCCCGAACACCCTGGGGCAGGGGAGGAGCCTCCCCATCCGGCAGGTGGGAACTGAGACGCAGAGGAAGGGCTGTGGGCCTGGTCACACAATCCTGGGTGTAGATCTGGGAAGTGGACTGGGTCCCGGCCTAGAGCCTTTCCCCCAGGGGCACCTTCGCTTCTGCCCTTTATTCTCCCCTCCAGCCAGGGGGTCTGTGCGTGTGAAATGAACAGGGAGGGTGACGGGGTCCTGGCACACAGCCTGGATGGGAGCTCCCCTTGGCTTGGAGCCCAGTCTCAGAGATATCTTTGTCACCCCGCTGTCCTTCTGGTATTGCTAGGAAGGGAGTCCCCCGATGAGGGGTCTCCAGGGCTCCAGTAAGTCATCCTCATTCCCGCCCGCATGTACCCCCTGCCCTGCCCTGCCCTGCCCTGCCCTGCCCTGCCCTCCGGTTTCTCGCTGTTGACTCTGGCTGGACTCTTGACTCTGGTCTCTGGCTATGACTTTGGTGTGACCCTTCTTGGCTCCAGATTTGGGTTCTGAACCCCGGCTCAGTATTCTCCTTGCCTTTCTCTAGCCTCGCTCCAGGCCCTCCACCCACCCGCTCCAGCCCTGCCACCTCCTTCTCCTCCTGATCTTCCCCAACCCCTTCAATTTTGACTGCATGGCTTCGATCTTTGCATGGATATGGACTTTGCCTCGTATTTCTGACCACCCGGCTTCGACCTCCGGCCTGGACATGGACACTGGCTCCCGTTCTGCCTGCAAACACTCAACACCTGGCAGCAGTAGACAGGCCCCACCATTAATCAAACCCTAACCCCGCCCCATGACCCCTTAGTCCCTCCCACCTGTCTCCGGAAGTCCCGCCCCATGGGGGTATTACTTCGTGGTCAAGGCGGCCATATGACTGGAAGCCAGGTGTGTCATGTGACTCCTCTAAGAACTCCTCCCACCACCCTCTACCAATCAGGATGGGTTTCGTCCCGGAAGGACCACCCCAAGAGGAGATTTGACCAATCAGGGCGAGCTCTGGGGTGGGAGGGTGACCTATCCCGACGTGTGTCTTGTGACCCCTCTAAGAACTCCTCTCACTGCCCTCAACCAATTAGGATCGGTTTTGTCCTGACAGGACCACCCCCAGAGGGGATCCTGACCAATCAGGGCGAGTTCTGGGGGAGGGTGACCTGTCCGGGAGAGGGCTGTTTGACCCCACTAAGAACTCCTCCCAGGGCCCTCTGCCAATCAGGGTGCAGCACCATCACCTCATAAGTCCCAGCGCCGGACGGACGAGGCCATCTCTCGCCAAGGACCCATGGTTTAGAAATCATGGGAAGGCTGCAGAGAGGAAACCTGGACTCCTTCACCACCCCCATGAGAACTTCAGACTCTGTCTTCGCCCCGAGGGTCTTTGACCATCCACGGAGTAAGCGCTACATCAGCGACAGTGCCGAGGAGGAGGAGGGAGCGACCGAGGGGAGCCCTTTGGCCCAGCC